>NC_091853.1:7500000-10000000 GCF_037783145.1 Equus przewalskii | reverse complement strand
TCCTGATCGTGCAGGTTTGGTTCATCCAGCCCCTCTGCTTCTCTCCTCTCCCTCCTGCTGCCAGCATTTGGGCTGTGTTTCTGCTTGTTAGCAGCTCTGCTGGAGGCAGGGCAAGGGGATAGGAATGGCTCCAGACTCAGACTAGTTTTTTTGGCTCCTTGTTGTTGGCTCTGATGGAAGCCAGGTTGGAGGATGGGGGTGGGGTGGGGTGAGGTTAATGGGTCAGATCTTTCCCATCGTTACTCCAGTCTGGGTATTATACATCCTCCATCCAGTTCCCCCTGCCTATCCCATTCTATCAGGCTTCAGAGAGCCCAGCTCACACCCGGTAGAGCCTCTATAAACGTGGGGTTGGTGATGAAGCTGAGACCAATCCTTCTAGTTGGAAGTCTACACTCATTGCTCTGAGCTCCCCAGGCTCTTTGTATACACTACCGATTATTCTCTTGCATGCCAGGGGCCAGAACTTCCCTCTGGGCCCCCGAAATCACTTTGTGGATTTCCCTACCCATATAGCCAAAGGGAGAGTTGCCGGCAAAGATACCTCTGTGTATGTAAAGTTGCCCATTATAACAATTACATAGCACTTTACTTTCCATTAATTCCCCCCCTTCCATTTAACTGGTGAGGTAGGTTTTATTATTCCCATTTTATAGATGGGTAAGTTTCAGTTCAGTGATTTATGCAAGAGACTGGGTTACTGGGATAAAAATGAGTTGGAGTGAATGTTTTCTTATTCCAAAGCCTCTGTTGTTTCCATTCCAACACACAGCCTCTCTGTTTGCATGTTTTAGTGGTGATTGGCTTTGTTTATTCTATTTTTTCTCAAGGGGAAGAGCAGGGACATGCTTTTGATTACCACCAATTCCCTGAGCATCACAAACCTGGGTACTCTTCTTGGTTCAGCCCTAGCTAGTGTTGGGTCTTGAGAGTAAGTCTTACAACATCTCTGGGGCTCTACTTCCTCATCTGTAAGATGGTGGGTTTGGATTGGATAATTTCCCAAGACTCCAGGTTCTAGATTCTAAGCTTCCATGGCTAGTATTGCGTCATTCCTTTTTTAGGTCCAAAGCCAGCATAGGAGACACTTGTTTTGTCCCCAACCAGGCCAGCACTTGATAGACTGATGAACCTGCTTGGCTTTGTTCTAGCCAATACATCAGGTGGGTTATCTGTGTGACTTTTATGGTCTCCTGAAACTAAAATGTCTGCAGTGAAATGGCTTTCTGATGTACTTGCTTCTCTGGGCAAAGTCCTGGGAGGTCATTCCTGAGCTGAGACTCTGCGCAAAGCTTTGTGTGCTGCAAGCTGATAAAGGCTCTACAAATACTAGATGCTCCCTTTGGCCCTTTGGGCAGCAATAGACAAGGGGTTCAATCAAGAGCAGTGGCTGCCAGCCAGGGTGCTGTCATGGTCGAGTATTGTGTCTCTCTTCCATTAGGAATCTGGACACCCTGAGATGGCCCAGGAGGGATGGAGAGGAGTAGACCATGGTGGAGGAGGGGGCTGAAGGGAATGGACCCTCCATCACTATCAGAGACCCTCTCAGTGTCCCAGTGCAGCAAGGTCTCTTACCATGGAAGCCATTTCCTCTCTAGGTGCAGGAGAAGCTGCCCTTTCAGCCTAACTCAGCTGGGCAACGAGGCTGGCAAGGCACAGCTGTGCACTAATGAACAGCCAGATGGAAAACCAAATAGGCACGTCATTGCCCAACCGAACCTTCAGCCCTCTAAAATGAATCACAAACTGTGTGCAGGGCTCTCCTGGGCAGAAGGTGAGGACAGGGTTTGATGAATGGCACTGCTCAAAGGGGAGCCTCAAATAGTCCTTGCACCCAGGTCAGCCGTCCCCCCAGGCAGTATGTTCCTGGAGGTGACAAGTGAGTTTGGGCTCCTCAGTGGATTACAAAACAGGTGTACTCAGGCCAACCAGGTGGGAAGTTCCCAGTTCCTGCAGTAAGCAATGAAGAGTCCTCCTGAGCGGAGCTCCTGGGCTGGAAAAGGGCGTCTGCTGCAGGGTGGGCAATAGAGAACCGATTGTTTCTTCTTAGCCAGCTGCGATGGAGACTTCCCGCGTGAAACAGAGCCTCAGTTTAACGGCATGGAACAAAAGCAGCTAAGCAGCTGCCAATACGCATCCAGTTGAGTCCCAGAACCCTAGTAAAAACAAAGGAGAGAGGGGAAAAAATAACCAGCCCTGCCTGGTTGATTTGCGGCGTCTGCATTGACTCTGCATTTGTGTTCGAGGTTTTTCTGAAGAGGAGGTGGGCTCTGATGACGTCGCTTTCAATCTCAAGGCCAGAGATATAATCGCCTGCCGTTACTCCTTAATTACATATAACTACCATGCCATTACTTCCTAATTCCAGTCTAATTGCAACTCACTTCTGATTAGCGGGCAATAAGCATTCGCAAACAGGGTCCGAGGTCTATTTCCATAAAGCTCACTAGCAGCCCAAGAGAAGGAATGCAAACATACAAATTGGGTGACTGCAGAGAGCCTGCCCTCATAATCACCAGAAGGAACAGTGGTTGAGCTTGAATGACCCTCTTGATTAAGGGAGGAGAGTGACTGGGGTGCCGGGGCGGGGAGGTCCCTCTACCCTTCACAGACACAATGCAGGAAGTCAAAGTTTGCCGAGAGTCTTGAGTTCAGGTTCCAAGTATTTTATTTATGGCTCTGTGATCTTGGCGAAACACTAAACCTTTCTGGGTATCAACTTCCTAATCTAAAATGGGTAAAATAAATAAAAAATACCTTGCAAAGGTAAAGAGTAAAAAAGATCATATTTGTGAAATAAAAAAGATTGTGTAGTTGTTACCTACTACCATTACTTCCAGGGTGAGGAATGTGCTTTGAGAGTGAGCGTGTGAAACCGTTGTTTTGAAGCCTGTGGCCAGTGCTTCTCAGCCTTTAATGTGCATACAAATCTCCTGGGGATCTTTGATTCTGATTCAGTGGGTCTGGGTGGTGCGGAGATTCTGCATTTCTAAGAAGCTCCTAGGTGATGCTGATGCTGCTGGTGTGCAGACCACACTATGAGTCGAAGACTTTAGGCCACCCTGACTCCAGGAGCCAGCTGTGAGCCATGACAGGAGGTAGGGCAGTATGATCCCATGATCCCTGATGAGAGCCAGCACCATGTAGACTCTGCTCTTGGTGCAGACAGCAGGGTTGTCTTGGAGGACTAATACATTGATGACATCAGGCACTCACACCTGACTCAGGGTCAGGGCCTCAGTGAAGGCCCTGCATCTAAAAGGGTAATTCTCCATGGGGGAGGACACCGGGAAGGTTCTGAGGAAAAGATGGTTTTGTTTGATGATCAGCAAAGGTGCTCCTGTATCAGAAAACCCTCAGCAGAGAGGACAGCGTGGTGATCCCAGACAGAAGTTCCAGATGGACTGCTCTATCCTCGGAATATGACCACAGAAGGGGCTCAGTTTCTATTTGATGGAAGGAAGAAGAGACAAAGGGAAAGAAGAAGGAAGGAAAGAAGGAAGGAAGGAAGGAAGGAAGGAAGGAGGGAACGGAAGGAGGAAGATAATTTATGTTGGAGTGGTGGAAGAATAGAATCGCCTACTTCACACTTTTGTTAATGGCTGGCACTGAAAAGAATCTGAGAATTGTGGATGGTTGAAGCTAGAAGGCATCTTTGAAGGCATCTTTTTCAACCTCTCATTTCAGTCCAGAAAACTGAGACTAAATGGCTTTCCTGCAGTCACTCAGGGAGCTGGTGGTAAAGCTGGGACTAGGTCCCAGTTTTTCAATTCTCAACCCTGTCTTATTTTCCATGCTCCTCATACCAAAAAGTGAAACTTGCTTCCTGGAATGTCCTTACATGCCAAGCACCCAGAAAGAATGGAGCTGGAGCCCTACTGGGGCCACCAAGGACTATGCCCCTTCTTGACTCCTTGCTGAATCTCTTGGTTCCCTCATCTCTGGACATCACTGTTTGATTTCTGAGAGCAGGCACCATGTTTCTTCTGTCCCCATCCCACTACAGGGAGAGGCCAGCTACCCCAGAACCCCAAACCCTCAAAGTTCTGATTCAGAGTAGTGCCCCCTTTCAGATGCCTGGACCCCACAGCACACCTAGTACCACCTGCCAGCATCCGGGAGGTGTGGGCACCTGGGGAGGGATAAAGGAGATGTCTCCGAAGTGCTACAGTACATCTCAGGCAAGTGAGGGGCCATATAGGAGAAGAAATGCTGTAGTAGAGAACACAAGGGCATGGTCAGAGTAAAAGGCAAGGAGACTTGACAAAACCACACCTCTCTGAGAATACTTCTGAACGGAACCCTTAGGATCCAGAAATGCCTTTCAGGGTGGCATGGGGAGAGGTAAGCGGCCTAGAAGCCGATTTGGCCTGTGGATGGCCTCCTGGCAGGCTCCTTGTTCCGTGTGGGAAGAGTCTGGAGCCCCGAGGTAGAGCAGAGCATATTCACGTGGCATTCTTCAAGTCATGTTTTAAAATAACCTTAATCTACGACCTATAATATGTACATTAATGAGCAAATTGAATATAAACCCATAGTACAACAGTGCTTTTGAAACTCCTAGCAGTGAGCATGGAAAGTCATTAAATATCCTTTTAGCAAAGATGCTGGTGAGGTTCCTAAATACTCTGTAGAATAAGATCTAAATATACATAAGCATGGGATATTTTAGAAGCCTAATTGAAGGGTGTGTGCTCTGTTCGTGATACAGACTGTAAATAAGTGTTTAAAGTTTCGGATTTGTTTCTTATCTCTAGTAACACTAAACACATCATTGTTGGGAAGGTCAACTCTTTATCTTCATGCTCTTCTCTATACACCAACTTCACTGTCGCCTCCTCATGCAGGAAGACACTGAAGTTCAGACAGGTCAGGAGACTGCCCAAAGTGACTCAGGAAGACAAGGCTGTCCTGGCCTGGAGCTCACACACCTCTGAGTTCACACCAGCAGCACGGACCTGAGTGTAGACCTCAGAACCAGACCCCTCCCGGCATGAGATGCCTGCCCGCATTCATGGGCAGGACTTGATGTCCTAAACGGAGGCATCTCCAGGCCTGCAGACTAGGTCTGACCCTCCTGTCCCAGGCTCACGGTCTACAATCGGACCTTCTGAGCAGGGGGCAGTTCCTGTCTAATCACCTGCCAGGGTTTGAAGTCCGGGCTTGGTGCTTGGCATCTCTCAGGTGGCAGCTCATAGAGCAAACTTAAGGGAGGAATCATGTTCCCAGAATCTCTTCCCCTCTTCAGCAGGAAGATGTAGACCAGATGAAAACAGAATTTGATTGTGGTCCATTTAAGCTCCAGGTCACACCAGCCTCACCCAAAGATGAAAGGTACACAATCCTGTTAGCAGCACTCCCAGCCCTCATTGACACTGCTGCCCTTTCTTTATCTCCACGGATGTAATTAAGCCATTTCCCTTCCTTCCTCCTTCCTCTCCTTCAGGAAGGAGGCTGTTTTCATTGGCTTCTTACCAGCCCCTGGTTAGGCAGTGGGTCCCCTGATGAGTCCAGATGGTCCCGCAGCAGCTACCCTCCAGGCTGTCTGTTAAAGGAAGGAGCCCTGTGGCTCTTTTTTTTAAACAATATTTTTGCCCATTGTCCCATTGTCCCCTTTACCATGCACACATCACCTGCAACTGTGAAGAGAGCCTGAGTGCTGGGCATCTCTGTGTGTGCTCACGCACAGTCAGGATGAGGGAAGGGGAGAGACGGCCTTTCATCTGAGGAAACTCCCGCGACAAGGTCCCCCTTCCAAGAGGCAGGAAATATCAAGGAGATTTAGAGAGGGACTCGCGGGGGATGGGGGTTGGGGGGAGTGTTGAGGAACACGTGGTTACAAGGGAGCTGCCCCAGGTCCTTGCCTGAAGCAAGTGCCAATCATGTGTGCTGGAAAGAGTTAGGATGCAGGGCTCTGGGGGAAGAGAACACTGACAGAGTCTCTTTAAGTGCTCCAACTTTTTAAACTAATCTGAGATGGTGATTATGTTTCGATGATGATGATGATGGTGATGATGATGATGATGAATCCCAGAAAGGACTGAAGAAATAATCAAGAAAGAAAGTCATACAGAAAAAAAGATTTACTGGAGGTAGTAAGAAATCAAAATCTCTACCAAGAAGATGGCGAGGATGAGAATGCAGCTAGGAGAGAAAGGGAGAGACAGCCCGCTTCCTCCAGCCTGGGTGCTGGCTCGCTCACAGCCTGATTCAACATCAGCTCAGCTTTGCTGCCCTCCCGGGCTCACTCCCCACCATAGTTGGGCCTCATATTCTATCTTCACCCTCTGCTCCCACCGTATTCCAATTTGACAACAATAGGATTTTGATAACAATATATTCAGTTCTTTGGTGAGACAAGTTATGAAATGAACACACATGCAAGATGTAATAACTAATCCTTCTTGAGGGCCGGCTACGTACATGATCTCTTATAACAACAGAAGTCGTGCAAAGTAAAGACTATTGCCCCCAATTTCCAGATGAGGAAACTGAGACTTAAAAAGGTTAAGGAACTTGCCCAAGACCACACAGCTAGTAAATGACAGGGCTAGGATTTGATCGGGTTCATCTTTCTCCAGAGCACATGCTTTTTCCCAATACCATAAAATCTCTCTGATGGAGGTGATGGGATTTAAATTGTGACACTGCGTGGGCAGAGACAATCATCTTCAGCTTTATAGGAGGCATTTAATAGGATTTTATCTGTATTGACTATGCCGAAGGCCTGATTCTGATCCAGTCTCCCTTGGCTTTGCTGAGAAATGAGAGAGCACTGGTCTCACTCGAAGTCCCCAAGTGGAGGTAAGAGGGCCACCTGGACCATAGTAACAACACACTCATGGCAACAAGGCAAGCAACTGAGCACTGAAATAGGACCTTAGCCTCAGAGGACAGAGGAGCAGACAGGCTACGGAGAGTGGGGCCAGTGGTGACAATGAGATCAGCTGCAGGACTGGTCTGGGAGGAACAGGCAGGGTGTGCTGACAGACTGGCTCTGGAGTGGGGGGGAAGGGGAGGGGATATGGGTGCTGATTTGTAGGATTTGCCTATTTCCATGGTGTAAATGGTCCCACAATAGCCAATTTCAAGGTACCAATGTGATGTCAACTGGCTCACAAACTTCCCCCAAATTTGGCAATTGGTTTTTACTACTGGAACCAGGAATGTACTAGGGCAAAGACTTAGACCCTTGGCAGCAAAATAGGACCTACCTACAGAGACTCAGAGGTTTGCAGAGGATGACCGAAAGTTGGAGGGATCATGCCCTTGCTTGATGGGGCTTCCTGACTGGAGCACCATTCTAGAAAGATAGCTGTAGCTTAAACAATGCTGGCAACCCTTTCACTGGTTCCCAACTCTCACAAACATACAGCTCTAGGTATCTGAACTGAATACTTCCAGTCGCAAATTATTAATTAATCCATTTGTTTCTCAAATATTCTTTAGACTTTCAAAATGCCAGGCAGTGTATTAGACCCACAAATTCTCAGTCCCTCTTGACTGTACATCTTGAGGGAAGGGGTCATGTTCACACCTTGGTGCACACCACAGGCCCAGGCACACAAGAAACATTTGTGTATTTGTTGAGTAAATGATTGGAATCAAGCTCATTAGTGGAAAAAATATTTTAAAGAAAAACAACATATCTTCAGGGAACTAGGAAGAGTTTACATTCCTACACGATCCGATTCTCCTCTCTTTCTCAGCCTTCCTCACATCTCATAAGTGGTTTGGGATTTTAAAGACATCACAGAAAGATTAAGGGTATGTTTGTCAAGGTTAGAAGGTCCTTAATTTATTTGTAAAACAGCTGCATTATTTTATATGTTAAGAAACGTGGGCTTTTGTTTTTCCTAATTGAAAAAAAATCTGTCAACGCCAGCAATCACGCACTCGGGGGATGGAAAATCCCAGTGTTTAGCACTGTCTGTCTGCGGGCCCAGCCTTTGAATAATGGAACAGAAGCCTGATCCCTTGACTGCTGTCGGTACATACCAGGCATTTGTGAAAGAGAAGGCCATTGCCCACAACCCGGATTTCCTTGCCACCAAGTGTGGTTCCTATAAACTCACCAGATATGCGAAGATGGGAGTGTGAAAGAGACTCAGATCTCCTGAGCAAAACCACAGGGGTCATTCAGAGCCTTGAGGGCCACCTTTGCTGGAACATCTTTTAGGCCGAGGCATTGCACAAGAAACTGAGGGGTGGGGTGGTGTCCCAAGGGTGAGCCCCATCCACCCATTTCTTTGAAGCTCAGTTGAGGAAGACTGAGGGGGGGTGCTCTCATAGATTGTGGAAACGCAAGGGTGGATGGTAAGGGATCCAGGCCAGAGCTGCCTCTACCTTCCCCCTCCCCCAGAAACTCAGCCTGTGGGCTGCTTCTCCAAAATCAAAATTGGAAGAGTTTACTGAGCTCCTTCCTGGGAAGGACTCTGTGGCTGGTGCCTAACAGATGAAGAACAATATTATCCAGTCTGTGACCTCTAAGGAACGAATCATCTACAAGGCCCCAAGGAAGGTTGGGTATTAGATATAAAACATGAAGCATTTCAGTTGTTACTTGTCTGCTCTTTGTCATCCCCCCTTTGATTTAAACTCAATATACAGTCCTTTATTGTTTTTTTCCTATCTCTATTAGAGGGTTAATCGTGTTGTGCTACATTACTTTATATGTCTGTCTCCCCTGCTCTCTGCAAGCTTCTCAGTGGCGGGGACTGTGCGTCTGTGTTTCCAGGGCCTGGAACAACCCTTGAGATATGGGCAGTGTTCTGCATGTGCTTGTGTAGTTAATGAACCAATTAATTCATTTGTTAATGGGTCAGGAGGAGGAGAAAGAAAGAGAAGGAGGTCAAGAGCAGAAGGGAAGGAAATGGAGACCAGGACAGATGCTTGAAGAGCAAAAAATACACCGCAGAGAGGGGACCTGGGTGGACATCATTCCACACCGAAGGGATGGAATAAAGAACAATCCCCAGATGACCACAAGGCTGGGGGATCAAAAGCTACACAGCTTTCTTCCCAAATGCAGGACCAGGTTAAGTCACTCTGCAGCTTCTTAAGCTGGAAAAGAGAAACGTGGCAGTGGAGAACCAAGGCAAGGGCAAGGAGGGGAGGATTTTCGACAGAAACTTCAAAGGGTGACCTTTAAAGTAGAAGCCAGCGAGAGCGTCTGGACCCCTGGGTTTCCAGGCCAACGGGCAGCATTAGCAGCCCCATTGATGAAGTGATGTCATGTCCCCACATGACAGGAAACTCCATGGAGGCACCCAACACATGGTGGGCACTCAGGAATCCTCTCCTTTCTCCCTCTCTCTCTCCCTTCCTGCCATACTTAGAGGGAGTCGAGATGGTGGCATCTCCTCCAGGGCACTCAGAGAAGCTGGAGGGGATGGTCTAGGGGTGTGTCAAATTTAAAAACTCCCAAGTTGGAAAAGAGAGATTTTATTAAAAAGGATTATTTCAAGGGTGGGAAGAGGGATGATTACAATAGGGAGACTGCTGTAAACATAGATCCACGAGCATCCGAGAGCAGGCAAAAAGAGTTTATCTTTTATGGGGAGGAGCGAAAAAGGCTGGAAAAACTAGAGATGGGGAAGTGGGAGGAGAGGGTGGCATCATGGGACAGCTGAGCAGAGAACGACCCTGAGGCCAACTTATTCTCTGGAGGGGCTGTTCCGGAGTTCTATGCTGACCCAAGTTCACAGGTGTCAGGGAAGAAAAGAAGTTTAACAAAAATTTGGTCAACAAGCATTTTGTTCCAATCGATCAATGGGGAGAAGCCATTCAGCTAATCATTTATGAGACTGAGAATGGGAATTTAGAGGGTCTGTGTCTCAGCTTGTCATAGGTAAACCAGGGGGCCCTCCGTGAGTCTCATCTCAGTCATCTGGAAAAGGGTGGCTCTTTCTGGAACAGCAAAGGGTGGGACGTGCTTACCTTTGCCATTTTCCAGGATCTCAGGGCTCGGGAGAAACCAGCGCCGCCAGGTGTGGGATCCTTCTCTACACGGATCTGAGACCAGAGCAGTTCTGTCCTCAGAGAAATGTCTTCCTAAGGTGCTTATACTATTTGTCTGGAATCAAGGTTCTGCTTCGGTTCAAAGTTGTTTAGGTCCCAGTCTTCAGCCTATCTTTCTTTTCCTTGGCTGCATTTCATTAGTGTTGTGTATGTATCCAAGTTGCAATACGTATACGATGCTGGCATCATCTTCTCATCAGCAAGACCATCCCTGTCATACGACAGTCCTCAAGCTCTCTCAGTTGAGTGGCTTTTTATAAGATCATTTCAATTCCTTTTGCTTTATCTCTGTCCCTGTCAAAGAAACCTTCTGATTATGATTTGGCTTCTCATGTAGTTTGACTACAGGGAGAGAATGCACTAATCATGCAGCTTTTAGCGCTCTGGTTGTATGACAATTACATCTCATTGTAGCTCAATCAGTTGGCCTGCTGACATTTACCTCTGTCTCACATGCATCTCAGTTAACAGAAGTCAGTCCCCAGGGCCCAGTGTCATTTGGCCAATGACAGAAGCTGTCTCTATGCCTGCAAAGTAAAAGCCAAGTCCAAGACATCTTCAAGGTACCCCCTGAGGAGGACTCTTTAGATGACACCACTACTATGTCCAGCTACCATTTTCTAAAACCCTCAAGTCTCTTCACCCAAAGACTTGAAAAGGTCTACCCACCAAATCACTCCAAACTCAGCAGCCACTGAAAAGGAAGAGAAAGCACAGACCCCATTGCCATTGCTTAAATTTTTTTCCTTCTTTTTATTGATTTATTGCCTTTTAGCCTCATTCCCAACTCCCATTCTCTTACCCCACAGGCAATGATTCTAATGTGTGTGGTATATGTATTCGTTCTTGCAAACTGTGTGTATTATCAGTTTATGTTTTATATTTCTGTAAGTCAAATTGGGTTACAGATATCATTCAGGTTTTTGCTTTCTCTACTTCACACTATGTTTGAAAGCTCCATCTGTGTTATTATATATACATTTGGTCTAAAGCTTCTTCTTGCTGCAAGGTGCTCCATGATGCACATGCACTGTCATGGCTCATCCATTCCTCAGGACAGAAACTCAGAGAACCACCACCACACTGCCCAGCAAACAGTGCTTTAATGAAGGGTCTAGCACGTGCCTCTCTGTGGACCTATGGGAAGGTTCTTTGGAATATATGCCCAGGAGCGAATTTGCTGGATCCCAGGTCGTGCGTACTCCATCTGACTGAGAACGGTCAGATTGCTCTCTAGATTGGCTGCACCAAACTACATTCCTGCCTGCAGGCCATGAGAGTTTCTATAGCCCACATCCCTGCTAACACTTGGTGTCATCTAGCTTTCTAATTTTTGCCACTCCCACAGTTCAAAGTGGTGTCTCATTTATTTTGCACATTTCTGATTACTGGTGTGTCTGAACAGCTCTTCTTATGCTTGTTATAATTTGGGGTTGAGTCTTTTTTAATTTCCTAGTCTGACTCTTTGCCCAGTCTATTGTTAGATTTTCTGCCTTTTGGTTGTTGATTTACAGAAGCTCCTTTATAGTCTATATATCAGTCTTTTGTCAATTTCAGACATCACAAATATTTCTTCCCAATATCATCTGTAAATTTTATCCACATTGTTCATAAATCCTTAATTTTCAATCAAATTCAACTTTTTTTTTTGCCTTATGCTTTATGCTTTTGAAGTTTTGCTTAAGAAGTCTTCCCTTATTCCAAGGTCACAAAGTGATTCCCTTACATTTGCTTCTATTAAGCTTCTCCTAATCATTGCCTTTACTTCTCTAATCTCTCCACGGTCTACTTTGTGTGTGATATTCATTTAAAGAAATCTCCTTGTGTTTTTCTCCAGAAAGATATCTGCAGCAAATGTAGGTCAATCTGCTAGTTTCTCAACCATCTCCTAACAACCTATCCTCTCCCCATTGATTTGTAGTAGCACCTTTATCATATATCAAATTTCCATAGCAATGTGTGCTATCAGAAAGTTTACTGATTACATTCACTTGGTAGAGAGTAATAAGACTTCAGAAGATTTCTTGAAAATGGAAACAACAAAGGCCTCTAAAATCCTGTAGTATTCCAGCGTGAGCCGCAATCTAAGGAAAAACTTGTGCAGACAGCACAGCTCCTTGGCGCTTCCTGGTGAGGCACAGTGGCTTCAGGTCTGAGAGCCTCTGGTGTCCTTCCTCTGGATACAGAACTGACCGGGCTCAGTGGCAGCCGGGATTAGTTAACTGGCTGTGGTGTGTTTGAAACTTTCACAATTCCTTTAAGTATATGACCTCACTCACCTTGGGCAAACCTCATGAAGTAGTTAGCATCGTCTCAGTTTTACAGGTGAGAAAACGGGCATGCAGAGAGGGTGCATTAGCTCGCACCAGTCTCCCCAGCAGATGAGGTGCAGAGCCCCATCTGAAGCTAGGTGTGCTCCACTCCACTGCTGACGACCCTTCCTCTTATTTGCTTCCTATTATGATCCTCTGTTATACTGCTCCTCACATCCATTGTGATTCTTTCAGACAGTGTTTACTGAGTTCTGAGTACCGTAAGACAGCGTGCTTGGTACCAAAACATTCATCAAGTGAGAATCCTGTCCTTAGGAGCATCCAGTCTAGTCTGGAAGATAAGACGTACACACAACAAGTACAATACCGGTTAGAAAATGAGAGGGGCCTTGGAGGACCTTGAGTTCTGTAGTTGCTCAGAATTGAGAGAAATGTTTTCAGTCTTTACCTTTTGCCAAGAAGTACCCATCCCATTAGACTTCCATGTATGTTGTAGTCAAAAGTTTGGATGTTGATTATTGGGTTGCCTAAATGCTTAGCAAAGCTGTTGTGCCAGAGGGTCCTTCTAGGCTCTTAGGAATTGAAGGAGATCGCCTCCGTCTCGCATGAAATGTCTTTCTCACTGGAGCGATTTGCAAGTTTGGCATTTGACCTGCAGTCTCGAGGCCACTCAGTCTCAACAATTCTCCCCCATTGGCAAGGCAAGTTTACCCAGGGGCCAGATATACTGGAGATAGAGAAAGAAACCGGAAGGAAAAAGATAGGTACGTATTTTATCAACAGATCAAACTCTGCTAACTTGTCAGATCTGAAAGGTGCCGTAGGTTGGGTTCCCCATAGGCAGACCCCAGGACAAAGATTCATGGGAAAGTGGCTCAGGAGAACCTAGTGTGAGAGAGAGGGAGGCAGGGCAGGGAGAGGAAAGCAGCCGAGCAAAGGTGATGTTTCAGGCAAAGTCCCAGGGTCAGCCTGCCGCTGCAGGGGAGCGCTGGCACCTGCAGGACATCTTAGAGTTTGTTCAGACTTGAAACGATGTTGCTGGGGCTTTCCTGCTCCAGCATGCAGGGGGCACTGGCTAGGGACCCGAGGGAGATGAGGTGGTAGAGGGGAACTCCCAGGCAGCTCCAGTGGTCCAAGGGCTGTCCTCAGAACAGATGAGGCACAGGGAAGTAAAGGCTCACAAAAGCTGGGGGAAGGGCGGAACCTGCACGTCAACAGCGCCACCATGAACAAGGGTCTGCAATGCATCCATCAGTCAAGCTCAGGGATTCTGCCAGCTTGTAGCCATTCCCCCAGATCCTAGGAGTCCCCTCGGTTTCCAGGGGAGAAGGCTGAGGCACAGAGATGTTAAAGTACCTGTCCAAAGTCACATAAACTAACTTGTGACAGAATTTGAATTTCAGGCTCCTAAATTCGAGTCCAGGTCTGTTCCAACTCCATCTCACCTCACCTTCCTGTGATGAGCACAGCCCTGAAAGCTTGGAGGAATGCTGGGCTAACACAGTGAATCACATTTTTCATTTCATGTGCATCATTCTCTGTCCAGAGTCTGGCTTTTTTTAGACCCAGCATCCATCCTCGCAGGCCCCAGCTGGCCCACGGAGCCCTGCTTGGCAGCACAGGAGAAAACAGACTTATTCCCCTGACAGAGGACAGGGCAGTCATCTGGAAGACTTATCTGGGTAGTTAAGGAAACCCTGGCGCCTGAAGAAGGCACTCAGAAGATGACAGGTCTGAATAGTCTGACAAATTTTTATTGTCCCCAAATCTCCAGTCCTGTAAGTCATGAAATAAATCTCAGCCCACATCAAATAAATTATTGTCTGTTTAAGAACGAAAGAGTGGATGAGGCAAAGAGTGCACGGTCTGCTGCTGCCTCATCCTTCCCTCAGCTCAATAGCGGGGAGTTTTCCAGCCAGAGCTTTGCCTAACCCCTCCCAACACCAACTCTCTCCTGCCAACTCCCTTAGAGATGGCTGGCCAAACAGCAGAGAGCAATCAGGGGGTTAAGAGTGCTTTGGAGGAACTGTGAGGACAACCAGACAGGGAGGAAAAGAAACTCTGAAAGATGAGAAAGCTGTCATGTGTGCTGGGTGGGCAGACGAAGTGACCAGCAATTCCTTAAGGCACGAAAAATTTATCAGCAAAAGGGGGAAAAAAATCAATTGGCTAGATAATCTTAAAAGAGAAGAACGGAGGAGAAAAAATAATGCAAGTGCCTAAGGGTATGGGGAAAGAAATTTTAAGAATGAAGCAGGGATGTCATCTCTGGTCTCCCATGGCACAACCTGTGCTTCCTTCATCCTCACGTTTAACACACTGAATTATAATTGTCCATTTTCTTATCTGTTTTCCTGGCCACAATGCCATGTTCCTGGTGACAAGGGCTCTATCTTTTTCTTTCAACCTTGATGTATGGCAGGCCTAGCACAATGTCTAGTACAGAGCAGATGCTCATTATATATTTGTTGAATGACTAAGAAAATAAATGAATGGACTGGCGTGTTTTTAAGGGCCAATGTTGACCGAGGCACAATACAGACACTTGACCTGCTTGAGTCATATAAATCTCCAAAAATGAGATAGATATTATCATAGTCATTTTGCAGATAAGAACATTGAAATTCAGAGAGGTTAAATAACTTTCCTGAGGCCAGACAGCTAACAAATGGAAGAGCTGGGGTTCAAAGCAAGGTCTATCTGACTAAAGTCTCTGATTTTTGTTGGATTCACTATTTATGTAGAGACAATTCTTTATGATGTGAGGTCTGGCTGCCCGACCTGAGAACGAGCTATTATCTTCCCTCCCTGGGCTGCCGCCATTTTGTCATTCGACCCTTTGTCGACGCTTCCTCCATTTGGTACACTGGAGAAAGAAGAAAGATGTAATCCACGCCAACCCATTAATTATACCTTGTCAGGCTCTTCCCTCTGGGTGTTTTATTCATGTATGTTTTCTCCTCCCCTCTAGGGGGCAAAAGCCACATTTCATGCATCTGTGGCCACTCCTCCCTCAGACTTATAGGTAAGGTTTGGGTCATAGGCAGTCATGTCACCGTGGTTAGCGTCACAGCAGAACATGACAGAATGAGGGCGCCAGGGACTTGGGGGGCTGTGGCACATAAATGGGAGGTGCACAGGAATTGCTTTTGAAAGCCCCACCAAAAACATAATCAATCCATCAGTTGTACGCGAAACAGACTGGTTCTAGAAGGACAAATGGGACTTCAAGGGAGAGGAGGGGAGAGGATGGAATAAACATAGGTTCTTGCAAACTGGAGCACAGTGGAGTCAGCCGGTCTGTCTCTAACTCCCTCTCCTCTCTGGGCAGCCAGATAGCATCGGGCACAGAAGAGTTTTTTTCACTCCCGCCCTCCTTCCTCCTGTGATCTTGGGTGACCTTTCTCAGCCTGAGACTTCCCAACTATGAAAGGAGAGCTGAGGCCAGTCCACTTCTCTAACCCAGAGCTCCTGAGAACCCCATGCCAGGCCTTTGATGTAACTGTTACCTTACAGGGCTGGTCCGGCACTGGGAGAGGAGGGAGCTCCTGTGAGGACCAAGAGGCGCTGAATTAAGCTTATTATTAGAACTGCACCTGAACGTTGGCCGGCTGAAGGGCCATCCATCTCGGCCGGGCTGAAGGGACAGAGCGTGATTAATGCAGCTGGTTAGTGGGCTGGCCGCCTCTGCCCATCTCCTCCTCTGAATGCTGTTTGAAGAATTCATTAGGAAAGGGCAGCAGGGAACAGGGAGAGCTGCCCCTGTCCAATCTCCCCACCCCGACCCCATCCCGTTTGGCTTCTTCAACCAGGATAGTCGAGGTTGATCAGGATCCGCTAGGTCCTGATGGCGGGAGCAAGAGATAATTAGCACAGGCGTACCACTCCCAAACCGCATAGCAAGGTGGAAAGCTTTGGAATGCTCCTTTAATCTATTCACTTGAAAATAAAATAATGAAAATCAAAGGGGCCCTGGTCCTTTGTACTGACCCTGCTGGAATCTTCTCTGGCTGTCCCCTGAAGGAGTCTGCAGTCTAGCCATGCAGACACCAGAATAGATAACTTCAGTGCAGTGTGGTGAGTGCAGGACACGGGGTATGGTAGGAGGGGAGGGCTCGGCCTGCCTCATCCAGGCCTCCTGGGAGGGGTGAAGAGGTGGTTGTTTAGAGGCTTCCCCACACCTCACCACTCACAGATGCTGAGTCCACAGTGATCCACCCAGACCGCCAAGCAGCCAGCACCCCTTGATTTAACCCCTGAGATGTAGGCTACGGCTATTACTGTGAGCAATGGCTATTACTTATCATTTGAATCACTTTTCATTACCTCCGTGATTTTTTAGTCTAGATTCTTTGAAGCATCATTTTTAGCATTCTGTAAAAATCTAAGACTTCTTGCCCCTACTGGTGTCAATTTAATAATTGCTACAGTGACTGCTGAGAAGTGGGAGGAATTATCAACCCTCTCTCGACTAGAAAAAATTCTTTATTAATGATTAGGCCATCTTTTTAAGTGTTTATAAATTCCTGCTGACCCTTTACTATTTCCTTTGGGAGCAGGAGTGACTGGGTTTGAGGCCAAGGCATTTTATTGATTTCTCAGGTTGGATAACTTGACACCAACACCAAGGCAGGAGCCCAGTTATCTCAATGCTTTATGTACAGAAAGCAGGAAAGACTAGGAAAGAGGTCTCTGTTGCTGGAGCAAGAAGATTTATATCTCAGCGCCAGGTCTGCTGCATATAGCTGGTGGATCTTGGGTAAATCACTTTTGTTACCTACTGCACTAAAACAGACAAACAACACACATTTACTGACACCAACTTCTATTACTGCACTATTTCTTGTCCCCTCAGAGCTAATGCACATAATTTTCACCATTTCTTTACTTCATTATTTATGTATTTATTTATTTCTCCCTCATTCCAGGAAGGATTTGAGAAAGCTTACAAAAGAAAAAAGAAAAAAGGAAAAGACGTGGAATAAAAATATATGACAGGGAAAATTAGTACCCTAAAATATATGCCATAAGGTTGTATTTATTAGAAATAGGCCATATGTTGGTCTCAGAGCTTTCTAGTGGCCAAATGAAATCAGGTAAACTGAAAGGGGAAAACATCCCAATCATTCTGGAAGAAACAAACAATTTTTCCTGCTTCTGAGAACTAACAGAGATTTCTTTCTTGGATCTTAATAAAAGAACATTGAGAAATGTGGCAGCTGACATCCTCAACAACTTCGCAAGAGTGAAGATGCCCGTAATTTCTTTAGGCTGTTACCCGTATTACTCCCCAGTGCAAGAGGAGGACACAGGCTCGGCAGGGAAGTCAGTAAAAGATTTGCTGTAGGTCAGGAGTCAAAACACTGTGCTCCAAGCATGCATCTCTCTGCTGTAAGCTCGACCTGTTGATAAACTTAAACCTGCAATGATTATTTATCATTTATTATGAAAGAAATTAATTATTTATTATATTATTGTTCTCAAAATGTAGCCCTGGGCCTGCAGCATCAATATCTTGGGAACTTACTAAAAACGCGAATTTTTGAGCTCCCCCGAGGCCTATTGAATCAGAACCTCTCGGGATGGGACCAGAGACTCTAGGTTTTACAAGCCCTGATGCAATTTGAGGACCAGTAACACAGGTGAACGAGTAGATTGCACGTCCTTCTGACAAGTATAGGAACATTCTTTTGTCCCCGATCCTTCAAGTGGCATTGGGGCAGTAGGTAGTTTGAGGATATATTTTTTTGACAAGAGTCTGGAGAGCAAATACGTAGGTTATCAATTAAAAGCTGATCCATAACTTTCAAAACCATTCAGAGGAAAGTCTGGTTGGCCTTCTCCCCATTCTGCACGCTGTCCCTCCAGAGGTGCCCTGAGCTCCCTGCTCTGGGCAGAAGGTGCCGGGCAGGCCAGCAGGGGGCCGGGTTTTCCTCCCCAGAGACCTGCACTACGCCGCGTGCACTTCTCAGCTTCTTTCAGACTGTTCTTCTGTGTTTTGCACATATATTTGTTCTTGCTTTCCCGCCATCCCTCCCAGCTCTAAAATTCCATGATTACTCCATTAGACAGGAATAGAATGAAAAAGAGCCAGAAAGCTGCAAGAGACTATAAAGATAACATAATACAACCTCCTCAGTTTACAGATCATCAGCGACTTGAGAGCAGGACCAGTTTCCCTTCGTGTATTTCTGAGCTCAATCCCTGGCACGTAACAGGTTCTTGGTGACTCTTGGTTGAATCTGCTTGGTGACGGTGTGTAGTGTTTCCTAATTTTCAAGTGCCTTATAGCATTGTATTCCCACCAAGGCTCAGTAAGTATTATTAACAAGATTTTCAGACCGACAAACTAAAATTTGAGCAGTGGATGCTTACCAAAGTTCCACAGCTTCCAATATTGCAGATCTAGACTGTGACGCAGGCCTCTTAACTTTTGGCCCTTTTGCCTTTCCCTTCTGCCATGTGGCACCCCCATAGTGCCTGGAAACGTGCTACTCACACACTGGGCCTCCCTCGAAAGATACAGAAGGTATCAAAGTGAAGGGTCACTTCCGTGTCAGTGTGGCTGTGGTCAACTCCAGGCAAGTCAAGGAGACAAAGGCAAGAGCCTCGGCTTTTTCAGCCACTCAAGACAGCCTCTGCTGACCGCACCTCTGAGTGAGGGCTGGTGGCGTGACCTCCCCAAAGCTCCACTCACTGCAGAGCAAATTCAGGGAGTGGTGGTTTTTCCCAGACTCCTCTGAGAGGTGTGGCTACTGGACGATCAAAATCAGCCAAACCCAAACTGGAGATAAAGTCAATAAAGGCATTTCCACATTTTCACGTATCTGCATTTGTAGACAGATTTCTGCACACATCTAAATACAGGTAAATATGTAGAGACTGCATGTCATCTCTAATAGAGGCAAAGAGGTTTGATGTCCTCAGCAGAATTAATCTAAGCAAATGCTTTGGAAGGTCGCAGAAAGAGGACAACAAAATGTCAGACTGAGGAAATGCAAGAAAGTGTTTCACTCAAGACCACATGTAACACAGACTCAGAGGTCTCTTTGTTGCATAAGTTTTTAATCCAGTACTTGCGTCTGAGTAAAATGTCTTGGTCCCCCCCTCCCTTTTTTTCTTTGGGTTCAGTTTAGCATTTTCTGTGACCTTCCCCAAGGTCACAAGGCTGCTGATAGCCCACAGGGTACCTTTGTGAAATTTAAGAAAAGGTGCTCTTTCCTCCAGGCAGAGTTAGCCCCAACTAGGGAGCATGGCTGGGAGAGTGGAGCACAGGCTGAATTTCAACTCCTACTCACCTGTCAGCTGGCCACTCTTGTGCAGGGCACAACCAACTCAACTGTGCACGGCAGCCCTGCCTTTACTGCAAGCCCTGTGTGTACTACAGCTGTGGGGCCATCCAGTCCAATAAGGTCTGCATCCGGGGGTGGGGCTCACATCTGTAAACAGAAGCCTTGCTTTCTGCTAAGACAAATCACTTTTTTTTTTTTTTAAAGATTGGCACCTGAGCTAACATCTGTTGCCAATCTTCTTATTCTTTTTTTTTTTTCCTTCTTCTTCTCCCCAAAGCTCCCCAGTATATTCTGGGGGGTATATTCTAGTTGTAGGTCCTTCTGGCTGTGCTATGTGGGACGCAGCCTCAGCATGGCTTGATGAGCGGTGCCATGTGGGCACCCAGGATCTGAACTGGCGAACCCCGAGCTGCCAAAGCAGCACCAAACTTAACCACTCGGCCGGGGGGCCGGCCCCCCAAATCGCATTCAAATCAAATGGATATTGGTAGCCAAGAATGACACACCGAGACCGTGTTTGCTGAACCCTCCCACATACAGTGGAAGATCATTTCTTCCAATCCTCTCATTTTATAAGATATCTCATTAGGCAAGTCCAGATTCATACTAATAATACTAATGATCCTACCAGCTAGAGCTAACATATATTCAAGGCTTACAATATGCCAGGCATTACTCTAAATACCACAAGTATTAACTCATGCAAACCTCTCAACACCTCTCTGAGGGAGTTACTGTTATTATCCCCATTATACAGACGCAAGACTTCTCTGAAACACAGAAAAGTTAAGGAACCTGGTCAAGGTCACAGCTCATAAGTGGTAAAGCTGGGATACCAACCTGAGCTCGGCTCCAGAGTCTGTGCTATTAGCATTATGATACCTACGTAAAATGCTGGAAACATAGGGATGCCAGGACAGGCAGGTATGTAGTCGAACGGAAGTCCGCACCAGGGATTCTCTAACGTCTTCTGGCCCACCCCTCCACCCTCCTTAAGAGCCGTCCCAGTCGTCCAGCCTGGGTCAACCTCTCCAGGCTAAGGGGTGCCTCCTTCCTGAGCTGTACCATCCTCTTGCCACGAATCCAAATGCCCCTTGCGATCTGGGAAGTGCATTCTCTGGTTTCAAGGAGGACAGAAAACAGTTGTGAGAACTGCACGTGGTGGCAGGGAGCCGCCAACCCGGACGTGGAGGAAGCCTGGGCTGTCTGCAGACCCCGCCCCTGCCGCCGGCCCACCCCGACCCCTGCCCCTGCGGGGAGCCGCAGGCCTCGCACCCCGGCCGCGCTGACCTGCGCTCGCTCCCCCGCGGTGGGCCGGCCCGGTGACCGCGATGCCCGACGCTCGCTGCGCGGCCGGCGGAGCGCGGGCTGGGACCCCTCCCGCCGCGCTGGTGAATTACAGACCGCGTCCCCCACTTCGCGGTCGTGCTCTCATGACCCGCTTCCGTTGCCAAGGCGACTCCAAGACGGCTCCACCGAGCTCTCTAAGTACCTGAGGGGAAAGCAATAGGGGCATGTGTGCGTCGGGTCACTGTCCAGTCAGCCGAGTCCGCGTTGCCGTGCCAAGGCTACCCACCCCCAGGGCGCCCGAAAGGGAGGAGCCATGACCCGGCCGGGACTCGAGTTGGCCGAGCGGACTCTTCCTGCCACTGACCTCTCCCGCTGCCCGAGCGACCGCAGTCGCAAAGGCTGGCCGGGGCGGCTCCTCCTCCCTCCTGCTCCATGCGCACCAGGCCCTCCCTCCTCTCTCCTGGGGCTGCAGCCCGCCCTGCAGGGTTCCCTCGGGACAAAGGAAAGGGGACTGCGGTGGAGCCTGGAGACCACTGCTCCAGTACCACCTGTGACCTTGGGGAAGTCCTTTAGCTCCCCTAGAACGGGAGGCACCTGAGGGCAGAGTGCCTTAGGTTTAAGGGCGCCTCTCCGCTCTGCCCAACATTTCCCTGTGCGGAATGTTCGCCCTCATGGAGCCTACAGTTCACGAGAGCGTTCCAGAAAACGTGAAGACTTGAAGATCTTGATTTGTCAGGGTGACTGATTCACATATGCCGCGGAGCGCTTGGTTGCCTGGATTAATGGGGTCTTATTCAGGCCTTGGCTGTTTGAGTGTCTTCCCTGAGGGTGAAGGAGACATCTACAATTAAAATCTCTGGACCAATGTCACAGGGAACCCATATTCTGTCCTTTTATGACTGAGCTAGACACTAAATGCGGTGTATACTTCTTTTAAATTATATCTTTATTCATTTTGCCCTGTAGTTTTAGACTCTGATAATCTTTTAAAAATTCGCTTCTAACAGTCACATGCCTTCTTTCATCTCCGCCTCCCATTTATATAGAATCTGCATGTTTAATAAGCATATATTCTACGCTCGTGCCCAAGGCCTTGAAGATGCAGAAAACATGCTCACTAAAAACCATAACTGTATTTCATTAGCATGAATTCGTCCGCTGCTTAATATAACCTTTATTTGTGTCCCATGAAAAATGGCAACATTAATTCCAGTGAGTTGATTTGTTTTTGTTTTTTCGGTGATATAACTAATGATGTGATCCTGACCACGTCACTTAACCTGTTTGGCTTCTAGTTTTGACAAATGCTCTATAAATAATAATTAGATTGCAGTGAAATAAGGAATGGAACTAAATGAGGTCTACAGTCAAATCACCGGTAAGAAAACACGGTGTATTTGCATGGTGACTGTTACTTCCTGAGAGACGTTCCTACATTTGGTCTCTAGAGACCGTTACTTTTGTTCTTAACAACCTGTCCTGTTCACACAAAGCAGAAATGTTGTATCCTGCCTTATATCTGTCTCGCCATCCTCTGTATGCAACATTGTGCCCGTGTGTGGTAGGCCCTGTAGAATTATTTGTTGATGGTAAGGGTGAGCTCCAGAAGCCATGACCAAAGTTTATCTGGTTCCTTGAGAACCCCTTAAGACTCCTAGCAGGCCCAATGGCCTGTTCAATTTTTACTAACCCTTCTATCTGTCCTCTAGTGAGGCCACTTAGAATGAAGATGAGAATTCTGAGCCTAGAAGAATGTTACTGCAGAAGAGTCATTAGCTTCTGTTCTTATTAAAATTCATTCTCCCCCCACTGCTGTTTTACTTTCCTTTAGGGGCCAGGACACTTGCACTGGAGGACAATGTATGATTGCTAGTTTACGTGACTAGTCCAGTTAACTAGCCCCCTTTCCCATATGCACACTCCCAATTCCCTCCTCAGCAAGATTTTTGCCTCAGTATATCAAACAAACAGGCCTCTTCCCCACCTAAAATGTCCCACCTATAGATATTGCGCTAGCACATTTGAAAATGGGCCCAGTGTCTCAGAAGTAAAGGAAAGCCTCTGGAAAATCAGCGCTTGGATACAATTTGAACTTGAGCACAACCAAGTGCAGCTGGACGTCTTGAGACTGAAGTGGCATTCATGTATTCAGTAAGTCACTGAATGCCTCCTCTGTCCGCAGAATTCCAAAAAACAGCGTCCAGATGGGAGAACCCAGACATGGCTTCCCCTTGAGTGAGCCTCTGGAAGCTGTGCAAGGACACGTGGGGAACGAAGTCACTCCTGACCTCCCCTAGGAAACACTGGCCCTCACCTGAGGCTCCATCAGCATTCTAGAGACCAGAGCACTATTTGCAGCCTCGGGGGGACTTGGCCTGGCGTCCTGGCAGCGCCTCCCACCCCCACCCCGCCCACCTGAGACCTTGTACATCAGGGATAATCTCTCTTGTCATTACCTGCCTCACAGGGAGGTTGAGAGGATTTAATGAGATAATGTTTGTAAAGCTTTCTGAGCTCCTCGGAAGAGTGAATGGTGCTATATAAATGCAAAACATCATTATTATAGCGACCACAGAAGCATTTGCTCTAGTTAAAGGCGAGGGGGAGGAACCCTGATTCCATTATAATCTCCTATTTCTGAGAGCTGATAACACTCTGAAATATGCCTCCCTTTTCCAACTGAAATTCTCCACCTTTATAATCCGCTCAGGGGTGAAATGTTTGGGGAAAATTTTAGAAATTTCTCTTTAGTCTCTTTTGAGAAGGAAGAACATTAAATAAGCACACTTTGCCTGCTTACAAAAGAGCTGTTTTGACCAAAATCATTCAAAAAGGCTGAGCTTTATGACTTCAAATTTAGCTGGTCTTTAGTCCCCACGGAGATAAATGGAGCAGTGTTAAATCTGAAAGGGGAAAATTGGTTTGGCAGGGTCTAATGTTTGAAGCCGCCATTCAAGGGTGCTGAACAGAGGCTGCTTTTTCCATATAACAAAATTGTTTCTTTCTAGAGAAATTATTCCAATGATTTTTCCCACACTGGAAATTGAGGTTTGTTATTTTGACAATAATTCATCCTTCCAATTTAGAAAGATCACTGATTTTCAGAAGACTCGAAGTCCTTTTTCTTATGTGGAGTCAGTCCCTGAGTAGCAAAAGAGACTACTCTGGAACTGCTTGTAGGTATACACTGTGTGGGTATACACTGTGGGTGTCTCAAATGGAGATGATTCTGGGGGCGGGGCAGGCAACAGAAGGGAGGGAAGTAGGCCAGGCATCATGAAAACCAAGTATGGCCTCTGGAGGGGAGGAGAAACTTTTCCTTCTACCCTCTTAGGTTCTTGCCTGGGGCCCTGCAAATTACATGGACAAAAGATAAATTAACAAGAGAAAAACAAACCTTATTAAGACATAACACTGCACATACACATGGCAGGACTCAGTGATGAGTAACTCAAAGGGGTGGATAGAACTTGGGGCTTATATAGCATCTTAAAGAAGAACAATAATTTTGTAGAAAAGCTGTAAGACAAAAGGATCTTAGGCTTCTAGAGGCAGCAAACAGTGGGAAGGTAAATATATGAGGGAAGTTAATGGAAGATAACTCTTAGTTGGTAAGCTGTGTTTGTGTAGCCTCTTTCTTGGTACCATCTAGTCTCTGATGATGTCATCCAGTCTCCCGTGATAAGGTTGTCCTCCCTTCCTAGTATGGGAAGTCAGGGGCGGGGAGCACCTTCGCAAGGGGAATTGATGTTCTGCTTTCAGGCAGATGGGGAAGGGCAAAGAGCTCATCCTGTGTCTGCTTTTTCTTAATTGCATTCAGCTCAAAATAATCCTTATGTCAGAGCAGCATATTTTGGGGTGGCATGTTCTGAACCCCTTCACCTCCATACTTGGGAGTGGTAAGAAGTGCAGGGGGTCACAGGGAACTGAAGAACCTGCCAGAAGGACTTGCCACCCCTCTGTTCCACCTACCTCTTGCAATGCAGAAACACAGTTCCGGGGTTTCTTCCAGTTTTTCCAGGGAAGCCAAATATCAATAATTCTATATACCATCTCCCAATTTTACATGTTATTCACAAATTCTTTTTATTAACACGGTGTGGCCAAACCAAACGTCTGGCTTGTAGGATATTCTTTTCCACCTTGAATTTAAACCAGTGTGAATTTTCCAATGAAACCATGGTGGAAGAAAAAAATGGATTTTTTTTCTTTATAGGACCCATAGAGTCTTACAAGAACAGAAGAATCATAGAATCCTGCCAGCCTCTCCTTCTTCATCTTGGTGTTCCCCTTTCCACCACACTTGCTTAACTGCTCTCTCTGTGCCTCAGCCTCCTTGTTTATAACATCAGTATAATAAGAGCACCCACCTCCCAGGGATGTTGTGAGTGACGGAAGAGAGAACATATATAAAATGCTAGGACACTGGCGCACCATGAGCGCTCAGTAAACCCTGTCTTTTGTTATTGTTGGTCCGTCTGTTAACTAGCTCGACCACGGCCTGGCATTCAAGGCCACGGCCCTTCTCTTCTGTAACAAACACTGTCTCCACTGCTTGATTCACCTCAGTCCAATTCGATCTAATAATTTTGTGGGCTCACTCCAGACTTAAAACAAAGAACATGGCACAGACTTTTGAAAACTGGCATTCCCGAGAGTGGAGGATGGGAAATCTTTGCAAAGCCAACTGAGTCAGTGCAAAGTGTCCCAGTGTTATCCTCACAGTCAGCTTCTGAAAGGAACGGGAGAAGTTAGCGTCTCCAGCCATCTGTTGCCAAAATGCAGTCTTTGCTGCTAACCTCTTGCTCAGGGGGATGTATGGGATGGCGCAGAAAGCTCGGAAACAGGACAGTCTGAGTTTCAGTTTAGATCTATCCTTGGGCATGTGAAAGACTCCTTTCGTATCTGCCTTCAGGTCTCATTTATAAAATGAAGGATTTGGCCTGAACAACCGCTAAGCCCTGTTCAGTCTTAATTTTTTTAAGCAGTTAATAAAACAAAATCCCTGCCCTCATGTAGTTGGCACTTTTCTTTAATTTTCTGAGACTGTGTCTTCTCTTTATAGCTTCTTCCACACGACACATTCCCCACCAGCACTAAGGCCATCCAAAGAGCTATTGTCGGTCATAACTCCTATCCTAAAAGAGTTCATATCTCACCCAGAAGAACGGCATCATAGCCCTGAAGCAGATAATGATATGCGATAACATGTGATTAAGCATAAGAACCGGAGAGACATCGAAATGCTTCAGGAGGTAGAAAGGGAAGCATAAACTAGACCAATAATAATAAGGAAAGATTGAATAATGGGTGGATTTCTAATGGCCAGGAAAAGAGGAGAAAGGGGAAGAGCATTCCAGGAGGAAGTAAGAGCAAGAGCCAAAGCTAGGAGGGGGGAAGAGCATTTACAAATGTCTCGGAAACCTTTGCTTTTCCTCTATACTCACTGATACCTAAATTCAGAGCAGTAAAAAAAAAAAGTCAAAGAGGCATAATTCCTACAGGCCCCAGGATAAGACTTCCAATTCCCACCAAGAAGACTCCGGAAAATCACATAACCTAATTGGTACACTCAGCTTTTCCCTGTTTCTTTAGAAAGTGTGATATGGGGCCCAAGGAACTCAGAGAAGGTAAAAAAATATTCATGTCAAGAAACAAGAATCTCCTAAGAGATGCTGAGGTGGCAGAGAGACGTGAGGAAACAGAGATCCCACAGATGCTGGACTCCCCACATCTGCCGGGTGTCTTGATGGGTGAATACTTGCTCCGGAAATTGTCTCGTAGAAGAAGTTCAGCACCGCTGCCGGCCCCGAATTCTGGAGTCATGAATGTAAAACATTCCGCCTGCACTTCATCCGTTTGGGAGGACACTTGGCGCTGTGAGGGGAACTCAGGGAGCGTTGTCTCTACAGCAGAGAAAACAAACCGTCCTGGGCCCTCCTTGCTGTATGGAAGATGCCCTGGCACATCTCCTCTGCACAGACAAGCAAACACAGGACAGAGGCCAGTGAGGACCCTGGGCTTGCCAGGGACAGGACTGTGTGGGACAGGCTCTTTCAAAACGTAGTTTTGTTGATATCCATTAAAGGAAGCTCACGATGCCGAGATGATAAGGGAACTGAGAGTCAACCCAACAATACTAGTTGCTGAAACTTGCAGCTCCTAAAACTTGGGCTGACGGGGTGCTGAGTTTCTTTCATTAGACTCTATTTTCATGGGAATTATTTGCCCATAAAGCCTCTTGGCAGCTCTCAGGAGGGCCTGACAAAAGAGGGGTCTCTGTTTTCTCACTGCTTTTGGAGGTGCAAACTGTTGGGTTGGGTCAGACTGGCATCTCGGCACGCTCTTTGACTTTTCTCTTCCTCCATTAACTGGCTCAACGTGCAGCTTGGCTTACAAGGACAGTGTGAACAGTGGGAGGAGCTAGGCTGGAGGGCGGAGGACTTAGCTGAGCTCTCCCATAACCTTCATCAGCAACCTCCACCCAACTCTCGCAAATAAGGTCAGTAAGCACAAGTAGAACGCGGTTTCTGCAAACACTGAAGGCTTCAAGATGAGTGCCCTAGACCTGCTGCCTTCCAGGCAGATTGCTACGCTTAATTCCCTCCTACAGGGAAATTCTGCCACTCTTGATACTCTTTAGAAGGGATTCAACATGTCGTGTCTGAGGAGAACCCCCGGTCAGAGAGGTACAACGGATAAATGCTTCCCTTCTGCCATGGCCAAGGGCAGCACGAACATATCTTCCAGCACCATCTGTAGGTAGACACCCACTAAACAGCAGTCAGAAGCTACCAGAAGAAGAAACACTCCCCCTTGAAGAATTGTTTTTTCCACCATTAATGAGGACCAGGCGGGAGGGGAGGAGAAGGAGAGGCTTTTAAAATGACGGCCCAGCCTGAAACTAACAGGATTTTTTTTTTTCCAATCTAGGAGACTAGGCACTGAGGGAAAAGGGACTGGGCCTCCTCAGGCTCCAGCCCTGAGCTGTGACCTGGAGGGAGCCACTTAACCCCAGTAAACTTCAATTGCCTCATCTATAACGCATGTGAGGGTCTCCGCTGAATGATGGTTAATAGCAAAGTGAAACAGTGATGTAAAGGGCAGACGTGGTTGACCCCCAGGAAAGTGCTGCCCAGATGAGTGATGAGGAGAGAGAGTGAGCACAAGGACCGCCTCACACAGCACCAGCAGGAAGAGTGGGAGGGCTGTCAGCTCCTCCAGCCATGCGTCCCTCAGCCAGGTTCCCACAGCGGCCGGGCACCATTAATAATCACGCCGACAGCGGACGTACACTGGCACTGCCCCAGACAACCCAAGGTGGGGGAGCTCCTTAGCTATCTATCACTAAGAACCGGGGAAGGGAAATACTGGCTGCCTTGAGTCCGGGAGGTGCACTAAGCCCTGGAGGACAATCTCACCCAAGGGGGCGTTGGGAACTGAGGTGGGCCAAGAGCGTCTCTCAGCCTGGAGCCTTATCTGGTGTGTTGAGATGCCCTATCCGCGCCCAGGGGACGGCACTTTTGGAGGGACCAGAGGCCCCACCCTACTCCCCCCTTGTTCCTGAGCGCCTTGTCCTGGCGCAAGCTAGAAAAGCCCCCAAGCAGACATACTCTCTCTCTTTTCTTTCTTGCTCATCTTCTCTTTTCCCAGGAGACAGAAGCCTTGTGCTTCTGGGGAGTTTTTTCCCAACCACCCTCGGGGCTTTTGCTGGACGCTGTACTGTCCTAGGCACTGAGGACACGAGGGGAAGTATAAGCAAAAAGTCTCTGCCTTCGAGTTGCAGACAGCTGGGGCTGGGATGGGGGTTGGAGTTGAGGGGATTTGTGGACACAAACAATGAGGGAATTTGAAATAGCTATATATATAGTGCATTCACACCTCACACAAAATAGTACGTGCTTAGGGGCTGTCATATAGATGTCAGAGGAGGGAGCCCTCCATGAGCCCTGCAGGAGTTGCTGGGCCGCCCTGGAGGAGGGGAGACTTCCACAGAACCTGGCCACATGGAGAGACCTGGGGGCATGGAGAAGGCAGGCGAGGGGGTGGAACCCAGGCAAAGCGGAGGCCACGAGGCCAGCCCGGCTCCAGGGGGTGCACGCTGGTTGGCAGGAAGACAATGAAGGTGCGTTTACCGCTTCCCCTACTCAGTATCTGCCTTGTTTACTCAAACACTTCTCCCCTTTGTAGACTTCAGTGAGTTGAGAAAAAAAGAATAAACAGAAGAAAAATACTTCCCTACATAGTTCCCTTTTTGTCATACTGCCATATTTTCTATTTTTATTTTGCATTTAAAAAAAAAAGAAAGGAAAGCCTCCTGGCATAGTCTCCTCTTAGTAGATCACACTTACTCTTGGCCTTGGAGAGCGTTAAGGGATGTTACGCCCCCCTGGCATGGGCGAATCTGAGGCAGGGTGTCTTCCCTTTGTCTTCCCTGGGCTGGGCCACGTGGCGGAGGCTGGCCAGGAAGAGGCCAGCGTCCTGGTTACTGGTTCCAGTTTGTCTCTAAGGGGGTGACGCGATTCTGGACTTCACTTTTTAAATCTGAAAAGGAGAAGGATTTAGACTAGATGAGCTTTAATATCATTCCCAGCATTCAGAGTCAGTGACTCCATGAAACCATTCGTTCATTCATTCATTCATTCACCGTTCAACAAATGTTTTCTGAGCACCGCCTGCATGCCAAGCTTTGGAACTACAAGTATGAACAAGCCAGAGTTCTTTCACATACTCTGGGAAAGAAAGCAGCAGATGAAAGATGTGCTGCATCTGCCGAAAGGAAGCTGCTCTGGGAAACCAAGCAGAGATGCGGCAGCCACTGTTTGTCAAGGGAGCAGCAGCCAGGGGTCAATGCAAGCCATAGAGTGACCAGAGCATGACGGGGACTCTGTGGGCAGGCGGGCTGAACCAGGATGTCTGCCCGAAGGCAGCACAGCCCCAGGAGGTTTCAGGGACAGGGTCTGCAGCCACCGGTTTGGGAGAGCCAGATGTGAATTTAAGCTACTAAGCTTTTCAGGGCAGGCCTCAGACCTTGGAAATAACATGAGAAGCCAGTTACCATTTTCTGGGTACACCCTGGGGGAGGGGCAGGGCTCCAGGCAGTTGGCAGAGCAATTGCCAGCAATTGGAACTGAAGCCAGTGGGAGGGACAACTTGGTACCACCCTCGTGGTTGGATTAGAGGAGATTCAAACCCTCCTACCTCAGTTAGACCTGTCCTAGAGCCTGAGAGCAGCCTCAGTCTCCACATGGAGGGCAAATGCCTCCAGCTGGGATGGAGAAGAGCTGCAGAAACGGGGGCCAGGTAGGACCCAGGAAGAGAGGTGCAATAGCAAATGGGATAATAATACGGCAATAATAATAGTAACCACTGGAGCTAACAATGATCGAGCACTTATAATGGGCTGAGAGCTTGCTAAGAATTTTACATGAATTCTCTCATAAATCTTACAATAACTGTATAAATAGATACGATTTTCCCCAGTTTGCAAGTGAGGAAACTGAGCCTTCCAGAGGTTGAATAACTTGCCCCGAACCAGACAGGATCACTTACGTGTTCAGCAGCAGTAACAAAAGTCTCGCAAATCTCAGGAGTTGACAACAGCAGAAGTTTATTTCTCATTCACGTGGAAGGCAGGTCAGCAGGGGCCTCTGCTTGTCTTGGTCTCTTAGACCCCCAGGCTAACTCAGCATTCACACCTACCTCCACAGCTGCTCTGGGAGGGGAAGAGACTGTGGTCAATTTTGCACTAGCTTTTAAAGCCCCTGCTTCCACCTTGCTTCTGCTCATACTTGTGGCCAAAGCAAGTCACGTGGCTACACCTGACTCCAAAAGGGACAGAGAACTACAATTCTTCCACCTGCCCAGTTAGAGAATAAGGGTATTTATCAACGGCCCTATTACTGGTCACCCAGTAGGTGGGCAAACCAAGTTTAAACCCACCTGGGCTGACTCCAGAGCCAGGGTTCAATCCTTCCTATTCTGGAAGAGCAAAGCAGCCAGCTGGGGCAGTCTCTTGCTCTCTTCGTGCCCTACCGCACGTCTTCCTCCCGTCACTTCCCAGGCCATGGCTTAGGAGACAGGCCCCAGTGATTGATGGCTCCCAGCAATAGTCAGGGAGAGATTATCTAACAGCATGTGCTGAAGGAGCCATGGCTGGGAGCCTGCTCATAACAGCAATTGAAGCACTAGTTTCTGCTGGGCTTTGAGTGCCGGAGTCTCGAGGGTTTATTAATCCCACATCAGTCCTGGGAGGGGTTCATTGCTGCTGTTATTTATACCTTTTGCTGTGCTCATCCAGCAAGGAGAGTCAGCTGGGATTATCTTCCAGGGACACAGAGCCCTGGCTGTCTCCAAGCTAGGGCTTCGGAGGGTTCTTCCTTCTCGGCCAACTCCTGGGCTGCGTTCACAAAGAAGAGTGAATGGAGGCTGTTCGCTCATGGAGATGCAGACATGTGCATCACATGGGAGAGGAGGAGGCCAGGAGGATGTGAAATCTTAGGACTTTGCTAACTCTCTTAGTGCTAAACTTAAGGGCTACCTCCTCTGTGGTCTCCCCTCCCCAGTCCAGAGTGACTGAGTGCGCCTTCCTTGGAACCACTGTCCTCTTGCAGTCTGTCCCTGTGCCCTTTGTTATTTACCTGGTTTTATTGCTTCTTTTTCCTTATTGACATGCTCTGTCTGCTGTAATTAAAGTGAGTTCCTCGGAGCACAGATTATGACTAATGCTTTGTGAGGATGCTTGGACCACCGAGCAAGGCATTCAATCAGTGTTTGCGGCCCCTGGCTCCTGCCTACCTGTCCAAGCTCACCTTCTGCTAGTCCCTCCTGTTTTCAGGTTGCATTCCGTGCCAGTTGGAATGAACACTCATCTCGCTGTTGTACCGCTCCTGGCCTGAGCACACACTTTCCTTCAGCCTGGAATGTTCTTCCCCTCCTTGATGCCAAATACCCATCTCAATAAAGTGGATCCCTCCCTCCTTTGTGCCAACACTGTCCCTTGCACATATTTCTATTACAGAAATAATTATATTACAATTACTTGTATACCCATCTGTCTTTCCCACTAGCCTGAGGACTCCTGAGACATATCTTATTTATTTATTTTTTTTTTGTGTCCTTCTGCCTATACCAATACCTGGGCAGGACCAGGACCAGTGAGAGAGGAATGAGACATTTGCCTGGGGCCCAAAACTTAGGAGTGTGCTAAAAAACTCAGTAATCAAAAGAAATAATATTTAATGCAATATTATAAAAAATCAAAATGAAAAGAATCTAAGATGAACAAAATATCAAAATTTTAAATAAAGATGGTATCCAAAACAGTGTCATGCCAAGTCAGGCTAGAGCCTGAGGCAAGAGGAAAAAACCAGAGATACTGATTCTGTCTTTATTTAACTTTCTGATTTTTGTTCATCTCAGATTTCTAGCATAAATTTTGCATTAATGTTAGTTTTTAAAAACATTGCCAGGGCTGGCCCAGTGGCGTAGTGGTTAGGTTTGCACGCTCTGCTTTGGCAGCCCACGGTTTGCAGGTTCAGATCCCGGGCGTGGACCTAGCACCGCTTGTCAAGCCATGCTGTGGCAGGTGTCCCACATATAAAGTAGAGGAAGATGGGCACGGATGTTAGCTCAGGGTCAATCTTCCTCAGGAAAAAGAGGAGGATTGGCAGCAGTTAGCTCAGGGCTAATCTTCCTCACACAAACACAAAATAAAATAAATAAATAAAAACATTGCCTAGCATGTGATAGGTGCTCTGTGAATAGCTGTTGAATGAGTGAGTCAGCGAGTAAGTGATTGAGTGAGCATGTGAGTGAATGGCTGGAAAATCTTTGCAGACTGAACCTCCAATTATCTCAAGCTTTGTTATTTACTTTTAGAGTTACATGTGCATGTGTCCTTACCAACTCCTTTTTCATTCTGTTATTTGCCTTTTGGTGCAAGCTCTCTAAACCCTTTCCCAAGTTTAGAGAAAAGGGAAAAAAGGAGTATGATACTTGAACTCAAGTCGCTTCAATGTGCTTTGCTCAGTGGGGTGGAGCACCTTGTGATGGGGCCAAGATTTGAGATCCCCTCTGTGTGGGCAAGTTGCTTGGTTTGGATGCAAAGACAAAGTGCTACCCTTCTCCTCCCCAACTCTACTGGTCACTATGCAAAGAGAAGACCTTGGTCACTGGGGATACTGAGTAAGAAACCAGCTATTAGAGCAAATCCATCCCCACCACCAGTGACAGAGGATGGGCAGCCCTAGGGAAAAGGTTCACATTTTTGGTTGAAATGAGATCTTGGGTCTTTAATACATCAGTGTTGTGATAGATAAATGCCCAAGAACTGGCTATACAGCCATTCTGGAGCCACTCTTGTCCCCAGTTAAAGGCGCTGGTGTGAGCTAGTGGAAAAGGCGCAGGGCCCAGGAGTAAAGAGCTTGAGCTGGGTCCAGCTGTGCTTTCACTAGCTGTGTGACCTTGACCAAGTTACTTAGCCATTCTGAGCTCTGGTTTTTTCACAAGTAAAGAGGGTTGATCTACAAAATCATGGTTTTTAAACCCTGTACTATAAAACCCTAGGACTATGAGCAGATCTCCGTAGGGACAACTGATGGACTCATTAGGGAGAGATATCCACTCCGCTTCATTAGGAGGAGCCCCACTTTTATCATTTATTAAGTTCTCATGTGGGATTTGTTTTTCTTAAGAAAGGGGGTGGGGTTCAGTGATTTAAAAAAAAAATGACATTAAACACCTGTCTAGATGAGTTCAATAATCCCGCCAGAGCTATACTATGTGGTCTTTTGGCTACAGCTTTCAGGAGTGCCACGTTTGCTTCAGCTGTTTCTGTGTGTTCACTTAAGCCTGTGGATTAGGAGGGCCCAAGGTGTAGAGATACACAGAGAATGATGCCTTGAATTTTTTCATCCATCGCTTTACAAACATCTTTGTCCCAAGAAATCACTCAAAATTAATTACATGGCTATCAGTGTATGAATCTCCTTCTCTCCATCCCTATCAAGTGGTCATATGATGGCTTCTTGAATTCCTCCTGACTGTGAACTCATCACCTTTGGTCATAGCTGACTTGAACCCCTGATTCATAGAGCTTGACCTCTTCAGACCGTGCAAGACAAGCTCAATCCTTCTTCACAGAATCACTCTTCAAATAATTGAAGACAGTGACTATTGGCTCCTCACTATCTTCTGCTGATCAAGCTAATCACCTCCACCCTTGAGCTCTTCTCTTCATGGCATAGATTTGACTCCTTTTGCCATACAAGTGGTCCTCATCATTCATTTTTTTCTCTCTTAATGGAGATGCACCAGAATGGAATGCGCCATCCTGCACAGGCTGATCAGAGCAGAATAGAGCAAAAAGCTTTCTTTTTCTAGTCCAGTGCTTTTCAACCCTTCTGCACGTTAGAGTCACTTGGGCAGCTTTTGAAAAAATATTGCTTTCCAGGCTCCATCCTCGAACAATTAAATCAGAAATTCTGGGAGTGGGGGCTAGGTTCTGACACTAAAAAAAAAAGTCCAAGTAATTCTTTTGTGCGGCCAGAATTAAGAACCATCACTTTTGAAACTAGGTATGGAAGCCCTTGATTCTTGCTCTGGTTCATCTCTTGAAGCATGCTAAGCTTGGTTGGGAGGCGAATTTGAGGGAAGAAGGAGAGAGAACTATAGTTTGAGTGGCTTTCATACAAGAGCTGAGCTAGACCCTTAGGTCCATTATTCCATTTCATCTTCATCTGTGAGTCAGGTGGTCTGTCCCCAGTTTTACAAAGGAGAAAACTGAGACTCAGTGAGATTCAGCAATTCACTCAAGTTCACTCAGCTAGACAAGTGGCAGGATTGGGATTCCAACTCAGACCTGTTTGAGCCCAAAGCCCACCTTTCTTTTATCATCCCATTTTGATTTCCTTAATTCCACTAATTTAACAAATATTTATTACAAATCAGGACCTACCATATGCTAGACATGTTCTAGGCCAGCAACTGTTGGGAGCTGGAGTTTTTGTGGTAATCTGCCAAGCTGTGCTAGGACACAGAGCATTTTCTTTTTTCATTCAATGATTTGTTTATGGGTATGTTTTCTTGAAGGAAAAATCATGTCGATGTAATGCAGGCTTTGTAGAGAAATAAGTCTTTGGTATTTGGTTGTAAAATAAATGTCAGGATAAAATGTTTGAGAAAATAAAGAGCTGTATGTGAAATCACTTCCCACAGAGCTGTGGAATACTGATGGACTGTTGCTGGTGTTTCATTATTTAAGACAAATTTGGTACATAAGGAAGGAGTTGCTGTACCCCGGTGGCTATTGATCCCAGAGCTATGGTCACCTTGCCAGGAGTGACCACAGAGCAGCTTCACATTGTCTTACCCCCGAGGTTTATCCTATCCTTTAAAGACCATCTCAGTCAGCTGAGTGACGTGACCAGCAACCGGTGGCTCTGTGACTCTTCTCACCAAAGCTTCTGGGTGTTGGGCCATTTCTGGGGCTACTTATAGGCTGAAGGTACTAGCCAGGGAGGAATAAAAAGGTAAGAATAAGGAAAGTAGTCCAGACAAGAGAAGGAGAAGAAGAAACAAAAGTGAAATGGAGAACAGAGAAGAAACAAGACAATGAAAGGTGTGTATGGAGAACCAACAATTCTAGATGGGATGCCCCTGGCCAGAAGAGCCCGCTTACCCAGCATCCATCTCTTTCCCAGGCTGAAGTCAACCTGTTCTTCAGATGATAGCCTAGAAAGCCCCTCTTCTTTGGGGGCTTCCCTGATCACTCTCCCTCCCATGTTCTCCCGGTTCTATACTCACCTCATCATAGGACACAGTACTGTATTGACATTGACTCTTTACTTAGCAGTCTACTCCTTTGGTCCTCAGACAAAAGCCTCTTAACTATATCCTCCAGGTGAGTTACAGGTGTGCCCAAGCTTTTGCACACTGCAGCAGTTAGGGCATCTCTGCTGCTGGAGCCCTGAGCAGCCCAGCCTGTTTATCCACTATGTGGCAAAACCAATCTATGTGTGCCATGATGTAGAAAATGTCACTGTTCTAGATTGCTTCGTTAATGACAGGAAGGGAGGAGGGAAGAAGAAAAGAGGGAAGCGAGGGAGGCAGGGAGGAGATACAGGCAGCCTGGTGGGCATAGGTTTTCAGTAACCGGAGATATTCAAGAACCACCATTTACCAGATTGTTCTGCAAGCAGTTTCTGTCTAGGTAGGAAGTTATAATACATGACATTTAAAGTCTCCCCTGTCTTTTAAGCCAGACTGACATGGTGGGAAGGTCATGGGCTTTGCAATCAGAAAGACGTAAGTTTGAATCCCAGCTCTGCGACATGATCTGTAGGATCTCGCTCAAGTTATTTAACTTCTTTATGCCTCAGCTTTCTCATCTATAAAATGGGAGTAATAATAGTTTTGTTTTTAGGCTGTTATGAGAATTAATGAGATGATGTCCTTGTAATACTCTTGGCACATGGTAGACACAACATTTTTAGTAAGGTTTTTAAATTTTGTTTCCGAACCACTTCAGGAACCACTTTTGCAGCAAATGACAGTTAAAATGGCTTAGTCCATCAGTTTGAGTAGCTGGATTCAAATCCTCGTTCTATATTTATTAGTTCTATGACCTCAGGCAAATTATTTAATCCTTCCACAGCCCCTGTGCCTCTAGTTTTTTATCTGTAAAACCTGAATAACTGTACCTACCTCACCAGTTCTTGCTTGGAGGAGTAAATGAGTTAACATGAGTGAAGTCCTTGGAACACGCCTACATGTCATAAATACTCATGTTTGTATTCACTCATCAATCTTCCCAAGTAGGAAGCAGCTAAAGGTAGCCAGTAAACTGGTCCAGGCTGCTGCTGTGCAATTGTGAAGGAAACATCAAAGCATCCGCACCTGGAGCCGGGCGCTGACAGTTGGGTGGCAGATGCAGGGAAGTTCATTTGCAGTTAATAGATTTTCAGCTGTATTAATTAGCACATGCCCCAAAGCCTAAAATAAATTAAGCCAGTCTTAAAGAAAAAGTGAGGCCGTAGGCTAGTAAAAATGTTGAGAACTTCTTTTTATTATTATTGGTCTAACTATTGTAAGAGTGAAAATGTTGATAAACCAAGGTTGCCTATGAACCAGAAGCTCCTGGGCCCCTGGGTCCAGAGTCAGAAATGGATTTGAGCATAAGACAGCAAGTGCCTATTACCATAACTTTCAGTTTTTTAGAATCTGCTACGTGGCAGATACTTTGCATGCATCATACATCCAAACTTTGCAAGCCACCCATCCTGGTTTCCTAGGGCCGCCGTAACAAAGTACCAAGAAATGGATGGCTTAAAACAACAGAAATTTATCCTCTCAAGTTCTGGAAGCCAGAAGTTCAAACTCAGAGTGTCAGCAGGCCTAGGCTCTCTCTGACTGTCTCTCGGGGAGAATCCTTCCCTGCTGCTTCTAGCTTTTGGTGTTTGTTGGCAATCCTTGGCATCCCTTGGCTTGTAGGCACAGCACTCCAGTCACACGGCTGTCTTTTCCCCGTGTCTCCTCACATCATCTTCCCTCTGTGTGTGGGTCTCTATGTACAAATTTCTCCTTTTTATAAGGACACTGCTCATATTGGATTAGGGCCCACCCTAATGACCTTATTTCTAAATAAAGTCACATTCTAAGGTACTGGAGTTTAGGACTTCAATATATCTTCTTGTGGGGGACACGGTTTAATCCATGACAATGCCCTTTAAGGTGTGTATTATCATCATGTTTTACAGATGATGTCTCTGAGCCTCAGGGGGACAAGAAATGTGTCCAGGTCACATAGCTGGCATTTGGAGAAAGCCATGTCTTTCAGACCCAGACTGGACCCCGTACTCCTCATGCTCTGTGTGCTGGTTCTTTTGGGGTGTCATGGTGTTGCAGGTTGAGCTGGCGCTTCTTATGACACTAGTTAGTCCTACACTTCACTCCAGCACATATGTGTCTGAATTTGATTAGTCAATTCTGTGATCTTTGCATGAACTCTCAACTGGAGACGTGACTTCCCTTTTCTGGATCCTGAGCAGTGGCTGATCCCCACTGCTCAGGTACAGCCAGAAACACCCTGAAATGCTGCAGGACAAATGGGAAGGGATAAATGAGGAGAGGGGGGCATGTTTCCACCAAGGTTTGCTGGTTCCTCCTGATCATTGAGCATGAGCTTCCACATCTGCTGCACCTTCTTAGTTGACCATTGTCCCACCATGGCCTCCAATGACCAGACCATGCAGTCTCCCTGTGTCCTGACCCATGAGGCCCCTTGGATCTTCTTGGTCTTATCAGTCACCTGTTCATCCCTCTCACAGATGCTCTAGGCTCCTGGGTGTGGGCAGGGATGGGAATTTTGCCTGGTCTTGGCATCGAGAGAAGTGTTTCTGGTCCAGGGTCTCTTCTCTGCTCTGTTTCACCTTACTCTGTGGTGTGTGTGTTATTGCTCCGGGCCAGCTCAGCAGGCTCCCGCAGACAGTGGGGCTCCTACCCCCAGCTCTCGTGAGCACTGTGACTTTCTGAGGCTCCACCGCCGGCTTAGCCCTTGCCTGGGCACTCCTGCTCCTGGCTGCTCTGGCAGGCCTCCTGGCTCTCAAGTCATAGCCACCTTCTACATTCTACTCAGGGCATAGGATCTCCTCCATGCCCTCAAGAGTCAGCCGAGCCTCAGTGAGCAGGTGGGGGGGGGGGAACTATTTCCTCAAAACCTCTCACTGCCCACACCTATCCTGCCATCCCCCATTATACGGCTCACCCCTATAATGGTGTGGGCCTCTGTGTCTAGTGGTCCAGGCAGGAATCACGGTAGAAGCCCCTTTGGCCAATATGGGACATTCTCTACCACCCCCTCTCCAAGAGCTTCAACCTCAGGGCAGAACATGGAGTATGGTCCACCCTCATGCTGAAACTTTTTTGTTCTCCCCTTCCCATCTTCTTCAGCTCCCTCCCCAATACCACCACCCCAAGCCCAGAAAAGGTTCTTATCTCCTCTCTGTATGATGGGGAAACTGCCTTTACAGCCTTAGGGGTTTCCCACCTTCTCTAATTTCTGGTATATATTCCATCCTTGAGTCCTTCAGCCTTTTCTCTTGATGGTCAAAGCTAGGTTTTTGCTATTCAAACAACAACGCAACAATAACTACAACAGCAAGCCTTGGCTCCCAAGAACTCCGGGCCAAGAGTCCAAGTCTTGGTTCTCCAGTGTTCTTTGGTGTCCTGGGGCAACTAGTTTCAGCCTGATGATCTAGCTTTAAAGGTGAAAGAGTTGTAAGGTAAAAAGGAATTACCTATAAAGGAAAATTCATGATGTAGTATTTTAGAATACTGCACTACTTTTGTTTTAGCGTTGAGATTTTGCAGCCAAGAAGATGCTTTTCTGGCACCACCCAGCACTTGTGAGTTTGGTTGGTTGAAGCATCCTTTGAATGAGTCCTAGATTCTGGCCTGTAGAATTTGATTGGTTTTGTTCTAGTCCAGGACCAGGGATAATATCACTAATGCTGGCTGCCCATATCCCAAACATGTGCTGTCAGTCCCCCAAACATGGATATCGACGGATTAGCGCAAGATTGTCCACAGCTAGAACATGATGGAATATAGTGAGTTGTCACTGAGTTATTAGCTTCATCTTCCTTTATTAGCAGAGGACGTGTCACTTTATGCCTGCTACCAACACTGTAAATCTGATAATTTTGTCCAATCTCAGTCATATTACAAATGTAGAAATGGAACTCTAGAGAGGTAAGAAAAATTGCCCCAAAGATTCCAAAGCTTCGTTGTCAGGAAGCCAAGGCGAGGAGGTCTGCATGCAGATGTGCTCCAGGGAGATCAGAACGCCCCCATTCTCTCTCCACTGCCTCATGCTGCCACAAGGATTCCTTACTCTTCCCAACCTACAGATTGTTTTTCAATTCTAAATATCCGGTTTGGAAGTGGAGATGGAGAAGTGCAAATGCTTGACCCTGAGAAGCCCCAATCCGTCTGCTCGTGGCTGCTGAAGACAGAATTTCTGATGAGCTGGAACCTTGCTTTCTTTGCCAAGAGATTTCAGCCCGCTTGCCAAGGAAGGATCAGTTCTTCACTCAGATGAACCCTGCCTGGAGGCGGGGAGATTACAGTGGAGGCTGCTCTTGATGTCTCCACGGCACACCATCAGAAGGCCCTGCTCCGGAGGAGAAGGCGCTGGACAGACGCAGACAGATGGAGAGGATGAAGGGTCCCTGTCTTCAGTTCCAGTTGACACCACCGCAGAAGCGGCAGGCTCTGCAAAGTCTGCGTCAGCCATACCGCCATGCAGACATTTCTGTGGGTTTTTAAAAAGCAGCTGTCAGCTCCAGCTTGCTCCACTGAGCTTTCAGTCCTGATAGCTAGACTGGCAGGGTTCCGACATGGAAACCTGGAAGGAAAGCTTACTTACCGTCAATCATAGCTTACGCACCCTTACGCTCAGGTTTTGTTTTCAAAGCAGAGACCTCCTGAGGACATGAAACACTCTGTCCTCTCTGTAAGAACGTCCAGGAGCGCCCCACCTCACCATGGAAAGACGGTCGTGAAAATTTAAAAAGCAATTGGGGCAAATAGATCCACACGCCGTAAGAGGGTGGGGGGCCGGGACACTGCAAACTCTCCTTGTTTTGACCGCCAAACACACACCACACCACACACACCACACCACACACACACACACACCACTCTCCTCCTCCCCTTGTACAAATAAGATCAGGTGAAAATAAACATCATAGACAATCTTGAAGGTGAAAAGAAAATAAGTCACAAAAAGGCTTCTTTGAAAGGGGGTAAAAAGAGTCCCACAAGCCTTCCTTTGCTGGAAGTTGCAGGAGGAGGGAGGGTTTATCCCATGTGCACAGGGTGATTATAATGTAATCAGACTGCTGTTCTTGTGTGGCTCGTTAGCTAGCCTTAAAGATAATTCTAAGAGAAGTTCAAAGGATATTCTGAGCTGTGGGAGAATCAGCGAAGGCATCACTTTGAATGACAGCCCTCCCCTGGATCTCTGTAAAAAGTTAATCACATTTCATATGCAAATAGACAGGCCAGGTACAGTGTGGGGCTTCATTCATTCTGAGCTGTGAGCCCTTGTGAAGCACGGTGCCACGTGCTGTGGGGCAGACAGAAGAGGTAGGCCTGGTCTCCTGCCTCTACTGTCTTTGGGGAGAAGTTGGGTTGTGCAGAACAAAACATTTAACTGACATGGCAAGACAGAATTGTCAAAATAATTGGCCACACCTTCTATAAGAGCGTCAAGCTGTCTTGTATCAGCTGCCGGAGCTACCTCCCCATTTCTCCTCCCGAAGAAGCTGTGTCCCTGAATCAATGTCTAGATGCCAGGTGGCCGTGGTTCTTGGGTTCAACTCTGCAGGTGAATGCCTTGATGGTGGGGGTCCTTGTCTCTAGCTTCCCTTTCCTTTTCTTAAGCTGTTGGGACCTCAGCGTCTTTTAAGGGATCTCTGATATGTCTGAGTTGCCATAGGGACCAATATCCTCCTTAAAAACAGAAGCTGCCCCATGGAAGGGGGAGAGAAGAGGGAGAGAAAGGAATGGAAGGATATAAAAGGCAGGACCTGCAGGACAATGAGGGTACAAGTTGGGCATCCCGAAGTGAGAGGGCTGTTGGAAAGAAAAGGGTTTGGGGCTGCTGTTTGCCAGAAGGAAGCATGAGCAGTGTTTCTCCTGACCCTCAGCTCTCTGTTTCCTGAAGACCTGGATGCTTGAAGCAGCCACTCTGTCCCGCTCCTCTTGTCGTCCTTGTCATTTTACCCATCACCACCTAAAACTCTGACTTTCTTTCCATTCCCTCAAACCCTCCATGGATTATCACTGATTCTGGATAAAGTTCAAATTCCTGACCTTGACACCTCTTTAATCCAAACCACTTTCGCATGACTCTTCTCCCTGAATCCTTTGCTTCTGCCACATTGGTCCAATTGCCATTGCCCAGTTGCACCATGTGTTTTCCAGCTCAGGCCTTCCCCTCTGCCTGGAATGCCTTTCTCACCCATCGCCCCTATTGACCCTGCCTATCCTTCAAGCCCCCTCAGAGCTCACTAGCCCACATACAGTAAGCTTTCCTGCCTGCCTTTGAATTCTCATCATTCCTGCAGCCTGTGGCTCTGCCATAGCCCTTATATGATGCCTTGTGCTATACAATTATGCGTATGTGTTCAATACATCTCAAATGCAGGAAGAAGGAAGAAAAGAAGGAAAGGAGGGAGGGAGAGAGGGAGGAAAGACCCCTCTCATCCTTTATCTCTGAATAAACAGGACTTATGATGGAAAGTGATGAAGGGTTCTGAGTCAGTTCTTTTTTGCTTGATTGAGAGAGTTAGATGGATGAAGTTCTTGGAGGGTGGGGGCTGGTTCTTGACTTAGCGGTACCACTGTGGCAAAGGCAAAGAGCACCTGACATTGGGGTCAGCTCAGGCAGGGTCTCAGATGCCAGCAGGACTTCCTGGCAGGAGAGGAGAGGGGCTTCTGCCCAGACAGACCCCAGCTCTCCTGGGGATGGGCACAGCCCGGCCACCTGGCTGTAGCATCAGAGCTCTTGGAAGTCCTTCCTCCTCTTAGCCAGCCACAGGATGACATACTAATTGCCAGGCCAGCTCTCATTTAAATTCCTCTCAATGGCAAGTGCGGAAAAGGTGACAAAATCCCGACAGGATTTCCGTTTGTTTTAATTCCAGTTCAGCTCCAGGGATCTCCTCATTAAGCCACATCACCAAAGCTGTTAGGGGCCAGAGCCCAGCAGCAAACCAAGGCAGAGCTGCTCCCAGGATCTCCCTCCTTATCCCCACCTCCTCCCTCTTCTCATTCATCCGCGACCCCCACAGCGATGTATGCATCTCTTTTCTCCCTCTGTTCAGTGGCGTGTCTATCTAGGTGCTGCTTCCCGTCTCCCTGCCCGCATCATTTTCATATTCTATCCATTGGGCTGTTTACACTGTTTATATTTTCTGTCTATTCTGTTTTATGGCCCTTTCCATGCACAGCATCTATCCTGGTGAAATTCTGGTCTATTTATATTCCTCTGTCGTGCTGAGGCTCCCCTCCTTTTTAATCTCTTTTATCAAGCCTGTTTACCTTCTCCATTGCCCCTTCATCTTGCTATTATCTAGTTATCTATCTAGTTAAATGGCCTGCACTCCCCCGCGCCTCCCCCCACGCTGTCTCCAGCTTTTACCTGAAGCAATTCCAGGTTCCCCTGGCAGGCCTGCCTGCTCCACTCCCACCCCCACTTCCTGCACTTGACAAGTGAGCCCCATTACACTCCCCTCTGGGGCAAGACTTGCTCAGCCAGACACCCACTCCACGCACCCATGAGGTCCTCTCCATCTACTGCTAATAACCACAGTGAACACATACCGAGCGTCTAGCTCATCAGGCCCTGAGCTAGGTCTTCATTTCCTGCTTACTACAACTTTTCAAGGCAACTTCTTGTATTAGAGGAGGAAGCTGCGGCTCAAGGTGGAGAAGTAACTCGCTCAAAGTCGCGCAACTACTATGCGGAATATTGACAGCCCACCCTTAGTTATCTACACGAGCAATGGCAGGGATAATCTCCCCCTGCAGAAAAGTGTAGCCCTCATTTCTAATAGGCTCGGGAAGACTGCATGTGGGGCTGAAGATTCTCCTCCTGGCGCTGCTCTGCTGTGGCTGATAGTCAAAGTAGAGCGCAGGAAAGGCCCCTGTATGGAATGGTGCTCTGCCACAGATGCTCCACAGAGATGGTAATGTTCACAGGCAGCGTTGCTCCCTGTTAGGGGGAGAGCAGTGTGATGGCTCCCACACCCTCTTGTCCCAGCCATATAAGCCGTTTCTATTCCCTGAGCACCCACACTGACCCAGGGTGGTGTGTGGTGGTGTCAGATACCTAATGGAAACCAAAGGAAAGCCACCGAGGATTCCAATATAGCCTTGGACAAATAATAGAAGGTAGTTGAGTGTCCCCTGTGAGTTAGGCAGTGGGGAGATCCCTGCAATGGAACCACCATGGGATAAGATAGAGACAAGTGAATCCTCTGGCCGCTTGGTCAAGAAAAAAAATGACTTTACTCCTAGACCTGGTGATCTCCTAAAATAGCAATCCCAAGGATAGAAAAAAGAAACAACCAAACAGAACCCCCAGGGAGACTGTAGGGGAAGTTGCTGACCTCCTTGAAGGCAACTGACTCAAATTCTTCCCCGGGTCCCTCTTGCCTCTAGAGTCAAATTCAAGCTCCCTTGCCGCATATGATAGCCAAGGCCACCTGTAGCCTGCCTCTGGTACATTCTCTCCCCTTACCCTCTGCATGAATGCCTCTTCCCTGCTGGATTAGAAAAACACAAAGTTCCGGATCACACCCTGTTTGGTGTGGGGAAAAGAACTGAGACCCCTGGGGGGTATGCTTGAGAAAGAATGGATGGCCTTTCTTTGGCTAATTACCAGGGTTTTTATACTGGCCCTTAAGAATTTTACAGGGCCCAGTGGGGGAAAAACACATCCAACTCAATTACTATATACAGAGTAGAGAGGTGATGAGCACTAAAATAAAGGTAATTGATACAAATTGGGAGCACAGAGAAATCCCGGTATAGAGGGTTGAGGAAATCTTCAGGGAGAAGGCGTTTAAGCTGGGTCTTGAAAATAGGTAGGATTTACGCAGGCCTTCAAAGGAGAAAGATTATCATTAGCGAAGGCAGGGAAGTTCATGGAGTATTTATAAGCTTGGGGTGACAAGGTAGACAGGGCATGGAGGTAGAGAAAAATAAGGCTTGTCTGCACGTATCTGCCTTCACTACGAATTCCATCGGGGCAGAGGCCAACTCTTCATAGCTACTGTGTCAACCACGGTCGTGGCTGGTGCTCAAGGTGTGTTTCTAATCACTGGAGATGTAATGACAATGGTGATGGTGCGTGTAATGGTGATGCCTATGCTGCTTTATGGGACTCAGGCTATGGCCTCTGTAAGGCTGAAGATCGAGGACCGGATCTGGGAAAACTGAGTAACTTTCTAATGGCACTTGCTCTTCTCCACTTTCTTCCTCAAGCTCTCTCCCCTGACTTTGCATCTTTTTCAGGAAACAGATGGGGTTTGCCAGGCTGACTGGGACCCCCTGCCCAGGCCGATAGACCCTGTCACAGAAAAGTAATTTCTTTTTAAACTTCTATCCAGTGAAATCCCACTGCTGCACACAGCAGGCTGTGCTGTGCCAGCACTGCCATCCCACCATCACAGTGCCAGGGAATAAAGGAAAATGCTTAGCATTAAATTTCATGTAAATCAGACTTTATTTGCTCTGGTGACAGGTTATTACCTTCTGCAGGGAATGAGGGGGAAAAACGGCTGCTGGCTCACTCCCCAAATGAGGATGTCTCCAATAGCAGCCTACAGCAGTGCAGGCCGGGGTCATCCACCCTGCCCCTCTCCTTCCTCTGCCCCCACAGCTCCCATGAACTCTTGCACCAGCTGATGGACGGCTTTTCTACCAGCATCTGCAGTCTCCCAACCACTTCAGCTTAGCAGCACTGGCCCCACCGCTAAACCTTCTCACTGCTTGGGTGGGAGCATCTATTTATAACCACTGCCCCCAGCTAGGTCTTACACAGCCCTCCTGTGCAGTGTGGTGCAGGCCCTCTCCCACTCAGAACGCTCTATGCACCTCATGTCCACCTTGCTGAACTTAATCTACACTTCAAGGCCCAACTCAAGTCCAAAACCTCCGTGTGGTCTTTCCTTACCACCCTCGCAGTGGCCCTCTCTCTCCTTTGAGTTTTGTTACCCTCAACCTCTGTCCCATAGCCTCGCCCATCCTGACTGATACACTCCTATAAGCAACCAAGGTGCTTGCTGCCTTCTACTGTGGAATCTACTCTGTGCCTGGCTGTGTGCTAGGCACCATGGCTGGATACAGGCATGGGTGGCTCACAGTCTCTACCCTTGGCCTGCCCACAGCCTGCCTGGGGAGCTACGTGATGCATGTGAAGAAGCCAACCACCGCTTTAAGCACACAGTAGGTTCTCACGAAATGTGTTGGCTGCAGATCAGGGTGTACCAGCCAGGCTAGGCTGGGCTCTGCTAAAGCAATAAATGACCCCCGCATGTCAGAGGCTTAACACAACAAACCTTTGTTTCTTGCTGATCCTACGTGCTTATCGTGGTCAGCCAGCAGACTCTGCTCATTATAGTCCCTCAGGGACCCAGACTGGTAGAGAGGCCACCAACTTGAACATTGCAAGGGAGGATCTCACACTGGCAATGAAATAAAGTTTTCTCCTGGAAATGACACAGATCACTTCCACTCACAAGTCACATGGCCCCACCAAACTGAAGGGAACCAGAAGGTACAATCCTACCATGTATCCAGCAGGCAGAGCTGGGAATACTTAGTGAATACCACCAATGGCTTCTCCAAAGTGCTCAGTTACTAAATGGCGTGAGAAATGTGCTGTGTCTTCTTTGTCACCACTGAATCCCCAATGACTGACACAGTGCTTGGTACATAATAGAGACTCAAGGAATACTTAGGTTGATGGCCAACATCAGCTCTGACCCTTTAACTAGATGCAGACTTGAGCTCTGTGCTCTATTGGCCTTGAATCTGCTTTTTGTGCCTCTGCAGACCACAAGCCCTTGGAAGGAGGGAGCCGTGCTTTCACGTGTAGCCCTTACACATAAGGGTCAGTGTTGCTTCAGTGGATCCCCTCTGCGCTGTAGGAGAGGCAGGAAAGGAGGGGCGCTATTACCTGTTGAGACTGTTCTTCCTTATTTGGCAAGCAGACGCTTTCTGAAAAGTACGCGTTATAAAGGTATGTGTGTGTGAGGACGTGTGTGTGTATTACAGGTGACACGGGCAGGGAGGAAGGCAGGAATTAGCTCCATATTTTGTCGCTGCATATCTCCCAGTAGTAGTTAATCAGCATCATGTTTGATGCAGCAGTTGGTGGTGGGAGTCGAGGGAGAAGACCCTGGGACGTGGGGATGTGGTCCTCCTTCTGACAGCTTTGCTTCCCTGCTGTGAGTGGCTCATACACCCATCTTTTTTTCCATTTGGTCCTTTTTCCTCTCCCCTCTTCTCCCTCTTTTTTGCCTTATGCCTTTCTCCAAAACCACAGTGGCAGATAGAAAGAGAGGAAGGGGAGAACATATGGCCTAAATAAGGAGTGTGAGAACAGGGGTCTGGTTGCAGATTGGCCAACATTTGAGGCCATGGTCATGGCTTGAGTGTCCTTGTCATGGACACCACTTTAGATATACTTGACCAGGTTTGAGAGGCTCGGCAGAGGAAGCTGAGAGCAGAAATCATTCCAGGTCCTCTCTGTACCTCCACCCACCATCGCTCATCTTCCTCTTCAAGGCCTGAGATGAAAAACAACCAGGACTCATGTCCTGGGAAGGGCCCCCTTGGCCGCCTATCCCACAGCCAGGGGAGGGGAAGAGGCTGGGGTCCTCCTCCGGTCATGTCCAAGCTCATTTGAGCTTTTGCAGCATCTCTGATCAAGGACTGCAGCTCAGAGAAAGCAGAGCCAGTCCAGCAGCACTGCTGCTTCACAGCGTCCAACGCTGGACGTCTGCCAGACTCACCATCTGTACCCTCCGGCCAGTGGTATGCATTGCCAGCTTCCGCATCAACCCTGCCCCCAGCCCACCGCCTCCAGCCTGTGCTGGGAATCTGCCAGCGCCCCAGACTGCACCATACAATCGGATAAGCTTTGCCAGGTTTATGGCTGGTAATTTATGGCCTTCTTTAGCAACATCTATCACGCTGTACAGTCGTTAATCCCAGAGTCTTTGCCCACTTTGCAGAAAATAGCTTGCAATTCCTTACAATGTAGCATTTGCTAACTCACCTGTCGGGCTGTCAGGCCAGGTGGTTGTGACAAGCCACTCTCCAGTTACTTCTTTCCATCTTACTTTGCTCAGGTGAGCCAGGCCTTCTCCCTCCAGAAAATAACAGCAAGGATCTTTATTACTCAGCCCCCGTCCTCCTCTCCCCTGTCACTGCTACAGTGACAGCTCCATCCTCAACCCCCGTGCTTCCGGGAAGGGCAGCAGGGGTGCTGACGGCAGGGTGGGCTCACAAGTCTACAAGGGCAGAGCTTTTCACTGCCACAAAAGGGAGCACAGGTCCCAGGCAACACGAACTTGCTCCTTCCTTATCATTGTCACAAGTGTGTACACAAGTACAGGATGTGTGAAATACTTCTATGGTCAGCTCTGGCTTAGGCATGCTTATCAAAGGATCAGTTTGGACCATTGAAAGCTTCCAACAAAGGCAAACAAAATAACACAGAAATGCACTAGGCTCCGGAATGAATCACACGGTATCCTACAGTTAACCCTTTTAATTTAAGCTATTCGAGCACTGAAATTGTCTCCTTCTCTTAAGTGATGTCTCCCTGGGTGAAAGAGGAGGTGGCTTGGGAATTCTAAGTCATGGTGAGGAAGGACAGGTGGGGTGAAAAGATTTGGACTGCGATCATATGGCACCTAGAGTATATATGGATGAATTAAAATATTTTTTTTTCTTGAATTCTGGAGAAAGATGGAGAGAGACCTACTGGAAGAGAATACGCTAAAATGATAAAAAGGTTAAATTCAGTTGTTGGGACATACATATATAATATCCATTATACGTAAATGTACCTATTATAGATATACATATATCCCAATTCATTATTTTTCTAAATTTCCTGCAATGAGCATGCATTTTTATATTTGGAATAAACTCAAACACCACAAATGAATGACAATGCTCATTATGCTTGGACGATTGATTGATGTGACTGACATCAAGGTGTCCACGCTTCTCCTGAACACTCCTAGGATCAGGGGGATTTCTAGGGGCACGTTACCTGTCCATTTCTTTTCCTTGGGTCCATTCTCTACTTAAGTACCTGCCCTCTCTGGTTGCATATTTGATTTTCTGATAGTCAATATAGGGAGGAATTCTCCATTACTGAGAAACACAAATATTTCCCAATGCAAATGTCATATTCTTTATAGAATCCACAGTGCTGGGCTCAGGGTGCTCAAGAAATATTTGTTGGATGGATGAATGAATGCATGTACAAACGAAAGAAGTGACAGTGGCTGCTTTTCCTTTCAAACAAGCTAACTGAGGCAGTGGGTTCAGGCTGATGTCACTTTGCTGTCCCTGGTGTGAGCTCCTCAGTGTCAGCACCATGGGCAGCAGCAGCCAAGGTACCTGTTCTTGCCCAATCAGGGTGTGGACCGGGCCGACCCAACACAAACTGTGGAAGGTGAGGGCCCTTTCTACGTTAGTCGGCAGGCATAAGAATGTTTCCCAGCGAAAACGCAGTCCACCTTAGTGCATTTGTTTGCTTGTTTGTTTGTCATTATTGGCATTCTTCTGGGGAAGGTGTGTGTGTTCTTGTAGGAATTATGAGCAGACACATTGCTGCCTCTTGGCCTCCCATTGTCGCACTGGTTTGGGGCATTTTCCCTAATTTGGGGCAGTGGAGAGGGATCTTTAAGCATGACTCTTTGTAGCCCGGTCCTTTAGGGTGTAGTCAGCTACAACATAGAATAAATTAATTAATTTCAGGATTTCTACACACACACACACACACACACACACACACACACACTCACGTTCTCCAAGTGGTAACGAAAGCAGCTCCCTCTTTCAGCCACGTAGGGAGCGCGACTCTCCCTTCTTTCTCCTCCCCACCGCAACTGCCCTCAATCATCATTTTAATCAGAGTTTGAGGAGTGAGGAGGATGAGAAAAGTTGTGCAAACAACCATGACCCTCAGTCTGAAATTGAGGTGAGTTTGGAAAGTTCATCCTAGGCCTCTGGGGACGTTCACAAAGATCACAAATCAGCAGTTTGATCTTCTCCACACAAAAGGGTCAGAGATGAAAGAAGCTGCATTTAAGGGCCAGTCGAGTGTGTGTGCAGGGCTATGTGAAGCTTAGAAAGGGCATTCCCAAGATTCCTATTTTTAGTACTTGCAGGAGAGCCTTTTCATCCATCACTGAATGTGAGGCACGAGAGTGGGTAAAATGCATAAGGTCAGAACTGGCACCCTTGCCATGGGCTGACCGTGTTGACTCAAACTCATATCCATCAAGTGTGTCTAAGTTTAAAGGATGGGCTGGCGGAGGGCACATGGATGGGAGAGGAATTTATAGTCTTGGATCCCAGACTTAAAAACCCAGTGACCTTGGGAAACCCACTTAACCTTTGGAGCCTCATTGTCCATCTCCTATAAACCAGGTAGCTAATAAGAACCAAATGAGTCAGTGTTTGTGAAAGTGTTTTGCAAACTGTAAAGTTCTTTACAAACGCAAAACATGATAAGAGTAAGCGCACAATACTTGAATGAGTGAATAAACAGAGCTCAGTCGTGGGGTGCTATTCATTTTGATAACATATTGATATCACTAGCAAGCATTTTATCGATCTGTGACAAGTCTATGAGTACTGGTCAAAACAAAACTGCAAAAGCCACAAATTTCATCGCTGACTGATATATGGCTTTATATCAATTTTCTTTGTTTCATTTGTCTCTGTCTTGTCCCGACAATTATACTGTAGCTGCTTGGAAGCAGAGATCTGCTCATACACAGCCTGCCCGGCATCGGCGAGGCTCAGTACTTGACCTCAGTGAACGTCTGGGAATTGAGCCGTGGATCTCTCTTGGAGAGAATTCGGGCTGCTGTGAGTGTGCACAAGCGTGGGACAGCCATCTGCTGGTTGCACTGGAGGAGCTGGGAGGAGGCAGTATATTTGGAGGGTCCTCTTGCAGATGTGCCTGGAGACTGCTTCGTCTCTCATGGGCAGCACAGTTTGTCTAGAATTAAATAAGAGAAAAATAGGATGTTCGCAGCAAGTGAAATTAAGCTGCAAATCTGTTCCGAGCCTTGTGGGTGATGTTCACTGTCTCCTGAGAGGGTTAACTAGGTGAGTGGCTTGACTTCTCTCATCTTCCTTCTAAGTACTGTGCTTCCTCTCCTTTCCGGCCAGCCAAAGACCCTTCCGTGGCAGTCCCTGGCCAGGAAGTAGAAGAAAAATACTGAGACTGGGGGAAAACAGCCTTTTACTAAAAAAAGAAAGAAAGAAAAAAGAAGTAAGTGAACAGCTAGGGTAAGAGAGACGGGATTTTTAAAAGGCACTTTCACTTAGTCCTAGCATCAAAATGAAGGCAAGCTCTTTCTTCACCACAAGTCCTGCACTGAGGAAAGCGAAATTACTCTCGCTCCATTTCATCACAGGGAAGCCTTTTTGGCTTCCTTCAAGAGTCTCGGGTCCTAAGCAGAGTGTCGCCACAGACTCCAGCCCCTGCACATTGCTCTTCTCTGCACTGTGCTTCGCAGGAGAAACTGTGAACGAACTGAGGTAACGGACAGGGGCTCCGCAATTGATCCAGGCCTGGGCGGGAGGCAGAGGACTGGATACACCAGATAACCAGCTCCAGACATTCAAATAGTGAAATTAAAGCCCAAGGGCCAAGGGGAAGGGAGAGCACATTGAGTACCAGAAACAGGCAGAGATAGGGTATAAACAAGGCTGATGGATGGAGAGACAGAGACCATTTCAAACCTGAGCACCTTTTGTAATACGAAGCAATCGTCTCTGCGGGAAGGGACGGAGCTATTAAAAGGATGCATTGATTGCTGAGTGATGCCCACCAACCTTGTTCCGTGGACCCAAAGCTCTTTAAACAATTACACAAAACAGGTAAAAACTAGCTATTAAGAAGCAAGAGAAAACCCAGAGGTCAGGCTTGTTTGTGTAAAGAGAGCAGCCATGACTCATCATCATATTCCGGATGGCTAAGTAAATATTTACTAAACGAGGGCAACCGTGCGTGAAAGGGAACCTGTAAAGCCGTCCTGGAGAAGGTGCCTCTCTGCAACAGGACTTTGGTGGCACCGTGCTCTGGGACCCAAGGGTGGGGCTTGGACTTGAAAAGACATGTCAGGTGCAGGTTCTTGGGTCACCTTTGGCAAGTTCAGAAAGGTGTTTTGGCAGGCTTAGGTTATTGTAAATATACCTGCTAACTTGTTATCATTCTTGGTTTAAGAGTGTGCTATTATAATTTATGAGAAAAATATATATTTGGTTAATCCGATGACCAAAATATATTGGTTCCTGGCTCACAGCTCCCCAAACCCTTGGAATTTCCTAAGTGTTGAGAGTGATAAAGATATTTTGTTGTGTTAATGAAGTGACTTTTGGAAAGCACCTAAGGATGAGTGCTGGTTGCCCCATGGAGCCAACCATGTGATTAGAGGGTTGGAGCATTCAGTCCCACCCCGCTGACCTCCAGGGAGGGGAGCGGGGCTGGAGTTTGAATCAATTGCCAACGGCCAATGATTTAATCACTCGTGCCTATGTGATGAAGTCTCCATAAAACCCCAAAGGGACTGGGTTCCGAGAGCTCCTGAGCTGGTGAACGCCTGGAGCTGCTGGGAGAGTGGTGCGCCTGGAGAGGGCATGGAAGCTCCATACCCCGCCCCTCAGGCCTTGCCCTGTGCATCTCTTCCACTTGGCTTCTCCTGAGTTATATCCTTTTACAATAAACCAGTAATCTAGTAAGTAAAATCTTTCTCTGAGTTCTGTGAGCCACGCTAGCAGGTTAATCAAACCCAAGGAGGGGGGTGTGGGAATCTGATTTACAGCCGGGGTTGGGGGGGAGGTCAGAAGTACAGGTAACAGCCTGTGCCTGCGACTCGTGTCGGAAGTCGGAAGGGGTGCAGTCTTGTAGGACTGAGCCCTGAACCTGTGGAATCTGATGCTATCTTGGGGTAGATATTGTCAGAATTGGGTTATATTGTAGGACATTCATCTGGTGTCACAGAGAATTGCTTGGCAGTGTGGGGGAAACCTCCACACCATTTGGTGACCAGAAGTGAAATGTCTTATGGGAGTAATAAAGGAGACTCACGGGACAGATACGCACAGGAGGGAAGAGCTGGGTTACGTCCTGCACGTGTGGAAAATTGAGTTTTCCCTTTGCAAGGAGCATAAAGGCAACAGGAAAATTGAAATAAGGAAATACCCAGACTGCATTTAAATCATTAATTTACTCAGTTACTATTTTCCTTGATGATTTTTTTTTTAACGTTGAACCACAGGAATTATGATGATGGAGTTGGAAAAAACCAACAAGAACATCCGTCCGATTGCCTTTAGATGAGAGGCGGCGTCCTAGAGTGATCAGCTGGGAAGGGCCTTAGAAATCCCCTTGTTGCATCGCCTTTGTAGCAGAAGCAGACAAGTCTTAGAGCAGAGAGGGGCTTGTCCAAGGCACACAGGGGTCTTGGTCCCAGGTCCCTGCTTCCCACAACCACGCTCTGTTCACTAGATCACATTTTCCACATGTTAGAGGGAAGAGTTCTTGGTATGATTTAAACACCACACAGAGCTATTTTCACATGGCTGTATTAGACCTCTGGAGGCCAACTGTGCTTTCTCCTTGCTCTGGCTCAGAGGTGCTTTCTAAGTAGCACAGGACCTGCCACCTCTGAGGGACGGCACAGGTTGCCCTGAAAGCAAACCATCGGAGGAGCTCCTGGGTGAGGCTACAGTCCTCCGTGCCTTCCTGAGAGGCGTGTCCTCGTCTCCTGGAGACCTTGTGCAAGCCCAGCATCCAGCACGTCCTCATGGCTGAGTTGCTCGCTTGGTGGATTAGCCGGTGGAAATGCCTCACCTTAGGACACCTTCCCTTTCCAGTCCACACATCCGGGTCTCTTCTTTCCTCATAGGGAATTTAAAATTAAATATTGTATTAAACATAATTACACACACAAACAATCTCTGGGAGATCTGAAGTTTTAAACTTTTCACACTATTGCTTGAACAGGAAGAGTTACAAGAGGTTAACGACTGTTGGTGTCTTGAAGACCTTGAAAGATCTTAAAAGAATGCAACTTTGGCTGAAGAAAACAGGACAGAAAATAAGAACTACATAACAGTTTTGTGGAAAGGAAAATCAGACCATGGGCGCTGATGGAGGACAAGATGCACCACATTTTAACTAGGGGCAGTGGCTGCAAACTATGTGACACATGAGGTCTTCTTTTGTATTTTTATTCCCTAAAGAATACTTTGATAAATAACTATTTAGAGACCACAATTACCAGAGTAGTTTTGTCCTTGTGGGCAAAAAAAAAACCCACATAGACTTATGCTGTTCAAGTGGGTAAAGGATTATGGAGGAATGGAATAGACATTAGGTACAACGTTGACTGAATCTGGGGCATTGGAACGTGAGTGTGCTTCATCCACCTGCTGTCTGCCCTTACTTCAGGCCATTTATGTGGTGCCTTAACATCACTCAGAGACCCCAGAGGGACAGTAGAGTCACACTTCTGAAGAGAAGTGGGCACTGGGATCCAGTAGAGCAAGTTGAATTGTCTTTCTTATTGGAAGCTCCAGGAAATCTGTAGAGTGGAGCACATGGTTTGGGGACCCATGGCTCCAAGGTCTAAAAGCAGATTCCCTCATTCAGGATCAGGGCAATACCCATGATTGAGGGCTTACCTACAGTGTGCCACACGCTGCTCCTGGGACCGCTAATCGCAGCCACCCAACACCGTGCGGTTAGAGCGCCTCCCCACCTTCACCACCCACCCTCGTCCATCGTTGTTAACAAGTAACAAAATTGACTCTTGCGGATTTTATCTCCTTTTTATTTCCCCTCCTCACCCCATTTTGGGATTGCTAATAAACCACGTTCTAGGGTAGAAAGCCCGCAGCCAGAAGCGGGGGGTGGGGAGAAGGAAAACACAAGTGCCGAGCTAATGAATTAATTGGATTTTGATGTACTAAGAGTCCATAATGAACTCTCGATTATTCAGGGATATGTTCCCAACCGATTGCAGTCTTCTTTATTGTCTTCCTGCTCTGCTCCAGGCTGCGTAATTTGGAACTTGTATAAAACAACAAGGATTCTTGTGGAAACAAAACACAGTAACCAACCATAGTCTAATTATCTCCTCTTTTCAAAGCCTTTTCAAGATTCTACGTGTCACCCATCCCCTATTAAAATGCAAGCTTTTTGAGGGCCAGGGGCTAATTTACATTCACATCCTTTCTAGCCCCCAACCCCCATCCCCACTCAACATCTTACAGATATTTTTTCATGTCAATAAATACAATTCGTTTTTAGTGGTTTCATAATATTTCGTTGAATCATGTGCCATAATTTATTTAACCAGACTCTTTTTATTGGACACTTGGATTTTTTCATTTTTCAGTATCCCTACGTGTGCCTTACAAATAAACCTTGTTCACTTTCTTAATTGCTTTGAGAGGATAAAGACCTAGAAAGAAACGCTGGGTCAAATTGGATGTATGTTTTTAAGGATTTTGACATATATTGCCAAATGATGCTCCAGAAATATTGTGCCAGCAGTGTCTGAGAGATCTTATTTGCTGCCCGCACCTCCCTCAGTGGTTCCGGGAGGAAATTTCCCACTGTCAGATACCAGTGGGAAATAACTTCCTGACGTGGAGTCGCTCCCGGTGGGTGGCATTATTATTCAATGCCTTTACCCTTACCAACTGGTGTCCAACCTCAAGCCCTTTCAAATCCAACACCGTATAGTTATAAAGGTCAGTTTATTGTTTTCATCCTCCACTGGTTTGTCTGATCTGTAGACTTGTCATTCCCACCTCCGGGGGTGGTGGGGGTGGAGGTGTAAGGCTGGAAGGTAGAGGGTAAGGCTAAAAAGACCAGACCTCCAAGAAGAGGCGATAGGTCCTCGCTCCTTCTTAGAAAGGCAGCAGCCTCGGAGAAACAAAATGGCAGGCGCCACAGGGTCATCCAGTTTCGTCCTATTTGTAAAAAGGAAAAGAAATGAAAACTTTCGGGATTCTCTTAAGATCCAGAATTCTTTATGGGCTGAACAGTCTACCACAATGTTTGTCACAATAGAAAAGTGATCTCAGCTTTCAGCCTTGGATCTTACGCTATAATTCTGGTTTGATGACAGTCCCCTGGGCATTCCTGCCTTCCAGCCAGTCATTACTAGGCTGGGATAAAGAGAAGATGGAATTTGAAACAAAGTTAGTGATGATGGAATGACAAAGGTGAAGGTGTAGAGCTGAAGGGGGAAAGTGGGACAAAAAGGGGGCAAGAGACAGGGGCAGGACAGGAAGGGGGGCAGAGGGAAGAGAAATCTAGAGCTGGGTGTGGTAGCCTAGCCATCTGGTTTTTCAGGGTCTGATTCAGAGCAGCAAGAATGCGAGACGGCTCAGAGCACAGGAGCCTTCAGGAGTGGCCCCAATCTCTGTCTTTCTTCCCCTCCCAAAAAGCCACCTCAAATAAACGCTTAATCTCGGTTCTCTTCCCTAAATCTCTCCTTCAAACTAATTTGCACTCTGAAGTCCCTCCTCTAGGGAAATTCTGGAGCTGTCCTGGGAGGATCTAGAATCACCATCGAAATATGCATCAGTACAAAATTCCTTTTAAATATTCTAGGTCTCTGGGTACCGTTTGATATATTAATTATATAATTTACTGATTAAGTGGATTAATAGAGAACCACAACTCACGAGGTTTTCTAAAGCTCTTGACTTGACGTTTCTCTCTGGTCCTGTAAATCGCAGAACGGCCCAAGAAAGCCTCACAGCTGAATGCTAACAAGGGAGCCTCTGGTGCCTGGGCCTGAATCCAGGGCCCCCTTCCCAGCTGCCCACCTCTGCCTGCAGTGGGCAGGTGAGCCGTGAGCAGGGGACAGGGCAGGAGGGAGGACAGAGGGCCTCTGAGGGGGACGACACAGGCACATTTCAAGTGTCATAGGCTGCTGAGTGCCTTGAAGACGGCAGGGCCTCGCAGAGCAGAGTCGGGTTTCTGTTATTGGCTTGTTGTTATTTACCGGTCTCTTCCAGGGTACTTTTAATGGTAATACTGTGCTTCTGCTAGTCTTTGTCTGAATCAACAACGGGCTCTCTAGTTAGAAAGTCTTACTGTGACGCTGGTCTAAAGCAGGAGGATTCAGAGCCTGGGGAAGTGACCGAGGAGAACAAACAAGCCCGGATCTTTCAGAGGGTTTTGTGAACTTTGGATAAGGGTGACGCGAGCCTTAGAGAAAGCACTTTGCTACAACCCGGGGATGTAAGAGAAAACCCTGTGTCGCCAGTCAAAATGTCCAAGGGCCCACTTGCTCCTTGCTGATTAGAAAGCAACAGACCCCCTTCCTATGACTGGGCGGGGGAGCGCTCTTGTGGACAAGACCAGGCCTCAGGGTCCTTCTTTCTCAGGCATTCAGACAGCAATGCGTTTTCCCAGCAGAAGCCTCCATGTTGTTTGCTGCCAAAACCGAGCAATGAATTTGGAACTTGGGCCAAAAGGGCTTAGTGTATATGTCAACACTGTGTAGGGCTTTGTGAAGCTGCCCTCATTTAACTGATGGACGCTGTCTCTGTTAGGGACGGGGGGCTCTCCTAGTGGTCCGTTGGGAGGCTAGCAAAGGGAGAGATGGTGTTCCCGTTGCCTCTTTTGTCCTCAAGGCTAATAACTGGTGTGGCTTTTAATACCCTTTCAGAGGCTACAGAGGAGACTTAAATAGATAAATGTTAGGGAAGGGCTGAATACTTCCGTGGGCGGCTGCTAGTTTATTGAGTTGATGGACTTTGGCCAGAAAACAGTACAAGCGATTTTTGTGTCTCAAGAAATTTTTTGACCAATTTGAAAACTTGCTTAATTCCGGCTCTTGTTCATCTGGGCTTTTTTCTGGCCTTCCCCATTCCTTCTTTCTTTTCCTGGTGGGATCAGTCTAAGAGAGAGCGAGTGCCTGCCCTTTTGTGAGTTCTGTAAAAACATACTCTAAGGGAAAGGAGAGGGAGAGCCATGTTGGGATGTATTTAGGGCTCATGCCAATGCCATGGGCTCTTTGCAAGGAAAATTCACAGACACCCAGGAGAGCCTTCTGAGTGTAAGACAGTGCCTTGTTTGCCTGACGCTTCATGGGGCAATGGGATTTATCGTGCTCCTTGTTTGGGCCTGTCCATTTGGTCAAACAACAGATTCTATCGATCTCTTCATGGAACTTGACCAGACATTTGATTGAATTAAGCAACCTGAGTAGCTGTTTTCTTCTAGTAGACAACAACCAATGCCTCAGGTTATCATTAAACGTTTTGCTCCTGGAGTTTGGGGCCTGGCAGAGATAAAGCAATATTGACTCTTCATGACAACAGCTAAAAACTGGCAGCTTCACTTCGCCAGCCAAATTCCCCTGTCCCTTGTCAGCCAGTCTGCATCAGGAGCGAGACTTTGCAGCAGCGGCTTCCACCGAGCCCAGGCAGCTCTCCTTCAGCCAAGCTGCTCTGCAGCCTCCTGTCTCTTCTTCTCTGCAGGATCCACCAGGGACTTGTATTTCTGCAAGAATTCCTCGGGTGTGTTGTGTGTTCTCCCCCGCTTAGTCATTCAGCCATAACCTTTCCATTTAGAATCCTGCCCTGCTGATGGTTCAGCTCCCTAGTTCAATATTTTACATTTATCTCTATTGAATTCCAGTTGCCTTCTGTTATAAGAGGCACTTAAATTATGCGAGCCTCGCTCCACAGGCTCAGGCTCCAAGTCCAGGACAAATCTGTTTAGCACTTAGGGATCATTGGCTGTATGAGGGGTTCTGGCATATAAATGTGTCTGAATTGGGCATTTCTTAATGATGGTGAAGGTGGCAGACTTGGGTGGGAGCATGGCAGCCAGTGAATTTATAAAATCTCAATCAGGTTTCCTCAGTACTGGGGGAAAATGGATAAGAAACAGTACTTGGAGAGCGAGAAAATAAATATAACAATACAGCCTTGTAGTGTAGGAGCAGCCAGCATATTGCAAGCACCTACTAGATATGAGTGCCATTATGCACATCAAAAATACAATGTAGCCTTTTCTTTATCAAAGAGATTTATGGTGTATTATGTCATTAGCTCTCTCGTCCTTCCATTGATGATGGCAGGAAGTCATATTATTTTTCTCATATTTCAGGATTGGAAGAGTGGCTCAGAAAGGGGAAAGAGCTTGTGAAGTGCTGAGAGTGGTCCCAGCTCAGCTGGTCTCTCCTAGTTTTCTTGCTAATGGATCGTGGCCACTGAAAAACACAGAAAACCGACACTTAGGCTGAGGGTCTCCCGAGAGAGGAACTCTAGGTCTAGATCTGTTCTACATGTCAAGCCATTCTAGAAAAATCTCAGCTCTAATGTGGGAGGAAATGAACAACAGACAGTTCCAACCAGCTTCTTTCCCTAAATGCACTCCCAAAATTCTGGAATCCAGATTTCGTCGACTTGCTAAGGTCTGAATGCAGCGGTTCCTGGCTTCTGTGGTTTCCACCTGTGGGATCCAGTAAGCACCTCTAGTACTCGAAAACCCTACCAATCTTAGGAGGCTGAAAATTCCTTTGTATCCATGAATTAATGGTTTCCTTCTGATTCTCTGACATCTTTTGCTTCCATGAGGGTGAGGAGAATAGAAGAAGAAACCAACCATAGGAGGTGAGGCTGGCAGAGATGGAGATTTATGTAAAGTGATGACCATGCTGCATCTTAACTGTCTGTTCATCTTCTTTAGAAGAGGGCAAGCAATAGCATTGTCTCTGAGGAGAGAGGGGAAAATGAGAAGGTATCCTGAAGTAACAGAGAGGCTGCCCAGAAAGCTCTTTGATTAACTCATACATTAAAAGGTCATGTACAAAGGATGGAAGGAGAAATGCGTAACCAAGGACAAATACGCCAGAGTATCACAAGCCTATAAGAAGAGTGCCAGGAAGCCTAAAGCTCAGAATGAGCAGAGGCTTCAGGAAAATGCCAGGGACAACACAAAAGCTTTTAGTAGCTCTTTTCAGAATTGAAAGGGACAGGCTCGCTGCTTGGGGAACTTGGAGGGAGGTTAAAGATGAAAAGAAAATAGGACCACTCAAGTACTTTGGTTTTCTTTTTTTCTTTTCCTTCTTTCTTTTTTTTTTTTCTTACCAAATGGCAAGATCTTTCAGTAGAAGAGAATAGAATCAATATTGTTAAAATAATCTTGAAACTCAAGCTGGACAAACAAAAAGTAGGTGGTCACAGAAAGGATTTAAAAGTTTCAAAACCTGACATCATTCATGCTAGGATTTTGAGAAAACTTTTATAAATGCTCATTAAATCACAATTTAGAAATGATTGAGGAAAGAGACCAGAAGACTAAAGATGAGAAAAATCTGAATTTTAATAGAAAGAAAGTAGGTTCCAGATTGTGCGGCCTGGTGACTTTGATACTGATCACTATAGAAATTCTGAGATTAATTAATATTCTACTTGTCTGTGGGATCTTGGAAGGGAAGTAGCAATCACTGGAAGCTAGCATGGGTTCAGTGAGAACAAGGCGTAATAAGCAGAGTCTTATTTTCATTTTTGACCAGATTGCTAGATATGTAAATCAGCTGGATACTCTAGATATGACAAGGTCCTTGACAACGTTTGCCTTGACATTCCTGTGGATTGAGTGGGAAACTGAGGACTGCATAATACTGTTAGCTAGCATCATGGTTCATTGGCCAGCCCTGCCCAGGCATTGGATTACATCAACATAGTAGGAACATCTTGTAGTATAAGGAAGGGCTTCATCTTTTTCTCCATCCTTTCTATTTTATCAAGGACTTAGATGAAGATGCAGAAGGCATGCTTATCAAATTTGTGAATAGGATACAGAACCAGGATTCAAAATGTCTCTGTAGACCAAAGGAATGGCTGAAACTAACATAATGTAATTCAATAGGGAAAGATTAGTCCCACATTTAGGCTTAAAAATTCAGCTGTGCAGGTACAGACTGGGGATATCTGGTTTAAGAGTAGTTCATATGAAAAAATACTTAGAGATGGCTGTCTGACTAAAATATCAAGAGCAGATTACAATATATAAAGTTACTGAAACGTTTCCTGCAATCACATACCACTGGTAGAGGTATTCTGCCCAGGACAAAGGAGGCAGCCATCTCATTGTCCTGGAGAAATGTTCCTGACAAATCAGAGCTGCTCCCCGAAGGGCAAACACACTGGTGATGCATCTCAAAACCTTGTTGTGAGAGTAACTTGGCAGTGGCTGTGGAGCCAAAGATACTCCTACATATATAAGCTAGGAAAGTTCTTGCACCTATGCACAAAAGGCATATATAAGAATCTTCCCAGAAGCATTGATTGTGATGGCTAAGAAGAGAAATAACCTCAATGTCCATCAACAAGAGAATGGCCAAAGAAAACATGGTCTATTCACAAATCTCACAAATATAATTAGAATGGAAAAAGGAAGTTGAATGAGTATCTACAGTATAAGAGCATTTATTTACATTTAAAATGTGCACAATAATACTATTTATTGTTCAGTGATACTTACATATGAAGTAAATCAATAAAGAAACACATGGGAATGAGAACTACCAAATCTAGAACAGTGCTTCCTTCTTGGTGGAGTGGGAGGGCAAGGCTGTATGTAATGGAAAAACAGTGTGCTTACTTCTATTCATAATGTTTCATTTTTAAGCTGGGGGTTGGGTATATGTGTCTAAGTTATTTTAATCTTTATACCATTTTCTATGTTTAAAATATCCAAACTGCATTTTGGGATATTTTAAAAAAACATATTAAGGTGGAATTCACAGAAGATAAAATTAACCATTTTGACATAAACAGTTCAGTGGTATTTAGTACATTCACAGTGTTGTGATTTCACCACCTTTAACTAATTCCAAATATTTCCATTACTCCATGTGAAACACTGTACCCACTGAGCAGTTTCTCCCATTCCCCACTGAAGAGATTTTGGTATAGTAAGGACTTAAAAAAAATAGGCTTTATATATTATTATTTATTTTTGAGCAGTTGTAGATTCACAGCAAATTTGAGAGGAAGGTACCTCCTCCCCTCACACATGCACGGCCTCTCCCCTCAGCATCCCTCACCAGAGTGGTGCATTTGTTATAATTGATGAACATCCGTTGACTCGTCATTATCACTCAGAATCCGTAGTTTACATTAGGGTTCATTCTCGATGTGCATCCTATGCGTTTGGACAAATGAATAATGACATGTGCCCACCATTGTAGCGTCATGCAGAGTCATCTTACTGCCTTGAAATTCCTCTGTGCTCCACCTATTCATCCCTCACCATAATACGTATTTAAGGAGTGAGCTTAAAAGAAAAAAACTCGTAAGAAAGGAGAAAAGGAAAATACATGATAACAATCATTAAACATTTTAAAATGTTTCCTGTGGAAAAGAAATTCAATTTTTATCTTGTAAACCTCCAAGGGATCAATGAGTGGATATTAAAAGAAGGGAGAGTTTGGTTTAGCATAAGGAAGAACTTCCTAACAAGATGGGAGCAGTGCATCACAGTGGTTCAGAATATGGACTTTGAGTTAGATAAACTTGGGTTAACATCTGTCTGATGTTTCTTAGTCCTGGGAAACTGGGAAAGTTGCTTGACTGCTCCGAGCTTTCATTTCCTCATATTTATAAAGTACATAATAATTAATCATAGTATTGACCTAATAGAATTATTGTGAAGACTAATTTAATGAAGTATATAAATGATATCATAGTGAATTGCACAGAATAATGGCTGCATAAATATAAAATAAATGCAAAGAACAGAATAAGAGCTGTCCATTGGTAGAATGACCATCTCATCAGACACTGAGCTTCCCAGTGCTATCAAAGTTCTAATCGAGAACAGATGATGAACTGTCCAAGGTACTGGAGAGAGGGACTTGTGCCTCAAAGGGAGGCTACAGTAGATGTTACCTATTGTCCTCCACATACATTATTGAATCTAAAAGTCTTTGTTTCCAAGACTGATGAGTCGTATTGTTGGGTGCTTCTAAGACTGAAATGTATTATTTCTCTATTTCTGTGAGTAATATTACCACAAACTTAGTGGCTTAAAACAACACACATTTGTATTATCTCAGTTTCTCTGGGACAAGCTTACTTGAGTCCTTTGGCTCAGGATTTCGTCTGAAAGCTGAAATCAAGGTGCTGACCAAGTCTGTGGTCTCTTCTCAAGGCTTGATTACATGGTTGTTAGCAGAGTTCAGCTCCTTCCAGACTATGGGACTCAGCTTCTTGCCAGTTGTCTGCTAGAAACTGCCCTCAGTTCCTGGTGATTGTTGGTGGGGGGACCATCCTTAGTTCCTTGTCACATGAGCCTTTCCAACATGGCTGCTTGCTCCATCAAAACCAGCAGGGAGGGAGTCCACCAACAAGAAGATGTTATAATCTTATGTAACATAATCATGGAAGTGACATCCCATCACTCTTGCCATATTCTGATTGTTAGAAACAAGTCACAGATCTTGCCCACACTCAAGGTGAGGGGGATAGACAAAGGTGTCACTTTGGAGGCAAGGATAACTGGGGGCCATTTTTGAATCTGTCTGCCACAGACAGGGAACTGTGTGAGGAAACAGAAGTGCAAGTGCCTCCCCCAGGAGGCAGACACAGATGTGTAAACACAAGAAGAGCACAACTGAGATGGAGAAGGAACAAGAGGAGGAGTATAAGGGAAGCTGACAGGCTAAGTAGCCAGCAAAACAGAGCTCAGGGAAGTGGTTGTGGGGCCCGCGAGCTGACTGAGCAGCCATTATGGCTAATGGGGGTCTGCCTGGTGTGAGGACAGGCCTTTCCCAGAAGTCTTGCCAGAAAAGGCCCTGTTTTCACAGAACATAGAGAGACAGTTTTTGTCAGGATGTATTTAGGTACAAGGTAGATTTAGAAAAGAGAATAGATCAGGCTTGGTCTGTACCAGGCAGTATATCAGTTCTTTTCCACTTGATCACACTTCATCCTCCATGGGAATTAGTTATTTTGTGCTATACGGGGCTAAGGCTGCCTGCCCACCCATCTGGGTGTGTTCAGCTTGGTGTCACAGATTGTCGGCCCTCTAGTGAGGAGGCAAAAAGGAATCGAAGGGTGAGAGGCTGATGTTAAAACCCCGAGATAGTGGCCCCAGTGGCCAGGGAGCCTACCCTCAGAATAGCCCTGCATCTCATCACATGCCAGCAGGGAGATGTATTTGCAAAGGAGCCCAGAAACTCTAGTTACAGTTCTGGCTAGCCCCTAATTAGATACCTATATTTAAAAGTCTTTCTACATCACTATTCTGTTGTGAGTATCCAGTGGTAGGGTAGAGTGAGTGGGTCTACATATCTTGCTTTGAATAGGGTCTGGAGAAACTTCAAATCAATGCATAACAGACGCGTGTAAAGCTGGCAGCACAGTGATTGTGATGGCCTGAGAGTCACACAGCCTTAGGGTTGGAAGCAACCTTCTAGTCAAATCCTCCCATTAAAAGCTGAAATCAGGGATGACTTGGGTCAGATACTTCAGATTCTTCCTGGTTTTATGCCTCCGGTTTTTGGATAACAGTAAAGCAGAGACTTTCAAATCTCTGGAAAATGAGAATCCTAGTATGAGTTTGGGAAACGGATACGCTAGAGTGGGTTCCAGGGCAAACAGCCTTGACAATATTTTCCTCAGACAACCAGCCCATAGTGTGTTTCAACAATCTTTCCCTCAGAAAAGCTGATTTTTGCATCTTGTGAGTGTCTCCATCTCCAGCCAAGACCTGAGGAGATGGCTTTTTCTGCTCTGTAGGTGTCAATGAGTCAGCACTAATGCACCCATGAGTCAGACCAATGTGGGCAAAACATGTGTTCACCCAGCACCCTGGAATAGATGGAAAGCACGAGGCACCGACGACGTCACAGAATACCAGGCATGGGCCTGGCCCAGGAGTTTTATCACGGAACTAGAAAATGTGCTTTTGAAGGAGTAACAGGAGTTGTCCATCAGCTCCTCTCCCAACACCTGCAAGAACTTGACTAATTCAAACTCTGAGTTTTTCTCCCTTCCAGAAGTATTCCAGGGGAAGATGAGGGCAAAGGGAAAGGAAGCTGAGACCCGTGGCTTACCTCATCTAGCCCACATGTTGTATGAGGTTCCCTTCCCTCCGCACATTGTCTCATCTGACATCTACTGTGCCCTTTCCTTTGTGGCTTCTTTGAGCTTGCAGCACCTAGTAGGATGCTTAATCCATACTAGGAATTCAATAATAATTGCTTAATTAAAAAGCATTAAATCAATGTAAGGAGGAGGATGGAGCACTGGCTTGAGCATAACGAGACCTGTGTTCCAGCCCTGGCCGTGCTTAGCTGCTGGATGACCTTGGGATAACCGTCCACTCTGAACCTCAGATTCTTTATCTATAAAATGAGAAGGTTGAATAAGATGAGCCCTCAGGCCCAACCAATTCTAACTCTCGATGGTTTTATGATTTGACAGGCATGGGTATGGGAAAATCCTGGATTTCACAATGAAAGAAAATAACCAACACAAAGAGAAGCATGCTGCCCACCAGCTCAGCCTCCCCAGATATGAGCGTGATCAGGGTGGAGGCTGTAGGCGTGATGGAGCCAGGAGCCTGTCCTCAGCAGGACTTGCAGCCCCCATGGGCCAATGCCCACCACGTACGCATCAAGTAATGCACAGCTCTAGCTCTTGGCAAACACAATTCTGCTTGAGGAGGCACCAAGTAACTAGCTATGGGAGAAATCATTACCAAATTGCCTGAAATAATTACAATTTACAAACAAATAAAACGCTATGCTGTCTGTCATTTCCCTGAAACACACATACAACACATACCAATTACAAGAGATTTTTGCCTGAACCCTGATGAACACCAGCCTCAAAATACGCCTTGATACGAAAAAGTCAAAAATGCAGAGAGGATATCTTTTTTCATTTTTTGAGATGTAGAACACCTTTTAGTTAATCCCTTAGGAGTACAAATAAGCACGTATTTGTGTGTACATACACACACTCAGAGTTTAGAGAGAGGGGTATCATCTCTAAAACGGAAATCATAGCACAGTTAACCCTCTGGGCTCAACCCGCAGCCTTAGATTTGTCTGGCAGAGCAGAGCTTTGACCTCCCTCCCTACACGGCAAGAGCAGAGGCTAACGCAGGGTGAACATATGCAGCGGGTCTTTGAAGAGTTGAAAATGCCAAGTCCCTGGGTGTTTGATGAGAGAGGAAGTGTGCTTGTTTTCAGCCATCCAGTGAGAGAGGGGAGGCAGCCTCTCCCTGACCATCTTTCATTTGCGCTCAGCTCACTGAAATCATTCATTTGATGGGATGCCGAGGGTTTAAGACAATGCACAACAGTATTTCCATTAGCACGTTTTGGATCCTGTTTCTTTCAGAAATGGGTTAATATTCTTGTGTGTATATGAGTATGTGTGTGTGCACATGAGCATGCATGTGTGAATTTGTTCGTGAACATGTACTGTGTACGTGTGCACATGATTGTGTCTATGTGCATTTGTGCATCAGCATGAAATGTGTATGTGTGCACATGCATGTATTTGTATGTGCATAGATGTAAGCATGTGCATGTGTGCGTGGGTGTGGCATGAACGTGTGTGTGTGTTCTAAGGGGCCGAAATCATTTAAAGTACGATCAAGTCAACTAACAGAGTCATTCTTAGACCCACTTCATGTTATTGTTGTTATTTTTCTTTCTCTCTGAACCAAAAGGCTGCAGAACTAAGGAACTGCTCTTGTCTTAATTACCGCAGAAATATTGCTAATTAGAAACAAGGGAAGAAGTGTTAGGGATTTGTCTCAGAATCAAAGGCAGCATTATTTTCCAGTAGATATTAAAAGACTTGCAAAAGAGGCTGAGATGATGTGGTAGATAGAGTTGTGAAGTATGTTCAGGGCCCCAGCGGTAAAACGGCTTGAAGGAGAAATTAAATATCTGGGAGGAAAATGTTCTCAGATGTTGGAATTATGCCTGCGGCCATAACACTGGATGCTGTGATCCTATCTACCTCAAACACAAGGCGGGATCAAGAGATCTCTAAGGAACCTGAGGGTGGAAAAAGTGTTGGTGGCCTCAACAGGGGCCGCTCTAACCATGTGCCCCTCCACAGACATTGGCAGTAGGCACTAACGCAAATATTTGAATGTAGCCTCTTCCTCCTACCCCTCCCACTCTTCCCACCTCATTTTTGGAAACCCTTTTTTAGCCTCAAACTGAGTATGTGCTTGAGGAATAAATCAAAAGATTAAAAGACAATGAGAAGCCTTTCTCCTGTGGTCTATTCCACATGACAAGACCCCTGCATTTGTGAAAGTCAGAACTAGATGGGCAGGGTGCCAGGAGATGGCGTGCGCTGGGCTGGGTGCCCCAGGGTTTTGACCAAGTGTCTCCGGATCTCATTCAGCTTCCAAGGCTGGGACAGACTGTGGCGGTTACCTTCAACCACAAAGGCAGAGCTGTGATCATGATTTACCTGGTCATTCTCAGTACTTCTGATGTTTCAATTCCTGAGCCAAGAATTAAGTCTGGAGGCATGAGGAAAGGGGCGGGGAGGAGATCCAAGCAGTCATGTGACAGCAATTCAGGAATGGGAAGGAAAAAGGGAGGAACTGGCATGATGGAAAGATGGAAAATATAAAGAATAGAATGACTCAATGTCCCCAGATTAGGAACCCCAAAATAGACAATGTACTGGAGATAGACAAATGACTTACTCCAAGATGATGCCGTATTTCCCCTTGCTTTAGATCGATGGCTTCAGTATATCTAGAGAGCAACAGTTGGTTTGGAGTCTAGGCTGTGTGACCATGGATAAGTCACCCAACCTCTCTGATTTCCAGTCCTTTTGTCTGTATACTATTCCCTGCCATGACTACCTCGCACGGTTGTTATGAGAATGAAACAAAGTAATGCATGTGCAGGCGCTTTGTAAATTGGACAGCACTGTGTGCATGGCAGGTGGGATTATAGCGTGCTCTCAGCAGTAGACAGATGAAGTTTGCCGTCCAAAACTCAGAATCAGGAGTATATGCTCACATTCAAAAACTTGGCTTTCAAGCCAGGTTAAAGTTATCAGAAACAATCCTTTTCTGCCTCCCACTGCAACCATGGGATACAAGGGGAGCATTCTTATTGTCAAGGTACCATGCAAATTAAAGTTACTTTTCTATGGCCCCCTGCTTGCTGACAGAATTTAAAAAGTCAGACAATACTATAAGACACACAATGGAAAAACGCCATTCCTCAGCTCGTCCCTCCCAACACTGAGGGCTGCTCTTCAGAAGCAACCACTTTTAGCCATTTATTTTAGAATTTACCTAAATAAGTTTAGATAATATATTTAGACTATTTCTTTTTCTTTTTTTTTTTGAGGAAGATTAGCCCTGAGCTAACTGCTGCCAATCATCCTCTTTTTTCTGAGGAAGACTGGCCCTGAGCTAACATCCGTGCCCATCTTCCTCTGCTTTATATGCGGGACGCCTACCACAGCATGGCTTGCCAAGTGGTGCCATGTCCCCACCCGTGATTCTAACTGGCGAACCCTGGGCCGCTGAAGCGGAATAAACGCACTTAACAGCTGCGCCACTGGGCTGGCCCTATTTAGACTATTTCTTTAGGTTATTTTCTACTTTCAAATTTTAGAAATCATAGATTGACTTACTCCTGTGGAAAGCAAGGATTTAACTCTCTTACAACCGAGGCCTCACTCCACCTACCACACATGTGCACAAACACAGGGGAACACTCACATGCACATGGACTTTTCCCCCACCCATCCTTCCAAGATAGTTTATCACAATCATTGTTTAAATCAGTATTAGTATTTACATTATTTTGCCTTTGTGAATATTATTCATGACAAAGCTGTGTAGGGTACAATTATCACGATTAATCTCTTGTGTAACTTCTTGGTTGTCTCTAGAGTCCAACCTTCCATCTGCTTATTTTTCTTTGTGATCAATTACAATTCTTAGCAAACTCTTTGACAGACCCATAAAACATGAAAACAGCCAGTGTCATCCCTGTGTTTCCTAGGATACTCCTCCCAGAGGCTTCAGCTTTCCTGCCCTGTCCACTGGCTGCTCCCCGAGTCTGACACCCCAGTCCTCGTGGAGCTTCCTCCACTTGTATCCTAGGAATTCCTTTTTCTTCTCTCCTATGTAAGATCCTTTGTTTCCTATACCCAATTCCTTCCTCCTTTTTGGCTTACTCCTTGGTTTCGTGGCATACATACTCTACCAGCTGTCTAAGAAATGAGGCATCAGAGGTCAATTTTTTGAGATTGAGAACTTAGATATCTGAATGCAATTATTCTTCCCTCACACTTGATTGATAGTTTGACTGGGTATAAAACTTTAAGTTGAAAATTATTATCACTCAGAATTTTGAAGGAATTACCCTCTCGTCTTTTAGAACCCAGTGTTACTCTTGGAAAACTGGCGTTATTCTCATTTCTGATATTTTGTATGTCACTTGCCTTTTTTCTCTGGAAGCTTTGAAAAGAGATCTTTAGATCTCCTTATCCCTGGTCTGAAATTTCATGATGGCGTGCCTTGATGTGGTTCCTATTTTCGTTTATTGTGCTGGGCACATATGAAGCCCTTTCATTCTGGAAATTCATGTCGTTCAAAAGAGGAAAATTTTATTACTTGTTTCTTTAATAATTTTCTCTGCTCTACTTTCTTTGTTCTCTCTTTCTCTAACTCCTGTTAGCTGGAAGTTGGACCTCCGGGGATGAATCCCATGATTTTCTCATCTTTTCCTTCTATTTTCCATCTTTGCATACTATATTCTGGGAGATCGCCTCACTTGTATCTTATATTTATTCTGTTGGTTTTCAAATTTTTTTCTGTTATCTTAATCTTTACTATCCAAGAGCTTTTTCTTCTTTTCTGAACGTCCCTTTGTATATAGGATCCTGTTTTGTCATTTCATGGATGAAATGGTTTCTCTCAACATTTTTTCTGTTCCATCTCATTCTTGTTTCCTTCTTTGTTTGTTTAGATCTTTTCTACACTAGACTCTTTCCTCAAATGTCTGTTAATTCTTTTCTGTCTATTCATGTCTTAAATATGAACAAGCCACTAGAAAGCTAATCAGATGCTGTGTGTGTGTTCATACACATGTGCACACACACTGTGGGGGTGGGGTGCCTGTATGACTATAGAGTAGTTAGTAAGGTGATCAGTTGCAGCCCTAGTCACTTAATTAGGGGACATTGCATTTCCCCAGAGACATTTTTCCAGTCTCCTTCCCCAGGGGTGAGAGTAATACATGCCTAACCAAGAGAGGGAAAGGACCAGGGGCGCAAGGAGAATCTCACGGTTCAGTATATCAATTTCACTTAATACCCCTGTTTTCAGTACTTTCCCCCACATCTGCTATCAGCTGTGCCTGGTGGTCTTGGGTCCACAGCCTGTCTGATTCAGTGTCTCCTGAGAGCAAACCTCTTGCCTTCTGTAGAGATGAGGGTAGGCAACTGAGTGGGGAAGGAGAGAGAATCTAAGGGTCAGCAGCTCTTCCTGCAGACTTTCACCTGGTCTCCCTGTTTGCAGTGCCACCTGTAGCCCAGTCTTTAGAGGCACCTGTATGTCTAGTGCCTGAGTCTTCCCTGAGTTCCAAATAAGATGCGACTTTTTGGCTTCTCTTCTGTGGATACTGTCTCTGCTCTTCTAAATTGGTGACCTATGTTCACCTGCTTCCCATCTTTCAAAATTTTGTTGCCCCTTCTCCTCTGCTGTAAGTGCCTCCTTTATGGATGTAAATCTTTACTCCTTTTAGAGAATGTGTTAGTTTTCTATTGCTGCACAACAAATTACCACAAATGTAGCAGCTTAAAACAACACAAATTTATTATCTCACAGTTTTTGTGGGTCAGGAATCCAGCACATTTTACCTGAGTTCCTGGCTTAGGATCCCATACGGCTGAAATAGTGATGTTGGCCAGCTGCATCTTCATCTGGAAGCTTGACTAGAGAAAGCCCACTTGCAAACAACTTTAGGTTGTTGGCAGAATTCATTTCCTTGCAATTGTAGGACTGAGGTCCCCACTGGATGGCAGGCTATTGACCAGTCTCAGGTCCTTGCTATGTGGCCCCCTTCATCTCAGCAATGAAAACTTCTCTTGCACTGAATCCCTCTCCTGCTTCAAATCTCTCTGACTTCCCTTACCGGAACCAGTCCAAAAGAACTCTCTGCTTTTAAAGGGCTCATGTGATCAAGACAGGCTCACCTGGATAATTTCCCTATGTTAAAGTCAATCATGCCATATAACATACCTAGTTACAGGAGTAAAGTCCCATATCCAGAGTCCTAGGGATTATGCAGGGCATGTACACCATGGGTGGGAAATCTTGGGGGCCGCATTAGAATTCTGCCTACCACAGCAAGATTTTTAGGAGGGAGCAAAATAATAGTGTGAGTTGAATGCAACATGTGTAATTAGAAGTCTCTCACACCCTGGTTAACACACTGTTACTGTTACAGGGCATTTCAGTTACTATCAGTGCTTCAGGCACAACAGCAAGCTTGACCCCTAGCTTTTCACATAAGGCGCTCCCTTTGGTTGTGGCTCAGGAAGAGTGAGCCTTCCTCCTCTCTCATCCAAACGAGTGAGCCTTATGTGCCTGAGAACCCAAAGCACACTCTGAGTGGACTCGCACATTCCCCTCCAAAGCACAAGCCTGTTAGGAGCCCAGGAGCCAGACTGGAGGGCTGTGGTTCTGATCCGTCCTCAGTGGTCCAGAGGTACGCAATCGGGCAAGGTCGCCGTTCCTGGCACGTGCACGAATGTTGAGTACCAGCACTACCCACCTGCATGAAGATATTACCAACGGAAGACAGCACCTTGGCACGGGGACATGGTGATTTTTCCTGGCTTGGCAGATCCCAATGGTAGTTGCTGTATTCAGTGATGAATCACTAATTTCTAGAAACCTTGACTGGAACCTGAAGGCGAGAGATGAATGTGAGTGGGGGTGTTACTCTGAGGATTCCAGTAGATAAATGGCCAGTCATGACTAAAAGATGGTTTTACATTTTCTGAGTGTAATCAAGTGAGATGTAACCAATAGTTGGTAGTTCATTAGCCTCATGTCTCCTAACCTTCACTGTCAGGCGCTCCCTCATGGAAAGGCTCCCTGTCCATCTCACACTTTTTTTTTAAATTTTAGGTTAGAGTAAAACTGGTGGGAGAGGCACTGGTGGGTAACCAGAAGAAGGAGGGGCCCTGAAAAGAGGAAAAGGTCACACACAATTTAGTCTTAGGCTAAAAATGAGAGAAGAAGGCAAGCAGGGAGGCAGGAATGGGGAGAAAGATTGACAAGGGGAAAAATATTCCGGTTTCACGATCTTTCAGATGCATGTGCATTTCTCATTATAGCCAACTGGGCATCAGCAGACCAATAGAACGTGTGCAGTATTTGGAAGAAATTCATAAGGGAGCCTCCTCTTGTTGCTGCTGGGCGGACTGGCAGCAGGACGTGCTTTCTCTGTACACTCTCGGCCTCATTCCCAGCAAGGGCATCTGGGCTTCCTTTTCAAAACATCTACTTTTCCATTTTCCCATGAAAAGGAGGGGTGGAGAGACAGGGTTCTGAGACTATAAACCAGGGAGGGTATGAGATTCCCCCCTGCAGCAGGGCTGAGAGACTCTGAGGGAGCCTGCCTCAGCTCTGCTTGTTTCAGGGTCCACCTGGTCCACTGTGGGGGGCTCAACGCTGAGAGCCTGGTTGTGGCCTCACCTGGATGGAATTTCAATGGCTTCCCACGGGTCTCTCTACCTGGGGTCTTTCCCACCGGGATCCACCTTTCATGAAGCCATCTTTCAACTTCTAAAACCCAAATCTAATCACGTTGGATGCCCTACTTCAAAACCGTTGATGGACCTCAACTGTCTACAGAGCCAAGTCTGTGGCCAGATTTCTTAGCAGGACATTCACCACTCTTTACAGCACAGCTTCAACAGTGTCACATGTAGCTGCCACACTCCATTCACAGGCATATGCTTTAACCCCAATGAACTGCACTGCTCCCTGAATTTGCTAGTCCCGTCACACTTGGAGCCTCTGCACACGTTGTTCCTTCTGCCTAGAGCATCTTCCTTTCCATGTCTATCTGTCAGAAGGTATGCTACTCATCCTTCCAAGGACCAGCCTCAATTTCACCTTCTCTGGAGTTTTTTCCCTTACCACTGCTTCCTACTTATTTTTTCGACTTCAAGACACACAAGGATCAGCAGAGTGGGCCAGCTGTTAATTAAGGAGAAGTAAAAATTGTATAGGCCCAAGGTTGCAAGTAAGGGGTTGGCAGAGCTGTGGATTCTGCCAAAGAGGATGGCTACAGTCCCACACAGAATAAATTCAGGGACACATGACTTCAATGTGACTCAGGTAGAGAGCGTCAGTCTGATGTGGAGGGCGCTGGGGTAGGAGATGCTGGTATCAGAGATGCTCAGTGAGCTGTATCTGGTGCCCCGGGATCAGGGCTCTGCTAAGGAAGTTTGTGGGAGGCAGGCCAGCCTACTTGGGAGACAGAGGTCCCCTGGCACACAGCAGACAGTTAACGTTGTGGTGTGTCTGTTTGGACAGTAGTTGCTCTTAAATTGAGTGTCAGGGGATGAGCTAGGAAGGCAAAGTAAAGTGGAGAGGAAGGAAAGGAGAGAGTGACAAACCCTTTGCTGGGCAGAACCACTCGTGCATCTCACTCCAGCTCAGCAAGAAGCCTTATCTGGGAACTAAATAGACTGGCCGGCTTGAGGTGAGCCTCTGCCCACTTGCCCACACTGCCGTCCTGGGACATTCAATTGCTTCCCTGTGCATACGTATCTTTATGTACAATGGAGGGAAGTCTTCAGACTCCCCAAGAGTCCAGAGGAATCCTCTCCAGTTCAGAGCATCCGCCACACACTGAGGTGACAGGGGGTGACCTGATAATTCACAACACGTCCTGCAGACTCAATAGTGATGAAAGGCTACTCACACTTTGAAATGCCTCCTAAAAGGCCTGCCGAGCTTGGGTACTCAGATGTGTGGTGTCATTTTAGATTTCTGCACCTTTGAACTCTGAAAGGCAACTCTGCCCTCATGGCCTTCCTGCCTTTAGTCCAGGTGGCAGGGGAATTCCACATCCCGTTAGCCATGTCCTGGTCTTCACAAAGAGACAGGGAAAAGAGAGGGCATCTTTAAGATGAGATATTGCTGGCAATTCTGCTTCTCGCTCCGTGGACTGAATCTCTGCTGGCAGATCCTGTCCCGCTGTGGTCCGCTTCTCCCTAGCCTTTTGCACACATCACACTTAACCTCACCCCAGAGTCAAAGTAGCCTCTTATGTCTGTCTTCCCATTATCCTGGGAGCTCCTTGGAGAAAGGCCTGGGTCCTCCTGTCAGCACCCCTGCCAGCACAGTGCTTGGTACACAGTGAGTCGTGAGTGCACCACAAGAGTGAGCTTGGCTTCCTCCCCTTCTCCCGTCCTTTGACCCTTCTGTCCTGCTTTTTAACTAATTTTGTCTGTCTCCTCCTCCTTTTCATCTTTCTCACCTCCCAGCACCAGTGAGACTGACAAAAGCTGAGGGCAGACACAAAAAACCAGGCTGACAAGCTGGCCTGGTGGTGTAATGTTTAAGTTCGCAAGTTCCGCTTTGGCAGCCCAGGGTTCACAGGGTTGGACCCCAGGCATGAACATGGCACTGCTCATCAGGCCATGCTGTGGCAGGCATCCCACATACAAAGTAGAGGAAGATGGGCACGGATGTTAGCTCAGTGACCATCTTCCTCAAGCAAAAAGAAGATTGGCAACAGATGTTAGCTCAGGGCCAATCTTCCTCACCAAAAAAAGAAAAAAAGAAAGAAAACCAGGCTGGTATCCCAAATGAATGGCTCATAACATTCCAATTCCACTTTCCAAGAAACCGGAACTTTCTCCTCCTTTATACTTTGTGCTGCCTTTATACTTGTCAGTCACATCTATCTTTTGTGATGCATATGACCGTCTCTGTCACATCATCTTCCCAGGCGGTGCTGATAGCTCAAAATCTTTCTGTACTTCCATGGAAGGCAAAGTGGTGCTGTGGTTAAGGACCTGCTCCCTTGAGCTGAATGACCTTAGTTTTAATCCTGGCTCCGCCACTTACTCGCTGTGTGAACCTGCATGAATTAAATGCTCTATGCTTCAGTTTACTCACCTATGTAATGGGAATGATAATAACAGCACCTACTTCACAGAGTTGCTTTCAGGATTAAATAAATTAATACATGCAAGGCAATCAAAGCCGTGCCACGCACTTGGTGAACACTATATAAGTGTTTGCTATGATTATTTTTAATATTATGAGGGATTCATAGATATAAATATTTTCAGGCGTGTAGCCTCAATACTTATATCTTCAATCCTTCATTTCCACCAAATCTTCCTCCTCAATCTACAAATAGTTCTAACTCTCTTCCCTTCTAAATAAAACTTCCCTGCTACTCTATCTCCACCATAAGCTGTTTCTCTCTCTCTCCTTCCTTCTCTTCAGTCAACATCATTAACTGAGAAATCTACGCTTACGATCTCCACCTCCTCACCTCCCATTCATGCCTCGATCCATAGCAATCGAACCTCAGCTTTCCCCACACCATTAAACTGTTACCACTAAGATCACCAACAACCTCCCCAGTGCTACGTCTAATTACCTCGCTGTCACTTTTGACTCCCTTGACCACTCACTTGTTCTTGAAACATTTCCTTCGTTTCTGAGACTATTCTTTTCTGGTTGTAACAGTCAGCTTTTGCTATGTTACACTACAGTAATAATCCCCAAATTTCAGCTGCTTACAACAATAAATGTTTTCCTGTATGCTCACATCCCATGTCAGCTGAGGGCTGGAAGTAGCTCTGCTCCTCGTACGTTCTTCATCTGGGGATCCGAGCCGAAGGAAGGAGGAGCTCTGGCAGAACCACAGTGACTCCTAAGATTTCTGCTTGCATGTAGTTACATCACCTGTGCTCCTGTTCCATTGGCCAAAGCAAGTCACGTGGCCCAAGCCCAACATGAGATCAAAGAAGTGCCTCCCACTGCAATGAGCAGGGCTGGAGCATGGTCTTCCAGGAAAGCCAGCAAACCAAGGGGAACAAGAACACAATCCGCCACACTGCTTCTCCTCTGTCTTTCCAACAGCTTGTTCTTAGCCTCTTCCACTGGATCACACGCATCCACCCACCTCCTGGGTATCGGTGCTCCCCAGAGCTTCTCACTCTGCAGATCCTCTGCCCTTAACTTCAGCAGGGACCTATGTTCTTATGATTTCCAAATTTCTAGCACAGACCACACTGGACATATTTAGCAGTCCTTTGAACTTAACCTGCCCAAAATTCAACTGAGTTTCTTACCTTCCTCTCCCTTTGTTCTCCGTTATATTTAACGACAATGTCGTGAATCCAATTGTCGAAATCAGAAACCTGGGAAGGCTTAGTTCTTCCTCCCTTCTCATCTCATCTAATGAGCCAACTACAGCCCATTCTACTCTTAAGATGAATCTGTCATCTCTTCCCCTCTCTCTCCTTCCTCTGCTATCCCTGAGTTTGGGCGCTCGCCACTCCTTGCTTGCACATCAGTGATTCTCTAACTGGCCTGTCTGCTTTTGTCACTCTTCGCTCAGCTCCGTCTCTGCGTTGCAGCAGAGGATACCTCCTCCCCTGGGATCTTCTCCACTCTGGTCTCCAGAGGGAGAGCCTGTCCACCCTGATCTTCTCTGCTTCAGAAACTTCAAAGGCTCGCACGTCAGCCTGCAGTGAAATTCAGGCTCCATATCACCGCCTTCAAGGCTGCTGAGAGCCAGGATCCAGTGATCTTGCCATCGCCCTGTCCTGCTCCTCGCTGTCTTTCCCCCTCTGCTTTGGCTGTATGGAACTTCTCCCTAGTGCCAAACGTCTCGTGAGGTTTCTTGTTCCTGTGTACTTACTCACGCTGTTCCCTCTGTCCAGTGCTCTTCTCATTATCTTTGCGGAGCTCCTGATCTCACAAGTCTCAACATCTCTCATAAGACCTCCCCTCCCCTCGCCCATTCCCGCTGCCCCTCCTCCACAATAAGTCACAGCAACCTTTCTTCTAGCATCAACACACTCCATTATCATTCACATCTCTCTCTTTTATGTGGATCACGAGTTCCCAGAGCGGGGACTGAATTATTGTCATCTTTGAAATTGCTCAGGAACTAAGGCAGCACATGCCCATTAGATGCTCAGTGAGTATTTGTTGAGGAGAACAAACGAACAAATGACATGAGCCAGGCTGTGTCACATGAACACAATGGTCAGACTTTTCCAGTTACTGGTCTTACTCTCCGGCTGCTTGCTGGCTCTGGGAGACACTGTCTCCTCTCTGTGTTGGGGGACTAACTTCTTGTCTTCATCTTCAAAGTGGTCTTTCTGCAGCCCTGGGTGTCTGAATCTGAGAGGTCTAGCCTCGCAGGATTCCTTAGCAAGCCTCCCCTTCCTAGCGCCTGTCTCTCCCCTAATCAGCCTCCTCCACAGCCACGGTCGCTGCTCTCCAGCTTTCCTGACCAGCGCCCCCACCAGGCCAACTCGGGCCCTCCTGACTCTCCCCCAGCCCTCAAAATCTGGATTCCACTAGCAATCTCGCCGCATCTTTTTCTTAGTTTCCTTTCCTCCCAAATCTGCCAGGACTGACTATGTTCTTTGCAGGGCTCTGCGCAAAATGAAAATGTGCAGTTCCTCGTCCAAACATTATTAAGAATTTCAAGACGGCAACAGCAAAGCAATAAGCCCAGCACAGGTCCCTTCTGAGCACAGGGCCCTGTGTGACTGTGTGGTTCTCAGGCCCACGAAGTCGGCCTTCAGCTCTGCCTCCCAGTTCCAGGCTGAAGCCACATACCAGGGGTCATACTAGGAATATATCAATTCTTCAGGAAAGCAAGTAGGCCAGAGTGAAGAGAGGGCGTGTTTTTGCCTGCATGAGGAAAGCATTGGAGAGAATTTGGTGGAATAAGTTAAACCTGAATAGGCTCTTCAATTAATGCAGATGGAAAAAGGGAGTTAAAAAAATTATATGTGTGTGTATTATATATATGATTAATATATATGATTATTTGGTAAGTAAAGGGTTTGGACCAATGCCATGTGGAAGAATAAGCTGTCTCATTAGAAGCATTTAGTAATTATGAAGAAATTGCTTGTCATGGTTTGCATCAAATCAGGAGATGTGGAGTGGTGTTGGTTCCATGGCTTGAGGATGTGGGCGTAGAGTGCTTTATTCTCTATTAGGACTCTGTCAGATGGCCAGAGGACAGGCGACAGGCCAAGTGTGATTTGAGAGCTCATTTATTTGTCCATCCATTTATTCAGCTAAACATTTATCGAGGCCTCATTGCACTCCAGCGACTCACATTCGGAGATTTCCTCTCAGCAAGGGCAGTGAGAGATCAGATTGGGGGCTGGCCTGGAGCGGGGAGGCGGGCTAAGCATATCGGATACAAGACAGCGCCCCCTCTGATTCCACTGAAAACCTACAGCGAAAGAAAGCTTACACTAACCAACAAAATGCCAGCAGGGACAGGCATCGCGTCCTTGCAGAGAGGCAGGGCTGAGAAGGGAGGGCCCGGGCAGGGCTGGTGGAATTTTTTCCTTCTTTGGTCTTCCTCTTTCCCCTTCCTCCAACCTAACATTAATTAATGCAAACAAGGGAGGTCTATGCTCCTGGGATTTGCCCCAGCTGAGCGCCACACCCCTGCCAGTAGTCCCAGTCTTGCTCTCGTGCTGGGAGATACTTCCAGTGAGCCTTGCATTTGCAGAGGGTCTTCTGGTCTGCAACCATTATCTCATTTTGATCCCCACAATAGTTTTGTTTAAATATTAGCTTGAACCATATGAAATTGCCATTTCTGTATGTCAGATAAAGCCAAATGTGGGCAACTTCTTAAGGTTCAGTCTAACACTGTCAGTGTTCTTATTTCCACTGTTATTTTCTCAGTGACAAGTACGGAGGCTTAGGGAGACTTCACCCGACTCCCAGAGCTGGGCATGAGGTTCGGACCTCAAGCCAAGCTCGAACTCAGATTCCCACTCGTTCCGGTGTTCAGCGCCCTTTGGTGTGCAGGGTAAATCAGCCCTGGGAGCAGCGTTCACACAGGTTGGGAGTCTCATGTTAATGTGCTTTAACTGTTTTTTTTTTCCCAGCCCCAGATTTAGTAACGGTTCTCTGTACAAACTCATTCATTTTTAATCAGTTGACTGTAATGATTTGTTACAAATGATCTTTAATTCTCAGCTGCGGTTAATCAGTCCTGAAAGGCACTTTCCTGTTATTTTGTTTGGATAGGACTCCTAGTGAAATACTAGCCTGCCATTACTTAATCACTTGTTTGTTTTCCTTCAGTGCACAGTTTCTAGCAGCACACGGCAGTATTTAATGCTGGCCTTTTCCCTTGACCCAGTGCATTGAGTTCTCACAGCCGTGGGTGCAGGGAGCTGCAGTAGGGACCTCAGAGGGTCAGTGCTGTGGTTTGATGCTAATTGACCCTCTTCTGCGGGCTAAGCACAAAGCCAGGTGCAGAGGATATGTTGACTTATGTGCGGAGAATTGCAACACTGCTTGGGAAGGTAATTATGAGAGGGCACGGTTTAGGGGAGAGGAGGTGGAGGGGATGACACCTAAGTCTTCCTGGAGGAGGTGAATCCTGGATGATCAATATTAACCAGGGAGAAGTTTCTAGGCAGATGGAACAACGGACGTAAAAGCCCAGAGAGGGAGAGCATGGGAAGTGGGAAGATTCCAGTAGTCAAGCAAGGTGGGGGCGCAGACAGGAGGCAGGGGAGGGTGGCACAAGAGCCAAGGTCAGGGAGGTGAGATGGGATCATGAAGGGCCTTGGGCACATCTTAAACCTTGAGGGGTTTAAGAAGGGAAATAACCCGAGTAGATTTACTTTAGAAAAATCCTTCCCGGAGCAACGTGGAGAATGGGTTGGAAGGGGGCGGAGAATGGAGGCAGGAAGCCCAATGAAGAGGAGCAGGAGGAGGACGCTGGAGGCCCCAGTTAAGCGCATAGCTGTGAGGATGGGGAGAAGTGAAGGCTGCGCCTGAGCAAAGGCGAGGTAGAGGAGAGAGGGGCAGCAGTGAGAGTTCTAGTCTTAGTCTTTCAGGGCTGGGCTGGGGTACTTGTTTGCTGCTCGAAGAGACCAAACACTCCAGCTCTGGGCCAGGGTTCTCCGTGGGCAGGCATGGGCTGCCCCTGCAGACAGGGCTGAGATCTGTGCCCTTTCCAGAGCTGTCCGCTCTCTGAGAAAACTGGCATCTGCTTTGTGTAACCTCACGATGATCCTGACCAATGAAAGGAAACTGAAGGTCTTTCCTTTCCTCTCACTACCCACCCCACCCCATTCTGCTATCTCCGGTCCTCCTGGAAGTCTGGCATCCCCATTGAAAGATTTGAGTCAAACCCTGGAGCAGAATTCTAGGTTACCTTTCAGTTTCATCTTCTCTGGGGATGCATCAGTGGTGCCTCCAGAGGGCGACCTCGGGCTGGGCTGCAGGGGGAGGTAAGCCCGCCTGAGGTCTCTTCATGGCCTGCCTGTGGAAGGGCCCCACAGCTTCAGAACACAGGAGGTCATGTGGAGCCTGTGTGATCAGGGTGGCACTTGTCAGCATGGTGAGAGGAAGGACTCAGTGATGAGGAAACTGTCTGGGCAATAATGTGGTCTGACTGCAAAAACAAAAATCAAAAACCAATCACAGTCCCAGCTTCCTCCCCACTCTACATTCGAGGCCCGTTTACCAGCTGGTAACTCCTTTGCTGTCCTTTTGGTCAAAGCACAGGAATTTAGTTTGTCTTCTTTATCTCTGTTTTTGACGACCTTACCATCCTCCCTTTATCGTTTTGATGTTCTCCATCACAGTCCTCAAGTCCCACTTTTCTCCTGGTGTACCAATAGCTGATGAGACTGATTCATGCTTTAGCGTGATTGACTTACACTTAGGTTTAAGATGCAGATATCTCTAGAAAGGGTAAATAGTAAGACAAAGGTATGAACCTAATGGTAGAAATGTGAGTTTCAGAAACAGGGACTTAGAGGGTCCTGTGAAGACCTTCCGATCATACTGTGTAAGCAACTGCCTGGCCTAAGGATGAAACTACTTGGTTCTGACCCATTTTCAGAAGGAACTGTGAGGATTCTTTAGACTCTCAATGATGCACATCAGAGAGGGTCTGCACTGCTCTTCAACTTCACTTTGAGGAAATGGATCTCCAGTAAAGATTCAGGAGCCATCAGGTCTCTGCGCAACTGGTTCTCCCTGCCTGAGCCACTCTCCCAACTCTGAGCCTTGGCTCTTCCATCTTCATCTGACCCTCTCTGCTGTGAGCCTTGTCAGAATCCTGCTCCGAGTTCCAGGGCGCTTCATTCATACCGCCGTTGAACTCTTGACACAGAAGCCACGTGCTATATCTCTCTAGAGCCGTGAGTGTGTCTTCCCCAGACTGTGAGCTTCTCTCCTGAGGGCAGGAATCAGTTCTTATTCATCTCTTGTCTCCAGTGATTTTTAGTTCTGGTAGATAATAAGTATATGGGTTTCTTGGTTTGTTCTTTCTTTTCTTTTCCTCAGGAGTGGTGCAAAAAGACTAGTGCAATGTGGAAAGCTGAATGGGGTTTCGTTCAGGAGCATCCTTCCAGCCTTTCTGAAGCCTATTCTGTCATATTCATCAGGCCCTCCTTGGGGAGACTAGGATGAAAACATTACTATTTGTGTCTTCAAGGATCTCACAATGTCAGTTCAAACGTAGGTGTAAGAGAGTGAAAATGTTGAAAGAATAGTTTCCTCTTATTCCATGCGGATGACCTTGTCCTGAAAAACTGGGGGCTGGCCAACACTGACTAGGTTGAAATGTGAAGGTGTGAGAAAGCTCCCAAGACTCTGCCTCAGGTTCTTGAGAAGAAACCCAACATCGGCGAGATCAGTAACCTCCCTGTAGGCTGAGAGAAGCTAGATTAACCAGAGGTGGTCCTGACTCCCCTCCTCCCTCCTACCCTAGGAATATTTGGAAATGTGTGTCTGGTGGTCAGAGTGCTTGGTGGAGGGAATGCCAATACAGGGTGCATGGAAGCCAGAGATGAAGATCGTCCCGCAACACCCTGGACAGTCTCACCCAAAGAAGAATCAACTCACCCAAAATGGCAATAGTGTGGTCTACAAAACACAAGGCTAGATGACGACCTTGGATCACACCAGAACACCAAGAATTCAAGGTTCTAGATAGAAGTTCAGTTTTTGAAGACTCAGATGCTGATTACAGAAAATAAGCCTTCTTCTTCTAGGGCCTCTCTCCTAGTAACCCACAGTCAATGCTCTTCTCCACTGAATTCAACTCCTCCACCTCCACAGATCAGGCTAAGATTGAGACCCTACTCAAGCCACTGTAGCCCAAGGGACAGTGGCCTTGTAGTCACACTGCAGGCAGCTCCTCTCTGCTCCAATCCTGTACTTCCCCTTCCCATTTCCCACAAGGCCAGCAACTGAGCAGAGCAAATTTGGACACCCCAGCCCTGCTTGTGGCCCCATGGCCCCATGGCCCCATGGCCCCATTTGCATTGTTCTGGCTTTATACCCAACTTCCTGGGCTGCTTCTCTAAGCGCTAAGCTCTGGACCTCTGGCTTTACCTCATTTATTTTGCCCTGGCTCAGGTATCCTAAATATTCTACTTCTCCAGATTTTGACCTCGTACAGTCTACCCAATAAAGAATGATATCAGTCTTCTCGACTGGATTTACACCAGAACCTTGGTCGAATCTGCTTCCTGTTTGACTAGGTGATTCCCCACCCACTCCTCCAAGTTCACAGGCCTCATAAGCAGGCCCTGGTCCATAGAGATGCCTGACCAGGCCTCTGACAAGGGAGAGGGACTCAGGTGCTCTCTGTGTCTTTCGCTCAGAGTCCCAGTCCTGTGTCCTCCGTGCTCATGTTGACTGATGAAGTAACAGAGGTTTGGCTCACACCCAACCAAACCCAGAGGAGAGTCCTTCATCAGATACCTGGGAAGCTGATCTTTCATCACTCTAGCAACTGATCCCCCTTCATTGCAGGTCCAAGGGAGATGATGAGATCGAGCACATGAAAATTGAACTTGTTCTGAGAAGATGGAATCCTGGGCAGTTGTGAAGTTGTGCCCTCCAGGTCAGGTCCTTTGAGAGGAAATTGGCTATTTTGAAGAGGACTTGAGAGCTGCCACCAGAAAAAATATGCTCAGCCTCTGGCCCTGAGGGTCATGCCTTTGCCAGCCAAGTACTGGCTTAGCCAATTACCTGCTCCACAGGAGCTGTTTAAAGGAGAGAAGAAATATCCACCTCTGTCCACACCGGGCAAAGAGGGGCTGTCTATCAGGGCAAAGCTCCCCTTGGATCCAAAGCTCTCCCTTTCCGATTTTGGTCTTAAGACAGGAAGTTACCCTGGTAATTGACATCTAGCAAATGCAATTAGGCCCCAGTGAAGTGCTCTCCGAGGAGGACCCTTCCAGTGTGGCTCTCAAGTTTGGTTATCACATGAGGACCAGGCACCCAAGGCCTCCTGGTTTGTCTGTCAGGCTTTGGCCCCCGGAACTTCCCACTTCCTTTAGATGTAGAGACGTTGTGGGTAAAGAGGTAAGAATGGCAGGTGGAGCAGGGAAGGGACAGGGTGGATGCTGGGGAGGGGACCTCTGGAACAAGAATTACCCCTTGGCCAAAGAGTCCCCATGCCGCCCAAGGTGAGACCAGAACATGAGCTGAGGGGCAGGGGGTGCCTTCAACAGCCAAAATTCTGTATTTGCTACTCAACCTAGTGCTTGGAATATAATTTCTTAATTCCATTACCTCGGGGGCTTTGGAGGGATAAATAAAGAATAATGGCCCAGATCCTGCCCTTGAAGTATTTGCATTCTAGTTGGGAAGGTCACACACACCCCATCAAACTCCCAGACAACAAACTTCCATCTGGCTCAGCCGCAAACACACACTTGAAGTAGTACACTCAATGTTGACCCATCTGTGGAGCTGGGGAAGGACGGAGGAGGCCATCTGTGTCCTGCCTGTCTGAGCTTTTCATCAGCTCCGCCACCTAGAAGCCTAATGACCTTGAGCAAGTGACTTCACCTCGGTGTGTCTCAATCTCCTGCCTGTAAACTGGGGATAGTAACAGTACTCTCCTGTGAGCTTTTAGGGATGATTCCCACAGGGCAACAGACAGAAAACACAGGGCCTGGACCACGGCTGTGTCAACACAAGCCAGTTGCCTCCCCCTCTCCCGAACCAGGGCTAATTCACCTCATTTATGTCGTGGACCCCTTCGGCAGCCTGGTGATGCATATGAACCCTTCTCAGAATACTGGTATAAAGGCATAAAATAAAATATTTAGGATTACAGAGGAAACTGCATTTTTATTGAAATGCAGTTATCAAAATACTAAAAAACAAAATTTGCTGTATAGTAATATATGTGCTTCTTTATTAACACAGTAAATAACAAGATTTGCTGGCAGGTCTAATAACTACTGTAATTTTGAAGGAGTAATAAGCTTAAACAATATTTCAACATATCTGCAACAACTGTAATGAGATATAAAAATATCTGCGATTTCTATTGGTGACAAATTACAGCTACTGCTAATACTACTGTGACTTGTTGCCTCCGTTGAAAATCAGAGGAATTGCTAAATGTTTGTTAGAGGTTGGTGAAAATCAAGATGTAATTTTTTTTTTCCATCTAAGTGCATGGACTCTCTGTGGACCTCAGGCTAAGAAGTACTATTATAAGGCTTGAGAACAAAAGTTATAACCATACTTTCTAAATTTTTTAAATAACGTTTATTTTCTCATTACTAAAGAAAAATATAAGAGTAATAGAAAAGTTAAGAAATATAGGTTAAGTGGGAAAAGACAGAGGACATTTAAAAACATGCTCCAGAGAAAACCCCTGCTGACTTGGTGCAGTAATTTGACTTTTGAGAGGCAGAGCCCATTGCAGATCCATCTTTCACGGCTGACTACCTCACCCAGGATTAGTAGAGTGTGTCTTAGCTCAGGGGGACGCCAAGGCATTGGGGAGGCTCAGGTAGGAGCCAACTCAAAGCCCCACGAATGTAGGGCGGAAATGACACGAAGCCCAGTGAGGGAAAAGGAGTTCCTGCCTTTGACAGAGTGGCCACACACAGGCAGGGCCAAGTGTCCAGAACAGAGCGAGGGTGCCCCGGCAGCCCAGAGATCACACTGGAATCCTCCAGCCCCACTCACAGGAGCTATCCCACTGATCTCAAATCTCTTGTTAGACCTGATGAATTATCTCAAGTCAGAATCATGAATTGTGAATAACGGAAATTGCCCACTTGATCAGGGATCCTAACTGACTCTTCTCAAAACCCGCCAGATGTTCCCATCAGACCCCTGACACACGTAGCAGAGTGTGAGGGTTCACCCAAACATTCCGGGTAGAGATAATGATAATGAGGTAGCACTGAATCCAGGAGGTATTACCCAGTCTGTGTAAACACTTATGCATGTGAGGACAGAGAAGGACCCTCATGCCTCCCCAGATGACCCCCTGTGGCAACACTGTGCAGCTCTCTCTGGAGTGAGAGAGTAGTTTGACATATGTCCAGCTCTCTCAAGTTAACTCGAGAAGACAGAAGGCTTGAATGGCTTGTGGAGAATCCACCATGCGTGAGTTTAGAATACGGAGGAAACCGGGCCCTAACTTACTTTCCCCAAGATACCCCAGAGAATTCAACCCCGTGAGCCCTCCAAGTAGTGCCAATGTCTGGACCCCTCACTTGCCATCCCTCCCACGTGAACACGAGGTTGTGAAGCCAGCATCACCAAGTTAGGGTCGTGCAGCACTTCCTGGATGGAGCTTCCGGGAGACTGAGGCCAACATCACTATAGCAACATTGGAAAAGCACCTCTCTTCGCTTCTCCAGCTCAGGCCTTAGGGCAATGTCCTCTTCTGACCTCCAAACCAAGACCTTCCCCGCAGGGGAAGAGGAGGGTGTTAATGAATTGCTCCCGGCATAGTCGGCATCATCGTCAGAATGTGATTGTGCATGCTTTCCTAGAGGGACCCTGCCACCCCAAGGCGGCCCACCTGCTTCCTCTAAGTCCAGTTAAAGATCACAGCCCGAGATACGAGGCCAGCAAAGCTCCTGAATGCAAGGCACCACCAAATTTCAAAATGTTTTTAATAAAACAATGTGGAAAGGGCAGCCTGCTCATTTTGATTCTCCACTGGGTCATTCAATTAAACCAGAGATTCTGGGAAAACCTGAACCACCCTGACCATATTTTCCATTAGTAATAATGATAAAGGATAATTATTGAGCCTGTCTGTCAGATATTCCAGGCATCCACACCTTCACTTAATTAATTGCTAATTAAGATATAAAAGAATCGCAGTGTCTCTCACACATCCTGACGTTATTAAGCCTCAGAAAATCTTCCTTAGGGAAAAAGAAACCTAAATTGCCAAGGCTGAGCCCCATCTTTGGCTTGGAAACCAGGAGTGAAGGGGGTGGGGTGGAGAGGAAGGCCAACTCTGAGTCAGGGTCATTTAACCCCATCATTCAGGTGGCATACAAGGACCCTGAGAGGAAAGATCGAGGGGAAAGAGAGAGAAACTAACAAGTTTCAAGTTCCTACCTTCTGTGCACACTGAGCTTTTTACATTTATTATCTAAGTTAATCCTCACAGCATCCTGTAAGGAAATATTATTATCCCCATTTTACAGATTAGAGAAAGAGTGCTTGGAGGGATTGAGTACATATCTTTTCCAAAAGTGTGTGACTGATAAGAGTTAGGATTGGAGCCAAATTCCATGCTCTTCCATTTGTTGCTCCATGGAGATACAAGAAACAGAAATGTCTTCTTCCAGGCCTTTATCACTACTGATAAGGGCAAAAAGGCATTTGTGATAGGTAGCCTTCAAGATGACCCCCAATTAATTCTTGCTTTCTGGTGTTCATACTCTTGTGTTGTCTCCTTCCACATTTAATAGGACTAATCTGTGTAACTGGTAGGATATTGCCAAAATGATGACAATACAGGTCATAAAAGACCTGGTAGCTTTCACCTGGTTCTTTGTTGGATGGCTCACCCTGGGGGAAGCCAGCCACCATGTTGTGAGGGCCCCCCGCAGCCCTGCAGAGGCCGGTGAGGAGACACTGAGGCCTCTTCAACAACCAACACTGCATAAGCGAGCCATCTTGAATTCAGATCCTCTGGTCCTAGGGAGTCTTCAGATGACTGCAGCCCTCATCGACATCTTAACTGAAACTTCATGAGACAGTCTGAGCCAGAACCACCCAGATAAACCACTTCCGAATTCCTGAGCCACAGAAACCATGAGATAATAAATGTTTATTGTTTTAAGCTACTGATTTTGGGGATAATTTGTTATTCACCAATAGATAATGAACTGAGCATTCACGAACTTTTACAATTCTAAATTGTAAGGTCTTGCCAATACCAATGGGTTAGAGAAATCCTTCTAGAAACATTCAAATTTGTATGCCTGAAACTAGGAGACTCACATAATAGTCATTCAGGTCCCTCATGGTAGGAGACATTGCGAGTTAAGGAGCCAAATATGGGTCAGATCATCAATAGTTGCCTAAATTTCCTGTTTTCTCATAAGATGACTAAGTACAACTTGTTGACCATTCATAATCTCATCCACTTTTCAGCAACCGAAGGCTGTGAAAGTCGAGCAAAAACATGAATTGACAATACGCTAGCTTTGTGGGTAGCTTTGTCTAGAGCTGATCAGCATCTTTGCAATCACATGGCTGTTACTGGAACATCACCAGCAACTTGCAGAAAACAAACCAAAACCATCCACGTATCAGGGTTTACGCTGAGTACCAAAAGGAACTGTTGCTGTGGAGTCTGAAACCTCTGCAGGTTTTGTTTGCTGTGTCCCACCCGGCCTGGCGGTGTCTTTCTTCTGTCCATGACTCACCTAGGCCAAAGGGGAAAAAACACAGGGCTTTGGAGAAAATCTGTGACTGGGGTCAACAGGGTGTCCTCGCTGCACCCTCTGGACTGCCCAGCTCCTCGGATCCTGCCTGGGCACTCAGGGGCAGAGAGCTCATGCAACAAAATCCAAGCCCAGCCCCTTGGGTTCCTGAACTCATGTCCAGTATAAGAATGATGAGGAAAGAAAATATAATGCACATTTTCTGGGCATTTTTCAAGGAAAACTTGATTTGTTCAAAGATGAACAAATTATATTATTATATAATTATAAGTTGGTCCCATAAAATAGCTATGAAAGACATATTGAGCACTAAACAGGGAAGTGCAGGTAGATGAGCGGGTTGAGACAATGGATGGAAAGAGTGCATCAGTTTGCTGAAGATGCTGGGGAGCCAGGTGGCCATGCTCCTTAGTCTTGTCTATGTCTCTTACGGTTCCGCCTCTCTCTCCCTCTGTTCCCGCAGAAATGTGTAGGCTAAAAGGGTTTGGGGACGTGAGTCCTGCACTTGATGTTCATCTCTGCTAACGGTTTTGCCTCTGGACCGTGTTATCACAGGCATACTGCCCACATTGTGACACGCCAGCATCAATTTCTGATATAATCATCCCTTGCCTTGTCTTATGGATATCTACTCCAGCATAAGGCCTCTATGTGATCTCTACAGGGCTGTATGGCTTGATAATCAAATTAAATGGATCTATGAGTGAGGAAATGCATATTTCATCACAAGGCCTCATACATTAGGTTCATTACGAGCTTCATTCTAACAGAGCAAGTGTGGTCATGACTTCAAGAAGATCAGCACACTCTTGCTCAATTTCGATGTGGCCGTTGCTCAGCCCACAGTTTGAAACCAGTTAAAAAAAAAACAAATAACAAGACACATTAGTTAAATGGAAAAGAGCTCAGGACTAGAACATAGGGGCCCCCACATTCTAGTTCAAATTCTTTAAATAACTGTGTGTTTGGTGCACGCTTCCGTAAGTGAACTTCCCCCCTGTTACAACTGCCAGGCATGTGTGTGTCTTCCTCATGGGCGGGAGCTCCCTGAAAGCAGAGGCTGTGTACCTTCTTGAACCTTCAGTGCCTGGGCAGGACCTGGGCACTCAGCAGGCTCTTAATAAATGGTTGCTGCCAGTGATTGAAACATCAAATCAGTGCATCTATCCTTAGTCACATATGCATATGTAGGGGAGCAAGAAATTTTCTTCTACCCTTCTAGATTCTTCTAGCTGGTCTAAGAATTAAGTTGACATAAGACAGAATAACAGGGAAAAGTCAATCAAAGTTTAATAACATATATACCAGGGAATAACCCAGGAAAACTGAGTAACTCACCAAAATGGCCGAAGCCACCACCTTAAATGCCATCTTCAGCTAAAGACAAAAGAGCATATTAAGGGTAGTGGTTTGGGACTTCAAAAGGGAGGAAGGCAATTCACATGGAGATGGAAAAGCAAATGTTTAGTAAGCAAATGTTTGCCATGCCTTGCAGAGACAATGGGACATGGGAAGGACTTTGATCAAATGGGCCTTGCTAGGCTCTGCCCTGTCTACCACACCTAGTGCATATCATACTATGGCTATCTATGGTGACAGATCCTTCAGGAACAGGACTTCTACCTTAAATTCTTTTAGGTAGTTAGGGGGAGGGTCATAGTTTCTTCCTGAGTTTTTTGTCCTTAAAAATAATCGAGCCAAGGAGACACATTTTGTTGTGGCAAATTTTGCTCCCCTACATGTATATGTGGATATATGAGCAGGAGGGAAAGTATGAAAGTCTACATTCCATGCTGTCAATGTGGGGGTTGAGGGAAATATGGATGGTGCAGGAAGGAGAAAGGATGGAGAGAGGCAAGCAATAGAGAAAAAAAGAGACTGCATTAAAAAAGCCTAGATGTATAATATGATCTTTTCGTAAAAGTGTGTGTATACATGCATAAATAAATTAGGGGAAAAATATTGATGTTCATATGTCAAGTCAAAACAAGTTGCAGTGTTTCAGCTAAAAACTAGCACCAAAAACACCCCATGTATCTCTACATATATGCATAATTTGGTTTAAATGAGCGCGAGTGAGAGTGTATATTGTGGGTGCTCTGAGGCACCACGAAACTGAGACACTCAAGCTTCAGCTACTGGGAGTGCTGGCTGCGACGTCTCGTAGCTCCTTCCTCTCCAGGAGTTTCAGGAGACTAGCGTGTCTTCTTCCACACTGTCAGAATAGATTTGCTACATAAAACACATCTCCGGATTTATAACCATCCTCTAGAATTTTTACCTTCAATATTTACTACTTTATTGCAAAGCTATGGGAATGAATGAAAGAAAATTAAGGAAACAAATAGAACTCTCTGGAGAGGAAAAAATAACCATAAATAACAGTTTTCTTTGCTTTATGAAAACCACATGGTCTATCTCCAAGTTTATCAAAAAGGAGATGTGGCAGTTGGGATGGAAAGGGAAACTGAGGCTCCTCACTTTAAAACCATAAATGTATTTCTTCCCTCCTTTACTGCTCCTTCAGGTGGTCATATCACCGTAACTGGACAGAGGCCAGGTCCATTTTGGTGGCAGGATTAAAGAACGTGCAGGAAAGAGAAAACATCAAAGACACCATCACTAAAGGTACCGTTTCCTGTGAATCTTTCACCATCTGTCATTGCAATGGCTTCCACTAGTGACTGTGTATTCCCAGGGATTTGAGACTTACTGTCACTGTGACCACAGCCCGAGGGACAGTCTCCTTGAAATGAGGTGGTGAAGAGCATCAGCTCCCCCCGGCTTCACGCCGTCTTGGAAAAAGCTGGAGAAACTGGGCACCACGGTGTTGTCTTCTCATAAAATATTTCTGAAACACATTTCATGATGCGGTTGGTAATAAAACTGTTACTGCTCTTGGTTCCTCCAAAAGGCCAGACTTGGTTCCCAGCCTAACACGCCTGTTCTGGGCCTGCAGGAATCGGTGCTGAATTATTCACCAGCCTGACTCTAAAATTTCTCGAGTTCCAAAACCTCTAATAAAGTATTATGAAAAAATATCCATCTCTTTATCTCTATCCATAACTATTTATATGGCTGGAGGAAAAATCTGTCGTTTTATTTCTTTTAATTTAAAAGCTTTCCTAATTCCTTTTTCATACCGCATATATATGTCTAAAGAATTTTCAGGTTGAAATAATAACCTCTAAAAAATGGTCCACAGGCAAAGGCTCTCCGGATTCACAGAGTTGACAGGCACGGTGAACAGTTTCCTCCCTTAATAACTTTCCCTAGCTCTCAAACTTGATATGCCGGATCGAGAACTTTTCAAACAGATGTGGCCCTTTTTTTATTGTACAAAACAATGATAATATACCCCCTTGGCCTTCTCTCTATATTTGTTTATATGCTGTCTAAGGTTGTTCAGGAAAAACTCCTTTCCTTCCCCAGACTCATCACGCACTTGTTCTCTGTTGTGGCATACTACAGCGACAGGACAAGTCTTTGATGAAGCCCCATATTTGAATTAACAGAGAATGCCCTCAGTGACACCCTACCTCACTCGGGGACACTTGATTACAAAGTACCTGAGGCTGTTTAAAACACCTTTGAACATACAGACTCACAAGAGACATCATTGCATTAAGCTGACTATCAGTTATTCACACTTAAGAGCAAACTGCTTAATTTGGTGCTTCTAGTCTAACACTTGGTTGAGATGGAGTTCTCCACAACCAAGCAGAGCCGGAACAGGGTGGACCATCTATCTGGGCAGCAGCTAGGGGGCGCTGTCACAAAAGCATCACCAGAAAAGTATTAAGATGGAGACATTTTTACTTACCAGCACTCCGCTCAGAGAAAGTCTGTGTAGCCAAAAGAATACTTGATAAAACACTGCACTGAAAGATTAAGCTCCCTCCAACCCCTTCCCCCGCCCCCCACAAAGAAACTTGCTCAAGTGAAAATAGTTGGTCTCTAAACTGACTTCTGAATAAGGCGAGTTGAACAGGGGTGTGATACCTGGGGTGCTGTCATCCTCCTCTGAATCGATGTTCAATTAACATTGAGAGAATGTTGGTTTAAACGTGAGCTAAATCACTAGCTTGACAAGAACGCTCACATATTTTCATCCAGCCCTGATATCTGAGGCTTTTGGTGGACGTGTTGGAAGGATGAAAGAGGGAGCCCAGGACCCCACCAGCCTGCATGAGACCCCGTGGGGATCTGAGAAGCCCATGTGCAGAGACAGGCAGTGGGAGAGGGGTGACTATCGAGGACAAACATCCCATCCTATCTGGTGCTTGCCTTACTCCAGGAATGAGGACCCTGCCCCGGTCCTACCTGTGGAGTCCATCTGCAGGCTGATCAGAGAATGCTCGTGAAAAGCAAGGATGAGCCTGATGTTTAAAGCAGGGCTTGGGGATGGGGCCTGTGATATTATGATTTATAATAAGAAATGTATATTTAGTTTTCCTCCCGTTTCTGGCACAGAGCTCCTAAAACCCTTGGAATTTCCTGAGTGATAAGAGCCAAAAAGGTGTCTTGATTTTCATAACAAACCCCTTTCAACCACACCTGAGTTTATGTTAGTGAGGTAACTTTTGGAAAGCACCTAAGGATGAGGGCTTGTTGCTAGGGGAACCAACCAGGTGATCAGAGGGATGGAACTTTCAGTCCCACCCCTGACCTCTGACCTCCAGGGAGGGGAGAGGGGTTGGAGAATGAGTTCAGTCACCAAGGACCAATGATTTAATCAATGGTGCTTATGTAATGAAGCCTCCATAAAAACCCCAAAGGACGGGATTCGGAGAGCCTCTGGGTTGGTGAGCCAGAATGCCTCCACACACCACCAAGCTAGGCCTCAAACTCCACAGGGACAGAGGCTCCTTTGTTCGAGACCCTGCTCTATGTATCTCTTCATCTGGTTGTTGATTCCTACCCTTTAATATCTTTGATAATAAATCGGTGATCTAGTGAGGAAACTGATTTCCTGAGTCCTGTGAGCTGCTCTAGCAAATTAGCTGAACCCAGTGTGGGAGTTGTGGGAACCTCAAATTTGTAGCTGTTCGGTCAGAAGCACAGATGACAACCTGGACTTGCAATTGACATCTGAAGTGGACGGCGGTCTTGTAAGGCGGAGCCCTCAAAATGTGGACTCTGATGCTATCTCCTTTAGATAGTGTCAGAACTGAGTTGAATTGTAAGACACCCAGCTAGTGTCAGAGAACTGCTTGGTGTGGGGGAAAAACTCGCACATCGAAATTGGTGTCAGAATCAGAATTGCAATCCCAAACCACATCAGAGCCAAAAACACCAGAGTTAAGCTTCATTTCAGTCTAGAGCTGACAGAAGTTCTTGGGCCCGGGGAAAGTCAAACCAAAGCTGGATGGGAGGAGTTTACCTTGTAGCCCATAACAGCTGTCAGTGGGTCCAGACAGGGGTGGTGGATCCTGCTGGCCCTCCTGAGGGCGGAACTTCTCAGAAGACTACAGGATGCAGTATTCAGAGGCAGTTCCTAGAAGCACCAGCTGCTCTGTTGATTAAATCTCAAAGCCACCACCTGGCACAGAGGCCAGTTCATCTTTCTCTGCCAAGCCTTGTCAGATGTGTACGATTGACCTCACGGGAGAGCATGGATTGTCCAGACCAGCCCCCTCCCCCATGTACTCGCAGATAGCTGTTCACCAGCGTGATTTGATGCTAGAATTGCAAAAGTTACCATACAGGAAGACCTGTAGGTCGCCTCCTGGCTCTTGGGCAATTCAAAGTGAGGAGCATTCACCAGGCAGGTCTGAACTGCCTTCTCAGCCCGCTGCTTCCCTACCTTCATTCCCCACTCATTTGAAAGCAGCTTATTTTAAAAGCTGATTAGATGAGCCCTTAATAACATTAGAACTTAAATGGCCCCAGATAGGCTTTCAGCTTCTTGCCAAATTGAGATAAATGTGATATTTGGGGAGCTGAGCTCCCAGCTTCCTGGCTGCTCTGGACTGCAGACAGGTTTTGAAGCATTATCTTCTCCCAGGCTTTTCTGCAGCCTGAAACTAGGTTTGTGTGCATCTGTCAGGTCCCTTTCATCTCTAAAGGTCTAGGATTCATAGACATGCCTTCATGATCATGCATTTTCAAGGAAAGGTAAGTTGGGGACAAGAGGCAAAGGACAGAGTTATAATTTACATGTGATCATCTGTGGGAAAACTTTTCCCCGTGCTCTCACACTCTCTGGTAACTTTCAGTTCCAGGCAACAAAGCTTTATGGAGCAACTACTATTTAGTCATTTAATTCAGTATTAGTGTTGTTAATAGTGGCTTTTGCTGAGAACAATATAAGGTGGTCAGAAGGATGGCTGTTGCATCTTGGTTGACACGTTCAGCTCCCTCTGTAACTCTCGCAGGCGGGCTCAGTGCTGGGAAGGGGAAACACACAGCAAGCCATTGGGTATGACTGCCTTCCGACTTAATGCTCTTCTGTACGTTTTGGGAAAAGTTAAAAACAGAATGGGAGGGGGTGGAGTGGCAAAGCCACCAATGGCAAACATAATCAGACGGTTCAGTGCTGAGGTAGACGTATTCTCACAAACCAGTAAACAAAACTGGAGTTGTCTTCTCTTCCTCATCTTTCCTCAACCAAACTAGACACCTGGCTGTCCGTGGAATTAAATCTTGAGACTCTTAGAAACATGGCTTGCCCTTTCATTGGAGATGGCCATTAAAGAAGTGCCCCTGAATTTAAGCCTTTTTTCGGTATGCTCACCAAATACAACTGCTCTTATAGCCTTTCAGAAGGAACTGAACCTTGAGCTTAAACTCTGCATTTGTGTTCCGGTGGGAAAAGACCTGCTGCCATGTTTTCCGGAAATGAAGCCAAGAATTCCAGGGAGCCAGCCCAGAGAGGAAGGGGACAGAGCTGGACAGAGCTGTGGGTTAACCCACTCCTCCTGCTCTTGCCCTAACAGTCCAAACCTCATCCAGCCTTCAGGGACCCTTAAGGGAGTTTCAGGAGGAAAATACTTATAATCCACTTAAACTGTGGCTTGAAGGGATTGAAACAGAAACTACAGTTTGAATGTGAATGGCTGCTTCGGCTGCCTCATAAAAACAGGAATGAGGAAGATCAGCAAAGTACAGCCTCTCCAGAATCACAGCATTTGTGTCTCTCCCAAACCTCCAATCGATGTCATGTGGTTCCAGTGGTGTTCCATATGGTGGGGAAGAAGGAGTGTCAGAGGGCTCTCCCCAGAGCCTTCCTGCTCAGCTCTGCTCCTTAGCAAATGAAGCAGCCCATTCAATTGTATAAATTTGTATAAAGAGCATAATATCTAAGAGACCATTGCTCATTAAAGTACTTTTGGAATATTCGTGCTTTCTCTCAACGTCTTGCGTTGACATGGGAAACATGTATGGAGTTGGGTGTGTCAACTGGCAGTTTACACACAAGCTCACCTCCCCCTGTGCTCACCCTGGGGCCGTATAGAAAGGGCTTTACTTAGTTTTCCTCCCCTCCTTCTCCCAATGCCTCTGCACCATCATCTTTCCTGATTTGCTTTGTCATGTCTCTGGAGAGATGGTGTCTCTGCTCCTTGTAAGGCTTACTCTTCTGCTGAGTTCTCAGTTCCTCCCCTCCCACCTCCTCTAGAGCCTTCATCCAGCCGTTGGATTCCTCACTCATGTTTCCTCTCACTTTCTATAAATTCTTCCCCTTCTGCTTATAAACAAGACTTGGTCTTCATTAAAACAACCAACCAATCAATCAAGCAAACAAACACAGCTTTCCCATGATTTTGTGACTCTCTATTTCCTTCTTTTATCCCAAACTCTGTGAAAGAATATTCTACATTCACTTCCCACCAAATATTCATTCCTTAATCTCTTGGAAAATGGTGCCTCCAACCCACCTACGCAACAGATCCAGCTTAATTTGGCAAACGTGCATGGAGCACATGTAGTGTGCCCTGCTTGGCCTGGATTCTGACCACAAGAGGACACACTCTTATAAGGCAGACAAGCATGCTTACTCCCTCCCCAAAATGCAAAGTACTGGATAAGGGGGAGGATGGAGCTGCGTACCACAGAGGCAGGGTGGGAATCATCACCCTGATCTTGGTTGTAGGAGGGGGCAAGGAAAGCACCATAGGAGCTCTCCAGACAAATGAGGAACCCGGGAAAGGAGAGGAAAAAAGGAGATAGGGGTGGGCAGTCCCGGCAGAAGGAGCAGTGTGGGCAAGGCCATTGGTGCCACTGAGGCAGCACAACGTGTTAGAGGGCACTCTGTACAGGGAAGCAAAATCAAGGCTTCTGTGGCTACAGAGGATGAGAGACATTTTATCTTCAAGTGTGAGACCCTGAGAAACTTTAACTTTCTTCCAGACAATGGGAACAATGGAGAATTCAAAGCTGAGCAGTGACATAATCAGATTGTCTTTTTAAAAGATTGCTCTGAAGCAGCAAGGAGAGCAGATAAAAGCTGCTCTAATGGTCCAGATAAGAGGGATAGGGGCCTGAACCAAAATAGTGGCTCTGGGGACGCAGAAGAGGGGCTGCTGGCACCACCTGATCTTCCCGCCACGAGTCCTGCCTTGGATTCCCCCAAACAGATGCTCCTTCTTCCTGCTCTAAACGCTTAGAGCATCTATTATGCTTTTCTTGTACTTACTCAACTTGTATCACAGTTATTTGAGTCTCTCTCTGATTTTCCTTATAAAATTGTGTCTTTGTCTCTCTTTCCTCAAATTACAGTACCTTGCTCATAATAAGAGCTAAAGAAAAGGTGATTTAGTTGAATTGAATTTTCAAGACCTTTAAACCATGAATAATTGAGGAATCAGTCATGTTTAAGTGCTTATTGTTTTCATAATTTTAGAAACAAGCTGATGAAAATTTTTAATTTTTTTCCCATTGTTTTTGTTATCCCAGAATGCCCTGCTGTCTTCTTAGTTCTCTAGATTTTAGGGAAATAGTAAACAGGTATTCTTTAACACATACAGGTGGCAGAGGTACTGCTTGGCTCTCACCTCCCCAGGCAAAGCAAGTTCTTGAAGGGAGGGAACAGATGATTGCATCAATTGAATATGAAAGCCATGTACAAATATCGAGAAATATGCTGTCTGAAGAGACAGAGAATTGTGGAGCACACCGCATGGTAGGACCTGCACGCAGAGCCCCGACGGTCAATGTGCAGATACAAATTGATTACACTGAGTACTTACTGACATTGCTTTCCAACATACTGATGAGAATTGATCATAAGCAGGACCCATATTTATAGTGAAAATACCTATGTAAAGTTACCCTTCAGTATATCATCAAAGCAAATTTAAATTGTTCAGATTTTTCCCCGGGTGAAAGTATCTACAGTATAGTTAACAAATATGTTGTCAGGAGTTAGCCAGCACTTAGAGTTTTGTGATTGATTTTCTCTGTGTGTGGACCTGATTGGCCCCATTACAGCTTTTGTTATGGCATCTTTTTATAACCCTAAGATTAGCTCCTCTCTCTCCCTCTCTCATGCCAAACCAAAGGATTCTGATTGGCCATAAGTCAGTCCTATCCATTGTGGTACCCAAGTTGTCACACTTAAATATAATCCCTGGTTCCTAGGAAACCAGGAGTCAGAAATCTCTTAATCCTGGACCGCATCCAACATGCTGAAGCAATGGTATGAGTGCCACCTGCCTGAGGCACTCAGGCAGCAGGGGAAAAAAGTGGAATGGGGTGAATAAAAGGAAAGGCAAGACAGATAAGAGAAAAATAAGAGAAAAGGGAAAGCCCAGCCAACAAGACTTTACTGAGTAATTTTTTTTTAAAGATTTTATTTTATTTCCTTTTTTCTCCCCAAAGCCCCCAATACATAGTTGTATATTCTTCGTTGTGGGTCCTTCTAGTTGTGGCATGTGGTACGCTGCCTCAGCGTGGTTTTGATGAGCAGTGCCATGTCCGCGCCCAGGATTTGAACCAATGAAACACTGGGCCGCCTGCAGCGGAGTGCGCGAACTTAACCACTCGGCCACGGGGCCAGCCCCTACTGAGTAATTTTTATGTGTCAGATACAAAAGTATGTGCCATGGGCCACACAAAAGAAGTACTTATCATGGTCCCTGCTCTCAAGGAGCTTAGGAGTTAGTCAAAAGGGCAATTCTAAACTCCGAAAAGCAGTAAAATACCAATGCCTGACAATGTAATGAAGCGCTAAATACTACACCCCCGCATTGGCCGCGTTGTGTTGCTGAGAACAAGGCAGAGCGAGTGTCCTAGGGTTCAGGGAAATGGAGATGACCAAAGAAGACCTCTTGGGAGAGGTCGTGCGTGTCAAGCTGAGCCTTGAAAGTAGAGGTGGTACAAAGCCAGGATGGCAAAATGAACATGACGCCTTGGACTATGGAAAAGTAAGACTTAGAGAAAGATAGAGAACAGGAGAAGGAGAAAGTTGCCACGACAGTGAAGGAAGAGAGGCTCCCACAGCTGCCTCACATCTCCTCGGGCACCTGTGCCAACGCTTGGATTGCCTTGGCCAAAGACCAACAATTTAGAGGCAGAAAACATTTCTGTGGTCCCAGCAGTCTCTGTGGAACTGATCTGGTGCCAGCTGGTTTTGGTTGTCTCTGTAATCACAAAGGGAAGCATCTTTTTCCTTCTGTTTGCTTGAGAGGAATGTTGTTTACACGGAAGGCCTTACGCTTCAGACTGGTCTTTCACAGCTGAATTCTCATAGTACTAGCAACTGGGTGTAAAGAACCCACAGAAACGTCACAACAGATGAGATGGCTTCATTAGCTGAAGGTTCCAGTAAGCTCTGAAAAATGGAGAGATTGGTAAATTAAGGATAATTTATTAAATGCATTTCAAGTGGGTCTTATGGAGAGAGTAGGACATTGCCCACAAAATATATTTTAAATGGCACTGTGACATCTCCCCGCCCCCAAAATTGCTCCCCTCCACCACCCTCACCCCTTCTCTAATTTTAAGAAAATAAAATTAAAAATAAAACACCTGATTCTGCCACGTTGTCTGAAATTGTATCACCTGAGATACATTCTTGTTAAGGTGTTGCCTCTCCCAGATGTCCCTTCTGAAAAGCACATGTCCCCAGAGAGATGCCTTTATCCACGCTGGAATGCTCATTATTCTATTAGATCATTTTCTGTCTAAAGCCCACTGGAGGAGGAAAATGCAGAGAAGAGGAGGAGAAAAGATGGTGGGAGAAGAGGGAAAAATAAGTTTAGAACATGGGGCTCTGCTAGGAAAGGCGGGATTGAGGAGGGTATCTGGTGCAAGGGGTGTATGGTCTGGATAGCTAATGAGCGGAAGGAGGGGTAGAAAATGGAGCCAGCAAGTGAGAGAGAAAATCATGTTGGAGTAAAGTCAGAATCAAACTTTGTCTCTTGCAGTGTGGCCTGGAGCGGCCCTGGCTGACTGGATAGCTCCCACATTGAAGCTGGGCGTATTCAGGCGCCACCTGAGAACTCTCCTCAGTGCATAAGAGAGCAAAAAGGAGGAGGACCCAGGAGGGCAAGACTAGCAAGGGAGGGTGAGGCTCCGCCAGCGGCAGGCTGAATGGATGTGTACGCAGCTAAGTCAGGTCCAGCCACAGCAAAACCACGGGGAGTCTTTCATTAGGCGCAGAAAAGAAAATGCCTAGAGATTGCCCAGAACAATTGTGGCCAGGGGCCGAGGGCGTGCCATGGTTCCCAGCTGAGTCAGCAGAGCACAGTGGAGCTGGGAAACAATTTAGGAAGCACGACCTGAATCTCTGCAAGAACTCTGATAATCTGATCCCAGCCACACAGACCCATCAAAGGTTCAGTCTAGGACTTCAGAGATTATTCTAGTTCCGCCCTCATCTTCTAGCTAGGGGAAAAGGGAGCCCTGAGAAGACAAGGTTTATTGAGTGCTTTCTTCCTGCTAAGTGCCATTTTGATTACATGTATTAACTCATTTACTCCTCCCAAGAATGAATAATAGTAGGTGTTGTTATTATCTCCATTCTACAGATAAGGAAATTGAGGGACAGGAAAGCTAAATAATTTGCCCAAGGACAAACAACTCAGGAAGTGGCAGAGTCGGGGTTTGAACCCAGGCAGGCAGTTTGAGCCCAGAGCTCCTCCACCTAAGCACAGCCCTGAAAGATGATTCTGAGATCACATAGCCAGACCCCAGGAAGGAAAAGCTGCCACCTGAGGGTTGAACCCTGGCACATTCGGGTCGGAGCATAAGTATCAGTTGTGCAATGATGAATGTCTGTTGTAGAGCGGCTACAGGTGCTGGTAATCCCTTGAGGGAGCTGTGGGCTGTCCTGAAAGGGAAGCGGGGCACCTGGCAGAGTAGGTGGAGATAGGCTGTATCTCTCCTGAAGCAAGGAGTTGTAATGCAGCCACTGCAATTGAAGCCCTGGTAATTATTGAGATAATGGCCCAGAGATGGAAGAGTAGACAGATCTCTGCTTGCAGAGGAGGAGCTTGAGATAATGAAATCGTAAAGAGTGTATTGATGAGGCTTTGACGGTGATCGATGCAGCAGCAATAGACCATCAGTGTAAAGATAAAGGAAGAGTGGTAACACATTCAGTCATTCGATCAACCCCGCTTTCTGCATGGTCACTTTGTCCAGCTGCTAAGTGCTCTGGAAAGGAAAGGAAGTCTAGTCCGCCGTGAACTACCAATCTAATGGATAAAACAGGGCAATGGTAGATAACCCGCCTCCCCCAGACACACACGCTGGATTCTCAGAAATGCAGGTATGCATCGTCAGTTACGTGAATGTGGCCTCGAACCACTTTGAAGAAGAAACTGGTAGTAAGGATTCTTGGAGTCAGAGAGACAATTGTAACACAGGGCTGTGCAGATGAGATGTGAGTGTCTTTAGGATGAGGATTATTATTGTGTGGCTGTTACAGAAAGAGAAACGAGGATGGATCAGTGAGTTGTAAATAAGAGTGACAATGGCGATAGTGAAATCGCCATGGAAAGTAGCAGATCTTTTGTGGTTAACATTATGATGGGTGTTCAGTGAAGAAAAACAAAGGGCTTCTAATGCTCACGGAGATGTTGGAGTATGTGTCTATTGTGTACTAGGGGTGCCTGTAGCTTTATCAAAGGTGGCCAGGGTCTTGCATTGTAGAGGGGTGGAGAAAGACGTTGAAGTTGTTATGGGAACAATTATGATTGTAACCGAGGTAATAATAAAGATAATGGACCTCTAATTGAAAAGCTGGTGGCTGTAAAGGAGAAGGTGAGGGCAAGTGACATGTAGAGGGGGTGAGGAGGGAGCTAATGGTGGTGACGGGGAAGGTAATGGAGTTATAATGTAGATGACGCTAAAAGGTAATGGAGTTATAATGAGGTGATGACTACAGAGTGGGGGAAAAAAGATGATCATCTTAATGGAAGCAAGAGGGACTGTGTGATACAGGTAAGAATTGTATGCAGAGCATTTATCACGACAGCTGGGGCTGTGGGTGACCAGGAAAGTAATGAACAGCTATGCCCCAAGTTCTCATTACAGCAGGAGTTCTAATGGAGCCTGGAATAAGGTAATGATGTTAATGGAAAAGATGATGACCGCCATGAAAGTTAGGAGCCTTGTGATGGTATTTAGAATTATCTATTTAGTGGGAGAGACAAGAGGAGGAATGGGGGTGCGATTGGACTGTCATGGATGTATTTGTATGTCCCAGGACTGAGGTTCCTGAGAGCTGTCCCCTAGACACGTCCCTGTGGGTTGTTTGGCTTAGCGCAGCTGAGGCTGCTTATACAGACATTTGACATGCATGAAGCAAGTCCAGGATGAACAGACATGGCTGCAGCAAGAATTTGAGCTTACACTTTAAATTTGCTTCTTAAATTAGGCATGACAACATAGTAGCTCAGATATAGGACTTCTTTGAGCAGACGTGTAAACAAAATGTCTGGGAAATGCATGAGTTTGCAGCACAACTGAATGTATACAGAGGTCTTTTAAAAAATATTTTTTAACCATTCATGCTCTTTCCAAGTGGAGAAGTGGGAACTTAATCCTCCGGGGCTCACTCTTTAACTTTTGCCACCTAAGCTGGGAGGAGAGCCCGTGGCAGCTTGTGTTGGTGGTCTGGCCACGGAGGCTCTGATGTGGGCTCCACAAAGGAACCTGAGGATCCATCGTTCACAAGGGTCCCCAAAGCTGCTGGTATTTCTGCACTGAGTAGCCTAGAGATGTACACGCAGGGTAGATTATAGCTACAAACAGGGACCTACAAACAGATGATCTCCGACCCACATCCAGGGGATATGGGCAAGAAGAGCCCATGACAGGAGCAGAGACAGCCCAAAAGACTCGTTGTCTGTACAAGGAGGCTTGTGTGAAACTCAGGTGTTCTCTGCCTCTAGTACCTAAATGCCACCTCTCAGACCAACTACATCCAAGTCACTGGGAAAGCTTTCACAAAAATACAGATTCTAGCTTCCACCTCAGGAGAGTCTCATTCTGTTGATTGGGGGCAGGTCCTGTGAATCTGTATTTTAAAAACTCCCCCGGCAATTCTCCAGTGTAGTCTAGTGTGGGAACCACTGTCTAAGTGTCAACTGTGGCCTTTATAAGGAGAAGTTTAGGCAAGAGGTGGGGAAAGATTATCTCCTGGGTGTAAGCTGAGCCAACCTTGTGAGAGCATTTGTGCTAACAGTGGGATTTGAGCAGCCCTCAGAAGCCTCTCCTCAGTAGGAAGACATCCTCCACCTGTCTGCCCCTCCACCTGCGCCTGGGGAGTACTTCCCCTCAACGAAGAACCACGCAATTGACTTCAGCAGTCTGCCTGCTCGGGACTCCTAGAAAGCCACCATGGCAACAAGCAGCACTGGGCCCCCGGACCCTCTTCCTTCTAGAATAGAAGGAATGAAGCAGTGCAGGAACTGGAGTCTATGTAAGGGGAGACGAGGAGGAAACGGAGTGGGGAGGAGGAAGGAAAATGTCCAGAAAAGATGTTTCAGGCACTTCTAGCTGTGGGCATGGATGTGGGTATAGAAATGAGGGTTGGTGCCAGTGTGCTGTCTTTCGAAGGTCTCTTCTGTCCACCCCTCAGATGTACCATTTTATTCTTCAGTATTCTCAGGGATTAAAAAGTGTAAGTATCATAGAACTATTCAATTTATGTTTTGGGAAGTACAAATTATTTCTGTCCTTAAATGGCATATAAGCTGTGTGTGTGTATATATGTCTACACCTAAATCAACAAAATTAGAAAATGGGTATAATTCCTAAGCAATGGGTTACAAGGAAAATGTATTTTTTCAATTGCTGAACAAAATGATAGAAGATTTCTCAGTAGCCTGTGTCCTAATTCTTCCTGTTCCCTTCAACTTGAACTTACAAAGAGATGAGCGACTTACCGAAAGATTCTAGCACAAAGCCAGTCATCTCAAAAAGAAAAACTCAGGTCCTATTAGCATCGGTTCATCTGGATCTGCCTCAGAGAGACAGAAGCCCAGAGCATTATCCCAGGTTCCCCTAGCAGAGACAGTAGCGAAGTTCAACCCCTACTTGATTCACTTGGGAAGGACTGAAGCGATCAGCTGAGGCTGTGTTGGAGAGTGAGTTCACGAGCACAGTGTGGGCCCTGTCCTCAGTTGGTCACCTCTCCCTCTCTCCCTGGTCACCACCCTTATCAGAAAGTGGACCACACAGCCCTTTCCAAACTATGCCTCACTTTTCCAGGGAACCACTTGAGAAATCCCACCTTCCTCCGGAGTCGTGTTGTCATCTGTTAGCTGCTAATCATTCATTAACCTTCCAGGTACCTCCCAGAAGCCAGGACCTCGCCTTCACTTGCAGAGGTGGTTCACTGGGTCTCCCTTTAATAAAATTACACCTTCGGGAAACAAATCATTTATATCAAATACAACCCCATGGCTTCCTCTTCTGTTAATCATTTCAGGCAGGTGCTATTAGGTAATTCAATCACTGGGCTCCAGAAAGCAGCCCCTGAATTAATGAGGAATGAACTCAAATTCTGAATAAGAGATTTTCTGAATAAATGGCTCTGAATGAAAAACCAGGAGCCAAGCCTATAATCACAGCAGATGATAACAGTACAAAATTGCATATTAACCACAGTCCTAGCTTCCATGTATTCTCAGTCCACAAGCTCTTTTGGAGCCAAAAGAACATATTGCCACCGCCAACAGCCTTCCACATTTACAACTTTTCTAATATTTCCTTAATGCTTTCTCAGGTGAACTGAATAACTTCTGAAGCTCTCGTCTCAATTTAGAAGAAGCCTTAGTTTATCCCCAAGTCTTTCCTTAAAAAGAGCATCTTTGTCCATAGCCCCATTCAGACTCTAAACTTCTCCTGCCTTCCACCAGGTCCATCTGCATCTGGCCTCCCTCCCCTGCAGGACACTTTCCTCGTGGCCACCAGGGTGATCTTTCCAAAACTCAGATCTGATCCCACCATATTCCTGCTTTCTCCCCTCCACTCATCTTCACCCTCCTCATCTTCTTAGCATGTCTCCTTATCTTTCCAGTCTCATCCCTTATTGTTCCCCTTTAGGAACACATCCTGAATTCCAGCCACACCCAAGTTCACATCACTTCTGAATGTTCTATGATCTTTCACAGCGCCATGCTATTTCTCCCACTGAGTGCCTACTCCAACCTACTTCTCATCTTTTAAAATTCACCTTGAGGGGCTAGCCCCGTGGCCTAGTGGTTTAGTTCAGTGCATTCTGCTTCAGCAGCCTGGGTTCAGTTCCTGGGCATGGACCTATACCTTGTCAGTGGCCATGTTGTGGTGGTGACCCCCACACAAAATAGGGGAAGATTGGCACAGATGTTAACTCAGGGTGAATCTTCCTCAGCAAAAAAAAAAAAAAAAAAAAAAAAATTCACCTTGAACTGTGCCTCTTCCTCAAACCCTCTGTGACCTCTCCTTACTGCCATTCCTAGGCTGAGTTAGGTGCTCTTCCCCCATGCTCCCTTAGCACCGGGGGCAGAGCTCAATTACTGAACACAGCACTCACTATGATGGTTGGAACACAAATCTCTCTCTCTAACTAGATTGACGTCTACTTGAGAGTAAGGCTATGCAGCGTCTAACCTTGTATTTTCAAAGCTGGGCGTGTGGTAGATACATAATAAATATTTGACGAACGAATGAACTGGTGATCGAATAAATGAAACCATGGTTAAATAGATGAATGAACCCAATGACACGATTGATGCTAATTCTAGCAGCCACACTCCCACTCCCCAATTCTGGGCAGAAACATTTGAAAGGTTTATTTTCATAATCTGGAACTCAGTCAGTGAAGACTTGGCCCTGAGTGAGTGAATCTCCTACAGCTAGTGATAATCACAGCTTCTCCATCCTCCCACTCCTTCGTCCATGTCTGAAAGAACAGGATCTGCAGTGTGGGTAGGATGCTTCTCTGTGGCAGGAGACCACTGTTAGGACAAACCGCGTGCTGACCCACGTCGCCTTCCCAGGCCCGGGCTTCCAGCTCCACGGGCAGTCTCCCGGCTCTGCACACTGCATTTGGTTTTCACAGAGCCGTGCTCGCCTGGCATTCATCATGCTGTGCCTCATCAGAGATTTAATCAGGTTTGCATTTTTACAATGTGCTCGTCATGCTCACTTAACTCAAAATCAAGCCTGTTCGGGCATTAGTCGGTCCTATTCATTCAGTCTGGTAATTTTGGCATTTAAAACTTTAGAATTTTTCGTCACAGAACACTGTACATTTTTACCAAGCATCCTTTATATATACCTCTCAGGCTGACACCTGGTTGATTTACTCCAGCCTTAGGGATCACGCTTCTGTGAAGGAAATACCTGCCTATTCATTTGCTATTGATGCTGTAACAAATGACCACAAACTTTGTGACCTAAAACAACACAAATTTAGGGGCTGGCCCAGTGGCGTAGTGGTTAAGTTCACATGCTCCACTTTGGCGGCCTGGGGTTTGAGGGTTCTGATCCTGGACATGGGACAGCATCCCACACACAAAAATAGAGGAAGATTGGCACAGATGTGAGTTCAGGGACAATCTTCCTCACCAAAAAAAAAAAAAAAGAAAGAAAGAAAGGAAGAAAGAAAGAAAGGAAAACCACAAATTTACGATCTTACAGTTCTGTAGGTCAGAAGTCTGGTATGGGTTTCCCTGAGCTGAAATCAAGGAGCTGGTACAGCTGCATTCCTTCCGGAGCTTCGAGGGGAGAATCCATTTCCTTACCTTTCCAGCTTCTAGAGACTGATCACATTGCTTGGCTCCTGTCGCCTTCTTCCATCTTCAAAGCCAGCAATGGCTGGTGGAGTCCTTGTCACATCGTATCATCCTGACCTTCTCCTTTGCCTCCTTCTTCCACTTTTAAGGATCTTCATGATAACATTGGGCCCCTCTGGATAATCAGGGTAATCTCCCTATTTTAAGGTCTGCTGATTAGCAACCTTCACTCCATCTGCAACCGTAATTTCTCTTTGCCATATAAGGTAATATATTCAGGTTCCAGGGAGTAAGACACGGACATCCTTGGGGGGGCCATTATACTGCCCATCACACTTGTATGGCTCTGGACCTCTGGAACACATCCTTTGTACCACTTCGCGGGTCTAGTGTGAACGTCCCACCAATGGCATCATTGTCGCCTGAAAGCTTGTTAGAAACGCAGACTCGTAGGCCCCACCCCAGACCTTCGGAATCAAAACCTACATTTTCCCCAACTCCCCAGGGATTGGGTTTGAGAAGCGCCACTCAGAGGTTCCCTAGGGACAGAGGAAAGAGCTTGGACTTGGTGTTGGACAGACAGTGGTCTCATCCGGGAACATGCACATAATAATGGAGGGGTCTTGAGGAGCCCCGTCAATAGCCTCCTGTCCCTGTCAGATCTTTGAACAAACAGAGGCATAAGATAAAGAAGTGGGCCAGGTGGGGACCAGGATGTCACCTTGGTAAGCTGATACCCAGTCATGTAGCTTTACCTGCAGATCTAACATTGAACCTCACAATGAGGAGAATTTCTCACTCCATCATGGCTGCCCTAAACAGGGGAGGGTCTCTCCCACTACAGCCCCTGCACACAGGGCAGAGCCTGTAGTAGGAGGATTTCTAGCAAGGAGTAGTGCCTCTGAGAGCACATGCTCCCTGCAGGCAGGTCAGCTTCCAAGAGGAAGGAAGAGGGAGAGGCGGGGCCACACATGCTTGGTTTTTCCTTACAAGCTTAGCAACCAGATAGGTCACTGGTGAGTAAGGGGATGGAGATGAAGCAGAAGTGTGACAGCTGGTAGAGTTGCCTCCATGTGTAAGGAAACATCAGGAGAGGGAATCAGCATTTCACCTAATAAATAAGGTCAATGTCACAGGCGCATTGTGAGGTAGCACTTGGTACATTGTAGTTCAGTTACAAGGATTATCGTATTTCCAGCAGTTCTAAAACCTAGCAACCCATCAGAACATCCTAATGACTTGTTACAAAATGTGGATTCCTGGACTCCCACCCTAGGGATTTGGATGCAGCAGGTCTGAGGTGGGGCTTGGGAATCGAGGAGACCTGAAATCCTGATGGCACGCAAGTGCGAAGACAGCTGATGCTGTGGGCCCTTCAGTCACTTGGGCAGGACCTGACCTAAATCAGAGAGAATAAGTGTTAGATCAGACTCTTTTGATTGCAAGGTACAGAAATCAACTTGAGCTGGCTTACTCAAAAGAGGGAATGTGTTGCAGGACCCATGGGTGTCTTACAGAACACAAGGGTGAAGGGCGCAAGTTCAGAAGGAACTGGGCCCACGAACTAGACGCTTTCAGGAACCCAGCAGTGCTGTCTCTCCAGCTATCCAGGACCAAAGCCATTTTCTCTCTGTGTTTTCATGTATGCGGTGAGCAGAAGATGGACCCTACACGACTCCCAAAGGTGCTTTGTCCTTGGACACTGCAGACAGATTAGCTCTCTTTTAGTCCCAATTCTAAAACCCAGGACAGAGAATCTGGTTGACCCGTTGTCAGGTCAGCCGTGCCCCCCAGGTTCAGGGACAGGTGCACCAGTCCCTCCATCTTTGGAGAAGACATTGGAGTGAGGGCAATTCTCAGAGAAAAGAAGTTGTTGCAAGTTTGGCGGATACCCAAAAGAATCTACCAGAGGCTGCTATCTATCCCTTGTTTCTATTTTTAAAACTGCTTTCCCTCAATAACCAAAAAATGAAGGAAAACCTTGTGCCTTCGGGTGTCTGATAAAAAATTTAAAAACACTCCTAATTTATACTTCGAATCAATCTCGTTGAACCACCAGATTTAGCGAAATCCCCCAGATTGCGCCTCCCCTACTGACTGGAAATGGCCGGAGATCTTACTCCTTTGGCAAGGACGCTTCTGCAGCTCAGTCAGTCCACTTCCCCACATAATTCAGGGCCCTCCTACGTACTTTTTTCTGGTGTGAAGAGAGCTCTTTTCCAAGGAAACATTTTTCCAGGAGTGACTGCCAAATCCACTTATGTTGTAATTATTTTTTAGGAAAGTGTCCGTCTATCAAACCGCAAGTTCTTCCAGAGAAGAGATTCTGTCTGACTTGTCTGTATCAGTAGTGCCTATCGTAGTGCCCAGCCCAGAGTGGCCATTCAGCACGTGTTTATTGTCTTTAGGAATGAATGAGAGTCATTGTCCCCCAAAAAGTGATGTAATGATATCGTGCTTAGTGAGGCATCAGCATGAACCAGGAAACAATGCCAGGAGAAAGTCCCAAAACTCAGGTTTGCTGTGCCCTCCTGGGAGGAGAGTCCAGGGTCATCTCACTGGGGTCCAGGCGAAGGGAAGGGGACTCAGAGATCTGGCTGTGCGAGAAGCGGGCACAGGAGTTGGGGTTGGTGGCCCCACAACTCGCAAATTAAATCCTCCAGGCATCCCTCTTCCCCTAGGGAAAGAGACAGAGCTCCTGCTTCTCCTTCCCCCGAGGACACCACATCCCCGCATCTCGGTCGGTCTCACTCCAAGACGTGCTGGAGTCACAGGGACCAGGAGTGGTACTTCTCAGAGGTGCCAAATGGCGGCTGTCACAGGGTCATCACAGGCAGAGGGAGTGTAGAGACTCTTTATGAATCTTTATTTTAATTGCAATAAAAAAAAGAAACTTAAGACTTCACAATCCATCATTCCACTATAAAATCAATACTACAGGGCTCAAATATCTGTACCATGACAGTGTTTTATTCTAAAAATGTATTTTCCTACACGTTCTAACTTCTAAAATAAAAAACAGCTTTGGCATGACAGTCGCTTGATATAAATGAAAACACAGTTTAATGAAATGGCATTTTATGAATTTAAACTGAAGCAAATATTTGACATGCTTTATTTAAATTAATTTGCTGTGCATGCTCTGCTGTTTCGCTAGCAGCCCAGCCTTGTTGTGTTATACGTTTACTGCTCTGGGCTCTGAGACTCACTGGTCAAGAAAGAGAAGCTGAGAGATCCAGGGGACCCTATTCTGAGGGTCCCACAGGCCCTCGCTCTGGTTCCATCAGCAGTAAAAATGGCTTGATTTGGGCAGGAAGTCATTCAACAAAACGACTGCTTCTACTCTTGCGAGGCAAGAGGGAGATATTCAGCTCCATGTTGGTGGTATTTTTGCCATAGAAACATCAAGTTGCTTTTAGTAATCCTACACCAGTCCTAATGTGCATTCTATACAAACTCTAAGCTGAAAATTTTTTGTGCTTTGTAAATACCATCCCTTTCTCAACTTTCTGGAAAAACAGTCTTCCAATTCTAGGATGCTAATACTATCCCTTCAGAAGGGAAACTGAGGCACAGATTTGTTCATTAAGTTACTATCTGGCCCTTTAAGAAAAAGTGTGCCAATCTCTGGATATATAGGATAAAGTTGATTTGGAATGACTGAATAATACTGGTTTTGCTTTGGAATCCCAGATATTAATCCAATTTCTTCTCTTGACAGCTTCCTGGGTCAGTAATTTATAGATCTGATTAAGAGTTTTCCAACAGTTATAGTTTTAGACACTGTATTTAACTGTGGTTATTGCTTGCTTTCCATGACCGTAACCTGACATAATGACCTCTATCTTGGAAGGGGGTCTGAAATGATAATGATGATGCTGATGATCACGTGGGCAGGTCATGATCCTCATAGCACAGACATTATGAGCTGGTTATGGGTCATGATCCAAAATAATATATAACTTCCGCACATATGGCTGGCAACTTGGACTGTCTTTTTTGCTTTGGGTTAAGATTTTCAGTTTTTAGGATCAAGTGCACTTTGAACATAAGGGTATAATTTGAAGACAAAATAAAGAAACTGAACTTGTGGGGGCAAGGGCATCTAAATACTTTTTTTTTTTTTTTTTGGTGAGGAAGATTGTCCCTGAGCTACCATCTGTGCCAATCTTCCTCTATTTTGTATACGGGACGCTGCCACAGCATGACTTGATGAGCGGTGTGTATGTCTGCACCCAGAATCCGAACCTGTGAGCCCCTGGGCATGGAACCAAGCCCTGAACGTAACCACTACGTCACCAGGCCAGCCTCTTAAATACATTTTAAAAAGGGATTTCACACACACACACACACACGCAGCATAGAGCCTGCCTCCGTCACTTGGAAAACTCTAGTTCCATTCACTGGAAAAAGAAGGAAATTTAAAAATGCAGCATAAAATGGCCCCTGATCCAGAGACCTCTACATTTAACAAAGCATCCATTCTTCTTCGTCAAAAAGAGTTTAGTGGGGCCTGCCCAGTGGCACAGCAGTTAAGTGCACATGTTCCGCTTCAGCGGCCTGGGGTTTGCCGGTTTGGATCCCGGGTGCGGACATGGCACTGCTTGGCAAGCCATGCTGTGGTAGGCGTCCCACATATAAAGTAGAGGAAGATGGGCACGGATGTTAGCTCAGGGCCAGTCTTCATCAGCAAAAAGAGGAGGATTGGCAGTAGTTAGCTCAGGGCTAATCTTCCTCAAAAAAAAATAATAATAATAAATACTGTACTCTAAAAAAAAAAGAGTTTAGACATAGCCCTTTCACCCCAACATCAGACAGGGTGAATTCTTAGGTCTTTAAGTTTACACTTGGTCCAAGTCATCGAGTCGACTGGAAAAGATCCCTTTCTAAAAAAGAGCCTGTCCCCTGTGCCTGCCCTCGACGATCAGCGGTGAGGCAGTCTGGAGGCGCCACGAGCAAACTCTTGAACATGGGAGTGAGGGGGGAGAAGTTCTTTGGGTGCCCAGACAACTGTGAAATAACAGAAAGGAGATAAGAACCAACAAAATCAAGAGGCAGGAGAAAAACTGGAAGCAAAAGAATACAGTGGATTACATTTTTCTCAAAGATAACCCGGGAGCAGGCTTTATCGTCCCAAGACCATTTTCTCTCCCATCCAGGAATTCAAAAAGAAGATAGAAAAGGATCAGTTCTATAGCAAAGTTCAGCTTAAGTAACCTTACCAGGTAATTGAAAAAAGCTTTCAGGTGTTTGGTTAAAAAAAATTTTTGTTGACTGTTATCAAATAGAAACTCTGCTGGTAGGAGGAGAAACCATAGTTCCTATGCAGGCTCAGAGAAAACTGGAGGCTGGAGGACAGAAACAATTGCCCAGCAAAGCAATGTTTCCTGATTTTCCAATAGGAAATAAGAAAACTCTTCTAAGTTAATTCAATAAGTACTCCTTGAAAAATGTCTGTTTACTTTATAGGATACAGCCCCTGCCTTCCAAGAATCTGTAATCTACTTCTGGGGATAGGACCAGCTCTCATCATTAGGAAACGGTGTAGGATGGTTTCCATTCCCGTGCTCACTCACACAGTACAGTAGGAGTTAAAAGGGAGAGATACGAGCGAACAGTTTGGAGTATATAACTGTACTAAAGGTCTATCGCTGATAACAGACCACCTCAAATTTAGTGACTTCAAACAATAACCACTTATTATCTCACAGTGTCTCAGGGTCGGGAACCTGGAATCAGCTGAGTTGCTTGGTTCAGGTTCAAAGTCTCTCGTGAGGCTTCAATCAAGCTGTCAGCTGGGGCTGCAGACACCTCAAGGTACGACCAGAGGAGGATGCGCTTCCAAGTTTACTCATGTGACCATCGGAAGGCCTCAGCTCCTCACCATGTGGGCCTCTCCACAGGGCACTTTACAACATGGCAGCTGGCGTCTGCCAGAGCTAGCAATGTGAGAGATGGCAAGGGAGGGCAAGAGAGCCTCAAGATGGAAGCCACCGTCTTTTTACAACCTAATCTTGGAAGGGACATCCCGTCACTTCTGCCATATTCTGTTCGTTAGAAGTGAGTTGAGAAATCCAGCACACACTCCGAGGGAGGGAATTACACAGGGTGTGAATACCAGGGGGTGGGGCCATGGGGGGCCGCCCTAAAGGCTTTCCACTATAGTAGCCAAAGATGTTGTACTTTAGAGCAGAGTGAACAAACTTCAGCTAGAGGGCCTGCCACTCGATTTGTAAATAAAGTTGGGTTGGCCCACAGCACACACATTTGTTTGCCTGTTGTCTCCGGCTGGTTCTGTGCTAACAACTGCAGAGGTGAGGAGTGGTGATGGAGACCCTCACGTCTGCAAGCTTAGAGTATCGGCTATCTGAACCTTTATGGGGAAGCTTGGCTGAGCCCTACTCTAGAGCAGCACTTGTCGAAATTTATATGCTTGTGACTCACCTGGAGAGCCTGTTAAAATGTGGTTTCTGACTCAGTAGGTCTGAGTGGGCCTGAGATTCTGCATTTCTAACAGTGCTCTCAGGTGATGCTGCTGCTGCTGGACCACACATCGCACTTTGAGGAGCACTTTGCGGACCTTGAGGGATGAGGAGGTCTTGGGTAGGTGTGGAGGAGATTCCAAGTAGGAGGAAACAGCATGAGAAAAGACGAGGAAAGGAAAAGCCATGGCATTTGGGGTGAGAATAAGAAAATTGGGCTGTCTGGAACAGAGTAGAGGACACGGCCACGTCCGCCCTGTGACAAACGACCACAGAGAGCAACCCTTAGCCTTGAGGCAATGGAGAAGGCAGTGGGGAAGCAATATAGTTTCGGTTCTTCTTATTTCAAGATACACAGTCTTTTTTAAAAAAAGGATCAAACCATAGTCAATTGTTTATCCAACAAAAACACCAGAATTGAAACAGGAAAAATAAAATAAATAGATAGATAGTTAAATAAATCACACAGACCTGTGTTTAGCACCCACTTTCCATCACTCATATGCTAGGTCCTGGGGATACAAGATGAATAGACGATCTCTCCTTATCACTCAGGCTGGTGATGGGCAGAGACCTGTGAATACGCTGGAGATGATGCATTGTGCTAAGTCTTTTATAGAAGTATCTGCCCAGTGCTGCAGGAAAACAAAGAGAAGGAACTGGGTCTTGAAGGATGGATAGGAGTTTGTTATGCTGGATGGATGAAGACAGCCTTTGAGGCTGAGGAATATTATAGAGATCTGAGAGGGCAGGGCCTAGGTAGAGGCTGAACAGGGCTGACGTGTCAGATAGGGGAATGTGAGGGGGTCAGGAAGGGCAGAAGGTAGGAGTCAGACATAAGGCTGGACAGACAGGCAGAGAAAGGCTGTCAGTAGCCTCAGATACTGAGGGAAGACTCAGACTCCTTCAGGTGATGATAGCAGATAACCCATAGAACGTTCCTGGCACAAAGGAGTGCTCAGTTATCAGTAGTTGTGGTTCTGTTTTAGAGACTCTGATGGCAACATGGAGGATTTCGCCTCTGAGAAAGCAGAAAGAGGGAGGGTCATCATTCGTTTGGCATGCAGGTGAAATAATTTTCAGAATCCTTCAAGTCAGGGTTCCCAGGCAACCCCCTGAAGCTCATGTGTCACATGGGCTGTGTCGTGGTGTCTCCAGCCCTGTTGGCTTGTATCCCCACATGCTGGCCCCACGTCCTCCCAGGCAGGCACCCCTGCCACTGCAGACAGAGAAGGAGGTAACTGCTCAGCTGGTATGGCTGTCCTTGTCCATGGAGCACTGCCAACGTCTTTGCAGACACTGAGCGGGCACCTACATGGAGACTTGTGTTTATCCCATTCAGACTTGGCTCCATTACCCTTGGTACCACCGGCGTCCTACGGGCAGCACGTTCCCCATCATGGCGTGCACACCTGCTGGACGTCATGATCTGTCTCCACCTCAAACAAGTCCCCCCGCCTTTAAGCTCTCCAAGGTCAGAGACTGTCTAGTTCACCACTGCATCCTTGGCCTCTAACCCAGTCCTGGACCCAGAGCGGGCACCTAGAAAATCTGCATCAAATGAACGAATGAATGACGATGGGGCTGATGATATTTCCTACCTCGCTGTTTGTTGTGAGGATTGTGTTAGTTTGCTGGGGCTGCCATAACAGGTTACCACACACCAGGTGGCTTGAACAACAGATATTTATTTTCTCCCAGCTCTGGAGGCGGGAAACCCAAGGTGAAGGTGGTGGCAGAGTTGGTTTCCTCTGAGGTCTCTCCTCGGCTCTCTCTGCCTCTCCCGTGGTCTTCTCTGTCCATGCGCACTCCTGCTGTCTCTCTGTGTCCTAATGTCCTCTTCTTATAAGGACACCAGTCAGATTGCATTAGAACCCATCCTAACAGCCTCATTTTAACTTAATCACCTCTTTAAAGGCCCTGCCTCCAAATACAGCCACATTTTGAGGTCCTAGGGGTCAGGATTTCAACATGTGAATTTGGAAGGGGACATAATTCAGCCCATAACAAGGATTAAATGAGCTAATAGAAAGAAAGTGTTTAGAATGTTGCCTAGAATACAGCACCACAAAAGTGCTTGCTATTGCCATGAGCAGTTTAGAAGGAACACAGAGAAAACATGTTGTCTCTGAAGCAATAGCACAGAGAGACACTCTAGACTCAACTCCCTTTTAAAAAGTGTTTTGAGTTTTGAGGCTTATTCAGAAAGTCAGGAGAGTTCTTTTTTTTTTTTTTTTTTTGAGGAAGATTAGCCCTGAGCTAACATCTGCTGCCAATCCTCTTCTTTTTGCTGAGGAAGACTAGCCCTGAGCTAACATCTGTGCCCATCTTCCTCTACTTTATATATGGGACACCAGCCACAGCATGGTCTGACAAGTGGTGCCATGTCCGCACCCGGGATCCAAACCAATGAAACCCAGGCCTCCGAAGTGGTATGTACAAACTTAACCACTGCGCCACCAGGCCGGCCCAAAAGGAGAGTTCTATAACTCATATTCTTGTGTAGGGTCATCCTTCCAGGGCAGTGTGGCCCCAGTAAGGATGGCATCCCAATTCCCTCTGCCACCCCATCTCACCCAGTAGATAATTATCATACCCACCATTTCTTACACACTCTCCACAGCAATCCTAGTAGGCAGGAACTGTAATTTTACAGATGGGAAAAACTGGGTCCAGAGAGGTTAAGTAACTCGCCTAAACTCACACAGCCAATTAATGACAGAGCCAGATTCAAACCCAGGCATTTTCACCACAGCGCACTGCCCCCCAGTGAGGGGTTGGTCCGGGTGTGGACATCACCTTCACTGCATCTAAACTTCTGCTTCAGCCCAGGAATGCTCTAACATGTCTGGCCTCCACCATTGACATAACAAGGCAGAGGTCTTACCTGGGCCAGCCTAACCTGGGGGGGGGGGGGCGGGGAGCCCAGCACATCCCCAGGTGGATGGAGGAGGGACGAGAACACACACTTGGTAGAATCTGTTCCCCCACCTGCTCGCCTGCTTGGACCCACCCTGTGTTTGGTATCGCTCAGCCGCCTCTCAGCCAGGCAGTCATTCATCCCACCTGGGGAATCAGGGGTAAACACAGCAGGCGAGAGTTCTGGAGTGGGGAGGCCTCCTGCTGTAACGTGGAGCAGGGAGCCGCTCCTGTCAGCCGAGAGGTCCAGGGGAATACCAAGCAGCAGCAGCCGAAGGAACTCGAACCCACGGATGAGCAGTGGTGGGGACAGCAGGAGGGGCTGGGGGCGGATGGGAGATGACGCTGGATTAGTCAATGCGGCTGTCAAAACGAAGTCCCCCAGACCGGGTGTCAAAACTGCAGGTTGATTTCTCAGCATTCTGGAGGTGGGAGTCCGAGATCAAGATGTGCACAGGGCCACTTGCTTCCGAGGGCGGTGAGGGAGGGATCTGCTCTGGGCCTCTCTCCTTGGCTTGTAGATGCCTGTCTTCTCCCCTCCTCTCTGCACATGGTCTTCCCTCTGCATGCCTGCACCGTAATCCCCTCGGCTTCTAAGGACACCAGTCACACTGCATGAGGGCCCACCCCAGTGACCTTGTTTTCGTTTAATCACCTCTTTAAAGAAAGACCTTATCTCCAAGGACAGCCACGTTCTGAGGTACTGGGTGCTAGGCCTTCAACATATGGGCTCCTGGTAGGGGGACAGTGCAGCCCATACCATGCTGACCCAGCTTCTCCGAAGCTTGGAAAACTTTCCTGACAAAACCTTCTCGTTTCTGAGGGGCAGGGGCCCCATGTCTGGCCCGGGAGCACACGGCTCACTTGTCCTGGCGGGAAGGGGGCTGACCCCACAGGGCCCGAGGCGCCAGCTGTCAGGGCAAGATGTGCTTTCCAGACACTGAGCAGACCTGGAGGCCAGCAGCCAGGCCAGAGCCCGTGCTCCAGCTCCAGAGTGGGAGTGAACGAGGACCTGAGTCACAGCAGAGGCAGGTCAGCAGTTAGGACAAAGCACCAGGGCTCCTAGGGGAAGCAAGATGGCGGGGGCTGCGCAGGGTTGATTCCAGTGAGCTGTTTTCACTGCTGACCTGCCTCCTTCACTTGGGTGGACAGGTCATCCACGCTCTTGAAGCCTCAGGGTCTACATGTATAAGTCAGATATTAATAGGACCTACCCTGTAGTAGTGTAAGGAATAAAGAAAGGATGCATGTAAAGTGCCTAGCATGGGGCCTTTAAAAGGCAGCCATTCCTTCAACACTGGTGGAATGGAAGGTGACAGTTGTAATCACAATAATAGGAAATATTAAAGAGTTTTCACCCTAGAAAATGAAACTCTCTGCAGAGACCAGTTTCCTCCAGGACCAGCCTCATCGTGGGCAAAGCGATGTGACTATTGAAGGACCTCCTGGGCGCCAGCCCTCTCAGTACCCACCACCGTCCAGTCCCTCACAGCCTTTACCATTAGGGCCACACCTTAGGACAAGCTTTTGGAGACTAGAAGTTTCTGGGTAACATGGAACCCTGCAGGCTGTCCAGGAGGGATCCCACACGCACACCGTTTTGCCTGCTTCCGATTCCCAGCACACTTTTCATCATGCAACCGACTATGGTAAAAGGCAGGCGTCGCTAAAAATTTCTGTCTGCTTCCTTCTCCTTCTTCCTCCTTGTCTCCTCCCTCCTCCCAGGATCTGTTACAGGAATTTGATTCCCCTTAATTTACTTTCTGAAAATTGCTCAGCTTGACGACTGCTGTTCCACAGCTCCGTGAACGGAGCGCCGTGAGATTTCAGCCCACTCCTCTCCACACGGTGCTCGTTCTGTGGGGAGAGAGCTGCCCTCGCAGAATGGAAGCCAGACCCGCCTGCCCCAGGCCTAAGGTACCTTGTAAAATACCTAATCATGCAGCTTCTCATTTGTACAGGGATTTATAGTTTCCAGAACACAATCATCCCCAGTGGCTCATTTACATAATACCATAGAAGACATAATACCTTTCATCTGTACAGCTCTTTTTCCGTTTACCAAGTACTCTCATATATATTACCTGATTTATAGATAATATATGATAACATAATGCTCTAAAAATATATTGATTCCTTCCATATGAATTTGCTATTACAATCCATTACTGAGAAAGAACATGGGCCGGCTGGTTCCTTGCACGCTGAGCACTGAGGCGTAAGCCCTGTTCTTGCTTGAGAACCATCTTTAGATCTTAGACTTTTGGAATGGGGCCGTCCGGATGCCTCTTGAGCTGGGCCTTCTCATCTCAGAGAGCCGTCCATTCCTTCAGCCATTGGACTGATGGCTCTGTCCAGGGTTCTGGTCTCCAAGTCATCCTGAGCAATGCCACTGAGCCTATTCATAGGTCCCTGTGTCCACTCGTGCACAGCTGTAGCTGGGCACCCTGCTCCCTCTAACTCTCACATGTGGCCACCCTGGGAAGCTGGAGTGGGATGAGCACATGCTGCCTACATTTCAAGACTCTGTGATGGAACCTAAGCCGTGGTCTAATATTCTGGGGACGATTGTAGGACTCCTCAAAGAAACTTTATGGATATCCTTGATTCACTCAGTAGGTCCAATCCATCCTGCAGTCTTGGTAATCCTTATCAAGGGCATATTTGATCATGTCCTCCATACCCGTCTTTTACTCCTTGCCGCCCTCAAACTCTCCATATCTTCACCAGCACATAAGTCTCGTCTTTTTGAGGACAATCATCCTACCAGGTGTGAGGCGATATCTCATTGTGGTTTTGATTTGCATCTCCCTGATGATTACTGATGCTGAGCACCTGTCTTGCCAACTCATTCATTGCTTTAGATTGGTTTTCCTGGAAACAGACTTTGAGCCAGAGAGTTGTATGTAGAAGGTTTATTGGGGAGAACTCTGAGGAGATAGATCTGTAAGGAGGTGAGGAAGGCAGGATTGAGCAGGGGGAGGAGGTGACTCACACTGTCATTTTAACTGAGCCCTCAGTCAACCCGACAGGGAGCCCTGGAGCTGGAATGACCCATCAGAGTTGTCTCAAATTGAGGCATCCCCTGGTCTTTGCATCCCTGCAAAGGACTGGAAAAAAGAACCTTGGGTGGGGAAATTCCCTGAGGCCCAGGGCGATACTCAAGGAGGGACACTTCTGTGAGCCTTTGGCAGCCGATAGTCCCAATATTCCCAGCATGGAGGTTTAATGTCTGACCTGAAGAGGGGGTCTGAACAGAGCACCCCCAGCATTCTTCCAAACCAGTGGTTCCCAACCTTTGCTGCACTGGGGGAAAGGAATGTTGGAGACCATCTTGGAGTCCTGCCAGCACATGGGAACACAGCCCATTGCCATTCTACCTGGTCCTGCTTTTCTTCCTCACCCATCAGGACTGGACACTGTATTTTTGCCAAGACCTCATTTAGCTGGCAGCACAACGGCTGAAAGGAGAAAGCCAGGCAAAGGGGTAGGCAGCCTTCTGCTCCATTCCTCTTCTGTCCAGCCCTTTGAACGGGGCGAGTCCCCTTCTGCGCCATGGTCTTAATCAGGCTTTTCTAGGGCATGCTGCATTCCTTGTCCTGCTGCCTCCCTGCGTGGAACCCTCTTTTCCTAATTTATTTTCAGCCCTGAAGCTGATCTCAGAGGCAGCATCTGGTTCTGCTTTTAAAACAAAGCTCTGGCTGAGTCGGGCAGAAAAGCACAAAAGTCAAATGCACGCTTGTCCCCAAGGTCACGCCACAACAGCACAGTCTTGGCTCTTCACTGCCCACACTGCCTCCTCCCAGCATGCTTTGTTGTCAACACACAACTCTATTCACCTGGGCCTATTACAGTTCCCGGGGTTATGGAGTCCGCAGCTAGGTCAGAGCCACTGTGCTTCAGAGGCCCCCTAAGCCCAAATCTACTCGGAAATTCTACATCCATCAAGGAAAACAGAAACTGAGGAAAATGTGACTTGTGAGGCCTGAGCTCTACTCTTTAGCTTTCTCTTTGGCAAGCGCAGAGCCTGCCTGCAACTCCCTGGGCTCAACATTTGATGTCCAGAAACCCGAGTGATTGATGGGTCACAGAAGCTAAACTACCCCCAAAATCCTACAGGAAGTACTGACTTGTTCATGAGTCCCAGGCAATGAGAAGGCAGCCTTTGGGCTCCACCAAGGTGGCTGTTCTGACTTTTCTTTTGTTCCCGTTTTGGTTCAAGTCTCAGTCAGATTGGAGCTCTCATGGAATGAGCATCATCACCATGCGGGGGCCAGGAGAGACGCGTGGCCAGCTGTTTGGGCAGTCAAAAGTCTCCTCAGATGGTAGGAAAGGCTGCCAGTCCATGCACAGTGACCATGACCATAGGTATGGTATTTTCTGGGGTGTTTTCACTTTCAACTATTCTGTTGTGTTGCACCATAATTTGTGTTTGTCAAACCAGTTCAATCTTAGTTCTAAAAATCTAGTGACAGTAGCTATGCAGTGGATTGATGGGGAGTAGGGGTGGGATGGAAGAGGGGGTGGGTGGGAGGAGATAGGTATGCTTCCTGCTAAGAGACATCACAGAAAAATGTAGGTTGTCCCTTCAGCCCTCCCCCACATCTGTATCACCCCACTCTGAAGGGACTGTAAGGGCACATTAACCAGGACACCAAAAGCCTCTGACAGCTGTGAGGGAGAATACTCTGACTAACCAATTATGGGAGGTAATTTATTTGTTAGCTCATTTCCCTCTAGAAGAGTGGAGCATGGAGGAAGACCCTCCGAGCACAGGGCACAGGGCTGTGAATGAAGCATGCCATGCCTGCTGAGACTGGGGCGCAGAGTCTGAGGGCTCCAGAAGGGAGGGTGTGAAGGGAGGTGAGCAGGGGCAGCAAATATAAAACATTCCCACGTCTGAACTTCAGCTGGGGGTCCAGAGTAGAGAGGATCAAAGATCAGAGAGAAGATAGGTTAGCATCACCCCTCAGCACCCATCATCCCTGCACGGAGAGCCCAGCTCTATCATCCTGCAAGTGACAAGTGTAGCTCTCAGAGCTGTGCCAGGCCCATATTAAATACCCAGACATGTCAGTTATTGTTACTGTAATTATTAGGATTATTCATGAGGCATGCGCTCCTTTGTTATTTTTAATTGGAGGGGAGGACAGTGCCATTCCCAATTTCTACTCCGAAGGAATATTTTTCTGCCTCTTCTGTGTATATTTGGAAAGGAAAGACCAACAACAACAACAGAAAACCCAGAAACTAGACATGTAATTGGAGAGATCCAGCCTCGAAGGAGCCAGAGTCCACGGCGTGCGCCCAGTGGAGTGTTGGCTTTCATAGGTTTTACTTCCGTTTTACGTTTCCTTTGTTGTTGTTGTTGTTGTTTTCCTTTTTAATTATGGTCAAATGACCTTGTTATATAAACTGTGGCCCGAATCTGAGCAACAGAAGGTTGAGCAAACAGAGTTTAATGCAATAATCAAATGCAACCTACAACCACATTCTTACGGGTCATACTATTGATAGATGATGGTACTAACAGCTGTATGTGCTGCGTGGGAATTGGCCACACGAGACATGCAGCTCACTTAAGTTACTACTGAGTATGACTTTGATAGGGTCAGGTTCTCAATCCCCTCCTCCCGCACTCTCTGCCAGCTCTCCAGCATCTATACACTCCCTCAGTGGTGACTTCTCTGATAGCACATCCTTTCTCTGCTTAGATTCAAACTGGGGCATAGAGCTCCCTGCCTTAATGAGGGAGAAAAACACAAGAATAGAAGGATTGAAGAGGATGCATAAGTCAGGGTGACACGAGCTGCCGAAACAAACAGACACCCCACAATAGAAGCCTATTTCACCCTCTGCTAGCAGCCCAGTGGGGCTGTTCTTCACCGACTGACAGTTTTCCTCCTGGTGGTGACTGAGGGTCCGAACTTCCTCCATCTTGTGGCTCGACCATCCTCCAGTCTGTCCTCAGGGTTCGCCACTCACAGGTGGCAGATGGAGAGGAGAGGGAGGAAAGACACATCTGCACACCCTCCTCAGCCTGGAAGTGACATACACCACTCAGGCTCATAGCCCATCAGTGAGAACTTGCCATGGATACAGGAGGATAGAAAATGCAGCCTGTGGTGAGGCAGCAGCTCCTCACAACAGTTGCGCACCCTGGAAACAGGTGCACAAGTTTTTGATGGGTAGTCGTCTCTGCTACAAGGCATTTTGCAAGACCCAAGCAGGACCTGTTTGGTTTAAGCACTAGTGATTATCACCTAATGCAAGCACTGAAGATTCCGAGGGACCAGCGAACGGTCTGATGTGGGACTAGAGCAGAGAACACGTGTGAGCCCCAGATGCATGTATTCTCACATAACGTGGAAGCCTGTTTCTCCCGCGAGACCCCCTCCAACTGCAGCCGCCCCAGGCATCGGGATCCAGGCTCGGAAACTCTGTGAAACACAAATGCTTATTTGATCACCCTTTATAGCGAAACCTTGTTAAGCAGATATTGGTTTATCCAAGAGAATGCACAATTGGAAGCAATTGTTGTTCTCCAGCTAACTGGATACCTTGTCATGCTCCAGTAAAAATATCAGATTATCTGAACTAGTTAATTCAAAATCCATTCTTCCTGGTCTCTTGCCTTTCAAATTAATGACATCTCCTGAAATTGACAGTGAGAGAGAGGGTGACCAGGCGGGCAGAGGAGCACAGGACCCCCAGGAGTTAGTGCCTTCTGCTCTCACAGGCCTGAAACCGAGGCGACGGGGGGAAGAGGAGAGGAAGGGCTGGCTGTAAAGTACGCATACTGGAAAAGTAGATTTTAAGTACTATTTTTTCCCCTGAAGGACTCTTGGAAAGAACCAAGGAGGAAAAGGAGAATGCCTAGGCAGCTATGTAATTAGGGTCACAATTCGGGAGTTTAGAGAAGGGAGGTCCTTCTGGTGTGCTTTGTCCTGTTGGACAAACCTCTCCAATGCCCTTGGCCTGAGTAAGCGTGACTTGAAGTCCAGAAGGGATGAGAGACAGAGGATGCTGTGGCTCCACCATCGACCAGCTGGATGAAGGTGGCATGTTACTTACCCCCTCCATGCCTCAGTTTCCGTCTACTTTAATGTCAGACCCTACCTTGAAGGGTTGTTATAAAGATTAAATGTGTTAACGTTTATCAAATGTTTGGAGTGGCATCTAGAACACAGTAGGCCTTCTACAGATGTGTAGGAGATAAAAAAAGCTGGACTAAAACCCCTATTCCCTCTTTTAATAGCAAGGAGACGTGGAGCCACTTCATTTAAACCCTGAGCCTCGGTTTCTTGCTCATAAAACGAGGCCAATTTTATGGCCACACAGAAAATCTCACAGGTGGTGAGCTCAGCTGAGACTGTGAATGTGGACATGCTTGCCCAGCACCTGGCACAGACCTGGCAGTTGATAAATGCTAAGTGCCACCTCGAGCTGAATGTTTCAAGTATTCCCAGATCCCAGTAAGACAGGAGAGGAAAGACGTCAGGAAACGGTGCCAGGGAAGCTCCTGCACACGGCAGCCCCAAGCCACTAAGAAGAGCGTGTGCCAGCCAGCACTCTAATTTTTACTTGTTTCACAGACTAAGGAGCCGTGTGTGTGCTGAGCTCCCACACAGGTGATTAGAGAGACATATGTAGCACATCCACCCAGATTGGCAGGGGGGGAAATCAAGGAGAAGGCAGGCAATACCTGGTGAAAGGTGTTTCAATAAACGAGATGCGTTTGGCTCCAGCAGACTTTGGTCGCACACATAGTGGAGTGTTAAAATAGCTCAGAGACAGAGAGTCTGAGAATCAGGGACTCAGAAAATAAGAGTGATGAGCCCTTCTATTTTAATAACAGGAAAACGCACAAGAACATGAACTTCTTTATATCGAAAAACAATGCAAAGACTTCCTAAAATCAATTCCAAAATGGCTTGAGGAGGGTAGGCTGTTCAACATCAGCCAGCAGGAAGCAGCCAGCAAACTCCCCCTGAAGGATAATCCAGGGACTCTCTGTGGCTCAGTGACAGGTGCTGGGAAGGTGACACAAGGTAATATTCAGAGATTGGGACTTCTTAATTCTGCTCCTCTTCCTGAATGAGTTCAAAAAAGACACAGTTTGGGGCCGGCCTGGTGGCGTAGTGGTTGAGTTTGCACGCTCTGCTTTGGTGGCCCGGGGTTCGCTGGTTCAGATACCAGGCATGGACCTATACCCCACTCAACAAGCCATGCTGTGGCAGCATCCCACATACAAAATAGAGGAATATGGGCATGGATGTTAGCTCAGCAACAATCTTCCTCAAGCAAAAAGAGGAAGATTAGCAACAGATGTTAGCTCAGGGCTCATCTTCCTCACCAAAAAAAAAAAGAGCGTTTGGGTGTGTAAGGGTTAATGCAACTGCCTATGTAAAATATCTGCTGCAGGTCCCAGGTCATGGTAAACCCAAATGGCGCCTATGATGTCACGATTATCACATGGTCTCCATATACCAGTTCAGTTAGCCAGCATGTAGTGGTCATAGAGTTTGTCGTAGGGGGGATGGCAGCAGGCTGGGGTTCCCAGTGATTGTTCCTGAAGCAAGGGTGTGGGAACATCCTCATTAGTGATCTCAATAGTATTTTGTTCCCCTAATACCACTCCCAATAAGTCTAAGCTCCTGGATAGCAGGAATCATCTTTTACATCTTTGTGTCCTACAAGCACCTTCATTTATTCACTCAATAAACATTCTATCAGCACTCACTCTGAGCCAGGCACTGTGTAGGCATTAGAGTTAAAAATACGGATCGACAGGATCCCTGCCCTTGAGAACCTCATAGTCCAGCCAGAAAGGCAGACAACAAACAATCACATGGTCGCATTTTGTGGGTGCCATGGCAGTAGATAGAGAGGAGGTTCAGAAAGCCTCGCTGAGGAGTTGCCTTGACCTGCGAAAAGAATGATGAGTGGATGTTTGCCTCTATGACTGCTTTACCTAAAGTCAAATGTGTTTGTGTCTGTGTGACAAAGAGAAAGAGAGAGACGCTGATAAGGGGGGGCATTTCAGGCCATTCAGCGGTTGGCCTGCCTTTGCTTCAGCAGCCTAGGGCTTTTCCTCACCTGGATGAGAAAGGTGATAGGTGATGGACGTGAGTCCTCTGGGGACATCATGGCCCGAATTCTGTGTCCTCCTCAAGCTCACGTGTTGAACCCTAACCCCCTATGTGGTAGCATTGGAGATGGGGCCTTTGGGAGGTAGTCAGAGCCAGATGAGGTCCTGAGGGTGGGGTCCTCATCAGGAGGTTAGTGCCCTTCTAAGAAGAGACCCCAGACAGCATGATGCCCAAGAAAGGGCTACGTGAGCACCGAGAGGGAAGGCGGCCCTTACAGCTCAAGGGGAAAGCTCTCACCAGAAACTGACCATGCTGACACCTTGATCTCCAATTTCCACCCTCCAGAACTGTGAGAAAATAAATTCCTGTTGTTTCAGCCGCCCTGTCTGTGGTATTCTGTTGTGGCAGCCCGAGCAGACTCCTACAAGGGAAGAGTGCAATTCTTGGGGGCATTGAAAAGAGGAGACCCCAGAGGAGCTGGGAGAATATCCTCTCACCATCAGCACTGTCCAGAGCCCTTCTTTAGACTAATGCATCATCGCGGGCTCCTCCAGTGAGGAATGCGGAAAGTGTGGGGAGGATTCTGCCAAGAGCTACTGAGAGCTGGGAAGTGAGAACAAGGCTGAACATCTGGAGGACTAGGGTTATTTGGCAGAAGGAATCCTCATGGCTCCCCATTTTCTGTAGGATGAGATCTCAACACGCGAGGCCCGTTACAGTCTGGCCGGTTCCGTCTCCAGCTTGATCACCCCTCTTACATATAATCAATAGGTCCCAACCACAATGAGTTATACCCCTGTTCCCTGAATATTCTGGGGTAATCCAGAGGCAACATGGTAAATGGTTAAAAACCAGTCTGCCTGGGTTCAAACCCAAGCTCTGATCCTTAACCTAGTCATTTATCCTGACTGTGCTGCAGTTTTCCCGTCCATAAAACGGGGATAATCGTAGTACCAGCCTCATAGAGCTGCCATGCAGAATAAATGCACTGATGTCTGGAAAGGGTTTCGAATAGTGCTTTTACTCAGTAAGTGCTAGACAAGTATCTGATTTTATTATTTAATTCTACCTAGGAAATTTTATTTCCACTCAAATGTCACTCCTGTTCTGTGCAGTGTTGTCACCCTGTCCTCTGGGTTCCCGTACTTCTTTGACCTGACTCATTAGCACAGTACATGATGCATTTGTCTCTCTCTGCGCTGGACTGTGGATTCTCAAGGGCGAGCAGAGAAGAGCCTCATCTTCCCCCTAGCCTGGCCCAGGGTGTGTCACCAAGCAGGCGATCCACAAACGGTCATTGAATGAATGAATGAGTGTGTACAAGGGTGAGGAGGAAGGGTGGAACGCACGCAGCTGTGCCTGCAGGAGTGAATGCTGCAGACAGCGTGCGACTAAGAGAGGTCTGATCCAGGAGGGCACTGTGCCTAGAGCATCATCATCATGTCTGATGGTTTCAATTCCTCCAAAGTATAAGGGGCTAGATTCATTATGGGCAAGAACCTCCTGATGCTGAAATATTTTCGACGCTGGGAACAGTGTGCCCCCTTCCCCCAACAATCTGTCCTTTAGAAAGAGGCTAGATTTTCCTCCATCTGATATCACTGAGGCATTGTCCAGACTCCATTAGGATTCCTAGGTTTCAACGGCACAGATGGAACAGATACGTGGCGTGTAATCCTTAACAACAGAGAGCAAATGATCACCAGTGGGCATTTAAAGAGCCACAGGACTTTTTAGCATTCAGTACATGGCCAGATGTGTAAATACACAGGCGATAAACAGGTGCGAGGAGCCCAGTGTCAGATTCCTGCTTGTTGGACAGGTCTGCAACCCACCGGCCAGGCGGCGCTCAGCGGCAGCAACGCCCAGCAAGACCGTCTTCCCCAGGCAGACAGGCGGCCTCTCTGGTAGGAAAGCTCCACTGTGTCTCCCCCCAAGGCAAATGCAAAATCGATGCTTTCCACTCAAGCCGACCTTCCTGACCACTGAGTCTGCTGCCGCAGTCACAGCAGCACTGTGGGCCCCTGGGGACGAGGAATCGGCTCCCGCCCCAGATTAACATTCAGGCAGAGGCCCTGGTGATGAATATTTTAATATAATGTTTACTGTTTACCCACATGAATGGAAAGAACTTGCATCTGCCAGTGCCACCTGTGCCCACAGGATTGCCGCCCGGACAGCATCCCCAGAGAGCCCAGCCTCGAGGAGGGGCGGGGGCAGGCTGGAGGGAGGGGCTCGGGGGCAGTCTGGGCGGGGTGAGGCGTCCGGGGAACTGGGGAGGGAGGCACAGACCAAAATGTGGAAAGAGGCTAAGATAGAGTGGGAAGGAGGAAGGAAGAAACAGGGATGGCAGCCGACAACAAAGAAAAACAGAGGTTAGGAGGGCGAGCCCCCGCAAAGATTCAGGGCCCCCTTGGCTGGGAGTGAATCTCACAGGGGCTCCTGTCAGGACCAGGGAGGGAACAGCCTGTATCTGACTCAAGTAGTCAGAGCCGGTTTCAGAGGAGTGGGCGTCTCCTGCAAGTTGGCGCAGCTATTTGTGGCCCCGCAGCCATCTGGACTCCCTGGAGGACAGCAAATGCTCTCACCTCCTGCCCAGGCCCTGGCTCCCCGTTTGGCCCTGTGGGACCACCGCACCGAGGCCTCCACCCCAAGCACATCTTCTCTAGTAGGAAAGGAGGGAGCATGACCCTGGAACTCGACTGGGAGTAGGAGTGGAAAGGGTCACGCACAAGATTAGTTCCGGGTACTTGTGGTTTCAGAAGGGGCCGGGCAGAGGCTGTTCTGGCTGGAAAGGGAGCCATCGCTTCTCCGGTAAAGGTTGTAGAAAGCCAGCGATGGCCTTCGCCCAGCGGGCGAGGGCAGAGCCAGCTGCTCCCAGCAGAGCATGGGCCAGAGAGGGGCCAGGCCTCTGCTGATGGCCTGAGTGACAGGGGCTGTCCTCTTCTGGGCACCTGTCTGTTCTCTCGGTCAGTCAATGGCCCAGGGAAGCCTCTCCTCTGAACATGAACATTTCTTCTGAAACTGCTGTGGTTTTCTCTTTACTTTGCCCCCTTTCCCTTCCCTTCACCTCTCCCCCTTGCTGGGGTTACTCCTTAGGCTAGGGTTGGCTCTGACAGAACGTGGCCGATGCACACATTTGGTTTCTACCAGCCGCTTTCCTGGTTGTATTTCTAGGCTCCATGGAACCCCAAGCACCCTTCCTTGGAGAGATTGCCAGGTGTTTGGGGAAGGGGGCGAGGACAGCTCTGGTGCATGAGGCAGACACACCTGCCGTCTAATGGGTAGGGCAGAGAATAACACGTCACCTGGGAAGTGTGCCAAGTCCGTTCTCTCTCTCTCCCTGTTTCTTCCTCATCTCTCAGCCTCTCTCTCTCAGGCTCCTTTGAGCCTCGCTCTGAGTGACCCTCCACCATCCTCGCTTCTCCTCCTGCCGGGGTCCATTCCTGCACTCCAACAGCCATGCACTCCCTGGAATGAATACAAGGCCTCGTAATATCCATGGTACTTCTGGGGACCCATATGTGGGAACAGATTTTGTTTTTAACTTTTTATTACAGAAAATTTTAAAAATCATAAAAATAGAGTTGTCCATGAACCCTGTGTGCCAATCACTCAGCTATAAAAATCATCAGCCCTGCACCTCTCTTGTTTCATCCGTAGCCCTCACCCCCCCGAACACTCCCACACCCACATGGGATTTTTTTATTTTTTAAGAAATGCCAATTGATAATGTTGTTTCATCCATAAATATCCGTGGGAGTGGTTTGACTAGAGCGTTAACTCTCCAGCCTGTCTCAAGCCCCAGGAACCAGCTCAGGCCTTGGCACATACCTGCCTTTGGGGGTGGAAATTCTGTGGCCCCCTCATTGTTTCAGCATATGGATCTCATCTCATCATGTTCCCTAAGCTGTTCTCAGAAAACCACTGTCAGAAACAAATCAGCGCCCCGGCTCATGGACAGCTCCGTCTGAGACCTTAGCCAATTTCTTGTCTTCATTCCCAGAAGAAATCATTTTGTAAGCAAGTCAGGCTATCAGAGAACACACCTGCATGCCAGATGTGCACAGCTGTGTGTGAGCAACTGCTGATCCATCTGCAGAACTATCTAAACAAGGGAGACATGCAATGTGATCATCAAATGACTCTTGCAAATGAGAGTAGCACATGCAATATTCAAAAGCAACAGATGAAACAAACTTGGGCTTTCTCCAGAGAGAAAAATCATAAAATACATGCTCTTCCCACTCCCCACCAAATTTGAAGAAATCTGTTTGTTCATTGATCAGGAAAACAAAGTTGGCTCTGGAAATAGTTACCAGGAGGCCTGAATTAGGGCCTCTGATTTGATTGCCATAGATGACCCTTGGCCCACAATGAGTGACCTTCCTTTATGCAACTTTTAAATAAGTCATGGAACCAACTAATAAAAAGTTTATAGTTTAAAATCCAGGTCTGGAAATTTAGACATAATTATATTGATGCCTGTGCTATGGTAGAAAGTGCGTTATTTAGACTCAGGACGTCTGGACGCGTCCACCAACTTGTGTGATCCTGAGGCAATTACTTTACCACTCTGGGAATCTGTCTTCTCATCTGTGAAAAGGAGTAAGTCAGCATAGTTCAGTCTCCCTCACTGGTAAGCAGGGAAAGAAGTCAGGAGATGAAATGCTAAAAGGATATTGTGAAAAGAAAAGGGAATAAATTAATATTTGAATTTATTATGCTTATAAGAAACCCATATATTGTGGATTGAAAATGTGTAGTTCTTTTGGTCGAAGTAAGACAAATATATATATATATATACAGCATTCAATTTTTTGAAAAACACAAGTGATGACAGATCTTCTAAATTTTAGAAGATTATTTTAAAAATTTTAAAAATTAGATTTTCTCAAGTTCTTAGAAAAGTACCAGACTCTGAATGGCAAGTATTACTAAAAACTAAACACAGCCGGGCACAAAGGGCCCTCGGCCCCCATCAGCAGCCCCTTATTAATGTGCACATCAGATAACCAACAAGTGCTCCTTGAGCTTCCGTGCATTCGGGTCTCCCAGGGCAATGAGACTACAGGGCCGGGAATGAGGCTGCATAGTCTCCCCAGGAAGGTGCCATCTCTGCTCCTGTCTCAGCCCCTCCTCAGTAAATGCTGACACATGGTTCAGCTTGGCTCAGCAACCACAATTTACATGGGAGTTGGGACAAGCACATTCTTTGCACAAACCCTGAAGGGGTCGGTAGAAACTCCCAGTGTTTCCCCAGCAAGGATTGCAACCATGACCCCATCTAACCTCCATCTGTGGGATGCAATAGTCATCCTTTGCATGGGATGGCAGAGTCCCTGGGGACGTGAATTACTCAGAAGTGCACCTGGCCTCTGTGAGCAAGGTGGAAGGGAGGGACATTGGGCTGGAATTCAGGAGGTTCTGGGTTGTTTCTGGCTCATCCTGCCAGCTTTCCTGGGGTGGCCCCACTTGCCCACATATTCAGTGGGGATAATAACATCCCTTCCTTCCACCCTCAGAGTGTTGACGGGGCTCTAAAATATGTGTGAAGATGCCAACAAATAAATTAATAAGGTCCTCAGGGAATTGAAGTTCCAGGGCTGTGACATGTTCACTCCTGTGCCGGGTGACTTTCGTCTCACCTTCCCTGGGATAGACTTTAAATTCACTTGCAGGTTCAAATCCCATTAACTCTGAACATCCCTTTGTCCTCAGATTCCTGTTCCTTTGCCCCAAATTTTCCATCTGTTTGAAACTTTCCTTAAAGTGCAGGCACCTTCCCTCTCCACCTACCCCAGAACCCTTGCCCCATCTGCCCTTCCGGGAACCAGCAAAAAATGCTCCCTTCTCATTCCCCATCCTTCGTGTAATCCGCCAGCTTTTCATGGTGGCAAGGGGATTCTGGGAGTTTCATCCTCTTTCAATTCCTTGAGTGACATGTGCACTGGCCCATGCTAGAACTTCACTGGCTGCTGGGGATCAATAATCAGTCCCCTGACCCAAGTGACTTTCTTGGAGAGAGATGCCTCTTGGAGAGAGATACCTAGTAACAAATCTGCCCAACTTTCCACCAAAGGCTGTGCAGGGCCTCTGAGGATCCACTGCCCAGTTCGCCCTAAATCAATTTCCCAGCCTAGCAGAAAAACTGGGCAGGATTGTATTGAATCTATTCCCCTCCATTGCCCCTCACTGCAATCCCAAATCACATCTCGCATCTAGCGCTTTCTTCCAACCAGTGTTTAATCCTCAGTGGTAATCCTTTTAAGAAATTTAATTTCATTCTTCATCCTTCTCTCCCCACCCAACTTTGCCCATAAAAAGCAGTTCTGGGAATTTTCAAATTCTGACATCATATAAAACTTCTTTGTGCTGCAAAGTACTCATTCTCCATGCCTAATCCATCTCCCAGCACCGTTTGCAGTGATGCACTGCCTGTTCCCTGAGTTTATAGATCTCTCATTTGCTGCCGGCTTCTTACAACAGCCTGGAAGTTCGGCCTTTTAAAAATCAATCTGGCTCTCTGCGTTCCTGAACCCCACCTCCCAGTTTGCGCAGAATGACAGTCTGTGCACTGAAGTCTCCTAAAGATATTATTAGCTCTTATTTTTGAACCACCCCCAGCCACCCCACTGGCTCCATGCCCTCACCAAGGCCCGGATGGGCACACTCACAGCCATCTGCCCTCCACTCCACTCTATCCATGAGGAGCATCTCTGGAAATTTGGTGATAAGCTCAAAATCCCAGGTACCATCAGACAGCCCTAACTAGAGCCCCGTGATTCTATAAATCATCGAGAGAAACAACCTTCATGATAATAACGAAAGTAACAACTAAAATTGGTATTAAAAATAACACTATTTTTTGTGGAATCTCACCCTGTGGGGGCACAGTACTAAGTACTTCACCTGAATTATAACCCTCAGAGAATCTTCAGCAGTAGGTACCATCATTATCCCCATTTATCAGATGAAGTTGAGGCGTGGGGTAGTGAGTGACTTGCAATCACACAGCCAGGAATTAATGGAGTTTGGATTAATCTTAGCTGTCTGACTGTAAAGCCTGTGCACGTATCCACCACACTATGAAGCTTTCCTGAGACCAATTTTAAGTAACTAAAGCAAAGGAGAGTCTTTATTATAAGCATCCTCGGGTAGCCTGTGGAAGCCAAAACAGGCATAGGGCCTGAGGAGTGCCTGGAGCCTGGGACTTAAAGGCCGTCAGTGTGCTCTGGGAGTGTGTGATTCATTCGACTCTCTCCCCACAGGATTGTGTGCCAGAAAATGTGGCTGCCATCGGGCCCCAAGCATCACATGTTAGAACTTCAAACTGATCTTGCTCTCTCTTCCAGGATTCAAAAATGCCTTGGGGTGGGAATGATTGGCAGGGGGCAGGTCACAAAAAGAACATGGCACCTCTCACAGTAGCCATATGGGTAGAGTGGAGGGAAAGGGAAGAGCAGGTCCCAGAGGAAGGTGGTCCGTTCCCCAAAGAAGAGGCTGCATCCGATGGATGTGGCTTCAAATGACCTTGGGTAGGTTAAATCACCTAGGATGACGATGCTAACATGTTCCTCATAGAGCTGTTGTGAGGACAAAATAAGAAATCATATGTAAAAGCTTGGCATGGTCCTGGCACATGGTAAATACCCAGTAAATGTTAGCTTGTTACTATTATGAAGTTGGAGCCGTTGCGAGCTCACAGGCCTGGCTCAATTTTATTCCTTATAAATAAACATTAGTATACTAAATCCCTTGGCACACAAGATTCTCATAGCCAGTTCTTTTTCCATTTTGGAAAAGTGAGGAAAGAGCCAGGAGGAGAGCTGTGATGTCCCCAGAAGAATCTGCTCTAGGATTATAATGGACCCAGAAGGTGTGAGGGGAAAGCTGGGAGTGAGTGTCTTTAAATGTGTCTTTTCTGAGTCCATACCCACTCTGTATTTTGTGGCAGACCAGAGGTCTGAGGGCTCCAAAGCTGGATGTGAAGTTCCCATTTCTGATCGCCCTTCCTCCTTGCCACTGCCCTTGTCTCCTGATGTATTGCTCAGCCTCCCTGAGGCCGCCAAAATGGACGAGGCCAGAGAGATCTGGGAGCCCGTGGCTGTTGAGGGAAGAAAATGGATTCCCTGCTACTTCCATCTTAATCTACAAAGCCATTTACAGTTTGGGAAACTTCCAGTGCTGTCAGGACCTCTCACGCCTGCTCCCCAGCCACTCCTAAGAATCAGTGAGTCCCACATTACAGAATATATTCTGGTTGGCAGGTTGGGCCTGAAGGAGGGAATCAGACACTTGGAGCCCTAAATGCCGAATGCATCAGTCTAATTTATTCACACAAGTTTTCATCTGGGTATTTTCTATACTACCAAACTCTGTATCCTTCAGTGAAGACATTTGTCTTAGCTGAATAAAATCTCTTAATGGTTTAATAAAAAGCATTTAACTCAGTTTTCCTAGTTTTATGAGTGCCTTGAGGTCCTTTAGGAGAGCAAACATCTTTGCTGGGATCATTGAGGGAAACATAATTATTTTTCTGCCTTCTGATGTATTATTTTCTGGAAGGAACAGTTCCAGATGCTCATCATATGCTCTCAAATTCTCTGAAGCTCCATCAAAGGACAGAGTATTCTCAGTGATGGACTAAGTGGTGTCCCTCCTTCCATAGCTGACCTGCTGGTCCCTTCAAAGACATCCTCTACGTCATTCCTTTCTTTGCTGAAATAGCATCTCTGTCATTATCATCGCCAATTTGTTCCATGCAGAATAAATGGAGAAAAGAGTTTGGAGGTCAGTTAGAACTCAGTGCCAGGAGCAAAAGCCAGGCAGGAAATTAGGTTAGTAGAAATTTCATGAGGACAAAAACAATTGGGGGAATAGAAGGAGGGCTAAATGGAAAACAGGGAAGAGTTAGAGAGAGAGCCGGGAAGGAAGATGCGGGCAAGGGGCCGGTGACCTGCAAAGGGAGAGAGTGGAGAGGTGAGCGGAGGGAAAGTATTGAATAGAAAAGCCAAGGTAACGTGAAGAACTGGAACATGACACGCGAGCAGGAGATGCACAAACAGTGGGAACCACAGTGAGGAGAAGAGGAGAGAGCGGGAACACGGAGAGAAGAGGAGGAAGAAGGTGAAAAGGATGGGGGAGGGAGGAAAGTAATACATTCAGGAATTGTAGAGTGTTGGAATGCAGAGTTTTGTAATTAGAAAGGAGCACAGAGATGGTTTTCATTTTACCAATAAGCAAGTAAAGTAACTAAAGGCTCGGAGAGGTTAAGTGACTTTTCATTCATCCATCCATCCACCCGTTCACTCATGCGGTCTTTGAATGAATATTTGTTGAGCGCCTTCTATGTGCCCTGCTCTGTGCTAGGCACCAGGGACACCATGGTGAACAAGACAGACAAGATCTTTGCCCTCAAGGAGCTCACAGTCCAGTGGGGCATATGGACAAGTGAACTGGCACATACAGCACAGTGGGAGGAGAGTTATGATGGTGTGGGGGCCATGGGACCCACGAGGAGGCCCCTGACAGCTGTGTGTACCAGGTGGGGTGACCACAGGCCCAAAAGCCAGCAGCCAAGAGCCCTCCAGCTTCCGAGGAGATCAGCGGCAGAGCCTGAGCTGGAAGCCCCATCTCCTGGTTTCCAGCCCCTACATCCAACTGTCTCTGAGTTTGGTTTTGCTCCCTTCAAACTCCAACATCCTGACAACTCATCTCTAGCCTGAGCACACAGGATCAAATCCAAGAGCAGCTCCCTTTCCTATCTGTCAGGAAATCCTTCAGTGGCTCACTATTCCTTTCAGGATCAAATCCAACTCCTGGCATCCAGGCCCTCCCTCCTCCAGCTGGCTTGTGTGTATCCTCCATCCATCTTCTTACCCATTCCTCTTTCTTCCAATCAGTTCTAGCCACACTGAAGTACTTGGAGGTGCAGGAGTGGGCCTCCATTCTTTCACAGGCGAGGCCCACTTTGCTGAGGCATGTTCCCTGTATCTGCCCAACCCCAACCTTACGGTGTCCTTGACATACACTTTGAACTCATTCCAAGACTCAGCCCAGGTTCTTCCACCTCTCATAGAGCCTTCTCCCTCTAACCTCCCACTCTGAACCAGTATGCCCAGGTGTCCCCCAACCCCCCAAGCTCCATCCCCATCTCTCTCATAGCAGTCACCACATTCATGTCTTAATCATCTCTTGACTTGTCTTCCTCCCCCAGGAGGCTGTGAAGTCTGTTCACTCATCTGTTTACCCCTGGCTCCTGGCATAGCTCCTTGCTTACACAAAGAGTTTAATAAATGCTTGGGGAGCTGACTTGAATTGAGTCCCCAGTGAGTTGAGTTGCAGGCAACCCCTAATTCAGCTTCTTTCTGATAGAATCTTTCTGATAGGAGTAATTGGTCAACCTCTCCTCCCCTCTGAGACAAGTTTTGATCTGCAAAATGGGACTGCAAGCTTCCCCATGAGAGACCACTGGGTGAGGCCTCCATTGGGTGAGTCTTGGTACCTTTCCTGGCTGTGTTTGTGCACAGACATAGTCCAGAGAGTGGCAGGCTTGACTTTTGGCTCTCTTGGTGCTAGCTCTGCATTCTATAGAACCTTAGAGAAGTTTCAGTGAGTTTGGCTCAATAAACAACCAAGAAGGGAACAGAGATCCTACCTTCTTCATGTATTGCACTGTTCCTAGGCAGCTAATTCATTCATATGTTCAACTAATAATTACAAAGTACCAGGCACATTTATTTTTCTATGCTCGCGGTACAGACAGAGTGTTACTGTTCTTTGCTGGGTAAACTTTAATCAGCATTTCCCTCATTAGCCTACAGTAGCATATAAGCTTATGGTTCATGCAATTCATTTTATCTTTTTAAATTTAATAAGACACAAGTTGGATGGTCATTAAGGGTCTCCTGTTGTGCACGCAGGACCAAAAATAAACATGGATAACATTAACTCTGGTTCATTCTGTTCAGCAAGAAAAGTTTTATCCCTTTCAGTCATCAAAGCGAGGGTCACGAAGGCGAAGTCGGGGAAGAACTATTTCCATTTCCTCCACTCTGCTGTATCCATGTGACACAAATAAAGTGACAGTTAAATGGCAGGTCTGGTTAATTCGTCATCTTAGTAGCTGATTTGGATTATCACAGTCAGTGGACTTCAGTCATGCATCTTCTAGGACCTAAAGATGAGAGAAAAGGAAAACGCTTTCTGCCCTTGAGGAATTCACAGTGACATACCCAGAAAATGACAATAAACTGACCACTCAATATTGGTATGCAACATGATGACACCTGGGGCAGGTGTGTGGTTGGGGAGGCGAAGGGTATCAGGGAGGCCTCGCAGAGGAGGTAAGCCCTAAATGTTACTCAAGTGGATCTGGTACAGAAGGATGCCAACCAGAACAGACAGTGCCCCACTCCCAAGAGGACACACCGGGACTGTGCTTTCCGGGCAGAAGAGTGTGCTTGTTCCTAGGGGAAAGTTCTGGGTCCGGCTAGATTCCCAGATGTCTGTCTGGGTCACCAGAGAGAGGGTTTGAACTGGGGGATGATCTGGAACACTGCCTTCTGGTGGTGCTCTAGTCAGAAAGATACACCAAAAAGCAGAGACCAATGTTTAACCAACGGTCAGTGCCCGCAACCACCATCCTCTTCCCTAGAGCCACACGCTAGTGCAAAGTCTGATAGGGCGGGTTGTCGCTCTGATGACTCTACTGGGCTGTCTCAGGCAGATGTCCCACAGCGTTGGTCATCTCGGTCCTGCCTTCTCTCCAAGCAGCAGAGAGAACAAGCCCTCATCTGTACCTGAAAACCCCACTGATGAGAGCTTGGGGCAGAGGGGAAGGCAGCACACCGGGATCCACCTCGGAATCTTAGCCCCAGAGTCAACCTTTAGTATAACAGAATTTTCCATGCCCCAGGCTTTCCCTTCAATGATCAGCACTGGCTCAGATGTTGGAAAGTGTTAACAGTGGCCTCTACTGTCCAGACGTAGTATTACCACACGCTTAAATCTTGTCTAGATATTTTCATATTCATTCATTTGTTCACTCATTCATTCACCCAGTCATTTTTCAGTAAACATTTATTTAGTGTTTACAATGTGTCAAGCTAGTAGATAATGTGATTCAAAGGGGGCAAGGATGAGTGCCCCATTCCCCTTTCCCTAACCTCAGATTTTCTCTCTCACTGGTCCAGACATAAAGCCTTAGATTTGCAAATTTCTCTCTCCTTAAGGTTAAGCCATAGCAGTCCACTGTGATGATGCAGAGTGTTTTCAGTTTAAGATAATGTATTACTCCTCGGTAGTCATTAACACTTTAGCAGAAATTAGTTCATTCTATCAGAAAGAAGCATCCTTAGTGTGAATAAATACAGAACCATGTAAGTGTGGATTATAAAAGGGTAAGAAGTAGTCCAGGATATGCCCCTAGAAAGGGTAGTGCAATGAGACCCAAATGCTAGAAAAAAAGAATTGAGGACATTAGGCACCTGAAGAAAAGAGGGAGGTCAGAGAAAAGGCAGTATAACTAGTGGCTTTGAGGGATGTGTTCTAAGTTCAAATCCAGCTTCTCTTATTTACTAGCATTTGATGTCAGGTGAGCATTTGATGTCTTAACATCTCTAGACCTCCCTCCAAATTCCATATACTGTGGGAATTAAGTTATATAACGTCATGTAAAGTACTTAGCGCAGCGCCAAATATAGTGTAAGTGTTCAGTAAATAGTCGTCATTATGGCTGGAGAGGAGGAAAAAGGAGGCTGTGCAGGCAGTGGGGACAAAGCACTGCTCACAGTCTTGACTAAGTCCAGCCCTTCCCTCTGCTCCTCATGTCCTCCGGGCCAGTGTCGGTGCCGCTGTCTCTGTTGTACACAGATCTCCTTCAACAAGCACAGTCCAGGGTACATCCAAGCTCCTGACCTTGCAGCTGGAGAACGGAGCCCAGGATGGGTCCAGAGGCCTGTAGGAGGACTCTGGGGTCACTGTCAGTGCTGGCGCTGCTCTGAGAAGCCTGAGGGAAAGCCCACTCGGATACTCTACCAGAATTTAGCACACGTGGGCAGACGGGTCCCTGTGGGCATCCCTGGCCTCTCCTCCCTCTGCTCCTACTCCTACTTGGCCCATGTCACCACCTATCCTTGTTTCTTCTGAGGAACATGAAGACAGGAGCTATTTTCTGGAGGTCTGCAATGCCTTAGCATTTAGCTAGAATCTCTCCAGAATCCTATTCCTGGAGATCTGAAGTAGATTTGTGAATGGTTATGCATCTCTCAAAATTAGCATGCCTCATTAGCTTGGCTTAGAAGTAACTGGAAAATGCAGCTACCCATAGCAGCTTGGAGGGTTTTCAAAGGAACTCAGCAGCCACAAAGCATATCAGAGGGACACCACGAGATCCTTAGAAATCCACATCTCAGATTCAGGGCTCAGAGCTCAGTGAGTCAGCAATCAATGAGGGGCCCAGCTGTGCTGTTATTTCAGCTGGGTATCGAGAATGGTGTGTGGGGCTGATCTGAAGACCAGCCGCAGGGGCTCTGGTTGCCAAGTCCAGCCAGCAGGCCCGTGGACGACAGGAGTTGATGGGCCCATGGAGGGCTTAAGGAAATTAGGGGGCTGAGTTTGAGGTACCAGGTCACCAGGATTAAAATTTTCAGGGAGAACAGGAAGATGAAACCGCTCTACTCACTTAGAGAGTCCCCACGTGAATGGTCTCATCGCCTCAACAGAGAAGCAATTAAAGCAAGTTGGGCTCTATCTGGGGGGACTGACTTGGGGGAACCTCTTCAGGGAGTATCCCTGGGAGGGGCCTTCTGAATGGACTCCAATCCAGTGCTAGGAAATAGTTGCCCCAAATTCCTCAAGGAAACCAAAGAATTCCACCATCAGTGGAGAGAGGGACCCTCCTACAGCAAACAGGGGCAGGTAGGCAGCCACCTGGGGAATCAGAGAGTCAACATGGAGTGAAGTTTTGCGGTGGTTGGGAATAAATTGCCTAGAGTTTGAATCCCAGCTCTACCTTGTGTGCAATCTAAAACAAGTTTTTAAACTCTTCCTAATCTTAATTTTCTTACCTGTCAAGTGGGAATAATGGTGTCAAGCTACTATTGTGAAGATGAAATGAGATAATGTACATAAGGGGCTTGGCACAAGGTAAATGCTCAAAGTACGCAGGCTAATATAACCTTATGCCCCAGGATTTACTAGCTTGTAACCATAGAATAAAATCCTATTTCTGTTTAATGTCTGCATTTGTACAGTATGAACCCCAGTGGCCTAATTGCCAATGGTCATAAGTAGAATTTAACAAAAGGATGCCGAATGCTTGTCAGTTTCTTGGAGAAACAAGAGCAGGTCCTACCACAGGGCGGCAGCCACATAACCTTGTACTATCAAGGTCCCCTGAAGTCCTTTTCCACAGTGGGGGTGGGGGTGCTTTGAGCTGGGTGTTGATCTCCTTCCATCCTGTCATATGTCATCCACCCCGGCAGCTGCTTGAAGGAAAGCGCAGAGAGTGGATTTTTTTAAATGGAAGGTAGATGGGTGTCCCCAGCTGACACTGGGCTGGATAGAATTCATTGAAGCCCAGGGCTGGATCTGATCGATCTCTTGAGCCACACCTGAAAAGTAACTGCGTGTTTACAAAGTGCATAGTCAGATGGTGAAACTGAAGCACAGAGACGTTAAGTGAGTTGCACAGAGGTCAGTGAGTTGCACGAACCAGCGTTTGCATTGGACTCCGTTTCTGCTCTCTGTTGCACTCTGCCTGCTTTCTAAATTCGCATGACTGAGTCCTGCCTGCTCCCCCCACTTCTTTCTCTTCTTCTCTTCTTCTAATACTAATGTCTCTCCATGTGGACAATATATGCATACATATTGAAAGTTGGTGCAAGTTTTCTGACCCAAAACTTTGTGAGACCGTGTGTGTAAATTAACTGGGCATTTCCAATTGTCCACTCTAAAGAGAATTGCTGATGAAGTGAGAAATCCCAGAGAGCAATTACATGTAACCCCAAATGGTTTATTTTTAGTATGAGAATGAAATATATGCCCCTCCATTTGCAGTACATTTAATTTCTCTATTATGCCTTGCTATCACTAATACTCAAGTGAATTTGCATCCTCTGAGCACCCAGCACGTGACAGTGTAGGCAGCGAGCTACCCAGAAGCATCCTGGGTGGCAGAGGAAGCCAGCTGGAGATCGAACACTTGCTCTGCAAAGATCCACACTTAAATTGACTGTCCCACCATTGGGGATGATCAAGGCTGAGAGACATTGCAGGATGAGGGAGAGAAACACATGAGGAGGTGAGGGGGACAGATAACTTCTAGAGGTTCCTTCCAATCATATGTTTGTGTAAGAACTGACTTGTGTGTGTTGTGTGTGTCTGCCTCAATTAGACTACCCTTCACCCCAGTTTCCTCTGAATACTTCCCTGTCTTTCTTCTGATCCTCTAAGCCCTGACTGGCCTTCCCCGATTCCCACAAAGGCGGCATCTTCCCGGGTCTTGTATTTGTCTGAAGTCAGTGTGCTGGGCTTGTCTATTTTCATCAGCGAGTGCTCCCCACAGGGCAGGGAGCTTGGTCCTCATGCACCGGCAAAGCACGGTCTGTGTCCAGCACTTTATAAACAATACAAACAGACAAGAAATTGGCTAATGCCTGAGATAAGCAGTTGACACAAAATCCGCATGTAGACGGCATCACAATGAGAGGTAAAAACACACCCTTCACATGGGGTTATAGGAAGCAAGCTCTTCGAAAGATAAATGTTACAACCCAGAAAATTTCACCAGCAAATATTCTAAGCAGGTTCCTCTGAGTATGTGTGGAGCAGATGAAAATGGCATCTCTCCTTTTACGCCGGAGCTGGAAAAGAAAATGTTATTAGTGGGAATGACATATGTGAGCTTCACTGTGAATAAATATCCAACGTCTCTGTATATATTATGCGCATAATAATAACACCTCAAATCTATATGGTGCTTTTCTTCCCAGGAACTAAAAATGATCTCTGGTTATTATTATCTCATTTATCCTTGCAGAGCTTTTTCACTTATATTTTGCTAGTGCATTACCAAAACACAGACACATTTAACAGCCACTCTTTGGCACTCCTTCCCGTGCGGCCCTACCTTTCCATTATGCTCTCCTTAAAATGTACTTAGTGAAGGAGCTGGCATCCTGTTACGGGATCCTGCCGGTTATTCACAGGGCTAGATAGCAGGTTCCTCCCGGTGCAGTCACGGGTCCCTAAAGGCCAACTGTCCTGAGTTTGCCCCCCCAACCCCCATTCCTCGGAGTTCAAATTCCCAGAAGTGTCACCACTGGATAGGAGCAGTGTGTCAGGTATTGTATCCCTACACTTTACAGAGGAGGGTCACACACAAACGTTCTAGCACCTGCTGATGTTTTTGCAAAAGGAGTTTAGTAGATAAATTAGTCTACTTTCCAACCAGCCCAGAAGGGACTTTCGAGTAGAGACTAGTCATGTTTTGATTGGGACATGTGACCTGGGGAGTTGGTGAGGGAGTGTGGAGGCCCAGAGAGCACAATTCAGAGACAGCCGTTGGGAGGTCAGGAAGCAGCAAGAGGACACTGGAGGCCGTAGGTGGGGTGCTCGAAGAAGGCAGATGTTGAGGCAGGAAAGTGGAGTGAGGAGCGTCAAGACCACCCACAGAGCAATTCTCCCCCAAAGCAAAACCCAATCGGTACAGACTTCTGAGCTTACCGTTCACGTCTACTTAGCCCTCTGGGCAATCTTATAAATCAGACCATTGTAACGATGTGTAAACCAATGCTCAGAGAGACTGTGGTTGTCCTGAGATCTCCCTGTCCCTCGATCGTGGCACGCACTAGCTTGCTTCTAGACTCTGGGAGGCAGTTATATGGTCACCAAGGACTCTCACCCATTGTCTCTGGTGTCTAAAGACGGAATGGAGTGAGAACAAGACAGCAGACCACGAAGCATAGATGTGTTGATGAATTCATGGCCCTTGGGTTAACAACCAACATGACATTCCTTTGATTCTCCCACTTGGGCTGCGTGTGGTCTTCCTGTCCAGCTCTCATTTACTACCACGAGGCTTGTCACTCTACTGACCTTAGTGTCCCCCTTTGACTGCAGAGCCAGCTTGCTCCTGAAAATATCATTTTATTACAGGATTGCTGAAGTTTGGAGGGGCAGCCAGATACTCTAGAAGAAATGCCAGATTTAGTCCTTTGATGATTCAAAATTCCTAATTATTTCTTGGATTCTCCTTCTTGTATTTATTTACTGATAGTAAGCAAGCTACACAGGCACAAGTTTTCTTTTCTCATCCAGGATAACACCAGGAGGGTTCGGGACTCTGGATTCTATGTGGACAGGAGCCTTTCCTGAAGGAGGCCATCTTGGTTATGGAAGGTGAATATAAACTCACCAGATTAAAAAAAGAAGGAAAAGAGTATTCCAGGGTGCAGAGAAGGCACAGGGCAGAGCATGTGCAAAGGCACAGTAGCATCGACCCAGAACCATATATTCTTAGGACTGTAAGCATTCTGCATTGTGTAGCGTAAACTGTGAGAATGAGAAATAACCGGAAATAAAGCCAGAAAAGTAGACTAAGGATCAGATGATAAAAGACCATTTTTGTGCCAAAGAGCTTGATTTTATCCTTCTCCCCCAAAAAGCTAACATATCCACACGAGCATATCACTTCATGCAATTCCTTAACCAATTCACCAACACCCCCCACCACCTCCCCAAGCCCTTAGGTGATGGAGGTAATAAGGAGAAACATGCCAGGATTTTTTGTTTCACTTCAGCAGAATGGGTGGGAGAAATCGGGGAGAAGATACTAGGGGCCAGGAGATCAGATAGAAGATGCTGGGGAGAGTCCAGGTGAGAGTCAGCGAGAACCTACAGGAAAGCAGCACAGGGAACAGAGGGGAAGGGAGGAGTCAGGGGACCCTGACGCAGTAGACGGGACTTGGTGACTTGGGTGACAAAGAGCTCACCACCCTGGGACATCCTGTTCCGCTATTGTATGAGCAGCTGATATAATGACTTCCTCACAGTGAGCCCAAGCCACTTGCTTACTTAACAATCACAGCCCACTCTCCACAAGCCAGGCGCTACTCTGAGCAGGAACAAACAGAAACTCATTTCATCCTCACAGCAGTCCGTGAGGTAGGAACCACTGCTACTCCCACTTCACAGGTGGAAACATGGAAGCACGGAGAGATCACGTAGTGGGCATGCATGGGGCTGGGGTTCCAGTGTCTGTGCCTCTAACAATCACGCTACGCGCTCTCTCTGTTTGTTCAGCAACATTCAACAAATATGAATTGAGCACGCATCTGCCTACCTATCTATTGAAACTCTTTACCCACCATTATGAGCACAAGCCCCTCACTCAGCACATTCTAAGTGTATCCTTTCTTACCAGGGGTGACATTTCAGGCATTCAAAGACAGAGATCACCACCACTACCACATCCTTATTCTCCATTTTCCAGATGTTTCCAGGTGTTTGAATTGACCTCACTCCAGGGCATACATGGCAATGGGTTGCCCTCTCATTCCCTTGGGTCACTTTCTTCTCTCAAAGGATGAGCTCAGAGCTCACTGCTCCAATCTCAAGCTTTGGGTCTTGGATCGGTCCACTGGGGCCACCATAACAAAATACTAGTCTGGCTGGCTCCAACAACAGAAATCTATTTTCTCACAGGTGTGGAGGCTGGAAGCCCAAGATGAGGGTGCCAGCGGGGTTGGTTTTCTCTGGGGCCTCTCTCCTTGACTGGCAGGTGGCCACCCCCTTGCTGTCTCTTCATGTGGTCTTCTCTCTGTGCACACATGCCTCTGGTGTCTGTGTGTCTTAATCTTCTCTTCTTATAAGGTCACTAGTCAGATTGGATTAGGGCCCACTATAACAGGCTGGTTTTAACTGAATCACCTCTTTAAAGATCTTCTTTCTGAATATGGCCACATTCAGAAGTACTAGGGGGTTAGGACTCCCACGTATGGATTTTGGAAGGACACAATTCAGCCCATAACAGGACTCTTCTCTCCATCATCTCCACCTACCTGGCTCGTAGCTCAACTTTCTGCCAAAGACACATCTTTGGAAAGATATCATATTATGGAAATAAAATGAATTATGTTGAAATATATGCACCAGTAACATGAGTCTTTCCAGAAATGGGGAATTTGTGCGTGTGTGATTCCTAAAATGACATCCCTCTGCCTTCCTGCCACAAAGTGGCTTCTGCTCTGACAGCTCAAGGGGAGGCAATAGTGATAAAAGTGCACAGGCTAGCCATGAATCTTCTCATTTTAATGCACTTCATTAAAACCAGCGTTTTTATTACAAAGACCTGCCAAAGTGAATATTAGACAGAAATGCGTCTTAAGCTGTCATTGATGTTTCCGGGTAGATTGTACATTAAAGATTGAACTTTCTCACTCTGTTAGCCGCTCACACATAAAAGGGCAGCAAGAATCAAAGGTAAAGTGCTCAGCCTTATTCCTCCACCATCGCTATGGCTACCCAGTGGGGTGGAGGGGGCAGAATCAGGCAAGGGGTACGAGCCACCCAAATCTCCTTTCCAAAGCTTTGTAGATATCTGGGCCTTGGCCGTCTTCTCTGCCCATCCATCTGGCGTTCCCCCATGACTGGGTGGTCACTGCCAGTTCACCGGGGTGCTCTGTCCAACCTAGGGCTTCCATTCCCCGGGGGAGGGTCTGAGTTGTTCCATTTCTTGGGAAGGACAGTTCATCTAGAAGCACATACAGGATAATGTTTCTTCCAGTGTGTTTCCTTTTCAAGGGGGCAGTGTTAATTCAAGATGAGGGCTGGGGGCATCTTTGAGGGTCTCCTGGTGATTAGCATGTGTGTGTGCAAGCATGTTTGTGTCATCATATTGACAAGAACAGAAACCAGACGTTTAATGGAAAGAGGAAGAAAATGCATTTGGCAGCTGGGAAAGAAGTTGTATGGGAAAATTGTGTGTCTGAGCTTTCCTGGAACCTGAGATGGAGTCAGGGCTTGTCTGCAAACTGTTGGACAATCCTCACCAGGATTCCTGTCTACTAAAATACAACAATTCAAAAGGAGTGAATAGGGCTTAATCACCAAGAACTAATGTTGCCAGAAAAATAATTTCTCCTAGGACCACCATTTATTTCAAAACAGTCACCTCTCCCAAGACTGCCGTCCTCTCCACCCCAACTCTCTTTCTGACCCCTGTCCACTGCCCCATGGATGCTGCAGCCCCTGCCTTCCCGCTAGCCTCCACACACTGCCAGGCCACGGTCACCTTCTCGAGAATGCTTCAAACAAAGTCCCCCCTGCCCAGCACCAATCTGCCACCATGTGACAGCTGAGGGCCCAACGGCCTCAGCGGGCCCTGCTCCTGGCCCCGCCCCCTGCCCAGCCACGCTGAAGGGCCTGTGGGTCTCTGCCTGCCCCGCCCTGGCGGCTCACCCTCCGCTCCTGCTCCTAAGTAAGACCGAATATAGGCGTCTCCTCTCCCGCCTCAGACTTCTCCCCACCTCCTCAGACTGGATTAACTCCACCCTCTGAGTTTCCCCAATCTCCTCCGCATGTCACTGCTGGGGCAACGACCACAAGATCCTGCACTCCTTGGGGTCAGGAGCCATGTTGTACATGATCGGAACTCAACAAACGTGGAATCAATGAACATATTTCCTTAAAGAAACGTCTAAAGGTAAAGGGAGTGGACTGCAATATTATATGCCAGATTCTTATCTGCGGTATCTCAACTGAGTCTCACAGGAACTCAATGGGGCAGGTACTGTTGCCCCCACCCATGTATGACTGAGGAAACTAAGGCCCAGAGAGGGTAAGTATCTTGCCCAGAGATGACCAGGAGGGATTCAAACCCATACCTACACCTCCATACCTTGCCTTTTCTTCCACATTGTGCCACCTCCTTTTCTGGGCTGGCCGTACTAACTCTCAGTCTCTCAGAAGGTCTCCAGGAAGGAAGGTGGCCCAACTTCCCTGAGATGGAGACCGCCTGCCCCACCTCAGTCGCTCCTGCTGCTTGCAAACCTCCTCCTTCAGCTCTGCACGTCTGCAGGCGTGGAGCAAGCGTGAGCTTTCCCTGCCGCCATATCATATTGCAAACTTCTATCTAATTTGCCATTCCCTCTCTCTCTAAGGACACATTTACGTTAGTACTTTAAAGGCAGCCCTCTCTCAATGAAGCAGGCAGGAACCCATTTTTCACTGGCGTTCACATTATGGGAAATGCAGTGCTTTATATATTAACGGGTAATTTTCTTTGCCCAATGCAGTTCAAAATCCAATAAATGTCATGTAAGCCCAATTTCCCCACTTGCAGGTCAGAGAGCAGCCCTGGGGGGGTGGAGAGAGAGTTCCCACGTATGTCCTTGTCCTCCTCCCTGCCCTCCCCCAACCATCCCCTCAGACGTCAGTATGCTCGGTGGGATCGTCTCTGACAGTCAGCATGGCAGCTGCAGCCCCAAGTCCCAGGGCTCAAGGGCCCTCTAGACTCACTCCGTCATTTCATCTCCTATCGCCAAAACTCATGGCTGCATCTTGATGTCTGTCCGTGGGCGAGCCCCTCAAGCATCCCCCCAGCGGGTAGAAATCCCAGGGTTAGGAAGGTCGTTTCTCTGAGTTCAGCACTGCCTTATTCTTCTGTCCTCTTTCAGAATGTAGATCCTCCATTGAGTCATTTACTCTGCAACCTCATTGAGTTCATTGTTTCATTTTACCAACCAGATCAACTTGTGGTTTGAACTTGGGTTTGAAAGGGTTAAGGAAAATGAGGTGGCAGAAGGCAGAGGGGGAGGGGTGGGAGCGGGCAGAGCAAGAGGCTGCCTCTGGCCCCATGCTGGAGGAGAGTGGACATCACCCTTGGACAGAACATATTCACTCAGCTCTGAGCTCAGGACTGCTGGGACACTTAGGAATATGGGTCTGGGTCTGCTCTCTACATCGAATAATAATTCAGTAAAATCTCAATTAAAACCAAGTCATAAATCACATTTAATGTTGCCCTGACGGGTTGAATCTAATATGCTGGGCCTATTCATCATCTGCCAGGCCCTGGAATCCCAGCCTCCTTCTACTGAGGATTCAAGGGTTAAGGCCTATTTCTCCCCCTCTGCCACCACAACAGCAGACCCCAGAGAACAGAGGCCAGGGAGGGTTGGGACTGTGTCATGTCCTGAATGTGGGGCCCACATAGGGCTGGAGAGCCCAGTAGACAAGGGGAGCCCAGGTTCCTAAACAGGCTGTTTGTCTGCCGGGGGTGGACCATTCTGGTGAGAGCGGTGATGTGTAGATGCAGTTGCAGGAGCTAGACTTACAATCTGTCAGGTTGAATGAGTTTTCCGCAGGCCAGACACTGCCAGGGAGTCACTCCGACAAGCTGTGGGCATCAGATGTCTGAGGGAAGAAACAGGATCTCCTGACATAAGCAGAGCAGTGACAGCGGGCTGCACAGAGGGAGCTGGTAGACACCCTGGCCCACCCAGGAAAACATGGCACTGATGGCAGAGCCCAGTAACTGGGCAGAGATTCAGGGAAGGACATGGGCCCCTGGGGGCACGTGGTCCAAGGCTGGAGGGATGGGGTCAGCAGCACACGGGTCTCCTGGGAGCTGGAGGGACTGCAGAAGGCGTCTAGTTGAGTCAGCAGCCAAGTGGCCAAGTGAGGAAACTAGGTTCCACAGACCTTTCCTGAGGCCTCAGGGAACTCAGAGAGCCAGGTTGGTGTCCACTAGAAAAGCCAAGGCTGAAGAAGGACTAGAACACGAGATGTGAAGTCAGAGACTGTATCTGACTCTGAGCCATGGCCCTGAGCCAGCCTCTTCACCCCTCTGAGCCTGTTGCCCCATCTATAAAACAGGGCTCACAAAACCTAATTCCTAGGATTCTTCTGAGGATTAAAGGACCTAATATTGTCCAGTGCGATGTCCACATGAGACAAGTAGGGGCTCAAGTAATGAAAACCCTATCGTCAGTGCAATGGCGGAAAGGTCACCTCCGCACAGCAAGTTCAAGAGACCAGGGGCAGAGCTGAGGTCAAGGTTGCAGAGCCAGGGTCTAAGGTGAGGACCAAGTGAGAGCTGTCTCAAATGCCCCACACCGCCTTGGGGCCCCACCCACGGTTATGTCAACCAGTAGGTCTGCTTACTTGGGGGCCCCAACAGACCAGAGGCAGAGTGGGTGTGGCCACACTGGGCGTCCAGTTCAGGGAGGCAGTGCTGGCTCCAGAGGTCAGCCTTGGCCACAGGCAAGGCTGCACCAGAGCAAGGACAAGGTGGACCTCTTGAATACTTCTTCAATCCCTCCAGCCCTTCCTCTTTCTTCTTCCTACTTTCCTTCAACATATGTTTCTGGGTCCCCTACTGGGTGCCAGGCATTGGAGGCTTGACCCTAGGACCATGGACAGAGCCAAACCTGCCGGGATGCAGAGACTGGGAAGCAGGCTGCACTGACTCCAAGAGGGAAAAGCAAGCACCTTCTTACTTTTGAAAGAACTCATTAAAAAAAAATCACATAAAAGCACTTAGCTGCTTTATGATCAGTATGCTTTGAAATCTACTTAAGCCTTTGCCTTCAAGTCTCGTTTTCTGCCACTGACTGACACAAAATGATCATTGGCATTCACCGAGCACTTACAAGATGCCAGGCACGGAGTTACAAAGTTTATGTGGATTATTTATTTTAACCCTTCCAATCTAGGAGCATCAGCAGGGTTATTATCCCCATTTTACAGATCAGGAAGCTGAGGCCAAAAGTAGGAAAGGAATTTGCCCAAGGCCTTACAATAAGTGAGTAGTAGAACTGGGATTTCAGTTAAGGCCATCCGAGCTTGGGACAGCTGTGTGTCCCAGGCCCCCCGTCCAGGGCCCGTGGGGTCCTGCTCAGACCTCAGGAGGCCAAGCTGCCACATGGCACATGGGCCTGGATCACATTGATGTCTCTCCTACCAGTCCGTGAAAGCTCAGAAGCAAGTCACCTCATCTGCGAGCTGGCTTTCCAGGTCTGCTCAGACGCGGGGCCCACTTGGGTGAGAGCAGGGCAGGAGGGGTCCCTGTCAGGGCTGACAGCCCTCTCGGCTCTGCCCCTCCCAAGAGAGGCAAGGCCCCCAGGTGGCAAATTCCACTCTCCAGCACAACCTGGTGGCTGGATTTCTCAAGCCCTGTGTTTGAATAATTGTCCTCATTTTCAGTGCCCTTTCCACGGTGTTAGAACAGGAAAAAAATTAAATAAAATCAATTGATAGAGTAGAAGACAATGAAAAGCAAACAGTATCTATTATATTGAGCATTCTCCGGCTACTGTTAATGCAATAAGACAGTGGAAAGCCCCAAAAGGGCTGCTTTTCTGTTCTAGAAAATGATGCCAGTTCCCACGAACTGTTGTCCACTTATACCCTCTCTGTTTGTAACGTTTGGTGAGGAATGATCCAGTGTACAATCCAGAAATTTCCCAGGAGCTTGAACGCCTGTGTTCTGGGTACCCTGACACCTGGTATGCAGCTTTCCCAGCAACTCCTGGCCTTCTCATAGCTGATCCCTGTTCTCCACTTCTAGTCCCTTTGGCCAACTTCTCATCTTCCCCGGAACTGGCAGCATCTTCTCCTTAGTACCATCGACAGTCTTTATTAATGGGCTTCTTTCTCTTCTTCAGGATTGTTCACATTTTACTCCATACTTTAATTCTGGATATTGGGTTTCTGAAGCCCTGGGGCTGCTCGGAGAAAGATTAGTCCATGTCTATTTCACCTGGTGGGCAAAATGGATATGCTCCTGTTCAGCTGTGCTGGGTTCAATGCAGTTGGGATTTGTCCTATTATCAGATATTCTTTTCTTCGATTATTCCCCTCTGAGTTTAAGGCTTTCTATCAAGTGTTGGGGAGAAGATATTTGTGGCTTAGATCCTATGAGGGAAGTGATCAGTCACGTGAAGATCAAGGGACCAGTTATTCAGAATGAAGGAGCCTGTGCGAAAACTACACGCGCTCTTTTTCACGGCATGCAGACGCTTCAGATCCAAGAACCCTGAGACAGGTCAGACCAGAGAAGAAAAGAACGTCACTCCTTGGCAGCCTTCTGCTTTATTTACTCTCGATTATGTTACCAACTCCCTTGGAAAGCATACATTCTGTGGGTATCTACCCAGCAGCCCTCTGTCATTTTTTCTTTGTAGCAGAATCCTAATTCAGTTCAAGCGTCTGATGGAATCAGTTTAGGAGGAGGCTGAGTCCCACTCCAAACCCCGGTGGGAAGGGAGGAGTCTTGATGGTAAATCAATGTTGGTAACTGTGTTCTCTCTTGCAAGGAATTGTCATAGAAATGGGCACAAGCACAATTCTGGCCACTGAGCTGTGAGGCAGCCTCAGAGAACATTATCACTTTTAAAAAGGGATACAAGGAAAGGAAATTCCCTCTTACCCCACTTCTAAACTTTGGACATTGGTGGGTAAAAATGGGATAACTGGAGCTGTGGCAACTATTTCGGCATCAAGAGGAGTCTAGCTGAGAAAAAAAGCCAACGTGATGAGAATGTCAGCACAAGAACACAGAAAAAACCTAATTCCCTGATGAAGTGTTGAGCTGCTAAATAGGCTGGCTTTGCCTGTGCTTTGGCTTTTGACAACTGTGTACATTGAAAGGATGGTGAAAGAAGAAAGACCAGGTGTGCTGGCAAGAGCATCCTTAATGGAGTTTCTGAAACAAAAGCAGGAAAGGGCTGAGATCTCTGGAAAACACAGAGGAATCGGAAGGTCCTGTTAAACCTTCAAGTAGGTGGGACAAGTGAATCTGATGGGGCCCTCCCTGCAGGTCACCTGCTCCCCCCAGGACTCTTGCTTTGGACTCTGGGCACCCTATAGATAAAATAGATGCAGAATCTTGAAGGCAGAGCTTCTCCAGTGTGATTCAGAGAAACTGCCCTTCTGCTCTGGCCCCTGACTTCTAGTAAGTTACTGTTGGCCTGCTTCTTCCTCTAATAAAAGGACAATAACACTATTCTGCATTCTCCAGGAACAATTTCTAAACCACGGCTTATCACTATGTCAGAAGAGTAAAAACTATCTTGTTGGCAAAGCAGATTATTAATCAAAAAATCCCAACCACTCCAGCGTGCACATTTTTGCAGCACCCCCCCCTCCCCCCGCCCCACATCCCCTCCTACAGCCCTTTCAGGCATTGCTCACGTTCACTGACCAGCTGTCCTTGTCTTGTTACTGCTGTTATTTGGGGAGGGGGAGGTGGCCTGTGTTGTTATTGTTGATAGGAGTGGTGTTATTTGCAAATCTCCAAACTCATCCTGTCAGGATGCGTTAACTAACTTTTAAGGCCTCACAGACATTCTCCCACTTAATCATCATTACAATTCCAGAACTGGTTCCCAGTGAACCCAAATATTGAGACTGCTTGTTTTACTGCAGAATCCAAATAGCAAAATTAGCAAGTTCAGCTCTTGGAGTGTCGGCCGCTGCCAAATAAGAACTCGGGAGAATGCCTGTGTATATTATTAAATTGTGCATAATGATCGTGTGTGTCTAGAAACTGACTTCCCTGGACGAACACATCTTTATCTCACGGGCTATGACACTTGTTTGAACCAAGGAGCACATTTAGATTTTTCTTCTTCCCCATTTATCAAAATGTTTTCAGTACACACACAAAATGGGAGAGAACTAATCCTTTGATGCATTTCAGCCTCATAATTTCCTTCATTGTTTAAATTGCTTCTGTGTTTTCGTTTGAATTGGCATCAAACCAAATCTGTCTTGTTTGAGATCTTCCACAAACAACAAATTAAGGACATTTCTACCTTTATGTGGCCTGATTAACCCTGAAACTTAATCCAGGTAACTTAATGAACCAGATAAGGACTGGAAATGGACACATTTTATACCAAAAGCGAAGGTAATGGGGCAACTGGACATTCTGTGGGTACCGATTACGTGTCAGGGCATGGGACAGGAGGTTCCACACAGGATCTCATTTAAGTCTCAGAACAACTCTACATTATAGATATTAATACCCTATATTTCAAATCTAGAAACCAAGACTCTATGAGCAGTGACGGTAGCTTCCCAAGGTCACGTGTGCGTATGTGTGCATGTGCGTTTGTGTGCACACGCGTGTGTATATGCCTCCGTGTGTGCATGCATATTAAAGTGGTAGAGTCTGAAGTCAAAGCTGTGTCCATCCCAAACTCCCAAAGCCCTCGCTCTGCCTAGAACACCTCCCTGCAAAGGATGGAGGAGGAAACGCAAAGACAGAGATGAGGAAAGGCCCAGGGCACAAGGAGAGAGAAAGCCAATGAATTGGCAAAAATAAGGAACTGTCTGAAAGAAACCATTAAGAATTCATGGGAGTAGAAGGAAAAGGTCTCATTTGAAAAGAAAACCAAAAACTGACAGAACAAAAGTATGAGCAGAGGCAGTAAACACTTGAGAATAAGCAGTGAGATTTCCCAAGAGATGTTGCAGAAAGAAATCAAAGTAAAAGATGGGAATAGAGAGGGGTGTGGGGAGGAAAATATTCGACAAAGAGAATTCATTTTCTGTTATTTCATGAAAGTTCCTTGTAGGTGATTTGAGTGGAGAATTGAGCAAAGAACCTTTGAGAAAAACACGAGTCAGGTCTGACATTAATGTTATCTAATCTTTGGGGAGGTGAATCTAACATTTAAAATTTTAGACACTCTCACCTCGCAGAGTGATTCCTTAAATGTAACAGTGAGCCAGGGAATGGAAAACATTTTCTTGGGATCAAGAGTTGTCCCCATTGAGAGTAAATTACATCTTCCTGGACACTCGGTGCTGTAAATCTTAGTCCCAGAAATTGTAGCCACCAACTACTATGAATCCCAACTGGAGGGCAGTGGCCAAAAGAGGTCGCGGATCATAATTCTCAAGAATCACAGACCCCTGAAGAGCAGAATTCATCTCCTGGGGCTTCCAGGTAGCTCCATCTGTCCATCTGGGGCCAGGAGGAGTGATTCTTGAGGCTTTGAGTGATTGTTCACTGAAGTGAAGGAAAACAAACTGCGTAGCAGAAACCCTCCCCTACTGGGAACGCTCCTGTGGCTTCCCCTGTGCAAGTATGCATGTCTGCATGTGTGTGCACCTGTGTGTGTGTATGCATCCACATGTGCATGCATGCAAGTGCAAGTCTGTGTGCATGCATCCGTATGTACACAGGTGCAGGTTCATGTGTGTATCTATGTGATGTGTGTCCTGTACATGTGTCCAGGAATGCATATGTGCACTCATCCGTGTGTGTGCACATGCTTGTGTGTACATGTGCATGTATGTGCCCACCCCCCCCCACACACACACACACACAAAGAGCAACAAAGTCTCTGCAGAAGTGTCTCTAGAGAGGCAATCTTGAGTGATAAAAGCACTGCACTTAGAGTCAGAAAATCTACCATGGAGCATATTTTGAATAAATTATTTCTCTTACATGCTTTGCCACCATGGACAAGTTACTAAAGCTTTCTAACCTCAGTTTCCTCATCTATACGATGTGGGTAACCATTCCTGCTCCATTGTTGTGAGGATCAAACAAGATAATATGCATGAGGATACTCTGTAAGCCAAACACGTTGTAAAATGACATGAGCTCTCAATTGTTTAGGGGCAAAATGGAAGGTAACATAGGATTATCAAATTATTAATTTTTCAACTTGAGTCCATTTTTCAACTTGTTTGTCTCCTTGAAATCCAAAGGCTGTAAGGATCAGGAAAGTTTTCCAATATCCTAGTGCTTCTTCCTTCTCGGTAGGAGCCTGGGGCCGGCCCCTGGCCTCTGGAACAGTCCACCAGGAAAGCTTAGGTAGATCTCTGTGCTCTTCCCAGTGCCCAGTGGGCTCTGGGACTTTCTCTGATGCTCCGGGAGAAGAAGCCAGCAGAAGGCAGCAGAGCGAGTTTCTCAAGATGCAGGTCTCCCTGCTGCCTGTGTCCCAGTCGCTCCACCTTGGTGGCATAAGTCATCTTCTTGCCACCTGTTCCCAGGAGCCCAGCGCATGACAAATCCTCCATCTGCCTCCTACTTCATTTCCTACATCTCCACTGAAAGGCAAAGGCGCCCTGCCCCCAGCTCCAGGGAAAAGCCAAAGCAACCTTTCCGACACGACAGCAAATGTTAACAGTCTGCCTTGCTTTTCATAATGCCAATCCAGACACCAGTCACTCACTACCTGTTAGAAATACAGAGAATATATGTCAAAACTCACCCTCACATGCTGAATCGGAAAAGAGCAGTTATAACTGCAAACTCTATATACATTATTTATCAAATGAACTCTCTGCAGTAGGAATACAATTCATTTCTACTCTCTCACTCCCTTGTTCTTTCATTTCAATAGGACATGAAAGAAATCATTTATAGAATCTTTCTGGGCATTCCTCAGGCAGCAGTATCCCTGGCTAGGGTTTGAAGTCGAAGCTGTCTATTGCCTGAAGGGAGTGGGCTGCCTCGAGTGGGAGAGAAACAGCCCCTGCCTGCCAGGTTTTCTCAGGCTCCCCTCTCCATGCCGGCAACCACCACCCCACCTCCTGGAACTGTGAATAGCCAGCTCTCTCTTCAGCTCTCCAGGCACACTTGAAGGAGGTGGGAACCTTGGCTCAGACTAAGGCAAGTAACTTTTAAATGCATTTTCTTTGTAATATCAGCTTTAACAAATTATCACAAGGTGGAAAGGATGTTCCCAATAGGTCTGTTTGCAGTTAAGACTAGCTCCAGTTGGCCTCACATTAGAAAATAGAAGAAATAAATCTCTTACTCAGTTTAGACTGATGTAGGCCTTAAAGTGAAGACCACTCATTTTCATAATCATCTCTGCTCAAAGTTAAGAGTTTTGCCTGGTGGAGATAATGGTGGTAGTGGCAGTAGTAGTGATATTGGAGGTAATGATGGTGGTGCTGGAGGTGATGGTAATGGTGGTGGTGTTAGTAGTGATAACAGAGGTGATGATGGTGGCTGTAGTAATGGCAGAAGGGATAGTGGGGATGGTTATGGTAATGATGGTGGTGGTGGAGGTGATGATAATGGTTATGATGATGTGCTGGGTGGTGATGGAATGGTTTGGAAGTGCTATTAATGTGGTGCTAGTGGTGATAGAGGTAATGATAGTGTTGGTGGAGGTGATGATGGTGGTAGCGGTGGCGATGATAGTGGCAGTGGTAGAAATGATGACAGTGAGGGGACAGTGGAGGTGCTGATGATCAGGATAGTGGTGATGGTGGTGGTCTGTGCATTATGGTAGAGTGTGACAATATAATCTTTGTGTTCAAGACGATTTTCATTAAGGAATGGAACATTTCTTTTGTAAGAAGGCACTTTGCTCCTATTTCAAATCAGACCTCCATAAAAGCCCTTCTCTGAATCCTGTCCAATTTTGTGTATCTCAGAGTAGAAGTTGCAAAATGGAAGTTCCAGTTCTGAGGGACTGACCACCTGCTGGTGCCAAAAATATTTTCTTGATTTGGGGACTAGGTGTCCTGTCTATCTCCTCTCCTGAAAGGAGAATCCTGCTTGCTTTAGAGCCCAGCTCAAGCCCAGCTCCACATCTCTGGCCAAGGGTGACTCCCCTCCTCAAAACTTACTCATCTATTGCTTTTATTATTATTTACTTTATCTTGTGTGCATGTTTTTCCATCTCAATCAGATTGTAAGCCTCTTGAAGATGAGGTGCATTTCCTGTCTTTCTTAAATTCCATGCCCTTTAAATAAATATATACTGAACAAATGAATGAATGGATTGATGAATGAATCTATGGTGCTATCATTTTCTCCCAAAAATACATAGCACAATGGTGCACACAATAGTTAAGAAAGTAATTTGAGCATCAAGATCTCCTCTAGTAGTGTAAGAAAGAGGGGATCTAATTGATAATACCATTACTACAATAGTAGCTGACATTTATTGAACTCTGGCCAGGCTCTGGGCTAAGCACATCACACACATTATCTCCTTTAATCTTCACACTGAGCTTATGAAGTGGGTACTATTTCCCCATTTTACAGATGAGAAACTGTAGGATCAGAAAGTTTCAATAATTTTCATTAAAGTCTCATGGTTAAAAGTACTAGCTCTGGATTCAGATGGACCTGGTTTCAAATCAGAGCTCTGTCATTTACCAGTGGCGTGGCTTTTATTGAGTCAATTGTCATCTCTCAATCTTGGTTTCCTCACCTGAAAAGTGGGGAAATAAGACTTGATTGTACAAGGGAGAATTGGATAAGAAGAATCACATACGTGAACACATTATATATAATTATAAGTATATAAATGGTTAATATATTATTATAAATTTTGTACACACACACACACACACACACACACACACCCCATTTGTTCAGTCCCCAAGACAAAGTAAGCATTCAATAAATAGAGTTGCTCTGGTTTTTCTCTATTTTTTTGCTTAAAGTCTTATAACCTTCAAGTGATGAAAACAAGGCTTCAACTATAAAGCTGGTTGTAAAGCCCGTGCTCTCACACACCATATGTTCAGCCTCAGAAATAAGCTATTTCCCTGGGTACAGAGGGTGAGTGACAGGGCATCTCCAGGAGTGATAGTGCCACAGACCAAATTGGTGACAAACCAGGCAGGCCAGTTTGGTGGGCCATCTCAGTGGTCTAACACAGTCCACAAAGTTATATCTTGTTTAGCAATCCACTTGCATACGGCCCATCAACTGTAGCCTGGGACCCCGCCAACATCTATTATACTTCTGGGAGCGCTGCCTATGGACACGGAGCCCTCCAGCACATCCAGGTGGTGCGTGGGCCAGCTTCTGCAGGGAGTCAGCTGGCCAGGTCTCCCTGGCTGCCCCACAGCCCACGTGGGGCAGCTCTGGGGACACATTCCTCTTTGGCTGCTTTACCCAAGTGTTAAAAATTAATTTAACTCATTGCGCTGACAGGGGAAAAGTTAATAGAAGTTTTACTTTTAATATATGAGGAACCTTAACAGGATTTAAGCTTAATGCCTCAGAAATGGGAAGAACTGCTGACAATTTATCTCCCAGAATCTGCAGACGTTAGTGGGGAGCTAAAGAAATGGAAGAAGTATTATTCCAGCAGCTGAGGCAGGATCGAAATACCCCCCACAGAAACTGGGAGAAATCTCAATAGTCTGTCAACCCAAGAAATTGACTCATAAATTGCCCAAATCCTCAGTTTCCCCTTATTACCCTGACCTCCAGTTTTCTTTATTATCCAGAAAAAAAATCCCTTCAATTTTTTTATGATATAAGAACTTTTCACTTAGAATCATAGAATTTTAGAACTGATTTCTTCCAGCTATAATAATTTATGATAGCGAGAGATGTAGAGGGGAAGTTTATAACAGAAAACTGTGCTGAACATGGGCCATACGTTTTGTTTTAGACATGGCTCTTGGCTATTTTCAAAAGCTACTAACTTAAAAAATATCTGTCATGCAAAACATTCTTCAATATCCTCAGCCCCACTGGCCGAACTCTTTGCTGTTAGGTTGTATTTCATTGAGGGGATCAGTCAACTACTTTTGCTTAGGAATTCTTTTGCTGGATCTTTATTGTGTACCTACTATGTGTCAGGCTCTGTTCTAGACATTTAGGGGTGCAGCAGCAAAGGAAATAGTCAAAATTCTTGCCTTTCTGTCTCATGCATTCTGATGAGGGGAGAGAAAAATGTTAGCCAAAGAAATAGTAAGTTATGAGGTATATTAGAAAGTGATGACGGTTATGAAGGAAAACAAAGCAAGGAAGAGGAGAAGGCCATTGAGAGAGTCCATTTTCAATAGAGTAAGCAGAAAGGGCGTTACAAAGAAATCACGTTTGAGCGAAGACTTGAAGGAAGTGGGGGAATGAGCCTTGTGACCACTGAGGGAGGATCACCCTAAGCAGAGACCAGGGGGTCCAAGGAGGCTGAGGCAGGAACTTGCCCCATGTAATCGGGAATCATCAGGAAGGCTAGTGTGGCCGGCCTGGAGTGAGCAGGGAGACAAGGAATTTGGAGTTGCGGTCAAGGGCCTTCAAGGTGGTGTGCAGGGACAGGCCTTAGAAAGCCTGCAGCTGCGGTGACTACGCATCCCTGTTGCCTGGAACAATCCTGAATTATGCCTATTATCCTGGTGGAATTATTAATAGTGTCCCTGTCCATTCTCAAAGTGCCCCATTTGGGTGATAAATCACTGTTGGAGGAGGTCGTCAAGAGGATGTGACCACCGGTTGACCCATGAGCTAGACCTGGATGATCAGAAGACCCTCCAACCTCCCCTGTCCTTGGAATGTACTTTCTGCCCACTGTTCCCACACTAGGAGTCACTTCAAGGATGCAGCCTTGAGAGAGTAATATGTTATCAAGACCATATGGACAGCACATGTGACTGAAACCCGTTAAGGCCTCTGCATAAACTTTTTAAGATCCCGCCAGGAGGGGGAGGAGATCTACCCATCTCGTGGCCACCAAGGCAAGCCTCATATGTAAGTTCCCTTACTTATTAAACCTGCCACCTACCAACCTGGAGTGTTCCGCCTCTTTCTTCAGAACAGGGGCCAATTACGAATTTCACCCAGAAACCCCCAAAGTTGCGAACCAACAATTAGATGGTCACGATTCATGGGCTACCTTAGGACTTTGGCTTTTACTCTGAGGCAAACAGCTGAGGGAGCTGGAACAGAATGACAGTATCTGACTCCCACAGTCGAGCACCCCCTCCAGCTGCTCTGTGTCGAAGGACCTGACCCGGGGCCAAGGTGGGAGTAAGGAAGCAACCTGAGAGGCTTTGCAAACTCAGGTTGTCGCCTCTCTCTAGAAGGTTCCTCTCCCGCTGTGTCTGGTTGGTGAACCCCAAACAACTCCACCACTCTTTCAGGGCCTGACTTAGACGTCTCCTTCTTCTGAGGTTGTCTCTGACCCAGCCCCACCGCCCCCCATCCTCACAAAATTCAACTGTGCCTTGACTGATTTTTTACTTCATTTGCATGTCTATGACAATGTTTACACATCGTGTTTACTTATCAGTTGACATTCCCACTTCTATTGCTAGATAGGGAGAATCTTTTTTTGAAAAGGGAGACTCCTATTTATTGCAGCCCGGATGCTATGGTCTAAATGCTTGTGTCCCCCAGAATTCATACACTGAATCCTAACCCCCAAGGTGATGGTATCAGGAGGTGGGGCCTTTGGGAGGTGATTAGTTCATGAGCTTGGATTCCTCATAAATGGGATTAGAGCTCTTATACAAGAGACCCCACAGAGCTCCCTAGCCCTTCTGTCATGTGAAGACGGACACAACAAGAAGTCTGCGCCCCGGAAAACGGCCCTCACTGGACTGTGCTGCCACACGGTCTGAGACTTCCAGCCTCCAGAACTGTGAGAAGCAAATTCCTGTCACTTATAAGCCACCTGGTCTGTAGTATTTTGTTATGGCAGCCCAAACAGGCTAAGACTCTAATAGGGCCTAGATGCTTTGTATGCAGTTTTATTTTCCACTTCGAATGCACTGTAATCCTAAGGGATGTAATACTGGCCTTATTCTGGTTATCTATGCAAGAAACCACCCCAAAACCTAGCGCTATAAAATGATAGCCATTTCATTATGTCTAGAATTCTGTGGGCCAGGAATTTGCACAAAGCATAGCGGGCACAGCTGGTCTCTGGTTAGAGTCGAATGGCCAGAGGCTGGAAGAGCTGGGGCTGGATGACCCGTTTCTAAGATGGCTTTTCACTTGTGTGTCTGGCCCAGGATCTGGGATGACTGGTGGGCTGGAGTACCTACTTGTGGCATATGTGGTGGTTCAGGGTTCCAGAGAACAAGGAGGAAGCTTCATGGCCTTCATGACCCAGCCTCAGGAGTCACACGGCATCACAGTCGCCACACTCTATTGACTGAAGCCATCATAATCTGCCCAGATTTGAGGGGAGGCAACATAGACCCTTCCTCTCAATGAGAAGAGTATGAAAGAATTCACAGCCACAGATGAAGAAACCACAGCTCAGGGAGTGTAGGTCGCTTGTCTGATAGCAAAGAGCTAACACATGATGGAGCCCGTACTCAAAGTCATCTGTCTGACTGCAAAGCACGTGTTCTTTCCACAATATCAGACATCCCGTGGGAAAGAGACCACATCTTAGCTGTATCGTTCTGTGCTTAGCATAGTTTGGCACATCGTGAATGAATGAATGCAGCATGACCAGCTGCTTCTGACCATTCTCTCCTGAACCCCAAGGAATGAGTCTATCATGGGGATTTCAGTCACTGTGGCAAGAGGTATGGGAGACATTTGGGGGTGTGGGGAGACATTTTGGGTAGGGCTGTGTCTACTAAAACCCTTTTAACGGAAAGCCCTGTTCTTCCTACTCCCACTACCAGCCCCGACAGACAGGTTGCGAGACTCATTTAGAAGATGGAGAAACTGAGCAACTTTCTGGTGCCTTCCACAGTAAACACCCTAAGCGCATCGTCCTTTCCCTATGAGGATAACAGGAGACTGGGAACAGCGAGGGAGGGTCCACCCCTGAGAAATCCACCCCGCCCCTTCCCCCCACTGACTGCCTGACCTTTTCATAAAGATAAATATGGCTAAAATGGAAGCAGTTTCACCCTTGATCAAAAACCGCAGGTCTCAGACCTGAGCTCACACCCTGGTCCTGCTGTGAGTTCGCTGTGTGTCCCCTCACCTCTCTGGGTCTCGGCTTTGCTAGCTGGTGCTCAGTGGTCAGCCACTTGATTGCTGCCCTTCCGCATGGAACATTCTGTAGCTGCAGGGAGCAGACAGTGCATTTCTCTCCTTCTCCCAGCATGCACACCTGTCCCACCACCAAGTCCGGCTCAACTTCATTGCCAAAATGTTTCACCAGTCACCCGGGGAAAGGGCCATTGGGAGTTTTTGTCCTGTCCTTGCAAGTTTTCTCTAAGTTTGAAATTACTTCCATCCTCTTCTCTCTCCATTACTTCCACCCTGGCCCAAACCACTGTCCCCTGGGTTGTTAAATTGCCTCTTAACTGTTATCTGTTTGTTTTTCTGCATTCACTCTTGCTCTTCTACCAGAGATTTTCCACACAGGAGCCAGGGTGCTCTTTCTTTCTTTGTTTTTTCTCTCTTTTTGTTTGTGTTTTTCTTACTTTTGGTAAAATATGATAATATAAAATTTACCATTTTAACCATTTTTAAGTGTACAATTCACTAATATTAAATACTTTTACATCGTATGCCACCACCACCGCCATCCATCTCCACTTTTTCATTATCTCAAACTGAAACTCTCCTCCCATTAAATGCCGACCCCCGTGCCCCCGACCCCCAGTCCTGCTAACCAGCATCCCACTTTTGTTTCTATGGATTTGAGCTCTCTGGGAACCAGGTGCCTCTCACCAGGTACCTCTTATGAGCAGAATCATACAATACCTTTCCTTTTGTGACTGGCTTATTTCCATCCGCACGTCTTCAGAATTCATCCATGTTGTCACATGTGTCAGAATTTCCTTCCTTTTAACAGTGAATAATAGTTCATTGCATGCACACACCATGTTTTGTTTCTCCACTCATCTGTTGGTGGGCGTGTGGGTTGTTTCCACCTTTTGGCTATCGTGAATAAAGCTGCTGTGAACACTGGTATATGGGGTCATCTTTTTAAAAATACTAATCAGCTCCTGTCACTCTTCACTCCCTAACGCTCTCCAAAGCTCCATGCTAAGGATAAGATCCAAAGGCCTCCCTCTTGTCCACTAGGCCCTTCAGGGCCGTCTCTCTGTTTTCTCTCTCCCCAAGCTGACCAGGCTCCACTCACATCAGCCTTCTGTCCCTTTCTCAAACACACCAAGCGTGTCCTCACGAGGGCCTTGGCATGTGCTCTTCCCTGTGCCTGGAATGTTTCCGCAGACCTGAGCCAGGCCAGCTCCTCCTCTTCCTTCCAGGCTCTGCTTGAATGTCTCCTCCTTGGAGAGGACTCCCCTGGGCTGGAGCAGCAGCAGCCTGGTGCCCATCCAGTCACCAGGGCCTCTTCCTGGGTTTGTCTGCCCCGTAGCAGCTGCATGGCTGCCCTTACAGAACCTCCCTTTGGGTGCTGTCTTCTCCCCCACTGGACTGTAGAGCAGGTGGCATTGTTCACTGCTGAATCCCAGGGCCCAGACAGCGCCCAGTGCACCGGGGCCGTCGGTGTTTGTGGGAGGAATGAAGTCTGAATATCGGACTTGAGAGCCCACAGTGGAAGGAGAGCAGGACAGAGGAGTCACAGGACCCCAAGGAAGTGGACAGAAGGGAAACGCAGAGCACACGACGTTGGTTGCCATTACAGTATCGCCTCACCTGGTCTCACCTCTTCCTTCGGCTGCTGCTTTGGCCACCTCTAAGTGGGAGCCCAGGGCGGACGAACATACTGCGTGGCAATGTGCACTTGGTACAATGACGCCAAGGCACACGTCCACTCCAACTACATCAGGCTTTGAGTTCCCAGAGAGTTCGGAGTTGACAGGGGAGACCTGGTTGGCTCCAGCCAGAGCAATTCTTTATAGACGTGCCCCTGGGTCACTGTAGCACACAGTACGTGTAAGGAGGGAACCCATTAGTCTGTGTCTCTCTGACGTTCAAAATGCTAAGTCATTTTTCAGGCTTGGCTGGATTTCTCTTTCATCAACAAGAGCTACAATCCTGCCAAGCTGTGGACAGATCGCTCTACCTGCTGCTGAGACAGGCGGCTCCACAAAAGGGGTCGGGCATACCAGCCGATGCTCGGCGTTTCCACACGTCTGCTCCTGGGGGCTGTCAGAGGCTCATTCTTGGCGGGCAAGGGGCGCAGCGGGATGGCCTATCCTGGTGCACAGCGACGAACTCCCCCACCAGAGAGCCATTACCAGGACTTCCCATGCTGGAAGTAGTGCAGCCTCGCGGACACAGGAGTGGCTTGGAGGACTGGAGGCCTGGCTTCCACATGTCCCCCTTTTACTAACTAGGTGGCATTGAGGAGAATTTTAACCTCCTTGGGTCTCAGTTTCCTCAAGTGTAAAAATAAGGAGTTGGGCCAGGGGGTCCATAAGACCCCTTTGAGCTTGAAAATTCTAACCCTTTGATGCAACAAAAGGGTGCAAAGAGAGCTGTGCGGGGAGAGAGGACACACACACTGCCTGGCACCCACTGACAGTTGGGCAGCACACTCCAGGACTCTAAGCCAAGGTGAATTTATCTTTGTGGGGAAGAAAAAACAGGAGAGGAAATTACTCCCCTCCTCCCAAAATGGGCAGCTAAAGATCTGTGGAATGGCGGTTGACAGAAACAGCTTTCTCACTGTTATACGGATGCAACTGGCTGTGCTTCCAGACCACCGCATTGGAGATGGTTCCTCAGGACCCCTTGGCTTTTCCTGGGTCCCTTTAGAGACAGCCCCCGGTCCTGACTACTCTGTCCCCCCTGGTCAGGGCCCACATTCTAAAGGTTAAGATCAGCTGACGGCTGCAGGGACTATGGAGATATGATGATGCCAGAGCTTGCAGAGAAGAGCAAGGGTCTGATGAGAGGGATCATGAAGCCCCAGTTGGAGGCTATGTATCTCTAATGGGCCAAACAAGAAGGTTGGGGGTACGGTTTTCCCCCATAGTGCCAGGTGAGGCAGAGGGTTTTGTCAATGGAGTGTTGAGGTTATTCCAGGAGATGGGTAGCTGGACAAGAGGGTAAGGGAGCTGGCCCTCCTGACAGGAGAGTGGTTTACACGGCAGGTCAGGGGCTAAGCCAGGAGGGAGTGAGCCCAGGAGAAAATGGAGGCATGGTGGGACCAGTGAGCCAGCGTGGGTGGGCAGGCAAGTGTTGTAAAAGCAAAGCATGAACATGCAGAAGGTCGCTGACGAGGCTGCAGATGAAGCTATCCGTGTTGAGCAGGAAAATGGAGACTCTGGGTTACAAAGAAGGAAGCCTTGAGGACGGAGGCTCCCAAATCTCAAATAAAAAGGATTTGCCTAGCCCTCTGAACTCGGAGGCCCTCTCTCCTACATGAGCAGGTGGGAGAGGACCCCCCCTAAATTTCAGCCGAGGTCAGGGGGCACCCAGGCAGGTGGATGCCCTGTTTCCTCTGACACCTTAGTGAAGCCTCAACATTCCTTATAGCTCCATCGGTTTTGTCCCTTCTTTACGTTAACCTTCACGAATGCCTTCTCAGGACAGATGGCAGCCATGTGTAGCTGGTCTTCAGTGCAGTTCATTTAGCAACTGATCCAGCACAAAATGCAGATGTCTCCTAACTGGTCTGCACAACTACTCAATATTTGCAAGAAGCTAGCATTTGTAGAGGAGCAAGGGAAGAAGGGGGAAAAGGGGAGAAATTATGGCCCTTAAGACATCCTGCAGGACCACCCACCCTGAGGTATGCAAGGTGTGTGGGTGCCCTGGACACTGCTGTGGGCATGTGTGTCCATGTGTATGTACACACTGTGTATTTGCGCTTGAAAGTGTGTGCATTCCTGTGTGTGTACCCGCATGCCTGTGCATGTGTGTGCCTATGTGTGAGAGCAAGGGGGCAGGTGGATAGCAGAGCTCCCTGGGGAAATGGAGGGTTTGCCAGCTGGTTCTGTGGAGGTCTGTGGATGTCATCCAATCAGGCTGCTTGGGCAGGCAGCAATTTCCATGCAGTGTTTTCTACAACTCCAGTGGTCTCTACTATTCCAGATAAAAAACAGCTCAGGGTCTTTGCAGAACCTCCCATGATCTGCTGTCACTTCAGTGTGTCAGCAGGTGGTAAGACAAGCACACTGATCACTGGGTCAGACGACAGGACCCTAAGGAAAAGTAATCCCCTTAGATGGGAGCCAGCCCCAAGGAAGGGCTAAAAGGAGCCCAAGCAGCATCAGCAGTTCCTGGACCATCCCTGGTGTGGGGTGCAGTGACAGACCTAGGCTGCTCTTGGCACAGAGGGAAGCAGGACAGCTGGGAGCCACAGCCCACTCCCTCCCCTTGCTCCCCTACCTGCGTTAGGGACAAGAATAGCTCCAGGCTCCGTCCTAGACTATGGTTCGCTGGTGGACACCAAAGGGCTCACCAAAGTGAACATCAAGAAGCTTGAATCCAGACTTACCTGCTTCCTGCCCAGGAGGGTCCATGAGGGTCAGCCTCCTCCAGCGGCTTTCAATTGCCCCTCCTGTCCCCAAGCCAGGCCAGCACACCTGGGTCTCCGTGTGTCCCATGGGACCATCCACCTTGGCCTGGTCAGAGGTGGATAAGGAGAGCACAGTGACCACCAAGCTGGAAAGCCAGCAAACCCCTGAAGGCTCCTGCAAACAGGGTGTGATAGGTAAAGCTAGAGCCGCCATGCCAGGGCTCAGGAGCCCACCTTGGTTGGGGGGGGGGGGCGGGGAGACAGGTATGGGGAGATGGCACAGGTGCAGGTCCCCAGAGCTTGATGGGGCTCCAAACCCCCTCCGTTCACACCTGGGGAAGATGAATCCAGGCATCTGCTGTCTTCTCCCAGCGGGAAGTAATGAGCAGCATGACGGTGATAGTAATAATAATAATAGGTAACATTTATTGAGCTTTTATTAAGCACCAGGCAGAGTGTTGAAGGTTCTCTTGGATTAGCTCATTAAATTCTCGTAACAACCTTAAGAGATAGGTACATAATTGGTCCCATCTTACATGTGTTAGAATAAAATTTGATGATATTAACTGAGGGATTTTCCCTTCTTGAGCACCACATGCCTCCCTCCCCACACGGAGCGAAGGCTTTCATTGTTTCAGAAGCCACTCCCTGCCCAGAAGTGGAGAGGATACAAAATCAAAAAAAAAAAAAAAAAAAAAAAGCACAACCAACTCACAGAAAACAGAGAAAACACAGAAGCTGATTGTGTCTCCAAATAGGCATTGTAAGTCACAGCAGAAACCACAGTCCCAGCGGTTTTGATCAGCAAAAGCACTGGGGCTTGTTGATTGCTGTTTTATGGAGAAAATATTTTCTACCTTCCAAAGTTTGACTTTGATCGTTGAGAGTCAGAAGCAGAAGGGATTGTGTGCTGAAAGGGTCCACCGTAAACAGAGGGTGGGAAGAAGGCAGTGATGAACGGGGTAAGAACCAAGCCCTCCCGACACCTCCAAAGAAGGAGCAGGAATAAAATAAACAGAGGAGGAGAAGGAGGAGGGGAGAGGAAGTCAGGGAAAAAGAAGAGCACAATCTACAGAGAAGCAGGGGGAGACCAGCAAAGGAGAGGACCCGGACTCACTGCTGGTGTGGGGCCCTGAGAAGGAGCCAGGCCTCCCCACTCCTCCCGCTCCCCGCAGCCACCCCACACTGCCTCCATGCCACCACTACTTCCAGAAGATGATGGAAACCCGAGTGAAGTCTTCCTTGGTTTGTGTCACAGGGAGCAGCATGGGGAGGTTTTGGGCCTCTGGAACACACACACAAACACACACAGACACACAGGAAGAGTCTGGGGCACCCTCACCCCCTGAGTAGCGCGGGAGGTGGCTAGTCCTGCGGGATGTCTTAAGGGCTGTCGTTTCTCTCCTTTCCCAGATCACTGTGACTGCCAGATCTCCGGCTCTGGGCACCAAGAGCGAGCGAATTTTTTCTTTGCTTTTTTTTTTTATTACATAAATAATTTGAGTTATTTTAACCTGAATAACATTTCCATGGCCAAAACCTTAGAAAATACAGATAAGCAAAAGGAAAAATAATTAAAATCCTGCCATCCAGGGGTGACCACTATTCATAATTTGGGTGTATGTGCATATCTCTCTACAGATCTATACATATTATGTATTTCTTAACAGTAATATTGTTTCCAATTGGTTTTAGAAGCAGGTAGAGGACTAGAGCCATAAATTAGACTATGTCACCAGTAATTACAAAGCAGCCCTTAATTCAGGAATTTCTCTATCATCCCAGAAAGATAAAATAAAGGAAAATTCATAGCCATCTTGTGGCTGGAAGAATGTGCCTCAGGAGAAGGAAGTGATGGAGCCCAGTTTCTGACCCAAGGATGTGGTGCAGACAGGGCAGACCCTGAGCTCCGGGCCTGATCCAGCGGTTCCCTGGGGGCTGGGGTCAGCCCCAGAGAGGTGGAGATGTCATTCTTCCCTGGCTGCACACAGACCCAGGACTTCACTCATTTCAAAGTATGCGCGATGCCTTCTTTCAAAATGCCCTGAGTTAGAGACCCTCCTTTTAGGACCAGAGAGGTCTGCATCGAAGAGTGGGGGGGCAGATCGTTCCGTGAGTAGGTGAGAGCCACAACGCTCTAGACCTGGACAAGTTTGAGACCAACATCGCATCACAGTGTTAGAGATCAGTGTGAAAAGATTTAAAAAGCCAGACACACAGGAACCGTGTGTTCCCATAATGGTTCAGATGAGATTATATTGTCCAGAACATTTTAAAAGCAAGCAGCCTATTTCAAACGGGGGTGCACAGAAGCTACCGATGGGCACTGTGAAAACTCAATAAAGGAGAAGACCTAATGAAAGCAGATCTAACAGACAAGTGCGGTCACGGGTCGTGCACGAATTATTAACCTCAGGGAGCTTTCTGTCGGCTCTGGGAACTATGGACTGCATCTCTGACATACAATTTGGGAGATAGTGGTTCTCCGTTTCATAAGTGAGAGCTTGAAGCAGAAAATGTAGTTATTTCTTTTTTAAATATATATTGTAATTACCAGTCGGCAATGACTAAATGTTACTATCCATCCGTTGGCTGCTCAGGGGCCTGTAATGAGTAGACCTTAGCAGGTTCCTACCATTTTCTGTAGCACCGTGGCTGGGGCATGTACAACCAGTACAGTACTGAGAATTTGTTATTGAAAATTTTTATAGATAGAGACCAAGAAATGAAAAAATCCTTGAACAGCTTTAAAATTTGTGCTTGAAATCTTTTGATAAATTCTCATTGCAATCAGAATAGAATCTAAACTCCTTTGTTGGGCCTATAAGGCCTTACATGATCTGACCCAATTTGCTCTATGTCCTGCCTCTCGCCCCTTTACTAACTGCATCAGCCATCTCGGTCTTCAAGAGTCTTCAGAGGTGCCAAGTTCTTTCCCGACTCAGGGCCTTTGCAAGTGCTCTCACTGCTCCCTGAGCGTTCCTCTCCACCCCGACACTCTCTGCCTGACTTTGTTTCTCACTCTTCAGATCCCAGTTTAAATATCACCTCCTCAGTGGGGTCTTCCCTTAACACCTTTTCTTAAGTAGCTTCTGCCTGCCCAGCAATATTCTCCATCTCAGTATCCTGTTGTGTTCCTCCAGGTCACTGATTTAATTTAGAGTTGTTCACATGCTCGGCCTCTGTCTCTCCCAGGGGACAGGGTGGCAGAGATTGTGTCTGCGTTACTGATCACTGTAGTTCTAGCAATAAGAATGCTACCTGCCATCTATTTCTTGGATAAATGAGTGGATGAACCACACTATTTGTTGTTTCTTGGATGTGATGTGTAAAGGATAGATTTGAGTCAGGACCTACGACACATTCACAGGCATCAGGGCCCAGGAAACTCTGCCAAGGGGTAAGGCACCCAGTGGGGGGCCAGCTACACTCCATGTCCCCCACCTTGCACCTGTCTATGTGTGCCTCTCTTTTGGCGTACACCTAAATCCCTGATCCAAATCCTTAAATCCTCTAATACCCCCATTAAATCTCACTTCCTCCTTTAAAAAGGTCTTAGATTCCTTGGTCAGAAAATCAAGAGACTCCTTAAAGCCCTCCTTCCTCTCCCATGGCTCCATGTTCTCCCTCGGACCAGCCTGACTCTCAGTTCACCACTTAATTACATTCCATCTCCAGCAGACACGTTGGCTTTGTAAGCTGGTTTAGATTTCCCTATCAGATTGTAAGTATTTTGACTAGAGGGTCTGATTCTGGTGCCTCCATACCTTGAGAGAGCTAGATTTAATGGACACAGACCCCCAAGTCCATGGCCAGATGAAGCCTGAAGCTCTCCCATGGGATGGCCTATGGTTTCATGAACCCTTCTACCTCCAGCTCATGTAGACTAGAAATCCAGTCCTCTAGTAGATTCCTTGAAGAGGCCCTGTCCTCAAAAATTAACCCCAAAACAGAACATTTGTAGGGACAGTAAAATTTCCTGCAGGTTTTGAAAGCTGCAAAGAAGGAAATCACATCTCAAATCATGGAGCGATCAACCTCAGAATCCATCCTTTTGCATTCCTTTCTTCTCAGACCCCATCATCCTTTCTCATCATGCTCCCTTCTTGTGGTTCCCATCTCTCCTTTTCCCCACTCTTTCTTGGAACCAAAACAATTCTCCTTGACTCTGGCAGAGAAATGTAGTGATCATCTATGGAAGCTGAAACATGTGTTAGGGGTGTCTCACCCTCCCCTCCAGGCTCAACAAAGCAAAGCTTTTTTTAAACTTCTTACCCCAGATTCCAATCTTGCTGTAATATCCCCCTCATTCCCTACCACAGTGCCAAGCATGTAGTAGGTGATCAGTAAACACTTGCTAAGCGTTGACTGGGAGTCCTGGAGTATAACTTAAATGTCATGAGCGCCTGGTAGAAACAGAACATTCTAGGCCAGCGTTCATGTCCCCGATCCTCCTGGTAAGCAGAGTAAGAGTTCCCGTCTCCAAAACTATAAGGGCAGTGTCGTCCGGAGATAGGAAATCCATAGTTCAAATTAAAATAAGATGGCAATAAAGTGACACACAAATATCTAGTTGCAAACACTGAAGGGACTTAACTTAATCAAGCAAAAGGGCACAGCTTTTCTACCGCAGCATAATGTAAAGGCATTTTATTACTCTGCCAATTGGCAAAGAAGTCAAATGACTTTATGGGGCTTCTTCTAAATTCCCTTTATTAATGCATGTAATATTACTGAAAAATTATGCTATAGAGTAAATGTTCCATCGAGCTACAAGTTGCCTGCAGGACTGTGTTGTAAATATGCATGGGCGAGTATGTTACTATCTTTACAACTCATTTCCCACGTATTATAGCCTTCTGAAACCAAAGTGGCATCAAGGACTGGAAAAGGTACGGGTCTTTTCCAGCAAAGTACACAGCATGGGTAAATTCGCAGAGCCTGGAATTACATCAATTGTCTCAGAGTGTGATAACCTATTTCAGAGCTGTTTCAAGACTTCTTTTTCTCAGATCCCTTTCATCTTTCTGATCTGTTGACATTTAGTTTTAGAAACCTGTTCTGGCTGATTTGAATAAATATGGTCTTGGGCAATTGACAGGACTTTTCATATTTATGGTGCTTTAATGACTGGAAACAGCAAAGCTCCCGGCTGAGGCACGGCAGGCAGCACGGTGCAGCGAAAGCCTTTGCCTCTTCCCTCCAGTCGTGCTGTGTGCGTCTATCTGATGGACGACGCCTCCAGCTACGTTCAGGGATTCCAAACACAATCTCTCTTCGCCTCTCTGGTCGGCTCTGAGACCACCTTCTCACTCTCAGTGTTCTAATAATCCAGCCAATATGATTTCAGAGCCCTAGGATTCAACCTCAATGCTTCAACACATCCCTCTCCCGTCTCACAGGCTCTCCTCAGGCGTGACCCTGGGGCCGCTCTATCTTCATTCACTTTCATCTCGTTTCTGGTGAAGTCTCCCACCACTTTCACCGTTCTAACAGTCAAACTGATGGGAATCGGCTTGTCCTAATTTACAAGGCTAGTTTACATGTCCTGCTGCCTGTGAATTCTGTTCTATTCACAGTGAATTCTATGAACTGGTGGAAGAATGAGAAGGAAGAGGGGAAAAAAGCCAAGAGAAAAATAAGATGTAAAAAAGGTAGGTCAGTGAGGCAAACTAAAATTTACTGCCCTGCTTATCTCATGGATTCCTCTGAACCCCGGCTCTGGAGAGGAAACGCATGGCGCGCCTCTGCAGACTGAAGCCACAGCAGTCCCCGAGAGCCCTCCGTCATCCAACAGATGTCAGCTTCGTCCCCGTGTTCTCGCTGCAGCTAGTTCCGGGCTGGGAAGACTTCCAAATGCAAAATATGTCACTCTTAGACGTGACTTTTAAATTCTGTTTTTCAGCAGTTCACACTCCCTTTCCTTGCTTATCTAACCCCCATCTCCTCAGTTTTTAGATTTTTTCGAAAGCCCTTCTTCGTGTTCTTCTTTGGCAGTATGATAGCACCTTAGGCGTATTTGGACCCAGACACTGAGAAGTAGCTGGTTGGAAATCATCAGCTCAGAAGGAAGAATGGGTCCTACCCAGGTCAGGTGGAGGGGCTACACTGATTTCTCTAATGCAGCCCAAGGGGCTTCCCTGAGGCCCCTTCTCCAATCCAGCTCCTCCACTGGCCTCCCAGGGACCTGACTTCCCATGATCTTTTGATAGTAAGTGTATTTCTACAGCTGGCGAAATGTTATCCAAATCTATAACAGGAAAGAGCATTGATCTAAGATGGGTTTATCTAATACATAGGAATTGTTAATGTCTATTTAAATTGGTTTAATTCTTGTTAAGTATGTATATGTAACACATATATGTAATTTATATGTGTGTAGGTAGATATATATTATATATAATATATAAATATGCGCACAAACTTTTAATCAAAAAGCATTCTGTTTCTCCCATGGTATCCCATCTTCTCTTCTTGTACAGTTCCAGCAAGGGTTCCGACCACATAAACAGCACAAAACTAGATGACCAGGAAATGTCAAGTCATTAGACAGAACTTCAATTCACGCACCATGTGTTAATGCCAACCACGTGTCAGGCACCACATAAATTGCTGGGGACCCAGAGATGCATAAGACATATGCCCTCACCTTCATTCTCAGCTAATGACCTGGCTTCCTACTCTCTTGAGAAATGGAAGCCATCAGAAGAGGAATTCTGTCCACTCCCACTTTCCCATCTGTCAACCCTCTCGCTTTAACTCTGCCTTCCCTCCAGTGACTAGGCTCTTACCTAAAGCCAGCTCTCTCTGTGTGAATACTGGATCCCATCCCCTCTTGCTTACTCAGGAATATCAATCCACCAAATATCCTCTGTATTCTGCATCATCTATTTATGCTGCTCTGAAGTCACTTATGACTTCCACATTGCCAAACCCCATGGTCAATTCTCAGTCCTCGTCTTATTGGATTGATTCCCAGCTCTTAACACAATTGAATCCTCCCTCCTCCTTGAAACACGTCTTCACTTGGTGTTGATGAATCCACGCTCTCTTGGTTCTTCTCGTGCCTCGGTAGGTGCTCCTTCTCATTCATCCACGCTGGTTCCTCATCACCAATTGAATCTCTAAATGTTGGTGCAGCATAGGGATCAATCCTTGGAATCCTTTTTGTTCTCCTCTTACGCTCACTCCATCCATTTCCATGAATATTCACTAACAACTTTCAAATTTAAATCTTGAGCCCAACTTCTTCCTTGAAATCCAGACTCATATATGCAACTTCTTCCTCATTATGACCTCTTGGAGTTCTAATACCTGTGTCAAACTATATTAGACCCCCAATCCAACCTCTAATTACTCCATGCTCTAAACTGGGTCCTCCCTGGTCTCTCTCATCCTAGTTAATGGCAACGCCATTCCTCTGCACAGACCAAAAATCTTGGTGTCATCCGTCACTCTTCCTTTCTCTTACCTACCATATCAATCTATCAGCAAACCCCATTAGTTCCATCTCCAAAATGTCACATAAGTCACATCATGTCACTTCTCTGCTCAAAACCGTCCAGTGATATCCCATCCTACTCAGAGAAAAACCTGCGGTCCTTACCATGGCTTCCAAGGCCCTACATAATTGGCACTGCTCTCAGACACCTCTGACTTTATCTCACGTCACTGTCCTTCTTGTTCACTTGCCTTCTTACTATCCTTGGAAAATCTCAAATATAATCCCACCTCAGGGCCTTTGCACTTGCTGGCCTCTCTGACTAAAATGTTTCTCCTCCAGCTATCTACACGGCTTGTTCCCTCACTTCCTTCAAGTGACTGCTTAAATATTTTCTCACCAGAGGTGTCCTTAGACCTCCTAGCACTGCTTTACTATCCCTATGGACTCTATGGGAACTTTCTTTATAGCACTTATCATTACTGATTTATTATATTTCTATATCTCTTTTCTCTCTTCCACCACTAGAGTGTAAGTTCCTTGAGAGGTATTTTGTTCATTGCAGTGTCCCCCAGTGCCTAAGACATACCAGATAGTAAATATGTACTAGTGAACAGAATTAAAACTCAGCCCTCGCCCTTAAGGAGCTCGTGGTCTAGCAGAGAAGACAGAAATATAAAAATACATTCACAAGGCAATGTAAAAAGTGGATGACAGGAAGCTGTGGGAATGAAAAAGAGACACAATTATTACCCCAAACTGAGGAAGATAGTAGAAAGCTTCCTGGAAGAGGTGATAATTAGAGTCTTAAAATTAAGGAGGAGTTAGCTGGGTAGGGTGCTTTGGTGGTGAGAGAGAGGTGAGGAAGTAAGGACGAAGGAAGAATTGTTGAGAGCATTTTAGGCAGAAGGACAGCAAGGCCAAATGCAGAGAATTTGGAAACTCCCTGCTACGTGCCAGAACCTGGGAGAAACCAGAATCGGTAGAAACATGTTCCTAAGCACAAATCAAGAGGCCAGGAGAGGAAAGACATGAGGTTGGAGCCCTAATAGAGTCATACCGTGGAGCACCTTCAATGCCAAGTTAACGAGCTTGGAATATAGATGACAGGGAGACATTTCAAGGTTGTACACAGAGGTATGGTGGTGTTATTCACCCAGGAGCTCAATAAATTTGTTTTGAGTTAATATAGGCCACATGCCAACTGTTGGGCAAATGACACCGACGTTAGAGTGTTACAGTCCAGCAGGGGATGTCGGTGCGCAGCTACAGTGCAGGGGGGAATGGAGTGTCGTCTGAGCCAGATCACCTCCCTGGCAGTACGGAGGATGGCTGGGAGGGAGACACAGAGGAAGCGGGGAAAGATCAGTTGGGGGACTCATATTCCAATTCGGGCAAGAGATGATGAATTATCAGCCCAGGGAAGGAACAGTGTTCCCAGAGACAGTCAACACCCCATATGTTGTCAACATAAAAGGTAGAGCTTATCTGGAGTCTTCACTCCTCCTCCAGTGCTCCATCTCACACCTGCTCTCCGAAAATGGATGTTCGTTACCTCACAGGCTGCCAGAATCTTCCTGGGAAACCAGCGTGTGGATGAATCTTGAAAATTCAATCTGGCTGCATCCTGAGAGTTTCACATGCTGGTTCTCTGGAACCACACACTGAGACACTTTGCAAGAAAATTTAACAGAAAACAGATGGCAAAAGTCATGGGGCCTCACACAACTGCGAAGGCAAGGGAGTAAACCAAAACCCAAAGCACTAGGACCAGAGTTCCTAGAGCAGACAAAGAAGTGGTGCCCTCCCCTCAGCCTCTTGACTGTGAGGGCTGCAGGGTATTGACCCCCTGTGGGAGCAACTATGGTCTCTGTGACCCAGAGGATGGGTTGGTGCTTAGATTGATGGGTGAATTGTCCTGCATCTCTTCATTCTGTTCCTTCACTCTGAATATTCTTTGAGCTCATTACAACAGCTCAGAATGAACACGCTAAATTTAGACCCAAACTATTTCATGTTTCCAAGGGAACTGTAAATTACTTTGTGAATGTACATACAACACAGCCAGCAAAATTCGCTTGATGAAGCCTTCTCTTACATTTGATGTCTGAAGGCACCTCATAAATTGCTGCCTTGTCCAGGCTTCTGGACAGCTGATAGCCTCAGACAGATTGCCTTTGCTTCCCCATATGACACTTCTGTAGGAGACTCTGCTGGGGGCACAAGGGACTCAAACCTTCAGCTGCTACAGCTTCAAACTCCCCACAGTCCTACATTATGCCTGAGAAGGGTTTGTTGAATGGAGAAGAGAGTCAGGGGCGCTCCATTGCTTATGCTGAGCCATCTAACATGACAGTGCCCAGCCCTCAAAGTCTCAGTGTCCCACCTGATAGTAAAGACAGAAGAGTCAATGACCCAGGAGGGAATAATGGAGCATGGGAAACAGTTTTTGATGAGGTTAGTGGATGGTTTAGGACTGAATTCAGCTGTAGTAAGAGAGACCGCAAATAATGATAGCTTAAACAACATAGAAATTTATTTCTCTCTTGAATAATAAGTCCAGAGACATCAAGTCCAGAGCTGGTACAGTAGACACACAGTGTCGCCATGAACCTAGACTCCTTCTATCATTTCTCCATTCCTCTTATTGTGTAGTTTCCATGCTCAAGTTCACTGCATGGTCCAAGATGGCTTCTGGAGCTCCAGCCATCATGTCCATGCTCCAGTCAACAGGAAGGAGGAAGGTGGAAGGGCAAAAAGGCTGCAATTCTCAGCTGGTCAGCTTCCTATATGCAACTTCCCCACACAATACTCTGCTTGCATCTCATGGGCCCAACCTTGATTACTTGGCCGCTCCTACAAGAAAGACTGGAAAATGTAGTCTTTTAGTTGGATATAATATGGCCCCAAATAATCTCACGTATCCGCCACCAAGAGAGAAGAGGAGAATGCATATTGGGTGGAGTCTCACAGTCTCATCTACAGTTAGGTTGCAGTTATCTGAAGAGCAGAGGACCCCAGACCGCTAATATAATACCACGGACCCTAAAATAACAGCAAATACTCAGTGAGGGGAACAAATGGAAGAGCGGAAGGACTGAGAGAAGGAGAGGAAGGAAAGAACAACCAAGGACGGAAGAAAAAGAAAATGAAAGGAGGAAGGAAAGAAAAGAGAGGAGAAAAGAAGAGGGAATAAGAAAAAGAGAGAAATCAAGAGAGGGCTAAAGAAAGGAGTGAAAGGAAAATGAAAGCCAGGAGTTTCGTGGAGCCTCCATTGTCCACCCTTAGGAGTGACTTTTGCTACCGGGGGAAGTTTTGGATTCCTGTTTCCCAAGCCTAGGGTCTTCTTCTGTGCCCTCTAGGAGCAGAGCTCCCTGCTTCAGCTTGTCACCATAGATGTTCCAGCCCCTTCTCCTGCAATGCCTAGAAAATAGGACCAGCCAGGCTATCTCTGGGTTGCCCTTGACTGTGAGCTTTCACCAGACCAAGCACTCAGGAACACGATGTCCATACTTACTGTAGGATCTACCTCAAGTGTGGAAGTTGCTGCTAATTTAGCCCCTTCTGGGCTGGTCTTGGCAGTTCTCTGTGATTGCCTCCTTCACCGGGGACGCGCAGCCCCTGCGCCAAGACTCCCGGTCAGTTACCCCGTCCCCTCTCCATGCAGGAGGCAGCTCGCCCACATTCCTCCTTGTATCTTACCAGTTGGGGCAACAATGATTCAAGCTTTGGCAGAAGGCGTTGGTGTTCTCACCTCCATCGGTAGCCTGCAGACAGAGAGAGAGGTTATGGTCCATAAACAAGGAGATGTGGGTCCTCAGTTAGAGCCGAAGACTGGCTGATGCCCTTACTAGGTTACCTATGAAGTAATGGTCTTTCATGGAGGTAAACTTTGACGTTCCTCAGCTTTGGATCCAGCCCTTTAGAAGACCACCACCATGCTCTTCATTTCCCCCTGTGGCTGTGCTGAAGGGCATTGGTCCTGTCCCGCTCTGCCTGAAGCCTGGCCCTGGCACAAGAGAAACTTCACTGTCAGCAGAAGCTCTCCTGGCCACCTGGGAGGAGAGGTGCCCAAGGGGATTAAATTATTTTTATTCTAGACCCTCCTAGGACCTAAAGCACTGGGTGGATGCTAGTTCATCCCCCAAAGAGAGGAAGGGAAGAGGAGAAGGGAGAATGTCAACTGTGGTATCACCTTAGTTAGAATTTAATCTTCTACAGAGCAGTGTGTGATCTTACATCTATTTTACATTACCCTCAATACCAAACACAGTGCTCTTCACACATGGTAGATATTTGATATTACTTGTTAAACAAACATATGAGAAAATGTCTATTTTCTCAGCTCCACATAGCTTTAAAAACAAGCACTTAAATAATGAATTAGTATGCAAAATTTCCAAGGAAAAGGTTCAAGTTCTGACTTTTCTCCCAATTGATTCATTCCTCCCTAAATGTCCCTTTGGTACAGCCCCTAAATGAAAAGGCAGTTTTGAGGATGCCCGATGCTGAATGTCATGCAGATGATTATGCAGAATGCGGGCTGCTCCTTGGGCTCTGTGCGGAGCTGTGAATGATTCAGTTCCTGGAATAGGTCTTCTTATGAGAAAAAGCAGATGATGAGGCAAATATCTCCCTTAGTCCATATATGGACATGCGTATAAAGGGTCCCAAATTGCGTCCAAGAGAGAATCCAGAATACTTGGAGTGGCACTAAGACAAAATTTCCCTTCTCATAGAAAATGACATTTTTTTCACTCCTAAATATGAAAGAACCCATTATTGTAGTGATAATTTCCCTTTAAGCAATGATGTTTCACTGGGCCCTCTTCTCTATATGGTAGATATAAACAACTTTTATCTAAAGACAGTGAAAAGGAAGTGGAGAAGATATTTGAAGGACTCCAATGAAAATCTTGGTACTCTGTGGGTATAAAGGAATACTAGGGGGCAGTATCGAGGGGAGATGCTTCTTCTACAGTGGGAAGAGCTTGGAGCCAGAAGTCAGGAGACCTGCATCCCAATCTCAGATCTATCACTAAGAATTGAAAGGACTTCCTTACCTGTCAAATAGAAACGTCTAAGGTGAGCTCTAAATTCTGCTGATTCCATCATTTGGAGTCTGTACTCATTGGAAGTACACAAGGGTGGGAGTGGGGAGTATAGGAAACTATTTTTCGACATAACATAATCTCAACTATTAGAATGACCCTTCTAGCCTGAGATATGAGGTAACAAACATTCTCACTAAGACTTCTTCTAATTCTTGCTTCAGGAACCCTGACTTAATTCCTTCTTCAGAAGTTAATTCCTAAAGGTTGTCCAAGTTGCCGTTCACCCACCTCCCCACTAACGTCTTTCTAACTTTTATTATTACTATGACTACCACAACTTCTGTTGTTATTTAACTTCCTTAGGCTATAAACAGAGCCAACTCTAAACAAAGCTGGCAGAAAATTTGATGACAGTAGAACGAGTTGTCCAACCCACACACTGGGGTCCCAGCAACCATCTGTGGTGGAGTACTGCTAATTTCTTCACCACCAGATGACAACCGACCCAGGGCTATAAAGTAGCTTTTATCTCACATGCAGACTCTATCCTTCTTGTAGAGTTGCATGAGGTGCTGTGTGGAGAAGGTTCACAGGAGAGAGTGTCATGATCAATTAGCAATGTCTGCCATGAGGGAAGAAGGCAGAAGCAGTGACACACATGCCACTTATTTGCTGTCCCTGGGCCCCAGGCTCTTGAGCTACCAACCTGTATCTTCTTGGAGATGAAACTACAATGATGACAACCCAGTTCCTCCAGTGGCAACATCTTTCCTCAACCAGCGACATCATACAACACTCTCCTCCCATCTTCCAGAAGATGGCTCCCAGCTCCTGCCCAGTTTCTCCACTAGTTTCAATTTGCACTCTAAGTTCTCGAGAAGCACTTTACGGAGAGTATCTTATGTAATATTAATCGCATAAGATGCTTTTAAAAGAGGAGCCTTTGATCCTGCATTTGGGAAATGCTGCATGCTAAATATAGCTAACGTTTTCATCTAATAGTTATTGAGCATTTATCATGTCACAGGTTCTAAATGCTTTGCATGTATTAATTAAGTTAATCCTCACACAACCTTATTGTAGGGTACATTTTACAGACGAGGAAACTGAGGCAGAGAGATCACACAACAAGCAACTATTGGAGTCAAAGCTCAATCTACTAGTCCAAATCTAGAACCCATTCTTTTAACCACTATGTGATACTGCCTCCCATTTCTCTCTCTCTCTCTCTCTCATTCTATCTTTATAATCTGTATCTTCATCTCCATATCTACTCTACACCCATATTTACATCTTTATCTATATCTTTCTTGATGGTTTACAAATCAGATTAGCATGTCTGAAAATTTCTTTTGTAAAGAAATCTGTCTGTTTAATTAGGTGATTTCTAAATTTATTTGATACAAGAAACATTATTTTTTTCTTTCTTTGCTTACTTCTACTAACAGCTCATGTCATAGACTGTTCTAGAGCACCATGAAAATATGCTTTTGAGGATTTTCTGAAGGAAAGATGAGACTCTTGAATCCTAGATTCAGCTTTCTGCTTTATTTGGACCAATATTAGTATAAGCAGGTAACTCAAAATCCATGTGAGAGTTATCTAATCTTTCAGGTCCTAAATAATTTAAAGGGAGTTGGTAAATACAGAAAACAGAATCATATCTATCCCTGAATATCCAATTAATTGTTTAAGGAATTGATGGTAGATGATAGACAGATGAGTCAAGTCAAGCCAAGAATAAACTAATAGTAGATGGTGAGCATTTCCACTTACATCAAATGAGAATAGTGTGGTATGGCATAAAAGGCTTGAAATTTGGACTAAAGAGATTTTCATTTGAGCCCAAATTCAACTGATAGCTGGAACTTTATTGTTTGTTATATGCTCAGCTTATAATATTGTGCCTGGTAGGTGCTCAGAAAATATGAGTTGCTTTAAACGAATGTTTGATCTTGAACAATTTCCTTAACCTTCCTGAACCTTAGTTTCCTTGTGTAAAAAATGGAGATGATAATAAAAATTTTAACTTCCAGGGTTGCTGTGAAAAGTAAATCAGATGACCTGATTGTAAACAAGCTTTGATTTTAACGTCTGATGCAAATGTTAGCTGCAAGCACTATCATCATCAACAACAACAAACTTGGTCAGATTTGAAACACACCATCCTGGTTTCCGTCAGTTCTCTCAGCCAGGTCTCCACTGGAGTTGCTCCCTGCTGGAGACGCTGGTCAGCAGTAGGCGTGCGGGGAGAAGCAAGCCCCTGTTACAGACAGAGGTAGAGGAAAGGCCACTAAGACCTAAGTGGGGACGATCCCTAACCAAATTAGCTTCTAGCTCTGAGGAAGAGAGGCCCCCCCAAACCCCTTAGATGCTGGGACATTGGTTTACTGTTGATAGCAGGTGCTCATTAATTGTTGAATTCAGCTAACTTCTACATCTTAAGGTTTCCTTAAGGAAGTAAAATGGTGTTGCCTTAACCTTCCCCTTGACTCTTCCTCAAAGCCTCAAGAAAGATAGGATTTCTAACAGTAAATCCAGACTCCAACCCCAAGTCCATTCTGCTACAATGTATTTCTTGGTGCTGGAGGCAACATGCCTGAGGAAGGTAGCTTCAAACACCACGTTGTCAGTACCTCGCCCACCTGTAAACATCACGAGAAACGCTTGATTCTTCTTCCCTGAAGAATCCTCTAAAGCTGCCCCGGCGCAAAGAGGAGTCACCAGCCCCATGTGACGACGGAACACTTGGAATGTGGCTGGTCCAAACTGAGATGTGCTGTGAGCGTGAAATACACACTGGGGTTCAAAGACTTAGTATGAAAAACAGTAAAATAACAGTAATTTTTGATGTTGATGCATGCTGAAATGATAATATTTTAGCTATATAAATTATATCATTAAGATTAATTCCACTTGTTTGTTCTTACCTTTTTAGTGTGGGCTATAGAAAATTGTAAATGACATGTGTGGCTGACATTGGTAACTTGCATTAATGCTTTTATTGGAGGGTGCGGCTCTATAGCAATGATTTCCAAATTGTGGGTTGTGATGTGTCAGTGCAGCATAAAACCAGTTTAGTGACTTACAACCTGTATTTTTTCCTAATGAAGAGAGTAGAATAAAATGTAATAGAGCAGATTAGAATGCATTCAAAACAGGAAGGAGTGTTTTGTGAAATTTTGGTTTCAATTACATGTATGTGTGTGATTTATGTACTACATATTGGGTTACAAAATGAAAAATATTTCTACTGTCAATAGAGTAAAAAGTGTTTGAACACCCCTTTTCTAAATGATCCATGACGAGACAGTACTTTCTTGAGTCAGAATGTTCCGGCATAAACAGCGAAGGCTGTGTGATTTGTATCTGACCACGGGGATTCAGAGATGAGTCAGGTCAATGCTGTAACTTTTCAGTTCTGCCCAGGGAAACTCTGCAGCCTCTGCTGATGTTGTGCTAGTGGGAGAGAAGGGCGCCCGCGCTATTAACCCATCTCTGTGAGTCATGCAAGTTCAGAGGCCTGAGTAGAAAGCAGTGAGGACCACTCTGTGACATGCCGAGGGCTCCTGGGCCCTGGGAGATGAAGGCAGCGGGCAAACAACATCCGAGCACCCAGAGGGGCAGGAAGTGAGGCCCCCTCAAAGGCAACTTAGACATCGTGTTACCAATTTTATCCGTAGAGGTCTGCCGATTCCTTCAGCACATCCCTGTGAGGCTAGAAAAGTTTCCTCTCCAGTCTAGACAGGGAGTCCACAACTCCAAAGACGTCTTCCCTCCAGATAATTAAGTTAGAAAACACAACCGCTGTGCTTTCTGGAGGCTGAGCTTCAGTGATCTCTGCAGGCTCCAGAGGCAGCTCTCTCTGGGGTAAAGGCCAGCTCCAGATTGATTTGAGACCCCACAAGAGCACAGTGGTAAGTCATGGTTTGAATAACCCTGGCCTTGCAGGAGGCAGAGGCTGAGGCCCACCCAGGCAGGGGTCCTAACTCACCCCAGGGATGCAAGGCCACAAAAGCCGCAGCTCCCTGCATTCTAACAACTGCTTAATCTCAACACTGCCAGGGGGTCTTACCCCTGGAAGAAAGGCCAAGTGGGCTCTGTGTTCCCAGGTCCCAGTCCACGGGGGTGCTGAAAACAGGCTTTGCAAATTTAAGTGCGATGGCAGTGGGCAATGCATAGGCAGAAAGGATGCAGACACATCCCACTGCTGCCAGCTGTCCTTTCAGTCTGCCAGGTCCTTGTCACTGAAGGCCATTTTCATAGCTAATCAGGACACTGCCTCTGGAACTGACGTCACAGGTTTTGATATAAATGAATTCTGTTCCATGATCATGAATTACCCAGGAAACTTGAATCAAAATGCCTCAGATAGTAAGAGCTGATTCAGAACTCATTCAAGCAGAGTCCCACATAGCACCTTGGAAACACTACCAGTCGGATGAACATGTTGTCTAGAACACTTACTTTGAGCTAGGCCCTGTGTTAAATGCTTCATACGTACCATCTATTAAATGCTTAAAACAACCCATTGTTACTTCCATTTTATAGATGAGGGAACTGAGGCTTAGAGAAAATCTGTCACTTGCCCATGATTACACAGCTAGGGCACAGCAGACCTGACTTCAGGCTTATGGGATTCCCAAGCCCCACGTCTACGCACCATCTTATCTCCCACTTCAAGTATCCCTAATTCAAGATCTTAGAAAATGACTTGGTAAGCTCACAACAACATCCACAAACCTGAGCCCTGAGGTAGTTGTAGCGCTGGGGATAAGAATTACTCTCAGAGTCTCTCCGGGTGAGAATCCATCCACCCGGACCCACAGGGATGCTGGTAGATGCCACGCTCCCGGAGTGCTGGGTTTGTGTCCCCCTCCAGGGTCTCTGAACTGGTATTCCTTGCTTGGTCTCCGAGTACTTGAAGCTCTTTCGGGGCACACACTGCATCTTAGTCAGCAGCTTCTGTCTTCCACTCAAACTTGAACTTGGCCACTAGCCCTTCTTAACCCCTCTGAAGGAACCTAGCCTGTACAGGGTAGTGCGTGGGAACCCAGGAACGTCCATCCCCCACCCATCCTGTCCGCTCTGTCTCCTGCTCCAGTCGCTCCCACCCCTGAGAAACTTCTCTTCTCCAGAGCTTCAGGTCTCCCTGCCTGAGGGCCTTGCTGTTCAGATTGGTCAGAAATCACAGAGCGAAGAGGGGAGCCGGCCCTCCCCTACCACAACTCTCTCTCTGGTAGATCTGGTTCATTATTCTGATCAGGACCGAAACAGAATGTCCCCCACAACAGCTACGCGTTCAGACACACTTCTGCACACGTGTTAATGAGAACTGTGCAGAAGAAGCTAGTCACCCTGTCAACACTTGCCCAGGCTCCCAACTGACAGAGAAGTGTGCTTGGTGCCAGGGGCAGGGGGAAAAACACAGAAGCTGCTCTCTGGTTGCCATCTGCCCAGCTCTCCATCACTGCCTTGCCAAGCCTGCACCTGCCTTACCTGCACGACCCTGCGGTCTGGCAGCTGATGGGGACCTGGGCCACCCTTAGCCCTGCCTTCCAGGCCTGCCTGAGCAGGGGCAGTGTCACTGCGCAGTGCTTCCCCAAAGATAGCAATCCCAAGGAATGTCTCTTCCAAATATTGCGCAATCTCAATTGAGTAAATAAACATAAAATTGGGAAAAAATGCACCAAAATCACTAGGGAGTTTTGCTAGATCAGGTTATTGAGAATACAACCTTTCTGTATGTTCTGGTTAGTTCATGATGAGTATGCATTGTTTTTCTAAACACAGAAAAACGCTAAAAAATATAGAGCTGTTGGTTGAGCTTTGGGCATTGGTGTGGGTATTCTGACTCCCAAGGCTCATAGGGTTTGGCTGGTGCATACCCACCTTTCCACCTGGGACAGTGGGATTTGCGTCCTGGTTCTGTTGATGTGTCTCCTCTCCTTTTGGTTCTGACCCTCATGGCTTTAATCCAGCTCTGTGACTTTAGTTGACCCTGGCTGCACCCAGGATACACCACATTATCCACCTCAGTCTTGCCCAGTGTCATGCTCCAGTCTAGCCCAGGACAGCTCCACCTTGGCCCCTGAAGCTGGCCTCCCAGGCCTCAAGTCCAGCTGCTATAGCCCGGTGAATAGCTTTGACCTCTGGTGCCCCTCTGGTTTCTTCGAATCCAGTTTCAGGGATCAAACTGAGCCCAGGAACAACCAAAGGATAATTTAGGAACCCTTGTGATTGCTAGGAGATTGAGTTCTCTTTTTACATTCTAATCAACCTCACTCTGGAAAGCAGACCATTCTCTAAGGGTTGATGATCATCTGCATGAAATGATGGTCCTTCTCTATACTTGGGGGTCAAGAAGATGCACCCCAAGTGCCACCATGGGATTTCTCACTCATAACTACCTGAGCATCCTCACTTCTGCTCAATCCGACCATCATTAATGTAGCACACAGTGGCAAATCGCCATCCTGCTTGTGCCCCCTCTAAACGCTGGGGCTGAGGGAAGGTTGAGGAGGAAAGATAATCGCATGGCTGGCTGCCTCATAACAAACCTCTGACCTGTGCAGAAATGGAAAGCACGTGCTTCTTTATTTTTCGTGTTAGCGATACTGATACCTTCCCATCAGTTATGCGCCACTTCATAGTTTATACAATATTTTCATATCGACTCGATTCTCATACATATTTCCTACTTCACACCTAAGGAAACTGAAACTCAGAGCAGTTATATGACTTGCTCAAGCTCATAAAGCCGGTAAATGAAAATGCCAGGAGACCCAGGGAGATGATGTGTCTTCAAGGCAGGGCCCTGCCCACCAGGCAATGACCCCTCTCTCAAATCTCCCTGAAGTAGCCCTCTGGAGGGGACCATCTATGACCCGGCTCACTGCCAACAACCCCTATCAAATCCAAGGGCAAAGAAGGCCACAAATCACTCCTTCATTTCTGAGAAGAAGCAAGTAAATCCTTGAGACTGACAGGGCCTGAAGAATCAGAGACACCGGCTTTTCTGTGAAGATGGACATGCAGCAGGTAAAGACAATTAGGGGATAGGAACCGTCTGACAGGTCCCAAGGTCAAATAAGAAGAAACAATGTGGCAGGCAGCAGTGATAAAACGTGAAGGGGAAGACCTGTAATCCTGAAGCCATCAACAAGAGGGACTGGAAAGGGGGTAGGCAGGACATTTATTACCCGAACATAAATTGTGCTGATGACCAGCAGGACATGTGTCCCCAGGCCCCTCAGTGTCACCTCACACCCTCCCAGCAGCAGTTCTCCTGGATAACACTGAGGAAAGGAAAATTCCAGAAACTTTGGAAGCAGGAAAAACCAATTTGTGGGAACATGCAGACACCTGAGTAGGTCAGGATGGATGAAACCACATCACACATACTTGTATGTACGTATTTTGAGAGAGAGAACCTACTAGACTTTAGGATCTGTGCTGTATGCCGGGACAAAAGATAACTAGATTACAGACCTGCAACCTAGGGACCCTCTGTTGTTGGGGGCAGAGAGGGCAAAAGCTCTGCAGACAACTATTGTAATAAGTGTAATAACAAGTTCTGCTTGAGCTCAGAGAGGGAGATAACTGTCACAAATTCCTTCTCATCTGAAGGCGTCTCCACGCACTGGATACATCCCTTGACATTCAAAAATGTTCGAATCTTGGTCCCCTCATTTAAAGGCTTTGTGATTTTAAGCAAGTCACTTAACCTCTCTGTGACTCAATTTCCTCATCTGTAAAATGGGTACAATCCTAGTAGCTTGTACAGTTGCCGTGAGGATTAAATGAGTTAATATGTAAAGCCCTTGGAAGAGAGCCTGGCCTGTGCCTGGAATGCATCTGGTCAGTCAGAGAAGGCCCTTCCTTTCCTTCATAGCACAGTCCTCATATTGCAGTGGGTACAATGCACAAATCCTGGGGTGTGTGGTTACACTTGACCAGCTTAGCTGAAGATGGTGAGGATTCCTTATCAAATGCAGCAGGTTTGAACAAACCCAGCCACCAGTCTCCCATCTTCAATCTTCTAGGAAAAGCCCGGAGATGTTGTTATTTTGGAGAAAGACAATAAATATTCATTGTTGACTTAACATTGTAGGCTCATCTTACAGGTCAGAAGCTTGGATCATTCTAGACACATTTGTGAGTCTAGACTAATGAAGCTATAATATTCCACTGCCCACCTCGTAATTATCTTCAAACATAGCCCCTGATGGATATGGTGTGGGAGGTTCTCAGAGCTGGCCTGGGGAACAGTTCACCTGCTTCGGGCTTCCCATTTAGTGAACCAGGCTGGTGTGGTGCTCAGCAGGGGAAACTCTCCCTGCAGGAGTCCTGTTTGGTAATGCAAACTAGGATCAAAGAGATGGTTTTCCTGTTACAAACTCCATGGAAAGCATCCAGTTTTGAGGTGTTGCTAGGAAAATCGGAGAGCCTCTTGGGGTATGGTCCTCCACCCTCGAGTAGGAGAGTTGTTGAGTAAATCCATGGAGAGGAGCAAAGAAAGGCTCCCTCTGCACTGACCGGCTTGGGCTTCTCCACTCAACCTCCCCTTCCCCTTGGCGGCCAGACCCCACCCCACCCCCAGCCCTGCAGCTCAGAGTCGGTGTTGGTGAGCCCCCTGCCCCTACCCCAGCTAGCTGCTCATTAACGCACAACAAATGGCCGAAGAGAAAGTAGAAGGCTCAAACCTTTTTTAAAATTTAGAGAACAAATCCTTGCTGAGAAATAAATAAACCTGTGTCTTCATTTTTTTTAATGTCACTGTACTTTTCCAGTTTCCCTGCGAGGAAAACAAACCCAAGAAGATGTGAGCCAAATTCCTTTCTACAATGTAAATTTCTCAGAAGTAGCACAGATGACGCTCAGAAAACTTGATTTCTTTAATAGCAGCTTTATGGCATGTTATTCATAGAAATAAGCCTCAGTTTGCTCATCTGTAAAGTGGGGCAATATACCCACCTTACGTACTCCACAAAATTCGTAGAAGCATCAACCACGAGTATGTTTATGAAAGCATCTTGGGAACCATGAGCTCTGCAAATGCAGGTGTTCTGTTACTCTGACTCATTTTTGTGCTTTTCAACAGGGGAAAGGCAGAAAGATCAATGTGAGAAAAAATGTTGAAGACTTTTACAGGCAATGAATCTTATTCTCTGCTACAGCACGAAACCACACTGAACCATGTCCACTGTTAGGTTAGCTGAAGGCTGTTGTTAAAATGAAAATGTCACTGTTATTTATGGTTTAAGGCCTACCTGTTCCAAATAGGTTTCCAGAAGGCATTAATTTATTGCCAACACTGTATCTTGTATTACTTTGGCATTTGACTACTAAGGGAATGAGGCGCAGAGGACAGGTAAGGCTTAAGCAGAGTTGGGGACAGGGAGAAATGTCTAGGGTAAAGAGCCCTTCCCAGGAAGCCAGGTCCCTGTGGCTACCTGCAGGGACGAGCACTGGACAGCCATGGGTCAGGCAGGGAGGTCGTCAGACCCAGACCATCTGGAGTTAGTAGATGCTGAGCTGTTACCATGCTTAAGCCCCAAACGAGGAGAAGGGTGGAACAAGGGTGTGGAGAGGTAAGTGGTGGAGCTCCAGAACTGTGTGTGGAGAGAGAGTGTGCGCACAAGGGCTGGAGAGGAAGGAGAGCTCAGGTCAAAGAGAACAGGGTGCCGAGAACGAATTATTTCAGATGTAAGCCCCAACCCTCCAGAGACATCCTGCATCCTCTTGTGGGCTCCTGTGTACCCTCTATGATCCCACAGGGACTTTGGGAACCCTCAAAACCTGCTTTGCTTACCAAAGTCTCAGCAGCCTGGCCATGCTCGGAGCTCACTCAGTGTCATCTGCATTCTTGGTGTGTCAGAAAGGAAGCTGCTTGTAGCTAGATGGTCAATTCTTGTCTTTATTCAGATTGAAAACATTTAGAAGTCCAATATTTTACAATACATATCCCGAATTTAGCAGTTAATAAAATAACATTTGAATTCCCTTGGAGCCCTCTTTTAACAATAATGAACGAAGACTATGCAATATAATTTAATGGAGAGCAAAATGTGTTTTGTCAAGACAGAGAGTGAAAGAAAAGGAATTTAAGAAATTATGTACCCTGAAAACCACTCTCTGAAGTCATGAGGAAAGCTAGTCAGGCCTTACCAACTAAATAATTGCAAAATAAGATAAAAAACAAGCAAAAGGAATCTTTCGAGTTTTTCAGATTAGAATTCATCTTTGGCCAATTGTAACCCCAGATGTTAAGGGTTTCTTAATCATGTTACACCCTACTTGAAAAGCCTTGATGGCTCCACAGGCCCACAGAATACAGAGCAAATTTCTAGCAACGCCAATCAAGGCTCCCTGACAGCTTCTTAGTACCCTCCACTCCTGAACACACACAAACACCCCGGGAACCCTGCTCTTCCTCAGGTATGATTTTCCTCTTTCTCTACTCCTCACTCGATTCAACTGCCTTTCCCCTGCCTCCCCCTTTCAAAATCCTTCTAATTCTTCAAGGCCAGCTCAAAGGCCACCTTTTCCATTGAGCCTTCTCTAGCGAGTCTTGCAGTTGAAATGCTTCCTGCTGCCAGGCTCCCAGAAGAATTTCTCCAGACCTCTGATACGGTGCTCAGCATGGTCTGCTATTTATTCTTGTTATGCGAATACCTTCCTTCCAGTTACACAAGGAGCTACCTGAGATTTCTCTAGCTCACCTCTGACATCTCGAAGGGAACCCAGTCCAGTTCCGGGCATGCAACCAGTGTGTAACCGAATTTCATTAAGCAAGATGTGCTCCATATACTATACTCTCAGCGCTTCTTCAAATTTTAGTTAGAAAATAACTGCTAGCTCATGCACTAGAAAACATAATTCACTTGTGTGTAGCCTTTGAGTCAAGGAGTTACTATTTCATGCTCTAAAAGACATAATTTACACAATGAAGTAAATAACTCCTTTACACCTCTAGAGCTGGACTTTCATAAGTTGTCACCTCCAACATACAAGTCATCTGAAGAAATTAATGGATATCCAATATGAAAGCAATTAGTCAGTTCCTGTTGGAAGGATCAGCTCCAATATAGTTATCTCCTATCATGGGGAACAGCATGAATTTGATATTTGAATCTGTCATTAGGTATTTTTAGAGCAGATGAATTAACTGGTATTCTGGATGTGGGTGAACATAATTTTTAAAAGTGACTACTTCTAAGATTTGTTTGTTTCTAAAGGGTTTCAATGCCCTAAAATCAAGCAAACAATCCCTACATTTACAGTTATAATCAACTAGATGTTCAGAGCCCACATTTATAAATTGGCATGGCCCCACGTTGGTCTCCTAGATGCACTGGTCCGTGGACATCCAGCCATGGATGCACTGCTGATATATGACTAGCTCCCTTATGTCACAGGCACAAACAAGGTATGTGTGTCTTATTGTCATAATCTAGTTGTAATTGATTTTAAGCCTTTGTGAAGACTGAAGATGGTCCCTTCAGAGGCAGAACTTCCTTGCATTTGGCCTTGGGGCTCCAACTAACTGCTCACGCTGTGCCCTTTCCTCTCTCTCTCCACCTGCTCCCCACAATTCGTATCCAGCTTTCTTGCATCACCCCTCCATCTGGACTGGGACATCACCTCTTGAGGTGGCCTTCTCCAGTCACTTCTCCCATACTTATCTCTGTTCAGTGTTAGGAGTGCCTGTTAGACTTAAAAAGAGTGATCTTCGGTTTAATAATAGAGATGGACTGCCTTGCCTTGTCCTTCAATTTCATGTGTATTAGTCTAGGCTTCTCAACTAGATTTTAAGCCCCATGAGGGTAGAGATGACTTTTTGTATTCTGAGCCAATTTCTCAATCTGTTCTGAGAGGTATCTTGGGCAGGAAATATAAACCATCAATTTGGGCTGCAGTCTGACTGGCAATCTTTCTTACAAGGGAATTTTCTTTGCAGTTTTATTAAATGTAAAGAAGAAAAAGATGAAAAGTAATATGATGATTCTTCAAGAAGAATAATTGAACGGCAAATGGTGACATGCTGTTCTCTCAGCTCAGGAAACAGAGACAAAAAATAGATATTAATGATAGCAAAAGGTCAGACTCTTGGAAGAATTCTTGGCCAAAATGATGGAGATTAATTAGAAAGTCATTATTTATATCCCACCTACTTCCAAAGGATAGAGGCAGCTGATGGCATCTACGACTGAGCTGAGAGTCTGGAAATATGACTCAGGATTTAGCTTGACTCTGACTTACTGGATGTAATTGGGCAAAGAACTCCCCTACTTTAAGCCTCATCTATAAAATGGTAATAATCCCCTGGACTGTTGTGAGGATTAAATGGGGTTATATTTTAAGACATATATATAATATAATAAAAAAATCTATAATACAAAAATTGTGTATATATGTATATATATACTGCCAATTGCTCTACACATGTTAAGAATTCTTTGAGATCTATAAAAATTGGATAAATTCTCTCCTAAAGGGGATTCCTATTTACCAAAAGCTGTGGGGAAACCTGGAAGGCAGACTTTCTATCAGCCTTAGCTGCCCAGAAGGAAGCAGGCGCCCTCCCTCAGCGGAAAATGCGCCCAGCCTTGCCAGCTGTGTTGTAAAGAGGGAATTCAACGCCAGATGACCTCACACTCACTTCCAATCGTGACATTTTATTACTCCCTGGGTATTATTCCCTTGATTGATATTCAGGACCCCATTTTCCAGATGAAGAAGGGGTTGCTCTGAGAGGTCAGGTCAATTAGAAGTCTCACGGACAGTACAAGACAGAACCAGAGGGCAAGACGGGAAGCCTGATTCCACCTCCCAGCCGTGTGGTTTCGCTAATCCGCACCGACACAAAGTCACAGACATGCCGGGCTGACCACATGCAGAAAATGAATATGATTCCATCAGATTCCGAGCCCTGAGCCCCTTCCGGCAGACTCCCACATGGGGGCGCGTGGAAGTGAACTCGGCTCAGGAGGGTTGGGCGGCCAGGCCCGGTGGGAGGCGATGGACGCCCCAACCTGGCCTCTGCCTCCTCCCACATCGCTCCCCTCCTTCCTGACAGCTCTGGGCCAGCCATAGAGCCCTGTCTGTGGGGAGGTCTCTGCCCTCAGGTTCTTTTTAGAAATCTGACAGGCCCAATAAAGGCCCAGTGCTGACGGCGACGAGCAGCCCTGATGCTGCCTCTCCTGACACAATGGGGCCGGCTGTAATCGCATTACACCCTCGTCTCTCATAATTACCCTCTTTCTCCAAGTGACAGAGCATCCCAACGGCAGGCAGGAAACTATTTTTAAACTAATTCTAACTGAAAAAAAAAAAGCGTCATTTTTTTTTCACAGATATAGTTCTGGCTTATAAATCACCCCCAGGGACAGAGTGGAGACCACAGTTGGCAGAAGCTGGAAAATCCAAAGAGAGCACTGGCAGCCCACCCGGGGAGACCACCACCTCTTCATACCTGCCCAACAACCTACACACTCATTTTTTTCTCTCCCTTTTGTTTCCTGAGGTCCTTCTGCTCCTGTTTATTTCTTCCATCCCTCCTCTGACTCTAGGAGGAAATAAAAAGGAAAAAACACAAAGGCATAGTTTCAATGTGAATGACTCCTGACTGTTTCACTTCCTCTTCTCCGCCTCCTGCCTCCCACCCCACACCCACCTTCCTGAGACCAGTTCTGCTCTCCCTTCTCCTCCGAGGCTGGGAAAAGGTGACAGCTAGCACAATATTTCTCTATAACCAAAAGCTCTTCAATGTGCAGAAATCAAGCCAGGAGTGGGCGGGTGGAAGAGGATGAGGGAAAGAAAAGCCACTTAAGAACAACTTCAGCTGGAGGGGAGAACTTCAGCTGACTGGGGTGACCCACGTCTCCGAGTAGGCCTCCCAGGAGAGCAGTGGGCACCTCAGTAACACAGCCCCAACTCACCCTGGAGGACCATTCTGCTCTGGCCGGCATCTTACAAATTATCTTTGGTGCCGCCATGATCACTGTATTGATACGGAAGCTGGAGTGGAGGAAATGAATCAATGGCATCACGTGAATTTCTTGAGTACCAATCTATCGAATTACTGCAACTCCCTTGCACTCTCATTTGTAGGGTCTTTAGCTATCTGTCTGCTCACGACTGTTAGGGTATCAATGAATCCTGGGTATTTTATCTGTCCCTTGGGTTTATATTTTCTCTTGCTACCTGTAGAATTCCTGTCTGTTCCTCTCATCAGCTTGGCTCTCTGCTTTTCCTCTTCTCTGTCTTCTCTGCTTTTCCTTCCCTCTCTGTTCCCCCTCCTTTTCCTCCTTCTCACCCCTTTGACCAGCCCGTTTTGGTTCTGGTCCTGGAGTCTTACTAGCTTTAGTTGGATGACCCATCTGAGGGATGAGAAGATAGTGACAGGGGAAAGGAGGCTACCGGTCCCCTCAATTCTCCTAGGTTGCCTTTGATGACAGAGCCTTTCATCTAGCTTAGAGGTGCAGCCACCACCTCCCACCAGCCCTCGCACACAGGTCTCAGAGCAGGGGAGACCCCTCCACAGAGACAGACATAAAAATAGCAGATGAGGCACTCCTGGATAGGCCACAGGATTAGACCAGGCCTTCCTCCTAGGAAGCTGCAGAAATTTGCCCACCAGCGTCACTGAAAAACCCCGCAGAAAGAGACTGGACGGCCTGCAGAACAGCCAGCATTCTTTGTGATACAAAGGAGTAGAAGGCGGGGGTAGAGAACGAAGTCAGTAAGAGAAGCTTTCAGGGTCACAGGAAAGAAAAGCTGCTGTGAAATAAGCAACATGAGCTTAGAAAAACTAAGGGCACGTTTATTAAGTAGGCATTAAGTACACCTTAGTTTCATTCTCCTTTCCCCTTCAGTGGGCTTCAGATGGATGAGAAAAATGAAGGCCTTCATGCCGTTCATCCCACCCTCTCTCTCTGCCCATCCCCAGAAAAGCAACCTAAGCCAAATGGAAGTGGAGAGGCAAGAGCAAAGCATCTCTGTGGTGTGGTTGACAATGGCTTATAACTGAGCAAGTGGGGACGCACCACAGGGAGCCTCAGAGGAGCCAATGAAGTCAGAGGGAGTCTGTCTGTGCAGGCCCTGGCTTTCTTTAACTGCTGGCTCATTGGGGAATTGTCCTGAGAAAGGGCAAGTTTAAATAGTGTCCCCGACTCCTCTAGGATCAAGGTTTACTGGTTTAGAATTGCTCTTGATTCTTTGGTACACAGTGGAGGCTGGGCACTTTTAAATAAGGAGCCATCAGACAAGCCTTCTCTCCAGGGGGAGAGACAGAAGCAATTTCTGGGGTAGTAGCCTAGATTGGTAGAGAAAACACTAAGCTAAAAGTCATCGCTGTCAAGAAGTCCTAAATCTGATCCCGGGAGAGGAGAGTGTTGATTTGCAAGAGTTCTAAGTCTTTTCATGAGAATGGTATGTGGCCACTAATTAAAGCTGGCCGAAAAAAAGCAGTTAAGAATATAGTCAGCAAGATCTGGGCTCATCCTTCTCCTCTGCTCATTAGCTGTGCAATCTTGGTCAAATTCCTTGGCCTTTCCTGAAGCTCGTTTTCCTGTTCTCAATTAATGGAAATAAAAAGAAGACTTAGCATCATAGTAAAATCACCACAGAGCCCTACTGGCTGTTTACAGTGGGTCTGATTGATTATCCCCTCTTCTGATTGGTTATTGCCTGAGCCATATTAGTTGGTAAACATCTTGACTCCTAAATATCACTCCTTCCTAGCTTATAGGATTGTAGTAAGGAATGAGTAAATTAATACAAGGAGAATGCTTAGCTTAACTTGGCTCGTGGTAAATGCCCAATTAGCTGGGGGTGTTTGTTATGGATTGAATTGTGTCCTGCAAAGAAGATACGTTGAAATTCTAACCCTAGTATCTCAGAAGGTAACCTTATTGGGAAATAGGGTCATTGCAGATGCAATTAGTTAAGATGAGGTCATACTGGAGTGATGGGCCCCTAATCCAATATGACTGATGTCCTTGAAAGAAGATAGCCATGTGAAGACACAGAGACAGAGAAAATGCAATGAGAAGATGGAGGCAAAGCCTGGGGTGACGCAGCTGTACGCCAAGGATTCCCTGCCATCACCAGAAGCTCAGAGAGAGGCATGGAATAGATTATCCCTCAGAGGGACCAGCCTTGATGACACCTTGAATTTGGACGGCTGTTCTCCATCAGTGTGAAAGAATTAAGCTCTGCTGTCTTAAGCTCCCCAGTTAGTGCTGATTTGTTGCAGCCATTCTGGGAAGCTCATACGGTGTTCTAGTGAGTAGACTCCTCAAAGGTCGCATAAGACCATGAATTCATAAAGTATCAGAAAGAGAAGACGTTAACGTTCATTCCAGTCCAGTCTCTCATGTGATAGGGGAAAGCCCCTCTTCAGCATCCTCACTAAGGAGTCCTTCAACTGGTGCCTGAACACCTCCAGTGACCAGGAATTCATTACCTATCATGACAACCCAGTAGCTCTGACAATTAGAAAAGCATTCTTTATATGAAGCCAGAATCTCTTTCCCTGTAGATTGCCTCATTGGTGGAAACTACCACCCTTGGACCTTTTACCATATAAAAGTCCAATCCCTTGGCATTTAGTAGTCTTCCAAATACTTGCATTCATGGAATAAGCCATGTTCTTGCACATATCAGAGGTTGAGCAAATGCAATTTCTTTTGTGTGCAATGAACTTCTGCTTTCTCTACCTAAAGAGTAGTCCATTAAAATCCAGCTCGGTATTATCTCCTGATAGACTAGGTTATGCTGCAGGAAAAAGCAATATCAAAATCTGTGCCTCCAAAGTCAGAGGATTATTTCTCTCTCACACAGCACATATCCACTGTGGGGCAGCAGGGACACCCTGTTTATCGTGGCTACTCAGGGACCCACTCTGAGAGAGCAGCCTTACATCACCAGTCACCATGGAAGGGAGAAAGCTCTGGAGGGTCTCCCATCAGCAATTAATGCCGCAACCCAGAAGTGACACACAGCACTTCCTCTCACAGCTCATGGGCCAGTACTTGTAGCATGACCTCACCTACCCAATGGAAAATGTAGTCCTTCCATGTGTCTGGAAAGCCAGGCCAGAAATACTGGGCAAATGGCACTGATGGCTCCCCCACCCCCTCTGGGAGCTTTCCATGCTGCCCAGGGCAGCGTTGCTGGTAGCACCCCCAGCCCCCTCAGGGCATTTTGTGTATTTGTTGGTCATGGTAGTTATCACATTGCATTGTCATTATATTTAGTTGTGTTTTGTGAAAATTAATAAACAGAAACCTCATTAAATTGGATTCAGGAGGCCAAAAGGGGGAGTACTCATGCCCTACATTGATAGCAGAGTCCAACAGGAAGAAGAAAGACTTGCTCTTCTTGCCTGGCAGGAAGCTCAGCCAGTGAGAGACTGTCACAGCTCCGTCAATAAAGCCAGTACACACAGAACTCTCGATTCCTCCAATGGACTCTTTGTTTATAATGGCCCTCCCAAGTTCCTCTTCCTCTCTGGAAAAGAGTTTCTCCTCTCTTTGCTGCTGGGGACTTGCACGGCTTAGCATGGTTGCAGACCCCGAAATTGCAATTCTTTGCTGATCCCAAAGAAACCCATTTTTGCTGGAGAAATAACTGGCTATTTGTTTAAGGTCAACAGTTTCCATCTCCTTCACGAGACTGCGAGTTTCTCAAGGACAGGGACTAGATTATAATAAATGTTTGGGATGTGGATGCGTTTGAGAGATGTGACCATACATCCACAGTAAAAGCCAAAGTCCTTATGGTGGTTTACAAGGCCATAGCTGGTCTGGCCCCCACTGTTCTGACCTCCGCTCCCTCCCTCTGCTCCCTCACCTGCCTGGCCGCAGTCTCGCTGTCACTCAAACTCACCAGGCCGGCTCCTGCCTCGGAGCCCTCACACTTGCTGCTCTCCGTGCCTGGAACGCACCTCCTCAGCCATCTGCCGGACTCCCTGCTCCACTTCTCTCGGTCTCTGCTCAGCTGTCACTTTCTCAGAGAAGCCTTCCCTGACCGTGCTCTGTAGAATAGGAATGTGACTTCCCCTCCATAACTCCCCACCCGTGATCTTCTTTTATTTTTCTCCACAGTCGTTACCACTTCCTGCCACAAAAACGCACAAATGTATGTTACATTGTCATATATTAAATACCATATAATATGCATTATATGATATACATAATTATTTTGGGTATTTATTTATTTATCATCCATCCTCCCCTCCTTGTGCCCACACACACACAGACACACACACACACACATTCATTAACTTCTATAAATAAAGAAACTAGCATATAGTAGGTGATCAATAAATATCTGTCAGAGGAATGAATGATAAAGGAATAAATGTACCTCCTGAGTCTTCACTTCCCTGGACCCAGAGGGAGGTAAATTCCTCCCTCTCATATGACAAGATTTCGAGTCCCTTCAACAACCTAGCCACCTAGAAGCGATCAATGATCAGTGCAGTACAGAGCAAAACCGCCGCCTGCTCATCTTTTATTCTGCTTTTCAATTAATAAAACCTAAGTTTAAATAAGATTTCGGAGGCTACAAAAATCACACTGTAGACTGACTCATGGTAAGTTTGGTTATTGACCAAAATCTTAAGTGTTTTTCACACCTAAAGCTGTACCTTCATTTCCATATATAATTTTGTAGTTGTTGCTTTGGACCAAAGTGTAGAATCTAACATTTTTTCCCTCTTAATTTTCCTGTCATTTGTCTTCCTTTTCATTTGTAACATTGTTTATTCTTTCAGTTATTTATTGAGTGTTGACTATGTGCAAAAAGCCATGTTAAGTGTTATGGGTATCATGCAATAATTTCACAATTTCCAGAAGAAAAATGTTTTTCAGCAATATCAACATGAATCAGACAAACCAACTTTAGGAAGAGCGATGCTGAGGCTTCCTAGCCTTGAATGTAAGTGTAAATGACTGAGAGAGAGCCCTTCCTGGGAAGCTTTCAGTGATGGAAGGGCAGCACGGTGCTCCAAGGATGCAGTGCCTAGAACACCTGAAAGAGGGAAGGCAGGGAGCCCCTGAGGCGGATGAAGGGGTATGGCGAGAGCTTACAGTTTCGAGGGCAGTTTGGTTCAGACGTGTCACTCCATCTATCCCCAAGGCTGACATACGTCATCCAGATGTGACCAACAGATTGCCACCTCCCACATCTCTCCAAGAACCCCACCCTTCTTTGGACAAGGGTATGCTAAGGTTTGGCTTTCCTCTTGTCCACTAACGGATGAGACTTCTCACATGGTCTAGTGATTTCAGGGCAGCCCTTGGATAAGAGAAGAAGCAGAGCAATTATTCTATTTGTCTAAAAACTATAGTTATTTATTTCAGTCAATGCCAGGTACTAGGTAGTATTATACAAATAATAACTCAGCATCACCACAATTCTATAAGGTAGGTACTGTTGTGATCCCCACTTTCTAGATGGAAAAATTGAGACACAGAGTGGTTAACTGATCTACCCACAGCTAGAAAGTGAAGGAGCTGGGTTTGAACCCAGGCAGCCTGACTCCAGAGTCCATGATCTTAACTGTTCTGTTTCACTGCTTCCTTTTCATATTGGGAGCAGGCACAGATCATGCTCCAATATATGGTATAAAGGCTGAGTAATAAATCAGCCTTTTATACTAGTCACTAATACAGATTACTCCTAATAAAAACCAAACCTCAGAGTCAGCCCTAATGGCCTACTGGTTAAAGTTTGGCTCTCTCACATCTTCGGCAGCCTGGGTTCGGTTATTGGTCACTGAACACACACCCTGTCTGTCAGTAGCCATGCTGTGGTGGCAGCTCACATAGAAGAACTAGAATGACTTACAGCTAGGATATGCAACTATGTACTGGGGCTTTGGGGAGGAAAAAAAAAGAAGAAGATTGGAAACAGATGTTAGCTCAGGGAGAATCTTTCCCTGCCAAAAAAAAAAAAAAATCAATACTCAGACGTTATCCAGTTGAACTAAAATTGAAGACAATAGTGAATAACTTGAGGATAATGAAAAGAAGTTAAATGAGCTGGAGAATGATTCAACCTTTGGCTCACTGAGCATTTGCTCATTAATTCATTTGCTGTTGTTGTTTTGTAATATTTACTCTTTTCATATGAATGTCTTCATCTTCTCTTTCTGTCTAAAGAATGAACTTTTTTTTTTTTTTTGAGGAAGATTAGCCCTGAGCTAAGTACTGCCAATCCTCCTCTTTTTGCTGAGGAAGACTGGCCCTGAGCTAACATCCATGCCCACCTTCCTCTACTTTTTTATACATGGGATATCTACCACAGCATGGCTTTTGCCAAGCGGTGCCATGTCCACACCGAGGATCCGAACTGGGGAAACCCAGGCCACTGAGAAGCAGAATGTGCAAACTTAACCACTGCGCCACTGGGCCAGCCCCATTAATTCATTTGTTTATTCCTCCTTCCACGCATCCACCCAGCCATTTATTGTACAAGCACAGATAGGGCACTTGTGCTGTCCTAGGCACTCATCACACACGGCAGATGAACGTGGTCTGATCTGAACTGACTTAGCAGTCCGGGTGGAGCAGAGCAGGCACAGGAAACCATGGTCCAGCGTGGCAGATGCTGTCAGCGGGGGCTCGTGGGACACGGGGCATTCACACAGCCTGCACTGGGGAGAACAGATGAGGGACAGGAGGAAAAAGGGCAGAGAAGAACGCTTCATGGAGGGAGGAACGTTGGATCTGGCCCCAACAAAACTTTCCAACCTCAGTATTCCTGGGAAGATCTTAGAGTTACACAGTCTCCATCAGAGACAACAGAAAATTGAACACGCTTTTCAAGAAAGGCCCTGGAGCACAGGAGTGAAGAACACAGGTGTTGGATCAGTCAGGCCTGCCTTCAAATCTTACGCTCTCTAGGCAGAATTTCCTCCATTATAAGATGGGGATAATCATAACGCCCCATCGAGGGTTGTTCTGCAGGTCAAGTAAGATTCCGCGTGAGGGGCGCAGCACGGTGTGGACATAGCACACCTTCAATAAATGTTAGCTCTCGCTTGTTGCCTTCCTCTCAGACTCGTAGTTTCTCTCACTCCCTCTCTTAGTCCTTAATCTTCTTAGTAGCTCTAACACCACCTTTAGAACCAAGGTTTGTAAGCCTCTTTTCTCTTTTACATAGAGAGTAGAAAAGAAGTATAATTTCTGCAAAACTGATTTACATTACAGTAAATTTATCGTTCTCCGTGGTTCTCGGTGACTAGGTAACCAGCAGAGGAGCTAATTCATTATTTTAGCAATTTAAACAGTACCTCAGGAGAAAGGCACCCTGTGGTCACAAAGCACTGGGTCTATACTAATGAGAAGATTAAAAGAAAGTTCAGAGCATACAGTCCCAGATAATCACAAATGTACCCAAGGATTATTAACAACCACAATTACCTGTAACTATATTATCTGCCTGGTCGGTTATTCTAAAGTCAACTTGTATGGAATAGATGAGCTTAGAGGAGTTAATAAGTTATTCTGAAGTGGCTGGCAGAGGCCCTTCATAATAAATATCTGGAGAAATGTGAGGGTACGCCAAAGGCTCCATCCTTCATCATAATTCTCACCCAGCGGTGAAAAGATGCACTGAGTTCTCCTCGGAGGACTGGCCCATCCACAGAGCCCCTGGCCCAGGTCCTCGTGTATCCTCTTCACTGGAACCACTTGCCCACCATGGGGACGAGATATGTGTTCTAGATAAGCCTTTTGGGAAATCAAAATGTTCTTCTGAAGAAGCAGTGTCCATTTCCAGGAATCGATTCCTCCAGGAAACAAAGCTCCGGGCTTTTATGACCGTGGTAGTCGTTGTCCCTTCCCAACCTCCCCCTTGAAAACCTTTTGTGCCTATTCTGTAGCTCTGTAGGATTGTGCCCTGTGTGGTGCCGAGCTGCAGGTCTCAGAGATCTTCTCGTTCCTTGGTTTCTCTTGCAGATTCCCGCAACTCCATGCTGTGTGCTGCAGGCTGGTCTTGAACCTGGAGCTCTTGCTGAGAGAATGGGGGCAGACGGGGAAACAGTAGTCCTGAAGAACATGCTCATTGGTGTCAACCTGATCCTTCTGGGCTCCATGCTCAAGCCAACAGAGTGTCAGCTGGAGGTCACCACGGAAAGGGTCCAGAGACAGGCAGTGGTGGAGGAAGGAGGTGGTGCCAACTACAACACATCGGGCAAAGAGCAGCCTGTGGTCTTCAACCACGTGTACAACATTAACGTGCCCCTGGACAGCCTCTGCTCCTCGAGGCTGGAGGCCTCGGCCGAGCAGGAGGTGAGTGCCGAAGACGAGGCGCTGGCAGAGTACACGGGCCACACCTCAGACCACGAGAGCCAGGTCACCTTCACCCACAGGATCAACCTCCCCAAAAAGGCCTGCCCGTGTGCCAGCTCCGCCCAGGTGCTGCAGGAGCTGCTGAGCCGGATTGAGATGCTGGAGAGGGAGGTGTCGCTGCTGCGGGACCAATGCGACAGCAACTGTTGCCAAGGAAGTGCTGCCACAGGTAGAGTCTTCTGGAGGGAGGGGGAGGAGAGGGCTGAGCAGAGAGGGAGAGGGAAGAGAGAGAGCGAGGGAGCAGCCACCCCCTGCGAAACCTGGGGAGAAAGAGTGCCCTCGTCCATAGCTCGGTTACTATGTCTCTAAGATCTAAACGCGGTCCTTCCCGGGGGATCCGGGCAGGGACTCTACACTGCTTAGCCAGTTTGAAATACATTAACCTGATTTTGGGGGGATGTGTCAGGTAATGGTACATCGCTTCAGCACGGCAACTTCTGTGGTGAGCAGGGAATTTGATGTCTGTCTTCATTCGTCTTTGGTTTTCACAGGCTGTCGAAATGATATCTACCCGTGTTAACCTGAGGGACTAGAGAATGCAGGCGCTCGATTCCCTCAATCACGGCCTCTCTCCCATTGAGTAAATGATAGTCATTAAGGTCTCGGAGGACCTGTCCCCGTCTTCTCTGGCAAGATGGAAGTTTTAGCCCCTGCCCTCTCCACCAGTGCACATCTGCTCACACACACATGCACACACACGTACTCACACACATTCACAGGGCTTATTCCGTCCCCCAAAAGGCTGAATGACCAGGAGATGCACTTCTAGCCTCACCCACCCCCTGACTAGTAACACTTAGGAATTACTGTTTTTGCCCCTCTGAGAGAAGTCTTCAGAGCCAGACTTCCTGAGTTCAAATCCTGGCTCTGCTATTTGCTACTTTGTGACTTAAGTAAGTTGCATAACCCGTGCCTTCCTTTCCCCATCGACAAATAGTGATAGACCAGAAGGGCAAGGAATTATTAAATATGAAAGCATCTGTTTGGATGGAAGTGTGGCTTCCAGTAAGCACCATATAAGCAGTAGCTATTACTAGCTGACCCCCAGTGAGCAGAAATTGTGTTCGTCCCCTTATGGGCCCCACTTCCCTCACCCAAAGCTACCTTAGAGCCACGCCATTCATCCTTTAATAAGAAGAGGAATTTGTCCTACTCTCCTGGGTTTAAGCTTTCACCTCTGTAGGGTCCAATAGCTCAGGGCTTTCACAGAGATGAAAGCAGGAGGTGGCAGGATGACATTTTAACAGGGCCTGGATGGCACACACGTCCAGAGGGATGTCAGACACATTCATCCCGAGACATAACAAGATTAGGGGCAGTGTTGAGTCGTGAAATATTTCATGGGTTTTCTCACCTCTTTCTCCTCCTCACCACCAAAACTATAAATAAATAATCTGAAGGAGAGAAGAGAAAGGCCGGTTGTTCAGTCCTCTGTTCCTCAGTGAGAGCAGTCAGGTCAGTTTACCTTTTCAATGGAGCGAGGCAATGCGGGGAAGTCACAGGTGTCCTTGGACATGGACTCTTTGCTGCCCAGGACGCTGGGTGGCTCTTGTGAGTAGGCTTTTTACCAGCCTCCAGCCAGGCTCTCTGGCAGACGTGGAAAAGTCTACCAGCAAGAGCTATGTTAAGCTGTGTCAGCGTAGTATCCTTTCCGGCCCTGGGGGTTGCGTGAAATGACAGAATTTAACAAAGATCTAACTTACTTGATTTCACATCCCCAGGGCCAAGTGCAGAGAACGATGCCAAGCAGGTACTGGGTTTGTGTTTGTTTAATAAGTTTGTTGGATTCATGCTAGACAGATAAATTAGCCACTGTGGTAATAGCATGGGAACAGCTAGGACAGAGATATGCATAGAATCCTAAAAAGATCCCAGCAAACAGCAACTAAGTGAGACTGAGGTTCTGGGAAGCCTTTGACGTGAGCCTGGCGCTTGGTTGTGATGAACGAGCAGAGTGAGTTAGACAGCAGGACGGAGAGGGCCTAGCGTGGGTCTGCAGAGCATATGACCTTGCCCTGCGGAGTAGGCTCAGCATTGAATCTACTGACTGAAGGATCCCCGTCAGTCCCCACAGCACCTGGGTGTCTTTGTCAGGGACTGTCCCCGGGCCTTCAACCTCCTTGGCCTGCCCAAAGAGAGAACGAGAGAGCCAGAACATTTACACCCCCCAGGGACAGCGCTTAAGCCATGGTGAGGTGTGACCTGCACTGTGATCAGAGCACTCTGCAGGACTGAACCCGAGTTACCCTCACTGGGACTTTGCCTGGCAACGCACCCTGGCTTGGGCACCTTCCCTCCCCAATCTTGCCCTCTCCCAAACCGCTTTTTCCTGGGAGCATTTTCTAATAAGTCCCTTTCACCTGAATCCTCATCTCAGGTCCACTGGTAGGGAACTCAAGCTACGACACTGAAGGTGAGCTCCTGAAGGACACATGACCAGCTGTCACTCATCCTTGCCCCAGCATTATGCTAGGCACAGACAACCCATATTAGGTGAAAATATTTATGAAATTGATTACCTACCAAAGTAGGTTGAACCTAACTCTCATCGACACAAACCTCATCAGAGAGTGAGGAGAGGTCCGTGCCCACCCTTCCCCATGCACCATTTACAAGAGGTGCCATGATGCCCTCTGACCTTCTCCTTGACTGTTCCAGGACAACTGGACTATATCCCTCACTGCAGTGGCCACGGCAACTTTAGCCTCGAGTCCTGTGGCTGCATCTGCCATGAAGGCTGGTTTGGCAAGAACTGCTCAGAGCCCTACTGCCCCCTGGGTTGCTCCAGTCGGGGCGTGTGTGTGGATGGCCAGTGCATCTGTGACAGCGAATACAGTGGGGATGACTGCTCCGAACTCCGGTGCCCGGCAGACTGCAGCTCCCGGGGGCTCTGTGTGGACGGGGAGTGTGTCTGTGAAGAGGCCTACACAGGCGAGGACTGCAGCGAGCTGAGGTGCCCTGGGGACTGTTCGGGGAAGGGGAGATGTGCCAATGGTACCTGCTTATGCCAGGAGGGCTACGTCGGTGAGGACTGTGGCCAGCGGAGATGTCCGAACGCCTGCAGTGGGCGAGGAGACTGCCAGGAGGGCCTGTGCGTCTGTGAAGAGGGCTACCAGGGCCCTGACTGCTCGGCAGGTAGGAAGGGGAGCTCCGTGGGGCGCTTGGCAAGGGTGGTCCAGCAAACTGACTGGAGGTGGGAAGAGAGATGGGAGGAAGGTGAATTTTAGGCAAACTAATTCCCATGTGAGTTGTTCTCATTTGCTTTCCAAGAGCGCAGATTTCTTGAGTCAATCACAACTGTCGAGGCAGAGTTAAGGGGGAAAAGGGCAGGAACCATAAAAAGTCAAGTTCAGGCTGAAAGTTGGATCTTACCCCTGAGACTAGAAGAAAAGCAGTGGTGACAGCATTCCACCGTCCCACAGGTGGGGGAGGGCAGAGAGTCAGGCCTTGGGACCACCCTAGGCAGTGCCACTCTCCCACTCAGAGGGCTTCCAAGAGCTCCACCTGCTACGAAATATCCGCCTTGCCTGTTGCCATATTCCAGGGACACATCCTTTTACAATGAATGAGATAACCAGACGAACCAGGCACTCTGGTTATTTTGGAGCTTACAGATTGCAAGGTGTTACTAATTTATTAGATGATCTAGTGTCCACGTGGAAAAAAGCATTTATAGGCAAGGAATTAAATTTAAGCAGAAATAAAGTACTAAAGGCATCAAGCACCAACTCCCATTCTAACAACTAGGACAGAATATTAAAAGGCTAGGGCTCCCTTTGTTCCAGATGACATATAGCAAATTGGAACCAACCCCATATGTAGTCTATACCATGGAAACCGATACAAAGGTGATGTCTTAAAATGAAGATCTAAATCCAGCAGCAGGGAAAAATACCAATACCTCATTGGAGATTTTTTTTTTTTTGCCTAAAATCAGATTATTTTCGTCATCTCACTATAACTGCTCATCCTCTTCTAACTAAATCAAGTGACTCTTGCTGATACATTTGTTTGTGTTTTAAATGGTACAGGTTAAGCAATTGATGTTTTCCGTTTACACTTCAATGTGTAACAGTGGGCTCAGAGTGCCCACTGAGAAGCTTTAAAATTAAAAATAACAGCAAATAAACATTTTTAAACCATCTGATGGATTGATTCTAAGAATTTTCTGATCAGCCTTCTGACATCAGTTTACAGGGGAGATCCTTGGAAGCCAGCGTCATCAGCCTTTTGTTCTTCAGCATCAGAAATGCTTCTCACTTTATAGCAGACCAGCTAGACAAGGTTCCTGCATCTGTGACTTCGACTTAAATTCTTTTAAGAGATCAATGGCCATAACGAAAAGAAAAACAACATATTTTCATATTCCTCATTTTTTTCCATTTCAGTTATTTCATTTGGCCTCCTATTTTTGTGTACTGAATTGAAATATCTTTCTAAAAATGTAAATAGTCGTTATACTAAGCAGAAGTGAAGCCTTGTTTCTGAATCCAAAGTCACTAGGCAGTTGCTGGGGAGGCTGAAGCATGGTCCTGGTTCCCACCGACAGGACGAGGCTACCTGAAGGCCCGTGAGAGGATGCTAAGGGTCAGTTGGACCACTGCTGCATATGGCTATTCCACAGTCCACACGCTTCTTAATAGAATTGATCTTTGTTGGGCTGGACATACCTGTCCTGTTCTTGACCTTGCTTTTCTACAGGGATGGGTTCACTTACAAACAGTCTTGATCTGATCCAGGGTCCAAACTGAACTGGAGACAAACTCTCCTGGTCACTCAGGGAAGACTCAGCAGCTGCTAGCATAACTACAACTGGTGAAGTCCAAACCATGAGCACATATTATTTCCAACACGTTATGTCCACGCTGTTTGAGAAAGACTTCTAGAGGCCCAGATAAATTCCTTTACAGGTTCCCAAAGCATGTGAGGAAGGACAGTTGCATAATCTCCATCTGTTTCTATAGCAACCCTGGAGCCACTACTCACTGCAGGAGGTGCTGCTCTGAGCGCCAGCCTTTCAAACCAAGTGCCAGGGGTCTCTTCCAGAGAAGTATCTAGGTCATTATCTAAAGTGCTACTTTGCTTGCTCTTTGTGGGAAAGCCGTAGGAGAGGGGACTATTTACCCACCGTTTGACATTTCTGGCCAGGTGCACACACTACAGCACTATTGCTCCCCTTGCCAACAGGAGTGAGGAGAGGAGAAGGAAGAGTAAGGAAGGGGAAAATATGGAGAGCCACAAAATATACTTCCCCGGAGGTCATTCTTTTCTCTTGGCAAGTGCATGGAAAAGAGCTGCCCATTGTTTGGATTTCATTCTGAGGTCCCCTAGGATCCTAGAGCTTGAATGCAATTGAATAATGTCACAAGGCCACTATATTTGACTCCTAGCCTTGATCTTTGTGCAGAGTATGCCATGAGACAAAAATCTCAACCTTTCTGCCTCTGTTCTCTGGCTGTGTAAATATAATAGAACAAAAAATTCATGAATATGAACACTTAAAACAGGCCTTAGAAACAAGCTACTCTGGGCTTCTCATTTTACAAATTTAAAAAGCAGCAGTCGAGAGAGACAGAGAGATTTTTCCAGAGCCAGACCGCTAATTAATGGCAGAGCAAGAATAAGAACCTGATCTCCTACCAACTTCTAGCACTCTTTAATCCTCTCTGGGATGCTAAGTAGAGTGGAATGGAAAAATAAAAATTTTAAAATCCACATACGCAAAGAAATAGTCTTTTGATATGAAAGCTGAGCCCTGTCAAATGATAAAAAAAATTAGGTGTTGGAGGTGGAGTAGAGAAGCACGTTAAACCATTTGTCCGCATGTGCCCCCAGTGAAGGCGCTTGGTGGGGAAGCCTGCCAGTGAGCTGGCCCAAACTCCCTATGAGTCAGCAGGATAAAAGAACCACCAGAGCAGGGCTGGAAACAATCCAGAAAGCTGTTCCCCGGACTGGGACCTGCGGAGATTCATCCACGTCAGCCTCTGCCTCTGCCAGCACTGCCCCCAGCACGACCTTTGGCACCTGAAATCACTCGCTCCTTGGAGCAAGACACTTCATGGAACTCATTCCGACTGCTCTCACGGCATGTGTGCAAAACTGATGCAAGATCTCAAAAGTAAACAGCTCGGCATCTTTGCAGCTAAGCAACTCCAATTCTTCAAGCCACTTTTTAACCGCCTGCTTTTCCCCAAGGTTCAAAATTGGAAGCCCAAAGGAAGTAAGACTAAGAATACTTGGCACCCGTCCAAAATTCATTGAATCAAGGCATATGGCTCTTTTATAGTTTGCTTTATAGTTCAATATCATTTCGTTTTATAAGAATTACTGACACCCAATGTGCACAGGTGCTGCTAAGTCACAGGGAGAGGGGTGATGGTCTCTTCCATTGAGCCACAATCACTTCCAAAAGTACTTTCACCATGAACAAAACCATTGCTGTTTTCTCATCAGAAGTGAAAGCAGTATTTACGAGCAGGCTAAGGTCTCAAGCTAAAGCACCAAGATAAAAAGTTCTTCTGCACGTCTTTCTTACTTTAAAATCCCAAAATGCTCTTCTTGGATCATCCTCCGTTGTCATTATTAGCTTCATTTTCTGGAAGAAGGAACTGAAAAGGAATGCACTGGCTAGTCCCAGCTGCCCTAGTTGTTGGTGACTTCAAATTTGGAATGGCCATTTCTGTCACTATGACAGAAGTCCCACAGAGGAAACTTGGAATCAATGTATTGGATCACAAGAGGCAGGCCCTGGAAAACCTTTTTTAAAAGAAGTCTCTTACCTCTAGGATAAGCACCAGTCTGGGATTCACATCCTACAAGATAGCCTGAATTATTCTCTAATGTCAATTACTTTTGAGAGCTGTGTATAAATGAAAGAAGGCATCCGGCGCAACACGTAACATGTCCTACAAATTGTCGGGGACAGAACACCAAGCATAGAAGATCTGGGTTTGAGCATTGGTTCTACTATGGCCCAACTCTCTGACTTTTACTAAGTCCCTTAACCTGGGACTCAGTTTCCCCATTCATAAAGCTGGGATATTTATATCTACCCGGTCTACTTCATAAAGCTGCTACTAAAGAATTGTTAAAATTCTAGTTAAATGGTGTGTCTGAACATGTGTTACAGACTGTGAAATGCTGTGTAAATGTAAAGCGATCTTGTTTACTGCCTAAGAGGTTCTAGAGTCCTTCTGCCTGAGTTCAAATCCTGTCTTCTGTGCGTGCTGACTGTGTGAACCAATTTCGTCTTGGCATAGGGGTAATAATATTGCCTGTCCGTAGTGTTAGTGAGAGGATGAAATGAGATCGTTCATGTAAGAGTGTTTAGCATTGTGCCTGGTGCATAATAAATACTCAATATAGTCATGCAAAATATTGATAAGTTCTATATGTCAACTCTTCTTCCCTCGGCCTAGGAGTCATTCTGCATGCATTAGACAGGCTGTCCCAGAGATCTTGGAGCACTTCAAAGCTTTAATAATGCCAGAATTAGAAATGGTATAAGCTTATAAATTATCATTTGAAAGTTTATTTAAATTTCATTTACATTTATTTAGTTTTATAAATTTAAACAAATAAATTTTTAATTTTTTGTTTTGGTTAACACTTGCCATCTTCAATCAGAGGAAGCTCTGCTGTCTAGATTGTTGTATACAATGAATAATTTTGCACAAAAGCAACCAAAACAAATGCCCGGCACTGCAAATATTTGTTCCTAATTTCCATCCAGTGAGTCTGGGATCAGTTAAAAGGCTCCTCATTTCTGCCTCTGCTGAGGATTTGAGGGTGCACGCATGAGCACAGCCAACTGGGCAGGTGCTCTCCACTCACACGGTCCTGTGAGTAGCAGCTGGCTCAGTCCTGTGCTCTTGTAAAAGTGAACGGGTGAGAATACTCAGAGGAGAAATTCAAAACCAATGATGACTCTTAAAATTACCAAAGCCTCCTCTACATATAAATTTATGTTAATTATGACTATTTAAATATTGGTCTGATCTTTGATTTAATCTATGGACAGGTCCAATTACAGGCACACTGGAGTTAGCCTCCTAATTGGTCTTAAAGGTTCAATAACTTAATACCCAGGCTACTGGTAAATCTTCACTTCCCAAGGGAAGCATACATGAAAGGCTATTTCAATGAGGTTTAATCTTTGGTGATTCTGAGCAACATTTGAGAAGTAGGACAAGACAGCAAACCAAAGCCCTCAGAAATTCTTCTTTATCATCATCCTCAGGGTTAAGGCTAATAAAAATTGGTTTAATACTAGTTACATTTCTTTCAAAACTTAAATGATCTCCTTTTAAAAGGGAAAATGACATAATAAAAGTTATTGAAGGTCTTCATCAGTCCATGATATCCAGGACTTACTGTTGTGGCTTCCTATATTTTGCAAAATAACAGGAAATAAGCCTTTATTCCTGCTTGCCAAATCAAATATTGGCTCCCAGAGTAACCTGGTGACAATAACTTATTAAACTACCAAAAATTTTGGCCAGTAGTGTGCTGTTAAATATCTAACAACTGGCTCTCTGAGGAAAAAAATAAAAAGCCTTAATTTGTAGCATTTGCCAATTTCTATGGTGTAAATACTCCCTCCGTGGCCAATTTCAACTACCCATACAACATCACTAAATGTGGAGTTGGGAATAGCCGTGCAGTGGAACGCGATTATGTAACGTTTCCACCAGAGAGATACAACACATGTAAATTACCTTAAGGATATAGATAATAGTAAATTGTAGTGAAATAATTTGAAAGTGCTGAATTTTGAGTATTTATTACCTTTGCTTTTAATCTAATTCACTTAATGATAAGTTTATAAAAATTTAATCTGTAATAATGGCTGTGTTTAACAACTGTTTGGCAAAACTTCTGAAAATTCGACAATCAACTTTCATGAGCCACTAGGAGACAACTCCAGCATGCCACTAACTCATGGCCCTGTGGAGAAGGAAATAATAAGCACAGAAAAGACAAGAACCTGCCCACAAAGGGAGTTACAAACCACTCCAAGCCACTGAGCAGAGCAGAACATACACACAGGGCATGTGGGGTGAGATGTGAGGAAGAAAGTTGAGTCCAGGATGGGGAAGGCAGTCCTCTGAGTTCATGCTATCTGTGTATTGCCTCCCGGTAGTTGCCCCTCCAGAGGACTTGCGAGTGGCTGGTATCAGCGACAGGTCCATTGAGCTGGAATGGGACGGGCCGATGGCAGTGACGGAATATGTGATCTCTTACCAGCCGACGGCCCTGGGGGGCCTCCAGCTCCAGCAGCGGGTGCCTGGAGATTGGAGTGGTGTCACCATCACGGAGCTGGAGCCAGGTCTCACCTACAACATCAGCGTCTACGCTGTCATTAGCAACATCCTCAGCCTTCCCATCACTGCCAAGGTGGCCACCCGTACGTACCATTTCCCCATCCTGCTTCATTCTCCTTTTCTCCTACATGAGATCATGTGCATTCATGATGGTAGTGTCTTTTCTTAATTCTTCAGGGATGCCTGTAGTAATCATTGCTCTTGAGGGATAGGGTTCCAAGGTGACCCGCTTAGGAAAAAGGCATTTCTGATTAAGAGGGCTTCCAAATTCAGGCAGCTCCTACCAATAATGGAACCAGAAGGACAAAAAATACTGTAATTATTGAGTTCTGACTTATTATAAGCTAGAGTCTAACGAGAAGTCAAGGAAAGTGTGAGACTTAGAGACTTTGAATCTAGTTAGAGGTTCAAGACGCAGAGATGTGATACAGGATGTTTAATAAACAAGTGCTAACTGTTTTGTTACAGAGGGTAAGTGTATAGCAGAGTGAGAAAAAAAAATCTTATTTAAAACCACAACTGACAAGACCCACCTCTCCTCAAGGAGAGGTGGCTTAATTTCTTTATGGTCTTTTGTTTAGCAAAGTATCTTTATAGTTCATTTTCATTGTAAAAGTTGAGTTTCTAGAGCATAGTTTAGAAAGATTCAATGGGGAGAAAGAGAGAGACTGAGATACACATAAGGAGCAAGTTAAACTGCTCTCCATAAGAAATGCCAGTTGTTCTTTTTCACTTGTAACAGGAAAAAACTCCTATAGCTATGTATTTATATTTTGTATGTTTATTTAAGCATAGAAGATTTTTGAAAGATTCCATACTACCTGTTAACATTGAGTACATCAAGGAGTAGAATAAGAAAGAGATAAGGAAGGCAGTGCTTTTTGGGTTTTTTTATACACCTCTGAATTCTTAAATCATCTTTTCCAACACCACTTCTCCAACTCTCTGACACCAGCTTGGTGATCTATGATTCAATTCAGTTCTGACACTATCTACCTGGAATTGACATCAGATCCACAGGTTAAGCCCTCGGTCTCACAGGACTGCCCCTACTTCAGGTGCCCATCACAAGTCCCAGGTTGTCACCAATACTTGTGACCAACCAGCTATAAATTCAAGGGGTTCTCACAAGTCCTTCTTACATTTGATAATTCATTAGAATGACTCACAGAACTCAGGAGAGTCATTATGTACTATTACCAGTTTATTATAAAGGATACAACTCAGGAAGAGCCCCATGGAAGATATGCACAGGGCAAAGTGTGGGAGAAGGGCATGGAGCTTCCATGCCCTCTCCGGGTGCACCACCCTTTCAGCACCTCCATGTGGCCACCAACTGGGAAGCTCTCTGAACCCCATTGTCCAGGGTTTTTATGGAGGTCTCGTTATGTAGGCATGATTGATTAAATCACTGGCCATTGGTGATTAACTCAATCTCCAGCCCCTCATCCCTCCCTGGAGGTTTGGAGGTGGGGCTGAAAGTTCCAAACCTCTAATCATACCTTGGTCTTTCTGGAGACCAGCTATCTAGGGGCCTCTAGCCACCAGTTATCACATAATCATACAAAAGACACTCTTATCACTGTAGAGATCCCAAGGGTTTTAGAAGCTGTGTGCCAGGAGCCAGGGAAAAGACCAAATATTTATTGTTTATTATATCACACAGAGATTTCAGTAGTAACAGGAAACTCAAAAAAGAGGTGACCATGAAACATTAGCCCCTGGGTTGGTAAAACAGGACTTATCATCAAATGCAGGATAAGAGTTCTGAGCCCATTTTATATAGGTCTCAAATGACAAGATGGTATTTGGGTAACAAATACCATGAAAGTTCAGAGAAGGGGGAGGAAGAGTTGACCTCGAAGTCTTCACGGAGGACCAAGGACTTGAACTGTGCTTTGAAGGATGCAAGGATAGGGGCAGTCAGAGGAGAAAGGATTTAAGAAGTCGTCTTGTCCCCTTGCTTTTCAGGTGACAAAGATCCTGTTATAATATTGGACTCCCCCTATGAATGCTGGCCCTGTTAATATGCCTATAATTATCTCTGTTTATATTTGACCCTTTTTCTAATTCCTCTCATGCCTAAGAACTAGTTTTAAATATCTGCAGTGATCGTGTAGAGAGGCCAGTCACCATCTGCTGCTTTCCCCACCTTGCTCCAGGATGAGTCACCACAGCGAGTGCCTGGCCTGACTCCCAAGCATCTCCTCTCTGATCCACGTGCACAGGCAGTGATGAGGTTTCCATCTCCTGTGGCATTTATTATGACAATTCGGGGCATCCCCTCAGGCAAGCTCCCAGGTGACAAGGACAAAATCGTGTAAACTCACCTGACATGCCTTCAAGTGGGTTTAGAATCAGCCCTGCCTTGCAGCCAAGAAGCATGAGGAAGCTTCCAAACAGGAAGGATGAGAATCTGTCCGTTTTCCAATGGGAACATCCCATGCGAGGCAAAGCTAAAATGGGAGCAGGCTCCCTGGAGAACTGGGAAAAGTCATGCTGTCGTATTTCAGGGCTGGTAACTGGAACTCCATTAGGACGAGCATACTTCCACCTCGCTAAACCTGTGCCTGCGTGTGTGTATGTGCGTTGGGGCGGGGCGGGGGGGGAGGGGGGGCGCGGTAGAAAAAGAGGGAGATTAAGAGAGGAACAAAAACAAGTGAGATAAAAGGTGAGCGAGGGAGAGAAGAGAGAAATCATGAGGGAACACCTGGAGAAAAGAAGGAGATAGTGAAGCGAGAGCAACAACCCCAGGCCCTGCTGTTGTCCTTGGCGTATACCTTTGCTTGGCTCATGTGCATGAAATGGAAATTTCACGTCATCATACACTTGGTGATTTTAGTTAAACAAAATGCTCTCGCTGCACATCAGATGGTCAAGAAAAGCATTCTAGTCTTCATCTGAACTTGGCTCACCCCCTATCTTTAGCCAGCCCTCTCTGTGCCTCCCTTTTTCTGGGTGTGAAATGGGGACGTTAGTCATTATATCCCCTCTCAGGAATTCTTAGAGCCTCCACAGATAGTGTTCAAGTTCTCTAGAAAAGGCATTATATTAAATGCCAAGATTGACCACATTATTAAGGAAAGAAAAGAGTGACATTTGTATTTTAATAATAACATTGTATATTAGAAAGCACAAGAAAGTATTTATGAGATTATGTTTGTTAAGTTTACTCATGTCTTCACCAACGCTGAGCACCAGGGCCACAGTGGCATGGGCTGATCCTGTGCTTGGGACCCACTGTGTTTGTAATCAGATTGGGAAAGCCCACCACATGCCACCACACCCATGACGCCACACGAGGAAGCACACCCAGACAAAGCCCCAGATGATGCTCTCTGTCCCTGCTGGGGGTAGCCGTGACATGGTCACCCACATTGCTGTGTTCCAGATCTCTCCACTCCTCAAGGGCTGCGATTCAAGACGATCACAGAGACTACCGTGGAGGTGCAGTGGGAGCCCTTCTCATTCTCCTTTGATGGGTGGGAGATCAGCTTCATTCCAAAGGTAACACCCACCTGTCAGACTGCTAAACAGCCTTGTTTAGAGCATCCATACCCTCAACTTGGAATCAGAAGCAGCAAGGAAGGCCCTACCCAATAGCTCCCTCTGTGCCATTATGGACACAAAGGGGCATTTTGTGGGTGTCTGGACTGCAGAACATTTCTTTCACAAAGCTGTGGTGAGCACTCACTAACAAGAGTGACCCTGAGCCTAGCACGCTGGCCTTGGATGACAGGAGGATGCAGGAAGCAGCCACCAGCCCTAGTTCTCTGCTCAGAAATCTCTAGGGTTTAGCAAGCTGTGATTTCAGCAGGTCTGAAAACCAGACCTTCGAAAAGTTGGGGCTTCTCTCTAGGACGCAAGAAACACCAAATTGAATCAGTCACACTGTCAGCCCACAGCTCCATTCTGTGCAGACACATGCACCAAAAGTCAGCTTGCACGGCCTAGTCTCTAAATGTTAGAGGCGTGACACAAAAACACCTTTTATAACCTATCAATTGAGAAAAATTTCTTAATCAAATTATATTATTCCTCTTTGAGTTAAACAGTGTCCTAAGATTCATTTCTATTCTTTCAAGTAGTATTTTGTTTTATTGATCCTAAAACTAATTTTTCCAAGTTGCCAGAAGTGCCTGACCAGTTGTAGTTTTCCAGGATTTGTTGACCCTACTGATGTCTCCCTAACTATAGCACTCATGGGGGTATAATGTTGAATCATACTCCTTCCTCCTGTCTTCATCTTTCAATATCAAAGAACATTTTTTCAGTCACTCATCAGACTTCATGACAGATGACACATTTTTGGCTAACAAGACTGTGACTTCACCACTCTTATACTTCAAAATTCTTAGAGGCATGGACTGTTGGAGCTACAAAAGACCTTCAAGTTCACAGAGTATGACCCTTCATTTTATGTCTAGTTTGTTTGGTTCATAGAGACTAAGACTCAGAGAACTTAAATGATATTGGACAGCTAGTTGGTGGCAGGCTTAAAACAAGAACCAGGGTCTCCACTTCCTATTCCAGGGCTCTGTCCACTAAACCAGGATGCCCCACTCTCTTAAGTGGATGTAGTCACGTCATGGCAAGCTAAATACACCTAAGCAGACATTCTAGACAAATGTTCTCTTATGTGTCTTATCTGCATTAAAATGGACAGGAAAGTATGGTGGGCAACTGAATTTATAATGGGGCGGAGAGGATCGTGTCACCCTGCTGCTCAGACAGAAAAAGACTATGACAGGTTTGCCGGTTTTACATCCAATATGTAAAATTCTAAGTAAGGGAGGGGCTGGCCGGGGCATGCCAAGGTCTAACACATGGAATAACTGTGTGATCTGTAGGTTGAGGCCACTGGGGGGCATCTGTCACATTGATTTATAAGAGTATGGGTATAAATTAAGTATAGGATGCTCCAGGTGACATTAACAAAGACCAAAGAATAGGGAGAAGGGCAGTGCCATTAAAAAAGCCCTCTTGTCTCCTCCATTTCCAGGGACACACATAGAAAATGTATAATAATAGGCAGACAGGCAGATAGATAATAAATTCTGGACCCAACATCATCAAGTTGATCTTTTTCCTTTCCTTTTCCACCAATTTGTCTCTTTCCCCTCTCCTTTGTATTATTCTTTGCTCCATGCTTCCCTTTTTCTTTTTTGTACTTCCTAGTTGGTTGTGTTGCTGATTCCTAACTCATCTGGGTGAAGGGGAAACAAGACATTGACAGATTTGCACCCAGTGTAACACCATGAGAAACACCAGATATAGCAAAATAAAAGCTTCGCTCTTTAAAAAACTGGGAATGTCTTAGTTTGAAATATGTTCTGTGTGTACATAGAGATGTTTACGCACATTCACACACAAGTATAGTCTTCTAAATAGCCAAGGGTATGCTCATCTTGATAAATGCCAAAAAAATTGATGGATGTTAACTGTAACCATCAAATATTTAATCTTTGGCAAGAGCCGATCTACATCACCTCATGACTAATTTTTATTGGCAAACTCAATAGACTCAGGCGAGGCCAAAGAAATGTTCTTGAAAATTGCTTTCCCATTTGCCAAATCCTCATAGAGTGGTGGCATTCTTCTTAAGTCTGCTGGGAGTTGTTCCCAGCCCCCAGCACTCAGTCATCAGTATGGAGGGAATAGACGTAGTCCCCATTTTTAATTCACAGTGTTCCATACTTTTATCTTCCTCTCATCAGATTTCTCCCCCAGTGATTTTCTCTTTTGGTTTCTCTGCTTCTCCCTTCCTCCTGCTCTCCAGAACAATGAAGGAGGAGTGATTGCCCAGCTCCCCAGTGATGTTACATCCTTCAACCAGACAGGACTAAAGCCTGGGGAGGAATACATTGTCAACGTGGTGGCTCTGAAAGAGCAAGCCCGGAGCCTTCCTACCTCGGCCAGCGTCTCTACTGGTGAGTGCCTCCCATCCTTTTCCTGATGGCTACCCATTAGGTCATTCAAAAAAAAAAGTGCAGGCTTGCCCAAGAAGTAGAGAGACAAGGAAGTGTTAGGATTTCTCTCAGAGCGGAGAACCATCTTGGTACCTGGAGGTGAAACTGCTCTACCAGATGCTTAGCTGAACTTCTTCGTTATTGCTTGCCCTTGCAAGCAAGAAATCTGGGAGAGTATTCTACAGGGAAAATTCTTTGTTAAGATTTCCAGTGTATTTCCTCTGATTGTACTCATTAAGAGGCCTGATTGTCAGCTCCTAGTATCTTGAGCTTTGAAAGCATCAAGAGTTGACCCACTCTTACCTTTTGTAAAATTTGGAGAAAGTCATCCAACCCTTCCCAAACCTCAATTCATTATAGCACAGTGATGAACAATAATACCCTCTTCGTTGAGTTGACATGAGGATTAAATTAGATAAAGCACACAAGGTGACTAGCACTGTGTTGGTGAGAGTGAGGGCTCTATACCTTGTGCATACACATATACTCAGAGAACACACCTAGAAGTGAGAGTGGTAGGAAATAAGTCATTCAAAACCAGCAAGTGTGGGTTTGGTCACTGTTCAAGGCAATGATGTAAATTGATTATTATTTCATCCCTACTGTTAATCTCATGCAAGATCATTATATTTTTAGGTTTGGTTCATTAACTGCATTGTGTTTTGCCTTAACTAACAAAAGATATTCAACCTCAATGCCATAAATTAGCAATTATGATACATATGAGTGTGCCCTCACTAAGAATTTCTCAAAAGTTGTAAATAGTGTCTGGCATCATTTTTGGTTCTCATTTTATTCCTGGGAGAGCTGAGACTCGAAGGTTAAACAACTTTCCTTGTTAGTAACAGAAACTGAGATAGGTGAATATGAGTACAGCTTTGTTTTTCACAAACAGAAACTGACACCTAAGAAAGCCAGTCATGAGTCCAGGACAAAGGCCGAGTTGGTCAGAAAAGGGAACCACAACACTGTGTAATGAGACCATGTTTATGTGTTAGTGATTCATACTTTGCTAATTGGAACCAAACTAAACAGCATCAGATTCGGAGGGGTAGGCTCAGTCTAGAAAACATTGGTTTAAAACGATGTGGCATTAGATTATGTTCCATTAGAGTACCAGGGTTCCATGGCAGCACCTCGAGGCAAGGATGCAGTGGAGAGCCAGGCCTCTAGTTACTCCCACTCCATGTCCATCACACCCTCCAACCAAGGCAGCTCCATTTTACTCTTTTATATTTTGTACAGTCATTTAAGATTTTATTCTTTAAAAAGAGTGTTACATCCCAGCAAAAAGGCTTTAAAACCACTGTTCTAATCCAAATATGTTTCAGAAGAAACTCCATAGCCATAAAGCCTAAAAGTGCTCCATAGGAATCTCTCCAGATGCCAGTGGCCAGAGTCCTTCCACAGCTCCATTCCCCAAGGTTCTGCTGGAACATGAAGAGCTGACAGCTGGTAACATGTGCAGATTCTCCTCATTTGATGTGGAATGTTTCAGGTCTCCAGTTATTCCTAAGATTTGTTATTAAGAAAGTATTAGTAGAAAACAAAAGGCTAGAAGGAAGAGATGGTTCATAAGAGGGCAGAGAACATTATAGCTGTAGAAGGTTTTTCTTCCCAAGTGTTGAGAACACAGAGAAGATAGCCCAACCCTGCCTTAGCCTTCTACTCAAACCACATCTTTACGAAATTTGCAGTACTTTTTGGTTTGAAAATGCTTTAAGATTAAAATTAAAAGTTCCAGATCTAGAAATTTGTGGTAAAGCTGAGCAGAATTTGTTTCAATTAAGCAAACTATCCTAGTTAATATTTTGGCATTGGGTAGCGAGTCATGAAGAAATGGAAAGAAAAGCATTTATTCCAGTTTACTTTTTGAGTAGGACTTGTGTTTGTTTAGAAATTAGGGGCTCAGTTGAAAGCAAGCTGATGTCTCCTTGAGTGGAGTGGGACATCGTTACTAAGTGGCCAACCAAACAGTAGAATCCAAGGGTGGCTACAGAAAACATGGTTGGCTCCCAACTCTGTCTGCTGTTTTTAGAAAATGATTATTTAATTATTTCCTTCTGCTGAGGTGTGACCTACACCATGCCCCTCATGCAAAGCTCTGAGTCTTCATCAGGTACTCCGAGTAGCTTCTTCCAGGCAGGCATTTTGGGAATGCAAATCACAAGACCCCTTACAGCTAGAGCCCTCTGTGCTACGCAATCACATTCTAATATGGTCAATCCATTACGATTAGCGCTTTTTGGATTTAAAGACTTGAAGGACAAAAGACTTGCGTGGTCATTGAAGTTTCTGTGACGTCTTCTATTTTTTTCAACAAGCTCCAGTTCATTGAAATGCTTCCTCTTCTTTCTCATGACTATGGAGGATCATCCATTCATTTCACTTACTCGACACCCATTTACTGAGTGTCTGCTATATTCCAGGCATTATGTTTATACAGCAGCTAGGAGACCATTTCCCCCATTTCATTATTAAGTTAAATCAAATGAAAAAGACCCAAGTTATCTGAAACCACTAAATACAGCATGTTGAAAAGAAAACATCTGGATGTGTTCTGTTAAATCACATTGTTACCCCAAATATGAAAAACAGAACTTCATTTTAACTCCAGTCCAGGTGGCATCAAAATGGTCTGGTGATTTTCATTTTGGCTGGTGCCGGACCAAAAATCCTAAACTGCTTAATAGAAAACAGGAGTGGGCTAGACCAAGAAAGAGGGTGAGGTAACCAGCGAAAGGCCCAAGTCTCAAAGATTTCGAGGCTCAAGGTCAGCCTGAGACAATCTTGAGGGAGGTATTCCCATCCAGAGACAGAGTGGGAAGTAGTCCAGTGCACGTTAGTTTAAAAAACCAGTCTTAAGTCAAGACTGTCTGGTAACAAGGAAGAGAAACTTTCTTAAACTAACTGAAGCAAGAAAAGAGAATTTACTGCAAGGATATAGATTATCTCATGCAACGCCAGGGCCAGAAATGCATCTGGGTCTCACGAAAGACCTGAACCAGAAAATGGAAAATCAGGAATCAAGTTACTCTCTATATCATCTAGAAGTTCCACGTAGGGATTCATTTCTGCTTCTCTCTGTATATTTCGCTCCTAAAATTCTGCACCCAATTCCTGTCGGCGGAGCCAGGCGGGGGGAGGGGGGGTGTTCCTCACACCAAGCAATTCTCTGTGACATCAGCTGGGGGTCCTACAATTCAACTCAGTTCTGACACTATCTACCCAGAAATAGCAACAGAGTCCACAGATTGAGGCTCAGTCCTACAAGACTGCCCTCTACTTCAGATGCCCATTGCGAGTCCAGGTTGTCATCTGTGCTTCTGACTGACCAGCTACAGATTGGAGGTTCCCATGACACCCTCTTTGGGTTTGATTAATTTGCTGGAGCACCTCACAGAACTCAGGAAACCTGTTTGCTCACTAGATTACTGGTTTATTACAAAGGACATTAAAGGATACGAATCAACAGCCAGGAGAAGAAATACACAGGGTGAAGTCTATAACAAAGGAAGCTTCTGTCCCTGGGGAGCTTGGGGCCCAGCACAGCAGCATGTGAAAGCATTCTGGTTCCCCAACCTGGATGCTCTCTGAACCCAGATCTTTCAAATTTTTATGGAGGCTTCATCACGAAGGCCTGATTGATTGATTGACCAGAGATAGAGGGTGGGACTAAAAGTTACTAATCACATGGTTGGGGGCCCTGGCAACCAGCCCTCACTTTTACCTCATTAACATAACACAGGACAACTTTATCACTTAGGAAATTCCAGGGGTTTTAGGAGCTCTGAGCCAGGAAGGGGAGGAAGACCAAATATGTGTTTATTATAAAACTCCCTCTCCCCTTTTGTCTCTCCCACTTTCCCTCTCTCCTTCTCTCTCTCTCCAGATCAGATGTTTTCTATTTATGTGTGTATATGGTAGAACGTGGCCACACTTGTTCTGGCTCTTACATGGTCCAAAACCAGCTAACCAAAGAAACAGGGTCTCCTGTTCCAATTCGAAATCCCTGAAGAATATTAATATTAACCAGCTCCAGCCAGAGGGCTGTGGTCACATAACAAATGCAAACACAAAAGCTGGGCCTACTCTTTTAGAAGATAATGAGTAATTCAAAGAAGGGCATGTTGGCCATGCAGACATACCATGAGGAGTTGAGAACACTATTTTCTGTTCTCCTCACTAAGCCTTTTGTTTTTCTATTTCCCTTCTACATTCTCTCAGCTTCCCCCACCCCCACCATCATCTCATTCAATATGAACAGGACCCTAAATGGGTGCTGGAACCATGGATGGTGGGCTGCCTAGGAAACCAACCTGCTTTTCCAGGGTAATGCCATCCCACAATGGTGTTCCCCTCAGCTGCTAAGTGCCAGAGGCCAGTACTCACAAGGGACATAGGCTGAGTAAACTTGAGCGACTATGAGTGACTGCAGTGCCTTTCTGGCTCAGAAATATGCAAGAACAGGTGGGAAAAAAAACAGCCCACAAGAGGTTGTTCCAAAACTGAGGTCCATTTTTTTTTTTTCCAGAAAAACAAACTTCCCTGGAAGGCATGTTTCGTGTCCCAAATATCTGTTGGGTTTTGGTGCTGTCTTAGCAGCTGGGTTGACCGAGTTGTTAGTATGGCTAAGCAAGGACATCTTTTGGATACTCATGAAGTCCTCTTTAGCAACAAAGTTGGAAATCTCAGATGCTTATGTAGGGCTGATAATTTCCTAGATCTTTCCTCAGGGCTCAAAGAAGGTGAGAGCTGGGCAGCAGGGCACACAGTTCTCTGTCCCATTACCTCCAGACAGAAGCAGTGCTGGCCTTCTCAAGCCAGGAAGTGTCCTTCCTCTGCCCAGACTTGGAAATGCCAGCACTGAGAAGCCACAGCCTGGTGAGAGAAGATTCAGAGGAACTGAATTCCTGTGTTGGTTCCCCCATTGCCAAACTGTCTGTGCTCAGAAAAGATTTCATCTTCCTGTAACTCATTTTCCCAACTGTAAAATGGGATAATAATTCTCATCCTGTCTCTAACTGAGCCAGCTAACATAAGGAGGAAAGGAGAGAGCTGATATTATATGCTCATTTCTCAAGCTTTTTTTTCTATTTGGTCCTTCTTACTCAGTCATTGATGGGCCCACGCAGATCCTGGTTCGTGATGTCTCCGACACTGTGGCCTTCGTGGAGTGGACGCCCCCTCGAGCCAAAGTTGACTTCATTCTCTTGAAGTATGGCTTGGTGGGCGGGGAAGGCGGGAAGACCACCTTCCGGCTGCAGCCTCCCCTGAGCCAATACTCAGTGCAGGCCCTGCGGCCCGGCTCCCGGTACGAGGTGTGGGTCAGCGCAGTCCGCGGGACCAACGAGAGCGAGTCCACGACCACCCAGTTTACAACAGGTAAGGCTGGTTGGGGAGAGGAGCAGAATGAGTGGGGAGGAGGTGAGCCAGCTGGTGGAATTGTCATGCAAGAGGGCCATTAAGGAAGCAAGTTGACTTGTGCTTGGGTATCCATGTTATCATCGATGCTGCAAGAAGGAAGCGACAGGTATCGGGGCCTCCTGTGAAATGACATTGCAATATAGAGGAGGGCAGTGCCCCAGGAATTAGGAGCATGGGCTCCCGTCCTACCTCTGCTACCAGCCAAATCTGGGACCTGATATAAGTCTCTTCCCCATGGCTCTCAAGTTCTCATTTGTAAAATGAAAAGTTTATCTTGAAGTCATTTAAGCATCCATATTACTAGCCCAAATGGTAAATCTGTGAGAGTTCAGGAAATGTGCCCCATCCTTGAGACACTTTATTGCTGTTTGCTGGAAATTGTTGTAATAATTCTATAATCCATAATGACTACATTAGCATGATGGTGTCCTTTGGAGCTGTATGAAGCCCAACCCGTACAAGTGGAAGAAGACCTTCTGCCTGAGGTTCTGTGACTCATTCTGCCATTTGTAAGCCCGAGCAAGAAGGCTAATGTGAGGCCTGGCTCGCAGACAGAAGGCTGGATTAAGCCCTATCAGTGCCGCCTGCCTTGCCTAGATGACCACTCACCCCCTTCCCAAGGCTGTCGGGACTCTCAAAGGGCTTCACCAACAGCCGGGAAAGGCCAGACCTCGCGGTGACCTGCTCCCTGACTCTCCCGGAGCCCATCAGGCTGGCCAGCTAGTGGGCACCTAGAAGAGACCCCAGACAAAGACAGGCTTCCTGGCACTCTCCCTGGGTCCATGGGTCTGTGATCAGATAGGGAGTCTCTGTCTAACCCAGATCCTCAGTCTCAGCCCCTCTGCCCTGGGGAGGTTGTGTGTCAAGAAATGTCTCTGCCACCTTCAGGTTGTCCCAGGGATCAAAGGAAACGACCAGCATCTGTAAGATCTAAGAATCAGCATCTTCTGATGGGGTAAAAGTGACGGAGAATCACTAATGCAAGCATCCTACCGTGGGTTGTGGCCTAAGAGCCTGTTGCAGGATGGAGTAAGCAGCCGAGGGGCTCCAGGGAGGTTTGATACACAGCACCATTGTCCCTGACCTGTGTTGAAAATCAATTGATGCATAAGGCAAAGAGCAAGACAGATAAAGGCCAAAATACCCCCTGGATTGGAGCACGTAGCTTAGTGTTAGAGCCAGATGGACTTGCAAACTGACAGCCTCTGTGGACCTGGGCAAGTCCCCACGTGGCAGAAGTTGGGGGACTACCAAGGTTAGGACTTAGAGCCGGAGGAGCAAGTGGAGGCCTGGTCCAAGGGGTCGGCCGGCTCCCGTGAGAGAAGGGAGCAGAAGGGCAGTGCCCAGGTCCTGCTGCAAAACTCATCACTGAGGTGAGCCCGTCTTCCCCAGTGTAAGAAAGAGAGAGGCTAGGGCTCTTATAATAGGTTCCCTCTGCACAGAAGGAAACATCAGGAGCTGGGGGGAAAACCTTCTTTGTTAAAAGGAAACAAGTGTGGACATTGACGAAATGGAGAAGGCAGGTTTGATTCCCAAAGAGATCTTAGGGTTTCTCTCCAGCCCCTGTGCTAGACTCCACCCCATCTAGGGGGTCAGATTTTTTACTGAACACATCTTGGGATCCCTGGTGACTGCATATGAACCTTAAAAGAAGAATCAGAGGTCAGGAGAATTAATCTTCCTCAGCACAAAACAAAAGCAAAAGCAAAAACAAAAACAAAAAAGAACCAAATTCTGCCCATTTCTCTTCCCTTCTTCCCTTGCTTAAGCCAAACTCAGGGCTGAGCAGGAGGAGGGTCCTCACACCTGTCCCTTCTTGGTGAATTCAAGGTCAGCCTTTCCTCCGTCCCCCCGCCCCCCAACACTTCCTGTTCGGATTGTGGGGTTTCCTGTGGGCCACGAGTCCTGCATTCTGTTCTGAATTTCAAGACAGTTTTTCTTTGAAAAGTGGTTTCTTTGTGCTTTGCTCAGATAAGGAGTTTGAAGAGGCAGAAAAGGAGAAGAGAGCTCTTGAGCAGCATGATGAAAAGCAAATTCTTGATGTTTATGTCGACAAGATGGAAGCAGGATTGGCTGGTGGCCCACGAAAATTCCAATCAAGACAATTACATTCTGCCTCCTCGAAGCTCCCCCTCCCCGCCCCCAGTTTCAGTTCACTGTTGCATGATTCTCTGTGTCCGGGTGCCTGGCCGATCAGCAGCTGTTTGGAGGCTGCCATCTCAGTGCAGCCCCAGCCTGCACCTCCAACTTGCAACCCTCCGCTCAAGGGGGCTGGAGAGACATGGGGCCGAGGAGATGCGAACAGCTTTGCAGACAAGCTCTCAGGGCCTGGGGTTGGCAGGTGCTGGCTGAATGATGAGAGGGTGCCTGGACCCTCGCCGTAGGGCCCTCGGTCATTTCAGAACTCCGCTTAAATTCAAATTAGCCAAAGTGCTTTTCCAGGTGATGGCTTCGACACTAGGAGCGCACTAATTGCATAGGCAATTAAAACAGATTTGCTTCCTGCATGGTGAGTGGGATATTTGCTGGGTCTTAGAGCTGCTCGGAAAAAGGAAAGGGCCTTGATGGAAACATACCAAGGCCAATGGTTAGAGAGAAGCCGGCCCAGGGAAACCGGGAGGCCAATCTCTGGAGTCTCCCTGCTCTCAGTGGCTCTGGTTTCAGTGCCCTCACAGGGAATTCCTGGGACTGTTTCTCTCCAGCGGAGGCCTTCTCTCTGAGCACATCCCTTAAAGCACCGAACGCAGCCTCCAGGGCATTTGCCAACGAGAGGCTGCTGCTTGAACCTGAATGCCCCAGACCTCTCTTGAATGCTGTTATGAGTTGAGTTGTGTCCCTTAAAAGATGTTGAAGTCTTAACCCCCAGTACCTGTGCATGTGACCTTATTTGGAAATAGGGTCTTTGCAGTTGATCAAGTTAAGATGAAGTCATTAGGGTGGGCCCTAATCCAATATGACTATGTCTTTATAAAAAGGGGAAATTTAGACACAGAGACAGACGCACATTCAGAGAACGCCATGTGAAGATGAAAGCAGAGATTGGGGTGATCTTCCTACAAGCCAAGGAACACCAAAGGTTGTCAGCAAACCACCAGAGAGAGGCATGGAACAGATTCTCCCTCACAGCCCTCAGAAGGAAGCCACACTGCTGACACCTGGATCTCAGACTTCTGGTCCAGGAGACAAGACATTTCTGTAGTTTAAGCCACGCAGTCTATGGTGCTTTGTTATGGCGGTCCCAGGACACCCATACAAAGACCCAAGTCACAAGAGTTGGAGGCCCAGCCTGCTCGGCAGTGATTCCACTCTGGGATTCTCTCAAGTTCAACCTGCATGGCACTTGCCACCCGAGCTGCGACCAGCTACCCTCGGTCAAAGCTGTTCCTTTTCCTCATCACCTTACCCTAAGCATCCTCAGAGCCCCACAGCTGAAATATTTAGCAAGACTTTTCTAAGGGTTTTGAGGTAACTGACAAGACAAAGAACTGACAATATGCATTCCGTCACTTCCCATGTACTTACTGAACACCCAGTAGGTGACAAGCACCACTCTAGGCACAGAAAAAACAAGCTAGACAAGATCTCAGTTCATGTGAGTTACTTTCCAGTGAGGAAAACTGGACAAGCAAGAAGAAAAGAAGCATGCAGGATCATTTCAATCGTGAGTACTCTCCCGAGAAGTGAAATGGATGACATGTAGGACGGTCTATAGTGGACTGCTTTGCCCCTGGCCCGCTGACATGTTGCAGAGACACACAGCCACCTACAGGAGTGGCCTTCGGTGGCCTCTCCTAGAGGGCAGGCTTCAAGACCCAGGGGAGCAAACCATTTTACCCCACCCCAGTCCTAAGACTCACCACCCAAACCCTCATTCCCAGAACTGACCTCCTTTTGGCATCACTGACATTGCAATATCTGGTCCCTTCAGAGAAAACACTGCCCCCTATCCACAGGGCATAGCCCTTAAGGCCAAAAAAAGAAAAGAAAAACCATAGTTTCCAAGGTCTGGGATTTTCCACTGTGAAGGGCACTGTGAGTAGTACAAGACTCAGTCTGAACCCTCATCCTAACTTCTTTTTGCTCCAGTTCCATTCAGGCCGCACACCCCAAGCTCAGCCCAGCCCCTTGGCCCAGCCTCTCCTCTTGCATGCACTGTATTGGCCTGCAGTCCAGGACACTCCTCCTGCCTGCCTCTGCATCCATGCTCCTCTCTCCCTCCAACTGCTGGAAAAATAACACACACAACACACAGCATGTCAAGAACGCACAGTATCCGGCATGCTACAGCCACATCGAGTAAGGAAACACTTCTCAGAAAAGTAAGCTGCAGAGACATAAATCTGCTAAAAGATTCATCCAATTTACATCACTAAACAGAACACTTCTCACTCTGAAGCAGCTGCACTCAGATTGATTCACAGCATCCCCATCTTCTGAAAAGAACAATTGGTGGGTACATGCCTGGCATTTGCAAATTAAAGCAGTCCTCATGAGGTTTTCTCAGAACAAATGGCCGGGCCACTCCAGACTTAAATTCAAGTGTCAAAGACAAGACCTATTTAGAACTTCTTAGTGGCAGTTTTTCAAGACAGCACCTTATTCCCCTGCCAGTTGTTTATGTTGTTTCTGCCCAAATAAGCCTGAGGAGATAATCAGTCCTGGGAGAGAAAATTAGCCCCCAGGATTGTGAGAGAGACCCCAATGTCAGTGTTCTTTTCATTGCATGGGAATTCTTGGAACCCCAGAGAGCAAGCATTGGGGGTGGCAAGTTGTTGGAACTCAGGAAGAACTTCAGAGGCAACAGGAAGCCAGCCCAGGGCTTGGGCACCTATTTTTGCACCAGGAACCACGCCGCGCACTTCATATGCATTGTGTCTAAGCTATACAACAAGCTGAAGTGTCAGTATTATTTGCCCATTTTACAGATGTGTCCATCGAGTCCCAGGGATGTGAAAGGACTTGCCCATGGTCCCATTACAATAAGTGGCAGAGCTGAGGCTCAAACCGAGGCCGGACTCCCAGGCCCACATTCTTTGCACTCCATCACATCCTCTGTACGGACTTAATTTTCTAACCTGCAGAACTTTCAGCAGTGTTCCACAGGTGAACCCAGGGGACGACAGCTTACACTTCAACATTTCACAGTCAGCTCTCTTCTTTCTGCTTGGTGGTCAATTTGACATCACTCTATTCCATCTTAATCCTTTGGACGCCGTCTGTGATTTTCTCCTATTCGGGTTTCCCTCGCTTAGTTTCAAGTTTATGATACTAACTGGTTCATTTTAAAATTTCTAGAACACCACTGGAACTCCTGAATGGAAATAGGGAAAGTGTGAAGTGTGTTCGTATTTAACTCCAAGTCAAACTCTCCAACCTGCGCAGGAACTGAGTCCTGACCAACCTGGCTGACCCACAGCTCAGTGGCAGCCCCGGGGCTCACTCATGTAGGGTGGAGGGTCAGGAGGTGTGAGCCCTTGCCCCAAAGTCTGTTAAGGTTCAAGATGCACGACAAATGCACATTGTCCTGTGTGATGTTGGTGATGTCTGACTGTTTTTAGAGATCGACGCCCCCAAGAACCTGCGGGTTGGTTCCCGCACGGCAACCAGCCTTGACCTTGAATGGGACAACAGCGAAGCAGAGGTTCAGGGGTACAAGGTTGTGTACAGCACCCTGGCAGGCGAGCAGTACCACGAGCTGCTGGTTCCCAAGAGCATCGGCCCAACCTCCAGAGCCACCCTCACAGGTGAGTGAGCCCTGGCTCCTGGGCCACCTCAGTTCCTGAGTGCAAACCCTGACAGCTCTCTCCCCAGCCCATCCACCCCACATCCAGCCATTGCCAAACCCCACTGATTTAATCTCTCAAGTACCTACCACGTTTGTCTACTGCCTTCATTGTACTGCCACCACCTGGTCTAAGCTACGATCATGTCCTGTCTTCACTTCTGAGTAACCTCCCCACACTCTCTCCTGCCCTCCTCTAACCTCCTCTTCACCCAAGAGTGATCTTTTCTATTTATGCTGTCCCATTGTGCACACATCTCGGGGACTTCCATTGCTCCTGGGAGAAACCGTTACCCTCAGCGCAGCCCACACTGCGGTCCTGGCTCCCCTGCCATCTTCTCCCATCTCCCCTCCCTCCCATGTCCCCTGTGCTCCCTGTGCTCCAGACCCACAGGTCTGCTTCTCTCGGCTCCTCAAACACCTTTTCCTCCTGCCACAAGGCTTGGCACATGCTGCTCTCGCTGCCTGTCAGGCGCTCCCACCTCCCTCTTCACCCAGTTGTGTCTGCCTCCTTTTCAGATCTCAGTTCACTTGCCACTTCTCAGGGAGCCCGTCTGGTTCCCAGATGAGGTCAGGTCATCTTGTCGGGCAGCCTCACCTCGCTGGTTGCCACTCACTTCATAGCACTCCTCAAGCTACCACTGGACACTTGTGGGTGGGATTATTCGATTGTCATCTCCACCCTAGACCTAAAACTCTGTGAAAGGTGGATCATATTGGTTATTGCTCATCACTGACACCCCAGTGTCCAGCACGGCGTCTAGCATGTACATCTTCCTAGATAATCAATGGTTGAATGAATGAATGAATGAATGGAAGAAACTGCAAAAGTTCACTACGACTAGGGCATAGACTACAAAAGGCCAGTGAAAAGGTGAGAGTCTGGTCATGCCTCATACACCCTATAAAGAGTTTGAGTTCATTCTTGAGAGCAATGAGGAATCATTGAAGAATTTTAAATAAGGTGATGTAATGACTAGATTTGTGCAGCTGCAGTGTGGAGAATGGATGGGAGGAAGGCAAGGCCAGAGGCAGAGATTGGTCAGGAGGCTGTGATAGAATCAACCAGAGAGATAACGGTGGTCTGGGCTAAGACAATGCCCTAGGTCACCATGACACTTGGCTGGGGAGCATTCCCTGTCCCCATGGCACTGTGGGATCCAGCCAGTGCTCTTCCTGGGGCCTTAGACACAGCTATTCAGGAAAATCTACCTGCTGGACTTCACTGAGAGGTAGATGACTAGAAATGGGGGCATGGTTTTCAGACGAAGGAGACTACGCAAAGCAGCCATGGACCAGGGGCTGCCAACGCGCTCACAGAGAGACACTTGGTCTAACTTGCGTCTTGGCTTCCTGCAAAAGCATTTGCTGTCTTTCTAGACAAGGGACACACAGCGAAGAGTGCACACAGTAAACAAGGGCGGTGTAATCAAAGCTGTTTTCCTCCTGAACTGAAATCCCAGACGGCCTTGCCAAATGAGGCCAGTTAAAGTAAATATAATAAATGCTTTTTCCAGACAGATGCACTCCTGAAAACACAGCAAGAGATGGAGAGATATGCTGACCAAGCAGGTTATTGGGGGTGAATTAAACATAGCAGGAACAGACCAGCTGGCATGAGGGCCTTTACAGTGAGCTGGAGACATTCACAAAAATTAAGCTAAACAAAAAAAACTAAAATGATACAGGAGGGATCTGATTCTAAGGGCAGCCCATCCCTGCCTGGAGCCGCAGGCTGATCTGGCAATTAGCAATTTTACAAAGATGACGGCTAGTTGTTCAGATAGAGCATGCACCATAAAATCAGGAGAGACAGAGGGAAGAACCCAGTCACATCCTAGCTATTATTTTCCACTACCCAGAAAGGAGAAGACTCATTGATCATCTGTCCTATTCCAGGCACCTTCACATAGTTACAGCTCATTTAATCTTCACAACAACTTTGTGAGGCATGTTAGCATCCCCATTCTGTGGATGAGGAAATGGAGGCTCAGAGAGTTTGGAAACTTGCCTACGTTCGCAAAGCTAGCAAGGGGCATGGCTGTGATTCAAAGGCAGTTCTGAGTCCCACCCAAAGCCTCTCAGCCATGGCTGCTCCAACTAAAGAAGTCAAACGTAAAGGCCAGTCAAAACTTAAATGCTGCAGACTCACAAGGAATGGAAAATTATTATTGAGGAGTGGGCTTACTCAGGCCAATTTTTTGGTTAGAGTTGGGCTTATGAAATAAAACTGTAAGTATATATTACACATAATTGTCCCAGGGAGCTCACCGCTGGGGAGATTTATAAAGACAAATAGCTTTATGTGACTTAAGAAGGGATTATAGGCATGTAAGGAAATCAAGTATGTCTGTGCTTGCTGAGATGCAAATTACAAGGATGGTTGGCTCTCCTGCTGTGGCATCTGGGGGAAGAGAAGGAAGGACCGTGAAGGAAGGCAGGCAGAAGGAGGGAGGGAGAAGTTTGATCCCAGCTCTAAAGAGTTGTATTTTCTCTCTCACTCTCCAACTTGGACACTAAAGAAGAGAGTTTTTCAGCCTCCAAAGTCTGTTCTTTTTTCTGGTTTCAAGCAAGTTGTTTGTTTGCATATATAAAACAAGACCCTGGCCGTGGGTGGGACGGGCATCCCAGGGTCACCTGCAGCTGGTCCACCCTCACCAGAAAGACCCTCCCCATCGCCAGCCTCCCTGTCGCCTAGTCAAAAATAATTGGGGAACTCAGATACAGAGAACAGATGGGTGGTTACCAGAGGTGGGGGTGGGGGTGGGGGTGGGCAAAATGGGTGAAGATGGTCAAAAGGCACAAACTTCCAGTTATAAAATAAATAAGTCCTGAGGATGGAATGTACAGCGTGGGGACTGTAGTTAATAATACTGCATTGTACCTCTGAAAGCTGCTAAGAGACTGCATCTTAACATTCTCATCCCAAGAGAAAAATGTGTAACTATGTGTGGTGACAGATGTTAACTAAACTTATTGTGATGGTTGTTTTGTAATATGTATAAATAACAAATCATTGTTGTGCACCTGAAACTAATATATTATATATGTCAATTATATCTCAATTTTAAAAAAGAAAAAAAATTGGGACTTCTAGCAGAAGATCCCATTCTCTCTTGCCCCGGTTTTATCTGAATGCTTTGCTCTGCAAACATGTTAAGAGCCAGGACTTTGGACCCTGTATCCAGGCACGGCCACTTCCTGTGTGATTTGGGGCCATCTACTGAACCTTTCATCATCTGTGGAAGAATAATGACCCCTCTTCCCTCATAGCGTCATGATGAGGCTTTAACGAATCAGTCTCTAGCGAGTTTAAGGCAGTGCTTCTAACGTAGCAAACTACTCCACCTGTGGCTGGTGATGAGGCTGAAGGAGGAGGAGGCTGTGAACTAACGGATGGTTTAGGACAACTTGCTGTAACAGGTTTGGCACAGAGTGGAGAACCTTGCTTCTCAAAGCGGGGTGTGGGGACCAGCAGCAAGGGCACCCTCCTCCCCAGAGATGTCAGAGCCCTCTGCCCCGCAGATCTACCATCTCAGAGCCTGCGTTTTAGAAAACCCCAGGTGATTTGTGTACATTAATGGGTGAGAAGTGCTCATTTAAAGCATAGCTTCTGAAGTTGCCCACTTGGGTTTGAGACCAACTTCATAGATATGCATCCTTGGGCAATTTCTTAAATTTCCTGTGCTTCGGCTTCCTGGTCTGAAGGCCATCATGTCTACCCCGCAGGGTTGTTGTGAGGATTAAATGAAATCACAGATATCTATATAAGTAAGGACTTAGGATGGACCTTTCATTGTTTTTAATCCCCACAAAGGTCAGACCTGGATCCGTGGCAACCTGGCCTCTCCCTGGAATAAGTTTGCATCCCCCGTGTTCTCACAGCTGACTCTAACCCTTCAAGTCCTATGGCATCTGTGTTGGCTTTTTCCTGCACAAGCCCTTGTCTCCACAGGCACCATTTACTTTTGCCTGCGGAATGCAGGCTCTCCCAAGCACTCCCCTCCCAGCTTCCCAGTGCACATACCTCACCTTTTGCAACACAGAGGCCAGGCTGGGGCACAAAATACCAAACATTTCTTTTCCATGATTCTCTCTAGGCAATGCCCAGTGAATTCCCTCTGAAGTATGAATTCGTTTCTGAACAACAGACTCAGTGTCTGCAATGGTTGTTTTCTTTTTCTACTCTGGTGGCTTCTGTGTCCTTAATGATAAGTCTTTTTTTAGGCTCAGCCTCTCAGCCCAGATGACGTCTGCTTGGCCTGTGTACCATGCCCGGAGTCCCCAAGGAGTCCCCAAGTGTTGTATACGTTACAGGCTCATCAAGGTTAGGTTAGAACTTGGCAGCACTTACCAGGGACAGGCACCACCAGTCTATTTTCTGGGTGGCAATGAAAAACAACAAACCACATAGAAAACTCCTGGAGGAGAGTAGGAAGGAGGAAGTGAGGGAGGGAGAGAGAGAAGGAAAGAAGGAAATTCTCCTTCCTTGACTGGGATTTGGTCAAAAAACCCTGCCTGGGACCCATGCAAATTATAGACATTGCTCTGGCCTCTGTGTCTGAGGTGACTCCTCTAACCTGTCATCGGAAAGGCCTGTGGCTGCAGTGTTTTGCCCAGAGGGGAGAGGGGTTTGTCCTCAGCCATCCACACCCTCTTGCTGGTCTTCCGTCATGAACAGGAGCCCACACTTGAGGGCCTCTGTGGCCAGGGAGAAAGGCAAAAAAAGTGGCCCATATGGCCATGTGAGCAGGGGGCTCTCACCCCGCCCTCCGGGGCCCATTCATTGCCTCCGTCACCCACTGCACAGCCCTGCCTGGGTGCCTCCTGACACCGTGTCCCAACCAGCTGCCTCTCTCTGCTCTATGATGACGTGGCTCTCCAGTCAGCAAGCTGCTAATCAGAAAAATCATCAACAGGGCTTGAGAAACCCAGGGCCTTGAAGATTCCTACAGACATCACGATACAAAGTAGGATTGCAAGAAAACAAAGACCTACAGCCAGCCACACATGACACACCCACTCGCTCACACACACAGTCTCACACGCACAAGGCTGACGTCTGCAAGCACACCTCACTCAGGCCGTGCAAGGTGCCCCCTTCAAAGCCTCTGGTTGCTGTGGACATGGAACAGAGTCCCACACCAAACCCCACATTTTCTCCTCAGGTGTCAGAAGGGGGTCTGGTGGTGAGAAGGTGGGCTCCTTGAGGGGCAAAGGCAGGAGATGTGCTTGTCCACAGGAGGATTTTCCATGAAGAAATCTGGGACTCCGGAGGAGTCCAGCTGGCAACTCGGCGCTGACCAAGGCACTCGATGTTCACTTCACCCTGTCTGCACTCCCTGGCGTGCCAGGGCACAAACACCAGACGTGGTGCCAGACCTTCAACGCCCTGCAGGCTCCTCTGAGAGGAGGAATCGGGCAATGGGCCTGGGGCCAGAGCCAGACCGTGCTCTGCCTCCTTTGGGCGAAGTCACAGTGACCCCAAGTGGTCACTTTGGTAAGACACCCTCTGAACAAGGTACCACCTTCCAGGGGCCAGAAAGTGGGGAATGGGCTGCAGAGACCCAGGCAGAAGAGAGAAAGAAAGGGCAGAGGCTTCCATACCCCTCCTCCCCACAGAGCTGGCACATAAGGGTGTCTGTCCCCCCATTTGTGTTAAAGGGCTGGGGCAAGGCCAGGAGGAAAGCCAGGTGGGGAATTTTCATCTTCTGCTTTGGCTTCTTCAGCAGGCAGTGTTTGTTCAGTAAAGACCAGAGACGGATGTTCCTGTAGGACAAGGATGATGAGCCGTGCTTCTCATTAATCTCACCAGCAACGAGAAAGTTGCACCTGAGGTTTGTGGGCTCAGTCCCTCCCTTAAAGTCAGCACAGAATCAGTTGCTTCTCTTGATGCTCTCATATCATCCATACTCCAAAAGCAAGGAGATGTCCTCCAACGCCTGACTCATTCAGGGAACCTGAAGGAGCAACTACCATTACCCAAGAAGATAAGAATGGGGAGCCTGGGAACTCAGGTCTCCATTACGATAAGAAGTAGACTGTTGCTTATCTGGTATGATTTCAGGGGTTCCAGGTGATCCTCTGTCTCCAAATATCTCCCCATCTATGAAACCCCTGGGACCCAAATCTACTGCTGGCAAATTTCCCTAAGAGGCACCCTCCATTAGGTCCCTGGTTTTCATGACTTATTTTACCCGATCTGCCTTTGCACGTGTTGTGCCCTCTGCCTGTGATGCCCCTTCCCCAACCAATGTCCCCTGAGCCCTCAAAGCCCCGTTCACAGATATCCTCTTTGGAAGTCTTCCCAACACTCCCAACAATGCTCCGCCATGCTGTATGAATAGATTTTTTTCACTATGCTACATACTGAATTAAAACATTGAAAAAATCAAATCTCTTGACTCAAAGACCTAAGAGTCTAGTGAGGAGACTGCCGTGAAAACTAACAATAAAACTAAAATCACATAATTGCTATTAAAGCTAAGAGATTGACCACAAGCTCCTTGGGGACAGGGTCCTCAGTTTTTCCCACCCTTTGAAGGGAGGTTCCTGATGCACTGGGACCAAGCAAATCCCTAACCCCAGTTTGGTAGACATGAGCTTCACAGGCATTTGGGTGATGTGTGTAGGGATTTAAAGATGGAAAGAGTCCATATTTCTGCATGTCCACCTGAACTCAACCCAGCCTGCAGACCCCAAGTGTCTTATTCATGTTTTTGCTGGCAAGAGACAGCAATCTCAGCTTCACGGGCCTCCTCCTCCCACTCCTTGCCCACCAGCAGCAGGAAGCATGAAGGACAGGTCTCTTAAACAGGGGCAAGTGACTCATTCTGCCTTTATCACCCACGGTCCTTGAAGTGCAGGTGAGAATTCACTAGCCCCTCTTACTCTCCAGGCCTAATTGTTCTCTTCCTGCTCACCGTGCCCCATCCTGACCACCAGAGAACTCTGTATCTCCTTCCCCCAACTTTTTCTGGTCTTGGCTGGCTCTCAAGGCTCAACTCAAGCCCCTTTTCTAGAAAGACTTCTCTGGCTTACTCTAGCCCATGCTGATCTCACCCCTCCTCTGAAATGGTCTTCTTAACCATCTGCCCCTGGTGTAGGGCCGAATTCCAATGTGCTTGCTCCACTCCCCTCAACTGGCCTGTAAGACCGTTAGGGATGGGGACCATGCTAGGATGTGTCGGAAAGAACAAAGGACTTGTGCTCCACACCCAGTTTTATCACATATTAGCTTTGTGGCTTTGGTCAAGGAATGAACTTCTCTGAGCCTCTGTTTGCTTGTCAGTAATGTCCTCCTGGCAGAGCTACAGGGGCATTAAATGAGATAACATGGACAAATCTCTAAGAAACTATAGTTAACAATAGTACTCTTGACCATCAGTCACTCAAAAATTCTCCTTCAATTTTTATCCCTCCTTTCTTCCCTCCCTGTCTTCTTCTAGAGTACCTATTTCGTGTAGCTCAGTGCTTGGCTTCTTATGGATGCTCAATAAATAATTTATTTCCTTCTTTAGTACAGATGTCTTGTTATCTCATTAAGGACAAGGGTGATGTCCACTCAGCTCACCCCAGTATCCCCCGGACATGGCCTTGTGCCTGACACAATGGAGTCCCTCCGTGATACCCATTGAGTGAATGAACTGTGTGCTTTGGGAGCTCAGAAAAGAATGGGTGTGCAGTGAAAGGGCTCAGAAAAGCATCAAGCTCCAAGTTGAACAAAGGAAGTTCTATAAGGGATGGAGAGTGGTGGTCTCCTAAGGGACGAATTTTCTGAGCTACTGTTAAGAAAGGGAACTGAGCCCTTATATGTTACCACCTTATATGTTACCACACTTACATGTTACCACTTGCAGGAGTTGGATGGAAAGATAAAGGGAGCATTAATAGAGAGCAGTGGGATCTTTAAAAAGTGAGAACTCCCCAGGCGGCCTCGGAGTGCTGATATATAAGTGTGCTAGATGTGCCTTGGATACACATTTTCTCTTCCGGCAGAACTGTATTTTACCTACTGGCAAAGAGCAACATTTCACTTGTAGCACAGGAAAAGAGCTGCTGAAAATCAAAGGCAAGCAGCAGGCAGGAGCTTATAAGCGAGTCCCACTTCCCCATCCCCTAGACAGAAAGCCTGGGAAGACGGTACTCTTTAAATTCTGCTCTGCGGTTTTCTGGGAGAAGATGATTCCATTGTAAATTATTGAACATTTCATTTAAGCTTCATAAATAAGAAACTCAGATGAAAACGTTACATGTTAGATCCGTTTGGCAACATATAATTTCTGTCTTACTCCCTCGATCTGTCATCTTTCATCTTCGTCGGAGAATTCCTACTTCATTATAGGCAATTGAAGGTCTCAATCAGGTGCCTGAGAGAAGTGGTTTATGTCCCAAAGGTAATCTAATTTCTCCAACCAAGGATGTACCTGGGACTCAGAGCACATCCTGACGGAGATAAATGCGGGCTTCAGGCGGATCTGGGGGCGTTGCAATCACACACTCAATCTAGCAACAGGTACTCAGGCCAGCCATGGGACAGCTCCTCGCTGACACCTGGACTCCCTGACTCACTGGTTTCATCAGAGCTGACAGGCTAAGCATCAGCAAACCAACAACAGGTGTCCTGAGGACTGATCTGCACCTGCCTGGGGCACGCAACAAAAGGACTCAAAATCCTGGAATAGTTCTCTGAGCAAGGGAATAATAATATCGGCTACTATCACGAGGGGCCAGAGGCTGTGCTTTATACACATTGATTCATCTAATCCTCACAATGACCCTCTGAGACAGATCCTGTGATTCTTCCCATTCTCCAGAAACTGAAGCTCAAAGATGTTAAGTAATCAATGTTTCACAGGTAGAAAGTGGCCGAGCATGAATATTAACGTAAGTATGGCGACCTCAAAGTCTGTCAGACTTCAAAGTTCACCTCTACTGGTATTGGCGCTTTAGAGAAAGAAAGAACTAAGAATTAGGCATGGATGGAACTGGTGAGAGAAAGGAAAAAGTAGCCTGATTCTAATGCATTCCTGCCAGGGAACCTGGTCGGTAAGGCCTGGTAGGTTCTGCCATACTCAAGCACGAGGGACTTATTGCACAGGCTGCAGTGACGCCATACTGAGGAGGGGGTACAGGGGCCTCTCGCAGCCTTCCCCTTCACTAAACCAGACCGTTTGCTAAGGAAAAGTTGCTCAGTGCATTTCCTATCAAAATCCTTCCTCTTACCTCAGGGATCCCAGAGAATTCACAGCTGCTCTGGGGAGGGGATGAAATGAGAGGAGGGGTGGGACATTCCAGTCCTCTTAAAAGCCCTGAACCCTGAAGCCAGAAGCCAGAGTGTCATTTCCAGCTGGTCACAGACTTACTCTTTTCCTTAGTTTCTTTTTGTAAAAAGACGGTGTACCTGTTTGAATAATGTCCCCCCAAAAAATCATGTCTACCTGGAACCTGTGAATGTGACCTTATTTGGAAATAGGGTCTTTACAGATGAAATCAAGTTAAGGTGAGGTCATACTTGATCAGGGCAGGCCCCCAAATTCAATATGACCCATGTCTTTATAAGAAGAAGAGACACAGACACACAGGGAGAATACCACGTGTTATGGACTGAATGTTTGTGTCCTCCCCAAATTCATATTTTGAAATCCTCATTCCCAATGTGATGATATTAGGAGATGGGCCTTTGGGAGATGATTTGGTCAGTAAGGATGGAGCCCTTGTGAGTGGGATTAGTGCTCTTATAAGAGGCTCTGGAGAGTTCTCTCACTTTTTCCGCCACATGAGAAGACGGCCATCTAAGAACCAGGAAATGGAGTCTCACCAGACGTGAAACCTGCTGGTGCCTCGATCTTGGACTTCTTGGCCTCAGAACCGTGAGGAATGATGTTTATTGTGTAAGCCACGCCTTCTGCGGCAGTTTGTTACACCAGCCCAAGCTGACTGAGACACCGTGGGACAACAGAGGCAGAGACTGGAGTGCAGCTGCAGGTCAAGGGAAACCAGAGACTGCTGGCAACCACAGACGCTAAGAAGAGGCGAAGGAAGGATCTCCTCTTAGAGCCTTCAGGAGGAGCAGGGCCCTCCTCGCGCCTTGATTTGGCCACCAGACACCAGAACTCTGAGAGAATAAATTTCTGCTGTTTTTAGCCACTCTGTCTATGGTCATTTGTCACAATAGTCACAGGGAGCTAATGCAGATGGAGGTCAAAACACTTCATGTATTTTGAAAAGAGCAAATGTTATCCTAATGCAGAACAGCGTGATCATTGGCCGTAGCTCTGACAGGGCCACACGGAGCCCCACACAGAACCTACCAAAAGGACTCAGACTGACCAGGGGGCCCCCACCGGTGAGGATTTGCTCTTGTTGCATTTTTCTGTAATCCTACTCCTAATAAGTGAGGGTGAGTTGGATGCTGGTTTGATGCTCAGAATAACGGCCCCCCAAAATACCCCCATTTTGATCCCTGGCATGTGTGACTGTGTCATCTTACATAGCAAAAGAGAAACTGTAGATGTGAGTAAGTTAAGGATGTTGAGATGGGGAGATTACCTGTGCTATCCAGGTGGGGCCAATGTAATCATAAGGGTCCTTATAAGAAGGATGCAGAGAGATCAGAGTCAGAGTAGAAGATGGGATGATGGAAGCAGAGGTCAGACAGAAAAACAGATTGGAAAATGCTATGCTGCTGGCCTTAAAGATGGATTAAGGGGCCGCAAGCCAAGGGATGCAGGCAGCCTCTAGAAGCTGGGAAAGACAAAGAAATGTATTTCCTCCTAAAGGCTCCAGAAAGAATGCAGCCCTGCTGAACCATTTTAGACCTCAGACCTCCTGAACCGTAAAATAAGGATTTGTGTTGTTTAGAGCCAGTATGTCGTGGTAATTTGTTACAGCAGCAATAGAAATTAATACTCCAGTCAAACCAGTTAGTCTGAAAATTAATGTGGGAGAGGGTAGGGAGACACCCCAGTTAATTCCAGATATTCTGGGAGGCTCCCAGCCATCCTTTGCATTGAAGTCCCAAAGGATTGCTCCGGAGAGACTTATACCTGTAAGTTGGACCATTTTTGCATTTTCTGCATCTTCTCAGAGTCCCCCAGAAGTCATTCTAAAATTGAATCCTTAGCTTTAAACATCCTGGGGCCTGAATTACTGATCTTGGTGGGATCCCACAGCAACAGGGCTTCTGCATGCCCCACACTAAAGGCCTGACAGCCCTGTGCTCAGAGAGAAAGTCCTTCCAGTGTTGCTCCCTAGAAGGGACCCAGGAGTCCCCACACGGCCTCAGTCCCCATCTAGAAAAGGTGCAGCTTGGTCCTTATACACAAGCTTTAAGAAATGCTTTAAAGGCCCCTGTCCACATAGTTCCTCTCCGTTATATACTCTCCCCATTCACAGCTTAAGCAAGAAATCCCTTCCCCAGCTGTAGCCAACCTGAGACTCTAAGTACCAGAGGGAGACCTTCCACAGGAAAGCACCCTTCTGGAGGTCACTGACAAGGGCAGCCTCACTGTCTGCCTGAGGAGACCAGCAGCAAGAAGGAGGCTCTGCCCTGATCAGTTCATTCAGGAAGGACTAAACACAAGATCTGAACAGGAGTCTAGGGTCATTTGCTTCCCTCCTTTCAGCCTTTCCCACCCCTGACACACACATGGAATAATGTTTGTTTCTGCATCAACCAACAGATCTGGTACCTGGCACTGAGTATGGAGTTGGAATATCTGCCGTCATGAACTCACAGCAAAGTGTGCCAGCCACCATGAACGCCAGGACTGGTGAGTAGGCGGATCGGTGAGGAAGAAGACCCGGATACTCTGTAAGCCCGAGGAGCCATGGAGGCTTGTCCTGTAAGGACTGGTCAGAAGGCAATGCCCCCTAGATAACAGGTTCCAGGTGACAGTTATCCACCTAGGCACAACATCTACCTGCAGCTCTTTGATGCCTTCTGCCTGACCTCCAACATCCGACACACAGGATGGAGTCCCACCCTCTTCCCCACAGATGTGTGCATGGTGTCCGTGGTCTGAAGGGCTGCCCACAGCTGTGCAGAACGGAGGTGGACAATCCCAGATAGGTTGATGTCATAGCACATCATATTTCTTTTAGACCACCACACAGCAGGCAGAATGTGGTATCCCTCACTGTGCATGACAGAAGCCCTCAGAAAGGCCACAGGGATGAAGGCCTAGACTTGGAAGGAGCCCATTAAATCTAAGGGCAATGGAAAAGTCCCCTTGAGACCCTTGCTGCTCTGGATCCAGCACTTTTGCTTCCAGACCCTGGATAAATCTCAAAGTCACTCTAGTACCTTAGGTACAAGCACCCTGCACTGGACTGGGAATCTTGAGCCAATCTCTGTCCCAAGGCTCAGTCTAGCATAGACAACCTCTCTGGAGAACCACATGGACATAAGTCCCCAGGAGTCCTCAGATCTAGTTGCCTACACAGTCATGGCCAGGTCAGTCAAAATGGTCTCAGGAACACGGGTTGCTATTGTTTCCAGGAATGGCATATCCCTCCTTGATGGTGGCTCCTGTTTTGCCCTGGTCGGCTTGCTGAGTAAGGCTTGGAGAAAATGAATGCAGAGAGCTTAAAAATCAGCAGCCAGCTTTGTCCCAGAGGTGGCTATTTTCCAGAGGTGTTAGGGCTGCTAATGTCTTTCTGCAGATTGTCGGTCTGTATGCCAAGCCCATGGCCATCTCTCAAAGGGAAGATGCTTAACAAAATATGAGATAAGTGTCAGCAATGACAAGCTAATCCTCATGGTCAGCAGGCCTGCTGATAGCTTAGAAATCCACAGAAAGGTCCAATTCCAATAAATACTGGCCCTCCTGTGTAACTTGTGTAAAATAGGGCACTTATGTTTATCCACAGAACTTGACAGTCCCCGAGACCTCATGGTGACAGCCTCTTCGGAGACCTCCATCTCCCTCATCTGGACTAAGGCCAGTGGCCCCATTGACCACTACCGAATTACCTTTACTCCATCCTCTGGAATTGCCTCAGAAGTCACTGTGCCCAAGGACATGACCTCGTACACACTGACAGATCTAGAACCTGGGGCAGAGTACATCATTTCAATCACTGCTGAGAGGGGTCGGCAGCAGAGCTTGGAGTCCACTGTGGATGCCTTCACAGGTACCAGGGCAGCAGAAATCCCAGCCGGGTTCAGGGATCAACAGATCTTAGCATGGGAAGGCCATCTAGGCAACCCATTCTTTTAACGCCCCATTTCCTTTAGAGGAGGAAGAGATGGATGTAATGAATACACCAAGAAGGAAGGGTTGGAAGTAAAGGGTAGAGATGAGCTAGGCTGCCTACATGCCTGAAAATTTGTGTCTGGTTTCCTACAGCCTCGACATAGTGGTTGATTCTGTCCATCTTCCCCTGCCTGCACTAAACCAGTGGGCATTCAGAGGATCCATGGGATCGTATTAAATTCCTTCCAAGAGAGAGCTTTTAAATCCTGGATCAGTATTATGAATAACTCCCAGAGATAATGCTGGCTTTATCCTGCTGAGGACATTCATTTTTCAGAATGTGGCTTGGAGAAAGGTGAACAGACAGGACTGGAGAGTGAGGAGGTAGAAGCTCAGGGCCAGCAGGTGAAGGTACAGTCCTTATTAGCAAGAAAAGTAGATCCCTTCAGTCAGATAGCTCTTCTAGCCCAGTGGCCCTACCACCTCCTGTGTGTTTCAGAACCATCCATCTTCTCTATTTTGCAGGCTTCCGCCCCATCTCCCATTTGCACTTTTCTCATGTCACCTCCTCCAGTGTGAACATCACCTGGAGTGACCCATCTCCGCCAGCAGACAGACTCATTCTGAACTACAACCCCCGGGATGAAGAGGAAGAGATGATGGAGGTCTCCCTGGATGCCACCAAGAGGCATGCTGTCCTGATGGGCCTACAACCAGCCACTGAGTACATTGTGAACCTGGTGGCAGTCCATGGCACGGTGACCTCTGAACCCATCGTGGGCTCCATCACCACAGGTGAGGCTGGAGGACTTGACAGCAGGTGGTGAAAGGGGTTCCCACAGTAGCCTTTGACAAATCAATGAAACTTAGAAAGAGAAACACCCAAGGAATAGGGGACTGCCTCATTTGGCTAGAGAGGGTCTATGAGCTGTTCTGAAACAGCCACCTTTTCCAGAGCTATGCAAAATGTAGAAGATGGGAAATTTCCATTTAGAAGGCAGAATGGACTCAATGTCTTGAGAAGGCCAAGTCTTGAATATTGGTCCAGAAGTCCTCCCATAACTAGTGTAGGAGAAAGCCCTGGAGAGAGTTAATCTCCCGGAGGAAATACTTCTGCAGTGAGGAGACATCTGCTCCTATTCTGGAGGGCCATCTCTTCACTGCCCAGTGAGGTCACTAACACAAATGATGCTTCCTCAGATATGGGACTAGCGTGGAACCATGTAGGGACCTGGTACATAGAGAATGGGGTTGATTTGCATGGTGTTTGGAAAACACAGGCATTCTGAGATGAATTGGATCATTCTCATCTCATCATTCCCAAATACAATCACAAATATGAGTATGTATGTGGGTGAGGACATGTGTGTTTGAGTGGTTTCCTACATACCAACAAGAACTCACAAACTGGACAAGCGGATTAAACACTCAGCTGGTTTTGACTCTGCGATCCTCCAGCAGTCAAAAAAATAAGGTATACAGTATAAACGAAATATAATTTAGAAAGTGGATTTGTTCTGGACTTGTGCTCTGAAATCCCTCTACAGTCAATAGGCAGTTTTTCCAAAGTGAACCAAAGGTGATTGCTAAAAAAATAAGAAAGATCAAGTTGGGTTTGTCCAAGAGAAGTTGCCCCAGAGAAAATGACCATGTTGCCCTCGGTTCAAAACAAAACACACAAACTTAAAGGAAAGTTCTCAGTTGGCCTTTAGGTAGTAATAGTTGCTACACAAGCACAGATCTTACCAAATTGACTTCATGTTTTTAAAACATTCTCAATGAACATGGCTTTGGCCATATCCATGAGGTTTCAGATGAGACTTCAGCCTCACCATGGTTTTAAGGATGCCCTAGTACACAGAAAGTTCTTACAGGCCTCTTGGACACCATTAGCACATGGGCCATGTAAAGCCAAGGATAGGAATCCCTTTTTCACACTTTCTGTCTTTCTGTCTTTTTCCCACAAACACTTGGATCCTTGTAGGAATTGATCCCCCCAAAGACATCACAATCAGCAATGTGACCAAGGACTCAGTTATGGTCTCCTGGAGCCCTCCTGTTGCATCTTTTGATTACTACCGAGTATCATATCGGCCAACACAAGGTAATAAAAATTATCTGATTTCTCAAAGATGAATGGGATTTGGAGCTAGGTGAAGATTGTTATGGGAAAACTAACATACGCCAGAGGATATCACCCCCATGCCTGCATTTTTCCTCCTCTCTGTGGCATGCTCCAACAGAATGAGAGTGGGTTGATGAGAAGCACCCAAGAAACCCTACGCTCACCAACTCCTCTCACAAAAGGCTTGATTACATGTACCCAGAAAGCAGGCCCTTCACCAGCAGAGGTAGCTAGTCACCATTATCTAGGCAATGTAGTAAGGAACAAAGAGCTCTAAAAGAATCTGCCAAGAGCCAGGATCATGTGCACTTTCCTGAGAGAGTAAAGTCTAAGACTAGAACCCTGGGGGATGCCTAAAGATCCAGCAGAGCCAGACGAAGCCTTGGAGGGAACCACAGTGACAGTGGTCCTATTTTTGCCACTCCAGCCAAGTCCTGAGTCAGAAGAAGTTGGCCCAGATCTCCCCCGCATCCTGCCAGTTCTTGCTAGCACGTGTGGCATTGTTAACAAAGTGAAAGGCGTGCTGACTTCCAGTGAGCGGGTGGGATAGTTTTCCAGGCTACCATGTCTCTGGGTTGCACGGACCACTCTTTGCAGCCATGCCCTCTATACTGCCTTAGAAAGACCAGCTTGTTAGAAAACCACCTAATAAATAGTTCTTTTACTTTGCTCCAAGGAACCTGTTAAATGAGGGGGTGAGACCAGCATGTAAGTTCTCTCGAGCATTGTCAGTCCACGCACCATTTTTCTTCCTTCCCCACCAACTGTTAAGTCTTGCACCCATCTGTGCTTCATGACAAAGTGCCATCAGGAGCTCCTATGTGAACTATGCCATGAGCTGCTTTGATGAGAGATCTGCTCAACTTTAACTGTGGCTTCTGCTTTTCCTTAGTGGGACGGCTGGACAGCTCCGTGGTGCCCAACACTGTGACAGAATTCACCATCACCAAGCTGTACCCAGCTACCGAATACGAAATCAGCCTCAACAGTGTGCGGGGCCGGGAGGAGAGTGAGCGCATCTGCACTCTCGTGCACACAGGTAGGCATGCCTCCCTGTTGGGGGCCAAGTCAGGACCCCAGCTGAGGACCTGCAGCAAACAGAAGAGGCAAAGAGCGAAGTTGTTCTGGCTGATACAGAGGACACTGGCTCTGGGCTTGGAAGCTCCACTCCTAGGCACTCCTCTGACTCACTGTGTCATGCAAAGCCATCTGCAACTTCTCCCCGCACTGATATTTCTCTCTAATACTAGTTTAGAGAGTCACCCTCTAGGGTTCTTATTGGTTTAGGTCAGGAATTTTCATGGAACTTCCAATATGACAGATGACCTTTCAAAGACACACCATGGAAGTGAATTCCAGAACAGACCTGAATCATCCTATGTAATTTTTTTTAAAACTCACAGAAGGAAATGCCACCTCAGAGAAGGAAAGGGTTGTTATTCTAGTAACAACCCTCAGGGTCAGGAAACCTCTCTCCTATATTGCCAGAAACCACCAAGCAGCTGCATTTGCTCTTGCTTCAGGCTTGAGGGAGGAAGAAGGTGGCAGCTTTCCTCTGGACAATGAGCCCCTTGGATGGGGCTGAGGATGGGGCTTCTGCAGCAGCTCCACCACCCCTCCTTCTCTAGCCTCTCAGCCAGCCCACAATGCAGAACTAGGAAAGATTTGCTGTAGAAGTCACCAGAGGGGACAGTCACAGTTTTCTGTCCCCAACCCCCAGAACTAACCTCCCAGTTAAGCTATAGTTCCCATAGCACATGGGAAAACACCCAACTTGTCTCATTAGGAGAACACCTGGATTTCCTGAGGTTGCTTACTTTCCTCAGAGAATGGTATTTCCTGAATGAGAAAAATGTAACTTGGAATTCCTCACTGCTTTTGTGGATGCTCTCAGAAGCCCAAAAGCAGTGTCTCTAAGGCCACACCCAAAGAAACATTCCTTCAGAAACTCAAAAAAAGTCTTCTTCTACAGACAACACAGGCTATTGGACTCTTCCCTAGTCTCCTTCCAGGCCTATGACCACAAATAACCCAGCCATGTTGTTGGTTCAGTCTTACCCTTTCTATCAAATTATTTCTGACCACTAAAGTATCAACACTAATTGACCCTGAAGTGATACCCTATGAGTCAAAAGAAGCTCTCACACCTTCCTGAAAGTCTTAGAAATTCATGACAAAGAAATCAAGCTTTTTCTCACTGAGGACAATAAAATGGACTTGAAGAGCCTCCTACCCCCAAGGAGAAAGAGAGCAGCAACTCAGGTCAATAGCTCATTCTTTGGGTTCTTGGTGATAAGCAGTGAGCATCTCTAATGCAGATGTTCACCAGTGTGCCAACACAAACCACCCCCAACCAAGTCCAGGCAGAGCTATTTTGTAAACTCCCAGTAACCAGATTGCTCACAGAAACGTCTTATTTTGTTGTTGCTTGTTGTTGTTGTTCTAACGTGAAGTCTATGATCTTACAACTTTTGGAAATGAGCACTCCTTCAGGGTCTCATGCTTAATCTCAGGGAGATCAAGCTAACCATAGTCTCATAAGACTTTTCTTCTTCATTTCTTCTCCTAAGGTCACATCAGAAGAACTCATTGAAGGCATAGATTATGGATACAATTCAGATGTAAACTGTAAAAACATTTTATGGTTGTTGCTTTGAAGTGATGGGCATGGGAAAGCAATAAAAATCTTCAATTAGAGAACAGGGCCAAATCAACAGCACATCTTGATCCCCAAAAGTAAATTGCATGACACTTAGGTTGAGCTGATACCTAAACTGTCGTAATAACGTTCATCTCTAGAATAAATCCCAACTCTATAGAAGGGAAGCACAGTAATAAAACAAAGGCACAGAGCATGGGCAAATGAGAATACAAACATGGTCCTATGACAAGCAAATCTTGTTGCCCCAACAGGCACTCTTGGCCTTAAACCTAGAAGAATCTCCTTGATTCGCTATGTCACAAAAAGGATACCAGGACTCAGTACAGAGTAAGCTTTGTGAGTAGTAAAGCAAGAATTCAATAATCACATACGACTTCAGAGGAAAGCTGAGTCCCATTCAGTCCTGGCACAAATATGTATCGAGCACTTTCTAAGTTCTAGGTGCCAGGAACACTTCTGCCTTCACGGAGCTCCCACCACACCTCTTGAAGTTCAACAATACAGATGGTTCCACAGGCATGCCCCTTACATTTATCAAAGTGCAAATATCTTGGGAAGTGTATTATCTCATTAGCTAAAGAAATATAACAATTTCTATATTCCTTAGTTCTCCATCTAGGCTTAAATGTCTAAGACACAACAGCCATAACTTGGAATCCCCCACAGCGCCTGACCGTACTCTGTACATAAGAAGTTAATGAATTAAGAGGAAGATCTGGGGGCAATCAGAGGAGAGCTGGGTACTTGAGAGGAAGGCAGAAAGGGAGAGGAGGAAGGGGCTGGTGGGAATCAGAGGGGATAAAGGAAAAAGGTCTCCACTCACTTCATTATTTTGTTCAGCAGCAGACATGAGTCGTGGGTGAATCTACAGGAGATAGTTCACTAGAGTTCCATGCTACAGTTCCTCTCACCTTTCCCCATACTCTCCTGTTCTCTTTCAGCCATGGACAACCCTGTGGATCTGATTGCTACCAATATCACTCCAACGGAAGCCCTGCTGCAGTGGAAGGCGCCAGTGGGTGAAGTGGAGAACTATGTCATCGTTCTCACCCACTTTGCAGGTGGGTATCTGCAGGCCTATGCATCAGGCAGGTGGGAATGGTGGAGACTGAGGCTGAAGACTAGTGTGAAAGGAAGAAAACCAAAACATTTTGTCAATCTGAGGGACAAATTAGAAATCTTCCTGCTTCAATTTCACTATGAAGCCCTCAAGATGTCCCCAAACTCTGCAAACTGTATCAACTATAGGAATTGAGAAAGCTGACTCAGAAGGTTACAAGAAGGGCACATACCCAAGGGCAAATGCAAGAACAGAGAAGTAGCAAGAGGAAGACAAAACTCAGAATTAAGCTAAGACCAGGCCCAAAAGGCTATGGGCAGAAAAGCAGACTTGGCTAGATATTCATAGAGCAAGAAAAACACTAAATTTGTAGGATCATGCTTGGAGCAGATATGGGTCTTCTCTACCCACATCCGGCCCAAAAGTTTGAGCCAAGATGAAATCTTGAGTTTCCATGTCTTCTTCACCATGCTTGTTCACCTTATGCTATTTGAAGTTGAACAGAGAGGCCCAAAGCAGAATAGTATTGAGTAGTCCAAGTACCAGGCCTAGGAAAATTATTTCCCTGCCTAAATTATACATATGATCACAGAATTGTTGTGAGTTATATTCAGGAATCCAGAAAACAGAGATACCAGAAGACAGAAGGCAGGCAGATGTCTTACTTCTCAAAAATGGCAGAGAAAGCCAATTCTGTAAGCTGCAAAGAAATAAACTGATTGTCAAAGCTTGGGAAAGTAAAACCCAAAACAGACTATTCAACAAATTGGAAGAGGAATTAGTGATTACTACATAACAGCACAGGTTCACTACAAATAAGTTTTACCAAAACCAGTTTACGTCCTTTTTTTGTTGGCAAATCTGCTAGCACATTTGTATTTCAGCAAGGCATTAGAAAAACCCACTAATCACTTAGATGGAAAAATACATGATGGGTCATATTTGGAGTTACATGGAACTGTAGTTGACTGAATGACCCTCCTCAAAGAATGAATATCATCACTCTGGATACATCCTAACCCCTCTGATACACAATCCACCTCAGCTGCTACCATCCCTCCTTGCATACGATGATCCTGCACTTCTTAATTCTCACCATGCCTTCTCAAGTCACCAGGCATTTGCACATGCTGTTTCCTCCACCAGGAAATTCTCTCCCTACTTGTCTGCCTAGAAAACCCATCCTTCAAGTCTTAGTTTCAACACTATCTCCTCTGTCAAAGCTCCCATTTTTCCCCTAAGGCAGTCAGATGCACCTGCTCACAGGTACAAAAGTACACAGGTCCATCATAGCAATTAACTTTCATTCACTCAACAAATACTTTTGATGCCCTCTCATGTGCCATATACTCTATAAGGCTGTAAAGATTCAGAGACAAAACATGAGCTCTTGTCTTCACAGAACCCACATCTAGCGACGATGCAGACAAGTAAATAGTTACAACTCTAAGGGAGCAGTGTCATGATATAGTCAAGCACAAAACACCTTAGATACGTCTTTTGGGCCACTATGATTTGGGATCAGGATGTTGAAGAGAAGAAAGGAGGTGCATCTCAGATAAAATTAAAGAAAGAGAACGGGAGAGAAAAGAAGAAGAGCAGCCTGTGTGCATTTACAGAGATATGAGAGAGCATGAAGAGTCTGAGGAACTGCGATAGTTTGACATGACTGGAGCATTAACTGATGGCAGGATGTTTCAAAGGAGGATATTGAAAAGGTAGAGTCATTATGTTTGCTCTTCCAAAGACTCCTTTTGGATTTGAACTTGTTCACATGCCTTCTATGCCTTTAGACCACAAGAAACTTGACACTTCTGGCCCTACCTAGTTTGGAGAAGTGCCTAGTAAACTTTGTTAAATGTTGAATGACTCCAGAATATTCTAAAGGCACAAAGAGGGCTTGGCCCTGATCTAATGAACAGTTTTATCAGTAGCTTGAATGAATCCAGAGAAGACATGCTCACAAATATGTGTATAAAACAAAACTGTGATCAATAAAATCCAAATTCAAATAAATTTTAATAAAGTGAAACAATGGCCCAAAACTCAAGACGGCAAAATGCAATAGAAATAAATGGAAAGCTCTGCCTATGGGTACAAAAACTCAACTACATAAGGTTGGGTTGGGTGGTTATAAAGAAAGTCTTTGATTAGTAATAATCTTGCATGTGACACCATATCACATGACTGTCTCAAAACCTAATGGACTAATATAATTGGCACAAATATAAGCATAGGTTGACCCTGTTTGTTTCATTGGGCAGTACTTCTCAACTATTGTTCTCAATTCTCCTGAGTTCTGCATTTCAGCAGGGACACTGACAAACTACTACTTGTCTAGAGAAAGGTAGCCAGGATTGAGATGGTTTTAGAGTTGTCACATACATGTAATAGGGGATGGGGGCTGAATTTTCTCAGTCTGGAAGAAAGAGGACTTGATTAGGAATGGTGGTGGGAAGGAAGGGGTCATGTAGACAAAAGATTTGGCTTATTCTTTATAACTTCAGAGGTCTGAGTAGAAGTTATAGAAAAGATATTTTGGCCTCCAAATAAAGGATATTTTTCTTGGGGCTGGCCCCATGGCCGAGTGGTTATGTTTGCGTGCTCCGCTTTGGCAGCCCAGGGTTTCGCCGGTTCGAATCCTGGCCACGGATGTGGCACCACTCATCAGGCCACACTGAGGCGGCATCCCACATGCCACAACTGGAAGGACCCACAACTCAAAGTACACACCTATGTACCAGGGGGGTTTGGGGAAAAAAAAGAAAAATAAAAAAATCTTAAAAAAGAAAAAAGATTTCTGAAAAAAAATAAAGAATATTTTTCTCAATGCAAAACTAGGTGAGAGGGGATCCTTGTATGGAGTAAAATGCTAAGCTAAATAACCTCCAAAATATTTTTTCCAAAATTCTCTAATATTGAATCTTTGGAAATGACTTTGGATTTGATGAGTCTTTCCTAAGTTGAATAGCTTTATTCAATCTTTATCCATGCTCATCTGATTTCAGTTGCTGGAGAGACCATCCTGGTTGATGGAGGCAGTGAGGAATTCCAGCTTGTTGACCTGCTTCCTAGTACCCACTATACCGTCACTTTGTATGCCACCAATGGGCCTCTCACCAGTGGCACCATCAGCACCAACTTCTCTACCCGTGAGTACATGGTCAGCTACATATCCAGTATCCCTGGAGGTTTTTGTGGATCCCGAAAATGATCAGTTTGCATGTGATAGACTAGATTATAGTCTATAGGCTTTGGACAATGCAGCCATGAGCTATTCTTATTTTAGTTGACTGTGGCCCAAATGCCAGTGGAAGTGAGCTGCAGCTGTTGGCCAGCAGACACATATCTGTTTTCTGCTCTCATCCTGGATCTGGCTGATAGCAGTAGAATCAGGCCAAGAGAGGCCAGTACTGGTGATGCATCTGGCTCAGAAAAGTCTGATGGATATGAAAGGGCTTGATATCGGGGAGAGAGTGCTGGGTGTGGTCACGGCCAGGAGAACAGTAGACAAAGATATAGATGTGAGAATGTTATAAGTTCAAAACTGAACTCACAGACATGCAGATTTAACAAGGTCATGGTTTCAGACATAAAGTGTCAGACTGTAAGGTGTCACACCGAGGCCCAGAGGCCCAGATGAGAGAAGAGGGGGATAGCTGTAAGAATAATCATGATACTCAACAGTTGTCTTCTGACCCAGGAGCACCCTTTATGCTCCTGTCCAAGCTAGAGCTGGGTCAGCATGTGAGCAGCCCAGGGACCACACAAGTGGGCAAATAGGTACACATGCCTGGAATCGAACGGGGAGGAGCTGGAGGGGCAGGCGCTCTGGCATTGCCTCCTCTTTGCAGTCCTGGACCCTCCTGCAAACCTAACAGCCAGTGAAGTCACCAGACAAAGTGCCCTGATCTCCTGGCAGCCTCCCAGAGCAGACATTGAAAACTACGTCTTGACCTACAGATCCACCGATGGAAGCCGCAAGGTGAGATTTTTCTGTCAAGGGGAAAGACCATTCCTATCAAGCAATCCTCAAGGAACAAGCTGGGTTTCTTACTATGGATACATAGCATGCTGTTGAGGAAGGAGTCTGCAAGCCAGAGACTTGGGTGCTAATCCTGGCTCCACTATTCCTCTTCATACAAGTTGAGGCAAAATACTAAACCTCCGTGAGCCTTAGTTTCCTCTCTAGATAATGGGGGTATCTATTCCTGCAACTTCGCTTGGTTGTGGTGCTTCCAACATGATGATGCAAAGCACCTTGGAAATTTCCAAGGCTATAGAAGTACATGATATTGGAATGATTTTTCACTAACAGGACCAAGCAAACATGAGCTGGATACCAAATTCAACAGCCTTTTATGCCTCCTGATAAGCATTATAAAGGCTACATCTATATGGCCTACAGTAAAGAGATGACAAATTTCTGTTTCATGTGATCAGTTGAAACAGTCCATCTAGAGCACTGGTTGTCAAACTTTTGTTAGCAGTGGAATTCTTTTTTAAAGTGAAATCATGTTCAGAGTAGATTTAAGCAGAGCTAGTCTGTTGGAGACGGAGTAGGCCTAGGATTCTGCTTCCTCACCTGTCGAGGAGGCCCAGTGCAATGCGAAAGCCACTGGATTCGATAATCCAGGTGCCTATGTTTATCCCAATGTGCATCTGGAAGATAGGAGCTGGCCTAAATCTCACAGAGGAGCTGTCCTCTCGGCTTGTTGGCTTGGTTCTCCTCATTGTGGGTTGCAGAGGATGAAAATGACCACTGCAGTACTGACCCAGCTGGCTGTGGGATCTGGACTTCCTTCCCCACTTCCTCTATTGCGAGCCCGTTGCTACCTTTCATCTGCCTTCCTCCGGCTCATTCCACAGGAGCTGATTGTGGATGCAGAGGACACATGGATCCGACTGGAGGGCCTGTCAGAGAGCACAGACTACACAGTGCTCCTGCAGGCAGCCCAGGACGCCACGCGGAGCAGCATCACCTCCACAGCCTTCACCACAGGTGAGAGACTTTCTGCCACTTCCATCCCTTCTTCTCCCCTGCGTGACGTTTGTGTCCTTGGCAGCCTCTGCTAAGACTTGAGCGGGGAGGAGCCTACCAAAGAAACTCAATTGCCTCTTTCTGCAAAGGAAAATTATTTTTTCCTCCATTGCTGCCTTTCCCACTTTCAAGGTCCTGCCAGGAAACCTCTCACTACCAAGGCCACCGTAGGAACCAACAGCACTAATCCCTGATCCACCTGGACCAACTAAACGCACCAAGTAAAGACATCAGGTTCCTGTTGAGATTTTCTGCACGTGTTTTTCCAGCAAAGTTCCCTTCCCTCCCATCTTCCTCCGCTGTCTGTAATCAGAGAGTCACCTAGTAAAAATAGCAGTAGTCAACACTCAATATTAAACCTATGATTCTTCTCCATACACAAAGCACTTTTGCATTCCTATGGTCTCGAGTCAGTCCTTATAACAACTGGTAAGGAGGGCCTTATCATCCCCATGTCACAGATGACGAAACTGAGGAGCATGGAAATCAAATGACTTCTATGGCTAGTAAGAGGCTGGGTCAGAACTTGAACTGAGTTCTTCCCCTTCTAAATCCAGCTGCTCCTCCTGCCTTCCCTCATTTAAGTATCAGCAGATGATACTTGGAAATGTCCCTAAGAGATAAGAGTGTCCTGATGTGTGTAACAGGAAATAAACTAATATCTAACCTTTGAGGGCTATGTGACGGGCACTGCTCTAACTGTATTACTTGCATTATTGAATTTAATCCTCATGACAGCCTACAAGGTATGTTCTATTATCCCTATTTACGGGTGAGGAAACTGGGCCACAGACCAGTGAGACAGCCCACCCAAGAGCCCGGAGCTCTTAAATAGGAGAGCTGGGATTTGACTGCGGTTGTTCTGGCTCTGGGCTCTGTACCGTGAGCAGTCCTCTCTGCCTCCTCCCACAGTGCCTCTCTACAATCTGGAGTCCAGACTTTGAATTCTCTCCCTGCCCCACATTCTAGGGGTGTGGCCGTGCACGTGCGTGAGGCAAGTGTGAGCACGTTGCTCATCCCTAGACGCCTGCCTGCCTGTCATCTCAGAGCTCCAGGATGATTGGATTCCTGCCCATGCCCCAACACCAGAGAGGGGTGACAGAGCTCCCCTCCCCTGCCCAGGGGCCTCCCCCATTAGACTTGTTTTGTATGACAAAGCAGGACACCAGATCAAATGCACCAAATGTCGCCAGGGGTTGTTTAGGGTGGTGAGATTGCAAATGAGGCCTCTTTTTCCTGCTTTTTATACTTTTCAATATCTTACAAAGTGTCTACAATGAGCACAGTAATCATAAAAACAATTTTTTAATTAAAAAAATTAAAATAAACCTTGGTCTCGCAACCAAGACAAGAATTCAAGACATGCTCCTATCAAGTGGAACTGGAAGGAGGACTCATCTCTTTTATCGGGCTGAAGTCAGTTATGCTCACACTCCCTGCCCTTTCAAGAGGTCTTGTCTCAACCGAGGTGCTACCGTCTTCTTGTTCAAGCCCTGCCCTGCACATTCACAGGTTAAATAAGGTTCTTCTGTGGTCCTCTTTTCCAAGCCACCACCCAAAGATCCATGTATTAGAGATTTCTATTGAATTAAGACCTTCTTTCCCATAAAAAGGACACAGATGACAGAAACGTAAATAGAGCTCCCAATTTGCATATTTATTAGGTCTAAACCAATCATTTCGTCCCCATAATGCATGGGTTTTGATGCTTGCTCAGTGTAGTATGAGCTTTTAATTCTCATGCTAGTAATGCACAGATGCTGGCTGTGAGCAGTATGACAATATAGCTGAGGTTTCTGCAGTGTCTTGCTCCAGATGCCCCAGGGCTGAAAGGGACCCTGGCCTCTCTTAGATGAAGCTGCCCCAGGGGCTGTGCAACAGTTTGAGTCTGGGACCCCAAATCCAGCTAGGGGCTCAGCAAGATCCAATAAGCAGAGGGTTAACAATTCTCCGAAGTCTGGAGAGGACACCAGGGTAGTGGCTTTGTTTGGTAGACAGTGCAGAGGGACCGTCAGGATGTTTTTAGGTGTTTATTTGTTTTTACAAGACTCCAATTGACACTGGGCTTCCATGCATGACCAATACCAACTTGGAAAGGAGAACGCAGAAGAGCCCACGTTCCTGTACGGTGTAGTTACTGACCGAGCTGCTCCATGTAGAGTTTGGGGTACCAGAAGAGGATTTGCCACTACTGCAGTGGTACTTGGCAAAGACATGTCCATGTTTGGAAGCTTTTGCAGAGTTTTACCGGAAAACCCAAATTTGGATTTAAGTCACTGATGCATACCAAACACTGTCAGCTTTGTCTTGGAGACTTATCAGAACCCACTGCAATGAGTGGTTGCAGAATGAAAAGCTTGTGGACAGAGGTTATGCATGTGAAAGTGCCTTGCACAAAGCCTGGCACATAGCAGACATAATCAGTGTTGGTTGAACTGAATAGTTTAATCCCAGCTGCAGAGCACAGAAGAGGGGTTTCTGGTGAAAGCAGGCTGTAGGAAGAGAAGATTCGCCGTATCCCTCGCAGGGATGGCACAGGAAAGAGGCACTGCCTGCAGAATCTGACCCCCAAAGTCCCTCTAATTTCAGGCTCCTTCTGCCACCCAAAATGCAAATTTTCTTGAATAAATTGCACTAAGCCTACAGTTATTTGCATGCCAATATTAATGAGTCTTCATTGCCTGTCCGATGTCCCTTCCCCTATCTTTTCTACCCCCCTCCCATTCCCTGCTCCCCAAGCCAAAAGCAAGCTTTATTAAAGAGGAAGAGAATACAAAGTACCAGCATCCTACGTTTGGGGATCAGGATGTTGTCAAGAAGAGAAAGATTGGGGTTTGCTTGATAGGCAGCATGAGCCAGACTCCTTAAGGAGGAGTCTGGGAGGAGGGGCCTCCGGCGCCCTGGGCCCCCAGGTGTTTCTCATCCCAGGACTCCCCTGCTGGCCCCCATAGATCTCCCAAGATCCGAGATCAGGCTTCCTCTGGGAAGAGTGGTTGCAGTAGCAGCACCAGTGCCTGATTGCACCATTTGTGGAGCCTACCCTCACTGTCAGCGCATCCCAGCCCATCCTCTCCCTGTCCTTCTATCGGGACTAGCACTAACTTCCCACACACACCAGCAGCCACATAGCACACCCAGCGGGCTCCCTTTGTGGACTCCTTTTTGCCTAAAAAAAAGAAGAAAGGAAAGAAACAAAAACAAATAGCAGAGTGTCCTCACTTACTTGAAAGATTGGAGCGCTTCCAGTCTGAACTCCATGAATTATTCCTGCTGAGCAAGAGGTCTGAGAACACCAGGGATCCTAAATGATGACAAATCAGGGCTGATGGATTTGGAGGCTAATTTCATTCTAGTAACCAGCATCCTTCCTGACTTCATTGACAGTGCCTGAGCTTTCCACTTAGCAGTATCCTGTTCTTAGGACCGGCTGATCTCAGCTGATCGTTCTAAGCATTTTTTATGCTTTGTCTTATGGAACAAAAGAGCTTAAAGTTGGGCCCCAAAGTGGCCACCATCCACCGACAAACCCTCATCTCATCCTGGATGGGCCAAGAAAAGAAACTCATTTCAAGCAGATGCCTACTTAATGATCCCGAAGAGTTGGGATGTTAAAAAAATAAAATAAAAATAAAAGATAGAGAGAAAGAGAGAGAAAAGAGAAGAACTGGCCCCCACAAAACCTCAAAACCTCCTTTGATCAAGATATCTTCCCTTGTTGCATAACTGCCATATAACATAAGCCCATTTCATTCTTTCCATCATGATAATAGCTTCCTGTCCTCTTGTCTCTGGTGTTTGCACAAGACTCTGGGGAGAATTAAATACAAGAAATATGGAAAAGAAAAAACTCTGGATACATTATTTATAATTTACTGTCACCCGAAATTTCATCCAAGGTCTGCTTGTCTTTTAGAGACATGAATATAAATGAGGAAACAAATATTCCCCACAGAGCAACAGGGACTTGGTGAAATGATCTTCTGAGAGGCAGGTTTCATTGTCTCTTTTAATACTGTAAGAAGCAAACAAGGTACTCGCTAAAGCTTGTCCTCAGAGACAGTGAACGCTATAAAATAGGTTGTCTTGACCTTGAGGTTAAGTGAAGACAATCATTTGCTGAGGTACCCAGAGATGGATAATGAGTTTTCTTTATTGCCTTTGCTCCAGTCCCTGCTATCCACATCCAGGCTGAGCTGCTCTCTGAGGCTTTTTAGGAAAACTCCAGGAGTCTAATACAAGCTTCAGGTTTTGAGGTTATGAATATTAATGAAGATTGGCAAACCTTGGGTTCTGGGACAATAGATGGTGGATCATGCAAATCTACATAGTTCTCAGTTGGAAAAGAAAGCCCAATGATCACTGTCCACTGCTGTCTGTCTACACCACACTGCTTGTATGGGCCACACTTCCCTCTCACCAAGATAGGGAACTGAAGAGGCTTCTCTCTTGTCCGCTACTTAGAAACAGCTCAAGTTCTTGCTTCATTGAGACATGCAGACCCCTCAAAGGAGAGTTTCACCTTCTTCTTTCTTTAGGACCTGACTATCGGGAAGGAGGTAGGCACTCAGCATCCCATCTGAACAAAACATTCCCATGCATGTCCAACACAGGCAGATGGATGGGTGTCAGATGAGAAGCGTGAACTCATCATACTTCTCAGTTTATCGCATATCGCTAATGTCAGTCTCCACAAGGTCCCGCTCTGTGTTTATTCATTCATTTCATTTTACCCCCATCTTTTCTTCCACCTTCTTTGTGCAACCATTTTGATGTGTTAAATTTGTATCCTTTTGTTGTGTCTTTTAAAAATGTGTCCTTGTAAAATTGCTTTGAGTATAACATATTTTAAATGTATGTAAATCATATTGGATGACATAACTCATTCCCAGTTCTCCTATTTTTTACTCAGCACTGTTTTTAAGATCCATCCATGTTGTTATGCTTGTGTACAGTCTTTTGCTTCCAACTGTTGCAAAATACTGCATGGTATGCACTCATCACATTTTACCTCTCCATTCTCCCAAAGAGAGACATCAAATTGTCTCCATCCTCCCACCACTATAAATGGTGCTGCAGTAAATACCTTGTATGTGTCCACTTATGAATCAGTGGAGCAATGCATTTGGGATATACACCCAGAAGACGAATTACTGGGTCATAGGGGATGTATTTACATAGTTTTGTTCTCCTAAATGGCTGTACTAGTCTAGACTCCCTCCAACAGTGCAATAAGTCTCCTATTTCCTAATGACATGCATCGTTCCTAATGGCTTGATGTGATTCAGCTTTGTAATTCTTGACAGTCTAATAGGCATAATTGATATTTCATTGTTCTAGTTGAATTTCTCTAAATAATAACAAGTCTGAGTTTAAACATCTCTTCATAAGCTTGCTAGACTTTCAAATTTCCTTTTTCTGTAAATTGCCTGTTCATATAGTTTGTCCATCTTTCTACCAGGGTTCCTGTGCTAGATAAGTATTAGCTCTTATTATTTGGGCTTTTGAAGTCTTTCTTCAGAAGTCTTTCCCTGCCTGCAGGATGCAAAAGTATTCTTCTATATGTTCTTCTATTAACTTTCTAGATATACGTTTTTATACTTAATCTATTTTTTATGTGGTATTAGGTAAGGATACAGTTTTATTTTCCTTTCTATAGTGAGCCAATTTCCTCATTATCATTTTCTAAATAATCCATCTATTCTCCACTGATTGGTGGTGCTTTATTGTATATTAAGTTCCCATATGTAGGTCGATCTCTCTTTGAACTCTGAACTCCCTATTCGAGTCCACAGTCTATTTGTCTGTTCTTTTGCCAACAGTACATTGAGTTTTTATATCTAAGACTTAATATCTTAATAGCTCGTAGAACAAGTTTCCTCACTTTTCTTTTTCAAAGTTGACTTAGCTATTTGGTGGCCTTTATTTTTTCATAGGCGTCTCAGAATAAGTTTATCGACTTCCCTGAAAGAAACTTCAACTTGAATTTAGATTGGAATTGCAATGAATTTGTAAATTAATTTGGGGAGAACTGACATCTTTATAATATTAAGTCATCTCTTCTACAAGTATATGATGTATCTTCACTTATTCAAATCATCTTTACATTCTTGAATAGGATTTTGTTTTTCTATATACCATTCTTTATGTTCTTGGCTATTTTCTGAACACTTTGTAATTTTTTATTGCTTGGTGACTTTTACTTAATTTTAAAAATATTTTCTAGTTGGTTATTGCTGATATGGAAAAATGCTATGAGTTTTTGTATATTGATCCCATATCTAGCAACACTGCTGAACTCTCTTATTAATCCTAATTATCTATTTTATTCATGTTAATATTTTAGGTAAATGTACATCAGTTACAAATAACAATAGTCTTATCTCTGTATTTCTAATTCGTATACCTCTTATTTATTTTTCTTTTCTTATCACATTAGCTAGGACCTCCAGAACTGTATTAAACAGTAACAGAGATATTAGGTAACATTGCCCTGTTCCCATTCTTAAAGAGAATGCAACTAAAGCTCACGTTGCATAATTTTTGCTAAGTATTCATTTTTAAACTCCTTTTTGATTAAAAAAAAGTTATTTAACCTTTTCTAAAATAAAATAAATATATAATTAGCTAACCTTAAATAAACAAGAATATTATTTGCTTAGGTTTGAAATTCAAAATACGTGTTGTTACAGAAGTTTCTTCTATTCTAAGAGTTTTTGTTATGAACTTTGTTGTTAAATTTCATCAATGTCTTTTTTCTTCATCAATTTAATTAATAACATGATTTTTATTATTTAGCTTACTGATGAGGTGAATTACATGCATAGATTTTTTTGGATAGATTTTTTTTACATCGCTAGGAGAATCCTCACCTGGATATGATTTTTAATGCACCATTGGATTTGATTAGCTAGTATTTTGTTTGCTGTTCACATCTACAATCATAAATGAAATTAATAACTTTTTCTTGTACATACCTCCCTATTGTGTTTGTTCTGTTTTGTTTTGTTTTTTAAAGATTGGCACCTGAGCTAACATCTGTTGCCAATCTCTTTTTTTCTCCTCTTCTCCCCAAAGCCCCCCAGTACATGGTGGTATATTCTAGTTGTAGGTCCTTCTGGTTCTGCTCTGTGGGACGCCACTTCAGCATGGCTTGATGAGTGGTGCTAGGTCTTTGCCCAGGATCCAAACCGGCAAAACCCTGGGCCACTAAAGCGGAGGGCATGAATTTAACCACTCAGCCATGGGGCTAGCCCCACTTACTGTGTTTTGAAATCCATGTTTCACTAACTTCATTAAAAAAAACTGGACAGCTTTCACTCTTTTTTCCACTTTTTTGGAATAACTTAAGACAGAACTCATTCCTAAAACCACTTGGGCATATTTTGTTGTTGGTTGGTTTGTTTGTTTTCTTTTGTTTCTTTGTTTGTTTTTGAAATGTGAGATGTCTGATTAATACTTAGAAGTTTTTTAGCTAATTATCTATCCAATTCTTGGTTTCTTCTTGCACCAGTTTTGACCCTTTATAACTTTCTAGATATTTATTCCTTTCATCTGAGTTTTAGATTTTAGTAGCATAAAAATCTTTAAAAGACTTTTTATTCTCTACTGTATCTATAGCTATTTTCCCTTTTTCATTTTGGTTTTTCCAACTTCCTTCTTCATTTCTTGATCAATCTTGCCAGTGATTTATTTCTCTTAAATATTTTAAGAGAACCAGCTTTTAAATTTAAGATCCATATTCATTTTTATTTATCTCTCTTGATTTCTTAAACATATCAACATAATATCTTCCCTCTAACAATCCAAATACCTGAGCATGCTTTCAAATCCCTTTGGACTCCTCCTTACTACCCATCCCTTTCACCTCCACCCAGACAAACCACGTTTACATTTTGGCTCTGGATTGTCATGAATAGGCTTTCTTTTTTCTCTTCTTTTGTTATAGCCTTTGATTTAAGACAAAAATAATAAATATTACTCAAGTGTTTACTCACCCTTACTTTTCATATCTCAGCATTTGTCACTTCTTAGCTGTGTGCTTACTCTACATTTTCAGTAAAGGATTTTGTAAGGCAAAAATTCTGAAATCTCATATGCCTGAGGAAGTTGTTCTTTTTTTTTTTTTTTTTTTACCGTATCCTCACATTTGAATTGCAATTTGATCAGAGATATAAAATGCTAGGTTCAAATATTTGTTTCCTTCATATTTTAAAATTTTATTCCATTGTCTTCTCATATGGAGTGTTGCTATTAAGAAGTCTATGTTAATCTGATCTTGGTTCTTCTGTAGGCAGTCTGCTCTTTCCTTCTAGAAGCTTTTAGAATGTTTTTCTTTCTTTTTGACAATCTGCACTTCAATATATGTCTTGGAGTTCATTTATCTTTTACATCTCCAGTTTCACACTCTGTTAGTCCTTTAAATCTGAAGTGTTTTATCCTTAATTCTGAGACATGTGTCTTCATTATTTCTTTAAACATTTCCTCTTGTTTTTATTTTCCCTTTCCAGGACTTCTGTTAATTAGATGTTGGAATGTGTATTTTATCCTCCAAATAGCTTAGCTTTTTCTTCATGTTTTTTTTTCTGTTTATCTTTACTTTTAGTCTTTTCAGAGTACTTCAGTCTGATCATCCAATTCATTTATTTATTTTCAGCCATATCTATCTCCCTCATTCATCCCATCTGTTGTATTCTTACTTTCAACTCTTATATTGTTCATACCTACTATTTCTACTTAATTCCTTAAGATTTCTGTTCTTTTTTCATATTGTTAATATCTTTCCTTACCTCCTTAAATAAATTAATTACATTTAAAAAATTATCATGCTTAATTTAAACTTGGTCCATCTATTCTAATAATTCTTCCTCAGATGATTGATGTCAGACTGCCTGTGGTCTTTCTTTCACAGTAGTCTTACTCTTTAATGAATGGATATTCTGGCCTGTGAGCTCATGTTCCTTTGGGGTTCTCAGCTGCTCTCTCTGGTAATGTGCGAATTAGAGAAGAAGCAAGTACATGTGAAGGGGTAGGTAATGATTACTCTGTGACTGATCAGGGGAGAAGCAAGAACAGAACTTCAAGACTATCTTCTAACTTACCCTCTCTCCTTTTTGTACTGTTTTTATCTGGTTTTGGTATCAGGGTAATGCTGACCTTATTGACCGAGTTAGAAAATGCTCCCTCCTCTTCTATTTTCAGGAAGAAATTGTATAAGGGATCATATTGGTGATATATATATATTTTTAATGTTTGTAGAATTACCAGTGAAGCCACCGGGACCTGGAGATTCTTTTTCTAAGGGTTTTAACTACAGATCCAATTTCTTTAATAGTTATAGTACTACCCAGGTCATCCATTTCATCTTGAGTGACTTCTGGTAAATGGTGATTTTTAAGGAGTTGGTCCATTTCACCTAAGTTGTTGAATTTATTTATATGGAATTGTTCATACTATTCAATAGGACAGGGATGTGCAATCCCTCTATAGGGAGGGCAATGAATTCTGTCAAACAGTAATACAATCTGCCATAGGTTACAAGATGACATTGTGAATTTTATAGAAGGACCTTATATGTCACTATATGCAGAATTTGATCTGTCTCATTTTTAATCATGTTGTCCCAAATGTTTTCAGAAGATCTAACTTTAATTCCCCTTTGGATAATCATTGGGGGATATAGTGCTCACATGGCATCATTTAAAAATATGAGTTGAGCATCTACTGTAGGTCAGACACTCTTCTATGTGCTGAGGATAGAGGGATGAACAAGATAAGCCAGACGACCACCCCCCTGAAACTTACATTCAAGGAGATGAGGCAGTGAGAAATAGGCGAAAGAAGGAAGTAAGGTCATTTCAAGTAGTGGTAACACTATAAAAAAAAATAATAAACAGAGTAATGGAATAGAAACAGGTGTGAAGAGCTAACTCCTACGACAGGAAGACTTTCCTGATTGTCACCTGCTACTTCCTACCCCCATCCTAACCCTGACTTCAACTAGAGCAGTCAGAAAAGGCTGAGACATTTGAGCCTGGACTTGAATGATGAGACTGAATCACACAAAGAGGGCATTTCCGGCCCAGGGAAGAGTCATTACTTACCCCCAGGGAGGAATAAATTTGGCTTGTTCAACAGATTAAAAGAAAGCCAGTGAGAAAGGGGGAGTACAAGGCAGAGCCAGAGCATGCAGAGCTTTGTAGGCCATGGGAAGGATTTTAGATTTTGTTCTAATTTAGGTTTTATTCTAATTGGAGCCATTACATTGGAGAAGCCAGTAGAGGGTTTTCGGCAAGTGAGAGACAGGATGAGACAGGATCACATCTGCATTATAAAAAGATCATTCTGGTTAAAATATGGAGAATGGATGCAAGTGTTGCCAGAATGGCAGAGAGAGAGCAGGTAGGAGGCATTACCATCACCCAGCCCTCTCCGCCATATTGAATCAAGAGCCACAGAGAAGGGTCAGGCTGGCAGCTGCCAGTCTGTGACCAACTAATCTGCCATGGAATTGAGTCTCCTGATATAAGTGAGTCCGAGGAATAGGAAGGCAAATTTTGTCAGAACATTTCCCTGCTATTTGGGTGCCTTTAGCTGATCTTCAAAGGGAAGATTTGGAAGCCTGTTGCATTTGCCCTTGGTGAGTGGAAGGCAGGCCGTCTGCAGAGCTTAAAGACCTTCCTCAGCAACCTGCTCAACATGAAGACATCTATGCTGTCTATTTCTCCACAGCTTCTCCATTCCCATTACCTCCATAAAGGCTGTTGTCACTTCCCTTCCTGGATTCCCCCTATACCTCCTGCATGAGGTCTTACCTCCAGCCTTACCTCTGCCTAGTTTATTCTCCACACCACAGTGAGAATGATCTTTCTATAAACTTGAGCTTAAAGTCCATCAATGGACTCTCCATCCTGTTTCTTTCAAGAGAAGGTCCAACTTCTTAAATGCTGTGATCCAGTTGCTCTTACCTCCCCAAGGCTCTCCCTCATCCATCCAACCCACTTCTTGCTCTTGTCTCCTGCCTAAAACTGCAGTTTCCCAAATGGGCCATGCTTTTCCACAGGCCTGGAACACCCTTCTTCCACCAATTTTTTGGCTAACTTCTACATCATTCCTAAAGAAGAAGCACTTTCTGATTCACACTTGCTAATCCCAGCTCCACTGCCCACCCCACCCTCCCAGCCCCAGGCTTCATTGCATGTGCACTTCCATGTCTTGATAGCTCTCTCTGTTTATCTCTTTTCCAGAGCATTCGAACTTAGGAGTGTATTTGTCTGTTACTCCTACCAGAGTATGAGCAACCTGAAAGAGGAGACTGTGTCTTTCTCTTCTTTATATTCCCATCTCTTAGCCCAGTAATTAGAATCCAACAGATATGCTTGTTGAATGAAAACACAAAATAACAAACAGGCAAATGAACTGGAAGATGCTGTGAAGGAGCCTAAGGTGTTAGGTTGGACAGCCCATGTGGGCTGAACTGATACCTTTGCCCTGTCCACAGCCTCAGACTGTGCCCCACAAACCTGCCAACCACAAACTCACTTCTGGGGGAAAAATCCAAGTGCTGGTGGCCAGAGGTGGTCTCACCTGGGCTTCTATGGAGCAGCACACTTCACTCTGCATTTGCAGAGAGGCCTGCCAAGGCTGTTCTCAGAAACAGACACCGACATCACGGCTTCAGTCCTGATGCTAAGTGGGAAGTGGGCAGACACTCGCCAAAGCCACTGACTCTGACCATTTTAAAGACTGCATCCAAGAATACAAAACAAGTCAGGGTCAGGATAGGGACAGAGAAAGTCTCTTCCTTCACTCCCAGCCAGCTGGGGACTATCTGTTTTTGCTGTTGGTCACGTAGCGCACTTCACTCTACTCAGCACCCAGCCTCCGGATGCCCAAAACAAACCAATTTCTGAGCAATTCTTCTGGTGAGTGCCCCAGTCCTGTTGATCTCACAATTACCTCTAGAAACACTTAACTGTGAGACATTTGAGGGCACCAATCACTTGGCATTGCTTTCCCCTTAACTTGGTGATCACCACAGCCTGTACTAGAAAAAGAAAGAAAGCCTCTCAGTTTTGCTCTTGGGCCTAATATTTCTGCCTTGGGAAAAATTAGTGGGATGATCTATGTTAAGGTTAAAGGTGAGTTTCTGATGATATGAGAGAGTATGACATCCAGAGAGCCAGGGATGCCTGAAATCTGCCCTGACCATCCCCTAAAAATGTCTGAAGACATGCAGTGCGCACAGTAGAACAGGAGTCAGGGTGTTCTCCATTAATAACTAAGCCCAAACCCAACAACCCCAAGGCAGAACTTCACGGTAAAAACTGGAACACAGGCTTAAACTCAAGGATAAATAGAGTCTCTTACCCGCTCTCACCCAGTCTAAATTTGGGGACCAGCCCACTCAAAACATACCTACTGAGAAAGAGAGAGGGAAGGACAGGGAGAGAGAAGGAAAGGGAGAAAGGGAAAGAAAGGAGGAAAGAGGAGAAAGAGAGAGAGAGAGAATGGGACCGAGACACTCAGTCTACTTATCCACTCAGCCATATGCACCTAGCAGAGAAAGCAGACTACTGGGCCCCTTGGGGGCACTGTCTAACTTACTAATTCCCCCTCTTGGCCTCTCTGAGAAGAGGAAAATGTACCAGAGAAACAGTGGAGTTCAAATCCAGCTGCTCTTCAGACTCATCCGAGGAGCTTTGGGAAAACATGATTCCCCAACACCCGCCCTCTGACATTCTGATTCAGCAGGTCTACTGCAGAACCCAGGAATCAGAATTTTAATAAAGTTTCCCATCTGGGAACAATTAGTGAGCCTCTCATCTGGTGAGAAGGAATAATAGTTTGATCGAGGACTGGAGGTGCGAGGCAAAACTTTGGCAGCACTGAGGGCTGGAGGCGGGTGGAGAGGCGTGGTTTCACCGTAAATGTCATGTCTTCTCCCAACGCCCAGGATGTGAAAATCCCAGATGGCTGCCCCTGGTATTCTGCACCAGCCAAAACCTTGTTGATTGTCTTCCCATTAATGCCACAGACTAAATTACAGTAAATCAAATCTATACACAACCAGGTGGCCTTGCAATTGTTAACAGTAAGGCAAGCACACACAGCAGCTACACAGCGGCCCCGCACGCATTTGGTGGGCGCGCACCAACCAGCGCACCCCAGGGCCGGAAGGAAGGAAGCATGGCCCTCCTCTCCCAGGGTGCAGTCTGGGACCTTAATCCCGTCCAAATTTTTGACACCCCTTTGGTCACACTTTTTTCTTAAACTGATCTTATTCCCATTTTCTGACTTTAACAAATGAATCCCTCTTTTACATAACAGTCCTTCAGATATTTAAAAAACTTCTCATCTCCAGGGCGGGTCATCTCAGATTTTTGTCTTGGGTAGGTCTACCTTTAAAGCAACTCATACGTTGAGTCTTTTAAAAGTACCTATAATTAAACGTTAAATAATCTAGATTATCAATGTGAAGAAGCCTGTATAACATCATTTATTTACCTATTCTGAAGTTTGGTTTGCTTTTGTATGTGTATTTGTCTGAGGTTGTCGTTTTGAGGTTTGGGGCAAGATATTCCGCTGGGGACACGTTGGGTAGAGGGAGGAAATTTGGGGCTGAGTTGATTGAGGAGAAAGGGCTCTTCGTGCATAAGGTAGGAGTGAGCTGAGGACCAGGAACATTTTGTGCAGATCTTCTGAAATGAGAAACTCAGGCAGTGAGAGACGAGGCGAGAAAGGAAGGCAGACAGGCTGGTTGCTCCGGAGACCAGGTGGAGAATGACCTGGAAGCCAGGTAATAACCAAATAATCGCAGAGCTCCCAAAGCAACAGGGAGAAGGGAAGGAGCTCGCTCACACCTGTCCCCTGAAACGGAATCGTGACCTCTAGGCTGTCGACAGGTGGGATGAGGGACCCTAACGAGCTCCAGGACATGCTGGAGATGAAAGTTAAGAGCTTTTCCGCAGCTATTAAGGAAATCAGTTTTGGGGGGTAAAGATACTTATTTAGAACTTTTTGAGCTAACTTTAACCTTTGAGGTTTTATATGCTTATAAGATAGATACAGACATTAATCCTTTGCTGTGGAGAGATGGAGACCCAGTGAACTGTGTCATATGTTATGTTCCCTGTCTTAGCAGAGTGCAAGAAGCGCTTGACTTGGGTCTGAAAATTGAGCTCAAGTGACCGGAGGAAGTCATGTGATTTTTCTGAGTGCAGTTTCCTTCTCTGCAAAATAAGTCTTTGATCTGTAACAATCTGCCTTCCTCTCAAGTCTCTTGCAAGAACTGAATGGAAATAAAGGCACACTTTATAGAATGCAAGTTCCACAGAAATATATTGCTATTCCCTGGTGTAACCATGCCTGAAGGAGGCGATGCCTTTGTTCTAAACTACCTTAAATGGGAACGCCCTTGACCATAGTGTGGCAGCAGGCTGCACTGTCTTCATGCTAGGAGGTGTTAACAGATCTCCGGAGGGCCCTTGCGTAAAGTCTACTGAGCCCCAACAACCTGTTCCTGACACAGGCTACTTCACTGATGATCTGTGACAGGGGTCTTAGATGACCTGGACATTCAGCAGGATTTTTATGTCACCTTCTTTGTGTAGCATTATGCTGTCACCTGCTCTGACCCACTGACTGACTCTCCAAATGGCCCTCCGTCACACCGGCAGTGCGCTGATTCTGCCACTAGGGGAGACTGTAGGGACTGACCCGTGAGGTCCCTCCCAGGCCTCTCTTCCTGATTCTGCTACGGTTGGCTGCAGGGGGCAGAACCACATCAACCACACCACACTCTTCATTGACCCAGAAGATTGTGGTATTTACAGAGCACCTAAACTGCTTTCCCTCACGTGGCAAGCTCTGCCATTTACTTGCTCTGTGAGCTCCTGCAGTCCAGAAAAGCTCCTCCCACAAGATCTTTGCTTCTTGGCTTGCCTGCTAAGCATTAAAATTTGCCCTGAAGCTAAGCTCTTCAAGACACGTGATTTAAGCTTCTCTTTCAGCTAATTAGATATTGTTCTACAAATTGGGCTGTTCTCTCTGAAAGATGAGGAGCAATTTATTTCCCCTGCCCTCTCAAACTTAAACTGAACTGTGAAACATGGCCATTTGATTGTTTAGTCCAGTCCGATTGTTTTGCATGAGGAAGAGATATCCATCTTCTTGCTAACGCTGAGCGTGTTTGGGCATTCCTTACTGCTGCTGTGAAGAAGGCAGAAAGCTCGGCTGAGGGGCCTCTCGTCCTCTTGAAAGGTGGGCCCTACAGTGATCTATTGTGGCCCACGTGTCTGTAATGGTGGCCTGAGTAACCACTCAGTAACTGCAATCACGCGCCTTTACCGTTGGGGGTGGGGGAGTGTGTTTATTATCTCCATCTTATTGATGAGAAAACTGATGCCCAGGGAATTCAGGCCACTTGCCCGAAGCCGGACAAATAGGTAAGTGGAGGAGCCAGACTGTGAACCTAGTTCTTTGGTCCTCAGATCCCATGAGACTGTATATTGCATGATAAACCCAGCCTCAGTTGAAGAGGGGGGATGCGGGATGATGCAGGCTTCCCACACACTGTTTGAGATCCAGTGAGGATTTCTTACAGCTCTTGATGAAGCATCACAAGGCTCTCTAAAACCTTCTCTGATCCAACGGGCTCTGACGCATAGTGGGAAAGTGGATTCTTTCTGGAAATTGCCTCTTTTTGTGTGCAGGGGGCCGGATATTCCCGCATCCTCAAGACTGTGCCCAGCATTTGATGAATGGAGACACTCTGAGTGGGGTTTACACCATCTTCCTCAATGGAGAGCTAAGCCAGAAGTTACAGGTTTACTGTGACATGACCACGGACGGGGGTGGCTGGATTGTAAGTACATGCAGCTGCCCATGCATGCAAACATCCTTGGCGTTCTAGTCCACCTGGCTCAGCACCTATGGACCCAGACTTCACCATCCTCTGGCCGTCCCTTCATCCACCCCCAATATGTCCAACTTAGGGCTTTTCATTGCCCTAAGGGCTCTTGTTCAGCAGCCCAACCCTAGCTTTGGCCAGGCCCAGGAAGGAAGAAGCTTAGTGAGGCTGCACTGGCCTGGCCCAATGAAGGGGCCCTAGAAAGACTGCACCTTCTGCCGGGACAGTTCATGCAGGAGGGTGCCAGGGAAGGGGACTAGGGGCTCACATAGGCCCAGGGGTCTTGCCTGCTGAAGACCATAGCTATAATAAAGGAAGAGAGCAGGCAACTCCTCTGCAGGAGGAGGTGAGCCTCTGTGGGGAGGTGATTAGGATCTTTCTACTGGAAGATTGCATATGGAGGAGCAGATGAGGGCCAGAACATGGATAGCCACCTTTAGTTACAAAGGCCACCCTGGTCCCATCCTTCCCTCCCCTCCCTGGCTCTTCCCCAGAGCTGTCACAGCCTTCAGGGAACACTAGTGGTTGGGAAAAGAGAGACACCATTTCCTGTCCCCACCCCCCTCCCATGTCTGATAGGGCAGTACACAGAGAAGAGAAAGGGCAACCTCACCAATGGTCCCACCTATCAGTGCTGGCCCCTGTGCGGGTGGGAGAGTTCCGGCAGCCTGGCCCCAGAGCAGCTCAGTGTTAACTGAGTCGGTGGGGGTGGAAAGCCAGCCCCTCCACCTGCCCTCCTGTGGATCCCCCTTCCAGCGCTGCTAATACACAGCGCCGGATTCTTCACAATGCAAAAGGGATAGTTTTTGAATGGAGTTAAATAGTAGCTGTGCTCATAACAGCTACTCTTGGGAGGCATTTTCTTTTATGTTTCTGACATATTTGTGCCTCCTTCTTAAAACATAATTAGAAATTGAAGCCGAGGCTGATGTATTGGAGGTTAAATGAAATTAGCACTTAGCTTGGAAAGTGAATGACATGCAGTTCCTTTGCCTGCAATAGGATGACGACAGTTACGAGCTGATTTGAGGCTGGTCCCATTCTTCTGCTTTCTCGTGCATTCCGTGGTGCAAAAAGATTAATTTGTGAGCCAAGCCTATTTCCCTTGACTGCTTGGGGGTTTGATGTGTACCCTGAATCCTTTCTACATTGCAGGGATGCAAATTAGTGTCAACATCACACCCTGGCCTATTGATCGGGGGCCTCTGCCCTTCAAGAGAAGGGCTCTGAGCATCTCCTGCAAAAGCTGCTGTGAAAATCCCCAGCTCTGTATGCCCTGTTCCTTATGGGAGCATCATTGCCGTTGCAGATATCACACTCAGTTATAGCAACTTTACTCATTAGAGTTTATTTTCCTTAGCATCTCTTTGTGGCTTACTCCTTCTCTTCACAGGTATTCCAGAGGCGGCAGAATGGCCAAACTGATTTTTTCCGGAAATGGGCTGAGTACCGTGTTGGCTTCGGGAACCTGGAGGATGAGTTTTGGCTGGGTAATGCCTCCTTTTTGCTTTCCCTTGGAGAGCAGCTCTGGCTTTTTGTCCACCTCCCTCCTCTCTGTGTCCCTCTGGGATTATCCGAAACCCTGCTGAGAAGTTGACAGCTCGTGAATTGCTTTCAGTACCTCTTGCTCCATTTGGCTCCACTATTGATCTGTTTTTATCTTATTGTGGTGTTTTCCTCTTTGCTCTGTCTCTTCCCATCCTCATTAATAGTCTCTTATGCTGATGGATCTTGACAGTAGGCAACTACAAAGGGAGTGAGCTGCCTGGCGGGGGAGGGGACGCAGGGAGCAACAGGCCGGCTGGTCAGCTCTCAGAAGCCAGGCCCAGCCAGCCAGCCTGCAGGTCAGGAGAGAAATGAGGCAGTCACGCTGCTCTAGTTCCTTGGAGGAGTGTTATTACCTGACTTGAGAAGGGAAGGGAAAAAATGAAAATGGCATTAGAGGTGACTGGCAATTTCCTTGAGGTCTCACACAAGCAGGAGGTGTCGATTGAGAACCAAATTGATGTGAGAAGGTAAACACACCCACCCTAGGCAGACAGCTGTGGAGCCAATCCCAGAAAGCAAGAGATTCATTCTTACCTGCATCTCCCTCTGGGTGAGGTTTTCATAGTGATTATAAAGGGAGGTGGAGGCAAGGCAAATAATTGTGTTTTATGTTTGTGGTCTCCTCTCTGTCTCCCCTGTCACTAACTCATCCAGGCCTCATCGTTTTTCTCCTGGATGCTCCTATAACAACCCCCTAACTAGCCTCCCTACCGCCAGAACCACCCATTGTCCACATGGCCACTAGAATCATCTTCCTCATACCCAAAATCTGAGTGACGGCTAACCCCACTTGTAAAACTTTTCAATGACTCCTTATCACCACCAGGTGAAGGCCAAACACCTTAGCTAAGGTCCAAGGCCCGCTGTAATATACCTCCGGAGCCTGCTCCCACCGCTAACTACCTCAACCCAACCCAACACCAACTCCAAACACTTAGAACTACTAATGTCGCCTCTGCGAGGACCACTGTGCCAGCTGACAATTCCCTCCCCTATGCACCTTGCTGTTCTGTGCATATTCAGAGACCCAAATACACATCTCTTCCTCCATAGAACATATCCTACCCATTTTTATCACCCTTTGCCTGTGGGAGAATCGGCTACTCTCTCTTTGTGGCCCCAATCACAGTGTCCATTTTCCTTTCTGTCTCTCTTGACTGTACTGTGTAAACTTGCTTCAGAGCTAGGACCACATCATATTCATCTTTTAACCCCATTGCCTATTATGGTGACTGGAGATAGTAGGTCCCTAAGATATTTATATCAATCAGTCGACCAATGATAAGACTTTACTAAGAACCTATTAGATGCCCAGGTCTGTGTTTGCTGATGTAAATATTAAAAAATAAGGTAAAAAATCATACACAAACATACAGAGAGATGTCAAGTGAATAGGAAAATATCCTTGCCTTCTAAGAGTTTGCAGACAGCTTGGGAGACAAGTGTAATGCACGTGAATTAATGCCCCCACAGCAGACAGTGCTCACGTTTCCCAAACCTCAGCCACTGTGTGACATTCTCACAACTTTTGTCATATCTGTGAAATATCTGAACCATCATGCACTTAAATTTTCTATATATCACTTGTTTTATTTAATCAAATCTATTGTTTTATGAAAATTGAGAACTATCGTGTACCGTAAATAAAGGGAACCTCAAAAATAAATGCAATGAAAACAAATCAATATTAAAATTATCAAATGATAGATCAGTACGGAGGCTCCAAGTCTGTTGTTGTTGCTGCTGCTGGTGGTGGTGTTAAAAATGGAGATTAGAAAGTTTTGGGTGTTAAACCACAAAGTACTAGAACCAAATTGAGACTGAGAGTTAAGATTAGGATCAGGGGTAAGTGTTCTCCTTAATCTATTAAGAAAGAGATAGAATTTGGAAATACCTTTTTCCCTATATGTCCAAAATTATTTAATCCTATTCCCAAAATATTTCTCATTTCATCAGAAATGCCATCTCGCCCTGGGAAACTCTGTACTGACCTATGAGCTACCAACAAGACAGCCATGGATATTCAAGGAAGAGTTTAGCTTCATGGAGAAGGCGTTGAGGGATGAGTAGGAAGAATGCAAGAGGGAAGGGGACATGAAAGGAGGGGAGGCAGGGATCCATTTGATCTGTGCAAAGGGACAGTGAAGAAAACATCCAACCAGAGGAAGGGTGCAAGTCAGGGAAAGAAGAAAATGATGGTAGGTGGGTTGAATGAGGGCACATTATGGTTCTAAAGTGCAGAAGAGAAGTCTTGACTTATGGCCATAGGTAAAAGGGAGCCAGTGAGGCCTCTTAAACAGAGGCACAGCTTGATGATGTGTACTGTGGCAGCAATCCTCAGCTTGGGGGTGACATTATGACCCATGGTTTATGTCCTAAGTTGAAGCAAAGCCTGAGACCAGGATTCTTGTTCGAGTGATTTGTCGGGGGAGTGCTCTCAGGAGAAGAGGAATGGGGAAGGCAGGATAGAGCAGGGGAAAGTACAAACATAGGGTCTTGGTGGGAGACTAACTGCAGTCTGATCCTCAGGGAAGCTTTGGAGCATGAATTGCTACTCAGAGTTGGTCCCCACCAGGGCAAGGGGACCGGGCTTTTGTAACCCCCACATCAGGCATTGATGGAAGTCTGCCCCAAGGCTTGGGGGAGGGAGAGTGTAGCTTCCAGAGGGAAGTGACTCCCGTTTGGTCAAGGGCAATTATCCAATAAGGAAGCAGCTGTCAGTTATTAGCAGCCAACACTTTTATCAGCTGAGGGATGCAGCCACCATTCAATTCAGGGCATCTGGGCAGGGCACCAGCAGGCTCCAGTTCATCCACACAAGCACAAGTCTAGGGTCAGCAACCCAGCAAACAGCAGTCAAACAGCCTTTGACTTATAGTCAAGGTAATGCTTTAAATCTTAAACAGGATAGGGAAGCAGAAAGATCCAGGTGACCCTCGGCCAATCATTTCACCTCTGTGGGTTCCAGCCTCCTTTTCCACAAAACAGAGACTAGCCTAAGTCATCTCTAAATTCCCTTCCATCTCTGCAATTCTTTGATTCTAAATCAGGGCATACTCTAGTAGACATTAGCTGCCACAGCAAAGCAAGAGGATCCCAGTTGTGTAGGCAGATAGAGACCAGGAGGACTCAGAGGTGACTAGCAATGCAGGGTGAGTGGCTCCAAGTCTGGTCAAATAGGTCAAAATTGCCCAGCACAGCCAGCCAGGGCAAGCAGCCAAGAAAATACATATGATATGGTGATGGATGAAAATTAGACTATTAGGGCTGAGCACAATGAAGTATATTTGGGAATTGATAAAAACAATAATGTACACCTGAAATTACACAATGTTATAAACCTTTATAATCCCCAAAAAATTACTTAAAAATAAAAAAGAAAATACATACGAGAACATATCACCAAGGAGAATCTGTGCTCTACCTGAACTCTGGACTCCCAGAGGTTTGCACATACAAGAATCTATTGGACCAAGGCCTGGGAAGCTGAGAGGCCAAAGAGAGCACGTGAGTGAGGGTAACTGCCTGGAAAGACCAGTGAAGAGGCAGCAGTGCTAGCTGTAGCAGGTAGATCAGAGAGAAAGGAAGTGGAGTCAGGAGGCAGGCGAGAGTTTTCCCCAATCTGGTAACGGGAGCCTCAGGAGGGCCGGAGGCAGAGGAGAGGCAGTGTAATGAAAGTGAGAACCCCCTTCACAGGCTACCAGGAGACGGTAGGCTGTCCAGGTATCCTGGACCCCTAGGGCCCACCCTCACCTCCTCTGATCAGTGTTTCTACCTCTTGCTTCCTATCACCCACACCAAAGGACTCATGGCCATATGATGCCTCTTGTCATTTTCACCCCACACCATGGTTTGGAATGGGAGATGGTGGGCAACAGGGCCAGGAATCCTGAGGCTCAGGGCTCGTCAGTTACTGGGTCAAGACTAGATATTAGCACCCCTGACCTTCTCTGTGGTGGGAATTCATCAACAGACCTGGGCTGGCCTTTTTGCAGGAGAAATTTCAGAATCTGGCAGGGTCTGGGTTTTTTTGGTGTTTTGGTTTTGACTTGTGTTTTTTGGTAAGACTGATTGGCCATGATCTAACATCTGTTGCCAATCTTCCTTTTTTTTTTTTCCTCCCCAAAGCTCCAGTACATAGTTCTATATCCTAGTTGTAGGTCATTCTAGTTCTTCAATGTGGTATCCCACCACAGCATGGCTTGATGAGCAGAGAGTAGGTCCATGCCCGGGATCTGAACCAGTGAACCCTGGGCCACCGAAGTGGAGCATGTGAACTTAACCACTTGGCCACGGGGCCAGCCCCGTAGGGTCTGTTTGCTAACAACCTGGGAAGGGCTGAGGGCAAAAGCAATCTGGATACCCCACCTCCCCTCTATAACCTCTGTTATGAGGCCACAGTTGCCTTTTCCCTCCCATTTCCAAAGCCACTGCGGCCAGCTGACTGCATTCTCTGCTCTTCTCCACAGGGCTGGACAACATACACAGGATCACGTCGCAGGGCCGCTACGAGCTGCGCGTGGACATGCGGGATGGCCAGGAGGCCGCCTTCGCCTACTACGACAAGTTCTCCGTGGAGGACAGCAGAAGCCTGTACAAACTCCGCATAGGAGGCTACAATGGCACTGCAGGTACCTTGGCCCCTGAGCAGACCCCAGGGGCAATGGGCATGCGGCAGGACCAGGATGCCCACATTGTAGGCGCAAGCTGCACCAGGCAGTGGCAGCACCCACAGAGTTCATGAATTCCCTGCTAGCCAATGAGGAGGGCAGAGGGCCGGGAATCACTGCTCTCATCAAGGCTGTCCTAACCACTCGGGGGACCTGAAATCAAATTCTCAGGCCTTCAGTTTCCTCATCCGGAAAACTGTGATAATGATGCTTGCTGTACTTCAGAGAAGTCAGAAAAAAATGCGATAAATGCAGTGAACGTGCTTTTAAAGTTAAAAAAAAATGCGCAATTTAAGGGCAAAGGATTATTTTTCTTGTCTAGATTAATCAATATGGGCTCTTATCCAATGAGAGCACAATCATCCATTGTCTGGGTAGAAATCTCCCCTGCAATGACATCTCAGAAAACCATCTTTGAACTAATGAGGACAAAACAGATCCCTCGTATTCTGAGACGACCCCACCTCACCATCAGCAGTCATCATGACACTCCCATCAAGGGCCAGACAACAGCAGTTAAATGTTCCTCAGTGGCCACACTTCTTTTCATTCCTCCACAAGAGACACACACACAGTCACGTTTTCTGTATAGATTCTTATGACATTTCTACTAAATAGAACAACTCTCCCTCTAAGCTCTGTTGCACTAATGGTTTTATTGGCACATAATATCAAGCCTGCTTCTTAGGCTTTGTCAGTCTGTTTCCTGAGTTCTATTGTAGCACATTTCATAAAACCTGCTTTTCCAAATATTCTGCTCTTTGATATATGGAGTTATTGGTCCTTTCATTAACTCCAATTTTAGGACTAAATGCTAGTGTATAATTTTAGTAACATTTTTATGCCTCTTGGAATTAAGAAGATCATCAAGGTGTTTCCCTTCCAAACACTGCATCTGTCCAATTATTTCTTCTCAGCCAGGTATTGTTACTCTAAAGGGAAGACACACTTTCCTTTGTTATTGTTCATATTGGAGGTCATTCCCAATGGCAATCAGACCTGCTTGAAGCACCCCCAATAAAAGGTGCAATTGATCACACTTTGGGCATAAAACAGCCATGGAAATGGAGTGTATTAAACAAAATGTCAGACTAAATCGTTTCAAAAATAACCTGATGCTAACCATTCCATGGGATTAGAATTGTGCCTGTAGAAAAGCAGCTCTTATTTCTCCCACAGAAGGAGAGCAGGCCCTCCCACTTCCTCACGTGTCCTACCTTCCTCTTCACCTGCTCCAGGTCTCTGCTTTTTACCGTTTACCTTGGACCCAGTGGCTGCTGCCTCTTTGCAGCTCTATCTCGCTACCAGGCCCTGTAGCGGTCAGAATTGCTGGATTGAGTTCTACTCGCATGTCTCAGAGGCAAATCCTGCCAAAAATTTGGCCAATCATCATAAATTAATTACAACCTGATGACCTCTCACCTCACATATTTAGTTCATCTTCCTCAAAAGATGAAAACCTGGGCTTATGTAGGCTGCCACTTCTCCAGGCAACTCCACACAACGGTTGTTCTTTCTAGACCAGGTCTCTGGGGAGGAAGAGCCCATCCTCTCTTTCTGGCATTCACTATTGCCCAATTCTCTGGGCCTTTATTTTTAGTTGTTGCTCATTTTTACTGGCCCTGCTGGCAACAGTCCATCCCCATGGCATCTCATCCAAGTTCAGCCACTTCTCCTACCCCCATTTCTCAAGGCTCCAGAAATCCAAATCTCTAACCAGGACTCTCATTGGATTAGGACCGAAAATTCCAAATCAAGTTATCAACAAGAGGTTGTTGAACAAATCCTGGAAGTTCTTCGTACAAATTGTGGGGACTCAGAAGAGGCGTAAGACATAGCCTCTGCAAGAACTAAATATCTATTTAAAGAAAAGAAACAGTTAGGTAGTAACTCACCTCAAAAGAAATGGTACTCACATCCAGATTAATGGGCGTCCAGAGGAGGGGGGGTCTGGGTGGTTGAGGAAGGCTTCATGAAACCAGCAGCATTTGGCTGGGATCCTGATGGTAAGGGAGACACTCCAGGGAAGGCAAAGCCTGGAAGAGAACTCACGGAAGGAGCAGTTAATGTGGAGGGAGGGAAGGCATGAAGGGCCTGGCTGCCCCGGCAGGGTGTGAGCTCAGAAGAAACAGAAGATTGGTGGAGTAGGCTGGAGCCAGATCCCAAAAGGCCTTAAAACTAAGAGTTCAGTATTAATATGGTGGGCAGTAGGAGCCATGGTGGGTCCTGAGTAGATAATGAAGGTGGGGTTGTAGGAGGATTCATTTGACAGCCATGAGCAGGATAAAGTAAATCTGAGTGAAGAGCAGAGACCAGCTTGAGCTGCTGCATTAATCCTAGTAGGAGATAACAGGAGCCTTGACTAATGCCAGGAATTAAGAGAAAGGTCTAAATCTGAACAGCAGTTTGAGAGAGAACAACCAGTACTTAGCTAATGTACTAAATATGTGAGGTGGATATATGAGGTAGAAATGGGACAGGGAGCCAGATTTGGGAAGGAACTAAGGACCAACATTGGGATCGTATATGAGACGGTGGCAGGCCGCATCAGAGTGGAAGCTGGAGACAATTGTTCCAGGGGAGTAATAAGGGCAAATTCTAGGTTACAGAGGGATAAGCAGGAGATGAGAAGATAGGAATGTGGGTAGAGGCAACATAGTCAAGGAACTGATGGTACAGAAAAGGTCACTAGACAGTAGGATTAACCCAAGACCTTTTTAAGATAAGGAATATGAGTATGACCTAGGATTGGAGGAGGTGAAAGTGCTAAAAAAAAAAAAAAAGTATTAAAAAAAGGAAAAAGTAAGAAATATTTTTTGCCTTCTCTAGGACCTGGAGGAGATGGGAAAAAATGAGTTGCAGGTAGTAAGATTAACTCTAGATGGACACAAAACTGATTCCTTGGAGACTAAGAGGGGAAGATGAAAAAGAAGGGATAAAGACAAAGACATGCTGAGTTAGGGACCCAACTGGCCTGAGGGGATCAGGCATCCCCATAAAATACAGATATCCCCCTCAGGGTTAACTTGTCATGGAAGCATTGGAGGCATTAAGTGGCCACTATGGTGTGGACTTAGAAGTCACAGAAGCAGAACTATGGTCTCTCCTAGCTTAAAGCGACCTCAGAAGCATCTAAGATAACTTTCACTCAAAAGCATGAGCCCCTTCACAACATCTCTAAGCACAAGTCCTGCCAAAAATGTGGTCAAGAGTTATAAATTAATTATAGTCTGACCCCTCATCTCGAATACTCAATTCAAATGAGTCCCCTGCACAGCATCCCAAGAAGAGAAGACCCAGCCTCTGCTTGCCACTGAGAGTAGAGATCTCACCACATCTCCAAGCAGTCTATCCCATTTGTGAACGGCTCTAATATTTAGGTGATTTCTCCTCATATATTTAGCCAAATTATGCCTCCTCACAAGTTTCTACCTACTGATTCTCATACATCACCAGAGAGTTCATTTAATTTTTTTTTACTCAATTGCCCATCAGATATTGGAGATAATGATCATGAACCTTGTCTCCCCTTCAAGCCTGCTCTTCCCCAAGATACAGCCCCAGTTTTCCCAGCCACTTCTCCTCTGACATGGTTAGGATTTTTTTCATCATCCAGTTTCCTGTGAACAGGAACTCTTGTTTTCTGACGTCTTTCTTCACATGTGGCACCAAGTTCTAAATGGAGGGTTTTGAGTGTGGGCTGACCAGGCATGATGAGCCACGGAGAAAGCCAGGCACATGGTGGTGACCCAGACTGGCCCAAGTCACCATGGCTCATCACTGTCTCCGCTAGAGACAAAAGGAACCATGAATATCTGTGTCCCAGTGCACAGGGGCGGTGAGGTGGAGCTGAGTGGACAGAGTTCTCAGCAGAAGGTCAGGGGAATGAGCAAATGAGTTCGAGATTGAAGCACAGAAGTAGTTGAACCCAGGAGTAAGGTGGAGTAAGAGTTCAGTATAGTCAGGCTGATGAACTGGGTAGAAACAGGAGAGGCAAGTGGAAGGTCCCTTAAGTGGAGGCCAGGTTTGTTGGGAGGGGGTCCAATGTCCAGAAAATCCTGACAAAAGAGTGACAGATAGAACAGCCTCACAAATGTGTCTTTTTTCCAGGGGACTCCCTCAGCTACCATCAAGGACGCCCTTTTTCCACAGAGGACAGAGACAATGATGTTGCAGTTACCAACTGCGCCATGTCATACAAGGGGGCTTGGTGGTATAAGAACTGCCACCGGACCAACCTCAATGGGAAATATGGGGAATCCAGGCACAGTCAGGTAGGTAAAGTTCTGCCGCTGTTATGAGTGATCCACAGCTGTGGGACCCACGGTCCCTTAGCTTTGTGTTTTAAATGCACGTGTAGGTCTTACATTTCCCTTCTAAAAAGGAATGCTCAGAGTCTTGAGAAAGGACTAGCATGACGAGGAAAGTAATGCAAATTCTGAGATAGGACAGGCAGAGGAAGAAAAGGAAAGCATCTGGACTCAAGAGCTAGAACTCACCCCAAGAAGCCCTTGACAACCAGTCAAATTCCATTTCATTTCCTCATCTGGAAGATCCCATGAAGAGATTATCAATGAAGGCTCAACTTCATCCTAAGAAGTGACCTACAAAAGGATTGACCAGAAATGCCAGTATAAACTGGACCGTCATTCCCCTTAGAGACTACAAGTCCATAGGCTGGGCTGGGTGATAGGCTAACCAATTGGACCAACAGGGACATTCCCAGTTTTAGCACTGAAAGGCCAGCAGCCAGGGAAACTCCTTAGTCCTGGGCAAACCAAGATGGTTGGTCACCATAGATGGAAACCACCTGACTCTTCCATCAGGAGTAAGCAAACAGTTACTCTCTTCAAAATGCTTCTGTACTGCTGGGATTTTGAAATTCAACACTGGTTGCTGGTGCATGCAAATCCCGAAAGCTAAACACATGAAGCTGGCAATAAGGAACGACCTGCAACACATTCCCAATAAAGACCCAGTTCACAGTCATGTTTAAAAAGAAAAGCTGGAAAGAGACTCTGCTCCTTTGACTTTGTTGGGAACTTGGCCACAAGCTTCATGTTGATGGAAAATGGCAAAATCCACACCTTGAACTCCCCACTCCCATCATTCCCCTTCTTTGCAAGCTAGGGGTTCCATTGAGGGAGAAGGATGACCTGATGTGCTTACCTTTCTCCTTCCCAGGGGATCAACTGGTACCATTGGAAAGGCCACGAGTTCTCCATCCCCTTTGTGGAAATGAAGATGCGCCCCTACAACCACCGTCTCACGGCGGGGAGGAAACGGCGGTCCTTGCAGTTCTGAGTAGTGGGCGGCTGCAAGCCAACTGACCTTTTCTGTCATTTGTTTGTATTTTATAATATGAAACAAAGGGTGGGGGGTAATAGTAATGTGCTTTGCAACATAATAAGAGTGTTTAAAGGAAGCAGGATGTAGCAGGAAATCAGTTGAGGTTCAGCGGCTCATGGTTTCTGCTGCCCCCGGCCCTGACCCTCGGTCTCCATTCTCCCTTCTGCCCAGTCATCCTTAAACTTCCCCTCTTCCCACCAAGGATGAAAGTGGGAAGTTTTCTTGAAATCCAAATTCAAAGGCAAGTGCTGGAGTCAGATTGTCATGGTGGCAGGCACGTGCCTTCTTTCCTTGCCCTCCTTCTGAGATGCCCTCCACATCCAGGTGTTCGTGCTCTTGTCACTGCCTTTGATGGCCAGGTTCTCACACTGACACAGAGAAGAAGCCTCAGCAAGAGAGCTTTGCCAACAACTCCCCTTAAGAGGAAACAGATTATCCTCACCCCAACCCAACAAGCCAAGTCCTCTTACATGGGCCAAAGATTCTCATCGTCTGACACTCTTACCAGCCGAGTGTCCTCTGTTACCTTTCAAGAGTACTGGCCTCTTTTCCAGCCCCAATAGACCTGTGCCTACTTGCATCCTACCCTGAGACTCCCACGGCCCCACAAGCCCAAGCTCTGCTTTGGCCTCTAGTTCCCAAGGCATTCGTTGCCCGTGCCTGGCCCTGGGCTACACAGTGGCTGTGTCCCTGTGGGTCATAAATCACTGCCCCCTCCCTCAGGTCAGACAGCAACTTTCTTGGGGGATGGGAGGGGAAGATGGTTGTGAGTTTTAGCACTTTGCGGTCAGGCATTGAGGAAAGGACAGCAGAAGTGGAAACCAGGGCACCTGCCATTGAGATGGCAGGTCCCATGGGGAACACGGATTTTACCTAACTCCATTTTCTCTATTTCTGGTCCTATTTGTCATGGGTTGTTTTTTTCTGAATTACAGACTGAAGGCCTCGTTTCTGTCTCAGCCAGGCTCTCTTTAGTGTGGCTGGCTTAATAAGCGTCAGAAGAAGAAGTTATATGACCAGCCAGCCAATCCCCTTACTGACATTCCCTGGGAAGAGGTGGGATTTGGGGGTTTTGGTTTTTGGATTTTTTTCTGTTTTTTGCTTCTGTGGGAAACAGGAATGACCTCCTTAATGAGGTGAGATCATGAGAAGCCTTTCTCCACCTTCTTTTATTATTCTGCGTTTGAGAGGAAAAATGAAAAATACTGGAGGAAATTACATTTAGAAATCCAAAGGTGAAGAGTGGCAGACTGTGGGCATCCCTCCATCTTATGAGATGAGCTCTCTTCACTAGCATGATTTGGTTGTTAAGCCCAAGAGAGCTGGAGGCTCTAGAAGCCATGGCCCTTCAACTTCTCCAAATCACGTTGGCTGCAGCTGTCTCTGCAGCTCTGCCGAAATCCATGCCCAGTTCCCCCAGCCGCCTTCTCCCTTTCCTCCCGTTCTCTTCAAAGCCCCAGGTCTGCTTCTATAATGCCTGTGTTTAGTCAAACTGGGGCATCTTGTAGCTTTCCCAAGCAGTTACTGGATGAGCCTGTGAGCAGGCACCTTTCTAATGGAAACATCCACAATCTAACCAAGCTCTGATAACCAGGAAGGGGCGGTCCCTGGGTGGACGATCACACTTCTGATGTGATGAGGATGAAGTCAGCTGCCAGTTGCTGTAGCCACTCTCCCTGTAGCAGGCCTCCAGGGCCTTGTTCACTGGTGTGGTGTGGATGTGACTGACAAACCCGGTGCTGAAAATGGAGGTGACATTTTCACTTCTCAATTCACCGTGGGCTTCAAGAAAACTAGGAGAAAGAGAAAGAAACAGAAACGATCCTTTCAAGAAACCTTAAATTAAGTAAGATTCAGCTAGAGAGTGGGACGCCAGTGAACAGTGGGAAACAACTGAGTGAGGAGGAACTTGGGGGCTGAGCTGTAGGCCCACCACTGCCATTTTGTTGGCTATGTGACATCGGGGAGGTTGCTTCACTTCTCTGGGCCTCAGTTTCCTAACCTGCTGAATGAAAGCTTAGACTACAATGGCTTCTAACTTCCCTTTCAGTTTTGACAGCCAGTAATGCTAGTCTCTGAGCTGGAGATCTGCATAGAAATTGGCATTGCTGAGAGAGCACAATTAACTAATGAGAACTAACCAGAATCCTTGCTTTACTTGAATGAAAGGAAGGAAGGAAGGAAGGAAAGAAGAAGGGAAGGAAGGAAGGAAGACTGACTTAGAAGTTGCAAGTAAAACACACACACAGAGGACAAAACATTGCAGAAAAGACCCTGCCAAGTAAGAGGCTGAACTCACTTTGTCCATGAAAGCAGAGCCCAGGGACCTGGGTGGTGCCAGCACGGCCCACCTCATCAAGGGCACCGAAACAGGAAAAGATTATGAGTCCTCATGTCGTCAGTTCAGGTAAAAGTGGAAACCAAAACCTGCCTTTTCTTGGAACCGTTTTACCCTATGGAACATTTTTATAAATAGTATCGGCAGCATTGCCTAGATTTATTTTAAAGAATTTTAAAGCAGGAAAGGGACTTCAAAGATTACTACACCCAAGCTTCTATAAAAAGATTTATAAATTCCTTTTATTAAGTACAGTGATTTTCTCACAAGCTTTCACCATGTTTAAGAGACACTGTGCCCATTATCTCCCCAAGGCCCATAGTCAACTTGACTCAGAGCTTTGACACTTTACTCACTGATTACTGTTTATCCTGTTCCTCCAAGCACATGGGCTCTTCCCATGGGGGACCCAGTAAGCAATATTCACAAAGCACTCACCCTGAGCACACCAAAGTTTCCCTCCAGGGTCTCAAAAGGAATGGAAGAGAACCCTGCTCAGAGGCAGATTAACGGCAGACACATCAGGATATGTACTTACAAACACAAAAAACCTCTACCCAGGACTGCCCTGGACTCACTGCCTAGACCCAAGACCCAGACAGTTTCTTCTTTTTGCATTTCCCCATCAGACAAAGATAGTTTCCAACACTGTCCACTCACATTCTCCAGGGTTATTTCTGGAAGGTGAGAGGGCGGGCTGGAGAGACACGAAGTCTGTGGAAAACTCCTGCTGGCCTTTAGACCAGATTTCACTGGAGGAGGGAGACTTGGTAAGTGTGACCATGAGGTGGCGATCACAGCCCCCAGCCACCTCCTGATCATGGGGTGGAGGACAGCAAGTCCCTCCAGGTTTCCAGGAGAACTCATACCAAACCAGGACCCAGGAAAACTGGCCAACTGATTTGCACAGGAGATTGATTTGTAAAAGGACAACAACAACAAAAATGGCAGCAAGAATGCAGAGCAAACTTCCACAAATACAGTCATGTGTCGCTTAATGACGAGGATACATTCTGAGAAATGCACCGTTAGGCAATTCTGTTGTTGTATGAACATCACAGAGTGTCCTTACACAAACCTGGAAGGTATAGCCTACTACACACCTATACGTGTAGTACTAATGGTACTAATCTATGGGACCGCTGTCGTATATGTGGTCCATCGTTGACCGAAATGTCCTTATGCAGTGCATGACTGTAATGACCATAGTCACATCCACCCCACCCTTCACTTCCCAGCTCCCCCACTCCACTACTCATAAAGTGGTAGGACACCTCACACTCTGTCCCCTTCCACCTGGGAACCAACCAGCTCCCTCTACACTGAAACTGTTACTTCCAAGACAAACCTGAAGAACCAAGGTTGCCGATGAGTTCAATACCAAACCAAACACACTTAATCACATTTAGACTTACAATCCAGTCCCAGAGCAGAGCTGTGGATTAAGGGACAAAAAGTCATTATGGAATCTTTTCTAAGAACTCTTAAAAACATCAGTTGGGAAAGGGCTTCAGTTCCTCTTTGTCTTCTGGAACCTATGAGAACAGTGGCTGCACCAAGCTGAAAGGGTTGAAATAGACTAACTGGTGGCCAAGATTTGTAAATACTCCTGGGGAGTGAAAACATTTTTCCTTTTTTTTAACCTCTCCTCAGAATTTCAGGAAAGGTGGAGCCACTCACTCAGGATATGTACTTTTCTACAGCTTACTTTCTTATCACCAGCCTCCTCTTTAACCTAAGTCCTGACTTGCATTTCTTTCCCTCCAAAGGGGTCACTCCACTTGCATCTCACTAGCCACTCTTAAAACTTTAATAAGGAAGCTTGGAAAGATTCACACTTCAGTTGAGTTTCACTAAGCCCACAGAGGGTGGGGTAATTTGTTTTCACTTGCCTCAAACTTGCCAAGGCTACAAGAAGGGGGCCTTGGGACCTCCGAGGCCTGGGGGATGTCTGTAAAGTTTGGAAGTCTGCCTCTTGCACAAAGATCCAGACCCCAGGAGCTTCTGACTCAGCTCTGTCTAACCTTCCTGGGATTTTCCTCCAGGTCACAATGACAGAGACGTTCTATGCCCTGAGGGAAGATGAGTCACAGGGCTGGCTTCTGGATTGTGCCTGTAGCCTTTCTCTGGCTGCACATCAGGGGCCTTTGGCCAAGATCCTGAAGATCTTTGACTAAATGCTTCCCTAAACCCCATAACCCAACCCCACATGGATGTGATAAGGTCTCCCTCAGCAGTACTGGAGCATTTTGGCAGCAGCAGGCCAAAGAGAAGTCAAGACCAAATGAAAACCTCCAAAAGCGGGTAGGGAAAAGACTCTAGTATACTTTACCAGGGTGTGTAGGTGTGGACTCAGGTCCAGTTGGAAAGAGTGGCTCCGGCTCATCCTAGCTGTACCCACACTAGACTTGCTTATGTCCCTTTTGTGTTCTTCAAGCTTTGCAAAACAGCTGGGAAGAAGAAAAAACAAAATACAAAATAATATAAAAAAGAAGACAACGGATCAGTAGAGACTAAAAGCAAACCTTCTACAGATGGCTCCACAGTAGATGTGCAGAGACCAGGTGGGCAGCGCCCGGGGAAAGGGTCCACATTAGTTCCTTGAATTCAGCCTTCCACCAGGACTCCTGTCCGTTCACCGCCTTCACCTGAGGAGAAACTAAGGCATGAGAGGCCTGTCACAGCACAGGAAATGGGAATGGGAAGCCGAAGGGCTTTCTGTGCTTGCTCAACCGGTCCTGCATGGACCTCGCTTTTTCTTCACAAACAGTCACAAGCCTGACTTGTCATCTCCAGCATTTCTGATTAATTTTTCAAGGTCACCCCTTGCCTGAAGCATGACTTCATTGCACCTGCAGCACTCCCTTGTCCAAATGTCCCTGGCAAACCTCACAGTCTTTGGACAGTGTTGCATTTTCTCCAAACGGGAAATCCTCCCTCCTTCCCCAAGCTTAATGAGGCTACTGAAGAGCATCCAAATAACACAGCTCTTATTCCTCCAACAAACTCTGCCCCTCTGTTAACTTAATAAAACAGCTCTTCATTGTCTGGCTGTGAGGCTGGGCTGATGCTGAATTTCCAGTTCAGAGACATGTAACTCTTTCAGTCCCCCTGGATCAGCAATCCCAGGCACTGGCCTTGGCTCATTGGCATCATGGGCTCAGGGGAGGCAGCGCAAGCAACCCCGGAGGCCTGGAACACACAAGCCACAAGAGAGGGTTTGGGTCCAGGTGCACGGCCAGGAGGTAAACGCATGGATGAGAGCTACTGTTTTCTTCCCATCACTGGGTTAGCAGCCCCCAGGGAGACCCTGTGTTGCTTTTAACTTCCTGTCATTGAACACTAGTATGCTCAACACTGCCTCCAAAAGGCCAACATTGGAAACACACCTGCAGAGATGGAAGGGACTCTGGGGATCATCTAACCCAACCCTCTTATTTCATAATCAAGGAAACTGAGGCCCAGAAAGGTTAGGTAACTTGCCCAAGTTCACACAGCTAATTAGTAACAGAACTGACATCAGATCTGGCATAGGCTTTTTAATTTTCTCTCCCCAAATGAAAACTAAGAGAAATGGTATTTATTGCACATCTACTATTTTCCAGATATTGTACTAGGAGCTTTACGTATATTTCTTTGTTAAATCCACACCACAACCCTGACTCAAGTTTAACCATTTTACTGGTAAGAGACTGGAGGCACAGAAAGGTTAGGTAATATGTCCAAAGTCACACAGCTACTAAGTAGAGCCATAATCAGAAGCTCTTTGTCTAATTCTAAAGCCCTTGCCTTTTCTACTTCATGAGGCTTCTGCCCTTTATATTTATTTAGCCAAGTGGCCGCCATCTTGGATTATGCTAATGTTCTCCCAAAGAGCCTTCTGATGCCACTTCTCTCCTCTCCAAAGAAAAGGGAGTTCTTGCATAGTTTTTGCCACATACTCCAAGGGATCTTCAACCTTATCGTCAGGAGTTAGAAACATCTGGGCAGCTCTTTCCATTCTTTTTTTCTTAAATTTGGGAGGTGAAGAAAAGGATCCATTGCAGGTTGGGAGGGGAAGATAAAGACCAAGACACAAACACTATTTCCCCCACCCCGCTCCTTTGGAAATACGGTGGCCTCTTTCTCACCCAACAGTAGAAGAGTGGAATATTCCAGATACATTCTTCTCAAACTGGGGCAGACAATGTAGCCAGGATTGAGGAGAGGGAAGCCGGAGAATAAACATGGCATATGTCACTCTTACTCCAGAATTTGGGAGGAAAAGGGTTGTATTGTTAATTAATTCAAACCAATACAGACGATATCAAATGCAGAAATCCCATGAATTTTTAGGCTGACTCTGCAGGTTGCACACAGATTCGGGCTCCCTCCCTCTAGGATCTCAGGGGTATGAAGACCTTCCTGGTCCCCTACAGGGTTACAGCAGTGGAAATTTGTGAGGACTAAGGCTAGAAGAAGACAGGAGGTAAATTAATTTTGTTTGTTCCCTGGTTTCTTTGCTCCTCTCCCTACCTGCTCCCCCCTCCTCAGTAAGTGGGGTCTCAGAGGACAGTTGGCTACAATCTCAGCTCTCTTTGCCACTTTGGGGAGGTTAGAAGGAAATCAGTACTTGGTAACTTGTATTTTTAGCTGCTAGGCACAAACTCCAGAAATGAACCCCTTTCTCTTAATTGAACGACATTTCTGTGTAAAGGAATAGCTGTCCCCGAAAGAGAACGCTGCATGTTACGGCCTCTCCCATGCGGGGGCTGCTTGGGCAGCAGGGGCACCTATGTGTTAGATGTAGCAGACACTGTGATTTCTGCAAAAACGGCAACCAAGAAAGTGTTCCCCTGTCAAGCCTCTGTCTCCACCTGCACCCTCTCTGAGGCCTAGACTCTCACCATGGCCCACAGACTCAAGGTTCAGAATCTATGTGAGTTATCGTTAACACACAGATTCCTCCTTCCTGTCATTCACACACGCACCCTTCAAATTATTCCAACCTCAAATACGCTCCAGGCCCATGGGAATTCCCAGGTACCCTAAGAAAGTCACTGTGACTTTGAGGGAGATGTTACCTGGGGCTTGGGCAGCTGAAACCCACCCTGGTGGTCTCTAGATTGTTGTTCTGAGAAATCATAAACACCAAATCCTCCAATCCCTCCGAATTTCTGTTTGTTGTTTTAACCTTTAACAGGCTTTTCAGGTAAAAATAACAAAGACCAATTTACTGACTTTTTAGCTACAACGTGCTTGGGAAAGCATTTACTTAAAAGAAGGACTGGAAGGAAGAAAAAAGTAAGAAGAAAATGGAGTACATACTCTTCAGGTGATGCACACTTTAATGAACTAAAACAAAAATACAAACGTGCAGAGGAAGAGAGAGGGCAAACCAACGTCCCCATCCTTTCATGGCGCTGTAGCTCGAAGACCGGAATCTCCGCTTGTTAACCATTGTTAACTAGTATTTTTAGTCCTGATTGCTTTTAGCCTCTGTATAGTTCCTTTTTTAAACACATTTTCTATACGTTAATAAAAGATCCTGAAGGAACGGTATGCATCTTGCAAGTCCTATAGGGAATTGTGGGGGCGCGCCTTTCTTAATGACCGGCCTGCTTTTTCTGGTCCTCTTCTCCTCAACGTTTACCCACCACTTCTGCCAAAACGTCTTCCCTGCGTCACCCTTTGGGTAGGCTGCTCTCATTCCTGATGGTCCTGCTGCTCCATCTGCCTCCTTGCCTTCCCTTTCCTGGTCTCTCATTACCTCCTCTCTACCTCCCTCTTTCTCCCCACCTACGGCTCCTTCTCTCTTCACCTCTTTCTCCCCCTTTCTTCCTTCCCTGTCTCCCACCAACTTTGAATTCTCCATCTCAGCCTTTGCTTTTACCATCAGAAAAGGTCACTGATGGGTGGTAGCCTCCGCTGGATGCCCCAGCACCACCCAGACTGGTCTTGTTTATGGTTTTGAGCCTTGATCGGCCACAAAGAGTGATTCACTGCCCGCCTCCCTCAAGCTTGGATGCCCAGTGGGAGCCAGATCTTCGAGGCTCTAGTGCCACCTATGGGCACTGGTGGAGAATATGTAACAGGCCTAACTTGCTGAGCCTACCTGTCCTTGGCTCAGTCAGTCTCCAGCTCCCATGATTACCTGCTTCTCAGACTTGGTCACCTGGGAAAACATTTTCCCTTTCTCTCCCTTGAAAATGGGCCCAGTGCACACTGTAAGATCATCTCTAAGCTCCAGGTAACATTAGGTAAGACCCAGCAGGTAACAGCGCCAACCAGAGGGTCATGAGGGAAACTTCCCTCCAGTTCAGATCCACAGGCATACGGAGCCAGGACGTAGAGAGAGCACTGTAACAGAGCGCGATAGGTGCCATAAACACAGACAGGATCTCCCCCTGCTGGAGGAGGGAGGGGCATTAGCAGCCTAACTGGGGGAGGTTGACCTGGCTGGGTCTTATGACCACAGGAAATATCCAAGGGGGAAAGGTGAGGAGGGAGCCTTATGAATAAGAGTGCAGGGCATGAAACAGCACACCCTGTGGGAGCAGGGCCAGGAGTGGTGAGTGTTCGTCTTGGCCTGGCTGCCTGGGGCCCTGTGAGGGAGGGTGATGACAGAGCTCCCCACAGGCGGCCAAGGACAGGCTGAGCCTTGTGAAATCGCAAGGCCAAGAGAGAGAGACTTTGTTCCACCGTTCCCACATTAAAAGGGAGACCAAGAGAGTACTTTAAAAAAGGGATGAATCCTAGCCTTGGAAACAAATTTTTTTTTAAAGTTTTATTCATCTTAGTCTTTACTAGGCACCAGCAGGGTCTTCTCAACCCTAAGCCATGTGAGAAACAGGGACAAAATCCCAGCTTCCCGCTTCCCGCTTCCCGCTGTGTGACACTCTCCCACTGAAGGCACCCTACACGAACAGGGCCAGGACACTCTTCTTAGCCCTTCCCCCATGCCTCCTTGCCTCTTTCTTCATCATTTCTTAAGAAACAGATTTCCGGAATATCGGACAAGAGACCATCCTTTAAAAATAGCCACATTTCCTGATCCTATTTTAAATAAGCCACCCGGGAAACCTGTACCCCAGGATCATATTCCCGGAGGAGTGGCCGTTGTAAGGTGCAGATAAAACCACCTGAATCTCATCCTGCATGTTATCTAGGAAGCAGAAACTAAAAGGATATAGTGGAACTTAAAGGAATTTCAGTAATTAGTAGTTATTCCTGAGGTAACTGAATGCTAACATTATGTCTTAACTTAAATGAGTATAATTCATCCATTGCTTAAGACCTCTGGGTGCATTTACAACCATCTGAACAAAGATTTAATTATTGCTGTGTTGTGGGAACTAACAATTGCCACGGGTAAAATTAAAAATGGATTGTTAAGCAAGAAAAATATTAGCAGCATTAGTAATCAGTGCAATTATCAAGAACTTGACCTAAACACAGTAGTGTCTTCTCTTCTGTAAGGACCCTAGTGGCCCTGGGGACACATGCCTCAACAGCAACCTCTTTGCTAGTCAGCACGAAGACATCATCATAGAATAAGGGCCCTTGGGTCCTGTGTATCTCCTCTCCTGTGATATGTATGATACACTCCATTGCCCAGGCTTTCAAGGAATTATAGAAAGAGAGTGCATTAGCCTCATAAATCCACATATAACTGAGTCTCTTGCTCCTCTTCCCTCATCGCACCATCTGAGTTCAATGAGCACATACTATGGACCAGACCCAGTCCTGGCTCTGGATGTGCAGAGACAAAAGGCCTGGTCCCTCCTTGAAGAGACTTAATCTCTTTTTGCCTCTTTCTGTTTCCATCCACTTGTACCAAACTCCCTACTCCCCAATCCAGATATGCCACAAGTATGTGAATAAGGCCCCTCACTTCAAAGGTTTTAAATAGAACAGAGTAAAATTTCCAAATTTCTGTTTATGTGTTCGTGAGGAACTGGAAAGAGATACACAGTAAAAGAATTCAGTTAATTAGGATGAGGTTGTCATTTCAATATTCACAATATTTTTTTTAACTTAGACATATTTCAAACACTGAGAAAAGTGGCAATTAAGGAACTTCTTGAATCCAAAAAGCTAACAGAACCTTCTCAAAGGACTGATTACTATAGAATCTTCTTTGGAGGGGGCAGCTGGGGAGAGGAAGGGCATTCAAAAAGGTTCTGGTATGTCCTTTAATATCTTAAGTAAGAATTGCTGTGATCAGAGATCATTGCTAAGCACTCATTCACAGTTTGTGTGAAAGCTCTGGGTCTGCTCTTCATGACAAACAATCAGCCCTGTAGAGATTTCTAGGAAATGAGTATAAATTACAAGAAATGCAGTAGCAATTACAAAAATTCAATATGCTAGCTGTACAGGAAATTTAAAGATCCAAGAAAAACAGCAATAACTGTGAGGAAATGTGTAAATTATGTCTGTGTACAGGCAATACCTGGAATGATTTGTGACCCATACTCACTTTTTATGACTTTTTTTCTATAAGTAAAACCCACAGAGTAATGACCAAAACTTATATTTACAACCAAAGCTACACACAATTGAAACAATTGGCAACAATGACAACCTGGCTTGCTATGAAAGGCAGCTCAGCTGACTTACTGACACAGAAGAGCACAGGATCGCTGGAGAAGTCAAGATGGAACCACCTGACCTCCTACCCTACTCGCCTCCCTATCATGTACCATTTAAAGACTTGGAGAGGCGTTCGTGTAAATCTAGATTTCAATTTTCCTTTTCCAGAGAAATGACCTGAATTTTAATTCAGATTGAAATGCCCATGCTTACTGTGGGGCAGGGTTTTAATATGGCAGTACTATTGACATTTTGGTGAGAGAATTCTCTGTTGAGGGAAACTGTCCTGTGCATTCTAGAATACTTAGCAGCACCCCTGGCTTCTACCCTTTGAATTCCAATAGGACCACCGCCCCCTCCAAGTGGTAACAACCAAAACTATCTCCAGACATTGCCAAATGCAATTTTACCCTTGGGGACAAAGTCACCCTCAGTTGAAAGCCACTGTGACAGGGACATTTATCACAAAAAGAAGATGACTTCAATCAAGACTTCATCGAAGTAACATTTTAAGAAACTTCATCCAGCCCATTTTGGTCCCAAAGACAAGAGAGCTCCCCAATTAGGGCCCTGCTACAGATTTTCCTATTGAATTTCTTTTTATGTAGTCTGTAAATGTTTGAAAAGCGTATATCTGTGTTTTATCTCAGTTTCATTTTGTTGGAATTACTCTGGATATTTTTATGGTATGAGATTAGATTCCAAGGTAGGGAGTAGAATGTGTAGGATGGTGCTTACAGAAAATGAGAGCTCGACTTACAATGGTTCAATTTTTCACGGCGCTCCTGGAATCAATTAAGTCTCCAATCAAGGGTCACTTGTAAGTTAGACCTTCGGCTCTGTTGCTTCACCTGATGGACAATAATAAATGGTATTGATTGTTTAACATCCCCAAATACCTCACAATCTCACATGTCCTGAAGGTTTCTTAAGAAAAGAGAAGTCAAGGGTAAATTATACACCAAAGACAGGAGGAAGGGAAGGCTTTGTCCCCATATTCTGCCTAGGTCCAGGATTCTGGTCAACTGAACAAAGAAGGCCAGTATTCTCCCCAGGAGAATGTGGATATCAAAGTCACGTGCCTAAGAGAGTGCTCCACAGTGTTAGGGAGAGCAAACGGTTAACTAGAGCCCCAGCCAAGGAAAACTTTAATTGTGTCACAAGAATAAAAATGCAGCAAATGGGAAAAATAGATAGTTGTCTAGAAGAAGTCTACTGCAGCCTCAGCATGTGGCAGAGAAGCACACCTACCACCAAACCCCTTTACTCAGTTCACCCTCCCAAACAAGCTCTTCCAGAACACAGGAAGGGAGATGTAAGGACGGATGCCATTTTTACTTCCAGGTTTTTCAGAGAAATCACCATATTGACTTTTCTTTCCTATTGTCCCAGCCGTGGCTGTTGGGCCACATGGCCTAGTTTAGTTCTTAGAAAATGTAGTCACTGTAGTAGATCTTACTTATAACAGTTATGCTTATAGTAGACGTCCCTATAAAATGCAGTTACCATAGTTGATCTCTGTAACGTTATGTTAATTGTGAAGGTCATCTGGGATCAGGAGAGGATCAACAAGCAAGTGTGACTGGTAGCCACAGCCCTCACATTTGCTTCTCTGGGTCAGATGGGACAGGTCTGGGTCAGTCTCTCAAGAGACTCTGATGAGGTCCCTTTCCTGCAGGGGGGTGTGTTGCCACAGAGTTCACAGCAAGGAAGGAATATTTGGTGTTCACACTGGTGTCCAAGGAGATGTGTCCTCCATCGTGATCGTTTTCACCACAGGATCTTCCTCCAGATCAAGAGTCACTGAAGCAGCTCAGAAAGCGCCCCTACCATTAAGGGCCACAACCCATTATCAGATTTCCAGACCAGTTATTTCTCTTCCAAGACCAAGCCACTTTGAAGGGTCAAGCCCTCCTGTTTGGCAGAGTAAAGGGCTTATTCTCTTTCCAGAGGACTGGAGGGAATTGGGAAAGTACCAATGAAAAGAGCCTTCTCCTTGTAAGTGGGCTCCTTGAAGACAGAGAGTGGGTTTTCCATTTCTATTCCCAATATTTAGCCCAGCACCCTGTATGGACTCAACACAGAATTGATGTAAACTGGATTGAATCAATTCTATCTCATGTCCATGAAAGAGACACAATTAACAGCTTTTATCATGTCAAAATTTAGGATAGATCCCTAAAATAGGATGTTTGAGACTATCCGAGGAGCAGAGGAAAGGATGCTGGACTTCAAGTCGAAGGCATATGTGATCAATCTATTTCTGCCACTTACCTGCGATGCACGCTGGGTAAGTCCTTTCATCTCCGAAGCTTAGTGTCCTTATCTTTAAAATGGGAGCAAGCATAACTATCCTACCTTCTTCACAGACTGCTGTGAGGGGCAAACTTCAACATGTTCAGAAAATGCTTTGAAGTAGGTGTTGTCACTACTGGGAGCATGTTAACTTGGTGAAAGGTAAAGGATGTTGAAAATCATCCTTAAATCTCCAATACCTTCCCAGCAGTGTTCTGACCTGAAATTTCACCAACCTAGTTTCCTAAAGCAACTTATTCTGCTGAGAAAATGCCCGGGCAAAGAAAGAACATCCATTTGCTATCAGACATGAGTTGATGGCTACCTGAGAGCAGGAGGGGGCAAGGGTGGGGGAGGAGAGCAGATGAGGAGCCAAAGAACAAGGAACAGAGGACACAGGAATGGAAGAAAGCAGCCACGGCTGAGGCCAGCTCCACAGTTGACTCTTGTGGAGGAGAGAGATGAAGAGGACCAGGCTGTGTTGAAAGCCAGCCCACTATGTGCCAGAACTACAGACTGTCTAAGGATGGTCTGGTTCCAGTCCATTCTCCCACCCCGACCTTACCCTGCGACATAGAGCAGAGAGATCTCAGCAGGCACTCAGCAGCCACCACAGAGATGCTTAGTAGTACTCTTTCAGATGTGTGGGGTGAGGACTTCTCACTGAGTCCCTGTATTTATCAAAACTCCTCCCAGGAGACCACACCTGCGGGGTTCAGGCATTGGCCCCCCCAAAGGGCATGCTTCAATAGCATAGACAATGGCTTATAAAGAAGGGGCTGCTGTCTGGCTTCTACGGAGCTATGGGCTTCAGTTTTGTTGAGTAGGGTGTCTGGGGCCAGAACTGAACTACTCAAGGGACAGAGAGGCTGAGCGCTGCCATCAGCACCATCCCTAACCTTCCCCCTACATGGCTGAGAGACTTAGCCCCACTTCTACATAAATGTGAAACAAATGGTTGAAGAATATTCATTTGAAAGGCAATTACTCTGGATGTCCATGTGTCTCAACTCAGCATTGCCCTCAAATTTGCACAGAAGCCCCATATAGGAAAGAGTGTGTGTTTCTGCCCCTCAGAATGGACCTGAAACTTCCCATGGACAGAAGCTTGGTCTCTCAGAGAAGACCCCTGCCCTGCCCCCATCCCCACCCCACCCCAGGAGGGCGAGCCAGGAGCTGGGCACTCACCTCTCCCCAACCCTCTCCAATGGCCTGAGACTGGGAAAACAGCTTGTCACATTCCAGCCCTGATTCTGTCTGGTGCTATAGGGGACAAAGGGCTCATAGCCACCTTCGAAGCCACTGACCTTTCCCAGGTCCTGACCTATAAAAAGAAGAGGAACAGAAATGATCACATTCACTCTCAGTCTTTAGCTCCTGCTTGCACTCTGGGGATGCAGACAAATTTGCAGTTCATTGAGCCAGTTGTTTTCACTCTGGTGGTATCATATGGACTGTGACACATGTGATGGGGCACTGGAGCCTCTCTGCTGCCATTTTCCCCGTCAAGGCATGAGGTTGCACAGCAAAAGCAAAAGCACGCCTCCTCACATAGCACCCACTGCCAAAGAGCCCTGCAGGACGGAGAGGAAGACCGTGCCCTTCAATGCAGCTTCTCGTCTGCACCACCCAGGCATTCCTGACCTAGAGCACTCGTTCCCTCATTCGTTCACTTGTTCATGCAATCATTTATTTATTCACTCATTCAACCAAGAGTCGTTCAATACCCATGTCTGCCTGCACTGTGCAGGGAACTGGTGGAAAGCAAGGGTGGCTGGAGCACAGATTGGTGGTGAGTGGGTAACAGAGATACAGCTGGGAAGGAGAGCAGGACCTAATCAGACAGGGCCTTGCAAGCCAGGCATGAATTCTGAGCTATTGTAAGAGTTGTGGGAAGCCACAAGAGGATTCTAAACAAGAGAGTGGGATGATCACGTATGCATTTAAAAGAGTTGGCTGTGGGTGTAGTGTAGATGGTGAGGGGTTGCATAAGATTTGGGGGGAAATTCAGGATTGGTTCAGATGAGAAACAGAATAACGTGGACCCAGGTGCTTTTAGTACAACTGGGGAGACAGACATGTTCAAGAGATATTTAGGAGGTAAACTGACAGAACTTGAACATGTGGATGAGGGACACGAGTTCACAGGATTCTGGATGACACAACTGGACAGGCAGTGGCCACCAGGAAGGGAAGAGATACTCAGTGAGAGCCGAAGCCAGGAACTCCATTTTGAACATCAGCTAAAGGCACTCTGAGATATCCAAGCAAGAGGGCAGCTGTACATATTGGCCTGAAGTTCAAGGAGAGGCCACTCTAGAGTTATTTGGGGGTCACATACAAGACCAACTTCATGGTCATGTGACCTACACAGTCACACAGGGCCCCACGCTTGGTTTAATGCTCTGCTGTCACCACCTTCAAATCTTTGAAGAAGGGGTCCCACATTTTTATTTTGCACAAAGCCCAGAAAGTTGTGTAGCTGATTCTGAACATATAACATAATATCAATAAGGATACGGATAGTAATTGAAGTTATAGACATGGATTCATTCATTCATTCCATGAGCACTCAATGTGTTCCAAACATTGTTCTATGCACTGAGAATATAGCAGAGAACAAAAGACACAAAAATACCTACCCTGGTGGGCCTTGTTTAATAGTAGGTGGCGAAATCAACAAACAAGATAAATGAGTGTAATGTAGAGTGTGTGAGATGATGATAAGCCTCTGAAGATAAATAAATAAATAAGGGGGATGTATTAGTCTGCTAGGGCTGCCATAACAAAACATCCCAGTCTGGGTGGCTTAAACAAGAGAAATGTATTTTCTCACAGTTCTGGAGGCTAGAAGTTCAAGATCAATGTGCTGGAAAATTCCATTTCTTATGAGGCCTCTCTTCCTAGCTTGCAGACAGACACCTTCTCACTGCACCCTCACATGGCCGTTTCTCTGTGTGCACAGGGCAGGGGTGGGGGAGAGAAGAGAGGGATCTGGAGTCTCTTCTTATAAGACCACCAGTCTTGTTGTACCACAGTCCCACTCTTGTGACCTCATTTAACCTGAATTACCTCTTTAAGGGCCCTATCTCCAAATACAGTCACATTGTGCGTTAAGACTTCAACATATGGATGGGGGGTGGGGAGGGAAGTATGCCATTCGGTCCATAACAAGGGGTAGGGAGTGTTGGGGGTATGGCAGAAGCTATCAGCTCTCTACCTTTGTCTCCTCAACCCACCTCTGGGGTCACCTGCAGTTTCCATGACTGTTACCATCGATGCTAACATTTTACCTCAAACTCCACTGTTTTTCTACAGAAATGTTAAGGAATTAATGCCCCCAGCAGCAATCTTCAAATAAACAGGGAAAAGATATGATGGATATGCCGCAGCTGCCTTGCTCCTGAGCAGGGCAATTCTGAGGTGTGTGTTTTACAAAGTTTCTCAGGAGGTCTCCTGGTGCCTACAGCAGTGAGCCACTTATTAACCCACTTCTCATTGCTGGTCATCCCTTCCCTTTTTCAGTTCCCTGCTACCTCGTTATACTTCCTGAGGCCACCTCCTAAAAATAACCACTTGCACTCGTTGTTTCAAGGTCTGCTTTCAGGAGAACCCAAATTAAGACAGGCGTTTTCAATTTAAAGTATATATATAAGGCCTCAGTGAGAAAGTGACATTTGAATAATGTCCCGTGAAGAAGGTGGGGGAGCAAGCCATGGGGACATCTGGAGCTAAAGTGTTCCAGGTAGAGAGAATGGCAAGGACAAAGACCTCAAGGTGGAGCTAACTCAAGTTCTAGCTGCACCAGTGAGGCGGGTATAGAGGCCGGGGAAGAGCAGCAGGCAATGAGATCGGCTAGCTAATGGGAGGCCATTGTGGAGAGCAGCGCTGGCCTGGAGAATTAGGACCCGAGCCACGTGCATAATTTTCAACTTTCTCGTAGCCACATCAAAACAGGCAAAATAGGTATAGTAATGTATTTTATTTATTCCAATATATCCAAAATACTATTTTTCAACATGTAATCAGTATAAAAGAAATTGTTGGAAAGATATTAAATTCTTTTTTTATACTGTATCTTCAAACTTTGGTATATATTTTACACTTACTGCACATGTCAATTGGGATGCTACATTTCCATCAGACATACCTAGCCTGTGTTATGGGCTGAACTGTGTTCCCCTAAAATTCACATGTAGAAGCCCTAAGCCCCAGTACTTCAGAATGTGATTGTATTTGGAGATAGGGTCTTTAAAGAGGTGATTAAGATAAAGTGAGGTCACACGTGTGGGCCCTGATCCAATAAAGCCAGTGTCTTCCTAAGAAGAGGAGGTGAGGACACAGGCACACACGGAGGGAAGGCCATGTGATGAAACCAGAAGTCAGTCATCTACAAGACAAGGAGAGAGGCCTCAGAAGAAATCAGCCCTGCGACACCTTGATCTCAGGCTTCTCGCATCCACAACTGTGAGAAAATAATTTCTGTTGTTTGAACCAGTCTGTGGTAATTTGTTATGGCAGCTCCAGCGAACTAATAAACCTACATTTAGATTTCTAAATCTAAAACTGCATAAAATTCACAGTTGGAATAGGAGATACATGCGCCCAAGTTGTTCCACACTCACTTAAAAGTTCCTTATTGGCTGAAGCTCCATTTCAAGTGCTCAATAGCCTCATATAGTTAGTAGCTACCAGGCTGGAGGGTTATGGGTCATAATAATATATGATTATGGGCCATAATAACAACTTTGGCTTTTACTCTAAATGAAGTATAAAGACATGAGACATTTTTAAGCAGAAGAGTGATATGGTCACACTGGCTTCTATGCTAAGAACAGAGTAGGGGGAAGTAGGGAAGCAGAAAGTCCAATGAGGGGGCTAGTACAACAGTTGAGGAAGAGATGACAGTGGCTTGGGTCAAGATAGTAGCAATGGAGGCAGTGAGAAGTGGTCTGTTTCTGGATATATTTTGAAGGAATAGCAGACAGGATTTTCTGACAGACTGGATGTGGGATGTTAAGGGTCAAGAATGACTCCAAGGCTTCCTCCACACTGGACTTTTTCATGAGATTTTTTTTAATTGAGATATAATTCATATGCCAGAAAATTCACCTTTTTAAAGTATGCATTGCGGTGGTTTTTATTATATTCACAAAGTTGCACAACAATCCACTAATTCTAAAACTTTTCATCACCCTACAAAGAAACTCCATACCCGTTAGCAGTTATTCCTAATTTCCCCCTCCTCCAGCCTTTGACAACCACGAATCTACTTTATGTCTCCACGGACTTGCCTTTGTGGACATTTCATATAAATGGAATCATACAATATGTGGCCTTTGTGTCTGTCTTCTTTCACTTAGCATAATATTTTCAATGTGCGTCCACATTGTAGCACATGTCAGTACTTCATTCCTTGTTATGGCTGGATAATATTTTATTGTATAGATATACCACATTTTTGTTTATCTACTCATCAATTGAGGGACATATGAATCGTTTCCACTTTTTGGCTGTTATAAATAATACTGCTATGAAAATTCATGTACAAGTTTTTTGTATGGAGATGTTTTTGTTTCCCTTAAGAATATGCATAGGAGTGGAGCTGCTAAGTGACATGGTAGCTCTAAGTCTAACTTAGAGCTAATTATTTTCCCAAAGCAGTTGCACCATTTTGTACCACAAAGCAATGTATGAGTGTTCCAATTTCTCTATACACTCACGAATTCTTGTTATGTTCCATCTTTTTTATTATAGCCATTGTAGTAGGTATAAAGTGATATCTCATTGTGGAAATTTGCATTTCCCTAATAAGTAACGATGTTGAGTATCATTTCACATGCTTATTGCCACTTGTTTATCTTTGGAGAAGTGCCTATTAAATCTTTTGCCCAGTTTTTAATTGAGTTATTTGTCTTTTTATTGCTAAGCCCTGTAAGTTCTTTATATCCTCTGCATACCAGTCCCTTATCCCATATATTAATTGCAATGTTTTCTATCATTCTATGGGTTATCGTTTCACTTTCTTGATAGTGTCCTTTGAAGCACAAATGTTTTTAATTTTGGTGAAGTTCAATTTATCTATTTTACTTTGGTTGCTTGTACTTTTAGTATTCAATTTTGTCAAATGCTTTTCCTGCAACCATCGAGATGATCCTGTGGTTTATGTCCCTTATTCTACTAATATTGTGTGCTACATTGCTGAATTTTCATATGTTGAACTAACCCTGCATTCACGGATTAAATCCCATTTAATCATAATGTATAACAATTTTCTATGTTTCTGCATTCACTTTGTTAACATTTTGTTGAGAATTTTTTATGTATCTTCATAAGGAATTTGGTCTGTAGTATTTTTTCTTGTGATGCCTTTATTAGGTGTTGGTATCAGGGTAGTATTGGACCCATAGAATCAGTTGGGAAGTGTTTCCTCCTCAATTTATTTTGGAAGAGTTTGTAAAGAGTAGTTGTTAACTCTTCTTTAAAGAGTTGGTAGAATTTACCAGTGAAGCTATTTGGGCCTGGCATTTTCTTTGTGGGTAGGTTTTTTACAACTAATTCAGTTTGTTTACTTGTTATATGTCTATTCAGATTTTCTATTTCTTTTCGAGCCAGTTTCAGTAGTTAGCGTGTTTGTAAATTTGTCCATTTTATCTAGGCCATCAAATTTGTTGGCATATAATTATTTATAATATGTTTCTATAATCCTTTTTATTTTTGTGAGGTCAGTAGTGATGTCCCCTCTTTCTTTCCTGATTTAGGTAATTTGAATTTTCTCTCTCTCATTTTTTTTCTTTTGTTTGGGGTGTTGGTCAGTCTAGCTAAAAGTTTGTCAATATTGTTGCTCTTTTCAAAAAAGAAAATTTGGTTTCATTGATTTTTCTGCATTAGTTTTCATTCTATATTTCATTTATTTCTGCTTTAATCTTTATTCCTTCCTTACTTCTAGTGTCTTTGGGTTTTATTTGCCCTTCTTTCTCTAGTTTTTTAAGGTGAGGTTTAAGTTATTAATGTGAGATCTTTCACTTGTTTCATATAGGTATTGATAGCTATAAACTTCCCTCTAAACACTCCTTTAGCCACATCCCATAAATTTTGGTATATTGTGTTTTCATTTTCATTCATCTCAAAGTATTTTCTAATTTCCCTTCTGATTATTTCTTTAAACTATTGATTATTTAGAAGTGTTTTGTTTAATTTTCATGTATATGTGAATTTCCCAAATTTCCTTCTGTTACTGATTCCCACTGTAGTCAGAGGATATATTTTGTATGACTTAAATCCTTTTAAATTTATTAAGACTTGTTTTATGGCCTAATATAGGTCTATCCTGGAGAATGTTCCATGTGCATTTAAGATAATGTGTGTTCTGCTGGTTTGGGTGGCATTTTCTATAGATGTCCATTAGTTCTAGATAGTTAATAGTGTTGTCCAGTCTTCTATGTCCTTCTTGATCTTCTTTTTAGTTGTTCTATCCATTATTGAAAATGGGGCATTGGATTCTACAGTCCTATGGTTGAATTGTTTATTTCTTCCTACAATTCTGTTAGATTTTGCATCATTTTTTTGGGCTTTATTGTTAGGTGCATATATGTTTATAGTTGTTCTATCTTCTTGATGGATTGACCCTTTTATCATGATAAAATATCTTTCTTTCTCTCTAGTAACAATTTCTTCTCTTTAGATTACTATTAGCATGGTACATCTTTTCTTCTTTTTACTTTCAGCCTATTTGTGTCTCTGAATCTAAAACATGTCTCTTGTAGACTGCATATAGTTGTATCATGTTTTTTATCCATTCTTACAGTTTCTGCCTTTTGATTAGTGGTTAATCTATTTATATTTAATGTAATTACTGATAAGTCAGGATTTACCTATGCCATTTTATTCTTTTCTATATGTCTTATATTATTTTTGCTCCTCTATTAATCCATTCCTGCTTTCTTTTGTGTTAAGTAGATATTTTCTAGTGTACCACCTCAATTCTCCTTTCATTTCTTTTACTATATTTTTCAAATTTTTTTAATGGTTTTCCTGGGGTTTATGGTGAACAGTTGGGACTTTAAGAGGATGAAGAAAAGAGGAGCCTGAAAAGGAGAAAGTACTGAGAAAAGACGAAAACCCAGGAGTGTGTGGTGTCCTGAAAGCCAAGTAAAGAAAATGGTCAAGGAGACGGGAAGGATCAACTGTGTTGAATACCTCTGAGAAAGGAGATAGGACAAGAAGCTAACCTTGACAAAGGCAGTTTGGAGGACTGGTAGTAGTGGTGCGAAAGCCTGACCAGAATGAGTGAAACCTCTAGGGGAAAATAGGTGATCTATTTCAAGGGGAACCTAAAAGAAGTCAGATTGCAAAAGGAAGAGCCATTTCAGATTCCTTGCCTCTTCTTTCCATAAGAAGTCAAATCAAATGAAAGAAATAACGCATGTGTATAGAGGACTGGATGGATTTCAGTAGTCTGAGTTCTCTCTTTCCTGTCTGAGAAGCAGAGTCATATAGACTTTTGCAAATGTTTTAGGCATTTCACTTCATAGTATATACTAGTTTGAGAAAACTATTTGGAAGGCCTTCTATATATACAGTTAGCTTGGCCACAGCATCCACCTAGGGACCTGGAAGCCAGGAAATCAGAATACCTGTGGAACTGGCAAACAGTTAGCCATTGATGATTAAGTAGCTAGGAACTAAAGGGTTTTTTTTATTTCCTTTTTGCAATTACTGATTATCACTTTTAGCTGTTCCCCCACCCGTTGTTAACTGTTGCTGTTCAGGCAGTATGCTATCTGACTCCCACTGGGTTCCTATAGATAACATCTCCCTGGATCCTGAGCAACCATGGTAATGGGCGTTTGAGCTGTTCTTCAGGAACTAGAACTCCTTGGTCCACTCCAGGCCAGTTGAGACCACCAACCCATCAACTGGGCCCATGTAGATGTCCAGTAAGCGACCTTTTGATGACAAGAGGCTAAAAACTCCACCCTCAGACCATACTAACGTCGCCATTTTGTGAGCATGCGTCCCAGGAAGAGCCGTGAAGTCTGACTACACTTGCACAGATCATCAATTACCTCACCTCTCCTCACCTCCAATCACCTGTCTCTGCATTTCAGACCACCTTGCCCCCTATCCCATAAATATCCCTGAGTCCCTATTCTCAAGGAAGCAGATCTGAGACATGCTCTCACTTCCTCGCATGGCTGCCTTGTGATTAAAACCTTCTCTCTGCTGCAATCTCATCGTCATGGTGTTTGGCTTTCCCAGCAGTGGGCAAAAACGAACCTGGTGCGGTAACACCTGCTAATTCAGGGAAACCATAATATCTTACGTAAATAAAAAACACTTCTGTATGTCTCCTTTATTCTCACACTATTACCACACTACTTCTGACACCACATGTGTGGGGGTTTTTCCCACACTAGCAATTCTGTGACACCAGCTGTGTGTCCTACAATTTAACTCAATTCTGACACTTTCTAACCGGAGTGTCAGGAAGACACCACCACCATCACTTTGGATGTCAATCTCAAGTCCAGGTTGTTACCTGTGATTCTGACCAACTGCCTATTAATCAGAGGTTACCACAACACCTCGCCCTGGGTTCGATTAATTTGCTTGGGCCACTCACAGAACTTGAGAAAACAATTTACTTACTAGATGATTGGTTTATTACAAATAATATTAAAAAATATGAATGAACAGTCAGATGAAGAAATACATAGGGCAAGTTCTGGAAGGGTCCTGAGCACAGGAGCTTCTGTCCTTGTGGAGTTTGTGGTGTGCCACCCTCTGGACGTGTGGATGCATTCTTGTTCACCAACATGAACACTCTCCAAGCCCCATATCCAGGGATTTTTATGAAGGCTTTATTACATAGCTATGATTGATTAAATCATTGGCCATTGGTGATTGATTCAACCTCGAATCCTTCTCTCCTCCCTTGGGGGTGAGGGAGGGGGTCCCTAGTTCTGAAAGTTCCAACCCTTTAATCAGACTGGTGGTTTCCCTGGCAACCAGTCCCCATCCTTAGGGGCTTTCCAAACGTCACCAGATTAACATAAACTCAGTAGTGGTTGAAAGGGGCTTGCTATGAATAGCACAAAACATCTTTATCACTCTTGCTCTCATCACGTAGGAAATTCCAAGGATTTTAGGAGCTCTGTGCCAGGAACAGGAAGAAGACCAAATATCGTATATATTTCTTCTTATAAATCACAAAATTACATTTGGTATCTACCTAAGACAGGAGTTGTTGTTTTTTGAATTCCACTTCAGATACTATTATACTTACTCAGTTTTTAATGTAAGATATTCAACGACAATCAACAACAATTGAATTCCTTCATATTCCTAATGAAGAGAAAAAATTATTCCCAATTTCCCAAATGGAAATTGAGACCAAATGGAAGATAGTTAGTTTTCCACAGGAAAGGATTTCCAACAGACCAGAAACAGGAAAATATGCCTGTAATAGACATACTTGCCCCTCCAACATGCATTCCCTTTTCCCTTGCTAATACACCAATTTTATTCTAATATCTACACCTTCTGCTACAGATTAATTGCCCCAAAGAACTCAAAAGTGAGTTTAGAAGCATTTAACTCTTTTTCCAAATTGTTTTTTTTTCCTTTTGTTATGTTAAGCAGATGCGGTCACCAACCACCCTGAACCAGACCAAGACTCACCCAGAGCTACGTTTATAACCTTTGCCTTATTTTCAATGCTAAGATCTCTCCAGGAGGAGCTTAGGCCTCATTGCCTTAACTGCAGTGCACGTGGAAGCATGTTTTCCAACAAAGCCTGCACAAGCAAATACCCACCTCTCCTATTTAAATGTTCATTCCCCATCTGAAATAAAAGGTCCCTGCTTCCCTTAGTTTGGGGACACCATGACTCAGGAAATGATTCCTCATGGTCTCCTATTTGCTACAAATATACCTGACTTTGTGAGACAACTACTTCTGGTGGAGAGTCTGATTTAACTCACCAGGAGGCGAACCCACTTTGGTTTCGGTAACACTTCCTCTAACGCAAAGTTTCTCAACCTTGACAGCTGAAGCCAGATAATTCCCTTTTTTGCAGGGGAGAGGAGAAACATGCTATCCTGTGCATTGTAGCGTTGTAGGACTCTTAGAATCATCCTTGGCCTCTACTCACTAGATACTAGTTGCACACGCACACCAGTTACGACAACCAAAAATGTCACCTGGGGGCAAAATCATCACCTCATGAAAATCACTGCTCTGGGGATAGGGCACAGGAGTTCCAGCCTAAGCAATTCAGCTCAGTCCTATTCTGGCCCACAGTTATTAGTTCAGTGGTGAACACGAGTCCCAGAAGATTAGAGCAAACATTTTTTGGTGGCTTCAAGGAATGAAACTCTCATTCCCTCTGAACTATGTGATATATGGATGAAACTCTTGAAACCAGTGCATCCATTTTCTCTCCTTGAAAAAAGTCGGGCTCAGAATGAAGCTGACACCACATGAGGCTAAACAGAGACACTGAAAGAAACTGGGTTCTGATTACACTGTTAAGCTACTGAATCCAGTCTGACCTGGATTTATGAATGCATCCTTTTGTTGTTGTTTAAGACAGTTTCACTTGAGTTTTCTGTTACTTGATACCAAAAGAATCTTAACCTATAAAACATAAGTAGGTTCATGCCATTTAGACCTCAGGAAATTTTTGACCCAGTCTAAAAAATAACCTATCATTAACTTCCAGTTTTGAAAAAAAAATTTAAGAAAAGTCGAAATTACCTCTCTCCATCTTTGACTTCACCACATTCATCTCCAAAGTCGTGTCAGTTGTGTACCCAAATGGGTGATGTCAAAGGAGTTTCATCATACGGCCCCCATCAAAATGTCTTTGATTACCAACTCAGCCAGAATGGTCCTGAGAGAGCCTGCGACAGAAAAGGAAGACAACTGAACACTTGGACTCTAGGCGTTCCCAGTCTTGCCTTGCTGTTGCCCACCCAGGGCAGCAGTTGTCAAACTGTGGTCCATAGATCCTCAGGTGTCCATGAGACCTTTCCAAGGGACCCACAAAATCCAAACTATGTTTACAAAAATGCTAAGACAATATTTACCTTTTTCACTGCATTAACTTTACACCGATGGTGGTGAAACTGCAGGCACTTTAGCACAAAAAATGGCAATGGCAACTACTATACTCATTGTCGTATTTTTTACTCACAGTAAAAAAAAAAAAAAAGCCACTTAAGAATGTCCTTGACGAAAAAGTAAAACTTATTAATTTTATTATATCTTGACCCTGCATGCACGTCTTTTTCATTCTATGTGAATCAATGGGAAGAATGCTGAAAGCCTCCTGCAGCACATCCAAGTACAACAATTGTCTTGAGGAAAAGAATTTGTGCAATTGTTTGAGTCGCCAGCTGAACTAGTTGCTTTTTTCGTGGAAACACCATTTTTACTTGAAAGAATAACTGACAGACAAACTATGGCTTTTAGGTTTGGGTATTTGGCAGGCATCGTCTCAAAAATAAGCCAAGTAAGCCTGTCATTTCAAGGAAATCCATTGACAGTATTTGTAACTTGTGATAAAATTTGAGCTCTTGAAAAAAATGAGAATTCTGAAAAACTTGCATCCACTATGCTAAGCTTGACAGCTTCCCAATACTTAAAAACTTTTCTGATGAGATCAGTAGTGATGTTTAAAAATGTGATTTTTTGATTTTGTACAATAAAATATGTCAAATTTGGAAGATCTACAGAACACATTGAATGGTTTTTCTATTAGTTTGCCTGTCATTTACTTATTGATTTTAGGAGTTGTTTTTATATATTCTAGATAGGAAGCCTTTGTCAGTTATGTGCATTTAAAATATCTTGTTATACTCTGTTGCTTGTCTTTCCACTTCCTTGATGGTGTCTTTGAAATAAAGAGAGTTTCTTGTTTCAATGTAATCAAATTTATCATCTTTCCCTTGATGGCATGAATATATTCTCCTATCTTAATTTCTATCTTTCACATTTAGGTTTTTAATCTACCTGGAAGGAAGTTTTTATTAGGTCGAATTACATGAATTGTCTTATATTTGACTCTTTTTGACCTACAAAATGAGAGTTCTGTATGATTGAACACAATACATGAAGTGAGGCAGGATTTTCCATTTTTTCATATGAATAATAAATTTTCCCAGTACTGTTTATCTGAAAGTCTATCCTTGCCCACTGATCTGCCATGCCATCTTGCTAATGTAGGTCTTTTTGTCAATCCCAGCCCCAGGGCTATATCACCTCAATTATTATGGCTTTAAAACAACGTGAGTTCTGTAGGGCGAGACCTCTCACATGGCTCTTTTTCTTCAAGAGAGTTTGGTTCTTCTTGACTCTTTGCACTCCCAAATAAATCTTAGGATCAGCTTGTCAAGTTTAACCAAAAGAAATTGTGGAATTTTATTGGAATTGCATTGACTGCATGCATCAGTTTGGAAGAATGGACCTCTTCACAATGCTGAGCCCTCCAGTTAATGAACACAGAATATCTATCAACTTATTATATCTTCTTTAATGTCTCTCAATAAAGGATGATAATTTTCTCCTGATAGGTTTTACATGTCTTTTATTAGATTTACTTCCAGGTACTTTTTGAGCATGAGATTTGATTTTACTCAACTTACAAGCTAATAAGTTAGCCTATTATTGGTTCATGAGTGCTGGTAGAAGACACAAGGATCCTGTAGAGATGAAAACTCTTATTTCTCACAGCAAGCAACAGGCGCATTGATTTTCCTTGGTCCAAGCCCCATGGAGGAGGCCAGAGGGCTTCTCTCCCCACAATGGGTTTGCTTTATAGCTGAGGATCACTGAGCTTGGAAATTACAGTCAAGCATCACTTAATGATGGGGATACATTCTGAGAAATGTGTCTTTAGGTGATTTCACCATGATGCAAACATCAGAGAGTATACTTACACAAACCTGGATGGTATAGCCTACTACACACCTAGGCTGCATGGTATAGCCTATCGCTCCTAGGCTACAAACCTGCACAGCATGTTACTATACTGAATACCGTAGGCAATTGTAATACAATGGTAAGTATTTGTGTATCTAACCATATCTAAACATAGCAAAGGTACAGTAAAAATATAGTATAAAAGATTTTTAAAAATGGTACACCTGTACAGGGCACTTACCATGAATGGAGCATACAGGACCAGAAGTGGCTCTGGGTGAGTGAGTGATTGGTGAGTGAATGTGAAGGCCTGGGACCTTACCGTACACTACGGTAGACTTTATCAGCATTGGACACTTAGGCTACACTAAATTTATTACAAATATTTTAATTAATCTTAGCTTATTGTAACTTTCTTACTTTATAAACATTTTTACTTTTTTAACTCTTTGACTCTTTTTAATAACACTTAGATTAAAACACAAATACATTGCACAGCTGTACAAAAATATTTTCTGTCTTTATATCCTCATTCTATAAAATCTTTAAAATGCTTCTTTAATTTTTTATTTTCTTTTACTTTTTCAACTTTTTTGTTAAAAACTAAGACACAAGCCCACACGTTAGCCTAGGCCTACACACGGTCAGGATCATTAATATCACTGTCATCTACCTCCACATCTTGTCTCACGGGAAGGTCTTCAGGGGCAATAACATGCGCGGAGCTGTCATCTCCTATGATAACAATGCCTTCTTCTGGAACACCTCCTGAAGGACCCACCTGAGCCTCTTCTTAAGGAAGTGTCACTCTTTTCAGAAATATGTCCATGGTGATTTGCTCGGTTTGTTTCTTTTTTTCATCATAGATTTGCATATAAGCAGATAATGCACCACAAACATTCCTCTCTATTAATGAAAACCTTTCAGTGTTGGGGTCCATGTTTTCAAACTTTTAAGGAGCTTATTGAGATCTGCAAAAGCTTCAGCTAAACCTTCCCTGTGAATTTTCTTAGAGGGGAGGGGAGTTCTTCTTTTTCTTCTCCTGCAGTTTCCTTTTCTCTTGTCTCTTCTTCAGCTCTGCGTTCCTGTTACAGTTTCAACAACTCCTCATTGGGCAATTCCTCAGGAGCCACCTCCAGGAGCTCCTCAGTGTCATCCTCATCCACACCCAGGGTAAAGTTGTCTGCCTTCTCAACCACAGCCTTGTTGATTTTTGCAACCTCCTCATCCTTGGCAAATCCTTTGAAGTCATGGATGAACCTCTTGAGTACCTTCTTCCAGATCCCATTCACACATTCCTTGGTGACATCACCCCCAGCCCACACAAGGTTCTTGATGCAGTCACAAATGTTGTAATCCTTCCAGAATTGCCTCATTGTCTTCTCAGTGTCTTCTTCAGTTGCAGCAGTTGGCTTGGCCAAGGTTCTCCTCAGGTAGTAGGTCTTAAAAGCTACTATAATTTCTTGATCCATTGGTTAGATGAAAGAGATGGTGTTTCAAGATAGAAACATCACTTTGATATTGGAAGGAAGGTAACCAATAAAAGGAGGTTGTCTAGAAGCATTATCAACAATAAGCAAAGTCTTGAAAGGTATATTTTTCCTCAAACAGTATTTCTCCATTTCACTGGGGTAGCAATTTAGGAGGACATCTTGGAAGAGAAGCCGGGTCATCCATGACTTCTTATTCCTCCTACAGTACACTGGCAGTGTGTGCTTATTGATATCCTTGAAGGCCCTGGGTTTCTCACTGTGCCAGATCACAAAGGGTTTCAATTTGCAGCCTGCAACATTGCCCCCAAGCAAGACTGTTTTCCTGTCCTTAAAAGTCTTGAAACCTGGCATTGACTTGGTCTTCTTATCGATGAGTCCCTTCAGGCATTTGTTTTCAGAATAGAGAGTTTTCACTTATATTGAATATTTGCTCTGGCAACTAATTTTCCTCCACGATCAGATTATCTAGAGTTTCTAAAAATTCTTCAGCTGCCTTCACATCAGCACTCACAGACTCACCACTCACCTTCACCTTTTGTAATGAATAACAATTCTTGAATCGTTTAAACCACTCAGAGATGGCAGTAAATTCAACATTGTAGTCGAATCCGGCCTTTTCTTTCAATATCACAAACAAACTTTTTGCTTTGCCCATGATCATCATGGTGCTGAGAGGAATACGCTTCTGTGCCTGGTCTTCAATCCAGGTCATCAGAAGTTTCTCCATGTCTGATATAGGCCTTTCTCAAATTTTTGTTAGTCTCATTGGCTTCAATGAAGCTGATCCATTAACAGCTTCCGTCACTTTGTTCTTGTTTTTCAAGATCTTAGCTATGGTGGAAGAGGACATGCCTGACTGGGGAGCAATAACCATTACTGATTTTCTGCTTTTGTAATCCTTACTTTTAATTTTGTTTGCAGGTCATTCATTTGACATGGCCTCTTACTGGCGGCACGCACAGTGGATTTTGTATGGCTAGGGGCCATGATGAACACAAGAACATGAGATTAAACCAAGCACAAGAGAAAATGATGCAGTCAAGAAATGCAGTAAACATGGATGTATGAAGCTGCTGTCAGCTTAACACAGCATACTGATTTACAGTAAACATTTTTTTATAAATAGAAAGCATACACTCTGGAATAATGATTTAAAAAATAATATAGTAAATACATAAACCAGTGACAGTCACTTATTATTATCGAGTATTATGTACTGTACATAATTCTATGTGCAACACTTTTATACCACTGGCAGTGCAGTAGGTTTATTTACACCAGCATCCCCACAAACTCATGAGTAATGCATTGCACTATGACATTATGATGGCTGCGATGTCACTAGGCAATAGCAATTTTTCAGCTTCTTTATAATCTTATGGGACCACCATCGTATATGCTGTCCATCATTAACCAAAATGTCGTTATGCAGTGCATGACTGTGTTATATGGCAAGCAATAAGCAAGCTTGCTCTTTGTCCCAGAAGAAGACATTATTTCATCCCTCAAGATTTCTTGATAGAAAGACAGCATTAAGATAAGACCATGTAAATAGTTGTTGGAACCATCCATTCTTGGCGTACACAGTAACACATGCGGGAGTATAAAAGACTCACAGAGGAGTATCTCCCAACAGTAATCCACAGAATCTTGTAAAAATTTTATTTTCTAACCGTCTGTTGCTGACATGTAGAAATATAAATAAATTTTGTATATTAATTCTCTATCTAGCAATCTTACTAAACTCATTATAGTCATGCATCACATAATAACATTTCAGTCAGCAATGGCCCACACGCATGATGTGGCCCCACAAGATTAGTACCATACAGCATTGGTGTAGTAGGCTATACCATCTTGGTTTGTGTAAGGACACTATGATGTTCACACAACGACAAAATTGCCTAACGATGCATTTCTCAGAATGTATCCCTATCATTAAGCGACACATGCCTTTAAGTCTAATAATTTAGCCTTGGATTCCATAGAATTTTCTACATACAAAATCATATCATTTTTGAATAACAAAATGTTTCTTTTGATCCAACCTTATATTTTTTACCTTTTTTTTCCTACTTTATTTCACTGGCTAAAATGTTTCCTTGGCTTAACTAAAGCAATGTTGAGAGAAATGATGACAGCACTATCTCATTCTTTATCTCAAAGAGAAAGCTTTAAATGTTACACTGTTATAAATGATGCTTTCTCTAGTCCCCTTTCCTTTTTTTTGCAAATACCTTAGATTAAATTAAATAATTTTTTTCTACTCCCAGGTTGCTAAGTGTTTATAGTAATTGGATAACTTTTCTTTTTCTGCACCTCTTGAGATTATTGCATGATTTCCCTCCATTCATCTAGCAATGTTAAAACAAATTTAATTTTCTAATGTTAAAACCTTGCATTATCGAGACAAACTCAACTTTGTCATGATATATTATCATTTTTGTACTCTATTAAATTTGATTAGCCTTTTTTTTACTTTTTTACTTTTTATTGCCATTGTAGATATAAACTTCTCTCCAAGTACTGCTTTAGCTTCAACTCAAACATTTTGATTTGCAGTATTTTTATCATATAGTTAAAAATGTTCTCTAACTTCCATAAGCATTTCTTCTTTGAACTGAGAATTATTTATCAGCGTGTTTTCTAATACTAAACATACTCTTCTAATTATCATTTTACCGTTGATTTCTAGCTTAATTGAATTGTGCTGAGAAGACTCAATATACATTATTCAGACTTTTTAAATTTATTTGAGTTTGCTTTACGGCACAGCATATAGCCAATTTTGTGTAAATATTCTGTGTATTTTGAAAAAGTGCGTATGCTAGTCAAGTCAATAATATGTGTCCATTAAATCAAGATTTTTCCATCATGTTTAAATATTCCATATTCCTCCTGCTATTTTATCTGCTCGTTCAATCAATTACTGAGAGAGAGGTATTAAAATGACTCACATGATTGTGGATTTGTCTATTTCTCCTTGGAGTTATCAATTTTTGCTTGAATATTTAGAGGTCCTGTTATTAAGGTACATATCATTTTAAATTATGACGTCTTTTTGGTGAATTGAACTTTTCGTTTTTATGAAGTGATCCTCTTTATCACTAGTAAGGATTTTGGCTTAAAGTCTATATTTTCTGATCTTAAGATAACTGCACTAGCTTCCTTTTGGTTGGATTCTGCCCAGTATATCTTTTTTCATTCTTTGTTTCCTTTCTCTAGTTCTATATCCTTATATTTTAGAAGTTTCTTTTATAAATAGTTAGATTTTGTATTTCATCCTCTCAGACCATCTTTTTCTCTGTAGCACTTATTCCTTTTTTTATTACTATTAATAGACCTTATTTTTTAAAAAGTCTTAGATTTACAGAAAAATTGCAAAGATAGTACAGAGTGTTCCAGTATACCACACACCCAGTTGCCCCTATTATTAACATCTTACATTAGTATGATACATGTTATAATTAATGAAACAATATCGATACATTATTATTAACTAAAGTCAGATTTCCTTAGTTTTTACCTAATATCTCTTTTCTGTTCCAGGATCCCATTCAGGGCACCATATTACATTTAGTAATCATTTCTCCTTAGGTTTCTCTTGGTTGTGATGGTTTCTCAGACTTCCCTTGTTTTTGATGACTTTGACAATGTTGAGAAGTACTTGTCTAGTATTTTGTAGAACGTCCCTCAACTGCACTTTGTCTAACGTTTTTCTCATGGTTAAACTGGGGTAGTTTGTTTTGGAGAGGAATATCACAGAGGTAAATGACATTTTCGTTAGATCAGACCAACGATATGTACTATCAATGCAACTTATCATGTTGATATTGACCTTGATCACTTGACTAAGTTAATGTTTATCAGGTTTCTCCACTACAAAGTTACTCTTTTTCCCCTATCCATACTGTATTCTTTGGAAGGAAGTCACTATGTACTGCCCACACTTAAGGACTGAAGAGCTATATGTCACCTCCTTGAAAGAATCTACATAAATTATTTGAAATTTTTCTGCATGGGAGAATTATCTCTTCTCTCCCATTTATTTATTCATTCCATCACTTATTCATGTCAATACAGACTCATGGATATTTGTTTTATAGTCTGGGTTATAAATCAATACTACCTTATTTTGTTGTTGCTCAAATTGCTCCTGGTTTGGCCATTGGAAACTCTTTCCCTTGAATCCTGTGCACCTTTGATCTACCTACATCATTATGAGGTGTTTGGTAGGGTTCAGTGGGTTTGTTGTTTTTCCAGTACTTCCTTACTTTCTGGCACTGTAAGATGCTCAAGGCTTATCTTGTATATTTCATGCCCCAGGCCTAGAATCATCCATTTCTCCCAGGAGTTTGGTTCCTTTTGTTGGATAACGGTATTACAAAGATCTGGGTATTAGGTGAGCTCATTACTATGAGGGTATCATTTCTTTTAGCCTCTTAGCAGACAAAACAAAGATATACATGTGTGTATATTAACCAGTGTTAACTGTATGTAAACATTTGTATCTGTTAGGTTAGTCATCAGTTCTTACTGACGTTTCCAACTCTAATCCGTTACCATATAGATGATTCTAGCCTCCTCCCAGTGCTTATCCATAATTCCCACTCCAGCATTGAGAAACTAAGCTCCACCATCTGCCATTGTTTGCTGAATTGTTCAGTTCCAGCATACACATATAGCAGTACCAGAATTGCTAGCCTGTACCTCCGTGGGAAGCAATTTTGTCATCTGGAGTACAGTGCTTATGTTCAGTCGCTTTTGCCTTTAGTCTCATAGACTCCATTCATTTCCAAAAAGACTTAGGTCAGTATGTTTTCTCCCATCCTCTTTAGTGAGGTCTTTTCAAATACACTTGTGATACAGTTAGATTCTATTGCCATAGTTTAGACTCTTTCCCAGGATCTTCCAGACTCCTGAATGATTTTTTTAAATTTGCACGCATTGAGGTTCAGTGTTTAGGTACTGAAGTTTTATAGGTTTTGACAAATGCATAAGGTCTTGTATCCACCACTACAGTATTATACATAATAGTTTCACTGCCCTAAAAATTCCCTGTGCTTCATCTATTCATCCCTTGTCCCCTCCTCCCAATCTCCAGGCAACTACTCATCTTTTCACTGTCTCTACAGTTTTGCCTTTTCCATAAAGGCGTATAATTGTAATCATACAGTATGTAGCCTTTTCAGACTGGCTTCTTTCACGTAGCAATATGCATTTAGGGTTCTTCCCAGTTTTTTCACAGCTTGATAGCTCATTTCTTTTTATCATAGAATAATATTCTACTGCATGGATGTACCAGCGTGTTTGTCCATTCACCTACTAAATCACAGCTTAGTTGCTTCGAGTTTTGGGGTAATTATGAATAAAACTACTATTAACATTTGTTTGCAGGTTTTTGTGTGGATGTGAGTTTTCAACTCAACTGGGTGAATACGTAAGAATGTGATTGTTATAGTATGGTAAGACTATGCCTAGCTTTGTAAGAAACTGCCAAACTGTCTTCCAAGAGGCTGTACCATTTTGCATTCCCACCAGCAATGAATGAGTTCCTCTTCCTCTGAGTCTTAGCCGGTATTTGATATTGTCAGTTTTTTGCATTTTGGCCATTCTCGTAGATGCATAGTGGTACCACAGCGTTGTTTTAATTTGCAATTAACTAATGACAAATAATTCTAAGGATCTTTTTATATGCTTATTTGCCATCTCTCTGTCTTCATCAGTGAGTTGTCTGTTCAGATCTTTTGCCCATTTTTCAAATGGCTTGTTTATTTTCTTATTGTTGAATGTTAAGTAGTATTGCATATTTTCACTTATCCTTTTTACATTCAATGAAAGTACTGATACATTTCTGTATCTATTCCTCCATTTTATTTTGTGCTTCCTATTGGTTCCACTATCTCTCTTTTTCTCTCTTTTTTTTTTTTTTTTTTTTGCATCTTTTTGATTGATTGAGGACTTTTCATCCTCTCATTTTTCTCCTCTACTAGTTTGGAAATTATACTCTACATTCTATTCTTTCGGTGACTACCATAGAAATGACAATGTGCACACTAATTCATCAAAGTCTAAATTTAGACAATACCTTTACTGTTTGTCTAGACAGTACAAAGACTTTATAACGTTTTAACACCATTTGCCATCCCCCACACTTAGTATTTTAATTAAAGTGGTTTACTTTTATCTTATTTTTAAAAACACAGACACACACACAAGATGTTGTTGTTACTTTTTTATGTATACCATGAGCACTTGGCCTTACCCATGTCTTTGCCACTTTTCTTACAAGGTTGGAAGCCTTCCATCTGAGCTTGCTGTCTTTTTGCTTGCAATTCATCTTTTAGAATTTCCTTTAGAAAAGGTCCTCTGGCAACAAATTCTCTTGGTTTCTGGTTTTCTGAAAATGTTTTTATTTTGTTCTTATTCTTGAAATATCCTGTCCCTGGGTGCAGAATGCTAGGTTAGTAGTTATTTTTTTTTTTCCTAGCACATTGAAGATTTGATGCTAGGTTTCTATCATTTTTGTCGAAAAAATCAGCTTTCTGTCCGACAGTTACTCTTTTAAAGGTAATGTGTATTCTCCCCCCACCCTCGGCTGCTTTTAAGATCTTTCCTCGTTGATGTCCTGAAGTTTCACTATAGTGTGCCTAGATGTACACTTTTTATTTATTCCTCTTGGAATTTGTGGGGATTTTTGACTCTGTAGATTTTAGTCTTTAACAGTTATCAAAAATTCTCAGCTGTTATCTCTCCAAACATTTTTCCCATCCCGTTCTCACCTGTCCTTCTAAACTCCAATTACATTTTTGCTAGATTTTCACGTTCCATTCTCCATGTCTCCTGCTATCTCTTTCACATTTTCTATTTTTGTGTGTCTCTATGCTATATTTGGATAATTTATTTGACCCATCTTCAAGTTCACTCGTTCCCTTCACCTCTATCTAATTTGATGTTAAACTCATCCACTGGGTTTTTCGATTTTATTATAATTTTCATTCCAATAAATTATATGAGGTTTTTCTTAAAATCTGTGTTAAATTAATTAAACAAGGAGGCCACTAGACTGAAGTGGCTCTAATGCTGTGACACCTGCCTAAGCAACCCAAAATCTAAGTCTGTGAATGCCTCAAGGTTACAAAATCAAAACGCTAAGGGCAACCAATCACCAACAGGCAACGGGGTTTTAAGCTACAGTCAATCAATCATTTCCTTACTTTGCTTCTGCCTTTTTCTGTATAAGTTGTGACCCTGGCTGCTGTTGACAGAGTGCTCCTAACCACTTGTGACTTGGCACTGCCAGATTCAAATTGATTTTTGCTCAAATAAACTCTTAAAATTTTTCACATGCCTCAATATACCTTTTAACATCTGCTTAGACCTTCATTATAGTTTTGTCTTCCCTACAGACATTTTAAGCTTCTCTTTTATTTCTTTAAACACAATAATCATATTTACTTTGGATCATGAGATTGATGATTGCAGTGTCTGAGGTCTGTGCAGATCCATTTCTTCTGTCTGTATATTTGGTAATTTTTTATTGTTAGCCGCCCCTCTTCCTTTTCTTTTTGAGAATTCTTTGATGCCTTGGATGGAAATGGATTCTTCCAAAGAGGATTTGAGCTTGCATTTACCAGATGGTTGGGACATCGCCATCCTAAGAACACTTTAAAATCTGACTTGAAGTTTTTCGGACCACCCAGGTCACACAAATTTGGCTTACATGCCCACATGAAGGTCAGCTCAAGATTTTAGCTAGCAGGGAGAGGTTTTTGTTAATTAATTCTGTTTGTCTGGTGCTTAGGCAACTTGCCTTGAAATTTCCTGTGTGTGGAAGGGGTGTAGTTGCGTTCAGTTCTGGCTCACGCTGACACAACACGTGATGCATCAGGGTTCCAGGATTTGGGAACAGGCACTGAACTTTGCTTTCTCTCCTTCCAGCTCTCTCCCTCTCTTTCTCTCTCTCTCTCTCTCTCTCTCTTTCTCTCTCTCTCTCACACACACACATACACACGCACAGACACTTGTCCCAGAAAATTGAAGCTCCAGTTCATTAGGTTCAGCAACAGCCCTCAGGGTGAAAACTTTGCTTACCTCTCTTGGTTCCTGCTTTCCCTTAGATGTCAAGCTGGTAAATCCTTGCTGCTGTATTTGACCAGTTCTTCAATGATTTCAAGATTTTTAAAATATTCATTAACTAGCATTTTTCATTGTTATTAGCAGGAAGATTGTTCCAGGTACCTAGCCATTATATTACCAGAAACAGAGCTATGCATTTTCTGAACATGCAAGTGTGCAGCAAGGAAATAATTCAGAGTAAATTCTTACTCAACAGGACAACACAGCGGTCTGTGGCTTGACGATTTTTCAAAGGGAACTTAGAGAAATATAATGGTAACTGCCTTTATATACACACGTACACCAAGCTAGAATTTTCGGGCTGGTGGGGATTAGAGGTTCAACCTCCATCTGTGAGGACCAGCAAAACTAGTTCTTCTCCAAGGAGACAGCCTTCATTAATTCTACAAATATTTAGAGTGTAACTATTCTACATCCTGGGGACGCAGCAGAGAAAACACCAACAAGTCCCTGGCCTCATTGAATATAAATTCGCCTGGAGATTCATGCCTGTGCCTTTCTCAGCACCAGGTTCTAAGCAGCAGAGTTGCTAGCACGGTTGGGCTGTACCTGTCAGTGAGTGTCGTATTTCCTGGGACCAACTCAGCAGGTGAAAAAAAATTACAAAATAAAAACATTTCTTTTTCCTTTAACAGCTAGTGCCCCACAGACGATACCTTATTTCTTTCTTTCTCTGAGTTAAGTCTCCTTAAATCTCTGCCCTTTCCACCACGGGCATAATTGGGAGCAACAAGGAGACTCTACGTCCATTTGCATGACAAAGCCTGCTGCAGTCGCTCGGTTGCTCTTGAGTTTCTTCTTTTGAGGAAAATCAGGCGTTCTTTCTTCCTTTGTAGTCTGTGTCGAATCACTGTGCAAGGTCTCACCTCTGAGCTTGGGGAGTGGATGGGAAGTTGGATATGCTGTTTAGTGAGTTGGAAATGCCCAAATAAATTAAGTTCGTTTCAGGATTAGAAGGTCCTGGCCCTAATTTCAAGTCCTGACAACCTGCTTCTAGCAGAATACACAGGAGCAGAGACTAAGTACCAAGACATGGTCTGCTAGCTCAGCTTTTCGCCTGCTGGGTTAGCTCGAGTCCACAGAGACCCCAGGAACAAAAGGAGAGAAGCTTCTTCCAAGCAAAGTCTTGCCCTCAGTCTCCATGGTACAGTAGTAGAAGAAAGCAGGGCACAGAATTGCACGTGCCCTCTGCCTACCATTATGTAGCTCCCTTGTATGTGCGAAAGACCATAAGGCAGCATTTTGAGGCAAATGTCCCTCAAAATCCTTTGAAAGTTCCCAGAAAAAAAGAGTAATGTTTATCTCTTTCTTGAATCTTCTCAAAATGCATTACCATACTAAGGATTTTGAGAAGTTATGTATTGAAGTAAAGAAAACTGCAGTATTATCAGAACATTTCTCAAATTTCCAAAATCATTTGATGGTGGAGACGTTTTCTGTCCACATGACCTAGTGTTCCATGGAAACACTTTGGGAAAGTCTCACGGGGGAAACATAGCTATCATTATTTTTTGTGTTAAAGGGATAGGAATATGGGTGCCTTATTTCCACCTTTTTGAATATTTTGTAATGTAATTGTTTGATGACTTTGCTTGTCTGTTTATTTTGGTGTCAGGGTTCTCAGCTGCAAGCTGGGTGATTGAGGCAGAAAGTGACTGATGCGCTTCCTAGGGGACCCCACCTCCTTTTGTTCCTCCCACAGATGGCTGGTTTGGGTTGAAGATCCTCCATGAGAAAAAGGTTCTTTAGCCCTTTTACCTCGCGTGGTGCTATTCGGGCTCATCAACCATACCCTTGCCTCTACTGTAAGCTTCTTGAGAGCATAATCCATATCTACTCCATGTTTTTATCTCTATAACTCTTAGGAGAATGGTAAATATTTGCATGAATGCATGATATATATTTGTAGCAGCAATGCTGTACCACCAGAGATTTCAGAGACAGATCGACACCACCCCTTTGCATGACAGGAAGGACTTTACTTTTCCAGGTGAAAAGTTCTTGACTTATGCTGAGAAATAACTTGAAGGACAAGGTAATTCATACACTTCCCTGGTCAGTATCAGCACTTCATCCCATCTAAGTTTTCACATAAAAATAACTAACCTAAAGAATGCAGTAACAAGATTGGCCAGGGCCCATGAATCCCCAGAAATGTTCTCACAAAGTCGTAGAAACCCAGTGCTGTGTGTCTAAGTGGTCTCCTGGGTGAGAACATAATTCCCTCCTAGGGGATGTGACTTGGAGCATGAATGGAGTTTTAGCTTGGGTTGGAGAGCTGGGCATTAAGAAATAACTAGTTTCAGCTGACTGATTCCTGGGCCCCAAGTACGTTGCCATCTGGTTTCTGAATACCACCTCCTCCAATAAAAAGGCTCCATCTAAAGTCACTAACAACTTCCTCCTAGGTAAAATCAACAACCTCCTGATGGTCCTTATTTCACATAATCTTTCTGCAACTTTTGGCACTTCCCATGCACCTGCTCTTTCAAATCTCTTCTCTTGTGTCTTCTGGGTGCCACACTCTCCTGGGTGTTTTTATTTCTATTACAGTTGCTCTTTCTAATCTCCTTGCAGTCTCCTCCTGCCTGCCTGTCTTTGACCTGTGAGTATCCTCTAGTGGTTATCCTTGGCCCTCTTCCAGTTTCATCTACTCCCCTGACAATAACTCCAAATCTCCATTTCCCACCCTATTGACGCAGCCCCCTCGGTTGGCTTCTACAAGGACATCAAGCCCTAGAGCCCTTAAGCATCTATTGCATATAATTAATTAACTTCTTTCTTATTTATCTAGAATGGGAATAGCCATCAACCACCCTGGGGAAGAAGTGAGGAAATAGTCACTCAAATCATTTCCCGTAGGGCTTAATTCTCTCCAAGAACCCTTATTGAGGCTTGTTGGCATTGGACCCATAAAGCCAACTGCCTAAGAGACATCTCAACTTGTTTGTTTCACAGGTGCCTCAAAAGCCACACGTTATCAATAAATCTATTACCTTCCTCCATAATTCCTCTTCTCCTGTGTTTCCTATCTTGATAAAGACTATCGCTATATTGCTTTCATGATTTTTCCATTTTTAGACATATTTTGTTGATTATCGACTACAGAAGATGAGGATAGAGTGTTCTCTTTCACACACATCCATGCTCCCAACATGTACTTTCCATCCCTCCATCCTACTTGTAATTTAGAATTTTAGTAGCATAAATATTATTATGACTATGTAAACACATTTTGTAACTAAACCATTGTTTCCTTTCCTGCACAACTTTCTGTTTTCCCTGTAGTTAATAGTTGTCTTTTGTTTGCTTGTTTATTTGCGTAGATTTCTACATACCCTTAACTTTTTCCGTGTACTTATCAGTAATTCAGCTCCAAACTCTCCTCCAATTGTGTAAGCATCCTTGGTGTATTAGGTTTCTTATCAATTTTACTTCCTTAAAGAAACCATGTATAGATCAACTTGTGGTCTTCATTGTTGATATCTCACTGGGGTCCCTGTGGAAGCCCTGATGTCAGTACCTTTAGATCATTTTTCTTAGGTTGGTCATATTTCCAAAGAAGGTTCTTTCTGTCTCTTTCCCGGAGGATAAAGATGTGGTTGTCAAAATTCTGAGAGTCTGGTAGGAGCTGAAGACTGGAGGTGTCTCAATCTCAGTATGTAAACTTTCCTGAACTCACCATATTTTCAATACGATTTCCCCATACTCAATTCTACATGGTGTTTATTTTATACCCTCAAGAGAATCACCCTCAGTCTTCTGTGAGAGTGGAAGTGGGAAGACATCTTCTTGAACAGATGATGAAATGATTTAGGGGTTCAATCTTTCTCTAAAATTACTTGAACCAATTCTCCTGGTTTTGGATCCTCCTTTACCTCTATTTCCAAAGTATGTATTATCTCTGATGCTTGAGCTTTGGCGAGGAGGAATCTCTGGTTCAAATCGGCTTCCTGTTTAGTTTTCCCCACTGCTTACTTAAGATTAGAATTCCACTTTCTCCAGTCTGCTAAATCAATTGCCACTCTTCCATCTATTGCCTAGCTTTTAAAATTTTGTTACTGTCGTATTTCTCCTGTACTGTTTGTTCCTACGGTTTTACATATTTATAAAAATCTCATTAACATCCCTTTAACAGAGTTTTGGCAGGGAAAGATATAATGCATGTATTCAATTTATCTTCTTTAAATAAAAGCCCCTTAGCCTTTTAATTACATCTCTTGCTACCCTTCCAAACACACTCTACTCGGGACTTTTCAAATGTGTTATTTTCTCTCTTACACACACACACACACACACATTTTTACGTTACTCTCTCTGCCCCATCATCTTTCTTACTCCCCCTGTCCCCCGCCACCTCTGCCTGAGGAACTCCTGCTCATCCTTCACCGGGAGCTCTCACCTCTACCAGAATACTTCCCAGACCCTGTCCTATGATCCTATAGCTCCCTGGATATCTCCCTACCACAGCGCTAATCTTCCTGGATAATAACTGCTTATTTACTTCTCTGTCTCACCCACAGGACTGTAAAGACACGCTTACAGATCTCTCACAAGGCCTTCTTCCTCCAGGGGTGCCTCTGGCAAAAGGAGAGATCATTTACTAAGTGGGAAATGAGACTGTATAAGATACTCCATTAAGACAGTGTTCCAGACCAAGAGAAGGCTTCAGTCCAAACCATTAAAAAACTATTATTGTTATTATTATAAAACTCTCTCTCCTAGACTAGTCCTCAAAGTTAGACCAGAAATTAACTGCCCTAGAAATTATGTATAGTGCTTTGTCGTCAAAGCACTTCAGCATTCATCAATTAATTATGATAATTTACCATCATTAGCTAGCTAATTAAATTTGAAACTGAACCTCCAGAGGAGAAAGACCAATTTGGAAATATCACTCTAGGCAGATGTCCGTAGGCCCAGCTCCTCATTTCTTGACCTCCCATAAAAAATAGTGGGCTCTGGGCTGGACCTGGGCCAAGCACCCCTCCCATGGGTTCCTCCTCCTCGTTATGCAGTCCGAGGCCACTGCCTCTCCTCTCCAGAGCTTCAACAGCAAAACAGCCCTGAGTGTCCTCCCAAGTGACATGCTCATCAGAATGACAACAATCTTACATTCAGTCGGAAACAGGAGGCTGTCTCTAACATAAACACACAAAATGCAGAGCTCCTCTGGCCCTTACTCGTGAAACAAAAAGGTGAATAAAATGGCTAGAGCTGTAAACCAAGCAAGTCTTGCCTTGTTTGAACGCTGCTGAAAAAGTGGTCTGTCGAAGGGAGTGGGGAGGATGAAAACGACGGAATGGAAGAAGGCCCTTTACAAACCTCTACTTGGGGATCTAGCATTCTCATAATCCAGTGCAGTCAGACCCCCAGGTTTATTTTTTTTCCATACACCAGAGACATGACCTCTCACTTGAAATCTGTGGAGCTCTGTACTTCTCAATATAAAGGAAAGTGCAGAGAAAAATTATCTGGTGTGTGTTGTGCCCCACTTATGCATTGAAATTCCTGGAAACACTCTCATGGAACATTAGTCCCAAAAGTCATTCGATGAGCCCCATTTTGCTTATCATGAGATGTTACACTCAGATTCCATTAAGGAACTCCCCCACTCCAAGCTGTAACCAGCCTGGCTATTTCTCATGTGCCCTTAGGAGAGAGGGCAGGCACAAATGTCTCAGCATGCAGGGATTTTCCCAGAAACATCAAAAGATTTAAAGCATTCTTACTGCAGATTGCTTGACATGGAGCCTGATTGTAATGCTGTTATTGTATAACACATAATATTAATAAAGATAACAGTAATAATAATAATAACAATTTTGGAGTGTTTTCACAGTTTATGTTAGAACTCCCACCTTGTGAAGTTGGTATTTTCTTGTCTCCATTTTTACAGGGAATTAGGCTCTTGTCTGGAAAGTGACTTGCCCAAGGTCACAGAACTAGTTGGTGAACCAGCTGAGATTCCAACGCTGGTTGTTTGGTGACAGTTATGACAGAGCTACTCCCAGTCTGTCTACATCCATTAGGATACTTTTGGCTGCAAATAGAAGAAATCTCAGCTAAAAATCAAAGGAAGAGCAGGCTTGGTTTGATTGCTCCATGCCTCCATTACATCAACAAGGACCCAGGTTCTTTTCATTTTCCTTCTCTACCACCCTCATTGTGTCAAATGTTTCCCCCCATCATTCCAAGATGCTGCCTTAGTTCCAGGCATCACCTGTAGTGGACAAAGTGTAGAAGCAGAAAAAGGACTATCTCCTTCATATGTCCCTTTTTAAAGGCAGAGGCAACCTCCCTTCGCATCTCATTGGCCACAATTTCATCACACACCCTTAGCTCTACAATCACTTGGCAAGTGATACCATCTTCATTAGTTTAGACCAATCAGGATTCAGTGTCCTAAGGCTGGGAAAGGGCCCAGCCACTGCTAAAGAACGTGGATTCTCAGAGGAAAGTAAAGAAAATTTGTCAGCAAAGAATAAAGGGGAAATGCTCTGAGACTGGCAACCAGCAATGGCTGTCGCTCCCACCGATATGACAGACTATTTATTTTCTAAAACATTTTGCCATCAAATAATGGAACAAAGCACCTGGTAATTCTATAACCATAATTGATACATAAGGTTAGTGGAGTATGAAAGAAAAGTCCAAGTCCAATATGATTAAATGCATGTGGTACAAGGTACACAGCACTGTAGAGGAACTCCACTGACGGGGGTGAAGAGGACTGAGTTCTAATCCAACACTAGCTAGCCAGACGGTCTTAACCTGCCTAATCTTGACTTCTTCCTTTTTTACATTGGATAACAACGTCTGCCTCCATCTACCTCACAGAATTTTTCTTAATATAAATGGCTTACTAAATCATTATTGCCATTAAACTGAAGTCATTTTCCAATGAATAAATGCAATAGGGAAGTTTTCTGGTTTTGAAGGCACATTGACTGCTCAATTTGCTGAGTCCTCCCTACTCTTTCCTTGTCTTCCCAAGTTCTCAAACCTGGGAAATACATTGTGGGTCCTCCAGCCCTGGTGCTCAGCCCTAAATCAAGGGCTAAGATGTCCATCAGTCAGCATCTGAGTGGCTTTTCAGAATTCACCATAATGTACACATATGAACCCATGGTTTGTCTTTGCATTTTAGAGAAGCTATGTGAGGAGGAAGGGGGTGTCAGGGATTGTGGTGACAAGATCCTCTAAACGAAGCCAAAGAGACTCACGGAATTGAAGCAGAGCTGACAGTATTCTGGCCCATTTTGTTCCTTTGCAATACGAGGAATGTGTCATCGTGCACTTAACCACTCACGAGATTCCTGGGTATCTTTCTCCATTGCTCTTCTCTCTCTCTGGTCACATCCTTTGGACTGAGATTCATGCCCTGATTTTAACTTGGCTCTGCCTCTCTTACTCACTGAGTTGCTGAGTCAAACTTCACTGCCAGATTCATCCTACTGACATGCCCACGTCTCTCAATTTGTTCTTATTTATCACAGTAGTTCTTGTCTTTGCTTTACCTTCATTTCTATAATTCAGAAACTTCTGAGCTGATTGCCTGTGAAAGAGTATATCTGAAAACCATGTTCATTTGAACGGGAAGAGGCATGGAGCTCATCTAGATCCTTGCTATTCAAAGTGTGGTCTGCAGATCAACAACACTGGCATCACCTAAAAGCTTATTAGAAACGCAGAATCTCAGACCAGCCCCAGACCTACTGAACCAGAATTGACATTGCAACAAGGTCCTCAGCTGACTCATACACATATAAAAGTTTGAGAAGTGCTGATCTGGATCAACTGCCTCATTTCACAAAGTTGTCAAGTGACTTCATTGAGGTCTCACAGCTAATTTGCTGAACTGCACTAGATGCCAGGTTTCCCGATTACTAAAACCACACCACACTATCTCTTAAATACCACTGATTCATTTTTATACTCATTAGTTTATCCAGTTTTGTTTTCCACATAGGATAGAAGGCACTGACATAAGGATATGCCAGTATTTGGCTTTCAAATCCCTTGTCTTATCCACTAATATCTATTATTTTGATCACATAAGTTTGTAGTTTTCTGCAGCCTTCTTATCTTTCATTCTTTGATTTAATTAATTCACCAGGGCTTGTTCTGGTCCAAATAACGACATGAGGAGAGCTTCTCTTTGATGTCTTTCCACTCACCTCTTCCTTTTCCATCTCCCTTTTAGGACTCCATGAGCTGGATTGTCAAGCAGTCTATCTACTAGTATCTTATTTAGAATTCTTGTGTTTATATCTAAAATGAAAATAATCTAAAGAAGTTTTTTTTCATATTAGTTCTTGGTGAAGATCTTGAGATTAACATTATGATTGCTTCATAAAAATGAGTTGTGGAGTTTGAGAATTGATTTCAAAATCTATGGATCTCCTAAATGAAGAATTTGGTGGGTCATACTCTATGGCTCATCCATATTTTGAACTCATACTCTATGGCTCATCCATATTTTGAACACTTTTATATGATTTTCCTATTTGAAGGATCATAACTACTTAAAATCAAAATCAAAATAATGGTTTTTTAGGCAAAATATACTGCCATGTTTGCACCTTTTAGATTTCTGGTACCTCTTGAACAGATGAGGCAAGGAACGAAGGATGGAGAAGGGGAAATATGCCCCTCAGGCCTCCCACTCCATGCCCTACTGCCCCCCATCCTGAAATATGTAATGTCATGTATCTGTAATGCTGTTTATCTATCCATTGCCTCCGCCCATGACAACTCCGTTAACATTCTTCCAGCTCCTTTCACCTTGTACCAAGTAGCTAAGGAAGCCTGAGCCTAGGAGTCCTAGACTCCATTGCAGTACATTCTTGGGGCTTTTCCATTTCAATGCCCTCAAACTAGGGAAAGAGCATTTGGACAGCTCACAGTCACACTCAGGCCGTCTGAGGTGGCACATGTCAGCATGCACCAGGAGCATCCCGGGTAACTCTGAGGCCCTCCCCAATCTGGAAAGATTTGGTCATGATTCACGTTTCTGCAGCAAGTGACAAGAGGAAAAATAGAGTCTGCACTTATTAACAAGTGTCCCTGCTGTCCTTGTCCTCACACACTGTACTTCCCAGTTTAGAATTGTCTCTTAACCTCAGGAGCAGCCTGCATTTAGAAGTTTCTGGGTAACAGAGAAAAACCTTTAATTTTATCACTACCACTTCGGTTCACTTTGAGAAATTTTTGAGATTGAAAGAAGCTAAGGAATATACAGGAAGTCTGAAGAATCTTGAAACTTACTGCTCAAAGACAAATGTTTCCCCATCTTGATTAACAAGCCAAGCAGGCAATTGCTTCTGTAATGTGGTCTGAAGACATTAATCGACAAAAGTTCTGCCTACCTCATACATTTCCCTCTCATTGACCTGAAATTCTGCCACTAATTTGCTAATGGAAGGGCCCTCCTTCTCCTTCCGTGTTGCAGGAATGGAGGGACATGTGACAATGCATCTAAATCCAGGTGTTCCACAGTTGGCCCAGACTAACCTTGCTCTGGATTTTTCACATATGTTCAGGAGGGTAGAAGATGGTTCTAGGTGGGTAGTGGGGGCCATGGGGAGGATGATGGTAGGGAGAGAGTAGGAGTCACAGAGAGAGAAACATTTCTAAACTGGAAAAGACTTCCACCCTAACGCAGCATTCTGTGAAATTGAGGAAAAAGCAAAGTTTGCAATGTCTCTCACCCTCCTCCAGCTCCAAGGGATTTTCCTCTCTTGATCTCTTCTCTTGATCTTGAGGGATCTCTTCTCATCCAGCAACTGAGTGAGAAATAAGGAGATACAGAAAAAAATAAAATCAGCAAGCAACATCTCCTTTGGTAGCTTGAAAGTAAACATAACAGTTTATTTATGTGCATATTAATTTTATACATGTAATCCCAGAATCATGAGTTGCTTTTACTATTTCCTGCAAGTGGATCCATGAAGAAATTCTCCTATTATTCCAACACCAGAGGAGTATCAAAACACTTTGAGAATTACAGTAGGATAATGTGAAATATAGGAACAGTGACAAGGTGGTATCTCAGAGGTGTCTGTAGGCACAGTGCTTAGTTCACTCTTCAAGTTCTGAGTTGAAGCTACATAGAGGCCCAATCTACACAGACAGATCCAGGAGATTGAACTTTCTAGAGGATATGTTTATTCATCCATTCATTCATTCAACAAATATTAAAGGATCTGTACTATGGGCCAGGGATCCCTAGTACAGGCTGGTCACTGACAGCCCAGATATTAGTAAGACTGCTCTCAATAGTCATAAAAAAAGAAAATTATAATGCAGCGTGGTAAATCGTAGTGGTAGAAATGGTAGAGTCTTGTAGAATTAAGAAATGGCATCCAACTCAGAGAACTGGCTAGGCAAAGTGGTGTGCGTGTATGTGTGTGTATGTTTGTGTTGAAAAATAACATGATATACAAAGGAAACAAAAGAAATTGTTAGGCAGATGCCAGGAGATAAACCTGGAGAAGCCAGCAGGGGGCACTCATGAATGCCCTGTTAAAGAATGTGCACTTCACTCTGTAAATAAAAACTGGGGAGCCATGGACAGAATTCAATCAAGGGCATACCACAGTCAAACTTAATTACCAAGATGCAATCCTCTGCCGGCTGTGTTGAGAATTGGTTGCAGGAGGTAAACAATGGAGGTAGGGAGAGCAATTAGGAAGTTAATGTTGTGGTTAGGAGAGAGGTGGTAGGGATACAAACTGGGGGAGTGGCGGTGGGGCTGAAGAGGCAGGAATAAGATTGAGAGCTATGTAGGTGGCAAAACCCCCACGTTTGGTGGTAGATTGGGAGAAGGTGGTAGATGAGGAGAAGGGAAGAAAGGGAGATGTGCAGGCTGGTCTTCAAGTGTCTTACTTAAGTGATTGGTAATGGGGCACCACCAATTTAGCTAGAGAACACAGGAGGGAGGAAGTCTGGTAAGGAAGATGATGAATTCAGCATAGCCATGTTAGGTTTGAGGGGCCTAAGTGGTATCCTGGTGTAGATTTCTAGCAACTCATTCGACAGAAAGATCTGAAGGTCAGGCAAGAGGTCTGAGATTTGGGAGTTATCAGCAGCAAGGTGATCATTTAAACCATAAAAGTAGGTGCACTGACCCAGAAAGAATATATAGAATGAGAACAGAGCTGAACTGATGGTGTAACCTTAAGGAACACCAAAATGTAAGGGGCAAGAAGAGAGAGGAATGTCCATCCACAAGAGATATAGAGGAAGCATCACAAAGGAGAACCAGGAGAGTGAGGCTACATGAAAGCCAAAACAGTAAGGAGATTCAATAAGCTGCATTAAATGCAGCAAAACGTGGGATCGTAAACATCCCATTGAACATGGTGGTTATGAGATCATTGGTAACTTTTTTTTTTTTTAATAAGGAAGATTGGCCCTGAGGTAACATCTGTTGCCAATCTTCTTTTTTGCTTGAGGAAGATTGTCTCTGAGCTAAAATCTGTGTCAATCTTCCTCTATGTTGTATGTGGGATGCCGCCACAGCATGGCTTCATGAGTGGTGTATAGGTCCATGCCAGGATCTGAACCCACGAACCCTGGGCCAACAAAATGGAGGATGTGAACTTAACCACTACACCACCAGGCCAGCCCCGATCATCATTAGTAACTTTTACCTGACCTTTTTAATGGTCAAGAAGAGCCAGAAGCCAAGTTGAGTGGCTAAACAAGAAATGGGAAGTGAAGAAGTAGAGACAGAAAGCAGAGCTCACTCTAAAGAGTTTGCATGAGAAGGCGAGAAGAGAAGTTTGTTGAGAGCTAGAGGGAGATACGGCTTTGAGAGAAACTTCTAACATTAGAGGCTGCTTGAGCAAGTTGATGGACTTAGAGGGGGAGAAGTAGAAGGTACAGGACGGAGGGGGATGAGTGAAGTGACAAAGTTCCAGAAAAGACAGGAAGCAAGAGGATCAAGAGCACAAGTGAAGAGATTCACCCTGAAATGAGGAGAGAACCTTCCAGGACTGGAAGGATTAGTTTAACATTTGCAATGCTTTTGGTTGCCAGCAACAGAAAATCCAATCAAAAGAAGCTTAATAAATAAGGGAATATTATTCTTTTATATATCAAGAAGGGAATATTATTCTTTTATATATCAAAGAGTGGGATGATTATAGGCAAGTTTGGCTAATTCAGTGGCTTAACAATGTCATCAAGGACCCAGGTTCTTTCCAGGTTTCTGCATTGGCACCCTCAACACACCAGCCACTCTCATCAAGGTCAAAAGATCACTGCAGTAGCTCCAGGCCACACACAGAACAATATCCAAAGACCAGGAGAAAAGAGCTCTTTCTTGGGCTCCATTTTGAGAGGGAGAAAAAGTTCCCCAGAAGCCCCTCAACAGACCTCCATTCAATGGCCAGAATTTCTTCACATGGCCAAGCCAAGTACTGACAAAGGAAATGAAGCATTCAAAATTGAGTTAAACTAATTATGATCCATCCACTGGGGCCAGGCAAGGGCCTAGCCCCTCTGAACAACATAGCCACCAAACACCTAAACCAAATCAGGACTCTGTTATCAAGAAAGAATGGGTGGGCACAGCTGTTGGGTAGGCAATCAAAAGTGTCTGCCACAGTGGGGATAAATGTGGAAAAGTTTATATCCAGGAGGAGAAATTATGCTTAATTTCTTTGATTTTCTTGATTGTCTGCTGAGGACAAAAGAACAAGTATAAGGTATGAGGCTTGAAGAAATAGATACCGTTTGATAGTCAGTGAAGGAAATGAGAAAGAGTTGACTAAAGACAAAAGATTGAGAGGTAGTGCTAAGGGATGAGTCATGATTGGAGACCATGAATTTTTTAACATGCCAATCTATATGTGACTGTTTTTCCAGTGTATTCCCCTATTCAAGTGAAGAGCATAGGAGGCAGAGAGTAACAGTACCATTGTTTCTAGTTTGGGATTTTATGGATGATATGATAGAAAGATAAAGGATGGAAAGGAATCAAAGATGCTTGCGAAAGAGTGGTTCACATGTCTGTACAACCTTGGGATCTAGGTTGTATAGAGAAAGAGTGGAGTCATAGAGGTTTGGATAAACTGTGAGAAAATGAAGTGACCAAGGGACAGGAAGAGCATATGAGGTCTGAGTGTAATGGGAGAGACATTGTGAGGACAGGGCGTTGTGACCAGAGAGTAGGATACTGGAATGCTGGCCTACAAGGTTAGTTGAAGAACTAGAGAAATGAAGGACATTGAAGTTTGGAGATTAGTTTGTTGGATTGGCTGTCTAACAAATGTTAAAAAAAAAAAAAAAAAAAAAAATCCTAGGATTGTGTCTGAAATAAATGGGGATAATGACTGACTGTCATTTCAAAATCATTAATGAAGGAAGGAAACTAACTTGGAAATAAGCTGATGTCAGTGACTAGAAGGAAAAGAACATGATTCAAGTGGGTGGTGTGACCTGGAAGGGAAAAGAGCTTCTGCCTGGAGGCTGATGAGCATTGGTCTGGAGGTGCAGGTAAGAGTGAGGAGAACAGCAACGTCTTCCCTGGGAGGTTGCTGCGTGGAATGTAGAAGAAAGAGCAGCTTCTATTGGTGGGGACTGCAGCGGCAGTTGAGACTTTTAGGAGATCCAGGTCTCAGTCAAGAAAAGGAGGTCGAGGAGTCTTCTGAAACCTCCTTGAGGATGTAGAGAAGCATATATTAACAAAGTAAAGGGGGCCAAATGTCACCAACACCCCCAAAGAATTCTCAGATCCTCGGTTGGGTTATATGACACTCTGACTCAAACTCAGTATGTGTTTCAATAAGTCTGAGAGTCCTCCATCACTGAGGAAGGATTTCAATGTGACCATGACTTCCATACCCTATAAAACATTGACAGCATCATTACTAATGCAAGGAAACCTTCTCATGCCAGAGTCAATAAAAAATAAAGGTGTGAGTTTAGATATGAGACAAAGTGGCTCTGAGCAGGGATTTCTATGTTTCTGTTCAGCTGGCTCCTGCTCACTGACACTCTTTGTCCTTCTTCATTTGCATTTCTGGTTTCTTTTCTCATTATGGTCACTATTTACTTGACAGATGATAGAAGGCCAGCTGAGGGTGGAGTACGATTAGCATATAAACAAGATTTTAAAATAGCCAGAACAGAGAAGGATTTTAGAGCCTACTAACCACTGGAGACTTGACCTCAAGAGAAAGTGTACTTGGGTGATCTTCAGACAGTCCTAAGAAGGCCCTGCCTTGCCCCAGGTGACCTAAGGGGAGTCATCATTTAACTTGACTTTAAGCTGCCACCAGGCCTTTCATTTAGCTCTAATATTCTAAAAAGACTTGGCAGCAAATACATAGTACTTAAGGGAAATGTGGAAGAGTGTGAAGAGTAAAGACTTTAGACTCAGGCAAACCTGAGTCTGATTGCCAGTTGCCATGCTAAGCTTTATTTCCCTTTGCAAGTTACCTGAACTCTGAGTAAGAGAAGTCACCATGTAAGGTAAGTCAGCTATGGGTCAAGTTCTTTGTATCCGTAACCAGAATGTCCCCAACTCTACCAGCCTCCTGGAGTCAGCCTCCCCCACTTTAATAGTCTGAGCCCCAACCTAACATACTAAATTAGAGAAGTCTAGTATCTTTTCCAGGATTTCCAAAGTGGGCGCAAGTGTTCGAACTCCTGCTGTCAGCAAGTTTCTCACCTCCTCTCACCATCTCCCTCCTGAGATGCTGTTCTCTCTCCTTTTCCAAGGTTGAGTGGATATGGCTCCGCCTCAGGCCTCCACACAACACCAGCACAAGGCTTTTCCTGAAGATTTGGTGATAATGAAGGCGATTACAGAGAAGGAAGCAGACTGAAGTGGAATATCACACATCGCACCAGACAGTATCTCTTGCTAACCCTCCGAGGACTTGGGATCTCAACCTCCAGTTATGACCTTTCTCTCATTCTCTCTTTCCTCTGAGTTTCAGAGCCAGGAAACAGACATTTTCTGTTATTTTATTATGCATGTCTCCTTCGTCTCACCTCGTCTCCCTGTGTTTTGCCTTCAACAACCAGAAAGGGTCGTCTTATGTGAGTTTCCACTCTGGGCTCCATCCCAAACAATGTAAAGAATCATCAGAAGCTTTGAAATGGCAATTTTTCTTCCATGTACCCCAGATCACACGTCTGGTCAGAGATCCCTCTCCCAGAAGCAGCTCTTCTAGGTGGAAAGGAAGGGAATAGAAAAGTCATTCTCCCTCCATCCTTACAAACTCCTGGGTCCTGAGGTTCTGGGATTCTATTCTCCTGTTATACACATCTCACTTTAAACCTCACAACAACATTCTAAGATATGTGTTAGCATCCCTATTTCACAGATGAGGAAGTTTAAGCTCAGAAAATTGCAACAATTTGCCCAGTGTCTAAAAGTTAATAAGTAACAGAGTCAAGATGAGAACTCAGTGTTAGGACTGCTGCTCCTTCTTAGAAGCCAGCTGCCAGGTCAGAAGTCCAACTAGCCTGAGACCACCATGCTGTGAGGACGCCCAGTTAGCCGCTTGGAGAGAGAGAAGCCTCACAGAGGAGCGGCAGGAAACCAGGCACGTGAGTAAAGCATTCTCACACCTTCCAGCCCATTTTAGGCACCTGCTGAATACAGATCAGTAAATAACTCCAACCAGTGTCACATGGAACAGAATTATCTGGCCAAACCCTTTCCAAATTCCTTACCTTTCCTGTTTTTAAACCCACAAAGTTAGAGGCCTTTGGGAGGCTCCACTGAAAGGGGGGGGGGGGTCACTCAGAAAACAGACTGCTCTCCCACAGAATAATTAGTCCTGAAGAATCCACCTGAGCAGTGGCGAAGAATGACATAGCCTTTTTTGAGTCAGAAGGAATGCCCAAAGGTGGAACAGAGTCTGGCTGAGAACTATCCCAAACCATGGTTTTAAATTTCAAGAAAGATATCTAATTATGTTTCTGTCTATGCATTTCATTGCTACAAAGTGTGCATGTGTGTGTGTATGTGTGTGTGTGTGTGTACCTATGCTTAATGCCCTGTACGTGGACAGTGCTAAGCACTTTGGAAGGTAGGCAAGAAATACCCTATACTGAGGCAACTACTGACTCTACATCAAAGAAAGCCATTTCATTACTTGGGTTCCATCTCTGTAAATTTGAGAAATGGGCTCAGACATTCATTCATGTAAAACACATTCCTGAAGCATCTATTGTGTGCCAGGCACTGTACTAGGCCTGGTGGATTCCACCACAAAAAGGCAGACATGGCCCTGCTCTCAAGGAACTTCAGCTCTAATGCTAGGAAGACAGGCAACAAATAAAGAAACAAATCAACTAAATAAAAGAAATTGGGGGCAATAATAAGATGAATGAAGAAAAACAAAGTGTGAGCAGGGACACAACATGATGGGGGAAGTGGAGTGTGTCAGGGAGCAGTGTCTACTCTTAAAGTCCTCTCTGAAAAAGTGACTTTAGAGCCAAGACTTCAATGAATCCAGGGAGGGAAACATGAGGAGAAATGGAGAAAGAATGTTCCAGGAGGAGGGGAAAGCACGTGTAAAGGTCCTGAGGGAGAAACAGACTTGAGCTACTCAAGGCAGAGCAAGAGGGCAGTGCAGACACAGTGAAGAGGGATGGGGTGAGACCGGAGGGCTACGCAGGGGTCACACCATGGGGCCTCCGTACCGCAGTGGGGAGTGTGGATTTTATTCTGGCCTGTTCTGGGAAGGCATCAGGAGGCGCTGAGCACTTCATTCTGACCTGCTCTGTGAAAGACAGACTGTAGAGGGGAATGTGTGGAAGCAGAGGGGCTGGTTGGCTGGTTGGGAGGTTATTGCCATTGTCTAGAAGAGCAATGTGGTGGCCTGCACCTGGGTGGTAGGAAGTGATAAGACCCGGAGTGTGTTTTGAAGGTAGAGAACCTCAATCACACACACATAATTGTTATTCAGACCGAGCTCCTCCGCTCGGAGATTTGGAAGCATTTCTATTTTTTAAACTGGTGATTGAAAGAGCTGGCTGGATACTTCATCAAAGCCCCGGGAGGCAATATTTGGCATTCCAAGCGTGCCCTCTGAGCGCAGAGAGGCCCAAATCACCAGGACAGCTCTCGAGTGAGGAGATGAGTGGATTTTATTTGATCCCAAAGGAAAGTTCCATATAACGATGTGCCAGACCTGCCTCTTGCCCCCCTGCCTAGGCGGACAGATCGGGTAACTTTCTAATCAGTCACACAACTATCCATCGAGGTGTCCTATTCACCATCTTGGAGGAGATCTTAGTTTTGTGATGTGTTCCTGGAGAACAATATAATTAAACTTCCTGTAGCCTGACCAGTATTCCTGGGTATGCGGAACAAGTTTCTGAGAAAGAGGAGGACCAATCTGCATAGGGAGCCCAGGATCTTCTGGGAAGGAAGTAACCTAGACTCCTACAACTTTTACCCCAAGATTTAAAATTAGAGAAACAACAGTAGCCCTGACCCTGTTTCATCAGCTGGAGAAGATTCCAAAGGCCCCAAAGACAAGAGGGGCAAAGGGACGCCACGCTGGAGGCCCAGGTTCATCACAGGAGCCTGAGGTTTGTGAGGCTGGTCCAGCTCTGCAATAGCAGTGGCTGAGGCAGAAAGGCCCTCACCGTGCAGCCTCCAGGGTCCCTGGTGGTACTTTGGGAACAACGCTTGCGAGGAGAATGTGAACCTAGAGAGCTGTGACTTTGGAGCCCAAGCATGGGGTTCCTCAATGGTAGTGACAAGAGTTTAGCCCTGTCAAGAGATCACAGTATTGGCAAATAGTTTTCAACAGTGGTGCCACGTGGCAGCAGGAAGAACAAATGGCATGGAACTGACTGAACCCCACCTTGTCACCTCCCAGTGTTTGAAAGCACCTCTGGCTCCCTTTGGGCTGAATGAGTCCCTGGTGCTCATGGACAACAGAAGAGGGCAGGGCCTCGAGATGAGATCCTGCACTTCCTGCAAACGACAGACGAGGACCCTAGTGATTCACTGAGGAAACAAAAAGCGCTCTATATACATTTGGTAATGGACACATATATGGTGTGGTGCATGGCATACCAAATATATGGTAATATATATAGGTGTATATGTATATTTATATATACCTTACGCATGTGGTAAGGACATACTGCCTTATAGTCATGAAAATTTGGCATCGGCTATCTTTACTGGTAAGACAATGGATCCTTTTACTTATTTTTTTATTTATATTTATTTTCAAAACTTCTACAATGAACATGCATTACTTTTTTCAAAAAAGAAAAATAAAGGTAAAGCAAATACGAAGTGGAGAATATTTAGTTCACACCCATCATCCTGCCAGAAAGTACCCCTGTGGGTGGCTCCAGGAACCTATGACCCTTGATGACTTCCAGGGGCTTTTGTGGCTTCTGTGATGACCGTAGTTGGTGATTCCCAGGCTGGAGTGTAGCCAGCACGTGCTGTTCCCTCAGCAGGAATCCTGGCCGGCCTGTCTTCAGAGCTGAAGTGAGCTTCCCCAGCCCAGGCGGGCCCCTCCCCCACCCCCTGTTCCTGCTCAGGGCTCCCTTAATAGTGCAGGTGGCCCCATGAGATAACCACCCACGCGTGTCGGGTGGGGCTTTCCCACACAGGTTCTCTGGCTCCACGTGTCCTCTACAGAGAGAGTTTCACTTCAAGTACCGGGCATCACACCCACAGAGCAACACATGGACCCTCCCTCGTGCAATTTGCATGCCACAGCCTATCCTCCTGGGGTCACTCGGCTGTCACAAACATTCGTATCTTGCCTTCTTCACATGATCACAGCTCTGAGCTGAAGGCTGAGGGGGACACAAAGATGAAAACCCCGACTCTCTGCCTGTAATGAACCTCCAGTCCAGAGGAGACAGGAGACACAGAAGAGCTTCTGACACAGGCAGAATGTATCGTTCAAACAAGACAAACAGGTCCACTCGTGATTGGCTTCCTCCCAAGCCCACCGAAACTACTTCCACACTGCATCAAGTCCTGCCTGCCACACTTCTCTCAGGAGAGTCCCTGGCACCCATTCCCACGACCTCTGCCGTGGTTCCGTCCCCTCCAGCTCTCACCAAGACTCGCACATGGGCTTCGGACCACCTTCCAAACCATTTTACACACACCGCCAGAAGGATTTTTCAAAATCCGTGTCTCCCCCCTCACCTCTTTGAAAACAGTCAACAGCCCCCCTACCTTCTGTAGGAAGTCTTAACTCCTTAGCACAGCATTCAGTGCCTTTCCCAATATAAACTCTCTTTCCAGATTGAGTTCTCTCTTTTATTTTTTCCTTCTTGCCTTCCAGCCCCCAGCAAACCCTACAGCCATCCTCCACCCTCTCCTCCTCTCCCAGATGCACACACATCTAGAACACTCTAACAAGACCAGACTTACCAACATTCCTCCAATACGAAGGAAAGCTCCTTTCCCTTAATCTCTGCTTGTCAAAATTCTATTCATTCTTCAAGGTGCAATCTAAATGTCTCCTTTTCCATAGAGCCTTCTTCAGATCTCAAGTCAGAATTAATCCTACCTGGGACCATAATAGCACTTTGCTTTTCTCTTCTTAATTGCGCTCATCATATTATGCTTTGCCATCGTCCACTCAACCTTGAGCCCCAGAAAACAAATATCGAATGTCACTCCCCTTGGTGTCTTCCACACAGGACCCAGGATACCACAGACACTTATTTGCTACTTATTGAATCAAGAAACAAGTCATTCTTCTCTGTTTTCAATTAAAAAAAAATATTTAAGCAGCGCTGTGGCTCAGGCAATGATCCACAGATCCTAGATAGTTGTGAGGTACTAATTGATCCAAGGATTGCTATCCTGATATAAATCTTTATAATTTAATTTTGTTCGGTGAATTTACTTACATTGATGTCTCTCTCCCTCTCTTTTCTCTTTCTCTCTCTTCCCACACACACGCACACACACACACATATATCTACTATTTATATATATACTATTGATTCTGTCATTTCCCTGAAGATCCCTGACTAACACAGCAATCAACCCTCAAGAGGCTGGAAGACTAAGCATTAAGTCCTGCCAGTACAGAGGGCCTGGCCCCAGGGGATATTGTATATCAATGCAGTACACTTATTCATACAGGAACATTCTCTTCCAAGCCCTGAAGTTTCTTCCACTTGGAGGGACGTTGATTAGTGTGACACTCTCGACCCTCTCCGCCCCTCACTCACCTCATTGGTGAGTTCAATAGAGAAACCAGACAGAGTAGCCCAGCTCCTTCCTCTTCTTGCTCCTCTCTGCCTTTTTATGCTCTAAATATTACCTGGAAAAATGTCCAGCTGTGTCTGTGACAGGGTAGGCAGGTCTGGCCAATTCTGAGCTCAGTTAGCAGGGCCATTTGTTTCTCACTATAAGCTGCATCTTCCAACTCAGCTTCTGTCAGTAATAAAGGAAATATTTTTCTCCATTTTTACTACTTTGTTTCCTGTTCAGAACCCTGGGCAGAAGAAAGGCCCCCAAGCAATGTTCACATTGGCTTTACAGCTCTTGAAGTGTCCCTATGTGAGGACCCTGGAGTGACAGAGCCGAGGTGGCCGTGAGGTTGCCAGGCCAGCCCCTCTGGGTCCTGAGGGAAGAGGATCATTCTGTGGGAGGTTGTGAGGAGCAAATACAACCGTGTATGTGAAAGCTTCTGTAAAGGCTACCTCCCAAACTCACCTATATTTCCTGGCCAACGTACTTCCAAACTCGACCTCAGGGCTCCTTCTCCTCTCTCTCTCCCCCTTACTTGGACACCTGAGGTGGAGTTATCATTGCAGCTGCTGTAATCCTGCTGATGCAGGATCCCCAATGCCCACCCTGCTGAGTTCCACACAACTGTTTCAGGGCATCCTCAGGAGCTGTTTTACTTGTGCTTCCCCCTAAAATTTGGATCCACCAACCTGTGGCTCCCACAAAGCACTTCCCATGACTTCCTCCGTGTCCCACCAGACACTCAGTTATCTGTGGCAAGATGTGGAATAGCACCCCTCCCTCCCCACCAGGCGTTCCGAAGTTGTTCAGGACTGCTGAAGCAGAAATGCTCCTGCCCGATGTCTTGTGACATTTACATGAAACTCTGTTTCCTCTTGCACCTAGTTCCCTCTCACCCTGGGGCAGGGAGCCAGGGCTGGGACAGATTTGAATGCACGCCTCGTACCATCACTTCCCCCCTCAGAAGCCAAAGGCCCTGTTACCAGGCCAAGGTTATGGTGCTTGGTTCCTGCTTCTTCCTGAGTCCCTGGCTGGCTCACTGACCAACTTGCCAGAGATGCCCAGACGTGTCTGAATTCCAGTGGTGGATACAGCACATCCTATATTATAAATAGCTGTTGGTGCGACCAGGCCTGAAGTCCCCCTAAGGCAGTTACACTGGTGCCCTCATTAAAGGCGGCCCCCCCACTCTCACCTCTGTTTCCTGGCCAAGGCACTTCCAAACCCGCCCTCAGGCCTCCTTCTCCTCCTCTCTCTCTTCCCCCCTTACTTGTGCAAGAAGAGGAGATGAGGTATGAAGAGTGAGATGTGGAGGGAGGCACAGGCAAGCATCAGCCTGGGGATATTTTCCTCCATTGCTCAAGCAGGTAATGTAGTCTATGTTTGCCAGGCCTCAGAGAGAGTCGGGAGCTTTTTGTTTTTACCCTGAGCTGTGTGCACCCATCTCCCTTGGGAAGAAGGAAGCATTCCAGCACAGAGCGATCCCACACACACAGTGAGTCCTTCAGCCCTCACTCCCAGGCAGTCTTTCTGTGAGTAGGCCCAGAAGGATGGAGAGCATGTGAGGTGGATAGAATTCAGCCAGAGAGAAACTCTGCTTCTCTGATGGGAGCAGCAGCCCCACCTCTAGCTGCTGGCTCCCACTGGGCAGAAAATCCTCTGCACAAAGTATCTCATCCTGTCCGCCGGCTTGAGCCAGCTGGTTTCCTTCTCCACAGGCCATTCTCCAGGGAGGGTGCAGGGAAGGAAGGCTGGGGAGGAGAAAGGTGTTTGGAGCATGAAAAGAGCCAGGAAGTGTTTTGTTCTCTTCCAAAAAAGGACTGAGCCAGCAGGACCTAGGAATTCCCCTTCGCAAGCTGGAGGTGTTGAGGACACGGCTGGAGGATGCTATAAATTTGGCCCTGATTGTCCCTCATCTGGACCACAAGAGGCCTCTGATGCCTCAGCCTCCCCCTGCTGCTGGAACATACGTAGCAAAGGCTGCCACTGCAGGTTCCTAGGGAGCACGCCTCAGGAGCAAGCGGGACCCTCCCCCTGGGTGGGGTGGCCTAAAACCAGGAGATGCATGTGGGAGGACACTGTCCGAAGATGACAAGAAGCAGCCCAAGAGAGCCCAAGGGGACCTTAGGACGAGGGGCCCCTGCTGGGGTGAGGTCTGGTGCTATACTTTCCCCCAACACACTTCCCAGGAGTTTGTCCCACTTCAGCAAAAACAAAATGTCAAGTAATAGGGAGAAACATCAGTCTACAGACTGAGTTCTATGAGAGATGTCAGAGAGGTCGATTTATGTTAATTTAAATCTGACCCTGGAGTGCCTCTCCCTCTGGTCTGGTGGGAAATCCAATCCAGTCATTTCCACTGCCGCCATCCCTTTGGGTTATGGACGCTTCTGCTGCCCAAAGTTTTTGCGAGGCCCCTCCAGCCCACACTGGTTACTGCCTTGGACCCTCCAAAAGACCCCTTGAAATCTAACCTCACCGTGACTTCCATGCAACCTTGGAGGGGCACTATGAGCCCCATTCCCCCGGGGGCTGGGGCCCTGCCTCCCCAGCTGTGCCATCTTCTCTGAGGTCTTGCCAGCTCCAAAGACACCGTCAGGGTAAGGAGCAGGGGTTGCCACCCTTTGAGGGACTCTCTGACCACCGCTTCCTTCTCAGAGGTGAGAAATCGCTCTTGCTATCCTCTGTCACCTCTTTTTCCTCAAAGCTCCTAGCCTCCCCATCTCTTTCCTCCAAGAAACCCGGGAAGTGTCTGCACGCATTTAGGGCAGTGACCCCACCTGGAAGCTGGCAGGACAAATAATCCTGCAGATATGATTTATTTGCCTACAACAATATTTTAAATTTTTTAAATATGTTGCCACATTGGGGGATGACACTTAAAATATGGATTTCTGGCTTTTCTTGAAAAACTGGAAAATGAGGCCCGTTTGATGGGATCCGGGTGTCTATTCATTCAACAGATATTTATTGATCTTATGTTATGTTCCAGTTGATAATCTTCTAGGTCCTGGAGCTAAAATGGTGAACAGGACAGGTGAGTTCCACTTTGGGGAGCTTACATTCTATTTTACGTTGAGGAGATAGAAACAGGCATCTGTGTGTGTAGAGGGCTGAGTAACCACATGCAAACCAGCCATAAATCAGATCCTTCCAGATAGTGCTAAGGACTGAGAATAGAACAAACCTCAGTGACAGGAGGGAGAGAGAGGTCCTATTCAGATTGAGAGGTCAGGGAAGCGTCTCCACAGAGGTGTCATTTGAGCTGAGACCTGAATGACAAGGAGTCTGGTGCACAGAGATCTATGGGCAGAGCATCCAGACAGAGGAAACACCAAGCACAAAAGCCCCTCGCTGGGTGTAAACTTCACTTTTAGGGGGGACAGACAAGAGGCCGGTGGGGCTGTTTGGCTAACTGCAGAGTTGGGGTTGGGGCTTGATTCAGGGAAAGAAGGACACGTAAGAGGGAATGCTCTTGCAGAGGAGGTAAGCGAGTCCTGGAGCAATGCAGCAGGCTAGTGTCTAAGGGGGGAGGTGCCCAGTTAGGGGCACTGCCACCATGGAGAAGCACAGCCAGTGGACGTTAGAAGCACTGATGACTGAGGTGGAGTGTTAGGCTTCCCTTTTCTGAGTTATAATTTTCTTGTGGTAGCATCAGCTCCTTGGGAAGGTTTATCACATCCCCATAGCCTTGAGTTAGCTGTGTCTGGGAGAGAAAGTCTAGGCTGTGTCCTTGGTTTGAGGACTAGACCACAGGGAGCTCTAGAGAAATGGTTACAACAAGCCCAGAGTGATCAGCTGAGTAAGCCAATGTCACACGAAGCTGGTGGAAACTGAGATGACTTGAGGGACATTTGGGCACTCCTGGGGATTTTCAGAAACACCTGGGGAAGGGACAGGATTCCTGAGACACGCAGAGGGGCTCAGACCGTGACAGCTGGATACTGAGAGTGGTGACTGCTGACAGTTGGAAAGCCTCTTGAAAGAGAAGTAGAGCTAGACGAATGGATGAAACTTGGATCACATTTGGAAGACTAGAGTCGGACTTCTAACACAAAATACAAAGCCTCCTTTCAAGAACTTCCTTGGCTAAGTTCCCTCAAAGCTGTGGTAATCAAGGTCCTGAAAACTTTTACCAGGATCGCAGAGTGCCTCCTCTTCCACGAGGCTGCGTTACTCTTCCTGCGGGCGCCACCAGGAGCGTCTTCGTGTGGCCGAGCTTACCAAGAGGGCCTGATCGGTCCTCCCTGATATGCTGCCAAGGGAGAGACTGAAGAGATGGAGGGGACGCTCAGCTCAAGTATAGCCCTGAACCGGCCTGCCATGGACGGGGGAAGGGCAGGAGGACTTCCAAAGCTCCCCCTGTAATCTGTTCATTCATCCACAGGCCGTGCTCCAGGGGCTTGGGACGCATCAGTCATTCCTGCCTCATGGAGTTTATATTCTAGCAGGGGAACACAGATATTAACTATAAAAGCATAATAAATAAGTCAATTACATGGTGCGGTAGAAAGAGATATATGCCTTAGAAAGAAAATGTGGAACAAGGTGAGGGAGGTCAGGCGGCTGGGAAGGGGGCCCACTGCACTTTTCATACCGGATCAGAATAAGGTGACATTCGAGAAAAATGGAAAGAGACGAGGGAGAAGAACGTTCTAAGCAGAGGGAACAGCCAGCGCAAAAGTCCTAAGATGGGAGTGTGCCTGGTGCTTTCCAAGAACAGCAGCGAGGCCAGCGTGGCTGGGCTGTGAGAGGGTGAAGGAGGAGAGGACAAGGTGAAGAGGTGACAAGGGCCGTCACTCAGGGCCTTGTAAGCCTTGGTTAGAACTTGAAACCCACCAGCTGGAACAGAAACCGCTCTAAGTTCTATTGCAGCGGGGGCTGCACTGTCATCTCTGCGTCCCGACACCTGGCATATTACCTGCATCCAACAAACGCCTGAGTGAGTCACTGCATGAGAAATGCACTCTTTATGACAGCCCAGTATATGCGTCAGTGCTGAGTCATCAACACGGGTCCCCATTCCCCCCTCTCACACTTCCACACCACCCTCTAGCCCCACAAGCATCCCTGGTGCAATATTGGACAGCATAGTCACCGCCCAAAGATATGTCCTCATCCGCTCTAAAGAGAGACATCACATGTGTCCACAGACCATATTATACAGAATTCTTGGAGAAAAGGGCTGGGAATGCAGGTCACTGAGACCAAAAGAAACAAGTCAGCCAGTCAACCTCATCTCCAGGCCCTGCATCCCTGACTCCAGCTTTCATGGCTCTGCATCCGAGCAGCCTGCCCCTCTCCCTTCCCTCCTCTCTTCCTGCCTCCCTCCCACGAAGTCCATTCAGTGACACTAAAGATTCCTCAGGAAGGAACGCTTGTGCAGAGTCAAGACATGTATAAGGCACACTAATAAGCAAGGGAGTGGGGTGTACTCATTTTTCTTTTCTTTTGAGACAGTACAAGTCAGCATACCAAATATTTCCCGGAACCTTACTAAGTCAGTCAACAATTGAGAAAAGAAAGAAGTGGTCACAGCTGCGTCCCCGCCCCTTATGCCTACCATACCGCAATAGACAGGGGGTCAGCATGATCTTAGGGAACCTTTCTCCCAGAAAAGAGTAGAATGACACCTCTGGGCGCCAGCACTGTCCCTCCTGGGAACTTGACAGAATTGGAAACCTTATGGAGCTTTGCAAATCCTTTTCAAATTATCCATCCCCACCAACATTTTTCTTTGACCCTCAGAGTTGCAGGAATCTCTTCCCTCCCCACCTTTACTAAAAATTCTCTTGCATCATCCTTCGGTCACTCCCTCCTTCCGCAGTTGTCAGTCTCACAAGCTGCCGGCCCTACAGGCACACCATGCCTGGGGACTCAGAATGCGAGGAGAGCAAACAATGTGAACGAATATAAAGGGGCTCTAGAAATGTGAACACTCTAGACAAATGTTACTCAGAGGTCAGCGGGTCACTATGCTCCTTAAAACATACATCGGTTTGGCTCAAACCCCTATTTTATGTCCTAGGGAAAAGGCTAATGCCTGCCTTGAGATTTCTGCAAATTGCAAGGGAACCTATATTCTCCTCTCACCTCCAGCTCCAATTTCCTGCCCTCACTGAATTCTTATTCTCTGTTCTCCATAATTCTGCACCTTCTTCACCCAACCCTAGCCTCTCGCCTAAAAGCAATCATTTTTACAAGCATTCCACTTAGCAGCACTTTTATTGATGGTTTGTAGGTCAGAAGGGATGACTTACATTTTCTCACCACACAGCTAACAACCTAACATCCGATACTAGATGTCCCATTTCTTGAACATTCTCTAGGGGTTTCTCACTGGCCAGGCCTGTTCTGAAGCACGTGGCTCCTCTCTCCCCCGGGGATTCTTCCTACTTCTCACTTCTCGCTCAGAGCACCATAGCTCCCTCCCCTGCTTTGCATATCCAAAGCCCCTCTAAGTGTGAAATGGAACCACAACATTTTGACTCCTTTAGAAAGACCAGCTTTCTAAGACACTTGCTTTAAATGGTGATCTTTTTCCTTCGTTTCACCAATAAAATTATAACTTGAATCCTGTTTCATTAGAAAGCAAAAGGACTGTCTTCCGTTTCACTTTATAAGCTCACTCCCTGAGTGGCAGCATTTTCTGCCTGCTGTGCTCTAGGTCCTGAGCCTCTAGCTCTGCTCACAGCTAAAGAATGGACTTGCCTACGTTGGAATACCAGCTCCCCCAACAGCATTGGCACGCTGGCTCTTGTAAACAGTGTCTTGACATTACCACACTATGTCTACTGCAGATGCCTCTGCCACCAAGTGGTCTGAACCCAGGAGCTTAACCTGGGGTCTGAGAAACTCTTAGGAAGCTGGGCACAACCGCAGAACGTCCTTCAATGCCCTAGTTGAAACGCAACTAGTACATGCATTTTTCGGAAGAAGGATTTATAACTTTAATAAGACATTGCCCCCCAAAAAAGTGTTAACCACTATCAAGTAGCCAGGGAAGAGGACTGAGCTTTTTATCAGCAATGCAACCTGAGGAGCTAAGGCAGCCTCAAACCAGGTCACTATTTAATTGGCAGTTTGGAAAGAGGAAAAAATCATTGTGAAAAGATGTAAGTTTCCAAAAAATGCTGCTATGAGAGTCATAAAAAATCAACAAGAGTTAAGAGCAGGGAAAATAAAAATACAAATTCTTGTTTTTCATAGAGAGTTTTTAAAAATGTGATTCGATAAGCTAATGTGTGGTAGCTAATGCCTTTTCAGACATTGACAAAGTAATTCTGAAACAGAGCCATTTACTCCTATATTTCGCATTCTGAAAAGTCTGGTTTTATAATCTTAAAATATTAACCATAAAAACAAAGGCAAATCAGCTACATAGATTTATTGTATTCATTGGAGAACAACTTAGCTCAGATAAAACAATTGCGACAAATGAACCCAAAGTAAAGGATGGATGGAAGCCTAGAGCCAATTAAAACTAAATGGGAAAGAGATTTAAGTCTGAAAATTGAAGATAAGGGTTGGCAATTATCCTGCCATCTAACCAAACACACCACTGCCACTGTTCTGGATGACTTGATGTATTTTTAATTATAATATCAAGCGTTTGACTCCAGTTAGAAAAAATGAAATTGACCATAAAATAAAACTTCAGCTCTTTCCCCCACAATTTAGAGAAGGAAATGTCCCTCTCTGCCCACGCAGTGTTTCTACCCAGAGACACAGTGGTGCAGCACCATTAAAATTGTATCATAAATTATAGAGAAAGAACGCTCACCATCTCCTGATCTGTGTTTACCTCATATTAATTCTCAGTTGAATGTGCAAATGTTTAGTTTTGCCTCATTTACATTGTTAATAGTCTTACACTAGATTATGAGAAAACAGATGAGAAAGAAGGCCCTTAAAATGTGGCAAATAGCTTAAAAGTCTTAGCTGAACAGGCCCAATGGAAGACAATACTACCTTTAGGTTCCAGGCAAGAGGGTCCCTGGCCTGGACCTCTGTGTTGGAGGGGCTCCCATACCTTACAGCACACACACAATACACTTATTGAAGATCACGTGAGCGCCTCTGTCGCTTAGGATCTGATGCTCAGTGCCAGTGCAGAGCAATCCATCACCCCAAACATCCTTGTTTCTGGGACCTGTCAGGCCCCAGGGAAATCCTTCAGATCTCTTGCTGATGTCCTCAAAACAGAAGGCAGGTGCATCTGAATGCCATGAACGTGTGTGGGTTTCGTCCTGCAGACATTGAACCATAGGGAGAATGTGAGCAACAGGAGCACTTAGGTATAAGAGAAGAGAGAAATTAACTTGTCAAACCCTTCCTCTCTGTGTAAATGCAACACTTCTTGCATGCTGAATGCTTGTTTCCTAGTAAGGGCCAGGTGTCTGTTTTCTTCATTCTCTTTGTATTCTAATTTAAGTTTCCCGGAGTGTTCACAAATGATCACAGCGTTTGCAACAGATGCAGGCAGCAGCTGAGGAACATTTTGCAGTATTAAACCAGTCATATTACCCTTAAATTTGTGCATATGGGTGAAGCATGATACTAACATTTTTATTGGTAACTAGAAGGACATTGAATGTTAAAACTGAAAATGGTTTTATTCTTGTAAAACTACTTTAAAATATTTAATTACATTTCAAAAAATCAAATTAAAATTCAGCTTTATTTAAAATATTTACATTTGATACTTCTTCAGGGAAGATAGACTAGACATACTTTGACATGCCTATTCCTTTCATTAAGTACAATTAAAAACTATGGATATTATATATAAAATAAAGGTAAGAAGACTCTAAAAGGTAGAGAGAAGAAGTAGACTGACTAGAATCTTCAGAACCCAGGGAGTGACAGAGGAGTCAGTTCCCTGGATTTTCTTTTTGCCTCATATACCCCAGATTTGGAGCTGAACAACTCAGAAACACCAACTGGCAGACAGAACAAGCCCCAACAAAAGCCTTCCCTCTCTCCCCAAAAGAATAGGAAAGGGGCAGCCTAGGAGACAGGAAACATTTTAGATTATAACCACTCTACCCCAACCATACACCACAGAAAATATCTGTGGCACCACACCCATCCATGCCAGCAGAGTCCAAGTGGGAGCCTAAACTTCCCCCTCATGAGACTGTAATGAGGTGCCCCAGTGCACCTGAGTGGGGTCAGAGAAGATCAAATAGGGTGCCTGAACTTTCATACCCACTGGCCAGTAATGAACTCCCCCAACCAGTGGAGGACCACATTGAGAGCCTGGACTTCTACTCCCATCCAGTAGTCACGAGGAGTCCCTCCCCCTTTCCTCTGAGGTGCTGTCAGAAGAAGCCTAGTGAAGAGTCAGGACTTTCACCATGGCCCAGCAGTAGCAAGGCCATCCTAAGTGCAGAGTCAGGAGAAACCACATATGGAGCTGGAACTCTCACCTCCACCTGGTAGTAACAGAAAGCAGCCTCCTCGGGATCACTTGTCAACAAAACACAGGTGGGGACCTGGACTTCTACCTCCACCTTGCACTAAAGAAGTGGCACCTCACCAAAAACCCAACAAAAACAGAAAGTTTAAATAAAATCCACAGTCTCAAAGCATAATATGAAAATGTTAAAGTTTCAATCGAAAATCACTCATTTTGCCAAAAATCAAGATCTCAAACTGAGTGAAAATAGACAATTAATAGATGCCAACATTGAGATGAAAGAGACGTTACAGTGATCTGACAAAATATTTTAAAGCAGCTGTGATAAAAGTGCTTCAATGAACAATTACAAACGTGCATGAAGCAAATAAAAATATAGAAAGTCTCACAAAGAAATGGAAAGTGTCAACAAGGAAACAAAATCAAGATGAAATTCTAGAACTTGTCCAAGTAACACACAGGAAGGCAGGAAAAAAACAGAAATTTAAAAAGCAGAGAAAAAAGTGAGAAAATAAAAAAGACCAATCCTATAAATAACTACATTAAATGTAAATGATCAAAATATACCAATTAAAAGACAGAGAATGGGAAAGCAGATTGTAAACATTACCCAATTATATCCTGTCTACAAGAAATTTACTTCACATATAATAATATAGGCAGGTTGAAATTAAAAGGTGAAACAAATATATAATGCAAACATTAATCAAAGGGAAGCAGGAATGACTATGTTAATGTGAGATAAAGTAGAGAAAATTCAAACCAAAGAAAATTGCCAGACTCAAACAGGACATTACGTAATGATAAATGTGTCAATCCACCAAGAAGACAGTAATCCTAAATATGCATGCACCAAACAACAGAGCTGCAAGATGTGTGAGGGAAAACTGATAGAACCGAAAGAAGAAATAAACAGATCCACAATTATAGTTGGAGACTTCAACACCCCTCTCTCAACAATTGTAGAATAACTACACAGAAAATCACCAAAGATATATGAGAATTCATCAACACAATCAACAACAGAATCTAATTGACCTTTATAGAATCTCCAGTCAATGACAGCAGAATACACATTCTTTTCAAGTGCCCACAGAACATATACCAAGATAGACCAATCAAGGGCCATAAAATAAACCTCAACAAATGTAAAAGCACTGAAATTACACAGAGTGAGTTTTCTGACCACAGTGGAATCAAACTACAAATCAATAACAGAAAGATAACAGGAAAATCTCCAAACACTTGGAAATTTAACGTAATCCATGGGTCAAAGAAGAAGTCTCAAGGGAAATTTTAAAAATACATTGAAATGAAAGAAAATAAAACATACCAAAATTTGTGGGACACAAGTAAAGCAGTATTAAGAGGTAAATTTATAACACTAAAAATGTACATTAGAAAAGAGAAAAAGTCTTGAATCAATCATTTAATCTCCTATCTCAAGAACCTTGGAAAAGAAGAGCAAAATAAACCCAAAGTAAGTGGAAGGAAGGAAATAGTAAGAAAAGCAGAAATTAGTGAAGTTGAAAACAGAGAAAAATCAATGAAACAAAGGCAATCAAATTGAATGTTTAGAAAATTGAATTTTCAAAGAAAATTTATTGTCATCAGAAAAAAAATAAAATTGGCACTAATCTGGCAAGACTGACAAAGAGAAAAAGAAGACACAAATTACCAAGATCAGGAATAAAATATGAGATATTGCTACAGACGCTGCAGACATCAAAAGAATAACAAATGAGCACTACCAACAACTCCACACACCTGTATCTGACAAATGGACCCATTTCTCAAAAAGTACAAACTACCACAACTCATCCAGAATGAAACAGATCACTTGAATAGCCCTTTAACGATTAAGGGAATTGAAATTTTAATGTAAAAACTCACAAAAAATATACCTTCAGGATGATATGATTTCACTGGAAAATTCTACCAAACACTTAATGAAGAATTAACACCAGTTCTTCACAACTCTTCTAGAAAATAAAAAAGAAGGGAACACTTCCCAATTCATTTTATGAAGCTAGTATTACCCTGATTCCAAAACCAGACAAAGACAGTACATAAAAAGAAAACTACAAGGGCTGGCCCAGTGGTGCACTGGTTAAGTTCACATGCTCCGCTTTGGCAGTCCAGAGTTCACAGGTTTGGATTCCAGGTGCAGACTTATACACCACTCATCAAGCCATGCTGTGGCAGTGTCCCACATACAAAATGGAGGAAGATTGGCACAGATGTTAGCTCAGGGCCAATCTTCCTCACCAAAAAAGAAAGAAAAAGAAAACTACAGATCAATACTCTTTGTGAATTTAGACACAGAATCACTTAACAAAACATTACCAAACAGAATTCAATAATATGGAAAAAGCATTATACCATGACCAAGTGGGATTTATTCCAGGAATGCAATCCTGGATCAATATTGAAAAGAAATCAATGTAATCAACAGATCAAATAAAGAAAACCACATGACTATATTAATCAATGCAGAAAAAAATTGACAAAATTCAACATTCATTCATGACAAAAATTCTCAGAAAAATAAGAATAGAGGGAACTACCTCAACTTGGTAAAGAGAAGCTACAAAAACCTATAGTGAACATTACACTTAGTGGTGAAAGACTGAATGCTTTTCCCCTTAGATCTGGAACAAGACAAGGATGTCTGCTCCCACCACTCTTACTCAACATAGTGCTAGAAGTTATAGCCAGCGCAATAAGGCAAAGGAAATAAAAGGCATACAAATTAGAAAACAATGAAATATGAAATAAAACCATCCCTATTTGCAGATGACGTGAATGTTTACATAGACTATCCCAAGGAATTTTTTTTTTTTTTTGAGGAAGATTAGCCCTGAGCTAACTGCTGCCGATCCTCCTCTTTTTGCTGAGGAAGGCTGGCCCTGTCCATCTTCTTCCACTTTATATGTGGGACGCCTACCACAGCATGGCTTGCCAAGCAGTGCCATGTCCGCACCTGGGATCAGAACCCACCAACCCCAGGCCGCCAAAGTGGAAGGTGTGCACATAACCACTGAGCCACTGGGCAGGCCCCTAAGGAATCTAGTTTTTAAAAAGGCCAAAAGAACTTCCTAGAACAAATAAGTGAATTTAGAAAGGTCACAAGATACAAGATAAATATACCGAAAAAATCCATAGTTTTTATATACACTGGCAATGAATATGTAGACATCTTAATTAAAATATAATACCATTTACAATGACACTTAAAAAGCAAATACTTAGGTGTAAATCTAACAAACAAGTACAAGACTTGTATGCTGAAAACTATACAATGCTGGTTAAGGAAATCAGACAAGATCTAAACAAATAGACATATCATGTTCATTGACTAGAAGACTCAAAATAGTAAAGACGTCAATTTTCCATCAAATTGTTATACAGGTTTAACACAATTCTGTCAATACCCCAGCAAGGCTTTTTGTACATATAGACAAGATTATTCTAAAATTTATATGGAAAAGCAAAGGAACTTGAATAGCTAAGACCATTTTGAAATAAAAGAATAAAGTAGGAGAAATCAATCTACCCTATGCCAAGATTTTTTGTGTAGCTGCAGTTATTAAGACTGTGTGATATTTGTGGAGTGGTAGACATACAGATTGATGGAAAAGAATAGACAGCTCAGATATAGGCCCACACAAATATGGCCAACTGATTTGTGACAAAGGTGCAAAAGCAATTCAACAGAGGCAATACAGTCTTTTCAATAAATGATGCTGGAGCAATTGGACATCCATAGGCAAAAAAAAGAACTTCAACCTAAATCTCAAGCTTTATGCAAAATTTAACTCAAAATGGATTATAGGCTTAAATGTAAAACACAAAACTATAAACGCTAGAAAACTAGTGTTTTCTAGATAAACTCTAGAAAAATATGTGAGAACATCTTCAGGATCTAGTGCTAGGCAAAGAATTTTTAGACATGACATAAAAAATCATCACTCCAAAAAGGAAAATATGATAAATTTCCAGGGATTAAGGAGTGAATGGAGAAGAGAGGGAAGTGCGTGGCTGGAAAAGGGCAACATAAGGGATGCTTGTGGTGATGAAAATTTTCTTTATCTTAACTGTTTAAATGCCAATATCCTGGTTGTAAATTGAACTATAGTTTTATTCTAGTACCATAGGAGGCACCTGGCTAAAGGTATCTGCAATCTCTCTGCATTATTTTTTACAACTGCATGTGAATCTACAATTGTTTCAAAATAGAAAACTTAACTAAAAAATTACATTCATTCTTTGCAATTTGCATTTTTCTTTTAATTTTAGTATATAATCATAAATGTTTAGAAAAAACTTTTTCAGAGTGACATCAGCATTGTGGCAGAGTGAGCTGTTCCCTTAGTCTCTGCCCCTTAAGATACAACCAAAAGGACATTCATTAATCAACAGAAAATATCCACACAGCACAATAGGATGTCTGAGAGCCATGGAGCCATATGTCTGAAGGTGGGGGTGTTGGATCCTCAGGAAGCAGTAGAAGGAGGTGAGCGGATCATCTGCCCAGCAGCAGCAACCTAGGTCCCAGGTGCTCACGCAGTGGCCAGTGCATGACTCTGGGAGGAGGCAGGGGAATAGGCAGGCCTCCACATGTATGTTTTTGCTTTCACAGTTGCATCCAGTGTGCAGGAATGCTCCACACCAAGGCAGTTGGGCCTCCACGTAAGTGCCCCCACCAAGCTCAGCAGCCCAGGCAGGCCACCAGTCAATGCAGAGTGGGCTCACATGCTTGAAAGAAAGCAACCTCCCTCTCTCCTCCCACCTGGCACACTAGCTCAGCCAGTCGGCCAGGGCAGCAGATCTGCACCAGTGCACCTGCACCTGCATGTGTGACCTGCCAAGCAGTGATGGTCAGCGAGAAGATGCAGATGAGCCCTCTTGGCACAATTTCCAGTGGATGGGCACAGCTTCCAGTGGATACAGTGGGTTCATAAAGCACAGCTCCTGCCCCCTCCAAGTGGCGGCAGGTGGAATCTGCAACCAGACACTACCATTATGCCCCAGCAAAGGTCCACTTCAGCAAACACCATGAAGAAATATATTAACACTCCAGATCAGAAGGAAAATAACAAGTCTCCAGAGACCAATCTTGAATTCACAGAAATTACAATCTAAATGACAGAGAATTCAAAATAGTTATCCTAAAGAAATTTAATGAGTAGCAAGAAAACTCAGAAAGACTGTTCAATGAACTCAGGAATAAAATTAATGAGCGGAAGGAATTCTTTACAAAAGAGATTGAAACTCTAAAAAAATTTTGAAACCAGAAATTCTGGAGATGAATAACACAATGAATGAGGCAAAAAAAAGCAATTTAGAAGCCTTAAAAAACAGAGCTGACATTATGGAGGACAGAATTAGTAATTTTGAGCACAGAAATACAGAAATGCTTCAAATGGAGGAGACAAGAGAACTAAGACTTTAAAAAAAATGAAGAAATTCTCCAAGAAATACCCAACTCAATTAGGAAATGCAACATAAGGATTATAGGTATTCCAGAGGGAGAAGAGAGAGAGAAAGAAGCAGAGAGATTGTTCAAAGGAATAATAGCTGAGAATTTCCCAAACCTGGGGAAGGAACTGGAATTACAAGTAAATGAAGTTAATATAACTCCTAATTACATCAAAGCAAAAAGACCTTCTCCAAGGCATATATTAGTAAAACTGGCAAAAGTAAATGACAAAGAAAAAATATCAAGGGCAGCAAGGCAGAAGAGAATAATTTACAAAGGAATCCCTATCAGATTATCAGCAGACTTCTCAAAATAAATTTTACAAGCTAGGAGAGAGTGGAATGATATATGCAAAATACTGAAAGACAAAAACTGTCAGCCAAGAATACTCAATCCAGCAAAACTATCCTTCAGATATGATGGAGAAATAAAAACTCTCCCAAATAAACAAAAGCTGAAGGAGTTCATCACCATAAGACATGCCCCTCCCCCTAAGAAATGATCAAGAAGGCCCTCATACCTGAAACAAAAAGGAAAAGATTTACAAAGCCTTGAGCAAGGAGACAGACAGACAAAAATCAGAAAATTGCATATTCCTATCAGAACAGATTAGCAAACACTTAATTATAACATTAAAGATAAAGGAAAGGAAAGTATCAAAAATAACTATAAACATCTAGTTTTAATCACAAACTCACAAAACAAAATGGAATAATTTGTGACAACAATACCATAGACACTGAAGAGGAAAGGGATGGAACATGCTTAGGCTAATGGAGATAAGAGACTATCAGAAAATGCACTATCTCATCTATGAGATCTTTTATACAAACCTCATGGTAACCACTAAACAAAAAATCAAAACAGAGACACAAATAATAAATAAAGAGAAAACTGAGAAAACCATCATAGAAAATCACCAAACTAAAATGTCAGTCAGAAATACACAGGAAGAGAAAGAAGGGAAATACAGAACAACCAGAAAACAAGAGATAAAAGGGCAGTGTTAAGCCCTCCTATATTAATAATCAGTCTAAAGGAAAATGAGTTGAATTCTCCAATAAAAAGACACAGAGTGGATGGATGGATTAAAAAACAAGACCCAACAATATACTGTCTCCAGGAAACACAACTCAGCTCTGAAGATGAACATAGGTTCAGAGTGAAGGGATGGAAGACAATACTCCAAGAAAATGACAAGCAAAAGAAAGCAGATGTTGCCATACTTACATCAGACAGAGCAAACTTCAAGATAAAAAAGGCAGTAAGAGACAAAGAGGGGCAGTATATAACAATAAAAGGGACATTCCACCAAGAGGACATAACACTTATGAATATATGTGCACCAAAGTACATAAAGCATCTACTAACAGACCTAAAGGGAGAAATTAACAGCAACACAATAATAGTAAGGGACCTTAACACCCCACTTACATCAATGGATAGATCATCCAGACAGAAAGTCAACAAGAAAAGAGTGGAATTAAACAAAAAACTGGGCTAGATGAACTTAATAGATATATATAGAATATTCCATCCAAAAACATCATAATACACATTCTTCTCAAGGGCACATGGAACATTCTCAGATAGACCATATGTTGCAAAACAAGTCAAGCATAAATAAATTTAAGAAGATTGAAATCATATCAAGCATCTTTTCCAACTATAATGCTATGAAACTAGAAATCAACTACAAGAAAAAAGCTGGGAAAGTCACAAATTTCTGGAGACTAAACAACATCCTACTGAACAACCATTGGATCAATAAAGAAATCAAAGGAGAAATCGAAAAATATCTGGAGACAAATGAAAATGAAAATACATCACACCGACTCCTATGGGATGCAGCAAATGCAGTTCTAGGAGGGAAATTCATAGCAATACAGGCCCACTTCAACAAACAAGAAAAATCTCAAATAAGTAATCTTAAACTACACCTAACAGAACTAGAAAAAGAACAAAAAAGTCCAAAGTCAGCAAGAGGTGGGAAATAATAAAAATCAGAGAAGAAATAAATGAAATTGAAACCAAGAAAAAAAGTAGAAATGATCAATGAAACTAAGAGCTGGTTCTTTGAGAAGATAAACAAAATTAGCCAGACTCACTAAGAAAAGAAGAGAGAAGTCTCAAATAAATAAAATTAGAAAGGAAAGAGGAGAAATTACAATGGATACAACAAAAATACAAAGAGTTATAAGAGAATACTATGAAAAACTATATGCCCACAAACTGGATAATCTAGAAGAAATGGATAAATTCTTAGACTCATACAACCTCCCCAAACTGAATCAATAAGAAACAGAGAATCTGAATAGACCAATAGCACGCAAAGAGATTAAAATAGTAATCAAAAATCTCCCGAAAAACAAAAGTCCAGGACCAGATGACTTCTGGAGAATTCTACCAAACATTCAAAGAAAATTTAATACCTATCTTTCTCTAACTATTCCAAAAAATTGAAGAAGATGGAATGCTTCCTAACTCATTCTATAAGGTCAACATCACTCTGATCCCCAAAGCAGACAAGGACAATACAAAGAAGGAAAATTACAGGCCGATATCATTGATGAACATAGATGTAAAAATCCTCAATAAAATATTGGCAAGCCAAATACAGCAATACATTAAAAGGATCATACTCCATGATCAAGCGGGATTTATACCAGGGACACAGGGATGGTTCAATATCTGCAAATCAATCATTGTGATATACTACATTAACAAAATGAAAAATAAAAATCACATGATCATCTCAATAGATGCTGAGAAAGCCTTTGACAAGATACAACATCCATTTATGATAAAAACTCTCAATAAAATGGGGATAGAATGAAAGTATCTCAACATAATAAAGACCATATATGACAAACCCACAGCCAACATCATACTCAATGGTGAAAAACTGAAAGCCATCCCTCTGAGAACAGGAACAAGACAAGGGTGCCCACTTTCACCAGTCTCATTCAACACAGTGTTAGAGGTTTGGGCCAGAGTAATCAGTCAAGAAAAAGAAACAAAAGGAACCCAAACGGAAAAGAAGAAGTGAAACTTTTGGTGTTTGCAGATGACATGATTCTGTATAGAGAAAACCCTAAAGAATCCATCAAAAACCTGTTAGTATAATCAACATCTACAGCAAAGTTTTGGGGTACAAAATCAACTTACAAAAATCAGTTGCCCTTCTATACTCTAATAACAAACTAACAGAAAGAGAACTGAAGAATACAATCCTATTTACAACCACAACAAAGAGAATAGAAAACACTTTTTCAGTAACATACATGAAAAATAAGTTAAATTTTCACTTTTTAGCAATTGCTTTTATGTACAACCTTGTTGAAAATATACTCAAATATCACTCTGATGACATCATTCCCTTGTTTAAAAATCTTTCCATGGCTTTCCAAGGCCTACAGGATAAAAAGTCCTTAGCTTGGCATTCAAGGCATTCCTGTCCCAGACCCTTGCCCATCAACCTGGACTCACCCTTCACTGCTGCCCACCCGCACCAACTCCTCTCTCCAACTCTGGACTGTGTGAAGTTCCTTAAAGTGCCTTGCTGTTTCATGCCTCTCTGCCTGCTCACTCTGCCCCAACACACCTTCATAGCTTTCAAAGCATCAAAGCATCTTCATATCTTTCAAGACTCAGCTAAAACCCACCTCCTCTAAGAGTCCTTGCCTGTTCCTCCCTTAAGAGCCCAGACCAGAGAAAATTCGCCATCCCTCTGCAGTCACACAGTAACTGTACACGTGTCTTGGTACCTAACACTCAGTTGCTTACACGTCTTTTTCCCTCTTGTAGTCTGTGAGTGCCTTGAGGATGAGGACTGTGTAATATCCACCTTTGCATTGACCACACAGGAGGTGGTCAAAAATGTTTGTGGAATGGCTGAATATCCAGTTCATGTGATTCCTCAGTTCTGTTGGTTCCTTGTTCTCTCCTTCTCTCATCTTTCCTCCCAAATAATTCATTTCCTACTCTCCTGAAGTCCATTAGACTTTGTTCACAGGACTAATATGGAACAAATATTTCATCTTGCAGTTGGCTGTGTGCATGCTTGCCTAAGAGTTTTTCAAAGATGAGCATGTGCATTTTTCAGACACACTTTAGACACATCAAAGAGCTCGTAACTGATTCATAAACAAATTGTTCAACTGACTAAGTGAACAAATGAATGAACAACCTTGAAACACCTTGTAAATTACACACTGTGTGTTAGTTTTTTTGCTTTGCTTCAGGACTTTTTATGAAGAGAGAGAGAAGAAGAAGAAGATACACAAAAACTATATAACTCCCAAGGAAGAGCCCTGTGTAGCAGGAGCCCAGACAAAAAAAGAGTGAATCCATGGTTGGAATCATGAGCATCACTGTACAGCTTTTGAGTTTGGGGTTAGGTCCCTTGAACTGGCCTTTGGGACTGCTGGAAGGAGGGACGGTGAGAAAGCATCATCATTTCCAGCTTCTTAGAAAGGAACCCCAGCATGAGTCCTATTTTTCACATGTAGGGAAAAAAAAATACACAAAGACATGTCAAAATCATCCAATGGCACATTTCACTTCTATGCACAGTCCCAGGCTTGAAGAATTTACAATCTGCTTTCGATTGTAATCTTTCCAAACGTTTGCCTGTAGGACGGTTTAATGTAGTAAGAAAACATGTGGGAAAGAGCACAGGCTTTAGGTTCAGAGGGGCCTGAGTTCAAGCCCTGGCTTGACCCTTTGCTAATTATAGGAGCCTGCCATCTCTGAATCTGTCTGCTTAGCTGTGACATGTGGTATCAGACCACCTACACATGGGACAGGTGAGAGAATCAAATAAGATAATGTATGTAAATTGTGGAGCATAATGCCTGACACATGGTAGGCCAATAAATAGCAACTGTGCCTTTCCCCATCAAAGGCACCAATCTCTGCATTATGAACTTCAAAACACCTTCAAGCACAATATTTTTCTCATTTAGACTATATTCGAAGCCAAAGTGATAACACCAGGAGAATACTTAAGAATAGTATGACATGCATTCAAAATGTTACGTTAGAGATCCCACAGGGCTCTCAGAAAAGCCTTGCTGACTGACAACTGTATTGTCAGAGCATAAAATCACAGAGATGGAAAGAGATAGCAGCATAAAAAGGTAATTTGGAATCAGCACAGGATAATGATTTTACTTCAAAAAGTATTCTATTTTTTTTAAAGCAATAGTAAAGGAAACTAGAAATCATTTGATTAAAAAATCAGGTTTCCTTCCACAGACACAAGATCATTTGAACACCTAGAGGCACAGTACCCAGAATGTGGGCATCTTACTGGCCCAACTGCTAAATTGGAAGCAAAAGGGTTCCAGGTACTGAGGGGATGCATATGCATGACATTGTTGCCACTTCTCTCCAAATGAGCCAGGCAGCAGGAGATCCAGCTGTCCTATGCACCCGTGACTGAAGTGCCTGCTGGCACACTTCTAGAGCATCATCGTCTGAAGACATGGTGCACCTAACAAATAGTTTTTGAGCTTTACTATGTGCCAGGTACCATGCTGGGCTCAAGGACACCGAGATGGATGGATCCCTGTCCTCAAGTAGAGAGGGAGATGTACATATGAATAATTGCACATAGACCGTGACTGGCCATACTAGAGGCATGTACAAGGGCACATGATGGCACAAAGAAAGGATTAAGGAAATATTCCTCAGGGTAGTAACAACTGTGAATAGTTCCATAAAACTCGGACATTTATAAGTTATGCATAATGTATGTATATATAGTATCTTACATGTATAGTAGATACATATATTACTATCCTGGTGAATTGGCAGCAAATGATCATTCCCATTTTGTTGATGCATGCACCACGATCTATTCCATGAATCCATTAGGTTCACCTCATGTTTTTAAATTACACACCTGGAGTTGTTATTGGTCATTAAATGGCCCTCATTCATCAATGCCTTTTTCCTCACAGGTTCTTGAAGTCATATCAGACAGGCCACCCACAATTATGAAGATCCTGGGGAGGGATAGGGAAGAAGGAGGTTGAAGGATAGAGGGACCAACTTCCCAGTGTGGACATCTCAAGGGCCCCACAAAATAACCCAACATCCTGGAGAAATAAACATTTTGGAATTGCCAGAAATATAATAGAACTGTGAGTAGTACATGAAGCAGCTATGTACATTGTGAAACCTAAGCCATAGGTTCTTTATTCCAAAACATAAAAATAGAAAATTTCCCATCAAGGTAACAAATCAAAACGAAGACAAGACATGCCAATTGATGGAGAGATCCTCATCACCCTAGGGTTTACTGCCGCTGTGGATCATCCTATTTATGCTACAGAAATAGCCAATATGTTGCACATAGGCCTCCACTGCAGGCATCACTAAACGATCTCAGAATGTTTTCCCAGAGAACTGAGAGAAGGGGAGAAGGGGAGATCAAGAATAGAATGAAAGTATCCGTTGTGCTGTTAAAAATAGTACTTTTTATGCATCATTCAAATGGCCCTGAGGTTGCATTAAAATTGCTGCTTCAAAATGTAATATACCCAATTTCATGTCCCATGCCTACCATAAAGCTGTTATGTGACCTTTCTCAAGGTCACATAATTTCTCTGGGCTTCTAATTCCCCTTCTGTAATGTGAAGATTAAACTGGATAACCTCCACAGCCGGTTCCCATTCTGACAGTTTCTAATTCTGCCTTTCCTTTTTACCTCACATCTAGTTATTCCAAGCCTCTATCTGTACTAACAACCAACCGTCTTGGGCAGCAGAAATCTAACCCCTACTCCTTAAAGGCACGTGAGTGGATTTGTAGCTCAAACAGCACAGTCCAATGGAAGTGCCCCAAGGGCCCATCTGGTCAGTGTCTTTGCCTCCTACCTTGGGCAAATATGTGCTAGATATAAAGCTGCAAGACAAATGATTGCCACCTTCAAAGTGGTAACATGAAAATCAAGATTCGCCTTGCCCTCTGTGGTTTCATTTCCTGCCCGGAAACAGAGCTCGGTGCTGCAGATGGGGCTTAAGATGACACAAACATTTCTAAGATAGCTTCTGGGTTCAGCATGGTTTCCTTTGCTATGAGATATGGGTAAACACTATAAAGGCTTTTCTGTTAGTGGGGTCAGGCAGAAAGCACAATTCAGATGGACTCACCTTGGATTTCCTACTTCTGGATGAAGTGAGTGTGAAGTGCACCCTGAAGTTTTGGTGTTCGGTGAAGCCCCTTCGGCAGTGGTTTCCAGTCTCGTGGAACCCAGTGGATAGGGAAAGAGGAGCCCCCCAAAGGGTTCCAGCCGGTAAGCAGCAGGTGTAAGGCATGAAACTGCGCTGAGCATCCCTCCAGGAGGACCAGAGCGTTGCCCCAGGCAGAGCCCACTGCCAGCTCAGCCACACTGGGGCAGTCTCTGTGGAGCAGTGAGCTCTGTATGTATATTTGTAAGGGCACATAACCCAGTACTTAAAAGCATGAATTATAAAGCCAGAGACCTGGGTTCGAGTTCCATTCCTGCCCCTTACCACCTCTGTGACTTGAGCCCACCAAGCCTCCGCTTCCTCAACCATAAAATCATGCTAATTGCAGAACCTAATCATAAGGGTTATTGTGGAGATTAAATAAAATAATGAGGGGCCAGCCCCATGGCTGAGTGGTTAAGTTCACGCACTCCGCTTCAGCAGGGCAGGGTTCACCAGTTTGGATCCCGGGCACGGACATACGCTCTGCTCATCAAGCCATGCTTGATGGCAGCATCCCACATAGAGGAACTAGAACCACTTGCAACTAGGATATACAACTATGTACTGGGGCTTTGGGGAGGGAAAAAAAGAAAGAGGAAGATTGCCAACAGATGTTAGCTCAGGGCCAATCTTCCAAAAAAAAGGCTAAAAAATAAAAATAAAAAAATAAGACAATGGATGTAAAGCCCTATGGTGTAGCAGCTAGCACACAGCGCTGCACTGAGCATACTTGAGCCTGAGACAAAAGGAAAAATCTGTACTACTGACCCTGTCTTTTTCAAAATCTTGATAGTTGTTTATCATGAATTTTTTGTATTAATTTTTATTTTTAAAAAATATTGCATTATAGCATTACCTATCTTGATTACTGAGGGGTTTTTGACATCCCTTAAATTTTGCACACTTGCCTAAGAACTCAGTAAATGTTGGTTGCCATCATTTTATCATCATCACACAATGACAGCACAACACAATTTAGCAATTAATTATCCGGTGTCTTGTATTAGTCATTGTTCCAAGTGCTTATGTCCTGTTTTTCCAACTAATCTGTATGCTCATTAAGGGCAGAAATTATGACATATGTCTTTTATCCCTAAAACTGCTGAGTACTAAGAGATTCAAGTAAGCACACGTCCAGTGATCTCTTGTAGCCCATGGTAGACAATTTGCCATTCTACTGTTCTCTAATTGTTTCATGTGTTTGAAAGTTTTTTCACGATCCTTGAGGGCAGAGATGACATCTGGTATTTATCTCAAGCTATGTCTGGCACAAAGCTGAGGGGACAGAATCAAAGAACTGGCAGGGACCTTTAAGTTCATCTAATCTCACCCGCTCACTTTATAAATAAATCATTTGATGCCCCAAAAGGTTGCATGATGAGGCCAAACCAACCAGTGATAGCACCAGGACAAGAATTCAGGTCTCCTGGGCTCTTCCTCCTTCAGTACTTTCAACATGTTCTTTTATCTCTCCACCCTCTTAAATAGCAAGCACAGAGTTCTGCATGTAGGAAAAATTCAATAAATGATGTAGGTTATTGATTTCTGGAACTTGACTAATCTTTGCTTAAAGAGAGAGTAGGGAGTCACTGCCTGGAAATGTACATGTGTATTTACCAACTCTTCATATCTCCTGGCTCAGTGTGGCAAGGTGGGTACGAGAACTGGATTTGGAGTCAGATAGCTCTGAGTCAAATCCAGGCTTCACTGCTTCCTAGCTATGTGACTTGGATGAAATTAAGTTTCTTAGCTTAATTTTCCTCATTCAAAATGTGAACATAATAATGGTACTTAACACATAGAATTGTGAAAAATTACACAAAACGAAGACATGTAAAGAGTATGGCAGACTGCCTAGCACATAGGAAATGTTCGACAAATATTAGCACTTGTCACTATTCTAAAAGCAAGCCCTCAGAGATAGGTGGGCTATAAGGGCAGATGCATACAGTTATATATATGGCTGTGTAATGGACCCACATTTTTATATTATGGTAGATAAAGATTGGGAGTGAGAGTTAAATTATCAGTCAAGTACTTATGATCATGCTATGTCTATCCCATGAAACCTCATAAATAATTCTACTACCCACTCTATTCTGTGGGATCTCAGGTCCATATAACCATGACAAGGACCCCACCCAATCACTCACCAGCTGACTAGCTCTTGAAATTTTACAGATTTCCAAAAGCACTGGGAGCCCAGGATAGTAGACTATAAAAAGAGACCTGTCATAGACTCAAGAATACCTAACTAAAATTCCATTTTTAGTTCCATTTCAAGAGAAAATAAACTACATTAGCAAGGATGACCAATCGATAAGCAGAAGCCCAGACAAATACAAGATACTCCATGACTTGAAATGTTGCCAGCAAAGCCTGGCACTACAAACAATGGATTTGAGCAACTCAGGGAAACCAGTTGTACCATTGAGTTCACACAACACCTCACCTACATCTAGTCTCTTTAGCCCTCAGCACAAAGCTGTTGATGAAAATAATCCATAACCAATCTATAAATGAAAATTTGGGAGAGTTTATTCTGAGCTAAAATGTGAGGACCATGGCCTGGGGCCTTTCTTCCTGAAAGAAGAAAGGGCACCAAAGAAGTGGGGTGTACAGAGTGGTTATATACCCCCAAAGAGGGTGCTTCACATATAATTGAAATGTGCCTTTTACAACAGTCGTAAGACTGCTCTGTCGACACAGCGATTGATGGACACAGCAGGTAGGTCGCTGTCTCGGTGGACACAGCAGAGTGGCAGGTCTGCTGTCTCGAGCTGGGTGGTCACAGGTGAGCTGGGTGGCCACAGGTGAGCACAGCAATCAGTTCCTAGCCTAAGGAAAGATGCTTTACCTTAAGGAAATGCCAATGTCGGGGGAAGTTGCATCTTTATCTTAAGCCCATTTGTCCTTGCCATAGGAAATGTTTAAAGCAGATATACAATGCGTGTTCAACGGCCACGGTCAGGCCCTTTCGGAAAAAAAAAAGTCAGGCTGAATTAGGTTTACACCAAATGGCTTCCTCATATACTCCAGTATATCCTATTACTTCCCATTTCAATTTGTCAAAGTAAACCTCTGAGCCCAAACTTACGTGACTCCACAGGAAGATGCAAGGTAGAAGTCTGTGGGGAAAGTATCCTGTTTTTTTAGTACTTAAAACTTGGGGGAAGAAACAACCTTGGATATCCCAAATTCCCAATCAAAGACCACAGTAGTTTGCATTTTTGCATCATCTTTATTCCAAAATTCTCAAACCACGTCAGTTTGTCCGGCCTTAGCATTTAAGAGAAGCAGCAAAGAGTTCACTGAGGCCACAAAACTTTAAAGAGCACTTAATATTTAAAGCACTTTGGCAAGAAAAATGAGGGAAAATATAAAACACAACTATTTATCATCCTGGGTCAAACCCTCCATTGGCAGTCTGAAAGTTCCTTTAAAATTCAAGGTTTCCTGGGGCAGGCCCCGTGGCCGAGTGGTTAAGTTGGCGCGCTCTGCTGCAGGCGGCCCAGTGTTTCGTTGGTTCGAATCCTGGGCGCAGACATGGCACCGCTCATCAAACCACACTGAGGCAGCGTCCCACATGCCATAACCGGAAGGACCCACAACGAAGAATATACAACTATGTACTGGGGGGCTTTGGGGAGAAAAAGGAAAAAATAAAATCTTTAAAAAAAAAAAATTCAAGGTTTCCCAAAAGCAGTATGATATCCTAAATTGGATCCTAAAACAGAAAAAATGGACATCAGTGGAAGAACTGGTGAAATCCAGAGTCCATATTCAGTTAACAGTGTAACACCAACGCTAATTTCTTAGTTTTGACAAATGCACTGTGGTTAAATTAGATGTTAGCATTTGGAGAAACCGAGTGCAGGGTATGTAGGATCTCTGTATTTATCTCTGTAACTTTTCTATAAATCTAAAATCATTCCAGAATTTATTCAAAAATTTATTTTTAAAGATTTAATTCTTTCCTTTTTCTCCCCAAAGCCCCCCAGTACATAGTTGTATATTTTTAGTTGTGAGTCCTTCTAGTTGTGGCATGTAGGACACCGCCTCAGCATGGCCTGACGAGCGGTGCCATGTCCGCGCCCAGGATCTGAACCAGCGAAGCCCTGGGCCGCCGCAGTGGAGCACACGAACTTAACCACTCGGCCATGGGGCCAGCCCCTGAAAATTTATTTTTAAAAAAGCAAAGTAATAATAAGAAGTTAAGATTTCTTTGCCGAAGAACCTTTGTTTGGTGGGTGGGAGAGGTGGGGATTATTATTCTCTTTCCCAATGAAAATTATATTAAAAGGACAAAAATCTCCATCCTTTTGCTAGAGATCAACCAAAAGATGGTGGCCAACTCCTTTTCTCCTCAAGGTAACGTGTCAGGAAGGTAAAGAGAGCTGGGAGCCCCAGGAGTTGGGCTTTCCAGTCCGTACAGAGATAATGATCTCTCTGTCACGAGTCCCTGTGGGGAATAAAGGACACAATGGATGTAGAGCACTTGACGAGTGTCAGGAGCCGGGTAAGTGGCATTTTCTTACGCTCCTTCTTAGGACATCCCCACCGGCAGTTCCTGTCAGCCCCTTAGGGAAACTCATAGAAGTTGCCCCTCTGGGTGGAAGGATGCTCTGTCTTGGCTGGGGGGTGGGGGGGAGGGGTGGGGCTCCCTGTCTTCCTGGCCTCCTGAGGACCCGCTGGATGTCTTCACCTGGACAGCAAGCTGTGGTCTCTCAGCTCGACTTCTAGAAAGCAGCTTGCACTCTGCTGGGCTCCTGCCAAGCCCCCTGGGACAGCTCTGTCCTTGTACCACTTTTTAAAGAACAGCCCACCCACTATTCTGTGGGGAGGATAAGAAAACAGAAAAACCTACCACTTACTTAACTGACTGACTTTTCAGTGGGAGTGAGAAGGCCAACCCGAGCTATGAGCTGAGGCTGGAGGTCCAGCCCCTGCCTCACAGAGTGGTACTGTGTAAAACCATAGAGTGGCTCATTTCTAGAGTGACCTTTGCTCCCCTTGGCTTAGCCCAACTTTAAGTACATCCACACTGACTCATTGTCTTTTGCTTCAAGGAAACTCTTAAATTAACTAGACCTCGTCATTGTGTGACAGTGTAGAGCCCATTTGCTCTTCCTGGCATTGTCTGGTCTTGCAGATAGAGAATATTTGGTGAAAGTCCCAAGGTTTTACGTCCTACCTCCACAGATTGTGAATTTTCTTGAATAATCTCCATTCCAAATCTTCTGCCTTATTGATCCTAGAAATGATCCAAATGTCCCAGAAATCTAAAGCATTTTAATATGGATTCTCCCTCAGACAATCTCGTCTACCTAAAGGTGGCCACGTGTTCTTGCCAGCCCATGGGCTTTCTTCAGAAGTGGTCAGGGTACATTGGGTATGTGGGTACTGTCAAGGACATTTCTCATTTTTTTTGCCTCTTAGCATCTGAATCCCCTTCCCACATTTGGGGAGTCCCTCTTTCTGTGAGGCAGAGCTGGTCTCCCTCTATGGAGACTAGCAATGATAGATGTTTGCTTACTAGCCTCCCTTGCATCTGGAGGGCTGGCCATGAACTAGGCTCTGCCAAACAAATGTACCCAGTCTAGATATCAAGTGGATTCCAACTCCTGGAGACCCTGTGCACAGCAGAGGGGAACCCTGTCCCGTCTTTTTGCACTCATCTTCTCATCTTCCTGCGCTACATCAGACGATGCTCCATTGCTATTCGTAGGATTTTCATGGCCAATTTTTTCAGAAGTAGTTGGCCAGGTCCTTCTTCCTAGTCTGTTTTAGTCTGGAAGCTCTGCTGAAACCTGTCCATCATAGGTGACCCTGCTGGCATTCGAAACACCAGTGACATAGCTTTCAGCAGCACAGCAACACGCAGTCGCTACAGTATGACAACCAACACACTAGGGTTGTGGTTCCCTGACCAGGAAACGGACCCAGACCATAGTGATGAGAGCGCCAGATCTTAACCACTAGACCACCAAGGCTAGCTAAAACTGGAAATTAGTCATACGAAAAAGCAGGGGTCACACAGAACTCTGTCAGTGGGGACAGCTCCGTTCAGCTTACTGACATACCAGTGGCGGCAGATTCAGGGGCAGTTTCCAGCATTTACCGTTGGTGCGGCATGGAGACAAGCTGCAGATTCTGTTCTCAGCAGGAGCAACACTGGATCCTTATCAGATCAGTTCTGCATCACATTTTGGATATTTTCCCTGGCCATATAGCCCCTGCGCCTGACCCTTTGACCTTTCTGGAAATTCAACGAGCCAGGGCCCACTTCACGTGTTAGCAACCTGTGTGGTCACCCGGGGTCCCAGGCTCAGCATCGTCCTATGCTTGGTTTAATGCTTTGCTGTCCATCTTCCAACTCTTTACATTTTTGACCAAGAGACTTCATATTTTCATTTTGCACTGGGCCCTGCAAATTATGTAGCCAGTCCTGCTGTGAGCTTGCTAGCATCCTTTGGCCAAGGAGTTCTTAATCTTTTGTTTGTCATAGAGCACTTTGGCTGTTGGGTGAAGCCTATGAAGCATATAAAGAATGTTTTTAAATGCACAAAATAAAATACATAGGAAGCCAATTATATTAAAATACAGTTAAAACACATTTTAAATAGCATAGTATGTATTATCATATTATGATGATATATGATAGCATAACATGTGGTTTTTTATTAGTGCATTAAATGAATCTGGTGGCAGATCTAATAACTGCTGTTATTGTAATGAGCATAAACAATATTTGGAATGTCTGCAATAACTGAAATGTGACTTGAAGATATCTATGATTTCTAAAGGTGGTAAAGTCACAGGTACCTGGTTTATTGTCTACATTCATAACTTAGGGAAATGTTAAATTCAGTGAGAGATTATTAAAACAAAAGTGATCCACCCAAGTCACAGAGCCCCTAAATTTTAATTAAAATTTAATTTAGTTTTAAAACATAATTAATTAAAATTTAATTTAAATAAATTCCCTTTCTGCTTCAATCAACCAAAGCTGTTATTTTGTTGCTTACGACACAGAAGCCTGTAGGATACAGTACTCAATGTGACCCAGGCCTTAGGACCAGCCCTGGGTACATAAGGGTTCTTCACAGAAAATAAGCAAACACAACACTCAGAGTGGCCCCAGGGGAGTCGAAGATGGGTCCAACACAGCCCTGCCCTCAGCCGTTAGGATCTTTGAGGAGAAAGTGTCAATGATGACACTCCAGGACACTGTCTGGAAAAGATATGACGAGCCTTATGTGTGTGTTATAAACCAAGCAATCTAGATGGCTGAGCAAGTGGAGATCCCTCCTAGCTGGGAAGATCAACCATTAACAATGGTTCTACATTATGAGAAGGGAGACAAGACACACAGCAGCGGAATCCTTGCTCCAGGGCCCACAGCAAGCTAACAGAATGTTGACGAGTCCCTTCCCCGATTTCCCAAATCCAGATCCAGGAGTCTTTGTTCTAGCGCAGATCACCTTTCAGGTATTTCAACACGAGTTTGTCTTTTGCTGATCTCAAAGGAAATATGATCAAAACGTGTCTCCGCCTGTACTATTCTCTTGTGCCCCTTCCCCTCCTCCTTTTAGGGAGGGAAGACTCAGAAGCCATTGGAGGCAAAGAGAATATTTATCTTTTGGACACACTTGAGAAGCCTGGGTTTGTTTAGCAAAAGTAGAAAACAATTCATTTGCAGCTATCCTGAACTTTTTAAAGTTGTTCCATATCCATTATTACACTGGAGTTCTGGGCATATATTATTATCCCTATTTTATAGATGAGGAAACTGAGGGTCAGAGAGGTTATGAAGTGCTCAAGGTCATAGAGCAAGGAAGAAAAAGCCAGGTTTCTTGCCTCTGAGCTCAGTGTCCTTTCCCCTGCGCGTTATCTTTCCTACGAGCAGATGATAACAAAAGGGGATTCTGTCTCTGAAAGGGAAGTACCTTCATGCACATCATCTAAAAACCAAGATACCCACAGCCCCAATTTTGAAGAGCAGGTGTCAGCTAAGAGGAGAGAGGCTCAAAAAAGAACACAGATCACTGAATCCTCTGGCCTTGAGTAGGCTTCAACTTGGGCCTCCAACAGAGGACAGAATTCCCTTGGCCAGTGACCAGCGCCTAGAGTCCTTCCCATTCCTGCCTGGGAGCTATGCTCATAACAACAGCAGCAGCAGGAAAAGGGCTTCATGAACATAAAAATAAACAAACTTTCTATTTTTAGCAGGGCTGCAGCTGTAAGAGCTTCACTATTTGCTTTTTAGCTGCAGCATTCTGCGGGAAGAGAAGCAAGTGTGGAGGGGATGGCAGACGAGGACAACTAGGGACAGTCACACTGGGAGCCAAATTTTCCATTGCTGAGCCTAATTACACACAGGCCACAGAAACCAAGGTCCAGCCTGGAAGTCTCTGGAGTCTACAGGTCTGGGAAAACTGGAGAGCGTCAACCAGGAAGCTGGCCCATGATTGGGCTCTTTTCTGGCCATATATAGAAATAAATAATCTTTTACCCAAATGGTTTTTAGAGCCACTGAAAACCGTGCTGCCTAGCGACTTCACCGGAGGAGTGGACGATAAGCTTGTAGGTGGAAACATTTTCCGCTTAATTTAGGCTCGAGTTGGAACCTGTATGAATCTTGAAGGAACTCAGATCCAGCATCTTCCAGGCTCCAACATTGTGTCGAGAATTCTCAACAGGCCTGCAGTGTTTTCCCCGGCACCCTCGCTGAGGGCTGGCAACATCAGGAACTTGAGAAAGGACGACCGCAGTGCTGGAGGTGGGGAATATAGGAGGTTTCTGTTTGCCTGGAACAGAATTGGACATTGTGAGAAGAGTTCCAAGGCCACCACAGAGGAGGGCAGAAAGGTCCTTTTCTTGTAAAGATCGCAGTGGCTTTAGGAAGGGTACACCTGATCTGATCTCAGAAATGCCTCTGTAGCCGGGCCTTACTCTGACCCCACATCATGTTCTTCCCCCTCTCGTGTCCCTTTTCACACACAGTTCCAACAATAATTCCAGTTATTTGTGAGGAGACAGAATTGCAGACCCCAAGCAGTACCGAGGAAGGAAAGAACCCAGTGCTTCGTGCACTCACAGGAGACAAGTGCACGTGGAAGGCGTCACGCTCTTCCATGCTTGCAGAAAGCCTCCACAACTCCCCAGATGTGGCCTTACAGCTGAAGGTCTTCATACAGTGACAAATGTTTATTGAGCACCTCACTGCACCATCCCTGCTCACACAGAGCTCACAGTCCAGTGTGGGGAGCAAAGAACCAGCGACTGCATGACCGCGGGGCAGGCTTTACAATGGGTAAGCACAGAGTCCTGCAGGAATACGAAGAGCTGCCTTCTACCTCAGTCTTGGGGAGTCAGGATCTTTTCAGAGGAGATGGTGGCTGAGCTGGGACCCAGGCATGTAGAGATTAGGTAGGGGTAAGAATTACTCCTCAAATGCTCCCGTGTAAGGATAGCTGTGAAATGATAACACGGCAAGAGAACATAGCTAAACTATACAAGAACTTAACCCCAGCACCTCAAAGATAGTTGATTTCCACCTGCCAATAACATTTCATGTTACCCAATAACGTTACTGGGCAAACCAATTGCTGTTGAATCATAAGAAAAAAGTATCATAATCTATTTGAACATGGGTTTCCATAGCTAACAATGTAAACCCTAGAATCTTGGGTTTGGATGAGAAGGGTTACCAAATTTTCTCACCAGGTATAGCAATCCCTTCTATAGCATCCTTGCCAGGTGGTCACACAGCCTCTGCTCAAATTGTCCAGTGATGGAGAACTCTGCACTCATCAAGGCAACTAGTTGCTTAGTTATTTTTACAGGCAGGAGCTAGAGTATATAGTGGCCTCCAACCAGGCTAGAGTTTCTAACCACAGTCTTCCAGTCTGTCCATACTCCAATAAATCCTACAAAAGGCCACCAGATTAACTTTCTTTAAGAGTGGTCAGTCCACTGTTGGAAATCTGCAGTGACTCCAACTACCAACATACAAATTCTAATCTCGTTCTAAAAGACTAGAATAGCCCCTATAAAATATAACATGGCGGGGCCAGCCCAGTGGCACAGCGGTTGGGTTTGGACGTTCTGCTTCGATGGCAGCTCAGGGTTCGCCGGTTTGAATCCCAGGTGTGGACATGGCACCGCTTGGCAAGCCATGCTAGGGTAGCCATCCCACATGTAAAGTAGCGGAAGGTGGGCACGGATGTTAGCTCAGGGCCAGTCTTCCTCAGCAAAAAGAGGAGGATTGGCAGCAGATGTTAGCTCAGGGCTAAACTTCCTCAAAAAAAAAAAACAGAGAAAAATATAACATTGGGGGCCAGCCCCACAGCCAAGTGGTTAAGTTCATGTGCTCCACTTCACTAGCACGGGGTTTGCCAGTTTGGATCCTGGGCATGGACCTACACACTGCTCATCAAGCCATGCCCTGGTGGCATCCCACATAGAAGAACTAGAATGACCTACAACTAGGATATACAACTATGTTCTGGGACTTTGGGGAGAAAAGAAAAAAAGAGGAAGATTGGCAACAGATGTTAGCTCAGGGCCAATCTTCAAAAAAAAAATGCCATAACCAATTTTTTTTTTTTTTACTGTAACATGGGTTATCTTCAGTCACCAGGTTTTTGGATGATATTTTGTTTTTTTCCTTCATACTTTTGAGTCTTTTCTTAGTTTTCTGCATTAGAGAGAGAGAGAGAGAGAGAGATTGAGAAAGGATCGTCAAATAATTAATGTTACTCACAAAAAAAAATCCGACCATGTTTATTGCTTCTCCACATCTTGGTTCACATTATGCCCAACCTAGAAACCTTTCCCTCTCTTTCCCCTTCTTCAAATTCTTCTGCACCTCCTAGATTCTGGCCAACGCACCTCTCTCAGGAAGTTAGGCTCCAGCTCTTACTGCCCTTAAATCCAAATTACAAAATTTAGCACTTCATTATAAGCAATTTTCTACTATTTGCCAATCATTTCATGAGTCAGTTCCATGTTAGACTGTAAATTCCTTAAGGCCGCGTCATAGTGCCTACCTAGCACAATGCGGAGGTTATTATGGATTCTCCATAAATGTTCACTAGTGGGTGGATGAAATTCCATTGGGTTGTATTTATTAGCTCAGTTGGTTAGAAAACAATTCTAATGGTTTGAGCACAGCTCTAATAAGTCTCATAAGTCATCTGATCCTACGCTTCTCAAACTGGGGTGCCCACATCCCTGGAGGTATATGGAAAAGTATGCCAAGTGTATATGAAGCCACAAGATATTAAACAATGTCTTCCTCAAGCAAAAATTTCCTACCATGTAAGGATAATGTAGTGGAAAAGTTTGAGAAGTACTTTTGTATCCCATGTTTTTCTAAGTGCAAGAATTCCCTCCAAGGCTAATATCCAGATTCTGTTTGAGTTTATCAGCTCAGGCTCTGCTTCTAGATACTTTCAGATGACCAATAGGTCTATATCCCACCAAGAGATGTTCCTGGGATGTATCATTCATCCTGCATGCCACAATGTAGAGCCCACTGGTCTAGGAGGCAAAACACCCTGGTTCTAATCTAATTATGCAACCACTGTGGGCAACCAGCCTCCTGAAGCCCCAGCTTCTCATCTACCCTGCCGTCCTAACGAACATTGAGTTACATTAAATAACACATGTGAAAAGTCTTCGTAAACTGAAAATTACACGCAGGCTCCGGTATTATTGCTGTTGCTATCATCCCGGCATGAGTTAATTCCATTGTGCTCCACAGACACAGGCGCTGTTTCCCAAACCAGTTCAGTTGATTAAGGCGGGTAGCAGTGGAGCTCTGAATTCAGAAAGTTCTGGGTTGAAACCTGACTCTAGCATAAGCTCTATCAGACTACAGTCTCATCCATTTTTGTCTATCTCATGTTTCGCACGGTACTAGGAACATACATGTGCTGAACAAATGTGTTTCTAACAATTTGTTGGAATCTCTGTCTGCCAGCAACCTGATCTATGACGAATTTTTAAATTTTCCAAATCTCAGTCTGCTCATCTACTAGACTGATATAATAGTATCTCATAGTGTTGTTGGAAATTTACAGGCAGTATGCATAAGCTGCCTCGCACAGTGCCTGAAACATAGTCAATTTCTGCAGTTAGGTAAATGAAGATTATCCCATTATTTTGTCTTTACGTCAGCACTTCCTTTCACCTGTTAAGAAAGAGCCAACCTAGAGAAAGGAAGTTTGTTTGTGGCAACACTGACGTTCTGAGTCACTGAACTAGTTAAGGAAGAAAATTTCAAAGGCACAGTCACTTTGTGGGCCCTCCAGGCAAGAGGAATAAACAATTTCAGCCTTCACAAAAACTTCTGCCAGAGTGAGTGTGCTGGGCAGGGCAAGCTGGGGCTGCCCAGGCGTCTCTCTCACAAAGCGACAAGAAATGTTTTACCTAGTCCATGGAAATGCTATATGAAACCCACACCATGGGCTCACTCAATAAATTGATAAGTAAACCCAACCCCAAGGGAAGAGCAGAAGACGAGGAGAACCACAAAGAGAGATGAAATGAGAACTCTGTGGGGCCCTCCTCCCATCCCGAGACCCCTGCCAGGAAAATGGAATCCGGAGGCCCTTGTTTACATTTGAACAACGACAATGCTGAATCCCAACAAAAGGGCCCTGAACAGCAGTGCCCGCCAGTCTACCACGGCCAGCGATAGTGCTGTAGAAAGAGCTTTCAAGGCACAACTCTGGGGGCCGGAGCCAGAAACAGAAAATGAAAACTGAGCCCCTTCATGTGCCGTAAGTACAGACAATGCGCCACCTGCCCCACTACTGGAAGGCGCAGGGCGGGGCACACTATCTCTGGAACTTACAGGAGCGCTACAGAAAACATGAAGCGCGTCAGGCAGGGGAACGTGGATGAGTAGGGCAACACTTGGATTATTTGAGGACACATCCAAGAGTTTCCTAAACTTCCCCTGAGGCCAAGATTGGGAGTTACAGCCCATAAAATTAACCTTTTCCCTGGCATCCTGGATGCAGCATTGAAGACATTTTGGACGTCGCATTCAAAAGACTTCCTCAAAAAAGTATATTATCACTGCTCTTTTCATTGGAGCTTTCATATTAGAGCAATTTATGTCAGAATTAGACAGTTTAGCAGGAAAGTTTTCGACAGAAATCTAATCATAAGAGATAAATACAATGACTGATGTGAAAACAGGCTCTCAGAATCTGTTTAGAAGTCCAAAGCCAAAATGAAAAGGCAAGGCATTTTAAAAGGGCTGTAAAAGGTGTAGGGGGAGTGGGGCAGAGGAAATATTTTCTTACAATGGCTATAATTAAGCTGGAAAACTCACTGTTTTTTGGGTAACCCACTAAAACTGAACACACATGAGACTAAAAAGACAAGACAGTATGTGCAGAAAACGTTTGGCTAAGGGAAAAAGAACAAAGTTTTGCTCCCTTCATGACGCAAAGGCCACAGAGTCTGCAGAATTAGGGAGGTAGCATTGGTGATGCCCACAAGTTCAAATCCAAGCTCTATGGAGGCCATGACTCTCGCCCACAAAGACCCACACGTAGGCACAGTGTAAGGGCCCATTTAGTCATCCTGCTCTCCCAACCACATGGAGTCTATCTCAGCTTTCTGCAGCTCTCCTCTACGGCTCTGCCATTCACACATCTGTCCAAACCCTTCTGGAATCCATTTATGTCGCCAGCTTGTGCCACCTCTGGGAGATAATCCATTCCATAAATTCCTCGCCTGCTGCGTGGTGTAGTATTTCCACTGACTAGTCCTGAACTTGCCTCCTTCCTGGTTCCAAGGCACTGCTATCTTTCAGGATCTGATGAACAAGTCTGTGCTCATCTTATCCACACCATTTATAGGCTGCTCATTTCCTCCTAACAGCCTGCACCTTGTCAGCAGCGCTTCTAACTTCTAGCTGGTTTCTCAGAGCACCCAGGCTATCACTCAAGGACTTCTGTGGCCCCATTTATGCTTCCCGACCCTCACCCAAGTGTTGTAGACAAGAATACACCACAGTTTTAGGTGAGAGTAAGACAATGTTCTCAATTTCATACTTTCCATACATGAAGAATACACCCATTTTTTGGGAAGCACTGTCCTGGGGGTAAACACACTATATTTGAACTTATTCTGGACTCAGGGAGTTTGCAAACTGATGGGAGAGTGTCTGCAAGCAGCACAGGGATAAATGCTGGCCAGTAGTGCAAGGCCACCTGTCTGAACAGGGCACAGCCCGGAAGGAAAAGCAGTATAGGCAGACCTTGCCTTCACAGCAGGCTACGGTTCTATAATAAATACCCTATTGATTTTCACAGCACTCTGTGAACATACTGATGCGAAACCATAGCTTAGCAGGTGCTAAAGTTAGTGAGGGGTAGTCACTCAAATTTCCAGTCTCAGTTCACAAATCTGCTTATTTTGGATTTTCTTTTTTAATTAGATGTTAATGCTCTGTTTCACTCCATTTAGAGCCCATTAACCTCTTGACCACCTTTAAATATCTTTACTGAAAACATGAAAAATAATGAGGATTAAGCAAAATGTAACAACACTGTGGTTGCCTGGGGTCATTCATGAGTTCATCAGAGTTGGGATTTCGGGCCAAGAGAATAAAATAGTAGGTGGTGCTCTAACTTGCTTGTTCGTAAGGGTTGCATCATCCACCCGGAGTGAGAACATCTTGGTCAGATACCCACTTCTTTACTTCTGCCATAATTGCATCTTCCTAGTAGTATCAGTTCCCCAACAGACTTTGCAGCCTTGGCAATCCAGTGTGAGCCAATCTGCCATCTTGCTCACCTATGAGTCACTAATTTCTCTGCCACAGAAGCTGTTGGCTTTCCTCACTCACTAACAGACACATCACAGAGATATCACCTTTTGGGTAGGCCTCTAGATTTTCTTTCTACCACTGACAGCCATGTCCACGAAGTCCTGAGCTCAAGTCAGTTTTCACAGTTTCTCTCAGTTAGTTTCTTTCTGTTTTCTCTTACAAGCAACCCTAAATAATTGTCACATAGCCACAGTCAATCTGTAATGCTGCTCTAGATTCCCAGGAAAGTATTTTCGGTAGGCTTCCCTCAATAGGCCTCATTCCAGGCCTGAACATTACCCCTGCTCAAGTGTGGAATTCTTCCGCAGAAGGCAATTTTTTCCTCGACCTGATGATATAGTGGTAAAAGGATGGATGGGGGAGTTGGAAACACTTGGACACAAACTGGGCTCCACCATTTATGAGTTATGTGGCTTTGAGGAAGTTACTTAACTTCTCTGAACCTCAGTTTCCTCATCTGTGAAATGAGGCTAATACTACATCTCATGAATGTGTTGTGAAAGATTGAATGATACGTTATGCGTAAAGCTCCTGGCCCAGTGTCTAGTGTCCTTCCTTAACATGGAAGCAAATATTCCAAATATCCCGAATCCTTAGGCCGCCATTCAAGGCTTCACTGCCAGCCCCTCAGGCCTGTCTTCCTCAACGCTCTGTTAGACATTATACTCTGGCTTTAAGCTCCAGGAGTGTTAGAGGAACCAACTCTATGTAGGTGGACAACCGTAAGCTCAAAGCGTGATTACAGATTGAGCTTTTCCCATCTTGGAAAACACATCTACCGAGGGAAGCCCCTCAGTCAGGACGCTTCCAAGCAGTCTTTCAAGCCCAACCTTCCAACCTCTATTGACCCCACCTCACTACTTGTTAGCCCACCTGCTTGAAGGCCCCCTTCCTCATCCTTGTTCAAGTCCAGACTGAGTTCACTCAACCCGGATTTCTGGGAAGAGGGTCTCATCTAAACTCCTTCCACTGGAAGAAAACTGGTTTTTCTCTCTTAATCATCCTTGGCATTCTGACTGGAGGGCTGGGTTTTCTCTTTGGCCTTTCAGCTCAGAGCCCTTTGGTTTCTCCTGCACTAACAGAAAGGGATCTCTTGTTCCTCAGTGAAAACAGTTGGCTGCACCAGTCCTTTTAATGTCCACATGCAGAGGCCAAAGGACACCAGCACTCAAGCACAGGAGGGGGAGGGCAGGACCTGGCTAAGCACCTGGCATCTGAGCACTTGGGTACCTGGCAGAAACAGTCAAGACGGCAGTATCTCAGGTCCATGTCACGGAAGGACTTCCCGAGATGACTCTGAGGAAGATGCTCCCAGGCCAGGACTCGGCATCACCTCCCTTCCCACACACGGTAACCTTAGACACTGAGCAAGTTCTCTGCCCTTGGGCATCAGAAGCTTTGTGTCTGGAGCCCTGCATCCAGCCCTGGGCCAGGCCTCTCCTTTTCTAGCCTTCCAGGCGCTGGAAATCAGACCCAGGGAGATCTGAATAAGAAATGGACAGACGGCAACTCATGATGAGAGGGGAAGAAACTCTGAGAAGTCTGAAGACAGTTTCCCCCTCCATCTCTGCTTCTGACAGCTGCCGTTGGGGCGTAGTTTTCCCCCCCCCCGAAGCCTTCAGTGAGCCGCACAAAGACTTTTCGGAGATGTTGCTGCACCCCACTGAGCACACAGCCTTGTCTAGAAGAGCCTGTCGTTTTTGTTGCCCAGATAAGGCATGGGAGCCTCCACCCAATCTGTCCCGTGGCCTCCCTCTCCAATGCCTCCCACCCTTTTTCCAAGAAGGCTGCTGTAGTAGGCAGCACTGGGCTGTTTTCACTTAAGGCGAGTTTGCCGCGAATCATGTCTCAAGTCTCTGGGAACTTCTGCGCATTTGTGAAAACGACCGGGACCGGCTCCGCCGGCGAGGAGCGCGCCTGTGTCCTGCAGGAGGCGTGTTCCGGGACGGAGGGGCACGAACACGTAACGGCGGGGGCGGGGAGGGGTAACTGGCGGGAAGACGCGGAGGGAGGGCGCATCTGGGGCGTGTGCGCCCCAATCCGAGGGCACCCGTGGTCTGGGTGCCCCGCGCGCAGAGCCTGGGCCGGGCCCAGGGTGCGGGAGAGAGCGCGAGTGTGATTCAGGAAGTTGAGTTTCTGACATCAGGGGCAGGACGGAGTTGGAGTGAAACCTCAAAAATGCGAGGCGGCGGCCAGCGGGAGGGCAGGGAACACAGAGGGCGCCACTCTCCCGACGGGCGGCAGGTAGGCGCGGCGCGGGGCGGCCCCCGCTGACCCCGCCACCCCAGAGTCGGCTCCGCGTGGGCCGGCGGGGCCTTCGGGAAGGAAACGCGGACCTCGCCCCCAGTCCTGATCGCTGTCAGACGGGAGCCCCGGGGATCCCTGGGCGACCCGCCTGCAGGAAGCTCGCCGGTGGACTGAAAGGTGAGTCTCAAGACTTTCTGTGGTTGTTGTGGGTTTTTTTAGATACAGTTTAAGCTGCCCTTTGTTTGGAAGGGGACTTCCCACTCACATGTTTCTTTAGAAGGATGAGACCAGCCCCAGAGAAAAGGAAGATTTAAGGGTTATTTCTAAATAGCCTCCTGCCTCTTCACACCTTCGCTTCTAGTTTGTTCTCCTTCGCGAGGACCCTCGGCTCTCTTCCATCTGTTTCTGGGTTCCTAGGGGCCCTGGGGTGCAGTGCTCTGACGCCAGTTGACACAGCTGCCCATAGGAGCGGCTGCAAAGGGACAGATGAACGTTCTGTGTGCTACTGAAAAACTCAAGGCCTGAGACTGTCCAAAAAGTATCCTGGGTTTAGCTCTTTCTAAATTATTCTAGGTGAAGCCAGATTTTCAATGGGGCTAAGAAACTGGCCAAAACGAAAATATGGCCTGGAGCCAGGAGTGGGATGGGAACCTGTCTGCTATTCCCTGAGCTCCTGAGGATTTGCTGTGGCACATATTGCTTCCCAACTTCTTTGAATCTCTGAATGGTCCCACTCCCAGCCCCCCACCCCATCTGTGAAGGTAGAATGGAGGACACAATTAACCCTGTTTCCCTAGTGTTTTGAAGAGCTTCACAGAAGTACATTATGTAATAATGGAGTTAAATACACTATAGCTGTTAGCTAGTAGGAAAGCCAGTCCTGCCTAACCGAAAGGGAAACCGAAGCAGACAAGCACGGCGTCATTTCACCGACGATGCTGGCAACCAGTGTGCTAGGATTGCTGCTCCACGGCAATGCTCCACAGATTCTGTTGAATGAGGAAGGGGAGAGAGAGTGCACTTGATCATCCCAGGAGCCCCTTCCTTCCAAATCTGCTGCGTTTCATTCACTCAGCTAAAGTTCATAGGACCCTGAAGCTAATTTTGAGGAACCCTCATTCTGAAGTCCTGTTGGATAATGGGAGAGCCTTGAGTTGTAAGGAGCAGGGCTTAAAAAGTAGTGTTGATGCGTCTTGTTCCTAACCCTTTTACAAATAGTTTGCAAATTCCATCTAAAGAATTCAGCAAAGATCTTGCCATGACCTCCTCGTCTGATGTGCCTTCTCTTTGCCCAGTGCTGGGCTGGGGAGGCCGCTGTACTGGAAAGTCTGATCAGGTCCTTCATTTCCTCTGAAATTCGGGCTCCCCATCCCCACCCCACACACAGTTTTAGGAAAGAAATGCATTGCACATATGTTTCTCCAGCCTCCTTACTTTGTCAATATTTAGCCTGTAGAATACAGAAAGGATGACTTCTGCCCTTTGCCCTCAGGACTAAACCCAAGAGAATAAGCAACACTCAACAAGCTGCATTACTGATTTCATCCAAGAGGGCGGTACATCCACCCCATCCATTTATTCAACATTTACTGTAGCTTCTGTGTCCCAGGTAGTGTGACAGGACTGGGGAGTCAAAAGATAATGAGACAGTTTCTGCTTTTAAAGCCCCACAGGCTGATAAACACTTTGAGACAGATACAGAAATAAACTCGTGTTTAGAATACGGTCATGCACTGCATAACGATGTGTCAGCCAGTGACGGACCACATAGACAACAGTGGTCCCATAAGATTAGTACCATATAGCCTAGGTGTGTAGCAGGTTATACCATCTAGGTTTGGGTAAGGACGCTCCATGATGCTCGCACAACGACGCAATCACGTAACAATGCATTTCTCAGAACTATCCACATCATTAAACAACACATGACTGTCCTACACATCGTAATAGCAGAAGCTGTGGGACGTTGAAACAATCCAAAGGAGGGAGTGATAAAGTCCCCCAGGAGTTACTGGGAAGTCAGCACTGCAGAAGTGATGGATGAGCAGGGTGTTGAAAATGATTAGAGTGCCCAGGGAAGGAGTATCTTAGGCAGAGGAGAGAGTATAGGCCAAGTCAGTGGCAGGTTGTGGGAATTGCAAGTATTGGGGATTGAGCTGCTACTAAGAACGGTGAGGTCTCTCCTGTGGCAGTGGGAAGTCAGCTTTGGGTTTTAGGCAGAGAAACAGTATGGTCAGATTTGGAGAGAGAGCTAATGGCCGGCTTGGAGAGATGGGAAGCAGAGAGAAGGAGGACTCAACTAACATAAAGGCAGTGGGAACTAAGGAAAGAGAATGGATTTCAGGGGTGTCTAGGAAGTAGAGTCAAAAGTACCTGATGACCAAGTGTGTGTGGTGAGGGAGCAGTGAGTGGAACAGAGGATGATTGTAAGGTGTTGAGCTAGGGCTGGGAGATGCATCGTGATGCCCGTAATGGAAATCTCACGAACTACAGGAGGAGTGGGCCTGGGAAGGGGATTGTGGGAGAAGAAGGTGATGAACACTTTAGACACACTTACGCTGAATATGCTCAGGAGGTGTCCAGGTGGAGAGATATGGGAGGCAGTGGGTGTTGAGTCTGGAGCTCAGGGAGAGGTGGAGGCTGCTCCAATTTAACCATCTCAGATGTTGTACTGAAAAGCAGTGTTGCAGGCAGCTCAAGAGGCCTGTGATAACACCATCAGTGAGACCATGTTGACGCTGAAGAGTCTTGGATTTGTCAGTAGTGGCCGACAGGCATTATTTTCATGCCGTATGGTGACTTCTACATGACTCTTTCTGAATTCCTAAGGCTTTCTCAGGATGCCTTGCAGGGTGATACCTAAAGTGTTGGAGAGAATCCTGGGTTAAATGCACACTGGGTTGGAACACATCAGGCTTCCCTGATTGGGACAGAGGAAAACCACAGATATGGCCAAGCCATCAACCGATGCTCAGACTCAGGGCCACTGCTGGTTTAACCAGCACCTTAGTGAGGATTAGAAAAAAGCGTCCCCTCTGGGTGGACTCAGCTGCAAGTGGGATGGGTCCATGGCCTAGCCAGTGGAAAACTGCATTTACAGATGCATTTAACCAAACAAGCAAATCCCCAGGAATCACTCCCCGGTGTGAGAAATGAATGCTTTAGTTTAATTGTAAGATCTACCAAGGCCTCTCCAGAACTGATACCCCAAGTCTGCTTATTGCACCATGTGGGAGAGTCCTACCTTCATTAAAACAAGATGACTTTCTCAAACTAATTCTAAACCCCTATAGCATGGTACTTTAGGTCTGGCTGCCAGTGCCCAGATCACAATCTTATATGACCTGGTGTGGAAAAAAAAACCCTCAAACTTGGAGCTAGACAGACATGGGTTCAATTCTTGCCTTGACCCCTATTAGCTTCCCTTGAACAAGTTTTTGAATCTCTCAGCTTCATTTCTCTTGTATTTAAAATGGGGATAATTATTACTCACCAGGGCAATGGTTAGAATCAGAATCAAATCGAAAAAGAAAGTACATTTCATGTGCTACATAAATTGTAAGGTTCTATAAAAATGTGAGGGGTTTTATTATCATTAATAATGATTACTAATGCCTCTTGAAGCTACCAAATCAAATGGATTGTGTAGGTGTAGGATCCGGGCAGCATCTTAGGCCCAGACTTGCAGCTTTTTGACTGTATGAAATATTTTAAGGCAGTAGTTATAAAAGTCTCCTGCCGTCATATCAATGGCATGCATCTCTTCTGGCCCCTTCTCTTTTTTCTCCTTACCTAAAGTGGTCAGAGGCCACAGCAGTGAATCCTCTACTAATGCTGATGCAGGTTGTACACTGCACAAGGACTCCTGGGAGCTGATGGGGCTGAAAGCAGCCAGTTTTCCACTGGCTAGGCCATGGACCCATCCCACTTGCAGCTGAGTCCACCCAGAGGGGACGCTTTTTTCTAATCCTCACTAAGGTGCTGGTTAAACCAGCAGTGGCCCTGAGTCTGAGCATCAGTTGATGGCTTGGCCATATCTGTGGTTTTCCTCTGTCCCAATCAGGGAAGCCTGATGTGTTCCAACCCAGTGAAACTGGAATTTTATGCCAGCATCAAAACTTTCAAGTAAACAGACTTCTGTTTGGGGCTGACTGTTGATGAAGAACAGGAAGTAACCACAGACTCAAAGACTTCAAATGAAAAAACACTTCAGAGATGAGCCGGCCCCACCCCCTCACTTCAGAGATGAGGGAAGGTTCAGGGAGGTGAAGTGTGTGCCCAGGGCAACAGCTGGTCAATGGAGGGACCAGAATCCAAGCTCTCTCTTTCTCCATTCAGGAAAAGTGGACACCCTTGAGGGTTTCTATCACTCAGACCTTCTGTCCCTCACACACGGGCACTCAAATGCTGGCAGAGAGGTCAAATGAAAGACGGCCTTGAAGGCTGAATCTTCCCCGACTGGCCTCTGGGGGAAACTACGAGCAGATCCTCGAGACATGTGGGCAGATCTCATCCTTTCAGGCAGTCTCCATACCACACCCATCCCTCCTGTCTCCTCCACTTCAGTCCTTAAGCTTTTCTCAAGAATCCCAAAGACCCGTCAAGAAGGGAAACAGCGTTGGGTGCCTTAATGAACGACAACCCTTTTAGTGTTTTGTGAAATTTGTCATAAAGACTGTTTTCAAACCAGTGGATGGGTCAGCAGTACGCATCAAATATTGATCTACAACTTACCGTTCAATGAGAAAGCTCCAAGCCAATCAAAGAAGGTCCTGAGGCTCCTCACAGGCACAGTAAGAGAGGTGAAACAGCCACGGGTAGACTTTTTCCCTTTCCAAGCAGCAAAAGGAAAATCTTTGAAGTTCTTTGAAGGGCCATCCCCGGGGCTGCATGACCAGGTCAGGTTTCTGACTTTTCTCCCACATCCGCGTGAGCCATCTGAAGAGAGCACCACCTGGGCACGTGAGTGGACCTTTTGTGGAGAGTGGGCAAGGGTAGCTGAGTTCCAAAATGAACTTCACACGAACCAAGATTCCTTTCCCAGGGCAACTCCCAAGGGGCCGTGGCAGTGTCCAAACTCAATCCCCGCCTCTGGGAAGAGACTTGCTCCCACGATTGTGAGCAAGCTGCTCCATGGAGTTGTTGCTAAAAAATGAGAGAAAACCTCATCATTGCTGTATGTCTTGGTCGAAATTGAAGATTGTGTTTGTAAGGCATGCCAGGCTTGTCGTTGCTATTCACTGTCTATAACTTCTCCCTGCTAGGATGTTTTCCAGTTGACTTTTACTCTCCTCAAATACAACCCTAATTTCAAGCCAGATGGGCTTAAGGAAAGCCCATCAGCAATTTCTTTCCATTTTCTGCAGGTCATAAAAGAAAATTGGCAGAAGAGAGGGAAAAAATATAACAGCAATGAGGATAGTTGCATGTAATCGTACTTTTAGTCTTCAAATTGTCCTGAGGAGGAAAAGTTGGGGGTCCACAAGTTTTGAGATGGATGTAGGGTGGGGGTTGAAGGCAGAGAAAATCAATGGAAATGAGAAAGTTCCATTAGCTTTAGCATTATGGAACAGAATGGCACACAGTAGACATGCTGTGTCTTAACCTAAATGTCTTGTGACCGTGGCCACCTTAAACAAGAGAAAAGAATGCTGCCATGTGAGTCAGGAGCTAGCTTTTTCCACCCCAGCCTGACTAAGATCCTGAGTCTGTGTCCTTCTGCTTGTGATTTCTAATCTGAGATTCTTAAGCAGCTCCACCAATGGGACAATGTGCCAGCTTTCAAAAGCCCCCCTGCTGTAAAAGCCCTGGCCGTAGCCCGGAGGCTCCAGAGAGCCACTCATGCACGCCGGCCTGAAATCACCCAGAAACTAACACTGGGGCCAAAGTGACCTTCCCAGTGATTAGGGATCCAGAGTAAACAAATGTTCATCCAACCGTCATTGGCTCCCATGAGTTTTTAGTATGCGTGCTAGGCTCTCAAGAGCCATTTGTGGGAATAGTGGTGCTAAGAATCTGAGGCACATAAAAATGACAGTCATTGTTGCCTCCCAGCCTCCAGGTTTCTTTATGAGCGTATCACAGTTGTTCATTCAACGTCATGCTAGGCAGAAGTGGCAAAGCTGAAAGACAGCACGCCACTCTTAAGGCCAGCCCTGCAGACTTACCCCATCTCTCCAGACCCTTTCTTATAAACGACTGATGGCTTCCACCCTCCCTTCTCTCTCCCTAGCTTCCACTCGTGACCTGAAACATCCCCTCCCACCCAAGGCCCACAGTCTGCTGACTAGCAATTGCCAGCGCAGCACGGCAGTGGCCTAGATTAAAACCTCCAGGCTCGTTACATAGGTGACCCACACCATCCCCTAATGAAACCTCCACTGGGACGGGGAGCACATTTGCACACGACACCATCCAGACAAGACCTGCTCAGAGCCCTCCTGGTTTCCAAATTAGAAACTCTGATTCCGCCCTGTGGGATATTTGGCCCAAAGCCTTCTTTGATTCAGAAAAAGGCAATGATGGGCCAGGTGCGTAAGGATACTTGCTGATTTCCAACTACTGTGTGTTTTGTGGTTTGCATGAGGATATTATTGGCCCCTCTGAGGATAGAGCTGATTATTACTGTGTTTTTGATGGATCGATGGCACAGATTTCCACAGCTGGCCTTGGAAAGAGTATCTCATTTCCAGACAGAGGCACTGTATTTCCCCCACCCTGTCTGGGACAAGGGGAGGGGACACAGTCACCGAGCATGTGCCACATGGGGAAGAAGATCTGATGCTCCTGACTGATATTTTCCAGGAGTAAGTTTTCAGTGGTTTAAAGAATATTATTCCTTTAATAAGGAATACTTAAACCACTGAGGTGTGTGGTCCTTCAACATTTGGTACTGGAGTGAATGAATAATCACCTACTAAAAAAAACTGTGATGTTTTATATTTCTTAAACAAGCCACCACTGGTCTGCATTCTGTCTCTACAGGTTTATCTATTCTAGATATTTCCATAAATCAGTCATACAATATGTGACATTTTGTGTCTGGCTTCTTTCATTTAGCGTAATGTTCTCGAGGTTCATCCATGCTTTAGCATGTGTTGGTGCTTCATGCTTTTTCATGGCTGAATAATGTTCCACTGTGTGTATGTACTACGATTTGTTTATCCGTTCACCTGTTGATAGACATCTTGGTTGTTTCCGCCTTTTGGCTATTGTGAGCATGCATGTACGAGGATTTGTTTGAGTCCCTGTTCTCACTTGTTTCAGGTACATACCTGGGAGTGGAATTGCTGGATCATAAACTAATGCTATGTTGAACTTTATGAGGAATTGCCAAACTGTTGTCCCTTCTCCCGCATTTTTCTGGCATGCTTATAAATTCACTTTCCTTTCTTGAGGCAAATATGCATATTAAGTGGCATACTTTTCCATGCCTAGTCTCTTATTTGTGGTCTTTGATGTTATGCTTTAATGAGAGATATTAAATCCTGAGCCTTGTTGTCCTGGAGGTGCAGAGTTATTTGGATGCTTAAGAAAGAGAAAAATCAGGTGAACTATAAATCCTTCTCCATGTGACCAAGTAGGCAGCAAGAGACAGCAGCGGCAGTATCTGTGGGGCGCTGTGTGCAGGGGTGCCGGGCGTTGTGTCAAGCACTTCGCCTGCTTCCTCTCATTTAACCATCATGACGGCTCGACTGTTGTCCCTGTTTTACAAAGGAGGAAACTGAGGTCTCTCCAAAAGCTTGGTTCTCTCTCCCTGGCTCCAGAGTATTACCCATAAGCCCCTTCTACCAAGAAACTCTGTGACTGCCACCAGTGATGAATAAGAAGCTGTTCTATTTCTCAGGAGTTTACAGTCTATTTTGGCAGACAGATAAAAAGGCAATTATAATACAGTGTAATAAATGCCATGAGAGACGTCACAACCTCTCCCATGGGACCCAGAGGCGGGGCACTTAGCCCAGCTCTGGGTGATAGACGTCTCAGAGAAGATGAAATCTAAGTGTGATACATTTTTTTTTTAAAAGATTTTATTTTTCCTTTTTCTCCCCAAAGCCCCCCAGTACATAGTTGTGTATTTTTAGTTGAGGGTCCCTCTAGTTGTAGCATTGATATTTTACGTGTAAACCTTTGTGACCCATGGTAAGACTTGGCTCTCCCCCTTAGGGTCACCCTTTGGCACCACCACTTCATCATTGTATCCCCAGTGCACAGTATCTGGCATGTAGTAGCTTCTCATTAAACACAGCTTAATAAACACGTGTGCTTCTGCAGGTGGACCCTCTAGCCCCTGTCACACTGTTACGTGATTCCAACACTTGGGACAATATCACGAGCTTTCTCAAAACAGATATGGCCCAGAGATCAGGGGAAGGAGATGAGAAAAGGCCTAGAATGGCTTTTGTTCTCTCTGTGGTGTTCTCTCTCTGTCTGAGCAGGCTCGGTGTATATGGGAAGAAGAGAAGTTGGGGAAGAAGGGTGGGGAGGGGGCGGGAGGTCATCAAAGGCATTGGGAAGAGATCTTCTATGCCAGGTGAGGAGCCCATAGAGGTCCCTGGGATCCTAAAGAAGAAGTGAACTGGCAAACTACTTTCCAAACTGAAATTTCTGCGTTGCATCTCAAGGTTGTATTGTTGCCTCAAAGACTCTGAGCCTACAGCTGTACCGGCTATACCGTATCAGAGGCAATTCACCTCCGCCAGCAAGTTCGAGAAGCAGCAGCTTCACAGGAAGGTCACTGCTCTCCCCAGGTGGTAATTCTCGCTCCTCTTTCCCAGGGATTTTCCGTGAAATCTGGGTGCCATCAGTTACCTTCGATCATTCACCTTCAGCTCCTGTCTGCTAAAGGAGAATTGTAACAACTCTTCCGAGGCCTGGCGGTCCTGCTTTAGAAGGCAGACGCTGCCCCAGTGAGGCTCCAACTGCACTTTTTCCATATGCATTTTTTAAACTACTCTGTGCCTGACACTATGCTAGAGGCTGTGGGAATTTAAAAAGCAAACAGGCACAGATCCCACCTTCCGGGGCCTACTGCCTATGACCTGGAGCCTTCGAGCGCCTCACTGCAAGTCCTGCCTCCTCATTCAGAGGTGTGGGAAAGAGCCTCTTCCCTGGGATTACAGTCTGTCCTGGGATCTCTGCTCCTAGTGCCGCCATCTCTTCCCCCACCACTCAGGCTCTGGCCTGCACCACTCTCAACCTCCCTGACCACTGCTTCATCCCTGGTCAGCTGGCCCTCCAGGCTCTGATCAGCTTGCCTAAGCCATGAGCTGCTGCTTTGGGCTCCAGCCCCAACTGTGAAAGCTTGACCATTGCAAGACCTTCTTGTTCTGCAGAGGCCCCTGTCCTGGTTCCCTCCACCTGCAGTAGCCCTACCCTGGTATGCCACCTTGTGACCTGGCCCTGCAGAGGCCTCTGCAAAGCCTGTATAGATACACAAGCTGTGTATATATAGATATGAGGGCTCAGGCTGCCAGTGATGAATATGGATGTCCCAGCCCTGAGGAGGTAATATATAGCCCTCACACAGCCACTCTTAAGTCTGGTTCTTTTCTGTCCCTCAAGACCATAACCAGTTCACTAAGCAATCGACAAGCATTTATTGAGCATCTGCCATGTGCCAACCCTGAATTAGGCACTCGGGATACCTCCAGGGAAGAGCTGTTACCTAGTTTAATCAGTGGCACAGCAGACGTGAACAGCATCTGTGCAATAATCTTTCACGCATTGTCAGGGAGGTGACGTAGGGGAGAGGGACAGAAATTTTCAGCTATGATGATCTCTGTGTAACCCATGATTCCAGAAAAAGCCCCCAGGCCTCTAAATCCTCCTTCCCTTCACCCATATCTGGTAGAGGTTGTACATGGCCCAATCTTTGCTACGTTTAACAGGCCAGAGCATCCCTCACTGGCTCTGCCTAAAATGACAAAAGGCATCTTTCCGTGCTACACACAGGAGTCATCACTGTGGTCTCTTTAGCATCCTTGAGCTCCTCACCATTGGATCACAAGCTCAGATACCTACGGGGGCCTGACAGGTAAAGCTAACATCTACTGAACCTTACTCTGTGCCAGGCACTATTTGAACCACATTATACAGATTATTTAACTCATCTGATTTCCACAACAATCCAGTGACTTAGAATCTATTCTTATCCTTCTTTTATGGTTGAGGAAACTGAGGCACAGAAAGGTAAAGGAACTTTCCGAGGTCTGACAGCTGGTGAATGGAGGTGGGGGGTGGCCTTTGACCCAGGCTGGTCCACCTACAAAAATAACACAGACAATGTGAGAATGTAGGAGTATGTGCTGGGAAACTGGAAAACTGGTCACTGGTCACATCTACCTCGTGGGCTTCCAGTTTGCACTCTGTGATTTAGGTTTCTGTCCCTCTAGGACAGAAATCTCATTTGATTTCCACCAACCTTGTGCTAAACATTAACAGCATTGCTACATGGGTAGGCTGAGTGCGCGCGCGCGCGCGTGTGTGTGTGTGTGTGTGTGTGAAGGAGAGAGAGAGGGATCCCTCTGAACTTGTGCCAGCTGGAACTGGCTTTAGCTACCCTTGTGACCCCAGAGTTGAAATCAGGATTATGACCCAATTTAAGAATATACAAAGGGATAAAGTGTGTTAGGAGTCGGGGGAGAAGGAAGCAGAAAGCTCCCTGTGCACTCAGGTTTTCATACACCATAATCTGCCTTCATGGCCAAACGTGAAAAACATTACCTGAAGGTCCCTGAGCCCAGCACATCATCAGCCACCCCCAGCCCTGTCCCTGGACGTTCAAGCCATAATAGGTAAGGAGGTGAGAAGGGAGAGGAAGTTTCCAAGGAGCAGCCCTCCTCCTCGGGCCACAACCTTGCGGAGCCCTCCCCATGGGTCAGGCTGCTTGCTGGATGCCCTGGATTAGAGCAGCTGGCTGGGAAAGCATGGAGGGAGGGCCAGGCTGGAGTGAGCTGTTTGAATGTTACCATGGTAACAGCAGGAGGTTGGAAGGCTCCAGATCTGGGCCAGTGCCCGGGCTACCTTGATTGGATTCTTTCCCTGAGCCAGCTGTGCTTTCCTGAGCAGGCTGGAATCCCTTCACTCCCGTCCTCGCTGCATTTAATCATCCCATTCTCCCCGCAGGTGCCAGCTCACATCACACCCTCTTTGAAGCCTAACCTAGCTTCCTCATGGAATTAACAGCTTCCTCCTTGCTGTTCCCATAACCATTTGTTTGCATTTCCCTTGAGACCCTTAATTAGTTGTGCTTTATAGTTCTTCTGTGCGCATCCATTTCCCCAACAAAAAATAAATTCCTTGACTTCACAGTCTATATCTTTAGTTCAATTTGGATTCTCTACCCAGGTAGGTGGCAAGTTTCTGCTTCTTGTTGGCAACATTATCTGGACAGCCTTAGAAAAGAGAGAAGTTCCTGTGCACACAGTGGGTACTCAACAAATGTGCACTCAATTGTGTGCTGCTGTACTGCAGAGAGCGGAGATGGGAGTTCTTGGCCTCCTCTGCTTCAATTGTATCAACAACCCAGGCTCAGGCAAGGAAGACAAAAGCCAACAAAGGGAGTTCCTTCCTCTGGGGAAAGACACGGAAAGCCTTTTGCAGTAATAACAGTGACGTAGTGAGAGGCCGAATACCACACACATGTTCTCTACTCAATCGGCTTGGCAACCGGAAATTACCAAATGGAATGATATCAATTCGTAAACACCAAAATATTCAGGAACACAGTCAGCCTGGGCTTTCCAACATGGTGCTAGTCTCACTTTCAAGTGACGTCGTTGTAATATTCAATATGGCGGCTGTGAGGCCAAGTCCGATCTCCATTTGAGGCCAGTGATCTTTGAAAGTCAGATCTCACTGCTGTCATCTCTGTTTCTTGGTACTGTCAGCCTCCCTGGAGATTCAAAAGTAGCCAGTCCCCAAAAGAGGCCTGCACAGTGTGCCTATACCCTGGAACGCCCAAGAATGTGTGGCATCTGAGCTCACTCGGATCCCAGGCTGAAAGAGTTCTCCAAAACCAGAATATTGAAATTCCAATTGGTAGACTTTTTTTCCCCTGAGTATCTTCTTCTATCTGACCATAGTGCTGTGAGTGAACCCAGAAAGCAGCGTGGTGGAGTGGAATGAGCCCTGCACATTTAGGGGAAGAAGAATTGCCACATCATCCATGATTAGCTGTGAGATCTTGGGTATTTAATTTCCATGAGCCTCAGTTTCCTCATCTATAAAAATGTTCGTTCATTAATTCAGCAAATATTTTCTAAGGGCAAAACATATCCCAGATTTGAGGATGTCATGATGGGAATAGATTCTATCTAGAAAAGAAAAAAGGTAATTAAACAATTAGCCTGAAGCAGGTTCTGGGCTGTGGTGGGGTCACAGGGACAGTGGGAGGGGTGGCACTACCTAAATGAGGTCACAGAAGTTTCCCAAAGAGAACTGTGTTTCAGCTGAGACTTAACTGAATAGAGGCCGGGAGATTCCGGGGTAGTGGTTGGGGTGGGATAGGGGGAGAGCTGAGGGTTCCAGGTAAAGAAGCTTGTGTGAGGCCCCGAAGTGAGAGAGGGACCTCAGATCTCGCAGAGTCTGAGAAACAGAAGCCTTTGTAAACTGAAAAGTGACTGGTTGCCTTTGTTCACACCTCTCTTGCTGCTTTTTAGGAGTTAGTATAGTGAGGACAGCATCGTGCTGGGAAACTGGAAAACTAGAACCCTGTCTGCCCTGGGCCACTAACCAGCCTTGCAATTTTAAACAAATCTTGAACACATTTCTGCTCTTTAATTTATTCATCTATGAAATAAGGCAAGAACTCCCTCCCCTCCTCACATTACTGTCAATTGAATGAAGAAATGTTTGCAGAGCCTTTAAAAAATGAAGAGGAGTTGTAAGTGTAGGGTCTTTGACAGGTCTTTCCCAGTCATAAATAAACACAAGCCCAGTTGTGCATCAGCTGGAAGACTGGAGAAGTGATTGCATCAGAGTTTTTCTCTCTCTGCCCCCATTCCCAAGGGTCAGGAGATTAGGAGCAGTTTCCTTCTGATTGGTTTGGTGATATTTCATTTCAGTTCATAATCATATTTTGTTTAAGGGAGAAAGTATGCTATTAATAAAAGGGTTGTTTTTAAATTGTCATTACTGAGCCCAGGGGTGCGGGCTTAATCCTGCATGATCCTGAGCTCTGGCCGAGGCATACTTTGAATAACGTGGCCTTGGAAACATTGATGCTGCTCTCTCCCCTGCTCACCAACTTTCAAGGCCTCCCTGGGGCCCGTTACGCCAAACCTGTGTTGTGCCCTCCAAGCCCTCTGTGAGGTCACCAGCCTTGCCTATACCACCTCATTCCCCATTCTTCCCCAGAAGTTTTCTTCACTGCCATCGCCGTCCCAAACTCTGTGTGTGCTGCTCTCTGTTCCTTTGCTCTTGCTTTCCCATCTATCTAGCTTACCCCAACTTCCCTTCTCCCACTCCCCCAAATGCCCATCCCTCCATGTGGTAACATGCAGCACACGGCCAGCACAACCTCTATCTCCTCCTTGCCGTCTCCTCCTTAAAACTAAAGCCAACGCTGATCCCTCTCCTTTCTAATGGTCGTGCATTTTTGCACTTTCTGCTATTTACTTTAGCCTTTAATTGCTTTGTTATTTTTGAAAATTAAACTTTGCAGGGCATTTCAGTCTATAAAGAACTCCTGTTTATATTATTATTGGACTTTCGCAACAACACTGGATGGTGATGAAGTCAGTGTGATTATCATCTTCCCATCTTACAGATGAGGACCCTGAGGCTTGGGGACTCCAGGACTCACTCTCACCTGGCAGGACTCACGGTTTTCTAAGTTTCATTCAGAAACCCTCCTAGGATAGAAACCAGTTCATCCGCTTCTGTTTTTCCTCTTAGCACCATCTTGATCTTGATAGCAAAGACTGAACTAACACTTCTCGAAATGAAATCCATATGTAACTACAGGAAAAATAACTCAAATGGCATATTTTATTGATGCAAAGAATTGCCGCCTCTTCATGTATAAATAACAATGTGTTTGCAGCATTATTTTTATTTTATTATAGTGACCCAGTAAACAACCTAAAGGAGATTCACACACGTTCTGTACTAACCTCCCCACCCCCACCCCAGGGTTAATCAGGGGACAGCCACAAATGCAGGTACCACTCCTTCTGCTTGCATGGCTCCACCACCTCCCAGCAAAGGATGGAATGTGCTTGTCCGAACTTGCTCAGCAGGGTGGACATGCTCAGCTAATCCTGGGAAACCTGGGGTCACTTGGGCACGTGGAGGATCCAGATTGCCCAGCACCACTACACAGCCAGGTGAAAGAGCCACTGGGGGTGTACACGGCGGGGGGAGGGGGGGACAATTCTGCATTGGAGGCACGAAGACCTTCCAGCATGAGAGCAGATTTCCCAAGAATTTAGGCTTCTCTGACTACCTGGCAGAGTTGAGGAGTGATGGTTTTTACTGTGTCCCTACATCTGTCCAGAGTAATACCAATTAGGACTCTGAAGACTCGTACAGTTCCTAACAGCCTCGGAGCACATTCACACGCATTGTCTACTTTGACACAAGGACACTTGAGGTGGGCATTCACTTCCTGTTGTTTGTTTACTTTAAAAAGTGTGTGCACATGGTCACACCTTCAGAATTGTGTGGAAGGACTGAGAGCAGGCAGTCTCCCGGCCCAGCCCGCAGTATCCTTCCATACAGGCAACACATACTATCACTTTCTTATGCATCTTTCCAGATTTTTCCCCATTTTGGAGATGAAGAAACTGAGGACCAAAACAACCGAATGACCTTCCCAAGGACGCACACTTAGTAAGTCACAGGTGAGAATTTGAGCCGGCTTCTCATACCATAGTCCCTGAGCTTCCCCTGTACTTGTGGATCCCAGGTTATCTTTTAGCCATGAATTCAGCTCATGTGAAAACCTACAAGAGTGTAAACAAATAAAAGCAAGTAAAAGTGAAAGCCAGCCCTGGAGGCCTGAAGCGCCACAGGCTCTCCACTGAGGACCAGAACTGCCTACCCATTAGGGCGTTACAAGGACACCCACCCCTTCTCTGGCTGCTCCAAGCCAAACCCCATCTCAGGATCCTCTCCTGCCTTCTACTTAGCCAAGGCAGGTCCACATATTCAGACCGTTTGGCTCTATCAAAGTGTTCCCAGCCAGTGTCCCATTTCTTCAAAACCTGATACTTTGAGGGTCGGTCTGATTAAAAAAATGTATTCTGGACTGCTAATGGGAGAAAAAGCCTAAAGGCTGGTGTGGAGCCTGCGGGCAGTCCTGGCCTGAGGCCACCGGTGGAGAGCTGGGAGACCAGGCCTGAGTTCCCTGGCCTCTCCCTCCATCCCCCCACCTCCCAGTGGCCCCAGGTACTCTTCAGAGAGTCTTCCGTAAAGCTTTGAGGTCTCCAGGCCAGGATGGAACAGAGGTGGTGGATGGGGAGGAGTGAGGAGGTGGGGCTGAGGGAAGGGGGCTGTGTGTGTGTGTCTGTGTGTGTATACATGTTAGTATCTACGGGGCGCACCCCCTGCCGTCCCCAGCTGAAGCAGCTTCTTCCATCCATGCTCCCAGATCACCTATGTCCGCTAATACCTGCAGCTTCCTCGGGGAAGAGCATTTCAGAGGCAGAGAGGGAGAAGTTTGGGGGTGAGGGCAGGCAAACTAAGGGGATCAGGGATGGGATGAAGCCAGTGGCAGCTCCAGAATTTCTCTATAGCAGGAACTTTAGGGGTAACAATCTGTTTGCCCAGAGGCACTTAAAGCTGCATTGACGAGACTGAGTCAGTGTCATCTATATCAAAGAAAGAGGGTGCCGAGGCAAAAAAAAAAAAAAAAGCGGGTGCTGCTTGCCTCAGTGGGCGCTCAATAAATAGTTTAGTGCACTCATATATGTCCTCTGCATTCACCAGCAATTATTTATCAAGAGTGTAAAAAAGGATGCAGTGTTAGGGATGCGGATTTAAACCTCTGCAGGCAGGAAGTGGAGGTTCATCCTCCTGCAGCATCAGCTCCTCTGCACAATCCACCCCCGGAGTGAGCTTGCGTCCCCAAGCCTGGTGAATCCGCACTGCCCCACGCCGCGCCTTCCGCAGCGGGGAGCTAGGACTCAAAGAGAATGTTCCTGCTCCCTGCCTCTGTGATTTGGCCTTCACGTTTCAAGCCTTAATGTTACAGTAAGGTAGCTTTTGGCTTTTGATTGCCTCGAACTTGTGTTAACATTAAATGAAGGGAAGAAATGGAAAGGAAAATAAGCCATATCTGTATGGCTTTTGAGTTGCATAATTGTATATTTTTGCCACTCCATTGGTTTTCAACTATTCCAGCCTGTAAACCTCCTCCCCCCACCACTGAGAAAAATAAATACGTCAGTCATTCAGTTATTGCTGCGAAGTTTGCAGAACTCTAAGTTCTCTTCTCTAATATGAAAGAGAATTATGCAACTTTAAATTTAAGATCTATTTTTTAATTACCACCTGCGTGGGAGACGCTGAATCACACAAGTGCTTGGTTGTCTTCTTGCTTTTTCAAAAAACACTCTTTCCCTCCAAGAGGATATGACGTTTGAAGATTTAAGCGTCCGTGGTAGCAGTGGCCACACAGCCTCCCCTTTATTTGTGGAACAGAGAAGCCGCACCCCCTTCAGCCACTCCTGGCGCCCAGGTGACCTCAGAGCCTTGGTTCACACTTCCCAAAAATAGAACTTTACCTCCGTGCCTTACCACACCCACAAAAATTGGCTCCAAGGTCTTCTACCAAATAATTTTCAAGAGTGAAAATGGGACCTGAATAACCCAGGTATTTCACTGTAACCATGGCTACAGGTTTTGTTAGCATCAAGACCAGGATGTGGTCAGATCGGATATATACAGACAGCAAACACAACGGTGAGTGATGTCAGAGTGTGTGCCCATAAATTCTCCAAATTGGAAACGTAGCTCCTAATGGCTCTGATTCATGAAAGACTGGTGGGGGGAGGGAGGGGAGAGACGAGGAGGGTGCAGGGCTGCATCGGTAAGAGACGCTCAGGGTTCTAGTTTTAGCTTTAATTCAGCTTTTTAGTATAATCCTCTAACATACTACTCCGTTGCATTTGGGTTGCAATTTTCCCTTCCCAGTGTGCTTTCACATGTCTTGTCTGTTCTTCACAACAATCTTGAGAGAGATCTGGGACAGCTAATAGCCTCATTTCTCAGATGAGGAAAGGGCTCAGGAAGCTTAACTGATTGGCCCAAGGTCGGGGGCTTGGAGGACAACTGCCCCCGGGCTAGAACTGGGTCTTCTGACTCGCAGCTTAATATTCTTTCCACTGCACCCGTCTGCCAGCCTCTTGTATCATGCCTGGGAACATTCTGATATGCATTAATTCCTCTTGCAAACATCCCTCATCATTATCATTTGTCTGATTAGCCAAAGACCAGGGCTACTCCATCAAACTGGAGGTTACAGCTGGAAAGTAAGGCTGGTCTTTTGCCTTTTGTCCTCGTTTGTCTTTTTCAAGCCCCCTGTGTGGCTCCCCCCCACATAGATGACAGCACAAAGAAGGGGTAACGTAGTCCCTACTGTGGAGGGAGCGTACAGTCCAGGGGCTGCAGGCTTCAAATGCCTCCAGGGACCAGGTATGGGACAGGACAGGACAGCGACCAGGTGGGTGAAGCAGGCAGGGTGGGACTAGGGTGTGGGATGGGCACAGCATAGGCCCTTCTAAAGCTCCAGCAGATTGTGGCTATGTGGGAGGTTAATGTGGCCAAATTTAGGACTAGCTAAAGATTGAGCATTTTATATGAAATCAGAGAAGGCAAAAAATAAAATAAAATAGAAGCGCCTGTGGGTTGGCTATAGCTCCTGGACTGCCAGTGAGCACTTACAGGAGTCTATGCCTTTGGGTCCCCAACAGCCACTGTCATATGTGCTGTTGTTCTGCACTCCTCTTCGTACACTTTCAGTCCTGTTAAAATGTGAGCTCCTCGAGGTCACAGAGACATCTTAATTAATAAAGTGTGTATCCATAGGGTGTGGCACACATGGCAGGCTTTCCAGCGTTTGATGGATGAATGACTGAGTGAACACCCCATCATCCTAGAAGAGAAGGTCCAGAGACTGAAGTCCTCAGCCTCCTGAGAATGGCAGCTGTGTAGTCACAGCAGGATCTTGGAACTCAGGACTAGAGCCAAACCTCTTCTACACTTTAGTAGCTCCAGGGCCTTCCACAAATTGCTTAATCTCTGATAGCCCCAGGTTCGTCATCTGTATAATGGGAATAAAAGGCCCACCTTCTGAGTTGGTGAATGAGGCCGTGTCTGTAAGGCCTTGATTACACACACAGAGTGGCGCACTTCCTAAGAGCACAACAAATGGTAGCTTTTTGGTTCAACAGATGATTCCCTGTTCCTGTGAGAAGCGGTAAGATGTTTTGCCAACCCTCCGCTGTGAGGCTTCGGCCTCCCGAGGTGTCTGTGTCAAAAGAGGCGAAAGGAAAACAAGAGAGCACTCTAGCTGAAACAAGGAGGGGAAAGCTGATAGTGAGGGATAGGACAAGGCACCCCAAGAAACTAGATCCCAGAGGGCAGGAGGGCGGGAAGAGGGACGCACGCAGCTGGGAGTAGATGGAGATCAAGTTAGCAGGAAACCAAGGGAAAGGCAAGCGTGTCTGCCCTGACGCCCTAGAAGCTGGCTAATCACGCTTTAGACCAGTTCACTGAAAAAGGGACCAAACTCGGATTAGAATAAAATCATCTTTTAGTAAATATATGTTTTCACCTTTCACACAATATGAATAGTATAATAACAAATATAATGCTATGTAGTTTTCAAGGCAATTTTAAGGTACCCACTGTGTGACGTGTACTTGGGCTACATGCTTTATACACATTATCTCATTTATTCCTCCCAGTAGTGCATTCATTCCTTAATGACAAACACTGCCGGTCCACTTTCTCCCAGGCGCCGTGCTAGGTATTGCGAATACAGCGATGTAGCAGGTAGGTAAGGCACCCAGCCCTGTGAAAAATGTGCTGATACCTCTGTTTACAGAAGAGAAAACTAGACTCAAAGAGCTTGAGAGAATGTGGCTCAGACTCTACACCTATGTGAGTGGAGGAGGTGAAACTCTTGACTGTGCATTTTCTGGTTTAGGAGAAGAAAAATCAGGAAACTTCCTTGATGATCTAGTGATGTAAATATGAGGAAGTGGTTGACTTGCTGACAGGCTGGAGAGATTGTATCAATCCCATTTAGCACGTTGGAATATTCAGAGTATCAGAGAGACACGACTTATCCTAGTGGTGACTGAAAAAGACTAATTATTCTCAGAGTCTCTGGCGTGGACCCTTTGGAGACAGTGTAACAGGGATGAGAAGAGAAAAAAGGGAAGCAAGAGGGAAGGAGGAAGAGTAAAGGAGAATGAAGTAGCTAGAGATTCTATGCCTTCCGTAAGAGAAAGTCAGAGAAAGCCCAAATGACAACCTTTTAAACTCTTTTCATTGTTCTTAAATTGTTCTCTGATTATTTCCCTGGCATCATCTTTGAGTAGACAGAAGGTGTCTTTTACCTCCCTGTATTTCCTAGCATAGCTTAATTAATACTTGATTGATTGAAAGATTGACTCATTTGAACCTGGAGTGAAATGTAGCTTTTTAATTTTCTTTTCTGCTGAACCTGAAATAGAACATATAGTAATTAGGAAAGGATCACTTGTTATCAGAAAGTCCCAGCTACAACGAGCTCTTTGTAACTAAGCAAACGGAAGGTAGGTGATTGTTTAGGAGCTCATAAAGCACAGCCCCCACTCCCAACTGCTTTCAGTGATATGGGATTTTCTTGATCGTTATTTCCTCCTTAAATGAGGATCTGGCTAAACCGTACGCTAAATGGTGGGTAATTGTCATAAAAGTCTGACCACAGATGTGACTGATGGCCACTTTTCTATGCCCTTTATTGAGGCTGCTCTCTCTCTCTAATGATGTGGTTTGACTGATTAACATTTTTTCAAGATCTCTCTTCTTTCAGGACCCTTGGCTTAACTGGCATGACTTCATTCATTCATTCAGCTATATGCCAGACTCTGGGCATCCAAACAGAATAAGACAGGCAGGGGCCTTGTTCTCATCGAGCTCATTTTCCAGTGCAGGAAGACAGTCAATAAATGCATAAACAACAGTGACGAGAGCATCATATGTGAATGAGAAGTTTCAGAGGGGGAAGTACTACAAAGGCAATGAGACAGGATGGCGCGGTAGAGGTTGCCTGGGGGCAGGGTTCTTGGATTACTTGGTTAAGAAAGGCCTCTTGATGAGGTAACCTTTGAGGTTACATTTGAGTGGAAATGCTTTTGAACTGAGCTCTGAATGTTATGAGTAGTCAGTCACACCCAGATCTGAGAGCAGTTGTACCAAAGGGACAAACAAGGTCCTGAGAGGTGGACAGTCCTGAAGTAGGTGTGCCCAGGACACAGTGACTGAGGAGGGGGTTCAAGAAGAGATTAGAGAAGGAGGCAGGGCCAGATGATGGAGGCCCTTGTGGGCCATGGCAAGGAGTTTAGATTTCACTCTCCAGGAATTGGGAAGCAGTGGTGAGTGGAGGTGCACAGGGTGAGGCAGAACGGGCTATAGAGAGGGAAGAGTAGAACCGGAGACTGGTTGGAGGCTGTCGCAATAATCCAAGTGAGAGATGATGGACACCTGGCCACGAAGTGGAGAGAAGTGGATGGATTTGGGATATATTTTGGAGATTGAGCTGATGGGACAAGCTGATGGGGTGGAGGTAGGGGTGAAGCAAAAGGGGCTGCCGTAACAAAGTACCACAAACTAGCGGGCTTAAACAACAGAAATGTGTTGTCTCACCATTCTGGAGGCTAGAAGTCCAAAATCAAGGCTTTGGTAGGGTTGATTTTTTCTGACGGCTATGAAGGAAGGATCTCTTCCAGGCCTCTCCCTTGGCTTGTAAATAGCTGTCTTCTCTAAATGTCTCTTCACATTGTCTTCCCTCTTTCCATGTCTATCTCTATGTCCAAATTCCCCCTTTTTATAAGGACACCAGTCATATTAGATTAGGGGCCCACTTTACTCCAGTATGACCTCATCTTAACTGATTACATCTGCAAAAACGCTGTGTCCAAATAAGGTCACATTCTGAGATACTAGGGGTTCAGACTTCCATCTAAATCTTGGAGGGGGGAACAAAATTCAACCCATAACAGGAGGGAATCAAGGACCCATCTTCAGTCTTCTTAGTCCCAGCATTGAAAGAATTCATTCATTCATCGAATATTTATGAGTACCTGTTGTATGATAGGCACAGAGCTGTATGCTTGTCAGGTCATACAGCCGAGTGAGAATCGCTGCTGTATAGGAGTTTGCAGTGAGTATGAGAGAAACATGTCAACAAGTGCTATATCTACCTATTAATGTATGTAAAATATTAATATATATGACTCTGTACTTTTCTGTATTCTTTTAATTTTTCAAAGAAAATTAATTATAATGCAATAAGGTAAAGGCTATGGTGGGTTCCTGGCTCTATGAGAGCTCAGAAGAGAAAGAAATCCATTTGGGGAGGTTTGGGAGTGGAGGACTGATTGTCACAGAGGAGGCTTGAAGGACAAGGAGATCTTCCGTGCAGGGACCCAGGGAAGAAGGCGAGGAGACATTCCAGGCAGATGGAATAGCATGTGCCAAAGCATGACAATGGGAGAGAGCAGGAATGTTTGGGAGAGCCTAAGGAAAATGTGGCACGAAGGATGGTGGTGGGAGATGAGGCTGAGATCGTGGGAGGGACCAGCTCGCAAGCGATTTGTCCTCCTTGCTAAGGAGTCATGATTATCATGTAAGTGATGAAGAGCCAAAGAGGGGCTAAGCAGGGGGACCATGATCACCTTCAGATTTTAGAAAGATGAATTGGAAGAAGGAAAAGCTAGAGACCTATTTGAGGCTCGGACAAATGCAGTAGCAATGGGATGAAGAGGACGGCAGCTGTACTGCTCGGGGCCCTTCGCTTCTCCACCCTCTGCCCTCTATGCTCACATCACCAGAGCTGCCAGCCTTAAACCCTGCTTCGCCTTCAGTGCTTGTGGCTCCAGTGGCACTGGCCTCCTTCTCTCCTAGAGGGTGCCTAGCTCTTTCCCACTTCAGAGCCCTCAGTCTGCTGTTCCTGCCCCTGGAAGGCCCTTCCCTCAGCCATGCGCACACCTGGATTCTTGTTATCCTCAGATCTCAATTTGAAGTCACCTCCTAGAGGCAATGCCAATTATTTCCTTTATAGCACTTACAACATGTCTTGGTTTATTTGTTCATACACTTGTTTATTCTCTACCTTCTTCCTGTAGAAAGTACAGAGCTTTACCACATCTGTGTCTTTCATGACTCCATCTGCGGAGCCTCACACAGGAGCTAACACATTCTAGGACTCAGGAAATACAGTGGCAGAAGGAAAGAAGAGAGGGAGGGAGGAGACAAAGGGACAGTTTGGTGGGGGGAGGGAGGGAAGCTCGTGTCCCACTCTGCCCAATAATGTGAGACCCACAGAGGGAGGGTGAAGAGACTGCATTCAAATCCTCATAATGCTGCTTCGGAGTGATGGCCGTACATATTTTAATTCTGAAGTGGTTGCTTTGACAAAGAATAATGAATGGAGTAATTTAGAAAGAGTCTCCCTACTATAGGAAAACCAGAGAAGGGAGAAAAAGTGCCTTTTAAAGAAGACCTATATAATCAAACCCATGACTCCGGAACCATCCCAAATTCTGAAAAGGCAAACAAAACCACCATTAGCTAAGGAATCGGGGATGTTTCTTTCGGCCGGCCTGTTTCTTTGGGGTCAGATAATAAGGGCTCACATTTACTGCCAGGTTCAGCCGGGAGAGGCTCTACATCTCCTGACTCATTTAGCTTTACAACAGCCTATTATTATTCCATTATTCCATTATTCCATATTAAAATTCCATTTTACAAATGAGAAAACTGAGCCCCAGAAAGCGAGGTTAAGTAACCTGCCCAGTGTGATAGTTGGTGAGTAACAGAGTCAGGATTTGGTATTTGGTCCCAGAACCAGCACTCTGAAGCACTGAGTTAAACCCCACCTGGGTCAAAGCTGCATTTCTGGAGAGCTGTTGAACTTATCTCATACGTCTTATAATCATTACCAACATTAGCTTTTTGTCACTTGTATTAGTCAGGATAGACTAATTGCTATAGCAGATAATCCTGAAATCTCAGTGGCTTCACCCAACAGAGATTTATTTCTCATTCATTGCTCTGGTCCCTGTGGTCAGCAGGGTGCTGTGCTCCACGCAGTCATTCAGGAAGACCTTCCATCTCTGCTATCCCCGGGGCCTTGAGTCCTCCTGTGGGTCCTTTGCATCTGGCCAGCCACTGAGCAAGCAGAGAGAGAACATGGAGGGCCTGGAGGAGATTTCAGGAGCCAGGCCAATGTTCCCTTGGCCAGAACTCAGCCACATGGCCCCACAGAGATGTAAGGGGGCTTAGAAGTGTCATCTAGCCTGTGCCCAGGATGAGGATGTGGCGAGCATCTTGCCAAGTGCTGCCCCAATGCTTATTTTTAAGGAGTTTTGCATGGGAGACCTGGCGAGGCGGGGTGCTGAGAGTCAGAAGACATTGGTTTTGGCCCTGACTCCACCAATTGTCAACTGTGTCACCTCTAGCAAGTCGAAGCTTCTTTTGGTGCCAGATTCTTTATCAACAAAGTAGGGAACCCAACTAGATGACCCATCTCTGGATTCTTCCAATTCAGAATGCCTATATGCTAAAGCATCGCTTTATTATTTTTAATACCCATGGTGCCTTAATCATTTATATATTGATGATCTATTTGTGCTTTTGTTCAAAATTGCAACCATAATTATAACATTGATTCCAAGAGAAAATACTATCTGTTTTCCTATAAGACTCAATATCTAGTTACACACCATATATGCATACCCTCGGGGGGAAAAATGAAGCTCCCACTTTGTATTTGGACTAGTTGCTTGAAGTAATTAAATTGGGGAAAATACAGATATATGTTTCATCATGCTTAAAGCCAGGTGTAAGTTATACACATAATATTCCACCAGCAGATTGTTTGCTGTGCTCTGACAATTTTTGTACAAACCAGTACTTACATCTATTAGAGGGCATCTGAGCTCACCAGGTTAGCAAGGTGAGAACCATCAAGAAAATACGTATCCAGAGCAGCAGAGCCAATAACTGCTGACTGAGGCTCTGCCCTGAGCCCTCGCTGCCAGAGAGCCTCGGTTTCTAAAGTGTGTGATACTGTTGTAACCATAGGGGTTCTGCAAGGACTCAGGGTGGCTTTGAGACTGGGGCAAGGTTTGGGCAGGCAGGGTGGAGAGGCCTGGGGCTCAATAAGATGTTTTAAACCCCTAAGAGAGACGGCAGGGAGTCAGGCCAAGACTGTTTGATGGGATTCCTATTTAAGAAAAGATGAAATATGCCAGACTTGGAGACCTTTAGAGGAGGCTGGGGCTAGCAAGGGGAGAGCAGAGCCCAGCCCAGGGACGCTTCCTCCTGTCCCTGTGCCTGAGAGTTCTCCCATCACATCTGCTGGAGAACACCCTGGTCAAGCCACTCGTCCAGCCCTCCACTGCCACCGTCACCCCCTCTCAGCTGCCGCTTTCCCTGAACAACTGTAATTGTGTGCTCCCAGTGCTGCACTCATCAATCTGTTCCCTCTCACCTCAGTGACAGTGTTCTTTACAAAACACAGATGGATTAGTCCCCTCCTTGCTTAAAACCCCGTGGCTCTTACAGCATACCAGCCATTAACACGGCTTAGAAGGCCCTGTGGGTGTGGGGCCACCTGTTCGAGGGCCTTAGTCTCCCCACTGTCACCTCTCTCACTGCTGCGGCCTTCGGCCACACTGTCTTGTCAGGTCTTTTTCAGGAGAAGCAATGGGTCCAAGTATTCCTCTGAAAACAAGCACAATAAATGCATTATTGCCCTGTGTTTCCAGACTTTGGGGGGACACTTTATAGCGTACTAACAATTGAATTCATTTTTCTAAATTTAGAGGCACTTCACCTGAGGCTTGAAGAAAAACATACCAAGCATGTTACTTGAAAACGCTTTAAATAAGTTTATTCTCTGTTTCGAGGCTTTTCAGACACCCTAGCCATGTGTTTGCTGTTTTTGTAATTCAGAGCCTGGCTAAGTCGTCCCACCTGAGCCTGCCCCACCTCCCTGAGGCGTATTACTCACCTTCGTGGCCTCGGGCTTCTTCAAAGCGCTTCCTTAGGATAGTGTACTTTCACACCTGCCTCTTGGGTTCTTTAATGAGTGTCTGCTTCCTTACGATAGTATACTTTCACACCTGCCTCTGGGGTTCTTTAATGAGTGTCTGCTTCCCGCACTAGACTTCAAGCACTAAAAGGACAGGGATCTGGTCTGCTTGTTCCTGGATAGCCAAGACCCAACACAGTTCCCCGCCAGTGCTCCCAGTAATAGGTGGTCCATAAGTAGTCATTGACCCAGTAATGAGCAGACACCCGTCCTGATTATTTCCTTTTAATCTGTTCCCCTTAACCCCCTCCAGGCTGAATTGCTTACTCCTTCTCCTGCTCCACTCCCCTTTCCCTTTACACAGACCTTGACCGCAGGACTCATCACACTCTACTGCAGCTATTTGTGTGTCTCCTCCTTGCTAGACTGAGAGGTGCTCAGGGTCTGAACGCACAGGGCCGGATACATAGTGAGGGTCCAGTGAATGTTTATTGCACTGAATCATGACCCCCAGGAAAGTAGTTCTGGCCCAGATGCCCTACTACCCAAGGGCAAGAAGCAGCATAAGGGGAGGCCCCCCGCGGCAGGCGGTGGTGCCGCTGTACATGATCAACCTCTCCCGACCTCCCCTCGCCCGAGGTCCACGCCCTCATTCAGCACCGGCTCCTGTGCTCACAGAAGAGGCTCATCCACTCAACTTGCTTATACAACAGTTTTTTAACCTGACAATTGTCCAGAAACACTCAGGCTGTTTGTTACAAATATAAATTCCTGGGCCCACCCTAGACCTACTGTATCAGGGTCTCCAGGAGTAAGGCCCAGGAGTCTGCATCTTTAACTCCCTTGGTGACTCTAAGCAGCCAGCCTGGCCAGAAGCCCATCGTGCTGTGCCCCGAGATCCTTGGGAGGGGAGACAAAGCAGGTACGGTGAGGCTCAGCGGAGGTGGTTGAGGAGAGGCCCAGCGGGAGGGGTGCCCCCAGCTTTCAGTTATGAGATGGCCCCCACACAGACCCCGGAGTCTGCAGCTGCAGCAAAGGAATCTTAAGGTTCTGAGAGAGATGTGAACCTCCTGCCTCACCCCACGTCACCCCCCAAGAACGCTAAGGGTTTGGACCATTTGGAGGTCACTCTGGAGTTGGTCTCAGGGATTTTAAAGGGGTACCATCATGGTCCTTATCATAAACATTTCTAGAAAGCATTTACTGTCTGATGGACACTATTCTACAGCTTTCCATGTATTAGTTTATCTAATAAACAAGACCAGTGAGAGGCTGGCACAAAGTAGAATGCCCCACCTCCTGCCTGGAGAGCTCCAGGAGGAAGACTAGGCTGAGGGCCAGCGTGGACACAACTCTGGAGCAGCTCCTGGCTCTCAGGGATGGATCAGACCTCCCTGTGGAAGGACCCAGCCCTGTATACTTCCAGGGATTCTGAAGCCTGGGGAGGAAGCTGGCACCTACAGAGGGCTAAGTGCTCCCCTGGGCCTCCCTTTATGTGCTCAAGAGTCCTCCACACACCCTCAGGTGTTCCCAAGTGACCCTTCTCCATCCCTGTTGCTGGATGCCAGAGTCTAGAACGACAGCCACAGACCTGCAGACCAGCCACAAGCAGGGAGGTTTCCTGTGCAGCCCTTTCCTTTTGAATTGGGTGGGGCTCATGGCTCCTTGGCAATGAGCATTGGGCTTGAAGGTAAGGCATGGGGAAGAAAAGTTCAAGGCTAGAATTGGTCCGTTGTTATCTGGAGATAACCTACTATTTTATAGATGATGTTTTATATTATTTTACAGTTTACAAAATTCATTAAATATATTGAGTTGTTTTAATCCTCATGACATCATTCTGAAGGAAGCTTATTAGCTTCATTTTGTAGCTGAGGTTCGGCAATTCGACAAGGTCACGAGAGTTGACCCAGGGCTCAAACCCAGGTCTCTGGTTCCAGGATCACTGTTCTCCATCAGCACCTCACACACAGGCAGACAGAAGCTTGTTGGAAGAAAGAATGAATAAATGACTCTATCCTCAGCTAGATACTACTGAAGATATAGAGATGAACAGTTTTTGGTTTCAAGGAGACTGAAAGTAACTTTCCCCTCTTCTCCCACCTCACACTCAACCCCACAACCACAATCAAACAATCAAGGTTGGTTGGCACCTATTATTGGTTTTACAAGAATAGATGAATTATCTTTCAAACAGTGTCAGCAATACTTGAGAGCCAACAAAAGGATGGAGTCTCCCAGAGTGCATTTCTAAGGCCCAAAGTGTGGCTCCTTTTGCAAAACATTCTGTGGAAGCTCTAACTTTTAATTCATACCACCAAGGAGAGATTTGATTGTTTCCTAGAAATGCTAATAATGTGAGGCTCATAAATACTAATGAAACTCTATAGATTAGCAGAGCTCAGCAAGTAACCTGGGAGCCTAGAATTCTTAGATTAAAAAATATAAAGAATACCTTTTAATTGAATTTTCCCCAGACTGGATTCCCAGATGTTAATGAATACTCTCTTTGGCTGTATAGAGAGCAGACTCAAATAAGTACCTTTAGGGATCCAAAAGTGAATTATTGACTTAGCTTTAGCTTGAAAAGAAATCTATTTATTCAAAGGCTATTTTAGGTGCCATGGGATGGATGAGTTTGAGACAAAGGTTAGGAGAGGTAGGAGGGCCTGGGATGTTGAGATAAACACGTAATTCAAATGCATACTTCTATTTTAGCCAACTAAGCAGCCTAAGTTGGAATTTGCTTATTATATTTGTCTTTTATGACATGATCCCTCACTAATAATAACCCCCCTGGAATGTACAAGTCTCCATGATATCTGAAACCATATCTTTGTCGTTCATTCCTGAATTCTCAATACCTAACTCAGTGTGTGGCACATAATAGGTGCCCAATAAATGTGTGTTAAGTGGTTGAAGCATTCTCTTAAAACATTCTCCAGAACTTTTCAGATCTTATTATCTCTTCTTGAAGGGCAGCTCTGATCACAACATCCTCCTGTTATAAAACCCCCAGATAAATGTATGCCCTATGAAAGCCCTTTCCACTCTGGCCACAACCTACAGCCCTCTCCTTTCCCACCCTGAGCCCCAGGCTCACCAGAAGGCCCCCTGTTCTCCTGCCCATGTTCTAGAAGTTTCTCTGCCTGGAATCTTTGAACGTCCTTTTTATCCATGTTTCTCTGTCAAGATCCTACTCATCTTTCGAGGTCTTACTCGAGTGGCTCTCCCTTCATGAAAACTGCCCTAATACGCCCCAGGAGTTCGATGTCCTTCCTCTCTCTTTCTAGCTGAACCCAAGATTGTCCCCTAATGCACTTATGCTCCCTTCAGGGACCGCATGACCCCTGGCAGAGAATAGCTTGTCACAAGTGTGACAGTGTTGTCTCATCTGAATCACAGCGGTGCAGTGCAAGGAGCGTTTGGCCCCAGGAAAGCTTATGTGTGGGTCAAATTAGAGAAAATCACCCAAAGTCTTCCCACAATGGAGCACAAAAATCCTTTTAGATGGGCCACAAACTACTGGGCCATGCAAGGCTGAGGTCAAAGCCAAGGTCATGGCAAAGGGAGAAGGAAAATCCAGAGAGAGAGTGGTGTGAGAAGCAGCAAGACAGGGGAGTGGCTCCGCTGAGGAGTTCTGGGATCCAAGGGAGAGTTTTCTCCCTAAAGAGCCTGTGGGCTTGAGGGTGTGTAGACAGATCACTGTGCGCTGTTCCCAGGGCCTCAGAGGGGCTCCGGCAGAGTCTCCAGCAAGGGGATGTGACTTTTCAGAATACTTTTCTTTGTTGCATGTTGAGTTTAAGTTCAGGCGGCCATATGCTTTCTATAAACCTCCACTTGGGCAGGACTGGATTTTTATTGTATGTATCTTCATGCATTTGTGAAGTATCTAACAAAGGAAATAAATCTCTTTGCAGTCTTGTTTTGCAACAGACTGGAATAACTGTTTAAGTCAATCTGGGGAATAGCCAAGTAGCATAAGATTCTATAAATCCTGGGCTACTTGCCAAAAATGGGTTAATTCCACACAAAGGCATATGAGGCCCAGAGCAACACCTGTGAAGGGCTCACCCCTGGGGGATCTAGAGTCAAACATCCCAGAATGAGCAAGGCCAGCTCTGCCGCTCACTCACTGTGTGACCTGTGCCTCTGTCTCTTTGGCTGTGGGATGGGGGAAACAGATTGTACCTACTTCATAAGGTTGTAATAAAGACTAAATAAGTTAACAGGTGTAAAGTGCCTAGAAAAGTGACTGGCATATCACTTAGTTCATTTCCATGGGCCAAATGGCACAGTAGCTGGTGTCAATTTATACAATTGCATAAATTGCATAAATAACATCATAAGGGTGTGGGGCTGCATGCCAGCAGACTAAGACCGAGGTCGGGGATGGTGGGGCTTGATGGACACATGGGCACTGGGTACATGAGTGTGTTATCTAAGGAATTAGACCTCCAAGGACACCCCCTGGGGTACCATGTCCCACACCCCACCCAGAGGGGACACACATTTATACTGCAGTGCAAGACAACAGAATGAAGCCTGGTCTTCAGAATGATTCTAGACTCAGGTGCCCCAGTGGCTTTCTCCATAGACAATGCACCATCCCATTGCTCACTTAAAAGTGAAATACAAATATAAAGTAATATCATCATCCTTAGTTCTTCTGCTTGCCCAGCAGCCTTCGGAGAGCCCCGGACCCATTTTCCAGAGGTCTGGGTGTTCATCACAGCTTTGCGTGGCCTCATACATGTCACCTCCCCTGTCTGGGCCTCAGAATCTTAATCTTTATGTGAGAGTGTTGGTTGGGATGATCCCTAAGGTTTCCAGCCTGAAAATCAATGACTCTTTGATCTTTGGGTCCAGGGCAATGTCTTGCACCAAGAGGTCTCTTAATTTTTCTTCAGGGCCGGCCCAGTGGCACAGCAGTTGAGTTCACACGTTCTGCTTTGGCAGCCCAGGGTTCACCGGTTCAGATCCCGGGTGCGGACATGGCACCACTTGGCAAGCCATACTGTGGCAGGCGACCCACGTATAAAGTAGAGGAGGATGGGCACAGATGTTAGCTCAGGGCCAGTCTTCCTCAGCAAAAAGAGGAGGATTGGCAGCAGTTAGCTCAGGGCTAATCTTCCTCAAAAAAACAAAAATTTCTTGAATAATCCCTGTCTTTCAAGTCCTGTCTAGACACAAGAACCAAGATTCCATATCTGAAGGAGCCTCTAAAACCTTATACTTTGAATGCTGAGGCCTAAGATATGTGTGGAGAGGTGGAGGGGGTACCAAAGGAAGAGGGCCTGCTTTGTATAAGCAACCAGAACAGCCCCAGCTGTAAGCTGAACTCAGGATAGGAGTAGGGAGGCATCCAGGGACCCCATCCCAGTTTCCAAGCACCATCACTAAGCAGCCTGCAAGACTCCTTTTCCGCAGCAAAGGAAGGGAACAGGCAGGGAAGGAGACTTGGGAATATTTGGTTGAGGGACAGAAAGCAAAGACGAGGGTAATGAGGGAGAGGAAGTTAGAAACAGAGAGAACCAGAAAATGGTCCCCCACCTAAGGCACGAGGAGTCTTCGCCGGGCACAGGAGTGGGATGTAAGAGGGAAGAGACCTGGAGCAGGGAAGAGAGAATGAAGGGCAGTAAGGAAGGCAGGAGGGAGGCAGGATGAGGACTGAGAACTTCTTACCTTGGGGGAGGTCCAAATCCCCTAAGACAGGCAGCAAGCCTTAGACATTTCATCTTGCTTAAGCTTTCCTAAGTGTTGAAAATGGCAAGTAGTTTTCACAGAAGGTCAGATACAGAGCTGTCCTGTGGGGGGGACGTGTTCAACAGCAATCAGGTGGAGAAAGGATTGAGAACTGCTCTTATAGAGGGTCCAGGATGCCAACTCCTAACCAAAACACCAAACAGACACATTGGTTCATTTATCTAACCATTGCTGAGCACCTACTATGTGCAGGTCTGATAGACTATTCATTTTTATATCCTAAGCCAAACATAGTGTGTCCATAGCAAGAATTGGTTTGTACTTGTTGACTAAATGCATGCATATATCTTGTTTATTGAGTCTTAATACAAATTTCAGTGAACTCTGGAAATCGTTGATTCCCTCCCCTTTCCTAAGCCTAAAATCTATGATGTTATTAAAAATTATAGACCATTTCCACAGCATTTCTCTTGAATAGTCTGTTTTGCTCTCTTCAGGTGCCGTCAGTGGCGTGCCCAAACCCTAATCTGGAAGAGGAATAAATTGCAAGTGGGCAAGGCTGCATCCTTTTGAGTCCAGAACTTGCTAGTGAGCTGAAAGGTTCCTCTGGCCCCAATCTAGCCAAGCAACATGGAGAAAATCAGCTCCTTCTTTAGCACCATCTGGGACATCATCTCAACCAAACACCAAGAGGGCCTCTTCAACACCATCTGCCTGGGTGTCCTCATGGGGCTACCACTCTTGGTGGTCCTCACACTCCTTTTCATCTGTTGCCATTGCTGCTGGAGTCGGTCAGGCAAGAGTGGCCAACAACCGGAGCGAAACAAGGGAAAGAAGAAGAAGAAGAAGGCTGAAGAAGATCTCTGGATCTCTGCTCAGCCCAAGCTTCTCCAGATGGAGAAGAGGCCATCACTGCCTGTCTAGCTTGGTAGGAAGCAGAGGCGTCCTCCCTTGGGGGCTAAGCTGCCTTCCAGCTACACACGGGCTAGGGAGCAGCAGCCCCTGAAGTGATGCACTCAAGTCCACAGAGGAACTACTCAACCAAGGAACAAACCTCAGACTGAGTGTCCCCATGGAGGGCACTCCTGGGGAGCACATGAACAATTCTTGGGCACTGTCTTGGCAGCTGTGTCCAATAGCAATGCTCTTGACTACAGACTCAGGCATGCCTTCCACCCATCTCTGGCATACTCTATATGCAAAAGCACAAGGAACACTTATTCCTAGATCTTGACATGCCTCCCAAATGCACACGCATGCACACCATGCCCACCACACACACGCGCGCAAATTCAGGCAACGGGTACCTGGGCAAGTACATTGTGTTCATCAAATGTCATTGAATGTCTACTTTGTGCAAGGCCCTGGGCAAAGCAGTACATTATCGGCTCTTGCCAACATCTCACAGGAAGGCCTGGCCAGATTTGGGCACACAAGCTCAATAATATAACAGGCAAGGTGCCTATGCACTGTCTGTTCTGTATACCACTCAGGTCAGAGATGTGTGCTTTCCTAGTCCTATCCCTACATAACCTTTCACTGGAAATCCTCATATTTGGACCATCCAGCAACCTGGTACAGTCCCCGTCCCTGTATATTGATACAGATACACCAAGTTCCTCCGCTTCTGATTTCTCATCTGGGAGAAAAAGTTTAACGTGCGATGGATCAAAATTTATTGAAAGCTATTGTGTGCAACTCATGACAAAGTCCTCATTACCACTGATAGGTATTTAATGTGGTCCCAGACCTCTCTCTGAGATGCTGCCCTCAGAACCACTCAGCGAGGCACCCTTCTCCAAGCAAGAACAAACAGCTCTTGGTAGTGACTGCTGGAAAGCTATAGAAAGCAAGTGAACTCCATTCACTTCAGTGGACTACAGTGTGGACCCGTGTAATGTATGTTTTACGGATGGAAAGGAGAGGCTACACCTGAGCTAGGTGTCTCCTATGTAACCAAAGGTTTCAGTGGGGAAGGAATTAAGACAATCACCGGTACAGTCTCACAGAAGACACACTGGAAACGATTTCATAAGGTTGTAATGGGTGTGTGGTATGTTGCAAATGGAATGCAGAAGTTACAGAGTTTAAATGAAAGTAGGATGAAGCTATATAGAGGTTTATTAATATTTATCTTGAAGCTCAGGCAAGTGCCTTGCACACAGTTGGTACTCATAACTGTCTGTGGATGCTGTTGGATACATGATCATGCTAAGGGTAAACTTGCAATACCTCGCCAGTACCCCCAAGTGACCTTCTCTTCTAAGTGAGCCCACTAATTGCCAATGGACGGAAGTTGGGTATTGAATTCTACAGGAGGGCGCATGCAGAACCAAGGGTCAGGTTGACAAATGTGCCCTGAGGTCCGTGGGGACATGTAAACATGTGAGTTGAGGAGAGCGTCTCCCCACTGGGCTGAGGTTGCGAGGCAGAGTTAATCCACTGATAGAATGAACTGGTTGGTGTTTTGATTGTATTGTGACCATATTACAAAGATGGATAATCCCCAAGTTGGGGGCAGACAGTGCTCTAAAAATCCCTTTGCAAATCTGCTGGGTAGCTCTCTTGAAATATTTTCCCATGGAAGCTGTTCTAAATGGTGGAAAAAACGCAATTTAATTAATGATGTAACTAAACTATGATATTTATAGCAAAAACTAAAATCTATAAGATTGTGTTAATGGAAAAATATACTCTATTTGCTGACTTGGGCTACCTGGTACTCTCCTGCCCTCCAGGCATACTCCAGGCCCACGGAGGGCGGGCATCTGACAGTAACTTCTGCACCAGGGTCTTCTAGCAGGTGACCCTGTGAATCGTAATTCAGGCCTGCACATATTTGAGAAACAGTCACATTCACCCTCTCACCCCAAGTGGCCCTAAATACCTTGGGCATTTGGGCCCCTCACTCATACACCCCTTTGACCAAAGCAAGCAGCAGCCCCTGATTCTCTATCCCCTTGTCACACAGAGACCTTGTTATGGAGCATCTGGCTGTCCCCTTCACATCACAGGATGACTAGTCGTCTCCCCACGTCTACTGCTGCCACCGGGATGAGCTGCCCTTCCTGACTCCAACTCTCAGTCCCCCTAAAATGGATGACTTGAGGGAGATGTGGAGGCTTATGGCCGAGACTGGTGTCAGATATGATCTAGGAGAGCAGATCACCGGGATCAGGGACCACACCAGTAACATGGTTGCCATGGCAACTGGCTGCTGGTTTGAATTAAGACAGCAGTGAGTTGTCACTGCTGTGACAAGGCCTCTGTCTCAAGGTGCAGTGCCCCACTGTCTCCTAATCGAATGGACTTGTGTTCTACCTCCAGGCATGAAACACCCAGAAATGCACTTCTCAGTTGCTTCCACAGCCTACGACCCAGGAGGCCCAAACCCCGAATGAGGTGTACATTTTCCCCACCCCAAACTCCCCTGACAACCTTCATGGGGTCCCTACAACAGTGCCAGGTGCATGACAAGCCCTCAAGTTTGTGTTGAATAAGTGGGTGTGTGAAAGGAGCCCAAGGCAATTAGTGGAGTCCACTCCCTTTTCTTCCCACTTCCTTCTCATCTTTCTCCCCCCTGTTTTATTCTCATCTCATTGCCTCTTCTCCCAGCACCACCCTGGCTCCACCCCTTTATTTCTCTCCATCTCTACTCCTTCTTCCCAGCCTCTGCCCCAGAACTGCCACTGGCAACCAGGTGCCTCAGGACTAGAGCCTGCTTGGCCCATCCTGCGGGGTTTAAGCCAAGAGAGGGCAGAAAGGATTGTAAAGAAGAGGCTTCCTAAACCAGCACAGGCTTGGGGAGCAGCGCCCAGGCCCGGGAGTTCTGAACAGCTTCAGCCAGACTCAGCCACCAGAGGCAGGGAGCTCTTTTCCCCACTGGTCAGTGGATGCGCCCTTTTATTTCCTTGGGCGAGGGGAAGGGGCAGATGTAGAAAAAGGGCAGTCACCTTTTCAAGAAGAATATAAATGGTCCAACTTGTATAGTATTTGTCAGTATTTTTTTTTCTGGAAAATTCAAACACACCAAAAGAGAAACTTATTTAAATAAAATACTTTGAAAATAAAAAGCCATGCCTGACCTCCTTACTTGCTGACCTCGGATAGTTACTTTCTTGCCAGTATTAGATATTACCCTCTCCCAGACATCACACAGAAATGATGGGTGTAGCAACTTCCTCTGGGAAACCAAAGGCCCAGCGTCCTGGGCACTGCCTCCCCCATGGCAGAGTCACAGGTCAGAGAACCAGGAGTGTGTTCAGACCCCTGCCTGCAGAGCAGACACCTCGGGAACTATGCATCCTCAGAGTGCCAGCTGCAGAAAAAACACACGGGTGGTCCTTGGCAACACTTCGAGAACATTCCCTTCAGTGAGGTCAATCAATGTCTTCTGAAAGGAGAAAGGGGAAAATATGAAAAACTAAGCAAAAATAGACCTCTGAGTTAAATCTGGTGCTGGGAAGGGGAGAGATTAAGAGCCTCGATAGTAGCTGCTAGGCAGAGAGGTAGATGATAGATGATGGATAGATGGATGATATAAATAGAGGATAGGTAGATACATGCTAGATAGGTAGGTAGGTAGATAGATACATAGATACATAGATAGATGATAGATAGATAGATAGAGGACAGTAGATAGAAGATAGATAGACCCACACTCACGTTTGTATGATAAATGTATGTTTTTCAAGTCAGCCGTAGCTTTGCTTTGGTTATGAAATGAAATGACTTAGATGCTCCTGATTTCTCCCTTGATGATGCTAAGCTGGTCATTAGACCAGAAACCCTCTAGAGTAGTACTGTCCAATAGAACTAGGAATGATGGAAATGTTCTGTATCTACACTGTCCAATATGGTACCATTAGCCTCATACAGCCATTTAAATTAATTAAAATTAAATAAAATTAAAGGCCAGTAGCTGAGTTACACCGGCCATATTTCAATTGCTCAATAGCTGTGTGCAGCTACTGGCTACCAACCTGGAGAGCATGGGTCCAGAAGCTTGTGGGAGGAGTGGTCAGACCCGTTGGCAAAACACTGTGTTTACTGCATTTTAACTAGGACTTAGGAAGGAAGGCCTGCGCCTTACCTCCCCCAAGGCAGGCTGATATTTCCGTAGTTTTAGTTGATTCCTGGTCTCCCTTCCCCATCACCACATACTCCACGACAACCTGAGAACAGAGACTCTTCACTCAGCTCTCTGTTCTTTCCCCCAGGTCTTCCAAACCTTTCCAGTGTTGGAAAGGGAATGCTGCCCAGAAGCCATCTGGAGGAGGCGCAGCTGCTGCACACCTGTGGGGATGCCAGAGCCACATGCCATCAGCTCCACCTGCCCAGCTTGGCCCTGACCTTGGGTGTGAATATGGATTTGGGCAGCGCTAAGAGCATTCTCAACTCACCAGAACATGCTGTGCTGGCCTCTCGCCCTTTGACCTAATATTATTCCCAAATTCAAAGTCACAGGATTACAAGACTGAAAAAAAGAGTCCCTTCAACACAGCCTTCTGTCTCTGTCATAGGTTCAAAGGGATGTTTTCAAATACCTATGACACTTCATTCAGGAAGGGCCATGCATGCATCTAACTCCCTCTTGAGGCTACTCATTCCATTAACAGTTTTGATTCTGTACTAAGCGCCAGCGATACAAAGCTGTCTGGAGGGGCTCACAGGCTGTTTGGGGGACAGACAAGCAAATAGACCATGACAATACGTGTGGTTGCTGCTTCCTTAGAGGGAAGCTCCAAAGCTGGTTTCAGGACAGGGTGTGGGGGCAGAGAGTAGGAGCTGTCCACAGAGTTGCAGAGGAGGAAATTGGGAAAGGAGGGCCCCGTGTGCATTGCCTACAACCTGAAAGTGCAGCCGGGGGTAGTGATGCTGCGGACAGGCTGACAAGGACCTCCGTAAGTGTGGTGGGCTAGGACTCAAGCCCGGGGCTGTCCGGATTCCGAAACTAACTCCAACTTCCACTGGTTATGGAAATTTAGGCCGATGATTTAATCGCTGTAAAAATTGCCTGTAAAGTAGAGTTAATGATAGCCCCTATCTCACAGGGAGAGGAGTAAATGAGATAAGGTTTATGAAGCGTTTAGCACAGAGCCTGGCTTATACACGTGCTCAGTAAATGTTCGTTGTTATTATTATAAAGGGTAGAAGGAAGATCATGAGCGAGTTGTGTCTTAGGAGTCAAAGGAGAAGAAAGCCCAAGTCCACAGAGTCAAACGGTGCAGACAGGTCAACTGAGATAAGGATTGAAAACAACGTACATTTCTATGCACACTGGTATGACGTGCTCCCTAATTGCACCACACATTGCACTGCCTACAGTATTCCCGTACTCCCAATCTGCAGTTATGTGACAGGCCAGGTCCTAACATATCTAGCCCACCTCAACCCACGCCCCCTGCCCACAACCAAGCGACCCTGCAGTGACAGTGCCCCCTGGTGGCCAGATGAGGAGAGAGTTGCATCAACATCTTTGTCACCCTTCAAGTGTTTCCCTGAGAACATGCATCCAGCCGCATCACTGGTCCTCAGATTAAATGTGTTAAAGACTCACTGGGTCTTAGGGATATTCACAAATCTCAGGGTCAAGAATGCCATGCTCCTTTGACAGAGGAGGGATTTTCATAACCCTACGTCTTCATTGTTGTTACAAACAGATTTCTGGTGAAGTATCCCAGATTTTACATCACCGCCCACAGGAAAGGTTCCCTAACCCCACAAGTCTTCCCCATCACAGCATGACCAGACTGTATGGTAACTGTGTGTGTTCCTGTGTTCCTGGCACTCCCCCCACATTCCCACCTGCACTAGAATTCGCCTTTATGAGGCCAGAAGTGTAACTGCCTTATTCACCACTGTATCTCCAATATACGACATGGAGCCTGGTATATACTATATGCTAAATAAATGTATTGATTAGGAAAAAAACAAAAGAAAAGAATCACTGGGGTGTTTCTTATAAGCACAGATTCCCAGTCCCTCTCTGCCCTTCTGCCGGATTTATTAAATCTTGGGTGGGGGCCAGACAATCTGCTCTTCTAACAGCTAGGTAAGGCCAGTGGTCTCTGAACGACACTTTGAGAAATATTATCTAGATTCTCAGAAAACAAAAGAATTCTATGGTCAAGTAAGTTTGCAAAACACTGCATCCTGTGACTTCCCCACTCCTTGCGATCCACAATGCGTGTATCACACGAAAGGTTCTAAGAGGTACCATAACGAAGAAACTGGTGTAACTCCGCTTACCTCAGAGTTTTCCCAAGTCTGTTTGACCATGAAGTCTCTTCTTTTAGCACATCTGGAAGAGCAAGGGTTCCGAGGAACACCGTTTGAGAAATGCTGCTGTGGAGGGTTCGTGTAGCCCCCATGCTTCATCTGTTCCAGTCTTTCACTGCCTGCAGCTCAATTCCTATCATCCCCAAGGAAACCCTTTCTGAAATGTAGCCAGATTCTCCTTCACGTCTACCAAACTGTCTTTCTCACTCTGCCCCTTATCTTTCTTCCGTTTGTCAGCCGTAATAATCCTATGGGTGGCTATCCACAGCAAATACACCTCTATTAAGGAAAGGAAGAATAAAGAAAACCTGAAAGTTTTGAATGAAGTTTCAGAGACCAAAGCTCCCCGCCCTCTGTCTTACACTCCAGAGAGCTTCCTATCACACAAGAGCACCTTCCTTATCTATTTGATTCTCACAGCAACCGATGCAGTGAGTAAATCAGGGATGGATATCATTCCCATTTTACAAAGAAGAAAATGAGGCCCAGGGAAGGCAAGTAAGTAATTCACCCGGACCTGGAATGGAAACCAAAGTCTTCACGGCCAACCCCAGTGCCCTTCTACACACCAGGTGTTGTGATCCAGGACCATCTACTGATTTTGGCTCCTCAAAGACCGTTAACTTGCAGGAGCCCCTCCCTTACATCAGAAACGTATTAAGTACAATAAAGGGCTCTGCCCACAAGCCTTTAGAGGGCCCCAATGTCTCCTTCAGATGTACCACAGCAAGCCTCATCTCTTTATCCTCTTCCAATTAAACCTAATTTTCTTCACTTACCAAAATAATGAACTGTTTTCATTCCATTTTGTTTTCTTCTATTGTTTAAATTACAATACTGCAATGCCATGGTTTTCTATTTCTGTCATTATGAGTGCCCTGCAATTTATCTATTATAGAATAAACAGGCTTTTATGGGCTAAACTGGGAACGTAACTTCTTTATCTGACATTCGAATTGGAACTCAACCCATTTCCTATCTCCTCATAGAAACAACCAACTAACAGAGGAACTTCGGGAAGTGGAAATTCACTTGCACATTAGAAACAGCCTAAAATCCCTTCCAGGGGTGCCGCCTTCACCTTTCATCATGCCGACGGCCCCCATCCCACCTGTCCCACCACCAGCCCAGCAGAGCCGGCCCCGGACAGAGCCCAGGTCTCCCCAGACAATCTCTGGGCCTTTCCCAGCTACCTGCTTTGTGCATTAGTCCAGCAGTAGCACTGCGCGCAACTGCCAAGCACAGGCTGGATGCTGAGCCATATCCTACGGGCTGACTCTCCAGACTGTTACCCAGGAGGGAAAAGTGGAGACTCCCCCAGCACTCCCCTTTATGGAGAAGAGGAAAGTGCTCGGGAAGTGAGAGGTTCCTGATAGAACAGCACTGCCATCTCCTGGCCTGGCTGGGTACAGCTTGCCCCCTGCCCTGGGCTGCTGGCCCCAACTGTATAGATTCCTGCTCTTTCTTGACAGAAACTCCTTCTTGAGCCTCTCCATCACCCAGGTGAAGCACTTAAGAGAATGACTTGGAAAATTTTTTAGTGGAAAACTTCCTCCAGCAAACGACTACATTTCGCCAAAAGCTTTTCATTATTTCTACTTGTTTTTCCCTCCGCCCTTCTCTACCTCCATTTGCGTTTCTCCTGTCCACATCCTCTCTCTCGTCACACACCACACCTGCTTCTTTCCCTTCACAACATCCCCTCGATCACAATCCCTTGGGTCATCCTTTGTTTCTCTCCTTGGCTCCTTCAGCACCTTCTGGCTTTAATAATCCTTGAATCCCTGAGAATTCCAAGTTAAAAAGCAGAGCTCCTGATGTCACGTGACAAACAAACACTGGGACCTGATTCCCAGGGGAAGCTACTGTCAAGAACCACCAGCCCTAAACTCTGCCACTAAAGGACCCCTTCCTGCCTTACCACGCATCCCCCTCAAATCCTGTTGACTCTTCCTCCTAAATTTCTCTTTAATCTGAGCCCTTCTCCCCTTTCCCACCATCTCTGCCACAGACCAAGAAAGTCAGCCCCTATTGCCTATTGCAATAGCCCTAACTAGTCTGTGAATCTCCATGCTTTCCCCAAAACTTCCTTCAACACCTACTCCCATTCACTTTCATGCCGCCAGAATGATATTTCCAAACTAAAAGCCTCACTACATGTGTCCCTCCAAGGTTTACAGACCTCTGAGTGTTCTCCACTGGCCAACTCTTGCCTCTTAGCAGTGGTCCTCAGCCCTGTGTGCATGTCAGAATCCCCTGGGAGCTTTAAAAAGCTCAGATGCATGTGACTCGGCTGAGACTCAGAGAAGCAGAGTCCTCAGAGGTGAAACAGGGTCTGTATACATAAGAACTCCAGCTGCTTCCGATAGACGGTGAGCACTGACAACCACAGGACTCGCACAACCAAGACAAGAGTCCCTGCTCATCTCTCCAGCCTGGCCCCCACCGATGACACCTCACCCCACGAGGAAGCCACTTTCCGCCCTCGAACATGCCACACTCCACCCTTTCCCGTCTCTGCCACCACACTCCTTTTTCCCGAGGTGCCCTGCCTCCTCCCAGGCCTCTCGTTTCTCCCGTCAACTCAGATTCGTCCTTCCAGACCTAATGCCCACATCACACCTGTGAAGCTTTCCCTAGTGCCCTGCTCTGCTCACTGCATCCAGACCACACCCCTGTTGACTCACTGTCCCCATTGCGCTACCCACTGTCATGGTTTGTCCCCGTGGCTGTCCCCGCCACACTGCGGGCAGGGGCTGGGTTCTGTCCATCACTGCTTTGCTAGCATCTTGCACGGAACAAGCAATGGCTCAGAGACCTTCTCAAAGGCTCAGATACTTCTGTCCTCGCTTCTACCCTAGTGCCTGGCTTGCAGCCCGTCCCTCCAATGACAGCTTTTGTTTTCTTTGGTTTGTCCTACAGGGTAAGAATGGTCCCTTAAGCTTCAAAACCCTGATGGCTCAGAACTCAACTCTCAGAAAAGCGTTTGACCCTCTGAAAAGCAGGTCTATCCATAACCCCATTCCTGGGACCTAAATTCAGCTGCCAGAGCCGGTCACGTTAAGATGAAGTTAGGCACGGAGGTTTAGGGCTGGAATGTTCTCCTCAGGCAGACAAATATTCTTTGAAAATGAGCCTCCCCTGACTTGCTTCTCTGCCCCGCCGTAGAGCCCCTGAAGGATCAGCTGAGGTTTTCTCTGCCCACTCCTTCTGGACAGCCTGGGTCCTTCGGAGGAAAGAAGGCAAGACACAACACCAGTCTCCCCACCAGTTCTCTTCTTGGCCAGTGGTGGAGGAACGCAGAGGTCAGTGAGCGTGGGGTGTGCTGCTGCCATCACCGATGCCTCCAGACCCAAATGACCCTCGGCAGGCGGCCCCCTAGGCCAGAGCTACTCAGACTGATCACCAACAGCAGCAGCAGCCAGCCCAGACCGACCCAGTCAGAAGGTCAAGAACGGGGCCCAGCCCTCTGTGCTTTACCAGGCATATCGGACGGCCCGTGACGCGCTGGGAAGCAGGGTCCACCAGGTACCACCCTCAGCTCTGAGTCATCCCAGGGTTTGATCCATTTTGCAAAGGACACTTTTTTTGTCTAAAAAGCCTGCACCCAGTGGGATGAGCACAAGGCTCTGAATCACTAAGGCGAGCACCCTCCGTGGAAACAGAAGACGAGAGGACTCAGTACTGGGAAGCTAGACAGAGGGGCCTTTAAGATGGAGAGCAAATTAGCTCAGGCTCGGCCCTGCTGATGCTGGATCACGACTAAAGGAATCTGGGCGATGTCTGCCCACAGCCCCTCCTCGGAGAGGCCTGCACAGCCCTCACCTCCACCACCGATCACTGCCTGCACCTTTCAGTCGTATTCTTCTTCCAGGGCACTTAACACTTCTTAAAATTGTCCATTTATGTGTGTTTGTCAGTCTCCACCAAAATAAGAGAAGCACAGGGCAAGAATATTATGTTTTGTTCACTTCCATAGTTCCAGTGTTTAGAGTAGAACCGGGCACACAATAGGGCCTAGTCAATATTTGTTGAATGAATGAATGACGGCACACACTCCATGTCTGGCTTGCTCACCTCTGTGGGCTCGCCGTCACTGCTCACCCCTGCCTCCCTAGCACACTGCCTGGTGAGGAGCAGGCAGGCGCTTAAATTCTTGTTGAATCAATGAACAACATGCAAGCACACCTTTAATGATCAGCCCCAACCCTACAACTGTACGCCATTCAGAGCCCCCACGATCATATCTAGCAGGGACCACAGCATTGCTCAGTGTGCATGTGTCAGCAGGAGGGCAAGGGGAGTGGTGCTGAAAACTTTGAAGGCTGACAAAAACTGTCGAGAATATGGCTTGGCACTCAGCCGGGGGTAAGACCTGGAGAACCTGAGGCAGTAACTGGCCCTCCGGTCCTGGAGGGGACTGCAGCTCGCAGAGCGCTGGGCTTCCTTCCCACTCACTCACTCCTCCCGGTTCCCAAGGCCATTATTTGCCATCACACGTAAGAGCCCACAGCCAACCAAACTCCATTATAATGCATAAATTGTACCTTCATTTGCACTTAGGTTAAATTTAGAATTCAAGTGCACTTACGTGGGGAAAATAACACAAGGCAAAATTTTTTAAATCACGTGGTTTATTATTTTCTTTTTTCTGTGAAGAGGAATTTAAGTTACTTCAATGGTCACTGACTTCGCTACAGAAAAACCTTCTAAAGTGACAGGAAAACAAGCAGAAAGGATCTGACCTCTCCAAGTGCCCATTCAAACAGTGAGCCTGCAGTGCTGAGAGCTTTCAGAAAACCCAGGGCTCCAACTGAGTGGGCGCGGGAAAGGAGGGAGGCTGAGGACCTGACGCCATGACAGGGAGACACTGGAAAGAGGCTTTGGGAGGAACCAATTACCAAGAGAGTCAAATTATTTAAAGTTGAAACGAGTGAGAATTTATTCACAACATATGCAGATCTATGAAAGATTATGCAAATAGCTGGAAAGGGGGCACTTAAAAATAGCGATAACACGAAGCCTTGTTTTCCAGCAGCCTGGATACTAGTCGGAACTAAGCTAAATGTGGATCCATCCTGGTCCCTTTGGGTTCCCTTTATTCTTCCTCATAACACCAGCAATTTTTTAAAAGGGGAAAATTTACATCTTTTTTGTCAAAACCCAGTGGTAATAGAGGTAACAAGCATCAGGCTACCTCAGCCCCTTGGTCATCAAAGAGAACCCTTCTTTGGTGCTTGTTTCTAGACAGAAGATTTGTATTAACAGAGCTTTAAATATATATATACCAATTACCAGAGATTTCCAATTGGTGAAGTGCTGGATTTTTTTTTTTTTTTTTTGCCCTAAACCTATACATTTGTTGCTGAAGATAGACTGAAAAACCTTACAGTTTCAGTGCTGTCTTTCCCATACACACTGTGCAACTACTACTGTGTCAATTTTTCAGGCCCCAATATAATGGGCAAAAATGCAGGTGACAGAAGGTAACCTCTCTGGTTTGAAGCTTGGTGACACGCTTTGCCCTGCAGGTTATCCAGCCATCTCAGAAACTAGAGGCTCTGAGCGTCCTTCAAGCGTCCATAAGCCAGTCACCACTACCCACCCTACCCCAAGCTCAAGCAGCCCCAACCCGGGACCGGTCATCTCGTGTGACGATTTCTCACATGGGCCATCAGACTGTTCTCGTCTTTCCTCCTAGTGTCCGCTTCTTTCTGTTCAGGACATGCTCCCCACTGTAGCCATGAGGGCGGATTTTCAACTCCACATAAGGAATGGAGAATTCATGTCCTTTCCACGGCTCCCAGTTCACCCCCTGCACAAAAAAACCTAAGATCAAGAAAAGGCACCTGGGAGGAGGGTGAGATCAGTTATGGCACAAAGAAAAGCTTCTTTGCCAGTAATACCACTCCCTGTCTGCTTAGGGGAGAGAAAAAGAGACAAGTGGTGACTGGGATAGTATGATAAGGGAATTGAGGGTGGAATCTAGAAACGTGTGCCCTCTGCTGGTCAGCTGTGGTTAAACAGGCTGAGGTGACCTGGAAGCCCCGAGCAGTTGGAGGATGCGGGGTGTGAGTCCAGGCGGTGGGTGACGCCAGAGCTGCAGCAAAGATAACACAGGGTCAACCTGGCCAGCAAGGATCACATTATCTTTGCCTCACTCTTTGCTTTTCCAAAAAATTAAAGGCAAAAATAAACATATTAATTGGCCAATTGTGTAAAATCATTTTCAATTTAGACTGGTTAGATATTAGCTCTGGGGTAACAAATAGCCTGCTGAAAGCTAAATTTCATTTTATGTCTTTTGACTGGTGAGCGCAATAATATTTAATTCACTTAATAACCTTGCAACCTGGCCAATAAAGAGCCCAAGTGACCAATTTTATATATTTTAATTTGTGAAGTAAATAATAAACAAGAAGCTAAATGCCTTGCAGACTGTGAAAAGCACATTAACCAGATGAATGTCTTTTATTAGCAAATATGGGGATGGTTTAGGACACGCTGGCTGCTCATTTCAAATATCTGATCTCTGATCACAGGCTTCCCTGAGTCAGCCCACACGCTGCCACCAGGATTCATGGGCCCACCCTCCCGGGCTTCCCTGGGGGCAAATTTCTTCTTCCCTTTGAGAAACCATATAAGGATTAGGAGCCCCCACTGTTGGTCAGGACCAAAGTAATCAAAAGGTACCTGGACTTTAGAGGTGCTAATATTTACAGTAATATTGGCAGGAGGTGAGTTCTGGGGAGAGGTGGCTTCATGAAGGCTAGGATCAGGACCCAGGATGGGAAATTAGAAACCCAGGATGGGGACTCGGGGAGCTCACAGAGGGGATGGATTAATGATGAGTATGAACAAAGATGCAATTTTCAAGAAGCTGTGAGGGAGCAGGCAGGAGTTGCCCGGTAGCTGGCAAGGAGTCAAGATGATATTCACAGGTCATAGAGGTTCAAGGAATCACTGTAAGAAAGTTTCAGAGCAACGGAGGGGAAAGGAGCCCTGGAGAACGCTCAGCCCCGTGTGCACACTTCTGAAATGGAGAGACGGTTCAGCATAATGCTCTGGGCAGACTGTAGGTGGCTTTGGATGAAGTGGATCCAAGGGTGGGTCTGACCTAAGGCACGAAAGACTATTTTCCTGGTGATCAAAGGACTTGAGAGAAATCACTCTGGTTTAACTGGGAGAACAACTAGAAAGAATTATGAAGTGTCTGTTATGGATGGAAGGTTTGGGTCCTCCTAAAACGCATATGGTGAAGCCCTAACCTCCAATGTGATGGCATTTGGAGGTGCGGCCTTTGGGAGGTAATGAGGGTTAGATGAAATCATGAAGGTACAGCCCCCATGATGGGATTAGTGCCCTTATAAGAAGAGGAAGAGAGACCAGAGCTCTCTCTCCACCATGTGAGGACACAGTGAGAAGGCAGCTGTCTACAAGCCAGAAAGAAAGCTCTCACTAGGAACCGAATCTGCTGGTATCTTGATCTAGGACTTCCTAGCCTCCAGAACTGTGAGTAATAAATGTCTCTTGTTCAGCCACTCAGTCTATAGTAATCTGTTATAGCAGCCCAAGCTGAATGAGACAGGGCTCACGTGTGCAGTAGTAAAGTGAGATGGTGTGTGACCACATCTCTGTCTCTATTCAGCAGTGGGCAGCCTGAGCTCCCACCCACCTGCACTAAGTAAGTGAGCAGCACTGGTGGGAATGCAGAGTGGGGAGGGGTCTCAGCAGATGGACAGGGAGTGCCTTGACCTTGAGGCCATGGAACCTGGAAGAGAAGCTCTACTGCCCTGACAGCAAGCATCGGAAGGAGAGGGGCAGCCAAACCAACCAGGAGGGTGTCCCTTTTGGGAAATCAATGTGGGAAGAGCCTGGGACAAAAAAGATGTTTGCCTGTCACCTACCTCACTATGCTTGGTCTCCCCATATCTGCCATTGGGGTTGGCCAAGTGGCAGTTCTTGTACCACCAGCCGCCATGATGTGTCAGGGCACAGTTGCTGAGGGCGATATCGTTGTCTCTGTCAAAAGTGGTAAACTTCCATCCATTGTGGTAAGAAAGAGCATCCCCTGCAGGAGAGAAGAGATGAAAGGTGAGATGCAAATTTCACCACTGATCATACTCTGGCCCAAGAGGACTCAGCAGGAAAATCTCCAGGCATGAAAACACCAAGGATCCGGCGAATTATGTCACAGGCAGTCACTCCTCTCTCGAAACGGCCAAGAGGAGAACATGGTACAGATGAAAATATTCTCTTTCCTGACCTGTCACCCAAACTTTAGGCCTGTTTATCCAAGAGCCTTAATGGCATTTTTCTTTAGAAGTTTCACAGTCATGTGAAATATTCAAATACCTAAAACCAAACTCATCAACTCTCCCGATAGTACCTGACCATCCCTCACACAAGCTAACCCCCCTCTCTCAATCTCCCTCTCTGCTTGACCATCCTCCCAGCCACCCAGACTTGAAACCCCTGAGTCATGTTTGAGAATCCTGTTGTACCCCTTTATCAAGCTCTTTTTTCTGCAGGTCACTCATGTATACCCCTACTCCCACAGCTGCCACCCTAAGCCTGTTCTCTTCTCTTTGGGCCTTCCTAGCCCTTCTGAAGCTTAAACATCCATTTTCATCATCTCAGGCCTAATGTTCTACTTCCCACCACATGGAGTTGAATTATTGCTCCTTGCTTTGCGGGCCTGTAACTCGGCTGTTCCCTTTGCACAATCTCATAGCCCACTGTCCCCACAGGCACTCTCCACTTGTGGAGTGGACAGGTCCACCTTCCATGCTTCTGCTCACCGACTTCTCTCTGCCCTGCCTCAGTCCAAATCCTAACCATTGCTCAAAGCCCACTGGATCCCACTGCTGAGGAAGACTCCCCTTATTAATCCTCCCACATACCCTCCTAACACACACACCTGAACTTCTAGAGTGCTCTGGACGCATATATATAATTTAGCACTTCGTTACATCCTGTCTGAAAATCTGCTGTAATTATTTCTCCTATTTCCCCCATCATATTTGTCATCCTTTTATAAGTTTGCTTTTTAACTCAGCTCATAAAAGGCACTAAGTGCCCATATCAATCACGAGCTTAATCAAGCTCTGTTCCTACAATAACAGTACTTACATTTACATCTGATCTCTGAGTCTACCCATCATCTTCACATAGATATTCTCATTTGATCCCATGACATGCCTGCCAGGTGGGTCAGGCAGCCTTCAGTCCCACCAGGAAACAAACTCCCCGAGGCTAGACTCTAGGGACCTGTCAAGGTCTCACAGCCCACAAACAGCAGAGCCAGGACTCCAATCTCAGTCCTCAGATGCCAAGTCCTGGGTTCCTTCTGATACACTGATTTGCCTGCGGCTTCCTTTATTTCAACAGAGGGCTTCAGTTATGCTAGTGAGAGCGAGCTTTCTCTGGCCGTCTACAACAATGGTTCTCCAAGTGGGGCCCCTGGACCAGCAGCATCAGCATCATCTGGGAACTTGGGAGAAACGCACATCCTCAGGCCCCACTCCAGACCTACCGAACCGGAAACTCTGGGGGAGTTCCCTGCAATCTGTGCCCTTCTGATGCAAGCTGAAGTTTGGGAACTTTTGTTCTGCAATTTCATTCATTTATTGAGGAGACATCAGAAACACCTGCTACATTATGGCCCAGCACCATGCTAGGCTCTGGGAATGCAAACAGAGGAAGTCCTTGCTCCCAAGAACTTAGTCGGAGGTAGTTGTTGTTGTTAGTGCTGTGGAGTAGACTCTGACTCCTAGCAACACCATGTACGACACAGCAGAACCCCGCCCGTCTCTTTGCACCACCCTGTGCCCTTCCGGTGCTGTCTCAGACAATGCCCTGCCGCTGTTCCCAGCGTTTATTCATAGTTGAGAGTGGTAGGGGCAGATATAGAAAGAGTTGACACACATTGTGTAAGGGGAAGGTCCCAGTTTGTCCCTCTGACTTGGGAGCTCCCACAGCGGCCCTTGGCCTTTCTCTGCCTCAAGCAGCAAAAGCAGGAGGAGTGAGAAGAGGGTGATAAAGGCCTTTCCTCTCAGACACAGCAAAACACTCTGCCCCCATTAGTTGTCTCTGATCAAAGACAGGCAAACTGTCACTTTATTCACACACATTTCCTCCTCCATTCAGAGTTCTTGCAGACAGTTAACTACAGCTCTAAATAACATGCAAGGGCTCCCTGAGTAATGCTCTCTCAAAGTGCACAGCTCATCTAACTTGCATTTCAAGTTCCCACCGCTGCTTCCTAAGAATCTGTGCAGAGGATGTTTCTTAAAGATTGGCTGTGGTTATCTATCCCTGGACACTGGGATAAAGAAAGGGGAAGCAGGTTTCAGCCTAAGGGTGGGAGTTTTTTTCTGCAGATGGATTTTCTACCTTCTAGAAACAGAAGCCATACTGATGTTCTGGGTAGAGATAGTGACTGTGCTCATAAATCAAAAAATAACTCTCCTCTGGTCATCAGGCCCCAGCTGAGACAGTTTTCTGATTTATTAAGCTTATCCCCCTAAGTAAGATAAGGTGGAAGAGCCAGTGGTGGTTAGACTCCCTCCCTTCTACTGGCATTTTAGGAGAAAATCTAGGTGAGAGATAAGCGCCCCACTTCTACTATAATGGCTTTGGGTGGGAAGCTGGTTCTTCTCAGGGAGTGCGTGGGAGGGGTTGGTGACAGGCCCGCAAAAGGTCATCACCCATCTCACCAAAATGTCACTCTAAGCACTTCCTCCTCCAGCACTTCCTGAGACAGGAAAGATGACCCAGGCCACTGAGCCATCTCAGACCAGAAGACATCACTGACATCATATCCCCTATAAGTCACACAGCCACAGGACCATGTGTCTGGACCTTGAACATCTTCTCTCCTGGGACCAGGAATAGGCCAATGAAAGAGTGATTTGTGCCATCTCTAGCTATCCCTTTTGTCCACGTACCCAACAATTTTTCTCTCTCTCTTTTTTTTAAGTACCAGTATTTAAGAATCCACTCAAAGCAAGAAGGGTGCTGGCATTTGGGGTAGAACAATTCTTCAGTATGGATATTTGGCCTCCCCGGCCCCAGCCCACAAAATGCTGGCAGAGACCTTCAGTCACATTGCCAAGTCCCCCCACCCAGGGGTGGACCCATCCCTGGTTGAGCAGTGCTGTCTCCTGCAGGTGGGACTCAGAATCAGCTGTAAATGATGGGTCAGCCTGTAGAAGTCATACTGCTCCATTCCAAACATCTATTTATGTTTTCATTTTAATCTCTGAAGAGATGAATAGCATTTTGAAGGTAGAGCTCATAAAATGTCCTTCCTGCCCCACTCCAACATTCGTAATCAGATGCTGAACTTACACAGCACTGCCTGGCTGGAGTTTCCTTCATGGCAGCACAATGGGCTTACTGATAGGACTTCAGTGAAAGTAAAAGTTGAGGGTCCACCTGGATAGTCTGAGTAGGGGACAAGTGTTAAACCATGCATTTCCACCAGGGCTCCACATCTCCTGTTCTAATCAGAGCTATAATGCAATTAAAAGCTGAGAAGAGCTGGCTTGTGCATGGAGATATCAAAATGTTCACCTTCTATTTGAATGCCATGTCCTCTGAACAGAAACTCACCATTTAGGACATGAGTAGCCAGAAGCTCCCTAAATTTCAAAATCCTCCTCAGGGACCAATCAGCATATATAAGGAACACTAAAGCTCCCTAACCATGTCAGTGCAATTCAGAATTCAGAAGGCTAGTACACATGGCAGACTAGATCGCTGCCCAAATGCTACCTGATTTGAAAGTCTCTCAAGGCTTCCTTAAAAAATATCTCCCCACTGTCAGGCCTGAACAACCTCGGAAGAGAATTATCTGTTAATCACAGTTAAAATGCAAATAGAGTACCTAGGAAGAGAATCCCATTAATTCACGAGTATGTTGACTCCCTTTCACTCATTTTCCCATTAGCATCAGTTCATTGACTGGGTTATTTTAAGACGAGCGTCAGAAAAGCTACATGTGAATGGCAGAGGAAAGGGGAATGGGCAGCCTAGGAAGGCAGGTCTGAGTGAGGTGCCCACCCAGGAGGCCGGTGAGGGCACTGGGTTTCAGGGAGAGATGTGGGACACAGGCACCAAAGGGAAACACCCCAACTCCACATCTTGTCTGGGGAAGGTCCATGGATGGAGTCTCTGAAGATCGGGACTCTTTAGCCTCAGAAAGGAAGGCTGACTCATGGCTGTGGTCAGTAGTAGACAGGGTATTGGAAAGAAAAGGGATGACCCTATATACTGAGACCAGAGCCGGAGGAGGCCCAAGGGGTCTAGGAGAGACTGCAATGTGCGTCCCCCTTACACCTAAGTGTTGGAAGATCGTGGAATCAGCCATCAGCAAAGATGTCTGATCTCATGGGCGGGGGCGGGGGGCTGGGGGGCGCAGAGGTAGGCAGAGTGCTTAATCCTACAAAATGGCGTCTTTAAATCCCCCTCATCCAGTTAATATCCTTATAATAAGACATACGAATGTCCAGCTGTGTTTCTCAATTGTGTTTAACTGCCTTATTCCTATGCCTGACTTTCGTGCTTTGAGTGGATTTTACTTTATTATACTCTGAGTGGATGTAGCACAGTACACTGTACGTCTAGAAGCTGTCTGTAAAGTACAAAAGGGTTGCCCAGCCTGTTCCCAGCCTATGGAGACCCAGCACACTGAGGGAAGAACTGACAGTCCCCAGCGGTGCAGGCAGTGCAGTATCTTTTTTTCCAAGGATGTTTTTTCCCTGAAACAATTCTTTGCACACTTTTCCCCACCCAGCACCTAGTCGGAACCCTTGAACAGTTCTCCATGTCTGCTACCCAAACTCCTCTCTCTCTAGTAGGTGCTTTGTCTCCCTCTGTGTCACCATGTCACCAAACTCACCCTTCACTGACCCCTGTGGAAGCTATTTGCATCTCAGGGACTATTCTTTACAATACAAAGCATCCATAAGATTATATAGAAAGGTCTTGCTAGCAATATTATATTTTAAACTCACCTACTCTGCGCCAGGCTCCATGCTAAGCACTGGGCAACAAGAGCAATGCAAACTTCATGTGATTTTTCTAAAAATTAAATTATAAGACCTGAAAAAATTTGCATTAGCAGTTGGCCACTTTAGATCATGGTGTCTGTTCGCAGCTTTATGCTGTTCAGAGTCCTTGAGCAGACAATTTTGAGAAGGCCTGCAAGGCTTCAAGAGTGCACCCCAATTTCCTTGCCTGAGCTCAGTCCTTGCTCCCCAGCCCCCCGAACTCCCCCAGGCCTGGGGAGCCCCTTCCTTTCCCGTCATCCAAGTTCTACCCTTTCAGACCCAACTCCAGCTTCCTGAAGGAAGCTCCCTTCATTGGCCCCAGTCCTCAGTGTGCCCACCTTCTCCACACTCCTGTCATTCTTTATTCTCCTTACCATTTATCTGACTCTCTGCAAAAGTTGCCTTATATTATTACTTATCTATTCATGCTTGAGTCTAAGGGGAGAGACCATGTCTTATACTGTCAGTCATTTTGGCTGGAAACACATTCCTACATAGTTACACCAAAGTCAAAAACATGCAAAGTCAAACAACAGACTTATTTGTTAGGGTTTTAAAAACTGTAAATATAGGTTTAAAATGTAATATTAAAACAATAACCACCCTTCCCCTCTTAAATACTCAATGGTATAATCCCAGCTTTTCTGCCACGTTGCTTAATTTTGTTCTTTTCCTTCACAACTGAACACACAATCAACTGGCTTAAATCCAGTGAGCAGCTAATCGAGGCCCTGCTTTCCACGGAACCGCTAATTCCTGTGTTGTCACATTTGTATGAAGTTAACGAGACCTATACTTCTAATTGTTTGAATCACCACTTTCATTTTTCTGTCTTTATTCATGGCAAAGTACCACAAAATATTTTAATAATGACACAACACACACTGCTGTGCAAGGATGGCAGCCACACTGCTAAAGCCAAACGAAAGGTGGGCAGGCACCATGAAATCATTCAGAATGTGGGTTTCTCAGCTAATGTGCAACAGCCTGAATCTGGGAAGTATAAGAGGAGGGGGATCGATGTAAAATGTACAAAAGTTCCAATTTTATGACGGTGAAGGATTGCTTGAATGACTCTGTTTACCCCCACCCCCCCCCGCAGGGAGCAGGGTCTCAATTGTGAGGACAATTCACCTTCGCAGAACAATATTCCATCACCCAGATCCATGGCATGTGGCAAACCAATGCTTAGACACCCAGAGAGCAAGAGACCCCAGCTGTAAGGAAATGTTACTTCTCACCTGCTGTGCCTCTGTATTTCCCAACCGTGAGCTTGAACCGCTCCTTGCTGGAAGCCACTTGGAAGAAATCATATATGGCATAGGCAGACTCATTGGCAGTCTGTAAGTCCACTCTCACTTCATACCGGGTAGGAGTGCCAGTGGTGAGATTGTGTAGCTTGTCAAGTCCTAAAAAGAAGGGATGGAATTCTAATAACCAATCAATCAATGTGTGTGAGCACTCACCATTGGCATCTGAGACTTTCAGCACCAAAAGTCACCTTAGCCTTTTCCTCTGCTGTGAATGGGGGCCTTCCACACACTTTCTCTTTTAGGGGCTCATTCTCTCGTCCTATTATCTCTTTTGCACAGTCATGCTAATGAGTATGGAAACCTCGTCCTCTAGGGGGGAGCAGTGGGGAGTAATCCCGGGATGAAGCTACCCCCATTGACTCCATCTCTCTAAAGCATTAGCAGTTCTCTTTATCAAGGTCTCTTAAGGGATTTTGGACCAAGCAAACCATAAACATCTATCTATTCTATTACGATTTTTTAATTCTTCATTTCCCAATTGATGCTTTTTGTTACTTCACACACTATGAAAATCTGCTCCAGAATAGAGAAGGAAAAGGGAAAAACTGATGCCCATAATGACTGGCAGAACCAGCAGAATTCCAGGGACTACTAGTATGACCTCCCAATAGTGGCCCAGCATCTCCATCAATCAACCATTTTTCTTCTCCTGTGGTTTCTAAGAAGTTCAGGCTCCAGGCAGATCCTATGGGGCTTAGATACAGCATAAAGACCACTGGTGACAGTTCCACCTTTTCAGAAGCCCAGAGCACATAAGAACCTTCCCACCAACACCCTGGTCGACAGGTTCCTCAGAGTGTCCCTGTCACTTGGACCTCTTCCTGAATGTGGTGAGCTTCCTCAAGCTGCCTGACCAGTTTTTCAAGGGGGAAATCACCTCTCCACAACCCAGCCCTCCCGGATTCTCGGAGATCATACCAAGCCAGAATTCCTTCATGGGGTCCCCAAAGCCTTCCACGTAGGCCCGCCAGCGCTTGAAGAAATCCAACTGCCCGGTGTTCCGCCTCTGGAAGACCTGCAAAGGGAGAGGGACATTTCACTCTGACACACCTGAAGATGTGACTGAGTGAAAGAGGATGGTAGGTTGGACGGGAGGCTGCTTTAAAAGTAGAGAGAAGTGGATAGAAGGTAAAATTGACAGATGTGGTAATAGATTGAAAGTGAAACTGAAAGACAAGAGGAAGTTAAGAATGATTCTTGTGGTCTTGGCTTGCAGTTCTGGACGGCTCTTCACTGAGAGCAGGGCTCTGAGAGAGGACAGGTTTAATGAGTGCATCACAGGCTCAGTGGGGACATGGTAAGTGTGAGTCACTTCTGAGGTATCTTGGTAAATGAAGATGCCATGGGAGCAGTTGACTGTAAGGGCTAGAGAGAGCTAGGCTAGACTAACCAAGGTGAGAGTGGGTCTTAGATGATGCCAGGTGTTCTCCAAGTCCCATTTCACTCTCCTCTCCCCAGGAACACAGGAACATAGCCTCTTTCAACATCTCTTGCAGTTAATGTGCAATAAGCCATGTGACTCGTTCTAGCCAAAGGATTGTAAGTGAGAGCACTGGAGGGGGAGGGGTTCTCCAAGCTCTCTCTGCCAGTGCCACATGCCACAGTGCCTCAGCGAAAGCCACATGTTGACAGGACAGAGCCATAAGTTGGAATCAGCCTGAATTCCTGAGTCACCACTTAGAAGTGACGGCCAAACCCACAGAAAACTTTGCACACGTGAGAAAAAAAACTATTTTTTTTTTTAAAGATTGCCCCTGAGCTAAAACCTGTTGCCAATCTTCTTCTTTTTTTTTCCTCCCCAAAGCCCCAGTGCACAGTTGTATATCCTAGTTGTAAGTCCCTCTAGTTCTTCTATGTGGGATGCCACCACAGCATGGCTTGATGAGCGATATGTAGGTCTGTGCCCAGGATCTGAACCCATGAACCCTGGGTCACCAAAGCAGAGTGCGCAAACTTAACCACTATGCCACCAGGCCAGCCTGACTCCTCCATGTTAAATCACTGGCATTTGGGGTTGGTTTGTTACCACAATGTAGCCCATTTTAGCCTAACTAATACAGAGAACCACTGGGACATAGAGAGTCAAATGAAGCCATTGGAAAGATGAGGCCATCTAGGAAGAAAATAGGAACTGAAAAGAGAAAATGGCCTAGAATCAAGCCTTGAAGACCCCCAATGTATCACAGTCCCAGGGAGAAAGATGAGTACATTAAGGAGAGAGAACAGCCACTAGAGATGAAGAAGGACAACAAAGAAAATGTGGAATCACAAAGGCCACAAAGAAAAAGGTGCGGTCAACAGGATCAAGTGCTGAAGAGAGGTCAACATGAGGCCTAAACTGTCCATAGAATTTAGTGACACAGAATCACTGGTGACTTTAACAAAGGCTGTGTTAGCGAGAGATGAGGGCAGAAGCCAAACTGGAATGGTTGAAGAGTGAGTAAAAAGTGAGAAACTGGAGACAGCTGGGGACTATTTCATGAGAGCATGGGCTGCTTTCATTTCCAAACCCCCTCTATTCGGAGAAGGAAGTTCCAGTCAGAGAAATAAGATTCTTTTATATGAAGTCCCTAAAAGCTAAACACACTTATAAGTACTATTGGGACTGATACTACATATAATTCCTCATGACCTTGAGAGCCAAGTGACATGCCTTCCTAGCTAACTGAGTGACGATCCTGGAATTCTAGAAAGCTGGAACTGCATCTTTCTACTTACTTTCCTTCATATTCATTCAAATGCAGAAGCCCCAACACAAAATCCCATCTCCCTCCTTTCCACCCTGCGCCACAGCATGCGCCTTGAAGTAAAACACATTATCTTGAATTTGGTAAGGTAAACCTCCTAATATTTGTGCGTTCTTTACATTTTTCCCTGGGAAGAGACAGGGAGGGAGGAGAGAGCGACAGTGTGAGAGCTCCACAAGGGCGCTCACATCTCACTTTTTCCAAAGCACCACCCATCCACGTTTGCTGGCCCAGAAGCGCTGAACAGAGGCATCAATGGGCAAGGGAGAGGCCCGGGCTCTGAGAGTCAGGCTACGGCCTCTTCAGCCGTTTCTATTCCTCAGCCTCAGTCAGCTCCCTGTCAAACAGGGTTAGAAGCAGGAAGGAAGTGTCTAACTCAGAGGTGCTGGGAGGACTAAAGGAGACGGTACATTAAAGATGTTCCATAATGGAAAAGAGCTGCTGAACGGACCTTTGGAAGGACCACGGCAAACAATGACACTGCATTCATATTGTTGTTCCCTTTCCCCTTTGCTCAAGTGTCCATTTTTAGAGATGTCCTATTCCTCTCGTGGCTTCCTTCATTTCCTTATTCATTTATTCACTTATATAACAATAGTTTATTGAGCATTCGTTAAGTGCTGGCTCCAGGGTAGGCATATATGATGCCATTTTACAGATGTGAAGGTTCAGTAAAGAAATTAGCCAGAGTCAGACAGCTAATTATTTAGTGGCTGATGCAAGGAGAAAACAGTGATCTCATCTTTCCGTCAGAAAATGTGAAAATACCAGCTCTGCTGAGTCTATTTTCCAAAAAGCATTTCTTAGGATTCTGAGACGAACTGATAAATCCTTAGCATGGCGCCTGTTCCAGTCCCTTCCCTGGGACTCTTCCTGTATCACGGACAGTGGAATCCTAGCATGGATGTGGCACCAGTGTTCAGCTCCATACACGTCGCATCAAATTACTTTTCCACTACGTAATTAGTTACGCTACGAGGTCAGGCTCAAATCCAATCCTGCCGTCCTAGGACAGACACATTACCAAGGCGTTTGGTCTCCATCTCTAATCAATGAACATAGTGTCGAAGCGTGAGAGGAGCTTTCTGCCTGATTTTTTTTTTTAAATAATGTTTCAACTTGGCCAGGGAAACTCCAAAAAATGGTGCTGATGCTCTTCGCATCACTGTTTAGGGCCAGCTCTACACTTACTAGCTGTGTCCTTGGGCAAGTTAGTTAACCGTGACAAGCCTCACTTCTCTAAACTATTAGATCAAGATTTAGTTAATAGCCCATTTGTCATGCTCTTAAATCGAGGCTTCAGCAAGGTCACTAATCATAATAAATCATAATGTATGGAGGCCAGAATCTGGCACATACAGATATAATAAGTTATTATTTTATCTCAATAAATGTTAGTTTGCATTTTATTATATCAGATTCCAAGTGAACTAACCACCAGGGATCATTTGAACATCTTGATCAGGCAGTCTTAATCAACTCATTCAGAATCTAGTCCGTTCCCACTCTACAAGGTGAAAACATCTTATGATGAACTATTTTGGATAACAAAAGCCCCTTAGCAAATAAGTCTCAAGAAGAAGAAAATATCTTTCAGCCTAGTTCTACACTCCAGAACTGTTATTGCATTCTAGAACTCACTCAATGTCCTGAATGACTAAATCGGGAGAAAAAATTGAAAATCTCCTTTAAATGTCTGGAGAGCCTCTAATATGGTCCTTAAGACACGCAAGATGGGAAACAAAGATGGAAATATCTGAGACATTTACGTGTCCTCTGATGTCTTCTTCCAGCCTCCCCCCACGGCCTCAGTTGCCTCCGGGCAGAGTTCCTCTGGCCTGTTAATGAAATTGGTCTCCTGCTGCCTGGGATGGAGAAGAACTTCCTTAAAAGGATTTTACAAGCTCAGTTCAAAAATGAGCAATATACTAAGGTCATCTTTCCGTGACAAAAGACTGTAGAACCCAAAAAACACAGAAACTGTCTGTAAAAGATTTGGAGATGTTTTCAGGACTCCACATGGTTTCCGGAGGGTGGTGGCTTTGAGGAGAATCCTACAGAATCTCAGTTCATGTATTCCTTCAGGAGTCGGGGTCAGGAAACAAGACTTGGGATGGGGTCGGGGACCAGGATTGGTTAGAACGAGGGTGATGTTTTTTATTCTGGAACTGACCTCTGTGTTCTAGTCAGGGGCATTTGCATGGGAGGGATGGAGAAGGCAAGCTCCTGGACAGCAGGGATTTTGTTTGGTTCACTGCTGGTTCTTGAATATATAAAAGAGTGCGGGACACATAGCAGGCACTCAATAAATGTTTGTGAAATAAATCATGGGTATTCCCAGGCAGGTAGACTGGCAGGTTGTTTTCCAAAGATCGCTCTAGACAAATGTCTCCTTTCCTGTGCAAGGTTGACTTTCAAAAAGGCCACAATAGACGGTACAAAGATGCTGGCAATGGTCAATTATGGGTACAAAGGCAGGGAACTGGCTTCAAGCCAGAATGCTTAGAGTTACAATGGTGCTGATGCAAAGCAGCAGGTACATCCCTATGGGTCTGGTCAGGTGGAAGACCTCCCGTGCTACATTCTGCTCCATTATTTTCATAAATCAATTGGGAATCTCCCCCATCCAATCCAATACTGCCCTTCAGCCATTAGATGCAGCTGTGTAGATAATAAGTTTTCGTCATTGCTGCTTATCAGACAGTATCATTTTATCCGTGGCTGCTCAAGTGTCTTTGGTTTCCCAGGCCCCTGAGCAAATGCATCAATGAACACAGCTTGAGCACTATGAGATCATGCTTTTTCCTTCCCACAGTGAGTTATGGGTACACAGCGGGTAAGGCTGCATGCTGGTTTGGGGCAGCGACAGCCTCTGTCTGTTCAGGCACAGGAAGAAGTGGGTGGGGGAGATAGAAGGATTAGATTGCAATCCTCAAAGGCGGCTCATCATATAATTGGATCAGGCTGATGCAATCAAAGAAGGTGCCGCGTGATTTAAGCAGACAATAGCCCAAGAGAATAAAACCTCCACACAGAAGAGGGACCATCAGAACATGGCCAAGGTTCCCTCTTTCAGGCTTTAGCCTTTCAAATCAAAGTTCCAAAGCTCTTGTTTCCGTACAATGGAGCCAGGATGCAGAACCTGGACAACAGGCTCCAATTCAGAGCACTGAGCCCCCAAAGAGGTCAAGTGTTTCCATCTTGGATGGCCTGAGATGACCCAATGGCAAGAACAACGATCGAGGAGGCTGAAGTCCTGAAATGTGGTCTCAACTTTGTCACTAATTCATGTGACCTAGCCAAGGCACCTCTTGTGGGCCTCAATTTACCTGTCTATAAAATAGGAACAATAATCTCTCTCACTTATTCTAAAGCTTTCGTGTGAGAGTCATGCTTATGAGAGTGCTTTGAAGAGAGTGAAATGTAGGTAATACACACATATAGGACATTATTAGACAGCAGTAAACCCAAAAGCCTTCACAATCATCAGCCTTAGATTAATCAAGCCTGCTCTACCCAAGGTGTAAAGTACTTCAGGCTCGATTCTTACAGTGGGGTCTCTAAAAACAGCTACAAGCCACCCAAGCTCCTCTTTCCTATGGATGAAGAAGGAACAAAGCTCCCTGGGCTGAGAAACAAGGCACTGCCAGAGCTCCGTGGGGCTCCGTGTGACTCACAATCCAGCCGCCGCCATCCGTGTCCATGTCACAGTACACCTGCAGGGGCCGGCTGGCGTCACCGTGCAGGTAGATAGTGTATACACCACTGGCAACGTTGCTGTTCTGTTGAACTTGACTGCAGTCCGAAGGGTGTGGAAAACGGGCACCAACTGGGAGCCAAGCAGAGGGGCAGCATTGTTAGGAGAAGGCCACAGAAGAGGAGTGAGGTTATTCCCCTATTTTAAGACAACTTGTGTAGAAATTATTCCATAATCTCCTACTATTTTGCTCCTTCCAGTCTTCACTCACATCTTACTTTTCTCCCACACTCTGCTCTCATCAAACCCTCCAAATGTACTAGAAATAAGGTCAAGTTCACATCACTTCCTCTCTGACCCAACTGCCTCCCACCAAAATAACACCCCATTTCACTCCCCTCTGTAGTCTCCCTACCCTGGGATGGATTTCTTTTGAGCCCATAACCCCATTTCCATTTCCCTATGCCTAGAGAGATCCATGACTCTGTAGCCACTTGCTCCTCCCTGGACCCTTTTTTCTGGCCCCTCTGATGTTGGTCCTCTCGACTGCATTCTCGTTCAGAGTGCATAAGTCCACATTACCTGTGGAAAGAATGGTGGATACATTCCTGCTCCGACGATCACCTTTAAAGGCAACCAAGGAGACAGGATAGGCGACGCCCTGCTCAAGGCCTTGCAGCTCAAACCTCTGGTCCCCTTGTCCAAGCTGCACCTCCTACCAAACAAAGGAGACAGTGGATAGTCACTCGGCTGATCACCCTGAGAACCCTAGGTGGTTAATAGAATCTCCTGGAGCTAACGTCAGAAGCTCTCTGAGAGCACAGTGTTTTGTCTCTTTGAGGGTGCAGTGGCAGCCCAGAAGCCCAGTGGTCCCAGCCGCTGCTCTGGTGGGCCAGGCCACGGAGACTCAGCACTGCTGGGAGCCAGCACCAGGCACCACCCTGGGGACCTCTGCTGGAAGCAAGAGGCAGGCAAGGCTAGGCTAAGAAGTTAATAGGGGAGGTGAATCTGGCCATTGCTATCTGTGACCCAGGGAGATAGTTGGTTTTTCAATAAACTTCCTTCTGAACTTGTCTTACTTCCTCTACAAACAGAGGACTGACTTTCCTAGCAGGGCTGTCCTAAGCACTAACTGAGATAACGAATAAATCAACGTGCCCTTCCTTTCTTCCTTCCTCCCTTCTTTCTTCCTTGCCAAGGAGAGAGAATAATAATTTTCCATTGGGACAATTTTCAAAAACACGCTGGCCTTCAGATTCCACGTGTGAGGTCTCACCCTTGAAATAACAGTTAATCAATTCATTCAATAAATATTTATTAAGCACCTACCATGTGCTAGGTTCTAAGCACTAAATGATAAACAAAACTGACAAAAGTTCCCTGTCCTCATGGAGCTAACGTTTATTGAGGAAGATAAACAAACAAAATAATTCGGGGCAGATGTGTGGCCAGCAAATAAGCAGTGGTTAGCTAGAAAGCAGGCACAAAAGTTAGACCTATAAGATGAGACCACGTGTTCACACGTGACTATGTTTAGCACTGTCCCTTGCACACAACGGGTGATCAATAAGGATCAACTCATTTATCAGCAGGTTGTCATGAGACCAGCAATCAAGCTGGTTCACCCAAGTCAGTTGCTTCATACAGAGGCTGGGCATGGACACCAACAGAGCAGACAAGGAGGATCCAGTACCTTAACAGCGCCATTTGGGAACTGGTAGGTCAGAATGTAGCCATCAATCTGAGCAGTGGGGGGTGTCCAGGTCAATACCCCACCAGACTGTGTTACAGCAGACGAACGGAGGTTTTTGGGAGGGTCGATGTCTGTATATCAAAAGTCAGGTAACTGTTATTACTAAGACACAACTGAGGCGACGTAACTCTGAAGTGCTAACTTATCCTTTCTCCCTACCTAACCTCCCATTTCTCCTCCTCCATTTCTCTTCCTCCCTTCAAGCAGGTAGCAGGCTCTGTTCTTCCTTGCTACCAATGCTTTATGATTTTTGTTTCCAAAAGTATAGACCCATTGTGGACAAGAGGATTAAGGAACAGGGGCTTGGGTGGGTCCGAGGGAGTGAACCTGGGCCCCCATTCCCCAGCAGATTCCCAGAGAGTGGTGGGTGCGAGCAACCTAGATTAGCAGACAGATTCTCAGAGATGGCACAGCTCCCAAAGTGGCGTGTACGGATGGGGGAGCCGCAGATCTGAAAGGGCCCTGCACACAGAAACCAGGGTACCTCAGCAAACATCCACCTGGAAGGTGCCATGGGCACCCCCATGCCTGGCACTGGGAAACTACACAAGACTTTACACAGAGCCCTTGGGAAGGAGCATGACCCTAAATTTCCTGAGGTTTCTAACCAACAAGCAGAGGTGGGGGCTTATGATAGAAATTAAGTTGATATAGAAATATAAAGTCCTATTTCTTATATATGTAAGCATGTGGCCTTAAACACATACTCTGTACAGAAAGAAGAGGGGGAGAGCTTGTATAAAGGAGGAGAGAAAGAAAGAAAGAAAGGGAAGAAGAGATGTAGCAAGAGCAGAGAGCTTTTCTTCTGATTCCTATGCAGTTTCCCACTCTAACACCAGAGGGAATGCGTGGATCTGTGTGTGCGCTGGAGACCAGGAAAACCAAAGCTCAGCAAAAGTTCTAGTCGACACCATAATAATTGGTCAGACAGCTCATTTTTTTTAACCAAATAAGATATGAATGGAAATTTCCATTTTGAAAAATCATTATCGTAGAAGGTGATTTTAATTTAGAAGTTCCCAAAAAAGATGTCTCTAGGCTATTTCCTACCCAGTAGCATTTCAGCTGAGAACTGAATTGCACTATTTTAATAGAAAACAGGCAGCTGTTATTTTGAACGAGGGTGTTTTGACAAATTGTGCATTTCTGTAATATCAGCTTGGTTTGACTTTCTAAAGCACAACATCTGGTGTGGATCTATTCTATCCATCATATGGAAAAACTGAATTTCCTGCTTTCAAAAATCAAAGCAAAACCTAAACTACTTAAGTATCTTAAGCTGCTTTCTGCTACCTCTTTGCCCACCCACCCCCTAGTTATGGACTTGAGATGTCTGTCTTAGTTACTCACACATTTCTATGAAGTAGAAAGATGATAACGTTTTCCTTAAAAATGAGGAAAGTGTAGCAGAGAGAACAAAAAGAAGGAAGAGAGGAAGAAAGGAGCAAGGGAGGGAGGGAGAGAGAGAGAAAAAGGGGTGGAAGAAGGAAGGAGGGAGGGAGGAAAGAGAGAAGGGAAGGGGAGATGAGGAGGAAGGAGGGAGGAGAAGTGGGGGGAGGGAGAGAGGGGAGAAGGAGGGAGGAAGATGCTCGTTGCCTCTGAAGGGCAGCACTGGGTATTAGGGAGTCTGAGATGTGGAAACATTTTTCTTTCTACACATCTTTGTTTAGTTCGAAAATTTCTACTATAAGCATATATCACCTTTTTAATTAAAAATTTCTGCTAACTGTAACTAATAAAAATAACAAAGAAACTCAAGGCACCTCTAACTCCAGTGGCCACACATGGTATATATATGGCCTCAAAGGGGACAACCAGTGCTTGCCCAGACTGTCTAAACAGGCCCATGGACCTCAGGGTGGGCACAGTACTCTTCTCAGATCCTTCTGAGGCCTGATTTCTATGATGCTCAGTGAGACCAGAGGCCCCATCATTCACATAAAACACAAGCAGTCCAGGGCCAGCTGATCACCAAGCGGAGAGGGACAGTGAGGGGACAAAGATGCTCCATCATTGCCCCCAATCTGGAAGATGGAAACAGCAGAGGCTCCTGGCCTCTCCTCCGACCTGGAGCTGAGGCCCACCCAGGTTCTCATATCCAGGGTGGGGAGCCTGGGAGCTGGGCTGGGTGGAGGGGGTGGAAGGGAGGCCACCTTTTGCACAACAGTCTTGAAAGGTCCCACAGGTTTACTTTCACACGGCTTCCTCTACACTCTTTCATCTTAATCTGAACTGTCATGGCAACGTATTACCTCAAAGAGGTAAAAAGAGAAGCACTTTGAAGAATATCTTCAGTGAAACAACTGCCTTCCCTACTCCCCTCCCCACTTCTGGTTATGGAGGAAGATTCTGTCCTGACAGATGTGAAGAGTTCCCTGTCCCAGCCCCTCACCTGGCAGGGCCTTGGTGTCAGCCTTCTTGCTCTCCCGGTCCCCCTTCTCGGCCCACACATGAACCTTGTACTCCACGCCCGGCCTCAGCCCCGTCAGGATGGTGCTGCTCTGCTCCTTCCCCACAGGGACCTCCCTGGCGTCTCCATCAGCAGAGGTGTAGCGCACCACGTATCTGTCAATGTCGGCCTGTACCGGGTCCCAGGAGATGGTGGCCGTGTTCTCTGTCACCCGATCAGTCACCAGGTTTTTGGGGCTGTCAATGTCTTTAAGAAAATGTTGGAAAAGTCTAAGCTTTGAAGCCATGGAAGAGATATCCACCACCCCATCGCCACGATTTTCATCTTCTAGAGCTCTCTTAGCACACGGCAATGGTGTTGCCATCCAGAGTCGCTGGTGGAAGTCGAGGAAGAAAGTAACCCTGGTTCTCAATCTCTAGGGACTAGTTATAAGGTTGACACACTTTCTTGACTTCCGGCTCCCTAAAATGTGGGAGGAACAATGTCTTCTTTGCAACATTATGACACATCAAAACCATCAATTAAACATCTGCCATGGTGCTCAGAGCAGCTAACTTATCATTTTATCAAGGGCTACTCCACGGGCAATCATTCTAAAAGTATTATCACAAACACTGCAATGACCAGATCCTATAAACATCTTCGCTGAGTCTGCTAAAAACACGGCTACTGCACAACCTTACTTCTCCCTTCCATGGGTTGAGTGGTTCCATGAGCAGCTCGTCACTGTCAGGGAAGGGCGGCTCATGGAGATCACCACCAGAGCTTGCTGTCTTTCTTGGATCTTTAAGACTTCCTTTGCAAAGTCTCTCAACTCACGCCACATCTTTTGGTACCAGTCACAATCAAATCCACATGCTCAAAATTCAATTCCAATTGACCATCTTTCTCTCGTTACCTGTCGGGGCCTTGGTGTCGGCCTTCTTGCTCTCCCGGTCACCCTTCTTGGCCCACACATGGACCGTGTACTCGACGCCCGGCCTCAGGCCTGTCAGGATGGTGCTGTTCTGCTCCTTCCCCACAGGGACGTCCTTGGTGTCTCCATCAGCGGAGGTGTAACGCACCATGTACCTGTCAATGTCGGCCTGCACTGGGTCCCAGGAGACAGTAGCTGTGTTCTCCGTCACCTGGTTGGTCACCAGGTTTTGGGGGCTGTCAATTTCTTTTGAAAAAGAAAAGGCTGAATTTTAGAGCCAAGGGAGGATATCCCAGCCCTCCATCACCGGCTCCCCATTCAAGTTATCTTTAATAGTGATACAGCTCCATTTGAAACAGGAGTGAAAGGTCTCTGGTTTCCATTTTCCAGGGAAACAAACTCCTGGATATTAAAACTGGAAGGAATTATATCTCCAAATTTATTAATACGGAAATTTTCTGTCCATCTAGTTCCCACAAAAATAACAATAAAAATCTCCAGAGCAACAAAATAAACCACCCCAACTACTGTTTAAACAACCTCTTTTGTTATCCCCATGGTATCTAGTTATTTTGTTTCACATAATTTGACAGCCAAGAAGTCTTATCTTCAAACTTTCTTGTCTTATAAAAGGGGAGGAGAATGGAGGCCCAAAGAAATGAAAGACTTGTCCAAGGTGCCACCGTTTTCTTGTGTTAAAACCAAGACTAGACCCTCTGCGCCCTGAAGTTTGAGCCCTCCCACCTTCTCAAGGACTTTGCTCCTTTTCAGCTACTCTCTCTCTCCCGCACCATCAGTCTCTTCTCCTCTACCATCATTCCCAGACAAGGCGGCTCTAGGATCTCCCATCCCTCTGCACCCCTTAACTGACAGACTTCTCAAGGGAACTGTCTGCATACCTGAACTTCACTTCTCACCTCCCATTCACTTCTCAATTCAAAGAAGTTGGCATTTTTCTACACCGCACCACTGAGACTGCCAGTCTGGGTCACCAACAACTGACATGTTGCCGAATCCAATGGACTTTCACCCTCCTCGTCTTACTGGCTTTTTGAGCAGCATTTGGCCGAGCTGATGTACTCCCTCCATCTTGAAACACTCTCAGCTCTAGGCTTCCATGACTGCACACTCCTGTGGTTTTCTCCTAACTCTCTGACTCCTCATCAGTCTCCCTCGTCAACAACCTGTAAATGTAGGGGCACCAAGGGTCCCTCTCTTCCTCTCTCTCTGCACTTCTCCCTAGGTGATCTCACCCATGTCCGCAGCTTTGAATACCAACTAGATGCTCATGAGTCCCCAGTATGTATAATTCTGAGCCTCTGCCTTGATCCTTCAACTGCATATCCACCACAGTGCCTAGCATGTATTAGACACTCAACAAATATTTATGGACTCACACACTCAATTCACCAAGGAATCTCACAAGTATCTTGAACTTAAATACAAGTATTAATGTTCCTCCCCAAACCTATTCATCTCTCAGAAAATGATGCCCCAATTTTTCACGTTGCTCGAGTCAGAAACCCAGAGCATACTTGATTCCTCATTTTCTTCCAGCCCCATATCTCATCCAACAACAAACATTGTCATTTATACCTCCAAAATATATATCTCCTTTTCTCTATCCCTGCCTTCATCATTGGTTATTTAGTGGTTAAGATTTGATGCCCTTGCCACCACAGCCCGAGTTTGTTTCCCAATCTGGAAACCACACAACCTGTCTGTCATATTGTGGTGGCTGCATGTTTCTGAAAGCTATGGCACTGGTATTTCAAATACCAGGAGGGTCACCCATAGTGGACAGGCTTCAGTACAGCTCACAGACTAAGACAGACTAGGAAGAAGACCTGGCCACCATTTTCTGAAAAAATTGGCCATGAAAACCCTGCAAATTGCAGCAGAGCATTGTCTGATAAAGCACAGAAAGGTGAGAGGATGATGCAAAAAGACTGGGCAGGGTTCCTCTCTGCTGTACACAGGGTCACTAGGAGTCGGAATCAACTCAATGACACTAACAAACTGCCATCACACTGGTCCAAATCATCATCATCTCTGACCCAGACTTTTATAATACCCTCTTTACTAATCTTCCCACTTCCACCCTTGTCATCTCTTCCACTTATTCTCCTCACTGCAGCCTGAATAATCTTTTTAAAATGAATACCGCGTCACATCACTCTTCTAATGAATCTAACATGCTTCCTCTTTTAGGCACCATATGTTCCTGTATGATCTGACCCCTGCCTCCTTCCCATCTCACCTCATGCCACTTTCTCACTCTCTGGGCTCCAGGACACCAGCCTCCTTTCAGTTCTTCAACCATCTTGTCCTGTTCCAGCTTACAGCCGTCACACATACTCTTCCCTCTGTCAGAAATGGCTAGTTTTCCCCAGTGTCCAGTCTCCCCTTCTTCTACAATCACACTGTCCAATAGAGCTCTCTGCAGTTATGGAAATAGTCTATAATTTTCATTGTCCAATACAGTAGCCATTAGTCACATGTAGCTATTGACCACTTGAAATGTGGCTAGTCCAACAGAGGAAATATTTCTCATTAGTTTTAATGAATTAAAATTTAAATAGCCACATGTAGCCAGTGGCTACTGGGTTGGACAGGACAGAATAAAAGAAGTTTAAGCTGGGCACATGGCCATCCAGCTGAAGACTTCATTTCCCACCCTCTGTTGTACTGAGGTCTTGCACTGTGTCTGGATCTGGCCAGTGGAATGGAGGAAGAAGCGATGTGTCCAATGCTCCAGTCATGCTCTTCCCTTTCCCACGCTGCTTTCCACTGGCTGGAATGAGGATGAGTGATGACCACGGGGGTGAAGGCAACTCCCAAGGGATGACTGTGGGACAATACAGAAGGAGCCCGGATCTCCTGCACCACGGAGCTACCACATCAGCTCTGGCTCACTTATACTCTGACCATTCCACAAGCGAGGAATAAACTTTTTTCTTGTTTAAGCAACTGCTATTTGGATGTTTCTGTCAATGCGTATCTTAACTATTACTCACCCCATCTAAGAAACATCCCTAACCTGTTATTCTCTATACCTACACCATGTTCATCTCTTCAGAGAATTTATCATAATTTACAGTTTTAAATTTGTTTGCTTATTGGTTGTCTATCTTTCCCACTGGACTTTAAGAGAGTAGAAATCATATTTGTTTTGTTCACCCCTGTATTCCAAGCCTGGCACTTAGAAGATACTCATTAAAAATTAGCTACCTGGTGACGTGAACACAGAGCTTCAGCTGCTCTGGGTAACACTGCTCCTTTAAACTATACACCATCTATTAAGTCAAACCTACGTGAAATAGCTTGCCACAAAACAGTTCTTTAATCCAGTGTTTTTAGCAATTCTATATTGGTTTTATCTTATTGCCTATAATTTGATATAACTCAGAGGCACAGCAGTTAAAAACAGAGGATTTGGAAAAGAGTTTTAAGATAGCCAAGGGATCACTCAGTACTGAATCTATTACTATGCTTCGTTTTTTCTCTAGGTGAATGAAATTTTCTACAGCAAACTCTCCCAAAACAGTACACAGTCCCTGAGGTCACAGACCCAAAAAGCAGCGGTGTCATAATTCAGTAGCAAGAGCAAACCCACATTGATGGCCCTAGTTTGTTTTTCTCCTCCCTCCTGTTACCTGTCGGGGCCTTGGTGTCGGCCTTCTTGCTCTCCCGGTCCCCCTTCTCGGCCCACACATGGACCGTGTACTCCACGCCCGGCCTCAGGCCCGTCAGGACGGTGCTGCTCTGCTCCTTCCCCACTGGAACCTCCCTGGTGTCTCCATCAGCAGAGGTGTAGCGCACCATGTACCTGTCAATAACGGCCTGCACCGGGTCCCAGGAGACAGCGGCTGTGTTCTCTGTCACATGGTTGGTCACCAGGTTTTGGGGGCTGTCAATGTCTAAAAGGAAAAATGCTGATCAATGTGCACTAATAATAGGCCAAAGAGTGCAGAAACTCATGGCCATTTTGCTTGGGCTGAGACCCTTGCATGTTTTGTGGTTTTTCTGTCTCATATGCTCTAACTGCTTCATGAATATATGTCTTCTCTCCCCAGATAAACTTTGGCTCCTCAAGGAGAAAGCACAGTTGACCCAAATCTGAAAATCTGCACCATTATCTCCACCAAAAGTTTAGCAAAACCAATCTCTTTATTCATTTAGTGAGCATACATCAAACTCCCACTACGTATGAAGCCTGGCGCCAGGCAGTGTGCAGAGGATAGCTGAAGAAGACACAGTCTCTGCTCACAAGCAGCTAAGAACTTTGTTTGTAGGATCATGTCAATGAAGACCTCCCAATTCATACAAGAAGATTCTAATAGTTAGAGGCAAATGTGAGCTCCTAGAGGAAGAGGGCTGCATCCTATTCCTGCTGGGTTCCCACTGCCTAGTAGAAAACAGGGCAAACGGAAAGTGCTCAATACATACTGTCAAGTGAATCAGCAAAAATTAAAACCCAGTGTTCATATTCTTCAGCATATCATAGATTTACTCGTAATGCTGGTTTGCTGGTTAAATCACTGTACAGAAATATGGCCATACATCTCTTTCATAATAATATAAGACATTACACAGAAGATATCCTTATCCTCAAAACCAGAATTATCACGATTCATTTATAGTAAAGCAAACCACATACATCTACTTGCTCTAGTAGATGTAAAATCTACTCTTTTAAAGTTGAATTTTCAACATATTTTTATTAATACTAACAACATTTAATTTTCATTTTCTGTCCCTATTCAGAAACTCAATGAGACTTTGAATACTGTCAACAACAAAAGGTTCACGCATTCTGAGGAGGAGTGTCTGGAAATGACCATCCAATCATGGCAAAATCGTAGCTTGGAGACCGCCATGTGGACCTGACTTGTAAGGAACCTAGTTAAAGGGCCGTGAAGGCTTGCGTGTGCAGTCTATTATGAAGGGATACCACCCCGATCTTCCATAAATCATCAGTTCTCCCAGTGTCAGAGCAGGAAAAGAAACTTGACCAGCCATAGGCTTAGCATGACACAGCTTATATTCCCAAAGAACAACGCTCCGTTACCTGTCGGGGCCTTAGTGTCGGCCTTCTTGCTCTCCTGGTCACCCTTCTCGGCCCACACATAAACCTTGTACTCCACGCCCGGCCTCAGGCCCGTCAGGATGGTGCTGTTCTGCTCCTTCCCCACAGGGACGTCCTTGGTGTCTCCATCAGCGGAGGTGTAGCGCACCATGTACCTGTCAATGACAGCCTGCACCGGGTCCCAGGAGACGGTAGCTGTGTTCTCTGTCACCAGGTCAGTCACCAGGTTTTTGGGGCTGTCAATGTCTGAAATGCAAACGATGATCAATAAACACTAACCGAATGAGAGCCTGTGGCCACATTGTCTCGGATGAGGCAGTTTCCTGTTCTTACGGTTTTCCCATCTCCTATGTCAGTTTTCAGTGGTTTCATGGACATAGACCTTCTTTTCACAGCTGCACTCCTGGATCCTCAAGAAGGCATCATAGGACAGTAGAATGAGCACTGGACCCAGAGTCAGAAGAGCCATGGCCCTGGACAACTCAGCTGCCTCTGGCTGGGCCTCAGCATCTTCATCTGTAAACTCTGGGGTATTATATGAGTTAACAACATGCCCCTTATGATAGTTCCTGGACAGAGTGAATGCCCAATGACCATATGCTATTAAGGCTTTCAGTTTGTTGATATTTTATAAATGTAAGAGATTATGTTCCACCCTACCACATACAGAGAAGGTACTCAAAAATGTATTCGCCAAGAAAATAATAGCATTTCTTTGTTCCAAATGGTTCATTGCAAAAGTCCCATAGGTGAGACTCAAGCCTCGAATGAGCAGTTTCAATGGGATCCCTTACAGAGCTTGTTTTGTATACCCTAGAGCAGTGGTTCTCAACCAGGGATGACTGGCAATGTCTGGAGAAATGTTTGGTTGGTACAATTCAGTGTGGGATGGGAAGGCACTGGTATCTAACGTGTAGAGGCCAGGCATCCTGATAAACATCCTACAGTGCACAAGCAGACCCTGCAACAATAATTATCCAGCCCAAAATATCAATAGAGCCAAGTTTGAGAAACCCTGCCCAACACTTGGCGAAGACCATGGGCTGGTGACTGACACACTCCTAAAATGCTGAAAAGGTGAGAAAACGTCTGGTGGCTCTGATGCAGAGGAATGAGAAGCTGCAGCATTACAAAAGACACGTGCATCCAGTGGAATGAACAAAGGATGCATGCGTATTCCCCATGGACTAGATGTATGCCACCAAAGGAGAGCCCACCTGGGGTTGTTTAGGAAGCTGTCCAAAGAGGAGCACCTAAAGGAGTGAGGTGACCCCCATCAGAAAGGCACTGGAGTGCACCCCCAGATGTGTGGGCAGAGGAAGAGGAGTAGGAGACCAGTAGGAGAGAGGCCTTTGCCCACAGAATCACTTCAGGGAGGGATCCGAGTGGAAGAGGACACATGAGGTGTCTCTGAAGAACCACAGAAGTGTTCCACGAGGGAACTTGTTAGCTCGAACACTTGTCAGGTCCCATGACAGGCCCAAGCTAGCTGTGACTCTTACAGTCAAGCAAGACCTTCCATGACCCCTTGCTTCTCCTCACCCTGACTCCTTACCTCCCTCTTGACCCCTTACCTCCCACCCAGCTGTGCCAAACATAAATGGGTCAGAAACTGCAGTTAGCATGCTGGAAGGACAAGGCTTCAAGTCCGAGAAGGGAAATACAAGGTAAGCCATGTACCCCCACTTCCCACACAGGCAGTTATGTCCCAAGCTGATGGAGAAGGGAAGCTTGAGTTTTAAATGAAGTATGCATTATTACACAGGTGTGGGCCATTTCGATTACTAAAATGATACATCCTGGGAACTAAAAGTGACTACATATTTGCTTATTTTTAGCTAATAAAACATTGTTATTATTTCTGCCTAAAACGTTTATCCAAAGGGCAGAAAGAAAAACAAGTTCAACAGAAAGGGTTTAAACAGGTGAGGAGGGGAAAAAAGTCATTTTGGGACCACAATCTACAAGTCTGGCTCCCTCAGCATGATTGTTACTTATGCTTTCTTCATGTTTCTTCCTTATCAAGGCGAAGCATTTAGTGTGATGATAACAAAGAAGGTGCATAGGCAGAGAGAACAAAGGACTACGAACAATAACATCAATCTTTAGACCAAAGTTTGGAGACCACAAGATGACCTATGCATTCTAAGAGAAGCCATTAAATGGAAGTAAAGGGCCCACAATTTACTATGGAAGGATACCAACCTGCTCTTCCATAAAACCTCCCTTTCTGCCAAGGTCAGAGAAGGAAAACCAATCTAGACAGACTATGAGCTTAGCAGTGACTCAGTGACACAGTGACACAGTGACAATGCACACTCCATTACCTGTCGGGGCCTTGGTGTCAGCCTTCTTGCTCTCCCGGTCCCCCTTCTCGGCCCACACATGAACCTTGTACTCCACGCCCGGCCTCAGGCCCGTTAGGATGGTGCTGTTCTGTTCCTTCCTCACAGGGACGTCCTTGGTGTCTCCATCAGCAGAGGTGTAACGCACCATGTACCGGTCAATGTCAGCCTGCACCGGGTCCCAGGAGATGGTGGCCGTGTTCTCTGTCACCCGATCAGTCACCAGGTTTTGGGGGCTGTCTATTTCTTTAAGAAAATGTTGGAAAAGCCTAAGCTTTGAAACCCTAGGAGAGATACCCACCACCCCATTACCATGATTTTCAGCTTCTTGAGCTGCCTTAGCATACGGCAATGGTATTCCCATCCAGAGTCACTGGGGAAGTCAAGGAAAAAAGCAATCCTGGTTCTCAATTTCTAAAGACTAGTTATTATAAGCTTGACACACTTTCTTGGCTTTCAACTCCTTAAAATGTGGGAGGAATGATGTCTTCTCAACAGCATTATGGCACATCAAAACCATCAATAGGGGAGTGACGTCAGCATCATGGTGGAGTGAACTTGCCCAGGACTCTCTCCCCTCCAACATACAACAAAAACGGGCAACCATACTCCAACAGAGAACATGCTAATGCAACACAAAAAATGTCAGGGAGACACGCAGCCATACGATGGAGGGCAGAGAGGCTGGAACCCCCCTCAGAGGAGCTGGAACAGGGTAAAAGAGAACTTTGCTCCCTCCCCTAAAGACTGCAATCTGTGACCACAGGAGGCTCCAAGAGGGAAGGAATGGGGGAGGGGACATTCATTCATGGGAACATCAAGCACCCCCAAGGGCCCATGCAGCCTAGAGAGAAGTCCTCTACCAGGGCAAGAGCTTTTGCAGGGGGGTGACCTCATCAAGCCAACAACCCAGGAGAGAAGAGTGCAAGAACAGAGCAAGAATGCCCCGAGAGCATGCAGGACAAAGCACCCCTCCCCTCACCTGCCCCACGGCTCCACTGCCTGGGATCTCAGCTGAAGACAGAGGGCTCAGAATACACGGCTCTTTACCCCCACCCAGTGGCGATAGGCGGTAACTGCAACCAAATAATATCATGATGCGTAAGAACCGAACCACCTCCTCTAGCAATATCAAACACTATATCAAATCTCCAGACCAAAGAGAAAATGACAAGTACTCAGAATTTAGTCCTGAGGACACAGAAATATGTAATTTAAATGACAATGAATTCAAAATAGCTATATCAAAAAACCCAACGACAGAAAAGAGGATGTAGAGAAACACTTCAATGAGTTCAGGAGCTACTTCACAAAAGAGATTGAAACTATAAAGAAGAATCAATCAGAAATGTTAGAGATGAACAACACAATGGAAGAGAGAAAATAAAACACAGATTCCCTGAATACTTGAGTAGACATCATAGATGAGCGTATCAGCATAATCGAAGATAGACATATTGAAATGCTCCAGACAGAGGAGGAAAGAGAACTAAGACTAAAAAGAAATGAAGAAAGTCTCCGAGAAATATCCAACTCAATTAGGAAATACGACATAAGAATTATAGGTATTCCAGAAGGAGAAGAGAAGGAGTATGGAGCAGAGAGCATGTTCAAAGAAATAATAGCAGAGAACTTCCAAAACCTAGGGAGAGAAGGAATTCTTTGTGGAAGAGGCTTCCAGATCTCCTAGATTTGTCAATGTAAAAAGACCTACTGCAAGACACACAGTAAAACTGGCAAAAATGAATGACAAAGAAAGAATACTAAGAGCAGCAAGTCAGAAGAAAATAACCTACAAAGGAACCCCCATCAGGCTTTCAGCAGATTTCTCTGCAGAAAACTTACAAGCTAGGAGAGAATAGAATGACATATTCAAGTCTTTGAAAGACAAAATTTTTCAGCCAAGAATACTCTAGCCAGAAAAAATATCTTTCAGATATGATGGAGAAATAAAAACTTTCCCAGACAAACAAAAGCTAAGGGAGTTCATAGCCACGAGACACCCCCTACAAGAAATCCTCAAGAAGGCCCTCATACCTGAAAAAAAAAAAACAGAGGAAGGGGTTACAAAGCATGGAGTAAGGAGATAAACAGGTAGACAGAATCAGATAGGATAGCAAATACTCAAGTATAGCATTAAAGATAACAGGGAAGAAAAACACCAAAAACAAAGATAACCTTGTCAGTTTAACCACAAACTCACAACACAAGATGGAATAAGATGTAAGAAAAACAACTTAGGAGCGGAAGAGGAAAGAGACTGAATTGGTTCAGAAGAAGGAAATAAGAGGTCATCAGAAATTGAACTATCTTGTATACGAGATTCTGAATACAAACCTCATGGTAACCACTAAACAAAAAAGCAGAACAGAGACACAAATAATAAATAAGGAGAAAACAAATAAACACATCATAAAAAACTACATAATTCAATGGATAGATCAAAACACACAGGACGAGAAACAAAGCAAATGCAGGAGAACTGGAAAACGAGTGATAAAATGACAGCATTAAGCCCTCATACATCAATAATCACCCTAAACATAAATGGATTGAATTCTCCAATAAAAAAACACAGATTAAAGAACAAGACCCAACAATATGCTGCCTCCAGGAAACACATCTCAGCTCCAATGACAAATACAGGCTCAGAGTGAAGGGATAGAAGACAATACTCCAAGCTAACGGCAAACAAAAGAAAGCAGGTGTCACAATACTTATATCAGACAAAGTAGACTTCAAGATAAGACAAGTAAAGAGAGACAAAGGGGGCAGTATATAAAGATCAAAGGGACACTCCATCAAGAAGAAATAACACTTATAAATATCTATGCACCCAACACAGAAGCAACAAAGTTCATAAAGCAACTATTAACAAACCTAAAAGAAGATATTAATAATAACACAATAATAGTAGGGGCCCTCAACACTCCACTCACATCAATGGATAGATCATCCAGACAGAAAATCCATAAGAAAACAGTGGAATTAAATGAAAAGCTAAACGAGTTGGACTTAATAGACATATATAGAACATTCCATCCAAAAACAGCAGAATACACATTCTTCTCAAGGGTGCATGGAACATTCTCAAGGATAGACCATATTTGGGAAAGAAGACAAGCCTCAATAAATTTAAGAAAATTGAAATAATAACAAGCATCTTCTCCAATCATAATGCTATAAAGCTAGAAATTAGTTACAAGAAAAAAGCTGAGAAAGGGACAAAGATGTAGAGACTAAACAACATGCTGTTGAACAAATAATGGATCATTGAAGAAATTAAAGGAGAAATCAAAAAATATCTGGAGACAAATGGAAATGATAACATATACCAACTCACATAGGATGCAGCAAAAGCCATATTAAGAGGGAAATTCATCGTAATACAGGCACACCTTAACAAACAGGAAAAATTCCAAATAAGCAATCTCAAAGTACACCTAACTGAATTAGAAAAGGAAGAACAAACAAAGCCCAAGCTCAGCAGAAGAAGAGAAATAATAAAAATCAGAGCAGAAATAAATGCTATTGAAACAAAAAAGGCAGTAGAAAGGATCAAGGAAACAAAGAGCTGGTTCTTTGAGAAGATAAATAAAATTGACAAACCCCTAGCCAGACTTACAAAGAAAAAAAGAGAGAAAGCTTGGATAAATAAAATTAGAAATGAAAAAGGAGAAATAACAATGGCTACTACAGAAATACAATGGATTATAAGAGAATACTACGAAAAACTATATGCCAACAAAATGGATAATCTACAGGAAATGGATAAATTCTTAGACTCTTACAACCTCCCAAAGCTGAATCAAGAAGAAACAGATAATCTGAATAGACTGATCACAAGGAAAGAGATTGAAACAGTAATCAAAAGAATCCCAAACAATAAAACCCCAGGACCAGATGGCTTCCCTAGGGAATTCTACCAAACTTTCAGAGAGGATTTAATACCTATCCTTCTGAAGCTATTCCAAAAAATTAGGGAAGATGGAACACTTTCTAACACATTCTATGAGGCCAACATCACTATGATACCAAGCCTGACAAGGACAACACAAAAAAAGAAAACTACAGGCCAATATCGCTGATGAACATAGATGCAAAAATCCTCAACAAAATTTTGGCAACCTGAATACAGTAATACATCAAAAGGATCACATATCATGATCAAGTGGAATTCATACCAGGGACACAGGGATGGTTCAACATCTGCAAATCAATCAACATGATACACCACATCAACAAATTGAGGAATGAAAACCACATGATCATCTCAATAGATGCAGAGAAAGCATTTGACAAGATCCAACAACCATTTATGATAAAAACTCTTAACAAAACGGGGATAGAAGGAAATTATCTCAACATAACAAAGGCCATATAAGACAAGCCCACAGCCAATATCATACTCAATGGGGAAACACTGAATGCCATCCCCCTGAGAACAGGAACAAGACAAGGATGCCCACTATCACCACTCTTACTCAACATAGTACTAGAGGTTTTGGCCAGAGCATTTGGGCAAGAGAAAGGAATAAAAGGAATCCAAATAGGGAGTGAAGAAGTGAAACTCTCACTCTTTGCAGACGACATGATCTTATATATAGAAAATCCCAAAGAATCCATTGGAAAACTAATAGAAATAATTAACAAGTACAGTAAAGTTGCAGGGTACAAAATCAACTTACAAAAATCAGTTGCTTTTCTATGCTCTAATAACAAACTTACAGAAAGACAACTCAAGAATACAATTCTATTTACAGTGACAACTAAAAGAATAAAGTACCTAGGAATAAATTTAACCAAGGAGGTGAAGGACTTATACAATGAAAACTATAAGACATTCCTGAAAGAAATTTATAATGACATAAAGAGATGGAAAGAGATTCCATGCACATGGATTGGAAGAATAAACATAGTTAAAATGTCCATACTACCCAAAGCAATCTACAGATTCAATGCAATCCCAATCAGAATCCCAATGACATTCTTCATGGAAATAGAACAAAGAATCCTAAAATTCATATGTGGCAACCAAAGACCCCGAATTGCTAAGGCAATCCTGAGAAAAAAAGAATGAAGCTGGAGACATCACAATCCCTGACTTCAAAATGTAATACACAGCCATAGTGATCAAAATAGCATGGTACTGGTACAAAAACAGGCACACAGATCAACAGAACAGAACTGAAAACCCAGAAATAAAATCGCACATATACAGACAGCTAATCTTCGACAAAAGTGCCAAGAACATACAATGGAGAAAAGACAGTCTCTTCAATAAATAGTGTTGGAAAAACTGGACAGCCACGTGCAAAAGAATGAAAGTAGACCATTATCTCACGTCATACACAAAAATAAACTCAAAATGGATCAAAGACCTGAAGATAAGTCCTGAAACCATAAGACCCCTGGAAGATAAATATAAGTAGTACACTCTTTGACATCGAACTTAAAAGGATCTTTTTGAATACCACGTCTTCTCAGACAAGGGAAACAAAAGAAAAAATAAACAAGTGGGACTTCATCAGACTAAAGAGCTTCTGCAAGGCAAAAGAAACTAGTATCAAAACAAAGAGACAACCCACCAATTGGGAGAAAATATTTGCAAATCATATATCTGACAAGGGGTTAATCTCCATAATATATAAAGAACTCACACAACTGAAGAACAAAAAAACAAACAGCCCAATCAAAAAATGGGCAGAGGATATGCACAGACACTTTTCCAAAGAAGATACACAGATGGCCAATAAACACATGAAAAGATGTTCAACATCACTAATCATCAGGGAAATGCAAATCAAAACTACCCTAAGATACCACCTAACACCCGTTAAAATGGCTATAATCACTAAGACTAAAAATAACAAATGTTGGAGAGGGTGTGGAGAAAAGGGAACCCTCATACACTGCTGGTGGGAATGCAAACTGGTGCAGCCACTATGGAAAACAGTATGGAGATTCCTCAAAAAACTAAAAATAGAACTACCATATGACCCAGCTATCCCACTACTGGGTATCTACCCAAACAACTTGAAATCAATAATCCAAAGTAACATATGTACCCCTATGTTCATTGCAGCATTATTCACAACAGCCAAGACATGGAAAGAATCCAAGTGCCCATCAACCGATGATTGGATAAAGAAGATGTGGTATATATATACAATGGAATACTACTCAGCTATAAAAAAGACAAATTCATCCCATTTGCAACAACATGGATGGACCTGGAGGGAATTATGCTAAGCAAAATAAGCCAGACTGAGAAAGACAAACACCATATGATTTCACTCATATGTGGAATATGAACAAACACAGGAACAAAGAAAACAGTTCAGTGGTTACCAGGGGAAGCAGGGTTGCAGGGTGGGCACAGGGGGTGAAAGGGAGCACTTGTGTGGTGGCAGTCAAGAAATAACACACAACTGAAATCTCACATTGATGTAAACTATTGTGAACTCAATAAAAAAAAAACCATCAATTAAACATCTGGCATGGTGCTCAGAACAGCTAACTTATCATTTTATCAAGGGCTACTCCACGGGCAATCATTCTAAAAGTATTATCACAAACACTGCAATGACCAGATCCTATAAACATCTTCGCTGAGTCTGCTAAAAACATGGCTACTGCACAACCTTACTTCTCCCTTCCATGGGTTGAGTGGTTCCATGAGCAGCTCGTCACTGTCAGGGAAAGGCAGCTCATGGAGATCACCACGGGAGCTCGCTGTCTTTCTTGGATCTTTAAGACTTCCTTTGCAAAGTCTCTCAACTCACGCCACATCTTTTGGTACCAGTCACAATCAAATCCACATGCTCAAAATTCAGTTCCAATTGACCATCTTTCTCTTGTTACCTGTCGGGGCCTTGGTGTCCGCCTTCTTGCTCTCCCGGTCCCCCTTCTCGGCCCACACATGGACCGTGTACTCCACGCCCGGCCTCAGGCCCGTCAGGATGGTGCTGTTCTGCTCCTTCCCCACAGGGACGTCCTTGGTGTCTCCATCAGCGGAGGTGTAGCGCACCATGTACCTGTCAATGTCGGCCTGCACCGGGTCCCAGGAGACAGTGGCCATGTTCTCTGTCACCAGGTCGGTCACCAGATTTGTTGGGCTGTCAATTTCTTTAAGAGAGATGAAACAGTGTAGCATTTACCAACTCCGTGGTTCCTGAAAGGCCAGCACACACACAACAAAAATGATACCCCAACAAATTTCAGGGTCTGTTATATGCCAAGGATTGGGACAACTTAAGGGTTAATCAAGTGGTCTGAAATGCCAAGAATGAGCGAACAGCATACAATGAGAAGTAGGGTTTTCAGAGAAAGCCAGTATAACATCTCAGCTCTATAAACTTTTCCCACAGTTGCCTTTGGATAAAAAGAATTGGTCTTCATATACAAATTTCTCTTTTACCCCAGATTTATATAATAAGTTCTTTCAGTTCCTGACTCCTTGTACCTGAAAACAATTAAACTTAAAGAAATCTCTGCATCAGCTCTAATACTTTCTTTGGGAAGAAAAATGTCTTGGGAGTAGAAGCTGTCAGTTCTTTCCATATAAAACACCATGTCTGTGGCCAGAGAACCAGGAGACTTTTTAAATTGATGGTATTTGAGGTCTGGGCTGACAAAAATAATCCTACTTGTAGAATCTGTCTGGGTTTCTACACAGTTAAACTGGCTTAGAACCTGGGCTCCACCATTTCCTGGTTGCTAACTTTAGACAAACTGTATAATTTGTCTTGGTCTCCTCATCTCTACAAAGAATGAAACATCAGTCCCTACCTCAGAGGTTTTGGTGGAGAGTAAATGAGAGATTGCATAGTAAATGCTTAGATACGAGCTCCCTATTATTACGAATGCCATTTGAGGAATGAAATACCACTTTCTCCTCAAACTGTAAACCTTTAGAAAGTCAAAAATCTAAGATTATTGGGTGCACGATTAGCATGACTTTATTATCCTGTTTCAAAAACCACCTCCTCAAAAGGCTGAGCTCTCTGTGACAGCAACTGCATTTCAAACCTGCCACTTGCCCAGCGTGGCCAGGCCAGCTCGGTGGAACACACAGCCGAGGGAGATAACTTGCCTGGAGGAGTAGAGTTCGGAATGTCTCACAGACGACCGACACATAAGGACAGACAGTTTAGCTCCTAGGCTTCCCAGCAGGCTTTAGTGCTCCTGCCCTATCCTTCACTACTCCACCACTCTCACAGATCTGTCCGCCAGGAACACCACTAAGAGATAATCGCATATTAAGATATCACAGAAAACCAACATGTCACATTCCCACAACTTAGGCCTTTGCATATGCTGTTCCCACTGTTAACACTCACTCATCCTTCTAGGTTCTGTTCAGGTGTCACCTCCTCCTACAGCGGCCATGACCCCTCTCCATCCCAGGCTGTGGTACGTATCCTTTTTTCAGGTTCCCATAGTTCCAGGAACATTTATTTGCTCTAGAAAGTAACTCACCGCACTTTATCTATTTTACTCTTTTTCTCTACCCAGAGGACCGTGAATGCCATATGAACACAAACTGTGTCTTTTATCTTTGTACACCCAGAGCCTAGCTTCCTGCCTGACACCCCCAGCAATACCACACTCCCGGGGCTCCCCACAAGCTGGGGTGCTTACTCACACCATCCCAGCCTGAGGGAGGGGAAGGTACTTTTCTATTCTAATTTCCACTGTCCTAAAAAGGCTGACCCACAAGCTCTTTCAACACTCAAAATCCTAATAAATGGAAAGCCATGTATAATATAAACCAGGAGTTGGCAATCTACCACCCATGGGTCAAGTGTGACCCACCGCCTATTTTTATAAATAAAGTTTTACTGGGACATAGTTATGCCAGTTCATTTACATGCAGTCTATGGCTGTTTCCTCATCTGAGTGGCAGAGTTGAGTAGTTGCAACAGAGATTGTATGGCCCCCAATGCTGAAAATATTTACTATCTGGCCCCTTACAGAAAGTTGGCTGACCCTGACTTCAAACAAATGTAGATCTCACCATCCTAACTCTCAATTTCTTCTCCTTCCCCTGGAGGAGGTAAGGCCCACCTGGACCCAGGAGGCTGTGCACCACAAAATGCTTCAAGGGCTAAATGCTGATTAACATTTGCTATGGAATGAATGTTTGCATTCCCCCAAAATTCATATGTTGAAGCCCTAGCCCCCAGTTTAATGTTACTTCGAGGTGGGACCTTCGGAAGGTAATTAAGTTTCAATGGTCATGAGGGTGGGGCTCCCATGATGGCATTAGTGCCTTCATAAGAAGAAGAGACCAGGGCTTCCTCTCTCTGTCATGTAAGGTACAGGAAGAAGGCGCTGTCCACAAGCCAAGAAGAGAGTTCTCACCAGGAACTGAATCAGCCAGCACCTAGATCGCGGGACTGTCCAGCCTCCAGAACTGCGAGGAATAAACTTCTGTTGTTTGAGCCACCCAGTCGATGGCATTTTGTTATAGCAGCCCGAGCAGACTGAGACACATGCTAAGAATTAATCACTACCATCACCTACGTAGCATTTGCTATGTGTCAGGCACTTTCATGAATTAACTCGTATGACACTCAGATGACTTTTTTTAACAGCTAAGAATCTGAAGAGCAGAGGTGAAGTAACTTGCCCAAAGCCACTCAGCTAGTAAACGGTAGAGCTGGGATTAAAACTTGGACAGTCAAGCTTCTGAAGTCATATTCCTAATTAGCTGCTCCTCTGAGATGCTCTACACTAAGTGACTTCCAGAATAGAGCCCAGCAGATAAGTGACTCCTTTTCTACAATTTTCTGTCAAGTGTTTGGAACCTCAAGTGGGCTCCAGGATTGGGCATCTCTGAATTCAGGGACAGTGCCAGAGGAGGGCTGAAGCGGAAAGAATGTCCAGGATGTGCCCCCTGCAGTCTCAGGACACCGCAGGCCAGAGCTGAGCAGAATGACTGGGTGAAGTCTGGGCATCCTCATGGTTTCTAAAAGCTTAAAGGCAGAAGCGTACATTTGGTGAATGTTGACTCAGGATGCAAACCATTTCCACGGTCTGAGAGAGAGCTCCAGATTGTAAGCAGAGTGCCCATACAGTCACTGCAGACTGAGATAAGCACGCAAATCCACTGTCAGCCAAATGTTTTGAGTTTTCACGTCCAAGAAATGAAAATTAGAAAGCGTTCCTCTACCCTGAGGGAGTTGCATATGGAATTCCAACCCAAATAGTATGACCTTCTGTATCAAATAAAAAGGCTGGTCTCTTTTGTTTGAGGTTAAAAAGGAAAAAATTCACAATTATGAAATTCGACATTGCTTTTGCAACTCCTTCCACCAACCGTGCAAAGAAGAGAGCTGATGCTAGGCGGGCATCGGCCTCCTGATTCAAAAATCAACCTTCTCTCTGCTGTGAGGAACGCCGTTTTTGCTCCCTTTCTTCCGTTACCTGTGAGGGCCTCGGTGTCGGCCTTCTTGCTCTCCTGGCTGCCCTTCTCAGCCCACACGTAGACTTTGTACGCCTCTCCCGGCTTCAGGCCTGTCAGGATGGTGCTGCTCTGCTCCCTGGGCACAGCCATGTCCTTGCTCTCCCCGTCAGCAGAGATGTGGCGTACCACGTACTTATCTATGACAGCCTGGACTGGGTCCCAGGAGACCATCGCCGTGTCTTCTGTCACTTGATGAGTCACCACATTGGTTGGACTATCAATTTCTTCATAAAAATATAGGAGAAAGGAAAATTAGAGAAGACATCTGGCGGGTCAGAATCATAGATGCTTCAAGATCTAGTTCAGCTGGGTGACCCAGTTTCACAGCCTACACAATGCAAGATGGGTCTCCGTATCTCTGACAGGTGGACAACTGGCCTCTGCTTGAATCCTAAGCTGAGAAAGAGCCCCCTGATGGACAAAACAGTCCCTTCCATCTTCAAACACTGAGCACATTAGAGAAAATTCTTCCAAGTGTAGCCACTTGAAGTCTAACTCCTTCAAGTATGTCCACCCTCGGTAGACATAGAGAAGACACCTCATTCCTCTTCCAGGAGACCATCCAGCAAGTATTCAAGAATAGTTATCATTCTCCTTCCTAATTCTCCTCTAATCAAGACAGCTTCACCTCTCCAATTTATACACTTTCATAAGTTACATACTCATATATTATATACTTATAAACTCCTGAATTATAGTTTCTAGACCTGTTACTTACATCTAGACATGCACCTTTCTTTCTCTTTTCAGAGAAAAATTCCCCAAACTGAATTCATTCATTCAACCATTTACTGAGCATCCTCTCATGCCACGGAATGTAACGGCACTCAGGAGTCACCAATGAACAAAACAGTCAGAAATCCCTGCCCACGCAGAGTTCATATTCCGGAAGGACTAACCCAGGACTATTTTACCCCCATGTTCCAGACACTTTGCTCCCCAATAATATATCCTCAGCCCATAGCCTCAGAAAATCCCTAAGTTTTGTCACACCTGTCCCTGCTAACCTAGGAGTTATCAATGTTTGTCACCATTGAGCTCCTAGTAAGAACCACCACCAGAGTCTGCTTCAGAAGGTCTCAGGTAAGCCCTGGCATCTCTATTTAAAAAACAAATAAGCAGAACTCCACAGGGGATTCCGATTCGCATCAGAGGTTGAGAACCTCCACACTAAGTCACATCTTTCCAGTTTTTTGCACATATAATACATGACCTGGACCCAACATCTCTCCTTGTTCTATTTTATCTTATTTATAATTTAGTCTTTCATCCAACAGGCCCACTTTGGTTTCCAGCTTCTTATCATTTGCAAACTTAATAGATAAGCCATGTGAGCGCTTCCACCAAGGTCCCTGATAAAGAGGCTGCACAGAACAAAGCTGAGGCAGTCCCGAGGGCCTTCCCTACATACAGATCGGGATCCTTTTGGGTAAGACACACAATACAGCTTCTTACTCTCAGAAACCTAAGCATGTTCCTTCTTGCCCATTCTGTTCTACTTCTCTTGGCCAAAGGTTCTCCAGCAGAAAAGCTACAACTTTACACAGCTGTATCTTTTAACATCAACTACAATGCACCTTTCTCGAGCACAGTGGCAGGGCTTTCTTTGGGTGCAAGGAAATGAAATATGTTCCATCACCAGAGGCAGTGGAAATTTTACTTAATAAATCAACTGTCATTTATTGAGCACATACTAAGTGTCAGGTGTTTTTCATACATTACTTTATCAAACCTCATAGTAATAACACAAGGCATTTATCATATTTCCCATGCACTAGTTCAGAAAATTAATAACAGTTACCATTTTTGGAGCACTAACTATATGGCAGGCTCAGAGAGGTTAGATAACTTGCCCAAGGTCACTCAGCTAGTAAATATGAGTAACTCATTCCACAGACATTCATTTGAGCATCTGTTTGGAGCCAGGGATTCAGCAGTGTTATGAGTTAAATTGTATCCTCCCCCAAAAAGATACATCGAAGTGCTAACCGTCAATACCTCAGAATGTGACCTTATTTAGAAATAGGGTCTTTCTAGAGATAATCAAGTTAAAATGAAGTCATTCGCATGGGCCTAAGCTAATATGACTCATTTCACTATAAAAGGGGGAAATGTGGCCAGAGACAGACACACACAGAGGAAAGGCGATGTGAAGGCATACAGGGAGAAGACGGCCATGCGACTGAGCATCCACAAGTCAAGAGATGCCAAGGATTGCCAACAAACACCAGAAGTTAGAAGGAAGGAAGGATTCCCCCCAGAACTGTCAGAGAGAGCATGGCCCTGCTGACACCTTGATGTCAGACTTCCGGCCTCCACAACTGTGTGAGATCATCGATTTCTGTAGTTTTGAGCCATCCCATTTTTGGTACTTTCTTACAGCAGCCCCAGGACACTAACATAAGCAATGAACAAAATAAAGACTCTCTACGATGGAGCTTTCATTCTCCCCGAGGAGCCAGACAATAAGCAAGTGGCAACAGCATTAGGAAGTCCAATAAGGCAAGGTAAAGGGATTAGAAAACGGTGGACAAAAGATGCCTGTGATTCTAGATAGTGAGGTCGAGAAAGATCTGACTTACTGAGAAGGTATCATTCAAAGTCCTAAATACACGAAGCAGAGGGCAATGTGGGGATCCTCACCCCAGGCAGGAGGAGCAGAAAGTTCAAAGGCCCTGCTCCATGTATTGAGGGAACAGCAGGAGCCAGCGCGTCTGGACAGGGTAAGTGAGGGGGTCGAGGGGCTGGAAGTGAGGCCAGCAACGTGAGGGGCGGAGTGGGCAGCCCTGAAGGCCATTGTGACTTTGACTTTTGCACTGAATGAGAAGAGAAGCTTCCAGGGGTTTTGCTCAGAATGGCATGACCTGACTTGTGTTATAAAAGGACTCCTCTGGCTGCTGAAGAGAGTATGACGGTAGCAGATGACGAGTAGAGGTCACCTGGGATGCGATTACCACAGTTTACGTGCGAGACAACAGGAATGTGGACAACTGTGGCAGTGATGAAAGTCATGAGCAAGGTTCAACTGTGAACATTTCAAAGGTAAAGCTGTCAGAATCTGCTGATGGATTCGATGTGGGATACAATGACTTGCTGATTTGGGGCCTAAGCAATTTGCAGACAGAGTGATCATTACAGAGATGGGGAGATCTGAGGGAGGGAAGAGTATGCAGCAGTGGGTGGGGAGAGAAATGGGCCTAAGAGTTTGCTTTGGGGCATATCAAATGGTAGGGCCAAGATTCAAACCCATGCCCAGCTATCAAAGGCCACACATTTCCACTTTATACCACTGCATGCTAAGCAGCACCATCACCAGCTTTTTCTCATGGAACTTCTACTACCACTACTACTACTACTACTACTACTAATAATAATAATAACAAATTGTGAATAAAATAAAGCATGATCTGAAAGCTTCCTGCAATCTGAAATCCAGCAGCACTGGTCGATTGGAGCTTGGAGTGACAACCAGAGAGAGGAAATGGTCTCAGACTGTCACCTTTGGGAGACAGGGGCTGGCATACCTCCCTGACAGAGGGGGCCTCCTGGGATGAGAGGGCAGTGCAGTCACGACGCAGACCCCAACAGGGCCAAGTCCTGGGCCTCTGGAGGCTCACGCAGCCTCTGAAAGGATGCTCAGGGGAAAGTGTGCACGACCATAGAGAGGGCACACCGTCACCCCTTTCTGTGCAAAGCATGATTCTGCATGATAGGCAGGAAATGAAGAGAGCCTCCAAAGGTGGTACCTCAGCCTGGGGAAATCAGTGTTGAATAGGGAATGGGGACACTCAGAACGGAAAAGTGAGGATGGGGAAGAAGAGAGCAAGGACACCTGACAGTCCCGCTCTTGAAGTCCTTGGCCCTCATCCTCTCCAAAGTGACCCACGTCTGTACAAACCAGGGTCCCCAAAGTGCCTCACAATGCCTCTCCCTGCCCCAGACCGGTGCTCACCACCATAGCTGCCAGGACCCACGGCACAGGCCCACGGCTTTGTAGGGTCAGGGCTGCCTGTGTGGGCAGCCCTCTCAAGATCCATCACATCCACACGGGCGGACAGAGGAAGCAATAACCAGCCCCCAAGCTCCTTTTCACCCCACCAGTCCCAGAGCACCCCAGGAATGGAGAAGAACCAGGAAAAGGCAAGTTGGCTCTGGAGAGTAGGAAGGCAGGAAGGAAAACAGAATCATACCCTGCCAGGGTTACAGACACTTGCCCCAGAGAGGACATGTGACTTCTCCAAGCTCAGAAAGCTGGTCAGAGGCTGGGATAGCCTGGAACTCAGGCTCTCTGACCCCTTCTCTCAATTCCCTCAGAACAACAACAACTTTAGCCAGAAGGGAGTTCCTCACAGAGTGCTCTTCTCCTTGACAAATCTCAGGATGGGAACCAGACGACGAGACACAGAAGCAGGAGGAAAGCCTCAGCGAGGGGACCCCCCACGATAGGCCACACTGCAGAAGAAACCAGCTTAGCAGAACCAAAACCTCCCTCTCTGCCAAGAAGGGACATGGGGATCATAAATGGTTTTTCCATGGAACAAAGCCTTTCAGTAGCTGCGGCAGCTGGCCAAATCATAGGCGAGCCACAGAAGCAGCCTCAACTAGGAGACAGGCTCTCCCGGCCCGGCCCCAATTTCCTCCTCAGGCTCTAACTCCCCACCTGCTGGACACTGGCAACCCTGGTGGGACCTTTCTCAGAGTCAGTCCAGGTCAGAGAGATTTAAGACAAGACTTGGAAGGCTTGGTGGGTGGGACTCACTTTTGAGTGCATGAGTTAGAGCAAAGATGAGTCCCGCTTCCAAGAGATCTACTTTACAAAAGTGAGTATACAGAAGAGGCTAAGAGCTCTAGGCACATCAGGAAAGCATATTCCACTTTAAAACAAGATTCACCATAAGGTTGGGTAGGGGATGGCTGACCTCGGTCTATGCTGGAACACCCAACAGCACCCAACAGGACCACCAAGACTGGTCCACACTCCAGCCCATGACCACACGCTCTAGGAACAGCTTTCTCCATTCACAATGGCCACATGTGAATCACCACAGTTGGCGTATTGGAAAATGGCATGGTCAAGGTCTAAAATCTGTGGGGATGTGGGCCTGGGGGCAGAGGTGGGAGATGGGGCCTATGCCACTGGTTTGAAGATGAATTCATGAAAGAGGCACCTTTGGACTACAGCACCTATGCGCTGCCTGGTCTCGCTTTCTCAGGTCTCCTCTACTGCTTTTCATTATGGCAATAAAATTATTTAAAAGGCACCACATGTAGGGAATGTGCCCGAGAGGTCAAACCCTCCTCCTGCCGTCCTCTAGCTTTGCTTCTGGAAGGGTTATGGTTTGGCCTCAAGCAAACCTAAGTTCAAATGCCATCCACTAGTTTACTCTGAATATCCTAAACTTTGCAGGCTTTGACTTTCTGATCTGTAAAATGGGAATAATAATGCTTACAACACTGTTATAAGGATCAAAGGTAATGTTTACAAAGCCCCACAGTACCTAGAACCCAGTGGGCACTCAAATACTAGGGATCATCACTATTTTTCAGCCGCTGGGGGTGTGTGTTGGGCAGCTGTGTGTGTGACAGGAGCTCTCAGTGTTGACAGGACCTCATCTTGACACACGAAGAAGTTTGGGAAGGAAAGTTTTAGGGGCTGGGCCATTTCAAACGGGGCATTGTGTTTGGAAAGCAGTAAAAAGTGAAAAGGACAACAAGAGAAGCAAAATGCGCTATTTCACAGCATAATCTAAGGGGCAAGTTCTGAGAAAACGGTCAACAAGCGACCATGCCGGGCCGTGTGCTCTGCTGTGCAGGGCAGCTCGCGAGGTTAGAATACAGTTAGCGGCCCTTTGCTGTATGCTCACCGTGGGAAGGCATGAACCACGAAGGTATTAAAAGACTCATAATCATAAAAAAGAACAAAGAGAAGGAAGTTTAAATTCATTTAGTCCTACCTTTCATTTTACAGATGGAGAAACTGAGGACAAAGGGATAACATGACCTCTTAATTGGTGGCCTGCCCTGCTTGTCATTTGATGTGAGGTGGCTGTCAGGGTCTGATGGAGAAGTCCAGGGACATCTCTCCCTGAATGTACTGGCCAGGCTTGTGCTCCCCGTTCTGAAGTTGACCTGCTTCTAAAGCCTTGCCTCTCTGGAAGGAGCTTCAATGCACTTTGAGTGTGTTAACAGAGTCAGGACTTTCAGCTGACCCTCTCCCTTTCACGGTATTAGTTCTACTGAGTGATTTGTTAAATGGAAAATACCTGAACTGTGTCATTTCCTCCCTGCACACGCTTCTGCTGGTCTCATATTCCAGTGTCTTTCATACCATCTCGTGGTATGCAACCCATTTGGAGAAAAAAGATTCTTTTTTTCCCCTCAAATTAAGAGTCTAGTTTAAGACTGTTTCCTGACCTTAGAAATTATTGTGTCTTTTTTTGTATGTTGGTAAGACACATGACATAAGTTTATTTGCAATCCAGTAAAATAGCCCATCTTGCTTTTAGAATATAATTGATAATAGAAACACTCCTTGAGTGCTCACCTTCTAGTTTGGATAATATAATTGAAAGGTTCAGTAGCAATTCAAGGCCATACACGATTAAATGCTCTAAGAACTCAGAGGCAAAGATGGCTGCCACGAATATGGTCCTAGAAGGCTTCAATGGGGCAGCTAAGGTTGGAGCCGAGCCTGGAAGAATGAGTAGTGTTACTGCTGTGAGCCCCTGAGGGCAGGGACCAGGACTCATCCTCTTTGGAAGTATCTAAAGGGACCCTGTCTCCAGTGCCCAAGAGTACTCAGCAATTAACGTTTGTTGAACTGAATTAACTGATAGCTAGAGATGGCAGTGGAGGGTTTCCAGGCTGGAGTAACAACATAAACAAACCCCCAGTGCACGGATAAGCCCTCTGTGTGAAGAAACCCCAAGAACTTTCCAGCGACAGGAAGGCTTCCTGTTGGAAAGTAGTGAGAACAACAGCCCAGGTTGGACGGGCCCACTGAGGCCAAGATCAAAGGGTTCCATGTTATGCAAAGGAAATGAGGAGGCACGGTAAATTTTTGGCTTGAGAATAAACAGTATGAAAATTAACCAGAAGTATGAGACAAGAAGGTAAAAGCAGGAGGCACTTTAGCTTTGTGCCCACCAAAGGGGACATCCTAGGTTCAAACCCCAGCTCTGTCATTTCCCAGCTGGGCGATCCCGAGCTTAATGTCTCTAAGCCTCATATACATAAGTTCTCCTAGATATGACTTAGAAATAACAAAAGGACTTACTGCATAGGATTATGGCGAGAACTAAATGAGATAATTCACAAATTGCTTAGTTAATATAATGCCTGGTGCATAGATAGTCCTCAACTAATTCACAGCTTAAAGAGAAGGCCACTGGAAGCAGGAAGTACTTGCCATTTTCCAACTCACTAAAATGTCCCACTAATTCACCATTCAGGAAGGCTGCAGAGTCCGTATCGCACAGTTTGTAAATTAAATTATATCCTATCCTTTCTAATTGCCCAACTCTAACTCTCTCACACTCCCCATAAGCAATCTGTTAGGCAGCTGAAAATAGTGAATTCAATTCTTGTACCATCTCACCCTTATTCTCACCCACACAACCAGCTACTGCCAGGACTGGATGGAAAAGAACTAAAAAACTTTTCAAGCAAGTCCCAAATTCGAAGATCCCTTCTTTGCTGGCTCCAGGGATGAGCCTCCACCCAGCAGCATTATGTTCTAGATCACCGGTTCCCCACGTGGGTCGTGGGTCAGCAGGAGCACAGAGTTATTGCAGGAGGCTCACAATTCAATGCGGGCTCAAGCCATCTTGCATATACACCTACAATGATTTCAAATTCTTTTCTGATTAATAAATTACAGATTTATTGTCAAATGTTACTGATTCATAACATTTGGCATTATATATTTTCCCAATCCACAGACGCTAAATACGCCACTACTCCCAGGGGAGGTTCCTTAACATCTTTTGACATTTTAAAGCAGACTGCCTGAGTTCGGTCATCCGGAAAAAAGACTGGAGCAGCAAGACAACAATTACAGGGTACCTGTCTTAGGTAACATGGAGCTGTGTGCCTAGGGCCACAAAAACAAATGCCTTAAAAATAATGCAGCTAGGGAAGCTATTAAAATAAGCAAAAAGATGTCAGAAATGGCCCTTTCTCTTGACTCCAAGATCCTAGGGGAGATTTTCAATGGCAAGAAAAATTTGAAATAGGAGAAGTTTGCTTCCCCTCCACTACCCCCTAAAATAGATGTCAGTACACAAAGAGATAGACTCTCTCCACATACAACCCCAGAACTTTTATCCAGAGAGGAGTCAGCCAAGAAAAATATCAGAATGCAAACAGGAGAAAAGTTCATAGTCCCACTAAGTAGCTCTTACCTGTCCTGCCATTGAGGAGAATCGACTTGCCCTCCAGGTCTCCTCTCATGGGCACAACTGTGATCTTGTACTCCGTCCCTGGCTGCAGACCTGCGAACAAGCAGCCAGTGCTGAAGGTGAGTACAGGCTCCAGAGGGAGGGGGTGGGCAGGGGCATCAGAGCAGATGAGATGAAGTTGATGGAGCTCCCAGTCCTTTCTTGGTCCACTCAGTACTTATTCCCCAACATTATTTATAGTCCAAATGCTTTTCTGCTCCCAACAATCCTTTTCCCTCAAAAGTTTCTTTACTTCTCATTGTAATAATTAGCCTAAATTTTTGCCTTTTTTTCCTTTTCACTGATGTTTTGTTATTTTTCTGTAGAAGCAACTTGAATGATTTTCCTCATGGTATAAACATTCAGCCTCTGTGGGCAAAATGCAGATGAACAGCGGCATGTGGGAGGCGCCCTACTTTCCACTCCACCAACACTGCGAACCCCAAGACGTCTTCTCAAGATGGAACTCAGAGTGGACAACAGAACAGGGCCCCAGAGGAGGCCCGTACCCTGGAGCCAATAAGCCTCGGGGCCCATCCAAGGCCGTATGCTGACTGGATATTCATGATTGTGTATTACTTTTCTTAAAGAGGGCCCTGAAAATTGTGTGAGCTTCAGGAGTCGCAAAATGTGATCCAGGCCTGCACAGCCCCGTTGCCTTGGCAGCCGTCTGATTTCCAGCTCTCACAGCATTAGCCCAGTCATCAGGGACAAGGACCTCCCCAACCCCCAGCCTCCTAGCACAATTCCTTCCACACATTGTGCTGAACAAACCAATCTCTCTCTCCCTCACTCTCCCTCTCTCACACACATGCACACACACACAACACGTGTGTGCTCATGCGCACACACACACAGGTCTTCTAGAAGGAATGTCCGTGTACCATCATATCCACCCTGAGACAAAGAGTCTTCAAGAGGACACTGGGCCTCCAGAGTGGGCTCACGTCGGGGAGTTGCCAGGGTCAGGGTTCCAGTGATCCCTAAGGCCGCAGGCCCCTTCACGCGCACTGGAGTGGCGCAGATGCCGGGCCCTTCTGCACGCCCTGTCCTCGCCTCAGCACCTCCAGCAAACGTTTCACATCCCCAGTGTTGGCTCTTACCAGTGATGTCATATCGGCTCTTGGGGTCACTGCTCTTGGGCACAGTGACTTCAGCCACCTCCTGCCCTGTCAGGGGGCCGTACCGCAGCTTGTAGTAGTCCACCTCAGTCGGGGGGTTCTCCCACTCCACGTCGAGGGAGTTCTCAGTCTCGTCTGTCACCCAAGCAGTGCCAAGCACAGCAAGATCTAGGGCAGGGGTCACGGAGGGCAAGAGAAAGCACTGAAGAGCAGAGGTCCCGCAGGTCTGTGGCAGGCTGTTGTCTACCAGATCAGCCCCTTTCTTAACACCTTGAGAGCAGGCTTCAGCCCCAGGACATAGTCCTTAACAGGTGTCTTAGCACCGTCAAAGTAGCAAACAACTGTTGGTTTTCACATTGCCCATGGAGGGCAGAGTCTGCTTGGGGAAAGGCTCTTCTCCCCATCCCATCCCATCGGATGCCACACAGCCCTGAACTGTACTTCTCAGGCCAGCCATCCAAACGCTCAGCCCAGGGGTCAGGCCGCTCTGAACTAAACGCTCACCCATTAGCAGCAGAGCCCCTGCCCTCAGAGACCCCACCCGGGACGCGAAGCTCAGGCCCCTCCACGTAAAGTTGGGGAAACGCACTTCAAATTTTCGGGAACATAACAACTGATGATACAACCAGCTCCTTCCTCAGTCCCCTAAGTTACAGCCCTCGCCTCTCAAACGCTCCTGAATGGATTCACCCTAGGCCAAACTGTGAAGTCGGGGAGTTTCAGCTTGGTCCTTCTGAGTCTCCTTCCGACACCTTCTACCAAATTTCAGCATCTCCACCAGTGACCTGGTGTCTTCATGCTGCCCAACCTGTCCGTCCTGCGAAGGAGGAGAGTTACTGTACACATTTACTCAAAGTATTAATGGCTAAGTCTTCATCCCTCCACTCAGGAAAACAATGGAATCATAATGATTAATACAAAGGAATGGATCGCTGATGTGGCTCCATGGGAAGAAATTTGAGGTGGTGGCTGGAAAGGGGACGAGGGTCTCTGGAGGCACTTTGAGTCCAACGGCCACATCCCAGGCCGATGTTGCCTGGCCTGAGATTGGGAACAGGAAAGACAAGCTCCCAGACTCTCAGCCTTGCCCCCTTCCTCAGTCACACCCCCACCTTCACACCTTGGTGGTGTTCCCACCCAGGCTGACTGCCCCCTTGTCAAGGACGAAGGACAGAGAACTCGTGCACCAGTCAGGGGTGAACTCAGTGATCTCTAAGCCCTCTGGCTCTGAGTGTTTCTGATTCACTCTGTTCTGGGTAAAGAAGCTCGCAGAGCCTTTTCTCTGAAGCATTTCCTCCCACCTGCTGGCTTCCACCTGCCAGCCTCCAGGTCCCTCCTTTAAACTTGGGAATTCCTTGAGGGAACAGGTCAAGCAGTGAGTAACGAAAGGGATTCAAGGATTATGAAAGGGGTCCTACATGGCTCGCAAATGAAAAAGAAGAAATTTAATGAAAATGTTCAAGATTTTCACGGGGATAAGTGTCTCTCGGGTTGAGATTCCCCTGAGGAGCAAGTAAGAATGGGTTTGACTGGAATCAGATTAGACAGAAAGACACACTTCTCAGAGGCAGGACTTTACAAGCTCCTTTAGCAAGAAGCCGGGAGGGGAGGCTAGGACTTTCAGAACAGATGTCTCTGCTCTGCACTGGGAGGCTTGGGCACCATCCCGTCTGAAGGCAGAGGTAGCCATAAACAGAAAGGGAGAAAGACAAAGGCAGCCTGAGAGCTGGGAGCTGGCCTGGCTCTCGCAGGTGGGCCTAGTGTTCTCCCATGGAACAAGCAATTTCACCAAACATCCCCATCAGGCCAGCCACTCCGTGGCCATGCTAGTCAAGATACAACAAGACCATCCTGTGACCACATCTAACACAAGCGAAAACAGGAACACTGTCCAAACCACAGAAATGACTAAGCATCCTCTCTCCGGACTAAGAGGAGTGACGGCTCCTTCTTCCCATCGATAGCTTTAGCCTCCCTCTGGGCTGCCCTCTTTCTAGATAAGATTCACTGAGACACCAACCACAGAGTTACTCCCACTTCCTGACAGCATGCAAACCAAAGCAAATCTCTGCTTCCTTAAACCTTCCGCCAAATCACCTAACACAAGCCCCAATTCTACCCTGGTCTTTCTCACACTCTCCGAGGGAGACACGCATGGCCCCCAGGGTGTGTGTTCTCACACACTGCAACAGTCAATAAACCCAACTTGTCCAACTACAGGGGCGTTCCGAGGGGTCTCTGGCTGGAAGGCAATGACAAAGACAATCACAAATTGTGCTCCCAGGATGACAAGTCCCTCACGGCCCTTTCCAACACTGAGCCATCTCTACCCACCCTATCCGCAAAAGGACAGGCAGCCTGATGTTTCTGCAGGGACACTGTGTGCCAAAGGCCTGACCATCTGCACCTCTTCTTTCCCCAGGAGTTTAGGGCAGGATGGAGGCAGCTCATTTCTATCGACATCTAGAACAGTGTCTGGCACATAGTAAACACTCAATAAAATAGATTGAGTGAAGGAACGAACCAGAATCCATCGAACAACTAAGTTTCTCCAAACCCTTGAAAATCTAAGCTGCCTCAATGACTTTCATGAGGAAACAAGAAGTTCTAAAGAGTAAGCAGGGATGCCTGTCCTTCTAAACATTTTGGTAGCATTTGGTGGAGCCCTGGAATCTCCGTTTGTCCCTCCAGATCCATCCTCCATCCTGCTCTGTATCCCAGATTACGACCTCTATGAATTACATTAGCCAGGTTCCCTTGCCCTCTGGCTTACGGTTGGGTTCAGCCAGAGAGAGTCACCAGATCAGAGGGCAGGAGAGAGAATTCAAGCAACCCTCCTGGTGGGGACACAGTGGATTACCTCCATCCCTCTACCAAAGGTACCTCATCAGGCAGCCCTCTCCTACAGCCCTCTCTGGGTCCCAGTACCAACACCCACCCCCGGCCCTTCAGGTTGGGTGGATCCCCACTAACACTAGTCCTAGAGTGTTTCACCACCCAAACCCTACCCACACCTTTGTAAATAACCTCATCGTTACACTTTCTTCAATTACCCTGTTTGTTCCTTCTCTTTCCTGCTGAGACCAATCTGATTCAGGTGGCTTCAGCTGATCCCCACGCAATCCCAACTTGAATTTGCTGAATGGCCTCAGAGGCTTGGTGAGGGCCTGGGATGCAGGTGTGTGTGGGTGCAGGACAACCTTACTAACCTCAGGGACGGAGAGGACCCCCCTGAGCCCCAATCCAGCAGGCCGCTATCACTGGCTTGGAGGGCCCAATAATCAGAGGGTGGAGGCAGGGGAGATGAGAACTGAGACTTTTCTCCAGAACCTAGGATTGCAGCAGCTGTGTTTTTCAAACCCCAAATCAGAGCAATGGCCTGAGTAGTAAAAGGGTATTTGTGGGGACAGTGGAAGAAAATGTTTAAAATGGGACCTCTCCTGGGAAAGCAGGAGCATCTGGCTGCTTCCTTACCCGTGGTGGCGAGGAGATGCTGAGGGCTGCTGGAAATCTCTTTCTTCACGTTACGCAGGCTGACTATGTACTTGGTTCCAGGCTGCAAACCGGTGATCTCATAGGTGTGCTGCTCCTTGGGCACTTGGATCTGCTTCCCAGAGAGCTCCTTCCCCAGCTGGTAGTAGCTGAGCAGGTAGTGGTCCACCTCGCTGGACGGCTCCCAGTTCACCAGCAGGGAATCCTCCGTGCTCTTGAGCAGCTGCAGGCCCTGGGGGGCGACCACTGCATGCAGAACAGGAACAGGCATGGAGAGGGTGAGGAAAGACAGCTGGGCACCATTCTTGATGCCCCCCGGTTATCTGGCCGGGAGTTAATACTGGTTGGCAGTTCATACTGATCCCCTCACCCCCAAATACACACACACCCAGAGCCATTAGATCATATAAGACCACTGGTCCTTAAACCAGCAGCACCAGCATCCCCTTGGAACTTGTTAGAAATGCACATTCTCCGGCCCCACCCCAGACCTGCTGAATCAGAAACTCTGGTGGGGCTCAACAAACTGTGTTTTAACAAGCCCCCCAGGGGATTCTGATGTAGGCTAAAGGTCGAGCGCCCTGCACAGGACAAAGTGCAACTGATGGTTAAATGGTGCTGCGGGGACGGCGGGTGCTGGGACCCGGGCGGGCCCAGGCGCATCTCCGCTCTCACCCTGGGAGCAGTCGAGGCCGGTGAAGCCCTCCTCGCAGTAGCACTCGCCCGTGTCGCAGAAGCCGTGGCCGCTGCAGTCGCCGGGACAGCGCCGCTCGCTGCAGTCCTCCGACGTGAAGTCCTCGTGGCACTGGCACACGCCGCGCACGCACACGCCGTGCCCGCTGCAGTTCTCGGGGCAGGCGGGGTAGGCGCAGTCGGCCCCCACGTAGGGCTCGTCGCACACGCAGCGGCCGTCCACGCAGCGCCCGTGGCCGCTGCAGGCCCCGGGGCAGGCGGGCCGGTCGCAGGCGGCGCCCTCCCAGCCCTGCTCGCAGAGGCAGCTGCAGGTCTCCGGGGAGAAGGTCCCGTGGCCACTGCAGTGGCCGCTCACACCTGCCGGAGAGAGGAAAGGCAGGAGGCTGGGGGCCCGGCGAGGGCTTATAAGTGTGCGTCTCCTTCCCTGGAGCCCCTGAGAGCGGGCCCTGATTTCCGGGCCCTGCACGTCTCTTTCTCGGGTGGAGGGTGGGGCCCACGAGGAGGACAGGCGTCCGTCCGCCCTTTCCACCCCGGGCAGGACGCTGGCCCGCAAAATCTACAAACGCGGCCTCCTTTGCTGCCTGAGAAGCCACGCGAACCACGTTCTCCTTTCCCTTCTCATCCAAGCGCTCCTGTGAATTCTCCTGGTTCCCTCCCCTCTAAATGGTGGTAATTATCTAGTACTTTTCTATGAAGGCGCCTTAAAGGCCCCAGCCCGGACGTCAGCGGGTCCAGTTACACTAGGGGCAGGGCTCCTAGGTCAGGCAGGTGAGATCCAGGCCGGGCAGGAGCTTGTCTTATCTTGGCCAGAGAGGGCTAGACACAGGAATGCTGCGTCCTTGGGAAATAAGCCCAATTCGAATCCTGGAAAAGTGGACCTGCAGAAGCGCCGAAATAGCCCAGTCTCATTATGGGGGTGAGGGGCGGGGGAAGGGATTCACCAGGCCCCCCTCTCTAACCCTAGATAGCAAGAGACAGTTGAAGAGGGGTCAATCAGCCCTGTCCCTTCACCAGCGCCCACCTGTGCTTCTCAAAACACCCTCTTTCCTTCCTAACAACGTTTGATCTGGAGGCGCCCTAGGGTGGATGCACGCGGTATTGTTCATGCAGTGTCCCCAGTGCCTAGTTCTGTGTCTGGCACATAGGAAGTCCTCTTAACAGTACCAGTTCCTTTGGGCATAAAAATGTATGCTGAAGTTCCGCTCGTTATTATTTGGATCAGCCTGGGCAGTTTATGTTCAAAAACAAGTGGTGATGGGCGGCTCACTATTTGTAAAACCGAGTTGTATTCTTTATTACTAATAAACGAGTTAACAATTTGCAGAGTATCGACTATGGGCCAGGAATCTTATGTACATCGTCTGTAGTTCTCAGAACTGGACTAGTCGATAGAATTATCCTCATTGGACAGTTGAGGAAACTTAAGGAATTTGTCTAAAGTCACGCAGCTAAAAAGTGGCAGGACTGGGATTTGTACCCAGCCCTGTCCAGCTCCAAGGCCGTCATCTTTCCTCTCTAGCCCACTGCTTTCCCTTGCAGTAGAGATCGGATCCACAGGTAAAACAGCGCCGGGAAGCATCCTCATCTGGAAGCATTACCCCAGGAGTCCAAACTCACTGCAACAGTTGCTGGTCCCTCCCTGCTTAGGTTTACAGATGCCCCCTGCAGCTAATGCCAGTGACGAAGTCCCCAGAGAAAACCCAGAGTGAGAGGTGGGAATGCACCAGACTCACAGAGTGCTCATAAGAGGAACACCTTGAACAGAGAAGGTGCTCATTAAATGTTTGTTGAATGAATACCAGATGGCAAGCTCACCAGCAGCTCCTTGGCAGCAGCACCGAGCACTACACTGTTCCTTCACCTCTGCCATCTCTTCTTCCAGCTTCTTCACCCGGGCCAGCAGGTCCTGGACGCTGCCTGCCAGCTCGCAGTCCTTCTGTGGTGTCTGCAGGCGGATGTTGTGCCTGAAGATGATGTTGTGTTCCTCGGCCTCCCCCGGGACCAGAAGTGAGGCCCCATCATCGCTGAGAGGCTGGGGGTTAGCCTCCACCTGCACCAGGGCAGACTTGGGCACATCAATCTTGTAGGTGTGGCTGAAGGTGACCTGTTGCTCCTTGTCGCTGCAGCCATGAGGCTCGAGAGCAGCCGGGGCCGAGGCCACCAAGAGCACAGAGCCAAACAGGAGCCCCAGGGGGAAGGAGAAGATCCCGTGGAGACCCATCCTTGGAGAGACAGGAAGCAACCCCTCCAGGAGGCCTGTAAGGAGAAACAATGCAAAAGAAAGCCATGGAGACTTGCTGATAGAAATTGGCCTTTTTCGTGGATGCTACGAGTCCCCAGGAAGCTAGAAACTAGCTGAAAGATTTCATGCTATGTCTGCTGAGGATCCAAACCAAATTACTTTTGCTTCCTTCCTCACACATTGCACATCTCTGCCTCTGGTCTTTGCTTACACTGTTCACACACCTGGGAGCCTTCTCGTCACTTCTAATGCTGTGCTCACCTGCACTTTAATGATAAGGAGAACAGCCATCTTGTATTGAAGACCTACTGTGTGCTGGGCTTTGCTCCCCCTAACCCCTAATCTTTACAACAACCCTAATATTATCCTCACATTCACACTACCCACAATAACAGCTGCACAGAGAGCACGGGCCATGTGCCAGGCGCTTTTCTAAGTGTCCTACGCTTATTGCTTCACTCAATCTTCACAACAACCCTTCGTGGAATATACTGTTACTACCCCCATTTTACAGATATGGACACTGAGGCACAGCTACCTTAAATGACTTGCCCACAGGCACACAGCCAAGAGTGGCAGAATTTGAACCCAGATTGACTCCGGAGTCCATGCCCATCGCCACCATGTCATGCTGCCTTGCATAGATGAGAAAACCAAGGCTTGAAGGACTGAGCAGGTTGTCCTGGGTACCACGGCCAGGAAGGGCAGAGCCTATACTCAGACTCCGGACCAGTGTCCTGCTCACCACCTCTGTCCACGAACCAACAAAAGATCAGAATTTCTAAGAAAAATACCTTCTCCGTGAATTCTTCTCTCATGGCCTCCCCCCTCACCCCAGCTCAAACTCGCTCTCCTCCTGCCAAGCATTCAGGGAAATGCGTCGGTCCCTCTGTGGGTCTTTTGTCGGTTTATCTTGTGTTGTAGTTACTCTGGTACTCAACATGTCTCCCGGCAAGGCTATGAGCCTCTTAAAGACAGGCCCCAAGGCTGATTCCCCTCGGGGCCCTCCCAAGGCAGGAGCACAGAGTCCCGCAGGCCGAGGGACTCAGTCACCTCAAGTCTGCCGGTGCTCAGGTGGCCCGGTTTGTCAGTCAGGCCAGGCACCAGGGCCAGAGCAGGCTGTTGGGTGGCGCCTCCTCTGCTGCCAGCACGAGGTGTGAGCCTTCAGCACCTTCCCCAGCCCCTTTCCGCCAGTGCCCCAGCCCCCATCCAGGACGGCACATTCTTGATCCCCATCGAGCCGAGGCAGGGCAGACCACAGGAGACCTCGTCAGCACCTCACGTTTACTCACGGGCACTGGGTCACCAGAACACCTCTCCACGGGGCTGGCACGGCACCTCTCTCCTAGAGACCGAGCTGCGGAGCTGCCTCCTGCCAATGGGCTTCTGTGACCAACTCAAGACTCATAGGCATCTGTCTGAGACTGAAGAAGTCAGGAAGCCTAGTCCTTTCCTGGTGGCTGTCCCACTCAAGCCCAGGCTCTCCCTCCACATTGTGAGAGGCAACTACGTGCTAGAAAGACAAATCGACAGGTCCCAGATGTCTGGTCTTGCGAAGCCTGCTTATCCTGAGCTTTAGTCTCCTCGTCTGTAAAGTGGGTCGACAGATAATGCCCGCTTCACTGCACTGGATGTGGAAAGCTCTCAGCGCCACGCCCATCATAAGCGCTCAGTAAGTGTTTTGAGGTTTATTTTGTTTTTCATCAACTACTGAGTATGACTTCCTTTTCTTTCTCATCTTTTCTATTGTGAAAGGTGATATCTTTACGGAAAAGAGCATACAACATAAATTATATAGTTTTGATGAATTGTTACAAAAGCAACAGCCATGGAGCCACCACCTGGGGTTAAGAACTAGAATATTGCCAGCATCCTCGAAGCCACACATGCCCTCGCCTGAGGCTGCGTCTTTTCCAGCTCAGTGGTTAGAGTCAGCACAACGCCATCAAAACAATTGACCTGGGCAGATAACTTCATTGGTCAAGAAAGGAAGAAAACTTCCTAGTCATTAAACCAAATTTTGATACTGCGTAAAATCTTTAATTTTTAATAGTCATCATTAGTGTCAGGAAGTAGAGGAAACAGAGGACGAAGGGCCCTCGCAGAATTATTATTAAAAATAACAATAATATTACAATACTATTAAATGTTATTTGTCCAGTTGCTACTATGTGCTGGGCCTTGGCCAGGTGCATTAATCCTCACACCTACTCTGTAAGATTGGTGCTACTCTCCTTGTCCCAGGTGAGGAACCAGATGTAAAAGGTAGCCACCAAACAGGGGTTATCCAGCTGGTAAGTGGCACAGTTGGGATTCGAACCCAGGTCCATCTGATTGCAAGCCTGTGCTTGGCCGTGCATCGCTATGATGTTCTGATACAAATAACTCATGAGTCCAGTATACACCTGTCCCTGTGCTATTCCCGCCTTTGGACAGATGTGCTGTATGTTATACCCAGGGGACGTGCTACCACTGCGAACTACACAGGACAGACCGAAGGAGAGTTCTTCTTCATGTTACCCCGTTGCCCTGCTCACTCCTTCTTGGCTGTTCCTGTTATACAAAGCACATATTATTGATGATGATAATAATAATAGCTCACCTTTTCTGAGCACTTACTACGTCCCAGGAACTGGGCCCCACAGCTTGCAGATGTAATGGAACGGTCAGTGGAATATTTCTTCTTGTCATGGGATTTGGATGGTGGGTAATAGGTGCCCGCACATTTTAAGGAGAGATGCTCCACAAGAGGTTTTCTGGCGGTGGGAGGTTGGGGTGAATAGAGGCTGGAGGGTAAAGAGACCAGTGCCTGCCCCTTGCCCGGAGGAACTCAGAGATGGCCGTTTGCCTAGAACAAGCTGCCTAGCAGACAGTAGAGGGAGGACACAGTGGGAGAGGCCTGCACCCCAGAGTTTGGGAGACAAGGATATGTAGGTCCTGCCATAAGTCACGGTGATGCCACAGAAATAAGGCAGCTGGGGGGCAGAGCTGAGGTGCAGCCTCACCACTCAACAGGAGTGTGCTACCCCAGGGGACGAGCTGCAGGAGCAGGTGCCCAGCAGGCAGGATGGGGACTGTCTGAAGAACCCACAGAAGTTTCGCGGAAGAGGTGGTAGGTGGAGCCAGCATTGGGAGCAGCTGCCCTAACAAGGGCATCTGATAACCAGAGGGAACCACAACCCCAGCTAAATAAACACACCTTTTCCCTTCTCCTCTGAACCTCGCTCCCTGCTTCAGTCAGCAACCACGGGAAGCCAGAAGCAGCAGTGCAAGTTGTGAGGGAAGTGGAGGAAGAAAAGCGCCAGACCCACCACGGTCCCCTGCCCTCCCGCTCACCTGCAGATTCCAGCATCAGGTCTGGGCCGGGTGAGAAGAAAAGATGTGGCCTGGATGGGAACTGAGGCTCAAAGGCATCCAGCAATGTGCCCATGATTATGCAACCAGAGGGCCAGGCCACAGAGTCGAACCAAGTGCACCGTGTCTGCTAGCTGAGCCCATAACCCCTACATGCTTCGGCCATCCCTGGTGACCACACAGACTGACCTCAAAAGCCCCTTCTTTGTATAGGGCAGCACACAAGTTTCCATGGTCCAAAATCCCCTTCCTGGGCAATAGTGGAGCCAAACAGGCAGACTTGAGACTTCTCCGCCCCCTCCTACCATCCATCCCCCTCGACACTCTGCGCTCATTCTTCTCCGAGACATAAATGGACTGCAGATGGTTTTCTGAAGAAGTTCTGAATGAATGCAAAAAAGCCACAGACTCTTGCCATAAACCGCAGGAAGCCATGTAAAGCACCGTCTCGCGGTGTTTGTTTCCTGAAGCCTGGAATATGAGAACCCCCAGAAGCCCTGGTATGAGCCCTCGGTGTCGCCTGTCCTGAGTTGTAACAAGATATCCCCGCTAATTGCAGCCTGCCAGATTCCACGCGTTGAGCTCAGATTTTCCTGGGCAGAGGGATTGCTCGAAAGAAGATGGGGAGTGGGGGGTGGGAACCCTCACCCTAACACTTCTGTCGAGTGTAACGAGCAAGAGGAGAAGCCTCTGGCTCTCTCTCCAGCACGTGGCGGGAGAGGCTCGCCTGGTGCCACAGCAGAAGGAAAGGATGACTTCACCAGCCCTTTCATGCCTTCGCAGACCACAGACAGAGCTCCATGGGGTGGGGAGGGGACAGACAGGGCAGCAAATGCCACCAAGAAAAATGCAGGAGAATAAGTTTCCAAATGAAGATGATTATTCCATTGAGGACTCGTTTCTCAGGGAAAGTGAGGGAATGCTGTAGGAATGTCTGAGGCAAGGGGGGTTTACTCCCCGGGATGTGCGTGTAGGAAACCACAGGAAGCCAGGAGTCCCTGAGACCCAGCCTCGCTGACGCTGATCATGTCTTCAACTCTGACTGCAGAGGGGTGGTGAGTGGTGTGGGGAGGTGGGGGCAGAGGCACATTAAGACTCAGAACAAATGCTGCCTGGTGCTGCTTTTTCGAAAAAGGCTCTTTGAGGCGAATACTGCCGACCGAGAGCCGGATGGATGGTCCCCTTGGTTCTGGCCCCATTGCAGGGCTCTACATCTGTGCTCTATTCATTCTCTCTTGTTGACTGCATCTACTCCTGTGGCTCTAATTTCCAGCCAAATACTGACAGCTCCCACATCTGTGTGAGTTCCTAGCCCAGATATCCCTGTAAGCTCAAGGATGGCAGTGGCCCTGACTGTGTTGATCCCCTCTGCATCCACAGCTGCAGAGCAAGTCCTGGACAAAGTAATATTTTGTGTATTCAATCATAATAGCCACTGGGTTGTTTTGTTTTGTTTTTGTTTTTTGTATTTTTTTTTATGAGGAAGATTGGCCCTGAGCTAAGATCTGTTGCCAATCTTCCACTTTTTGCTTGAGGAAGATTGCTGCTGAGCTAACATCTGTGCCAGTTGTCCTCTGTTTTGTATGTGGGATGCTGCCACAGCATGGTTTGATGAGCGGTGTGTAAGTCCACACACGGGATCCGAACCCATGAACCCCAGGCTGCCAAATTGGACTGCACAAACTTAACTACTGTGCCCACCGGCCACTGAGTTTTCTGCATATGTGTTAATAGATGATGGGCACTGTGCGAAACACTTTATAAACACTATTCTCATTTAATCCTCAGAATCCTTGGAATCAATTGATATCATTCTCTGTTAGAAGTGTTCAGAGAGGTTAAGTAACTTGCCTAAGGACCCACAGCTCATAGGCAGCAGAGCAGAGATCAAACAGCAGGTCTGTCCACTCCTCGTGTCTGTATTGTTCATCTCTTTGCTATATATACTGCCCCAAATGAGAAAATCCAATGAGGAGATCTCTATGTGTGGAAAAAAGACCAAGTGTCCTCTTTCCTGTCATGTTTAAGAGAGGGGTTCTTCTGAAAATAAAGGAAAGCCCAGGCTGCTCACTTAAACATTAATTGCTCAATGACTAAGTCCTATGGCTGCGCTTCCTCTGAGCAGTGCCAAGGTGACCCCTGGAGAGATAAATTAGTGTTTCTCGCATGGGAAGGTTAAATGCCGGCCACTTCTCGGGAGAGGCTGGAGAATTCCCTTCCTTGGAAACACGAGGTGGGCTTCTGTCTGCAGGGCAGTGGACCGAGCCTTGGCCAGGGGAGTCCCGGATGGTCCTGTCCAATCCTAGGGCTGACGGCCTCCATGCCACCTCGTTTTCTCCAAAAAGGGACACACACTCTGGTCAGGAATAAATTTACTACTTACACTGAAGAGAGTGGCCGCCAATTTCTCAGCCAGCGTTACAGATCTTTCTACTTAAATTCAGGGCCTTGTCTGGTTCCCTTATTTCTTCATCCCGCCTTTACAGTCAACCACAAGCAAATGAGACCACAGCTCTGGGTTTTAGAAAAACTATTATCATGGATTTCCAGTGGAGTCACTTAAAAAGATTCTGTCCCCAAATGACGTAGTGGACATCATTGAACTATGACGAAAAGTGAGGGCGGTGGGTGGCTGGGGATGCATCAATGTCACAGATGTCATCTGGCAAGCTCGTCACTCCTTCCCCAATCTCTCCTGGACGTATTCTGCCAGGGATCTACAACCTGGGTGACTCTGGGGCCTTTTGACCTAAGTACTTAGTCCAGGAGAGCAAGTTCTTGGGTGGCTGAGGAGTCTCCCCGGCTCGGCTCATCCTGGGTTGGAGACCTCGGGCAACTGATTTCCCCTCTGGATATGAGAGCCTACGATGCGCAAGGCAGTACTGTTCCTACTAGGGCAGACACCAGGCAAACAGAGTACACAGGAACAATTTTATTTCTAGTCTCTGTGGCTTGAACTCTCTGCACAAGCATTCCATATAAGACACGATAGAGCCGGGTGTGAGTGGGCATGAGAAGTTGCTTTTATGTAATAAGGTTTAAAACAGTCACATTCCAGGCATCATTCTGTCCCCCTACTCTTCTAGTTCAGTGCAATACACCCAGTGAGTGCCCAAGAAATCCTCCTAGATGCCTCTCCCACCGCCATGCAGCACCCTTTTCCTGAAGAACTCTTTCCAGAAAGTCTGCCCACATACCACAGGCTGAAAAGATCAAGGATGGCGTCCCTGACCAGCCTCAGCGCTCAGTGACTTCTTCAGGGGTAGCCACAGGCTTGTGTGGTTGTTTTATTCCGTCAACTGAATCCTAATCCTCCTTGTGGGGGCTCAAACGGGCGATGATAAGGGGAGCGACCATTTGCTAAGCACCAGTGATGTGCCGGGCTCCGTGCTAAGCCCTTTTAAAGCTCTTCCCAGACCTCAGGTCAGGATATTCATTTACCCCACAGGAATAAATCACTTTCTCACAAAAACCCCCTCCTCTTGCTTTCCTGGGAATGCGCAGGCTCATGCACAATAAGAAGATAAAGGAACACAGGGCATAAATTCAGGGACCTGCCTCCCCTCGTCCAACACAACCCCCAGTCTCCAGAATGACTATTATTTTATACACAATTAGCCTTATCCCCCATGAGCATGAGGGGCATTTGATGACAAACTGCTTCAAATGAATGATCATGAAGGAAGTCACACGATGAAAAAGTCGCAATTCCCTTTTCTAGTTTAACATGTGGTTTTCCACATATTGAAATAACTTTGAAGTGCCAGCCTTCTATCAAAGAGGAGAGGCTTCTCCTTGCTAATTGCTAATGACTTGGCTCCTCCCGCACTCTCTGGGTCTCTCTTTAGACCAACAGCACACATTCAGAGGACGGCTGATTGGCACAAGCGGTGAGTGTACTGTGGTGAAACCGGGCAAAGCCCCTGCCCACCCAGGGATCAGGCCTGAGATCTTAGTGTCATCAGCTTGCAGACTGGCGGCTCCAGAGGCTGCTACAGAACCTTACCCATGATCTCACATCTGTATCCAGACCCTCTAGGAGCCAAGGCTCTGGAATGAGTGGGGAATGGACCAGAGTTTCCACTGGGTCTGGGCACGATTTCCTCAGGCATCTTCTCAGGAACAGACCTCAGTCCACCCTACGTTTCAAACCACAGAAGGGGCTGGAATGGAAACCAGAAGCCACAAGATGATTTGATGTCATCTTGTCCTAATTTTCCTTCCTTCGGGAGTCATCTGCAGCCCCAAAACTTAGGGACATAGCAGGACTCAAAGTTGTATGAAAGAATATCAAGTCATTTTTTCCCTCCTCCCTGGCAAAATGATACTCATGTTGATCCTCTCAATTTCCTTTCTGAGTCCCTTCTCCCAGCTCCGCCACCTTGACTCTGAGTCTCCAAAAATGCCTAAATGCCAAAAGACACTGCTTCTTTCCACGCAGATCCTGGCTGAGCAGGTGTCACCTGATACCTGCTGATACTTCGGCTTCTCCAAGAACCGGTGGACTTTGCCTCTGCGGCTGACCTATGCGCACCTGTGGGCAGTTTATTTTTATATTAGGACTTCTTCTTTTAATGCTTATATAAGCAATTTGAATTTCATGCTTTTAAGTGATTGTTCTCACTCGTTCTTTCTCCCTCCTCCAGCTCTATCCCAACCACAGAAATAAATAGATAAATAAATAAAAAGACCTCCAAAGACTAGTCTACCACATCATTGCTTGAAATGATTCAAAATGTTTTCTTTAAGGCATTGCGAGGCTAACAGCACGGGAATTGGGGGAAAAGAAGTTGTCTTCTTACAAATAAGAATTAAAACCTATAAAATTGAATGTTTGAATAAACTTCAAAGCTCTCCAAGTGCATTTGCAAACATCATCTTAATTGGTATTTACCAAATCCAGAAAAAGGGGAAGTTATAATCGCATCCTGACCACAACTAAAATAAAAGTTCCATTGTAGGATTTAGAAAAACGTGAGCTATAACAGATAAATTGCAAAAAAACAAAGAGGTCTTTGACATTGTAAAGAAGCCAACAAAGAATAAACAAGAGAAGGACGTGCTAGACTACAGGAAACATTCTCTATAAAAATCCATTATTCCAGGTAGAAATTTCCCGCCAGCATGGACTGTGTTTGGCCAGGTAGGAGGATGACTGAACCAAGTACACCCCCGGCTAAGGACGGTTCCTCAGTCCCGGGAGATATTTCCTAAGGGGGTTTTCACTCCTCATGGAGGTGAGAGGACACTGTTACCCTGCCTGGATGTCCAGGCTCAGGATGTGAGACGCATGAGCTCATGCCCCCCAGCTGCCTTCCTCCTTTTACAGGTAAAGCCTTCGGAGATGGATGCACTTACCTCGGAGGCTGCTGGGCACCACTTCCAACACTTCGCCAACTGGCAGCCAGGGCCCTGGGGCTACAGACCTCAGTGGTGGTCGGTCCCACCTTCCCTCCTCTGCTCAGCTTCCCTCCCTGGGTTTAAATCCCATCCAGGCGAGAGGAGGAGCCAATGGGGACTCTTGGGTGTTCCCCTGTCTTCCCTGCGGGGACTCAGTTAAGAGATAATGAGCAATTCCTTCTTCTTCTAACTAGGAAGGAAAAAAATACACATTTCCCCCTTCTTTTTTACATCAATTCTGCAGCAGCTAAAAATACTGGAGGCTGTTTCCATTTAAGTGGATCCAGAATAAGGTTATTAAAAGAGTTTGCCTGTCTCCTGGCTGGGAGCTGGGTCTCCGGGTTTGAAAGTGCATTTATAAAGACTCTTTGTCTTTTCTCTGTTTCAGGAGCTCTGGGACTTACTGCCTACCACTTTTAAAATAGGAAAAGACCTTTAGCACAGAAAGAAATGAGCAGAGACCCTCCTGTGACCCCCCACCTCCTTTCTCCATCGGCTCACAGCAATGAGTGGCCGGGCTCTGAGGATGGCTGAGAGCAAGAATAGCAGACCCGGGATGTTCAATTCCACAACCCGCTCTGACCCCCACCCCGTCCCGGAAGCCTGCTGCACACCAGCGCAGAAGAGCTCGGTCACCAGGAAAGGAAGTGGTGCCACGCTGCCTCTCCAGCTCTCAGATGGACAGGCGTTAATCCTTTCTATGAACCCGAGCTACCCTGATAGGCCACAGCCGACACCCGCTGCTCTCTCTACCCTCTGCCCCTTTCGCGTCCCTCCTGGAATAGATTCTGGAGTGCAGATCTACAGCACAATGGAAGGAGCCCCCATGTTTGCAGTTCACCTCTGTGGGCATTGAATGGTGTTGGAGAGAAAGAAGAAGGAAGAGGACAGCAGAGCTGGAGGATAAGGAATTGCCCTCCGAAGTGGGAGGGCGCGCCCAGAGCCAGCCTGCCTGGAGCTGAAGCTTGTGTCTGCTACTTGCCAATGACCTTTGACTTAACCTCTTCCTGCCTCAGTTTACTCATCTCTGGAAGAGGAATAAGACGGTTATGGTGAGGATTGAATGAGTTGATGCAGGTAAAGAATTTTGACTAGTCACGGGGACACGATGAGGATTCCATAAATGTTAGCTGCTGTTATTGTTGTAGTTATTATCATTATCATCATTTTTCATTCTTCCTGTATATCCCATGAAGTGGTCTGTGATCATCTCCGCCTCAGCCTGGATGAGCTCGTAGTTCTCTGCCATTCTTTACTTACAATCACAAATAGTCCTGCTACCTGCCCCTGGAATCAAGGCCAGCTATACACAGAGGTGACCACTGCAGTGTGCCCCAGGCCCTGAACATTTCTCTTCTCCCTGGGACCTTTTTTCTCTGCTTCTTAAATAGGAAAGTCTCCGCCAGAGTCTGCTAGGACTCTGCTATCCCCTCAATTTGCCCTAGTCTTAATTTCCTTTCAATAATTCTCCCCAAATGAGTGGTCTTTGCCAACTCTTTCCATTCCCCCATCTTCCATGCCCTGAGTCCATGTAACTAAACCAGTGCAGCAGACTCCTGAGAGGCCACCCTCTCCTTCCTCTAGCCTGTATTAGTTAGGTGAAGACACACTGCAGTAACAAAGAGGACCCCCCAGGGCAGTAGCCCAACAAGACAGAAGATGATTTCTCTCTCACGTGACAGTAAAAGAAGGCCGTCCAGGGCTGGTAAGGCAATGCCACCATCTACAGCCCACAGCCATCTCTCTCTAAGGCTGTCTCCCAGCCAGTGTGGAGCGGAAGGAATGAGGCAGAGGGGAGTGCATGCCCATTCTCTAAAACACAAAAATTTTTTATTTTACATCATTTCAGACTTGCAGAAAAACTGCAAAAACAAACTCAAAAAATCCCCATATAACCTTCACCCACATTCTTCAAGTGTTAACATTTTACTGTATTTACTTTATCATTCATTCTCTTGCTATATATTTTTTCCCTAGAACATTTGAGAGTAAGTTAAAGACATGGTTTACCTCTTTACCCCTTTACCTCTAAATAATTTCAGTGTGTAATATTTCCCCAAACAAGGACATACTCTCACATAACCTTGATATAATGATCAAAATGAGGAAATTAACATTGACATAATGCCATTGTCTAATTTACAGACTGTATTAGAATTCTATCAGTTGTCTCTCTAACGTCCTTTACAGCAAAAGAAAAACAATCCTACTGACCCGTGATCGGATCCAGGATAGCTCACTGCATTTAGTTGCACTGTCTTTCGAGTCTCCTTTAACAGAGAAAGCTTCTTCAGTCTTTCATGTCCCTGACATTTTTGAAGAGTGAAGGTCAGTTATTTGGCAGGATGTCCTCAACTTGTCTGATGTTTCTTCACAACTAGATTTAGGTTGTGCATTTGGGGCAGGAATACCACAGAAGTGGTGCACCCTCAGTGCCTGATCCGGAGGCACTTGATATCCATCTGTCCCAGTGTTGGTGATGTTACCTTAGGTCGCTGGGTTAAGACTATGTCTCCCAGGCTTCTCTACTGTAAATATTTGCCCTCTTTGAAATTAATAAGTGTCTTGTGCAAAGATATTTTGAGACCATGTAAATATCCTGCTTCGTATTCTACTTGCTCCCATTAGTTTTAGCCCCCATTGTTGATTCTTGCCTGAAACAGTTACTACAATGGTGGCTGTCAAATGGTGACTTTTCTGGGTCTGGCCCTGTGGTCTGGTGGTTAAGTTCAGCACACTCCACTTTGGTGGCCTGGGTTCGATTCCCAAGCATGGACTTACACTGCTCATTGGCAGCCATGCTGTGATGGTGACACACATACAAAATAGAGGAAGATTGGCACAGATGTTAGCTCAGGGAGATTCTTCCTCAAGCAAAAAGAGGAAGATTGGCAACAGATGTTAGCTCAGGGCAAAACTTCCTCAGCAAAAAAGGAAAAAAGCAAGGTGGTTTTTCTAATTCCGTTGCTCCTTCTATGTTGATTAGATAGAATTTTACTGTAAAGAACTTTTCTGTCTCCTCCTCCTATCTTATCAAGTAATTATTTTATGTATATTCAAACTGACTCTTGTGTTCTTATTTTTTATTCTATGGGTTATATTTCCTTTACTGTCATTATTTATTTTGTTGCTCACATTGCTCAAGATTTGGCCAAGGGGAGCCCTTCTGGCTGGTCCCTGTGTCCTTTTAACACGCCACCGTCATTCTTGGAGCACTTTCTTACTTTCTGGATAGCAAACGATTCCAGACTCATCTTCCACTTCTCCTGTCCCAGCCCTGGAATCCGTTATTTTCCCAAGGAGCACTGTTTCCTTTTATGGGAAAATGAGGTATATTTTGGATAAGTGCACAGGCTGGAGGGGGCGTACATCACTTCCTTAGAATCCCTTTGGGCAGAATTTAGTCACATGATCATGTGCAGCTGCCAGAGAGCCTGGCGTATCTCCAGGTGGGTGGTCATGTGTCCAGCTAAAGCTCAGGAGCCCTGTTAGTAAAAGAAAGGAAGGGAGAATGGACGTTGATGGACAACTCGTCTTCTGCCCCAGAGCCCACCCATACACCATTGCCAAAATGCTCTCCCTGAGTCGTAAAGTCATGTCATGTTGCTCATCTGCTCAAATTGTTCAGAAATCCTCATTACTTACAGGATCAAGCTTCTAGAGTTCTCTGGAATTGCCCCATCACACCTCTCCCTAAACACCCCCATATCCAAACTCATCTCCCACTGCTTACAAATACAAAAGGTGAGCTTGACCACTCAGCCTCCCCTAGTCCCTGGCACACAAAATGCTCCTCCCTGTGCAGTCCCCACGTCCGGAGGCCAGGCCCATCTCCACCCCCTGAGGTCTGCTCTGATTTCCCTACTTGATTGCCTGAATCATGGTGAAATGTTCACTTTTCTAACGGCAGGCCCCAGAGTTTCTCTTCTGGAGGTAATTCACTTTGTGTAGGAAAGTACTTGGGATCCTAAGGGTGGGCTTGCAATGAAACTAAGAAACAAACCAATCAAAGCTAAACCGCTCGCAAGGAATGAATGAATTGGCAGTGGGAAAACAGGAAAGCTTGTGGACATGGTGAGCATGAGGGCAGAGGCTGGGAGCTAGAGAGGAGCGGGGCCGGTGAAGTCCCAGAAGATGAATTACTTTTAAGAACAAGAATGTCTATTCAGTATTAAAATATTCGCTTTGCTTTATATAAATCCCCTCATGGCCCCAAACCTTAGATTCAGTCTCCACACACACAGATACTTTTTTTGACTGGTTTGAAGGGAGAGGAAAAAATCAAAGGAAAAGAGCTGGGTTACACATCTGGGTCAGCGCTGCACAAAGAGAAGGAAACTGCCGTGAGCTGTAAGTTCCGAGGAAGCAAGAACCCAGAGCAGACGCGACCGTAGGCCGCATGCCCCTCCCCCTGTCCAGGACAAGAAGCACGGAAATCGGTTATGGGAAAGCGGAGGGAGTGCTTTGGATTTGCCACAGGTTTGTAGGATGGAGGTTGTTTAGCTTTTATTTTATTTAACTCTCTAAGAAAGGTGACCTCAGCTGGCGCCTGAGTTACAGGATTTCTTCTCAGTATCCCTGATTTCGAGACTGCAGTACTGGTCAGCATTTCCACGTGTCCATGCAGAGGCTCCTTAATTTCAATATGAGCTTCTGGAGAATGAAGGCTTTCTTTCTTTTGACCCCTTGCTGCCTATGGTATGGTGAAGTACCTAATACGTTACCTGAAATTCCATCATGATAGGTTTATTTCTCAAGATGTCCAAGGACAGAGGCCAAACATATCAGGCCTGAATCACGGTGGCACGCACTGTTTTGTCTGCCTCCTGGACAGCTTTGCCCTTCCTCTTTCGCAAGAGCACCTCAATTTTATTTAGATATCTGCTTGCCTCCTCCTGATCTTGGCCCCAGGAGGGATCTGACTGATCCAAGCCATGAGGGTAGTCCTGTTGTCCTTCCTGGAGAGTGATTCCGGCCAGAGTGTGCAACGTGTTTGGGGTCAGTGAGACACGGAGAGGCTGTGGGCGGGCATTCAAGGAAAGGTTCCTCTACTCGAAAAGTAAATAAATGACCCAAGGAAGAAATGGACATTGTCACATCTTTGTATAATGCCTGAAACTATGTCTTATACCTTGCAACCAAACGTAAGGGTTGAGCTAACAGAGACCAAGAAAACGTATCAGGGACGGCAGAGCAGAAAGATGGAAGGAGTCTGGGTTTTTTATGACATTGCTAAGCTGCCAAATTAACTCCACCTCGGGTTTTCCTACTGCAGAACTTTCTTGGGTCAGGATTTTGTTTCTTAGAGCTGAAAGCTCTATTCTAAAGGATTGAATTCTGAAGGATTCAACATTGTTCAGTGAATTTCTCAGTAGCAAAGTGATTTCTTGCCATCCCGCTGAGAACATAGAGAAAGACATGTAGGGAACCCCAGGAGGAACTTGAGAGTCCCAGCCAGTGACAGGCCGTGGCTTTGAGATAGAGAATCCGATTCCAGAGCTTTCTGTTCTTTCAGCTCCTCAGTGTTGTCTTGAGGTTGGGAGCCCACGGTAAGTTAAAAACGGCCAGATTCTTTGCAGCTTCTCGCTATAAGAGCCTGAGTCTGCTTCCCCACTGCTTGAACCTGGCCTCTTTTGCCCAGTAGAATGTAGCTAAGTGACATGATTCTGAGCTTGGGCCTCAAGTGGCCTTGCAGCTTCTGCTCTCGTCCTCTTGGAATATAAGCGCCTTCTGGAGGTTGAAAGAGCACAAAGAGAAGGAGGCCTGGCCCTCCTAGCTGAGGCCCCAGACACGTGAGTGAGCCCGGCCAATGCTAAAGGAGCCACCCCAGCCCAGTCTAGCCCAAACTGCTAACCCACAAAATTATGAGCAAATAAGCAATTGTTTTAAGTCGCAGTATTTTGGAGAGGTTTGCTGTGCAACAATGGAAAAATGGGACAGAGCCTACACCCAAACTAGGGGAATAATTTAACTGGAAACGAATTTCAACCCATTATTTCGTCCAAATGGTGTAACCCATTCCAGAACAACCTGAAAAAAAAAAGTTGCTGGTTCAAATGATGGTTCAACCAACGTGTTATTATATCATCTTCTTTTATTTGAGAAAAACGTAGGAAAAAGTATTTCATCTCCAATTTTATTTGTCCTAAGAAACCACCCAATACCCAACAGACCAATGTGCTGGTTCTGACGGAGCTGGAATTGGTTGTCTAGTTTGGACCCCTGGAGCTGGTCTCAGCTGGTTTGGGTCTGTTATGAGCTGGTTGGAAGATATGTCTTAGTATCTTTAATTAGGATTCTGTTGAATCTAAAGGAACTGAAACCAAACCTGAGCAGACCTCCACTGTCAAGAGCTTGTCTCAGCTCGCTCACCAACTCCCCCCCGCTATAAATTATATACATTCTGTACTCGTAGGGTCACCTTCCCTTTGTGGTAGATCCCAAATTCCAACCTCTAACAGTGCTTACAGAGATGCGCCATCTTTGACTTTAAATTGTGCAAGTGCTGCAGAAATGGACATAAGAATGTGGCATTCAGCAAAGAGGAAGATTTATTATTCCCTTCAAGGCGCTGAAAGACCTTGATTCTTCTTCTGTCAATATTTCTTTCTCTTGGGTCAATATTTTTTGATATCTATCTCAGTAGAAGTCAATGTCTTCGTATTAATCTCTTTTGATGATAACCATTGCTCTGAGCCAGTGACCCGCAGTGTGTGGGACCAGAAGGCTGATCTGCAGCTGGGGGCCTGGAGCATTGGAGGGTGGCAGTTTGGTCTTTCACAGGCTCTGCATGCATCACTTGCCCGTGGATCGCTATTTAGATGTGGCAATGTAGATATCATGTAGATATCATGATGATTTTCAATATAAAAGTAACATTGTAAACTAACTAGAACATGCAAAAGATATAAAGAAAAAAATTATTTCCTGTAATTCCCATAACCAGAGATAACCACAGATTTTTCTTCTACAAGTGTATACATATATGGAGAGATGTATATACCTGTGCACATGTATAAAAAAATAATTAAAGTTATATTATATAGAAATTTTTCTGCTCTTTGCTCTTGACTTCATATAGTAAATTTTTTCTCTGTTTTCTTACGTGTACTTATGAGGACACGCTCTTTAATGTTGCATAGTATTCTAGTATGTGCTTCTGACACATGAGGGGAAGGGATTGCTTGCTAAAGGACACAGACATTTGGGGGAATAATGGAGATGTTCTATATCTCAATTTTGTTGGTTGTCATAGGACAGCACACATTTGTCAAAATTCACTGAACTGTATACTTTAAAATGGTAAATTTTAATGTAAATAAATTATATCTTAATAAACCTGAATTAAGGGGGAAAAAAGACCTAGTGGGGCCTGCCCCATGGCTGAGCGATTAAGTTCGTGCACTCCACTTTAGCAGCCCAGGATTCACCAGTTCGGATCCTGGACGCAGTACTACACACTGCTCATCAAGCCATGCTGTAGAGGCATCCGACATAAAAGAACAGGGGTGACTTACAACTAGTATATACAACTATGTACTGGGGCTTTGGGGAGAAAAACAAAAAGCAGAAGGTTGGCAACAAATGTTAGCTGAGGGCCAATCTTCCTCACCAAAAAAAAAAAAAGGACTTAGCTAAAGAATCATGTTGTAATATGACCCACTGCTGCCTGGATCTTGGTCTACTCTTTAATTTCATGGTTTTGACAGCACATGGGAATCACCTGGAAGTTTTTAATAAAATAAGATGCCAGAGTTGCTGGGGGACCAGAGACACTGATTTAATTGGCCATGGGTCAGGCCAAGGCATCATATCTTTTTAAAGCTCATGGTGATTCTCAAATGTGCAGCCAGGGTTAAGAACCACTGATCTGCACAATAAGTCATTTGGACCAAGGAGATAGGAGGAGATAAAATAGGATGTGTAAATTTCAGAATCATAGAAGAGTTTTATAAATTTTGCCAACTCAATATTTATTATCTTGCTGATTTTTTGTCCTATTTCCCCCCAAAGGCCTGAGATAGTCATATAAATGTTTTTATTGTGATGTAATTCACATACCATAGAACATCACACACCTTTTAGAGTGTACAATTCAGTGGTTCTTAGTATATTCACAAGGTTGTGTGGTCATCACCATTATTTACTTTGAGAACATTTTCTTTCACCCAAGAATAAACCCCATACCCATTAATAGTCCCTTCTCATTTCCCCCTCTCTTAGCCTGTGACAACCACTAATCTACTTGTTGTCTCTATGAATTTGCCTATACTGAATATTTAATATAAATGGAATCATACAATATGTAATCTTCTGTGACTGGCTTCTTTCACTTAACATAATGTTTTTAACGTTCATCCATGTAGCAGCATGTATCAATACTTCAGTCCTTTTCACGGCCAAATGATATTCCGTAATGTGCATATAGCACATTTTCTTTATCCATTCATCCACTGATGGAAACTTGGATTGTTTCCATTTTTTGCCTATTATGAATTTTGCTGCTCTGAACATTTGTATACAAGTTTTTGTGTGGATGTATGTTTTCATTTCTTTTGGCATTTACCTAAGAATGAAATTGATTGCTGAGCCATATGGTAACTTTATGTTTAACTTTTTAAAGAACTGTCAAATGGTTTTCCAAAGTGACTATACCATTTTACATTCCCACCAACAATGCATAAGGGTTTCAATTTTTCCGTGTCCTTTACAATACTTGTTATTGTCTGTCTTTTTTATTATAGTCATCCTAACAGGTGTGAAGTAATATCTTGAAGTTTTATTTGTGCTTCATTAATGATTAATGATGTTGAGCATCTTTTCATGTGCTTATTGGCCATTTGTATATCTTCTTTGGAGAAATGTCTATTCAAATTCTTTGCCCATTTTTTGATTGGATTACTTGTATTTTTATTGCTGAGTTGTAAGAGTTCTTTTTTTTTAAGGATTGGCACCTGAGCTAACAACTGTTGCCGATCTTTTTTTTTTTTTCTGCTTTATTTCCCAAACCCCCTGGTACATAGTTGTATATCTTAGTTGCAGGTCCTTCTAGTTGCGGCATATGGGACACCGCCTCAATGTGGCCTGATGAGCGGTGCCATGTCCGCGCCCAGGATCCGAACCCTGGGCCACCACAGCGGAGTGCGCGAACTTAACCACTCAGCCACGGAGCCGGCCCATGTAAGAGTTCTTTATACATTCTGGATACTAGGCTTTTAATAAATACGTGATTTGCAAATATTTTCTCTCATTCTTTGGATTGTCTTTTTACTTTCTCAATAGCATCCTTGAAGCACAGAAGTTTTAATTTTGATGAAGCCCAATTTATTTATTTTTCTTTTGTTACCTCTGCTTTAGGTGTCATGTATAAGAATCCGTTGACTAATCCAGGTCATGAGATTTACAAGCTTTCTCCCAAGCATTTTTTCTATTTTCAGCTCTTATGTTTAGGTCAATGATCCATTTTGAGTTAATCTTGGCATGTGGTGTGAGGTAAGGGTCCAACTCCATTCTTTTGCATGTGGATATCCAATTGTCCCAGCTCCATTTGTTAGAAAGACTGGTCTTTCCCCCAATGAATTGTCTTGGCATCCTTATTGAAAGCCATAGTCATGTATTTTTTTAAAGTTTTACCCCTCCTCATCTTGAAGAAATTTTTACTTATTCTGCTGGCTGATTAAGAGCTCTAAGTCCAGTTGTCCATGTCTACTCATCAGCAGGTCCAGTGCTTAATGACTGTAACTTTTAAGTGCCAGGTTCCCACTAGGTCCTTAACAAATATTTTTTGATAAACTTATCTTGAGTTTAATCAATTTAGTAAACATAGCATAATTTGCTTCTGATCAAGTTCATTGGTCTGATCCAAGTGGATCTCTGATCAGCCAAAAGGACCAAATGACCTGTACACGTCAACATTCTTAGGATCAGAATAGTGGAAGAATCCTTGGGATGACAACTGCCTACCAAGCAGGAACACAATTTTGTCTGGGTGTTTACCTCTCCCCAATGTGACTCATGGTTAAATTCCGATTTATTTTAAGTTAATCATAGTAATTCCAGTCTCTATGACATGGTTTGATTTAGGAAAGGATGTTTGACCCAATTCTTTCCAATGAAGCTTCTGGAAAAGTTTTCCTCTATTGGAAGAGTTGGTCCTTCTTCAAAAGCTGTTGCCATTCGTGCCTAGAAAGTGGCAGCCATCTTACAGGCATGAGGGGAGATAAACAGGACAAAGGATGACAGAGCAGGAATATGGGAGAAATCTGGATCCTTAATGACATTCTTGAATGTCTGAATTAACCGACCCTGGTGTTTTCCTACCTTAGGACTTCTCATTATTGGAGATAATGTATTTCTTCATTATTTAAGCTGGTTGGGTCAAAGTGCTCTGTTATTTGTACTCAAATCATTCTAACCAATACAGACTTCATGACTTTTCACAGATAACGCCCTTCAGACTGCAAAACTTTAAGGGGACTGTAAAACTGAGTACAGTGACCTAGGGGATATGAAATTCTCCAAGGGGAGTTTTCAAATTTAGCCGCAGATGAAGCTGCCCTGACATCTGCAAGGAGACCTGCCCTCTAGGCTGATGATGGTGGGAAAAATATCCTACGTAAATTGAACTTCATCACCAACATTGGATCCCTGGCTTATTCAGGGAGAACAACTCATCTCTATTGCTTTTCTCAAAAAGGAATAGAGTTTTGGTGTTTAACATATTCTTATCCTCTAAAAATGTTTGGCTATGAAGGAAGTGATTTACATTCTAAGTGGAATGATGGCGTCTCAACGTCTTTGGATTGAGACGGAGCCATTGAGAGGGAGCCTCCCTGTTGGTAGTCATCCTTCCTCTGGCTGAGACCTCCAGCCAGGGCTGCTCACCACCCTGGTAGGAAGGAAATTTCAATCGTATGTTGAAGCCTGCACCTATGGGTTTTTGGGAGCCGATTATGCACATCTCTTCCTAACTCTTCCCAGCTCCACACTCAGTGACGTCACATTGATAGCTTAAAAATTAGCCACTGTGAGAGTACTTATACCATGGAAATCAGCAGAGAGCTTCTTGTCTCTGGAGAGCCAGCCATTAAATGATGCCAGCATCCCACTGGAAATTCCTCTCTTGGTCACTCTGGGGATTGGAAGTTTCTTCATACAAACAAGGTATTACAGCATCGCCCAAACTTCATGGCAGTAAATCAAAGAGAAGAGAGACACCACTGTTCGTCCCTGAAGATGACTCACTGATAAAAAAAAAAAAAAAAAAGATAGGAAAATCCAATCATTTTCTTTACAAACTGAGTCACAGCCTCCCATCTCAAATGTTCCCTCTCAGGCCAGGCTGTTCAGGCTTTTGTTTCTTTTCAAAAAAACTTTGATTCTCCCTAATAGCCTAACTGCCAACATTTTGGTTTCTTTTTCTTTTTTTTTTTAATTGCTGTTTTCTCAGATTACAGCAAGGCTGCTGTGTGGCAACTGATCCATTGCTTGCAAGGGCAAAGCCACGGATAATGACAAGGTCTGATTGTGAAACTGCTGAAGTCACTCATTTGAGGCCATCTGTGGTCTCTAGGAGATGAGTCTATGGATGGCTCCCCGAGTGACTGAGGGACAGCGCTCCCCAGGGTACCTCTGCAGACTGCCCTCCCTCTGGTCCTCTTTCCTCCCATCTCCTTCTGTCTGTATTATCCCGTATTGATCCCCAGCCAGGCCTTACAGGCTCTTCTTCCTCCCACTCCCTCTTTCCAATTACAGATTTGGAAAATGTAAAGTGGACAAAATTCATTGTCAACACAATGTTGTGCCCACTGGAGCCTAAAGCTGAAGACAAACTTTTTTTTTGAATTACGGAATGTTTCATACATACAAAAAGGTATAGAGAAGAGTATTATAAACTCTCGTGTATCTCTACCCAGCTTAGGAAAAAAAATGTTATAAACACCATTAAAGTCCCTGCATCAGCCCCTCTGATCAGATTTCCCTCCCTCCAAGAGAGAAACACTCCTGAAATTGAGACTCTCATTCCAGTGATGTCATTATACTTTTACTACAAAGGTCTATATGGAAGTCTAAACAGTATATAGAATTGGTTTGTATGCTTTTAAGCTTTATATAAATGGTACCATATATATTGTATATCTCGCTGCAACTTGCTTTATTTTTGTCAGTATTATCTTTTTATCCGTGTTTGTATTAGTTTTCTATTGTTGGGTAATGAACTATCACAAATGTAGTGGCTTAAAACAACCCACATTTAGTACTTTGTACTTTCTGTGAATCAGGAGACCAAGTGTGGCTTAACTGGGTCCTCAGCTCAGGCTCTCACAAGGCTGCAGTCAAGGTGTCTGGGTTGCACTCACATCTGGAAGCCTGACGGCGGAAGAAGCTGCCTCAAACCTCATTTCACTTGTTGGCATAATTCATTCCCTTGCGTCTGTGTGGCTGAGAGCCCTGGCTCCCAGAGGACACCCACTTCCCTGCCACATGGCCCTCCCTAGGCAGTTCACGGCATAGCAGCTTGCTCCATCAAGACCAACAGAATCTCTCAGGCCAGTCTGCTAAAATGGAGTCCTGTAGTGTATAAGACTTATCCTATCAATATTGTCATAGTCTATTGATTAGAATCAAGTTACAGGTTCTGCCTGCACTCAAGGGGAGGGGATTGCACAAAGGTGTGGACACCAGTTGATGAGAATTATTGGGATTGCTCTATCTGACTCTGATCTATTGGCCACAATGTTGATACATGTTACTCTAGTCCATTTATTTCTGTTGTGATGTACTGTTGCATTGTATGAATATACCACAAAAATCTACCCATTTGCTGTTAAGGATTATGTTAGGGTGAGTCCAATTACTTGCTATTACAATGTCATGTTTAATAATCTTTACGGGTCTCTTCTGTACATGGGAGAAAGTTTCTAGACCCTAAGGCACATGTCTTCAACTTCACTAGATATGGCTAAATCACTCTCCAGAATAGTTATGCCTACTTCCATTCTATCCAGAAGTGTGTGACTGTTCCCCATGATCCCACACATTCTCCGACTCTTGAAACTGACAGAACTATTATTTTCTTTTTCTCCCCATGGCCCCAGTACATGGTTCTATCTCCTAGTTGTAAGTCGTTCTAATTCTTCTATGTGAGCCACCACCAGAGCGTGGCAACTGACAGGTGGTGTGGTTCCACGACTGGGAACCAAATCCAGGCCACAGAAGTCACAAGCACCAAACTTTAACCACTAGACCATCAAGGCTGGCTCAACAGAATTATTTTCATATTTTTATGTTATAGGCAATCTGACAGGTCTGAGATACTATCTCCTGGTTCTAATTTTTGTTTCTCTAATGAGGTTGAGTATCTTTTCATATGCTATTTTTTTTTTCTCTTTTCTGGGAATAATCATGGATTGTTTGTATTTTTCTTACCAATTTATAGTTCTTTATGCATTCTGGTTCCTAATTCTTTGTCTGCATTGTTGCACTACTGATATTTTCTTCTTATTGTTGCTTCTCTATGAACTTTCTTTCTGGTATTTTCATATGCAAAAGTTTTAAATTTTAATTTGATCAAATTTATCAGTCTTTCCCATATTTATGACTTATTCTTTTTATGACTTGTTTAAAAAATATTTTCCTATCCTGAGGTCAAAAAGATAGTCGCTTATATTTTTCCATAAAAATTTTTGTTTGTTTTAACACATTTAGGCTTATAATATACCTAGAATTTACTTTTGTCCAGGGCATAAAGAAAGGATTCAATTTTATGTTATTTTCCTACGTGGGTCTCTAGTTGCTTTAGCACCAGCTTTTGAACAGGCCACGTTTGCCCCTCTAATATGCCATGTCATCGCTCATTTATCAAGTTTTCATATATGTGTTGGTTTGCTTCTGGATGCTCTATCCTGTTCCCTTGATCTATTTGTTTATTCCTGTACTAATATGATCTGCCTTAATTATTGTAATTTTGTAATAAGTTTCAATTTCCAAGTGGGCATACCCTATCATCTCATTCTTTGCTTCAAAGGATTTTTAGTCTATACTTGACCTTTGTTCTTTCACATAAACTTAGATTCAAATCGTCAAGTTCCATGAAAAGCCTTGCTTCGACTTGATTGGGGTAGTCCTCAATTTGTGGATTAATTTAGGGAATGTTATGGGCTGAAGAGTGTTCCCCTCAATTGTATATGTTGAAGTGCTTAGACCTAGTACCTCAGAATGTGGCTGCATTTGGAGATAGGATCTTAAAGAGGTGATTACGGTTAAATGAGGTCATGGGGTGGGCCCTAATCCACTCTGACTAGTGTCTTTATAAGAGGAGGAGATGACAACACAGACACATGTGAAAGTGTGGAGAGGCAGGGAGAAGAGGGTCATCTACGAGCCAAGGAGAAACGACCCCTGTTGACACCTTGATCTCAGACTTTTAGCCTCGAGAACTGTGAAAAGATTAATTTTCTGTCGTTTAAGCTGCACAGTCTGTGGTACTGTAATATCGGAGCCTGAGCAGACCAGCCCAGAGAGCATGGATATAGTCACAGCACGCAGTTTCCCTGACTACACACGTGGGCTCTCTCTCCATTTACGTAGATCTTCTGTCAACAACGTCTTATAATTTTCTCCGGAGAGATCTTCTATACCTTTTGTTAGATTTACTATAAGATACCTTATATTTTTGGTTTTATTCTCTTATTAATTTCCATTTTTCTATAGATTTTCACAAGTTTCTATGTAAATTATTATATCATCTAAGTAATGACAGTTTAATTTCCTTCTTTTCTATCTTTGTAATTTTTGACATAGTTGAATCGAAGCGCTGAAAGCTGGTGTCCTTGTTCCGATCTTGATTTTCAAGAGGATGCTCTTACAGTTTCAAAGATGTGTATTTTTCTGAATAGGTGTCACCACCTGGCTTCCTGCAGCACATGCTCAGTAAAGCTATCTCCAGCCCCTCTTTCTCTGGCCCCTTCGCCCTCCCTTCCATCCATTATAATTGATCTGTTCTGAGCCTCATGTCTTGAAAATTAAGTGAATTAATGTCGCGACTCACACTAAGATGCTGATGGCTGATTATCGATCAGATGGCACATTCACATTTTGGGACAAAAGTCTAGGCCCAAAGAATATATGTGGCTGTTGGGATTTGAACGCTAACATCTCTTCAGATCCCAACAGTAATGGAAGACATCCCAGGCCCCCTTTACAGCTCCCTGTTAAAAATACCACTTCTCTGGTACCTGCTCTCTGAGTGTCCACATCAGACTAGCTCAGATGCAACCAGGAGAAATTCCAAAGGAGGGGGATTTGATATGTCCTTTTATTTTAATCCAACTCTCCAGGTTCACACCCTAGTTGTACCACTTATTTGTATGGCCTCGGGCATGGTCCTTCTTCTCCCCTGTCTCAGTTGCCCGACCTGTGAAATGCGGATCATAGCAGCAACTGCCCACCAGTGGGATTCAATGAATCGGTTGTGTAACTTGTTGGGAAAATGCCTGGCCCATAGTAAGCAATTGATAAGCATGAGCTAAGCCTATGGGATGGCCACCTTTGTGCTGCCCTTCAGTTACTTAGGGGGTTTTTACATTTCTTTTCTTTTTCCTTAAAATCTCAAAATACAGTGTTTAAATGTCACTCTATCCCCCGTATGTTCCACCCTGTGGCCTGGCATGGAATACAGCTCTAGTTCATTTGTAAAATTCGTCCAACCCTGCCTGTTGACAATTACATTACTACTCTCCCTGCCTCTTTCTAGTATTTAGAGGTGAATGCCACTGGCTTCCATGCCAGTTTTCCACAATGAATGAAATGCTGAGCAAGAAGCAAGCAATCCTGAAAGGACCAAGCTGAACCCGACCATAGAGATGCTGGGGCACTGGGGGCACCCAGGCGGGGCCTGGTGTGCAGCCCCATCTCCTAGAAAGTCTAGTACTCTGCTGGGGGCTACGTAGGCCTGGTGAGGCCAAACACGCTCATGCCACAGTCATAGGGAGTGGGGGTGGGAACAGTGAATGACTGACTTCATTTCTTTTAGTCATAGCATCAAGCAATGAGATTGGGAGTGCAGAGAGCTGTCACTCTTGTTCAACGTGTAATTCCAAGAGCCAGCACCACACCTGGTACATACCAGGCACTTAGCAAATAGATACACGTTTATCATAATTATCCCCTTCATCCAGCCCCCATAAGGCGTAAGGCAGGTTCTAGACAACAATAGAGAGTTGATCAATGATGAGGATTTTTAGGCTGCTTAATTTTAAAACGGTTTATGATGAGGATTTTTAGGCTGGTTACTTTTAAAACTGCAGATGAGAAGCAGGCTCCGAGGACTGGAATTTTGCTTGCCCTTTTGAGAGACATTTGAATTTGTGAAGGAAGAGGGGATGACCTTGTAGGGACCTGAAATTGGCCACCCCAGGATATGTCTCTTTGGCATTGGGATTGTTTTGGGCTGATTGCTTTCGATAAACTGGGACAGGGAAGGAGGCTCTGGGGAATGGAACTTGCCCTTTTTGGGACACATTTACATTTGTAAGGTAAATCTATCTGTAAAAGGTGCCTCCCTCTCTGTACCAGAAAGAAGAGAGATGACCTTGTCCCTAGAAACTCTTAATGGGGAAGGCAAGAACTTAAGTTGGTTGCTGTCTGGCAATCTCATGTAACTGATTTAGGGTGGTGGCTTCTGACCTTTACTTAATCCAATTTGATTCTTGTCTAAAAGTCATGGGATCACCCAACGACCAGACCCCCCCTGCACTGATACCATTTTAACTTTTTTTCATATTCTTTCCTTTGTCTTTGTAAAGAGATGACTCACATACCTATGCCTTAAATTTAGCCCTAACCCTCAACTCAGGGCAGCAGCAGGAGCTCTGGCTGCCCGTGGGTCCTGTCCCCATGCACCAGCTCTGCCTGCCCATGGGCCCTGTCCCCATGCCAGTGGGGGCAGCAGAAGCGGCGGCAGCAGAAGCTCTGACTGCCCATGGGTCCTATCCCCGTGCTATTCTATTCTCTAAATAAAAGAGCACTACTGCCAGATCTTAAGAGTCTAAGAAATCTTTCTTTCGACTCCCTGGCTCACCGACCCCGCATCAATCAATATTGGTGGGTGCCCCACGTAGTGACTGTGCTGCAAAATCGGTGTTAGCCTCAGTGAGCTGAGTCCTTGACAGGTCTTCCCTTGTCTGCACTCCTGTTGTATTTGTGCAAGTGCATAATCCTCAATACACTGCTGTAGAGGAGAAAGTTAAATCACTAAATGAATACACCTCTGTCCACTAAATAAGATGTTTTGTTTACACTGATAAAGTATCGGGTGTTACTGTCATTCTCAGCGGCAGCAAATATGTATGGAGGAACTAAGCCGGGCAAGGCACTGCAGGTAAGAAGGTACAAAGAGGCACAGGACCCCAGCCTTGCCCACGAGGGAGCTCAGAGAGGCATGGTCAGGAAAACACAAGCCCTAACATAGAAGGCCATAGAAAGGGACAGAAGAGCAAAGGCCAGCTCTCAGGTTTGCCTCTTTCTTTCAGAAAATTAGGAGCTTCCGGAACTGTAAGAAATCACCATTGGCGATCCCAGCTGCCTCCAGCACCAATGCAGTGTCAGCGAAAATAATCCATAACCAATCTATAAACGAAAATTTGGGTGAGTTTATTCTGAGCTGAAATCTGAGGACCATGGCCCGGGGCCTTTCTTCCCGAAGGAAGAAAGGGCACCAAAGAAGTGAGGTATACAGAGTGGTTATATACCCCCATACAGGACGTTTCACATGTGATTGAAATGTCCCTCCCACAATAGTCACAAGATTGCCCTGTCAGCACAGCGCTTGATGGACACAGCAGGTAGTGGGTCTGCTCTCTTGGTGGGCGTAGCAGGAGGCAAGTCTATTGTCTTGAGCTGGGTGGACACAGGTGAGCGCAGCAATCAGTTCCTAGCCTAAGGAAAGATGCTTAATCCTTAAAGAAATGCCAATGTTGGGAGGGGGAGGGAAGTTGCACCTTTATCTCAAGGGCCTTTGCTCTTGCCATAGGGAATCTCTAAAGCAGATATACAATGCATGCTCAACGGCCTCGGTCAGGCCCTTTTGGAAAGACAAGGTCAGGCCAAATTAGGTTTACACAAAATGGCTTCCTCATATACTCCAATATATCCTATTACTTGCCATTTTTACTTGTCAGCAGGAAGTTTTCAGGGACCCACGCAGCCACACAAGTGCCTCCACAGCCAGAGCAACAACAAAAATATGTCCGCCTCTCTTTTCCATTCCAAGCCTCAGGCAAATGCTTCTCATTGGTGGAATCCAACCGGGAACACTACCAGCAAAAGATTCTGAGAAGTGTGTTCTCGGGCTTCCAACCCCTGAGGTACGGTGGGTAGAGAAGGGATGGAATCACGTTGAGTTGTCAACAGACAATTCAGCATGAAAGGCTTCTAAGTATAAATTTAGAAAAACAGCATTTGAAGGCAGTCCACCTTTGCTAAGACCCTGAGAAGCAAGACAATCCGTGCTTAAAGACGAGCACTGTCACGAGAGTCAGAGCCTTTGAAGCAGCCTTGGGTGGAGTCATACCCTAAGACAAGACCTCGTCAAACAGGTATGAAAAAGAGGAGGAGCACGTGGAGGTGAGGCCGCATACACTTATTCGCTCACTCACTTGTGTGTTTCGTCATCCATTCAGCAAACATTTATTGCTAAGCATTGGGCTCCTAGACAGTGAGGAGCCACTGACTGTTTTTAAGAAAGGAAATAATATGATGAGATTTTCAGTGTAGAACGATCATTTTGAAAATGTATATGTGCATAGACAAAACCAAAAGGACATGCACCTCAGTGCAAACACACTTGTCTCTGGGTGGGGAGATTGCAAATAAATGGTATTTTCTTTTCTAAATCTTTTGGTATTTTCCAAATATCCCACAATGAATGTTTATTACTTTTTATCAGAAAAAAAAACACTTATAAGAAAGAAGATAGAAAGATGAAACTGATAACAGCATGGAGGAAATACATCACACATTTGTGATTTGATGTTTTTCTGACGAGGACACCCTTCCGTTTCTCTCACCTTCTTCCCCTTCACCTGGTTGCCTCCTATTCATTCCTCAGTTTTCAGTTGAAACTTTCCTTCATGGAAAAGATTTACCTGACCCCTAAGGCTAGGTGAGGTCTCCAAGTTTGACACTCTCAGCCCCCAGGGTCCTCCCACCACTCATCATACTTGCCAGTATGGTTTTGACATCTGCCTTTCTGCCAGAATGTAAGCCCCACAGGGCAGGCATGACATCTGCCTTGTTCACAGCTGTTTCCCAAGCCCATTAGTCACTCCACAAACATTGTTGGAATGAATCAACAATGGCTTTAAAGGATGTAAGACTGGAGACAAGCAGATTAGTAAGGAGGCAATTAAGATAGTCTGGACAAGGGAGGAAGAGTGCCCGACCTAAAGGAAGAGTAGAGCGAAAAAGGGGAGAAAACAGCCCGTGGAGATGTTATGGCATCAAGTCTGCAGAACCTAGTGACTTCTTGGACTCATTCACCAAGAGGGAGAGGTTTGGAGAATATTTTGGAGGTAGTACTCATAGCACTTGCTGATGGATTAAATGTAGGAATGGTGGAAAGGGGACTATCAAGGAGACCTCAAGAGTTTTTGTCTTGAGCAGCTGGATGTAAGATGATACAATTTCCTGAGATTGAGAAGGGAGGGATCAAGAGTTCCAATTTGGGATGAGAAGAAAGGATGAGGGAGAAATGTAGGGTGAATCTCAGATTTTGGCTTTGGGTCATTCTCTTAGGCAGGAAATACAGAAGGTGAACCAAGCTTGAGAGAAAGATGAATTCAGTTTTGGACATGTTGAGTTTGTCCACTGAGACATCCAAAATATCCAATGAGATTATAGGGGTCTAGAATTCAGGGGAAATTTCTGGACAGAGGCAGATGTAGACTTAGTGGTGATAACTGAAGTCATCAGGTGAAAGAAGACAGGTGAAAACTGAGAAGGGCAGAAAGACACCAACATCAAAACCCTTGTGAAACTGATGTTTACAGAGGAAGAGACATCCTATAAGGATATTGAGAGGAAACTGACAGAGGAGTAAAAATATCAAATTACATGAAAGAAAGAGTGCCATTTTGATCAAAGCAAGAGTTCAAAGAAGAGAGTAGCACATTGGAGTGGTAAGCAGAAACCAGATTTTGAAGGTCCTTGAATGCAAGTCAAAGAAGGTGACTCTTTATCCAGCGCCTTCATGATTAACAGTGATGACACGCATAGACATGCCAGCCATACCTGGCTAAGCCTCCCAGCCCTATAGGGCAATTGAGAAACACTGTGGCTCAAGGGTCCAAACTCTTGATCCACATGGTCAAGATTTAGAGATAGGAAGTAGAGAGTGGCCTGTTAAAAATATATTTCTCATCAAAAATGTCATCTAACCCAAGTCACCACCGACTTGAGAATAAAACCCAGAATTTCAAAGGCCATCATTATTCTTGCTTGGTTCTTATAGCCAGCCCCTCAGCAATAACAAAGGACAAAAAACATCCCCCAGGAATCCTCCTTGTCTAGCCAACTCCAAAACCAACCACAGCTCATCCAATAACCTCTGTGATGAGCCTCTGTTCCAGAGCTTCGGCGCCACACGAACCATGTGTTAGTTTATGTTCCAGTAGGAGCCACCAGACAAGTGCAGAAAAATGTCTGTCCTCCTTTCCATTACAATGTTCCAGAAGAAGAAAATGACCTGAGGCAAGGGGAAGACAGGCATCATGACTCATTTAAACCCTGGCAGCCTTACTTTCTGCCATACCACTGTGGTTTGAAGAAAGGTTTAAACATAAGCTTCAGAAACAATTGCAAGTGAAAAATCTGGGTAAACGTAACCACAGAGGGAGATGGAGAGGAGCTGGGTCTTTGCAGAAGGCAACAGGGTGCATGGTGACAACGTGAACCTGAAGGTACAGTAAGGCACCTTAGCAGATCCTTGGCGGGGAGGTTGCGTGTCACAGGACGATGCACCTCTCTGTGTGCACTGGAAAGATGAACAGGGATTCAGACTGAGTGCCAAAGATAGTTAGCAACTGGCAGTAGGTTTACAAATGCCTGCATGAGACTGCGCTCGGCATAAACACTTTGCAGACACACATTGTGTGGTTGCTTTCAGAAAGCCCTAAGCTTCCAGCCACTGACAGAAGCCAGAAGCTGCAGAGACTTAACTGGGAGATGAGCTGGACAGGCCTGCAGCCCTTGAGGGAACAGGAAGGCCCTGAGAACTCTGTGCTCGGGAAACTGGTTGGGGAGAACAGGGAAGAAAGACCAACGCAAACCCAGTCGAATGTGAAGTTCTTTGATCCAAGCTTTGGCCAACCAACCCCCTAGCCTCCAGTTTCACTTCGTGCTGGGCTCCTCTTCTAGTGGAAGGTGAGTGAATAGGTAGAGAAGTCTTTTGAAAAGAGAGGCCATCTCTGGGGGACGCAAAAGCCAGAGCCTGAGGAGCTGATGTTCTGAAGCACCAGATGCCTGTGGTCGATCCCTCTAAGTTCCCTCAAGATGCACCTTGTTGGAGAAGACAAACCCCTTCTTTCCCTTGGCTCAGGGCTGAGGCCCAATGTGTCCAGTGGAATCAAGGAGGCAAAACTGCCAGAGGGAAAGTCACAGGTGAGGAGGGACCAAGAACAGGTTAAGGATACCAATGAGGCCTAAAAGTGAGGTCTAAGGCTAAGAGTACAATGTCAAAGTGGAGGGTTGGTGGGGGAGAGGAAGATAAATACCAAAGACACAACCTCTGCTAGTTGCACCCAGTCCTGTCCTGTCCACCAAACACCAGGCACCCTGCTGGGTGCTACAAAAGCCAAAAAGACGAGTTTCCTATGCCTGTGGAGCTCACGGTGTTCTAAACAAGCAGGCTACACAAGTCTGTTCACGTGGTGAGTGCTGAAGCTGGGGTGCTAGGAGCCAACAGAGGAGCAGCCCTAACCCTGCCTGGGGTCCCCAGGGAAAGCCTCCTGGAGGAGACAGGAGTAGATGCTTCGAAGTCAGAAGCAATGCTGTGCGCACATGCGTGTGCGTGTGCATGGGTACACGTGTGCACATGCATATAATATATATCCCCCACAGTCCTGTATAGTATTTTGCATATGGCAGATACATAATAAAGGTTGTTGAATGAACACAAGGATTAATTGCTTTTTCTATTTGTATCTTTCTAACCATTCCTTTGCTTTCTTCCTAAATCTTATTCTTCTTTTCCTTTACTGGAAATGCCCAAAGAGTTTCATTTTGGGGTAAGGTCCAATAAACTGGATGCCCATCATATCTAGAAATTGCCATTTCATGACATGAGGCAATATTGGAGGAAAGGATGTCTGTGGCCCACTGTTAGAAGGGGAATCATCGCCATCATAATCATCATAGAGCATTTATCGAACACTCACTGTGTGCCAGGTGCTGTTTTAAGGGCTTTAAGTATGAAACGTGCTAAATCATTTTATCCTCACAATAGCCCAATGAGGTGGGTATTATTACAAGTGAGGACTTCAACTGATGCACAGAGAGGTCAGCTAACTTGCTCAAGGCCCCAGAGTGAGTTAAGTGGGTAAGCCAATGCTGTCTGGCTCAAGAGCCTGCAACTTCTACTGCGTCCCACCCTTGGGACTGAAAACCAAAGGTAAAAGCATGGTGAGCTTACACCCCAGTATGCAGGCCAGAGACCGCTAATTATTTAAAGAATTTTTAAGCTATGTAATATCTACCAGTACATTTTCCCCTAATTTCCTCTGTTTCCCTGTAGGGATGGGCAGATCCTAAACTCAAATAGTTTTTTAGATGATCACTTTTGCCTGAGCTTTTCTTCCAGTGGTATGAAACATAAGCCATAGAAAACAAGATAATGTTAGAATGATGGAGCACATCATTTTTTCCATCAGATAGTAGGGACAAGTCAAGGTCCCACTGTTTTCTGGCATTAGGAGCTCAAGAAGGCCTGGGGACTGAGATAAAAGACCACAATGGCAGGACTGGCTTTCTTGGCCTCAGGTCAATGTCCATGCTTTGGTCTCACCATCTGAAAAATGGAGATAATGATCTTTCAGCCTTGTTAGAGCATTGCAAGATTAACCAACTCATGTCCATATCTAGAAATCTGGGTCTTCTCAGAGGAAACAATGATTACCAAGATTTGTTAATCCAAATAATGTCATCATTGGTTGGTGCCAATCCTCTTTGATTCCTAAGTATTAAAGTCAGCATTAATCAGAACCCACCCTATTACTATAGAAGGATGAAGGATAACTAAAAGAAGCAAAAGGGAAAAAGAGAATCCTGTGAAAGGCCTGTGTGGTAACTATGGACATCCCACACAGACAAATACATTCTACAGTCAAGTACTCACATGTGTGGGCCTGTTCTCTCCTTTTCATTACATCAGCTTTTCCTGCTGGGTCGCCATTCCCCGTCATTACTGCAAATGCTCCTCCTTTTCTAGAAGCAGACCCTGTGGTTACTGAAAGCATGAGACTGAGGTTTTTTACAGAATCTCAGATCAAATCAGAGTGGGAGACGCTTGGCCTGCCATCAAACCACAAGCACAGACTTCAAATGTATGAGAGGACAAGTCTAATCTCTACTTTGCTGATTAGCATAATCTATAAGGTTTTACCAAATATGACCTGAAGTCCATTCATTCAAATATTCACCGAATGCATACTATGTACTAGGGACTGTTCTAAGACAGGGGGATATAGAATTGAACAAAATAGACTAATGATCATCGGCATCATTGCAGCCCTCATGGAATTTAAATTTTTATAGGGAAACACAGATTAGCATTCCCTGTAGTAGAAGGGAATCAACGTTAACGAAGTTCTGCCCTGTGGTTCTGTGAAAGAAGTAAACGAATTAATGGCAGTTTATATTCTTCATGTATCTTTTACACTAGATTTCTCAGCACTGCACAGCATACTAATGACCCTACAGCTTGCGTCCTATGGAGATGTAGCGAGGTAGGTAGTTACCATTGTACTTTTTTCCCCACTTCTCTTCCTTGAGCAGAGAAGTCAGGGTGCTTGTTCACTATGAATTACATCTGAGGAAGTAAAAACAAAACTCCTAATGGAACCCAGACAGCAGATGTCCAGCAAGTAGATCTCAATCCGGTAACTTAATTACTTGAGGAAAAGGCATTTATTGAGGACAGAATGCTTACTATGTGCCCTGTATCATGAGACATCCAAGACAGTTTATGACATGAATCCCACCCTCAGAGAGACAAGACATGAAACAATTAGCAAACAACACAAAAGACTACGTTAGTTATTTATGACAGCAAAGAGCAGAAGATGAAAAAAACATTTAGAAACACAATTTTAATTTCCTTTTAAAAAATAAATCAGGACAAAATTCAAATTTACCTGGTTTGACTGACAACTGATAAAGTTAGCAGGAAACAAGATGTGTCCAGGAATGTTTTTCTTACTCTAACACAAGTTAGCTTGGAGGTGGGGGATGGGATAGAACTTAAGGATCTTTGGGTTTCTGGAAGAAAGCCATGGAGAGGGGTCTTGGACAGACATGAAATGTAGAGTGAGTGTTCTCTTCTTGCTCCGTCCCAGGCCCCAGCATGGACCACAGACAGAAAGACATAGTACATACTTCTGCTCCGGGGCTGCTAGGAGGCCTGCAGGGGTCACCTGACCATGTATTTTCTTCAGAAAAGGGGCCTCTGCCATGTGCCGGCATCCTTGGGACTCGCCCTGTGGCTTTGTGGAGTTTCTACTCTCAAACCCTACTAACTATGGCTCTTTGATATCTTCATCCCCATAGCTACCAAAAGCAATGCATTTCACCTAAATTGCTAACATTTGGCCTTTTCATCAGGGTTTGTAATTTAGAAAAACTAGGAAGAGGAGAAAGAAAAAAGGAAAAGGGGAAATGATGTGAAAGAAGGAAGAAGCTGCTTTCCTATCAACTGTTGATTCCCCCAAATGAAAATCAATTAAGAACATTGCCAGAGAAAATGGGCGTGACCTCGTCTCTGAAACCACACAAAACATTTTGTTTCAGCCTGGACCACAAGCAGCTGGAGGAGAGCGCCTTGGTGGGCACAGTCAGATCCAAAACCTCAGAGTAAGTGTAGATTTCCCTGTGGTAAGAGGAGAGGGAGGCACCCATACAGCCAGAGAGGCAGGAGTGAGCCAGAGTCAGCTTGACAGTCAAGAGGACTGTGGCCTTGGGCACAGAGGCCACAGGGAAGGAGAGGGCTGTAACTCTCCTGGAACTCCACTGAGGCAGGAGATATGGAATCCTTGAAAGCCAGGTACCCCTTGAGGTCCTTGTCTCTCCACGTAGCAGGCAAGGCTCTCTTGGGCATTCTAGGAGACAGCAGAGTGACCACATCTGCTTGAACTTCAGCCAGATGAATAAGCACTGTCATCATCATCCAGGGTTTATTGGGTCTGGCTCTGTGTGGGGAAACTGCTTGATTCTAGGAATATAGAGGTCAAGCCTTGTCTCTATCCTCATGGACTTCACTTTCTTACCAGAGGAACAAGACACAGGCTCTGTGACTGTATTTTAGAGAAGTCCATGAAAGCCCTTCACTCTCCCATCATCTTCTTGAGGCAACTCAGGTTCCTCTCCTCTGGAAGAGACAAAACATCTAGATTACCCCCATCAGCATTGCAAGTGTGGTCTTTGCATGCCTAGGAAGGGAGAGACAAAGGGGCCCTTTTTTCTAAAACATCAGGCCAGCAGGTTGTATTCATAGAGGCTGGGCTTGAAGGCAAAGTCCGTGAGCAATGAAGAGAGAATTTCATGCCAGTCCAGTCCTTTCCCATTCAGATTGTCAGTGTCTTGTTAGGACATAGTCAGAGGTAAGAGTCTGAATCATTTCAACCCAACAAATACATATGAGCATCTACTATACACCAGGCCCTTCACGAGGAAGTTGGGTAAAACAACACATTGTCTTAAGGAACTTTCAAATAAGTTGGGGGAAATTAATACAAATATATATATATATATATATATATATATATATATTTTGACAGCTTGAGGAACAGGTCAACCAAGTACAAGATTGAAAGAGTTGTATGTGAATATAACAGTCCCACCCTCCTTAATTTTGACTTCCCTCAATGAGAAACTCTAATAAATATGTGCTTACCTTTGTGTATCTCTTTAGAAACTCAGGATGACCAAGTCTTGAGCACACAAATTGTGACACTCCTAATGGAGTCAAATAGGAAAAGAGGAACTAGGAGGTGAGAGTGGAATAATGAAGTAAAACAGATGCATAAGAAGTAGAGTTGCTGGCATTGAAGTCTTGATAATGTTTCAGGAGATGAGGGTAGTGGGTTGAATTCATGTCCATCCACAACCTCAGTATGTGACTTTATTTGACAATAGGATCTTTGCAGATGTAATTAAGGTAAGGATTGAAATGACACCATACTGGATTAGAACGGCCTAAATTCAAATGAGAGTGTTCTTATAAGAGGCAGAAAAGAACACAAAGACACATACAGGGTAGAAGGTCGGGGGAAGACAGGAGCAGAGAATGGAATGATGACGCCACCAACCAAGGAATGCCAGGAACCACTGGAAGTTGGAAGAGGCAAGGAAGGGTCCTCCCCTAGAGCCTTTGGAGGGAGGGTGGCCCTTCTGACATCTAGATTTTGGACTTTCTGGCCCCCAAAGCTGTGAGAGAATAAATTTCTGCTGTTTTAAGCCACCCAGTTTGTGGCAATTTGTTACAGCAGACACAGGAAACTAATACAATGAGGAATATAAACCAGGTCCAAGGAGTGACATCAGCATCATGGCAGAGTGAGCTCTTCCCTTAGTCTCTCTTCTCTAAGATATAAGGAACAGGACATTCATAAACTAACAGAGAATATTCACACAACACAAAACATATCTGAGAGACCCACACAGCCATAAGTCTGAAAGTGGAGGCATTGGGCCCCCCCTACAAGGAAGTGGAAGGAGGTAAAGGGATCTCCCCTCTCACCCCCACTGGCAGTGACCCAGGGCATGGGATGATGCACAGCTCTGAGAAAAGAGCAAGGAGGGGTGGCTTTCTGCAGGAATGCCTTCACTCTCCAAATTCCCTCACAAACCATGGGAAAGCTCCACGCAGAGGAGGTTAAGCTATTGTGGGGGTGTCTTCATCAAGCCAGCACCCCGGGAGAGCAGATAGTGAGGGCAGAGTGAGAACGCCCCTGGGATGGTGCATGTGAAAAAAAGTGCTCCTCCTCCGCCCAGTGCTGTAGTTCAGCCAGTTGGCCAGAGCACCCATGTATGCATTAGAAAAGAAGCAGCTGCAACCAAGTGAGTTGACAATCACAGATGGGCCCTATCAGCATAGATTCCAAAGGACAGGCACAGATGCCAAGGATCATGGTGGGTTCAGAATACACAGCTCCTGCCCCCCTGCCCCGAGGGGCAACAGGTGGAATCTGCAACCAGATACTATCACTATGCAAAAGCAGAAATCCACACCATCAAACAGTATGAAGTATATATTATGAATATATATTAATACTCCAGACCAAAAGGAAAATGACAAGCACCCAGAAATAAATCCTGAAGGCACAGAAATTTACAATCTAAATGATAGAGAATTCAAAACAGTTATCATAAAAAAAACTCAATGAGTTACAAGAAAATTCAGATAGACAGTTCAATGAAATCAGGAACAAAATTAATGAACAGAGGGAATTCTTCACAAAAGAGATTGAAACTATAAAGAAAAACCAATCAGAAATGTTGGAGATGAAAAACACAATGAATGAAATAAAGAAAAATCTGGACTCCCTGAATAACAGAACTAATATTATGGAGGATAGAATTAGCAATCTGGAGGACAGAAATACAGAAATGCTTTAGATAGAAGAGGAGAGAGAACTAAGACTAAAAAGAAATGAAGAAATTCTCTGAGAAATATGTGATTCAATTAGAAAATACAACATAAGGATTATAGGTATCGCAGAGAGAGAAGAGAGAGAGAAAGGAGCACAGAGCTTGTTCAAAGAAATAATAGCTGAGAACTTCCCAAATCTGAGGAAGCAGCTGGAGATACAAGTAAAAGAAACTAATTGAACTCCTAATTACACCATGTAAAAAGACCTTCTCTAAGGCATATGTTAATAAAACTAGCAAAAGTCAATGACAAAGAAAAAATATTAAGGGCAGCAAGGCAGAAGAAAATAACTTACAAAGGAACCTCTATTAGACTTTCAGTGGATTTCTCAGCAGAAACCTTACAGGCTAGGAGAGAGTGGAATGATATATCAAAATTCTGAACAACAAAAACTTTCAGCTAAGAATATTCTGTCCAGCAAAAATATCCTCCAGATATGATGGAGAAATAAAAACTTTCCCAGACAAACAAAAACTAAGGGAGTTCATTGCCACAAGACCCACCCCTGACACACAAGAAATCATCAAGAAGGTCCTCATACTTGAAAGAAAAAGAAAGCATTCACAAAGCGTTGAGCAAGGAGATAAATGGACAGACAAAATCAGAAAATTGAAGGCTTCTATCAGAACAGGTTAGCAAACAATTATGACGTTAAAGATAAAGGGAAGGAAAACATCAAAAATAACTATAATTTCATCATTTTAACCACAAGCTCACAACACAAGATGGAATAAGTTGTGACAACAACAACTTAGAAAGAAAGAAGAAAGAGATGGAACCTGCTTAGGCTAAGGAAATAAGAGGCTATCAGAAAATAGACTATCACATTTATGAAATTTTTATACAAACCTCATGGTAACTACTAAACAAACAATCAGAACAGAGATACAAATAATAAATAAAGAGAAAACTGAGAAAACCATCATAGAGAACTAACAAACTGAATTTGTAGTGCAAAATACATGGAACAAGAAACAAAGGAAATATAGAACAACTTGAAAATGAGTGATAAAATGGCAGCACTAAGTCCTCTTGTATCAATAATCACTCTAGAGGTAAATGGTTTGAATCCTCCAATCAAAGGACACAGAGTGGCAGGATGGATTAAAAAAACAAGACCCAACAATAAGCTGCCTCCAAGAAACATGTCTCGGCTCTAAAGACAAACACAGGCTCAGAGTGAAGGGATGGAAGACAATACTCAAGCCAATGGCAAATAAAAGAAGGCAGGTGTTGCCATACTTACATCAGACAAAGTAGACTTCAAGATAGAACAGGCAATGAGAGACAAAGAGGGGCAATATATAATGATAAAAGGGACACTCCATTAAGAAGAAATAACACTTATAAATATACATGCACCCAACACAGGAGCATCAAAGTACATAAAGCAACTATTAACAAACCTAAAAGGAGATATTAATAACAACACAATAATAGTAGGGGACCTTAACACCCCACTTACATCAATGGATAGATCATCCAGACAGAAAGTCAACAGGGAAAAAGTGGAATTAAACAAAAAAAACTAGACCAGATGGACTTAATAGATGTATATAGAACACTCCATCCAAAAACAGCAGAATACACTTTCTTCTCAAGGATAGACCATACGGTGGGAAACAAGGCAAGCCTCAATAAATTTAAGAAGATTGAAATCATACCAAGCATCTTTTCCAACCATAATGCTATGAAACTAGAAATGAACTACAAGAAAATAGCTGGGAAAGTGACAAATATGTGGAGACTAAACAACATGCTACTGAACAACCAACGGATCATTGAAGAAATTAAAGAAGAAATAAAAAAATATCAGGAGACAAGTGAAAATGAAAATACACCATACCAACTCATATGGGATGCAGCAAAAGCAGTCCTAAGAGGGAAATTCATAGCAATATATGCCCACCTTAACAAACAAGAAAAATCTCAAATAAGCAATCTTAAACTACACCTAACAGAATTAGCAAAAGAAGAACATACAAAGCCCAAAGTCAGCAGAAGGAGGGAAATAATAAAAATTAGAGCAGAAATAAATGAAATTGAAACAACAACAAAAAAACCCAACACAGTAGAAAGGATCAATGAAACTAAGAGCTGATTCTTCGAAATAATAAAATTGACAAGCCCTTAGCCAGACTCACTAAGAAAAAAAGAGAGAAGCCTCAAATAAATAAAATCAGAAGTGAAAGAGGAGAAATTACAAGAGAGACCACAGAAATACAAAGGATTATAAGAGAATACTATGAAAAACTATATGCCAACAAATTGGACAATCTAGAAAGAACAAATAAACTCTCAGACTCATACAACCTCTCAAAACTGAATCAAGAAGAAATAGAGAATTTGAATAGATCAATCACAAGTAAAGAGATTAAAACAGTAATCAAAAACCTCCCAAAAAGAAAAGTCCAGGACCAGATGGCTTCTCTGGGAATTCTACCAAACATTCAAGGAACATTTAATACTTATCCTTCTCAAACTATTCCAAAGAGTAGAAGAGGATGGAACACTTCCTAACACATTTTATGAGGCCAACATCACCCTCATTCCAAAACCAAACAAGGACAACACAAGGAAGGAAAATTACAGGCCAATATTGCTGATGAACATAGATGCAGAAATCCCCAACAAAATATTGCCAAACTGAATACAGCAATACATTAAAAGGATCATACACCATGATCAAGTGGGATTTACACCAGGGACACAGGGATGATTCAACATCAACAAATCAATCAGTGTGATACACCACATTAACAAAATGAGGAATAAAAACCACACAATCATCTCAATAAATGCAAAGAAAGCATTTGACAAGATACAACATCCATTTATGATAAAAACTCTCAATAAAATGGGTATAGAAGGAAAGTACTTTGACATAACAAGGGTCATATATGACAAACCCACAGCCAACATCACACTCAACCAGGAAAAACTGAATGCCATCCCTCTGAGAACAGGAACAAGACAAGGGTGCCCGTTCTTGCCACTCTTATTCAACATAGTACTGCAGGTTTTGGCCAGAGCAATTAGGCAAGAAAAAGAAATAAAAGGATCCAAATAAGCAATGAAGAAGTGAAACTCTCACTCTTTGTAGACAACATAATTTTATATATAGAAAACCCTAAAGAATCCATTGGAAAACTATTAGAAACAATCAACAACTACAGTAAAGTTGCAAGGTACAAAATCAACTCATAAAAATCAGTTGCCTTTCTATATTTTAATAACAAACTAACAGAAAGAGAACTCAAGAATACAATCTCATTTACAATAAAAAAAAAAGAATAAAATATCTAGGAATAAATTTAACCAAGGAGGTGAAAGACCTATACAGTGAAAACTATAAGACATTATTGAAAGAAATCAATGATGACATAAAGAAATGGAAAGATCTTACATGCACATGGATTGGAAGAATAAACATAGTTAAAATGTCATACTACCTAAAGCAATCTACAGATTCAATGCAATCCCAATCAAAATCCCAATGACATTCTTCATGGAAAAAGAACAAAAAAATCTTAAAATCCATATGTGGCAACAAAACATTCTGAATAGCTAAAGCAATCCTGAGAAAAAAGAACAAAGCTGGAGGCATCACAATTCACGACTTTAAAATACGCCACAAAGCAACAGTAGTAAAAACAGCACGGTACTGGTACAAAAACAGACACACACGGGCTGGCTTGGTGGTGTAGTGGTTAAGTTCAAGTGCTCTGCTTCGGTGGCCTGGGGTGTGTGGGTTTGGATCCTGGGTGTAGACCCACACACTACTCATCAAGCCATGCGGTGGTGGCATCCAACATACAAAATGGAAGATTGACACAGATGTTAGCTCTTGGCCAATCTTCCTCACACACATGCATAAAAAGATGTACACATCAATGGAACAGAATTGACAGCCCAGGAAAAAAACCCCACACATCTACAGACAGCTAACCTCCGACAAAGGAGCTAAGAATGGAATGAAGAAAGGAAAGTCTCTTCAATAAATGGTGTTGGGAAAACTGGACAGCCACATGCAAAAGAATGAAAGTAGACCATTATCTTTTGCCATACACAAAAATTAACTCAAAATGCATTAAAAAAAAAAAACTTGATGGTAACACCTGAAACCATAAAACTTCTAGAAGGAAATATAGACAGTACACACTTCGACATCAGTCTTACAAGGATCTTTTCGAATACCATGTCTACTTGGGCAAGGGAAACAAAAGAAAAAATAAACAAGTGGGACTTCATCTGACTAAAGAGCTTCTGCAAGGCAAAGGAAATCAGGAGCAGAACGAAAAGACAACCCACCAAATGGGAGAAAATATTTCCAAATCATACATCAGACAAGGGGTTAATCTCCAAAATATATAAAGAATTCATACAACTCAACAACAAAAAAACAAACAACAGACTAAAAAATGGGCAGAGGATATGACCACAGATTTTTCCACAGAAGATATACAGATGGCCAATAAACACATGAAAAGATGTTCAACATCACTAATCATCAGGGAAATGCAAATCTAAACTACACTAAGATATCACCTTACACTCATTAGAATGGCTACAATCACCAAGGCAAAAAATAACAAATGTGGGAGAGGATGTCGAGAAAAGGGAACCCTCATACACTGCTGGGGGGATTGCAAACTGGTGCAGCCACTGTGGAAAACAGTATGGAGATTTCCAAAAAAAATTAAAAATAGAACTACCATACGATCCAGCCATCCCACTGCTGAATATTTATCCAAAGAACTTGAAATCAACAATACAAAGAGGCTTATGCACCCCTATGTTCGTTGCAGCATTATTCATAATAGTCAAGATGTGGAAGCAACCCAAGTGCCCATTGACTGATGAATGGATAAAGAAGATGTGGTATATATACAATGGAACACTACTCAGCCATAAAAAGAGACAAACTCATGCCACTTGTAACAACACGGATGGACCTGGAGGGTATCATGTTACGCGAAATAAGCCAGACAGAGAAAGACAAACATCGTATGATTTCTCTCATATGTGGAAGATAAAGTAACACACAGACAAAGAGAACAGATTAGTGGTTACCAGAGGGGAAGGAATTTGGAGCGTGGGTATAAGAGGGGAAGGGGCACATTTATATGGTGACTGACAAACAGTAACACACAACTGAAATTTCACAATGTTATAAACTATTATGACCTCAATAAAATTTTAAAAAAACAAAGTATTGTGCTCAAAGGTTAACAGTACATGATACCATGCAAAATAAATAAAATATTTTAATCAACAACAACAAAAAGTAAACCTGGTCCTTAGAATTGGGAATTAGCCTGAGAGGAAGGAAGTAGCTGAAATTTGAAAAGAGGAGTTGATAGTATGTGCTTCTGCACACAGACACCAAGGCCATGACTGAGATTATAAACCCTGGAAGCTGGATAGAAGGGTTGAGAATTACCTGCTGAGCTGGGCCTCACTGGTTAAACAGGATTATCCTAAACCCTTTCCATCTCAAGCACCAATTTACTTGACATCTCTGAATCTTGGCAGAACTAAAGAAAAGGAATGCGGCTGCGAGCCGGGGAGCCAGACCCCGCAAACTGAGTGGGCTGGACGTCAGGCTCATCGCCCCCTGGCCAGGACCAACCCGCACACCGTATCCAGCGGCCCGCAGGCAGAATTAGGGGCGTAGAAAATCAACAATTTCAAGTCTTCAAGTCAGGAAGACACTGAATATCTGGATGGAAAATGAGACTCAGAGAAGAAAACCTCTTTGTATGCACATTATCTGCAACAAATCAAAACAAATACGCAAGCATCTCCTTGAGACTGCTGGCAAGAAAATGTAACATATTTTTTTGTGAGTCAGGGATGGTAAGCGGAAATTGAGTACCATACCCGCTACTACTAATTTAAGATGTGAAAAACGTCAATCCCATTGCCTTTATTTAGACATCAGTCTTTATGATTAATGTGAAGTTAAAAAGGCTTTTCACACATTTGCCCTCACTCAGAACCTTCTTTTCTCACAACATCCAAGTTCTGCAAAGCAAATTCTCCTCTCTCCACACCAAAACCCCAGCAGTGGTTCTGGCCCAGTGGAAAAGCATTTTTGGGCCCCTCGACTGGGGCGGACCAGCCCAAAGCCTTTATTTGGGATTGTGTTGACATGCGACATATTCTGCACCGCTCACCTCGGTAATTTGTAGCATCTTCCCCCATCACCCATGTTGTCGCCTGCTCCTCACCCCTTGGATGGCAGAAACTACTAGGTGCCTGGTGTTAATTAAGCATTTGATGAAATAAACCGAACTGAATGGAAAGGTTGCCGGAAATGAAGGCTTCCAGAGGGAGAACCACCTTGGAGGCAGGGGGACCTACTAAAAGGGAGTAGCTGTAGTTTTAGAAAGTTCACTCTGGCAGCTGAAAAGGGTGGATGTTTTTGGGGAAAGGTGATGGGTTACGTAAAATAAAAAGGGAGGCAGAAAGAGCAGTTAGGAATCCAGTTATTACTAGTTCAGGCAAGCGATGAAGAGGGTTTGAACCAGAGGAGCAGGAGCAGGAATGGAGAAAATGTGAAAGAGGATTAGATGTAGAAGCAGCAAGCTGTGGATCATCTGTTGGATGGGATATTTCTCTCTTAGCCTGGGTCCCCCTGCTACTCTCCCACCACCTGCAAAAGCAGAATCCAAGTCAGAGGTTTATGTGCAAGCAGTAGATTTGGGCAGCAACCCCGGGGAGCAGGAGTGAGGGGTCAGGGCAGGGGAACAAGAAAGGGGGAAAAAGCAACACCAGGATGTGTGACTTTGTTAGGGACTGCTGCTCCGTATCTCTGAGACCTTGGAGGCGTCATAGGAAACGTGTTATCCATAGGCTTCCATCCCCTATCGTCAGGGCTCCCCATGGGTGTCTGTTGGCTTGCACTCGGTAGCCATGTGTGTGTGTGAGTGCCGAGCAGGCCCTGGTTCCTCAGGTGTCCCGTGTCAACCTCCAAGAAGCCCCAGGCAAGAAGGGAGAGGCGCCTGAGGTACAGTCTCACTGAGCTTGGCTTTATATTTTACTACCCTTAACAGCATCTTTTTCCTGCTTTTTGAACAAGGGGCCCTCCATTTTCCTTTTGCACTGGGCTCTGGAACTCACGTAGCCTGTCCTGCCTGCGATGCCTACAGAAGAGGCAAACTCAATCCAACACAGGTCCCACCTGATGAGGTAACATGTTACCACCTCGGTTGGAAGACAGCCGTGTGTGAGTGTGTGTGTGTGTGTTTCCAGCTTGCATCAGGCTGTGTGTGGGGGAACAGGGCGAAGGTGGCAGGGCGGGCGTTGGAGGCCAGATGTGATGTTACTGCCACCCTGTGTTCAATCCTGTGCACAGCACAGAGCTCCAGGAGGAGACTCACAGGCCAAGGCCCCTGCGGGTGCTTCCAGAAGTAAGCGCTGAGGCCACCCACACGCCACAGCCAAGCTGGTACACAGACAGGATTCCTATTCAGCTGGCGGTGGTTAACGAAGGCAGGCTATCCATACACGCCATTGCAGAGCCAGGCTGCAAACGCTTGTGTGTCTCTGCCTTTCTCTCTCCCTCCACATGTTTTCCTTCACTCCCACCTTCCTCCTCTTTGTAGTTCCTCTCACAGCTGTTCCCACACATGGACCACTGGCCCACCAAAAGGCCGAGAAGTTTGGCTCTTTTGAATCAAACCAGATTGAGCCCTCCCTACGTGGGAGCCCCTCCTGGGGAACACCGTGTGGTGAAGCACTGCAGGGGCGAAGTGGGGAGGGCAGACGGTCCTGGGAAGCTGCCGAGTCAGCCTGGGCCAGACAAGGACTCCAGGGCCAAGCATATGCCGAGGAAATATTCTTAGCGTGCACCTCCGAGGGCTGCAGCCAAGTTAACCCTGTGACTTACCAGTTACAAAATAATAAAAAGGAATAATTAATTAATCCTCTCAAAAACAGAGAGGTTAAGGAAATGATGGATTTTGTCTGAGTTACAGGCTAGACACCAGAGGAACTACAATTTATTTGATGGTAGACACAGAGCAGCCAGAGAAATGAAACCCAAAGGGCGAGTGGACGCCTAGGACCACACATGAAGGAGGCCTGCATCCCGCACTCTTCATTTCTCCCTGCCTTGTCCAGGGCTCTGACTGTGCCTGTCCCCAAGGATAAGCAGAGGATACTGAGAGGGACCGGAGCGTGACCCCGTCCTTCAGGCCCCTTGAGAAACACATTTTTCACATATTTTGGGTGAAATAATAGAAGCATAAAAACACAAGGACAGGTTAATATTTTTAAATCAACTTCAAAATTTTTGTGAATCTAAAAGCAATACATGTAAATTATAGGGAAATTGGAAAAATTTAAGGAACATAAATATAATCAGTAATCTGGTCATTCACCTATGACTCTTAGTATTTGAGCGTATTTCCTTCTTAATCGTTTTTCTTTCTATCTAATCTACAACTATGCCTGTATTGTTATACATATATATATTTAAATTTAGCACTAGAATTAAACATTAAACTAGGACTATAACATGTTATTTCTTTATTCATTTAACTCGCCCCCACTGCTAGACTTTTAAGGTATTTATTTGTTCTTATTATAAATAATCCCATATTAAGTGTCCTCATATACAAATGTTAGAGTTTCTCAGTATTTCCCTGGAATATATTCCTAAAAGTGCTATAACTGAGTCAATAGATAAAAATTTTGAAAAGACTCTTGCCAAATTGCTTCGTACACAAGTCATGCCAATTTATATTTCTACCGCTAGCATATGAAATTACCTATTTCCCCACATCCATAAGAACACTGAATTTTTTTTAACCTTTGTCAATTTGCTAGATTAAATTATGTCATTGTTTTAATTTGCTCTCTCTTAGAAACTAGTGAGGCTGAATATTTTTAATGTTATTAGACATTCTGAGAATTGTCTACTGGAATTTAAGTGTTTAAAAATATATTCATCTAGGGGCTGGCCCCGTGGCCAAGTGGTTAAGTTCACGTGCTCCACTTTGGTGGCCCAGGGTTTTGCTGGTTCAGATCCTGGCCTTGGACCTAGCACCACTCATCAAGCCATGCTGAGGCGTCATCCCACAGAGCACAACCAGAAGGACCTACATCTAGAATATACAACTATGTACTGGGGGGCTTTGGAGAGAAGAAGAAGGAAAATATATATTTTTATATATATATTTTTTCATCTATTTTCTTCTGTTTTTTAAAGGCTTTGTTAGCATTTAATTCTTTAACTTAAAATAATCTCTAAAATTTATTTTGATCTATGGTAAGAGGTAAGATATAATTAAAAATTTTATTTCCAAATCTTTAACTAGCTGTTCCAGTTCCACTTGGTCAACGATTTTTATGCTTCCTTTAATATCTAACCAAATTCTAATTCTAATGGGTTTCTTTGTGGCCTGTCTATTCGAGTTCACTTACCTGTCAGTTGATTTTGGCACCAGCACCGCACTAGTTCAATTACTGTGGCTTTACAAAATATGGCATTTTAACATCTGGTAGGGCAAGACTACTAGTTATTTTCATTTTTCAAAAATTTCATAGCTTTCTACCTCCCTCTCATCCCACTTATTCTTTTATCTATATTCTAGAATTATTTTAAGTTAAGAAAAATTCCACTGGGGTATTGATTGAACTGGCACAAAATTTCTACATTAACCAATTAGTACATTCCATAAGTAAGGATTCCCTAACAGCAGTCAGGCCTGTGTCCTTGAGCTGTGGCTTCTCCAGGGGACTGCGTGGAGTCTGGATTAAGAGCATGTGCCTTGGTCCAGGACTAGCTCTGTGAGCTGGGCAAGTCACCTAAGTTCGCTGAACCTATTTCATCATCTACACTATCATTCCTGCCATTTTATTAGGTCCAGAATCAACATGGTGACTAGAACAGTCTCTCACAATCAAACCTCAAAACATTTAACTCTTAAAATTTACTATCCCCCCAAAAAAGTAACTTTTAGGCCTCTACAGGAAAGACTATAAGGAAAAAGCAAAGACAATATAACTAGCAAATGGTGGATATCTCCACCTGCATCTAAATCTATAATCCTCAACTGAATATAAGCATCAGAAGAGTGGGGACTTTTTTCTGTCACCCCACCTCACACACACATACACAATGGTACATAATAAGCATTTAAGACATATTTGTTGAATGAATAAATGAATGAATGATAATGGTTCCTGATCCTAGTATTCCAGGACAGTAAGGCCAAGAGCCTTCCCCACATTCTGTCAAACGGCCAGGGAGAATCACAGGTGTCTTGGGAGAACTCGAGGTAAAGTGAGCCTTCTTTAGGGCTTGCCAGGTTTCCCCACACACTAATGGAGGAGGGTGCATTGGGGGGAAAATCTTAGGTTGTTTTACAAAACCAACACAATTAGGGAAAGCAGACCTGGGAGTCTTATCTCACTATCTCAGAGCTTCCTATCTTACCAGTCACTAGATTGCTTTAATCTCTTCTTAAAGTGAAAAACAGCCTAAAAAGATACTAATGTTGTTTATGATATTTGTACACACATGTACATACTAGCATTATTCACAATAGCCAAAAGGTAGGAGCAAGGCAAGTGTCCATCAACAGACGAATAGAGAAACAAAATGTGGCATATCCTTACAATGGAGTATTATTCAGCCATCAAAAGTCATGAAGTACTGACCCATGGTACAACATGGATGACGCTTGAAGACATTACGTTAAGTGAAAGAAGTCAGTCACAAAAGGACAAGTGTATGATTCCACTCATGTGAGGTACCTAGAGTAATCAAATTCATGGAGACAGAAAGCAGAATGGTGGTGGTCGGTGAGGGCAGAATGGGAAGCTACTGTTTAACGGGTGTCAAGTTTTGGTTTGGGAAGACAAAAATGTTCCGGACATGGATGGTGGTGATGGTTATACAACATGAATGTACTTAATGCCACTGAACTCTTACACTTAAAAATTGTTGAGATGGTAAATTTTATGTTATGTATACTTTACCACAATTTTTTAAAAAGTTACTAGTGCTGTTTAAAGATGCTTTCAGAATTAGTTTTACAGAAAGAAGCAAAAGGCCACTGTGCACAAAGCTGGCTCACCCATTTTGTAAGCCGATTACAGAAAATGACCCTCAATTGTGGGGAGGGAGAGAAAGGCATTACATGGGCTAGAATTAGGAATAGATGCCTGCCTGACACTGGTCCAGGAGTGTTCTGATTCTACCATGACAGGGGCTCATGTTGTCCTTTCCTGCTAGCTGGCCTCAGTCAACCCCTCTCCAGTCCGTTAAACGGGTTCCAATAAACTTGAGCCTCTAAAGAAAGGAGTCTGCCTTTACCTTCTCTTCCCAGAAGGCTTCTTGTTCAACAACACAGACGTAAATAGCACATGGGCATCTCCTCACTTCATCCATCAACACGTCTAAGATACAGGTCTTTGCTAAGCTAATACATACTCCTCGATACTCTTCTACTAGAACAGTAGGTGGGTGGTACTTACCTTACATCCATACAAAGGAAAGGGGCCCCCTCAAAGGGTTCTGCTATAAAGATGATCTGAAAGTTCCCTGCATTATAAACTGAAAGCAGTTTTTAAATGGCAATGCTCCCCTGGCCCAAAAACCAAAATGTTTTAAGCGCTTTTCACCTAAAACCCAATACAGAATATATGTTTAAAATAATATATATTTTATATCTATTACATATAATAGATATATAACCCTACACATATAAACAGTAACTATCTTTATCATCACCACTATCAACGTGATCATTATCACTACTACAGTGGAGAGATTTGCAAAAACTACAGGAGAGATAACAGAAAAAGACGAGCTGGCAACAATTCTGGGTTTCTGGCAAGCGGCACCCTAAACTGAATGGAGGACAGAGGAGGAGGAGGAGCAGGTTGAGCGAGACCGAGGACTTCGGGGCAGAGAAAATGGTAACGAGGAACCGGTAGGTGCGGAGGCGGAAGGAAAGGAGGCGAGTCGGTAGGCAGGTAGTTTACAGGATGTACGAAGCAGACAGAAAGGAAGCAACGTAAAGAACGTCACTCCTCAGCAAAGGTATCGAAGCTGCTCTCCCAGGTTCTTCATTTGCTCAACTTCCGTTAAATATCGCGAGAACGCAAATCCAATAACTAACTCTCCTTCCAATAGGCTAAAGACCCGCCCGCCGCCCGCCCCGCCCCGCCCCCTGCGGCCCAGGCCCCGCCCCTCCGTTCTCCCCGCATCCGGCAGTGTCAATAAAGTTGCAGCGGTTTGATGCTTGCGGCGGACAATATGGCGGCCTCCATGCTGAGCTCTCTGCTGCGGACCGTCCGGCAGGTCAGGCCCGCGCCTTTACCCTCATGCCCACCGCCCCTCTGTATCTCCAAACCTGCGGGTCCCCCAGTGCTCTGCCACCTGTAGCGTCCAGTGCAGACCCGTCCCAGGGGTCCCTCCGCCCGCTTCCCTCCTCCGGCCTGGTTCGGGGGAGGTCCGAGCCGCAGGTGTAAGTCTGGGAGTCATAAGCGTAGTATAACTTACTGGCCTGGAAAGCTGCAGATGGACTCCGCTTTGTAAGGAAGTGAGTGTCGGTGGAGGGGAGAAGGGGCCCGAGGATTGAGGCCCTGGTGACTCCAGCATTAGGAGATGAGAGCCAAGCAAAGGAGACTTGAAAGGAGCTCAGCGAGGGGGGAGGAAAGCCAGGAGAGCGTGGTGGCCTGGAAACAGGCATAACACAGTTTCAAGGAGCAGGGAGTGGTCCCCTCTGCGCAGAGTTGGCAGGTCAAGCAAAAGAAAGGCTGAGAGTTGGCTATTGGCTTTAGCAGCGTGGAGGTCGTTGGGACCTCGATCATAGCAGTCCTATGGCGTGGTAGGAGGAAAGCGTTCAAGAGAGAATAGGAGGAAAGATTGGAGACCAGAGGTATAGATAAGCCCTTTTTTTGCTGCAAAAGGAAGCAGAAAAGTGGGTCAATAGCTCCAGGAGAAGGTGGGTTAAGAGTGGGTGTTTTGTGATGGTGTTTTTTTTAACGTGACAGAAGTAACTGCATGTTTTTGTGTTAGAGGGAAAGATCCTGTAGAGCAGGAAAAATCGATGATGTGGGAGAAGGAAGAATTGCTGGAGCTGTAGGCTTGTGCAGGCAAGAGGTGATGGGTCTCATGTGCAGTTGTTGGTCTTAGGAACGTGGGCAGTTTAGCTGTAGCAGCGTTGCCCAACAGAAAGATAATGCCAACCACATGTGTAATTTAAAATTTTCTATCAGCCACCTTAAGAAAGTAAAAAGAAACAGATGGAATAATTTTAATAAAATATTTTATTTAACTCAGTATATCCAAAATATTGTTATTTCAAACATATCTGTAAAAGTTATGTATGAGATATTGACATTTTTTTTCATACTAGAGCTTCAAAATCCGGTCTGTATTTTACACTTACAGCACATCTCTGGATGCTAAGTTTTCCACCATTAAAGTGGAAAATGTAGTCCTACCAAAACAATAAAGTTGTTTAATGTTTACTCTGCTTCAGTTTAAATTTTTTAAATAATTAAAATTAAATAAAATTGAGAATTACATTCCCCAGTTGCACTAGTTGCATTTCAAGTGCTTCCTAGCCGTATGTGGTAAGTGGCTTCTGTCGTACAGAGCAGATCTTTGATCACAGCAGGGAATGGGGAGCATATGATTACAGACGCTCAGAAGTGGGTAGATGTAGTTAGTGGGAGTTTATGGAAAGCTCTTCATATTGCTTCTAATTTCATAATTAAAGAGAAAGTGGAGTTGAGGCCAGGAAATTGAGGATGTACAAAAGACAGCATTGTATTTATGGACCATGGAATTCAGGCTGGGTAAGGGGGTGATGGGAAATCAGAAGCTGAGAGACAGTGAAAAGCTGCTAGGATCAAGGGATTAAACGTTCCAGCGGGCTTGTTTTGGGGGTGTTAGAGGAACAAGCTACAACGAAGTGATAGAGAATGAGATACACAAACTGAGCTAATAGGAAGCTTGCACTGATGGTAGTAAAAGACCTAGCGCAGGGAGGTGAGTAGGTAAAGAAGAGTGAAGGACACAAATCTCTGGAGGAGAGGAGCTCAAGGAAGGAAAGATCAGGGTATAACTGCCTGTATGGTGAGATCACCAGGAATAAGACAAGAAGAATATTACAGAGAGTGGCAGTGAGCCAGGATCTAAATTCAGTGACAAGTGAAAGGGGATTGGGGGGGGCTGTGGTCGATGACGGCAACAGTGAGGGGTGGTGGGAGGTACAGCTCAGTGGCACGAGAGTCAGAGCTGCCTTTCGGGAAGGAAGGAGGCTCTGGAAGCTGCAGTGAAGAGCGAGGAATACACCTCCCTACCTCCACGGCCAGTTGTGGGAGGAAAAAGAGCTCCAGGAGAAGCTCTCAGGAGGGGTTCAGGGTTCACCTAGAGCAAAACTCGGAAGGGACGTTAAGAGAAGAGGTTGAGGATTGAGAAGATTTTGATGATGGTAGACCGTGAGCTGAAGAGGAGCCAGTGGAAGAGTTTTAGGAGATGAGGAGGGTGAGAGGGAGGGCAGGATAGGATGTGTACGGAACGGAATAGAATGCGATCTTAGTATATAAAGCGCTGTTAGAAACTGAGACGAAAATACAGTATGGTGGAAGTGTGGGCAAGGCACAAAACATTCACAGAAGAAATAAGACAGTAGATCAATAAATGCTTTATTTCAAAAGTATATTACTTTTATAGTCAGAAAAAAAATTATACAAAAAGGAATGAAAGATTTAAAAAAAAAAAAGAAACCCATTAGGAGATAGTAGAGAGGAAGTTGATTAGGAATAGTTTGAAAAAGAATTGAAGGAAAAAATATTTAATTTTGTTTTCTAAGTCTCAACTTTCAGTTTCGTAGGTGAAAGCAATCCTTGCGTTGTCCCTCAACGTGAATTGTTTCTTTCAGCCAGAATGATCCCCTCTGGTCTCATGAATGTCTCTTGTTCATTTCCTCCTTTGGTTTGGACAGACTTCACCTCTCCCCTCCCCTGCCCCCCCCCGTATGAAAATTCTGTCGGTCCTTCAAAGCCTTGCTGAAGCCCCCTTTTGCGTGACACTTATTTTCAGCCACAGTGACCAGGATACTCATTTGACTCCATCATGTGCCAAAGTGATATTGAAATTCCACTGGTGCTTGTCTTATTTCCGAAAGGTGGTTGTAGGATTGTTGTATTTCCCCAGGAGACTTTCAGCCTCGAAGGTGCTAGTGTACTAGTATAGCGTTCTCATGTTCAGTTTTCATTCTGTGTAATGCAGTGCATACATTTCTTCTGTAGACAGCTGTTATAGGAAGCCATTGTTATTTTCTAGAGCTGCAACTTAGTTAACATGTAGTGTTTGCTCTGGTTTGGGAGAGACTTGATCTTCTCGTGGCCTGTACTCTGCCTGTGCTGTCAGAACTGTAAACTGTCACCGGGTAAACCTGTGACACTAAGGAGCCTCTGTGTCTTATTACTGGACAACTAGTGCTAAGAAATATCAGGTCAATAATAATTTCAGAGTACCCTTTGACCTGGCAGTTCTGCTTCTGAGAATTTATCCTGCTGGTATCTAGGAATATATATGAAGTGACTTATGTAAGAGGTTATCCACTGCAGCTCTTGTTTGTAATTATAAATGTGAGCGATGGTCTAGCTGTCCACCACTGGTCGCAGGTTAAATAAATTACGATGCATAAGAAATCATTTCCTTCTACCCTTCTGAGTTCTCAGCTGTGGCCCCTGTGACAGAAGACAGATTGACAAGAGAAGAGCATACAAATTTATAAGTTTTACATGACACAGGGGCCTTCATAAGGAAATGAAGACCCAAAGAAGTGGTTAGACCTGGGTGTATTTATGCTAGGTGTGATGGCGAGTGGAAGGCATGGGGAAATGTGCTAGGACGAAGGGCATGGGCTAAGGGTAGAAACCTGGGGAGGCTTCGCAAGGCCTGTTTGCTCAGATCCTCTCAGTGTCCCCATCTTCAGAGGGAAGGATGCTCCTTTCCCGTGGACACAGGGTGGGCGCGTCTCCTGGGAGGGGCTTATTACCCCTTCCCGGAAAGGTCAGAAAGCCCTTCCTGCGCCTGCCATTTCGCAGATCCTTATGCTCGAAATAGTCAGTAGGCCACTAGGCCACGGTGCCATATTTTGAGGTATGTCCTGAACTGTCACATCCATACAAGTGGAGTATAAAGGAAATGAGGAAGCTTTGTAACATACAGATATGGAAAGATCTTCAAGAAATATTATTAAATGCGAAAAAAGGGGGAGGGGATGAAACAGGGCAGAGGGAGTGAATACGTGTATTAGTATAGACAAAAATCTCTGGAAGGATACATGAGAGAGGAGTAACAGTGGATGCTTTTGGAAGTAGGGGGTGGCTACTGGGCAGGTGAGGGATGAGGTGGGAGGGAGACTCTGCTGTATGTCTTTTTATACTTTTTTGATTTTTTTTTAAAGATTGGCACTTGAGCTAACATCTGTTGCCAATTTTCCCTTTTCTTTTTCTTCTCCCCGGCCCCCAGTACATAGTGGTATATTCTAGTGGTAGGTCCTTCTGGCTCTGCTAGGTGGGATGCTGCCTCAGCATTGCCTTGACGAGCGGTGCTAGGTCTGTGCCCAGGATCTGAACCAGCAAAACCCTGGGCCGCTGAAGTGGGGCATGCAAACTGAACCACTTGGCCACGGGGTCAGCCCCATTGGTCACAAATAGTGACTAAAAGAGGGTCGCGGGATGGAGAACACTGGCAGAGCCTGGGTCTGACTGTCCTTCGCTGTTCCTTGTCTCCATCTCTTAGATGGTTCCTTCATCAGCTTCAGGCCAGGTTCGAGGTTACTATGTGAACTGGAGAATGTTGCGTGATGTGAAGAGGCGAAGAATGGCCTATGAATATGCAGATGAGAGGCTGCGGATCAATTCGCTCAGGAAGAACACCATTTTGCCAAAAGACCTTCAGGTTCGCTAATCAAGATGAGTCCCTATCTACCACAAGATCATTAACTCCGATCAGATCACTTTTGATGCTGTTTGTTGTGATTTAGTATCAATATAATTTCTGGAGAATATGATCAAATATTCCCAGTCGACATAAATGAATACCCTAGAAACTGATTTTGGTGAGTTTCAGATTAAAGAGAATTTTTCATTCCTAGCTAGCCTTTTCACCATTTTGTTAGGCGATCCTTGGAAAGGCCTGGTGCATGCTAACACACGGAAATTAGGCAGTTACTTTGACCTGAGGTCTCTCCCCACCTCATCCCAACCTTTCACCTCGCAGGGCATTGGGAGGCCTTGCTGATGCACGGGGCCGTGTGCTTCGACGTGGCCTACCCTGTTCGTTACCCAGGGTCATTCCTACCCTGCCTGTCTGAGCTCCCTTGCTCACCTCTGTGTGCTGAGGTGGCCTCCATTTAGGTTGACTTTCTCGTCACGCTCCTTAACTCGAGTAAGAGGATGTCAGCCCTGTTTGGCTTCCTGAAGCATAAGGTCCTGCGCATAACTGGTGACATAGATACCTACATTCAAGAGTCTCTTCAGGGAATATAACTTAGACTCAAGGCTGCTCAACTTATAAAAAGTTCAGAGGAAAAAAAAGGTTTATAGAAGCTGGCAGAATAATATACAGGCCATTCACTACTATGGATTCTTTTAAATCTTGTCTAGACTGAGCCAGATGAGCAGAAAACTGGGTGCCCTGGACCACTCTTTTATGGCTTTACTGCAATGGCATTCAGCTACCTGCCTGTATTTAGGTAGTAACGGGAAGTGGTCCCTGAGGAACTCAACTTGGGATGTCAGGATGTCGTGGAGGACATTGTTTATAAAGACCCCCAGGAATGTCTCCTGTCTGAGACCAGTGATGGCTGTGCAGAGGCTGTGAGTGCCAGGAACTGATGCTGGCTCTATGTTGCCTGCCAAGTAGCTTACAAGTCAGATTTATGTCCCAGTTCTAACACATCTACAGGCTTTCACAGCGCGTTCTTTGTCTCCTTTGCCCCAATTTCCTCATTTGTAAACTGCCTTAAATGCATTCACATATTTTCCAAATGACTTCAACAAGAATATAGGTGGCGGCCCTATTCATTATGGCTCAAAACTTGAAACTGCCCAGGTGCCCATCAGCTGTGGACTGGATAACTGAGTTATATTATATTCACACATGAAAATCACCACCAGTGAGAATGAACAAATTATGACACGTGCAGCGGCATGGCTGCATCTCACAGCATATTGCTGAATGAACAAAGTCAAACAGAAATTAATAAAAAGAATGCATATTTTATGGTTACATAAAATCCAGGACAAGAAAAGTCATCTGTGGTGTTTGTTAGTAATCAGGTGAGCTATTGGCCAGGTCAGTGACTGAAAGGGGGCATAGGCTGGGCTGGGGGCACTGAGGATGTTCTGTCTCTTAATCTAGTTGCTGATACACAGCTATGTGCTGTGTGTGAGAAGTTACTGAGCTTTACAAACTTGTGGCTTGAGGATTCTCATTTATCTATGTAAAGTTTCAACTAAATTTTTAACAGTTCATATCGGGAGCATGTCAGACATTTCTGTCACTTTTCTCGTCTACTTGTTTCTACTCAGAGGTTAAGGTTCACTACTGTGTCCTGGGTTCTTTGGCCAAACTCTGGTTATGTTAGTGAATCCAGCCATTTGCTCTCTTCCGCTAAGCATTGGCTTAAGCATCTGGAATAAATAAATGCATACGATCTGTGTAATAATGTTGTGACTTCCCTTAGGACGTGGCTGATGAAGAAATTGCTGCCCTTCCCCGGGATAGCTGTCCGGTCAGAATCAGAAATCGGTGTGTTATGACGTCCCGTCCGCGTGGTGTAAAGCGGCGCTGGAGGCTTAGTCGTATTGTGTTCCGTCACTTAGCCGACCACGGGCAGCTGTCTGGGGTCCAGCGAGCAATGTGGTAAAAAGCTCCAGAACCTGCTGAGCTTGCTGGGAACCTGTCCTGGCGGGAAGAGACTTTTCTGGTAGACAAAATCCTAGTGTTTATAGGATCCACTAGGAGTCTAGTTTACCTGATGCTGTCTGTAGTTAAATTACTTTTAAATGTTAAACGAAGAAGTTTGGATCTCTCTCAGTGAATTCTGGCTGTCAGTGAATTTATCTTTTCTCTTGGACTCATACTGTTCCCATGCATGGTGCAAAGAGCAGAGTAATAAAAAATATTTTCTGTGAAAGTATGCTCCATATGCTTGCCTTTTCCTTCGAGTTTAATCGTTTAGTAACATACAGGGGTTTCTGTATTTTTTAAGGGCATTATTTCATAAAGCAGTATTATCTTCTAGTCAATCCAACTCACTGACGTGTGGCTCCACTATGGCAATTTTGAATCCTGGGCCAGCGGCCCTGACCTGCAGAGCTCACCTGACTATTCGTTTCCTGGTAGAGAAACAATGCCTTGGAGGGTAAAGCTGATGTTCTGGGTTCTCTAACTAACGCTCAATTTGTGTGATGGCTGAAGAAAAGGCGGAACCGCTAAGTATTTTCTTGTTCCATCTTCAAGGACCCTTAGAACAAATTATGTCACTTTAAGCCCTTGAAAATCTATCCAGAGAGGAAGAGTTTTGTTGGAATAGTATATATTCCCTGTATTCGAGTTAAATTCATCTGTCACAGAAATGAGTTAGTTAAGGTAGCAAAAGGTGGTCTCATGCAGTAACTCAACGGTGTCATCAGCCCAGTGATAAAAATGTACACGTGCAAGTCCAGAAGCCCCTGGAGTTGACGCCTGAACTGAAATTGGGCGCGAGGGGTGAGACTGTTTGCAGAGGCAACAGTGGAAGCAAAGGCACAAAGGCATTAAACATGCCACTGCGGTCACTTCAGTGGGGAAATATTGTGAAAGATGTCACATGTGAAGGAGATAAGACAGTTTCAATACCAACTATTGGAGGGTTTAAGCGAAGGAAAGGCATCATCAGTTTGCTCTACAGATAACTGACAGCTGTGCGGTAGACGGCCAAGGGCGGAAAGGGCTGCAAGTGATAACCGGTTAGGAGGATGTCTTGATTGCGCAGGAAGACGAGGGTCTGAATTAGGGAAGTGGGATTAGCAAAGGAGATGAGAGCACAGATTTGAAAAGTAGGAAGAAAATTGTGCAAGACTTAAACACGCTTATATCTAAGCGGTAAAGAGGGCTCTCTAGATTCCTGGTAAGGGTGACTAGGTAGATGGTAGAAGGGAACTCCACGATAGAAAATATGGGGGGGTGGGGGGGGAAGGCTGGCCTGGTGGTGCGGCAGTGAAGTGCGCACGTTCCACTTTGGCGTCCCCGGGGTTCATCAGTTCGGATCCTGGGTGCAGACATAGCACTGCTTGGGAAGCCATGCTGCGGTAGGCATCCCACGTATAAAGTAGAGGAAGATGGGCATGGATGGTAACTCAGGGCCAGTCTTCCTCAGGAAAAAAAAAAAAAAGAATGGGGGGGGAAGAATGGGTTTAGGGGAACAGAAGATATGCAAGCTCGGGTTTCTGTCATGCAGTCTGAGATGCCTGTCATCCCGATGGAGATGTCTCGTGCAGCTGGATAGAGTCTGGAACTCAGGTGGAGGTGAAGTAGTAAGAGGGAATTATCATGCTATATCTTGGATTCGTATTTCCTAAATTTATATTCCAATTTACGAACTGGAATGCTCTAGCTTAGCTAATATTCCAACTAGTAATTTCTTCATCAAATTACAACTAGAACATCAAATTTGATTTCTGGCATTTCCAGCATGATAGGACACCCTCCCCCCCCACTTTTCATTTGTTTGAATCAGGGTCCAAGCATGATCTCTATGTTTCATTTGGTTGCTATGGCTCTCCTTTTTCCTTCATGTCATCCATTTGTTGGAGGAGCCAGGCCATTTGTCCTGTAGAATGTCCAACATTGGCTGTCTGCTTCTTGGTGTGTCCTTTAACTTATTCCTCTGTCCCTATAAACCAGTAGTTACATCCAGAGGCTTGACTAGATTCAGACAGTTTCTTAGGAATGAATTTTCACAAGTGTGCTGTGGACTGTCAGTCACATCAGAAGGCATGTATCTGGTTGTCCAGCTTTTAGTGGTGACTGATCAGTGGGTTCAGGTGGGGTCAGCCTGATCCCTGCCTTCAGAGATCACCATTTATTAAACTGTCACCTAATGATTTTAGCATTTCATTGGCAATTGTTACCTGAGCCTTAATATTAAATCCTTAATATTTAATTAAGGATTGCAATGGTAATTTTCTAAATTCCACCACTTTTCCTGCATTAGCTGGAATTTTTCTTTAAGGAACTTTCCTTTTATCAACAATTTATTTCCCTGAAATGCATTTCATACAACAAAGACCATAGAAACACGATTCTGTCAATTTTCAAGTAAATGAGTTGATGCAATAACAACTTCCAAAGGTAACCGATGACTTTTCACTATGATTATGGCCCTATGGATTTTCTAAATATTTAATGTTTCAATCCACTTCAGACATTATCTTGATGCTCAAATTAATCCTCCCACTGCCCCTTATCTCCCCACTGCTGGGTCCTGTATCATGTTGGCTTGATATGAGATATTTGTTATTTCCTTACCTTCTGGCATAAAATAACTCAGTCTTACCTTGTATTATTTCCTGCCTCAGACGTTTTTTCAAGGGTCCCTGGTCCTTCTGGTAGGAAACAACCACCTGTGAGCGCTAAGGCTGCAGCTCACTGCTACTGAATTGTGAATTGTCCTTTTCATGGGCCTTGCTAGGAAATGTGGGTTTTTTGGTTTTGTTTGTTTTGCAGGGAAAGATTGGCCCTGAGCTAACATCTGTTGCCAACCTTCCTCTTGTTTTTTTCTCCCCAAAGTCCCAGTTCATGGTTCTATATCCTACTTGAGTTGTTCTAGTTCTTCTGTGTGAGCTGCTGCCACAGCCACAGGATGGCAACTGACAGACAGGTAGTGTGGTTCAGCAACTGGAAAGAGAACCTGGGCCGCCAAAGCAGTGAAGCGTCAAACTTTAATCACTAGGCAATCAGGGCTGGCTCGGAAATGTGTATTTTTTAAAGATAAAAATAACGGCAAGTTTATATTGATTTTATACTTGTAAAAATCTTAGCTCCTAATGATAACCTAATTATTTATTACCTTTATCATATAATACATAAAAATAGTTTCAATATGCTACTGGTTTTTCTCCCATTAACACTAGTGACTGCAGAGTAAGGTCTCAGTGTGGTTCTTTTGTCCTCAGACTCCATCTCACTAGTGATGCAGGCAAAATATTGTATTCTAAAGTCACTTGAAAGCAACGTGTTTATAACAACTTGATACGTATTAGGTTTGCTTTCTAATTTTTGGGTTATTTATTTAGCTTTTAAATTGTTAAATTTTAAGTGGTTCCAAAGTCAAAACTACAGAAAAAGGCACATTCACAGAAGTATGCTTCTGTCCCACCTCTTTCCTTCTACTGGTAACCCTTAGTTTTGGATTTACTCTTCCAGTTTGAATATAAGCAAATACACGTGTCTGTGGATTCACCTCACCCTTTCTAACACTAAGCTGGTCAGGTGGACCAGTGCTCTGCATTCGCTTTTCCACTTACTAGGTCCTGTGATCATGCTCTATCAGTACAGAGAGATACTCTTCATTTCTTTTTGTGACTGTAAGTACTCAGTGTGTGGATGTTCCAGTTTTTTCAGCAAGTCCCCTATTAACTGACATTTGAGTGTTTCCAATCTTTCGCATGTATCATTCCAAATTTTTGCCAGTGTTATCTTTGGGAAAGAGCCTAGAAGAATTTTGAGTCAGAGAATAAATGCATATATAATTCTGGCAGATATTATCAACTACCCCTCTGTACGAGTTTTAAGCTTCTCAACCTTTTCATTGCACTCTACGTATTTCCCCATACCCTCAACAGTGTTAAACGTTTGGCATTTTTCCAATAAAAGGTAGCAAGCAGAATTTTTTATTACTCTCTCTCTTCTGAACAAGATGAGCATTTTTTGATGTTAAAGGTCATTTAGATTTCTTTTTCTATGACAGTTCATAACTTTGGAATCCTCTTAATGTGTCATGTTTTTGGTTAGTGTGGGTTTTTTGGCTACGTAAACATTTATTATGTAGTTGAAATTATCAACATTTAGCTTTATTACTTCTAGATTTTAAGTCACATAGTATAGTTTTCCCTCACGCTTAGGTTATAATGGAGTTCAATCCAGAACTCATGGCTTCAGTTGTGCATCTAGACCTTTGATCTGTTTGGAATAAATCCTGTAGTTATTTTTAGTTATCTCACTATCTCAATAAAAGCCCATCTCTTCCCTAGTTTTGAAATGCTGCTTTATATTCTGAAACCTGCAATTGCTTTGGGTCTTTTTCTAGTCTGTTCCATTGGTCTGTTTATTCACGTGCCAACATCATGGCTTTAAATGATAGAGGTTTTATAATGGGCTCAACATTTAGCAACAGCTATCCTATTCACAGGCTGTTTCTTTAATGTTAATTTAAAACCCCACCGAATTCTCTTATTAACTGTAGTCGTTTTGGTTAATCCTCTTGGTTTTTCCTCCATGCATTTAATTGCTTTCTCTTATCTAACTACATTGGCAAATACCTCCAATGCAACGTAGTAATGGAGAATAAAGCCATCTTGCTCTTGCTCCTGATTTTAGAGGGACTTAATTCTCTCTAAAATAAACTCCCTCTAAAAGCCTGACTTTTCTGACACACTCCTGGACAGATAGTAAAGTTATTCCACTGAATAAAAACCTAACTTTATTGAACACAGGAATAGAAGGATTTTCCCATTTATTTTTTCTTTATGGTTGTTGCTTTTGTAAGGTATCTGATCCATAGCAAAACTTACTAACACTATACAAAAATGTCTGTCTATGCTTGTCAAGTTTGGATTTAGTTTCAATTTATTCATAAATGTACTGCAATCTAGAGAAAACCACTTATGCCGAGATCATCAGAGCATCAGAGCACAGTAACTCACAGCACATGCATTACTTCAGCTGCTAACAGAAAAGAGACCAACCTCTACAGCAGCCTCAAAAGCACAGGTACAAATCTGCATTTTATGCAAAACTTCAGGTTTTATTTTTACTTATTCTTACATTGGTGGGAGCTGATATCAACAACTTAATGGCAAGCAATAACTTGTTTTCCACCTCTTAGCTGAACAAAAATACACACAATGTAGCGTTTTCATTAGGCAAGACTTGCTTTTTTTACATTTCACAAGAGAATGCAACATTACCCTTTCTTGAACAAAATGACCAGGTTACTCAGGAAACCATCTTTGGAGGAAATGTTTAATAAGCATATTTTATTTAAATAAATCCTCCAGTAGGAAATGGAGAATTCACTGCCTTTACTTAGAAGGCTGTGTAAATAGTTATCTGTCAAATTTATCTGTGCAGCTCACCAACATTTCCTTGTTGGAAACATCAATATTTCCACGTCAGTTCCCAAAAGGACTTTCAAGTCTCAAAATTCTGTCTCTCCTTTTGCTTGCTTCTCTCTTGATTCCACCCAGGCTTTATTAATGGTTCGCTTCATGTCATCATCTCCATCTTCATAAATTTTCTTTAGAACATTCATCAATCCCTCACTAGGATCTGTTTCAGTGTCATAGGAGGGCTTTCTGTTAAAAAGAAAACACAATAAAAATGGAGATAGATATAAATAGAGAAATATATATATATATATGTATAAAAATTATCCCATTTACTGACAAATTTTATATGTATGATTACCAAGTATGGAAAGATACAAATCAGGTTGTTAACAGTGGTAGGAAGTGGAGGGGTGGAAATAAGGGGAAGGCAGAGTATCCAAAGATATTCACAATTCACAGCATGCACAAATTCATCTTAACGAAAACAACATACACCCACACAGTGCATGAAAGAGTGGTCTTCAAAACGGTGGGGGTTATCTTCGGACTGGGATTTTAGGTGATTTTTAGCAGGAAAAATAAGCATTTACTTTTCTGAACTGTTTTAATTTTTTAAAAGCATGTTTCCACGTATAATTTGAAAAAAATACTTTCATTGAGGGAAAAACACAAACATCCCTTTCACATGGACACATATTGAAACTCACACATTTTTTAATTAGAAAAGCCCTCCCCTTACACGGGTCTGGGCCTGGGGGTAAAAGCATGGTCCTTCATGTAGCCAATACTTCTGGTTCAATGTCTAAACTGGGCCAATTAATTTATATTTAACTCTTCATTCACCTCATTTATTGATTCTGTACTGGGCAGTGGGGATCCAGTACAGTAAGACAAGGTCCTGCACTCAGGTAATTCATTCTAGATTTAAAACCAACCCAACAGATAGTGCCTAACTCTAGCCAACCACACACCAAATGTACGCCGGCAATCAGAGGGGAGGAGTAAGAGAAATGGGGATGGCTCACTGACTCACTGTAGTGCACAGCCCCTGCAGGAGATGGACAGCAGAGAAACATCTGACCTAGAATGGAAGTATCTTTGAACATGTTTTTAGAATAGCCACTACTAAGTAGGATAAAAGTATTCTATCTTGTCACTCTACACTCTACACAGTGATAGTGAAACTAACTACATATCAGAAATCTGAGTGAAGTTCAAAACCCAGAGAAGGATATCTGGGCCTCTCTCGACTACTGCTATAGAATCTTGGGGAATGGGCACAGAATCTACATAGAAGCACCAGTGGCCCAGGGTTGAGAAACAGTACAGAGAGCCAACCAAAACCACAAAGCCCTCCTTAAAAAGCACCTTGCTGGACACGTGCCCTCTTCAGGCAGGTTCTGACAGTTGAAAGCAAATAGAAGATAATCGGTTAGTCAGTAGACATTAGGAGGCAGATGGTCAAATCAGAAACTAGACAACTCTATTATCCATAAAGACAAACTATTAAAAATCTACAATCCCAGCAAAGAATACATTAAAATTCTTAAAGAAGTGAAAGTAGACTCACTCTTTCTCTTTGCATTCTTTTTCAACCTGTGTCAGGTAGTCCCACCGTGTGTTTTCTGCTTTCTTTCTACATAAGATAAGAACTGTGTCTGTCTTGACCTGGAAGAAAAGCAGGAAAACAGGTATAACTTAGAACACGTGGAGATAAGCATGAATATTTAGAAAACAATTATTTACTGAATTAATCGAGTTACTATGATGTGTAGGACCTGTTTTAGGTGTTAGTAATACTTTTAGGAATAGGTCAGAGTCCAAATACTCCTGGAGGAGAAAACCATAAACAAGTGAAACTGGAATACCTTTAAGTACAAAGTGTTCTCAAACAAAGGTGTCACTGGGATTTAGGGGACAAGCTTCCTTAGGAAGGCCTCTGAGGTGAAATCTGAGCTGTGGCCCAAGATCTAGGAGAAAGGGCCTTCTATAGAGGCAGTTGGCACAGCAAAGAGAGAGGCTCCAAAATGAGATGATTTTGGTGTGTTTGGAAAAAAAAGGAAGGAGGAGTGGCAGGATTTTGGTGACTGAAGGAGAGTAACATAGTAAGGGGGTCAGAGAGAGGGAGAAAATCAAATCATAAGGCAGTATGGGTAAAGAGTTTGGAAGGTGAGAAAGCAGAAAGAGTAAAAGTACACAACTCTTTCAACAGTGATCCATGTAGCTCCTAGGAGTTGTAGTGCTCCTGGAGTTTGAGTGTTCCTTCAACTATGGGATTGGCAGATGAAGGGAGCAGTGAAACACAAGCTAATCAATAAATTATCTTCTAGTATTACCTCTATGCTGCTACACAACTCTATGTAAACAGAGATGGCAGAATGGCACTTCCATATACCACAATCATTAAAGCTCATTTACTTAAATTAGGTAAAAGAGGGATTATCTGAATTAGTGAAAAGTATGAGTAATAGTTTTTTAAAAGAGTATTTTTATAGCGTCTACTAACTCCAACCAGGCTAAGTGCTTAAGTCCCTTTATGTATCAAACTTACAGAGTGCTTCTGATAATAGCTACCATCAATTTAAGTACTTTATATATCGTTCATTTCAGCATATCATTTCAACTATTTGAAATAAATTATTATTCCCATTGTACAAATAAGGAAACTGAGGCACAGAGTGATTAAATGAGCTAAGGTCACTAGCAAACGGCAAAACTGGCATTAAAACACAAATCTCACTCTTAACCATTTTAAAGTTTATTCCCCTCCTGATTTTAATGCAATATTCTTATAATAATCTATTCTTCTAGAGCCGGGTTGGCAAACACTTTCTGTAAAGGGCCAGACAGTTAATATCTTAGGCTTCGTGGGCGATATGCTCTGTTGCGGCTGCTTAACTGTGCCACTGTAGCACGAAAGCAGCCACAGACAACACATCAACAAATGTGTGTGAGTATGTTCAAATACAACTTTATTTACAAAACAGGCGACAGGTGGTAGTTTGCTGATCCCTATAATAGAGGTTAAATTAATTCTAGTTCATCTCAGTTCTAAATAGGCCACGTTCAATTTAAGGTTTAAGAAAATTATGATAAAAAAGCAAACTTACTTTTTTTGAACTGCCTTCCACAGAGATGGGTTTCAAAAGATTGTTCACAATCATGGAGTAACTCTTCCCATTTAGATTCTTTACCAGAAGATCAAATGACCTACAACATAATAGTAAATACATTATCTTTCTCGTTCTATGAAAGGTATTCTATAATCCTTGTGGGAAAAGTCACCAGTTTTATTTTTGCATGTGCATCTGGCCATGCCAGATGATACGACTCACCCCTTCAAAGCAGGTGTAATGGATAATTAATTCTAAATTAAGCAGAACTTTCAAAAGTGCAAAGAAATGAGCTGTAATAAGGCAGTCTCTGATTTAATGATCACTGTCTTTCTCATTATGAGAACTCACCTCTCTGTGAAATGCACCTGCACATTCTCAGTGGGGACTTGATGAACTCCAGGTAAGGTAATGTAGATTTTCACAAACTTATCTGACTGATCCCATCCTAGTAACAACAACAAAATGGGACAGGAGTAAAATCTGCTATTATCTCTAGAACAGCATATGCATATGGCTCATCATAAAACTCAGTAAAATGAAAATCCAGTAATAGAAACATGAAAAAAAAAAAACTTTCTAGATGGAGAAATTGAGCTTCAAAGCAGTGAAATAATCTCCCCAAAGTTAGGCATCTAACTAGTGCTAGAACTTGGCTCCAAATCCAGGTTTACTGAACACAATGCCCATGTTCTTTTTAGTCCTTAGAATAAGGAATATGATCATTAAATATGTTAAGAGTAGTTCACTTCCCCTTTTATGGAAATAGTTTTGTGCAATACCTAAATATTGGTAATTCTCCACTAAGCGAGATGGCTAACCATCACTATTGTCTAGTTCCATAATCATTTCTACTTCTCTAAACAATTCAACAACACAATCCTAGCTTTCTCAACTCCATTCCCTGACAAGGGAGAATATAAATTTAGGGAGTCCACTTCATCCAAATCTGCTAATGTGACCAACATACCAAAACCCTACCACCTTCAGACCAGTTTCCTACAGTCAACTAAGGACACAGCCTATCTCCTACAGTGCCTCTATTCAGCACGACACACACACTGCTCTTCACTATGACAATACTCAAAATACATGATGCCTTTCAGGGATCTGTGTCCTTTGCTCATGCAACTCCCTCTCCTTTCCCACACTTGCTGAACTCACCCTTCAAACTCAAACATCTTTTCTAATTCAGACTGTTCCTAACCTCCAGCAGAATTGTTTTATCACCTGTATTCCCATAATACTTTATAAATCTCCATTCAGTTCAGCTAAACAAATATTTCTAAGTACTAACTACGTGCTAGATATTGTGAGCACAAAAAATAAGACTGCCCCCGCCCTTGTGAGAGCTCATCACTCAGATGTAAGTCGCACTGCTTCCAAAACAAGAGTGTTTATGATCTACTGAGGGAAATGGTGTTATTTACATTGTTATGGTATCAGCTGTGTTTGTATCCCAACCACACCACGAGCCGGGACTGGGTCTTGGTCACTGTTGTGTATCCAGAAGTCCAAGCACAACAGGGGCACATATTAGATGCTCAAAAATGTTTTTTGAATTTAACTGGATTCCTTTCCTCAGTTAATACTGGCGGTTGTTTGGCAAAGCGAAATGCAAAAATGGTGAAAACAAATCAAAAAGCTGTGTTTCACATCTACTGACTGTATTTGAGAATAGGTTCCTTCTTGCTGCTACTACTCATTGTACTAAATCATCTTACTCTTTTGTTAGTAGCTTCTAGAATGCATCCTTTCCTTTTTCATCTCTTAAAAAGTATCTTATTAAATAAGAATTGATGGGTGCTCTCTTTCAAACCACCAAAACACTCAAAACTATTTTAAAAACTACATTTGTCAGTGGGTCACTAGTGAAGAAGAGGCTGCCTGCAGGCAGGAAGAGCTGGATGCAGGGGAGCAAGTCATACCGTAATTACTGATTTTCACGGTATAGCCCGTTGTAATGGGAGCAACCACAGCCGCTGGCTTTTCATTGTCAAGAAGTTCTGCTTTCTTCTGTGATTTCTGCTGCATCTTGTTTTTGATTTCTGTCTCAATCTTGGATTTTTCAGCTGTAAGGGCATCACGTACTCTTTTTCTAGTGGCTTTTTCCAGTAGCACCTTCACCTCTTCTAGATCTTTCTGTAGCTGTGTTAAAATAAAAGATAAGTTAGCTATAATAAATAAGATAGTAGCTTGATATTGTGCTTATTGGTTATTTCAATTTACTGAGATAAGAGCTAAGAATTAAGTGGGTCATTTAAATTTTCTAGGGTTGGGTTACAACTTGGATTCTTTCCTCCAGCCTACGGAATTGTAACTAACTCAAACTGCCTTTTTTTTTTTAAAAGGAAAACTTAACAATCTTCAAGTTAACAGTAGGTAATCAAGCCTAAATTTTCCAGTTTGGTAGACTTGTTATCTGCCTCTGTTTTGGAACATTTTATTTACAAAATACTTTTGTGATTTATAAACTGGAATAAAGAAATCTTAAAAAAAAAACCGAGTTCATGGATTTCTTTATGACATCCAGTCCTAGTCATCAGATATTAGGCATTTTTAAAATATTAAAATAAAACAGATGAGTGAATACATGATGAGCGTGGTGAAATGCTACAGCAACTCTCCTAGGTAATCCTCTACTTCCTGTCAGTGATTGGTCCTCACTGATCTCCCACCCCAGATATTACACACACAAAGTTTGAATTTTTAAGACAAGATAAAAAAAGACATTTTTGCTTTTAAGAAGACTTGTTCTAATCAACAATCCAAAGTAACATATGCTCACTGCAGCACTATTAGAATAGCCAAGACATGGAAACAATCCAAGTGCCCATCGACTGATGAATGGATAAAGAAGATGTGGTATATATACATACACAACGGGATACTACTCAGCCATAAAAAAAAGACAAAATCACCTCATTTGCAACTACATGGATGGACCTGGAGGGAATCATGCTAAGCGAAATAAGCCAGATGGAGAAAACAAACACCAGATGATTTCGCTCATATGTGGAATATAAACAAACACATGGACAAAGAAACAGTTCAGTGGTTACCAGGGGGAAGGGGCTGGGGGGTGGGCACAGGGGGTGAAGGGGAGCATTTGTGTGGTGACAGGCGAGATATGTACATACGTACAACTGAAATTTCACAACAATGTAAACTATTATGAATCTCAGTTAAAAAAAAAAAAAAAAGTCTTGTTCTGAAGCTCCAGGTTAATCTTCCAGACAAAAGTCTGGGATTTGGCTACACAGTAGAGGGAAAAAACCTGGGCTAACATAACACTCCAATATGTCACACCCTCTGGGATCAATGAAAATGCCACCTGCTTTTTTCTTCTTATACCAATACATTGCCTCCCAATGTCTATTTCTGTTTCTATTTTCAAGAGAGAGCGCCAACATTTTATCAAGTTCAAGAGTTAGAGACACAGTTAGAAAATTAATTGGTCTTAAAAATGTTTTCCCAGGGGCCAGCCCCATGACACAGTGGTTAAGTGTGGCATACTCTGCTTTGGCAGCCTGGGTTTGTATCCCTTGTGTGGACCTACACCACTCATCAGCCGTGCTGTGGCGGCATCTCACATACAAAATAGAGGAAGATTGGCACAGGTTAGCTCAGGGCTAATCTTCCTCAGCAAAAAAAAGTTTTCCCAGTTATCCTCTCACATATTGCAAATGTGTAAGATCTTTACAAACAAGGGATTTATTTTGTCTTAAAATAACTTTACATTCTGGCTTGATACTAGCAATTTGACAAGACTTATATCACAGCCTGAGATCATATAAAGGCTCAATATAAAAATCTTTAAATGCTTGATAACTCAGTATATAATATCCGAAATACAGAGTTTGAAAGTCTTTGTTTCTTAATAGTCACATGAAATTCAGTAACAAAAAAACGAATGCTTTTCTTTTACCAAGCCTTTTACTTTCTCATTTAACTCAGAGGCCCCGTTTCACCTGTCAGTAACTGATAACACAGGATAGAGTCCAACTGGGCCCAGTCTCTTGGTCCATACTCTACTCCCTCTCCTAAAATCATATTAAGATGAAAATAATTGCAACTCATCTTCTGAGCATAGAACCAACATGCTTTAGTTCAAAACAATCTTTTTCATTATAATGGTTTAAAAAAATACACACTGATTCTAATACCAATATGATAAAAATACTGAAACGTAAAACGAGTATACCTGTTCCCAGAGTAAGGCGTTTTAAAAGAGAAAATGTATCAAGTCGAAACAAGATATTTTACTTCTTGACTAGAACAGGAATCTTTTCTCTAGGAGACTTGGAAAAGAACTCTGAGAATTAAGCAAGAGATTCCCAGACCCTCTTTCCGGCCAGTGTAGGCCCTGACAAAGCACACAAGAAAGGCAGACACTCCAGGTCTGGGCACCTTACAGCAGGCCTGTTGCAGGCAACTCCTCAGTTCTATTTGCAGACCTGAAACCGGTAAGATCGATCCCTTTGGTGCTTTTCCTGCACACACACTTGAAGATGTCTTGGCTACAGCAGCTTCTCATCTAATTGACCTTGGCATTCATTTGTTTTTCTTATGCAAAACTGCATTTCCCTTTCATCCCTGCCCACCCACCAACATTCAAGCTTTATCTTCTAATCTACTTCCAAATTCTTCACTAGGAGACATTAAAACTAAAGTGCCTCGAAACGGGCAAAGGACTTAGACATTTCTCCAAAGATACAGGCAATGGCCACCAAGCACATGAAAAGATGCTTAACATTATTACTCATTAAGGCAACGCACATCAAAACCACAGTGAGCTACCACTTCAACCCACTAGGATGGCTAGCATCAACAACAAAAAAACACAAAACCCCAGGAAATATTAAGTGTCGACGACTATGTGCAGAAAGCAGAACCTTCATACACTGCTTGTGGGAATGTAAAATGGTGCAGCCACTCTGGAAGGAGTTTAGCAGTTTCTCAGAGTCACCATAAGACCCTGCAGTCCACGCCTAGGGACAGACCTCAGAGAACTGAAAACACTACGTCCACATAAAAAGTGGTACACAAGTATTCAGAGCAGCACTGTTCCTAACAACCAAAAGGCGGAAAGAATCCAAATGTCCATCAACTGATGAATGGACAGACAAAATGTGTTACCATACAACAGAATATGATTCAGCCATAAAAAGGAACACATGCCACCCCATGGATGAACCTGAAAACATTATGCTGAGTGAAAGGCAAAAAGGAAAGGCCACATAATGTGAGGTTCCATTTATACGAAGTGCCCAGAACAGGCAAACCCAGAGAGAAAGCAGACGCGAGCTTGATGGGGCGGGGGGATGGGGACTGACCGCTCAGGACTGTTCACAGGTTTCTGTTGGGGGTGATGGGAACGCTCTGTAGTTAGCGATGGTTGTGCAACACTGTGAAGATACTAAAAACACTAAACTGCACACTTTAAAATGGTTAAAAACAGTGAATTTTATCTAAAACCAAAACACCTCCCCCAAGAGTGTACCTAAATACGTGTTTTTAAGCACCTGAATTGAGAAGGGCCCTAACTTGGATTAATACTGAGCTCCCCAGAGGTATGACTGTGAAGTCCCTTCAGAGACTCTCCTCGGGGCACATGGCGCCCCACGGCCTGCCGTTTACACAAACTCGGGGAAGTCATCCAGACCAACACTAAACACACTTTTTCTTCATTTTAGGCAGATTCTTAGACTTATTTAAGATTCCCAGTCTTGTCCATATTGAGGAAAAGGTTTCTAGAAAACAAATCCAGCTCATATACACCAACACTTGTCTGTGACTAACGGTTTTATGTAGTGACATCCTTTCAGGCCAGGAGCAGAGCGCCGCCAGCAGGAGCACTCCCATTTTGTCACCGCGCAAACTGTGCCTCCAACGAGCTTAGCTGCCCCGTCCGGTTTACAGAGCCGAAAACAGACAAAGGCTATTTCCCACCACCACTTACAACTTTCCAATTTGTTTTTTAAAACGTATAGAGCGACCTGCTGGGTGCCAAGCACTGCTTTCAACATTTACAACGATTACTTGGTCTTTCCAACCCTCTGAAACGGATCCGACTGCGGCACAGAGCAGCAGAGAACTTGCCCCAAGTAACACAGCCACCCGAAGGCGCAGAGCAACCAGGACTCAGAGAAGTCAAGCGCCGGGACCGACGGCTCCTCGCCTCCCACGGGCTCCCCCAGGGACGCCCCTCCGACGCTGCAGTCGGCTTTAGCGTAACGAGCCTCGCGTCCTCGGGCCCGAAGAGAGCGTGAGGGGGACGAGCGCGCCCGGCACCAGGGCACCGCCTGCAGCCCCCCGTCCCCACCGCGGGAGGGGCCGCTGACCGCAGCTGCCCGGGGCAGCGGGGCCCGCGGGGACCGGGGACGGGGCCGCTGCAGGTGCGCGGGGCCACCAAGGCCCAGGGAGGGGCCGACGGGCGACCCGGGGCAGCTCCGCACGGGAGGCAGGCCGGGGACCGCGACGGGGCTGAGGGGGGCGCGGGCGGACGGCGAGGCCGCCCCTTACCTCCTCCAAAGCTGCGGCCATGGTCGGCCTGATCAGGCGGGGCCCGGGCTGCAGCCGCGCCCGGCACAACACGAAACGCCGCCGCGAGCGCGCTCCCCCGAGCGCAGACCGCTGGCACGAGACGCAGGGCTCGCAGCCGGCGCGCACACTCGACCCTGCGCCAGACCGCGGCCCGCCTCCCGCACGCGGCGCCTCTGGAACCTTCGCGAGCCCGTCGCCGCCACGGCCCCGCCCCCCGAGCGCCGTCCGCCGCGCTCAGCCCCGCCCCGCTGCGCCTGGTCCCGCTCCGCCCGCCGCGCCGCGAAGCAACGCTCAACTCTCGCGAGCAAAGCGGCAGTTCGCGAAGAGTAACGCCTCTTCCTCCCCGCCCCGGCAACTCCATGTTTTGAACTTTGACCCCGTTTGCGCCGGCTGCGCAGTCGCAGCTTGGAACCGCCGCCCTCCGTACCTTAACCCAACCCCGGAAATAACGTACTGATCGTCGGGGTCCAAGTCGGAAGTTGCCTAGAGAGGCAGTTGCTTCCGTCCCCTCTAGGACACCGGGCCAACTAGGCAGCCATGTTGTCCAAGGTTAGTCTGTGAGTCTGCGAGAAAAGGACAAAAAAATGGGGAGAGTGGGCCACCTATTTCTTTTAAAACGGGGACGAACGAGGACGTTAAGTGTGGAGCATTCTGATGGGAAGTTTGTTTTTTCAGTGGGTTCTGGCGCTCTGGAGACGTCACCACGATTTAACAATTACGATGTGGTGGCGTCATCGAGGACCCCGATGGGAGGTGAAGCTGTCTTGGCCTCGTGACCGGCCCCAGTGGCGCCTCGTCCTCCGGCTGTAATTACCGTCCCGCCTTTCCCTCGTGCGCTGTCGAAGCACTTCCTTGGTGCCTTCTTCCCCTCCGTCGACTATTCTGCGAGTCTCTAGTTCTCACCCGGGTTTGAATTCGATTTAAGTGAGCCTATTACCCTCAGAGATAATGGTGTTGAGTTTTCCTGGGAATTGCGTTCCGCTTCTCCCCTGGCTCCAGCAGCCCGGCTCAGTAAGGCCCCTAAGAAACCGAGTTTTCAGATTATTTTAGCCATTGGCGGCCTCATAACGTCTGCAGCACGGTTGAGAACGTAGACAGTAATCCCTGAGAAGTCAGCTAGCCCGCGCTCAGTTTATATATCGCCCGAGGTAGCGATTAGAATCAGCAAGTCAGAGAAGGAAAAAAGCTACTAGAAAGATGCAGGCTGACCCTTGTCGTAGTAAAGAATCGGAAATACAGTGCAAACCCCGACAAAGTGCAGCTACACCCTACGTGCACGAATCTCACAAACATGACGTTCAAGGATAGAAGCCAGACACAGAAGAGTGCATATCATTTGGTTCCATTTAAATGAAGTCTAAAGATAATAAAACTAGCCTATCTTGTTAAAAATCAGGATAGTCTTTCCTTAGGTGAGGAGGACAATGACAGAAAGGAGCCACGACGGGGCTTTCAAGGTTCAGGTTATGTTTTGTTTCTTGATTTGGTTGCTGGTTGTAGGTGTGTTCACTTAGTAGAAATTTCACTGAGCTGTAAACTTACGTTCGTGTAATTTCCTGTTTGTGTTATACTTAACTAAAAGTTATATTTACGTAGGCTCAGGAGGGAATTTTCCCGAGATGATAGAAATGTTACACTGATACATAGAATTGTCAGAATTCATAGAATGAAATCCTAAGATCTGTGCATTTTATTGTATGTTAATTATACCTCAGTTTTAAAAAAAAATGTCCATCCGAAAGCCTGGAATTAGTTAGGTACTTAATAGGAACAAATATCCCATTGCACTGCGTGAAGGCTTGACCTAATGCCGTGATTTCCAAATTTGCTTGATTATGCACCTGGGGCAACTCCTTTTCGCACATATCCTTAAAGTCACAAGATTTGAAATACCATTTATTATCCAGTGACTCCCCAATCTCTATCTTCAGCTCCACTGGGCCAGACTTTGGACTTTGGCTCTGCTTGAATGTCTAATAAGCACACCAAATGCAGCTTGTTGAAAACAAAAACAAAAACACCCCCTCCACCCAATATCTCACCCTCACCCCAAATCAGTTCCTCCAATGATTCTCCAGCTCTGTGACTGGTTGGCTCATTACCTTGAATGCTCAGGCCAAGGAGTCATACTTGAGTGTCAATCTCAGGTCCTACATCCCATCTTGTAGCAAGTCTTGCCGGCTTTACCTTCAAAATACGTGGGGAATCAAATCACTTCTCACAACCTCCAGTACTAGCACCTAAGACCAAGCCAAACTTTGTATTTGTCTCATTAGTTAATGAGGGAACCAAAAAGATGTTAAAACTGTATCAGTGTATTTGTATAGCCGGGTGCTTACAGGCAATTTCACAATAGAATGTTAGTGTGAGGTTGCAAAGTTAAGATACAAGCTGGTTAATGTCCTACAGGGTGGTAAACTATATGTGACCTCTAGGGTTATCCGTTCCACTGGAAAGAAGGAGAGATTTGCATCCCTACTGGACAAACGTCTGGAGGTTAACATGTAACTTCACCAAGTATAGGACCTTTAATCAACAGTGAACAGTGGGTTCCGCTTACTGTTTGTGTCAAGACCACTCATGACCTCCCAACTGCCAAATTCAGTAGATCTTTTCTGAATACTTTGACTCCTTTACTTTTTATGTAAAATTTCTCCTTTAGAATACCACATGGGCCAAAAAAAGATGTCTGTGGTCAGGGTTTGGGGCATCAACTGTAATTTTACAATCTCTCATTAATAGTTTTTAAATATATGCTGAATTCTCAGAGTTGCTGACTCGTCTCTTGGCTTTCACTAAGGTTTCATTCACTCTCAGAACAAAATGCAGATCGATATTCTCTGCCCCCTGCCTCCACTTCCATAAAGCCTCTGGAGTTCTCTTTGAATTATATGCTATCACTGTGCTGTACCTTGAAAGACTAGAAGCAGCCACCTAATCCAGGATTAGCCAATCAGATTTTTGCAAGATTTTGGAATTGGGACACTGAGATGCTAGCCATCTCTGCTGATCACTTTTAGAGAGGATAGTAAACTTGCAAGTTGTGCACTCAGAAGCAGGGAAAACTTGTTTTCAGAGAGAGCAGCAGCAAAGCAGCAGGTGGCAAGACAAGCAGAAGAGCGATTATGAGAAGAGTTGCTTGGGCTCCTGATGGCAGCATTCCAGTCTCCTGTCGTGTTTCTTCAGGAACAACTGTTTGGTCTTTGGTATCTATGAGAGAAATATCCCTATTTCCTTTTAATTAATTGCCTTATTATTATGAAGCTAGCTTGAGACAGTTTCTGTTCCTTGCAACCGAGGACCCTCTCTAGAGAGGAAGCCAGGGCACCGCAGTGCTGCTGTACAGGGTATCACTTCGCAGGGAGGAGCCCACAGCAAAAGCCTGTCTATTTTTTTCTTTGCAGGTTGACTGGAGTCTACTGTCAACTGTGACGTGTTACATAAACACTGGGCTCAGATGATTCAGAATAAAATCAACTAGGAAAAAATCAGAGAAACATACATGGACTTCAGAACAAATGTTTATTACTGCTTAATGGGGCCAAAAGGGCAACACAAAGCATTGAAAACATCACTGGCTCACAATAACAGTCACCTTGTTACCTTCTTGGTTGCATTTGTTTATTTTACAAGGCTTCATTCACACATGAAAACAAGATACTAATCCAATTCAAGTTCATAACAATTATAAAAGTAAACATTTGTTGGGACAATGTACAATAAATTGCACTTTTCTTAACAAGCATTACATTTACATTTACAGAATGTACTATACATAATACATGGAATTATGAAAACATCTAATTGGTCAATGTTTATAGAGGAGAGAGGCTGCTCACTACAGTTTCCTTTTTAGTCAATTAGCACTGTTTGGGCTAATCAACTCCTTTATTCTAGAACCTGTTTTTATTAGAGTAGCTGTGGGCAAAATCAGAGAATCCATAAAAATAGGTGGTACAGAATTTCTGCTACCTCCTCAGCAAGGGAAAGGTAGGAGTTGAAAGAGAGGATGTGGAGCTGACTGAGAAACTTTCCCTCATTTGAACTAAGGATCCATACATTATGCAAAATACCAAAAACAGAGAAACTGATGCAAAAGGCTATTGGGACATCTTGGATTCTGGGACCATCTCCAGCTTTATTCTTGTGCTTTCATGACACCAGAGTCTTGAAGCATTTATATCCTTGTAATTCAGTTCCCTATAGTTTATTCTATATATAACATAGTTATTAAAAGTTACACTTTAATGGAAAAGATTTTACATGTTAACTTATTGCCAGTGAAAAAGGAAAGTAACCTAAAATGTCCATTTTCTACTCAATGATTCTTTTTTCTTAAAGTTTTCAAAATACCACTAATGATGAACCAGGGATGGAGGTGGGAAGAATGGGACATGTTGGTGAAGATGTTTTTATAGCAGGTAGCAAATTCATTTGGAGATAACCTTGACATGTAGACTTTTACATGGAAGCTGAGAAGGGACCGCCTGACAGCTGACTGCAGTCACTGAGCTACTCATAAACATCCACCTTTTTCATTACAACTCAAGATCAACATCTCCTATTGAGGTGCAGCCCAGACTTAAAATATTCATTTTGGTAGTTTTTGAAAGATAAGGAAATTCCCAAGGTCACGGGCTTTGCCTCTATTGTACGGAAGCCACTGTGAGAGAGGAAGGATGTTTTGGAGCAGTTCTACTTCCATGTGACCATCAGCATGGCAACTAGAGGGAAGAGTTTTTCATATCTGGTGGTTGGAAACATACAGGCTACCACGCTGTTGTCTGGCCTTCTGTATCTGATCTCCAGGTGTGTATTCAGCTCTTTGGTACCTGGGTCTACAAGAGAGGCAAGCACCCTCTGGACAAGTCTACCAATCACAGGCACACACACACCTAGCAGTGTTCAAATCAGACGACAGAGTTTGTCCATTCTCTCTCTTACTCGAAATTGAAGCAAGAGAATCAGGGCTATTTTAGAGTGTTTTTTTAAAGAGTAAGTTACACAATAGACTCACCTTGCTAAGTAATTAAATGTGTTCTTTTCCAGAGAGAGAAAGCAAACAAGGTATTTAATTTTTTAAAAGCTCCTTTTCCCCTTAAAGGGGTCCTGAAATCAGACAACCAACTTAGCAGAATAGTAGACTGATTTCAGCTGAAGAAAACTCAATCCCTTACATTAGTTACATACGTGATTCTCATCCTAACTAATCAACTGCTTTAAGAATCTAACTCATGTCTTGTGCCTTAAACTGTGTACTCTCTTGTTTTTCTCACTTTTGCTAGGAAACGAAGCCACTAGTTACTAACTGGAGAATATTTTAGGAAAATGGAGTAGGGGTTTCAGAAAAATATTAATACATAGTATAAAAGAATGAAAAATTTGAAAAAATCAAATAAGGTAAATATTATTAAATATCCCAACATCAGTACAAAGATTGCTTTTCTACTTTACTATGGAAATTTAAGAAAGCCAATGAAGAAGAAATTACTAACTTAATAGCTAGGAGAAGAGAGATATTGGTTATACGGAAAGATAGGCCATAGGCCTATATGACATTCCTTTCAGTGTTTCTGATAGGCACTCATACACAGAACATTAGGTAACTGAGCATTTCTTTGCATTAAATGATATGTAACTAAATATAACCAAATTGTGCCATGGCTCAGGATGTGGGAAGCTAGCAAACATATGCACTGCAAAATTCAGCTTGGTTTCTTTCAGCTGTAAAGAACGTGTTAAACAAGACTCTCAAGATACAAAAGCTAATGAACTGAATGATCAAGTTGAATTTCATTCCTGTAATTTATTCACAGAATTTGATCAAAAGAGAAATCATCACTTTTCAGATGTTGCAAATGTTGGATTTTTGGAGGAATGTTTCAGAAAAAGAATCCTAGGAAAAGATGAAAAACACTGTAGAATATGTGAAAATTTCCTGGATACTTGGGCTTGTTGATCTCTTTCTAAAAGAAATCAAGAGAAAAGTAGTAGTTCTTAAATATATTTCAAAATAAGTGAAATTGCAATTAGCAGTTAATGCTGGGATGCATGAGTTTTCAAACAATACACAGTGAAGGACATGTGGTTTGAGATACAGCTATTATAACATATTGTATAAGTAATCATATCGTATACCAAATTTTGAATTTCCTTTCTATCTTTACTATTGCTACTGACCCAAAGGCATTGCAGTGAGGGACAGTTTAGACTTACGGTACCAATACACATACCCAGCAATGATACGGAATTGGAGAAGAAAAGAAAATCCATAAATTGCCACTATAATCTTTTGAGAGTTAAAAGAAAACACAAGAGACAGATTTATTAAATGTTTGGAATGTATGTACCTGGTGACTTTGTTTAAGAAAAAACGTAAGAAGCTATGAAATTGAGCCAGGTCTACTGGTAAGAACTGGACTGGGAGCCATTCTATTTCTCCCTCAACTACCATTCAAGGAAAATTATGCAACTTAGGCATTCTGTGGAATGTACTGATGTTTGGAAGTTAAGAGCTCTGTACAGTCGAACTATGAGATTCACAAAAAACAAAAGAATATCTTTAACTTAGCTGGCCATTTGATAAGGCAACTTGTACAAGGCTTCTTGGAATCAAAGCAAAAAGTACCAGTAGAGCTAACAAATTATACTAAATGATTTACCAAAACAAGTACCAAGATGCAATTTTCTAGCCATTATATTTTACAAAAAAACCCACGAGTTTTTCTAAACTATCAGGTATAGAACATTAAAGTCAACACAGACACTTGGAATGCTGGGTTATTTTCCTTTTTGGTAAAAGGAAATGAGTATTATGATGAAAGATGTCAGGAAAAATAAGAATTAATGTAAGAAACGTATTATTTAATGAATGTAACAAAGGATAACAAACAACCCTATCAGTTTCATGGGTTGTAGATGATATAAACACTGATGAAGGGAACTTCTCTTTTTAGAGTTTAATGACCATTTTAGAGAAAAGGACCCACCATGAGCAACTTGTAGTGCATGCTCCTAGAGCTGAGATGGCTCTTACTTGATTTTTACTTCCAAGAGTGTGGTTACTTTCAATTGCAACATATGGCACAGACGAGGATCACTCTGGCACTACAGAGTTTAAGATCCTTTGCAAAGAATATGTTCAACAATGAAGCCAAGGATGAGTATCAATGAATGTTATTGTACATAGCTGACAGTAGTTTGGTGGCATAAAAGGACCAAAGGCCTCCAAAATAGCTTAGAAAATGGGAAAATTAGTCTTACCCTTACCAAAGAATTTCCTGCAAGTACTATTCATATAGATATGTTAAATATAATTGAAAAAAATATTTCCATCAACTTTTAAACAATAGCTTTACCTTTCCATGAGATAAGTATTTCTATAAAGGTTTTATATTCACTCAAAAATGTTACAAATGCATTTGCATCTCTTCATCTAGGGGTACAAAGGGCGCGTTTTCAGGGAGCTACAGAAATCAGGAGAAGTTGCCTAACATTAAAGTGTGATGTGAAGCTGAGGTCAGTTTCCCATTTCCTAACTTTAACAAAGTTACAGTGTTAGTGTTTCCTTAGCAAGTTTCTGCCAACATTAAATGACATATGCTGTCCCTGGTTCTGGATTCCATTCTAAACACAATGGCTGAACCTGGGCCCTTCTAGGCTTCTCTGGTGAAGGTTCCCTAAGGCTGCGACTCACAATATCCACTTCTGACATTACGTTTGTCAGAAGTCACAACTGTGTTCATACTGAGGAACTGGCCATTCCTGTGTGGAGTTCTTAAAAGGACCTGTTAGAAAACCAGGACTAAAATGATTTATTCCGCGTTTATCAGAATCTCAGTTTCTTTTATCTAGTGTATATTCTCAATAGCCTATCTTATTCCATGGTTCTTGGCACTTCATTTCCAGAAGTACCCAACAGAAAATGAAAATGACCTAACTCTCTTGGGGACTGTTCAACCCCAGGTCTGTTCTTTCCTTTGGACAGGTTATCGCTATCCAGGGAATCACATTCAGGAGGAAACCTGGAAGCAGTTGAGACCAGCCCCACAGTGTGCTTCATCTAAATAAATCCTGAAAAGTTAAGAGGTTTAGGTTTCAATCCTTTTTTTTTTTTTTTTTTTTTTTGCTGTCACAAATATCCTCCTATCACTTAAACCTTGGAATAAAAGACATCTCCATTTTTATGTAAGATAAAAATAATTATGAATAATTAGTTCTAAATAAAAAGCATTTAGTTCTGAATTACTTATTTCCAACTAAACATCAGGCATAAAAAATAATGTATAATACTATGATGGATCTGAACATGGCCTTCCACAAAGAAGCTCGAAAACAGGTATTCAACACAAATCAGATCAGTTTAAATAACATCCCTTTGAAAAGTGTCATAGAAGAAAGAGTGAGAGCTACTGAAAGATTCTGGCTTGCTTTCTGGCCTCCTTTACTTTCCTTCAAAGGGACCGCCAGGGGAATCCTCCTGGGTTTCTGGCGCGTTGATCCTTGTGCTCTTGTGCTTGGGTGAGGCTGGAACTATGTGCTCTCCTTGGGTGGCTGGGTGGGCTGTGGCAGCTGCAGTGGCTGGGTGCCCGTGGCCGTTTTGATAGAGTTCAGGGTTTTGCTAAACCAAGAGTTTTTTGCAGCTTGGATTTCATTCATCAGGGCTCCTCTCTGATGTTCAAGCTCCTAAAGAGAGAAATCACTGAAGTTATATAAATGTTTTCTCTCTGCCAAAAAATCAGAGTACAGCTTTTCAGAATCCCCAGGCCTAGATAGCCATAGTTTTCTTCCCACAAAACCCAGGAGAGATTTAATTGGCTTCTTAATGCAAGAAAAAGTTTAGAGCTAAAAGAGTTACCACTAAAAAACAGAACCTGTGCTTTCTCTGAACAGTGAAATGAAACCTCATTTTATTTTCTTTTCCCCCTGGCAGTTTAGGTCCAAATTAGGTTTAGGTTACAATCTGAGATAACATGTTTAAAACTACAATAAAATAAGTGTGTGGATGGGTTGAGTTTTTACTGACAGTGTAAGCAGGAGTGAGGTCTAGCTCCAAACCTGCAGTGTCGAGAGCAGAAACGGTTACGGACCACTGGTGCAGTGCAGGATGGCGCCGTGGCAGGAGACAGCACTGGGTGAGGATTACTGGTGGAAAGGAAATGGGGACGGTCCGTCTGAAGCCAGGGCTGTTTTCCTAATTACGTTACCCTCCAATATGGAAAGGGATTTGGCAAAATCAGATAAAGATGAAAAGAAGCTCCAAAAGAAAGAATGTGTGTCAGCCAGTGTTCAACTGTCAGGGGAAGAATGGGGGAGGGGGTTGGCCTTCCACTTTCAGGATCAGCTGTCACAGTGACAAAGTTCAACGAGAAAGGACCTTGGCGAAAAAAATCTCAGGGTAAACTAACAATGCATACGCTTAAGTTCTCACAAGATATAATTTTAATTATCAAAATTTCATCTCAAACTATGCATTTGTTTATATCAGTGTTTAAAAATACTGACAGAAAATGCAACTATGCAGGACACATTTGTGGGCAGAAAGTGTATTCCTCATATATAGTAACATCTTAGGATTCTGAGCTAGATAGGTATATTCTAAAGTACTAGAATATCCTAGACCACGAACTGTTTATTTTTTCCCATGGCTCTTCTGTCCAATCACCGACCTGGATTTTGCACTTGGCCTCCACCAGCTGCAGTTTGGTCTGCGCCAGCTCCAGCTCCATCTCCCGCAGCTGCTTCTTCAGTGAGTCTTTCTCATCATCCGATTCAACCCTTGGGGCCTCTCTGGTTATGGTCGCTGGTTTCAAAGTGCCCTCCTTGCTGAAAATGTCACTGCAGTGCTTACATGCCATCATTTTACCCTGAAATATCCAACAGGGATAACCAACATCAAACTGTAGTTCATCGCATAAACCACTTCCTGAAGAATATGATAGCATTTTTTAGACACTGCTTGTTCATCAAACGCAGGCCCATTTCTGAAGGTAATTATTTTTCTTGTGCTGCAACCAAAATGGGTATAGCCAACACAAAACCCAACTATCAAGACAGGTGCTCCTTTGTCTTGAAGTATCTCTAGAGACCCTGGGAATAGAAAGTATTATAGCATCTCTCTGAAATCTGTCCTAGAAATTCGTGCTCCCATCACTCTTATTAGATGCCAAGCCGTGTGCCATATGCTCTACATGCAGGATCTCACTGAATCCCAGAACTCCTGCATGATTAGGTACTCTTATCACCCCCATTTTGTAAATGAAGAAACTCAGAGGTTAAGTAACTTCCTACTGTAGACTGAGGAAGGTCATTATGCCTAACCTAAATCTACTCTTGTGACGAAGTATATATCCTTTTGTTCAGTTTTAAGCAAAGATGATCATTATTGTTCAAAGTAATAAAAGTAACTCTGCCACATGCCCAACTGCCAATCAAGCACATGGCACTGAACAACAGCAACTATTTTCAAGACAACGGTGTCGTTGTTTTCTTAAAATATCTCCAAAAATACTTTAGAGAGAAAAGATATTACAGAATATTTCCGTTCTGATGTCCTACTGTATGACAAGCTCAACATGTCCATAACCATAACTCTATGCCTCTCTTCACACACACACAAAGCAACTCTCCCCACACTTTTGTGTCACTGTGCATATCTCTACCCTTTCGGCCTGAAGACTGTGGTGTCATCTTTTCATTAGCTTCTCCTTCGCTCCACATTCAGCTGGTCATTAAATTCTCCCTCTACATGTCCAAGCTCTCACTGTCCCAGGCCGGAATCCCTCAAAGTCACCTTCTTCGCCCCCACTGATTTCTTTCTCTTCCCATTCATAATGCACTCTTCAGATTCCTGCATGAATATAATTCATTAGACACTTAAGAGATATCTTATAACTCTCTTAAGAACTTATAAGAATAATTAGCCCAGTACTGGCACAAAACAGATACACAGCAAGTATTCATTATATATTTATTGTTGACTAAATAAAATGTTAAAGTGGTGGCTTGTGATCTGCGTCTTAAATGATTAAAAGTTTACCAAGGGGCCGGCCTGGTGGTGCAGCGGTTAAGTTTGCACGCTCCACTTCCGCGGCCCAAGGTTCGCCGGTCTGGATCCTGGGTGCGGACCTACTCACCACTTATCGAGCCATGCTGTGGTGGGCATCCCACATATAAAGTAGAGGAAGATGGGCACAGATGTAAGCTCTGGGCCAATCTTCCTCAGCTGGGCAAGCAGTTTTATTAGGCTGAACCAGTTGAAGGAATAGATTAATTTCACAAGAGGAAGGAGGACCTTTCAGCAGAGAGAACACCGTGTGCAAAGTCACTGCGCTTTCAGAGAACTGCGGGGAGTCTGAGATAGCTCAAGCAGAGAGAAAGTGATGCAAGTGAGAGGTACAAAGAAGACTTCTCTATGGCCATGTCGTAAAGGTCCTTAAGTATAATGCTGATTTTATCCTATAGAAAGTTCATTCATTCACGTCATCAAATCCGGTGCTACATGTTGGAGACAGAGCAATGAGCCTCGTGAAGCTGCAGTCTGGCAGTCAGGCTGCAGTACTAAGGTGTGGCAGAGACTGCAGATTCCCACCCAACATCCATCTTTCCTTCTTCCTAAGTAACAGAATCTTAATTTTGTTTGGGTTGGAAATATGCCCAATTAAAAGGCACCCTTTCCCAGACACCCTTAAAGCTAGGTGTAGTCATGAAATTCTGATATGTAAGCAGAAATGTGGACGGAACTTAAAAAGGCTACCTAGAGAGAGCTCACCCAGTTGGAAGTGGGCCCTTGTATCCTTGCATCTCTGTCTGCCCTAAAATTCTACCAGGGAATGTGGGCGTGATGGCAGAAACTCCAGTTGACAGGTTTGACTTTTAGATGTCCTTGAGAATGGAAGCCCTTGCTGAGGATGTGGGTCACTAATAACTGATGAGCTGAGATCACTGATGAAACCAAAGATCTTTCTAGTCCTAACTTCTTTTATATGAGATAATCAACATCTTTTGTGTTTAAGGCAATGTCATTTTGGGATTCCTATATGTGGCCAATCTAATTCTAAACAGATACACAGAGTGATATAGACAAATTTATATTTGGGGATGCTCATTCTCATTATAGTGCAGAGGATTAACTAGAGGGGGGTGGTGATGGAGGAAGGTTGTTATTGGAAGCTATTGCATCATACTAAGCGAGATGGAGAGGGCGCAGCACTGCAGAAAGAGGAGTACAGTGTATAGTATAATGGTAAGTGTGTTGGCTAATACAGACTGTAGAGTCTCACTCCTTGGGTTCAAATCCTAGCACTACTGCTTATCAGCTCTCTGACCTTGAGGAATTGAACTACCTGTTTTGGTAATCATTATCATTAACAAGAAGATATAATAGTACCTACCTTCTCAGGTAGTTGTGAGGCTTAATGGGATAATACATGTAAAGCCTTGGAACAGTACAAACAGTAAGTGTTTAATAAGTGTTAGTTGTCCTTTATTCTGGCTAAAAACAAGTTCAAATTCCTCTTCCTGAACATCACGGCCTTTCGTTAGGTAACTCCTACATATCTAATAGTTTCCTCTATTCTTAATACCTCTAATCACACCAGTCTCCTTAAGGAGATCCCGAAATGATCATTCTTATTTCTGAGTCTTGACTCACACTGTTTTTCCAGAGTGTCCTTTTTAAATCGTTCTAACTGAATTCTATCCATCCTGCTTTAGTCCAACGCAGGTCTAAACTGATCTTTGGTCTGTAGTTCTTATGATTTTGCTTTCTCCACAACTCTGATGGTCAGTGTCATCCAACTCAGCCCTTGCTCGTAAGCTTTTGAACTATTTCCTAAGTGTTTCATGTGCATATGTATGTAACTTATTCCTGTAGTAAAATTCTAGGCTCTTTGTCAGGTATAATTTCTATAAAAAACAAAAGTCTAATGGCTATGTACATAGTAGATGCTCAATAAAACTTTTATTGACTGATGAATATAAATCCTTGTTTCATTTATATTTCCACAAAGATTTTAGTTTAGGACAGTTAACCCTTTTATGCCAAGACACTTCATCAGCTGAGTTTTGGTCAGTGTGCCTTGAATGTACAAAGAATGATGAAGGCTAAGTAGGAAGGGAGGCAAAGGCAGACCAGAAAGGGCAGACAGGAACCCAAACTGTAGCAGGTTTGGGGAGGGAGACCACCAACTCTATACTCACTAATAACCTCAGACTGATGTTTTATAACATAAAAGAAGAAAAAGACACTTTTGGAATAAAAGTCAGAACAAGGTTCACATTTTCAATTCTTATGTCTCAGATTTTCAGATTATAATTTATAAAAATATATATTTATTGTGTGCCGAGTATTAAGCTAAGCACTTTACATACATTATCTTATTTAATCTTCAGAATGACCTGATGAGGCAGGTGCTGTTATCTGTATTTTACAGAATACAAAATAAAGCTTAGAGAGGTTAAATAACTTGTCCAACTTGTTAAATTATATGCTAAAGTGCCTAGAATGCATATATTTACTAGTGTTAAACCTGAATATATTCAAATAGAATTATGTCAGGTTTCTGTAACACTGGTCCCAAGAGTTGACTGTGCCACCATTGCTTCTTAAAAATACCAATCCATTTGGTTTACTGTCGTTTCTATAGAAAAAGCAATTGCTTTTTTCAGATAGTCAACATAAGTTTTACCACCAGGGGGCAGCATTTAGATAAATGCTACAGGGTTTCTTTAAAAACCTCTAAAAATTTGGTGGAAGAATCGGTTACCCAATACGTGTTTTCCAGCCAAGTTCTACACTGTCCATGGTGTTTACTGTTTGAGAGAGCAATGGGATGATCCTACTGGGTCGCAACGAACCCACATCAATTCAGCAGAGTTGACATGCAGGCTGCTGGGGGTTCCCAGGTTTTCACTTTCCAAGGCTCAGGGGCCTCTTGTGACAACGCTGAAATCCTACCTCCTTTGCTGTTACCTGCCTCTGACAGCCCATAAGATTTATGGGAACATAATCTTTCAGCTGGCAGGAAAGAAGGTCACACCCCAGTCAGAAGAGAGATACCAGTCTCCATAATTCCCAAATCCTTTAAAACAAGTGGGGCGGGTGGGTGTGATGTCCATCCAGCCTGTGGGGCATTGTCATATATTGTGATCTTTTTATCAAGTGCTCACTTGCAACTATGTGAATGTGGAAGAAACCATATCACAGAGCTCTTTCACTCTTCCTCACCTTTACCACTTCCAGCTCCTCCTTGCTGGCTGCTTGCTGTTTCTCCAGTCTGGTACTTAACTGCGAACAGATCTAAGGGAAAGAAAAGAGTTTCTTTACTAGAAAATATAAAGACTCTTGCAGCATGTGCACACAACTGTTTATCAACTCATATATTACTCTAGCATCTCTGATGCTAGAAGAAATTCTGTAAATGAGTAGCACTGCATATGCCAGTCGTTTCTGCAATGAGCAGGAGAAAGCCCAAAAGTGTTCCATGTGTAAAGCACATCTATCTTCATTAGTAGAAAAAACACATGGGGTAGATTTGATTACTTTCTCTCACCAGCCTTCGTGACAGGTTCCAGTGAATTCCTGTCCTCACTTTGGAATCTATCTATAGAATCTTTGCTGAGTATCTACTTTGTGCAAGGTACTATGCGGGAATCTGATGAAAAGAACTTTGAACCAGAAATGTCTTCTGTCTACAGCCACAGAAGAGTCTCTGTCTTCAACTACAAAAGTTTGCTTATGAAGTGGCAGAGTGAATAACACAAAGTTAAAATGACCAGAAAATAATACAGACTAAAACTCTTACCAAGTGGTTTGGCAACATAGCATAAAATGAAAAGCCTGGAAGTCCAACTTTACTACCTTCTAGCATTGTGTCCTTGGGCAAATTCACTAATCTTTCTAAGCCTCAGTTTCCTCATGACTGAAAAGTGCTGTGCTGTGATAATCAATGGAAGAAAATGTATGTGAAGGGTTTAATATAGCATCTGGCTGACAGTAAGTGCTCATTAAATAAAATCTCATTATTACTGAAATAAGGTGCTAACAAGTACTAGGAACAGGTAGAAATAAATGCTTTCAAAGCCAAAAAAAAAAAAAAAATACTGGGAAGTTCAACTCTTGTTTAACTTCAATGAAATAAGAATCTTTTATTTATTTATTTATTTTTAAAGATTTTATTTTTTTCCTTTTTCTCCCCAAAGCCCCCCGTACATAGTTGTATATTCTTTGTTGTGGGTCCTCCTAGTTGTGGCATGTGGGACGCCACCTCAGCGTGGTTTGATGAGCAGCGCCATGTCCGCGCCCAGGATTCGAACCAACGAAACACTGGGCCGCCTGCAGCGGAGCGTGCGAACTCAACCACTCGACCACGGGGCCAGCCCCAAGAATCTTTATTTTTAAAAAATTGAATAAAAAAGTTAGAGGATGTCAAATTTTAAAGCGTAATTTATACTAAAAACATAAAAGGTCTACGTCTATTACCAAAACAACATAAAAAAAATCCCAGTCTACTCCAAAATAGTTCTAGAGACCAGGGCCTGCTTGTTGAGTTCAGTCTCCAGTTTCTCCAGATTGCAGCCTGGAAACAATGAGTAGGATTGTACCGGCTGAAGTTAAAAAGAAGTGATCTTCCTAGTAATTTTGGCAAATCACATACTCTTTTAAATAAACCAAAACACTCTGAAATATAGCCAATAATAGCCAATTCCAACTAGACAATGCATTTAGATTATGTTGTTTTATGTCCTAATTATCTTCAAACAGATGGGTCCGTTGCCTTTTACATTACTTAAAGTGCTTGCCAGATAATATTCAAGAATAGTCCCAAAGATCTGACGAGTGCTGCATATGGGCCCATGGCCTAATGTGGTGATGAAAAAGCATTTGCAGTGATGCTAAGTTCCACGGCATATGATTAATGTCTACCCACCCCTTCTCCTAGTTACTCAAATTCAGAATCTCAAGAGTGCTTTCAATGTTTTCCCTTGTCTAGAAAAAATGACTGTCTTCTATGTCTCCCTCGTCTCCATTTTCATTACTATTTATTTCAGTTCGGGGCCCTCTTTTTTCTCACCTGGACTTTGCTGTTAGCCTCTTACTGGCCTGTGTCTTTGCCTGTGGATCTCTCCACTTGGTTCCACATTTCTCACTGGGATAGGGTAGTGCCAATGATATGTCCCTGTTCACGGCACTTTCTTGTTCAAACATCCCCACTACAAACGGCCTGAAACCTAAACTCCTCAGCCTATGCCTGAAGACCTTCCTTGAACTGGGCCCTGGCTCACCTTTGCTTCTCTGCTATACTCGAAACTCTTGCCAAACAAAACTATCTCTGTTCACTCTTGTACCTCCATCCCTTTGCACATGCTGTTCCCCCGTTCCACCGTTTCCATCTTCCCCTTCCCCATCTCCACATACCCAAATCTCACCGAGCCTGTGGAGCAAGCTCAAATCACCCCTTCTCCAGGAAGGGTTTCCTCACTTCCCATAAGTAATAAGTTCCCTGTCCTCTTATTTATACACAGATATTATCTCTCCATTATAAGATCAGCTTCTGGAGGAGAGAAATTGAATTAATCATCTTTTATTCCTCCAAAGTGTCAAGTGTCACATGGAGCAGGCATTAAATAAACATATGCTGATGTTCATAAAAGAGAGTCAGTCAGCTCTGAAGCCTTCTTTCTAAGAAAATCTTCCATGAAGGGGAGGAATCCTGATGGAAAGATGTTCATAATATACGAAGTGAACTAGTTCCAAAAAAAAGCAGGAACAATTTAATTACATTTTTATTTATAGAGCAACAATGCATATGCAGTATATTACAGTGATTATTTCTAGTTGACAAGATTAAGGGGCTTTTGTTTTCTTTGTGCTTTTCTGCACTTTCCTAATTTTCCACGAGGAACATAAATTTCATTTACAAGGAGAAAAACACGTTTAAAAAGAAAAAGTAAGCATCAGACTTCTAACAACTAAATGAAGCGGGAGACCCCAGGGAAATTCTTGGATAAGCAGGTGGCGTATGGTGCCTTAATTAATTCTGGAACATGGAACTTGAACAGACCATTCAGGACCTCTCAGCAGTGAGAGAAGTCCTTGCCATTACCCAGCATGACCAGCAGGGACAGGAAGACACGACTGGAGCTGGAATGAGGGCTTTCTGGGACCACGCTGGTGAGGAGGTGAGAAACATCCTCCAGGAGAGCAGCCCTCCATTAAAAGATCATTTTAACGTTCACAACAGGAAGTTTCCTGCTAGCACTGGCATGCACTGGGTAAAGCCACATGGCCATGGGGGAAAAAGAGCTCCCACCTTCTGTAGTGTGACAGCAAAGGACACACTGATCCCCTAGCTATTGCCATTTAATACAGTCACTAAATGTTAGTCCTCGGCAAAGAGGTAGATATCACTAGTGTGGTTTACTGGCAATCAGCTTCTGAGAAGGGCAGAGACAGGGTCCCAATGGTAACAACAAGGGTTCCTCTTTCTCTAAAACTACCAAACACCATGAACAACCAACAGACTGTTCTGCTCAATTAAACCTTGCACATCGTCAGCAAACATGTCCACTACTGCCCATTTCAGATGAGAAAGTAAGCCATCAAATCTAATGAATGCAATGCAGTCATTGTTCTGGACACTCGAAAAACAAAAATGTCTTTTTCCCAAAGAAAAACAACAGAAATAATTACTTTTACAGCAACAAAAACCACAGTGGCACATTACCTGTTTATACTCGGCAATGATAGCTGTCGTCTTCTTTATTTCATATTCCGCCTTCTCTAGCTGTTTCCTGAAGACTTCTTTCAGCTAGAAAGAGTGAGAATGAGAACATCAAGATTCAGTCAAAATCTTACTAAATTGCCACAAACATCTATATTCAAGTCTGCCTGAGCCACAGTCAACAAGGTTAACACGATAACTACATAAATTTTCCTTACTAAAGTTGCATCTTGATCATTTGAAAACCTAATCATCTCCAGAGACACAGAAATCTTACCTTCTTTCATGTAATATATAAGACATATGAGCAATCCTATTATAAAATTGCTTACGCTCACAACTTGCTTTATGAATATATTGTTAAATAAGCGTCAAATCAGAAGCTATCTTTATCCTTATGAGGGTCTAAAACAAACACCCAGGTAACATTGCATGTATTCTTGATGCTATAAAGTAATTACTGAAAGAACATTCAGGCCTTCCTCCTCACAGTCCCCCACAATCAATGCTGCTGCCTCTCTGGAGGGAGGAACATGGGGTTTTGGAACTGGAGTCAGAAAAGGATGGAGGAAGATAAGAATTGAGGCAAGGGATTCGGGAACTAAGGAAACGTTTAGAAGAAGCTAAAGTGACACATAATGCGACTTGTGACAGTCGCAGAAATACTAAATTATGAATGCTAAACTTAAAACCACAGTTATTTTTGTAGCCCAGCAGCTCTAGAATTCTAGGTATAGTGGAAGGGTAAGGAAATGAAAAAGCTCAGGTGCCACCAGATAAAAAGGAAAAAAATTCAATTCTTCCAAGTTGTTGACCAAACAGATAAAAAACAATTCTGGTTAATCTTTAAGTACTTAGTCAGAAAAAAACAGATGAATTCTGCATTGCACATCTCAAATCATAAATGGGATATACTCTTTACTTGCAAATTCACAAATTATTGCAATTTGTAATTGGACTTACCTTTAGAAGATTTCTAAATTTCTTTATAGTTGGTAAATTCTAAAATTCTAAAAGCAATTTCTAGGTTATACTGATTCAAATCTAGTTGTTCCTATTAGCCTCTATTCTCTATCTTGCATAAGTTAAGGACAGAAACCATAGTTGTTCCTATTAGCCTCTATTCTCTATCTTGCATAAGTTAAGGACAGAAACCATACCCTTCTCCCCATCTGCAATAAGGCCCCATTGCTTTGAACTTTGAGGCTTTGAACAAGTGTTCATCTCTCTAAGCCACAGCTTCCTCATCTGACAAATGAGGAGAATAATCTGGATCTCACAAGAGTACTATAACAATGAAAACAGGACACACACACACACATACACACACACACGAAGGGAAGAAACATGGATTAAATACATTTGCTAATAGCTTCATTCTTTATGTAAAGTACTGAAGTGGGCCTAAAAAAGGCAGGAGGTAAAGGGAAAAACAGAACCCATCAAAAGGCCTAGATCAAACTGGATAATCAGCCCCTGAAAAATTTTGAGAACATAAAAAAAATCTTGGTCCATAGTAATTGTTCAAGACTCATTTCATCATTTTCAAAAAAAAAAAAACAACCCCAAAACATGGAAGACTTTTTATAAACAATACATCCCTTCATGAGTAACTTTACCAGAACTTTTTCTGGTTGCTTGGATGTAGGTTTTTGAAATGCTTTGCGGTCTGTTTTACATTTAGCATTATCCATGTCTCAGAATAAAACTCATTAAAATAAACGAGTTAATCCTAACTGGCTGGGACGGACAGGGATGGAGAACACGGTGAAACACTCTGCTCTTCCTTAGGGAAGTGGGAAGCTCTGACTCCTGGGGCAAGAGGCCCCTCCTATGACCTATCTGGATCCTTTGCAAAGGTGGTGTCTTCCGGTGATTGGCCTCGCAACTCACCTGAAGATGGTAAAGTGCTAACTTCAAGGCCGATTCCTAAAGGGTTTCTTTTCACTCCCCCAGGGAATAAGGTTCCGCCAGGAACACTGGTGCTCCCTCTTCTAAGGCGTGAATCAGGAAAATTAAGCGTGACTGACTGAGGCAACTCCCAGCAGAGATCTCTGCAGGCCTTCAGGTTAACAATCCTCATAAACTACTTCAGAGAAGTCAATTATCTTGGAGATACAACACGAAATTTGCAGATTTGTCAGAGCTCTTGGATCATGATTCCAAGTTACTAAACTTAGAGAAAACTTAACACTCTTGCTAGACATCTCAGTAAAGGCAAATTCCTAAAAGCTGTTCAAGGGTGGAAATGTGCCTCCTCTTCTAACACCCTTCAAAAGAAATGTCGAGCCTCGATGCTACTCACATGCACTGTTTCAACAGTGCTCTTGATCTAAAATAAATTTAATGTTACTTCTTGTTTATAGTATTAATCAACTCCACATACCAACATCCCCGTGTAAAGGGAAGCCGGCCCACGCCTTTTACCTGAGCAGTCTCTTCCTCTTGCTTCCTCTTCTCTTCTTCAGTCTCCACCAGCTTCTGTTTGGTCAAGAGGAGCTCCTTATTCAACACGTCTGCCTTGTCTTCTGCCTGCAAATCAGAGCGCATCACAGTCACACAGAAGGTGAAGAAAGTCTGTGTACTTTCTCCAGTCTCCACTGATTCTTCTTCCAACATTGCTGCAAGCCATTCTTTCCCCTCCGAGCTCACCCAGAGGGTGGCTGCTGTCACTGAGTGCAAGTGAAATATTATCATATTTCTGGCTCATATTATCTCTGATCCTCATGAGAATAATTATTTCAGATAATGACAGTGAGGTTTGGAGAGATCAAATGACCTGACTGGGACACACCTCTAATGTCACAGCCATGATCTGGATTCAGATTTTGAATGGCATCAAAGCCCATGCTCTTGCTCAATGCTTTATTTATTTATTTTTATTGGGGTCACATTGGTTTATAATATTATATCAATTTCAGGTGTACATTATTATATTTCTGCTTCTATATAGACCATATCGTGTTTACCACCAAAAGTCTAGCTTCCATCCATCACTGTATACATGTGCCCCTTTACCCCTTTCGTCCTTCCATCACTCCCTTCCCCTCTGGTAACTACCAATCTATTTTCTGTATCTATGTGTTTGTTTTTGTTGTCTCCATGCTTGTCACAACAGCACTCACTCTGAGACTGTGTGGATGGATTGCGTGAGGGGTGGAGCCTCACAGAGAAGCTTCTAGCTGGAGAAGCAAGGGAGTGGATTCAGAGAGGATGAGCCGACGGGCTGATCCATGGATAACAGTTAAGTGAGAAAATTCAAAGACCAGCTCAGGTAAACTGGCCCATCAGGCTACTCACACAGGACAGTGAGTCTAGTCAGGAGAAATTAAGACCAAAAACCCATGACAGCGATAGCCCTGAAGGAAACTGATGTAGAGACCAGGAATCCAGACGGAAAAGACAATTTTTCTAGAATGGCCAAGAAAAGCTCAGAGACCATACTCTGGTCTTGGATACAGAGCCAAAATTAACTACGAAAGCACTGTGTGTCTATTTAACTTCGTAAACAAGTGTCTATTTTACACTTTAGGGCACTTACTTCACCCTTTAGGTCTCAGCTCAAGTTTACATCTGCTGGGAAGCGTGGCCTGAACCCCGTCCCACACACCCTCATCTCAATCAGTTCCTCTGTTTAACTCTCTCATATTTCCCTTGACAGTACTTAAAGTACAATCTGTAGTAACAAATTACATGTGTGATTTATGTTTCTTGCCCACTAGACTTTAAGCTCTGGGAGGCAGGAACTGTTTCTCTTTTGCTCGTCACCATATCCCCAGCACCTAGCCCAGTACCAGGTCCAGAGCAGGTACTCCACAGTATGTGATGCACGAACGCATGTGGCTCTCTAAGGCACTGCAGAAGTGGACTGTGTGGAGTGGACGTGGCAGAGGGCCACTGGATGAGTTCAGCAGAGAAAACCACAGACGTAGAGGAGAGGCAGCTATTTGAAGAAGCTACCCCTGGCTGACAGCAGTGAAACGTTATCCAAGTCATCATGCAAACTGGCCAGGTGGCCTCTGTCTGTGTTTTGCCATATCTCCCACGTGTCCAGATGGCCAGCAGCACAGTCTGCTCTGTCCTGGCAGAGGAACTGCATTGCAGCCTCTCTGTTCGCACTGCCTTACGGTTCCTGACACCCCATATCCCAGTGGTTATAGCTCTGTTTTCAGTTGATCTGGAACTGTTGGGTAGTTAAAGTGAAAAGGTCCCTTTTAAAGACTCTAAAATTTGTTCTGATACATTAGATTTTAGGGGGGAAATCGATACAGCAAAAGAATATCCTAAAATTAGAGGTGGGCCTCAAAAAATGCAACATTTACGTTGCAAGCTAAGTTTTCATAAATTATAAGATGCCTGGTGTTAAGTATGGAAATTGGGGATCCTAGAGCTCACGCCAGACGACTGAGGTTCCCCACCAAGCAGGACGACCCTCTGCAGAGTCTCTGACGGAGGGTCACAGAGTGGCGAACCAAGGGCAGCTGTGCTGATCACTGTAGTGTTCTTGAAACTCTAACCAAACCCACCTCCCTGCCACTGCAGCCCCCTGTTCAAGGCCTACCCTGGCATATCCGGGTGGCAGCCCTGCCAATAAAGGAGCCTGCAATGTAACCTCCCCTTACAGTACCCTCAGAAACCTCCATTTGGTGAAGAGAAGAGCCCCTTTAGAATATACATCACGACACTCTGAAATAAGTGTTTTCTAAGTTAGGCTTCTTAGAGAGAGATACACCCAAAATTTTAGCCTTTTGTAAACTTCTGAATAGTCAATGCTATCCTGACATTCAGTAACAAGTTTCTTAAATTCTTCAGTGTATCTAGACATTTTATTGTTTAGGAAATGTCTGTGAGGAAAGGTAAAATAAAAAAGTACTTCTCTGAGGAAATTTTTAATAAACATCTAAATATTTATGATGAGAAGACCTATTATTTTTATTTACACATTTCTGCTGCACATTCTTCACTAGGCCAAGGCGAGGCAAGCTCCCTCTATCTCTGCTGTTATCAGATCTGACATCTGCAGAAACTGCTGTGGCTCCTTCACGGGAGGAGTTCCAGAGTTTTCCAAGGAGCTTCAGCCAAAGTTTCTCCTCCATGTGATACAGTGAAATGGGAGTGATTCTTCTGCTCACCACAACAGGACCAGATCTGAAACAACTTGGTTCTCCCTCTAAAAATGGTCTTCTGGGTCTTTGTATAGCCAACCTCTATACCTCACTTAAGTAGAAATCATCTTTGATGTCAAATGAATCTCTAGGAACGTAACAATAAAGACAGATACTCAAATTCTATCTTTGAACCCAAATTATAAAACCTTCACCACGATTTGATAAGACTGAGTGAACCACTGTCATTCTAGTCTTCTAATCACTTACCAACATCTTATAATACCTTACTGATGCTGCAACTTCTAATTCCTATTGAATGCTTCTCTGACATTTACATGAGAGAAACAAGCACCGCGATGTGTGATTTAATCATGAACTGACCTATAACCTGATCAAAAGGCTCAGCTCTAACATCATGGATGAGGACATTCCAGAAAGAACTAGCCAAGCCAGTTGTTCAATTTAAAACAAAAGAATCTGCCACATACTACATGTAGCTTCTGGTCCCACACAGAACTTGCTGTGGTTAGAAGGGAGGTAGGCACAGGCTTCAGTGGGAAAGTACTGGTTGTGTTTCTTCCTTCTGTTCCATGGGAACAAGAAAGGACAGGAAGGGCCTGAAAGCAGGTAGCAACAGAAACTGAAATGGAGATGTTGTATCTTTTTTCATTTCTAATCACTGAGAAGTCCTTATTTAAGGAGTCTGAGGGAGGGCGAGTTGTTAAAAGAGATGGGTCTGTCAGAGAGAAAACTTAAGAGACTTTGATGCCCAGGAAGCCTGAAGCCAGCACCAAAATGACAGGGTAAGGAATATTTTTTAAAAGTACCTAACTGCATAAAATTATTGTTTGTTTTCTTCACATATTGTCTCAAATACAATCTGCTTTCAGGTTTGTTTAATGTTTGCCAAAGTTCTGCTATTTTAATTAAAAGATCTGATTTTGATAAAATAGGAATGGAAAAGTACTGGGCACACTAGGCGAAGGCAGGCAAACCAGCACTTCCACTGGCAGGCTAACGCCCGTCACCGAGCCCAAAGGGCAAGACAGCGAAACTGCAGGGCCAGCGTTTTGATGTGCAAATAAGCCCCACTCAGGCAGAAAGTGCAAAATCAGATGTTAGGAGGATGAAATAGCATGAATTGCATGAAATAGCAATTTTTATTCTTTCTTCTCCATAATAGGCTTCAAAAGGCAGGGGCCAGGTCTTATTTACTTTTTAAAAAAGAGACAGAGAGGTAGGAAGGGAGGAAATAAGAGAGAGAAGGAATAAAAGAAAGAATGAAGGAATCTTTTCTTCAGGGACTAATTTAGCATCCACATGAGGTAGCCAGAGACTCAAAAATACATTATCTCAGGAGTACCCTTGGAGCAGTCATTCCAGACTGACCCACTAAATGGATTTTCTTGGTGGTGAAACAATTTTTTTAAATAATATATTTTTGGGGGCTGGCCCTGTGGCCAAGTGGTTAAGTTTGTGTGCTCCGCTGCAGGCAGTCCAGGGTTTCGTTGGTTCGAAGCCTGGGCGCGGACATGCCACTGCTCATCAAACCACGCTGAGGCAGCGTCCCACATGCCACAACTAGAAGGACCCACAACGAAGAATATACAACTATGTACTGGGGGGCTTTGGGGAGAAAAAAGGAAAAAAAGAAAATCTTTATTAAAAAAATAATAATAATAAAAAATAATATATTTTCGCTGATTATTAAAAAGCTATAATGCACATTATTACTTAACCAAGGGTAGTTATTAAAAGTCTTCTTATAAAAGATAAATAATTGAAAAAATTAAAAGTATAAAGATGAATATAAAAATTAGATTTATACTTATCACCCAGAGACATCTAGTAGTAACATTTTGATGTATTTCCTGGTGGCTTTTTTCCTGTGGAGGTATAGTCTAGCCTCCCTTCCTACATGATGGCCCTAGGCCAGCCATATCCCTTGCAGCTTAGACACAAACATTATATACAGATAAACTTACTGTTTAAAAAAATTATTATATCATTATCTTCCCTTTGTTTTTAAAAACTATTCCAAAAGGACATTTTACAGTACACTTTCATTCTCCCCTTCTATTGGACACATACATCACATTTCTATTTTTTAGTACACTGCAGTAAACAACCTTGTATATATATTTTTGACCAAATCTCTATTTTTTTAGGATAGCTTTCCAAGTCAGACAATATATATGTCAGTTTTCTCATTTATAAAATGGAGGATTAAAATAATACCTGCTTAATGGAGTCATTAGGAAGATTAAATGAGATAAAGCTTAAAAATTGCTAAATATTGTGCTTGGTGTATAGTAGGTACTCAGCAAATGTTTAATTTTATTTTTTAGACCTCTTAAAGGCTTGATATATATTACCGAATACGTTTCCCACAGAACTTTCAATTTACAACCCTTCCAGCTTATTTCACTGCATCCCTACCAAGTCCAACTGCTTAAAACTTTTTCATTTAGTTTGCCATCTTAAGAAAACTACTAATGGATAAAAGATTCAAAATGGCAGAGTCAAGGCCGTCTGGAAAGCTAATAAGGAACCAAGAATTTCAGGATAATAATGACTCATCAGTATAGTCTCATTAATACAAAAATGTACAAGAGCTGAGTTTAGGCTGGGTGTGGCTCTGACTCTCTGAGTCACAAGTTTTTCATACTGCCTCTAACAACTCCCAAATAGGCTGCCTGAGTGGGGTTTGTGGTTAAAAGGGCCACCCCCTACCCCACCCCTCTGCCCAACTGGGCTGCTTTTTCTACCTTTCACATCCTGTGTCCCAAGCTGCAGAGTTTTTGTTTTATTTTCAAACTCCATTTAGTGTTGACTCCTTCAGTTTCCTCCTCTCCCCCTTTAGCACGATTTTCCTTAACAGTGATCTCCTATGTTACTGTGATTAAAACTTTTTTTTTGGTGAGGAGGATTGGCCCTAGCTAACATCTGTTGCCAATCTTCCTCTATTTTGTATGTGGGATGCTGCCACAGCATGGCTTGGTGAGTGGTGTGTAGGTCTGTGCCTGGGATCCAAACCTATGAACCCCAGGCCACCAAAGTGGAGTGAGTGAATTTAACCGCTATGCCACTGGGCCAGCCCCATGTGGTCAAAACTTTTGAGCTGCAAAATTAGCTGTTTATATGGGAAAAAGGAGCTGTGGCAGGGATTATCTTTAAACATTTAAAAAATTCCTTCAATTTTAAACATTCAATCATTTATATTAATGCATTTGTATTTTAAATATTGTCAATGCATAGTTAGAGCACAGATTCAACAGTCTGTCTCAATTTTTCCGACACTGAACCATTTGTTGGGAATATTCACTTTTTAAAAGTCAGAAAATAGAGTGACAATTTTAAATCTGCACAAGACTCTCTCCACACTGCCAATTATCTCCAAAGACACCAGCAATAGAAAACAGGAAGTCCTCAGGCTATCAGTACTCTTGGAAAGAAGGAGGGAAATTAAACAATTTAAGGTCTTCCTAGCAATAGCTAAGGTTTATTGAACACATACAATTGTAGTGCTGTATGTTATTTAACTCTCACATCATCCCTAGGAGGTAAAAACTGTTTCACACCTACAGGCAGGTTAAGAACTGCCCAGGGTCACAGGGTTAGTGAGTGGCCATGCCAGGATTCACATGCAGGCTGTCTTGGCTCTTAGCCACTAGGATGCCCGTCACCTCAACAATATACGTATCCTAATGTACATACTTCATATAAAATCTTCACATTTATTGTAGACGCAAATACTTTTTGGAACAAAAAGTATAAGTGCCTACCACTGTTAGAGGGGTAGTGGTATACTTTTGACGACTGATATTCTCAAGTAATTATGCTGGCAGCCCTTGGTTTGGGAAAATACAGATTAAGAGAAGAGACACCAGAGAAGTTTAGAGGTATAAAAGGAAGAATGTCACACGTGCTGTTTGGAAATGACCCACACTTGTCTCAAAGGCTTCTGTTTTCTCCCCTCTCCAATTCGCAAGAACAGTCCCCTCCCACCTGCCACCCATCCGTTCATCCATCCAGAAGTTCACTCAGAGTCAAGTACAGAGCAAGCCCCAGGGGGACTGCAGTGAAAGCAGCTTGGTCCTTGCCCTTGAAGAGGCCATCACAGTCCTATCAAGTTTACCTGATCCAAGTCATTCCGTAGAGCAATTTTGCTGGTTACAAGTTCATGGGCAAGGTCATCATTCTCTTGTTCCAACCTCATGCTGGCCTCCTGTAATCTCCGGTTCTCCCTCTGCAGAAAAAGATCAACAGCCAGAAGCTGGCATTAGTGCGTGGATGGACTAACAAAACAAACAGAATTGGTGAGGAGAAACAAGCAACAACAACAAAGTGAACTTTTGAAGGTGTAAAAAGGAGAAGGTGCAAGTGGCACAGGAAGGCAGGACTGCTGTCTGGAAACAACGGTGAGTTAAGCTGGCAGTGCGGATGCGGTACTCCACCCCGTGAAACTTACAACTGTCCCTTCCACCCTCCAGACAAGACTTCATTTTAACAACTGGGCCACAAAGAGCAAAATTTCCAAACATACCCCCAATCCTGTGAGGTTTTCATACAGACCTAAAACACAGACACAGGCAATTCTTTGTTTGAAACATGCACAATAATCCCACCCTTGACCTCAAAGGAAACTGCAAGACACGGCAGGGATGAAATGGGGGGAAAACACTAGACATTTCTTCAAATTGTTTTCCCAATATCTTTAAATTATTTGAGTATATTAAAGAGCCCTAAATCAAGAATCAGTATACATGGGTTCAAGACTTTGCTATCAACTGACATTTTCATTTTTTGGGTAGGAACATATTTACTTTTCTGAACACCAATTTTTGTGTTAGTAAGGACAATGGTCCTGATGATAATGTCTCTAAACGTATGTTTGGTTTTTTTTTAAACTTAAGATTAAAAGATTCTGGGTAAAATACATTAATGAGTTTTTTTTCCCCTTGAATTTCCAGGAAAAATCTGAAACAAAGTTTCAAAGAACCAAGTCACTAATTCCTATGAAGTAAGGTCTCCCCTTAGCTAGCCATTACAAACTGTGCACATTCACATCTATTGTCAGAATAGCAATTTGGTGTCTTCCATTCGAAAGTATCAAAAGTGCTTTCTTTGCTACTGTTAATAGTTACAGGAGATTCAAAAGAAGCTGACAGGAAAGACATCAATGTGATGAGACCTTCCTGTTTTTCAGATTCATACTCCTAATAGTCTTTATGCAAGGGTGGCAAAAACTCAGACAAAGCAGTGTTGCACGACCAGACGACAAACGTATGCCCCGGAAGACGGTGTATTATAACACGGTGGGAGGGGTGAAGTGAATTTTTTCTTCTTTTTTTTTAAAGAAGGACTGAGAAGCAGGCGGTAAGGGCAAAGCCTAAGGCTTTCATGGAGGCAAAGGACCCAAAACCAGGGCCAGTCGGGAAGCTAATGGACGAACATGCACTTTGACTATAACCAGCCACCAGGGTCCATTTCTGTCTTTTCTTTTGGAAAAGGTAGACTGGGAGAGCTAGAGAAACATTTTTGAAAAAGGTATCTACTAAAAAAGATAAAAACAAACCAAAATCACTTAGGTACTTTTAAACAAATTCATGATAGAATTCCATGCAGTGTTAAAATATAAATGACAAATCTCTAACGACAGAAGAAATGCTTATGCTACCTTACAGAGAAAAAAAGACAAGTAACTGGAAAATCTCATTTTCATAACAACATGAATAACATTAACTGTGAGTAGTGGGTTTTTATTGTTGTCTGTGCTTTTAAAATGTTTTCAAGATTTCTACAATAAATATATAATACATGTATTTAAAAAAGTCTAAGAAGTCATTTAAAAAATAAAAAGTAATTCAGAATTTCAATTCCATTGGAAAGGATAAAATGCCAAAACAAGAAATTTTTTCAAGTCCACTCCTGTTATAGGCTCACATTCCACACGAAACCATACTGGATCGTCCTTGGTGGCCAGTATACACTGTAGCCCCTCAAAAGTGCCACCTTGCCAGGAACTCTTTCCCAAGAGATTCCTGAAAAGACAGCATACATATTTGTAGGAGCAAACTGTACTCATCAAATTTTGTCTGTCCCCTTGATACACAGAAGTTCCAGCCTCCCACAGAAGCATAAAAAAAAAAAAGGAGACTAAAATATAAAAAAAAGCCACGGTGCCTACAGCTGAATCTTTCAATCTTTGCTGAAATATCCAAATTCTAGCAGGGGCTGGAGAATTAGTCGTTCATTCTGATATATCTTACTATTACCCCTTTTTGTGCAAACAACTTACATACTTGTTGAAAACTTAGGCTAAAAAAAAGTTCCAGAAACTTTTCCAAAAAATTTCCTCCTTGCCAAGAACAAGCAGCAATAGCCAGCACAATTTCATCACATTGTTTCACAATGCAGACTGCCTAGATAGGGAAGAGATTTTTCTCATTTCTCGATAAATCTCTTCAAAAGAGACCATGATAAGACTACTCCAATACCTGTTCCTGAGTTATGTCCTATTTCTACTGAAATTGTACTTGCAGGACTCCAGACTACAAAAGCTCCCTCAACTATTTATTTACATTAATTTGGCACAAGTGAAAATATTGCAGCTACCAGTTTTTCAGGTTACAGTGACAAAGGCTTAGAATCGAGTTAAAGTAACCTCCAGATAAAGTCACATGATGCTCGTGGAAAAGCACTCTGTTAAAAGTATTTAAAAAACACAACAGGTAGCTCTTCACTATTCATTAGATAAATGTCTGATGGGTTATATTATATAAGAAAGAGATGTGAGCTCGGCTGAAATTCTGATTAGTAACTTCCCATTACGATGCTATTGCAACTTGAACCCTTCCTTATAGACACACAGCTCAGGGGATAGGGGGGTGGAGCAGGAAAGATTTGGGAGAAATTATGAGTGTCTGAGGGTCCCTTACAAGCAGAATAGCCTAGGGGGCATGCCTACTGGCTTTTGCTTTAGCAAGAAGCTTCAGTTCGGTGTCTGCAAAGCAAGCAGCACAGTGGAAGTGAGACTCCTGCTCTGCACTCACAGACACGTGGGAAAGCAAGCTACGGGGTCGAAAATGCAGTATCGTCCTCCAAGCATGAACCCGAGGGCAGCGAGGGGTCCTCGGGAGTCCTCCGGTGCTACCGGGTGCCACAGTGAGGCACTGCTACTGAGATGGGGATTTTCTATGAAGAAGAACCTGCCCGCACTCACCAAGGGTTAATGAGAGATGACATTACCTGGCTGTCTTTTCCAGCCTTTCTTGAGGAGCCAAAACTGTTTTTAGAACTGACTGATTCAAGAAAAAGTTTGCCTTTATGCTCGAATGGGGAAGAAAGTTTAGCTTTGCTGGGCTTGGGAAAGGGAGTAACCTTGCTTGGTTCATTTTGAAATGTTGGCAAGGGCTGCCCACTGAGACAGACCTGAAGCCAGCCCCGTTAAGTTCAGTCAGTCCAGACTCACATGCTGTACGTCTGCACAAGCAGATGTGCTGAATGCTCAGAGCCCATAAACAAAACAGGCAAATCGCTTCCCTCGCCTTTCAGAAAAGACTACAGGAGACCATGCTTACATAACCCTTAAAACTCACATCACACTGTTTGAAACATCCACCATCTCACACAATTGACACCATTTGAACAAAAAGCAGACAACTTTCCTCGTTACTTCCCTCCCCTCTTGCATAGGAGACGTGCAGCTGGGAAAGCTTGGTTAGTAACTTTCGGGAGGAGGATACTGCATTTTTCAGAAAGACAGACGCTGATAGTACAGACACACATAGATAAAAAACTTACCTCCTCAAAAGTCATAGACCAACTACCGTTTTCAATCATAGGTACAAAGACAATTGAAAAAAAAAAAGAATATCCAATGAAATTGCACACCTACTAATACATTTAGGAAATGGCAATAACAAAAACAGACACTTATTAATGCTATTTTGTTTGTCCTTAAAGTGTCATAAACTCTAAGTTCTCTCTATGACTGCAAACATTTGATGGAAAAAATATACTTGAGGCAGCCAGTGGGCAAGTCTCAACTCAGGAAGACTGACTGATACACTAAACTCCTCCCTCTCCACACTGCTATTTGCAGTTTGCATGACTAACGAAAACGCTGTATGTGGAACTGTTTGCAACTATGGTGAGTTGTTTATACAGTGTTATTAAAGCTGGGTGGAAGGAACTTCCTTCTATGACAAGGTCGGAAAGCTTGCAAAAGAGTTCATCTTCAGACAACAGGATGAAATTGCTGGGCAGGGGAACGTGAAAGAAGGACCGATCCCAGGTCTCCTCCCTGTCTGGGGACTGAAGTTTGGGTGAAGCAGTGCGAGCGATGGTGAACGTCATTTTTCCCAAGATGAGAAAACAGACAAATGTGAACTGGCAATCAAAAGAAAATACACTAAGCCTTTCAGGAAAAAATGATGGGGAAGCAGGCGGCTTTAGAAACTCTAGCTCGGTATTTTGGGTGTGTTGTCTGCTGCTCTAACGAATTCTTGGCACACATTTTTAAAGACATTTAGGGGTCAGGAGAAAATGTCTTCTTAAAAGATACAGTGCAATTTCATCAGCAACAACACTCAACTCTCACATATTTTCTTTTGGATACCTCTTTCAAACGAGTTGATAATCATCATATTCAAATTTTATCAGCTTTTTGACATTCAAAGAAATGTTTAAATGTCGATATTGTCTATAAATGAAGATTTGAGAAAGAAAACCTGGATATTTGAAATCATTTGATGCTCTTCCTTTACCCAACATATCCAATTTTATCTTTCCAGTGGAAATTTAAAAATTTTAAATGTCAAACTAAAAACAAAATCTAGTCAGTGATAACTAACTGGCAGTTGGTAAACCAGACTGCATTTCTTTTAGCTCTTAAAAAGCAATCTTAGATTATACTCTAGCACAGGGGTCAGCAAACTTTTAATGAAAATGCCCAGACAGTAAACATTTCAGGCCTTGCAGGCCATATGGTCTTTGTTGAGACTACTCAGCTCTGTCATTGGTTGTGCAAAAGCAGTCACAGGCAATAAGTAAACAAATGGGTGTGGCTGTGTTCCAATAAACTTTATTTACAAAAACAGGCAGTGGGCTAGATTTGGCCCACAATTTGCAGATCTCTACTCTACTCTAGCATACAAATCAAATTTTGAAAAAGCAAATGGGTTACAGATGATGTAGAAATGTATGAGTGTGACATCATTTTCTCAGTAATATTACTTTAAAGGAAATAAAACTTAGTAGAAATTGAAGGAAATTTTTGGAGAATTAATTCTGAAGATTATCAATAAACACACTTAGAAATTCTTAATATACATAACATTTACAGCTCCAGTGTAAAGTCTAGCTCAATCGGCAGACAAGCATCATCAGACACCACCTGCTCCTTCTTAGCTAAGTTGCTCAACAGGCCTCAAGAGGGCTGAGGCTTGCATCTTCCATTGTCCTACAACGATGAATTCATCGGTGATCCAAGCTCGCAAAGGAAGAGTAGCAGCCTTCTGAAGTTTACCATGAAGTTATCACACGCAGGTAGAAACCATCCTCTCGACTCTCACCATTCATTAAAAGCACGTTATTTCATAACAAAAATATTTCCAAAAGCAAACAACAGTCTTCGTGATGTGGAAAAATAATAAAATATAAATGTATTTTCACTGGTAGAAAAACATTTTTCAAAGATGGATTCACTTATCTTGAGTTGTTTGAGTAAGGAAGGGCCCAACACAGTAACAAAAGGGAAACCTTTTATTATTTTTTTTTCCAGGTAAGAAGGTTAGCATAACTTAAACTTCACGTGTCAAGTTAAAAATAAAATGTGATAATTACTCTAATTTATTTTATTAGATATGTAAGGAAGGCAAATAATACAAGTACAATTAAGCTTTACTTCAAATATTTTGCTTGTATTGTTTTTACTACATATAATTAAACAGCTTAATCTTAAATTACATGCAGGGACAACTGCTCTATGAAAATTAGTATGTGCAAGAAAAACTCTTTGTAGGCTTAGAGGAATCATCTTTTTTCTGCTTGAATTACATTTTGATTAAAAAAATTACTATGTCTAACCTCAAGAAGGAAGTTAAACATTGTAAATTTAATTATACTGAACATGGATAAGATACTACAATTAGAAATTAAGTATTTATAATACTCTTTGTGTCCCAAACCCAAGAGAGTTTAAGCATTCTTGAGTCTTTCTAGGATTTGCCCATCTTGGACAGGTAATAACATAACCTTCGTTATGCTTTGGGAGATTCGCTGAATTTAATTAATTAGCTGTGCTTTTTAAAGCTTAACCTACATTTGTGCAAGTAGTCCTTTAATTAAACAAGAGAAGCACGTCATCTTCTAGAGACAAATGAAGACTGCAGTTCTTTAAAAAAGTGCCATCGATAGATTACATCACTAGAATATTAACTCTCCCCAAATGGAAACAATTCATCTCTTTAAAATAGAAAGTAACATTTTAATTTCTGAAATTGGCAACTGCTTATTAGGTGCTTGGCTAATTTTTTAAATGTACGAAAGCAGCTACACATATGCACGAATGTTTGTTTTCTGCGGACTTGTATGAAACTGAAAATGTACATAATGTATTTCTACCAACAAATCTTTATCCTGCATTTTACTTCATTGAAATCAATAAATAAATTTACAAACCAAAATATAAGAGTAAATAAATACTACTATACAAATTTGGCCAGGTAAAACTGAAGGACGATAAAAGAGGCTTAGAATAAATATTCTATATTCTTCTTCCAATAAAATTTCCTTGGTATTTCTTGCAATCTAGTCATGTAGATAAACAGGAGTATACCAAAGGCTGTAAGCAGTCATGCCAGAGCTTGCTGAGTTTCAAATACAACCGATGCCAAAACCAGGTAGCATAGCCAGTGTGAGTACATGTGTATTACCTACTTGAATATGCTTATGTCTGTGTGTGTGTGTGTGTATATATATATATGTGAAAATGAATGTACCACCTATTTATGTTGGCCATTCCCCTATAAGTATGGGTACACAAAGGATCTATAGTCAATAATTAGCTCCAGTTCTGACAGGAAGGTCTCCCTCCCATGAGTTTGGCTTCTGCACAAGTACCTCTTGCGTGACTTGGGCTTTATGAAAGGAGGATGGTAGGGTGCATGCCAATCCTCTTGGAACAATTTTGCTTGGATTTTTTTTTTGTGTGTGAGATATAAATCACATACAATAATATTCATGGTTTTCTTTTTTTCTTATTGAGGAAGATTAGCCCTGAGCTAACTGCTGCCAATCATCCTCTTTTTGTTGAGGAAGACTGGCCCTGAGCTAACATCCGTGCCCATCTTCCTCTACTTTATATGTGGGACGCCTACCACAGCATGGCGTGTCAAGTGGTGCCATGTCCGCACCTGGGATCCGACCTGGCGAACCCCGGGCTGCCGAAGCAGAACGTGCGCACTTCACCGCTGCACCACCGGGCCGGCCCCAGTATTCATCTTTTTTAAATGTGCCATTCAGTGGTTTTAGTCTACTCACAAAGTTGTGTAACCATCACCACTACCTAATTCCAGAACATTTTCATTGTGCTTAGGGTTCTAAAATATAAATTTATACTAACACCATTTCATCTCTTTCTTTGTGGTTGAGATTTAAGTGTTAGATACAGGTGAGTATAATGGCAGCAATGTGAGAAGGTAGGTATGTGCGTATGTCATAAAAATAGACACAAAATGTTTAGATAGATACAGCCAGAACATGACTGCTGAGAACTACCTCTGCATTATTGGATCTTTAACCCCACCTCTGGCTTCCCTGCAATAGCCCTTTTTTATGCCACCACGCCAAAGAGAAATAGCATCAAACTGAAAAATCTCTTAGAATATCTTATTGTATGACATTTCTAGGCCTTTTTTTTTTCAATTGACTTTCCTAACTTCCTTGCCATAAGGCAAGCTACAGTGTAGACACAGCATTTTAAGCAGTATGGATCCTAAAGGCTGAGGAGGGGGTGTTAGTGAACTGGTTAAGTTCTCACTCACGTCCTCAAAGATCCTCCTAAGCTATTTTTAAGGATTTATAAAGCCAGGTTCACAGTCCAAGGTTTATTAATTATAAAGTGTTCATTCCCAGGCCATGGATCTTATTCTTGACAGGATTAAATTTAGAAGATGCTAAAAGGTATTTTCTAAGACAGTTTCCTACTTTAAGATAATTATAATTAACTTCTTAAACTAGATATTGAATATCTGAAAGAACAAATCTGTTGATGGCTGAAAACTATGCTGTCAATTGCCACTGTTTGAAATTGTAATTATAATTTGAGGAGTATAACTTTATCAAGTATATCACCAGTACAAATGTCTAGACATTATTAAAAGGGTATAGAGATATTAGTTAGATGATGTATTGGGAGGCTATTATGATAACACAAAGGAAATAGCTATAGAGGGCATCTGATATGTAGATATCAGCTATGTAGATATGAAGAGGCTATAACACTCAAAAGTAGCATCTGTTTTCAAAAAAAGAAAAAAAGTTTAATTCTACTTTGATCTTTCAGTAAAAATTGTACACATAGTCTTATGTGCGATAAGTGCTTTTTAAAAAATACTATACATTGTACTATTTATCTATACATTTCTGCTTTTAAAAAAGGATTTAAGAAACAACAACAAGTTCAGTCCCAGATTGATGTTTTAAATACACTATTTTAGTCTTTCATTTCTCTCCTCTTTTAAAGCACTCTTCCCAGATTTTATTCATACTGATGGCAGCAATAAGAAAGTCAGAATGATAGAAGCAGTGGGAGGGCTTCATTTTGGATCCTCAATAATATTTTATAATGACTACTTCAAGCCCTTCTAAAGCAGCATGCTACATGAGCTATATTAAAATTGGTTTTATTGAGAGGTGGTGGTGGGGAAACTAGCTTCAAACCCTATTCTATGAGCGCCTATGTGTTAATAGTTATTTACCCTGACAGTATGTGGGGTTTTATTATCAGTTCTTTAGCTAGAGCTATAAATAAGAAGAGAAACAGACTGATGTCAGATTATTGGGTAGCAATACTTGGGAGAAATATAAGGAAGATAAGCGAGGGGCTGGCTATTTTAGTAATATTTGGGTAATTCGAGGCAGTAGGCCTACTAAGGCTAACAACAACCATTTATTGAACACCAACTATGTGCTGGTACTTAACATACAACATCCGTCACCTTTACAACAGTCCCTCAAGGAAATGCATACAGTGAATGTCTCACAGATGAGGAAGAGGGCCAACACCTAGTCCCAGATGCTGAGCAATGGCACAGGGAGTAAAATCCCCAGCCTGGATTCCAAATCCTGTGCTCCTGTTTTGGAAAGCTAGGATTTGAACTCAGGTCTAACCACAAAATCAATATACTCCTTCCACCATGCCCCTCTGTGACCCTTCCATGCTATTCAATTCAGCGACAGAGACAAGGTGTACATCTGACTGTATCTGCTCATGTCCAGCTTCTGACCACACAAAGGCAACTCTAGTTACAAAAGTGGATGTCATCCCACTGTGGGTAATTTAATTAATAATCCCACCCCAAAACTTTTTCTGGCAGGATATTTTAGCATTGGTGGTGCTCAGTGTGAAAATACAATATTCCCTTATCCTAATGTACTGACGTGGACAGGCAGGGAACCACGATGCATCTGGAGGAATCTGAAGAATTAAAACACGTGGAAGAGAGATGATAATATTTCACTCGGAGAAATAAGTTCAAAATCAGTGTTTCCCAACATTGCATCATGGGAACAGTGTTGCTAATTACCACTGAAGAGATCTACCTTTGTGAATGGCCCAATTTTTAGAAACACTACAATTAACTAAGCTATTAAACTGAAATGATTTTGATTCTGAAACTGCATAGTGTAGTGAAATGTCACTGTTACTTGTAAATTTGTTTGTGGAAATAAATGTTGCAACAAACACCAATACTGTGCTCGATACGCCTTTGTGGTTTTTATTTCTCCTTCCAAATGAGTTTGTATTTTTAACATTTGCCACAGACAGAGGTAAGTCTGAAACTTTCTTGTGCCAGCCTTGGAACAGTTCACCTTCTAAAAGTCTTTGTGGATGTGACCGTGCACAGCTAAAACAGTACTTTGCCATTTTCTTTTTTTCCTCATTTTTGAAAGTAGTTGATAGCCACTTTCTTTCTTTTTCCCTTTCTCTCAGCTTCTTATGAAGATTCTCAGTATAAATGCAACAGGTGGAGTTACCTACAAATATACAAACTGAAAGAAAAGAAATATTATGGTTGGCTACTCAAGAGTCTCCTGAAATGCAAACATACCTGGACATTTAGCATGGTCAGAGTGTCTACGTCAATAGAGAAGGAACAGAGGGAACTGAACGTGCCACAGCTGCTGCTTAGGGTAAAGAAGGCACTTTGCTCTGACAGGAGGCCCATGGCTCCCATACCTTGTATCTATCCATGGGGTCTTCCTGCTGCAGCTGGCTCTCTCGCATTGTCTGATATTCTTTCTCATATTTCTTCAGCTTCTTGGTTGGTACCTGCAAGGATCAGAGGAAAAGAATGCTAGATAAGGAGATCACTTAGGAAAATGTTTTCTGATGTGTTTCCTAACTAAGTCCCCGGCATTTTAATGAAGCATATCCAATTCAAAGTTAAGGAGCAAAAAAATCTAGATTCTAGAGCAGGGGTCTGCAAACTTTTTCTGTAGAGGTCCAGATAGCATATATTTAGGCTTTGTGGGCCATACGGTCTAGGTCGCAACTCTTCCACTCTGTTATTACTGCTTAAAAGTTGCCATAGGTTATACAAATGAGTGTGGCTGTACTCCAACACAACTTTATTTACAAAAATAGGCTGCAGTTTGTCCATCTCTCTTCTACAATATTGCTTATATGTCATACCTTTTTCTAGTTAATGTATTTAACAGTGCTGTTACTTCTGTTAACTACTTTTCTTTAAGTAAAATTCACTCATGATCTTCTACCATGTTGAAAATGAAAACTATTATTTTATAAAAATAAAAAACTGAGGGGCCACCCCGGTGGCGCAGTGGTTAAGTTTGCACATTCCGCTCCGGCGGCCCAGTGTTCACCAATTTGGACCCCAGGTGTGGACCTATACACCGCTTCTCAAGCCATGCTGTGGCAGGCATCCCACATATAAAGTAGAGGAAGATGGGCACAGATGTTAGCTCAGGGCGAGTCTTCCTCAGCAAAAAAGAGGAGAATTGGCAGCAGATGTTAGCTAAGGGCTAAATATTCCTCAAAAAAATAAATAAATAAAAATAAATAAAATACAATAAAAAAACAATAAATAGAAAAACTGAGCAAAAAAATAATTTTTCAAGTGGAATTAATATACTAGAGAGAAGGAAGATTCTAAAGCTTGTCACTGAAAATTTAAAGAAATATAGAATCATTGTGTATAAGACAACAGAAAATCATCTGAACAACGCATCTATTTCTTGTTAAAATTATGTCATCTTTAAAAGCCAGTATTCTACTCTTTTCTTAAGACTAGAATCTTAAAGAATCTTAGAATTCTAAAAATAAACAAATAAGCATTGCACAGTATAAAGATCATAGAATTTGGCCCTAGATGGACCAAGTTCTGAATGCCTCCTATTGTTTTATTAACGGTGGTATTTAAACTCTCTTAGCCCGAGGTTCTTCATCTGTAAAATGGCAGGCAAACAAATTTCTACTTCATAATGGTTGTCAGGAGAATTAAATGATATAACACAGATAAAGTATCTAAAATAACTCCTGGTCCATGGAAACTTTTCAAATTGTTTTCTTTAAAAAAGTATTCACTAAAAGTAATGTATTATAATCTATTATGTTCCATATAACAGGTTAAATCTACTTTAGGCTTTTCTTGAACAATTAAAATTATGTAATTTCTTTAGATATCAAAATCATTCCTTAATGTTTAGGTCCTAAAGTAAGCGACTTGAAATAAAGAAAAAGTTTATTCAGTTTTTTAAAAAGATAATGTGTTATTTTTCTGAATTCTTGGGGACTCAGTGAGGGCAAGGATGATGCGTTGATGCCCCTCAGTATCCATTATGATACCTACCCAAAGTAATTGGCCGATACAAGTCCCTCAGCAGACTGTTTCTTGTTGAGTTCAAAACATGGCATTTAGAAAACAGGTATATGTGTGTGAGAGAGAATGAAAAGCACCCGGAATGACTGTAAAGTTACCCTGTGTTTTTCCAGAAAGAGGATAGGTTCAATTCTCTGGGATCTGGCCAGAGAACTTGTTAAATAAAAAGCACCGACACCAGGTATCATCCCTATCTTATTCTAACTACTGTGGTCTCCCCATCCAGGAGCATGTGAAGTACTAGAATTATCTGCTTCTCACCACAGTTTCACAAACTCACTCCAAACCTGATAGACAGTGTAAATCCTTCAAGGAACACATGATGACAATATTCATCTGGCTGATGGGGGTATGTCTGCTCAGTCAAACAAGAAGTAAGGACATTTTCCAGGGTGTAACTGAATTGCAAAACCACTGCTGAATATTGTCATGAGAAATTCTAATCCTTTATTACTCCGTCTCCAGAGACCTTCAAAAGTATGCTGTGACCAACTGGAGTGCCACAGAGAGGAAAGCACCACCTACCAACTAGGCCGCCTCAAGATCACCAGATAAACAACCAGGAAAATATACATGATCAGGTGCTAACAAGACAGCAAGAACATTATTTTTCTTGAATTTGATAGGGGCCTCAATTTCCTCTAGTTTTCTTTTCTCTGTATGTATTAATCACATACTCCAAAAACCAAAACAGACTCTCAAGATTAAGCGGCAAATCACTAGCCCTGAAGCAGCCCTGGAGCCGAAGCAAACAGGCAAGAAGTCTGAGTTTTAAGCAGTAGCAGGTGTTTCACATGTACCCCCAGGAGCTAGGGTCAAGGGGAGAAGTGGGAGGTGCGGTGAAAAGGGAGCCTACTCCAGCAGCCATTAGCCACAAGATGGGAAGTATGTCAATATTTTTGCAACTGAATACCAGTACTGATGGGTACCAGGCTGAAGATCAGGTCCTGTGTTGAAGTACTTTCTACATGGTTCTAAAATGGATCCATTCATCAATGACTGAATTACAGATTGCAAGCTTGTTCCTAGAGAATTTCTTCTAAAACCACATTTTTAAATTTCAAACCATTATTGACATTTTTTTAACACGTAAAACAGTGTCCTTTTAAAAGTCAATCTTGCTACTTATGTTAAGAGATTCATTTCAAAGTGAAATTTTAAAAAATACATTGAACATCCTCAATAAGCTAATCCTTTCCCATCTGGCTGAGATTCTAGGATGTTTCACTTCATCTTGTTCAGGGAAACAGAGCAGGTTCCCAGAACAATATGTTGCTAGGAAACCTTCCAAGCTTATTTATCTGGTGCTGTGGGGTGATACTGAGCATCCACCTGTGATTGGCACAAAGTGAAAGGGGGGAAAAGGGTGGAGGAGGAAGGGGAACTGACATGAAACTCCTGTTATTTATAAGATAACCAAAGAAAACAGACTGTTAACAATTTTTAAAACTATATTTCAGGACAAAATTGATTTTATTTTCAGGAACATAATATTGAGCTTGAAATTTTTTTTGTCAGAGAAAGGAATTAAAAAAACCCTTTAGTAAGTAGTTTTAATTAAAAGAACAGAAAGTTATTAAGAATCGAAACAATGTATTATCTCAAGAGCAGTATAGATTTCTTTCCCTTTAAGTTAAATAAATTTAATGTAAGTATGAGCTTGATAAGTATGTTAAGAATCACCAATCCTCTTAACTGTCTACTGAATTTTGGGGTCCTATTCCACCAACCACCCCATCCTCTGCCTGTCCAACACCTCCTATTTGGCTAAATTCAGGACATGTCCTCAAAGAATCCATAATTGTTTGATAAGTGCAACCGACAATGAGCACTCACCACTTCAAAATGGTATTTAGTAAAAACAAATAACCAAATAAATAGCCAAGGCTTGACATTTTGGACTTGACAACTATGTTTAGGGAAGGCAGCATTTAAGACAGAACCAGTGTTTTCATCTTTTGAATATTTTATGATATTTGGAGATATTTCACAATGTGCTTGGCCTTGACATTTAAATTCACAACGCAACCATTTACACAGAATTAGTAATTTGGAGCTGGAGGGACCTTTGAAGATTGTCTGGGGCAATCCCTTTCTTCAGGATGAGGAGGCTGAACCCACGTGGCTAGAGCACTGGATGGAGCCAGCTGGTTGTAGCAGAGGAACCTAGGATATGGATGGGTCCACTATCTCTCTGGCCTGTACTCCTTTCTGGTACTGGGCTGTCAGGGGAAGTGTTTCCCAAACTTCAGTCATTCAAATACCATGTTCATTATTTTTGCCATATCCAAATACATTTTACTACTATTTTTCTTAAAATCAACTAATTTTTTTACACAAATTTATTTTACAAGAAATCAGTTTGGAAGCAAGAGTCAACACAGACCACTGTGGTAGACAGAGAAATGGCCTCTCAAAGACGTCTGCATCCTAATTCCCAGAACCTGTGAATATGGTACCTTACATGGCAAAATGGATTTGCAGATGTGACTAAGGCTAAGGGCCTCGAGATGAAGTATTGTCTTGGATTATCTGAGGGCCAATGAAATCACAGTCACTACAACGGGAGAACCTTCCTGGACTAGAGGAGACGCGACTACTGCAGAAGAACCAAGGAAATTTGATGTTGCTGGCTCTGAAGATGGAGGAAGAGGTCCATGAGTCAGGGTACGTGCGCTGCCTCTAGAGATTTAGGTTCTTTAAAGCCACTTTGTAGTTATTTGCTATGGTAGCAACAGGAAACTAATACAAAAACATTATAAATAATAACTACTATTAATTGAGCTACTAAATGTTTACAAACACAATTCAGTTGAAAGTCTTAACAGTTTTGCTGAAAGTAAAATAAAAACTTCCCCACCCTTCACTTTACAACCAAATGCAAATTATGTGAATATAAAACAAATTGTAAACTGTTAACCCTTATGTTACAAATATCAGAATAGCAAGATAAACGGCAGTAAGCAAAAGATAAATATAACCCCACTCCAGCCAACATGTGGATTCACTTAGTCCCTTTCTGCCTTCTCTCTCTGGTTGTGGGATTTAAGTTGTATCCAGTTCTTGCTAAGGATCTGTGCAATGTCCACTGTTATTCTCTATTATGTTTTACTGTATTCCATTTTTAAAATGCCTGTTCAGACCTTCTAAAATGATTTCCTGACCAGCAGTTTGAAGGACACTGCACCATAGCAAAGGGACTTTTTCGTGTCTTCCTCTGATGACCATACTCAGTGGGTTGTGACATTAAACCACTGGGGAGGTTTATTAACTCCCCTCCTGGTCACCAGTGCCCTCAGCTGCCATTTACTGAGGAAGTGGGGTCCTTTCAGCTGTTAGCAGGAAATACATAGAAAAAAGCCTAATAAACTTAAGGGAAAGAGGAGTGGTGGGGGAGTGCTAAACAGTGCCCTTCAACAGCAGGGAAAGAGAAAGCACAAAAATTCTTAATTTGCTTTATTCTTTCTCACTGTTAATCACGCTGATCTCAGCTGGAGATATGGGAGGGGAAGACTAAAAAAGAATATGCTCAACTTTCTTCACTTCCCATGCTCTTCCTCTTCTGTTCATTAAAGCATGTATTTCTTATTTTTATATGTGACTGATAGAATGACTATATACGCATATAAATTTTTGTTGTATATCAATTAATTTTGGATGAACTTGCCTTAACAATCTTTCTCTCACTAATCATATCTACCTGGGTTATTTTGTATTTTTACTTTTATTACATTATTCTGAATACTCCTTAGCAATACTTGAATCTCATGTGCATTAGTTATTTCTAGTAAAACATACTTTTCCTCTTACATATATGAGTTGGTTAGGTTTCCTGATTATCAAATGTGATCTTTATATATTTAAGGAGTTCAGGTGCCTTAAAACAGCACAGACCTTAAACTTCGGATAGTAATTAATGGAATAAGAGAACTCTTAAGTAACAAATTTGGAATATACCTATTATATTAACTTAAGGAAAATTTATACACAGAGAAGAGGGAAATGACACAACATAGAATACACATGTGGAGATTTTTCAACCTGGTCTATATGCTGCAATGTATATACTGATCTTATAGAACAATCTATCAACTAGAAAAAAGAATCTAGGAGCTACTAGTGTCTCTCAACGTAGGCATACTATTGGCATTCTGGGTGGAATGATTTTTGGTTGTCTTAGACTCCACTTTCCATTTCTGAGTCCCTAGCATCCCTGGCATATTTCTCATTTCACCTATTAAATGTAAGTAGTGCCCTCCAGTCATGGTGACAACTAGGATGCCCACATACCTTTCCAAATAGGGAGGGGAGAGCACTGGGGATGGGAGGTGTGAAGGGTAGATGCTCAAGAAGAGGGTTTCATACTGAAAACTACTCAGCTAAACCGTCGATAAAGACAAAAAGGAGGCCTGGACCGGCATGCAAGGTTTTCAGCACTGCATTCATATATTCTGATGTCTGCTTCCCTCTGCTCTGTTTTTGATCAGCAGTAAGTGGCATGAAGAAGAATGTGGAATGCCTTCATGTCAGAGAATTTCCTAACAGTTTTAAAGCTATAATTTAGAAAATTCTATATTTGAGCCTCCCAACAACTCTGTGAAGTAAATATTATTTGAATTTTACAAATAAGAAAAACTGGAGAGAGGTAACTTGCCCAAGATCATACAGCTGGTAAACAGAGAGTCAGAAATGGGATCCAAGCTGTCTGCCTCCAGAGTCTGCCCGCTTCAGCCACTTTGCTCCACAGCCTGGAGCCAGGCGATTAAGGCAAAGCTCTTCAAGATGCTGACAGTCTAGACGTAGGGCCAAATACGCGTCTAATTACCACAGGGTTTGAGAAGTGCAATAACAGATGTTGATAAAGGGACAAGGGTGATCAAGAAGCAATTTGTTGTGGGGGGAGCACCTCGTGAGGAAGATTTTCATTGTGACTGGTTTATGTAAGCTTCCTTGCCCAATTCAAAAATATAGCATTTCTCCTGTGCCAAATTTTAACAATGGGCCAGTCACTTGTAAGAACTATTATTCACGGCTTGATGAATCTGCTGATCTATTTCAGAAATAAAAGATACAAAAACATTTATTGATGGATGCAAATGCTGGCAAAGGAAATCATTATTTAAAAAAAAGGCTGATTAGATCTGGTTAATATTTTCCTGATGGTCAGAAGTTTGAGGGCCTAAAAAATTAATAGACCAAAGGTACTAGCCATCATGTACTGCTCTTGCTCACTTCAGATAATTTCTTAGGATGAATATAAATGATCCCATTTAATATATTGATCATTAGAGAAAAAATAGATAAGAAGTATAGTACTACATTTCTTGGTGATTTGTGTTTGTGTGTGGGGTGAGAGTTTCTAATTCAGAGTCACTTCTAAAAGGACTTGTCAAGATCTAGACAGGAAGTGGATCAGTGGCAAACAAAACTCTCACAGTTTGCAGCAGCCTAAAAGACTTGGGAAGAAATAGATGGGAAGGAATCAAGAGGAGAAGACATCTAAGAAGAGGGACCATGTCTTATAGGCCTCACTTAATCCTCTTCACAGTGTGTTCACCGGAAGAAGCCACTTTGATTCTTTTTGAGCTTTTGCAACTAGGAGGAGGAGGAACATAGTCAATGATATTTTACCTCATGGAACTAGGGTGAAAAAAACCTTCTGAGAACATAAAAGTCTACAAATGGTTATTAATTCTTTTTTTATTGAGGTATAATTGACATATAACATTATATTAGTTTCAGATGTACAACCTAATGATTTAATATTTGTATACACTGTGAAATCACCACAGTAAGTCTAGTTAACATCTGTCACCACACAGTTACAAAATTTCTTTTCCTTGTGATGAGAACTTTTAAGATTTACTCTCTTAGCAACTTTCAAATATGCAATACAATATTATTAACTATACTGTACATCACTCACCATGCTGCACACTACATCTCCAGGAATTATTACTTTATAACTGGAATTTTGTACCTTTTGACCCCCTTGACCACCCCCTCCTGAGTCCACCCCCACCCCAGCAATATTAAGTGTATTCTAATACTTAAGGAACCTAATGGTTTAAGGTGGTGGGGACAAGGCAAGTACTTATCTCCTGTTGTATCTCTAACACAACTCCCAAGGCTTACAGACAACGAATTACTAGGCATTCTTTCCTGGGTTCACGCATTACAGTCCACAGTGTTGCACTTGCTTTCATCTCATCCAGCACGGTCAGCTTTCCCAGCTACTCAAGTCTAACGGTGCACACACCTGTGACAGGTTCCTGGACTCATTCATTGTATGATGTGAGTCACTTTCCAACATTCGTGGTTCACTCCTGAATGTAGTGTGCTCATCAAGTATCTACAAAAGCTTTTGAAATAGTGATATCTACTTTCTTTATCACATTCTAATATATGTTATCTGCTCCCAATACTGTAGCAACTTTAAGAGACTCCTGCATTTTATAGAAACTGCTTATCTGTTAATTTCTAATCCCTCATCTCCAGTCCTATAAATTTAATCTTGCACACTATTTTTATGGAACTCCTTGGCACTTCTGCTCTAGAGCTTTCCTATCAATAAATACTATCTCACGGTAGAGTAATTTCTTTACTATCTATGTGTTGATAATTCCTAAATTTATAGTTTCCAGCCCAGGACTTTTACTGAGCTCAACCTACATATCTGACTGCTAACTTCATGTCATCTTTTGGATGTTTCACATTTGAGATATTTTAAATCTGGACTCATGACCCACTCCCAAACTGTTCTTCCACTCTTCATCTTCCATCCAGATGCTCATGCCAGAAACTTAGAAGTCACCTTTGACTACTCCCCCCGCAGAGATCATGAAATCAATCACTAGATTCTATAGGGTATGCCTCCAAATATTTCTCTAGCTTGTCTTCTTCTTTTGAACCTTATTGGCACTGCCCTAGTTCAAGCCAAAATCACCTTTCACCATTTCAATAACCTCTAAACTGGTCTCCCCGTGTCCATGCTTGCTCTACTCCAAATTTTTTCTCCACAGGGCAGCCAAATTTTTTTCAGGATGCAAATCTGATGTCAATCTCCTTCCTAAATTTTTCAATTGCTTCCTGTTGGACTTAGGATAAAGAGAAACACTTGACATAGCTCTGCCGGTCATATCAGGTTTGGTCTCTACTTCTCCCCGTCACTCTCTATGCCCATATTTTGCAAATTGGGGTTTGCCCATCCCAAGGAGTACATAAAATGATCCAAACAGGTGCAAAAGGCAAAAGACATTCACTAGAATTTTCAGTTCTATTTATTGTTTTTACCTCATCTTTTAAAAATGTCTATATTTGTACTTATTTTACTAAGGTATATGTACATAATTTATTTAAAAATGAATATACATATACTGGAGGTCAAAAGAGTTTAGAGACAACAGTCACTACTCCAGCCATAGTGGACTTCTTTTAGCTAACACATCATACTTTGCCCTGTCTCAGGATTTTGAGCATGCGCTTGCTTCTGCCAGGGTGGATCCAGCACCTTCACCTCAAGATTCTAATTCAAAAGGTCTGAGGTGTGATCAGGCATCTCTATTTTTATAAAGCTCCTCAGGCAATTCTGATATATGATCCGTTTGAAAACCACTGGATTAAAACATCAAGTGCTAGCAAGGGAGGAGTGAGAGACAGGCTGGAAAGGCATTTATAAACTGGCCCGAGAACATAACCATCAGTTTCTAAGGGAATATTCGTTCTAAGTTTCAAACAACCAGTTTATAAATAAACTTCAGGAGAGAATAAATTTGTAAGATCAGGAAGGACTATTTTTAATGTTCTAAATTTTTTCAAGAACTTATTATATAAATAGTTTGAATATAAGGACAAAATGAAGTGTTTTTTTTTTTGAGGAAGATTAGCCTTGAGCTAACTACTGCCAATCCCCCTCTTTTTGCTGAGGAAGGCTGGCCCTGAGCTAACATTCATGCCCATCTTCCTCTACTTTATATGTGGGACGCCTACCACAGTATGGCTTTTGCCAAGCGGTGCCATGTCCGCACCTGGGATCTGAACGGGCGAACCCCGGGCCGCCGAGAAGCGGAATGTGCGCACTTAACCGCTGTGCCACTGGGCCGGCCCCCAAAATCATTTTAAATAAGGGGAAAACCATACACTTCAGGAACAATTATTTAAGCAATAGAGTTTCTCTTCAATAATATAAGTAGAGTGGTTTGGGGGTTAAACCAGCTTGCATTTGAAACCTTGCTCTGTCAAATACTGGCTATGTAATTTTATAAGCAAATCACTTAAACCACTTACTCAGAGCTTCAATTATTTATTTTTTTAACTGGGGGTAACACAAATAACGACTGTGACCATCTCCCTTTACTGAGCACATACTGCATGCCATGGCACTGGGCTAAGCACATAGCATAGTTTATATTCTTTTTGCCTCACAGAGTTGAGCTGGGTTTACTATATCCATTCTGTAAAATAAGTACACTGAGAACAAGACTAAGTAACATGCACGGGGATAATAACACTGATTGACACAACAGGCCTTTTGGACACCAAAGGTAAAGCCTTAACTGCAATATGTTGCATGCCTGTCATCTCACTGCCTGTCCTCTAGTCAGCACACACAGCTCTCAAACCCAGGACCCTGGCCAAGCCTCCTCAGCAGTCTGCTGCAACTAACTGAGCTAATCAACCGTAGGGTGATGGAGATGTTGCCATTTTAACATGTGAACTAAGATAGCTGTCATATTACCTAGCATAAAGTAGGAGCTCAGAAAAATATACACACCTTCGCCCTGAACTTTCTGGGTAAGCTAGGAAAAAGAGAAGGTCAAACAGACCCTGGGGTGGTTGAACCAGGAATTTAACTCTAGGAGAAGCCTGATTAAAATTCCAAAGTCTTAAGAGGAGGCAGAATGAAATGATATATTTTCTTCCTCTCCCAGCCTTCTGAAAAAAAAGACTGAGGTATAAACCATGCAGGAGATTTACAGCTTACAGCAAATTACCTTAAGGTACTGGATTCAGTCAGTGCTTACTTAGATAGAGCATTTCTGAGCCCTGCAGCTTCACTGAGAATACCCTTCTCCTGTATTATTCCTACAGTTTTTTATTTCCTTCTGTTCCCACTGCTTCATATACTGATTTGTACAAATAAAGCTGGCTTCTTTCCTTCACCCACATGCAACAGTTGCAGCTAGGTCACAACCATTCCTCCTATTGGCTTTTAAATCTGTCTTTCTCAGATTCTTTGCACTTGAAGGAGAGAAAAAAGACATTTTGCCTGTTTTTCTTTCTTTCTTTTTTTTGGTGAGGAAGATTGGCCCTGAGCTAACATCTTTTTTCTTTTTAATTCTTCTCCCCAAAGCCCCCCAGTACATAGTTGCATATTCCAGTTGTGAGTGCCTCTGGTTGTGCTATGTGGGACGCCGCCTCAACATGGCCTGATGAGCAGTGCCATGTCCGTGCCCAGGATCCGAATCGGTGAAACCCGGGGCCACTGAAGCAGAGTGAGCGAACTTAACCACTTGGCCACGGGGCTGGCCCCTAGAAGCAATAATATCTTAAGTTGGTGTAGCATGTTGGGTGTTTGTATTTCTCTTATTTTGGGGGGAGGTACTCAAAATCCACTGTAATATCACAAGTAAAATTCCATTCCTGAATGAGTTTTTGGTGTGAAGCTTATCACTTAAAATTTTTATTATAATGTTTGGAAAATAACAGAATGACTACCAATTGCTAAAATTTAAGACTGTAAGATGGTATACAATACAATAAATCTGGTTACATGTTGAACGATATTGGTCTGATTCCAGAGAGTAGATTAACCAGATGTAGTCCCAAAACTGGGCCACAGAAAGCTGACACAGCTGTGCCCTCAGAGCAAGTTAATTAAGCTTATTTAAAACCAGACCATGAGACAAGGGAGAAAGAATGACAGGGAGCTAAGTAGGACACTGTTCTTTATTATCATCAAATGCTATGTGCATTATTATAGTGCTGGCCTTTCCACCACGGATGCTAAGAAACCTGAAGCAGTACTTTTATGTCAGTTGTCATTGGCAATTAGATCAAAAGTAAACATATATCTCTTGCTAAAAATACTCACAGCGGGGAGAAGAAGACTACAGACATTTATGCTGTAAGAAATTTAATTCAAGAACTAATATGCCAAACAGTAGCTATATAAAACAATCTGAGTAATTCTGTCTTTAGAGAGAGTCAACTTTACTGTAACTAGACTATCCGAGAAGGATAAACAGTGAGAAAGAGAAATGGGAACCTTTACCGTATTCATCTACCTTTAAAGGCAGGAAGTAAAACCGGTTAGAAGTCAGCAGCAGCATATTAAACTGCATGATGACTGCATTGCCACTTTCATACATCAACTTTTTAACATGGCAAGAAAAACTTATCCCTACTTTGCATTTTTAAAAATCATCCATCCACTCACTCGTTCAACAAATATTTGTTGATTATCTACAATGCAGCAGGCATGGCCATCCAGGAACAAACGCACAGTCTGCCCCTCAAGGAGCTTACAGTGTGGTGGGGAGAAAGGCTTTAAAGAAATAATCACACAATTTAAACAAATACATCATTTACAAAGTAAGGTAAGCGCTCTGAAGGAGAAGTCAAGGTGAAGGTTATTACACACATGGCTCTGATCTTGATTGCTTCTCTGAGAAATGACAAGCTGAGACCTGAAAAATAAGTTAACCAGTGAAGAGGAGAAAGAGTGTTCCCAGCAGAGGGACACAGCATGGAAAAGAGCCAAACTGGCTACATAATTTGGCAGGACCAGTACAGAATGGAAAAGCCCCTTGTTCAAAAAGTGAGAATTTCAAGATGGTAACTGTAGAGCATTAACCCTAGCATGGGGACCTGTGCGACTGTACAGGCCACAAGCCCACAAAGCCGGCTCTGGGAAAGAGGGATGCAGCGTGCGGAACTGAAGGCCAGTTGGAGCACAGTGAGGAGAGAAATGGCTGGCTGAGGCTGAAGGCATATGAGAGGTACACAGGCACCAACCTCACAGACCGACCTGTACTGTCTCCTTCACGGTTCCCCAGTAGTTACTAAAGGGCTATTGTGCAAGCCAGGCTGTTACTTAAGCTCTCCTCTGGGTGCTAAGAGGAAAACAAAGAAGTCAGTCTTTGCTTTTAAGGAGCTTACAAATAATTCTGTAATTTAGGGTGGAATGTGGTAAGTCCCACAAGAGCGTATAAGCACCAATTTGGGGGGATTCAAGGCACGATTACTCTCTTGAGGTAGAGTATGTAAACACACAGACAGAAGGACTTCACAATGACTGAAATTAGCATTCTTCTGCCTTGAGAGCAATGATTTGGCCAGACCACTGTAGAAACAGCAAACACATCCAGCACTTCCTATGTGCCAGGCAGTGAATGCTATATGCTTTACTGATAATAATTTATTTTAGCCTCACATCTATGAGGTAGGTGCTATCATTATCTTCATTTTGCAGAGGAGGAAAAGAGATCCAGAAAAGTTTAAAAACTTGCCTGAGCTCACACAGCTATCAAGGTGGGTATACATTGTAACTTGGGCAGTGCAGGTCCACAGTCTTGGCTCCAAACTCTTATACTGTACTACGATTTTACTAACGTCATTTTATTTTGCTTTGTTTTCTAAATCTATATGCTATACTGAAGCCCTTTTTAGCCTCTCTAGTCCTCTGTTTGTCCCTTTAACCTTTTTATCTACTCAGCTATATATACTGCTTCAAATTGGCTAAGAGAAACAACAAGAAAAATAATATTCCTAAAGGTTTTTCCATCTTTATCATCTAGAGCTGGAGTTGGCAAGAAGAGCAATGTGAAATACATTTAGGTATGAATTTTTGAAAGAAGATGACATACATAATGCTACTTTCCTGTGCTATTGATCGCAGTCCCAACGTCTCTTTGTACTCATGGTCAACCAGAGCTGATGTAGTTATGGACGATTACTACTGACTCCCTAAGAACTGTGAGCACTCAATTAACGGAAGTCTGGGAATCCACACACTGGCCCTCGGTGACCCCATGACCAGATGCTAGATCTATTCCTATAGAATTGGAAAGTACATGTATGTGCTCATTAATTCAACAAATATTTACTGTGTGCAAGACACTATGCCAGATGTGATGTCAGATACAAAGATACCTACGACACAATCCTTTCATCAAGAAACTTACAGTAAACTTTAAAATTTGATCAATGCCATCATAGAAATATAAGCCTCATGCTATAATGATTTAGAGAACAATATTTTCACAAATCCATCAGGAAATTTAAGACAGACTTTAACAAGGAGCTAGCATGTAAGCATTGCCCTAGAGGGAGCTTTTGCTACTGACCATTCACAAGTGTCAGGATTTTTTTTTTGTAGATGTCAGAAGCCTACAAGGATTAGAGACAGGCAAGGCCCAGGTCTCCTCCCCACTACCTTTCCACCAGGTAGGAGGCATAATTTGTTAGGGGGTAGCCAACAGGCCCAAACAGAGTGCTCCACCTCAGGTGCCATTCTGCAGGTGTTAGACTGGCTGGCTTGCCTTGCCGGAATCTTACTTGCAATCCATGCAAGGCTAGAGGGGCCTATATAGTATTTCTAGGCAATCCAATTTAAAATTATTTGACATCCTTTATGCTAATTAGAAAACCTCTTGCGTATATTTAAATATAAGTAGGTTAAATTTATAGTAGTTATCTTCTGATTAGGGTCTTTCCAATGCCAACCAACTACTCCCATATCAGGGTGCTTCAGACATTAATCAAGTCCAAGGTATAGACTAAGACAAACACATGTTATATCACACCGGGTGAACAGTGAGTGCATTTTAATGCAAATTACAGAGGGTATAACAGTGGAGTAGTACTGTAAGAGGCAGAGAGACGGGCAAGATATGGAAGAAACAGCTCATTCTTGCTTCTTTCTTTCTTCATTCCACAAAGGAAGCAGAAGGAAACTGCTGTAAGCAAAGGCACAGAGCTGGAAAATATGGGCCTGCTTACTGTGCCAAGCAGTTACGTTTGTCTGGTTGAGGAGCTAGATGTCCTGGCATAAGGGACCTGCAGGGCAGGCTGGAAAGAATACTCCAGAGCCAGATCATTAGAAGATCTAGGACACTGCCAATTGATGAAAGCATGAACCTATTTTGGTAGTTGCTACTTCAGTGATCATATTTTCCAAAATAAAAATCAGCCACATGATCTTAACAGAAGTTTGCATCGATTCTGGATATGAGGAGCAATATGGAATATGAAAGAATTTAAAATACTAAAAATTTTTTGATTGTTTCAGTAGCTTACAGGACTTATGTGTCAGAATATCTGACAGGAGAACTATCTTTAAAAAAAAGTTTTGTCCTAGGAATGATAAGTCACTGAGGTTTAAAACAGTGCAATTAAAAGATCAAAACTGAGCGGGTAAGAATGTTCATCTGGAAATGGTATGTATGCGAAACTGGAAGGGAGGATAAAGAAGAAAAGAAAGGTGGCAATTGAAAGAATGTTGAGAAAGTTATGAAGACGGTTCAGGAGAAAGGTCTTTGTGAAGGTGACAGTAGAAATGGAAAGGAAGGACCACTGAAACCAATGAGAGAAAGGTCTTTAAAGCAAGTCTTTCCTGATCATTTCGTTTAGGCCAAGTGCTCCCTCCCCTCCTTAAACTTCTTTGGAGTTGGTCTATAGCTCACTTAATAATCATATATGGCTGTAATTACCTTTTTCTGGGGTATGAATTTCCCAACCTGATTAGGATGCCTTAAGGAACAAAACGTGCCTCGCTTAGGCTTGGTATCTCCTGCTTCAGCCTAACACAAAGCTGAATATTTAGTGGATCCTAAAGCAGATTTGTTCAGTTAAGTATATTCTTAATGTCTCATGGTTCAAACGGATTTTATTAATTAGTTTAAATATTGAAATAAGTAAGACAGATGAAGACTATGCCCATATATTTTCCTTGAGTATGGGTATTACAGGAGATATGTGATGACATGGAGCTGGTAAGTGGAAAGACATCCAAATCCACTTACGGTAGGATATTTTTGCTACCTAAATGAGAAGACTGTGATAACCAATTAAAAATGGCAGTTCTCCTTGATATGTTTGACAGAGCCAATAATTACCTCTGTTCTGTGGGGCAATTTCTAAAATAGTGCGTAAGAATCAGACTCTTTGAGGAGACTTTTTATGCTATTCATGATTAAAGAAATTCATCTCTTTAATCTTGAGGGGAAAGACATAAGAAGAAAGTTAAGAACATCATGCATACTAAATGCTTAACATAAAGAATAAATATATAGCTGACAGTCAATAAGAGTATGTCTAACAGAATTTTCATTTTGGAAAAAAGGTAATAACAAACTGACTTTCTAAAAACTGATCGAATCATTTTTTACAGGCAGAGTAAGTAGATCAATTGAGAATATACTGGAAATTAGTCTTGGCCACACACAGGTAAAGGAAAGGCCACAAGATGAGCTTTTTTGTGTGCCTGTTTAAGGCCCATCTACTATTGTTTACACATGAATGATTTCTCTCCAAAGCTTGGGGTGGAGTGGCATTTATGTTTCCATTTCCATGGAAACTGTGAGGAGGAAGGAAAAATAAGGTATAGGGAAATGTGATTTTAACCCCACTGTCCCTTCCACCCATCCAGCCCTCCTCATCTCCAGGGAACAGGACCTGAAAGACCTCCGGCAGTCAACAGTGAAAGCTCACTCAGAGACTGCAGCTGGCTAAACGTCAGCTAAGAGCTGCAAATGACAGTTTATAGCAGCTGTTAAAATTTTTAAATGATGTTTTCCCTAATAAATTCCCCAATGTAATAATTTACAAGGAGGAAACTGACTATATCTCTAGTATGAGGAAGAACACTCAAAGGGATCTTTTGAGGCTTAGTCTGTTGGTGTCTTTCATAATTCTAATATCATGCATCATTTTAAAACAAATGACTGTGACAGGAAATGCAGTGAAATCAAGTGTGTGCCCATCAAGTCACTCCGATGTCACAAACTTGCTCCAAACAGAGGAAGTGGAAAAAGTATGGCGGAATTAATCAAACTGAGAGAAGAGCGAGAAAAGGGGAGGGAAGGGGCCTAATTTAACTTTTAAAAATTATTTAATTATATTTTATTACAAGAAACTATGTAAACACTGTCAGCTACACCTACAGTTGGAAGGCTGAGTCCAAAGAACTTGATGAGAGACCTAGACTAAGCATTGGTAAAGAATTACACAAACATATAGAAAAGAACAGGCCAGAACTGGCTAAAGATTACCCATTTCCCCTCTACGTCCAAGGGATTTAGAATATATATGTAAAATGATTTATAGAAGAAAATCTATTATAAGCTTTTAGCTCAAGAGGAAAAATCCTCATCAATCACCTGAAATGAATGCCATCCTTTTAAACATATGTGAAGGTTGAAAAAGAAAAAAATAATAATTCTTTTTGTTTTACATATCCATAACTCAATTTTATCTCTGAGGTACTTTTTCACTCTTTTTGGAGAGGTTGTTATTCCAAATTGTTCACTATAACTTGGCTTCTACTCACACACGCCTCAGGCAAATGCACATACAAAACCTGAACATTATCTAATACAGCTCAACAGAAGGGTGTCAAGAGTATTAGCCAACAAGATAAGGAGGAATATTAGAACAGACCTTGCGGCTTGAATGGGCTTCTTATTCTTACCACAATCTCCAAGGTGATATTTCCAAAACAAGAATATGAGAATAAACTACAGAGGAGCTCCAAGTTAGGATATCTGGTTTTCACTGTTGACTCAAGTGAAGTCCAATTCCATTTACGTCAAGCAGCACATATTGAGGACCTACTTATCCCTTAGCACCAGGTACTGATAACACCAACATTTATGAATAAGACAGAGTTTCAAACTGCCAGATATAAAGTACTGCTATTTTCAAATTAACCTTATAAAGAAATACATGGTAGCTCTCCTTCCCCGTCCCTCAATACTCTAGACCTTGATGTATACATGAGCATTGTCCTGAGACTTTATAAATGTCACTTAAAATGCAGCATATAATGTAAGCTATAAAATGCAGATCAATAGCTGAAAAAACGAACGTGACTTCTTGGGACCAACAGTGAGTCTATAAACACAGGACTAAAGTAATTGATAAATTCTGGCACTTTCCAATTAGCTATACATGCTTTTTCTTTCTTTTTTCATATGCAAATTTTCACTGGCTAATATAATAGTTAAGATGTTTTATGAAGCACTGTGTTGTCTCTATAAAGTATACAGTGATTTATGTTCATAATATAGATAGAAGCTACTGTGAAATATGACCAGCTAAAGCATGCTTTAACTTAATCCAAGCTGCTCTTTTCTTTCTGGAAACCAGAATTTCCTTGGCCTTCATGTCCTCATCAGTTGTACCATCAGCACTAGTGGCTGGCTTTCTTTTTGGAGACATTTTCCTTCTAGAAACAAAGTTAATTGAAATCTAGATACTAAAAAGACAAGTGGGCTCATCAAGACTTGCTCCTTACCCAGCCTCACAGGGCAGATATTGACAATTGGGACTTTTCCAAAACTACAAAATGTTACAGTGTCATGGCTCTTAGGGGAATCTCACAAAAATGTTGAAATCACAAATAATAAATTTATGAATTTAAGAATCTATATCAAATTTTAGAATACTCAGTTTCTTATATTTCCTTTTTCAAGGCTAATTATTTCTTGAGATATATTTTTAAGGGATTATTTATAAATGTAAATACATAAGGACCAGACAAAGTTAAGTCAAAGTCCATATTAAGTGGCTTACTGCATCTCCTAGACTTTGAAAATTTGAGTGGGTGCATATTTATGCATCTGTTCCTTCCAGTTCAGAAATAAATCAAAAGTATTGCACCTAGATATTCTTAAAACTATTATTCACATGAACTCAGAAGAGAGAACCTAGAAACATTTACAAAAACTTTGTGAAAAATAATAAAGGCCTTCCTTGAGAACAAAGAAAATGAGAAATCAGAAATATCAGTCACCTTTTAAGAAGAGAATTAGTTTTAATTCAAGAGAACCTTTAATTTGAATTGAAAGTACTTTTAATTCAGGTACTGTACTGTGTCATAATTATCCCTTTTTGCTGAAAGAAAAGATAAACGATACAGAATACATCTTGCTTAGGAGTCTAAACAAAGAACAGACTCCCTGGCTAATCCAGTTGAGGTGAAGGTAGTGATACTGAACTGACTACGCTTTGTTCTCTAGTATAAATACAGATTTTTTTGCTTATATTTTCATGCCATTCAAGAAAAATGAGTTAAGACTTTCCTGTTGTCAAATTGTTTTACTACAGAGCCTGCCTTATTCACCTGAAATGTAAACTTTCATATCTGTATAGAAGTCAAATTTGTGAAGCATATAGATTTTTTAACATTCTGGAACACGTTAAGGGTTTTATTTTTTCCCTAGCTTTATTGAGATATAAGTGACATACAACACTGTATAAGTTTAAGATGTATCACACATTGATTTGACACACGTAATGATTAGCCAACACCTCCATCACTTCACATAATTATCATTTCTTTTTTGTGGTGAGAACATTTAAGGTCTATCCTCTTAGCAACTTTCACATATATAATACAGTATTGTTAATTATAATCACCATGCTGTACATTAGATACCCGAACTTATTCATCTTATAACTGGAAGTTTGAACTGTTTGACAAACATCTTCCCATTTCCCCCACCCCCACAGCCCCTGGTAACCACCATTCTACTCTCTGTTTCTATGAGTTCAGTTTTTTTAGATTCCACATATAAATGACATCATACAGTGTTTGTCTTTCTCTGATGTATTTCACTTAGCATAATGCCCTCAAGGTCACCTATGTTGTCACAAATGGCAAGATTTCCTTCTTTTTCATGGCTGAATAATATTTCATTGTGTGTGTATATATATATATCTTCTTTATCCATTCATCCACTGATGGACACTTAGGTCATTTCCATATCTTGGCTATTGTGAATAATGCTGTAACAAACACAGGAGTGCAGATATTTCTTTGAGATTCTGTTTTCATTTCCTTTGGACATATACCCAGAAGTTGGACTGCTGGATCATATGGTATTTCTATTTTTAATTTTTCGAGGAATCCCCAGACTGTTTTTCATAGTGGCTGTACGAATTTACATTCCCACCAGCAGTGCACAAGGGTTGTATACTATATTTTTGATGACAGCAGAAAACATAGCCAGTACAGGAGAGTAACAGTTCATTAATTGTACATTCTTAAACCATACGTGAGTTTAAAATAAATAAAAACTGTACAACCTCCATTGCTTTGATATTATTGTTCCTATTTCTGACTCCCGCTTTAACTATTTCTAACTGTTAGGCTTTAATAAAAAGATTTCTAAACCAAAAAGACAAAGCAAAGTTTAATTCTTCTACAAGTTAATAGTTTTCCTTAGAGGACTGCGCTTTCCACAGATGGTGAGGTGAAGTGGATAGACATTCCAGTCTGGCCCAGATGAAAGGCCATAAATGCTAGGATGGCTCCAAAACCCTAAAAATGGTCCCAGGCATACTAACAACCAAGCGAATCTTCCTTATGCAAGAGATAACCTGGATGTAGAGTAGAATTCTAAGGAGAGACCTTCTCTCTCCCCAGGACAGTGGGTCTCAAACACTAGTGTGTGCCAGAATCTCTTGGAGAGCGTGGTAGAGCACACATTGTCGGGCCCCATTTCTAGAGCCTCTGATTTAAGTAGGCCTGAAAATTTGAATTTCTAACAAGTTCCCTGGTGATGCTGATGCTCCTGGTCTAGGAAACACACTTGGAGAACCTCTGCCCTAGTTTCCTCTAGTTTCCATTCTAGTTTTAAGAATTTTAGGGCAAATTCTTGAGTACTCGTCAATCATCCAATTTCCTTTTGTATCCAAACCCAAGGAAATAGAGCGCAGGGTGGCCTAGAGTAGGTAGACTGGGCCCAAGCAAAGTGAGGAGGGTAACCATGCAAGTGGATAGCCCCAAGTGGAATGTTAGAGCCCAGGAAGGGTGAGGAGGCCATTTACACAGAGAGACAGCCTGGCATGGCTGTGTTGGAGTCCAAGAGGAAGACATCCATGAGAAGGATGGATTTGACACAGGGAGTTAGAGCCCGAGGTGGGTGAGGAGGAGGTTCACACAAGGCAGGGGTGACAGCAGAAATGGCAGACTTGGTACATACAAGGGTACTGATCAAATAGGTTAGGGATCTAGGTTTCTCAGTGTCAGAGAGTAGAGGTACAAAATGAAAACAGAAAACTAGAATGAACCCTGCGGTGTTAGCTTGGAAGTGGAGGTAATGTTGCAAAGTCAGAGTTTTCAGGTACATACTTTGAGAAATATAGTTGCAAATGCATGTATGTGCATTGTGCTTACATACTTCCTAGCTCTGTCTGCTGAGAGGGCCTAGAAGCAATGATCCCTATACCTGGTGAGCATATCTACTGCACAGATCTTGGTTTCTAAATACCATTCTCTACTAAAAGGAACCAGGACTACTTGGAGAAATACCTGATTCCAAGGCCAGACCCAGGAAAGCACAAAAAGAGCCTGGAATATCTTACTGTTCCAAAAGCAAGTTATGCTCAAAGAATAACGGTAACATGTCAAGAGGACACAGAAGCCATCTTCAAGGAGCTCCAAATGGCAAAAAAGGGGATAATTTAAGCATTAAAATAAATAGTGACAGTGAAATAGAATATTGAATAAAATAAGAAATCATGAGTCCATATAGATATAAATGAAGTTAATTGAAAGTTTGATTAGGAATGGGTTATTTACATAATTTCAGAGTACGCACAAAATCCTTATTAGTTATGAAGGGGAAGAGGGCAACTTTACATGGAGAACCTGGCAGGAACCAACTTTACTCAAATGGCCAAAGGGAGCATCACCAGGAACAGGACGAGTCCGAATCGTGCTCCGCCTGGCAGAACGGAAGCAATGAGAAAAACAATGCCAGCTCTACGGCATCCTGGTCAAAAACGCACACCCTGCATCTGATCATGAGGAACCGACAGACAAACTCAAACTCAGAGACATGCTACTAAATAGCCAGCTTGTAATCTTCAAAAGTATCAAGCTTATGAATATCAAAGAAAGACTGAGAAACTGTTTCCAACCGAAGGTGGCTAAAGGGTTGAACACAGTACCTGGCTCAGAGTTCATCTTTAGAAAATTCTTTTAAATAAATGAATAAATACCCCTCTTTGAAATTTTAAAGAAAAGGACTGATTTTCTGGAGTGGTTCTGATATACTCCTACGTGGAGAAAGGAGAAGTCCCAGATGATGTCTCTGGGTCCTTTCTAGTTTAACAATCCCACTCTGTTTACTATCTACCTGCTTATCTCTCATTCAGGGTGCACTGAATGCAGAGTCTGGGCATGTGCAGCTCACAACTTCAATGGACACAGAAATAACCACACAGCCAAAAACCATGATCAGTCTAGGGAAAGCCATTTTATAATTTAAATCTTAATAGTAAGAAGGCAAGTCTCTAAAATCCACATCTAGAGACAAAATGGGAGGCAAACACTGTCTTCAACAAAAGAGGCCAGCATGTGCACTTTCACACAGTACTTCTGCCACTTGAATGTAGGGTCAACCAGGAAGTAATATGAACCAATACACTTAAACGGTTTTTTAAAGTTAAATATTAACAACGCCTTCTGCTTTAAGATAGGAGTCATCTTTTTGCTTCCTATAGTGCCTAGGAGACTGATGGCAGGTGGTAAATGTACATCTAAAGTTTGTTGTTAGTGCAGTGGATTAGATCCCAACTCCTAGCACCCCAACGTACAGTAGAGGAACCCTGCCAGGTCTTTTTGCACCATCCTCTTACCATCTGGCACTGTATCAGACAATGCTCTGATGTTATTCATAGAGTTTTCATGGCTGATTTTGTTTTTTTTTTTTTTGGTGAGGAAGATTGGTCCTGAGCTAACATCTGTGCCAATCTTTCTCTATTTATATGTGCATTGCTGCCACAGCATGCTTGATGAGTGGTGTATATTCGTGCCCAGGATTTGAACCTGCGAACCCAGACAATCGAAGCAGAGTGCACTGAACATAATCACTACGCCACTAGGTCGGTCCCTCATCGCTAATTTTTTTGAATGTGAGTGGCCAGGTCCTTCTTCATAGTCTATCTCAGCCTGAAAGCTCCACTGAAACCTGTCCACCAAGGGTGATCCTGCTAGCATTTGAAATGCCAGCAGCATGGCTTTCAGCACCATAGCAATATGCAACCGCCAGAGTATGACAACCGCCAGACAGGTGGTGTGGTTCCCTGACTAGGAATGAACCCAGGTAGGGCAGTGCAAGTGGTGAATCTTAACCCCTAGGCCACCAGGGCTGGCACACCTAAAGTTTATTTTATAACAACTTGAGATGGCTACAGTTTACCACTTGATCAGAATCTTTCACACCTTTAGCCAAGGAACACAACAAAGCTACACAGTATGTTTTATAGACATGAACACTCCCCGGCCTGCTCCCTCAAAAATACTCCATGGGCTGAGATAACCCATTCCGGTTCAGGACAGCTGAGTAAAATACATGACAAGAGCTGTCTTCCTTAATCTCTTTTGTAAAAACACACAAATCTTGCCAGGGCTGAAGCAACCTTTGATTTGGCATAAAGCATTGGCTTCTTTTAACCTTGAAAAGCCTCACAGAGAAAATTTCTGAAAGAGGATCAGTGAAAAAAGCATTATCTGCTAGAAGCCATAAGAAATGACTTCCCTATTCAAAGAATTCAAAGCTAGGCTTAGAACCACAGTATTAGAATATCAATCTTACCATTAGCACTACGGATTCTGAATTTTACTCTTACAGTATAATGCAAAAGACAGCCCATCAGCTTTCTCTTTTAAAAGAAATGGGAAATGTTCAGCATGTAAGAAAATACTGAGTTTCACTAGGCACATATGTTTATTCCCACCACCCAGAGCTTGGCCCAGAGAAGGCAGTATACTGTACCCTGAGAACAAACAAAATTACACATTAACAGCATCCGCATTGCTTACTCTGTCACTCTATTTTAAAAGAGGGGACAATGATGGGATGATTTTTAAATGTTTCTAGTTAAAATTAAGATAAAACAACAACAACAGAAAACCCCACTAAATTTAGGGGTTAAAAAAAACCAAACCATTCCCAACTTGTTAAGTCAAAACCTGATAAATTCCTTTACTTGGACTTTGGCTGTTTGATATTTATTTGAATTTCAAAAATGCACCTACTATTAGATTTGTGTTAATTTTAGTAGGTGTGATAGTAATATTATGGTTATAATTTTAAAGTCCTTATCTGGTAGGATATACACTTAAGTACTTATAAGTGTAATGATTTGCCTGAAATTTTTATTTAATATTCCAGCAAGGTGCCAGCCCCATGGCTGAGTGGTTAAGTTCGTGTGCTCTGCTTCAGTGGCCCAGGATTTCGCCAGTTCGGATCCTGGGGACAGACATGGCACTGCTCATCGGGCCACGCTGAGGTGGCATCCTACATAGCACAATCAGAGGCACTCACAACTAGAATCTACAACTATGTACTGGGGGGCTTTGGGGAGAAGAATAAAAAAAAAAAAGAAGATTGGCAACAGTTGTTAGCTCAGGTACCAATCTTTAAAAAAAAAAATACTCCAGCAAAAAAAGTTGGAGGAGAAATGAAACAAGAAAAGCAAGAAACAAGAAAAGTTGTTAAAGCTAGGTGATGGATATTCATGGTACTCTTCTCTCTACTTTTGTGTGTGTTTGATAATTTCCATTATAAAAAGGATTTTTTAATGCATCTATTATTAAAGCCTTTGGGTATAATTATGGCAATGACACAATAAATTTTGGTCTAGATTTAAATCTTTTTCATTTAAAACAGTGGTTTAGAAATCTAACTCTGGCCAAGCCCCAGTGGCCTAGTGGTTAAAAGTTGAGCACACTCTGCTTTGGTGGCCTGGGTTCAGTTCCTGGGTATGGAACCACACCACTTATCTGTCAGTGGCCATGCTGTGACAGCAGCTTACATACAAAATACAGGAAGATTGACAACAGAAGTCCACTCAAGGCAAATCTTCCTCAGGGAAAAAAAAAAAATCTAACTCTATCCTTGATGCTCCAACCACCCAATACTATAATCAGAGATACTGAATAGCTACAGTCAACCCCAAATATAATATAACCAATTTTCATTCACATTCAGATATACTACAAAGCAAACATTTGGTAAAAGTTAGACATCAAGGCTTATATAGTAAGTTGGTCCTATTTCCTAATGCCCATGTTGTAAATGATTCCATTATAAATGGATTCCATCATATTTCAATTTCTGGATCATAGTTCTTTGAGACACATTTTGCCTTATCTCCTCCTCAACGTGGAAAATGAAGAAAACAAGTACCAAGTAAATCATCCCCCAATAACGACAAAATCAAGCTAATTGAATTTTGCTTTAAAATCAATAGGAAGTAACACGCTTCCTAAATTTCTAATTTCTAATCTAACCAAAGCACAAAAACCTAGTCAAATTTTTTCCAGTCTGAGGAACAGAATCCTTCTTCAATACTGACACAGTTGGGAATGAGAAGAGAGGGAACAAGTAAAGCAGAGGAGTGGCCTCTCAGACAATTTCTTCCCAGCACGTCATCCTCAATCACCTCCAGTTACTCTCCTCTTCACCAAACACAACTGTAAGAGACCCCAGTAGGAGGAGATTTCCTTTACAAAGTGGGGGTCACAGGGGAAAAAAATGCCAAGAGAACCAGGAGAGCCATGCAGAAGCCCTGTGCTATTTGTTGCTTACAAATCTGTATCCCCCACCAGCCAGACAGGCTCTCCGGAGGGTGGGAACAGACTCTAGTGCCAGCACCAGCATGGAGCCTATGCACAGCAGGTACTCAGCAAATAATTATCGACCAAATACATGAACGAATTTAAAAGAAAGTAAAATCCCCAAAGGAAGGGACAGAGACAGAAAAAAAGCTTCTGTGTAAAGACAGAAAGAAAAGTGGCAACAAAGTTGCAAAATATTGCAGCCAAAAGAATCTGTTTCAGTCAGTCAGTCACTAGATAAACATTTCTGGAGTTCCTGGAGGTCCACTCAGGGTTCAAAGTAGATAACGAAATTAACAGTCACAGTTAAATCTTTATAGACTTTTTGCTTATATTATTTCCTTCTGGAATAATCCCTTTCTCCTTTACCTCAATTATCGCCTGTCTGTTTCTTTGTTCATCCACCTAATATGTATACTGAACGGTGAGGATACAATGATGAATAAACTAGTCACGATCTTTAAGATACATAGTCTAGTAGGGAAGATAAATACATACATGAACAGAGACCATAACTTGTCAAAAGATTAACTAAGATCTGTATGGGGTAGACTAGGGAGCAAAGATTAAATGGTCTACTCCATCTGGGATTTAGGACATGTATCATAGAAGAAGGAAAGGCTTGGGCCTAGAAAAATAACTAAGTGCTGGACAGCTGAACAAAGGGAGAAATACTGAGAAAGGCCCCATGGAATGACTGATCGGCAGGGGAATCAGTGGGAAGTGGGGCACTGCACAGCTGGAGAAGGGCCAGATCTTGTGAAGGGCCTCACAGGGCATAGCAAGGAGTTGAAAGTTCTAGATACTATGAGTTGGGAGTCATTGAAGGATTTTAAACAAAAGGAATTTCATGTTCTGGAAGGAATGTGGAGAATGATTAGGCAATCAGGAGAGAATCAAGAAGGTGAGGACAAATGCTATTAAAAAGCAGAAAATGGGGGCTGGCCTGGCCCCGTGATCGAGTGGTTAAGTTTGCATGCTCCCGCTTTGGCAGCCCAGAGTTTCGCTGGTTTGGATTCTGGGAGCCAACATGGCAGCACTCATCAAGCCAAGCTGAGGTGACATCCCACATGCCACAGCTAGAAGGACCCACAACTAAAAATACACAACTATGTACCAGGGGGCTTTGGGGAGAAAAAGGAAAAATAAAATCTTTAAAGAAAAAAATAAAAAGCAGCAGAAAATGCACTGGACTTCGTCACTGAATAGATGTGAATAATGCCTAGATCAGCTGCTAAGGTTTTTGGCTGGATGGTACCATTCCTCGACACAGGAAAGTGAGGAGGAAGAGCAGGTTTGGAAGACAAGGTCAGTTTTACATTTTGGATTTTGAACCATGTCATTTTACCAATTATTTTAAAATATGATTAAATAAGAAATATTATTGTAATTCATATATTAGGTTAAAGGAAAAAAATCATAAAATCATCTAAACAGATGCACAAAAAGCATGAAAACATGATTTATTAAAAAAAAACTTAGCAAATCAGTAATAGAAATCACTATTTTAAACTCAACAAAAGCTGTCAATCTAAACCTAGAGCAAACATAGTATTTAACGGTGAAACTTTAGAAACATACCCTTCAAAATCAGGAACAAAACAAGGATGCTTGTTATCATGGCTCTTTTAACAGTTAGTGAAAGTTCTTACTGATGCAATAAGATGAGAGAAAGTAATGAACATAAAGTTTAGAAATTAGAAAGAAGGCAAAAAACTGTCATTATTTACAGACAATTACAATCATTACAGACGTCTAAATAATCTATGAATAAAAGAATAAAACTACTGGGACCAGCCCCATGGCCGAGTGGTTAAGTTTGTGTGCTCCACTTCGGAGGCCCAGGGTTTCGCCGGTTTGGATCCTGGGTGCAGACATGGCACCACTCATCAAGCCATGCTGAAGTGGCGTCCCACATGTCACAATTAGAAGGACCCACAACTAAAAAATATGCAACTATGTACCAGGGGGCTTTGGGGAGAAAAAGGAAAAACAAAATCTTTAAAAAAAAAAAGAATATATAAATCAGTAGAAAGAAGACAATCCATTAAGAAAATCAGCAACTGATGTGAATAGGAAATTCAAAGAAAAGGTGAGCCATCAAACACATGAAAAGAGGTACCACCTCACCAGTCAGCAGGGAAATGAGGGAACCACATGGAGCTATCTTTTTTCTTTCTTCACCCCCCCCCCCGCCATCCCCCACTTTACTGAGATATAACTGACAAATAACATCGTGTAAGTTTAAAGTGTACAGAGATACCATTTCACTCAGACTGGCACAAATCAGAAAACTCAAGGATACCCAGTGCAAGGGATGATGTGGGGGAAACAGGAACTCAGATAATGCTGCGGAAGTGTAAACCGGAATGACCACTTTTGAGAACAATTGGGCAATATCTAAAGTTGAAGCTGTACATATCCTAAAATCTAACAACTCCATTTTGAAGTATATGCCCTAGAAAGACTTTTGGTGAGGTGCACAAAGAGATATACACGAGAATGTTTGGGCAAGTATTATTTGTAATAGTAAAAACTGGAAACAAATGTCCATCAATTAGAGAATGAATAAAGAAACCGTACTATACTTGTACAATGGATTGCTAGTAGGTCTACATGTAATAATATAGGCGCATCTCAAAACCAATACTCAGAGGAAAAAGTAAAACTTAAAAAGGGTAAGTACAGCATAAAATCATCTATGCAAAATTTAAAGACATACAAAACAAAACACAGTATTTATTATTTCTGAAGAAACAGAATAGCATATGGTATAAAGATTCTGGAGCCAGGCTTCCTGGGTTGGAATTCTTGTTCTACCACTTGGTAGCTGTGTGACTTTGAGCAAGGCACTTACCTCTCTGTGCCTCAGTTTCCTCATTCAAAAATGAAAACAATAACTGTAACTGCCTCACAGACTATCATGATTAAAGTGTTTAATACATGATATGGTTAACATTATACGTCAACTTGACAAGGCTCTGGTGCCCAGATGTTTGGTCAAATGCCAGTCTAGATGTTACTATGAAAGTATCTTTCAGATGTGATTAAGATTTAAATCTGCAGGGGCCAGCTCGGTGGTGCAGCGATTAAGTGTGCACGTTCCGCTTCGGCAGCCCGGGGTTCACAGGTTTGGATCCCGGGTGCTGACATGGCACTGTTTGGCCAGCCACGCTGTGGCAGGCATCCCACATATAAAGTAGAGGAAGATGGGCACAGATGTTAGCTCAGGGCCAGTCTTCTTCAGCAAAAAGAGGAGGATTGGCAGCAGATATTAGCTCAGGGCTGATCTTCCTCAAAAAAAAAAAAAAAAAAAGATTTAAATCTGTAGACTTTGAGTAGAGCAGATAATTCTTGATAATGTGTGTAGGCCTCATCCAATCAGTTGAAGGCCTTAAGGGTAAAGACTTATTAGGTTTCCTGAAAGAGAAAGAATTCTCCTCAAGACTGTGACACAGAAATCCTCCTCAGTTTTCCAGCCTGCTGCCCTGAAAAAATGAGACTGAAGACTGCAACATCAACTCTTGTCTCAATCCAGCCTGCCATATTGATTTCAGACCTTCCAGCCCCCACAATCATGTGAGATGATTCCTTAAAATAAATCTCTTGCTCTCTCTCTATATCCTATTGGTTCTATTTCTTTGGAGAACCCTAAATAATACAATATATGCCAAGTGCTTAGAACAGTGACAGGCACATAATAAGGGCCACATAACTGTTAGCTCTTATTATAATGTATTAAAAGTATTTTTTAAAGTCAGTGGGATGAATACACGCTGACGGTAGGGTAGTAGAAACCTCTGGAGGAAGGGAGGATAAAGTGACTGAAGGTAAATGAGTCTTCAACTATATTTGGATTGTTTCACTTCCTAAAAAAAGATCTTGGGGCCGGCCCTGTGGCCAAGTGATTAAGTTTGGGTGCTCTGCTTCGGTGGCCCAGGGTTTCGCCAGTTCGAATCCTGGGCGCGGACATGGCACTGCTAATCAGGTCATGCTGAGAAATACACAACTATGTACCAGGGGCCTTTGGGGAGAGAAAGGAAAAATAAAATCTTCAAAAAAAAAAAAAAAGATCTCAAATACCACAAAACATTAACATTTATTAATCGGGGCACAAATACATGAGCGTTTATTCTATAATTCTGTTTTTGAAATAGTTCATAATCAAAAATAATAATTCTTTTTAAGTGTGCAGAGTTGAGACAAGTATAAACTCCTCATTTGTGGAGTTTCTATTTAAGGGATGGGGAGAGACGGAGAGGCGGTATCAGTATGAGGGGGCCCAAGAACTTTCTGACCAATTTTTCTTAATATGAGAAAGATAACACGTTCCAGGTTTAAGGAAAGAGTCATTGGAAGAGAAGTGGAAATTGTTATGACAACAGAGATTATCCCTTGGTGCAAGGTCCCGGGAGAGATGGGAAGGGATCAGATTGGAAGCAAGGTTGAAAGAATTAATGTTGAACTCACGGGGATAAGTCTTTTTCTGAGCTGGAAAAAAATGAGTAAGGTAAGGTTAGGAGTAGAAAAATGTATCTCAGCAGAATCTGATTACCCTAAATTTTCTGGGAAGTAGGAGACAAAGCAATCTTTCAGCTCTCCATTAACGCCATTGGAGATTCTGATTCTGCAGTGAGAGATGTTCTTTCCCCTTTTCCAGATTTCCAGAGGATTCTGTACCTTTCTTATGATACTGACTGGACAGTCCTGTAGTTTGGAAATGAAGCCCTTACAAGCCTCAGGTACCTCTGCCCCACGTGTGGTAGCTCAGTCATGTTCGTATCTCCCAAACGTGAGATTTGCATTATATCTCCCAGTGAAACTACCTGGCAATGTAAGTTTTAACTAAATACTTTTTTGATAAAAGTTCAGAGGAGACAAAGTCTATAATTAAGCAACTGGCTTCTAAATCCTTGTTTATGTAGAATATACTCAAATGATTAACATTATCATGGAATTTGACTAGATATCATTTATCCAGACATGGCACTAAGGGTAAGGCTTTGAGCTCCTGTTCTTTGGGAAGGTTCTGGACTTTGAATCAAGCAGAATTTAGCACGGTGAAAATCATGGAGAGGTGCCATATACTTAAAATATTCCAACTCTTTAAAATGTGCTATTGTCTTTGGAAAAATAGTCATCTATTCAATAAATGCTCCATATGTACTTGGTATATTTTTAAATATTATCCAGCAAACATTCACTGAATACCTACTATGCTTTAAACAAACCATCAGCCTTAAAGGTGATTTTAGTTATTTCTTACATTCAAATATCTGACAGGTAACAGTAATGATGATAATGGCTAGCATTTACATGGCCCCCTATGTGCCACGTGCTGTTATAAGCACATAACATGTTTTACCTTATTTAATTCTCACAACTTTACAGACATATCCTATTATTGTCTACATTTTACAGAACAGGAAATCAAAGTACAACAAAGTTAAGTTGATTTGCTTAAAGTCACACAGCTGGTAAGTGGCATAGAAAGGATTTGAACCCACTACACTGAATTTCTTTACCAAAACCCAAAAAGTTTTAGTATATTAGAGATGTGAATAATATGTATGCATTCCAGTGTTAGGAATAATGTTGTCATTTGCTTTTTCAGCTGGAGGAGATCGAGAATATCTCACAAAATGATCAAATGCCTGGTCCTTATTCAGAAACATTTCTCTACCAATACATGAGTAGGTCACGTTAAACTCCATGGTGAGAATGCAGCGCTGGGAGAGAGAGCCACTATCTGAAGAACATGTCAGGAAAAGAAATAGTAGTTTTAAAAACCAAAGGGCAGAGTGCATGCATCAAAACAACACTCAAGTGTGGAAAATAAATCTCCTTTCCCATATTGATTTCAATATTGTTTCAACAGTGGGGCTTAGTGGGAAAATGTACCCACAATATCTAAATCTGAAAATCACAATTCAGTTTAACATGCAGTTAATGCCCACCTGCAACAAGCGTTACAGTACATTTTAGTAGCCAGAGAGGATTAAAAGGATGCATCTTGAGGAAGCTCATTGAGGAGGCAAGATTTACATACATAAAACAAGACAAAAAAATTCAGGCACGACAGATAACAAGTAGTAAATATAGGGTTTAGGGGATGAATTATTACGTTGATGAAGTCTAATTTCCACCATATTTGAACAGTTCTTAGCAGCTGATAACTAGCTATATAAGACCAGAAATTTTCATGTTAATTTCTGGGTTATTTTGAAATAATCTTAATTGAACCTTGACCTCTACAAAAAATAACCTCCTTAAAGGTTACTAATGCTTACATCTCAAAACAGGGAAGAACTCCATCTTACAGGTGAGAGTATGCCTGAGAGAAGGTATTTTTACCTTGGAGAATTGTACATCTTTATTGCAAGCCTCGGCAAGTGATAATAGTGAGTCATATAAAAACAAACGAAACCAATATAGTTAGAGAAGAAATCAGCTGTTATGGATTTTGTTGACAACATCTTTGTAAGGGAGAGGATGATCTGAAGGACCACACAAAAGTAGGCTGATAAAAACACATACACACATCATCACAAGAAAAAAAATTTGTAACTAAGTGTGGTGATGGATGTTAACTAAACTTATTATGGTAATCATTTTGCATTATAAGCAAATCATTACATATCAAATCATTATGTTGCTCACCTAAAATGAAATCAACATTATATGTCAATAATATCTCAATACATCAACAAAATGAAAAGATAAGCTACCGGCTAGGAGAAGACGTTTGCAAATCATACATCCCATAAGAAGGTAACATCCAAAATATATAAAGAACTCATCCAACTCAACAACAAAAAAACCCCAAACAACCCAATTAAAAACTGGGCAGATGATCTGAACAGACATTTTCCAAAGAAGATATACAGATGGCCAACAGGCACATAATAAGATGTTCAACATCATTAATTAGTAGAGAAATGCAAATCGAAACTACAATGAGATATCACCTCATGTCTGTAAGAATGGCTATAATTAAAAAGACAAGAGGGGCTGGCCCCGTGGCCGAGTGGTTAAGTTCGCGCGCTCTGCTGCAGGCAGCCCAGTGTTTCGTTAGTTCGAATCCTGGGCGCGGACATGGCACTGCTCATCAAACCATGCTGAGGCAGCGTCCCACATGCCACAACTAGAAGGACCCACAATGAAGAATACACAACTATGTACCGGAGAGCTTTGGGGAGAAAAAGGAAAAAATAAAATCTTTAAAAAAAAAAAAAAGACAAGAGGGAGACAGATCCAAGATGGCGCCGTGAGTAGTCCTCTTTGTCTCTCCCCCTTCGAGTCTACAATTATTTGGACACTTATCGCTTGACAAAGGATATCCAGACAGCATCTCAGGACGTCTGAGATACCCACGTGACTAAACATCAGAAGGCGGACGGACTTTCCTCCGGGAGGAGGTGGAAATAGGTGAAAACTCTCCGACCCCGACCGAGCAGCCTAGTACCCGCAAGCGGCTTTCTTCCAACGGACGCCCCCAGAGGATCTACACACATCTAGGGCAGGAGCGAGCACACAACAGAGGAGCGACGGTGGAAACAGGTGACCAGAACCCTACCTAAACCCCCCGCAATTACTCCTAAACGCAGAGGGAAACTTTGGAGTTGCACACCTGAGCCCGCGGGGAGAGTCTCTCCCCGCCATTGGCGGGGAGACCCCGCCTGGTGTTCGCGGCGCCCAGAGGGTCCCAGAGAGAGTCGCTGAGGGTACGGAGGTCTCCCAGCTGCCGTTGCCCACCCTGTGGGAGTAGGGATTGCCGGAGATCTCGGAGAGGACAGGGGCTGGGGGAACTTTCAAAGGCCGGCTCTGCGACCCGGAGGGGAAGCCTTGGCGTTCCGCCCGGGCAGGAGACAAAACTCTCTGTCTGCCATTAGCAGAGGGGCCATTCCCAGCATTCACGGCTCCGGGAGAGGCCCGGGGAGAATCCCAGAGGGCGGGACGACCCCCAGCTGCCATTGCCCGCCCCGTGGGACTAGGGATTGCCGGAGATCTCGGAGAGGACAGGGGCTGGGGGAAGTTTCAAAGGCCGGCTCTGCGACCCGGAGGGGAAGCCTCGGAGTTCCGCCCGGGCAGCAGACAAAGCTCTCTGTCTGCCATTAGCAGAGGGGCCACGCCCAGCATTCACGGTTCCGGGAGAGGCCCGGAGAGAATCCCAGAGGGCGGGGTGACCCCCAGCTGCCGTTGCCCGCCCCGTGGGACTAGGGATAGCCGGAGATCTCGGAGAGGACTGGGGCTGGGGTGAGTTCCAGAGTCCCAGCTTCGTAGCCTAGGGGGAAACCCTACAGGCTCACAGCAGCCTTAGGGAAAGCCTCTGCACAGCACCAGTAGAAGGCACCCAGCCGCCAGCCACAAGGCTGGAAGACCCCAGGGCAAAAGCAGCATAGCGAGGTGAACTAACCACAGACTGTAGAAGATGCCAATAGCTCTCCTGCGACCCATAGAGGACAAGTGAGATTTTGTGGGTGCCAACAGCAACGGAGCGACAAATATAAGTGATCCCACCCCTGGCCGCTGGAAAAGCCCATAACACCATTGCAGACCCTAAGGAGAGAGCACATCTAGGTGGGCTGCAACAGTAGGCACCAGCAGCCTGAAGCCCCCCTGTGATGGCCCCCACGGCAGAGGAGGGAATCCAAAGGGCCACTGTGGCTACGAGGAGGGGCCCAGGCCCAGTTAGCAACTGCGGACAGGGTTCCTGGTTGGTGCAGTATAAACAGCTGCTCCCCCACCGCAGCAGCTGAAACAAGTGAAAGGAGCAACTAAACTCTATCTCCATGTGGAGGCACAAATCAACAACATCAAGCAATATGAAAAAATACATTAAATCTCCAGAACAGAAAGAAAGTAACAAATACACAGAAAACAATCCCAAAGAAAATGAGATATATAACCTAAATGATGATGACTTCAAAACAGCCATCATTAAAATTCTCAATGAGTTAAGAGAGAATTCTGACCGACAACTCAACGAGTTCAGGAGCTATGTCACAAAAGAGTTTGATACGATAAAGAAGAACCAAACAGAAATATTGGAAATGAAGAACACAATAGAGGAGATTAAGAAAAATCTAGATGCTCTGAACAGTAGGGCCGATAATATGGAGGAAAGAATTAGCAATTTGGAAGATGGCAATATAGAATTGCTGCAGGCAGAGGAGGAGAGAGAAGCAAGACTAAAAAGAAATGAAGAAACTCTCCGAGAATTATCAGACACAATTAGGAGATGCAACGTAAGGATTATCGGTATACCAGAGGGAGAAGAGAAGGAGAAAGGGGCAGAAAGCCTATTCAAAGAAATAATGGCTGAGAACTTCCCAAATCTGGTGAGAGAGATGGATCTTCAGGTGACAGAAGCCAATAGATCTCCAAACTTTATCAATGCAAGAAGACCAACTCCACGGCATATAGTAGTGAAGCTAGCAAAAGTCAACGACAAGGAGAAAATACTAAGGACAGCCAGGCAAAAGAAACTAACCTACAAAGGAACCCCCATCAGGCTATCAGCAGATTTCTCAGCAGAAACTTTACAGGCTAGAAGAGAGTGGAATGATATATTCAAAAATCTGAAGGACAAAAATCTACAGCCGAGAATTCTCTACCCAGTGAAAATATCCTTCAAATACGATGGAGAAATAAAAACTTTCCCAGATAAACAAAAATTAAGGGAGTTCATTGCCACAAAACCTCCTCTTCAGGAAATCCTCAGGAAAACCCTCATTCCTGAAAAATCCAAAAAAGGAAAGGGGCTACAAAACCAAGAGCAGAGGAGATAAGTAGAAGGACAACAACAGAGAGTAGCAGCTCTACATCAGAACAGATTAAACCATGGGACGAGAAACAAAGGAAACTGAAGAAAACCGGAAAACAAGACACAAAATGGTAGTGGTAGGCCCCCACGTCTCAATAATCACTCTAAATGTAAATGGATTGAACTCCCCAATCAAAAGACACAGAGTGGCAGGATGGATCAAAGAACAAGATCCAACAATATGCTGCCTCCAGGAAACACACCTCAGCCCCAAAGACAAACACAGACTCAGAGTGAAGGGATGGAGAACAATACTCCAAGCTAATAATGAACAAAAGAAAGCAGGTGTCACTATACTAATATCAGACAAGGTAGATTTCAAAGCAAAACAGATAAAGAAAGATAAAGAGGGACAGTATATAATGATAAAAGGGACTCTCCACCAAGAAGACATAACACTTATAAATATATACGCACCCAACACAGGAGCACCAAAATTTGTAAAGCAACTCTTAATAGAACTAAAAGAAGACATCAACAACAATACAATAATAGTAGGGGACCTCAACACACCATTAACACCAATGGACAGAACATCCAGACAGAAAATCAACAAGGAAATAATAGAATTAAATGAAAAATTAGACCAGATGGACTTAATAGATATATATAGAACACTTCATCCAAAAACAGCAGGTTACACATTCTTCTCAAGTGCACATGGAACATTCTCAAGGATTGACCATATTTTGGGAACCAAAGCAAACATCAATAAATACAAGAGAGTTGAAATAATATCAAGCATCTTTTCTGATCACAATGCTATTAAACTAGAAATCAACTACAAGAAAAAAGCAGAGAAAGGTGCAAAAATGTGGAGACTAAACAACACGCTTCTCAACAAACAATGGATCATTGAAGAAATTAAAGAAGAAATCAAATTTTATCTGGAGACTAATGAAAATGAGAACACGACATACCAAACCATTTGGGATGCAGCAAAAGCAGTCCTAAGAGGGAAATTCATCGCAATACAGGCTCACCTCACTAAACAAGAAAAAGCTCACATAAGCAACCTCAAACAACACCTAACAGAACTAGAAAAAGAAGAACAAACAAAGCCCAGAGTCAGTAGAAGGAGGGAAATAATAAAAATAAGAGCAGAAATAAATGATATTGAAACAAAAAAGACAATAAAAAGGATCAATGAAACAAAGAGTTGGTTCTTCGAAAGAATTAACAAAATTGACAAACCCCTAGCCAGACTCACCAAGAAAAGAAGAGAGAAATCGCAAATTAACAAAATTAGGAATGACAGAGGAGAAATCACAACAGATACCAATGAAATACAAGAGATCATAAGAGAATACTATGAAAAACTATATGCCAACAAATTGAACAACCTGGAAGAAATGGACAAATTCCTAGACTCCTACAATCTCCCCAAACTGAATCAGGAAGAAATGGAGAATCTGAATAGGCCAATCACAAGTAAGGAAATAGAAACGGTAATCAAAAACCTCCCCAAAAATAAGAGTCCAGGACCAGACGGCTTCTCTGGAGAATTCTACCAAACATTCAAAGAAGACTTAATACCTATTCTCCTCAAACTGTTCCAGAAAATTGAGAAAGATGGAGAACTCCCTAACACATTCTATGAAGCCAACATCACTCTGATCCCCAAACCGGACAAGGACAACACAAAGAAGGAGAACTACAGGCCGATATCACTGATGAACATAGATGCAAAAATCCTCAACAAAATTTTGGCAAACCGAATACAGCAATACATCAAAAAGATTATACACCACGATCAAGTGGGATTTATACCAGGGACACAGGGATGGTTCAACATCCGCAAGTCAATCAACGTGATACACTACATCAACAAAATGAAAAACAAAAACCACATGATCATCTCAATAGATGCAGAGAAAGCATTCGACAAGATCCAACACCCATTTATGATAAAAACCCTCAGTAAAATGGGTATAGAAGGAAAGTACCTCAACATAATAAAGGCCATATATGATAGACCCACAGCCAACATCATACTCAATGGACAAAAACTGAAAGCCATCCCTCTGAGGACAGGAACAAGACAAGGGTGCCCACTTTCACCACTCCTATTCAACATAGTACTGGAGGTGCTGGCCAGAGCAATTCGGCAGGAAAAAGAAATAAAAGGAATCCAAATAGGTAACGAAGAAGTAAAACTCTCGTTGTTTGCAGACGACATGATCTTATATATAGAAAACCCCAAAGAATCCACAGAAAAACTATTAGAAATAATCAACAACTACAGCAAAGTAGCAGGGTATAAAATTAACGTGCATAAATCAGTAGCATTTCTATACACTAACAATGAACTAACAGAAAAAGAACTCAAGAACTCAATCCCATTCACAATCGCAACGAAAAGAATAAAATACCTTGGGATAAACTTAACCAAGGAAGTGAAGGATCTATACAATGAAAACTACAAGACTTTCTTGAAAGAAATTGACGATGACATAAAGAGATGGAAAGACATTCCTTGCACATGGATTGGAAGAATAAACATAGTTAAAATGTCCATACTACCTAAAGCAATATACAGATTCAATGCTATCCCAATCAGAATCCCAAGAACATTCTTCACAGAAATTGAACAAACAATCCTAAAATTCATATGGGGCAACAAAAGACCGCGAATTGCTAAAGCAATCCTGAGCAAGAAAAACAAAGCAGGCGGAATCACAATTCCCGATTTCAAAACATACTACAAAGCTACAGTGATCAAAACAGCATGGTACTGGTACAAAAACAGGTCCACAGATCAATGGAACAGAATTGAAAGCCCAGAGATAAAACCACACATCTATGGACAGCTAATCTTTGACAAAGGAGCAGAGGGCCTACAATGGAGAAAAGAAAGTCTCTTCAACAAATGGTGCTGGGAAAACTGGACAGCTACATGCAAAAGATTGAAAATCGACCATTCTTTTTCACCACACACCAAAATAAACTCAAAATGGATCAAAGACCTAAAGATTAGGCCTGAGACAATAATTTTTTTGGAAGAGAATATAGGCAGTACACTCTTTGACATCAGTTTCAAAAGAATCTTTTCGGACACTGTAACTCCTCAGTTGAGGGAAACAATAGAAAGAATAAACAAATGGGACTTCATCAGACTAAAGAGCTTCTTCAAGGCAAGGGAAAACAGGATTGAAACAAAAAAACAGCTCACTAATTGGGAAAAAATATTTACAAGCCACTTATCTGACAAAGGGTTAATCTCCGTAATATACAAAGAACTCACACTGCTTAACAACAAAAAAACAAACAACCCGATCAAAAAATGGGCAGAGGACATGAACAGACATTTCTCAAAAGAAGATATGAATATGGCCAATAGACACATGAAAAGATGTTCATCATCGCTAATCATCAGGGAAATGCAAATCAAAACTACACTGAGATATCACCTTACACCCCTTAGATTGGCAAAAACATCCAAAACCAAGAGCGACAAATGTTGGAGAGGTTGTGGAGAAAAAGGAACCCTCATACACTGTTGGTGGGAAAGCAAACTGATACAGCCACTATGGAAAACAGTATGGAGATTTCTCAAAAAGTTAAAAATAGAAATACCCTATGACCCAGCCATCCCATTACTGGGTATCTATCCTAAGAACCTGATATCAGAAATCTCAAGAGTCCGTTGCACCCCTATGTTCATCGCAGCATTATTTACAATAGCCAAGACGTGGAACAAGCCTACATGCCCAGAAACTGATGATTGGATAAAGAAGATGTGGTATATATACACAATGGAATACTACTCAGCCATAAAAAAAGACAAAATCGGCCCATTCACAACAACGTGCATGGACCTCGAGGGTATTATGTTAAGCGAAATAAGCCAGTCAGAGAAAGACGAACTCTACATGACTCCACTCATAGGTGGAAATTAGCATATTGATAAGGAGATCTGATCGGTGGTTACTAGGGAAAAGGGGGGGTGGGGGGAGGGCACAGAGGGGGAAGTGGTGTACCCACAACATGACTAACAAAAATGTATAACTGAAATCTCACAAGGTTGTAATCTATCATAACATTAATAAAAAAAAAAAAAAAAAAAAGACAAGAAATAAGCCATCCCACTACTGGGTATCTATCCGAAGAACTTGAAATCAGCAATTCCAAAAGTCCCATGCACCCCTTCGTTCATTACAGCATTATTCATAATAGCCAAGATGTGAAAGCAACCTAAGTGCCCATCAACTGATGATTGGATAAAGAAGATATGGTATATATATACAATGGAATACTACTCAGCCATAAGAAAGGATAAAATAGTCCCATTCACAACAACAAGGATGGACCTTGAGGGGATTATGTTAAGTGAAATAAGCCAGATAGAGAAAGACGAACTCTGTATGACTCCACTCACAGGTGGAAGTTAAACATGTAAACAAAGAGAACTGATTGGTGGTTACCAGGGAGAAGGGGGGTTTGGGGGGTGGGCACAAAGGGTGAAGTGGTGTACTTACAACACGACTGACAAACAATAATGTACAACTGAAATTTCACAAGGTTGTAAACTATCATAATCTTAATAAAAAAAAGAAAAAAGACAAGAAATAACAAGTGTTGGAGAGGATAAGCAAAAGGAACCCTCACACACTGCTGTTGGGAATGTAAATTGGTGCAGCCACCCAGAAAACAGTATGAAGATTCCTCAGAAAATTAAGAATAGAACTACCAGATGATCCAGCTATCCTGCTTCTGATGATGGATGGAAACTAGAATTTGGAACAGAAGTCAAATTATAATGATGTATACTTGAAATTTATATAATGTTATAAATCAATGTTACTTCAATTTTAAAAATCTCAATAAAAAAATAGCGATGAATCAAAAAACAACACATACATACATTAGTATAGTGTTATTAGTGGTAATATTAGTTTGCCAGGGCTGCCATAACAAAACGCCACAGACTGGGCGGCTTATATAACAGAAATTTATCTCCTCACAGCTCTGGAGACTACAAGTCAGAGATAAAGGTGTGAGCAGGGTTGTTTCTTCCGAGGCCTCTCTCCTTGGCCTATAGGTGGCCATCCTCCCCCGTGTCTTCATGTGGTGTTCACTCTGTGTCTATCTGTGTCCTAATCTCCTTTTCTTATAAGGACACCAGTGGTATTGGATTAGGGCCCATCCCAACGACCTCATTTAACCTTGACACCTCTTTGAAGACCCTGTCTCCAGATACAGCTACATTCTGAGATGCTACGGATTGGTTAGGACTGCAACATGTGAATCTGAGGAAAGAAAGACACAATTCAGCCCATCACAATGTAAAGCCACAAACTTTGGAGTTAGATCTGTTTTGAGTCACAGTTAAGCCATATAACAGGATTACAACCTGTAAAACTTGCTTAACTTCTCTAATCCTTGGTTTCTGCATAAGATTGTTGTGAAGAATAAATGAGATAATCCATAAAAGTGCTTATGGAACAGTACCTAGCATATGGTATGCACTCAATAAATGACAGTTTTAGTGTCTTGGTAGCCTCAAACAAACTTTTATAACTCTACTTACTTTTTTATAACTCTACTTACTTGTATCTATTTGGTTTTTAAAATAATTCCTAATTTTTTTTTTAAAGATTGGTACCTGAGCTAACATCTGTTGCCAATCTTCCTTTTTTTTCTTCTTCTCCCCAAAGGCCCCCAGTACATAGTTGCATATTGTAATTGTAAGTGCCTCTGGTTGCACTATGTGGGAGGCCGCCTCAGCATAGCCTGATGAGCGGTGCCATGTCCGCACCCAGGATCTGAACCAGCGAAACCCTGGGCCACCAAAGCAGAGGGCACGAACTTAACCACTCGGCCACGGGGCGAGCTCCCCTAAATTTTTTATTTCACTAAAATCTTTCAATCATCTCACAAGATAAAACCTTGCTCTTGGAAAACACTAGCTCCTGGAGCCCTGAGCTGCTGTGTAAGACACTCAGGTTACCATGTTGTGAAGAAGCCCTAAACAGATGGAGAAGCTGCCCTAAGCATATGGAGAAGCCAAAGGTGTTTCATTCAGTAATCTCAGCTTAGCCCTATCTTTGAGTCATCCCATTCCAGGCACCTGACAGAAGAGGGAAGAACCTCCAGATGATTCTGGCCCCTACTCTTTCAAGTTGTCTCCAGTCATCTAAGTCTTTCCAAATAAGGCCCAAGACAGTATGGAGCAGAGATAAAACCATGCCCACTATACCCTGTCTGAATTCTTGACATGCAGAATCTGTGAGCATAGTGGTCACTTTTTTAAGATCCTATGTTTTGGGGTGGTTTGCAATAGATATCCTAGAACTACAGATTATAGATAATTGGAACTATAGAATCAAAGAGACATACAGACTATAGATAATACACAACACATAGTGTATTGTACATATAATATATACATTGTAGATATCAAGAGCTATAGAATTACAGAAACAAAGAGGAGCAGAGAAAGTATATAATCAACCCCCTCATTTTAAAGATGAGGAAACTGAGGCCAGCCCACAGTTGCCTGATGAGTAAAAGATCTGGGACACACTCTTATAACTCTTTGCTTCCAGTCTTGGCTCTTCCAAAGACACAAATACTTCATGATATAGTTCTTTATTATAAAAGCCTCTTACTATCTCTTACTATTATTCAAACTGCAACATTTCAGGATATTCTACATGCTCCCTGTCCACGGCCAAACATAATTATACTTCTGGATACAGACAATTCACCCTACTATCCCTGGCACATGTAAGGTACTCACTCGATAAACGTTTTTTAAAGTGAAGAATTACTAAAACAAGGCAGCTGAAAAACTGTAAATGGTGCAGCTTAGATCTTCAGTGGCTGTGCTTGAAAAACAGAAACACCATTTTCAGTTTTCAAATGCATTTTTTATGTCATAAAACTATGACTACTTTCCCTACCACCAATTATTAAATTCTGGAAATCTCACTGAAGGCAATCTTTACAATCCCAATAGTGCCTTAAAGGTAACTACTCAATGTTCATCTTCTGATGTATACATAAATATAACTATATTTATAAATGTAACTATACATAATAGAAATATAATTGGAGGTATCGTCTACTAATTACCTCTAAATATGCATTCTCTAGGTTTTTTTTTAAAAAAGATTGGCACCTGAGCTAACAATTGTTGCCAAACTTCCTTTTTTTTTCTGCTTTTTATCCCCAATGGTTTTTAGTAACATATTTTTTTCATTTTTTTAAATTGAGATTCATAATAGTTTACAGCATCTTGAAATTTCAGTTGTACATTGCTTCTTGTCTGTCGCCACATAAGTGCTCCCCTTCACTCCCTGTGCCCACCTCCCACCCTGCTCCCCCTGGTAACCACTGAACTGTTTTCTTTGTCCATGTATTTGTTTACATTCTGCATATAAGTTAGTAACATATTTTTAGCTGGGTACACGGCCTTCAGCTAAAGATTATGCTTCCAAGCCTTCTTTGCATCTAGATATGGTTAGTGACAAGTTTTGGCCAATGGAATGGGTAGAACTGATACGTGAAAGCTCCCTCATAGGAAGAGGCATGCTTTCCCTTTCCTATTTTCACCCTTCCCTCCAACTGGAATACAGACCTAGAAAATGTGGTGGTGAGTATACGACCATGAAGATGAGGGCAACATCCCTGAAGATGGTAGAGCAACAAGATAGGAAGAGTCTGGGTCCCTGAGCTCAATGCAGCCACCACATCCAATGTGGACTGCGTACACTCAAACTGATACTAAAAGAGAAAAATGAAAGAGAAATCCTTGTTTAAGCCACTGTCTGCTGAGGTCTCTCTGTTAATATGTATTTTACCACAACAAAAACTTCACTTTTATGACTGTCATTTTTTTTTCAGTTTGGACCTTTTTGCCTTCTGGACTGACATGCTTCTTATCTGCTATTAATTTATCTGGCCTGTAAATACAAAACTTTGTTTAGCTCCTGTATCATTCTCTTCAGTGATGTTTACATGTTATGAGGTCACTTCAGCTCCCATCATTGACTGGATTAGATAACAAAGCAAGAAGGTAAGTTTGAATATATTACTGTGAGAGTCTTAAAAATCTAGTCAGGTGAGGATAGATATGCAGATTAACAGAACAGAAATGAGAATCCAGAAATAAACTTTTACATTTATGGTCAATTGATTTTCAACAAAGATGCCAAGGAAATTCAACGAGGGAAGAATAGTCTTTTCAACAAACAGTGTTAGGACAATTCAATATCCCTACACAAAAAAATGTATGTAGACCCTTATCTCACATTATACAAAAAAACAAAAAAAGCAAAATGGATCATGACCTAAATATAAGAGCTAAAACTATAAAACTTTAAGAAGAAAATCTAGGAGAAAATCTTGTAACTTGCATTAAGCAAAGATTTCTTAGATATGACAAAAAAACCAAAATCCATAAAAATAAATATTGGTAAATTAAATTTAATTAACAAAATAAAATTTAAAACTTTGCTCTTCATTAAGAAAATAAAAAGAAAAGCCTCAGATTGGGAGGAAATATTTATGAATCATATATCTGATAAGGGACTTGTACTCAGAATACATAAAGAACTCTCATGACTCAATAAGAAGACAAATAACCCAAATAAAAAATGGGTAAAAGCTTTGAACATTTTACCAAAGAAGATATACAAATGATTAGTAAGTACATGCAAAGATGCTCAGCATCGTTAGGAAAATGTAAACAAAAACTTCAAATGAGATAGTACTACACACCCACTAGAATGGCTTTAATGAAGAAAAAAATAACAACATCAAGTGTTGTTGAGGATATGGAGAAACTAGAATCCTCGTAAACTGCTGATGGGAATGTAAAATGTTAGAGCCACTTTGCAAAACAGTTTGGCAGTTTCTTTAAAAATTAAACATAAACTTACTATACAACTCAGCAATTCTACTCCTAGGCATCTACCCATGAGAAATGAAAATGCATGTTCACACAAAAACTTGCATAGGAATATTCATAGGAATATTATTCATAGTAGCCAAAAACTGGAAACAAAAAGCCCACTAACTAGTGAAAGGATAAACAAAATGTAGGCTATCCATACAATGAAATACTACTATGCAACAAAAAGGAACAAATTACTGATAAAGACTATTGCAGAGATGAACCTCAAAATCACGACGCTGAGGGCAAAAAAGCCAGGTACAAAAGACTATATAGTGTACGATTCTATTTATATGAAATTTCCAGAGAATGCTAATCTACAGAAACAGAAAGCAGATTATGAGTGACTAGTCTGGGGTGGGATGGGGAATGACTGAAAATGAGGATGAAGGAACTTTCAGGGGTGACAGAACTGTTCCAAAACTGGATGTGGTGATAGATGCACAACTCTATAAATAATTATCTTTCCTGAGTTTCAACTGAGCTCACGGTTACCCATCTAAAGATATCTTTCCTAGCCGTCTCTACAGCTTGGTGAGGCCATATGATTAAGTCTGGATGTAAGCAAAGGTGACGTATGCCATTTTGTATGAGTGCTCTTAAAAGGAAAGAAGTGTGTCTGCCCCTTCCTTTCTCATATTGGTAGTGAGATGGCAAGAGCTCTAACAACTCTTGCATCCACAGACAGAAGCAGCTTGTGAAGATGGGAGAGCTGTCCTACTAGCCTTGAACCTCTCAACTCTGAACTGTATGTGAGAAAACCATTGAATTTTAGGATAATACAATTATGTTATAGAAAACGAAGAAAGGAGTTCACCGCTCAACATTTGTCAACGTTGAAGTATCTTAGGCAGTGGTATCTTCATGAACTGTCTGCAGATCAGCAATAAAAATATTCTTATCTAATTACAGAAAAATTTATGCAACAACTTCTGTTAGTTTTAAATATTTAAGATCTGTTGTAGATAAATATACTGAGAAATCTATCCTGGACACTAGTATATATCTGAAGTGTGTGTACTGAAAGTGTTCCAGAAATGTTATGCAGCTTTGTAACTTGCTTCTCTCTTTTAGGTGTCAACACTTATTTTCTGAAACAATGAATTGCCTTTTTTTCTTTTCATTTCATACAACCACCGGCATTAAAATAGCACTAAGTAAAAAGTCTGTCCTTTTTCTTTTTCCTGTAGTTACTCCAGTTAAACTTTAAGATAGTTAAATAATACAAAAAACCTTTTGTGGACAGCTTATTTATATAAAGAAGCTAGTATTTACTTATCTGCCACCTCACTTAAAATAGAACCGTGACAGGTAATCAACCAGGAGAGAGCTGAAAGTCAGAAGGCAGGGTCCTTTTCTCCACTCTGGAAGCTACAGGTTTAACTTTTGTAAAATTTCCACAAAGTAGGGGTTTGGTAAACATATTTCCCTTGTCAGGAAGATTGTATCTCAAAAGAAAGTATGTTGTGGGGCTGGCCCTGTGGCCGAGTGGTTAAGTTCGCGCGCTGCGCTGCAGGCGGCCCAGTGTTTTGTTAGTTCGAATCCTGGGTGCGGACATGGCACTGCTCATAAGACCACGCTGAGGCAGCGTCCCACATGCCACAACTAGAAGAACTCACAACGAAGAATACACAACTATGTACCGGGGGGCTTTGGGGAGAAAAAGGAAAAAAAAAATAAAATCTTTAAAAAAAAAAAAAAAAAAAGAAAGTATGTTGTTCTTCAGGCAAAACAAGAGGAACTGCCTGTCCTAAGTGACAGTCCACAAGGTCTCTGGAAACACCAGGTTTAATGCTGCTACCTTCCTCACACGGCAATGATGCGCAAGTCAAAACTTCTGGGAGAAATAACAAAAATCCTTACAGTTATAGAGTTTCATCACACAGTTCTTGTAAATAAGGATGTAGAGCAAGAACCATGAATGGGCATCTTTACTTAAAGCCAATGGTACAGTCTGTGACATATGCAATAGAGACATAAACTTTCACACAGTGCTAGGCAATAATTAAACTTTGAATAATTGTGCTGTTTAATGGGTATACCAGACGACAAGGAAAATGACAGCACTAAGAAGTTGATGCCATTAAAATGGCACATATTTCAATTATTTTCACTATTTTCTGGGTTAAAAAATGTGAAAAAATATAGACTATAAACATCTGAAATAAGTTTTACTGTTAAATGAATCCTTTTCTGAAAATCTAGAAGAAACTAGAATTCACAGTTAATTTCAACTAATTAGCCTGTTTCATCTCTTAGATTGACATACATTTTCCATATGAAATAATTTTATCTGATTAGGTACAGCTGGTACTATCCCAAACAGATTCAGTTTGTGCTCTATTCATCTGCACTTGTTTATACCTTGCTTTTAAATCATAAGACATTTCTAGATGTGGGTGTGTTCTTTTCTGAGAATAATGACACTCCTTGAGATCAAAAACCATGTATTTGGCTTTTTTGATATCTCTTGTAATAAGGCATGGTACACCCTTGCCACTTATAAATGCACAGTTCCAGCTTATGCAAGGATGAAACAAGTATCCAATCCTTTGGGCATATCTTTGAGTTACTTTTCCAGGACAATGCATGTGAGCTGATCTGTCCATATTCTCTTGTCTGGTCTCTTCTGTGAGATAAATCTGAGAGACTATTGGCAGGGAAAAGTACTACAATCTACAGAACAGAACACAATCATTTGTCTCATGTGGATATGGAGCATATGGCTAGTATCTCATTAACAGCTGCCAGCCATAGATAATGCCACTGACCAATGTTTTATGGTTTTTATCTAAACAATGAGTTCATAAAAGCATAAGTGCTTACCCAACTCAATTTATACTTTAAATTTTCAAAGGCAAAAATCAAATTTTACCTATTGACTCATTAGACCTAAAAATAAAAAAGGGCTGCCAAGAGTAGGAGCTACAGTGAGTAGAAATGCCAGAAACATACCAAAAAGAGGAAGTTTCCAACTGAGCAGGGCTTTTGGTATTACTCTGAGCCTAGTCAGCACATCATAGAAGCTTCAGGGAGAAAACTGGGATATCTGGAATAAAATAGTCCTAGTTCTGGGAGTACTTTAAAAATCAATGTCTCCAGTCATCTATATCTCCATTCTCTGTCACCAAGGCAAGCACAGCCTGATATCTAGAGGCAGTAAGATCTCTTACTGCTCAGTCATATGTCTCTACATTCAGCAGCTTAAAAGAATCATAGGAATAGAAAGGAAGCTTTGATTTTCATAACAAATGATTCAATTACATAATCTGAGTATTTGAATGGGATATTTTCAACATCTTGAAATCTAATAAGACAGATGATGTTATTAGCAAGTAGATAATATGCTCACAAAATTTATCGCCAGTCTTATAAGCACATTTTCAGGTTCTATAAACATTAGTTAAAAACCTCAAAATATCTTTTATAGGTAAATGGGACCCTTTTTCACAGAATGGTAAAGCTTAGAGAAGGAAACAAAACTACTCAACTCACACAAATTTTCATTCAATTTAACCATTACATTATTCTGTACGTATTCAACTGAACAGTTTGGACTCTTATTATTAAATTACACAAAGATTTGTTTTTCTTAAATAGATGTTTTATGAATTTTATGGTGCTTATGTCAAGTAAAAAGATCTTTGACACAAGCAACAAAGTAAGCTAGACTTCATCAAAATTAAAAAATTTTGTGCAAAGGACATTATCAAAAAAGTCAAAAGACAATCTACAGAATGGGAGAAAACATTTGCAAATCATGTATCTGGTAAGGGTTTGATATCCAGAATATATAAAGAACTCTTACAACTCAACAAGACAAACAGCCCAATTAAAAAATGAGCAAGGGACTTGAGCAGACATTTCTCCAAAGATACACAAATGGCTAATAAGCACATGAAAAGATGCTCGACATCATTAGCCATTAAGGAAATGCAAATCAGAGTCACAATGAGATACCACTTCACATCCATTAGAATGACTAGAATCAACAAAACAGAAAATAAGAGTTAGTGAGGTGGTAGAGAAATCAGAATCTTCATACATTGCTGGTAGGAATGTAAAATTGTTCAGCTGGAAAACAGCATAGTGGTTCCTCAACAAGTTAAATATAGAATTATCATATGCGCAAGCAATTCCACTCCTAGGTATACACCCAAAAGAATTGAAAACAAGAACTCAAACAGATACTTCTAGACCCATGTTTATTGCAGTATTATTCACAACAGCCAAAAGGTGGAAATAATCTGCAAGTCCAACAACAGATAAATGGATAAACACAATGTGGTATATACACAAATGGAATGTGTTCAGCCATAAAAAGGAAGTTCTGATATATGCCACAACATGGATGAACCTTAAAAACATTATACTAAGTGCAATAAGCCAGACATAAAAGGATAGATACTGTATGATTCCATTTACATGAAATATCTAAAATAGGCCAATTCACAGAGACAGAAAGTAGGTTAGAGGTTACCAGGAATTAGGAGGAAGGAGGGGAATGAGGAAGAGTTGCTTAACATATACAGAGTTTCTGTGGGTGGAGTGGGGAAGAGGGGTAAAAAGTTTGGGAAATAAACAGTGGTGATGGTTTTGGAAATAAACAGTGGTGAATACAAGTAATGCCACTGAACTGTACACTTAAAATGGTTAAAAAGGCAAATTTTATGTTATACATGTTTTATCACAATAAAAACACCTAAAAAAACCACAATGAGGTACCACTTCATACCAACTAGGATGGCTAGAATCAAAAAAGTGGAAAATAAGTGTTGGCAAGGATGTGAAGAAACTGGAACCCTCACACACGCTGGTAGCAATGTAAAATGGTTCATCTGTTGTGGAAAACAGTTTGGCAGTTCCTTAACAAGTTAAACATTGAATTACCACATGATCCTGCAATTCGACTCCCAGGTATACACCCCAAAGAATGGGCACTTGTACAAGTACATGTACATGCACCTTCACAGTAGCACTATTCATAACAGCCAAAAGATGGAAACAGCCCAAATGTCCATCAACAGATGAATGGAGAAACAAACTGTGGCATATACATACGGTGGAATAGTATTCAGCCATAAAAGTGAATGAAGTACTGATATGTGCTTACAATGTGGATGAACATTCAAAACATTATGTAAGTAAAAGAAGCAAAATACAGTAGGTCACATATTATATGATTCCATTATACGAAATACTCAGAACAGATAAATCCACAGAGACAGAATGCAGATTTGGTGGTTGCTAGGGTTTAGGGAGGAAAGAGGGAATATGGAGAAACTGCTTAACAGTAAGGGGTTTTGGTTTGGGGAGATGGAAGTGTTTTGGAACTAGAGAGAGGTGGTGGTTGCACAACCTTGCAAATGTACTAAATGTCACTGAGTTGTTCATTTCAAATGGTTAATTCTGCAGAGAGTAGAATCCCCAGGGTCTGGGGGAAATGGGAAGATGTTGGTCAAAGGGTACAAACTTTCAATTATAAGGTGAATAAGTTCTGGAGACCTAATGTACAGCATAGTGACTATAGCTAATAATAATGTATTGTATACTTGAAATTTGCTAACAGAGTAAATTTCAAAGTGTTCTTACTCCCCCAAAAGGTAACTATAAGAGGTGATGGATATGTTAACTAGCTTGATTGTGGTAATCATTTCACAATGTATATATATCTCAAAACATCATACTGTACACCTTAAATATACATTTTAATTTGTATTTATCCATACTTCAATAAAGCTTGAAAATAAAATTAAATTAAAATTAACGGTTAATTTTATGTTATGTGAATTTCACCTAAATAAATTACGAAAAGAAAATCTTTGAGAGGATGTAATAATTGAAGAGACTACAGACTACAAAGAGGATTTAAAAATCAGACTAGCAATTATAATTCACTGTTTTGAGAATCAAAATTCTAATTGAGTAAGTTCTAGGCTAAAAGAAAATAATGGCTTTGGTTTTCTATCATAAGACATCCCTTACAGAAAAATTAAAATCCAGAATCTCTGAAATACCTTATCAAATAACAATGTCATTCAACAATGGGGTAAAAAACACATTATTTCTCAGCTTGATATGGAATTTTAACTCCAGACTTTTCTCCAATGCAAATAAATCTTCAGTCAACCTAACAATTCCATCAGACACTTCACTCACTGCCATATGCTACCTTTTCATCTTACCTTCACTTACTGCAACATCCTATCTGCATTAGAGTTTTCTAATAAGTATGCCGTATACTCAATCCAACTGCTTAGCTTTTTAGCATCTCAAATCTTTTAAAAAGACAAACTTCAAATTACTCCTTATAAGTAACAATGTTTTTATAGTCACCTCCCAAGCTAACTTCATGATCTTTCTCCCTCAAATGATGGTCTGTATTCAGATGGCACTATTCTCGAGACTACAGACACTTCTCTCAATATCATTTTAGAAATCCTTACAGTCCAAAGGTCTCAAATTGTGGGAATTTTTAAATTCATTTCTTATCCAGCTATACCTGGTAATAGATGGCTTTATATGATAATAGTGCTAGTTCATTTGCTCTGAATTCTCTCCTCATCCTCTACATCAACACTTTCATCTCCCAGCTGCACTGCCATACATCACAAAGTCCATCTCTGAATACTCAAACAGAACAGCAGGATTTGTGGAAGCTGTGTCACAGGAAAATGCATATCTGATATTCAAATGAGTTCTCAGTGTATACTCAGACACACATTCTATTCATGATCTTAGTGTAAAAGTTCCTGAATTTCACTATGTGCACATTCTGTAAATCCAGAGTTTGAATGGGACAACCCTAACAATGAACAATACATAATTCTACCGTGTATCTGGGTGCTGAAGTTTCAGGTACAGGCAAACGCCTTCTGAAGAAGACTAACACCGATTGTATATATGTTTCTGGGAATTCTGGGAACAGTTTCCCAAACTCTCCAGGAAGAAAGAAATGTTCTGCTGCCTCTCCACCTCTAATACACAGAGAATTTATTTTAGAGGATGCACACAATGGAAAAAAAAACAGCTGCTGGAGTCAGAGGTTGGAATTTGCAATTTAAGTTCTAGCTTTGAAGCCTTAGGAAGGTTCTCTAACTTCGCAGATCCCTAGTTTCCTCATCTGTTAGATATTCAGGTACCTTCTATCTCAGGGGGTGGTAAGAATTAAATGGGACAATGTAAGCTCCTAGAGCTTTGGGACAAAGCAGGCACTAATTAAATAAACGATAGTTCTCTTTCCCCCTGTACTACTGTATTATATTAGTTGTTTCCACCTCCCATTATCCCTATCTTGAAGGCAGGTTTGGGTTTTATTTACTTTTCCAGCACAGAACCTGACATAAAATAGGTGCTCAAAAAACGTAAAATGGAATGAAAGTAAAGTTTGAATACCTATTTTTAAGCTTTAAAAAAGTTTGACTTACTACAGGGTTTTATTCCTTGTTTTATGGTCCTAAAATTTCCTTTACTAACTTTGCTGGCACAAGTGATGCAATCTGCTGTCTGTCACCTAGTTCTTACGTGCATACTATATATTGTGTAGTCTGCCCACCTTATATATTTGAGTATCATCACTAACATCTGATAATTTTGCTTGGTGGAAGAAGATCGATACTTTTAAAAGTTCCAACTACTCTTTCTCTCTGTGCATTCATCCAGAATTTTTTCCCCCAGCTTTCTGTCCAGCTCTATTTGTAATATAGTACACTGTTTAATCAAGGCATTCTTTTGGTTAGGAAATCAAAATGACTAGGTAGAAATGGGTTTTCCAACCCAACTGTTTATTTTTTTTAATTACATAGTGATTAAGAATTATTACAATCTCATTGAAGCAGATACTTGTAGTGAGCTTCTGATATACAGAATCCAACTTCTCCCCTTATGAGCAGCCTTATCCCCCCTTCTCTTCCAATATTTAGAAAAATTTCAAATATACAGAAAAAGTTAAAGAACTTTACAGTGAACAGCCATCACCTAAATTTTACCTCCAACATTTTGCTGTTTTGCTTTATCACATATCTGTCCCTCTATCCATCCATCCATTCATCCATCTTATTTGTGTGATGCATTTCAAAGCAACAGACATTAGTACGCCTCCATCTAAATACTTCAAGATATTTCATTAGAAACACTTTGTTAGAGTGAGAGATTTGTTTCTTATTCTTTTTTGTTGTCTTTTTGGGTAAAATTCACATAAAATGAAATGCACAAATTTTAAATGTTCCATTCAATAGCTTTAGACAAATGCATACACCTGTGTAACCCAAACCCTTACCCAGATGTAGAACATTTCCATCTTCCATCTAGTCCCTTTTCAGATTGGCTTTTAGCAAGCCTAGCTCTCACCTTCCGCTGCTACTTCCCTTAGAGAAGCTGAAGGGTTGGTCCAGTAGGGTTAGATATGCGACCTCACTGCCAATTTGATGCTCACTTCCTGAATTTTGAATTTTGAATGTTAAGCACAGGGGACAGACTGACCAAACAGAATGTCTGGAGATTCACTGATGCTATTACAGCAGGGCTCATACAAGATTCCTGTGATGCCTGACCTCTAAACCTGCCTGTCAGCCAAGCCTACTCCTCACACCTCTCATTGAGCCTGTGAGCTCCAGCTTCTCAGTAAATTTCCTCTTTTCCATCGAATTGCCAGAGTTGGCATCTGTTGTATGCAACCATAGAGACCTGACTGGTCTACTGATATTAAATTATTTAAATACCTCTTCATAAATAATGAAATGTTTTCTTAGAACCTAAAGGCATTAGAGATCCAGAACGCTAAAGTAGCCCAAATAGTAGTAGTCATGTGCAATTTAAGTTTAAATTGTGCTATTGTCACTCTGTGACATACAGGGGAATCAGTTAAATACTTCAAGCATCTCTTTAAAATCAAGACACCTAGCAGCTTAAATTGCTTTTCTTTTTCAAACAGGTATTAAACTATTCTTCAAATCAATTTCCTGTTCATCAAAACATGTAGTGAATTAAGATTCCAAAATAAAATTTTTAATTATGAGGTCAAAATTCACATAATTTAACTTCCTATCTGATGCTTGCATTTCCTCAGTAATATCCTTGACTATATACTGCATAAACAAATGTAGTAATTTACTGGACACCTACATGCAATCAGAGGAATTCACTAACTTTCTAGAGAAAAATTCTAATTCTTAGTTTTGTTTTCCCTAATACTGAGTTGAAATCTGTTTTTCTAGCAGCCTCCACTTATTAACCATGATTCTGCATTCTGTTTCATCTTCCACACAACAGTCCTTCAGGAACCTGAAGACTTTTATCGTAGCTCCAGTATTCTGTCTCCCCAGCAAGCACTATTTCCCTGGCAATAGGATTTCAGGGCAGTTTTACCAGCCTGAACCGTCTACTCTAGTTATATTCCAACTGTTTGAGTATCATGGCATCACTGTTTATGATTGCCTTCTCATTCATTTCCTACATTTAAAAATTTCTCCATAATGTATCTTTATTTCCTTTATGATGACACAATGACTTAAAAAAAACACCACATCATAGGAGTCATTATAGTACTTTCACTAAAGCACTAAAATATGCTTCGTGACAAAATATGTATTCCAATCTGAGAGGAAAAATAAGAGAATCAGAACAGAATAGATGAGAAATGCTGTGTTACTTCTTTCTAGACGTGACATTTTCAGGATGTTTAAACTCACACTAGAGAGCTTTGATCTGAAAGAGCTAATCCGAGTCTCTCACTCTAAAGATGAGAAAATTTAGAACTAGAAAGGTCAAATGAATTGCAAAGTTTAAATCATTAGCCTAGTGTCTTTGACAGTTCCATAAAATTAACATCTTCTCTGCTTAAAACCTTTCAGACAGCTTTCTGTCGCCCTTTGCAGAAAGTCTAGTTTCCTTAATGTGACCACTGAGGCTCTTCACGATCAGGCTCCTACTATCTTCTCGGCCTAATTTCAAGCCCTTCCCTCATCCCTTCACCCTGACCTCTATGCTTCATTTATCTAACTTCTTTAAGTTCTTCTTTTGCTCACCTCTGAGACTTAGAATATACTTTCCCCTCTTCCTGGAACATTGTTTCCCTTACCCTCATTCTCTCCAGTTGACTAAATCCTCCTCATCTTTCAGGTCCTTCCCTGATCCCTAACTTAGACTAGTCCTCCCTACATGTTCCCAAGAACCTAGGACACCTAATTTACATTAGGTTGCCCTACATGTCCCCACAGGACTCAGAACTCTCTCTCTTCACAAAACTATTAACCTTTTTTTGGTGAATATTGTTGAGTATCTATCTTGTCTACTAGACTGTAAGCCCTGTGAAGGCAGAAATCACATTTACCTTGCTCTCTTCTGCAGTCTTAGCACTAACACATTACTAGGCACAAAGTGCATACTTAATAAATATTCAATTTTGCAAAGGCTTTAATTGGCTTATAATAGCTAAAAATATCTGCTAAAATGCTGTTCACACGCCACACTATACAGAATTCTTTTTAAGATTTTTTTTTAATTTTTCCTTTTTCTCCCCCAAGTCCCCTGGTACATAGTTGTGTATTTTCAGTTGTGGGTCCTTCCACTTGTGGAATGTGGGACGCCACCTCAGCATGGCCTGATGAGTGGTGCCATGTCCGCACCCAGGATTCGAACCAGTGAAACCCTGGGCCACCGAAGTGGAGTGCGCAAACTTAACCACTCGGCCACGGGGCTAGCCCCCAGAATTCTTTTTGATTTGAATCTCATATATTACCCTTAGCCCTATCCTGTTTCATGAACACACTTTCCAGCCAGATCCTTCTGGATCCTGATTCTGTCAATCAATACGCTATCAATGTTGAATCCTCTATAAATTTGATATGTTATGCTACAAAAAACATATTGCCTTATACAATTAAGTATCCTGCCTTTAAGAAATTGTCCAAAGGTATTTCTAATATAAACCACTTTTGTATCTGTGTCTGTTCTTCTTCTAAACTGCCACTTTCTGGACTATTATAGTTTTTTTCCCTTACACCAATAATAAATACTCCTAGCTTTCCTCACAGACTTATTTGAATAAATAGGTTGAAAAATGAGATTCAAGTCAGATGGCAGCAGTTCCACATTTGAACAATAACTCTCTCATTAGCCTATACCTCCTACACAGTCAGGGAAATTCAACGAAGACAGAACTGTTAACTGGTTTACTTACTCACGATACATACGCTTGCTATAGAACAGGGCTCCCTTTCCCCATATAGAGCACAAAGTCAAACACAGGACTTTTGGAATTTAGACAAACATGTTTACCTTAACACCTAAATACCTGAAATAAAGTGAATAAAAATCTGATAATAATAGTGTCAATCACTGTCAGAGCAATCATTTACCTTCAAGATCCATGCTTCAAAAATTAAGGAAACTCTAATTATAGATTCACTGTCTAACTTATCACCTTCCTCAGAAACTGCTGAAGTGTAGAAAACTTCAGGATTCTGATAATCAAAGGGATACACAATCAAAGGAAAATTGGGTATGACAACTAAGGAGTGAGTACAAAGCACAAGGCCAAGTATTTGAATAATGACTAAGAGTGTTGCCCTAGGGCCAGGGAACCTGCAATCAAATTCTGATTTCACTACTTTCCAGCAGTGTGACCTTGAGCTACTTAATCTGTGCTTTGGCCTGACCATCCCTGTAAAACAAGCCTAAAAATTTGTAGCTACCTCACAGAGTTATTGTGAAGATTAAGTGAGTTGAAAAAGATTAATGTGTTATATGAATTAAATTAAATTTCAAAAAATGTGTTATTCTTTTTATTCAATGTCTATTTTAGTACTATTAAGATGAAACTCAGGGGGCCGGCCCCGTGGCGAAGTGGTTAAGTTTGTGTGTTCTGTTTCAGTGGCCCAGGGTTTTGCTGGTGAGGATCCTGGGCACAGACGTAGCAACACTCATCAAGCCATGCTGGGGCAGCGTCTCACATAGCACAACCAGAGGCACTCACAAATAGAATATACAACTATGTACTCAGGGGCTTTGGGGAGAAGAAGGGAAAAAAAGATCTTTAAAAAAAAAGATGAAACCCAGGTTATAACACTGTAGGATTTGTGGACCCTGCCCTTTGTGTTTCTTATTATGCCAATTCTCTTTTATCTCAATTTCTGAGTATACTAATTTCCCATTCTTACTCCAAATCTCCTAATATGAAGTCAGTGCAGAATCAGGAAAGGAAACTCTTTCCCTTTTGACAAATAAAAATGGCAAGCAATAGGATATATTGGAGAATATGAGGAAGCCATTTGTTATAAACCTAATTCGTCCGAACTTGTCTTTCCAAAAGGGCCTGACCGTGGCTGTTTAGCATGCATTGTATACCTGCTTTAGATATTCCCTATGGCAAGAACAAAGGCCCTTGAGATAAAGGTGCAACTTCCCTCCCCCTCCCAACATTGGTGTCTCCTTAAGGATTAAGCATCTTTCCTTAGGCTAGAAACTGATTGCTGCGCTCACCTGTGACCGCCCAGCTCGAGACAACAGACTTGCTTCCTGCTACGCCCACCGAGATAGAAGACCCACTACCTGCTGTGTCCATCAAGTGCTGTGCCAACAGGGCACTCTTGTGACTATTGTGGGAGGGACATTTCAATCATATGTGAAACACCCTGTTTGGGGGTATATAACCACTCTGTGCACCCCACTTCTTTGGTGCCCTTTCTTCCTTTGGGAAGAAAAGCCCCGGGCCATGGTCCTCAGGTTTCAGGTCAGAATAAATTCACCCAAATTTTCATTTATAGATTGGTTATGGATTATTTTTGTCGACACTTTGTAGGGGTACCAAACACACCAAAGGCAAGTACATTTTACAGCTATGTGAGAAATTCTCTAAAAGCTGAGGAAGACTGATACTCTACACAAGCAGATGGGCTAGGAGACACTTAGAGCAAGTACAAAGCCAGGAATGCTGTTGTCACATGGTCATCATCACGTTTATCATAGGCCTAGGCTCCTGAGGCCAGAAGCAAGTGAATTCCTATGGGTTTAGTCTAAATAGGTAACAAGCGAGTCAAATTTTTTAGTATGAATTCATAATGTTTTCATATAATGTTCAAATTTGTTCAATATACAAAAAACTACATAGGTTAATATACTACATAGGTTAAAAGATTGAGTAAAATCAATGCCTTCATTTCATACTTTTGTTTTATATTGTTTTTATTTCTGTTTTTCCCTTGAAGATTGTTTAAGGGAGGGAACAAGTGGTACTTTACTGTGGGATACCAATATCACTTCAAATTTGTAGAAGTTTTAAAATATTTTCAAGACTTTATTTTCAAGTCTGTGGAGAATACATAAACAGTTTCTACTATTTCTAATTAATAGAAATGAATAACTTTCATTCAGTTATTCCATTTACTTATTTGAACAATTGGAGTAGAATATCTATTATCTTTTGACTTGGTGAGCGTTGAGAAAAAGTCCTTGTCTCTTCGCAAGTGTCTGTTAACAAATGACCTCTTTTCTCCCCTGGGTCCAGTCTCAACAACCTGCTTGCACCAAATGTAGTACATTAAGCTCCACTTTCATCAATGATTATAAAGAATGCTTACTTCCTGATATAATAGGTGAAAGTCCTCTTAGGAGAAAAATGAACTTGTGAGTCCAGCCAATTCAGTGAGCCCTTCTTAGTTAGATACAATATATTCAGCTCTATTCCAGCCGTCTCTCTCATCCTCCTCTGTGGCACCTTCCATCAATGGAAGGCAGGGCACCGAGAACATTTCACTCTTGTGTAACAATCTCAAGTGCTAAGTCACACCCTGTTTTTCAAATCTTCTTTGAAGAATTCAAGTCAATGACAAATTAGACTACACATTTACAGATAACATTAATACTTTAAATGGAAGATATATTTCCTGTTTCTTTAATAAGAAGGAAACTGAGCAGCCTACAAGCAAGACAAAGCAATTTGCACCTTTCAGGCAGGAGCAATAAAAATGATCGTTTTACATGAAGGAACAAAATTAACTTAAGTGTGACTGTTAGGCTGGAGGGTACTGTAGAGCTTTTGGGCTTCTAAGCAAAGGTCAAATTTTAACTATTAAGAGAAATTTTGCTGATTCAAGCACTTATCACATATTGTATGGTTTTAACACTACCTTGGATGTACTGAATCATCAAAATTATTGCCACAATCTACCAGCTTGGAGTACTTTAATAGATAGCTCAGTAAATGCAACTGGGACCTGCCTCCCTTCCCCCTTATAATTCTTAGGATGTAATTAAGGAGAGAAAAAAATTATTTGATGGTACATTAACACACTTGTGAAGCATACGTTGGTAGGATGCATGCATTCAAACAGAGCATTAGTGACTTGGAGATATTTTTCAAATCCTATACCCAAAGAACAGCCTGGAAATGATCTGCCACAAACTGTTCCAAAAGGCCCTACAAGGGCAAGACTTGGCTATTAATAATGTTAGGATTACTCCACAAGAGGACTTCTGAGAGTGGTGGAGTCCAGCCTTCTGAAACTTACCATCCTTCCAGGCATTTTGTATGGCTAATAACAGCTGAGATCCTGATTAGAGAAGTACCTGCCAGTGAAATTCACCAAGAGGAAAAGCAGCACATATAATTGGGATCTATCTAAAAGGTTTGTAGTAAGGCGCTTAAAGAAAATAAAAATGAAATGGTTCTTCAAGTCTCTGAAAGACATTCATATGTTTAAGAGAAGGCCTTCATTGTATAGGCCTACATTAATAATTATGCTGTGATTTATGCAGGAATATGTACCGGTTTTTCTTTTCTTTCTTCCTGGAAGGAATTGCAAGAATGTCTTAACAAGTGGCTGTCATTGGAAACTTGTATTTTCTAACTTAATACATATATCGACTTTGTTTTATTTTATTGTTTTAAGGACAATAGGAGTAATTTGGCTAGGGAGAATCTCTGAGAGGTAAAATTATAAGTAATTTCTGTGTTTTAGTTTTTATTTGTATGTATTTTCCAAATTTTGTATAATCAACATTATTTTGGTCATTAATGAGGAAAAAAACCTTGAAGTTGCAAGAAGATCTTTAAGGAATAGACCTATCTGGCAAGCTTCACTTTAAACAGATACAAACAGTTTTCTGTAATATGTATTAATCAACTTTATTACATCATTTCCCTACTCAAAACCTTCATCTACAGAATTAAAATATCATTTCCTTAGCATTATACTCAAAACCTTTCATGACCACCTCTCATTCTCTTACTACTTCCTGGCCTTCCTCCCATACTCCAGCGAGATGGAACAAGTTGAAATTCCCAGACACGCTACCTCTTTCCCACTCCTGTGTGCCTCTGAAAGTGCTATTTCTTCTATCTGGAACACCTTCTCCCTCCAGCTGATGACCTGAGAAATTCCTGTTTTTTCTTTAGAATTCTGTTCAAAAGTTTCCACTTTTGAATGGGCACAGACATACATTGCTGGTATGTAAAATAATACATTCTTTAAGGAGAACAATTTGGCTTTATCTATCAAAATTACAAATGCACGTAACCTTCAACCCAGCAATTTCACTCCTAAGAATTTAACCTACAGATATAGTCACACATTTGTGAAAGGATGATATCCAAAGATTATTCACTGCACCATTATCTGTAGCAGCAAAATACTGGAAACAACCCTACATGCACACATATTGGGAGCTAAACATATTATAGAAATCCATACAGTGAAATACTATGCAGCTGTCAAATAAACAAGGACTCCTTGATGTACTGACATAGAAAAATCCCCAACACATATTCTTAAGTGAGAAAAGCAAAATACAGAACATGAATGGCATGCCAAAAGTTCTGGAAAAAGAGAGGGGAGAAATACATACAAATTTGCATAAAATATTTCTAGAAGGATACCTCTAAAAAACTAGTAACATCACTGGGACAACAGGAATGGGTGGGAAACTTTATTGGATACCATTTTATATTTGTTGAAATTCCAAACCCATGTGAATGTACTACTTATTCAAAGATAAAATTGTGAAAGTTTAAAAATCAAAATGCTAAGAAAAAGTGTTCATATCTTTATGAAAAATATCTCTATTTCCCACACTGTCCTCCATCATTCCTTTATTCATTCATTAGAACCTTTACTGACGACGGACACTATGTGCCAGGTAGAGAGGGGAAATGAAAACAACTGGCAAGAAAAACAAACCTCATTGTACAACTCAGAAAAGCAGGTAGAATATCTCATTTCAGACAGTGCCTGGGTGCAGGGTGTGAGAGGCGCACAAAGGAGAGGCCGGCATCTTATACATCTCTCCTAGTGCTCATATCAGTGGTTCATAATACCTGTTTACATGGCTGTCTCCCAAACTAGATTGTCATCTTGAAAATATCTCTAAGGTTAACACAGTGCTATGCACATAGGAGGTATGTGTGTTAAATGAACCACTGAATAAGATATACAGAAATAAGCACTGTATTTTTTTTAATTAATTTATTTTTTTGGTGAGCAAGATTGGCCCTGAGCTAACATCTGTTGTCAATCTTCCTCTTTTTGCTTGAGGAAGATTCACCCTGAGCTAACATCTGTGCCAATCTTCCTCTATTTTATATGTGGGACACCACCACAGTGTGGCTTGAAGAGTGGTGTGTAGGTCCATGCCTGGGATCTGAACCCGAGAACCCTGGGTTGCTGAAACGGAGCACACAAACTTGACCACTACAACACCGGGCCAGCCCCTCCAGCACTGCATTATTTTTTAACAGTTAAGAACTAATATTTAAGTACTCAGCTAGACTCTAACCTGATTCAACAATCAATTTTACAAGAATTAAGAATAAAGGTCTAAGGATCGTAAGATTTAAAGTTAATTTCCCCTATCTTATGTGCATAGATATTTATGAATGTATTCAATTGTCACAGACATATCATCTGCTGTGGACCAATGATCGTTACTATGCAGTGCTTCATTTTTTTCCATTACTATCAATTAAATATGTGCAGGCAGCATACAAGGCACCAGGCACCATGCTGGGCTGGAGATACAATGGTTAGCAAAATAGACATAGCTCTGCCCTCATGGAATTTATGGTTAATGAGAGAGTAATCAAATAATCACACAAGTTTCACAAGTATTTTTCTATATGTTAACGAAGGAAAAGAGAGAAACTGGAAGGCATGGTCAAGATTTCTCCTAGCCAGCTAGGAGAAAGGAAAGGAAAGTTACCTAAAACCTTCACGTGTCAGATAATATATTATATGTTACGTTAGGGGATTGTGGAGAGAATTCAGCATCCTTGAGCTTAGATGGAAAAAATATTTTTATTTTCCTGAACCTCTGAATTTATCAGCTCCTTTAATTATGAATGTAGGCAATAATTCACTGCAGTATCTGTGATTTTGCCACCAATACATATTATCAATATTTTCATTCACATTAACAGTAATATGATTACTGCATATATCTCAAAATATTGTTTATATTTATCACTATTTTGGAATTACAGTGGTTATTCTACTTGCTACCATATCTTGTTATTTAATGGGTTAATAAAGAAGCACATACTACTCTGTCACAAATCTGACTTTTGGGGGTGAGGGGAGGGCAAAATGGGTGAAGGTGGTCAAAAGAAAGAAACTTCCAGTTATAAAATAAGTCCTGGGGATGAAATGTACGGCATGGGGACTACACATAATACTCTACTGCATGTTTGAAAGTTGCTTTAAAAAGCAGATCTTAAAAGTTCTCGTCACAAGGAAAAAAATTTGTAACTATGTGTGGTGATGGATGTTAACTTATTGTAATCATTTTGCAATATATATGTATATCGAATTTTTATGTTGTACATCTGAAACCAACATAATGTTATATGTCAATTACATCACAACTTTAAAAATCTTATTTTTATTTTGATAACTATATTTCAATCTAATAGGTTTCCTTTGTAATCTTATGTATTTTATTTTTACATTTAAAACTGATTTTCTGCTAAGAGGTCCGCATGAACTTAACCAAACTGCCACAGGCGTCTGTAACCCCAAAACTGTTAAAAGTCCCTGGGCTGTACGATAGATCGAGCTGGGATAACAATGTTGGTATACCATAGAATTTCACTGGAAACAACAGATTTCTGTTTTTAATTACCATTGGGAAGGATGAGAAAGAAGAGTGTCAATTCACTTCAAAGTTCCAAGTAAGATGAAAAACAGTAATAGAGTGTTGGCTAAGTTTCAATTTACAGTCAGGTTTTATTGATTGTCAAAGAGTATATCATTTTCTGATGACTAATCTGTGGGTACATAGTTTTTGTGAATATAAACTACGGATTCTGTTGAGAAACACAATGTTTATGTATTTTAGATAGTTAACCTAACCATGATGGTCATATAAAGGGTCAATTATTAAATATGTCGTAGATGATTATTTAGGAAATATTCATTTCCCCCTCCTCCAACCTCTATGGTGCAGCAGACTTTCTTGCGCCACATTGTTGGATTTGCTTTGGCCAATGAAATATGGACAGAAATCAAAGTGTGCTAGCTCTAAGCCTAGGCCTTTAAGAGGCATCAAATGTTCCCACTGACCCCTCTGGGAACTTTCAAACCCTGTCATGAGAAGAACACACTCCAGATAGCCTGCTGACTGCAGAAGAATGAGGGGTGGGGAACAGATCTAACCAAATCTGGGTCCCGGGGCTAATTAAGCTCAACTATGCCCAGCTACGTCCAGCCAAGATCAGCTAAACTCTAACCACCCAAAGACTCAGAAGGCAAAAGATAAATGCTTATTGTTATGCGCCACAGAGATTTATGGTTGTTTGCTGTGCAGCAATATCTAACTAAGAAAATATAATAAAGGCTGGCCCGGTGGCGCGGTGGTTAAGTTCACACGTTCCGCTTCTCGGCGGGCCCACGGTTCAGCGGTTTGGATCCCGGGTGCGGACGTGGCACCGCTTGGCAAAAAGCCATGCTGAGGTAGGCGTCCCATGTATAAAGTGGAGGTAGATGGGCATGGATGTTAGCTCAGGGCCAGTCTTCCTCAGAAAAGAGAGGAGGATTGGCAGCAGTTAGCTCAGGGCTAATCTTCCTCAAAAAAAAAAAAAGATAAAAATATTCTTTAAAAACCTTGCCCGATTAACTAATGCTCTCCATTTGCTCTATAAAGAAATCTAATACTCTGAGCATACTGAACTCTTGTGGCTACTAGGCTATTCCCACGACTGAGTTTATGCTTAAAAAAAGAGTTAACTGAGGGGCCAGCCCCCTGGCTGAGGGGTTAAGTGCATGCACTCTGCTTCGCCAGCCCAGGGTTTCACAGGTTTGGATCCTGGGCAAGGACCTAGTACCACTCATCTAGCTATGCTGAGGCAGCATCCCACAGAGCAGAGCCAGGAGGACCTACAACTAGAATATACAACTATGTACTGGGGGACTTTGGGGAGAAGAAACAGCAAAACAAGATTGGCAACAGATGTTAGCTTAGGGCCAATCTTAAAAAAAAAAAAAATGAGTTAATTGTACTGGTTCACAAACATGTTTATGTTCATAATAAAATAAATGCGAAAAGAAACTGAACCGCTATTTCTATAAAAAACTAAACTGACTGATCTGGAAAGACTTGACAAAGATGAGTGGTTAAATACAAAAGTCACTGTCACATTAAATGGTGGCAATGCTACCATCAAAGATGTAAAAAACAGTTCTAAAAAAACTCTGTAAAGTCTGCATTAGATTGCTGCATAAGTTTATTAATTCATTGCCCCCGTAAGGAAACTGAAACTAGAAAGCATCATGTATTTCAGAATTCCTATTCAAAGAAAGGGCATTAAGGGCTCTATAACAAAATTGATAATGAATACATATTTATGTTTTAAGTTAAAACAAACATTTACGTTAGTCAGTATACACTATTTTTTTTATGCTTCATTTCCCAAGGCAACTTTTTCTATTAGGCAACCAATTATGGTCGTGACTGTGTCAGATAAGAGAGCTTCTTCAATATTTCAGCCTGCTAGAAATCCTATTGTAGGCATTACAATAATCAGGCCTACAGTGTTATTTTTGTTTTGTTTTGTTTTGTTACAAATCCTGTTTATAAATCAGCTTAGAGTCCTTGAGTTTGAATGCTACAATTTGATTTCATACTGAGCTTGAGCACTGTGGTGAGATTTTGATATAATATTGGCTTCTCTAATAATTTAATCATCATTTTAAATTTCTGTTAACCAAGCCCAAAATCTGATTCATTAGATTTTTAAAGGACAAGGACATCATACAAGGAATGAGACCTGAACTCCTTCTGGCTTACAAAGCCCTACATCATAACCTGGCCCCTAACTTCTTCCCCAACCTCATTTCTTACCACTGTCTGCCCCTGGCTCGTGGTGCTCCACACCACACCACAGCACACCACATCCCACTGACCCTCTTATTTTGCAATATATCGAGCTCTTCACCACTTTGGGGCCCTTCTCTTAGAGCTTTCCTCTGCCTGAGCTACTCTTCTTCCCAATTTTCTCATGAATGTCATTCAGATCTCAAATGACACCAGTGAGGCCCTCACTGACAAGCCAAAATAAAGCATCCAATTAATCACTTTTGATTACATCACTCCATTTTACGTCTCTACATAACACTTATCACCAACTGATAAGTGATATCATCAGCTATTATTTATGTCTTACCTCTCCCCCAAACAGTATAAGATTCACAATTGATACCTGTCTTCTTGTTCACACCTAGATTCCCAGAGCCGAAAATAGAGCACAGTAGACAGTAGCAGATAAATGAATATTTTTGATTGATCACTAAATTGAATACAAACATTGGCTGCTAAAACAACCAAAAACCTCGAGTAACATTTTTCAACCATGTGGACAAGCTATGATTTTATAAAACAGAGAAATAAAAATTTAATGTACAAGTTTTATGTCAACTGTTCTTATAATATCTTTCATAAAAAGATATTTTGAATTGACTTACAAATCAACCCCACCCCCAGTAACAAGTCTAGAAAGACTCAACATGTCTCACATCGCAAACAGGACTAAATGCAGAAAAGTTCTAATTATTTTATAGAAGCTGGTTTAATAATTTCATATTTTTATTAGTAAAACAACCTAAATAATGTTTGGATGGTGAATTTATTTATAAAGTCTTGCTAAAAGTTCACCTTCTCTTATTTCATAATTTTGTAAAGGAAGAATCAGTCTGGAATAACATCAACTCCTATACATACGCCTCTAGCTGTGTGCTAGATATTCTTAAGTGCTTCATATGCATTAACTGATTTAATTCTCACAACAATCCTATAAGGTGCTTCTAATATGTCTTCAGTTTTACAGATGAGAAAAATGAAGCTCAGAGAGGTCACATAAGCTGCCTGAAGTCAGTGAGCTGGTTGGAGGTGAGGTGGGATTTGACCTAGGCTGACTTAGCGTCTATGTTCACAGGCTCTGCTCTATACTATGTCATCTCACCTAACATCACTCAGGCAGATTCTGCCTGAGGAATCTGGAGTTGCGATTCAGGGATAGCAACATAACTCTCTGCATATGAGAGAACTGTAAATCCGGATGCTGCCTGGCAGCCATATTCTGCCAGGGGAATAACGAAGCAGAGAACTTGGGGAAGACAGATAAATAAGGCAGATGCAAAGAGAGAAGTTAATTAGATGGCAAGAGACAGGGAGAATGCTTGCCAGCATCAGTCTGGTACCAGCTCTGCTGCCTAGCTGAACTCCTGCCTTGGCATTTAAAGAAACACACCCTGGTGTCCATATGATAAATTCCCTTTCTTGTTTAAGATAGCTCAAGATTTTACTACTTGCAACCATAAGAACCTTAACTCATATCAGAACTGATAAACCAAATCAGGGAAGATTTGGCTTCTTGTACTAAACTGAAACTGCCAAAATATACACACACTAAATAACAATGAGAATAAAAATGATTCAGATAATATTTTTTAAAAATATGAATGAATCTTAATTGGTTTTATAATGTTGGGTTTTTTGGTCTGTTTTTATTTTTTATGAGGAAGATTTGCCCTGAGCTAACACCCATTGCCAATCCTCCTTTCCATTGCCAATCCTCCTCTTTTTTTTGCTTGAGGAAGATTAGCCTTGAGCAAACATCTGTGCCAGTCTTCCTCTACTTTGTATGTGGGATGCCTCCACAGCATGGCTGATGAGTGGAGTAGGTCCACATCTGGGATCCAAACCCAAAAACTCCAGACCACTGAGGCAGAGCGTGCAGAACTTTAGCCAGTTGGTCATGGAGCCTGCCCTCTTATAATGTTTTATTCTAATCAATATTTGAAATGTATATACACTGAAGATTTAGAAATAACTTTATTGATTTCATTGTTTTCCCCATCTGGCACATGGAATTGCTCTGAACTTTTTTTTTTTTTTTAGATTTGGCATGCTAGATGAAATCTATATGCCAACCTGATAAGGAGGAAGTAATTTCAGAATGCTTACCCTCATCTCCCATTTATAGAACAGAGAAACTGTAGCTCCCTGAAAAAGCTCCCTTCCTTTGCTGGCACAGCACCGCTATTTTGGTATCTGTCAGTTAAGAACATATATCCAGTGCCAATACAGTCTAGACATGCGTTAGTCTGGGTAAACAGCTTTTGCTAACGAATAGTCTTCCAACCACTGAACACCAAGTTTCTTACAGTAACACTGTGACCTAGAATTTCTAGATGTGGAACATGGTAAAGCCATAATGGACCATCTTTTTTCCATTACATTCTTGATATCCAACTTTCCCATTTAAGTTGACACAACAATAATCTTTCCAATTTTATAAGGTGGGAAGCTTACAGTAATTTTCAACTTATCTCAATCATTTATTCTTCTCATATAGATCAGCTGCTACCTCTTCCTAAGCAATACTGCTTCATCTATTCCCTGCAAGAACCAATCAACATGTGTGTACTAATCTCTTTATCACACTGTCATTGTTAAGTGTCTAAATCCAGACACTCGTCAACTTTTTTTCACCTGCATTGTTGTAATGCCATTTAAAACTTCTTCCATGGGCAATGTGGCCCTGTCAGTCCATGACTGCCGGATTAGTGCTGCAGTAATCATTACATCTATTCAGCAGATGGTTTGGCCCATATAAATCTCTCCCATTGATTCTACATTGCCTTTCCACCATCCAGAGGCTCAAACCTAAGATCCTCTGCTCCACCTTCAGGGCAGAAGGCTTCAAGTTTCCTGTAGGACTGATATCCTGATAGTGATTCCCTAATCAAACAAAGTAATTCACCAGGGTAACTCAATTAGTCCATTTTCTCTTTTGTCCATCCCCTTCCACCTTCCACATCCCTAGGGTGCCTTATCTACTCATCCCACTCCTTCCTTTACGCCTTCTCAAACAGTTTGAATAGTCCTTTCCTTGTTAGAAGGGGAGACAATTAGTAAGCACTTTCACTGTGCTAAATACTTTAGGAGTAATCTCATTTAATCCTTACGGTAATCCAATGAGGTAGTACCACTATGTCCCCCATTTTTCAGGTGGGGAAACTGAAGCTTGGAGAAAATAAGTAACTAACCAGTACATAGCAGATGTGAAACCTGAAGTGAGGACTGTGTAACTTTAAAGCCCCTCAAATAGTTAACCTCTCAGCCTTTGCTTAAGCTGTTCCCCCTGCTCAGAAAGGTCCTACCTGCTTCTACTGGCTGGCAAGCACCTGGTCAGCCTTCACAGCCTAACTTCAGTGCTCCTACCCCCTTGTGAAGGCTTCTTCCACACTGTTTAGTCAGTTGTAATTATTCTCCACTTCATTCTACCCTATGAGAGCAAATACCATTCCCATAAATATTTATTTTGCTTCTCTCTTTTACTTGACCGTCATATCTTTGAGGGAAGGGATATTCTATTTATACCCAGTACACTGTAGTAACCAAAAAATGTTTGTAATATTACATACTGACCTCTACTAACATGCGTTGGAAAGCAATGTTCCCTTCATAATCACTTTATAGAAAAAGTTGAAATAATTCAGCAGAAAATAAATGAACATTTAACCTGAAATATTCATGTTTGACAGAGTACGCATTGGTTATTAGACTTGTTCAGTTTAAAATTAAATCACATATTTTGAATTTAAATACTTATCCAAAGCTTCCTTTAGAATGCATAATAAATGTAACAGGTGTGATCTTTTCCCTTTATTTATACTAGTCAGGTATAAAAATAACTGAGAATGGTGGAGGTGGTTCTAGAGAACTGCTGGCCATTCCACTCAGAGACAGAAGGCCCTGACTGAGGAAAACCTCACAGACTCCCTCCCTTGGCGGTTATCACTCCTGTGTGAGCACCTCATGCTAAATTTAAAGATACATGGTATTGGGGGGGAGGATGGGGTAATGGTGCAATTTTGTCTCAAAACGCAAGCCAGTCAATTTCAGCCAGTGAACAAAGAAAAAGTAATCTGTTGGATTTAAGGGTAGGCAGGAATACTGTGGCCAATGCCACCTTTCTAAATGTTTCTGGAGTCATTTTGACTATATTGGATTTTCACCTTGCATGCCAATTTATTTATGCAGTAATTAAAAAGTTCTTAAGTTGGGCTAGTGGCAATTCTAGGCTTTTGTTTAGTTTATCTTAGTAAATAGAGCATTGGTCTGGGTAATTTCTTATTCTGTGTGTGTGGATGATCTGGAAGACAAGAGAAGTTATGCTTGGCTTCCTTATCCCTTTTTCTTATCTGTGATTTGTCTAAAGAGACCTGTATAAAGGAATCTGTGATTTTCTTGCAGTGTCATTCATTTTTAAATGAGGATATAGCCATATTTTCCAAAGCATGGATCGAGATATTTCTGAAATCAATTTAGTGGCTCATAATAGCCTTTAAACAATTAAATAGTCTGGAAGAGAAAGAAAACGGAATACATCACATGTAGCAACAGTAAGTATTGTTTTGTCAAATCTTCTTTCAGTCTTGTGTGTATAATGGCTTGCAATTATTATTTTACTACTTTTCACTATGAGTCTCCATCAGCAATGTCATAAAGTCACAGGGCTACTTAAGAACAAGAATAGATTCAGTGTCCACACCAAAAACCACTGTACTTAATGGGATTTTTACCATTTAAGGAATTAAAATATCTCCCATTATGAAACAAAGACCAATCACAGAAAGATATTTAATCCTGCACTAAGAAAGCTTCTAAATACCTTTTGTAATAGTCAACCTAAACCCAGAGGATTTTCTGTTAGCAAGAATGTAATTTGCTTCACAGTGCAGTAATAAAGTAGACTGAGAAGCAATTTATTTTATACTGTAGAAAATCTGAATATTTATCTCTTTCATACGACTCTTTAAAGGTTTCATCTCAGACAAAGCAAAAATTTAACGTGGAATCAAAAGCAAATGATAAATATTTTATCTCAGTACAATTTTAGTGTAACTTTTCCAGATGAACCAAAACCAAATATCACCTCCAAAATACCATACCAGTCAACTCTTTTAAATTTCAAATCTGATAAAGAAAACAAAATATCTCCAGAAAGTTGTGTAATTAAATTAAACGTCCCAACATCTATATTATTTCAAAGTCTGGTATACAGAGCAATATTCTGTGTCTTTATCATACTTCTGAGGCTTTCCATTAGTGACCAAATTTCCTATCAAATAAGCTCCAGGGTTATTTGTGGGAGCTGAAGTTGCATCAAGGCATAATTTATGTCAATATACAGAATATTCACATATCTATAAATGGAAGAGTGTTCCCTAGTAAGAACATTAATATTAATTAACTCATTCATTCATTTTCTCTCTTTCCCTGTCTCCTGCACATGGGCATGTAGCACACACACACACACCCCACACAATGTCCTCTACTTACTGAGCACAGGATGTTCTCTATGACTCGGTCACTGCCTACCTCTTCCACCTCCCCTGTCCTCTGCAATGTGCCACTTTACATCTCCCTGTTTTTGTTTCTTCTCCTTTTTGGCCTGGAAAATTCCTGCAAGTTTTTGAATATCGGCTCAGACTCATTAAGAGGATCTTGATAGGACCATCAGAAAGAAATGAACTAGAAATCTCAATTCTTTGGATAAGCTTCCATGGTGGAACACAATGAAATTCATGGCTAAAATGAAATTTAAAGATTATCCACAACCATGGACTATTCTATCCTGACTTGGTATATATATTGTGGTTAACTAAGGGCTGGCAATAATCTCCATATAATGTACGTAATAAAGTATAAAAATAGAAATTATTTTATATTAAATAGGGAAAGAATGCAGTAGGCTGGATGTTTCTGTATTAATAAACACTTATAGAAGTATATTATGGTTTTGTATTTGTTTTGCTTCTGCTATTTTTTTGGTGATTCTTTTAAACTGCATCTATAAAACATCTACAAAAGTGGAAAGAGTATAATGAATCCCTTTGTACCCAACTCCCAGCTTCAGCAATTATCAACACATAGTCATCTAGTTTCATCCACATCACCAACCCCTCTACTGGATCATTTTGAATCCTTGCAGACATTCATCTGTAACTATCTCAATATGTATCTCTAAATCATCATTTTTAACATAATCATAATATCATTGTTACATAAAAAATTGAATAATTCTCTTAATATCATTAAATACCTAATTAGTGTCAAATTTCCCCCAATTACCTTATAGATGTTTCTTATAGTTTGTTCAAATCAGCATCTAAACAAAGTCAGTACAGTATACCTGGCTGATAGAACCCGTAAGTGTTTTTAAATCAGTCTATGAGTTCCCCCTTTATTCTTGTCACTGCAATTTATTGTTTGAAGAAATTGCCATATTACATTTTTAAGGTTCCTATGCCTTAATGTAGAGAATTAGGGTTTCATACTAGTAAGACAACTTATGATACACTCTCATTCTGTTGCTTGTGATGAGTACTATCAAATATAATGAATAAGAGGTTACTACAACAGCAGTTAGGAAAGTTTGTTCAAAGGGTGTGATATCTTAAACTCCGAAGCCATTATGAGGATGACATCTACAGAGAAGAAACAACAAACATTTGCAAGAACTTCATTTTTCTATTAAGCCAGGATATACACACTAAGACCTTTGAAGAATAGTTAAAAAATAAATAAATAAAATTAAATACAAACTAAAATTATACTAGAAGTTATTTTCATAATAGTTCTTAGTAATAATCTAAAAACTTTGAAAGTTACTTGTCTTTTAGATAGTTCAATTCTCAATGTCAATGTTATGACCCACTGGTAAAAATGTTCCACTTCAAACTGTTCCACTACAAAAAGACTGAATTATATGGAGGTAAATGTAGGTAGCCCTCACCTAATAATCATATACATACCCACAAGGCAAACATGTGGGACAAAGCAATGTCTGGCATTGTAAAACTCCTTTCAACCTCACTACGTATAAAAGCATTAACCTAAGTGTTCCTCCTAAGACAGCTTAAATGTACTAGCATGTTTAGTTATGTAAATAAATCACTGGAAACCTGTAGACCTTGTTGTAGCCTGTAACACAAAGCCAACAGCAATACTTCTACTTTAACTCCCAGGAAGCTATGCCTCAACTGCTACAGGAGTATAAATATCATATTAGAAAAGAACAAAGAGCCCCAGAGTAGTGTGCAAGGTACCACCTACCATAGACCTGGGCTTGCTGATGGCCACCAGACTAGTGAGGAAGTCTTCATCGTGCAGCTGGCTGAAAACATGGGCATCATAGGCTACCATAATGGAGATTTCTTCCATCATCTTGCCAGCTGGCCTTTCCACAGCAGCAGCTGCTGCCCCAGCTTCAGGCCAGACTATCCAAGGAAAAATCCTACTGCAGCTCAGTGCCAATGCACACACCCACCTGAGTTTGAGGGGGTGGAGTGTCAAAAATCCAGAAGGAAAAAAAGAAAAAGAGAAAAAAAACAGCTGCTATCACAGGCTTGCCTAGCAACTCACCCCCAGTAGAAAACTAGAGGAGGTCTCTTATCTATGCATTCTTAACACAGTGGCTGGAAAATTCAGTTTTTGGAAATCTTCTTTAAACTTCAAAAAGAGAAATAAAGAAAAGTTTCCTAACTAGAAATATCCTATGGCAGAAACAAAAAAAACCCCAAAAACACGAAAAATGATTTATGTTATGTTCTTGGTGGAAATGTTTAAAGTTTATCTTCTTACTTCAGTATTAATTATATCGAGATTCTTCTTGGAGCAGAAGTAGATTTTCTTACTGCTTATTTTTTCACAATCCCAGAAAATAGACGGTAACCTTTTGTTTTTCAGAATTTATCAAACTCTTGGTGCAGTTAAAAATTATCTCCTGAAGTATGAATAAAAAAGATTCTTTTTCCCCTCTGAGTATTTCTGTTAAAAAAAAAGAAGTACCAAAATATAAAAATGAAACAGGGACTGCAGTATCAATAATCATTTCCCCTTCTCCCACTAAAAAACCATAAACACAAATATTTTAAACAGAATTCTTGATTTTGAGAAATTAGTTTTCTGTTATTATTCAGAAAACAACACAAAGGTCTCATTTCTAGACTGATTTTCTGTCACAGATAAAAGTTCTCTTCATCTTTTATTTTTAAGCTTAGAGGTTTAATTATTTACTTAATTACCCAAATCAGTAGATAAGGTTTAATTACCCAAATCAGCAGACAGCCAGGAACCGTTGGTGCCTTAGCCCACCAGTACAAGTGGAGACTGTAAATGAACCTCCATGTGCCCTGATGAAAAATTTGAAAGCTGCCCATAATTATCATTACAAGGTTGCCTAAATTACCAGGAAATATAATGTACGCTAATTCCAGAGGAAAAGAATTAAGCAAATAAAAAAGGGGAGGACAGATGAAGCTTCTCCCAAAGTTGTTTTCCCAACATTTCCCGGCTTTTTGTAGATTATGACACTGCAGTGCTATGAGAAATATTATTTGTCGGAAGTAGAAATCAATTTGGCAATGTTTGTCTACAATTAAATACAGATACTAGTTGGAACTTTTAGTTCCAATTACCAATAGCAGTATTATTTTCAGTTAGTTCGCTTTTCAGAAAACAAACAAAACTTAGAATGAGATTTATAGTGTCTATTTTCCCTTGTTTTCCTAAAGTATCTTCACCTAAATTAACTGATTACTTAAACAGTACCTTGTTCTATTTAAATGTGATTAGGAGAGTTTAACAACTGCTATAGCATTCTAGATTAAACACACACACACACACACACACACACACGGAGGAAGGAGGGAAAAACACCTTATTGCCAGGAAACAGAAGCAATTCTAAGAGGCTTATTTAAACAGAAAATGCAATACTTTAAATAAATCCTCAAGATTAAAACAACTTCAAACTGTGTTTGACCCTTGCTGGAGCCGGTAAAGCATTTTTACTTTGTTTTTTTCTACAATGAAGCTTTGTCTTTTAAGCTTTATTTTCGTTAAAAATTTTTCCAGCATATTTATCTTAACGCTGACTAACCAGGTAAGAATTAAATGATAATCAGGAGACAAGGTATTATAAGGCATCCAGGCAGTTCATACCTTTTAAATTCCTTGTTATCTTTTCAGAAGTACTCTAAAGATACTGTGCACCTCTGCAGGCATTCACTAGCACCAGAAGACTTCAAATTGATCTTGCAGCACCATTTTCTAGATGTGAAAGCAACTCCTCTTGCTTTCCCTCTTTGCTCCAGTGACTCAGTGCTTCCACACTGATATCTGAATAAGGTGCACTGACAAAGACACCTGTTGTGGAAGGTAAAGAAACTACTTCCCATAATGCCTCACTTCCTGCTGGCAACCGCCCAGGGGCACACAAATTATAACCTGCAGTCAGCAGTTGCCTATGCACCCTGGGAGAGCACACTCAGTGTAACAATAGGTAATCTTCTTGGTTAAGAAGAACACTCATAATCCAAGCAGAAAAAGGACTGGGGAAACAACATCAAATAGTTAAGGTGCCGTGCATTAAACTCATAAAACGTTCATGGCATCAGGGCTATAAGAGCACAAAACGTTTTTAAAATCATAATCAAAGGCTATAGAGATTGTAAAAAATTACATGAACAAACAGAAGCTAACAACTTCAAATAATTTAGTCCTTTTAGAATTCCACGCAAGTTCTTAGGTAAACAATTACATATTTTTAAAAGCTTCTGATTTATTACCTTCAAAACATTGTTCTAATTAGCCACAGTGAATAGAATTATTAACATTTCATTTCAAATGCAAAAGGTCCTCTCCCATAGCCACAGTGCATACATTTTCCAGCGCAAAGACCCCCTAAATTTGATTTGTACCCTTCTTTTTTGTCACCCTTAAAATGTTCCTCCAGACTCTGAGAAGGAGAAATTCAAATGTTTCTTTTCTCATACAACTAAATGCATATTTGTCCTCTAAACAAAAAGCATACTTTTTGAAAACTGAGGATCTATTTAAACAACTGTTTACTGGCTTTTTCTCTTTTCCTGAAAACATTATCTCCAATTTCAGAAACAACAGTTACAACACCCCCCTCCCAAACTTCAGGAGCCATTGTACACAGTCATGTTTACATATAGCCCTTGACTCCCTTGCAAAACATCTTTCTTACACTGTTGCCTTTTCACTGATGAATTAAGAACCACTATGTCCTAGGATTGTTTCCACCTGAGTTTCTGCAGGCATCTACTTCACACCACCCAACTCCACTGAAAAAAAATGCGTAGGGGTGGGAATTACCTGAGATCAAGGGGTGTAGTGCCACCAACACCATTTGCTGCTAAAATTTACCAGGAGATTGGGTATCAAATGGGCTGCAGAAAACAAGGCATCAGTGGTAATCAAGAGATGGTCCCCGGTTCAAGCAGGAACTAGCTAGCTGTCTGTCCCAGAGCCAGTCTTTTGACCTCTCTAGGTTTCAATTTCCTCATGGCGATGTAAATTGAGAGGGATGGAGCAGATCAGAAGTTTTCACGCACACTCAGAAAGAGTCAAAAGCAATGTGTCCTATTTCCCTCCACTAAATAGGCTTATTAGGGGATTTGAAGGTGGAAAAACCTTTTTAATATCCTTCAGAATAAAAAACAAGGGTAACATGAATCCCAGATGTTAAGAAAGTCCCTCCAGGGTTGCTACAGTGTAGCCCAACAAATACAGTCTACTTTCTACCCTAGTTTGGATTTTCTAATATCAACTCTTTTGCCTATAAAAGAGAATTCAATGACAGTTGTTATACTTTTTATTAGTTACTCTTTACAGTCTTTCTAGTCAGAGGCAAACTGGCTACAAAATAATTTTCAAAAGGCTCTCTAGATCTCATTAAGAAAATTTTAATGAATAAAATATCTTCAATGATTTTTAAATGCTGTTTAAAGATCTGACATAGAAAGACTTCACTCTGGTAGCTGATTTTGTTCCAACAGTCATTCTTCTAGGATTGTTACTTTTTACAAAAACTTACCTGGATCATACTGAATGACATGTGTCAGTGTGATATGTGTCAAGTGATATGGGTCTAATAAGCCATTCCATTCCTGGCCTTCAGAGAACATCCATGCTCCAGTGTCAAATTTAGAAAAGGCCAAAACAAAAATAAAGAAAAGCCTGAATAAGATGTGAACATTTTTCTACTTTGTGTTCTCCCCAAATGCAGCAAAGCAAAGTTAGTTTTATCATGGGAGTAGTATTCTGTTATCCACCACTCAAAGCAGCAAATACATTAAAAAAGATGGCACAGCATTGCAAAATGATCCCACCTCACAAGAGTGGCAGTAAAACCCTTTTCCCACGCCTCAAGTTCTACTTGTTGAACATTCTCATCACAACAGCCATAAAATCAGGACAAGATGGAAAGGAGGACAAAACCACCACGACAGAAATACAGTCTAGAGGGCAGAAAGGTCTTCTATGTCCCCCACCTGTATGGGCAGAGCCCTGCAGAGCCTGCTCCTCCTTCTCCAGCGGCCCTTGTCTAATCAATGATGGACATCTTTACAGATGTTCCTAAATAATTCAATATAAACATTCATGAATTATACATGATTCAGTTTTAAGGGACCTTCACAAAATGTTCCTGACATTGACATAGAGATAAAGAACTATAAGAAAGACAAAATTCTACAAGTACTTTCTTAATCACAGAAAACCAATATTCCAAGTAGGTTCCTATTTACATTTAGGAGCGTACATTATGAAACCCAAGTGTTCTAAGTGGGAGAGCAAAAGATAAGATGAGAATGAGAAACCATAGAAGTATCAATAGAAGAAAGCTTTTCAGAATATCTTGGATTTCAGAATAGTCCAGTAACACACACTGTTTTTTTACAAAAGGAAAACAACAAAAAGTAATAAAAGACAAATAAACGAAATCTTAGTTCTCTTTAAAATCATGCAAAGGTAAATAAAGAAAACCATTATACTTGTGTCAAATTCCAGCCATTCAGCTCATTATCTTTCCTATCTTTCCTAGCAATTGCTAGGCAAAATCAAAACCTCAGAAAACATAGATTCTTAAAAAGAAAAAAAAAAAAAAAGAAGTCCCCAGAGTTAAACTAAGAAAAGAGAAACCAGTGGGACATAAATACTTGCTTAACAGTCACACTGCTATCCTACTTCCTCATTTGCATCTCAGTACAAAGAAGGAAGGTGAGGTAGATTTCAGACTATGAAAGAGTAGCTGCAACTCTTTAACAGTTCAGGTTTTTACCTCATTTCTTACTCTAAAATCCATGGCCAACTGTTAAAAACAAGACAAGAGGCTGAAAATGGAGTCACTTAGCTAAGCCCCATGTCACCAGAGACTTCATTATTAGTTTTGGCTCTCCCAGAAATGGAATTGCCTGATCAGCACTAGTTAGGTAATCTGTCTGATAGACCCCTACCATCCCCTAAAGGAAAGTAACCTTGCAATAACCACTTTTTTGCCTAGTATAACTTCCTTGTTCGCGCTCCTTTCTATCCATACAAGTCATTCATTTTGTACAGCTCCTTGGAGCTCCTTTTTATCTGCTAGATTGGATGCTGCCCAATTAATGAATTGTTGAATAAAGCCAATAAGATCTTTAGAATTAATTCCAAATTGTTGAATAAAGTTGAATTTTGTTTTTTAACACAACACGTTCACTTAAATGGTAGGTAACCAAAAATAAGTGTTTCAAGTGCTCCTAAGCATTCACTAACATTTGCTATCATCCCAGACGAGGATGGTTTCTGACACATCTAAAAATATGTATAATGCTTCATCTTGTCTCATTTTGAGAATACACAACTGAATTGTAATTACAAATAACTTTAGTTTCTAAAATATTCAAATATTTTTTTTTAAGTTCTACTAACAACCAAATCAAACCATTCCACATTCATGATGTTTTAGATTCATTTTTTCACAAGATTAGAATGCAGGTTAGGGAACAGCAACTAAAGTGTGAACTACTTTTCATTCAAGTGTTTACTTGTCTCAAGTTCTTCCTGCAGGGCTGGTGACCCAGCCTGGATAACTCCGTTTCCAGTGGACCCTCAGGTCCCTGCAGTAGGTCATATATAGACAGCTTGCAGGGGTGGATTTTGCTAAAATCCTGCAGTTAAAACTTCATGAATTTGCCTACATGCCCAGAAACTGATGATTGGATAAAGAAGATGTGGTATATATACACAATGGAATACTACTCAGCCATAAAAAAGGACAAAATTGGCCCATTCACAACAACGTGGATGGACCTCAAGGGTATTATGTTAAGCGAAATAAGCCAGTCAGAGAAAGATGAACTCTATATGACTCCACTCATAGGTGGAAGTTAGTATATTGATAAGGAGATCTGATCGGTGGTTACCAGGGAAAAGGCGGGGTGGGGGGAGGGCACAAAGGGGGAAGTGGTGTACCCACAACATGACTTACAAAAATGTACAGCTGAAATCTCACAAGGTTGTAATCTATCATAACATTAATAAAAAAAAAAAAAAAAAACTTCATGAATTTGGGGCTGGCCTGGTGGCACAGTGGTTAAGTTTGCGCACTGTGCTTTGGTGGCCCAGGGTTCACTGGTTTGGATCCTGGGCGTGGACCTACACACAGTTTATCAAGTCATGCTGTGGCAGGCATCCCACATACAAAAGAGAGGAAGATGGGCATGGATGTTAGCTCAGGGCCAATCTGCCTCAGCAAAAAGAAGAGGACTGGTGGCAGACCTTAGCTCAGGGCTAATCTTCCTCAAAAAAAAGAACACAAAAAAACAATGAATTTGACATGTGAATTATATCTCAATTTAAAAAAAACCAACGTACATGAGGGAGGCTTACAAAATCTATAATATAGTAACAAATAATTCAGTTATAATAATGACTAATATAAACTAAAAATTCTTTTATAATAATAATAGCTATTATTTAGTAAGTACTCACCATGTCCTAGGCACAGCATCTTAATTAATCTTCACAAGAAGCCAATGAGTTAGGACTACAATTATCCCTCTTCTACAGACGAGGTAACTCAAGTGTGGAGAAGTTTAGTAATTTGACTCAACTCTCACAGCTAGAAATGGAGCTGAGAGGATTCAAAAACAAGTACGTCTGGCTCCAAAGTGCATGCCTTTCATCACTAAAGAATGATAAGGGAAGTAAGCAAACATATTCTGCGAATCAGCCATGTGTCGGTCACTACTACTGCTTCTCAAACACTGACATCTTCTTCACACACACACAGTTAGGTTACAACACACTACGCCTGTCAAGTAGAGCAATAAAAAGTGGTATTAGGATTGTAAAAGAAGGAAGACAGACGGTAAAGTCTTCATGGAAAAGATGGGCTGGGTTTTGATAGGCAAAGTGAAATAATGCTTTTGCAGGGAAAATAACATTAGCCTAGCCAGAGTGGTGAACTGATATTGGGTACAGTAGGAGATAAGATTTCAAAGGCAGATTTGAATTGTCCTGTGGTAGGTTTCAAATATCAGGTCAACAAATTTGGAATATATCGTGTGTAGGCCAAGGGCAGTCATTGAAGACCATAGGGTTTCTGCCATTCTAGCCTCCATTTTGCCATCAGACAAAGTACGTAGCATATAATGGCTAACACATGGGCTCCAGAGTTGAGAATAACCTGGTTTGATATTCGACTCTGCTACATACTAGCTGTGCGACGATGAGCAAATTACATAAGCTGTCTCACTCTTGGTTTTCTCATCTATAAAATGAGAAATAATAACAATGCTGATACTATGAGGAATAAGATAATGCATGTACAAGTCCTTAGTAAGCCGCCTGGCTATAGGAGGTGTTTGATTAATGTTAGTTGCTGTTATTATCAATATTAATAAAAACTATGTCTGGAGATGAAAATTATCTGCCAAAAACTGGAGAAGAGGGAATTATAACCTTGAGAAATGAGGTAAGGGGTGTTTTCAGTATACAGGAAAGCAGTCAATGCCTCCATTTTCTATTTCCTTGTCCAATTAATCAAAATCCAGGAAGGAAAATAAAAGGTGTCACACGACTCCAGTCCTCTACCAGTTTTCCCCAAGCAATGAAATCTTTCTAGATGTTGCTTTATTTGGGAGCAATTTGGTAATTTACATGAGCTCTTCTGTCAGAAATAACTGAGATGGGTTAGAGAAGGTAAAAAGATTGATATGTGTATGCGTGGAATCTCCTTGGTTTAGCTGCCCTCTCCAGTTTCCTGACTACAATGCAAACAGAGTTTAATCAATTACCTCTCATTAAATTGAGCAATTGTGACAAGAACAGGGAACAAAGAGAGCATTTGTTGTATAACGATATTCATCTGTTGTAACCTGATCAACAAAACACTGTTACTATGGGCTATCATCTGCAAATACATAATCCTTCTTTATAATTGTATTATAATAAGATTTTCCACTGTTCATTTGTACCTTAGAGTCAAAAGAAATATCCTATGCAGTGGTTTAGAGTAGCAGCTTATCTGAGAGCTTAGAAATGACCAATAAAACCGTAATCCACTTCATTTCAAAGATAACAACTGAGTTTGATTAGGGGTGAAGGAGAAAGGAGGAGAGAAGTAACATTTAACACCTACTGAACTGGAGTGGAGCTTTCCCTATATTATCTCTTTTAGTTTTTACAACAACACTATAAAGCTGGTTTTATGATCCCCATTTTACAGAAGAGAAAACCACTGCCCTTACAGTTTAAGTAATTTAAGGTCACACCATTAGTAAATCAGAGCTATAATTAAAACTGAAATATGTGATTACAAAGGCTCTGTAGTTTTTTTCCGACTTACAACAGGTTCATCATAAGATGAATTCAAGAAAGAAGAAAGTAAACTCAACTTGGAGATCCTGAAACAGAAGCTTTTACATTTCCAAAGCTGGACTCTGTATTTCTCTTCTTTTAATATTTTGCTTTTAATATTATATCACTGTATATTGAAAATATGAAAAAAACTCATATTGCATCTAAGTATTACTTATAAGCCATTTGCAAATATAAAGAAAAAGACAGGACTGAAAGTAATCTACTGACAAGTGCAACGCATATATTAACAGTCTGCTACAATAGAAAATATTTTGTGGATTGAGGCAGCATTCCTTGAACACTCTGTCAATGGTGGCTTCATGAGGTTAAAAATCGGCTTTTTGTTTGATTTAAGAGCAACAGTAAATTGGTAAAATGGCTAAGAGTAAAATAATAGAAAGGTCTTAATTTTTTTTTTTAAAGATTTTTTATTTTTCCCCCCAAAGCCCCCCGTACATAGTTGTGTATTTTTAGTTGTGGGTCCTTCTAGTTGTGGCATGTGGGACGCCACCTCAGCATGGCCTGGTGAGTGGTGCCATGTCTGCACCCAGGATCTGAACCGGCAAAACCCTGGGCCGCCCAAGTGCAGTGTGCAAACTTAACCACTCGGCCATGGGGCCAGCCTTGAAGGGTCTTAATTTTTTAACAGTGGTCATCGTAGCAGAATTTCATTTATTTCAATGAGAGTTTATTTTTTATGTTCAATCTAAAATATTTTCCCAAAAAGTGGTCACTTCAGGTTTAAGAATTGCCATAAAGTATCATCACAGAGAATATCTCTCCAATATCATGAAGATCATAAAAACAGCTAAAATCCTTATGCTTTAATTACACTTCAAACTAAGCAGAAAGTTCAAAGATAATATTAGTGCCTACATAGCTGCTCAAGGGGTTTATTTTCAGTCACAAATTCTAATATGATTGTAACTACAGCACCAGTTTAAACTGATCTTATCAACAACAGAATGTTAAGGTTGTTTTCAGGGGCCGGCCTGGTGGCGCAGCGGTTTAAGTTCCCATGTTCCGCTTCTTGGAGGCCCGGGGTTTGCTGGTTCAGATCCTGGCTGTGGACATGGCACCACCTGGCAAGCCATGCTGTGGCAGGCGTCCCACATTTAAAGCAGAGGAAGATGGCCTCAGATGTTAGCTCAGCGCCAGTCTTCCTCAGCAAAAAGAGGAGGACTGGGGGCAGATGTTAGCCCAGAGCTAATCTTCCTCAAAAAAAAAAGGTTGTTTGCAGGGGCAAGGAGACAAAACTGCATGTCATGTAGCTGGAGCATGCTCAGAAAAGAAAATTTTGACCTGAAATAACACCCAGAACAAAAGATTCTCCTCTCACAGAACCAAAGGACCAGGACACAACCAGAACTCAAAAGCCAGACTCTCATCAGAAGCAAGGGGTCCACTGTCCAGGAAGATCCAGTGTTAAAGCTCCGTTCCACACTTTACCATAAATGTTGAAAGTCCTTCCAGTTGAAACCTATCCTGCCAGCACTTCCACATACCAGCCTGCCCCTCTTAATTCCTTAAATTTTGCCCCAAATCCTGGATCGGGGAGACAGATATGAGAGCCTTGCCTCCTGTCTCCTTGCCAGTCCACCTCACAATAAAGCCTTTTCTTTTCTCAAAGGCTGGTGCCATAGTATTGGCTCTCAGGTGCATCAGGCCATACATAGGTCCTCTCACCCAGTAACATGATGACTACCTTTAGGCCTAAGGACATACATATTCTGTGATACCTCTTTCTTATTTAAAATGTCCATTTGGAATCTAAGAAAACCTTCAAATGTTTAGGTGAAGAAGACCTGTTTACTAGTTAAGTGAAGATACAGAAAAATATCAGAGGCAAAACAAGCAAAACTCTGTCAATATCTAAAATTGGTAGCTATTCATTCCTTATTATGTTGTCCTAATTATCCAGTAATGAAATCTTCAGTGTAGTTTTAAATACAAATTTCTAATGTTCAAAACTGTTATAAGGCTAGTGTCTTATATTAAACTTAGCATGCATTTGTGGAGAATTTTAAATATGCAATGTAATATGAATTATGATTTATAATACTAAAATGACCAACTTATGATTTATAATACTAAAATGACCAACATTTAACTATTATTGAAATGATGGTAAAACAAAAAGTTACTTTAACAAGCTTAGACCAGGGGAAGGTTTATATATTAGAAATCTATATAGGGGCCAGCCCAGTGGCGCAGCGGTTAAGTTCGTACATTCCACTTCTTGGCGGCCTGGGGTTCGCCAGTTCGGATCCCGGGTGCAGACATGGCACCCACCGCTTGGCAAAAGCCATGCTGTGGTAGGCATCCCACATATAAAATAGAGGAAGATGGGCACAGATGTTAGCTCAGGGCCAGTCTTCCTCAGCAAAAAGAGGAGGACTGGCAGCAGTTAGCTCAGGGCTAATCTTCCTCAAAAAAAAAAAAAAAAGAAAAAAAGAAAAAGAAATCCATATAAATGATCAGGTTGTAAAACTGAATATAAACACATATTAAATATTAATGATTTGTGAAGAATTTTAATTTATGTTGACAAATTGAAATGGCAAGCAATAGGATATATTGGAGTATACGAATATACTGGAGTATATGAGGAAGGCATTTGGTATAAACCTAATTCGGCCTAACTTTGTTTTTTCCAAAAGGGCCTGACTGTGGCTATTGAGCACACATTGTATATCTGCTTTAAAACATTTACTATGGCAAGAACAAATGGCCTTAAGACAAAGGTGCAACTTCCCCCCACACTGGCATTTCCTTAAGGATAAGCATCTTTCCTTAGGCTAGGAACTGATTGCTGTGCTCACCTTTGACCACCCAGCTCACCTGTGACCACCCAGCTCAAGACAACGACCTGCCACCCTGCTGTGTTTACTGAGACAGCAGACCCACCTGCCGTTTCGATCAATCGCTGTGCCAATAGAGCAGTCTCGCGACTATTGTAAAAGGGACATTTCAATCATATGTGAAACATCCTGTTTGGGGGTATATAACCACTCTGTGCACCCACTTCTTTGGTGCCCTTTCTTCCTTTGGGAAGAAAGGCCCTGGGCCATGGTCCTCAGAGTTTAGCTCAGAATAAACTCTCCCAAATTTTCATTTATAGATTGATTATGGATTATTTTTGTCGACAATGTAAATAATAATGCCTTTTGCTTCTCCTAATAGCCAACTAGTTCTTTGACACCTCACACTACTTATTGGTATCTCTACTCCAAAGAGTACAAACATAGGAAATGAAGGAAAAACTCTAATTAGTGACTACTTGGTGGATGTTATTTCAAATCATTGTCAAATGACTATGTTACAGGAATAAATTGAAATTAATAGCTAAAATAAATAAAAGTTTCAGTATTTGAAAATTTCAGTTATCAAACATTTTATCAATACTTGCAATTTTCCAATCCTCTGTATACAGAACTGCTTAAATGGACGTTATAGGAAAAATGGCTCATGAAGTTGGCTAAATAAACTTAATGTTATGCAAAAAGTTCTGGTATCAAACTTTATAAAGAATAAAATGAATTTGCCCATTATCTGCTCTTGTAAACACAGAAGTGCAGCATTAGTAACTGGCTGCATGCACAGTTTCTCTTTAATGCAGACTGCCTTAGCACTATCAATATAAGCTGCCCATGCTCTTTTTATGATTAATAATATTTGTACAAGTGATCTGTAACTTTACAACACCACAGAATACAAAAGAATAGTAAGGAAATTTACTGGTATTTTGTCTTTACCCAGGGCAGTTGAACAGAAGCAGAGTGAAGAAAATAGGTCTGAGATTTGGATAGTAATAAAGCTTTGTATGTCACAGCGGGAAGACAAACCTCTGACAAGTGAACACGCCAAGGCTAAGCAACAGTAGTCTGAGAGGACACTGCAAGGTGACAGCACCACTTCCCACCCCAAAAGCCTTAGCTCAGAGCGGGCCAAATAACCAAAAAATAAAACCATTATAGGTAATATCGACCATTTCAATTTAATCTCCAAGTATTTCCCTTTCCTAAAACCTTATTATATTTCCTCTAAAAAAAAAGCTTCTTAGCATTAAAAAGCAATATTGTAGAATTCTGTCTCCAACGAATTAGAAAACATTTCTTTATCCAGCATACATCATTGAGAGTGTATTCTGTTGGAAAAAAATAACTAAAGCAAATGAAGAACACAGAGTAATGTTACGAAGCAGTTGATGGGAGAAAAGAGACATTCATGTTAAATATACTGTGTTTTTTTGTTTTGTTTTTGCTACAAACAGCTCATATATAAATGAACAAAAAATGCAGAAATAAGAAGAAATTAAAAGTGAAACAACTTTCTCTTGGTTTTAATGGTCAATAAAGAAATATGTAAATTTAAAATAAATCCTTTAAGCCTTTACTACATATAGGCTTATTAGTTATTTTGGCAGTTGCTAAGCAACGTTCTCTCTGTAAGGCTAAAGCACATGAAATTAGTAGGCTTTCAGAAAAAGACAAATTGAGTGCAAAATTAGGGAATAGCATTTGAAAAGCAAAAAGGAAAAAGCATTAACTTGCTAATCAGGCTTAAGAGAGGTTTAGTGACTTTTGCATTACTGGTTAAACATTTTCTTTTCCTCTAGCACCAAATGAGGTGGTACTTTAGTACATTAATATTTTAACTTTATTTAAATGGTGATCATTATACTCACCTCTACACTCAACAGCCTAATTATTTTGAACATCTCAAATTCAATCAGATCAGGATACTCCAATTACTACTACTAACAATGAGCTCCATTGATCTCTTTCTCTAACAGAATTTTCCTCTAATCCCCAGTTTCAGGGTATGTCACAACTTTGGTTTGTACCGATACAAAATTTTCTCTCATTGTAACACGAAATTACATCTTCATGACACTGCTTAAACTACCAGATCCCTGAAAAATCTTTAATGCTAACATTTTGGAATAACTCTTTTTACAGATCTTACTATATCAACTCAATGAGTAAAGAGGAATGCTGTTTAATCTATTAGGTATAATAATGGAAACTTTTCAAAAAAGAAAAAAAGCAAATAACCAAAGGGAAAATTACTGTAGAATTTTAACTGCTCTGGGGGAAGAAAAGATAGGAAGTGGAACACAGTTCTATCATTTTGAGGATTCAAGGGAAAATTCCCCACCCTATGCCTGCACTTCTCCCCTGATATGCTATTGCAAGTGTGTAAATGGTGTAGGGTTGCAACTGCAAAATCCCTTATTCACAAAATCAATTCCTCCCTGAGTTTTCTTACAGTCCACATTGAGCAAAGCTTGATGCAGAGGCTAGTGAGGGTCGGCTTTAATAAATGAGCCAATAAAAAGAACCTACAAATGTGATTAATATCTTCATGGAGGAGAAGGAAGTGCCTTGCGTCTGGGTTGTAATCAAGCCTTGTCTTCGTTCTGTAACCAAAACACCATGTGAGCTTAGATAGGCAGATTATTTTATTTTAAAACAACAGCATTGGACTAAATGATTGGTTCAAGTCTACTTTAGCTTAACAGTCCATGACTCCACTTTGAAGCATATTATTATGTAAGAATTGTTGTCTATGAAAGAATTACTCTATCTTTAAACCTGCTCAGATGAGACATTTAAGATATTTAGCAGGATCTCTTGAGTGCTTTCTTTTTTGCTTTCCCATAGTAATAACATTGCCTCAGGCCAAACTCAAGAATCCATTGTGAAAATCTAATTGTCCAGATAAAAAGCCAAGAGTCAGCAAGCAGTTTGTAATGATATGCATGTCTAAGATATGTGTTAATGGTCTTTATTTTGTTTTCAAGGCCTACTAGAATTAAACATGAGTAGATATTCCAAATTGTAGAATTCTTATACTGAGTCACAGAGTTGCATATAGAGAAGTTTCTCAACCTTGGCACTATTAACCTTTTGGGATGGATAATTTTTTGTTGTAGGGAGCTGTCCTGTGCATTTTAAGATGTTTTGCAACATCACTTGCCTCTAGACACCAGATGCCAGTAATATCCATGCCCCAAGCTTGTGACAACCTCCAATTTTCCAGATACTGCTAAATGTCCCCTGGGGGGCAAAACTGTCCCGAATTGAGAACCACAGATATACAGTAAATCAAAATTAAGGAGAGGGGTTATTTTTTTTATCCCAAATTGACCTCTAACCATTAGACTTTTAAAAATAATTTCTATGATTTCAGACCCTACTGATGTTGCCTCAGATCCTACTGAAAAATATCAATAAATCATTGATTAGCATCTATAAAGAACTTTCTTACTTTGACAAGGTTTTTGCCTCATAGATTACAACTAGAACATTTAAATATTCTTCTTGTTTTTTGGCTTTCTTGAGGTATAACTGACAAATAAAAATTGTTTATGTATTTAAGGTATACAACTGATGTTTTGATATTAAATATTCTTAAAATTGGAAAATCACAAATCAATTGCAGACAAATCACGCTGTGGTGTCTCATTGTTATAGGTATTGATTATACATCATTATTAATTATTTATATGTTGGAATATATATTCAACTTCATCAATCAGTTTTATGAAGTAGGATCCATTAATTTCAGAGATAGGAGGGTTCTAAAGGGTTTTCAGATTTTTATGTTTCTGAAGGGGATCAGAATATGCCACCTCAAAACATGCCACTTTGACATAAAGATTATTTTGAGCTGAAAGCAACTGAGAAACAGCAAACATAGAAGGAGCTCTCTGATCTCTCCCTATTTGCCTAAAAGCAGGGCATATATTTCCCTTTTGTAGGGGAAATTTCCATTTGGACTGGTGCACCCTCTACAACCCCTATCTACCATTAGTTGTGCCCACAGATTTCTAGTCATCTTCCCACAACTGACAATTCCTAGAAGGCCAAACGTCCTTTTCCTTTGTTTAGTCACCTCTCCACAATTTATCGCCCTTTGTTAAAATGGTATCCAAGTCCCCAGGTATAACCACTTTTCTGGGTTTTCATTTCTTTTCTGTGAAGTCTCCATTCAAGTAAAAATATTAACATCAGGGGCCAGCCCCGCGGCTGAGTGGTTAAGTTCACACACTCCGCTTCAGTGGCCCAGGGTTTCGCTGGTTGGGATCCTGGGTGCGGACCTAGCACCACTCATCAAGCCATGCTGAGGTGGTGTCCCATATGCCATAACCAGAAAGACCCATAACTAAAAAAAGTATACAACTATCTACTGGGGTTGGGGAGAAGAAGGGAAAAGAATTAAAAAAAATTAACATCGATAAAGAAACATATGCATTTTCTCCTGTGAACCTGCCTTTTGTCAGTTTAATTGATAGGCTTCCAGAAACTGAACCTGAGAGGGTAGAGGAAAAGCTTTTCCCCTACTACATTTTGAACTCATGATTTGTTGATGAATTTATCATCAAAAAATATGTCAATTACATTTATTCATAAGTACATAATACCACAAGTACATAGAGTATTGGCACTGGCCTTGGAGATTATTATCTAGTTACTGATTTACAGATGAGAAACCAAAGCTTAGGGTTTAGGTAACTGAAAAAGCCGAAATAAACTACATTTTTTAAAAATGAGAGGAAGATGAAAGGGAGAAAGGAGCATAAGAAGGAAGAAGAAACAAAGCCAAGAGGGAGAAAAGTAATGCTTTTAGTGGGGCGCAGCAGGGAGTGACTGACGAAAGCCTGCAAACAGCAGATCTCAGTCCCTGGGATCCATACAGAACAAGAACGAGAGAAGTGACAGGCACAGTTTTACAGCTTTGAACCAAGTCGGCACTTCCTCTCCAGGGGAAACGGTTGCTGGAGGAGACCCGTAAAAGCAGTGATGGGGGTGGAAAGAACCTCTCTGCTCCTAGGTCAATGTTTTATACCACACGATTAACTTGATTTGCTGCTATCTGAAGGGGGTGGGGTGGGAAGAAGGGTGTGTGAGTACATTTTAAACTTTTATATTTGGAAAGTTTTTCTTATGAGTTTATCTTGGGGCTTTTTAATCTAAAGGTATAACTTTAAAAATATAATAAATAAAACAGAAATAAAAGGTAGATCCAGTAAAACACAGTGGTCGACCTTTGGCTGCTTCTCTCCAAGTTTTAAGTTACATTTGAAATCTGTCCAGGTATTCCAATATGTTATTGGTCAGTTTGAGCTGAAAGCATTTAGATGGGACTAGAACTATATAATATTTTTAAATTAAGAGCACAAATTATCTTCCCATTTAAACTGGCCATTTAATGAAAACTATGCTTTGTTAGTACAAACAAACAAAAATCAGCCATTGCATGAACAACAATCCATCATTAAAAAAGGCTTAAAAACAATTCAGATACTCAAAGGCAATTGATACAACTTAACTTTTTCAAGTGGAACTTCAGTGAAATTCAAGAGAACATATAATTACTAGTTTTCCTATGTACAGAGCAGAGTACTAAACATCTGGGGTAGCAGAATGAAAAACTCAAGGAACCCAGATTATTATCAATAGGCTGCCAGAAGATAAAGAAACTCCTACACATAATGAAAACAAATGCATTAATGCCTCATTCCCCACAAAAACACAAACAAATACCTTTTAATCTCAGTCTGTTCTAAAATGTGTTTGATTTGAGCCCTTCTTTTCACTGCTTTTAACAGTCCTTCTTTCTCAAGAGCCTGCAGAGAACAAGGCCCACAGTAGGGGAGTGGAATGCTTACTTCTGGAGTCTATGCAATCACAGGTGGAATCTAGACTCACAGGATGTAGGAGCTGTACAGGCCTCTGGGGTCCTCTAACCCAACTGCTTATGTCAAAGGCCCAAACTGAGCTGTTCAGTGGTAAAGTTAAGATGGGAATCGGCCCTCTTGACTCTGAAGCAAGGGCCCTAATGGAAACTAAGGCCTGTCTTGCCTTTGGCCTATGTGTAGGCTACAGGTATTCCCAGTCTTCTGGAGTACAGCTAAAGTCTTAGGGCTAAACAAGGTGTGAATAAGCTTCCTCCAGCTCCTTTTAGACTGGAGAAGCTCTAGGCCTGAAGGGGGCCATCAGAGTGGTCCATGGTGCCCTGGTTCAGACTTCTTACAGACTCCCAAATGAGACCAGAAATGGATAAGCCTCTACTACTGCTACATTAAGTGCTCCACACTTAACATAAAATCAGGCTTTCCTCAAAATATAATTCCAGGTAATTTATTCTCTTTATTGGGAATACCGCCCATCAAAATGGTTGGGAAAGGAGAGGAAGAAGAAACATTTAAGAAAGTATTTTTTAAAAAAGCATTTACATTGAATATTGCAGTCAGAATTTTTAAAAGGCAAGAAATTTTATTTCAAATTCACTGGCAGAATCTATAAATATATCATTCATTTCCTGGTTGCTTAGGCCATTAAGGGTCTAATCTATTTCCTGAGCTGAAACTAGCTAATGGAAAAATATTTAGAATAGTAATCATCTAGTGAGATGGGCATTTGGCACCTATTCACCCAAAACACATTCTTCGTCATAATTCCCTTCAGTAATTTATACGGTTTCTAAAGGAATAATCTCACTTTTTACAATGAAAGGTTTTTGGTATTAAAATATGGTAAGCCTCCCCCTTTTTTACCCCTAACGTTTCATGAATAAGGGCACCCCTCTCTGACATTCTTTAGCCTCAACATACACGTAACATGAGGTTGGGAAGTGGACTACCTGCTTTCCTACCAAGCAATTCATTCATGAAATCACGGAACAAAAAACAAAAACATGAGGTCAATATCATTATCATAACAAAACTGAGATTTTTGTATTTACATGATGGAAATCTGTTAAATAAGCTTATTACACCACCTATTTGCAATACAGCCCCAAAGCAGCAGAGGTTCAAATTACTGAAAGTAAACCATGGTGTCTAGAGGCTGGATTTACCATGGGCAGCCCACAGTGTGACACTCACAATACTTCTCAAAGTCTCATTCCCACAAGATTCTTTCTCTTTTGTGGCCAGCACTTAGCACACCTGTGACACATCTGTTACTAGGTGGAGGGTTCAAATGGCAAACTAACTTTTTATATTTATCCTCAGAGCAGCATTCCCAGAAGGTAAACATGCCAGAGGAAAATCCACAACGGGTTTTGCATTTTGGGCTCATACGTGAGAGAGCCAATCATAACTTCAGGGTGATCTGTACCATTCTGCCCTTCCTTCAGCAAAGTTTATCAAGAGTTGTCTTTGAAAATAATCTACCAGGCCAGGTTTGGGCTTTTGAGGAAAGCTAGCCTTTGAATTGAGACCTAGGAGTGTGGTGCTCAAGAGTTACGCATAACTGTGAAATCTGAGTCCCCCAGAGGAAATTTCTTTTAAATCAGTATCTGTAAAGTATGGTTTATACAAAAGATAAAGCTCAGTATAAGGTGTAGTTTGATTAGATAAAAAGATTACTAAACTTCAAGAAAAACACCCTACTTTCTTCTTCTTCTTCTTTTTAAAATATGGAATGCTTCATGAATTTGTGTGTCATCCTGGTGCAGGGGCCATGCTCATCTTCTCTGCATTGTTCCACTTGTCGCATATGTACTGCTGAAGCGAGCGATCTGCTTTCTTTCAAAGAGCATCCTTGCATATTACAAGTTATTACCTTTTCAGAATTCAGACACCAGTGATAAAGCCATTTTATATGCTTGGGCACAGAGCATTAACATAATTATTGCTGCTCTAAATGCCTCAATCCACAACAGAATTAGCAATAATACAGTTCCATTCCTTTTAGAAACATCTCATAAAAACAAAAACATTTAATTTCATTTCCTAAAGAAAAATAACAAATTTCTGCCAAAAATGACCAATATCTTCTTTAAAGAAATGTGCTCATCAAAGCGAAATCAAAACTCTGTTCTGTCTACTTGCCACATCCCATACAGTCATTGAAATTTGTTGTTAAAATTTTTCTTCATGGGTTTCACATTCACCATAGATAAATCTGTTCATAACACACCGCCCAGTGGTGTTGCACACAAGGCAGAAGCGTTTCCTGACCTCAGCAGGCTTACAACAAGCCCCTGGAATCATCCAGGAAAGGGAAATTGGACAATGTAATTTATCAAAAAGGAAGGGCATCAAAACTCAGTATCAGAGATTCGTATGTGTTATTGCACCTGCTTATGATGCTATGTCTTTGGGGCTGCTGACACCAATTTGCCTGCCACTGTTTTGTGCTTTTTTACTCAGAACTTGAAGTGATGGAGACCGTGAAGCAATTCTGTGTACTCTTGAATCTACCTATGCTCTTTGCAGACTTTAACAGATATGCTGCTTTTCGGCGGTTCTCACAGTTAACATTTCCAGGTAGAAGTTTAAAAAGTGCAATCAATTAAATAAAAATTAAATATTTGATTCCCACACCACTAAACTCAAACAATTAATTAATTGAAAGATAAGTTCTAGTGTGCGACAACTTTAAAGGTAAACTATCTTTCTTCCGTCTTGATAAAACTGCCACTGGAACAAAATTGGCAACTCAAGTGAGTAAGACTCTAGAAAAACTAAAGCAGTCAAACAGTGTCATTTGACTGTACGATCATGATTGAAATTGTTCTAATGACAAATTTAAAATCCAGGTCACATAAACCTAAGAATTTGTAGAAAGGTAGGAGTTAATTTCCTAAGATACCAAAGAAAAAGATTCCAACTTCTTCACTGAAAATAGAAAAAATTATTTAAAACAGAAATGCCAAAAAATTGCTTTCAAGACTATAATCTGAACAAGGAAAAAAACAAACAAGACAGGTATAAGAAATATATTCTCTTCATTATGATAATAAAATTGGACTTCTACACAATTAGAGAAGATAATAAAAATACAGCAAAATATAATTTACTTATGGTACTTAATGAGAATCATGCAGCCCCCATCTTGACCTGTGGCCCCTGTGCCATGGGCTCTGAATCTGATCTGCACCATCCCACCACATCGAGACTGGAGGGAAGATGCTCTCATCTCTAGGTCCTCATAAAGCCCCACATGTATCAGGGTTTGAAAATGTAATTTTACTCTATTAGTTTTCTATTACTGTATAACAAATTACCATAAATCTAGTGGCTGAAAAGAACACTGGCTTCCAAATTCTTTCAGGTTGTTGGCAGAAGGCAGTTCCTTACAGTTCTAGGAATGAGGTCCTGTTTCTTTGCCAGCTGTCACCTGGGGGCTGCCCTCAGCTCCTCAAAGCTGCCTACATTCCTTCTCCTGCAGTGCCTTCCATCTTCAAAGCCACAATTGAACATGGAGTCCTTCTCATAACTCCCATCTCCTTGACTCCCCTTCTGCCACCAGCCAAAGAAAGCTCACTGCTTTTAAGGCTCATATGATTAGATTAGGCCCACTCAGATAATCCAGGATACTCTCCTTATTTTAAGGTCAACTGTGACATATAACACAGCATAATCAGAGAAGCCATATCCCATCATAGTCACAGGTTCCAGGCATTAGGGTGGGACATCTTTGGGGGCTATTTAAGAAATTCTGCCTACCAAAAAAATTAAGGTGAACAAAATAACAAAAGCCTATTGGTTTTGTGAACTTGTTCATACGTGAAACAAAGATATTCTGAAGTCCTCACACTTGGATAAGCAACATATGCAAATGGAATAAAATAGAAAAGATACAAAAGATATACAACAGAAAGTAAGACTTTCTTCTAATACTGCCCCTGAGCCCTCCCTAGGAATAACAACTGTTTATTAGTTTCTTACGTGTCTTTGCAGAGATATCCGTCTTTATTAAATCACATATATTTGGGAGAACTGGTATTATCTATCCCTGAAAGATCGGATAGAAGTCCCCCGTTAAATCACCTGGGCTCACTCAGGCTTTTTGGGAGGGGTTTAGGGAGAAGTTATTCTGTGATAAATAGTTTAGATTTCTAATTATCTGAGGTTAGTATTGAATTTTCTATTTTCCCATTTTATTTTCCTAGAAAATTATCCATTTCTTCTAGGTTCTCAAATTTGCACAGGACTGAGCAAAATATTTTCTTATAATTTTCTTATTCTTTTCTGTTTCTATCATTTCTCCATTATTATTTCTCATTCTATGCTCTCTTCCCTACGTACCTTTTAATTTTATTAGGTTAACTAAAGACATTTTTTTTTTTTAAGAATCTGCTCTTTTATTTATTCTTCTGACCAATTTTCTTTTTTCTAATTCATTAACTTTCATCTTTATTCCTACCTCCTGTTTTTCAAAGTTTTTTTTGATCATTTTTTCTAACTTTTTGAGTTAGATATTTAATTTGGTTATTTTCTTTCCTTCTTCATTAAAGACATGTTTCTGAACTCTGCTTTAGCTCAATCCCATAGGTTCTGATATGTAGTGTTTTCATTGTGCTTTTTTCCCTTCCGTAACCTGTTAGATTTCCTCCATGATCCAAGAGTTGTTTAAACAAAAATTTTAGGGGCTGGCGCGGTGGTGCAGTGGTTAAGTGCACACGTTCTGCTTCGGCGGCCTGGGGTTTGCCGGTTTGGATCCCAGGTGCAGACATGGCACCGCATAGCAAGCCAGCTGTGGTAGGTGTCCCACACATAAAGTAGAGAAAGATGGGCATGGATGTTAGCTCAGGGCTAATCTTCCTCAGGGAAAAAAAAAATTAAATATAAAGGTGATAAAATTTTTTTCTAATTCTTTTCTTAATTTCCAGTTTTATTGCAATGAGATTAGAGAATGCTATATGTTTTTATTTTGCCTTTTGGAATTCATTGAAGTTTTCTTTATGGTCTATTTTTGTGAATGTTTTATTTAGCATTTAAAAAGGTCTATTCTTAGCTTTCAGGATACAAAAATGACAAATATCAAACAGTTACTTTATTCATTATTTGTATTTGGGTTTTCTTTTTCTTATTTTTTGTCCACCTGATCTCTTATGTACTAAGAGAAGAAAATTAATGTTTCCTACTATTATCATGTAACTACTTCTCTGCGCGTTTCCCATAGTTTCTGCTTTATTGATGATAGTGGTATACTACTTATGAATCATCCTTCTGTGCCTTATTTAAAGCTTTTCCTCTAAATCCAATCTTGCCTGATATTAAAGAAGCAATCCCTACTTTTTTGTTTGTGTTTTCCCAGTAAGCTTTTGCCCATGTTTTCAAGTTTGTCTTTGTGATTCTTCATTGAGTCCATTACCCTGCTTCTTCTTTATGCCTAATCAGGGCCAAGGAAGCTCCTGAAGCCAGCCCATACACCCCATCCCAGTAGTCTAAACTACGCATCATTGGTCTGTCTGAGATGTGCAGCTGTGGGTATCTTTCTTCAACTGTATTATCTGTTCTTCACCACATATTGTGGTTTGGGGTTGCACATGTCTCCTAGTTTCTTTCAAGATGGGGTTCATATTTCTTCTTTTTGTTCTCCTAGTGCAGGTGGATGCATGATATTTGCTCTGCCATTTAAAAACTAGAAGTCTAGAATTTGTTTTTTGCCAGTTCTCCTCCACTATCCATTCCCTACATCATGCTCTCTGGCCAAAGGCTTATGCTGTACTGTGCTCTGCAATGTTCCTGATAACAGTATGTTCTGGTCCTTAACCCTCTGAATGAGGAAGGCAATTTCTTATCTGGCTCTTTGAAATTCCTCCCACGGTATCTAGGCTATTCTACACTGCCTATCTCAGCCTCTCCCAGAAGCTTCTGGATATCCTACTCTTGTCTCTGGCTCATGTCTCTCTCTTCAGCTTAGTTTAGTCTTACTGAAAGTATACTTTTCCAGCCAACTCAAAGTTGATAGTAGACCTCAAGACAAACTAATAGCTGGGCCACGTTATGTGCTCAATTTCGTGTTTCCCCTACTATGTAAAAAACCCTCTCCTAGGCATTGCTGAGGCATGCCAAAATGAATGCCTCAGGAACTCATAATCTAGTAGAAAGAAAAGAAGAAATATTGTTGTTATACTTTTTTGCTAAAGGCACATTTCCACGTAGTCTCTTCAAATGCCGTGTTACATCATTAGCATTATCCATCTGTCTCTGCGCCCTCCCTATATCACACATCCCCTTTCTTAAACAATGAGAGGTAAAATGACTTTTCCGCTTCAAAGTCTGTATCCTCTTGAGGTGGGCATAAAACTGCTATCATTCATCTCCTTGTCTCAGTTGCAGAGCCAAAATAATAAAAATTGAACTCATAGAGCTATTGTGTAAACTAAGATCCTTTGGCTACAAAGAAGAGAGACTCACTTAAGTTATCTCCAGTGACTGCCTGTGGTTGTGTGTGCGCGCGCGTGCGAAAGAGAGAGAGAGAGAGAGAGAATGAAGGAGGGAGAGGAGTATCAGTGGGAGTATTATTGTAAGATTTCACATGAAAATAAAGAACAAAGGTATGCCATGTGGCTAGGCCTCATAGTAATTTATGGAAAGCAGCTTCACCAGGCCTCATGAGAAGTTCAGGATCATAGACTGACAATTGCAAGTTGTCCAGGATCAGATAGACGTGCAATGATTTGGTTAGTTTCTCACCCCTTTGGCAACAATAATTCGTTGATCATCCTCTTCCCCTACAGATACTAGGTAAAATCTTTGTATCCTCACACTCACTTTTTAAAAATTTCCTGACTTAGCTTTTACTTGCTCATCACTATTGCTTACTCATGGCTTCTACTGACTCATGACATCTTTGCCTTTTTTCTGGTTAAATATTTGACTTCTATTGCTATCAAATAATTCTCTCTACCTCAAATTTAAAATTTCCTAAGAGAGAGGATGTGATCAGTCCACTATGTCACCATCATCAGTTAGATAAAGCACTAGTGCCAGGTCATCTAATGGGTTGTCAACCTCTAAACAGCCTGACTGCTGTAGGTCAAATGTAGATGGTAACATCAAGCAATATAGACATGGCTACCCATATGTACTGTCTAGAGTTGATATCCTCCAGAAGGGGCTATAGGTGGGATCCCTTAGAAAAGATCTGTGACTATACAGATACTCCTAGATTTGGCCTACCTAGTATAGCGGTTAAGCTTTCCTCAGTTCTTATTACCGACAGCATGCATTCTACCCCAGGTTCTCTATGACTTCCAAGAAGCATTAGTTGTATGTAATAGATATGCTTATTTTATTGCATTTCAAGCTTTTCTTTCATACTTAAATGTAATCACTACCACAATAAAAGTCCATATGCTGTACCACCAAAGGCACGAGAATTTAGTCTAGTGAGCTAGAAATTCCTTGGAAAGAATTACATCAAATAGTACCTACTGCTAATTTTCCAAGGAGTCAAAGTGATTAGTATACATACTTCTATAAAGGAATCATCCATTCGGTAGTTGAGGCACTAGTGTGCCTAGAAGAAATTGGGGCTTACTTATGATTACATTTCTGCCACCTAAGACCGCACAGGCAAAAGCTTTTTTATTCCACTTATGACAAATTAGAACTGAATTTCACTTTGCTTATCACAATCCCTATGAGAACACGTTTTATTATCATCTTTTGGACTGGGAAAGAAAATAATTCCAGAAGCCAACAATGCCATATTCTAGATTACAGATAAACTAGATGCAGAAAATAAACTACTATGGCTTTAGAATTTCAACCAGGGCACAGCTGTAAACTTCAGCCTGGCCTACCACCTCAACTGAGACAATAAATGCCTGATTGGCTACAGACATCTGTTTGCCCAAGCCTAGCCATATGCCACTGGAAGTGAAGAGGAGGCAATTATCCACAGGCCAGAATGTATTCCTTTAAAGCTCCTGTGGGGGCATGTGTCCAACCTGTCCCTGTACGTGTGATTTCCCTAGTTCTTGCAAAATTACAAACTCTGCCAATCATAAGAATAATCTGATAGTTTTTTTAGAGTACAGAAATATTCATCAAAGGGGACATAAATTTAGATAAATTCCTTGCACAACAAACATTATCATAATGATGTTTTTCATAAAAATACTTTCAATTGCCAGACAATGACCCATTTCTTAAAGGCACATTACTGATGTAGTTAAAAACAAATTCTTACAGTGAATAATCCAGAAAATGTACACACAAGGAACACTTCTCATATCAATCAGACACATAATATACTACTTTCAGCATGCATTCAGTTTTCAACTAAGGAGTTACTAAGCACTTACAGTATCAATATGCCAAGAATTATACTGAGGGCTCAGCAATGGAACTGAATTTACCTCTCACCCTCCCTCAAGAGAAGGAGTCATGAAGGTGTGGTAAGGCAAACAGACTGATAAGTAAGTAATAAGAAAACAATGTAAGAGTATGTCTAACTTGCTAATCCACTGGCCAAAGATTCAGAGGGGGATGTTCTGATTTCAATGAGTCCTACCAGAGACATGCACTTCTTCTGACACATTTTGCACCTCTCACAAAAATGTTTACCATGAGACATCCTGTGACGTTGATTATCAGATGTAAAAAGGAAGAAAAGATACTTGTCAGTTTTAACTTTGTGATTATTTTGTATCCCAGTGTGTAAATTTGAGTATTTGTGAATGTTAACCTAGGCAAGGAAGGGAGAGGTGATCAAAGTCTTCATCAACTCTATTTTGCAGTGAGGGTGCTATTAGCAGGTGGGAAGAAGTGGCTGCAAGAATATAAATCTTTGAAATGAATTACTGGGCCAGAGAGAGCAGGAGTGGTGGCTATCTTACATGGAAGCAATGATATCCTTCAGCTCCTCTCTGTACCTGAAAGCAGCTCAAATCCCCTTACTCCCTGCATAAACCTCCTAATACCCTAATCCATTCAAAGTGCCTGGTCACACATTACAGCTAACATACATAGAAGAAAAGTGAGATAAGAAATGAATGGAAACGAAATTAGGTCCTTGGTATCACCCTGAAGGAAAATTAACATCTTATTTCAATGTGATGCTAGTTGCTGAAATAGTTAAATCACAGAATCCTGGTGATTTAAAAAAAGGGGAAGTTTATTTTTTGTTCATGCGGAGTTCAGCTGGCAGGAGGGTGGGGTTGGGGGATTTCTGAACTATGTAGTCATCTAGGAAATCTAACTTATGGAGAGTCTATCATCTTCAACATATGGTTTCCAAGGTCACTTTCAGTGTCAATATTCAGCTGGCAGAGGGGTAGACAGAGAGCACGGAAGCTACATGGGACTTTTTTTTTTTTTAAACCAGTCAGACCAAAGGAAGAAACGTCCATCACTTTTACTCTCATTCCTCTGCCCAGACTCAGTCACACGACTATACCTAACTGCAGAGGAGGCTGGGAAATGTAGTCCAAGCTGTATCAGCAAGAAGAAAGGAAAATAGGTTTGGTAAACAATTAGCCAATCTCTGTCACAGTGTCTCTCCCAGAATATTATACTTTATCTGCAAATACACCCAGCTCTTGCATCCTAGGAACGTGAATTTAAATGCTGTGTTTATTACAATGAAATTCTACTATTTAACAAATTTGCCTCCCAATGAAATTTACTATAAAATGGATTGCTTGTAAAAGGTAAATTTTCATTATTGTTACACACTGGCTTATTCAAATATGAGTTCAACTACATAAAATTATTTTAAAATCTCTTTACTTTTCTTATATCAAATAGTGGTACTGCCTCCACTTGCATTTCTTATTTGTCAAACAACACTTCTAAAATTCAACATTCTGAGACCAAACTCATGATTTTCCCCTTCATATGTCCTCCTGACTTCCTCAGCTCAGAAAAAGATCTCTCGACAACCAGTTATTCAAGGCAGATGCTTGGAAATAACCCTTTATATCTTACTGTGAAACCCCCAGCAATTTGTCAGGAGGTTTAATGCTCAAAATACATCTTGAAGGCCAGCCCTGTGGCCGAGTGGTTAAGTTCAGCACTTGGCTTTGCTGGCCCAGGGTTTCGCCAGTTCAGATCCTGGATGCAGACATGGCACTGCTCATCAGGTCATGCTGAGGTGGCATCCCACACAGCACAACCAGAGGGACCTACAGCTAGAATATACAATTATGTGCTGGGGGATTTTGGGGAGAAGAAGAAGAAGGAAGAAAAAAAGATTGGCAACAGATATTAGCTCAGGTGCCAATCTTAAAAAAAATAAAAAGTAAAAAAATAAATATATATATATATATCTTGAATTCATTAATGTTTTTCCAATTTCCCTGAATCCAAGCCAAATCTACTCCTCATCTGGATTACTGCTCTCGTTTTCTCTACTTCTACCTTTAGAGTAGCTCTCTACCTTTAAATTTTCTCAATCTATTCCTTCCCACATAAGCCAGATAATCTTTTGAAAACCACTAAAAAGATTTGCATTATACTTAGAATAAAATAAAAAATCCTAACCAAAGCCTTTGAGGCCCTGCAAGAATCTGGTCCCTGGCTTCATCTCCAATCTCATTTGCCAGCATTTATTTTGCTCAATCTGTACCAGCCTTTTGGTTCCTTGAAAAGGTCAAACACTTTTCTGCCTAAGGGGCTTCCCATATAGTATTTCCTCTGTCCAGGAAACTTCTTTTTTTTTTTTTTACTATGAAATATATTTTCATATAAAAGAATGTAATTGATGTATAAAACTTCCATTCAATTCAAGCACCACAGCCATGATAGGCAATTATCCCCACTGTCTCCCTCTGAAGAAGAGGTCTATGGGGGCACGGGCCTTTCCCCCTAGCTTACCTATTGACAGAGAAGCCTTTCAGAAGTCCTGGCTTTGTCTTTGTCTTCTGCACATGACCTGTTAAAGGCTAAGATCTAGGCCACCAGGGATCAGAAAGCGCCCAAAAAACAAAATACAGGTTTGGAACTCACTTACATCTCAGGATTCAGGTTTTCACATAACTTCCGGCTCTTAAAAATTTTCCTTATGTTCCCACAACTCAGGCACACATTTAAAAAGATATTTTAATTATTTTATCCAGAAGTTTTAGATGTGCTGTACCAGAAGGGCTTATACTAACAACTAGTCCAGCACTTTGCCAGAAAACAAAGATCTGCAGCGTACTTCAGTACTCCTCAGCTGGCTAGCTCCTGTTAATCTTTTAGAGCTTCAGCTTAAAATGTCACTTCCTCAGAAAAGTCTTCGTCGAGCTTTGTTCCCCAATCTAAATTAGCTTCTTACTATTTTTTCTCTTGTAACATACTTCTCCTCCCCTTTGTAACCTTTATTACAACTTTCAATTTAACATTATTTTTGTGTCAACTGTCCCTTCCGTTATCCTGTAAGCTCCTGAAGGACAAGAATCTTGTCTGTCATGATTATTACTAAATAGAATGCCTAGCACAGTACTAGGACACAGTAGGTGCATAAAAATTCTTAAATACTTATTAAGCAAAAGAATGAATAGATGCAATTTAATAGAATCATATTGAGTCAGAGTAGTCTTAAGTCTTGTAAGTGATTGATAAATACTGGCAATATTAAGCAACTTTTAAATATTGACTGCCTTCAAAAACTATGCAGTATAGTGTAAGATTAACACAAAAAATAGTGAGTGAGGAGAGGCAGTAAAGCACTGGACTCTGGAACCGGACGGCCTGAATTTGAATTTTGGCTCTGTTGCTCATTAGCCACGCAGCCTTTGTTAGCAACTTAAACATTCCGTGTCTGTTTTCTGAGCCATACAATCGGGTCAATAAGAGTACTTCACGATGTTAAGGTGATAATTAAATGATACACATGGCAGGCATCTAAGGAAGCAAGACGTAATTGTTGCTGTGGCTGTTGTCATTACAAAGTTATGTTAACCAATGGTGCCTTCAAACAAAAATGGCAAGTTACACAGAATCAGAAGGGAAAAATACGTAGGAGCAGCAAGCTGTAGAAAGAGACTCGAGTTACAGATCCACCAGCAAGAAGCAGGAGCATACAGAGACATCCACGAGGGAGGCAGGGAGTGCTGGCGTGGGTGCTTGCTGCCAGCACACAGACATTACCAGCACAGTGGTTAGGAGAAAAGGGGTACTGGTGAGAGCCTCAGATGGCCCTGCCATCTCCTTCTGCAACATGCTTGCAGCACTTAGTTTACTCCATCCATCACCAACTCTCCGTAGGGACGATGCCTTTGGATCTGATTTTGGGCTCAGTTCACTGAAAATAGTTGGGAACAGCAGCCAAGTAGGCAAGATTAAGTTGTGCGCCTTTTGACAACAGCAAGCATCTCTGGGCATTAAAGGCAATTCTGTCTAATGCAGCAGTCTACTCATGATGGAAACCTCCAGCCCAGCATTCCAAAACCGAACTCTCCAGTTGCCCAAGCCTGTTCCTCCCCAAGTTGCCCCTATCCAGCAGTCGCATTGCCCTTCTCCATGTTACTTATGCCAGAATTGTGGTGTCATTCAAAACTGATGTCAGGTTTACTTATTCACTTGTATTGTGAAAAAAAAATTTTTTAATTGAAAAAGCAGTATCAGCTCATGGTAAAAAAAACTGTATGAAAGTATTAATAAATGAAAGTAAATATTATTAAACGGCAAGGAAGTCTCCTTTCCACATCAAACTCTCAGGCCTCTCCTCAGAAACCAAGTTAAATTTTTTGTATACACTGAAACATAAATGTGCCATGTATGTGTGTGGTAGACTGTTACAGGAACAGCTCCCAATCAGTCATGTCTCCTGGTACCTATTTCCCTTGTGTGGGCCCCCTCTAACATTGACCAAAACAAATCACATGGAGAGTCACTGTGACACTGACAAATGTGACACAAACAGAGGCTTGATAAGTGCTTGTGCATAGAGTCTTGCCTTCTTTGAAACCTAAGACCACAGTGCTGCGAAAAAACCAAAGATGAAAAAAACATGTGGAAAGAGAGATCCTATTCTGAGCTGTCCCACCAACTGTGTGCTACCACATGAACGAATGCAGAGATACAGCAGACGAACCACCCAGCCAACTCACAGAATCATGAGAAATGTTGTAAACCACTAAGTGCGGGGATGGTTTGTTATGCAGCAATAGATAACTGATACAATGTGCAAGCATAAATACGCAGATACACTATTGACATTCTTTGAATTTAATTTATGAAGAATAAAATATAATTGATAATTATGAAATACTAAAGAGAATTTCATAGAAATTCATAGAAAATACAAAACATGATTATAACTTTATATATAAAGAAGGAACAGACTAGTCTACCATTTGGGATCTGTATTAGCAGTCTTTTGATTACGAACTCTATTAATTTGACATCCTACCCTGTATAAAAATGCTGGCATATACATAAGATGTGGCATATACATCTTAGCCTCAGTTCTTCCAAAACAGCTATTTTTACCATAGACAATTAAGAAGTTTATTCAACTGAGACTTAAAAAAACTTTTAGTATTCCAAAATCATTGAACAATGATCTGAAAAATCTAATAGTTAAAGATAAGGGAGTGTTTCTGATTACCCATAGCATCAAGAAAGAAGGCCGACCTTCTATCCAAGTCTAAAAGGTCCATAAAGGGGAAAAATTCATAAATTTATATTTCATAATCCCTTCAATCTACACAGTATGATAGGCACACTTCTTAAAATCAGAATTCAGACCAAAAAGCAGCTATTTCACTTTTCTGTAGGAAAAAACCTAGAATACTATTGTGTAACACATGAGGATTTTTCCGTTTATTTTCAGAGAGGATTTAAAACCCAATATTCTTCCTCTTAAATGAACAGGATTTGTTAACTGAATAAATATTTAATGAGTGACTTCTTTGATCCAGTTACTACACTAGGCCTTGGATCAAGCACAAGGCATCTAGAAAGGAGAAAGGTAGAGTCAAACCCTTGAGGAACTCACAGTGAGAGAAAATGAATATAGTAACAATAGCTAACATTTTCTGTATACTAACTATGTATCACATTGTGCTAAGTTTCTTACATATATTACCTTAATCCTCATAGTAATACTATTACACAGATAATATTATCTTCATTTTACAGCAGAGACAACTGAGGTACAGGGAGTATAAGTAAGTTGCCAGAGATCACACAGGTCATAAACAGAGAAGCCAAGATTGGAACTCCAACAACATGGCTTCAGAAAACCAGATTCTTTACTCCAACTGTGGTGCTCTAGCGGAGGAATTGTCAGAGTTAGAATAAATCACAGCCTAGGTTCCCAGAGGAGGGAATGTCTGATCTGGGTCTTAAAGGGTGTATCGAGATTTGCCTGACCCCATAAGCACAACAGGAAGTGATAAATAATTTAGCCAGTGCTTCACACATATGCTTAGCTTTGTTAATTCTTACAACATCCTTGTGCAGTAAGTATTAGCCTCATTTCATGATGAGAAAACTGATACTCAAGGAGATTAAGTAACTTTCTCAGGATCACTCAGTCAACAAGAACGGGAGTCTGAATGCAAACCTAGACTTGTCTGCCTCCATAGCCTCCGCCTCTTCCAGGCACTCCACAGAGGGAAAAGATTCCAGGCAGAAAGGACAAGATATGATGAGACCAGGAAGAGCATGGTATATTGGTGTGAAAGAAGGGGATGTGTGCCAAGCTGAGGGATGGGGAGTTTATCCTGCAGGCAACAGGGAGCCAGCGCTGCTCTCTGAGGCAAGGAGAGATAAAATGCAGTTGGTTTTCTAGGCAGACAACTCTGGTGGCAGCAAGTAGTGGAAACTAAAGAAGACAAAAACTACAGCCAGAGACACCAGTCAGTATGAGGTGGTTGTAACACCTCAGGTTATAACAATGTCAGGGGCCTGAAACTATGAATTTTGAAGTTTCTTAGAAGTTCCTACTACGTCAGACAATTTTTTTCAAAAAGTTTCCCTCACGGGGGCAATGGCTGCACTTTGGCTTCTTAAACAATAGCCATCCTAAAATTTGGTGAAATATTTTAGAATCAAAGGTTTTATGTAAATGATTTTGGAAAAGAAACTAAGTCCCTATGTCCTATATAGTCTTCAAACCACATTGTTGCTTAAAACACTCATTTTATTATAATATAGACTTTCTTCTAACTGGACACCCTGCTAAGACATAACTTATTTACTTGCACAACTCACTGCCTCTCTTTTAGGAAAGGAGGGGAATCAGGGAGGTTGTGGTTTGTATAGGATATAATACAATATAAAGGCAGGAATGGAAGAAAGTTAATGCAATACGACCATACCAGAACAGGGTATAAAGTAAATTAGAACTTTTAACAAGCTAACATGCATGCCAGAGGAAATTCCTTGCCAACCAAGTGGACCGATGGAAGTGGAGGGTGGAGTTGTGAAGAAAAATAGATCTTTTAGATAATATGAGAGTTTAGGAGAAAGTAGGAGAACTTGAGTATGCTGACAAACATAGGAAACTGTCATGCATTATCAGACGTTGGAGACACAGTTCAGTGTTGCCAAGTAAGATTCATGTCAGAAGAGAATGCTTTCAGAGAAACTGGGGAGAAATTGGCATCCTATTGACTATGAGAAAGACATTGCTATGGGCCAAATTGTATGCCCCCCAAATTCTTATGTTGGAGCCCTAATTCCCAGTACTGGTATCCTTACAAGAAGAGCAGATTAGTACACAGTCAATACAGACAGAGGGATGTCCATGTGAGGACACAGTGAAAAGGTAAGGAGAGAGGCCTCTGAAGAAACCAACCAGCCAACACCTTGATCTTGGACTTCTAGTCTCCAACACTGTGAGAAAATAAATTTCTGCTGTTCAAGCCACATAGTCTGTGGTATTTTGTTATGGAAGCCCTAGTAAACTGATACAGACATGAAGCTTGGGGCAGACATGAGACTCGGGAAAAAAAAGTACTGCCCTTTGGGAACCAACTCAGTGAGACACTTCAGTAACTAACTCTAACTCAGCAGTAAGAGTTAGTAGGAAGTACAGTGATCCTAAGGGTAAGGGGTAATAGATGACAATGTAGAGCCTGGAAAAGAGAATGAATGAAACACTGCATAGAACACACTGATACATGCATTGAACTTGTGCCAAACTAAGTGAGGCTTCCCCTAATCTAAACTATGTAACAGAACCTCTTTGTGTGGTATGTACTCCAACATTCCCTCACATAATAATGATAATAATAATAACAATAATAACAATAATAAATAGTGACTGTTGTAAGAGATCACATGAACTGCACATTACAGCAATTTGGGTAGAAAGTCGTACTTGCAGGGAAAAGACTAGACATTCCAGATAAAAGAAACAGCTCCCTCCCACAGGTGGTAGCAATAAAAAGTCCTCAAATCAGAGGACTTGACAATGAGAAAGGACTGCCCATTTAATCACAGCTATCAATGACAGCAAGGAATATAATTGTCCCCTTACAGTTTGTTTGCCCCTAAGTGGAGCTTCAGAAAGCTTGATAAACTACAGTTGGAGATAAGTGAATAACACTTAAAAATTTTCACTATCTTTTTTGGGTTGCTATTCTCATCTACACATTGCTCCCATCATTTCAAAGGAAAAGAACTTGATAGATCATCCAGACAAAAAGTCAACAAGGAAATAGTAGATTTAAATGGAACATGTGACCAGATGAACTTAACAGATACATATAGAGCATTCCATCCAAAAGCAGAATACACATTCTTCTCAAGTGCCCATGGGACATTCCCCAAGATAAACCATATGTTGGGTAACAAGGCAAGCCTCAATAAATTTAAGAAGATTGAAATCATCCCAACCATTTTTTCTGACTACAACGCTATGAAGCTAGAAATCAATCACAAAAACAAAACTTGGAAACTCATAAATATGTGGAGACTAAACAACATGCTATTGAACAAACACTAGATCATTGAATAAATCAAAGGGGAAATTAAAAAATACCTGGAGACAAATGAAAATGAAAATACAACATACCAACTCTTATGGGATGCAGCAAAAGCAGACATAAGAGGGAAATTCATAGCAATACAGGCCTACCTCAACAAGCAAGAAAAATCTCAAACAAGTAATCTTAAAATGCACCTAACAGAGGGCTGGCCCCATGGCTGAGTGGTTAAGTTCGCGTGCTCTGCTGCAGGCGGCCCAGTGTTTCGTTGGTTCGAATCCTGGGCGTGGACATGGCACTGCTCATCAAACCATGCTGAGGCAGCGTCCCACATGCCACAACTGGAAGGACCCACAACGAAGAATATACAACTATGTACCGGGGGGCTTTGGGGAGAAAAAGGAAAAAAATAAAATCTTTAAATAAAAAAAAAAATGTACCTAACAGAGCTGGAAAAAGAACAGAAAATGCCCAAAGTCAGCAGACAGAGGGAAATAATAAAAATCAGAGCAGAAATAAATGACATAGAGACTAAAAAAAGCAGTAGAAAGGAGTAATGAAACAAAGAGTTGGTTCTTTGAGAAGATAAACAAAATTGACAAACCCTTAGGCAGACTCACCAAGAAAAAGAGAGAAGGCTCAAATTAACTTAGAAATGAAAGAGGACAAATTACAACAGATACTGCAGAAATTCAAAGGATTATAAGAGAATACTATAAAAAACTATATGCCCACAAATTTGATAACCTAGAAGAAATGGATGAATTCCTAAAACCTCCCAAAACTGAAACAAGAAGAAATAGAGAACCTGAAATAGACCTATCACAAGTACAGACTGAAACAGTAATTAAAAACCTCCCAAAAAACAAAAGTCTAGGACCAGATGGCTTCTCTGGAGAATTCTACCAAACATTCAAAGAAGAGTTAGTGCCTATCCTTCTCAAACTATTCTGAAAAACTGAAGAAGATGGAATGCTACAGGCCAATATCACTGATGAACTTAGATACAAAAATCCTCAACAAAATATTGGCAAACCAAACACACCAATACATTAAAAGAATCGTATACCATGATCAAGTAGGATTCATTCCAGGGACACAGGGATGGTTCAACATCTGCAAATCAATAATGTGATACACCACATTAACAAAGTGAGGAATAAGAATCATATGATCATTTCATTAGATGCAGAGTAAGCATTTGACAAGATCCAACATCCATTTATGATCAAAACTCTCAATAAAATGGGTATTGAAGGAAAGTACCTCAACATAATAAGGGTCATATATGACAAAACCACAACCAACATCATACTTAATGGTGAAAAACCGAAATCCATCCCTCTGAGAACAGGAAAAACACAAGAGTGCCCACTCTCACCACTTTCATTCAACACAGTACTGGAGGTATTGGTCAGACCAATTAGGCAAGAAAAAGAAATAAAAGGAATCCAAACTGGAAAGGAAGAAGTGAAACTTCCGCTATTTGCAGATGACATGATTCTATATATAGAAAACCCTAAAGAATCCACCCAAAAATTATTAATTATACTCAACAACTAGAGCAAAGTTGTAAGGTACAAAATCAATTTAAAAAAATCAGTTGCATTCCTATACACTAACAATGAACCGGCAGAAAAAGGAATCAAGAATACAATCCCATTTACGATTGCAACAAAAAGAATAAAATACCTAGGAATAAACTTAATCAAAGAGGTGAAAGACCTGTACACTGAAAACTATAAGATACTGTTGAAAGAAATTGAAGAAGATATAAAGAAATGGAAAGACATTCCACGTTAATGGGTCAGAAGAACAAATATCGTTAAAATCTCCACACTACCTAAAGCAATTTACAGATTCAGTGCAATCCCAATCAGAATCCCAATGACATTCTTCACAGAAATAGAACAAAGAATCCAAAAATTTATATGGAACAACGAAAGACCCCAAATAGCCAAAGCAATCCTGAGGGAAAAAAACAAAACTGGAGGCATCACAATCCCTGACTTCAAAACATACTACAAAGCTAGAGCAATCAAAAGAGCATGGTACTGGCACAAAAACAGACAAACAGATCAATGGAGCAGAATTGAAAGCCCAGAAATAAAACAACACATCTATGGACAGTTAATCTTTGACAAAGGAGCCAAGAACATACAATGGAGAAAGTCTCTTCAATAAATGGTGTTGGGAAAAGTGGACAGCTACATGCAAAATAATGAAAGTAGACTATTATCTTGCACCATGCACAAAAATCAAATCTAACTGGATTAAAGATTTGAATGTAAGAACTGAAAATATAAAAACCCTAGAAGAAAATATAGGCAATACACTCTTCAACATTGGTCTTAGCCATATCTTTTCGAATACTGTATCTACTAGGGTAAGGGAAACAAAAGAGAAAGTTGACAAATGAGACTATATCAGATTAAAAAGCTTCTGCAAAGCAAAGGAAACCAAGAACAAAACGGAAAGACAACCCACTGACTGGGAGAAAATATTTGTAAATCATTTATCAGACAAGGGGTTGATCGTCAAAGTATATAAAGAACTCACACAACTCAACAACAACAAAAAACAAACCACCTGATCAAAAAGTGGGCAGATGATATGAACAGACATTTTTCCAAGGAAGATATACAGATGGCCAACAGACAAATGAAAAGATGCTCAACATCACTAATTATTAGGGAAATGGAAATCAAAACTACAATAAGCTATCACCTTACACCCATCAGAATGGCTATAATTACCAACACAAAAAACAACAAATATTGGAGAGGATGTGGAGAAAAGGAACCCTCATGCACTGCTGGTGGGAATGCAAACTAGAGCAGCCCCCATGAAAAACAGTACAGAGATTCCTCAAAAAATTAAAAATAGAAATACCATTTGATCCAGCTGTCCCACTATTGGGTATTTACCCAAACAACTTGAAATCAACAATCCAAAGTAACACGTGTATCCCTATGTTCACTGCAGCACTATTCACAATAGCCAAGACATGGAAATAATCCAAGTGCACATCAACCGATGACTGGACAAAGATGATGTGGTATGTATATATACAATGGAATACTAGTCAGCCATAAAAATAGACAAAATCACCCCATTTGCAACAACATGGATGGATCTGGAGGGTATTATGATAAGCGAAATCAGCCAGATGGAGAAAGACAAACACCAGATGATTTCACTCACATGTGGAATATAAACAAACACATGGACAAAGAATACTGTTCAGTGGTTACCAGGGGAGGGGGTTGGAGGGTGAGGACAGGGGATGAAGGGGAGCATTTGCGTGGTGACAGATAACAAATATGTACAACTGAAATCTCACAATGATGTAAACTATTGTGAACTCAATAAAAAAAATAAAAGAACTTTTTGCAGGGGTGGAGGGGTAAGAGAAAGGCATAATAGTAAAACAAGTAAGTTCTCCAGAGTACTAATTAGACTCAGTTATACGCCAGCTAAGTGCTAAATGGGTCTGTGAGTTGGCAAAACAAGAATATGAATAACTAAATAAATTTAATGTAATTATGCTTTATACTCCTCAGAGTAGCGGCATTGGCATCTGAAACAGCTGTGGTTGAAGTGTTTAGAATTCTAAACCCCCAGGATCCAACGGCTCAGCCTTCCTAACCTATTTTAAAAACCTAAGACATTTAAATTTATCTTTATTGCTACCTAAAAAAACTTCCAGTGAACGGCAACAAGGGCATGGACAAATACCATATCTATTTTCCTGTTTAAATCAGATCCCTAAACACAAACTGTGAAGCATACTTTAAATATAATCTTAATATGAATCAAATAGTAAAAAAAAAAAAAATCAAAGAAATGTGGATCTCATTATAAATAGTTGTGGGAAAATTATAGCATCTGGAGCTATGGCCTATTTTCTCCACTTGTTATCAACTATTTCAGAGTATGTCCAATATTTACACATTTCCTGCTCATTTCCATAATACATGATTTGTGAGTGGCGAGATCAAATTGTATTAATCCTTGTTTTTGGGAAAAACAAAACAATGCCCCAAATCTGAGGCACACTGAGGATTACAAATGTTAAGAGAAGCCTCAAAGGAAAAAAGAGGCAAATGTTTTGACATAGAAACCACCTCATTATCAATTTGTTAATTATCACATCTCTGTATTGTATAACATAATAAACATTTCCCCAGCAGAGGATTATAACACTTTAAATGAAATAGTCCCACTGTGGTTCTCAATGTAGAGGTCTTTATAGGAAAAGAACACAAGATGTGATTTCATTTAAAACGAACTCCTTCCATGGTGCACATAAGGGCACACATTTTGGATCCATGGAGTAGACAAAAGCTTCTGTGTGGCCTCATTGCTAATTCAAAGAAAGCCTCTATTTGGGAGATTACATTCTTGTTTACACACAGCAACAGCCAGAAATAAAAAGCAAACATAAATAAACAAAAATAAAAAGCAAAATGAAGAAATTAAAGGTAAACTGCATTCAATACAAACACTCTTTATAGTTTTGCTCTAGTGTGAAAGTTATTTTCAAACAGTTAAATTCAAATCTATTACAAATAGGGAGGTCTTAGAAGAAAAAACATTAAATTTCTAGATAAACAAATTTATGATATCCCATTAAAGACATGATTTGTGAGAGGCAAGATCACATTGTATTAATCCACTCTGGGAGAGTAGATAATTGTCCATAATAGTGTATAGGTAACTGACCTGGAGTAGAGCTTAGAGTTTTCTGAGGCAAGTAGTTACCATGGTAACATCTCGTCATTGGTGGCCACCTCTCCAGCATGGGGTAGGAAGAAAATTTTAGTGTGAGAGAGGAAGATGCCGGCGCAAGACTTTGTTTTAGCCACTAGTGGCCCTCCTAATTTCCCTTGCTCTTATTGCCTCTGCCATCTTTGATTATTCCTCCTACAACGCATTTCAAATCTCTGTGATCCGAGTAAAACGGTAGTGATGGTGGCACTATTAGGACAGAGTGAAGCAAGACATAGAAGCTGACCATGGATGGCAAAATAGCCAATTGGCATGGTTTTGCTGCCACTAATTAACCTGAATTAACAACTGAAAATATTAAGCACTGGTCAGTATTATCTTCCAATGTCACTAAACTGTCTTTAAAATACAAGAGTTCTTGGAGAAAAGATGCTTTTTTCTTGGGTAACAACCAGCAAGTCATTTAATGTCCTCCTTTACCATTCTCCCTGTTTGCGGAGTTCAACAACTCCTTGTACCCCTCCCCCACCCCCTTTTCTTGTGGTCTCTCAGTCCCCCTCTGTCTTCACTTTCTTTTCTACTAGTTAGATGCCATTTCGATCATATCATCCACTCTCTGGCTACTAGCCTCATCTTCCTTTTCCTGTGGTGTACTAGCATCAGCAACTAGGGTCAGTTCAGGAGAAGTGACTGTTGATATTTACAAATTGTGTGAGCCAGTTATTAAGTCATTGGCACCTTGAAATTGGCCATGGTAGGAGTATTAACACCATGGAAATTGGCAAAAGCTACAAATCAGGGATTCTCCTTTTTCTCATCCCTCTTGTCTACCCAAGATCCAGTATATTAGTGTACCTTTGCCCTGGCCCCACTCTCCTTCCTTTACCTTGTGCTGGCAAACCTCAACTCTGGGTCAAAATAACTGTCTACTGTCTTCATGTATACATTTGAGCTCCTGAGTTTCTAGAGAAACTCACAAAACACTGTAGATTCTTGCCACTATGAATTCATAATCTCTAACAACACAGTCTAACAATTCTTTTGTGTTTTCCAAGTTGATTCTTCCCTTCTCTACAATCTCCAGCTAAAAGTTTTTCCATGTTCTTTAAACTTCTCACTCTAGTATATTCCCTTCATTCTAGAATCTGCTTAATTGAAATAACAAAAACCTTCAAGTCAAAAATTCTCTATGTCTTCCTCTCCAAACTGCACATTCTCTTTATCATCATCTATTCCTTGCTCATTCCCACCTGCTGTAATGGAAGAAAGGTCCATTCTTTTGAGTCTAACCCCTTACCTCATTTGAGGCATGTCTCTGTTGATACATCCCCTTTTCTCTATCAAATCTTCAACTTTTCTCTTTCTGGGGGCCTTTCTGTTTTATTTGAAGACAGAGTGGTCTGGTCCCTGGATATCAACCCTCACCATTCTCTGATCTATAGTCACATTGGCCTTCACTTAGTTTCTTACACCTACCTTACTCTTTCCCACCTCACACTGTTTGCACGTGCTGTTCCTTCAGACTGGAATGCCTTACAATCTGAGTTCAAGAAAGCATTCCCTAAATCACTGAGTCAAAGTCAGGTTCCTTCACTCTTTGCTCTCATATATCCTATGTTATCCCTTCTGAGTATTTTTCTCACTTTGTAACTAAACGTTGATTATCTAATTCACATTTTCCACACAACAGTTTAAACTCCACGAGTTCAGGGAGCACATCTGCATATGTTCAACCTTGTATTCCCTGAGTCTAGCACAATGCCTGATATAGAGTAGGTGCTCAATAAAGAAACTCACTCAAGACTTTTCAGCATTTAAAGTCTCTTCTTTCCGATCCTCCAAAAGTCTGTCTCAGCCTCATGTCTGTTTATCTCTCTCTTGTACTTACTCTCTGGCTTGCTGGCTCTCTTCCATTCCCTATTTTCTCCTCATACTAACCTTCTTAGAAGAGTTGTTTCTTCTTCCTTTCCCCATTTGCTCACCTCCCATTTATTCCTTGAATCATTGGCTTTTATACCTCATCCTCCACTGAAACTATTTTCACTAAGGCCATTAAGGACTTCTTTATTGTTAATTACCACACAATGTCCACTTTCCACTCCTTAGTACCTTACATGACCTCTAAGCATCATTGACATTTGTTCAACTTATTCCTTCTTGAAAACGAATACTTTTCCCCTTAGCGTTCACACTTCACACTCTTCTGTGTTTCTTCCGGCCTTTTCTGTCTCACCAGCTTCTATTCCTCAGCCCATCTTTTATATGTTAATATATCTATCCTCAACCCTTGTCTCTGGTTCCTCTATGAGAATCACCCACTCCCATGGTTTCAATACTGATGACATCCAAATGTCTACTTTTAGCTGGGATCTTACTTTACTATCCACAGCCCACTTGATATTTCTATGTACTTGGATATAAGTTCATGGATATACACCACAAACTTATCATATCCAACACTTGCCTCATTATCTTCCATCCTTGTAATTTGTTCTTCTTTGTTTGTTCCTTTTTGCAGTGTGATTTCTACCAAGGTGCCTAAGTAAGAATCCTGAGTGTCATCACGGCTCCCTTTCCCTGCCCTAATGCTCACATTTAATCAACAAGATCTGTTGATTCTATCTCTTGAATATCTCTGGAATCTGTCCACATCTCTCCAGCCCATAACAAATACTCTGGTCACTTCTTACCTGGATTTCTGCAACCATTCCTAAATCGGTCTGTCACCAATATCTACTCTTACGCCTTTCAAACCATTCTCCACACAGCAGCCAGAATCACCTTTCTAAAACATAAATCTATCATTTCTGTCTCCTATTTAAAACCCCTCAATGCTTCCTCCCCAAGATAAAACCCGAATTGCTTACCACAGCTCACACGGCTCTGCGCCAGCTGTCCGGCTCTCGCTTACCTCTCTAGTCTTCTATTTATTCCCCTCATTACCTATTCTCCAGTCACGAACTACGTTCAGGTCTTGGACAACTCAATATTTTTTTGCCTCTGGGCCTCTACATACTCTCTGCATGGACCATCCTTCCCGCTGTTTCCATAACACTCCTTAACTCCTGCTAATCCTTAAGGTCTCATCTTAACTCTTACTTCCTTGAGAAGTCCTCTTGCATAGTTTCTGAGACACCATAGGCATTTATTAAATGACCTATCTTTCCTAATTCCCTTGTTTTAGTTTGATGTCAGATTTTGCAGTTTTAAGTTTGCTCAAGTTATTTTACTAATAAAATACAAATGAAATAGGCTGATTTATATTTTAAAACATTCTTTTATGAAGATCTACCAACATAATATTTTCAGTGATGTGATCAACTTTGCTATTAATGAGGTCCATTGTAAATGTGACATTTGCAACATTATTCCAAATAAAAATCAACTTAAAAAAAAAAAGACTTGCTTCTCAGTCTTTGGAGAGTAATTCTCAGGAAAGGTTTACATGTCCATAGAACTAAGGTATATATAGATACCCTAACTTATACTACAGATGTTTTACTCTTCTAGTTCATCTTTTTATTTTTATCAGAGCAATGCCAGCTAAATGACTTCCATTATGTTTAAAGACTCAAATTTTTAATATTTCATCATCTACATACATAGCACCTATTTGAACCATATGTGGCATGAAATATTGAATTAAGTCATAGACAATGTCTAAAATATGACAGTTTTTGACCAACAAGAATGGCAATTTCATCAATTCAACCTAATACGATGTAAACAGTATTAAATAAAATTATGTAGAAAAACAGGCAATCAGACCAAGAATAATTATAAAGGTTATGTCTATATGTATTTGAATATATATAGTATGCCATTCATAAATTCTTAGGCTCTATAGAAATATCAATTTGCTTAACACGCTTAAGATTGTCTCATAGTACAGAGACTAATTTTTTTTTGAGTCACTGAGTTCCCTTTAAGAATCCAATGAAAGCTCTACATTGTCTCACCAGGAATAATAAAATGCTCATGTGCTTATATAAAGAAATTAAAATTTCTATTGATTCAGAGTGCATGAAGCCAAGGTTCAAGTTTAAGAAGCTCTGCAATAGCAGAATTTTTAACTATAAGGTAAAAAGTTTAAATAACGATATTCAACAAAAGCTGATTCCCTGGGAAAGTGTAGGATATTCATATAGTAAGTAACCAAATGACTTTTCAAAGTAAAGTCCGATGGATCAACATATTTTCTAATTTTAGCCTGGCTGAAACCATAGGAGCAGAGGGGATATTGGAATAATTTTAAATAATGTTAGTTAAATTAGAAAAAGTAAACATCAAAGGATACTTCTGATATTTAATATTACACAGGTTTTAGAAAAATAAAGTTATTTATCCAATCCAATGTGGTTTATTAATACAGCCTGTTGGTACACTCACAGAAATAAACCACATAGAGAGCTAAGTTATTTTTTACCTGCAACTGTTCCATCTATTTTAGAACCAGTCAGTTCACTGAAATCACCGAACACCTAGTTTCTTAAAGTTAGAGGAAAGTAATTCATTTTGTTGGGTAATTAAGTGAGAAAATGTCCATCCAAAGATACAAACATACACAAATATTAACTTTGAAAATAATTAAAATGCAAAAAAAAAGTCTTACTACTTTTGACAGAAATTCTATCTTTAATCTTAAACTAGCTGTAGATAAGAGGTTGTGAGTTCAACTTTTTTGCCTATTCCATGCCTGCAGCCACCCCTGTCTGTGAATGCTTTGTCTGACACACAGTCTTGGTCCCTGAGTCCAGGATTTCCTAAAATTTCCAGTTGCAGCATATATTGCTGTAATGATGGCATGCTGACTCACATCCTTGCCACATTCCCACTTCCATTATTCAGTGTAACACCTCACTGTCCATAACCTCTCACAGGGTGCCATGTAACAGGGTGCAGAAGGGGGAGGTGGTGTGAACAGTGGCATAGGCCTTAGTGTTTTTTCAAAACTGCAAGTATTATGAAACCAATTTAGTGGGTTATGACTAGTTTTTCAGTTTGAGGAATTTTCTTGCAGGGAGAGGAGAGGTTTAAAATGAAACAGAATACAATACAGTAGAAAAGAAAACATCAGAGTGCATCATACATTGTAAGGGTAAGCATCTCTTCAGATATATATATATGTGTATGTATGTATGCATGGTCAAGGTCTTGATATAAATTATTTTAAAAGGTAGGTCTTGGTTTAAAAACAATTTTAAACCTTTAGGATGGAGACCTACATTTTAGTCCCACCACAATCTCCGAATACTGTAGTGCTTATGTCTTCCTTTTCTCAATTGCATCTCACATCTGTCTCACAATCATGTTATAAATTAAAATGGTGTCCTGTGATACAAATCAATACACAAAAATCTGTTGTGTTTCGGTACACCAATAACAAACTATCAGAAAGAGAAATTAAGAAAACAGTCTCATTTAAAATTGCATCAAAAGGAATAAAATACCTTGGAATAAATTTAACCAAAGAGGTGAAAGATCTGTATGCTAAGAACAAGACATTAATGAACGAAATTGAAGAAGACACAAATAAATGGAAAGATATTCCATGTTCATAGTTGGAAGAATTAATATTGTTAAAATGTCTACTACCCATAGCCATCTACAGATTCAATGCCAACTCCATCAAAATTCCAATGGCATTTTTCACAGAAATGGAGCAAGTAATCCTAAAATTTGTATGGAACCACAAAAGGCCTCGAATAGCTGAGCAAGCTTTAAAAAAAAAAACCCCAAAAAACCAAAGCTGGAAGCATCACGCTCCCTGATTTCAAACTATATTACAAAACTACAGTAATCAAAACAGTATGGTAGAGCTACAAAAACAGACACACAAATCAATGGAACAGAAAAGAGAGCCCAGAAATAAACCCATGCATATATGGTCAATTAATTTATGACAAAGGAACCAAGAAAATACGATGGGGAAAGGATAGTGTCTTCAATAAATGGTGTTGGGAAAACTAGATAGCAACATGCAAAAGAATGAAAGTGGACTACTATGTTACACCATACACAAAAATTAACTCAAAATAGATTAAACACTTGAACGTACGACCGGAAACCATAAAACTCCTAAAAGAAAACATAGGTGGTAAGTTCCCTAACATCGGTCTTGGTGATGACTTTATGGATTTGACACCAAAAGCAAAGGTAACAAAAGAAAAAATAAACAAGTGGGATTACATCAAACTAAAAAGCTTCTGCAAAGCAAAGGAAACCATCAACAAAATGAAAAGGCAACCTACTGAATGGGAGAAGATATTGGCAAATCATATATCTGATAAGGGGTTAATGTCCAAAATACATAAAGAACTCATACAACTCAACAGCAAACAAACAAACAATTTGATTTTAAAATGGGCAGAGGATCTGAATAAAAATTTTTCCAAAGAAGATATACAGATGGGCAGGAGGTACATGAAAACGTATTCAACATCACTTACCACACAGGGAAATGTAAACCAAAACCACAATAAGATATCACCTCAAACCTGTTAGAGTGGCTATTATCAAACCAAGAAGAAATAACAAATGTCGGCAAGGATGTAGAGAAATGGGAACCCTTGTGTACTACTGGTGGGAATATAAATTGGTGCAGCCACTATGGAAAATAATATGGAAGTTCCTTAAAAAATTAAAAATAGAACTACCATATGATCCAGCAGTTCCAGTTCTGGGTATTTATCCAAAGAAAACAAAAACACTAACTCGAAAAAATATATGCACCCCTATGTTCAATGCAGCATTATGTTCAATAGCTAAGACATGGAAACAACTTAAATGTCCATCAATGGATGAAGAAAATGTGGTACATATATGCAATGGAATATTATTCAGCTATGAAAGAGGATGAAATCTTGCCATTTGTGACAACATAGATGGACCGTGAGGGCCTTATGCTAAGTGAAATAGGTCAGACAGAAAAATATAAATACCATATGACCCCACTTAGATGTGAAATCTAAAAGAATAAAAAACAAACAAAATGAGCTTATGGATATAGAGAACAGACTGGTAGCTGCCTGACACTGGGGGTGGTGGGGGTAAGTGAAATGGGTGAAGAGGGTCAAAAGGTACAAATTTCCAGTTATAAAATGAGTAACTCATAGGGATGTAGTATACAGCGTGGTGACTACAGTTAATACTCTATCACATATTTGAACTTAGCTAGCAGTGGATCTTAAAAGTGCTCACTTCAGGAAGAAAAATTTTTTTAACTATATATGGTGATAGATGTTAACAGGACTTAGTTTGGTGATCATTTTGCAATATATACAAATACCGAATAATTACATTGTACACCTGAAACTAACAATGTTATGTCACTTATATCTTTAAAAAAAAGGTGTCCTGTGGGTACTGTTCAAATATCTAAGAAAAAGGTGCTCTCCTTAGATAATGCAGGAAAAAAAAAACCCTCTAAAAATTAAAAAGAAAAAACCAAAATAACAACCCCATTATTACTTTTTAAACCATATTCATATCTATCTGTACATGTCCAAATAAATCACTCTGGCTGCACACGGCACTTTCATTCTAGGAACAGTCCATTCAGATCATATTTTGAACTTGTATTCTAACGTTTTCTGTTTCTGTGTCTCTCAGATCCACTGTTTCTGGCTTGACAATTGTTAGCCATCTCCATCCTCTGAGGAACTTCATAAATAATACTGGGGAACAAAATCTTTCGAGCCAGGCCTGATGGCCTAGTGGTTAAAGTTCAGAACTCTCACTGCTTTGGTGGCCCGGATTTGGTTCCTGGTCACAGAACCACACCACTCATCTGTGAGTTGCCATGCTGTGGCAGCAGCTCACATAAAAGAACTAAGGACTTACAACTATGATGTGCAACCTTGCACTGGGGCTTTGGAGAGGGAAAAAAAAAAGAGGAAGGTTGGCAACTGATGTTAGCTCAGGGCGAATCTTAAAAGAAAAAGAAAACTTTCCCTATCCCTATAAATTTCTCATTTTTGGATCATTTTTCTGGGTTTTTCATTCTCAATGATTTGCCACTGTGAGTAGATTTCCCTCAAAAACATTTAACTTTCTACCTTCCCAGTACCTTTTAACTCTCTACTGTTTTATTCTTAGAAATGAATGTTTCATTTCAACAGATTCCTAAAGCACTGCCCCAGTTTACAGTACCTTTTTCTGACAGCTCTGGAACAATCAGCTGACTGAAGCCTACCTTTCAAACTTACCACCCACAAAATTCAATCAAAGCCACCATGACCACTGGAATGTGTTTTCAAAGTCCACAGACAAATGTGGCTTATGCTTAGTCATCCGGCCCAGCCAAACGAAATAATCAGTCCTGAAGGCTTTAAAAGTTTGCTTTTCAGGAAGAAGACTTCAGATATCTACCTTTCTTACTATCTTTGGAAAACGATCTCTTTGAATATAGAATTCATTTGAAAGACAATATAATTTTTTCTGCTCAGCTATTTACTTTCAGCATTGAATTGAACATTTTAACATTTGGAATTTAGTTTAAAATAAGTAACAATATTACTATATATTACATATAATATATAATTAATAATAAACAAGATAAGTTAAAATTGAAAATAAAAGTGTTACCCAAAAAAAGTGTTACAGTGGGTACGGTCTTAAATGCAGTCTATGTCAAAGTACATTTTAAGTGATGAACTTAAGAACTCGAAGGTGACTCTATCTTCTAATTGCTCAGTCCAAAATCTGTGGAACCATCTTGACTCCCCTTTTCCTCTCACATCCATGTTTAACATATCATTAAATCCTGTTGGTTCTCTTTCAAAGTATACCCAGGTCCAACCACCTCCACGTCTATGCCCTCTGTTATCACCCAGGTTCAATTCAGCATCATTTCTCCACAGGATTACTGCAAAACCCCCTGTCTGCTCTCCTTCCACTCTTACCTTCCTATAGTTTGTTCTCAACATAGTAGGCATTGTGGTCCCCTAAAACTTCACTCTTTCACTCAAAACCCTGCAAGGGCTACCCACTTCACTCGAGTAAAGCCTAAACTCTTATAATGGCCTACATTTTCTGTCTTCTTGTGAGCTCTCTAACTTCCTCTCCTATTACTCTCATTTCATTCACTTTACTCCAGCTACACTGCCCTTTTTGCTGGTCCTCAAACCCAATCAGGCATGAGCCAGCCTCAGGGCCTTTGAACTAGCAGTTGCCCCTGCTGGAATGCTCTTCCCCTAGACACCTCCATGACTAACCCATCTCCTTCACCTTCTCAATGAGGTCTACTTTGACTATCTAATAATAATTGTAATTTTTCCTCTCCTCACCAATCCAATCTTGCTTACTTTGTCCTACTTTTCCTTTTTTCATAGCTATTTATCACCATCTAACATATGAAATATATTCTTTATTATGTTTATTGTCTGTTTCCTTCTGCAAGAATGTAAGATCCATAAGACCTGGGATCTCCGTGTGTTTGTTCAGAGAATAAATTTATATTTATGTCATGGATAGGTAAGAAGATTCCCTAGTATATTCCAGAGGTTCAAGAATTAACATCAGTAAATTGGTCCCAAACTTTTTAAAAACGTGCTCTCTCACCTTGATACCACAACTTTCTGGATAGAGATTTTTATTTCAAGTTATTTTATAAAATTTGTTGTTTTTTTTTTTAAACAATTGAACCAGTTGTTTTGGCAGTTTATAGACATACAATGAGACATTCAGGTGGCTCCTTTTAGGCATGTGGGTTTTTTGTGTGTGTGAGAAAGACTGGCCCTGAGCTAACATCCTTGCCAATCTTCGACTTTTTCTCCCCAAAGCCCCAGTACATAGTAGTGTATCCTAGCTGTAGGTCATTCTACTTCTTCTACGTGGGATGCTGCCACAGCATGGTTTGATGAGCAGTGTGCAGGTCCGCACCCAGGATCCAAATCAGCATACCCTGGGCCACCAAAGCAGAGCACGTGAACTCAACCACTTAGTCAAGGGGCCCGACCCCAAAATTTGTTTAGTTTTATCAGATATACGGTAAAGAGCAATATATCCACAGACATTTGGCAGGTGTGAGATGGGAATGGGCAGATCAAGATTCAGAAGCTTTCCAAGTGCCTCAGAGAAAGGAAAGCACTGCCTAAGCAGTCTGATTTCTTGCTTTGTCCTAAATAGTCTTAAGACAGATGGCAAAAGCTAAAGACTAAGTCTGCTGCCATGGAAACCACTATCACAGCAGCCCATTCTAGAGCCCCACCTATAAAATAAATGTTTGTCTTCCTATTGTTACAATCTGAACACGTCAACTTTCACTCTGAATCCTACTAGAAGGTACAGCTACTACATACATACCAGCCTGACACAAAAGTCTGGGAGAGATGAGTTCATACACAATATTATCTTAAACATAGTCAAAATCCAGCAACACATAGCTAAATGATTTTACATAATTTGCCATGTTATTCTGCATTCAAGTTCTACCTTTATTATAAATAAGTTCATGTATCTTACCTTAATATTGCAAGCCTGCTCCATCAATCTTCTTGCATTTTCCTCTGCTCTGTATCTCTTCGGAAGCTGAACTCTGAAGAACTTTAAAGCACCTTCAAAATCAGCCTGCAGAAGATCTTCCTTTGAGGTCTGCAAAATAATCACCCAGAATCATGATTACATTTTAGTCTGCATTCGGGACAAATACACTGAAAAAAGAATTTGTATTTTCCTGAATGTACTTTTATAGCTAAGATCTAGGTTAGTTCCAAAAATTTTTAGGAAGAGATTTCTAACCTCTTCACTATAAGCTGAAATAAGTCACTACAAATCCTAGGAGCAGCCTAAGAATTAATTAACAGGCTAACGTATTTAATTTATATTACCTGCATATTAGAATGGTGGACCCTTGAAAAGCTAACCAGTTACAGCTCTGAGAAAAAGAAAAATAAATGCCAGAAAAGGAAAAAAAACCTTAACTCTGGGACTAATCTGTGACTTTATAGCTTGATGGGGCATTTTTAGGACACTATTACAAAGCTGGCTGAAGACACAGACAATGCAATCAAAGTACATCAGAATAATAAACACCTAATGGGATGATGACTTTTCAACTAATGACAGCAGCAGCTCAAGTGAAGAAAATAACAAATTGATCCCACACCTTAAAGAATGCTATGAAAAAGGAAATGAACTTTTATGAACTTTTTATGAAAACCAGTGTTTGCAAAATTTACTTCTTTGAGAAATAGCAACCACTGAGAAATAAATATACACATGCAAAGAAAAAAGACTGGAAAGAAATAAAATGTTTCTTTGGATAGTGGAATCATGTTTTGTTTTGTTTTGTTTTTTTTGAGGAAGATTAGCCCTGAACTAGCTACTACCAGTCCTCCTCTTTTTTTTGCTAAGGAAGCCTGGCCCTGAGCTAACATCCGTGCCCATCTTCCTCCACTTTATATGTGGGACACCTACCACAGTATGGCGTGCCAAGCGGTGCCATGTCTGCACCCGGGATCCGAACCGGCAGACCCCGGGCTGCTGAGAAGCGGAACGTGCGAACTTAACCGCTGCACCACCGGGCCAGCTCCTCCAATCTCATCTTGAATCACATCTCTCTGGCCTTTTTTCTGTTTTTTGTACATACCAAGTTCATTCCTTACTGAAGGCTACCACCCTTGCTGTTCCCTCTGCCTGCAATATTGTTCTCCCATATCTTCACGAGAATAGCAACTTCTGGTGATCTAGATTTCAGTTCAAACGTAAGATCTGAGTGAGACCTTTTCTGAGTACTTAATTCTTCCCCCTAGCTCATCAAATAATTTTCCACCAAGTCATTTTCCAGTTTTACATCTGTTTTCCTCCTAAGGAAAGGGGCCTTGTCTGTCTTGTTCATTACTGTATCCACAGTGACAAGACTAATCTCCAGAATACAGGAGGTACTCAATTAAAATTTACTGAATGAATGAATTCTATTTTCATCTCTTTCACTATATATATAATTTTATATTATTTAAATATATGTATATATAAAATTCTTTTCCTCCCTTCTCCCTTCCCCTTCAAACAGGAACATGTTAAATAAAATAATATATTAATTCATATACCAGGCATTTCGACAGCGGAACTAAGTTGGCTCAGCTTTAGATCTACTAATTAGTAATCAGAAAATAGAGCCAGGCTAACAGTGGCAGTGAAAAAACAAGCTTTAGTACATCTCAGATTTATTTCCTCCCTCACGGATACTTAGACATGACCGCAATGAGTGGTAGTGAGAATGTTTAGCATGATCCAGTGCTATCAACTCATCTTAACTTAGTTGGAAAAGGCAGCTACTGGAAACAATTTCAGCCTAAAAGAGGGCCTCTCCAACTAAAATGTCAACTGCGGAATTATTGGGAAAGCATCTAACTACCAGTTATACCAGACATCCTACATCCCTGGTCTTCCTTTTTCATTTGCAATACTGGTTCTGATGACTTGCTGTTTGGTCACTGTTGGGACAATTCAAGACGGGCTGCTTACAGAGTTTGCAGGGAAACAGGATTAGCAGCTTTCCTCACTACTCAAAGCCTCTGAGGGCACCTTCTATTTTCAGTGCAACTAACCTGTAGTTACCTGATAACAGATGCCCCAAAATTGTGGGAAGCAATCTCTTGCATGCAGGTAGCAGCACAGTTACCTAATTTTCTAATACTGCCAAGGCCTAATTTCAAATCTAGCCTCTGAGTTCATACAGAAGCAGAAAGATTAGGATTAAAGGTGAGGAATCATATATCCTGTGACATTTGGCCTCTGGTCTGGCCATGGTCTGGCCATGTAGACAGAGATGTCGTCTGGAGGAGGCTATAGTTGCAGGGGAGGTGCAGCAAGGAGCTCCCCAGCTGTGTGGGGCTGAAGCCCAACTCAGGTTGAGTGTCTGGAAACCAGAATTCAGAGCACCCTGTGACTGTCCTTTCCAGGACACTGTTGGTGATAATGATGCTCCAGATGGCACGCCTTGCCCAACTCAGTTAAGCCCAAAAAAGAGGAGCTCTAACAACCATGGAGCAAGGAGGCTCAGGCAGACAAAAGTGTGGAAAGTGCGTCCTATTCAACCCTCTAAGCTCAGCCTCTAGAAAGTACTGGGCAATTGAAGGTACTCACACAAGGTTGCAAAGGACAGAATAGATTTATTCCAATTCCAACTCTGGCTAACTCATGGTGTTACGTAAGTCTCCACTGTTCTCCTACTCAAAAAATGGGAATATCTTCAACCTCAAATATTTGAGAATGAAACAAGTTAAGGCATATGAGTGCATTTTGTGAAACCCAAAACAAATACAAGGGATTATAGTTTGGAAAGCTGTCTCTGTATCGCTCAAATATGCTCAGATATTGATACTTCAGTAGCTAAAAACAGTATCCTGCTCTCACTGACATTTTTAATTCCATAAAGCAGGCAGTCTAAGTTGTAAGAACTTATATTTTTCTCATGGACTGAAATAAAGCTAATTTCGTAGTGAATGAAAAAATATGCCAGCAGACAACCCCATGGGGGAAAAATATGTCAGTAAGCAAAAAACATATTAACAAAAACATTGCTTGCCAGTGTTCTCGATGACAACCTGCAGTCCTCCTTTGATTCTGATAAGCTTTTCCCTCCAATTTTCTATATTCCATAATCATTATGGTAGAGACTTCCATAATTATTCAGTGTCACTTCAAATGTCATTGTATGCCATAAGCAGATTATAAATTTAGAGGGCTAACTCTCTGTTTTCTGACAACTGTATCTAACAGGTTTTTCCCCCTACAATTGAGGAATAAATACCTCTTGCTCTGCAAAGATTTAGATGACTTATTAAGAATTTATCACAAAATTGTTTTTTTCAAAATACTTTTTAAAAATCATAATTTGTATACATATGTGTATGTACATCTACATAGTGGGGCCATACATTTTTTATTGATTACATATTCACTGCTCCAAAAAACAATTTTTTTAAAAGCCTGAGATGTCTCACCACCCAGAGATAAATGTAATTAATATTTTATTACATTGCTTATAGTCTTTTTTCCCCTATCCCTACACATACATCTCACGAATATTTAACAAAATTTGAAAAATACTATTATTTTGTTAAACATATGCTTCACAAATGTCAAGCATTAATGTGATAATATTAGTTCAAAATATAAGTAGCAATATTTTCTATAGAACTAAAACATGGCTTCAATCACATATACTAATTACTAATGAGTTGGCTATGGAGATGTTAACTTAGTTAATGGTTATGATTAAGTTTAGAGTTGTATAAATGCTAATCCTCTACCCTGACAACGAAGAGAAGCTTAACATATGATCTTGTGATAAGACCCAAGCTTGAAAAATGCATCCCTAAAAGGCAGACTAACATTTCAAGAACCAGACCAAGTACCCAAAAGAGGTTGTGCTGGCTTCTGGGTATCATTATCCATCTGTGTTCACTACACAGAACCCCATCAGGTTAGAAGAACTGATTTAAACTGGAAAGGCTATTCTTCAACTGGGAAATTCTTACACTTTTTCTATATTGCCTTCAGAACAATTATGAGGGAAAAATAAAATAATGAGAATGCAATTACTTTCCCGACATTATTATATTAATCAACATTAGCCAGAAGATAATACAGACAAGAATTAGGAAATTTTAAATAAGCAAAGATATGATTTCTTCCTTCATAAAATAAAGGAAAGAACTCTGCCAGCTTTTAAGTAAGAATAAATGATAACTTTTAAAAATTAGTGGCTCTATTAACAGTCATCTTTTGCTCCCCAAACTTTCTGTCAAATCTTTTTAAGTGATTAGATGAAACATGTTTACCCTTTACATCTTCAAAAGTAACAGCATTTCTTCCTTCATTTGAATAGAATTATATGAAAAGATTACCTGGACAATTAAAAACATTTAAATAAGTCCTACTTCTATTTCCTTTCAAGTAGGGAGAAAGAGATATCCAGAGGGAAAAGGTAAGTAGGAAATTAATGTAAGTATCCTTGCCACTTGCCCTAGTAAATGAATTAAGCAAATTGCCAGGCACACAATAGACACCAATATAAGTCTGTTCCATGAATTCATAAAGGCTCCACTTCAAGCATACCCAGTATTAAAAAGCCAAAATTTGTAAAATGCAAATTAGAAAGTGGATTTAGGACTTTTTGATATAAAAGTTGACTTTTATATTTTAGGGGGCATCAGAAGTACACATGGTAACTTTTATATTTGGGTCTTTAACTTCTTTTAAGAGTTGTGCAACCTTTCTTCAATAAGCAATCCCTGTAGCAGTTAACAACAGAGATAAAAACGGGAGACATACTTTCTCCTCTTCTCTTTCATTCCCTTAAAATGAAAACTAATTTTTTAAGAAAGTGTTCAAATTTAAAAAAAAAAAAAAACCCACAAGACTAGGATACAATTTGACAGCATAAGAAATTTTATCCAAATTAAACTTTAAGGGGCTGGCCCCATGGCTGAGTGGTGAAGTTCCCACACTCTGCTTCAGTTCAGATTGTGGGGCTTGCTGGTTCAGATCCTGGGCGACGACCTACACACCGCTCATCAAGTCATGCTGTGGCAGCATCCCACATAGAAGAACTAGAATGACTTACAACTAGAATATACAACTATGAACTGGGGCTTTGGGGAGAAAAAAAAAAAGAAGAAGACTGGCAACACATGTTAGCTCAGGGCCAATCTTCCTCACCAAAAAAAAGCATACCTTAAAAAAAAAACAACTTTAAAATGGCTACTGAAGGGACAGCTGGAGCACTTGCCTGTATATATCAACCCTCCTTGGCCTGAGAGTCCTTTGGATCCACCGTACAGAGTACCCAGAGTATCAGTATTGAAACTAGCCAATACTGACATTAAGATATAATGATCTGATAATAACTTCCCATAGCATATAACAGCAAAAAGAGACAATCTAGAGGGGAAAGGGAGATTTTGAACATGAGCAGAGTAAACGTTTTTCCTCTTTCTCCAAATTTCATATACTTACAGAGTATGGACTCTGGCTATGTGCCACTGCTGATACCATTTTGAGTGTGTTTTTCCCACTGAAAAATTCATTGCAAGAGGATCACATTTTAAAGTGATTTTTTAAAAAGGAAGTAGGGTGGGTGGAAATGAACAGTTCTAACATTTGAATGTTAGCTCTAGATGCTTCTATTCCAAACCTCTCACTATTCTTGGATGATAAATCTTTAAGGGCCTCTGATAAGCAGCAAATTCTAGGTTTGATAATTTTAAGGGATTATTTGAAAAAAAAATCTAGGCATTGTTCTCTTTCTCACCTTCACTATTTTCACCACAAATAGCTTTTACTTCCTTTAGTTATAGTGTCTAAAAGGATTTCTATTCAGTTGAGAAATATTTTTGGAGGTCTTAGAACCATTTGGAAGCACAGGCTTTAGAAGAAGGAATCATTACTTAGCTGGTGTCTAGGATACCTGTTTCTCTTGCTTTGGTATTTTAATTTCACCCAAGAAACGTGTACTTAGTGACTCTGCACACAGAATTTATGCCTTGTGGTAATATCTAATAGGAAGTACTTATACCTGATGTATTAAAGGGAGATTGTTGTTTACTAGGTGTACCTTTGCAGGACAATAAGCAAAAACTCCAAATGTACTTGACGTTCTAGTAGTTTGATGGTTCCTCTGCGAATCAGGGAACAATAAATGATGCTCAAAGTCCAAACCCACAACACTATCTTAGTAAATCTTCATTTATATCAGTTCAGTAAGAAAATTAACTCGTGTTATGTGAAAAAAAAACTAATGAGATCTTTAAAGTAAAATAAGGTATTTGTATGTGTTTAACCCACAGGCATTCATATTTAAAACATGATTAAAAAGCTGAACTTCAGTGCATGCCCTCTTGACGGGTAATGGAAAGGCTGCAATATTGCATGTGGCAGGATTCCTCTTAAGACCACCCTGTGCAGATTAGCCATCGATCCCACATCATTAGCCAGTCCAATAACACAAGGCTGAACAACTGTACTTCCCCCTGATACACGTGCTAAATTCTGGGCCGTAATTCACTGGATAGCTGATCCCAATTCACAGCCATTTTGCTAATTAAAGGGCATATGATTTCCCCAAATGTAGAGCACTCTAATTCTATCAATACTCTTTTAAGTATGACACTGCATAACAAAGCCAGAGATTTCCAAACGGCCCTATAGAAAATCCGCATACACTTTTCACATGTAATCCAAGTGGCACTGTTACCTAGACTCTGAATGTTAGAGCCCAAAACAACCTGAGGGATGTACTACCTCAGATACTTAACGGGGCAACCAAGCAGAATTTGTATAGTTGCAACATAAATATCTATATATGACCTCCTAAGATGTGAAGCTTATGAACCCAACTCCCTGTGGGTTTTACTGTTGATAATTTGTTTTGAACTACAGGCAGCTTAAATTTATTTCTAAAGCAGATTTTAGTATAAGAGATTTTCTTAGTTATCAATTTGTGTTTTCTTTTAAAACACTTAAAATGTAAATGCCAAAGAAAGGCAGCACAGGATTACTGGAAAGTTATGAGTGCAAGCCCTTGAGACATCAAATTAGGCAGTCTTTAAGAATATGGCAAGATATTAGACCAAAACTGATTCCTCAGAGAGGCACAGAATTTGTTGAAATGTATTTTAGCACTTCTTAGTGTCAAAGCTGCTGAAATAAAATGCTTTTTATTTCACTTAAAAAAAAAAAAACTCCTTTCTAATAGAATCATGAATCTTCAGTTTTCTCTTTTATTAAGAAAAAAATGTGATTCAGGGAAATAAAATTCAAGTGAGCACAGATGACCTCACCTGGGCATTAAAACGTATGTATTGGCCTCTTTTTCTTTCCTTCTTAAATGACAAAGGAACTTTAGTTCTCAAAAATATCGTCCCCATCCCAATAATTATATGCTGGTCATTGCATCTAACTTCATCTTGCAGCTATAAACAGACTTTCTTCAGGGTGAGAAATCCCTTATGTACATGGCTTCCTAACATGTCTGTAATGATTATACTTTGCATGCAAATACATACATGAAGACTGAACTTGTAATTATAAAGATAAGTGTAAACAGAGATGAAGTGCACTGGAGGGAGATACATGAGAAAAAAAGAGTTAAATTCAGTCAAGTCAATATTGTACTTTTGAAAAGACTCAAATATGAGAGAATCATAATGAGGGAACAGTCTGGAATGGATTAAACTCCATTGTATAAAATAGACAAAGCTAAATTATTCTTGTTTGATTACCAAATAATGGTATAGGACTACTGTAGACCAATTACATTATAGAACAGTTGCTAGGTATAGTTCTCAAACCACTAAAAGGAAACCCTGCCCCAGCGATTGTGGGTATTTAATTTTAACCCTTGGTAGGAAGTGAGGAAGGGTGATTTTTCTCTTGTTCAGGAAATCAAAACAAGCAAGCCAGACTTCCCAGATTTACAGCACAGAGCCAGCAGCTTTAAGCTGTTTCACAGATGCACAGTTCGAACATTCCAGGAGAAAAATCTATAATTTCCTACCCAAGGATTTTTAGGGGGTAAAATTCTCTATGAAAAAACAAATCAAATTGGCAATCAAATGGAGAGGTTAGAAAGCAAACCACACGTAGTCTAGATAAGTAGCAATAATGCCTGTTGTAAAATTTAACCCTTTGGAGACATAAATAACAGAATGCCTACATCAAGCACTTGGGTATTCTGTTTTATTGCTGAGCATAGCCAGCAAGAAAACCATTTGGGTTTTTTGTTTTTTGTTTGCTGCCACAGAGATAATGCCACTAATATAGCCCTGGGCTCTGAGAAAAGAGCTATATCTCCTCTAGCCAATTAAGGAGTGGCGTGGACCAGGCTCGAATAGAGCCCCACAGCTGTGGCTGCTCAGCACTTCCTTCTCAGTAGACTGGGGAGAAGGAGAAGAAAACAGGAGACTGCAAGCCTCTTCCAGGGATACAAGGAATTCTCACAGAGGGTGGCAGATTCCCTACAAATGAAGTTCAAGGAAAAACAGTCTCACCGCCAGAAGCCGAGGCACAAACAGACGATGCCCCATCCCCAGAAGTTCCAGCACTCGACAAGCATACTCATTCACCAGCTTGCTCCTCTCGTCGTGCATGTCCTGGGACTTTTTGACAGGAGGTGTGAGCTTAGCAGCTGGGGCTGGGCAGGGCACCCCTTCTTCCATGAGCAGTAAGTAGGTATCCAGAATGAGAAAGCTGGATCTCTTATCCACAATTTTAAGAACTGCGGTGGGAGGGGAGCCAGGCTTAGGTCTCCCCAGGAGCATGCACAAGCCAGTCTGTGGTGGGAATTGTCAGCTAATGCCTCCGCAAGAAAAACATTTCAGCTAAATTATCCACTGTGCAAGAGCCCCAAAGTAGACTGGAAAATGAAATCAAATACTGATCTAAATAAAAAACAACAAAAGCAATCAAATGCAAGAAAATGGCCAAGAGTGAGGCAGGAGAGTTCAGATACATGTGTAAAAATGTACAAGCTGCTTAGAAGGGTCTTGCATGTGAGAGTGTGTGTGTGTGAGCGTGCTGTGCGTATGTGTGTGAGAGTGCGTGTGTGTGTGTGTGTGTCTGTGTGTGAGCGGACAGCAGCAGCAGTAGCCAGGAAGCCGCCGGGGCAGTTGTGAAGCTGCAAGGAGAAAAGGATGAGCTCATTGCAATCTTTGATTCGTGACAAGCAGCGCCGCCGCTGCCGCTGCCGCTGCCGCTGCCACTGCCGCTGCCGCTGCTGCTGCTGCTGCTGTTCTTTGCTGCTGCTGCTCCCTCTTGCTGTGAATCAGTAATGAAGGGGTAGGGAAGGAAGGGGAGGGGAGAGGAGGAGGTAGGTGAATGAGCATGCAGAGTGTGTCTCGGGGGAGAATGCTGTAATAAGAAGCCAATGGCGAGCCGTTGGACAGATGCGCTTCCTCCTCCTGGTCCACCTTCAATCAGTGTTAGTCTGACAGCTTATGCTGTTGAATCCTAAACCCAAAGACAGATGAACTAGCTTCTCCTAACATGTGATGCTCACAGAAAAATCAGACAGCCTGCCAGCTAAAAGGCTGACCTTTATTCACTCTTGCTTTCTAATAACGATAACAGATAGAAGTCTGATTTTATACTGCATATTTAAAATAGGAGGCTCCAATCTTTGTTAGATCACTGAAATCTCTCTACAGAGGAGAGGTTTAGGGCAAAATGACAGAATATGGACAGAACAGCAAGGACTGAGCATCCAAGAAATGACACACCCTCAAGTTGAAGTGTTTATGCAATAATAATGATTTTATGCTAGGATGTGCATAAGTATTTCAGCATTCCAGGAAGGCTAGCCACAATTAAAAGGAAGACTTTTATAAACACATAATATGATAAAACATAAAATCTACAACATAATAAGAGTATACATTTAAGAAACCACTAAAGTTGAGATTCTTAAAAGAAAACAGCTTTCTTAAGCCAGAGACCTTGATAAACACTCAGTTAATAGTTCAAAACATTGTTTTGATATTCTCTGCTCAAATTAATTCTTCCCTAGTAATAATATAACTGAGAATTATCCATAGTTTAAAGTTTTACAATCTTAGTATTCATTTCTTTGATGTGAATAACCAGCTGTAGCTAAATGAAGGCAAAAGGACAAGATGACCTTTAGGGACAGTTCTTAACTTTATCCTAGCAATTAACTAGTATCTATTCAGACTCTTGGTGTTGCAGTTCTGTAGTTGGTCCCACGAACACCAGACCAGTCTCTCCACACAGCTGGAGCATGGGACAAGAGTAACAGGGCTAAGAGAACCAGAGCAGTTCTTAGCTTCCTACTCTGACAAACAAGAGTTACAGATCTCTGCAAGCAACAAAATAAAAACATGTTTATCAGCATATCTCTGTGATCTTGGCTAAAGAAGTAGATTAATTATGGGATTGGGATTAAAGAGAAATACTGTCTCTTTTAACAGAATATTATTTGGTTTCTTTTTCCAAAAACTCAGGGAAAATAAAGCTTTTTCTGTTAAATATTTAAAGTATTAATTAACAAAATACCGTAAATAATGTATTTATATATTGCTGTCAAGCCTGTAATTTCTTTCCAAAATGATTTCTTAAAACACTATACATAGTAAAGATTTTAATGTAGTATTTTCAAAGCCATAAGAATACGACATATATATAAATAAATTTCAGATCCCTAAGGTTTTAGAGGAAATGTCTGATGGGCTACCCAGGGTTGGGATTGGTTCAGCTGGAAGAGGGAGACTATAAGGAAAAGGGACGAGGTTCTGGGTCTTTCATACCCCACGCCTACATACACAGGCACACCCCCCTCCCCCCGACAGGGAACAGCTCCATTTTTATCTTGTTTACATACTGGAGTTCTGCATAAGATTTTGTTTGAAAAGACTGTGCTACTGCTATGTAAGTGTGAAAATAACTGCCATAGAAGCTTCACATTTAAGAACAAGGGGATATTTTGACTTTCACAGGAAGGAAGAATTCAGTGACTCCTTGGCTTACAGAATTTTTTTCTGATTGATTTTTTTCAAAGGAGAAGGGAGATGTTTCCATCCAACTGACTTGGTCTCAAAGAACACTGGCAGAAGCATTTGTTTTTTCTTAAGCCAGAAACAAATAATTTCTTAGCTAAAAGGATTCTGATAAAAAGAAGTAAAAATTAATCAAAAGACTTTGGAACTGTATGGTTTGGCTCTGATGCTCACAAAAGAAGTTAAAACTATATGTACTAAATATTAAATGTAATAACTAAAATATGATATTTCAGGGGCTGGCCCCATGGCTTAGTGGTTAAGTTCAGTACATTCCACTTTGGCGGCCTGGATTCAGTCCCCAGGAGTGGACCTACACTACTCATTGGCAGCCATGCTGTGGCGGTGACCCACATACAAAATAGAGGAAGATTGGCACAGACGTTAGCTCAGGGCAAATCTTCCTCAAGGAAAAAGAGGAAGATTGGCAACAGATGTTAGCTCAGGGAGAATCTTCCTCTGCAAAAAATGCACAAATAAAATAAGATATTTTAATGAGAAAGTTACACTTCAAACATCTAGGTACAGGGGCCGGCCCGTGGTGTAGCAGTTAAGTTTGCATGCTCTGCTTCGGTGGCCCTGGGTTTGCTGGTTTGGATCCCAGGCATGGACAACTGCACCATCTATCAAGCCATGCTGTGGCAGGAATCCCACATATAAAATAGAGGAAGATGGGCATGGATGTTAGCTCAGGGCCAGTCTTCCTTAGCAAAAAGAGGAGGATTGACAGTAGATGTTAGCTCATGGCTAATCCTTCTCAAAAAAACCAAAAAATATTTAGGTACATTTAACAAAACACTATGTAAAAGGTTCTCCAAACAAGTGGTCACGTATTTCACCTTTCCCAATCTCTCTATCATCCCTCCCCTCAGACATGCATCATCCTTGAGGTAGTGAGGGTGCAGGTTCCACCTCGGGCTCTGACTGGCCCCTGCTGGGATGGCAGCAGTAGTTTTAGGGGGAGACAGCATGGGTCCAGAGCGTACCTTCTCCAATCAGTCTGATGAACTGTGGCTGCACTAGGGCCATACAGAAGGCACTGGGGATCGCAGCAGTGAGGAGCATGAGGACGAGCAGGAGGAAATGGGGGCAGGCCCAGCTGGCTAATCCTACTAGCCCCTGAACCAGAAGAGAGAGAGCTGGCACCAGTGGGGTATGGAGAAGATGTAGCTGCTGACATCCAGGATTGGATACAGGCCCTAAGGTTTCACTAGCTGGACTCATCATTAGAGAGTGAGGACGAAGATGAGGAGGGAGCTACAGCATTAAGCAACCACAGCTCTGTTCCCACGAACCCAGAACATGGAGAGCTGGTAAAAAGGGCAAAGGCTGGAGATTTCGAATGCCCAGTGGGAAGATGTGGAAGAGAAGGCTCCCCAAGCCCGGCAGGCGTTCTCTGCCTAGAAATGACCACACTGAGAGCGCTTCATCTCTTTGCACTCCAGGCCAGAACCAGCACAGAACTGAACACATCCCTGGTTGTATGCCCATCCCCATCCTCCCATCTCTCTTTCCACATCAAGGCAAACAGGACTTCTTCTCAGAGACGTACTCATTCAGTGCTATACATATGAGGACATCAGCCCAAGCCCAACCCACCTTAGCATGTATCCTTCTATAAGGAATAAAGCACCCTATATACACAGCACCCCCACCAAAAGCATCATCCTTGCTTTCAAAATTTCCATAATTTTTCAACCCTGGTCTTGTTTTTAGGTTGTCCTTTGGGAATAGGCTATTGATCAATATCAGGTAAAATAGCTCTTCTAGAACATCACTTGGTGAAATAGAAGAATGAATTCTAGACATTTTTGAAGCCTTAGAAGAGTGACTCATCTCAGTGAGCAATTCCCCTTCCCTCTCCCAACTCCTCAAGTAATTTATTTACTGCTGATAAGATTCAGCAATAAATACAGTACGCTTTTGAAAAATAAATTTTTGAGTTATAAAGTAGTCCAAAAATTAAACTAATGATAGAAAAGAAACTCTTCTGAATTAACTAGTAATAATACATAATTTCTCAAATTTCCGTACACAATCAAAAGGAGATTTTCTTTTACAGAAAAAACTTCTGTAATGGAAGTTGAAGATAAATATGGGAAATTTGGATGAATCATCCAATGAGGCAGAGTGAGAGAAAAGAGGACCAGGAAAGGTCCTGAAGCCATGGTCTAAGGAACAGAAGCCTCACTCTCTGGAGTGCTGGAAGCAAGGTGGATGGTGGTGCAGTCCTAATTAGAGCCTGGTGCTTGAGTGCTCCTCCTGAGCCACTCCACTGTGTCATGATTACTGACACGTGCAGGACATAAACAGATTTCCACTGTAAAATAAAAAGCATATTTGACTTAATTTATGGAATTGTAATTAAGAACACTGAGTGCAAAGAAACATGCTAAGTAGTTATTTCAGGGCTTACAAAGGTGAAAAAGGAAACACTTCCCAGGCTGCAGTAACTTAAAATCAGGGAGGCATTCAAGCCCAAAGACAAAGCAGGATGTGGACACCACAAAAGGAGGAGCACACTGTGGTTGTAATCTAGTCACGTCTTTTTTGTCCACAATGGATACAGACACAAGAAGGCTTATACTAGTGGGATTGGCCTGGACCGAAATCTAAAAGTAATGAGAATTAAACGTACCTTTAGGAGCAAAGCAGGACACTGCTTATTACATCATATGGGTAAGTTACTTAACACTCTCTGAGCCTCTGTAAAATGGCAGTATCATCTACCCAGCCAAGTAGCTCTGAAAATGTAATAAGTTAATGCATATAAAGGAATCTCTCATAGTGCCTAGCACGGGGTGGATGCTAGATAACTAGTAATTTCCTTCATTCTTTCCAGGAAGTCATGTAGAAGTGGAGAGAAAGTATAAAATGCATTGTGTTCATCTGGGTTAGGGTTTAGAAAGTCAAAAAGGACTCTGGATATATTAACATGAGAAAGAGAGCCAAACACTGATAAAAGACATTCCTGTGAGACTAACTACCTCTTCAGTTCACGTTAAGATTTAGATACGTTGATAATAAGTAAAGGATCCATGCTCTTCTCAACTAGGAGAGGTAAAACTGCAAAATCTGAATTCTCTAGCTATTTCTTTTTTGTCTGATAAACTACTTTTTAAAAGATGAACCCTCAGGGGCCGGCTGGGTGGCGCAGCGCTTAAGTTCGCACATTACGGGTCAGCAGCCCGGGGTTTGCCAGTTCAGATCTCGGGTGCAGACATGGCACTGCTTGGCAAGCCATGCTGTGGTAGGTGTCCCACGTATAAAGTAGAGGAAGATGGGCACAGATGTTAGCTCAGGGCCAGTCTTCCTCAGCAAATAGAGGAGGATTGGCAGAAGTTAGCTCAGGGCTAATCTTCCTCAAAAAAATAAATAAAAAAATAAAAGATGAACCCTCAATAATTTGAAAGTTCCTAAGACCCAACAAACAGGTCAAATAAAGATTACACAGTGGTAGTATTGATATCTTGGTACTACTGTAAAATCCTGCACAATTCACACTCTGCCATTCGAGTCTTGATTCTGCTCAATGCCGTGCTACATGCTTCTGGAGGTAGAAAGATACATCAGATGTTGCTTCTAACTTTATGTATTACTCAAGCTACTTGAAGAAAAGGCTAAAACAAAATGTAATGACACTAAGCATACAAGTTATATCACAGGGAAATGAGTCTCATTACTCTGTATTTGGAACTCATACACTGAAGAATTGGAGTAAAAATAAAAGAAAATACATAATTAGCTAACACTACGGTGGGTAGTTTAGGTAACAAGTTTACAGGAATTCAAAAGAAAAAAGATTCCTGTAAAATATTATAAACTTACCTAGTTTTTTGGGAATGTTATGACCTCTTGTGAGACTTAAGGCCTAAATCTTAAAGGAGTTCTTTTTTGTCTCTTTTTAATAGAAGAGTTTAATGGAATTGTTTTTCCCCCACAAAGTGATTTAGTAACACTCTGAGTAGCCCTGGAAGCATCATCATTGCCTTGCTGCCTACCTTGTGATCAGATCCCAGCGCAATGCCTTTATTCATGCAAGAACTTCTTCTACAGTCTCTTTGAGAGTTCGTCGTTTTGGCTCTGCTTCCATACCTTCATTGAGAATTAGCTCAAAAAGCTGCCTATTTTATTATTAGACATTTATATTTGTATAAAAGGACTGCTTATGGTAAGCCAGAAATCTTAAACTTCTAGTTACTGGATTGAGTTATGTATTTTATAACACAGACTAAGTCTTCTTTTTTTCATGTGACAATTAAAATACTTGAAGACAGTCTTAATTTCCCTTTCTCCAAGCTAACTATTCCTGCTACTAACTGGGCCTCCTATAAGCTGGTTTTTGGACCATTTTAAACTGTTCACAATCCCACTTCCTGCCCGAAGGATATACTTTTTTGGACAATGTCTCTCAATAAAGCAATACCTCACTGAAAAGGATATTCTATATATGATAACAGAATCATAAAATAATGCTATGTTTTTAGACCACAGAAAACACCAAAGTCTAACATGTTTATCCTATTAGTGAAAAGATTGAGGCAGCAGAGAAGTGACTGGCTCAGGATCATAAAACTTGTCTGAGGCAGAGCCAGGAAGCCACGATCCCAGTGCCCAGCTGCACAGCAGAGAGCCTGGCAGTTCCTGCACTGGAACTTCCTAGCTTTCAATTAATGTAGCCCAGTAAAAACTATCTTATTAGGAAGACTGCTTCACCATTTTAGTCCACATGGAATTGGTCTGAAGCCTGTGCCTGTTATCTGGTATGAAAAAATCTAAGATTCTTAGACTTGTGTTGAGAGGGGACATCCCAAAGCTGCCTTGAGAATAGTCACTTCTAAACACACACTTGTGATAATAAAGCAAATCTGCCTTCTCAATTTTTAACTGAGAAGCACTCTCTTCTTCAGTGAAACAGTCAGAGAGGCTACATCATTGACAGCTCAGCCATTGTGTTTACATAAGAGCAGCTTTCTTGAAGCCATGTTAGTGATGCAGGCTTGAAAATGGAATGCTACCTCAGTTCATGCATTCCCTTCCCTGGGCAATTTGTATAAGGTTCAAACTTATTTTCAAGCTTGAGGAAAAGGCATAAATAAATGCTAGCAGAGGACTGGTTTTTTATTTTAAATTGATCAGATTAAAATTATGACATATAGAATCTAGACTATTCCTTGATTCTCTCAAGAGGGATCAGCATTTTACTTTTTATTTTTACGTATGTGTGTGTGCGCGTGTTTTGTCATTGTTGTTAAAAACAATGAGGTGCTATATTCACCCTGATAAGTTGTGAATTGCCTCTCCCTTCTTCCCCTGGTCCATCTCCAGTTCTCTATTAAATTTGCTATCTCTATGTTACATAGAATGCTAGGTATAGTTTAACAGCTGTCACTATGAAAAATAATATTTTCAGCGTTGGAGTTACATGGGTCAGCCCATGTATTAGAAAGTGAATTTGTTTCCACAAAATGAATATGTCAAGATGGGGACATTCATTTTTTTGAATAGACATGTCCATATTCTGAAATAAAGATGGTCATAGATTGTACAGCCATACTATTTCCCTCTCCCCGAGCCCCCACTCAAGACTTCAAATGGATTCAGTAGAATTTCAGAGGTAGCAAAATGGTGAGAGTGCAGGTGATTTTTCCTCTTCTTGCAGTGGAGGTGATCTGCTCTCTCTCCACTGTGAGTTCAGCTCTTACATACACTTAGTATTGCCACAGGCTGTCTTACATGATGACAGTAATAAGTGAACTCAGGGCTTGCCTGCTTGGTGGGCTCCTTTCCTATCTCACACTCATATTTGTTCTAAGCAGGGCCTAACAAAGTAATTTACACATCACAAACCCTTGATCAATATTTAAGTGACTAAAAGTATGAACAATAATAGTTACCATTTATTCAGTATCTATAAAGGCTATGAACTATGCTAAGCTCTTAGAATATGCATTATTGTATTTAATCTTAACAGCCAATTATGCCCACTTTACATAGGAGGCATCTAAGCTTAAAAAAGTGACTTGCCCAAGATCATGTAGTTAGTAAGTGGTAACTGCAACTATAGTTCTTGGATAACTATGCATCTGATATATAAGTGTTTTCAATCTAATTTGAGTTACTTGAAACAATGAAGGAAGTGGAGTTACAGAGGCTATGTCCTAGAGGCTAATCAAGTTAGTCCAGTGGAAACTACAGGATTTAAGAGTCACGTCACTATGAATATATGAGGGAGTAATATGTCTTGGATTCTAAAAGAAATGACAAACAAAAACAAAGTAAAAACTGGGGCTTAAAGAGCAGCATCTGTACCCTTATCCATACCCTTCTTTCTTACTACTACTGAACAACCCAACCACGAGATCAGCTCTCTCTCTAGAGCTCTCAACTTGTAAATCTATCTCCTTACTGGATATATGCAGCCTCACACATAACTTAATCTCAGCATGTCCAAAGTCACCATTTCTTCCCCAAGGCAGTTCTTCCTCTTACATTTCTTATCCTAGCTAACAGTATCCTCACATCTACCCAATTGTCCCAGCACACACCTGGGTGTCATCCTAGAGCCTCCTCTTAACTCCCCTACTCCCAACTCATTATTCAAGTCTAGTTGATTCAACCTCCCCACCATCTCTCAAAACTATCCTGTTTTCTCCATTCCCATCTCTTTTGATTTGACATCAGCACTGAGTATGACATGCTGGGACCTCCACCATCTGTAATACTCAAGTTACTTGAAGTTCCCTGCACGCACTAGGTAACTGCATGCCTCCATGTCTTTGTCCTTGCTTTCTTCTTTTCTCGAACTGTGCCTCCCCTCTAATTCACTTACCTTTTCCTAATCTGTCAAAACTCAGCTCTGATATTGCCTCCTGCAAGAACCAATCCCTCAATCCCAGAGGTGGGGTACACGGTCTTCCTGTTTACTCTCTTTCCACCCACGCTGTCTCTCTCACAGCACTTGCAGGCTTATACTTTAATGAGCTGTGCTGAAATCAATGTTTAGGGTCTCTCCTCTGCTAAGGCACTTCAAGATAGGTATCCTGCATTATCCTTCTTTTTGTCCTAAAAACATAGCAGGGGTAGTTACTTGACACATAGTGGCTACCCCATAGCTGTTTGCTGAAGTGGTTCAGCATTCAAAATGGATGAAGTACAATTATTATCCAGGGGAGGGATAGATAAGCATTTCTCTGATTAGAGATATTGGTACTTTAATATTTCTGAGCCTTTTAAAATGCTCTTCCCTCTTTCTGGAATGTTTTCCTCCATCATTTTTCCTTTAAGAAATTTAACAATCCTTCAAAATGTTGTTATGTAAAGAACGAAAGCTAAGAAGTCAAAGAGACCTGGATTTAAAACCAAGACGATGTCCAGTGGCTGTGTGACTTCAAGAAAGTTAACCTCTTTGAGTCTTATTTTTCATTAAGAAAATGAGGTTTAAAATAGTAGTCTTTCGAAGTTGCTTCTGCTATTAATGTCTGTGACATTTCTAGCTTGGTAAACTGAGATGATAGTAATGATATTAACTGATGGGGAAAGCACTGGGGACAGGAAAGGGTGGAGGATGAATGGAGTTAGCAAGGAATATGTGGCAATCAGTTAGAGATGTTCCATAGGCCATGGAGAATGTGAAACTGGAGCCACAGGATGGGTTTAGGAATCGGTAGTCATATGCAAGATGAAATATGGGAACAAATGGGATAAACCAGGGAAAATACAAAAGTCATGAAGAGACGTTCTCATAGAATGCCTTGATCTTCTTAATTACCTTAACTAGCTGCATAATTACATTGTTAGGGAAACGATTTACGCTCCCAGACAGTAAGGTCCTTAAGGGTAGGTGTTGTATTTACTTCACTCACCAGTATGTTCCTAGCACCCAGAACAGTGACTACATATGGAAAGAGCTCAGGAAATAATGACTGAGTTGATGAGTGTTTGAATATCATACAATACTCACCAATGGGCTTTCTAATCATTTGCTTGAATTTTGTGACTTAAATAGTAATGTGAGAATACAAATTCCTAATAAAAATGTGCTGAGGTAGGGATAAGAATAAAAATCTCACAAGTGTCTGCTGTGGGCCAGACATTGTGCCATCCACTTCTATGTACAATCTCATTTCATTCCTGTATGTTGTAGTAAAATTATTGCTAAAATAAATGACTTGCTCATGTTTTGAAAAATCAGTTTACCCCATCTCTACAACCCTGATTCCTCACTTTCCCACAGCCTTTCAAATACAATGTATCTACAAATTCTGTCAGACCTATCTACAAAATTATCTTGAATCTGTCCTCTTTTTCCATTGTTTATATGTCTCTACTGATCTGGCCCCTGCCTAGCACTGTGACCACTCTCCTTCCTCTCTAGATCTTGCTTACTCACTCACTATGCTCCAGTCACAGTGGCCTCCTTTCTGTTTTGAACTTACAAAGCCTTTCCTGCCTCAGGACCTTTGCACTTGCTGTTGTCTCTGATCTTCAGATGGCTGGCTCCACAGCATCATTCAACTCAAATGTTATTTGCTCACAGAGGCCTTCTCTTATTATTTTATCTAATGGAGGGCAATAGCACATTAGATTCCCTTATATTATTTCTTTCATGACATTTATCACTTCTTGAAATTATTTACTTCTTTCTTATGTATTTTCTCTCTCTCCAACTAGAAAATATCAGGGCAAAGCTCACAGGGCAGAGGAGAGACAGCTTTAAAAATTTTTTATTGACAAGTTATTAGAGAAAAACATAAACATTAAAAAAGATTCTGGTCTTAGCTTTTTTTTGAGGAAGATTAGCCCTGAGCTAACTGCTGCCAATCCTCTTCTTTTTGCTGAGGAAGACTGGCCCTGAGCTAACACCCATACCCATCTTCCTCTACTTTGTATGTGGGACACCTGCCACAACATGGCTTGCCAAGCGGTGCCATGTCTGCACCTGGGATCTGAACCAGCAAACTCTGGGCTGCCGAAGCAGAACATGCACACTTAACTGCTGCACCATAGGGCCGGCCCCTGGTCTTAGCTTTTTTCATTTATTCATTTACTCATTCATTCATTTTTATATTAAAAGATTATTATTTTACACAGCCTTTTGAGTCTCTCTTTTCTTTAGCAATCAGGAGTCAACCAAAATGACCCCTTGACATTTATAGATTTAATATTTATTGCTTAGCTCTCCCTAAGAGACCCCACAAGGCCATAACACAGCAACTTGTGGGTTTGCTGAGAAATTAATTTAGTTGCTCCCAGGTAGCAGATGGTGAGTAAGCTTAGCTTACTTATAGTCTTTGTTCTCAGTTATCATATGTTCTTATGGCAAGGCAGTTATTTTATCAATAAAGAAAATGAATTAAAAAATATCATAGTGGTATTAAAAAATTCAGAAATTTAAGAGCATCTTAGAACATATCCTTCATGAATGTCAAGTTGTTTTTTTCCCCTTTAACCTATGTCTAAACACATTAAAGAAACAGACAATACTCTAAATTGCTCTATCTGGTTAACTGTAGCAATGTCATGATTAATACCAAATGTTATGTTTCCAAAAAGGCTACTATTAATATAACCATGATAAAGATTGGCCACAGAAAAATGCAGAAACCATTTTAGACATGCAAGTAGCTGAGTCATTGTGGCTTTTGGTAAAGAAGAGAGAGGCTTCTATATTTAAAAACAAAGATATCATAATATTGGTTTTTAAAGTGTCCTGCAAGCTGTGGATAATACATGCTATGTAACTGTCAACTACGTCAGGAAGGGAGAAAGAAATTAACAACACAAAATAACCAGAAACAGCCCTCAGACCCAGTGGGTACAGAGAGGAATAAATAAACCCAGGGGCAAAGGGTGAAAGAGGAAATAATCAATTCTCTGTGTACACTCCATGAGCCCACAGTCGTGCCTGGTGCTAGGTGGAATAAAAAATCAGTATATAATATGGTCTGTATCCTTAACAGCCTTATAGACTTTACAGCAGAGACAAGATCCATGATTGGGACAATAAGGGTGTCCACATGACAGTGTGTAATAATATGCCCAATAGGTACATTTGAAACCAGCAGGTACATCTGAGGCCAGATTATAGTGAAAATGGAGTGCCAGAGGATAGGCTTTTACTGGACAAGAAGCAGGTAAATAATACAATGAAGAGAATTTTTGAGAAAGACTAATGTGGTAAGCAGAGGGCAAGGGAGTTTAAGAGAGGAAGAAACTGAAGGTAGACAAGTCATAAAGCTCTTGCAGTAAGCCAAATGTGAGAAAATGAGAGCCTGGACTGGTGTGGTTGTCATGGAAACAGAGCCACGCTTGAATCTGAGAAGCATCATGAAGGAAAAACAGCTCTTCATTATCTTTGTGTAACTTTCCAAGTACATGTGGCTCATTATGTCCTCCTTTATACAACTCATTGATACAAAACTGCCAGAGATAATATTCCTTACCAAGCCAGGGAAGGGCATACCACAGAGGAAACAGAATGCCCCCTGACATATGAATACAGTAGCTCTCTCAAAGTTGCTGAGTTTGAGGCACAAAGTTTGGTTAAAAGATCAACTGGTTTGGTCACTTTCCCTGAAAGGCCAATTATTAATGGAGATCAAATCATAATACATTAAGCTGAACCAAACAGAAGCTGATCTGGTAGCACTATTCAATTGCCTGGGGACACCCTGGATGTCACTAAATGTGCAATAAGTGAGAATACATCAGCTCTAGCAAGCTGCCTTCTCTACAAACAACACTTTATACGCAGGTCCTTTCCTTAAAATTAAAGAGAAAAGATGACAGGGAAGTTTTTAAGAGGACAAGAAAGAGAGACAAACAAAAGAAAAGTGGCAAACAGCAATGACTCTTCACCATCTGGCACATTCAGTTGTGTCCAAGCCCCCCCAGAGCACTGGGAAATGCTGCTCAGTCTGCCCCTCCTTCCCATCTCTAGTGCTGCAGGCTTGGGTGAAGAAGTCTTCATTATTCCTCCCCTGGACTATTCTAAGTCTCCAAACTAGTCTCCATATTTATTGCCAGTCTTTTCACATTTCAGTCCATCTCTCTCACTGTCTCCAAAACTGTCTTCCTAAAACACCATATCTGATCATGTAACTGTTTGAAGGTACCCTCTGGCCCACAGATTCAAAGGTTAGCTCACAACCCTAACCACAAGACACCTTTTAGACAATCTAGACTTATCCTACCTTTCCAATTATGTCATCTTGACACCTCATGTGCAATGTTCTCATGAGCTTGCTCTCAAAAACGCTGTATTTTATACTACTTCTGTTCCTCACATATGCTATTCTCATTGTCTAAAATATCATTTCCTGTCTTCTTTTCCTAATCTTTCAAGACTCAAATGTCTCTTTCAAGTCATCCTTGCATTATCTCCCTCTTTTGCATCCTGTCCCATTTGTTTATGACTGTACAACAACTCTTTTATGGTAATTATTTATATACCTGTCTCCCCTGCTGCTCAGTGAACTCCTTGAGATTAACTACAACATACTCGTCTTTGCACCTCCCACTCCCCAAGAGCTCCTAGTCACTGTGGTCACAGATCATTTAGATAAATATCGAGTAAGTGAATGACTGACTGATGCTCAAATGAGTGAGTGAATTATACACAGAGTTAAAATATGAGCTTAACTTAAAAAAAAAGGCCATGCATTAAACTAGGGGATGGTACATATGTATCTCTTTTATTTAATGTCTAAATTAGTATGAAGAAAGGTCAAAATGAAAGCAAGTATAATGTTTACGGATTTCTAAAACAGGAGAGGGAAAATACTGACATATAATAAAACAGTGAAAAGCGATACGAAAATAAATAAAACATGTTCTTTAGCAATATGCTCACTATCAGTTGGCAGTTCCTTCAGAAACAAATTTGATTTGGAGGCACTCATCATCAGACAGGCTAGTTCTCTGGGAGCAGATCAAGGGACAGACCCACATGCTTTGCAGGATAGACAGAAATGGAAATCCAGAAGTTATTATTTTTGTTTGGATTTTAATGTATAAAATATATCGGGGAAGGGAGTGCCAAATAAAACAATATTTTCCATTTCACATGAAAACAAAGTATATGTTTTGATAGAAATAGTAATTCATTTGGCTATAAGTAATAAGTATTGCAAAATCAAATCATTAAAGTTCTCAAACAAAGGTTTCTAAACAATGCCAAAAGGCACCCAAAATAATATTAACATAAAATACACCTTTAAGATAACATCTGATTGACAAGTTTATTTGTCCAAGAGGACAGATGCTCAGAATTTACTAATAACAGAATTGAAATCAAACTCAAGGAAATGGCACGGAAATCACTGTGATAAATGGAAGACACTTCTATATGTCTCCCCTACAAGCTACTACATTTAGACAAGATAGAAACTACAAGTAAATGAGTAAGATGTTTGAAATGGACTTAGCCAGTCTAGATAAACAAATTAATCAAAGAAATAAGTTCCAATTTCCATTTGCTTTACATTTATGTATAGTTTTTATTTCTTTCTTTCCCATCAGTGATACCCCAGGTTATAATGCTCAGATAATGGGATACCACAACATTTAAATGAAAGTTGAAAAATCTAGCCAATCTTCAAGAACTGCAAGTCTGATACATAAGCACTCCACTACAGGTCAGACAATGGGGCCTAATGGCAGGTATCACCACTGTAAGGTTTACAGTCTGCACATAACGGTGGAGAAGTAGCACAGACTGTAGACATGACAGTCTATGTGTGAATACATACGCTCCATAACTCCTACAGGGCCTGAATGGTCCTGTTCTTAAAAGAGGAAGTACTCCTCTAGCTCTCCAAATACTAGTGTCAACTTTGCTGTCTTTGCTCTGAAATGAGAACACATTATTTTCCAACAAGACTGCATCAACTGCAAGTGTGCTCAGCAAGACCTTCTTTGATTTGTTCTCTTTACCCTAAAATTGTCTAAACATAGCATAAGATACCACGTCATGATAATTACAATTATATATATAATTCCTTTACTGAAATTGCTTATTTTATTAAAGTGGTAGCTGAATGAAAAACTAACCTTAATCTAAGAGTAATACTTAATTCTCTGTTTTAAAATCACTTATCTGGAAATATTGTATTTTGAAATACTGCAGTATATTCTATACAAAAAAAAAGAGGATAAAGGGGCCAGCCCAGTGGCATAGTGGTTAAGTTCATGTGCTCCACTTCAGTGGCCCAGGGTTCGCAGGTTTGGATGCCGGGCATGGACCTAGCACCACTGGTCAAGCCAGCTGTGGTAGCATCCTGCATAAAATGGAGGAAGACTGGCACAGATGTTGGCTCAGCGACAATCTTCCTCAAGCAAAAAGAGGAAGATTGGCAACAGATGTTAGCTCAAGAACAATCTTCCTCACACACACAAAAAAGAGGACAAGAACTTCCAAGAGCCTATTTAAATGTCACCAAGAACAAAATGGGTCCTATTTGAAACAAACCACCTTCCATTATTTTATAATTAGAGAAGAGGCATTTATAACTTAATAATTAAGAATAAATGGATTGGTGGCTTCCTTTCCAAGGTTGATCCTTTAAAATGGAGCTAGCTCAACCATTGAAAGGGCTTGCAGAACACGTAAAAAGCCCAGTAGCAAATAAGCACCCACTCTACTCCCCACTCCCCTCCCCTCCATCTCCAGGCTGCCCTCCTTTATACTTATTTTGATTTTCTTTTCTGGCAGTTACATCTATTCTCGGCTTTGTGTTCAGGTTCCTAAAACTCACCTCAGGTCAGCCTTACTTGATGGCCCATGCTTGTCTCAGTCACCTCCTTCAGTTTATTTGCTCAGTTCTCAAACTTGACAGTACATTACCATCTCTGGGTAGAAGATGCTCCTACTACCAGTCCCACACCTGCTGGAATCAGCCTCTCCCACTTCCTACCACAACAGGGTACAGATCTCAGACTGATGATGTCAAGGAAAGAAGAGAAATCTGACATAGGGTACATATAATAAATTAACAAAGAGTGCTAAAGAGAAGGAGTACAAGTATCAAATCTATAGTTATTCAAATAAAAGAGAAAAAATATCAAAGATGTCCACTCACCTCTCAATTATCAACAGAGAATGGGGGCACTAATTTCAAACTGAGGATTAACAGAGATTTGACTGTGTATTGTAATTCTACTTGAATATCTCATGTATTAGAAATAGACTTAAATAAGTTTAATGACTTTACTGAAGTCATACAGTGAAGAACTGACTCAGGAAGAGGTAGGAATGTGTTTAGATTCCTTATCCGGTATTCCCTCACATCCCCACTCCAATCTACTAGACCCACAAAAAGTCTGACCTCTCTTATGATGCAAAGTGCCACCCATGCAGAGATGCCCCAGAGTAGAGTAACAAATGAACGAACTAGTTTCAAAGAGCTTCCCTCAAATTCTTTAAATGGTATTTACATACAGCAAAGGAGGTATTTAAAAGCGCTTACCTTAGCAAGCAAGCTATAATGCAATAGTATTTCCCTAGAGTTTTCTCTTTTTAGGGCTGTAACGTAAAAACAGAGGAAGGTAAGCGATGATCAGAACTTAGATGTGAGCTGGACTTGGAAAACGTGTAGATTTAGAAAGGCTGGAAGGCTGTTCCTGGACAGAAAGCAGACAAGCCCAAGGTGTGTGTGGCTAATCTTGAGTCCACTTTCAGTTCAGCTGCAGAAGAGATACTTGATGAGGTTAGAACCATCCGTGTGGAGGGTTTTTAGGAATAGACTAAAGTATCTGAACTCCATTTTTAATCTTTAGGAGTCAGTAAAGGTCTATTAAATATAGGAAAAAAGGGATGGAAACAGTGTCTGAGGCTGTACTTAACGTTGATAATTTTTTTTTAAAGATTTCATTTTTCTTTTTTTCTCCCAAAGCCCCCCAGTACATATTGTGTGTTTTTAGTTGTGGGTCCTTCTAGTTGTGGCATGTGGGAAGCTGCCTCAGCGTGGCTTGATGAGTGGTGCCATGTCTGCGTCCAGGAGTTGAACTGGTGAAACCCTGGGTGGCTGAAGCAGAGTGCGCGAACCCAACCACTCAGCCACGGGGCTGGCCCCAACGTTGATAATTCTAATTGAGGGAAATTTTAATCAGTGCATGATTATTTAAATAAAAAGTTTTTAAATTTGGAAAACATGGGTCTTTTGTATTCAAAAGAAAAGTTCTGGTATACATAATCCATGTGAAAAGATCTGTATTTACTGTGTAAACAATTAACAAATATTAATCAAAAGAAGCAAGAGTTAGTATAGTTTTTTTCTCTCCAACATAAAATTTGAAAATAAAGCACAGATCCCTAGGGGAAAATCAAAAGTACTTCAAATATTGCTTTAAATGAGGTGCAATCTACTTAAATACAACTGGAAAAAGGATGAAGTTAATCCTTTGGCCCCTTGCTACTTTGTGTATCAATCCTGGAGTTAGGGATGCTTGCCGAAATGCATCAATGCATCTGCCACTCTAGGAATAAAAAAGTAAGCTTCAGACTGTCTTTAAGAAAGTCTAATTGTCTAATTGGAGAATGCAGGACATATAAAACTTCTAAATAAAACGAAAGATGGTATGTTAGCATCAAAGTGAACGATAGACTTTGTAAATGCAGCAGATGCTCACTTCAGGCATAAAGAGTGAGGAACCATCCTTTAAAGGAGGTAGGGTTTAAGCCAAAACATAGGGGCTAGGAAAGCTCTGAATAAACAGAGAAAAGGGGACCTGGTGGGTGAAATGAAGACACTTTCAGGATACAGTGATAGAGTTTAGGTCAAACACTTTTGAGGGGAGAATGAAAAGATGAAAACTGCATAGTAATCAAGGGCATGATATACAGACATGCAGATCATTGTCTATGTAAATGGCGCCCCCTTAAGTTGTACTGTACATAAGCTGCCTTACCCACACATGAATAATGTTAATGATAACAAAAAGAAGTACCAAAGGCCTCTGAAGATTTTATATAGGGTGGCTGAAGATATAAAATTGGAACTTGAGTTAGGATAACATCTAGGAATTATTTTCTTTGGAAAGCAAATTTATACAATGCAAAAATGCAGAAGGCCCAAAGACTCTCCTATCGCTAAAAGCCAAGGAGGAAGAGGAACCCACCAAAGGGATGGGCAGAGAAGTAAGGTACTTGAAGAGTACAGAGCTGTGGAAGAATAGAAATGGTACCATATCTGCAGAATGCTTTTTTTTCCTGATCAGTCTGACCAGAGAGTTTGACTAGGTGGGAAGCAAACTGTGAAAACGTCTGTTCTTATATTCAGTCTAATGCTGTTTTTCTCAGCAGCTTCTACGTCTTAAGACACAAAATTAACATACCATTTTGTTCAGTTGTTGGAATTTAGTATCCACGTAACTGTGCTTCCATTTCTTCCAGCTGTTAAAAATTTCAAGTTGCAAAATTAAATGTATAGTGAAAAGAGTACTTTTTAATAGACATAGGGCTATTCAGGCGATTTCCTTCTCTTGAGGGAGCTTTGGTAGTCTGTTTTTCAAGGGATTTGTCCATTTCATCTAAGTTGTCAAATTTATTGTCATAATATTGTTCATAATATTCTCATTATAATTTTTAATGTTTTTAGAATCTGTAGAGACATCATCTTTCTCATTCCTATTACTGGTAATTTGTGTCCTCTCTATTTTTTCCTCGTCAGTCTGCTTAGAAGTCTTATTAGGTGCATAAATGTTTATCAAGTTAATGTGTTTTCTGTTTGTTTGATCTGCTCTTTTTCTCTCTTCCTTTTTTTCTGCTTCTTTAAGATCAAATATTTTGTATGGCTCTACTTTACTGTGTTTGTTGGTTTATTAGCTAGAACTCTTTGTTTTGTAATTTCAGTGGTTGCTTTAGAGTTGCTTGAACTTATCACAGTCAACCTTCAAGGGAAATTATACACATCACCTATAGTATAAGCGCCTTACTAGTTCTTCCCTCTTGGCTTTTACTCTATTATTCTCACACATTTCTCTTACAAATATGCTATAAACTCCACCACAAAATGATATTATTTTTGTTTAAACAGTGAATTAGAGAGATATTTAAATAACAAAAAAGCATATATTTACCCATGTAGTTACCATTTGCAGCGTTCTATGTTCCTTTGCATAGAACAGATTCCTATTTCTATCAAGTATCATTTTCCTTGAGCCAGAGGATTTCTTTTAACATTTTTAGTAATTCATATCTGCTAGTGATGAATACTTTCAGATACTGTATGTCTGTAAAAGTATTTTGCCCTAGCTTTTAAAGAAATTTTTCCTTTTTTTTTTGGTTTAGTACTTAAAGTTGTTCCACTGCCTTATTTGCTTGCATTGTTTTCAAGGAGAAATCTGCTGTAATACTTTGTTCTTTTGTAGATATTGTGTCTTTTTTCTTTGGTTGCTTTTAGGATTTTTTCGTTATCACTGGTTACACATCCAGGAGGCCTTTTGAAGTGTTTCACAACTTGTTACTCCTTTCTTTCTTTCTAAAATTCTTTTTTCTCTTTGTATTTAATTTTGAATAGTTTCAATTGCTGCCTTAAAGTTCAGTAATCTTTGCTTCTGCAAGTCTCATCTGCCATTAGTCTCATTCAATATATTCCTTAGTTCTATCAAACGTAATTTTTATCTCTTGAAATTAGTCTTTTTTATATCTTCCGTTTCTTTTTTTTGTAGTGAAGTTATTCATAACACATTTAATAATAATGTTTCCAACAATCTACTAGAAAGATTCATTCCACACAGTGTTATTTCAGTGAATGGAAGTAATAATTCTGTAATGCTTATAATGGAGTGTTTAAAAACAACTGTTATAAAGATATATACTTTATATATGTTTTTATTGAGGTCACGTTGGTTTATAACATTATATAAATTTCAGGTGTACCTCATTATATTTGACTTCTGTATAGACTGTATCGTGTTCACCACCAAAAGGCTAGTTGCCATCCATCAGTGTACACATGCCCTTTACCCCTTTTTCTCTCCCCCCACCCTCCTCTCCTCTGGTAACCACCAATCTGTTCTCTGTATCTATGTGTTTCTTTGTTGCTTACCTTTCACATGAGTGAAGTCATACAGCAATTATCTTTCTCCATGTGACTTATTTTGCTTAGCATGATACCCTCAAGGTCCACTCATGTTGTCGAATATGGCAGATTTCATTTTTAATGGCTGAGTACTATTCTATTGTATACATATACCACATTTTGATCCATTCATCTGTTGATGGGCACAGGGGTTGCTTCCAAGTCTTGGCTATTGTGAATAAAGCCTTAATGAACATGCAGGTGCATTTATCTTTTCAAATTAGTGTTTTTGTGCTCTTTGGATAAATACCCAAAAATAGAACACCTAGATAATATGGTATTTCTATTTTCAATTTTTTGAGGAATCTCCATACTGTTTTCCATAGTTGCTGCATCAATTTACATTCACACCAGCAGTGTACAAGGATTCCTTTTTCTCCACATCCTCTCCAACACTTGCTATTTCTTATCTTTTAATAACAGCCATTCAAATGGGCATGAAAGTGGAGGGAGGAGAGAAAAGGGAGGAGAGGAGAAGGAGGGAGAGATGGAGGGGAAGGAAGAGGGAGAGATGGAGGAGGAGATTAGCCCTGAGCTAACATCCACTACCAATCCTTCTCTTTTTGCTGAGGAAGATTGGCCCTTAGCCAATATTCGTGCTCATCTTCCTCTACTTTATATGTGGGACGCAGCACGGCTTGATAAGTGGTGCGTAGCTCTGCGCCTGGGATCTGAACCAGTGAACTGCAGGCTGCTGAAGTGTAGCATGTGAACTTAACCACTATGCCACCAAGCTAGCCCCCTCACTGTAGTTTTGATGTGCATTTCCCTAATAATTAGTGATGTTGAACATCCTTTCATGTGCCTGTTGGCCAATTATATATCTTCTTTGGAAAAAATCTCTGTTTAGATCTTCTGCCCATTTTTTGATGAGGTTATTTGTTTTTTTGTAGTGAGTTGTATGAGTTGAGTTGTTGAGTTGTATGAGTTCTATATATATTTTGGATATTAACCTCTTATCAGATATACGATTTGCAAATATCTTCTCCCAGCTGTTAGGTTGTCTTTTTGTTTTGTTGATGGTTTCCTTTGTTGTGCAAAAGTTTTTTAGTATGACGTAGTCCCATTCTGTTTATTTTTTCTTTTGTTTTCCTTGCCTGGCGAGACATGGTATTCAAAAAGATATCACTAAGACTGATGTCACAGAACATACTGCCTATGTTTTCTTCTAGAAGTTTTATGGTTTTACATCTCACATTCAAGACTTTAATCAATTTTGAGTTAATTTTCGTGTATGGTGTAAGATAATGGTCTACTTTCATTCTTTTGCATGTGGCTGTCCAGTTTTCCAAACATCATTTATTGAAGAGACTTTCCTTTCTTGATTTTATGTTCTTGGCTCCTTTGTTGAAGATTAGTTCTCCACAGATGTGTGGTTTTATTTCTGGGCTCACAATTCTGTTCCATTGATCTGTGGTGTCTGTTTTTGTGCTAGTACCATGCTGTTTTGATTACTACAGCTTTGTGGTATATTTTGAAAGCAGGGAGTGTGATACCTCCAAGCTTTGTTCTTTTTTCTTAGGATTGCTTTGGCTATTTGAGGTTTTTTTCTTGTTCCATATAAACTTTAGGATTCTTTCTTCTATTTTTGTGAAAAATGTCATTAGGATTCTGATTGGGATTGTGCTGAATCTGTAGATTGCTTTAGGTAATATGGACATTTTAACTATACTAGTTCTTCCAATCCATAAGCATGGAATACCTTTCCATTTATTTATGTCGTCTTCAATTTCTTTCAACATCTTACAGTTTTCAGTATTCAGGTCTTTCACCTATTTAGTTAAATTTATTCCTAGGTATTTTATTCTTTTTGTTGCAATTGTAAATGGGGCTGTTTTCTTTATTTCTCCTTCTGTTAGTTCATTGTTATTGTATAGAAATGCAACTAATTTTTGTGTGTTGGTTTTGTACCCTGCAAGTTTACTGTATTTGTTAATTATTTCTAATAGTTTTTTGGTGGATTCCTTAGAGTTTTCTACATGTAGAATCATGTCATCTGCAAATAGTGACAGTTTTACTTCTTCCTTTCCAATTTAGATACCTTTTATTTCTTTTTCTTGCCTAATTGCCCTGGCTAGGACATCTAATACTATGTTGAATAAGAGTGGCAAGACTGGGCATCCTTGTCTTGCTCCTGTTCTTAGAGGAATAGCTTTCAGTTTTTCACTGTTGAGTATGATGTTGGCTGAGGGTTTGTTGTATATGGCCTTTATTATGTTCAGGTACTTTCCTTCTATACCCATTTTAGTCAGAGTTTTTATCATAAATGGATGTTGGATCTTGCCAAATGCTTTCTTTCCACCTACTGAAATGAACATATAATTTTTGTTCTCCACTTTTGTAATGTGGTGTATCACACTGATTGATTTGCAGATGTTGAACCATCCCTGTATCCCTGGGATAAATCCCACTTGATCATTTGATCATCATGTATGATCCTTTTAATGTATTGCTGTACTTGATTTGCTAATATTTTGGCCTGTATTTTCCCTTTTAGTGTTGTCCTTGTTGGTTATGGTATCAGAGTAATGATGGCCTCATAAAAAGAGTTAGGAAGCCTCCCCTCCTCTTGAATTTTTTGGAAGCATTTGAGAAGGATAGGTATTAAATCTTCTAAGGTTTTGTAGAATTCACCAGAGAAGCCATCTGATGCAGGACTTTTGTTTTTGGAGAGGTTTTTGATTACTTCAATCTCTTTACTTGTCATTCGTCTATTCAGATTCTGTTTCTTCTTGATTCAGTTTTGGGAGGTTGTATGAGCCTAAGAATTTATCCGTTTCTTCTAGGTTACCCAATTTCTTGGCACATAGTTTTTCATAGCAGTCTCTTACAATCATTTGTATTTCTGTGGTACCCATTGTAACTTCTCTTTCATTTCTAATTTTATTTATTCCAGCCTTCTCTCTTTTTTTCCTAGTGAGTCTAGCTAAGCATTTGTCAATTTTGTTCATGTTTTCAAAGAACCAGCTCTTAGTATCACTGATATTTTCTACTGTCTTTTTGGTCTCCATTTCATTTATTTCTGCTCTGATTTTTATTATTTCCTTCCTTCTACTGACTTTTGCCTTTGTTCTTTTTCTAATTTTTTAAGTTGTGGTGTTAGATTTCTTATTTGAGATTTTTCTTGTTTCTTGAAATAGGCTTGTATTGCTATGTATTTCCCTCTTAGTACTGCTTTTGCTGTATCCCATAGGTTTTGGCACGTTGTGTTTTCATTTTCATTTGTCTCCAAGTATTTTTTTATTTCTCCTTTGATTTCTTCACTGATCCAACAGTTGTTCAGTAATATCTTCCATTTCGTTAAATTTTTGAGTATATAGAATAAAGTTATAATTACTGTATTAATTCACTGCCAATTATAACATCTGGGCCTATTTTGATTGGTTGGTTTTTCTCTTCACTGTGGATCAAAATCTGCTTTGACCACATAGATGAATATGATTCCATGAAACTGTAATGCAATGTTTCACAACCAGGCGTGATTTTGCCCTCTCCCCACCAGGAGACATTTGATAACATCTGGAGACATTTTTGTTTGTCTTAATTAGTGAAGTCCTACTGGCATCCAGCAGGTAGAGGTCATGAGTATTGCTAAACATCCTATACTGCCACCCACAACAAAGAATTAGCTGTCCCAAGATGTCACTAGTACTGAGTTTGAGAAACCCTGTTATAAAACAATAGGATGAAAGGAATTCAGCTCTCTGAACGATCTCATGGAGCTGAGCTGCATGTAGGCCTGGACTACAGGCCTATCTCTACAGTCTGTCAAATAAAAGGAAAAAAATTTCTTATTTAAGCCAGTGTATTCTGGGTTGGTATGGCAGTTATTTACTTCTCTAATAGAGAAATTGGTACCCAGAAGTGAAGTGCTCCCAAAATTAAAACTTAAAATAAGTTTCTTGGCTTTGTGGTTGAGTGAAAGACAAGGCGAGAAAACAAATGTCACAGGCTGGAAAATTGGTGATCCTTTTTACTCCAAGTCACAATATTGGTAATACTGTTGCCTGTGATAACTTAAAAAGTAGACCACATATGTGTCTATGATACCCGTGACTCTAGAAAAACCGGTTGGAAAGTAGTCTATAACTCCAATTGATCAAGCACAGTGATTTGAGGCCTCGGGGTTTTAGGAAATCCAATTTGTACCCCAAACAGAAGGATAAGTAGTCTCTAGATTTTTTTTACATGTATCTCTCATTAAGACTTCCCAGCCAAAATACAGAGCCAGCCAAGAGGGAAAGATAAAATGAAGGATGTTGCCTTCCTACCGAAACTTTTGGTTTTAGCTGGGCTCAGAGTAGCCACTATTAAAATGGAGGAAGAAGGGAATGTGTCATTAAAAACAGACAAACAAAATAAGAAGACTTAAGAACTATGTCTAGAAGAAATCTTTGGCTCTGTTTACTCACAGTACATTGACCGGAAGGAAAAAACCAAAAGCCTACAAAAATATTGAGGGAATTAATTCCCAAAAGAAATCAAAAGCCTGGCCTAAAAAGAAGCCTATATTTCTGGTCACTAAAATAATTCTCAGGCTTCCAAATATTCACAAATAAGAAGCAAACTTTTAGATGCTTAGGAGGACAATGGATAATGGTGTACCTCCTAGAGATTAGAACTAGGGAGCAGCCAGATGGGCTAGCCAAGAAATCTTCTCTACTGCTAAAGCAGGCAATCTTGTAAATTCCTATGGACCACGGACTATGATGTGTTTCCCATTCTTCCCTTTTCCAAATGAGAGCTTTTATTGCAGTTATACTTTTCCCTACCACTTCTGTACACTAGATGTGAGATGAGCAGATACCTTGTCACCTAACTGTGAGGAACCATCCCAGACCTGAGAGACAAAACTGAGACATCATCCAGAAATCCTTGACTTTGAGCAGGTGAAGTAACCAAATGGGGCCTTTGAATATCTCCCCCAGGAGAGAGGCAGTGTTTATGTGGGAGAATAAAGGTGATCACAGATGTTGAATGACCAGGAGGGCAAACTATGACAGACTGCTAATTGTTCCCTAAAAAATTTCCCCCTTCTTCCACAGACATAAGAATTTTAACAAGGCACATGGCTACTGAACTACAGACTGTATTTCCTAGTTACCTTGCAGCTAAGTGTAGCCATGGACAAAATTTTTGTCAAAGGAATGTGAGCAAAAGTAATGTATGCAATTTCCTCATTATTTGCTTAAAAGGAAATTGCCTACCTTCCATTTCTTTTTCTTTTTTTTTTTTTGTGGAAGATTAGCCCTGAGCTAACATCTGCTGCCAATCCTCCCCTTTTTGCTGAGGAAGACTGGCTCTGAGCTAACATCCGTGCCCATCTTCATCTACTTTATATGTGGGATGCCTACCACAGCATGGCTTGCCAAGCAGTGCCATGTCTGCACCCGGGATCTGAACCAGCAAACCCCGGGCTGCTGAAGCAGAACGTGCAAACTTAACTGCTGCACCACCATGCTGGCCCTGCTTGCCTTCCACTTTTACTTAAAATGTTCCTCTTCCTCTGATTTGGAACTTAGATATGGCATTAATCTAGTTTTAACCTCATACATGAGGACAAGACCCTAGGAGATGGTGGAGCAAAAACATATATGGAACCTAATCCCTGAGTGATCTCATGCAGTGGAGCTGCCTGCCTTTTTGGGCCAGTCCTCTCTTTCTGGACTGGTACATGTGAGAGAAATAAACTATCTTATTTAAACCACTATATTTTTTATGGTTTCTCTTTCATGTGTTCTTTCTCTTTTTAAATAGCAGCTCAGCCTATACTCTAATTAATCAAGGTTACATATACACAAGTAAAAGATTTTGTTCTAAATTCATTTGGCTTTGGTCAAAACCAAATTTCCTTAGTCAAAGGAAAACAATATAGGAGGAAAAAAAAAGGCAAGCCTATGAGGTTTTTAGTTATTGTAGTTCCAGTGAAAGGAGCATATTTCAACCTTTTCTCAACCTGCATAAACCAAGTTTCAAACTAATTTTTATATGTTTCAGTTGAATTTCCCCTGATTGGTTACACTATCGTGATAATATCAATTGCTTCCCACAGTGAGTCATCAACCCTGTCAGCACTTTAATGAACAAAATTAGTCTAATTAATGCTAAAAAGCAATACCAGCAACTCTTGCAGATAAAAAGTGTCATAAAAACTTATTGGGCAGTGACATCCTCTGACAAGTCTCCTGATAATATCTCCCTAAGATTAGGTCACACACAGCAATTGGTCAGAATGAAACAGAGTTTGAGTAGGGCATTAAACAGGATTCAGGGATGACTTCATACATCTTAAAGGCTATGAAAGAAGAAATGGATAGGAAGAACTCAAGAACCAAATACTATTCTAGCCAGTCAAGAGCAGAGAATACTTTAATTTCATGATCATTCTCAATAGTGAGTGTGTTTTCCTAAATTCAATTTGTTGTTGATATAACAATGGCTCCCAGTTGCTCTGGCTCTGCTTCTGTCCTACTCAACAGTGACATTTTAAAATTGGGATGACTATCTTTGAATATGCAGCTGATGGGGTTCAAAACACACTTCCCAAAAATATGGCATCTTGGAACATCGAATAATTTAAGCTGAAGGAGTCTGAGAAAATGGCAGAAGCAGAAAGGTTTTTCTGATCTTTACATGCCCTTCTCACCTGAAGCAGTTCATAAGACCCTACTGTGAGAAGTGTCTTCCCTACTCCTGGAGGAAAAGAACATCCTTATTTCCAAGACAGAGGAATGCTTAGAAGAATCCAAACAAACAGGCCTTGCCAAGTTTTCCCTAGCTTATCACATAAGATCACAGCTGCTTTGCCCTATCATATTTCTCTACCACTGTCCACTCTTCATTAAACTTAGCATAAAAACACTCAAGTTTAACCAGTTCTTCGGGTTTTCATTTCCTTTTGAAGGCTCCCACGTCATGTAAAACATGTGAAATAAATTTGTTTGCTTTTCTCCCGTTAATCTGTCTTTGTCAGTTTAATTTTCAGATCCAGCCAGGGGAAGATTTTTTCCTCCCCTACACAGTCTTCAAACAACTTGGATAAAAAAATTTTCTTTTCATTCATAGTATGACATCAACATGGATTTGTGAAATAGAAGCTAATTTCACTACAATTTGAGAGTCTCCTGCTATACAATTTGAAAAAGCAGTGAATTTTGAGTGAGTATCAAGTGGGAATAATAATCTCTTCTTCACAGGGTAATTGTGAGGTTTAAAACACACACACACCACACTTTAGAGGTTAAGAACACTGGTTCCATGAGTAAGACAGGCCCAGTTCTGAGTGTGTGTGTCACTCACCTAACTCAATGATTGTAGCCAACTTCTTGAACTTCTCAAAGACTTTGTTTCCTCGTCTGCAAAACGACGATATTGACTCATAACAGCCTTTATAGGATTACTATTAGAATTAAAGGTCATATATTATGCTAAGTGAAATAAGCCAGTTACAAAAGGACAAATACTGTATGATCCTACTTATGTGTAGTACATAGGATAGTCAGATTCATAGAGACAGAAAGTAGAATGGTGGCTGCTAGAGACTTGGGTGGGGGGAAATGGAGAGCAATTGTTTAATGGGCTTAGAGTCACAATTTGAGATGACAAAAAGCTCTGGAGATGGATGGTAGTGATCACTGCACAACAATGTAAACGTACTTAATGTCAATAAACTATATGTTCAGAAATGGTTAAAATGGTAAATATTATGTTATGTATATTTTACCACAATAAAAAAAAAGAAAAAAATTAAAGGTTATAAAGATTAGTTTAAAAGTGCCTAGCACAGCACCAGGTATACTTTAAGTGTTCAACAAAGGATAGGTGTATTACAATTAATTTTATTTATTAATTATTTTCAAAATGCATTTGAGAGTTCATCACAAATGGTAAATGCTACACAATTACATAATTATTGATGATAGTTGTCAGGTTTTTTTCTATGGATCCAACATATTACTTGGGTATCTGGAAACAGCTGGTAAGAATAATGGTAGTACAGGGATGCGTTTACTATACACACATCCTCACACACACACACACACACACAATGACATTTCACTAATTTAAAACAAATGCGTTGTTTATAGTCAAGGGTGTTGCTAAAGGGGCTTATAAGTGGGATTTAAAACAATTTGCTGGTATTCATTTTTAACTATAATAGACTGAATAGTTTTTGCTCCTAATTTTATTACATTGCTCTGCAAACTCTTTTTTGTAAGAGAGACAAAGAGAAATTTCAGCCAAGAATTTAAACAACAAATGTACTATCAGATGATTCTTGTCTATTCATTAAAGGACTGAGATGGCTGTACATAGCATATACAGCATGTGTGTGTATATATAAATACATGTATGTATATATACACATACATATATACACATATACACACACATACACAAACATATATATGTAGCACAGACTGACAGTTGGCAAGACAGAAATTCATAGCCTTAGGAATCATATTTTCCTGTCTCCATATTTTATAAATATAAAAATGAAATGTTAGAAAGGTTAGATGATTTGATTAAAATCCCACAGTAAACTTGTGGCAGAAATCTAATTAAAGCCCTTCAGAACCTCATCCCATGCTTCACTCTCAAATGCACCACAGCAAAAGACTTGGCTTGGCCATTCTTCCTCGTGCCTCCTTTGCGTGTTGCTCACTTTGCATAAAATGGCCTCTTCTAAGTTCAGCTGCCACCTTTGGAACAATTTCCTGGTTCTTCCAGGAAGCAAATCTCGCACCCTGCCTTTGGGCTCCCGAAGCTCCCTTTTAAAACCCCAGAGTAATCACACTGAATTATAACTGCCTACTTGTCTGCCTCCTCCATTAGACTCAGAACAACTTGAGGACACAGACTGTCATCTCTGCATGCTCCCACACCTCACCCAGGGCCTGTCAATAGTAGGCACTCACTGAATGTCTGCTGGATAAGTGAACCAACCAACCATCACAGGCTCCTCCAAAGGTAGACAAGAAAGTTGAGATCAAGGATGCAGGTGGGAAGTCAGCCTTGGAACGAAGGCAGAGTACACTTTCATTAAAGATAAGAGCACAGCAGAGGATGAAGATGGAGAGAGATTTTTAAGTAGAAGCTTGAATGAATTTGAGCTAAGAGTACTTAGTTTCCTCACAAAAATAGGACAAGGAGGACATTGGATTTTATTGTTCTTATTTCTGTCGAGTGACCTCATATTTCTTAGGATGCATTAAGTTCAAATTAATTATTGTCACCGTGGAACATGGCATGTTTAGTCAACTATCCTCTCTTCCTGGCATTTTGGATTGTCTCACGAGAAATAAATAATGAGAAATCACTTCAACAGATTTATACAGGTGTTATACAATACATGCATGGTACTATAATGATATAGTACCATGGACATTTTTTTCTGATATAGTGTGGTACATTTTTTTTCTGATATAGATCTATAATCCATAAAATGCATTTTTTCTGAAACTTGAAAATTCCTTGAGCATCTTGCACTAGTTAGAACCTTACATGTATGTTTGTTGGTTATTTTAGCACTTAGTAGACAGCATCCTAAAACTAACCTATCACCAAAATGAAGAGACACTAGAGAAAAACACCAAAACTAAACATTCAAACAACAAATTACGTTGGAAAGAGAAACCAATATAAAGGAATACCAGTGCCACAGAACTGGAAGCACTAGACTAATGGTGCCTGTTTCCAAGAGAGTAGTGCTTTGCTGCCACCACCAGGACAAGAAGCATTCCTTCACGGAAGTTACAAAACTACTTGAATGTGCAAAAACCACCGCAAATCCAAAAGAATGTCTGTGGGTCACTTCATTTCTTTCAGGTCTTTAGACTTCTAATTTTGTAACCTGAATGGTAGCTACAGAAGGCACAGGCCCAATTTCAGTTCTTCTTTATGTCACCATGTTCAAGCACAGAACAAGAACTTTTAATCTAAGTTCGTGATTCAAAGACTGAGGAAAACTGAAACCTGTCTTTCCATTTTCAAGGTGTTTTGCTCTTTGCTGCTTGTTTTTTTGTGTGTATGTGTGAGGAAGATTTGCCCTGAGCTAACATCCGTTGCCAATCTTCTTTTTTTTAAATTTATTTTTTTATTGTGGTCATAATAGTTTGTAATATTGTGAAATTTCAGTGGTACATTATTATTTGTCAGACTCCACCCCTTGCGCTCACTCCCAAACCCCTTGCCCCTGGTAACCACTGAACTGTTCTCTTTGTCCATAAGTTTATTTTCCACAAATAAGTTAAATCATATGGTGCTTGTCTTTCTCGGTCTGGCTTATTTCACTTAACATAATACCCTCAAGGTCCATCCATGTGGTTGCAAATGAGACGGTTTTGTTTTTTTTTTATGGCTGAGTAGTATTTCATTGTATGTATACCACATCTTCTTTATCCATTCATCAGTCGATGGGCACTTGGATTGCTTCCACATCTTGGCTATTGTGAATAATGCTGCAATGAACACAGGGGGGCATAAGCCTCTTTGTCTTATTGATTTCAAGTTCTTTGGATAAATATTCAGTAGTGGGATGGCTGGATCATATGGTATTTCTATTTTTAATTTTTTGAGAAATTTCCATACTGTTTTCCATGGTGGCTGCACAAGTTTGCATTCCCACCAGCAGTGGATGAGCGTCCCCTTTTCTCTACAACCTCTCCAACATTTGTTATTTTTTTGTCTTGGTGATTATAGGCATTTTAATGGGCATAAGGTGATATCTAAGTATAGTTTTGATTTGCATCTCCCTGATGATTAGTGATGTCGAGCATCTTTTCATGTGCCTATTGGCCATCTGTATACCTTCTTTGGAAAAATGTCTGTTCATATCCTCTGCCCATTTTTTGATTGGGTTTTTTTTTTTTTTGTAGTTCAGTTATTTGGGTTCTTTATATATTATGGAGATTAACCCTTTGTCAGATATATGATTTGCAAATATTTTCTCCCAGTTGGTGGGTTGTTTTTTCATTTTGATCCTGGTTTCCTTTGCCTTCCAGAAGCTCTTTAGTCTGATGAAGCTCCACTTGTTTGTTTTGTTTTTTTTGTTTCCCTTGTCCAAGTAAACACGGTATTCAAAAAGATCCTTTTAAGGTTGATGTCAAAGAGTGTACTGCCTATATTTTCTTCCAGAAGTTTTATGGCTTCAGGTCTTATCTTCAAGTCTTCGGTCAATTTGAGTCTATTTTCTGTATAGAGAAAGACAGTGGTCTACTTTCATTCTTTTGCATGTGGCTGCCCAGTTTTCCAAACACCTGAAGAGGCTGTCCTTTCTCCATTGTATGTTCTTGACTCCTTCGCCAAAGATTACCTGTCCATAGATATGTGGTTTTACTTCTGGGCTGTCAATTCTGTTCCATTGATCTGTATGCCTGCTTTTGCATAGTACCATGCTATTTTGATTACTATAGCTTGGTAATATATTTTGAAGTCTGAGATTGCAATGCCACCAGCTTTGTTCTTGTTTCTCAGGACTGCTTTGGCTATTCGGAGTCTTTTATGGCCCCATATGAATTTTAAGATTCTTTGTTCTATTTCTGTGAAGAAATGTCATTAGCATTCTGATTGGGGTTGCACTGAATCTATATTATTTATTTATTTTTTAAGATTGGCACCTGAGCTAACAGCTGTTGCCGATCTTTTCTTTTTTTTTTTCTGCTTTTTCTCTCCAAATCCCCCCAGTACAAATTTTAGTTGCGGGTCCTTCTAGTTGTGGCATGTAGGATGCTGCCTCAACATGGCCAGATGAGTGGTGTCATGTCCACGCCCAAGATCCCAAGTGGTGAAATCCTGGGCTGCCCAAGTGGAGCATGCGAACTTAACCACTTGGCCATGCGGCTGGCCTGTGTAGATAGCTTTAGATAGTATGGACATTTTAACTATGTTTATTCTTCCAATCTGTGTGCATGGAATATCTTTCCATTTCTTTATGTCATTATTGTTTTCTTTCAGTAATGTCTTAGTTTTCCTTGTATAGCTCTTCCACCTCCTTGGTTAAATTTATTCCTAGATATTTCATTCTTTTTGTTGCGATTGTAAATGGGATTGTATTCTTGAGTTCTTGTTCTGTTAGCTTGTTATTGGAGTATATAAATGCCACTGGTTTTTGTAAGTTGACTTTGTGCCCTGCAACTTTGCTGTAGTTTTTGATTATTTCTAATAGTTTTCCAATGGTTTTTTTAGGGTTTTCTATATATAAAATCATGTCATCTGCAAACAGCAAGAGTTTCACTTCTTGAGTACCTATTTGGATTCCTTTTATTTCTTTTTCCTGACTAATTGCTCTGGCCAAAACCTCTAGTACTACGTTGAATAAGAGTGGTGGGAGTGGACACCCTTGTCTTGTTTCTGTTCTCAGAGGGATGGCTTTCAGTTTGGCCTCATTGAGTATTATGTGGCTGTGGGTTTGTCATATATGGCCTTAAATATGTCGAGGTACTTTCCTTCTATACCCATGTTATTGAGAGTTTTTATCATGAATGGATGTTGGATTTTGTCAAATGCTTTCTCTGAATCTATTGAGATTATCACGTGGTTTTTGTTTCTCATTTTGTTAATGTGGTGTATCACATTCATTAATTTGTGGATGTTGAAGCATCCCTGTGTCCCTGGTATGAATTCCACTTGATCGTGGTGTATGATCTTTTTAATGTATTGCAGTATTCGATTTGCCAATATTTTGTTTAGGATTTTTGCATCTATGTCCATCAGTGATACTGGCCTGTAATTTTCCTTTGTGTTGTTCTTGTCTGGTTTTGGTATCAGGGTGATGGTGCCCTCGTAGAATGTGTTAGGAATTTTTCCATTTTCCTCAATTCTTTGGAATAGCTTGAGAAGAAGAGGTAATAAATCTTCTTTGAATGTTTGGTAGAATTCTCCAGAGAAGCCATCTGGTCCTGGACTTTAATTTTTTGGGAGGTTTTTGATTACTGTTTCAATCTCTTTACTTGTGATTGGTCTATTCAGATTCTCTATTTCTTCTTGATTCAGTTTTGGGAGGTTGTAAGAGTCTAAGAATTTATCCATTTCTTCAACATTGTCCAGTTTGTTGGCATATAGCTTTTCCTAATATTCTCTTATAATCATTTGTATTTCTGTGGTATCTGTTGTAATTTTTCCTCTTTCATTTCTAACTTTACTTATTTGAGCCTTCTCTTTTCTTTCTTAGTAAGTCTGGCTAAGGGTCTGCCAAATTTGTTTATCTTCTCAAAGAACCAGCTCCTTGTTTCATTGATCCTTTCTACAGTCTTTTTTGTTTCAATTTCATTTATTTCTGCTCTAATTTTTATTATTTTCCTCCTTCTGCTGAGTTTGGGGTTTGTTTGTTCTTCTTTTTCTAATTCTGTTAGGTGTAGTTTAAGATTCCTTATTTGAGCTTTTTCCTGTTTGTTAATATGGGCTTGTATTGCCATAAATTTCCCTCTTAGGACTGCTTTTGCTGCATCCCATTTAGTTGGTATGGTATGTTCTTGTTCTGATTTGTCTCCAGGTTTTTTTGGATTTCCCTCTTTATTTCTTCAGTGACCCACTGGTTGTTCAGTAGCATGTTGTTTAGTCTCCACATTGTTCCTTTCCTGGCTTTTTTCTTGTAGCTGATTTCTAGTTTCATAGCATTATGGTTGAAAAAGATACTAGACATCATTTCAATCTTCTTAAATTTACTGAGGTTTGCCTTGTTTCCCAATATATGGTCTATCTTTGAGAATGTTCCACATGCGCTTGAGAAGGCTGTATATTCTGCTGTTTTTGGATGGACTGTTCTATATATATCTATTAAGTCCCTCTGGTGCAGTTTTGCATTTAATTCCACTATTTCCTTGTTGACTTTTTGTCTGGATGATCTATCCATTGATGTAAGTGAGGTATTGAGGTCCCCTACTATTATTGTGTTGTTGTTGACGTCTCCTTTTAGATTTGTTAATAGTTGCTTTATGTACTTTGGTGCTCCTGTGTTGGGTGCATATATGTTTATAAGTGTTATGTCTTTTCAGTGGAGTGTCCCTTTTATCATACACTGCCCTTCTTTACCTGTTTTGTCTTGAAGTCTACTTTGTCTGATATTAGTATGGCAACACCTGCTTTCTTTTGTTTGTCATTAGCTCGGAGTATCGTCTTCCATCCCTTCACTCTAAGCCTGTGTTTGTCTTTGGAGCTGAGATGTGTTTCCTAGAGGCAGCATACTGTTGGATCTTGTTTTTTCATCCATCCTGCCACTCTGTGTCTTCTTTTTTTTTTGAGGAAGATTAGCCCTGAGATAACTGCTGCCAATCCTCCTTTTTGCTGAGAAAGACAGGCCCTGAGCTAACATCTGTGCCCATCTTCCTCTACGTTATATGTGGGATGCCTGCATGATGCCACAGCATGACTTGCCAAGCAGTGCCACGTCTGCACCCAGGATCTGAACTGGAGAACCCCAGGCCACCAAAGCGGAATGTGTGCACTTAAGTGCTGCACCACTGGGCTGGCCCCCACTCTTTGTCTTTTGATTGGAGAATTCAGTCCATTTATATTTAGAGTGATTATTGATACATGAGGGCTTAATACTGCCATCTTATCACTCATTTTCTAGTTCTTCTGCATTTCCTTTGTTTCTCATCCCATGTGTTTTGGACTACCACATTAATTAGGTAGTTTTCTATGATGATTTTCTTCATTTTCTCCTTTTTTATCTCCTTGTTTGTTTAGTGGTTACCACTAGGTTTGTATAAAAAATCTTCTAGATAAGATAGTCTATTTTCTGACAGACTCTTACTTCCTTAGACTATGCCAATTCTGTCCCTTTCCTCTTCTCCTTCTAAGTCATTTTTATCATACTTTATTTCATCTTGTGCTGTGAGTTTGTGGTTAAAATGATGAGATTATTTTTATGTTGGTGTTTTCCTTCTCTTTATCCTTAATGTTAAAGTTCAGTGTTTACTAACCTGATCTGATAGAGAGCTACCATTTTCTGATTATTGCCTTCCTATTCAGCTCCTTGCTCAGGGCTTTGTAGCCCTTTTCCTATTATTTTTTTTTTCAAGTATGAGGGCCTTCTTGAGGATTTCTTGTAGTAGAGGTCTTGTGGTGATGAACTCCCTTAGCTTTTGTTTATCTTGGAAAGTTTTTATTTCTTCATCATATCTGAAGGATATTTTTGCTGAATAGAGTATTCTGGGCTGAAAGATTTTGTCTTCCAGAATTTTGAATATATCATTCCACTCTCTCCTACCCTGTAAGGTTTCTGCTGAGAAATTCACTGAAAGCCTGATAGGTGTTCCCTTGTAAGTTATTTCCTTCTGCCTTGCTGCCCTTATTATTTTTTCTTCGTCATTGACTTTTGCTAGCTTTACTACTATGTGCCTTGTAGTAGGTGTTGTTACATTGATGAAATTAGGACATCTACTGGCTTCATTCACTTGTATTTCCAGGTCTTTCTCCAGGTTTGGGTAGTTCTCCATTATTATTTCTTTGAACAAGCTTCTGCTCCATTCTCTTTCTCTTCCCCCATCTGGAATACCTATAATCTTTATGCTGCATTTCCTAATTGAGTCAGATATTTCTCTGAGAGTTTCTTCATTTCTTTTTAGTCTTAGTTCTCTCTTCTCCTCCATCTAAAGTATTTCTATATTACTGTCTTCTAAATTGCTAATTTGGTCCTCCATATTGTCAGCTCGGTTGTTTAGGGAATCCAGATTTTTCTTTATTGCATCCATTCTGTTTTTCATTTCCAACATTTGTGAGTGGTTCTTCTTTATAGTTTCTATCTCTTTTGTGAAGAAGCTCCTGAATTAGTTGATTTGTCTTTCTGTCTTTTCTTGTAATTCACTGAGTTTTTTTATGATAGTTATTTTGAAGTCTTTGTCATTTAGGTTATGAATTTCTGTGGCTTCAGGGTTGGTTTCTGGATACTTGTTACTTTCCTTCTGGTCTGGAGATTTAACATATTTTTTCATACTGCTTGATGGCGTGGATTTTTGCCTCCCCATAGTTATTATCTGGTCGCAGCTTCCACCTGCCACCACTGGGTGGGGATCAGGTGCTGTGTATTCTGGGCCCAGCAGGATCTGGGGCTGCTCAGCTCCAGCTGCTGACTTCTCTTCTCTCTGTGTGATGCTCTGACTAACGGCAGATCTGGAGCGCTGGGCAGGGGGAGGGGTGCTTTCTTTCACCTGTGCTTCCCCCAGCCTCTGTTTTTCTCTTTGTGCAGAGCTCTGGGCAATAGCAGGGCTGGAGTGCCAGGTGGGGGAAGGGGCACCTTCTTACACCTGTGCAGTTTTCTCATCCACCGCCTTTCTCTCTGCACAGCGCTCTGGGTGATTGGAGGACTGGAGTGCCAGGTCAGGGAAGGCGCACCTTCTTACACCTGCACACCTTTCCCAGCTGTCACCTCTCTCTCTCCATGGCACTCTGGGAGATCAAGTAGGTGGAGTTCCAGGCAGGGAAAGGGGTGCCTTCTTACACCTGCACCCCTTTCCCAGCCCCTGCCTCTCTCTCTGCTTGGTGCTCTAGGTGATCACAGAGACCTGCACACCTTTCCCAGACACCGCCTCTCTCTGAGGGGTGCTCTGGGCAATTGCAAGGCTGGAGTGCTGGGCAGAGGGGAGGGGTACTCTCTTTCTTCTGCACAATCCCAGCATTCTCCCTGGGCCCTCACCAACTACTCTCCAGGGGTGCTAGTTTGATGGAGACCCCCTAACAATAGCTCATTCTCCTCTATGTGTACGGCTTTCTCTCAGGCTATGAGGGAGCTTGGAGCGCAATGGTGTTCCCGTGGAGGGCTGCCCCTCCCTCCTTTCCTCTAGGAGCCGTGTGTTGTCCTGAGGTTGCTGGCTGCCATTGGGAAGAAAAAAGTCCCCCTTACCAGCTTCCACTTCCTCTGGAGGATCCAGCCCCACCACCTTCAGAGGTATGGCTGTGTTGGTCTCTCAGACATCATTTGTGTTGTGTGAATGTCCTCCATTGGTGTATGAATGTCCTTCTGGTTGTACTTTAGAGGAGAGAGTTCAAGGGGGAGCTCACTCCACCATGATGCTGATGTCACTGAATCCTCCTCTTTTTTCTGCTTGAGGGAGATTAGCCCTGAGGTAACATTTGTACCAATCTCCCTCTATTTTGTATGTGGGACACCACCACAGCATGGCTGATAAGTGGAGTAGGTCTGCACCCAGGATCCAAACCTGCGAACCCAGGCCACCAAGCAGAGTGGGCAGAAATTTAACCCCTTGGCCATGAGGCCAGCTCCTTGATTCTCAGTCTTTAACCTTGCATGGTATTCAAATATCGTCCTGCAGGGAGAGAGCCCCTGGAGCATGAATTGGTCCTTCTTTCAAATGCAAACAGAAAAGGAGGGGAAATTGTACTTTGAAAGGGCAAAGGTATACTTAACTAACCAGCATGGTGCTAAATAATAACCAAGTTTTTACTCTCTTAAATAAAGAAGTCCCAATTTTGGAATTGTTTTTCTTTTGTTCTCTATTAAGCCTTTTTTCCCCATTCCTCGTCTGCCAATTTGAAGGTACTAATAGTGGATGAGCTATGCCTTATAAATTAAGTTTTATGGTTCAAGCAATCCTTGGTAATCCAATATGAATTAGCTGAATCACAATTCACTTCCCAACCCAGGTGCCTCTTTTACTTCCCTTTTCAAGGAGCTCCCTAATACATCTCAGGAACCTGCTGTTAATTTTCATAAGCCCCAGTGAGCAGCTGCTACAATCCTAAAACATTGGCATTGAGATGGAGGAGCACAGAGATAGACAAATTAGCAATTGCTAACTATGAAAATGAGGATTACCCATTTTCTAAGTGTGACTGTGAATGCTTGCTCTAACTACAGAGCCTTCTCTTCTTCATCTTCTTGTTCCTCCACTACACTGGATAATTTTGAATGTTTGATCACAGTGTAGTAGATAATTCACTGCATGTTGGGATCACCTGGGGGAATTTTTAAAAATACCAATGTTTGGGTCTCACCTAGATATTCAAATGAAATTGGTCTGGCATACAACTCAGAATCAGAAAATATTAAAAGCTGATTCTAATATACAGGTGATTCTATGTACAGTTAATGCTGAGAAACCCTGCTCTAAGCAACACACAAGTATTCCTACCCTTTTGGTTCTGGAACTGCCTACATCACATCTTGGGGGGGGGGATGGGTAGGAGGAGGCATTCAGGAATGTTCAGTTTAAACAAACTCATTGGGACTTAGATGAGTCTTAGGCACACTAACAGTTAAGAATCTCTTGAGTTCTAAGTAGGGACTTAGAATATTGTGACATAAAATAAGTTGGGACAGTCTCTTTTTGTAGAATGGTGTGCAGATTTTTTTGTTTTTAAGAGAGGAGGAGGGGAGAAAGTGGAAGATAATTACTTTGCTCACATGCATTGGGAGGACTGTCAGATACTACTTTAAACAATGTAAGGAAAGGGACTTTGTGTCTACCAGTGTATCCCCAACATTAAGCACAGTGTCTGGCTCATCAATGGTGCTCAAAAGTCATTTGCTGAATAAACAAATGAAGAATAAAGGTTAATAGTATACAATGCATTTCATGGGTCCTAGGAGAGTTCTGAGTACAGAATGGTAGATGAGTTGGTGGATAACAAGTGGAATATTACAAAATGATAAGGTTATTAAAGGTGAAAAAAGATGGAAATCCTAAAAAGAAATGGTGGGAGGTTATTTTAGCTGCAGAGGGGCACTAGACAATGAAGCAGAGGAAGCAGGATGGGACACACAGAGCACGGCTCATGGGAGAGCTTCCAACCCACTGACAGCAGGGTAAGCTGGAAGGTTTTGATGGGGGCCAAAACAAGGAATATGAAAGGCTATTTCTCCCATGGAATTCTAGACAGATTCCTGGAAGGAAGATGCCCTGACAAAATAACCAGGCCTACAGTAGCAGGCTACTGATATGAGGAAAGTTTGGTTAGGGAAAGAGGTGTTACAGTTAAGCATTTAGAGTCTATTTGAAATACAAATCAGAACCACACAACTGAACAGCAAAAAAAAAAAAAAAAAAGAGAGAGAGAGAGAGAAATATTGTAATACAAATATATTTTCTATCTCACATCTAATTTGAAATTCTTTCTAAAAGCTGAACACTGAAGTAAAGGGAGCAGGCAGGGACAAATGAATAATCTCTGAGAGAAAAAATGCAAAACTAAGCAAGTAGATTACATAAACCCAGACATACACAAAGATTCTTCTTTTAAAAATAATAAAGTCTGCAAAAAAAATGTTAATTATATTTTAATAAAGCTGCAAAAAAATATAAAGCACTGGAGTTTCCTATAAATCTAGTCTGAATCATAGTGATGACAGATAAAATAATCACATACACAAGTACAGAATAAAGGGAAGAGATTTACTACTCCTTATGTATGGCAATTTTGCTCTTTAGTAAATAACAATCTGTCCATCATTCTAATATGGTCAAACTACTACCATTTGTGGCGGCAAAAGATGGTGGTGATAGTAGTGGTAGCAGTAATTCAGAAATGGAGTTCTAAGGAAAAAACTTTCCTGAAAGAGGTAAATGAGATCAAGAACAAGATAAGGACGTTTGTCCTTGTCACTTCTATTCAACATTTTACTGGAGGATCTAGTCGGGCAGTTAGACAAGAAAAAGAAATGAAAGGCATCCAGATCAGGAAGGAAGAAGTATCCCTACTCACAGATGACATGATCTTATACATAAAAAATCCTAAGAAATAGAGGCCAGCCCCATGGCTGAGTGGTTAAGTTTGCACCCTCCACTTCGGTGGCCCAGGGTTTCGCCAGTTCGGATCCTGAGTGCAGACATGGCACCGGTTGTCAGGCCATGCTGGGGCGGTGTCCCACATGCCACAACTAGAAGGACCCAGAACTAAAAATATACATCGATGTACCGGGGAGCTTTGGGGAGAAAAAGGAAAAATAAAATCTTTGAAAAAAAAATCCTAAGAAATATGCATACACACATATATAAATTAGAGCTAAAAATAAGTTCAGCAAGGTTGTAGGATACAAGATCAATACAGAATAATAACTATTTTTAAATACTAGTAATAAAGAATCAAAAATGAAATTAAGAAAACAATTCCATTTACAATAGCAAACAAAATAAAATACTTAGAAATATATTTAACAAAAGAATTACAAGACCTTTGTATACTGAAAACTATAAAACTGCTAAAAGAAATCAAAGACCTCAATAAGCAGAAAAACCTCCCATGTTCATGGATCAGAAGACTTAACATTGTTAAGATAGCATTACTCCCTAGTTGATGTAGAGATTCAATACAATCCCTATCAAAATCACACTTTTTTTTTTTTTGGCAGAAATTGACAAATTGATCCTAAAATTCATGTGGAAATACAAGGGACTCACAACAGCTAAACAACACTGAAAAATAAGAACAAAGTTGGAGGACTCACACTTCCTGATCTTAAGACTTACTACAAAGCTATAGTAATCAAGATTGTGTGGTACTGGAATAAAGAGAGAAACAAAGATCAACGAAATAGAGGGTCTAGAAATAAAACCATGTGTCTACTGTCCACTAATTTTTGACAAGGCTGCCAAGACCATTCAACGGGGAAAGAAAAGTCTTTTAATAAACAGTGCTGGGACAACTAGATATCCACATGCTAAAAATGAAGTGGTACTCCTACTATAATAGTTCGTTAGGGCTGCCATAACAAACCACCACAGATGGAGTGGCATAATTTAGAGAAACTTATTTTTTTCACAGTTCTGGGGCTGGAAGTCTAAGATCAATGTATTAGTAGGGTTGCTTTCTTCTAAAGGCTCTCCTTGGCTTGTAGATGGCTGTCTTCTCCCTGTGTGTTCACATGGTCTTCCCTCTGCACATGTCTGTGTCCTAATCTCTTTTATAAAGACATTAGTCATATTGGATTAGAGCTTACTCTAATGACCTCATTTTAACTTAGTTACCTCTTTAAAGACCCTATCTCCAAATATAGTTAGAGTCTGAGACATTGAGGGTTAAGACCTTAACACATGAATTTTGGGATGTCGGACATAACTCAGCCATTAACATTCTACCTCACCCCATATACAAAAATTAATTCAAAATGGATTAAAGACCTGAATGTAAGAGCTACAAATATAAAACCCTTAGAAGAAGAAATCTTTGTGGTTTTAGATTAGAAAATAGTTTCTTAGATATGACACCAAAAGCACAATCAACAAAAGACAAAAATAGATTAACTAGACTTTACCAAAATTAAAAACTTTTGTGTTTCAAAGGACATTATGAAGAAAATGAAAAGACAATCCACAGGATGGGAGAAAATATCCAGGATATATAAATAACTCTCACAACTCAACAATAAAAAGACAGATAACACAATTAAAAAGTGGGCAAAAGATTTGAATAGATGTTTCTCCAAAGAAGATATACAAATGACCAATGAGCACATAAAAAGATGCTCAAGATCATTAGCCATCAGGGAAATGCAAATCAAACCACAATGAGATACTGCTTCACACTCACTAGAATGGCTACAATGAAAAAGGGTGGACAATAACAAGCCATAGAAGAGATGTTTTTTGTTGTTTTTAAAAGATTGGCACCTGAGCTAACAATTGTTGCCAACCTTTTTTTTTTTTCTTTCTGCTTTATCTCCCCAAATTCTCCAGGTATATAGCTGTATATCTTAGTTGCAGGTCCTTCTAGTTGTTGCATGTCGGATGCCGCCTAGAATTGGCCTGATGAGTGGTCCCATGTCTGTGCCCAGGATCTGAACCGAGGGACAAAACCCTGGGCTGCCACAGCGGAGCATGCAAACTTATTAACCACTCAGCCACGGGGCCAGCCCCTGAAGAGTTTTAAGTAAGGAGGTAAGTTACTTCTCTTACCCATCTCTTACTGCACTTCCTTACTCACTTGCTCCAATCACAATCCCAGTACATGGCTTTTCCATCTGTTTGGAATGCCATTCTCCTGATGCGGAATGCACATCAGCACCACTCACTACTTTTAAGTCGTTGTCCAAGTCTCAACTTCTTGATGGAGTCTACCCTTAGAACTCTATTTAACACTGTAAAACCTATCCAGAACTCCCTTTTCCTTTTTCCCGTATCACTATTATTTCTCATACATTATATATACACATTTGTTATATTTATTGTTTATTAACTGTCTACTGCTAGAACATAGGCTTCATGGAGGCAAGTATTTTTGTTATTTTAGTTCACCGATCTAGTCAAGCACACAGAATAGTGTCTGTCTCTGAATACGTGTTGAGCAAATATCTGTTGAATAGTGAATAATAAAATCTTTTTTAAGAAGATGACTGTGGTGGCAATGTGGGAACGGACTTGACAATGGTCACAAGTAGACTGAGGAAGAGCAGTCTTCTCTCAGAACCACTGCTAACACCAAAATCCAAGCCACTAACTTCTCTTACCTATCACACTCCAGACACAGGCCTTCTTTCTTTTTAAGATTATAAAAACCCTCCTTAAGGCCTTTACACTTATTTCTTCTGCCTAGAAGGCTCATTCCCCAGATTTTGGCATAGCAGGCTACTTCTTTTCATTTGATTTTCAGCTCAAATATCATCCCTCAGAGCACTTTCATTGGCAATCTAATCCAAAGAAGGGAGCTCCCTTCTCTACACTGCATCAACATCATTCTCCTTCATAAATCTCAGGATGTTACAATAATATGTTTAATTACTATCTTTCCTGCATCAGAATGCAAGCTCCATGAGAGCAGGTCTTTCCTCATCAACACTTCATCTCCAATGCCTAGAAAAGTACCCGCACTTGGTAGGTGTTCAATATCTGTTACTGAAACAGGTCACTCCAACAGTCCATGTTAGAGAGAAGCCTAAACTATCAAAGTAGGAAGATTCTAAAAATTCTCAAGAAGTAGAATCCACAGGTTTTGGTGACTTAGTAGAGGTCAGGGACTAAGAAGAGAAGAGAGTTAAGGATAATGTCTAGGTTTCTAGTTTGAACAGGTGGGTAGTGCCATTACTGAGGTGAAGGTCACTGGAGGAGGAGGAGGTCTGGGAGGGCACATGAGTTCAGTTCTGACTTGTGGATTTGAGGTGCCTCTGAAACATCCAAACAGACACGTTAAGTCCACTGCCAAATATTTGGATCTGGGCTAAATATAAAGATGAGAGGGAACATTTATAGATGAAACCAGGGGAGTGAACAAGATCAGCAAGGGAGAAGCATCAAGTGAGTTCCTAGAGGCTGGAGCTCTGTAGAACTCCAAGTTAATGATGAGGGAAAAAGGAGTGAGCAAAGGGAAATGAGAAGAAGCAGAGAGGGAGATGAAAAATAAGACAGAAGCCAAGGGAGAATGCTTCAAAAAAGAAGAAAACAAAAAGTATATGTCATTATGCTGTTTTGATAACTGTTGAGAGATCAAATAAGACAAAAATGGAAAGATGTCCACTAGATTTTATTAGTAACTTCATCAAAAAAGCTTCAATAGAATGGTAAGGAAAGATTTCACACAGTGGAGAGGGTTTAGAAGGCAAAAACATCAAAGATCCACTTCAGAACTTTTCTGTAATATACAAAGCCCCTCCAAGCTAAGGCTCACTCTTCCAAAATTCAGCCAGGATCAACTGGCTTCCCTAAGAAAACCAGACATTCCCAAACAGAAGAACATAACATTGGACTCTTTAAAACTTTCTGGAGAGTTTTGTCTGTTTACAATTAAACAAATTATTATAACAATAACTTTTTAAGCTGCTTTGTTTTACAACTTGCTTTCAAGGTTCATGAAAGTGCATATTTAGAAATTCTGCTTTTTCAAGAGTATGGGGAAAATGTACTCTCATATTGCTAGGAGAAAGCAGTTTTGCAATATGTGTCAAAACTGAAAACATGATTTCAGTTTGACCCAGAAATTACATTCCTAGAAATTTATCCTCAAGACATTATTAGATAAGTATGCAAAGAGGGAATCTTAAGGATGTTTGTTACAGTATTGTTTAACAGGAAATCTGGAAACAACTTAAAAGTCCACAAAAATTAAATATAAAATTGGCTAATTATGGTACATACAATAGTATACTAAACAGTCATTAAAAAGGTTAAGGAAATTCTATGTGTAATAATAATTCTAATTGGTGGAATTGGTGCAGTGTAGAACTTACTAAGTTCTAGGCAGCAATCATATATTCACTCATTAAACCCTAACAACAATCCTATGAGATAGGTTTTACTAATATCCCCATTTTAAAGATGGAAACACTGTAATTTACCTAAGATTGCTGGAGAAACTGTGGGAGATGGGATTTGAACTCAAGCAGTCTGGCTCCCACATCCATGATTTTAGCCACTATATGCATGTAGTAAGATTGAAATATATTCATAATATATTATTAAATGAAAAAAAGTCTTGTTCAATAGCATCTTTTGAAAGAAAATAAATATATGTTCATCCCTGTATGCTGTTCTGAATTTATCTCCTACCTCCTCATCTTCTTATTTTAAACCCTCAAACACATATTAAAAAATATATGTACATATACAAACATATGTATGTGGGTAGGTAATGCATGCTTACATATTCAAAGACTAAAGTACAGGAGGAAGATTTTATATCCAGTTACCTCTAGGAGTGGATTATGAGTATCCCTTTATCTCTGTAATATTTATATGCTCACACAAAATGGGCATTTGTTGGAGGGGGGAACACATTCTGTCATTTACTTTTAACCACTGTCTGAAAGCAAAGAACCTATTCTGACAGAAAATTTTCTCTGTCAACATAAAGTGGCTAAGATTAATTCTGACTGACCATCTCCAATCTATTACAATGTACTATGCTATGACTACTCAATGTTTAATATAATAAATGAATTAGATTTTTGGAAATATATTTAACCTACCTAGTAGACACTGCCAACATCCTAAATGATTTGATGATGCTACCTACTATACTGAATCATTCTTTCAGTTCAATAGCTTTCCAACCACCTGGTAGACTATTTCTAACCCCAAAGAAAGTAGCTCCCATTCAGAAAGTAGATATCTGTAAACCATACTGAGCAACAGAGACATTCACCTATATCTATGTTGTTTAAAAATATTGTAAATCCAGCTTTATCATTACTAAGCCAAAAGACTTTAGGCAATCTGGGACTTTGGCTCCCTCAGTTATCAACTGGGGAAGAGAATTAGATGGTTTTCTCTGACTAATACAATTTATGATTCTCCTACAAACAACACTTGGACATTTAATGTGAGTTAATGAGATAACCTACGCTAGCACTTAGCACAGAGTAAGTGCTCAAGAAATGTTACTTCCTTTTCCGATTTGCCTCATCACAAGAAACACTTCTAATACAGAGAAATCTAAACTCCCTTTATAGCTATATCGAAAATTACTTTAGGCTGGGTTTATAAGCACTTCGAACTATCCCTAGGTTTGTTATTTTTATACAAACGAATATACATTTTTTTATCTGACATATTAGATTAGAAGCTAAAAGTTAGTCACTGTCATATGTGTTTGGAGTATTCTTTTTCCAGGTGGGGGCAACTGGATCAATTAAGTACACTTCAATTAATCCTATATATACTGTCTCTATGTGGGGTCAGCTCCAGGATTCATACAAGAAGGGGATATAAATATAGGCCAACAATAGTGAGAAAGCTCTCCTTTTTATCTTTTCTAACTTGTCAAATTTTCCAAGATGATATTGGATGAGTGTCCATGTATTGCTGTAGAAGATACAAAAGCTTTTTTGGCCAGTGGCCAGAGAATGTCCTCTACACAGGCCATGTCTGGGTTAACATGGCCGAAAATAATACAATCAAGCCAAAAAATCCTGTCAATCAGGAATAGAACTTACCAGATGGATACAGCATTAGGCTGACACAGAATATAGGTGTGATATCCAGAGGGGAAGTCCTGGGTTACCCCCAAAAGACAGACTAAGGATATGCTGAGAGCACCAATAAAGAAAGGTCATCAAAAAAAATGAGGAAAGGCATTTTGGGAAAGATATAATATCTTCAACTTAAAAAAATTAGAGATGATAGAAAAAATCAGAGCTTTGTTGGACTTCCTTACACTTACATTATGTTTTAATATTATTTTTAGTCTGAATTAAATAATACTTTCACAGCTTAGGCATTCTAAGTCTTATTCCAGTCCTATACAGAAAGCATCTTAGAAAGTTTTAGGTTTTGATTTGTTTTAATGACAAGAAAAAAATTAGAAGTAGAAATCCATGACTTCACTAAAAGATAAATACAAATATGTTTGTGTTATTTTATAGAAAATATTTGAAATATTTTCCTAACTTCTAAAATAACTTTGGCATAAGAATTGTTCATATCTAAACTTAAAATGACTTAATGAACTATTTTAAGTATATTTTATGAACTTCATAAAAAACAAATGTTTAACAGAATAAGAGATGAGGAGCAGCAACCCATTTCTTGAGTTGCACAGGGCCCATATTATGTCATGCTTTTGTTTCGGTTCAAGATATTTCACAGTTAAGTATGGAAACTCTCCTAAAATATCAAGAGGCTCTCTGAACATAAGTTATCTTCTTTTGGGAAATTTGGAAGAATGATGGGGAATCTAGAAACACATTCTGAGTTACCTTGTAAATACAATAGTAATCCCAATAATAACAGCTAACATTTATTATGCAATAAAATTTTATAGACACTATATTTAGGCTTTTTATGTATCATCTTATTTAATTCTTACAACAATCCCATTAATTAGTTTCTATTATTATCTTAAAACTTAGGGTCTGAGCACTTAGAGTAATTTGCCCAAGGTCACACAGTAGAGCTGAAATTAGAACCAAATCGTCTGAGGCCAGTGTCTGCAATTTTAACCACTATGTTTTACTGGGGAAAGGGTGAACCTGCATCTTTTGATAAACAGGCAATTATCACCTTTCATAACAGAATGCTACCTTTGACTGAAGGCCAAAAATCTACTGGGTTATTTTCACCAAATCTGCAGCAAATGTCTTGCTGTTACCACACTGTTAAAGCGGCACTGATATGTTGATATTGAAAGTCCAACAAAGTAATTATAATTAAATTCTAAAGTGTCTTATAAATTTCTAGCTATCAGAGAAAGAACTGTAAATTGAAATGTAGCAGTTTCTTTTTAGTCAGTATATTACAGAAGCTTTCTAATAATTCAATTATATGTTTAGGTACCTCCAGGGATGTTATTATGTTAAGAAGTATTTTAAGGAAAAAGCTGGCATCGTTTTGACAGAAAACAGGTTTCAAATTTTATATCATCCAACTCATATGAATGAAAACATATCATGATGCCACTGGAAGGAGTGCTATGATAGCAAGATCAAATGTATTGTAAGAAAAATAAAGAAACATCCTCTAAAAAACAACAAAAAAGGATGGGAAGAAGGAAGAGGATCAGAGTTCGTCAGAGAAGTCTTTTTTTGTGTTCAAGAGTCTAGAATGAGTCAAAGGCTAGAAACGGACTCATGCCCAATTCCAAGGGCAGAGAGGTAAGATAGTTTGGTAACTTAAAGCTAAAAATAGACTTACCTTTAGGAGAGCCAAGGCTACATGAAAGATTATGTTCAAACCCTGAAACAGAAAAAGAGAGTCAAAATCAATGCTGCCACATGTATCACTGTTTTACTGAGTATTTTCCAAAGATTTCCATACATCTTTAATAAAATTCCTAATTGTTTTCATCTTCACATACAATAATAATAAACTCATGAAATTTTTAAAAAGGTATTTTCTTCCTCTGAGAGGCTTACTGTAAACTTTTGGTGCTATTTAATCAATGTTCACATAAAATTACTGTTTTTACAATAAGTTATTTTCCTTCACTCCATTTCTTGATTATTTGCATAGGTCTAACTAAGCCTTGCAAAAGTCAAGTTACTTGATCAAGATAGCAGCAATGTAGAAGTCTAAGATTATTAACTGAAATTCTTAGTCTGCACATCTGGGTGATGTGGTTAAACTGCTCCTGGCTGACAAAACAAAACAAAATAAACCACAACTAGTGTTGCTGATAACTGGGACCGATCGCATGAGGGGAGTTGTAAGCATCACACTGCATTTCCACTACTGTTCTTCTTCTTTTTTTAATTCTTATTTTTATTTTATTTATTTTATTCTTATCTTATTTTGTTCTTATTTTGATTTTTGTTTTAGTGCTAGCTCTCAAGTAGTATTTGTATTCAAGTAGTTGTATACAACAATATAATTAGGTGGTAATTAGGAGCTCTCTGGTAGTCTTCTTTTTCCTTTTTCTTCCCTAAAAACAGGAGGAATATTTCTTTAGGAATAAACAAATTAAATAGCTTGTTAAGAAGCCATGCTGGAGCTCAATTTTGAACGCTGAGTTCAGCCCAATGACTGAAGAGATGTTGAGATATTAAATTCAAGAGACAGGGAATCTTAAATGCTCAAGATGACACAATCAGAAACAAAGTTGCCATGGAATATGCTGTTTCCTTGCCATGCAAGTCATCATACATGAGAATAGAGATCTTTCAAGTATGAGTTGACATCTTCCATAAGTCCAGGGTCTATTTGATGCGCCCTCTTCTTCTTGGTCACAAATATCTATCTGCCTTTTGGATATGAAGCTGTATCAGATGTATTATGCAAAGAACTCCTAATAAACCAAGCACTTTCTGTCTCCAAAATCAGCAGCGAGAATTAGGACTAGGAATTTAGAGCACACTGCTGTTATAATTTACTAATGTAATCTTTCATATTCAGCCACCAAAAATATGATGTAATGGTGAAAGGGATGAAGGATAAACACAAAACATTTGGTTAGAGATTTGGGGTTTACTCAGTTAATTAAGAAACCCAAAGCAGTAGGAAGTAAGTATAATCAGGCCAAGAGACAAAAACAAATTGACAAAGCTCATCATCACACCAAGCAATGATCCTAGACTAGTTCTGATCACTATTTACTGATTACAAAAAAGAGGACTATTGTATATTTAAAAACTTGGGTTATAATTAAGCAAAATTTGCTTTCCTAATCTAAACTTGGGTCCTCATCCCTTAGCTGCTGCCCACTGCTGCCAAAACTTGCAGACCGAAAGAAAAAAGACTTGCTTCCCTGCTCCTCACTCCCTCCATCCCCAAGTCACAATGGCTAGGCAGCAGTGAGTTCTCACAATCTGAGTGCTTATCAATCTTGCCATCAGGACTAATCCGCCATGTTTCTGATCTTGTTTTTCTAGTCAGGGCTCAAAATGAAAGCCTCTCTTGTCTCTAGTTCTCTAATCCTCATAATGCTCTTGTCTTTTCTCCTAAGCCAGGCTCCCATGGCTCCTCTCGCTCCCAAATCCCTTCAGCGTACTCTGGAAACTCCCTCCACTCCACGTTCAACCTCTCTCATATTCTCAACCCCTCTGCCAAACATTCCCCTCACCTCCCTGCTTTCCTGGAATAGCAAAACCTCATTGATTCTCGTAACAACCTGTATTATGATTCTCGGTTTTTCAGAATATGATTTTTACTTGCCTAAGGTTATTCATGTATTTAGTAGTAGGCTAGAGTCATCCCTGAAGCCTCCTAATATCTAATTTAATGGCATTTTCACTGCACAGTGCTGGTGTAATATACATAGTAAGTGCTTATTTGATGACTGAATGATTGAACTGTAATACTAGCTATCCCAGATTTTCTGGGATTTCTTCATTTTTTTTTGAGGAAGATTAGCCCTGGGCTAACTGCTGCCAATCCTCCTCTATTTGCTGAGGAAGGCTGGCCCTGAGCTAACATCCGTGCCCACCTTCCTCTACTTTATATGTGGGACCCCTGCCACAGCATGGTGTGCCAAGCAATGCCACGTCTGCACCCAGGATCTGAACTGGTGAACCCCGGGCCGCCAAAGTGGAACGTGCGCACTTAACCTCTGCACCACTGGGCGGCCCCTCTGGAATTTATTCTTTTCCCTATGGACCCAACTAGGCCAATTTACAAAAGCACCATCAAATTACAGTAAGAAACTCTTGTTTTCAGTTCTCTCAAAGTGAAACTACTGGACAACTCAGCTATGAAAAACACAAATGAGAACTTAGAAATTAAAAAAAAAATTTAAGACCCCTAAACAGCCAAAATGGCTCTAACACCAAAAGAAAAATTTATTCAAAATTTTTATTTCATATACAATTCAAATTAGTTTGGTGATATGGCTTTATAGTTTGTAGATATCAGAAGTATCAAACTAAAAGACAAGGTGTGTGCTAGATGGAGTTAGGGACAGACAGTCAACAGAGACATCAGAATTAAAATAGTAGGTCTAACAGAAGTACAATATACCCTTAAAAAAACCCATGCAATGTATAGCTGTCTGGACCCATTTAGTGGAGTTAATAAGCCTTCAACAGTTAATATTAGTTCATGATAATAATCCAGCAGTGTTAATGAAGGCTTACATCATGTTCAAAATGTGCTTAAGAAGGGAGAATAGACAAGTGACGTCAGCAACATGGCAGCATGAGCTCACCCAGGACTCTCTCCCCACCAAATTACAACCAAAAAGAGCAACTGCTTTCCAACCTTAAAAAAAATTCCTAATAACAGAAATCATTAGAGACCCACAGCAGCTAAAGGATGGAGGGCGGAGAGGCTGGAGCCACCCTCGGAGGAGCTGGAACGGGGTAAGAGAGAACTTCACTCCCTCTCCTAGAGACTGGGATCGCTGCACAGGTGAGGGAAGGAACAGGGGAGGGGCTGCGCGTCCACAGGATCATCTAGGACTCTCACAGACTCATGCAGCGGAAACCCTCTAATGGGGGAAAGCTTTCGCGTGGGGGACGCCATTAAGCCAAGGCCCCAGGAAACCAGAGAGCGAGAGCTGATCAGAATCCAGGTCTGCGCACAAGAGGAAGTGCCCCTCCTCCCCCAACCCACGCTGAGCGCAGCCATGGCGAATGAAAGTGGAGGGCTCAGAGCACGTGGCTCTCGACCCCCATCTAATGGCAACAGGCTGTAACTGCAACTGAATAATAATATGTAAAAACCGCTCCTCTACCACACAGCAATTTATAAAAGCTCCAGTCCAAGATGAAAGGAATAAAAACACAGAAGTATGTCCTGAGGACTTGGAAATAGGTAAACTAAGTGAAAATGAGTTCAGAATAGCTATCATCAAAATACTCAATGAGGTAAAGGGAAATATAGAGAAACAAGTCAACGAGTTTTGGAGTTACATCACAAAAGAGATTGAAACTATAAAGAAGAATCAATCAGAAATATTAGAGATGAAAAATACAATGGATCAGAGAAAACAGAATACAGATTCCCTGAATGCCCGTGTAGACACCAGAGAGGAGCAAATTAGCATAATCAAAGATAGACAGGCTGAATGGCTTGAGAGAGAGGAAGAAAGAGAACTAAGAATTTAAAAAAATGAAGAAAATCTCTTAGAAATAGCTGACTCAATGAGAAAATGCAACTTAAGAAGAATCAGAATTCCTGAGGGCGTGGAAAAGGAAAATGAAGCAGAAAGTGTGCTCAAAGAAATAACAGAAGAGAACTTCCCAAATCTAGGGATTGAGACAGAAATGTGTGTGGAGGAAGCTTTCAGATCTTCTAGATTTGTCAATGTAAAAAGACCTACTGAAAGGCATATAGTAGTAAAAATGGCAAAAATGAATGACAAAGAAAGTATACTCAGGGCAGCAAGACAGAAGAAAATAACCTACAAGGAAACCCCTATCAGACATTCAGAGTATTTCTCTACAGAAACCTTACAAGCTAGGAGAGAATGGAAAGACATATTCAAAACTTTAAAGGATAAAAATCTTCAGCCAAGAATACTCTATCCAGCAAAAAAATCCTTCAGATATGAGGCAGAAATTAAATCTTTTCCAGACAAACAAAAGCTAAGGGACTTTGTAGCCACAAGACCTCCACTACAAGAAATCCTCCAGAAGGCTCTCATACCTGAAAAAAGAAAAAAAGGGAGAAAGGGGTCACAAAACACAGAGTAGGGAGACAGATAGATAGAATCAGAATAGGACAGCAAATATTCAACTATAGCATTAGGATAAAGGGAAGGAAATCACCAAAGCAAAGACAATCTTATCACTCTAACCACAAACTCATAACACAAGTTGGAATAAGAGATGAAAATAATAATTTAGAAGGGGAGGAGGAGAGGGACTGAATCAGTCTAGGCTAAGGAAATAAGACACCACCAGAAAATAGACTATGTTATACAAGAGATTCTGAATACAAACTTCAGGGTAGTCACTAAACTAAAAAACAGAACAGAGACACAAAACATAAATAAGGAAAAATCTAAGAAACCCAGCATAAGAAATTGCAGAAGTCAATGGGTAGGCTAAAACACACAGGACGAGAAACAAAGGAAACACAGGAAAACGGGAAAATGAGCAACAAAATGAAAGCATTAAGCCCTCATGCATCAATACTCACCCTCAATGTAAATGGATGGAACTCTCCAATGAAAAGACACAGAGTGGCAAAATGGATTAAAGAACAAGATCCAACAATTTGTTGCCTCCAGGAAACACACCTCAGCTCCAAGGACAAACACAGGCTCAGAGTGAAGGGGTGGAAGACAATACTCCGAGCTAATAGCAAACAAAAGAAAGCAGGTGTTGCAATACTTATAACAGACAAAGCAGACTTCAAGATAAGGCAGGTAAAGAGAGACACAGAGGGCCAATATATAATGATCAAAGGGAAACTTCATCAAGAAGAAATAATGCTTATAAATATCTATGCATCCAACACAGGAGCACCAAAGTTCATAAAGCAACTATTAACAAACCTAAAAGAAGATATCAAAAATAACACAATAACAGTAGGGGACCTCAACACCCCACTCACATCATTGGACAGATTATCCAGACAGAAAATCAGCAAAGAAACAGTGGAGCTAAATGAAAAGCTGAAACAGCTGGACTTAACAGACATATATAGAACACTCCATCCAAAAACACCAGAATACACATTCTTCTCAAGCATGCATGGAATATTCTCAAGGATAGACCATATGTTGGGAAACAAGGCAAGCCTCTACAAATTTAAAAAAATTGAAATACTAACAAGCATCTTCTCCAATCATAATGCTATAAAGCTAGAAATTAACTACAAGAAAAAAGCTGAGAAAGGCACAAAGATGTAGAGACTAAACAATATGCTATTGAACAAGCAATGGATCATTGAAGAAATTAAAGAAGAAAGTAAAAAATACCTGGAGACAAATGAAAATGATAACATGCCATACCAACTCATATGGGATACAACAAAAGCTGTATTGAGAGGAAAATTCACTGCAACACAGGCACATCTTAACAAACAAGAAAAATCCCGACTAAGAAATAATAAACTACACCTAACTGAATTAGAGAAAGAAGAACAAACAAAGCCCAAAGTCAGCAGAAGGAGAGAAATAATAAAAATCAGAGCAGAAATAAATGCTATTGAAAGAAAAAAGGCAGTAGAAAGGATCCATGAAACAAAGAGCTGGTTCTTTGAGAAGATAAATAAAATTGACAACCCCCTAGCCAGACTTACAAAGGAAAAAGGGGAGAAAGCGCAAATAAACAAAATCAGAAATGAAAGGGGAGAAATAACAACAGACTCTGCAGAAATACAATGGATTATAAGAGAATACTACGAAAAACTATACGCCAACAAAATGGATAACCCAGAGGAAATGGATAAATTCTTAGACTCCCACAGCCTCCCAAAGCTGAAGCAAGAAGAAGCAGACAATTTGAACAGACCAATCACAAGGAAAGAGATTGAAACAGCAATCAAAAGCATCCCAAAGAATAAAACCCCAGGACCAGATGGCTTTCCTGGGGAATTCTACCAAACTTTCAGAGAGGATTTAATACCTATCCTTTTCAAGCTATTCCAAAAAATTAGGGAGGATGGAATATTTCCTAGCACATTCTACGAGGCCAACATCACGCTGATACCAAAGCCTGACAAGGACAGCACGAAAAAGGAGAACTACAGGCAAATATCGCTGAGGAACATAAATGCAAAAATTCTCAACAAAATTTTGGCAACCCAAATTCAGCAATTCATCAAAAAACATCATACAACATGATCAAGTGGGATTCATACCAGGGACACAGGAATGGTTCAACATCCACAAATCAATCAACATGATACACCACATCAACAAACTGAGGAATAAAAACCACATGATCATCTCAATAGATGCAGAGAAAGCATTTGACAAGATCCAACAGGTGATTATGATAAAATCTTTGAACAAAATGGGCATAGAAGGGAACTACCACAACATAATAAAGGCCGTATATGACAAACCCACAGCCAACATCATACTCAATGGGCAAAAACTGAGTGCCATCCCCCTGAAAACAGGAACGAGACAAGGATGCCCTCTATCACCACTCTTATTTAACATAGTACTGGAGGTCCTGGCCAGAGCAATCAGGCAAGAAAAAGGAATAAAAGGAATCTAAATAGGGAGGGAAGAAGTGAAACTCTTGCTGTTTGCAGATGACATGATCTTATATATAGAAAACCCCAAAGAATCCATTGGAAAACTTTCAGAAGTAATCAACAACTACAGCAAAGTTGCAGGGTGTAAAATCAATTTACATAAATCAGTAGCATTTCTATACTCTAATAATGAACTAACAGAAAAAGAACTCAAGAACACAATACCACTCACAATTGCAACAAAAAGCATAAAACACCTCGGAGTGAATTTAAGGAAGTGAAAGACCTATACAATGAAAATTACAAGACTTTTCTGAAAAAAATGGATGATGACATAAAGAGATGGAAAGACATTCCATGTACATGGATTGGAAGAATAAACATAGTTAAAATGTCCATTCTACCTAAAGCAATCTACAGATTCAACGCCACCCCAATCAGAATCCCAATAACATTCTTTAAAGAAATAGAACAAAGAATCCTAAAATTCATATGGGGCAACAAAAGACCCCGAATTTCTAAAGCAATCCTGAGAAAAAAGAACACAGCTGGAGGCATCACAATCCCTGACTTCAAAACATACTACAAAGCTACAGTGATCAAAATAGCATGGTACTGGTACCAAAACAGGTGCACAGATCAATGGAACAGAATTGAAAGCCCAGAAATAAAACCACACATCTATGGACAGCTAATCTTCAACAAAGGAGCTGAGGGCATACAATGGAGAAAAGAAAGAGTTTTCAAGAAATGGTGCTGGGAAAACTGGAAAGCCACATGTAAAAGAAAGAAAATTGACCATTCTTTTTCACCATTCACCAAAATAAACTCAAAATGGATCAAAGACCTAAAGCTGAGACATGAAGTCATAAGGCTTCTAGAAGAAAATGTAGGCAGTACACTCTTTGACATCAGTACTAAAAGGATCTTTTTGGACACCATGTCTTCTCAGACAAGGGAAACAACAGAAAGAATAAACAAACGGGACTTCATCAGACTAAAGAGCTTCTTCAAGGCAAGGGAAAACAGGATTGAAACAAAAAAACAACCCACTAAGTGGGAAAAAATGTTTGCAAGTCATACATCCGACAAAGGTTTAATATCCATAATAGATAAAGAACTCACACAACTCAACAACAAAAAATCAAACAACCCGATCAAAAAATGGGCAGGAGACATGAACAGACATTTCTCCAAAGAAGATATATGGATGGCCAATAGGCACATGAAAAGATGTTCATCATCGCTGGTCATCAGGGAAATGCAAATCAAAACTACACTAAGATATCACCTTACACCCATTAGAATGACAAAAATAACTAAAACAAATAGTAACAAATGTTGGAGAGGTTGTGGAGAAAAAGGAACCCTCATACACTGCTGGTGGGAATGTAAACTGGTGCAGCCACTATGGAAAACAGTATGGAGATTCATCAAAAAATTAAAAATAGAACTACCATCCAATCCAGCTATCCCACTACTGGGTATCTATCCAAAGAGCTTGAAATCAGCAATTCTAAAAGTCCCATGCACCCCAATGTTCATTGCAGCATTATTTACAATAACCAAGACGTGGAAGCAACCTAATTGCCTATCAACAGGTGATTGGATAAAGAAGATGTGGTATATATATACAATGGAATACTACTCAGCCATAAAAAAGAACAAAATCGTCCCATTTTCAACAACATGGATCAACCTTGAGGGAATTATGCTAAGTGTAAGCCAGATAGAGAAGGACAACCTCTGTATGACTCCATTCATTTAAATTCATTTAAAAATGTAGACAAAGAGAACAGATTAGTGGCTACCAGGGGAAAGGTGGGGTGGGGGGTGGGCACAAAGGGTGAAGGGATGCACCTACAACACGACTGACAGACAATAATTTACAACTGAAATTTCACAAGATTGTAACCTATCATTAACTCAATAAAAAATAAAAAATTTTTAAAAATAAAAAAAAAGAAGGGAGGATAGAATATGTTTTAAATAAGAAGTAGATTTTTCTTTGAGTTTCAAAAGCTAAAGAGGTAACTTTCAGTTACCAGAAAAATTTATACATGTAAACTCTTTAAAGAAGTTCAGAATACTAAGGTGTTACTGCATCTGTTTATATGACTCTCTAGACATTATTCATAAAAATCAAGAAAAGTAAAGATGGGCTGGCCTGGTGGCATAGTGGTTAAGTTCGCACATTCTGCTTCTCGGTGGCCCAGGGTTCCCTGCTTTGGATCCTGGGTGTGGACACGACACTACTTGGCAAAAGCCATGCTGTGGTAGGCGTCCCATGCATAAAGTGGAGGAAGATGGGCATGGATGTTAACTCAGGGCCAGTCTTCCTTGGCAAAAAGAGGATGATTGGCAGTAGTTAGCTCAGGGCTAATCTTCCTCAAAAAAAAGAAAGAAAGAAAGAAAGAAAAGTAAAGACTTCACAAGACTTAAAGTAAGGTATAATAGTGTGACCAGACTTTACAAGCAAAGAAACTTTCAGGGGCTTGCCCCATGGCCGAGTGGTTAAGTTCGTGCACTCTGCTTTGGCAGCCCAGGGTTTCACTGGTTGGGATCCTGGGCGCAGACATGGCACCACTCATCAAGCTATGCTGAGGCGGCGTCCCACATGCCACAACTAGAAGGACCCACAACTAAAAATACACAACTATGTACTGGGGGGCTTTGGGGAGAAAAAGGAAAATATAAAATCTTTAAAAAAAAAAGATACTTTCAGACCTCTGAATTGCTGGAAATCAGGAAAAAAAATTTGGTAGAATAGCAAGTTTATTTCACTGCAAAATGTATCCTGATTTCCTAAGAGGAGAGTAATGGAAGGCAACCTTAGTTAAATATTTATTTTTTTCTTTTAAGTAAGACATTCTCATTTAGGAACAGAATTAAACAAATCATTAAATTACAGGAACCTTCCACAGGGCAGCATTTCGTCAGTCTAAAAGTGGGGCATTACAAATAGGTTGGTTATATGATGATAATGTCAATGCAAGCTCCAGTCCTCAGCCTCCTAGCCAACAATGAAGTGAACTATACGTGAACCACCCTTCACTCTTCTAAGCCACCATGAACTGAATTCCCCATTGTTACTTCATTGTCCACCTACTCTTACATGATCCAACCTGTCTAATTGAACTGAAGTTTATTTTTTGAAATACATTTTTAAAAGAAAAAAGTGTTATACATTTTCAACATGCCTCCCTTTTTCAGGACTATGTAATCTGTAGCAATTTATTTGTTACTATGGGGTAAATAAGGGTTCCTGATAGGACTCAAAGGGTTAAAACATTTGGAGAATTATTAAGAGTAAAAGTAACAAGTAAACATGTTGTTACGGCTACTTATTATTTATAGTATAAGGTCTAACTTCAAGTGCAAGATAATAAAGAGACAAAATCCACTGAATATTTTCTATGTGCCAAGATCTGAATTAATTACATTGAAAACGTGTCCTTATTTAATCCCACAACAACTCTAAATTCCATTTTAAACCCAGAAAATTAAGACGTAGAGAAGTCAAAGTAAATTTCTCAAGGTTACGTGCTAGCAAGTGGATTTTAACCAGAGCAGTGTAACTCTAGAAGTCATACTCTTTCCTACTAAGTTAGAGAAGATGGCTCAATGACTAAGTGAATGAATGAATAAATCCTTTAGTTGGGTATTATTTATTGTGTCATCTAAATCCGAAAAGATTAAAGTGATTCTTTCCATTTAAAGGCAAGCAAATTTTAAGAGCAGAGAGTAGAAAGATAACAAATAGGTGACTTCTACCAAAACCAAATTTTATTATTTGTCTCCATACTGAAAACACTCATAAAATATAGCTGACTGCTTACAGGATGTAAAACAATAGGAACTCAGCTTGCTGTGGAAAGAAAGGGTCACCACTTTCCTCCAGTGACAACAGATTGAGACCAGCCTTGCATGAATGAAGTGGTTCCTTAACTGATTAGGAAGCTGCTGTCTCAAAATTCAGTCACAGCCTGGAAAAATCTCCGCTTTACAGAACACCTACGAGTAATTGCCCCAAATTAAATAACTGCTCCCAAGTGCAGATCATCATGTTCCTGGGTAGGCCGACAACTCGGCGCCCACAAGCCTGCATAAAGGCTCACAGCAAAGAACTCACTGAAACAAAGACAGTGAACATTTCGGCTCTGACGAGCAGGCAGTCGTGGGCTCAGAGGGAGCTGACAGATTGTATGAGAAGCTGTCAGAAGCTACACTGACAGCACTGAGAACAAATGCTGAAAAGGCAGTGTCAAAAGGTGTCAACGTGCATCAGCACCTGGGGCCTTAGGGATCAAAATAAGAGAGAAATAAACAGTATGTGGAAATGGAAATCCTAACAACACGGCAGTGAGAAATTATCAAAGCAGAAGTGGACAAGGGAAATGGAGCAGACCCACAAATACAGCTAAAGCAGGAGGAAATGGACGCAGCCTTTTCTGACCCATCCAGCATGGGACAGATCACCCCAGGAATGGATAATGACTAAACGAGATGGCAGATAAAAAACATAGCAAATGAACTGAGCACTTGCTAAGCATTTGATAAATGCTGGCAATTATTATTAGGTTGCCTACCATACCCAGTATTTTATATATATACATATATTTTCACTTAATCCTGTCAACAACTCTATGGCATATGTTTTTCTGCCACCATTTTAGAGATGAGGAAACTGAGGCTCAGAGACATACACACTGTTAGTAAATGATAAAGCCAGGATTAGAACTTATTTCTGTCAGAAAAAAAAAACACCAACCATGCATTTTTCACTAATTCCGTATCTACTGCAAATTCAGGAAGATTTTGGTTAGATATCTGTAATGAATTAAGATGGTTGTAATTCTTTGACACTTCTCCCACTGAGAGGTGAGGTCTCTGCCCTTTCCTCCTGAATCTGGGAAGCCTATGCTACTACTTTGACCAAGAGAAAATAGTAGAAGTGAAACTATGCCAATATTTCAGGTCTGTATCTTAAGAGACTGATAGCTTCCATGTCCCATCCCTTGGAGCACTCCCTCTTAGAAGCCAGACATCAAGTAAGAAGTGCAATTACACTTAGACCCTCATGCTCTGAGAAGCCAAACAAAAAGGAAAGAGCCTGCAGGACGAGATGACATCCATAAGAAAGAGAGGCCAAAGGTCCCTCAGGTGCCAGATATGTGAGTGAGGAAGTCATCTTGAGAGTGAATCCTCCAGCCTCAGATGCCCCAGCTGATGCTGTGTGGATCAGAGATGAACCACACAGCTGAATCCCCCCCGAATTCCTGACTTATGAAATTGTGAACAAAATAAATGGCTGGTTTTAATTTTTAAAAACATTTTGAAATAATTTCAGATTTAGAAAAAATTTGCAAAAATAGTACCAAGAGTTTCTGCACACTCTTCACGCAGCTTCATCAAATGTTAACATCTTACATAGTCACAGTACAACTACCCAAACCCAGAAAATAGTATTAAAATTTTGTCAAATGTCCCACTAATGTCCTTTTCCTGTCCAGAATCTAATCCTGGATCATACACTGACTTTAGTTGTCATGTCTCCTTAGTCTTCTTTCATCTGGGACAGTTTTCAGTCTTTGTCTTTCATGAACTTGACACTTTTGAAGAGTACTGGCCAGTTATTTTGTAGAATGTCCCTCAACTTCATTTGTTTGATGTTTCCTTATGATTAAATTAGATTACGTATTCTTGGCACAAATACCTCAGAAGCGATGTTGTGTCAGTGCACCAGATCAGGAGGCCACATAATATTAATATGTCTCACTACAAAATCTTTGTTTTAAAGCCACTCAAGTTTGGTGTAGCTTGTTATACACATCAGGTAACCAGAACACTCTTCACTTTGGCTTCTCTTTGATAAGTTTCTTACTTCTGTGATCTGCAAAGTAATGCATTTTTCCACAGAAAGAAGAAAATAACAGATAATTAGTATGCAAATATAAAGAAGTAAATCCTGGCTGCTCTCAGACATAGGTCCTATGGCAAGAATATTGTAACATGTTAGCCCAAAGGTATTTTACTTTATTCTGCTCCTCATGTTGTAATCTCTTCAAATGTTCAATCTTTCAGGATGACTAAATAGCGGAGGTTTAGGGAGTAACCAGTAAAATGATGAGATGCTCTGGGTTTTGATTTTTGTTTCTGGATGCCCACTAGAGGTCAGGATTGCATCACTGAAAACCAAGCAGCAGCTTAAAAAGATTTCAGGGCCCTTCACAGCAGCCTGCATCCAAATTCATCCGTCTTGATGTTTTAAAAGCCTCACAGCTAAGTCCTCCCTTATGTCTACTACTAATTCACTAGTATAATATAAAATATAACAAAACTGGGATGATCCCCACTTTCCCTTTCCCCTAGTTTCACTATATATTTTCCAGTTTTACTATAGATTCATTTGTTAGTTTTTTAATAAGTAGAGTGGTGAACAAAGACAGTTCGTGATTGAAGGGGAGAGGAGAAATAAATTTAACATACGAATGCACCTGGCTAGTTGTGGGTAATTTTTTTAAATCTTTGCTTGACTTGCATTTGTTTTTATAAATGAAGTACTGAATAGAGATATATCTACAAAGTCTGAGTCCTTAATTATGAGTGACTCTGGGAAGAATTCTTAGAGGCTAGTGGCATCTGAATTAAATAAACCTTTCAGAAACCAGGCAGGTAAAATAAGAGCAATAAATCAAATTAGACGTTTTGACAAGCATTCATCAAATCTGTGTGCCAAGCATTCTGAAGACTGCCTAGTACATACAAGCATCTGCACATTTACAAGGAAGGATAAGTTATCCCTACACCAAGGGACTCCCAGGCTAGGATGAGAGAGAAAAATATAAACAGATAATACACCACCTCTGGGTAAGAAAGGAGAGGTGTGACCTGTAAAGCACTTTATAGCTCCCAGAAAGATGTCCTTTGGCAATCACCCTTCTGTTGTTCTCAAACTCCCTTAAGTCATGGTGAGCCTTGAGTTATATCACCTTCCAGCTACAGTTATCAGTCCCAGACTGCGGGGGCGGGGGAAGGGCAGTTCTGATGCCCTTCATAATGACAAAGGACTTCCACCAACTCCTAACTAACAGCTGATCTTGATCCTCTCCTTCCCAGCTCCTGGAGAGTTTCCACTGACCCAATTCACCCAGAAGCCAGAAGGTACAAGAGCTCTGCTGTTAGAGTTCTGGTACCTATCCCTTTTTAAAAAATAAAAATGACCTTTAAAAATCTCACAACAAATTACTCTAAAATGAATAAATATTTACAGAGCACCAACTATGTATTCAACATGGGATGGAGGTATTCTGATGATTTAAAAGAAATATATCTATTTTTTAAATCAGTATAATTGGGGAGGCAAGTCACACGCAAAGGTTAGAGAACAGAGCACTATTTGGTACACTCTATGAAGTTATGCTATAGGGACAACTCCCCTGCAGAAAAATGCAATAGGCAATCAGGTGTGCAGAAATAACTTGAGTAAGAGCAGTCTGAAGTATTCTTTGGAAAGCTGGAACTTGACTCAATTCCAACTGATGAAATAAAACTAGAGATGATGATGATGATGATGAAGAAGATGATGATATTAGCTACTAACATTTATTGAGCACTTAACATATGCCAATAATTATTTTTAGAACTACATGTATCATTCAATTTACTTGTGAGATGTAGAAACTAAAGCACACTGCTGAAGGTTCATTAACTTGTCCAAGATCACACACAAATAGTTAAAGCTAGGATTCAAAAGTAGGCAGTCTGTCTCTAGAGATAGTGTTCGAGATGACTATGGCATACTATACATTTTCCGCAAATTTGAAGGTATTAATTTAAAGTCAAAATAAGAACGTTTTACAAATTAGATGAGTTAACAACGAAGATATTTTAATGCTTGATTCTTCAGATTAAACATGGCTCCAGAAGACCATTAGCTAAGAAATATGTGAGTGTGTATCAATTTATCATTATAAGGCGTAAATTTTAATCTATCAACTTGAGAAGCATTAAATATATGCTTTTAAGATAATAAAAAATATATATTGGTCTCTGCCCCTGGCTTCTGGCACAGAGCTCCTGAAACTCTTGTAATTTCCTAAGTGATAAGAAAACTAGGAACATCTCTTGTTCTAATATTTGATGTTTGACCTTGGTTCCTGACATAGGGCTCTTGAAACCCTTGTAATTTCCTAGGTGATAGAAGGGTCTCTTGTTCTAATGAGGCAACTCTGGGTGGGCTCCTGGTCACCAGAAAGACCAAGCCATGATTGGAAGCTTGAAATTTTTAGCCTCGTCCACCCTCTACCCCCACCCCAATTCTCTTGAGGAGGGAGAAGGGGTGAAAAAAGAGTTAATGATCGATCATGCCTACATGATAAAGCCTCCATAAAAACCCCAACACTGTAGTACTGGGTTCGGAGAGCTTCCAGGTTGGCGAACACATCCACACCAGGAGGATGACGCACTGCACCTCCACAGGGACAAAGCTCCTCCGCTTGGGACCCTCCTAGACCTCGCCTTATGTATCTCTTCATCGGGCTTTTCATCTGTATCTTTTATTATATCCTTTAACAAAGCAGTAAATGTAAGTGTTTCCCTGAGTTCTGTGAGCTGCTCTAACAAATTAATCAATCCTGAGGAGGGGATCATGGGAACTTCTGATTTGTAGTCAAAACAGACAGAAGTTGTGGGTAACCTGGGGACCTACTACTTGTGATTGACATCTGAAGTGGGGTGGGAGAAGTCTTGTGGGACTGAGCCCTTAACCTGTGGGATCTGACACTATCTCCAGGTAGACAGGGTTAGAATTGACTTAAATTGTAGGACATGCAGCTGGTGTTCCAGAGAATTGCTTAGTGTGGGGAAAAACCTCCACACATTTGGTGACCAGGAGTGTCAGAAGTGTTCTGTGAGTGTGGTAGCAGTATGAGAGTAGAAGAGACACAGAGGGAAGAAATACATAGGAGACAGAATGAACTAAGTTTTTCCCTACAACAGGAGGGAAAAACTGAGGTTATTCCTTTACAATGCTAATCCAGGGAATCCTAACCAGAAGATTTAGAACTACTGATAAATTGTAAGGTCCTCCTTCATAACTCTCTCAGCTGGTTGCTACCATGTCATGTGCCATCTGCTAAACAATTTGACACCACTCCACAGCAAGATGGAATAGCACTTTTCTCCATGCTGCATGTAGGAATTTCTTCAGTGGTACCCACTCCCCACAAACCCCACTCTTCTTAGTGACCTCATAGCTGTGGGGAAATAATAAACAGATTCTTCTGAAGGAATTCCCCCATATTAGACCATGCCCTGAACCTCTAGACCTTTCTACATGGTGTTTTCTCTACCTGGAACATCTTTCCCTCTTCACTTAGCTACTCCTCTCTTTCTCTGATCTGAGACTAGAGGCTAATTCATCTCGGGAGGCTTTCTTGGCTTTCCATGGCTGGGTTAGGTACCCCTCATTCATGCTCTTTAAAAGCACCCTGCACTCTCCATATCACAACACTCATCCCACTGCTGTGTAACTATTCATTTACCTGTCTCCATTCCCTGTAAGTTACATGAGGGCAGAACTCTGCCTGTGTCTTTACTGGTATATTTCCATCACTCAGAACACTAGAACACTACCAGGAACAGAGTAGGCGCTCAGTATTAGTTGAATGAATGGATGAAATAAATAGGGTTGTCAAAGGAACACAACTTTAATAAGAATTAAAAATCATGAAATGTTCCTCTTCCTATAATTTCCTGATTTTAACTTCATATTTTTTTTGGTTGTTGAGCCTCCTTTTCAAGCTATTTGGAAAGACAGACATGTTACACTCAGTTCCTTCTTAAATATGAAAAGTGAGCTCCTGGACAGTAACCAATAAAATCCGGACGTGTTATCTCTCATCTTCTTCAGTCCCAGAGGTTCACCACTTCTTCCCAAATCTGAAAACTAGGGTATAATGCAGTGGCTGATTTGCTCAGAAAAACTAAACCAATCACACATTAATCACCATCTTCAGAGATAAGCAGGAGTTGATATTTTAAGTACTCTTAAGCAGAATTATGCCAAAAAAAAAAGGCTCAAGAACTTGCTATGACACATACAGTTGAGAGGATTCAAAAGCCTCAAGAAATTGTATATAATTTTGCTTGGTGATGAATCCAGTGAAAGGTTGCACCTAGATTAACACACCAGGAAATGCTCTGGATAGTAAATTGTACCCCTTCAAGATTCCTGTCATGCTGGGAAACCATTAATGAGCACATTCATCTTTGATGACCCTTTCTCTTTCTCCGGTCCTCATTCAGTATATGGGTAAATGTTAGTGAAGCTTAAACACAAGTGATAGCAGACATAGAAACGATATAGGAGGAAAGCACTGAAAAAGAGTCGGAAGAGATACATCAGGCAAACAGCTCCAGTGTTGGCCACCGTATCACTGTGAAGGTACAAGAAGGATTTTACAATTTAGGAACTCACACTTTTTTTTAATTGCCAGATGGGGCAGCTCCATCTTTTTCTCCACCTCCTGCGCCCTGCCACTGAAAGCCACTAGCAGCCTAGTCTGAATAAAAATGCAGTGCAAACTTTTAAGAATCAGGATGATTTACCCTGGGGATAGCCAAGGAGCCGGTTTCTTTCTGCCTCAGAGACAGATCAGCATCTTTCTGCCAAAAACTACACAGGCCTTAGTATCAATCTAAACACACTACTTTACAGTCGCCATTACAGTAGCCCCCCTTATCCAGAGGGGGATGTGTTCCCAGACCCCCGGTGGATGGTACAGAAAACCCTATATGTATGGGGTTTTTTTCCTATACATGCATACCTATATTTATAAAGTTTAATTTATAAATTAGGCACAGTAAAAAAATTATAATAACTAATAATAAAATAGAACAATTATAACAAAATACCATAGATCTTAGCAACCTCAGCATACGATTTTTTTCCTTTCCTATTAAGTCCTTATTAAATCTTTCCTTATTAAGTTTCCTTTTCACTTAAAGGAAGAACTTTATGGATTCTCTCTGGCATATCTGAATTGCCAGCACCACCACTCTTGTGCTTTGCGGCCATTAAGTAAAATAAGCATTTCTTGAGCACTGCAGTATCGCAACAGTGGATCTGATAACCTAGACAGCTACTAAGTGACTAATGGGAGGGTAGCATAGACAGTGTGGAAACGCTGGACAAAGGGATGATTCACATCTGGTGCAGGAACGAGCAGGAACAGGACAGTGGGAGATTTCATCATGTTACTCAGAATGGCCCACAATTTAAAACTTATGAATTGTTTATTTCTGGAATTTTCTATTTACTACCAGCCCCAGTTGACCACGGGTTGAAATTTTGGACAGCGAAACCATGTCTAAGGGGGACTACTGTACGTCGTAAACCTTAACTGCTACCATCTGTATAGCACGTAAATGCAAAGAACTTCTGAGTACATGGTTTCATTTGTGACTGTAACATACCTGTCAGGTGTATAAACTGCTATTAATGTCTCCATTTCACAAAGGAAGATCAAATATGCTGGGTGCTTTATCTGAATTCCCAGAATTAGGACTGGAATGACAAGTTTACTGATTCTAATTCAGTTGTTCTTCCATTAGATAAGTGATCCTCAACCCTGGTTATTTCTTAGAATCACCTGGGGTGCTTTTATAATACACTGATGCAGGAGTTCAACCTCAGATCAAACAAATAAAAATTTCTCAGGGGTAGAGCCTAGCCACTCGTATTTTTAAGAACCTCCCAGGAGTCTCTACCACGAATCCAGATTGAGAACTGAGCATTACCTAAAGTTCTCACGCCAACTGCACGTTAGAATCACCTAGAAGCTTTAATAACATCCCAAAGTCTAAGTTAATTGGCCTGGGTGGGGCCAGGTGATTATAATATGCAGTCAGGTGTGGGAATCACCACACAATGCCTCTAACAAGCACATCTTAAAATTCTTTAACTTACAAGTCCGCTTATAGCTATTTTATAATATTTAAAATGTTTCCAAATGTCACTTGTACAAAGTTCTTAAAGTCAAACATCAAAATTAAAAGTACTAAAGATAACGTGAATTGTACTGTAGCAGTAATTAATTAAGAGGTTGTACTCTAGCTGAAAAGAATGATGATAACAGTAGAAGCGACTAATGTATCTTGAAAAAATAAGACGATATTGTGCTCAGTATAGCTTTTTAGAAATTGCCGTCAGACAAATAAAGATGTTAAGTAATCTCTCTGGAAACTATTAACATTACAGGGAAAAAGATGGAACATATTTAATTCTCTAACGAATAGTCCTCTCAAGTTTATTCAGGTAGGTAATAAGCCACTAAGCAAAGATAGTTGATGTTTCCCATAGTAAGTCAGTTTAACAGATTTTATCTGAATCATGCAAAAAATCTCATCAAATACTTAAAATATCAAGGTAAATTATATTTTATGCATTCAAAATGAATACATACGGTCCATATCAAGTAAAGTGATTAATAAAAACATGAAAGTTAGGATACACTGCAGGGTAGTCTATATACCCCAGCAGATCATTTGCCAGCAGAAAAAAAAATAGACTGGTCACTTTGAAAGTTGTTGAAAATAGGCTACTTGTGTGAAATTTCACAAAAGTCTTCAGTGAGTTATGTCTGTATGTGTATGTTTACATATTTGTATACAGGTGGTATTCCCTATTTTAACAGAAAACTATACAATTGGCTATTTAAAAATCTACAGAAAATACAATGAAATGAATTAAGCTTAATATGCAAATGGAAAGATTTGAAAGTGGTAAAATTTGGCAGATTAATGATGAGAAAAGAACAGCATAAAAAAAAGAACAGCATATAACAAAAGCTAAGCAACAAACCTCAAGTTAGCAGATTAATTTTATGAAACTGGTCATAGAAGAGATTTCAGAGAAAACAAGCTATCAATATTATTTCCTTTAAAAATTCCATTGAGAAGCAATACTTGCTCATCAATTACAAATGCGTCCTCAAATTTTAACATAAATACATATTACTTGCTTGACCAGAAACCACATTTCTTACTAGAAGAGACAACACACATGCTTTTGAAAATAGTGATAACTTTCACTGTAATCTGAAAATTTAATCCTTAAACTAAAAATGTTTATAAAACAGAAATGACAAACTCTTAAATGCAACAAAATATTCTAGTGAGCAACTGATTTTCTTTGAATATTAAAAACAGCTGAAAGTTGGCAAAGATCCTATTTTTTATAGCTTTATAATGTTTCTACTCAGGCATTTTTGCAGAGCAATCACAGCAATTTAGAGTACACTTTTCCTATTTCCAAGTATCCATTCACACATCAGGGATATGTAAAATCTGCAACCTCTGATGAGTGAGGCATAATAATCATCCAGTTTTTTAGAAAGTGAAAAGTTAATGAGCTTCCAGTATATTTTCAACTAAATACTATTATAATTATGTAGTAAAGCATTTTCTGTTAGTAATTAGCTATCATAGAACAAAACACCCAGGACTTCAGATACTATCAAGTGTATTTAGTCATTTGATTGCTCTAGGATATAATTTGGCTCACTCACAATTATGTTAAGCTGTAAAATGGATGAAGAGCTTGTTCCTTTATTGGGAGCTGACCAAGAGAAAGGTATCTATCTACAGGAGGTAGATAATTAAATCACTCATACCGAAAGTTCTTTTCCAAGAAACCCTGGCCTCACATCAAGAAATTATATTGGAAATCACAGATCTGCCTGTCATAGTGAGGAGGAGATGTCCCCACTAGAGAAAAGATGAAAGAATTAATTCAGCTGATTTGATCTGAGATCTACTAAATGACCAAAAAAAAAAAAAAGACCAAGTTAAAAGTGAGAGCTAAAGAGACCTAATTAGCAAAGGACACTGTAGCAACAGGAACATAGTGGTTGCTGTTAAAATTCTGTAATTATAGGGAAAAGCTTTGGAAGCCCTGTGAAATTCCTTCCCATTTAAATGTAGTAAATTAAACCTACTATTAAACAATCTGGAAATTCACTGTAGAAATTCATTAATACAATAAACCAAAAGTTCAGAGCAGGAGTTAGTTAAAAGATCTCTATCACAGTTTCATTTCTGCCACCAACTAGCTTAAGTAAGTGTCTCAACCTCTCTGTGAGTAAGACTCCTAAATAAAATGGGGGACATGGGTTAACAATAACAAAGCAGAGTGAGGGGGGTGTTAAAATACCAATTCCTGGATCCCACCCTGGAAGATTCTGATTCAGCAAGTCCAGCACGGTAATGAACATCTACTGTATATTTTAGCAGCCTCTACCCTACTCTGCCGATTCTAATGATAGGCTGGTTTTTGGAACCACTGGTTTCCATGTTTTTTAAGAGTTAAGAGAAGCCAAAGAAGAAAATGTTAGAAATACCAGTATAGATCAAACAGAGGAGGGCCTTATACAACGAGTAAGTTTGTATTTCATTTCCTTATTCCACAGTCATCGTTCTACTTGCTGCCATTCCCTTCTGCTCCTGCAACTTATTCCATTGAAGTTGCTGGGGTGAAAGTCACCAGTGAAATGCCCTTTTAATTATTTCCAGAGGTCTTCCTATCTCTCTAATTGGGACTTAATTTCCCATGAGCCTTGCATCAGGGACCGTATTTCTTCCCTCAGGTGGCCAACTGACCAGGAAAGAAACTTAGCTCAAGGTAATTGACTCCTTGATTGAGAGTCTCCCGACTCCAAAGCCCTTCAAGGGAGATTTACTAATGTCTGTTTATGTTCCTATCATTCCCTGTCCATATATCTTCTACTAGGATTATTGCTATATTCACTTCATGATACTTAGTTGTTTATGTGCATTCATTTCTCCTACAAGATGGGAAATCCTTTTGGGCCAGGGACCATGTTACTGCTCTTGATAACCTCTCAGCCAGTTTAGAGCTGGGCATATAATTAGCACTTAATTAATTATTAATTTAACTGAGTTGATCCTATTATCTAGGTGATTGGAAACTGGTAAACTTTCTATCAAAGGGAGGACAAGCTATTCTTTAAGTTTATAAATAAAATGAGAAGAGTTATAAAAGAACAAGATACTACTTTCCCAAATTAAATGAGCTTGCTTTCTTCCCACTGTTTTTTAAATAAAGACTAAACAAACGTACATGATCCAAAGCCATCTAAAGAATTAGCAGAAAAGGTGCAAGAATTTTAAAGCACATAAAATCGGCATAGATGGGGGCTGACTCTGTGGCTGAGTGGTTAAATTTGCGCACTCCACTTTGGTAGCCCATGGTTTCGCCAGCTCGGACCCTGGGCGAGGAAATGGCACCGCTCATCAGGCCATGATGAGGTGGCATCCCACACAGCACAACCAAAGGCACTCACAGGTAGTATACACAACTATGTACAGTTGGGGTGTTGGGGAGAAGAAAAAGAAGAGGGGGAAAAAAAAGAAGATTGGTAACAGATGTTTCTCAGGTGCCAATCTTTAAAAAAATAAAATAAGCACGGATGATCTGTACTGCAAATAATTCTCTTTTACTGATCAGCATGAACAGATGTCAACCCATGATTGGGTTCTAGCTGTGCTTGACCCGTGGTGTAAAGAAAGGTCTTGGTGCACGTCCTCAGTCACAACATTCAAGAGTGTGAGCATCAAGATAGCTTTGAGTCTAGCTCATCCCATCTTGTACCTCATTTATAAATAAATGACATTTGACCTTCTCCTAAGACCAAGTTTTTACCTCCTGACTTTTGGTTGTGAATTCTTACCTTTGTCTAACTTGCTGTCCTGAGAACCTGTTCAATTCTCCAAGCTTTTTTAGGACAAGGACTTTATTTTACTGTTGCCAGTCCCCTCTTTGGAAATGAGGTCTTGCTTCCAAATCCAGTTGGCTGGGGCTTTGAAAGCTTTACTGGACCTACATTCTGAATACTACCATCTCCCAAGATCCCTATAGTCATGTTTGGTGTTCCAGCTGGGAGCTATTTTCTTTCAATATACTAACATTTACTACCAAAGGCCAATGTCTGTACTAGCAGATATAAAGATAAATAAACTACAGCCCTGCTCTTAAACACTACATGCTCTAAAGGCATGAAAAGATTCTCCTACCTGGCTGGCCACTACTTCAAAGTCTCCTTTGCAGGATTCTCCACATTTTCTCGTCCAATGTTGAGTGACACTGCTTTCAGTCCTAGATCCTCCTTTATTGACATGCACTTCCTAGGTGACCCCATTAAGCTCTGTGGCTTTAAATACATACTATACACCCATGACTGCCAAATCAGCAACTTTAGCCTCACTATCTCTTCTGAACTCCAGACTCATATCTAGCTACCTCAAGATCTCTATTTGAATGTCCATATACGAAATCTCAGACATGTCTACATCTGAACTCTTCATTTTCCCCTCAAACCCACTCTGCCTCCAATCTTTGCCATCTCATTTAACATAGCAACTGCATTCTTCTAGTTGCTCAGGAAAAAAACCTTAGAGTTATCTTCTCTTTCTCTCACAACCCACAATTAATCCATCAGCAAATCTTGCAGGATCTACTTGTAAAATATATCTGAAATTCAACTATTTCTTATCATTTCTATGACTCCCACCCTAGCCCAAGCCACCATCACCTCTTGACCTGGATTAATGCAATAGCCTTCTGGTCTCCCTACTCCTACCTCTTGGTCCCTCACAGTCTATTCTCCACACAGAAGCCAGAGTGACCCCTTTAAAAGAGACATTAGAGTGAATCTTTTCTCTGCTCAAAATCCTGGGTTTTTTTGTTCTTGTCAACTTAGATAGCTTCATCAGATCAGAAACTTGGACTGACTGATTTCCCGATCATCCAGAACAGTGCTTGGCACATAACAGTCCTAAATAAATAGTTGTCAAATGAGTGATTGAAAGTACAACAAGAGAGATATGCACATGGCATAGAGGAGCCCAATGGTAGAAAGATTAGTCTCCCTTGGGTAAACTGGGAAAGGCTTCACAAAGCAGTGGATGCTTGAATAAGATTTTGAGGAATAAACACAAATTGGTCAGGTTAAAGTGTTGAGAGGAAAGCAACGCAAACCAACAACATGGCATCTGTAAAGGCAGGGAGAAATGAAGCAGCGTGGTGCACTCAGGAACTGCACGTGATCCAAGAGGGATGAGATGGAAAGTGTATGTGAGCAAAGACGAGGCCTAAAGCTGGACAGGGAGGCAGGTGCTCCACTGTTTGCTGGCTCTCCTTGACCCTTGCAACTGTCCAGATCTTGATCCATGTTATCATCAGTTCTGGAGATACTTGGGCAACATAAAAGACATAAAAGACAGTAGGGTGTGGGGGGTTATGAGATGGATTCTGAAGCCAGCCTTCCTAGGTCTGAATGGACCTTTCACTTCCTCTTAACTGTATGACTTAGAGCAATTATTTAAATCCTCTGCCTCAGTTTCCTCATAAACAGCGCCTATCTCACAAGGTTGTTGCGGGGATTAAATGAGTTCACATGTGTAAAGAACTGAGAACCGCGCCTCACACACAGTTAAGCACTACATACCTGAACACATTAGTATGATAAAGTCCTCAAAAGTGAACCTCTCAGAATTTTTATAAGGAATTTCAGTTATTTAAGATCCCAAGGAATTTGCTACATATTTTGATAAAAGCTGACATACATTTCTTGTATAACTTCTTGAAAAAAATTCTCTCCTTTCTCCCAATCAGTTTGATCATATCAAAGACTCAATCTTAAAAGGAAAACTTAGGTCTCTAGGAAATGGAAGCAGCTAGTACTTCAGGAGAAACAGATCAAAGGATTAATAAACTTTAACAAGGGATAGAGAGGAGAGATGTTTATAGTTTTTGCTTCTGTAAAATGACAGAAGCTGACTAATTTAGTCTTTAACATTTATTCCTTAATTGCTAGTTGGACTTTAAAAGAAAATTATTTCAATAAAACAGAGCTTAATTGCACCGATAATGTAGGAGGTTTGCCACGAACAGGCCACTGCCTAGCCTCTAACAGTCCCTATTAGACAGACTGCGAGATCACTGAGCTGGACAGGATCTCTGGAGGTGCATCCACACAGGCCTTGAGATGTCAAACGCCAATCACAGGAAACAGACACTGATAATAACCAGAGAATTTGAGGAAGATAACCAGGAAGCCAAATAGCCCTCCTGTTCCACTGTTTACCAGCTTCATTGTGTGGATCTGCCTTACATCTAACTGCTGTTCCTTTTGCTACAGGATAAATTTACCTCCTTTTGTTCTGTCCTCAAAGGAAATGGAGAACACCTGGTCGCAGTTTTTCTATGTCATTGAAGATACTTTTGTAGGTACCCTTTTCAAGCTTAAATATTCTTAATTCCTTTCATCTGTTCTCATATGTACTAACTAAATCCTTTTTTTGTTCCACCTCTGAACTTTCTTCAAGGCCTTCATAAACTTAATAAATAATAAAACTAGATACTATACTGTAGCATAGGTTCAAATAGTAGAAAATACTATTGAAGAACTACCTACTATACTCAGAGTGTTAAATTTAAGCCCTAATTCTAACCTGTCTACTCCTGCTTGAGCTTGAGATCAGCCATAAGACTTACGACCTTCCATGCCTTCCTTGTACAAGTCCTCTCCTGTCAAATAAGGCTATTGGCTTAACTCTCTGTAGAGTACTTTCCAAGTCTAACAATCCATGATTCTTTGTGATTTGAATACAGTAGAAATACTTGATTTTCTGGTTTCAAATTATGAGCAGACTGCACAGATCTATAGAGAGGTGGCTGTTTTACGTTCTGGTTCACCAGAAGATGTAACGAGCAAGGCAGTGACATTACCAGACCAGAGTGTGGAAACCAAGGCTCATGTACAGAATATGCCTATAGAATCTAGCCTTTTTAAGACTGGAGGCATCTTGCAATCTTAAATGGAGGGTGAGTTTATGAATAAAAATAGAGATGGACAGCCAGGAATGGTATGGAAAGGAAAATTCTCACGTTGGAGATGTAGGGTATAAAGGTTTTTGTTTCGTTTTATGGATTCCCCTTTAAAAAAATATTTGTCTCAAAAAGCATTGCAATCTACTTTTCACAAGTGTTGAAAAAGCAAGAGAATTAAAAATCCTGAAAAAGTTACCAAAGTTGAAAGCTCATTTTCTAGACATCCTAAACAACAGGACAAACAGTCCTTTTAGAAGTCTATCTGAGTGTTTGCAGATAGGATGACAGTGAAATCTGACTACACAATTGCTAGTGGCCCTCATGACCTTTTAGTAGTGTCACAGCAATGCCTCCGAGGGCAGTGAGCTGCACTAGGTAAAGTAGGATGTCCTGAGGGCCACCTCAGGGGAGGCAGGCAGGAAGGCCAATGTTGTTGTTCTACTTAAGATTGAATTTGGAAAAAAGGTTCTGCCAATTAAATTTTTCCCCAGGCCATAATTTTTAGTTTTTAATCAAATTCACATGTCCCCAAGCACAATTTATTTTAAGCCTGTTTTAATTTCCTTTAGGACCCTGAAATTGTGTGACTGGGCTGGATGACTGCTCAGGTTTGAACAATTCTATGCCTGGGTAAAATCAAAGGCATTCCTTCTCGGTGAGTATGGGGATGTACACCATATCCTGGTGAACCCACCCCGGGTGCACTGGACATGTGAGTACTCACATTTAAATACAATCAACCAGCATGGGGGGAAATCCAAACAATAAGAGAGAAGCACGGTATATTCAACTCACCAAAAAAGGTCTTGAGTCAAGTAACTGTTCTAGAATTTACAATAAGTTATTAGAACTAATTTGTTTGGCTTTTCATTTTTTAATGCTATGAATTTTTAAAGGGAAATAAATGGGTAACAAATTACAAATAGAAATAAAAGTTGTAGTTAAATTGTGAATTGGTTCCAATTCAGTATCAGGAGGTTACAGTGTGTGGAGGTTGTAATGCTTGGGCAACAAATGATTGGGTCTTGAAGATAATTCTCTAAACAATGTTACTGCTGAAAGTGAAATATAAGAAATTAGTCTGCAATGTCTTCTGGGGAGAGACTCTGGATTCTTTTTCTCCTGTACAAAGAAATGCAGTTCTGACAATGGTACATGAGATTAACTTTTTGAGAAGCAAAACCGGGATCTTTACAAGTTTTTTTGTTTGTTGTTTTCTAAAGCCATGTTACAGAAAGTGTGCTCCGCGGAAGAAGTATCAGCATCACCCAGGAGTGAGTTAGCTGTGCAGACTCTCAGGTTCCATATCTCAGAACCACCAACCGGAATCTGAATTGGCTTAAATAGGATTGCCAAGTGTTCAAATGCATATTACAATTTGGGACCTCCTTGCTAAAGTTCCTTCCAGTCCGAAGAGTTTATGATTTTACAATTTAAAAAATCTGACTGTTGACGAAAGTGTCTTTGAAATAAGATAAAAAGGAAATTCACTGAACCTGAACATAATAACATTTTAATGAAAGGAAAGGACTGTGCTAGGCATAAGTTTTATCTCATTCAATCCTCACAACAACCCTGAGAGATGGATATTATTATCTTCTTTTTACAGAGGAAGAAACAGAAGTGGTCAGAAGTGAAATGATTTGCCAAGGCTGCACAGTCTGTACACCTGTTACCTTGGGAAGCCAGGTCTTTCTCACTCCAAATCCTATGCTGCTTCTACACCACTGATCAGGAGAAGGACATCAGAAGAGGTGCCCAGTATAGTCACAAAAAAACAAACCAAGTGAGACTTATCAAACAAACAAATGTTTACTGATTACTTACTCTGGGTCAAGAACTGTGCTTTTCTAAGAAGAAAGGTGAAATATATGAGCAAGAAAACAAAATTAAGACACAATATAATGAGTATAAAATCTGTGATTCATGTAAATACTAAAGATAAGCAGATTTTTTTTAATGATTTGACATAAAAAATAAGCAATTAAACCATAGACTACAAAGTTTCAAACCGGCCACACTTCTCCATTGTTCTATTTCATCTATTTTTGCATTTTTCTTTTAGACATTATATATCTATTCTGCCTAGTGATTCAAAATATAATCTACTTCCCACAAACAGCAGATGGCACCATGCGTCAGTGAAAGAATGACAAAAGTCATAGAGGTCAAACTGTCAAAATTAATATCTTTTCAAAAATAACTCAAATTTTCTAATTAGCTGTATAACAGTGACAGATACTTTAAAAGACTTCATTTTGAAAATTTACTGTAGATTAAGTTACTTTAGATCCAGCCTTGATCAAAAACTGTGTGAGAAAATAAAAAAGGAAAGAGGCATCCTAATTTATAAAAAATCTGCTGCAAATCAGTTTATAAATAGAGCTTATGCCTTTACTAATCCTAACATGAAAACCCCAAACTAGTAAAGATTTCTAGAAGAATAAAATCAAAAGGGAAATGCAAAGTGCCAAATTACTAAACAAACAAATTTAATATATAAATTAAGGATCATAAAATTATCATATCTTCAAAACTGACCTCAATCAATAAAGAATTTGTGGTACTGTCAACTACAGCTCATACAGAATTATACAATTTACCACCAAATCAAATCACAATTCTTTTCTGTGACTCCACATACTCCCAAGCACTGTCCCAGACACAATAAAAACCTAGGAGGCGCGCTAGATCAAAACACGGTAGAGTATGCACCCTTCTCTTCTGTGACCCAGTAAAACCCCGGGCTGCCGAAGCGGAGGACGCAAACTCAAAAATTACCCCACCAGACTGGCCCCTAGACTGTCTTTTTTTCAAAGACGGAAAAGAGATTTCATATACACAATTTCTGTAAAAGTTATGGAAAGAGGGGCTGGCCCCGTGGCTGAGTGGTTAAGTGCGCGCGCTCCGCTGCGGGCAGCCCAGTGTTTCGTTGGTTCGGGTCCTGGGCACAGACATGGCGCTGCTCATCGGGCCATGCTGAGGCAGCGTCCCACATGCCACAACTAGAAGGACCCACAACGAAGAATATACAACTATGTACCGGGGGGCTTTGGGGAGAAAAAGGAAAAAAATAAAATCTTAAAAAAAAAGTTATAGAAAGAAAATGAGTTTAAAAGACAAAAAGAAAAAGTGATGTAAAAGAGTACACATTATTGATGTTTCCAATTTGTAAGTGTCTATTCCACTAAACCTCTTATTTTCCAAAGAAAAAACTTGTGGGGGAGAAAAAGGAGATCATGTTTCCAGAAGCAAAACAAAACAAAACCAACAATAACTCATGAAAATTTTCCTGCAATATATTCCTTTCTCAACCTTTAAACTAAGTATGTAGTGCTTGGGGAAGAGGGTAATGTTTTCCACTGTCCCAGACAGGTATTTTTCCTGGATAAAATACAGCAATAATACTTCTTAAGCATTTAACTTACAGTTAGCTCTGACCTTCAATTGCACAAGTACATTTTAGGTCCAAACAATAAATAAAGGAAAAATGAAAATCCATTTAACAAATACTCTTGGCTCTAGGTAGGTGTTCTTTTCTGATCCAGTCCAATCCTATTCTCCCCTACCTCATCTTTTCTCATTGATCTGTCAGAATCTATTGAAAAGCCCCCCAATCCTTAATCATGCCCTTAACAGCAACCCTGGTTTCTTTTTCTGAAATATGAATTCATCCCCCACCACTCATCTCCTCTGCTGACACTTTCTGCTAAGCACCATCAGCTCTTAAATGGGCAGTAGTCCCTCAGTGGTTTCCCTGATCTCCTTATCCTCCTTCAATGCTTTCGCAACAGCCATAGTAACCAGTGAAACACTTAAAGCAAATCATGCAATTCCATGCTCATGGATCCTCGATGGCTTCTCACTGCACTTGGGATGAAATCCCATGTCCTCCTCAACATGGCTGCCAAACTCTGGTATTATTTGGGTCCACCAACGTCTTGGCCAACTGCTCTCTGTGTTCTAGAATTTCTGGCATTCATTCATTCATTCATTCATTCATTCATTTATTTATTTATTTTCGAGGAAGACTGACCCTGAGCTAACATCAGTGCCCATCTTCCTCTACTTTATATGTGGGACGCCTACCACAGCATGGTTTGCCACACGGTGCCATGTCCAGGATCCGAACCGGGGAACTCCTGGGGAACGTGTGCACTCAACCGCTGCACAACCGGGCCGGCCCCACTGGCTTTCTTTTAGTTCATCCCACCCAAAAGCCTCATACATCTATTACCTCCACTCATCACTGGGAATTCTCTTACTCATCTCTTAGATCTCAATTCTAAATGTCACTCACCCAGAGAAACCATTCTTGAAACCCTAATCTAAAATAGGTTTACTTATTAAAAAATCTTAAGGCAGCTTGTATTTTCCCTTCATAGCATTTATTATAATGTATAATCATATATGTTTTTCGTATTTATTATCTGTCTTCCCATCAGCCTGTTAGTTCCATGGATACAAAGAAAATGTCTATTCTATTAAGCATGGTATCTATTAGGTCTAGCTCAGCGTCAGGACATACTAAGTGTTCAATATTTATTAAATAGTAAATGAATGATTGGATGAATGAATAAGACATTCCTTTTACTGAGTATCTCTGGTCTCCTAGATGTTTAATTGATGAGCTATCAGTTATTATTTTTCCGGAGACAAAAGACAAAGCCTCCCTTCAAAACAACCTGGAAGCATATGCTGCTCATTTTTTGGCTTTCCTGGCATCCTCCTAACTGCTTAAGTACTAGTCTGTCTCATATTCATGCCTGGAATTAGACAGTCATCCACTTTTCACTCTTTCCAATGCCTTTGAAAGTAAATTACTCATGAGTCCTTTTAGACCCCCAAATAAACCTTTAATAACCCAACCTTTAAAAACCCACTTATCCTGCTGACATAATGCAACACACTAACTAATGTATTCTATGAATTCTTTTCCCCTCAAATATGAGAAACCACAACAAAGAAAAGGCTATAAAAGAAAATCTAATCTAAAAATTTTGCATACATTGTATGTGTTCCCTCCCTCATAACTCCACAAAAATGTAGTACTGTTAGGCAATTTGGCATACCACATAATCTTAAATGTATACTTACTGCAAAAGATAAAAGGCACAAAGGCAAAAGGATAGACTTGTAAAAGCCACAATCCACATGTCAGAATTCATTTTTTTAACTTATTTTTTTATTGAGATATAATTGACTTATAACATTATATTAGTTTCAGGTGTACAACTAACGATTCAACTTTGTACACACTATGAAACAATGACCACACTACGTCTACTTACCATCCATCACCACATGTAATTACAGGATTTTTTTCTTGTGATGAGAACTTTTAAGATTTACACTCTTAGCAACTCTTAAATATGCGATACAGTATTATTAACTACAGTCCCCTTGCTGTACATTACATCACCATGACTTATTTATTTTATAACTTGAAGTTTGTACCTTTTGACCCCCTTCACCCATTTTGCTTACCCCCCAATCTTCTCTCCTCTGGCAACCACCAATCTGTTCTCTGTATCTATGAGCTCAGCTTGTTTGTTTTGTTTGTTTTAGATTCCATATATGAGTGAAATCATATGGTATTCGTCTTTCTCTGACTTATTTCACTTAGCATAAATTTCACTTAGCATAATGCCCTCAAGATCCATCCACGTTGCCGCAAATGGCAAGATTCTATTCTTTTTTATGGCTGTATCGTAGAAATATACCACATCTTCTTTACCTATGCACTCATTGATGGGCACTTTCCATGTCTTGGCTATCGGAAATAATGTTGTCATGAACACAGGGGTGCATATATCTTTTCAAATTAGGGTTTTCATTTTCTTCTGATAAATACTCAGAAGTGAAATTGCTGGATCATATGGTAGCTCTATTTTTAATTCTTTGAGGAATCTCCATACTGTTTTCTGTAGTGGCTGCACCAATTTACATTTCCACCAACAGTGCATGAGGGTTCTCTTTTTTCCTCATCCTCGCCAACACTCATTTCTTGTTTTTCTGATGATAGCCATTCTAACAGGTGTTAGGTGATATTTCATTGTGGTTTTGATTTGCATTTTCCCGATGATTAGTGATACTGAGTATCTTTTCATGTGCCTGTTGGCCATGTGTATGCCTTCTTTGGAAAATGTCTATTCAGGTACTCTGCCCATTTTTTAATTGGATTGTTTGTTTTTTTGCTCTTGAGTTGTATGAATTCTTTATATATTTTAGAAACTAATCTCTTATCAAATATAAAATTTATAAATATTTTATCCCATTTAATACATTGCCTTTTCATTTTGTTGACAATTTCCTTTGCTGTGCAGAAGTATTTTAGTTTGATATAGTCACCCTTGTTTATTTTTGCTTTTGTTGCCTTTGTTTTTGGAGTCAGACCCAAAACATTATTGCTAAGACCAACGTCAAGGAGCTTAGCGCTTATGTTTTCTTCTAGGAATTTTATAGTTTCAGGTCTTACATTCAAGTCTTTAATCTATTTTGAGTTAATTTTCTTGTATGGTGTATAATAGTAGTCTGGTTTCATTCTTTTGCATGTGGCTGTCCAGTTCTCTCAACACCAGGTGTTGAAGAGACTGTCCCTTCCCCATTGTATATTCTTGCCTCCTTTGTCATAGATTAATTGACCATATATGCATGGGTTTATTTCTGGGCTCTGTATTCTGCTCCATTGATCTATGTGTCTGTTTTTATGCCATTCCACACTGTTTTTATTGTGATAGCTTTGTAATATAGTTTGAAATCAGGAAGTGTGATGCCTCCAGCTTTATTCTTCCTCCTCAAGATTGCTTTGGCTATTCAGGGTCTTTGGTTGTTCCATAGAAGTTTTAGGATTGTCTGCTCTGTTTCTGTGAAGAGTGCCATTGGAATTTTGATAGAGCTTGCACTTAATCTGTAGATTGCTTTGGGTAGTATAGACATTTTAACAATATTAATTCTTCTAATCCACGAGCACAAAATATCTTTCCATTTATTTGTGTCTTCTTCAATTTCTTTCATCAAGTCTTATAGTTTCAATGTATAGGTCTTTCACCTCCTTTGTTAAATTTATTACTAGGTATTTCATTCTTTTCGATGCATTTGTAAATGGGACTGTTTTCTTAATTTCTTGTTCTGATAGTTCGCTGTTAGTGTATAGAAATGCAACAGATTTTTGTATATTGATTTTGTATCCTGCCACTTCACTGAAATCGTTTATTAGTTCTAACAGTTTTTTGGTGGAGTCATTAGAGTTTTCTATATATAAAATCATGTCATCTGCAAATAGTGACTGTTTTACTTCTTGCTTTCCAATTTGGAGGTCAGCATTCATTCTCAATGTTTAATTCTCATTGAATATATGTCAGTTGATATTACAACGCAATTATCTTAGCTCTCTCATATTTACCTTTCTAAACATCTGTTTCATCATTTAAACTTTCTGTAACTTCCCATTTATATAACTGTGCTCTCCAAACTGGGGTATGCCAACTCCAAGGTACAGATAGCTGTGTGTGAGGGGAGGAAAAGCCAAAGCAAATATGCTACATCTCCTTGGACAAACAATTTTTACTTGAATATTTTTTTTTTTAAAGATTTTATTTTTTCCTTTTTCTCCCCAAAGCCCCCCGGTACATAGTTGTGTATTCTTCGTTGTGGGTTCTTCTAGTTGTGGCATATGGGATGCTGCCTCAGCGTGGTCTGATGAGCAGTGCCATGTCCGCGCCCAGGACTCGAACTAACGAAACACTGGGCCGCCTGCAACGGAGCACGCGAACTTAACCACTCGGCCACGGGGCCAGCCCCTTTACTTGAATATTTTAAGAAAAAAATATTCATACTAAAACAGCTATGGCTCTACTATGGAGCAAAATGCAAAATTCAAAAATGAATGTTTAATATATGATATGCATCTTTAAAGAAGCTTTGAGTTTGGGAGAATATCAGACACATAATAGAAACTCAATAAATGTGTCAAAAAGATATCATAGAGGACTTCATTCATTTATTATATAAATAGTGACTACTATGGCGCAGCAATACTGGGATTGAACAGTGGACTTCCCCCAATTTGGATCGGGTGTTCCTTGTTCTTAAGAGCTCATCTCTATGTGATGATTCTTAGTATAATACTAGGTTGACCATGGAAATTGCCAATATTCAATAATTTTTTACTTAAAAAATGGCAAATTACTGGGGCTGGCCCCGTGGCCGAGTGGTTAAGTTTGTGCACTCCGCTCCAGGCGGCCCAGTGTTTCGTTGGTTCGAATCCTGGGCACGGACATGGCACTGCTCATCAAACCATGCTGAGGCAGCGTCCCACATGCCACAACTAGAAGGACCCACAACGAAGAATATACAACTATGTACTGGGGGACTTTGGGGAGAAAAAGGAAAAAAATAAGATCTTTAAAAAAAAAATGGCAAATTACTATGATTCAATATAATACAAGAGTCTTTCTATCTTATTTGTATCTGATCACCCCAACTTGCCTCCTTCCAAAAATATCTGTTAGCTCTTTGTCTCCATCATCAAGCACTGTGACTGGCCTAAAACAGAGCACAATAAAAGTTAGCTTAGGGCTCAGCCTGGGTCGTTTGTACACAGTGACTACAAACAAGCGTCTGAAGTTCCATATTCTGAAAGAAAGACTGGTAACAGAAACCCTGCACCCCCTTCAGGTTGAGGCACAGAAGACTCCTGTTAGCTTTAACACTACTAGCAGAGCATGAGATAACAAGTGGGAAAAGCTAATCACATTCATGTTCCCACACCCTAACTGAACAAAGTGTTTATTCTACAGCACGCTACTGAGCTTACACACAACAAAACTATTATAATAAACAATTCATATAAGTGTAGAATATTTTAGGCTGGATCATCTATTTTTATTGTCAAAGAAAGAAATATGTTTAGTCAAAGTAAGAGTGCCTGATATCAACCATGAAGAATTTATTGAGTATCAAGCCACACCTCTCTTTTCAAAAAATGGTATTTGTGAATCAGATTTTTAAAAAGCTTTGATACTTTGGGAAAAGGAGAAGTTTTAGATTTTCAAGAGAGAATTTTAAGCTTAATATATAGGAAACTATTAATGACCATATATCATTTTCTAACTTAGTGAAAGTAAAAATCCAAATAAGGCCCCCAAATAGTCTGTATTAGAAGAATGCAGGTTCATCTTCCATTCTCTGCTTGGCAACTGCTAACTCTAAAAGGTTCCAACTTGTTCTTTGCCAAAATCTTCATGAAATGAAATGATCTGCCTATTTTTAATCACAATTTGTCCTGCTGCAGTATTTCTGTGAAACAAATCTGATCCAGATACTAGTGCCGAGGAAGTTTAGCTGTTAAAACACTCATCTGTTCTCTGTCAACTTGGCTTTGTTGATAGGCCCATGGTAATATCTGACCAAAATAGCCTTGAAAAAAATCAACAGACCCAGGTTTTTACCCCAGAATGAGCACAACCACAGAAACATTGCTGTGTTTCCCTTAAGTTTTGTGTTTCTCTGAATTTATTACCTTGGATTTCACTTCCTAGAATTTGCCAATATAATGAATTCTAAGAAATGAAAAAGTGCACTATCTCTTGCCTCTCCATCCACTCTTCTCAATCCTCCAGAGAAAAGACTATCCCTATATAATTCAATAACTACCATCCAGGACAGAAAGTCATTCCCTAGTAACTCTGCTATGCTACTGTTGATGATTAAAATGATCAAAAAGCACGTATTCTTTAGCCCAAACACATTTCAATGTATAAGTACAAAAAACTGTTAAATCAACATTCCTTAAACTTTGGAAAATTTAAAAATTGGGGAGTATTTGTTAAACATGCAGATTTCTAGGGTCATATCCTCAAAGAATCCTGAGTCTAAGATGGATCTATAGAATCTGAGTGATTAACAAGCACTCCCCAATTCCCTTATTATTTGAATTGAGATATAATTCAATATCATAAAATTCAACCTTTAAAAAAGTATACAATTCAGTGGTTTTTAGTATATTCACAAGGTTGTACAACCATCCCCACTATCTATTCCAGAACATTTCATCACCCCGAAAAGAAACTTTGTACCCATTAGCAGTCACTCGCCAATCCCTCCTCCTCCTCACAACTACTAATCTACTTTCTGTGTCTGTAGATTTGCCTGGCTTCTTTCACTTTGTATATTGTATTCAAGGTTCATCTATGTTGTATCATGTATCAGTATACCATTCCTTTTCGTGGCTGAATAATATTCCATTCTATGGGTTTACCACATTTTGGTTATTCATTTGCCAACTGATGGACATTTGGGTTGTGTCTACGTTTTAGCTATTATGAATGACCATTCCAGGCTTTTTGGGTAAACCTTTGTGTTTAGCTCTCTTGGGTATATACATAGGAGTTGAATTGCTAGGTCATTTGTAACTCTATTTTTAACTTTTTGAAGAATTGCCAAACAGTTTTTCAAAGTCACTGTACTATTTTACAGTCTCACCAGCTATTTATGAGGGTTCCATTTTCTTCACAGCCTCACCAACACTAGTTTTTGTCCATCTTTTTGATTATAGCTATCCTTGTGAGTGTAAAGTGGTATATCACTGTGGTTTTAATTTGCCTTTCCTTGATGGCTCATGATGTTAAACATCTTTTTATGTGTTTATTGGCTATTTGTCTATCTTCTTTGGAGAAATATCTATTCCAAATTCTTTGTCCACTTTTAAATTAGGTTATCTGTCTTTTTGTTGTTGAGTGGTAAGAGTTCCTTCTATATTCTAGATAGAAATCCCTTATCAGATATATAATCTGCAAATACTTTCTCCCATTCTGTGGGTTATTTTGTCACTTTGTTGACAGTGTCCTTTACATAGACATTTTTAATTTTGAAGTCCAATTTACCTATTCATTCTTTTATTGCTTGTACTTTAAGTGTCATATGTAAGAAACCATTGTCTAAATCCAAGGTCATGGAAATTTACACTTAGGTTTTCTTCTAAGACTTTTACAGTTTTAGCTCTCACATTTAGGCCTCTGATCCATTTTAAGTTAATTCTTATATATGGTTTGAGGTAGTGGTACAGGTTCATTCTTTTATATGTCAATATCTAGTTATCCCAGCAACTTTGTTGGAAACGCTATTTTCTCCTTATTGAATTGTCTTAGTACCCTCTTCAAAAGTCAATTACTCATAAATATATATTTCTGAACTCTCAATTCTAATTCATTAATCCATATACTTATACCTATGCCATTACTACACAGTTTTGATTACTGTAGCTTTGTAGTAAGTTTTGAAGTAGCATCTCTCATCAGTAACTTTCTGATGAAAGCTGTGTATGAATCATATTTTGAGAAATACTGGCTTGTGCCTTGAAGCATAACTACATTTATTCTATCAATCTGTCTTATTTATAACCATTACAAATACATCTTTTGTAATATGGGCTTCTAAAATAAAAATATATTAATTTATTTATCATTATTTAGAATTACTCTTACCACATCCACATTTCCCTCAAAAGAATAAAATTTCTTCTTGTTACATAATCAGAGGTCACAAATTACAATCTTTAGCTGAATTTTGTCTTATGATGAATTCTATTTGCCATATGATATTTTTACAACTGCTAAATTTGAGTTCCTTTACATGGAGCATGTACTCTCCAGTTCATCCCAGTCCCCACTACTCAGGATTAAGTTATACCTAGCCTATTTCACTTATTTATGTGCATTTGAGTTAGCCATATCTAGTCTAAAGAAATCCTTAAATTAACCCATTAAAGAAAAGTTCTGATTTCTTTTATTTTGTTGTAACCAACACAATGTTTTCAAAGGTTTTATCCAAAAGCTAGATAAAATTCAAGGCTCTTTTCTTGAACTTACGAAGATTTAACAGATACTTATTAAGAGTAGTTCTATGACTTGGAAGATCAGGTAAAGGGAGTGAAACTCTACTAAGTTCAAAATATTATTTGTTATCAAGTCTAGTAAAGATTCAAAAGTTGAATAGAGTTAATATGGTGGGTAAAACATAATTTAGGTTTATCGGTAAATTTCAGATAAAATCTAAATTTATCTTTAATTACCAACAATAATATTAAATTGGCTCACATTTCTTAGAGAAAAATCCACAGGAAAAAAAATGTTAGCTGGCACAATTTTAAAAAGTCATTTTAAAGAGCGGTAGAAGGCCTCAGAAAATAAGACTGCACTATAAGGAAGGAGTTGGCCCTCTACCTGAGGAAACGCAGGTACTTATTAGCCATGGCTGTAGGTTCACCATAATCTTCTCTCCTGTCCTTCCCTACCTCCCAAAAAGGGATTCACGTAGGCTGCTCTGGGTCTCCACCATTCTCATACTCAGCCTGTTATACCTAGAGGAATGTTTTACTGTCACTAGAACAGTATGTGATGATAAATTATACTGAGGGTCTCAAAAATGGATGGGATTATTAAATGTTAAGAACTGGGTAAAATCCAATTGGACCATCAGATGAGCCAGGACAGAGTTTTTCCTCCTCTCTCATCCTCTTCCTGGGGCATAGCACATCTTTGCTTTTTCTTTTGGGACTGGGCACAAACTGACCCAGGATAACAGAAGGGGGTCTTTTGTAATACAAACCTAAAAAGAGAAATCAGGTAGGGATTCTTCATAACAAAGTCATGCCATCAGGTAGTCATCTTGGTAGAGGGAAATGTCTGACTGTCCTGTATAGAGTAGATCCTGAGGGTCAATGCAAGCTGCTTTCTTTCACTCTCTTTTTTAGCCTACTTGGATCAGAAACATTCTCCAGGGTAAAATCAGGTGAAACTAAATAACTGAAACCCAGGCCAAAAACCCTTTAAGAAGAAGACGAAAGACGATAGGGCAAAGGAATAAAAGCAGAAGGTATAAGATGGAGAGTCTGGAGAAATATGTAAAGAGTGAGGAAGCTTCACAGAGCGGTTGCTTGAAGCATGGGGGTGCTGAAAAGATGCAGGTGTTGCTCTTGAGGAGCAGGTGATACGGATAAAAGCACACAGAGGAACCCCACTCCAGCTGATTCCCCACTCAAGATGAATTCTGTGTGGATTACAACAGTCAACTTGAGCTTGGAGAAAAGAATTACTCTACACATCTTTCAAGACTCACTGGTTTAACTGATCAGCTAACAGTGAGACTTCTTTTTTCTTTCAGTATTGGACTGTATCATTATGCTCTTCTAATATTAAGAAAGAGACTCTCACAGAACAAGGAATATTTGTCAAATTTCAACGTGGTGCATTATCAGACATAAACAGGAAGCAACTATAATGATTTTTGAAAAAAAATAAGATGTGGAACAAGAACTGGATCATATTTCTAGATAGGTAAATAGGCAAAGTAATATCTGTCTTCTAAAGGTGACCTGTTTTTTAGAAGCCTGAAAATTTCACGTATTTCAAGGTTAACTCATGGTATCTGAATATGTTCAGCACTATTAGCTTTGACCCATAGTCACTTATTTTAAACTGTTTACTTTTCAGGTTGAAAGCTTATTAATTATTAGATAAAATGTGCTTTGTATTTAACAGAAAAAAGAGCATTTAAATTAGAGGTTTTATCAGCACTGCTGGATATCTATCTTTCATCCTTTTACAAAGAGTCACATATTAATAATAATAAATGATCTTTTAAATACACTTAAAAGCAAAGAGAGATTATGAATACTAGGAATGCACTAATTTTTCTCTGTATTAAGTATTCTTTTTTTTTTTTGAGGAAGATTAGCCCTGAGCTAACTGCTGCCAATCCTCCTCTTTTTGCTGAGGGAGACTGGCCCTAAGTTAACATCTGTGCCCATCTTCCTCTACTTTATACATGGGACGCCTACCACAGCATGGCTTGCCAAGTGATGCCATGTCCGCATCCGGGATCCGAACAGGCAAACCCCAGGCCGCCGGAGCAGAATGTGCACACTTAACCACTGCGCCACCGGGCTGGCCCTGTATTACGGATTCTTGTGGACAAAATGCCTATCTGTCAATTAGCATAAACGAGACGACTAGTCAGAAGCAGTATGTACCTACTTCTTTTGGATAATGGAGAACAACTAGACCAAGACCACTAAATGCCTTAAGTAAGAAACAATTACTAGACTGTGATGCAGTCCAAGCCGCAATCCAATAGGTCAATGAGCCATTGGAACATGCAAGAAATTGTTCTATTCAATTATGGAAATTATCCTGGTAATATTCCTCAGCAAAGAAGAGCAAAATGGGCTATATTACAAGGACACAGACAAGAAGCAAAATGTCAAGGGGACTTCTGAAAAACAAAAGCTTCTGAGAACCATCATAGGACAATCCAAAAAGCAGGAGACCAGAAGGTCCTATTATGCCTCTTTTTAACCAATGCAATCAGCAATTCTAGTACTGGTAGTGGATATTGTATGTCTTGAGATAATTAAGAGACCCTGGGCAAATGATGAAAAAGTCAAACCACTGTTTGATTAAAAATGCCAAACAATGGATGCTCATGGTAAAGTAGCTGAAAAGGGAAGCTAGAGAAGAATATCAGGAGCATCAGAAGAAGCCATTTAATGGTGGTATTCTGCTCGACCGTAGAAGGAACATTGGGGAAATGAGGTCAAGAGTCTTGGACTGAGAGACCTCAACTGATGCTGAGAGTTGATAAGACTCCAACCTTTAAACGAGAGTAGATAATGGGGGCTTCTTAAGAGAAGCAAAGACTATTGGTCTGTTTGCTATAGAGACAGAAAAGAACAATCATGCTACTGCTCGTGTGAATTAAAAAAACAAAAACAAAAAACTATTTGTAAGTTGGCGAACTTAGAAGGTAAGGAAGGTGAAAGGCAGCAGCATGTTCGCAGAAGGTAACAAGTGGGACAGGGTATGTAAAGCTTTTAGTACAGTCTGTGGCCCAAAAATACTCCCCAGAAAAGCCTGACAGTATCCTGTCCCAAATCTTTGAGACTTAAAAAGAGAAGTCTGAGAGTTTATCAGCAAAAATTGGATATGAATAAAACTGGATGGTGAAGGCAAGTACCTACTCTCTAAAACAAGGTCTCATTTTCAATCTACTTCCAAGAGATATTGTATTGTAGAGTTCCTTCTCTACTGAACAATCTAAACAATTTATACATTGTTGTTACAAATAAGTGCAGTGGAGGTCTTAATACAGTATTACTTAGAAGATGCTTTCATAATCCAATTTCAAGACAATGAGATGCATTCAAATACTTTATATAGTTTTGTAGATAATCATTAAAATAATTTGTATAGATCAAAATCACATGCTGTGTTTACTCAAAACCCTACCTGCAAAAATCATACCATGAAAGTGACTTGGAACATTGCTATCACTTCAACCCTGAGGACCATAATTTTTAAGATTATACTAAAACTGTGCTACTCCTCATTCTCATTAAATAAATATCTATGGCTGGATAATATATAGGTTGTTTTTGAGATGGATTAGAGTTTTATTTAATAAATATTATTTATCAAATGCCAAATTTCAAAGGAGGCAACATTAAGAATTTTAGTCGATGAGGTATATGCACACTAGAAATGTTTTGTTGTGCCAGATCCACCAGTGACCCTTCTCAGAAAATCTGCCTCCATGTACAGCTCTTGTTGAGTGGGCTGTAGGTCATGTGACTCATCCCAAGGCTACCCCTTACCACAGCATATTGGACAAGAGATGGAAAGGTAACCTAAGGTGACCCATATCTCTAACCTATGACTATGTAGGCAAATTAAGTTATCCCTCAAGAATTTTGTTTAAAAGATATCTAAGAAGACTGCTAAGAGCTGTTGACACTAGAGTTGAAAGGTGATGGCAGACCTTTCTGAGATATTTTAGGCCCTGTGCAAAACAAAGCCAAAGAGAAGTAGGTCAGGAAAGAAGGGAGAACATCCAATTCATAGACAGAGATAGGGAGGAACAGATATGAGTGCCTGGAGTTTCTTTGGCACCTATCCTTTCTGAGGTCTACTTACTCATCATTTCCTGGATTCCCTCTATATTTATAATAAACCTCACTGTACTTGAGCTACTATGTCTGGGGTTCTGTTTCTTAAAATATCTTAACTACAACAAAAGGAATTCCTAAAGATATTAACTTATTTTTTCTCTTAAAACTCAAGAGCAAAGCTATTTTTCAGCCTGTATGATTTCATAAACACATTTAAATGAAGATAGTAAAAACAATTTTGTCTATTAAGTCTTCACTCCTATTTTCCTTCAACAGATACTTCTTGTGTGTCTACAAGTTGACTAGGCATACAGTAGTGTGCAAAAGAGACATGGCTTCTCTGTTCAGAAATTTAAAATGTAGTGGAAGAAACAGGCACTTCAAAAGTGATACACAGTAAATAATAACCACCAACTACAGGGTGCCATCAGAGAGAGTAAAAAGATGGACCTACTTAAGAATGGGTGATCAGGAAAAGTTCCTTAGAGGAAGTAACATTTAACCTTAGACCTGAAGGAGTTAGCTGGAAAGGATTACATTCTAGGCAGAAGGGAAAGAATATACAAGCGTTTTCAACTTGAACTGATCTTAAGTGTTCCTGAAACTAAAAGAAGGCCAATGCTGAAGTACAGTGAGTAAGAGAAAGACTGACCCTAGGATACCACTGGGGAGAAAGGAAGGGCAAGATCACAGGCCAAGTGAAACAACATGAGTTTTATTTAGTGGCTTTTTCAGCAGAGACGTGACATGATCTGATACATGTTTTATGAAAATCTTCTAGATGCTATGGAGAATAATGAGATAAAAGAGACAGGGGGTTAAGTGGAAAGACTAGTTAGGAGGTTACTGAATAGGATACGATACCGAGTTGGAGACAGAAAACAGGCTTCAAGACCTATTTTGGAAGTGGACTTGATAAACCAGTGAGCACAATATCTTTCAAATATGTTCAATTATGAATTGCCCAGAGATACACACATATGTAATAAAAACAAAGACATGAATGGGAATGATAAACATTGAATTCTGTATAATGCTTCCTCTGAGGGAAGCAAAGGAGGGTGTGGTCAGGAAGAGATAATAACATACAAAGCTAATTTCACTGCTATGGTTTTATTTCTCAACCAGAGAGGTAGATATGCAGGAGTTCACTGTATGTCTTAATGCTTTTTTGGTATGTTTTAAATATTTAATCATAAAAATAACAGAAGATATTTAGTTATTTTATTCAATCCATGTATATACAGTTTAACTGCTATGAGTTTTTCTGCAACAAAAAATACTACATATATATATATATATATATATATATATATATATATATATATATATATATATATAAAGCGTGTGTGTGTGTGTGTATAAAGTAATGTTAGTTATTCCAATTCATAATGAACTGAAATATTTTTATTGGAGAAAAATCTGTCACTCTATAACTTTAAGTCAGTAATCACTGCTCTGATTATGAGAACTAAACACGCAACAATTAAATACTGTGGGTTATTGAACCGGTTCAAAGTACATAAAGTCTTCATGAGTCTTCAAAGTAATGTGGGTCTGACTTTACTGAAACAAAATGCCACCCCTATTTTTGGCAGTGAACATGTACCTGTATTTTAAAGTACTATGCTTGACATGCTTATTCCCCCATTGATCATCTTTCATAATTATTCCATCTTCTACATTTCTTACTTAAAGGTAGCAATATTGACCTTACATGTTTCCAAGGGTACCAAAACCTGCTTCTAGAGCAAACATTGCAGAGAAATTATAAGCCAAGCACTGCCAGAAAAAAGTATGTAACAATAAGATTCCCCAGTCACTGCACAACATCATCTGTCTCCAAGATGCCCCCTGAAGCACAGGAGCTGAACAAGCAGCCATCCTTCCCTCCCACCACATCAAATGAAAACATGTCATCAATAAAACCTACCCGACATGATCCGGCAGCACATCCTGTCCTTTCTCTCTAGCTTTGAAATCTGTCCAGAATTCAACAATTTCTCACCACCTCCACTGCCACTAATTTGGTCCAAGCAACACAGATTACTGCAATTGCCTCCTAACTGGTCTCCCACTTCTCCCTTTGAACGCTCCCACAGTCTTTTTTCAACAACACAACCTGAGCGATCAGGATAAAACATACATCAGAGCGCGCTACTCAAAACTCTCCAGTGGTTTCCCATCCCAGTCCAGTCAAACCCAAATTCTCTACAATGGTCAAAAGACACTATTAAGATCTGCCACATCTCTCTTCATTCATCTGTCTCCATAGCTTAACACTCTCATATACTATATATTCTACTTAGCCATTTGTTTATTGTCTCTCTCTTTCACAAGGATAAAAACTTTATGAGGGCAAGAGTCTTAGCCGCTTTTTCTTTACTGTTGTATCCCCAAACTTCAATAGTGCCAAGCATTTAGTAGGAGTTCAATAAATGATTGTTGAATGAATGAATGAATGAATGAATATTTCTCTAAAGGTCACAGGAAGCACAATGTTTCTGCCATTTTAATTTAAGGTTTCTGCCTCTTTCTGTAATGCCAAAATTAATGAAAACACAAGAAAGAGCTGTAAAACATTTGAAGTGAGGATCATAAATACCTTTGTAGGTGGGAAAGAAGTTAGGGTCCAGAAACAAGATTTGTTCTCTAGTCCTGAAGATTTCTACTGATAAGTAAAACTTAAAATAATCTATACTGTATTCATTGGTTAGTACAAGCACTTTTTTCCTACTCTTGTGGTCAATTATTACTCTAGAAGTTTTCAGAAAAATTTATATTTAGGTTCTTAATCTTCTTTATATCAGCCCATTCTAATATACTTTAAACTCAACATATTACTTGATAAAGGTGTTAGCTAATTCTACTGTAGCAATCATATTGCAATATATAAACGTATCCAACCAATATATTGTACACCTAAAACTTACACAGCATCATGTGTCAATTATATCTCAATAAAAAATTCAGCATATCACTGTTTGAGGGAGCAAAATGAGGGCAAAGAGTGAGAATACTACATAATGAATCTACTCTTCAGACAACAGCTTACTACTTTGAGAGGGGGATTATACTTGGTGGTATTTAATCACATGTTGTAGTACCGTCATTTTTTTAAATTATCCTAAGAAGAAAGGAGAGGCAGGAAATATACTTCTAATTTGAAGGGTCAATGATTTCCCTAAATTTCATGAAATATCAAGTTACTATATAAAGCTGAATATATTTGATACTCCTCAAATTACACTATCTGGAAAGAGTCAACTTCAAACACCAGCTGTCAGTTATCTTGTCAAGACTAAAAAAAAATACTACTTTCCTTATGTTTTTTGAAAGACTGTGGAAGAAAAAAGCACTTTTGGAGAACTACTTGAACCACTAGTCAAAAGGAAATAAAATGAAATTTCCACTAAGATCAACAGTTAAAATTTTGGTTTTAGCAAAGAAGCATCTCAACTGAGGGGACATAAAGGTGGTTAGAAGGGTATTAAAGAACCAACAGCTAGTTAACACTCTCTTAAGAACCTCTGAGGGGCCAGCCCTGTGGCCGAGTGGTTAAGTTCACGCGCTCTGCTTCAGCAGCCCAGGGTTTCACCAGTTCGAATTCTGGGCGCGGACATGGCACCGCTCATCAAACCATGCTGAGGCAGCATCCCACACGTCAGAACTAGAAGGACCCACAACTAAAAAATACAAAACTATGTACCAAGGGGCTTTGGGAGAAAAAGGAAAAAAATAAAATCTTTAAAAAAAAAAAAAAAGAACCTCTGAGGTCAGCTAGTTAACCGAAAAAACTGAGAAGCAACTAAAAGGGCTATACAGGTAACTGGAGCAGAATGGAGGGTAATATTATTAACTGAATATTTATTATGTAGCAAGCACAGTGCTAAGCACTTTATATTCATAATCTCATTTAATCTTTAAAACAAACCTGGGGAATAGGCACTGTTAGCCTCATTTTACAGAGAAAGAAACTGAGACATACATAGGTAAAGTAACAAGATGGTATGGGAAGGGTTAAATAAAACGCCAACTATCTTAACTCCACTGGTAAACTGTCTCTATGTTGCTTCTTCTATAGCTGAATACATTGCTGAATTTTCCCCATCAGGGTAACTTCTCTCACATAAGCACAAAAGTGATTCAGCTGTTAGATCCAGTTCTTAGTCTCCATCTGCATACAACTTCAGAGACCAAGTGAATGATTTGAATCACCAGTGAGTTTCATTTTGTCCCATATTCACAAACTCTAATCTGATCCATGACCTGCCCTCTAAAAAAACCAAACCAAAACAAAACAAAAACTTGCCCATAATCACAGGGAAGACTTTTACTGAACAAAAACAACTTGAAAGGTAATGCTCAAAATACTTTGGAAAGCTGTTTGGTGGCATCTACTAAACCCTAGCATATGGATGCCCTAACCCAGCAATTCCAGTCCCAGATGTGCACCACAGAAGTGGACGTACATATTTATCAAAAGAAAAGTTCAAGAATGTTCACAGCAACACTATTCATAATAGCCCTAACCTGGAAACGACCCAAATGCTCATCAACAATAAAATGGACACACGGATAAATTGGAGTATATTCACACAATGGAACACATAAACCATGCCTAGATGCAACTATATAGATGAATCTCACAAATACAATGATGAATGAAAAGGCTAGACAAAAACGAGTTCATATTGTATGATTCCACTTTACAATTATTAATTATTCCAAGATTACTCTCCGGAGGGGTGGTGACTAGAGTGGCAGTGAAAAGGAGGAGGGGTTCTGAAATGCAGATAACATTCTGCTTTTGTTCACTTGGGTGCTTGTTACATCAGTATGTGCACTTTGTGAAAAATCTTCATGTTTTACACTAAGTTTTGCACATTTTCTTTCATTATGTAATTCTTCAATAAAAAGTTCTCTAAAAAGCAATGTTTTATTGTTGGTGGGTTAATAGCATAGTATTTCCACCATAATTGTTAGTACCTTTAGCCTTTTTCCTATCTCTCCACATAGATAGAGGCAGACAACAAAAAGGAAGGCTTTGTTCTTTTTGAAAAAAATAATTTTCATTTCAATTATTGGATAAATGACAATCTACAGAGAGTTTGATTCATCTCAATATGAGAAAATGTACTTTGAAATTCTAGTTTCAAATCCTGTTGCCATCCATCTTGACTAAATGAAGGAATTAACCGAAGTCACCATATACTCAGTTTTAATAAACATTTTAAATAAAACTATTAACAACCAGGAGTTTTTGATTCATACTGCATTGCCAAAGTCTACTAAAATTCTTCCGTTTTCTGCTACTAAATTAACTTCATATTCTTAACCTCAAGATGAATGAAGAAATCCTTAACAGCATATAGCTTAGGAAAATATGAAATGATGATATGCTTTCTAGGAGTGAAGCCTCAAGCTCAATGTTCCTCTTTCTCACTTTGTAATAGGATCTTTGAACAAAATACTCTGCAGTCCAAAATAATTTTTTTGGTCAGAATGATGAACTTTGAAAAATCAACACTTTTCCATCTGAGAATTTCCTAGCCTTCCATTTGTAACTAAACATTAATTTGTAACTTTCAGGATTTGAATTGTTTTCTTAAAAAAGAGAAAATATGACAAAAACAAACACCCACAGATGATTCTATTTAAGACTATGTTACCATTTCTTCTTTTAAAATATTTTATCACATATAAAAGACTGGTTTTGATATAAATATTTTATTAACTACAAGAAGGAAAGGGGCAAAGAGAAAACACAGACAGGCAGGAAATAAAAGTTTATCTAAAAATTTCCTTTGCAAAACAATCCTCTGACAAAGATGAGTTAGTGGAAAGAATGAATATCCTGAAGCACGCTACAATATTGTTCCCAATCAAGTTTATTTTGAAAGCTGCTTTACTCTGTTAAGGGAAGTTGTCATTTATTTCCCTAGTTACCATGATGCTGTGACTACAACCTACTCCATGTTTTGGAAGCTGTGCAACTTCCTCAAACAGCTACAAAGTACAGGTTTAAGGGAAGGGAAAGTAACATCCATGATGCTTTTATTAATTTTAATGAGCATTAAGATGTTTCGAATATTGTGATTATGAACTGCAGTTGACAAGTAATGAGAAGGCTTATAAATTAACGGTTCTTTTCCCTACCATAAATGTTGCTAATTTTCTTAGCAACTGACATTAGAAATTCAAGTATCTCTAAGATGAAATTTCCTGAGAAATTGTGAATCTGGGTTCCAGAAGACCCATGGACAGTGCTCCAATGTCAGGTACAGCACCATTCAGGTAGAGACTATTCTAGAAAGGCATCATTCCAGTGTGCTAAAGGTAACAGCCCTACTCTACCAGAAGTGACCAAGAAATCCAATTTAACTGGTATAATTAAGTATACTAATTTCACTCTCATTTCTATAATGAACACTATAGAACCAATCTCGTATGAAACTAGATAATCTCTTTCAGCAAAAAAACGTGAAGCAATGATAATGAAGATTTGCAAGCTCCTACTACAAATAAAGATAAAACTGTCAAAATGCCATACCCCTACTTTCCTATTTTTATAAATACGATGAAACACTAAACTTGGCTCATTATACAATGAATGAGAACTATGAATATTTATTTATCAAAACTAACTTTTAGTATTATCTTGTTATAAGATTAAAGAACTCAAAGATATAAATTTGGTTTTTACTTTCAAAGAGTATTGCACTAAATTAGAGGAGTCAGAACTGTTCACCACACCACTTTGGACAATCAGGCAAAGTAGAGTTTTTAGTACAAATGCCTAAATTTGCTTTGTGTATACTGTGATCATAGCATTTTGACTTTGAATAAGGTTTTAGCTTGTAATTCTGCATTCTTTCAGGGTAATTTTAGATAGGCATTTTAGAAACTAATTTGTAAGTAAAGCAAATAGGAGAATTGATGTGTTATCAATCAGGTTCTCTAGCTGTTATATATTCAGAATTTGGGAACTTATTCTGTGACCCTCAGCAAGTCACACAACACTTCTTTATCAAAATATGTTACAAATGTTTAAAAATCTTACATGCTTACAAGCTGCTCTGCAACCTTCAAATATTGTACAACTGCCGACTGGAACCTTTGAAGAACAAAACTCAGCTATGCTTGCATATAAAATAGTTATTGCTGTGGTAGCCTGAGAAATAATAGCTATGCTTTATACAGCTTATACATTGTATCTTTTAAAATCTCATCTCTATAATTAAATTTCTAGTTCCTAGTGTGATGAAAATGGTTAGTCTTTTAAGAGGAAACTTTGTGTAAAAAAAGTAACACAATAATACAAAACTCTCTAGATTATATTCAGCTTATACTTTTGATTACTAGCTTTTTAATTTAAGACAGCTATATTTTTACATACATTTATATCCCCAATAGAAAAAATTATTCTCATCCAGTAACTTTCCTATTACTGCTAAAGACTATCAAACATTTTGATGGGCAGTATATGACGTATGTTTGTGTAATATTGCTTATTCTTTAAAAGAATACAGTAAATGTAGCCATCTAAGGAACTAAAAACAATGAAAGAAACAAATATAGATACTAAGGAATTTTGCAAACTAATTTTTGAAATATTCCACTGTATAAAAATATAATATATGATATGGAAGCTTTAGTTTGTCACTTCTCTATCATCTGGTAGAAGTCTCAAACATCATATACAAAGAGATAGCTCATGAATTGAGGATTTAATTACTATAAAAATTTCATTTCACTTATATTCATTCTTGGAGTATAATTGCATTACCATTAAAAATACCTGATTCTAAATTCATTTATTTAACTTTAAAGGTCATTTATATTACTAGTACTTTATTACACAGATATAGGCTTATTAGGAATGTAATTATACAAACTTAATTACTTCATTTTTCTTTGTAGGAATTATATATGCCTTAATATTTTCACTTCTCACAAATAATAAAATTACAATTAAAATAGTCTTTACTTAAAATTCAAATAGAAATTTTGGTCAATATTTATGGTTTAATGTCACAGGAAAAAAAAATAAGAAAACTGTAACCATTTTCAGTAGAAACTATCTTCTCTGCTGGTTAGGTGAGAAATGGGAGTCACTCTACCTCGCAAAGCAGTAAGTCAATGATGTGGAAGACCATGCAGAGCGGGAACTTGGCAGTAAACAGAGTGAGAAACCACTGGGATGCATACATATGGGCTTCCAGGTTCAGATCACAGAAATGGCTGTGCAGGTCCGGTAACTGCTCCTAAAAGTCAAAGTGGAAAATTGAGAGGAAGGAACACTGAAGAATCTTTATTTCCTGCCACAACTGCGATTTATGACAAGATTTCTACAATCACTCTCAATTTATTATAGCATTTGTTGAATGATATATAACTACACAGAAGTGATGACAGGAGAGAAGAATTGGGGATACAACAGAGAATCAAGGAAAATAAAGACAGACTTGTTATGGACAAATAACAAAGATCATCCCTTCCTCACTTGACTGTTCTTGTTTTGTGGGAAATGTTTGCTCTGATAGAACACCTGTAGTCTAATGAAATCACAACTCAGGGTCAAGTCACAGCACTCCCCTTCACAGTTCAATTCCTAACTAGTCAGGAAAGAAACATACCATTTCTTTGGAGACCATTTAATATCTACATCATCTGGGTTCTATGATATCACTGTAGTATATTTTGGGGGTACTTAGAAAAGCCCAAAACACAAACTTTAAAAAATCTGACACATTAAAAATAGCAAAGTACAGAAATTGTGCAAGTGTATAAAGTATGAAACTGGATGTTTTCTAAAAATGCCTTTATGCTAGCTTTATCTTTTTCCCCAAGATAAACAAGTAAATGCTTTTCAACAGTATGAAAGGCAAAGTAAAAATCATTAGCATAGCTCTTCCCATAACCGAAAGACAAAGGCAAAGATATGTAAAAAACCCCACTTTAGTTTTGTTTTCATAAACAGACCAGAAAACCAAAAAATAAAAAATTCGCTTCTTACACAAGATGCTCTTTGAAAAGCACCCAAATGTGTCCATCAGGTACTTTAAAAGGGGTGTCCAAACGGTCATCCAGTTAACAGACAAAAAATGCCCACAGAAAAGTGTGTTTGGGTTCCTTCACAGTACCACAAACTTGTTATTCATTTATCATTTATTTGACTCTCAAAGCTCTTAAGAATACTGACCTCTGAAAAAATATAAACTTTTGTAAATAAAAGGTAAATGAAAGGTAAAAAAAATCAATAATCCCAAATATTTACTTGGAAGAATTAAATCTCTAAAAGGCGCCTACTGCTTTTCATGTCCATAGTAACCAGATTCTTCTACACAGTCTTTTTCCCCTCAATGCCCATCTGTCATTGCGCTTACAGTTCATTTGACACCCTTCCTCTCCTTTATTTCTTCTTCACATTTAAGGTCTTCTGCCCTCCTATATTCCCTTCTCCCAATAAAGCTATCCCTAACCTCACTGCAAACTGTCCATCTTCCACTCCCCTGTTCTAGTCTTTCAGTTTCCTATTGGTTTCACTTCCCTCTTTTAGAAACCTATCTAAAGATATCTCCTGACAGATCACATCAATGAGCTCCCACCAGTATCTTCTGTCACTTCCTACTAACCGTCCTCCCCAATCACTTTAGTTTTCCCCATTATGGAATCAATCCATTTATGCATTTCCTTCACATTTCTCTTGGATTCCCAATAGTTCATATTGGGAGAAAGCCACATACAGATGCTGCATAGACCCATTATAAATTTAAGATTTCCAACCTCAGGTGGAATTTCAAAGCTCCTCAGTAATTCCTTTTATCAGCATTGGTCAATAATTTTGCCCTTACTCAAAATTCTTTTTATTATGTACGTTTGACATATATACATAAAAGAATGTTTCTCATATATATAAATTTACACATTTATATATTATGAAATTTTTACATTGTGAAAAAGTTACAACATTGTTAGAGATCAGGAAATTATATGGGGGAAATTTTTATGTCTCTACATTACAATATTTTAGGTGTTTCTTCTTCTCTTATCAATATCTTCTTGTCTCTTCAACGCGTTCTCTACATGTGGACCTAAATATGGTACTGGTGCTAATTAATGTAGAGAAAGCTCTTAAGTATTTCCATTTTTATTCTGTAAATATCTTCACTTCTTTATAAATAATACTAGGCAATCTCTTCATTGACAACTTACTATGTTCGCACTTCAAAGTACTAAAGTTGAATATTTAAAATGGAAGACTATTCTAAAAATGGCCAATGATTGAATAAATATTTTATGATATTAAGCCCACTGTATTCATTGGTCAGAAACCAAATCCATCTACATTTTCTGTAGAATTTCATTAAACTTTCATAAATCATTATTGTTCATCAATTTTATGAAGACTTTTTCTATAACAACAAACTCGAGTGATAAAATTTCCTAATTTTTACTTACCTGCATTAGTCTCTCCAACTGATAGAATTTGCAATGAAGATCTTCAAAGTTGTTTTTGTAGAGATCTCGTAAACCATAGTCATACATGATTTTCACCAAAACACAGAATGCTTGTTCTTCTGGCATCTACAGGAGAACATATACATATAGAACATGACTGAGTGGCATTTGGCCAGAATGTCCAAAAAGTTCCTTCATGTTATGAGTCCTCTGCATTAATGGTTAAAGGCCTCTAGTGAATGAAGTTATTCAGAGCCAGCCTTCTTCAGAGACACAGGTAAAATCTGGGTTCAAAGCTTCCAGCTTCCTCCCTGGAGGTGAGTTTCTCTCTCGTGAATTTTAATCATCCTGTCATTCACTTATTAAGCCATCTTAAAAATAGGTAGTAAAGTCACGTGATTCAAAAATCAAAACAATTTTCCTCAAAAAGTAAAAGTATATAAAGGTAAAAGTCTCACCCCTCTCTATCCCCCTGTACACTAATCCCTGCACCTGCCTCCCCCCACCTCTTTGGCATAACCTCATGACTACTCCTAATAATTTCTCACGTATCCTGCCAGCGTTTATGCAAATAAAAAGTTACATTTATTTTATTTTTTCCCTTTCCTACATAAAAGATAGCATTCTATATACACTGTGATGCATCTTGTTTTTATCCCCGCAATAATATTCCCAAAAGAGGGATTCCTGGGTCAAAGGATTAATGCATTTTTAATCTTGATAGATTGTGCAATACTGTCCTCCCAGGGTCTTCTTGATGTTGCTATTTTTCTTTCTATAAAAAAGTTTCAGGAAAGAATTTATGAGCTCTGTCATTATGATTTAAATAACTAATAAAATCTAATATACCTTATACCCTCCCAGAGGTATTTTTATCTGAACAGAGAATGAAGTCTGAAATCAAAGAACAAATCTCTAAATTGTGGTATCAACAAGCTGAAAGAACTTAGAGAGGGATCTATCCAATATTCTAGAAATTACACCAAGCAAACAGAATAAAGAGTTGTTCTCACTCAATCCTAGGATGTAACTATTATGTGAACATCCACTTTAAATGTCACTTCTTTGAAAGTCTGACCTTGGCTGATGACTGTATTTGACTCCTTTGTTAGACTAACTTCCTGCCCGAATAACTGAATTAAGCAGAGATGTATTCACCCACTTAGAAATGTAACTGTTTATTTAAGTTCCTATACAAATTGGCCACTTACATTTTTTACCTATAAACAATGAAATACGTAAATTAGTTAAATAAAATCACCAAAAGTTAAATAAGTACATTTAGCTGTTGTCATTTTGATTCTCTAAATATTTGCTTATTTCTTTTTTATCTATAAGTTGTCTGGGGCTTGGGCTTTGACCCCAGCTGTTCAAGTCAGCAAACATTTTTCAGCTTATATTTAGGTAGTTAGAATATAAGTACACTGTATTCTTTACTCTTTTAGCAGTTCTGTCATTGAAGCCTCAAGGGACACTAACTTGCACATACATGGTCTACAATACTTCTCTTACCACCCAGTTCTCAGTCTCTTCATCTTCCTCTCAGATCTCTACTAAAATGGCTATACAAAAAAGCCACATGCAAGATAACTGTAGTCAGCCCTGGAGAAACTAACTCATTTGAATTCTCCCTCTTTCTAAGTGAATGATGATTAGTTGAGTATTTTAAAATCTGATATCTTATAAAGGGGAAAAACTTTGATTTCTCTGAAAGTGGTAAAACCATTAAAGCAAATAAAAGGTTTAAATGCCTATCAGCATTCATACATGCAGTCACTGAACATGTGAGATGCATGCACTGTGCTGGCTGGGACAGAGGTACAGGTATAATGCCTTCCCAAGGGACAAGTGAACAGGCAACTCTGCTTGAGTTTCACATGGACACAGAAGGCCTAGGATAGGGGAGGCTGGGTGTGTGGACCAAGAGTGAGATCACTACAGCTAGACTGCAAGTAGAGAAATGACTGGATATGGGCCAGATCAGGACAGATTATTCAGGAAAATTACAAATGGACATAAATTTCTGCTTTGCTTTTAGGTATGGAACTTAAATTCTCTCTTTTTCCCATTCCTCTCTCCCCCTCTTTCCCCGCCCCTTGTCTGTCTCTCTCTCATACATATATAAACAATATATTATTTAATAAACGTTCTTCAAAAACAAAAGCATTTGGCAGTTTGAACTTGATCCTTAAAAACTAAAAGTGGCAATTCCAGCCTGTAACCTTTTTTTTTTTTTTAATATACCTACATTTTGGGGAGGGAGGTAGTCTTAGAGTTACTATCCTCTATGTCAAGCTTCAGCAATACAGCCAAGTTTTTGATTTTCAGTTAGTTAATGCGCCACATGAAAAAAATGGACTAAACCTATAACATACCAATCCAGCTGGGGTAGAATCAATATTGACTATCAAGACTAAGGTCAGATGTAATAAGCTCTCATGGGATCTCAGATACTATCTCATCATAAAACTGACCAAAAAGCGAACTCCTGTGAAGACAGAAAAAGGTTGCTAACAAAACAAGTGAGAAAGTAATGGGAAATATGTATAATCCTTTGGAAGGTGGAAATGCAACCTTCTCTTTCTAGTTTAAAGACTATAAGGCATCTAGTTAGCATGTCTAATTAAGCTTCCGTTGGTATTTCTCTTTCTTCAATTAATGCATTCACTCTCAGTAGCAGCAACCAGGATAGGCACACAAAATTTAACAAATATGTCAAAGGTTTAGAAAATGAAAACAAAAATCTAAAAATGTATAAGATACGGCTAAACAACATATACTTATATTTACACTGCAGAGGAAAAAGGAAGTTCACATAGTGACTTATAATGGCATTTTGCTTTTGAGGGCTAAGACAATGCCTGTTTAAGGAAGATATTATACCTCAGTTAAGTGTCAATAATAATAAGTGAAGTCTTACCCTAGTGGTGGTATTATAAAACATAAAAGATATGAAAAAACATATTTTGCAAAATTGTAAACAAGAGTCACTTTCTGGTGGCCACTAATGACTTCAATGATGGCAGAAAAATTTACTGACAATAATAAATTATTAGCTTTGTCAATGCAAATAAATATAATAATAATAATTCCAATAACAAGTGGGATAATAGAAGCCTTGCTGTAGCATTAGCAGCATTTGGCCTTTACCATAACACATGAAATACTAGAAAATAAACAGACTGAAGTTGAGAAGTGACGTGCAGACAGAATCTGTATTTCCATCATACAGATAGAACAGACATAAACAGACTCAAGAGCATAAATAACAGTAAAATGTGGCAAAATAATAGTGATTAATTTTCAGTATTTACTACTTTTTGTTTTTAATATAGATTATTTACTTGTAAGTTTATATCATTTTTTTTCCAGCTTTATTGAGACATAACTGACACACAACATTGTGCAAGTTTAAGGTGTACAAAGTGATGATTTGATATATACTGCAAAATGATTACCCACAATAGGTTAGTTAACAGATCCATCACCTCACACAGTTACAAGTTTTGTTTCTTTGTGGTGAAAACTTTTAAGATCTACTCCTTGGCAGTTTTCAAATATACAATACAGTATTGTTAACTATAGTGACCATGCCATACACCACATCCCCAGAACTTATTAATCTTATAACTAGAAGTTTGTGCCTTTTCACCGTACTCATCCATTTCCCCAACCTCCTACCCCTGGCAATCACCAATCTACTCTGTTTTTATGACTTTAGATTTTTTAAATTCTACATATAAGTGAAATCATACAGTATTTGTCTTTCTCTGTCTGACTTACATCACTTAGCATATTTCGCATAAAGCATACCACTGTTTCACTTAGCCCTCAAGGTTCATCCATGTTGTCACAAATTTCCTTTTTTATGGCTGAATAATATTCCATTGCATGTATATACCACATTTTCTCTATCCATTCATCCCTTGATAGACAACTAGGTTGTTTCCACGTCTTGGCTATTGTAAATAATGTTGCAACAAACATGGGGGTGCACAGATGTTTTTGAGTTAGTGTCTTCATTTCCTCAGGATAAATACCCAGAAGTGAAATTGCTGGATCATATGGTAGTTCCATTTTTTGAGGAACCTCCATACTGTTTTCCATAGTGGCTGCACCAATTTGTATTCCCACCAACAGTGCATAAGGCTTCCCTCTTCACCATAATCTCATCAACACTTATCTCTTGTATTTTTTGATAACAGACATTCTAACAGTTGTGAGGTGATATCTCATTGTGGTTTTGATTTGTATTTCCCTGATAATTAGTGATGTTGAGCATCTTTTCATGTACCTGTTGGCCATCTGTATGTCTGGAGGAAAAGTTTTCAATCTTTCACCATTGAGTATGAGGTTAGCCATTGGCTTGTCATACATGGCCTTTATTATGCTGAGGTGCATTCCTTCTATACCCAATTTGTTTAGAATTTTTATCACGAATGGATGTTGAATTTTGTCCAATACTTTTCTGCATCTATTGAGATGATCACATAATTTTTATCTTTTATTCTATTAATGTAATGTGTCACATTTATGATTTGCATATATTCAACCATCCTGGCATCCCAGGGATCAATCACCCTTGATCATTGTCTACGATCCTTTTAATGTACTGTTCAATTCAGTTTGCTATTATTTTATGGAGCATATTTGCTCTATATTCATCAAGGGTTTGGCTTGTGGTTTTCTTTTCTTGTAATGTCCTCATCTTGTTTTGGTATCAGGGTAATGCTTGCCTTGTAAAATGAGTTTGGGAGTTCTCCCTCCTCTTCAATTTTTTGGAAGAGTTTGAGAAGGATTGGTATTGACTCACCGTGAAAAATTTGGTAGAATGCACCAGTGAAACCATCTGGTCCTGGGCTTTTATTTGTTGTGGGGGTGGGGGGAGCTGATTACTAATTCAATCTTCTTACTTGTTATTAGTCTATTCAGATTTTCTATTTCTTCAGTCTTGTATGTTTCCAGGAATTTATTCATTTCTTCTAGGTTGTCCAATTTGTTGGTGTATAATTGTTCATAGTAGTCTCTTACGATCCTTCATATTTCAGTGGTATCAGTTGTAATGTCTTCTCTCTAATTTATAATTCTGATTTCTCTCCCTTTTTCCTTAGTCTAGCTAAAGGTATGTAATTTTGTTCATCTTTTCAAAGAACCAACTCTTACTTTTGTTAATCTTTTCTATTGTTTTTCTATTCTCTATTTCATTTATTTCTCTTCTAGTGTTTATTATTTCCTTCATTCTGCTAACTTTTGGGCTTAGTTTTTTCTACTTTTTCTTCTTCCTTGAGGTGTAAAGTTAGGCTGTTTGAGGGGTTTCTCTTTTCCTGATGTACGCATTTATAACTATAAACTTCCCTCTTAGAACTACTTTTGCTGTATCCTTTAAGTTTTCGTATGTCATGTTTCCATTTTCATTTGTCTCAAGATATTTTTTTATTTCCCTTACAATTTCTTCTTTCATCCATTGTATTTTCAGGAGTGTGTTGTTTAATTTCTAAATATTTTTGAATTTTCCAGCTTTCCTCCTGTTAGTGATTTCTAGTTTCATATCATTGTGGTTGTAAAAGATACTTGATAAATTTCTATCTTCTTGAATTTGCTGAGACTTTTTTGTGGCCTGATATATGGTCTATCCTAGAAAATGTTCCTTGTGCTCTTGAGAAGAATGTGTATCCTGGTGCTATTGAATAGAATGTTCTGTATATGTCTGTTAGGTCCATTTGGTCTATAGTGCTGTTCACATCTGCTGTTTCTTTGTTGATTCTCTGCCTGGATGATCTATCCATTGTTGACAGTGGGGTATTAAAGTCCCCAAATATTACTGTATTGCTGTTTATTTCTCCTTTTAGTTCTCTTTGTATTTGCTTTACATATTTAAGTGCTCTGATGTTGGGTGCATACATATTTATAATTGTTGTCTTCTTGATGATTTGACCCTTTTATCATTATATGACTTTCTTTGACTCCTCTGACCATTTTTAGCTTAACTTTTAACTTAAAGTCTATTTTTTCTGATATAAGTATAGCTACCTCTACTTTCTTTGGGTTACCATTTGCTTGAATTGTCTTTTTCTATCCCTTCATTCTTAATCTGTTTGTGTCCTTAAAGCTAACATAAGTCTGTTTAGGCAGATATTATTTGATCTTGTTTTTTTCCAGTCAGCCATGCTATGTCTTTTGATTGGAGAATTGATCCATTTACGTTTAAAGTAACTAACTTAACCACTCGGCTACGGAGTCGGCCCCCACTTTAGCATTTCTGAAGGGCAAGTATAGTGATAATGAACTCCCTCAGCTTTTGTTTGTTTGGGAAAGTCTTTATCTCTACTTCAATTTTTTTTTATTGAATATACTTGACATATAACATTATGGTGTACAAAGTGTTACTTTGACATATTTATTCATTGTAATATGATTGCCTTTGCAGCTATTTTATCAGATTACATAATTATAGTAAAATATTGTTGTCTATATTCATTATACTGTGCATTAGATCAGTATGGCTTATTTACTACTTTTTTGTACCCTTAAACAATGCCAATCTTATCTCCCCACCCCCTATCGCTTGGTATTCACCATTTTATGCTTTGCTTTTTACAAGTTCAAATTTTTTTTCTTCTTAGATCCCACATATAAGTGATATCATACAGTACTTGTCTTTCTCTGTCTGACTTATCTCACTTAGCATAATGTGCTCAGAGTCCATCCATGTTGTTGCAAATGACAGGATATACTCCTTTTTCATGGCTGAATAATATTCCATTATGTATTATACCACATCTTTTCTATCCATTCATCTGTTGATGGGCATTTAGCTTGTTTCCATATCTTCACTAGTATGAATAATGCTGCAATAAACGTGGGAGTGCATATATATCTTTGAAGCACTGTTTTCATTTCCTTTGGGTACAAAGGGTACAAACTGCTGGATTGTAGAGTTAATTTTTTGAGGAAACTGTATTGTTTTCCATAGTGGTTGGACCAATTTACAATCCCATAAACAGTGCAGGAGGGTTCTCTTTTCATCACATGCTCACCAGCCCCTGTTGTCTCCTGTCTTCTTGATGACAGTCATTCTAATGGGTATGAAGTGATATCTCATTGTGGTTTTGATTTGCATTTTCCTGATAATTTGTGACGTCAAGCATCTTTTCATGCGCCTGTTGGCCATTTTGATGTCCTCTTTGAAAAAAGTCTTCTTAGTTCTGCACTTTTTTAGGATTGGCACCTGAGCTAACCACTGTTGCCAATCTTCTTTTTTTTTTTCTGCTTTTTCCCCAAATCCCCCCAGTACATAGTTGTATATTTTAGTTGTAGGTCCTTCTAGCTGTGGCATGTGGGGCGCCGCCTCAGTATGGCCTAATGAGTGATGTCATGACCACGCCTAGGATCCGAACTGGCGAAACCCTGGGCTGCCAAAGCAGAGTGTGCAAACTTAACCACTCAGTCACAGGGCCAGCCCCAGTTCTGCACATGTTTAAATCAGATTTTTTTTCTGCTTTATCTCCCCAAATCCCCCCTGGTACATAGTTGTATATCTTAGTTGCAGGTCCTTCTAGTTGTGGCATATGGGACACTGCCTCAACGTGGCCTGACGAGCAGTGCCATGTCCACGCCCAGGATCCAAACCCTGGGCTGCCGCAGCAGAGCACACGAACCAAACCACTCGGCCATGGGGCTGGCCCCTTAAATCAGATTTTTTTGTTATTAAGTTATATGAGTTCTTTATATATTTTGGATATTAACTTCTTATCTGATGTATGGTTTGCAAGAATTTTCTCCTTTTGGGTAGGTTGTCTTTTCATTTTGTTGATTGTTTCTTTTGCTACGTAGACACTTTTTAGTTTTATGTAGTCCCATTTGTTAATTTTTGCTTTCATTGTTTGTGCATTTGGCATCATGTCCCAAAAACCATTGCCAAGACCAATATCAAGGAGCTGCTTCCTTGTCTTTTCTTTTAGGAGTTTATAGTATCTGGCCTTACGTTTAAACCTTTGATCCATGTTGAGTTAATTCTTTTGAGTCGCGTGAGATAGCAGTCTGATTTCGTTGTTCTGCATGTTTCTCCAGTTTCCCTAGCACCATTTGTTGAAGAGACTATCCTTTCCCCATTGGTTCTTCTTGGCTCCTTTGCTGAATATTAGTTGACCATATCTACTGAGATTTAATTCTGGGCTCTCTATTCTGTTCCATTCGTCTAAGTGTCTGCTTTTGTGCCAGTATCATACTGTTTTAATTAGTATGTAGTATGGTGTGAAATCAGAAAGTATGTTACCTCTGGTTTTGTTCTTTTTTCTCAGGATTGGTTTGGCTACTCAGGGTCTTTTGTGGTTCCACACAAATTTTAGTATTGCTTCTTCTATTTCTGTGAAGTTTGCTTTTGGCATTTTTATGGGGTTGCAGTAAATTTTGTAGATAGCTTTGGGTAATATGGACATTTTAACAATATTAATTCTTCTGATCCATGAACACAGGATGTCTTTCCATTTGTTTGTGTCTTCTTCAACTTTTTTCAGCAAAGACATAGTTTTCATTGTAAAATTGTTTTACCTCCTTGGTTAATTTATTCCTAAGTATTTCCCTGGTTTTAATGCTATTATGAATGAGATAGTTTTGTTTATTTCTTTTTCAGATGTTTCATCATTTGTCTAAAAGAAAACAACCAACTTCTGTATGTTGATTTTCTATCCTGCAACTTTACTGAAATTATTGATTAGTTCCAACAATTTTTTGGTTGACTCTTTGGAATTTTCTATGTATAAAATCATATCATCAACAAATAGTGACAGTTTTACTTCTTTCTTTCCAGTTTGGATGCATTTTATTTCTTTGTCTTGCCTAACTGCTCTAGCTAAGACTGCCAGCACTATATTGAATAGGAGTGGTGAGAGTGGGCATCCTTGTCTTGTTCCTGATCTTAGAGGAAAAGCTTTCAATTTTTCTTTTTTGAGTATAATGTTACCTGTGGGTTTGTCATGTATGGCCTTTATTATGTGGAGGTATATTCCACCTATACCCAATCTATGAATGGTTTTTATCTTGAAAGGATATTTTATTTTGTGAAATGCTTTTTCTGAATCTACTGAAAGGATCACGTAATTTTTACCTTTCATTTTACTAATGTGATGTATTATGTTTACTGACTTCTGTATGTTGAACCATCCTTGCGTCCCTGCAATAAAACCCACTTGGGCATAATGTATAATCCTTTTAATGTGTTCTCTTGAATTTGGTTTGCCAATATTTTGTTGAGACTTTTTGTATCCAATATTCATCAGGGACAGTGGTCTTTAGTTTTCTTTTCTTGTGGTTTCGTTATTGGTTTTGCTATCAAGGTAGTGCTGGCCTTGTGGAATGAGTTTAGAAGTGTTGTCACTTCCGTGATATTTTGCAAGAGTTTGAGGAGGAGTGGCATTAATTCTTCTTTAAATATTTGGTAGGATTCACCAGTGGAGCTGTGTGCTCCTGAAGTTTTCTGTGTTGGGAGGTCTTTGATTACTGATTCAATCTCTTTATCTGTTATTAGCCTGTTCAGATTTTGGATTACTTCCTCACTCAGTCTTGATAGGCTGTGTGTTTCTAGAACTGTATCTGTTTTTACTACAGTCTGCAATTTGTTAAAATATAATTGTTCACAGTAGTGTCTTATGATCCTGTGAATTTCTGTAGTATCAGTTGTAATGTCTCCTCTTTCATTTCTAATTTTCTTTATTGAGGTCTTCTCTCTTTTTTTTCTGAGTTGGTCTAGCTAAGGGTTTGTCAATTTTATGTATTTGAAGAACCAGATCTTACTTTTGTTAATCCTTTATACTGTTTTTCTTGTCTGTATTTCATTTCTCTCCATTCTGATCTTTATTATTTCCTTCCTTCTGCTAAGTATGGGCCTAATTTATCCTTCTTTTTCTAGTTCTTAGAGGTGTAAAGTTAGGTTGTTTATTTGAGATCTTTTTAATTACTTAGTATAGGCATCTTTTTGCTATAAAGTGTCCTCTTAGACCTGCTTTTGCTGCATCCTACAAGATTTAATATGTTGTATTTTTATTTTCATTTGTTTCAAGATAGCTTTTTATTTCCCTTTTGATTTCCTCTTTGACCTATTAGTTGTTAAGAAGTGAGTAGTTTAGATACCACATATTTGTAGATCTTCTCACTTTCCTCTTGTTGATTTCTAGTTTCACACCATTGTGGTCAGAAAAGATAACTTAAACAATTTCAGTCTTCTTAAATATGCTAAGATTTCTCTTGTGTCCTATCATATGATCTACCCTGGTGAGTGTTCCATGTGCACTTGAAAATAACGCATATGCTGCTGCTGTTGGATGAAATGTTCTGCGTATGTCCATTAAGTCCATTTGTTCTCAGGTATGATTCCATTCAATGTCTCCTTGTTGTTTTTCTCTCTGGATGATCTATCCATTGCTGATAGTGGGGTACTGAAGTTTCCTACTATTCTTGTATTGTTGTCTATTTCTCCCTTAAGATCTGTTAGTATTTGCTTAACATATTTCAGTGCTCAGGTGTTGGGAGTGCACATACATATAGGATTGTTATGTTTTCCTGATGTATTGATCCCTTAATCATTACATAATGACTTTCTTTGCCTCTGGTTACCGTTTTTGTCCTGAAGTCTATTTTGTCTGACCTAAGTAGGGTTATACCCCCTTCTTTTGGTAACTATTTGCTTGGAATATCATGTCCCACCCCTTCACTTTGAACCTATGTGTGTCTTTAGAGCTGAAATGAGTCTCTTGAAAGCTGCATATAGTTGGGTCTTGTTTTTTAATCCATCCAGCTACTCTGTGTCTTTTGATTGGTGAGTTTAATCCATTTACACTTAGGGTGATTACTGATATATAAGACCTCTCTATTGCCATTTTATCTCTTGTTTTCTGGTTGTTTTAAATCTCCATTGTTTCTTTTTCCTTGTGTTTCTGTCTACCATTTTAAGTTGGTGGTTTTCCATGGTGATTTGCTCAGCTTCCTCTTTTTTTGTTTTGTGTCTCTGCTCTAGATTTTAGTTTTGTGGTTACCATGAGGTTTGCATAAAATGTCTCATAGATAAAAGAGCCCTTTTTTTGCTGAGAGTTACTTATCTTCATTTGCCTATACAGGTTCCATCCTTTTACTCCTCCTCTTTTATAGTTTTGCTATCACAAATTCTCTCTTTTTATGCTGTGAATTTATTAGCAAATTGTAGTAGCTATAGTCATTTTTAATGCTTTTTTCCCTTTAATCTTTTTGCTATAATTGTTTAATACTCTATTTTAAAATAGTGTTACAGTTTTCTAATTCTGTCTATCTCTTTACTCATAACTTTGTGTACTTCTGTCTTTTCATTTTAGCTAGAAGAGCTCCTTTCAACATTTCTTGTAAGGTGGTCTAGTGAAGATGAACTCCCTCAGCTTTTGTTTGTCTTGGAAGCCTTTATTTCTCTTTCATATCTGAAGGAGAACTTTGCTGGATAGAGTATTCTTGGCTGGCAATTTTTATCTTTCAATACTTTGAACATGTCATTCCACTCTCTTCTGGCCTATAGAGTTTCTGCTGAGAAATCTGCTGATAGTCTTATGGGGGTTCCTTTGTAGGTTCCTTTCTTTTTTTCCCTGGCTACGTTTATGACTCTTTATCACTGACTTCAACAGCTTCATTATAATTTGTCTTGGAGAAGGCCTGTTTGCATGAAGATAATAAGGTGATCTATTAGCTTCACGGAGTTGTATGTCCAGTTCTTTCCCAAGGTTTAGGAAGTTCTTAGTTATTATTTCTTTATATAAACTCTCTGTCCCCTTCTCCCTCTCTTCTTTTTCTGGTATATCCATTATTCTTATGTTGGCTCTTCTAATGGAGTCTAATAGCTCGTGTAGGGTTCTTCACTTTTAAAAAATCGTAGTTCTCTTTCCTCTTCCACTTGAATCATTTCTAGATTCTAATCTTCCAGATGACTTGTTCTCTATTCCATCTGATCTGCTATTTCCAATGCTTTCTAATGCATTCTTCATCTCATTTATTAAGTTCTTCCACTCCAGAATTTGGGTCTTTTTTAGAATGGTAAAGTATTCCTCTGTTCATTAATTTTATTCTTGAGTTCATTTAATTACCTTTCTGGTTTTCTTGTAGGTCAATGAATTCCTTTCTTTCTTTTTTTTTTAAAGATTTTATTTTTTCCTTTTTCTCCCAAAGGCCCCTGGTACATAGTTGTGTATTTTCAGTTGTGGGTCCTTCTAGTCGTGGCATGTGGGATGCTGCCTCAGCGTGGCCTGATGAGCGGTACCATGTCTGTGCCCAGGATTTGAACTGGCAAAACCCTGGGCTGCTGAAGCAGAGTGTGCGAACTTAACCACTTGGCCATGGGACTGGCCCCAAAGAATTTCTTCATAACAGCTTTTCTCAATTCTCTATCAGATCACAATATTCTGTGTCTTTGAGTTTGGTTGCTAGAGAATTGTCATTTTCTTTTTATGATACTGTATCACAGTAATTTTTCACAGTATTTGATGAGATGTGCTTCTGCTGCTGCATTTGAAGTAATGAACACCTTTCTTATTTAGGTAAAGCTTTGTTTACTTTGATTCTAACAGTTCAACAGACTGGCAATTAGAGGTCTTTCTTTGGTGTTCCAGCAGGTGGTGCTACAGCACATTTTTGCTTTCTGTTACCAGAGGTGCCTCATCACTCTATTTGGGAACACGTGCTTAAAAGAAGGGGCTGGCAACAGAATGGGGGAGGTGTGTGCTTGGCCTTTGGGGCTTTGGATGTGCCCATGGCCCAATAAGCAGATCCTCAAGTAAGAGAGTCTCGGAAGTCTTGGGTGGTCCTCTTGCTGAATTCCTGGGACAGACAGCAGAAAACATGTTCCTTCAAGTCTCTTTGTCTGCCTCCTTCCCTTTCCTTTCCCTCCCTTCAGTCATAGATATCTCTTCTCTGAAGTCCAGGAGCTGCTGAGGAGCAATGGGACCCTCCAGTTGCAGCCTGTGGAGCCAGATAGACTTTCACTCACCACTTTCACCTTCCATCCCCCTGCCAGAGGGGTTGCCAGTGCCACCACCACTGCTGGGGTTTATCTCTACTTCATTTGTGAAGGACAGCTTTGCCAGGTTTAGTTTTTTGGGTTTTTTTAGAGATTGGCACCTGAGCTAACAACTGTTGCCAATCTTCTTTTTTTTCCTCCTTTTTATTTTTTTCCCAAATCCCCCTAGTACATAGTTGTAGATTTTAGTTGTGGGTCTTTCTAGTTTTGGCATGTGGGAAGCTGCCCCAATGTGGCCTACTGAATGGTGCCATGTCTGCACCCAGGATCCAAACCCTGGGCTGCCAAAGCAGAGCATGCGAACTTAACCACTTGGCCATGGGGCTGGCCCTTTTTTTCTTTCTTTTAATATTTTGAATATATCATCTCACTCTCTCCTGGCCTACAATGTTTCTGTTGAGAAACTAAATAGTTTTCTGAGGGCTCCCTTATATGTGATGAGTAGCTTTTCTCTTGCTATTGTCAAAATTGTTTGTTTTTGATTTTTGACAATTTAATTATAATATGCCCCATCTAAAAGTTTAATCCTTTTTGGATTCTAACCATTTGGGGTCTTTTAGCCCTCATGAATCTGGAAGTGCATTTCTTTCCTCAAGTTTGGGAAGTTTTCGGCCATTACTGCTTTGTCCCTTCCTCTTTCTTTTTTCCTTCTGGGATTCCCATAATGTGTGTATTGTTTCATTTGCTGATGTCCCATAAGTCCTATAGGCTTTCTTCACTCTTTTCCATTCTTTTTTTTTTTTTTCTACTTCTCTGACTTGATAATTTCAAATGACCTACCTTCTAGTTCATTGATTCTTTCTTATGTTTGATCACCTCTGTTGCAGCTCTCCATTGAAGTCTCCAGTTGTGTCATTGTATTCTTCAGCTCCAGGATTTCTGGGTTGGTTTGGGGTTTTTTTTTGCTGTTTCTATTGTTCTGTCAAACATCTTATTTTGTTTATCATTTTCCTAATTTTGTTCAGTTGTCTGTGTGTTCTTGTAGTTCACTGTTTCCTTTGGTGGCGTCATATTTACCTGATTTCTTCATGATCCTTGATTCTTTGCATTGCTATCTGCACATTTGAGTAAGCGGTCTCCTTGTACAGACATTACAGATTTGCTTTGGCAAGAAAAGACTTTTACCAGTCAGCTCAGCTTGGGGTACTGGGTGGGTCAGCTGATAGCAACCATGGGGAGGCAGAGCTTTGTATCAAAGTCTCTAGTTGGGTGAGGCCATTGCTTGTGCTCTAAGGTAGAGAGAAAGGGTGCCACTAGCTGGGCTACATGGTTGACTGGGTCTGCTGGCTGGGCTCCACATACAAGCAGGGCCTCTGGGTGGGCTCAATGATTGTATGAGGCACTGGCTGTGCTCCATGGTCAGGTGGGGCCACTAGCTGTGCTCTGCCATCACCTAGGGACAGGAAAGGTCACAGGTTATGATCCCTGACAGGGTGGTACCACTACTTGGACCCACTGTTAGGCAGGATTATGGGCTGGGCTCTGCAATAGCTCCTGGTCAGGTGGGGTCTAAGGTTGTGCTCCCTGGCCAGATGGTGCTGCTGGCTGGGCTGTATTCAGGCAGGTCCAGAGGCTGTGTCCTAAAGTTGGGGGGTAAAGGAGGGCCACAGGCTTGGCTTCACAATCAGGTAGGCTGTGGGCTGTGCTTCATCGTTGGTTAAGGTAACTAGTCAGGATCTCTGGTCAGGAGGGGCCTCTAGCTGTACCCTGAAGTTGGGTGGGACTAGAGACTGTGCTCTACAGTCAGGTGGGATCACTGTTCAGGCTCCTGATTAGGTGAGGCAATAGGCTGTGTTCAGCCTTTGGGCAGGTCTGTAGGCTGGCCTTGTGGCTGAGCAGGGCTGTAGTTTGGCCTCCACTGGTCAGCAGGACTGGAGGCTGGGCTCTGACACTGCCCAGGGTCACTGTTCAGGCTACAGGGTTTTGCAGGGCCATGGGCTATGCTCAATAGTTGGGCACAGCTGCTGGCTTGGCCCCGTGCCTGAGCTGGGCTGTAATGTGGTGTCCATGGCTGCTCAGGTTCTTTGACCAGGCTTCCTGGCAAGTCAAGACTGGAGCCTAAGCTTGGCAATTGGGTGGGGCTGTGAATTTGCTTCCCTTCCTGGTCAGGGCAGTAAAACAGGCTCCAAGGCCAGTATGGTCTATTGACTGGACATTCAATTCAGGCAGAATTGCTAACCAAGTTCCCTGGCCAGATGAGGTCACTGGCTTGGCTCTGCAGATGAGAAAAGCCACTGGCTTGGACCTCTGACTGGGTATCACTGCAAGCGGGAATGTAGCCCACCAAGACTTGAGCATTGGTTGCTGTAAGTCCCACTCCTCCTTCTCTGTCTCTATCTGATCCCCAGTGGTCAAGCCCCACAGATTTCCCTAGTAATCTCTGTGAGACAAGACCCAAGGTGGCCTACAGGGAGGTGTCTTTCAATGCTAGGAGAGCTGAATGTCTACGGTGGGCTCTCTCCCCACTGGAGAAACCTCAGGCACAGGAAGATCCTCTTGGTACAGTGCTGTGCCAACCTGGGGGAGGGGCAATGTGGTCAGAGTGTAGTGGCTCCTCTTACCCTTCTACTGCAATCCTTCTTAGTCTCTGTGGTCCAGGAGGAGCACTTTAGCCTCACCTCCAGGTTCTGAGATTTTCATAATGGTGTGTTGTCTACAGACAGTTGCTAGCTGGTCTTCTTGTGAGTGGAACTGAAGTTGAGAATAACCTATGTCGCCATCCTGATGACCCACAATGTCCATTTAATTTTTTAATTAACAAGCAGTTCACAAAATTCCTGAAAATTTAACAACTGGCTCTCATGAGCTGGTATGATCTGACTCTAGCAGAGTACTGATATAAAACATGATAACGAATCAGGAGTGTGGTGGAGGATGTATTACAGAAAAAAATGAATTATAAATATGTCGGTTTAGTAAGGACCTATCACTTTTCTTTTGTATGAAAGGATAATCTAAAGACTCTATATTCAATCATTGCCCTTGAAAGGGAGCCCAGAAATAGATGACATATATAGAAAAGATGCTGCAGCAGAAAGAACATGATTTGGAATTAATCTAATAGATGTGAATTCTCAGATAAGCTTTTAGTTACTAGCTGGTTGACCTTGAGCAAGTAATTTCTCAAAGTCTGAGTTATTTATTTCTAAAAAATCATAAATAATAATACTTATGTCACAGGGATGTTGTAAGGATTAAATGAGACATACGTGAGAGACAACATATGCACATTGTAGCTGACCAGAAATGTAAATTTCCATTTTCTCTCCCTCCTTGAACACAGAGACTATGTCTTCTTTATCAACAACTACTAGTGCTTTATATGCAGATACTTGAAAGAATAAAAAGAATAAATAAGTGCATGGGTAAAAATTTTATTTAATCAAAAACTACAAAAACAAATTTCCACTGTAAGGCCTTTCTTCTGTTAAAATGATTTACAGGAATATATGTTCTTAAAAAGAAAGTAGCAAAGATGTGCTACTTTTCATGTAAATGAGAGCACTTGTGTATCACTGGGAAGAATGTCTCCCTCCTGTACTCCACCCTTTTTATAACTTAAATAGTGACAGGCTACACTGTCCAAGCTCCCCTTGGCGTTAAGGCACACAAGGTCAGGGTGGACGGCTGGGTTGGGGTATACTATGTAGCACAGCTCTGCCTTTGAAATTTTACAGATCTTTTAAGGTTGATTATAAATGGCACTTAGAACATAAAGTCTCTGTTATTCCATTCAACTTGACAAGATCTTCGTTTTCTCTGAATCCTAAAGATCTTTGTGGCATGTAGTATAGTTATTTGTATGCTCCTCCCAACCTCTGGATGCTGCTTTAATTTTGTATCCTCCAAAGCTCTTAGAATAGAGACTTAAATAAATATCAAGTATTAAATATTTGTTTAAGATAACTTTAATAAAACTCTGAATACATTTGGTTTTATCAATGAAAGCATGTCACATAAGTAGGGCAACCTGTTGGCACCTGCAAAGGTAAGAGACAACAAAAATGTAGAAAAATAGGTATGAAAGTGGAAGCTAAGGTCAGCCAAAGTAACTACATTAGTAATTGATTTCTTTTAATATTATTATAAATGCTAAATATAAGAAACTTTTGTATTATCTGTACTTTGTATTGGCTATTAAGCTTGTTCCTCAATGAGCATAAAGAAAATCAATCAAGATCTGAGCATCAATACCTAGTTCTACTACCAAACCTCACCTATAAGACTGAGTTCTCCCAGTAGGTAGTATTGTGGGATCTGTCTACTTTTATTTAAAAAGCATTAAACTAACTATTTAACTTATTACAATGATTAACATCTCATTGAACTAGACAATCCAATTTATCATCATTATGCAATTGGTCTAAAGTACAATAAAAACAAATCACTGAACAAATATTTTTAAATAAAATATTAAGACGGAGCATAGCGGGTCTCTAATATTGAATATCTATCTTTGATGTGTACAGGAGCTTTGTCAGGGAATCAGTGTAGCTTTATTGGAGGAGGGAAGAGATAAACATTAAAATCCTACAATTTAAGGTATCAAAGTATCATTCACGGCTCAATGAAATACAAAACTAAATACCAGCCTCACATGCACAATCTGAAAATGAAGCCTGATGTAATCACTGTTTGGGTACAGATCTGATAATGATCTGCTGTCTGTACTAACAGACAATCACTGAAAGGAGACAGTCTCCAAGCTTCCACTGCGTCTCTCTACAATGAACCAGAAAACAAAGCAGCTCTAAGGGCTTCAAGTCTTTAAGACTCACATGAAGCAACACATGTCAAGATGTTTTCTGAAGTAAAATTACATGTTGACAATTTTCAAAAATCCCCTTATTTAGGATAAAATTAAATTTTCTATTCTGCACGATTGTGTTTCACATCTTTTGGTAATCAATCTACCTTTTTCCATGAAGGCAATGAACACTCCACTGATTGTTTTTAGTTTTTAGTTTTCTTCAACAAAGGTGGGTGTGACTATTCTGAAAATCATAAACTCATGAGCTTTCATTTTCTGTTTACACATTGAAAAGTAAAGAGAATTAAAACTTCTGTTTATTTTCCTTTTAAATCAAATATATACTAAAGTACATTTAAACTGAACGTCTATTTATAAGCCATAAAACGTACCGTACAACATATTAGCTTGCTATGTGTGATAAATTTAAGCTAGTGGGACCAGGGACCAAAAGAAAATTAGCTGGGAAAATAATTATTAATTTTAGAAAGAGCAGCAGCTACCATTATTAGAGGCGTTCATTCACGACCCTATTTGATCGTCACAAAAATTCTGGAAAGCAGTCATTATTTTTACATTTTAAATATTAGATTAGTGGAATGCAAAAAAGTTAAGTGATTTTCCAATAACTACACATCTATTAAGTAAAGACTGGGTTTAAGCCCATGACTGCATTCTTTATGCTGGACACAAAATAAGACTCTTTACACTCATAATGTAAGGTATTAAATATTCAGAAAAAACCTAGAAGGACGATAATATTATTTCCATTTTATACATGAAGAAACTGAAGCTCAGAGAGTTTAGGAAACTTACCCAAGGTCATATACCTTGAAAGGTATTAAATCACAATTCAAATTCACAGTTGTGCTTTTTACTATCATTTGAAAGAGTTCACCTTTGAAAGGGCAGAGAAACCTAAGATAGCTAAATAGGAGGACCAAGAGAGGATTTTTTAAAGTAAAATGTCTTGCATATATTTACAGGACACAGGGAGAAGATATTGGGAAATGGCTCTAAAGCACTGATGCAAGAATTAACTCAGAACAGGAAAATTTCTTGCATTATAAGGAAAAAGTGATTTCAGAGTACAGAAGGGCTTATTTTAAAGTACACAAAAACTCTTGCAGTAAGACACCACTGTAAGATTATGTGATGTATCTGTCTAGCATCCTATCTCCCTATCACCTGTTATTAAAAACCCTTTTCCTATAGGAAAAGCATTCCATTGTTCAGGAGGAATTGATCCAGTTCACTGTCAGCACTGACGTAGACTCAAGACCTGGGCGGGCCAATCAGAATTACCCTACCTTCCTGGTCTTAGTAATTGATTCAAGGATGGCAGCTTCTCAAGGCAAGCCAATCACAGTCCTCCAGGGATTTTTTTTTTTTTTTTAATACAGGAGCTATAGCAAAAATGGTCCCTTTTAAATGAAGTTGTAAAACTGAAAGGACAAGAAGCTGGGCGAGCCAGCAGCCACATTGCCCACTTTGGGGCCTGTCCATAAAATTAAGCCTAGAAGATTTAAGCAGAACAGAGACACAGATTCCCGATGACAAAATATGAACTCTGGAATCATGTCAAATGATATCAAATGACATCAACATGTCAAAATCATGTCAAATGACAATCATGTCAAAATCGTCTCTGCCCTAGACTTCCCAGTTATGTGAATCAATAAATTTCCTTTTAATTTAAGCTACTTTGAGTTAAGCATATGTCACATGTAGCAGACACAGTCCTAAATAATATAATGGCACAAATACCTTTACTTTTATATCCACATAAAGACACACTAGAAAGCCTCTATCTTGTCTCCTTGGACTCTGGGGAATCTTTATTTTCAGAAAAGCTAAGAAGTAGCTCTGCTTCTCATTTCTTAAATTCATTGGTTAAATCTTATCCTAAACCTGTGTTTTTTGGGAGGTGCATAAAGGATTCGTAATTTTTAAACCTTATTTTATGTTGAAATACAACACACAGAAACATACATAAAAGTTAAAGGTATACTTTAATGAGTAATTGCTTATGAAGTAAAAACAGGTTAAGAGATAGAATACTGTCAATACTCCTGAAGATCCATGTGTGTCCCTTACCAAGCATGACTCCCAGTTTCTCCTCAGAGAAATCACTATCCTGACTTTAAAAGTAATCACTTCATTGGTGTTATTTATGTTTTACCATCTATATAGCATCCTAGAAAAGGAGTTTAGTTTTGTCTGTTATTCAACTTTATACTAAATGGAATCATAACAAATGATACCAAACATACTTTGCTTTCTTACTAAATCTTATGTTTGTAGTATTCATTCATGTTAACATATTTAGTGTAAAACATTATTTCACTGCTGTAGAGCATTCCACTATATGAATATACCACAATTTATTCATTTTAATGTCTAGTTACAATTATAATAGTAGACATTCTAATAGTGAGCAGTTGAGTTGACTAATATAAACATGGATCCTGGGACAATTCTAATACATGACTGAGGTGCACATGTGCAAAAATTTGACTAAGGTATATATCCAGGAGTGAAATTGCTGGGAATGCATATCTTTATCAGATAAAGCCAAACTGGTTTCCAAAAGAGTAGTGCCTAGTAATAGTTTTTTAAAACTTCAGTACTTTTAAACATTCTGGATTACCCAAAAATAATCCTTTCTACAATTGGAAAGTTTCCATACATGTCAATATTACTATACCTATGGTAACTTAACGATAAAAAGGAGCATGATTTTCTGAAGGTCTAAAAAAGTATATGTTCGACAACAAACAATTAAAGCTGCTTGACAATAAATATGTCAGAAAAATATACTGGGTTAAAAATTATCTAAAATATTTTATACTATTTTTAAAATAAAATAATGAAATATTTAAAAGGATATTATTATACTTCCAATTAAGCAAAGACTAATACTATAATGATATTACTGATTATTATTGCATATTTAACTTCAAAGGCAGATGAACATTATAATTAGACTAAAAGCAATCTGTGCTATAACATTCTTCTCCAACTGTAAATGATACTTTTCTTCTTTTTTTTTTCTTGAGGAAGATTAGCCCTGAGCTAACATCCACCACCAATCCTCCTCTTTTTGCTGAGGAAGACTGGCCCTGAGCTAACATCTGTGGCCCATCTTCCTCTACTTTATATGTGGGATGCCTGCCACAGCATGGCTTGACAAGTAGTGCATAGGTCCACACCTGGGATCCAAACTGGTGAACCCCAGGCCACAGAAGTGGAACGTGCAAACTTAACTGCCACACCCCCAGGCCGGTCCCATGATACATTTCTTATAATCTCATCAATAGATACAACAGCATCTATTGTGATAAACACTTAATTCTTCCACTGCCCAAACTACCACAAGTTACAAAATTATAAGCAAAGCATCTGGAAATTTCCAAGCACCAAGAGAAGCTAACTATTTCTTAAAACTACTTAGACATGGGATAACAAAAATTTTAAACTTTTGGTTTTGAATATATTTTCATTTTTGGTCTTTCTTTCCTCTTAGGCAGTGAATGTGAAATATAAATGACTATGGGTGAGGAAAAGACAGCATCCCAAGCAGTTTCTGACAATGATTAATATGGAGCCACCAAAGGACGTCTGGCAGCAAAAAGAAGCAATAGCTTATGTAACTGATAAAAAAATTAGTCAGTAAGCCCCTAATAACATATCTCCCTGGAACATGAGATAGTGTATTTGATGAATTGTTTAAGCTAGACTGTATTCTTCTACCTGTTTAAACCAGGGAGGCAAAAATATACAAAAGAAAAAATTACAGTTAACTTCTCTTATTTAAATTGGTTAATGGATGTGTTGGGCTGTTAATGAAATGTGCTGATTAATAGAATTATTGCACATACTGTCAATTAAAAATTACAATATGTTCTTCGTTAACACTATGATGAATATCAGTTAATCCCTCCTCAAGGATTCTGAAGGCATTTTTATATTTCCAGTTATTTTTATAAGCCATGGTAACAACTGCACAATTCTATTAAAATAGAAAGTTTAACAGACTGGACTGGATTTATACCCATCTTGTGACATACTTTGGAAGCAATTTTGTTGAATAAGTTTACAACAACCAACTTGCCATGTGACCCTTACAAAAGGAGAATAGATAAAATAGAAAAAAATTCCGGATATATGCGTTTTCCAGTTATTTAAATCACTCTCTCTTTTTCGGGGGGAGGTGTTTCCAAATAAATATGAACTTACGATTAACTAAACCTCTGTTAAATCTCAGAACAGATTTCTCAGAGAGATATTCTTCTCATTGAAGTTTAATTAATATATTATAATGTGTTTAACAGGGCTACGGGTTTAAAATGCTAAACTGTAATATGACCCATATTCACTCAAATAAAGTGAATAATCACAATAGAACCATTGTATATCGTTATATTAAAATAAAATTATCAGAATTAGGACCATGATTCTAATATAATTGCTCTTCACTTCCAGAATGCAAACCTAAAAGAAATGCTTTCATGTTAAACTTGCTGGACCTCTCTGTTGCATTTGACTTTATACATTGCTTCCTCCCTAATGAAAAGCCAGAAATTCTTCAAGGATTCCTCTTCTTTTTTTTTTTTTTTGCTTTATTTCCCAAACCACCCCCTCCCTCCCCCAGGTACATAGTTGTATATCTTAGTTGCAGGTCCTTCTAGTCGTGGGATGTGGGACGTTGCCTCAACATGACCTAACGAGCAGTGCCATGTCCGCACCCAGGATCCGAACCCTAGGCCGCCGCAGCGGAGCGCACAAACTTAACCACTCGGCCCTGGAGCCGGCCCCAGGATTCCTCTTCTTCATCAACCCTTTAAATATCTGGCATTCCTGGCCGCTATCCTGTTCTTCTTACTCTATTTATTCTTCTTAGATGATCTGATCCACTCTTGTGATTTCAGCTTGGATTTCTCCCCCAGCATCAGTCTCCAGTATCCAATTAGTTGCTGAACAGCTTCACTCAGATGTCCCCAAAATATCTCAACCTCAAAGAATTTTTTTTTAAAAATCATCATCAACTCCTAACCTTTTTCCTCCATTCAATCTCAATGGATGTATTTTCTACCTGGGCTCAAAATACCACAGTTCATCCAGCCACCAAAGCTAGAAGACCAGACATGTTACCTTTAACCATCCCTTTGTCAGCTCATCCATAAAACCCGTGCCTTCTGCACGTTTCTGAATTCTGTTTCTTTTTCTCTGGGTCTCTCCATCTCTTATTTAGATTGATATTTCCTAAGTGGTCTCTCTGCTGTTGCTTGTTCCTTCAATTCCACCCTCTACACGAATATAAGAAGAATTTATCTGAAATGAACATCTGACTGTCATTCCCTTGCTTCAAACTGGTCAATGGCTCCTCATTAGCTTTAGAATAAAACCCACATTTCTTGACATGATTACAAAGTCTTCAGAATTTGGTCCCTACCCCTCTGATCATTTCTACCTCATACCTCTCCCTGCGTACAATTCCTACAGTAACTGTGTGGACACTGTAATTTCATATTGTCCCCTTTATATGCTGTGCCCTTTTGTGTTTCCATACATTTGCTCATGTTGTGCCTTTGCTCTAGCAATCCCTACTCCCTCCCTTTACCCTCTTGCCTCCCCCAACCTCAATCATTTATGTCTTAGCAAAGCTACCACCTCCTCCAGAAAGTCTTCCCTGAAAGTTCTGGCAGAGCTGGGTTGGGTAATTCTCCTTTCTATTCCCTTACTCTATGTAGTGCTTGCACTTAGCACACTGTAAATTCTTCTTTAGTGAACATCAGAAAAATCAATAAAGACATATAAAGAAATAAAATTAATAAACATGTGCCTACATTAACTGTATCTCATCTTGGGCCATGAGGCCTTTGAGAACACAAATGATAAATTATTTATATTTGTAATCCTACTTCCTAGCCTAGTACTGACAGTCAATGCTCAATAAATGTTCTGTTAAATGAAGGTGACTGAGAGGAAAGAGAGCATACAAAAATAAATCACAGAAAAGATAAAAGACTTCCTTGCCACATTCTTCCATACTGGTCCTGTTCCTGCTCATATTTGGGCAGTTACATTGACTTCTTTAATTCTAGAGGGTTCTAGTTAAAAATAACTCCAAATAAGCAATCTTCCACTTCCAGCCAGCAAAATTAATTCTATTGAGAAACTGTCCTGTTCTTGACATCAGATCTCTTACTTTATCACCAAAGGTACACTTTAAAAAGATATGCCATGTGTAATCTCCATCAGGTAAATGGAAAATAAGAAGGAAGAACAAAACCAAGCAGAAAATAAAATAAACTTGGCAGCTCCATGCCATTTATTACATGGAAAATTACTTACATGCAGCAGCAGTACAGCAGCAAGAAAAGACTGTCCTTGACAATACCCAATGTCTTCATCGTAGACAGAGTAGGCCTAGAGAAAAGATGAAGAGAAAAATATTTTAAACCTTCACAGATTTTAACTTAAGTGTTAGCTCACATCAGGCTGCTGCTTGCTCTTGTCCCTGGGCTGTCGACCACAATCCCACTGATCTTTCAACTTGGATGTGTAAGCCATAAGCACAGTAGGATCCCTCAAAGAGGCTGCACATTTCCTAAAGCAGCTCTAGTGTCCCATTATGCCCAGGTTCATCTTTAGAATTTGGAATAAAGAGATGCTCAGAGCACCTAAACTAACTTTAAAAGTTTACAGTTTAACTTTAAAAGTTTATGGTTTATGGTTAGGCAAATGAGATCATGGGAGGCAGAAGCAAAAGGTGGAAGACGGTGGGAAGGTTCTAGAGTTGATGTGGGAGTTCAAATGCATCATACGAGGGAAATCAATGATATTGAAAGTATAGCGCAGATTCCCTAACTAACAGACAAAAAGTTACCCTCTGTAACCTCTAGAAGTTTTCAAAGATCTTCTAAACTACTCTCCCACTTTCCAGAAGGCTGAAGGGTAAAAATGACTCCTCCCACCTATACCACTGAGGCAAACCAGAAACATTTAGCATTGCCCTGAACTTTTTGTAGAATGGCTGAAAGCCCGCCTTATGGTACATATGCACCCACCATCACAGGTGTTCTGGCTATTCACCATCTTTAACATCATTCTAACCAGGTCAGCTGGTATACAGCCAGAGGCCCATTCATAGGAAATATAGTACTCCTTGAGAAGCAGCTGCCATACCATTCAACTTAATATTCACCTTAGTCTTCAGAGGAAAGGATATAAGGCCGTATGCTTAATACATACTAATTAGTACTTCAACCTGCTGACATTATACTTTTTAAAAAAGATACCCTGCATAAGTTTTTAGGAAGTTGAATTAGTTACAGCAGGCAGAGTGTGCTAACCAAAGAGTAAAAGATAGGAATTAGTAGCATTTTCTGTAAAAGTCCAAATAATAAATACTTTAGGTTTTGAGGGATACTTACATATCTGTTGAATATTGTTTTAAAAAACAACACCTTAAAAAACAAAAACCATTCATAGCTCAAAGGCAGTACAAAAGCAGACAGCATGGGCCATAGTTTACTGACCTCTGATTCAGAAGAAAAAAATTCATTCAGGTGCTCCCACATTTATCTTTAAAAGACAAGCATCCCAATTGTGCTGGTTGAGTCTTGGTCATGTATTCCATCTATGTACTGTGCTTCATTTTAGTGAGGGGATTTCACTTAATGTGCTTAATACAAGGCATTATGATTTTGTGAACATAAAAATTGTCTCTGCCCAGGGCAATGGTTATCAAAGATAACTAGGAAGGGTTACCACAGGGAGAGTAAGTGTGGAACCTCTCATATGCCAAGGTGGTCAGAGGACAGGGTCTGGAACTCTTTTTTTTTCACTTAAAAAACAGCTTTAGTGAAATATAGCTTGTATTCAGTGAAATACATACATTTTAACTGCACAATTCTTTGAGTTGAATCATTTATATAACCCCATCATTAAAGAGTATTTCCACCATTCCAGGATGTCTCTCATGCCTCTTCGCAGTCAAACTACCTTCACCCCAGGGAACCACTGATCTGATTTTTACCATAATATATTACAAATATTGCATTTAAAAAAAATTCATATACATGGAATCATATATACTTTTTTGTGTCTGGCTTCTTTCATTCAGTATAATGTTTCTGAGATTCTTCCATGTTGTTGAATGCATTAGTAGTTCATTCCTTTTAACTGCTGAGTAGTATTCCACTGGGTGAACATACCACAATTTGTTTATCCACTCTCCTGTTGATGAACATTTGGATTTTTTCCAGTTTGGGGCCAGTATGAATAAAGCTGCTATGTATACATAAGGCTTTTTGTAGAAATAGGTTTTCATTTTCCTTAGGTAAATACCTAAGAGTGGAGGTTCAGGGTTCAGATGATAAGTGTATGTTTAATTTTATAAGAAATTGCCAAACTGTTTTTCAAAGTGGTTGTACAATTATTATACTCACACCAGAAAAGTAAAAGAGTACTCATTGCTTCATACCCTTGTCAATATTTGCTATTTCCAGTCTTTTTTCTTTTATTAATTCCTGTGGTTTTGACTTGATTTCCCTCATGGTTGATGATGTAGAGCATATTATCATGTGCTTTTAGGCAATGGATATACATTCTTTTGTGACTGTCTCTTCAAGTTCTTGCTCATTTGTTTAACTAAATTGTTCATCTTATTGTTGATTCATGGTAGTTCTTTATACATTCTGTTTACAAGTCCATTTTCAGACATACATATTGCCAGTATTTTCTCCCAGTCTGTGGCTTGCCTTTTCATTTCTTAATGGTGTCTTTTGAAGTACTACTATTCTCTTTTAACCTTCTTCTGCTAATGATGATATTATCACACTCTTCTAATGAGAGAAAAATTAGATCATGGAATCATTACCTAATGAATCTGAAAGGAGCTTTTCTTCATTATCACCAGTTTCCAGAGCTCTGCTTAATTTTAAAAATTGAAAGATGGATTAACATCCTTTTACTTATTTAATTTTCTCTGATTTATACAGTTATATTTTTGATTGGTTAATTTGTACTTTTATTATCCAGAGCTCATGGATATATGTGTATATGTGTGTGTGTGTGTGTGTGTGTGAATTAGTGGGTGGAATAAGGATTAAAGAGAGAAGAGAAAAGGAACAAAAAATGAAGAATGAGAGGAAAGCTTCTAATACTATCCGTATTTGGAGCATTCCTGATGGTGATCTGTCATTTCCTTCTCCACGAACAAGGAACTCTGGGATTTGTTGATAAGACAGCATGTTACATGAGTGATATGTTTTCAAGGCTCTGCCTTCCCCCATGAAAGATGTCTAAGTTGAGGATTCCTTACAACTGTGGATCTCCAAAAGTCAATTATACTTCAACAACCCTAACATGACTTGGACAAATGTTTGATCCATCTTTATAAATATATATCGAACATTTATTGAGAAATGTCCTATTTATATAAATCATTTCTGTTACAAGAGAGGTTCAATAGAAAACGAAGGTCCACGATACATCAGACAGAGAAGGTATGATTCAGGAACTCCACAGACTATTCTCTAACTAGAGAGCTAAGGATAAAAGTGTAAATTAGTAATGCGTTGATCTTACTTTCTACTTGTTTTATGGTTTGGGGTTAGGTTAGCAGCAAATGTGACTTTTCAGAGGCCACCTAATAAATTGATTTTACCTATGATTCGCAGTTTGAAAAACACAGTGTTCTAGCAAGTTCTTTCCCTTGGAGTTCTTACAAGCACTGCTAGGTTTAGTCTGAGCCTTCTCTAACTAGCTGAACTGAATCCTTCCCTCTACTCAAAACTTGCCTCTCTTTGCACCATACCTCTCGCTACTCCTCACTTTAATTGCTTCTCTGGCCAGATGCCTACTCAGTCCAACTCTTACAAACAATCTGGGTACCACTTCTGTAATGGAGGAGTGGCTCCTATTGAACCAACCTTCCCTCTGGTAACAAATTTAAACTATGTCTGGACAAATGTATAAAACAGCTAACTGAAGGCACGGAAGAGCTAAACGAAAGCAGGCAGAAACTGGAGGGGAGCATAAACTTGGAAGAATAGAATGACATTCAGTAATAAAATTCCCATTCTTTATGGCTTTTGCCAGAGGTCAGGCACCAGTGGTACCACAGTGGATGGTTAAAACTTATATATAAAACTGTAGTCTTATTGGCTTGAAGAACCAGAGAACAGGTTGGGGTGACCATAACAGCTAGAAAGCAAGAATGAAAATTCTGGAAGAAAGAGAGTATCAGAACAGAAGCCCTTACTATACTTACTGGAAAATTAAAGTATTCAAGACAGTGTAAAACTGATATATAAGGATAGAGAAATAATCAATAAACAAAAGAAGTCTAGAAGTAGAACCATTTGATTTCAACAAAGCTACCAAGATAATACAATGAGAAAAGGAAAATTGTTTATATATGCAAACATGTAAATATATGAAAATTGCTTCAACAAATGTGCTCGAAAGATTGAATATCCACATGGGGGAAATAAATGAACCTGGATCCCTACCTACCTCACCTTTACACAAAAATTAATTCCAGATGTATCATAGTCCTAAACATAAAACTAAAACTATAAAGCCAGTGAATGAAAACGTAGAATATCTTTGTAACTTCATGAAGGGAAAGGTTTCTTAGCCAGGGCACAGAAGCACTAACTATAAAAGAATAAACTGGTACAGTAGACATCATCAAAATTTTAAAAACCTCCACTGATGAAAGGGCACCATTAAGAAAAAGAGATAAACTATGGACTGGGAAAATACTGCAAACATATCTGCAAAAGGTCTTGTATATAACAGAACTCCTACAACTCAATGTCAAACAACTCAATTTTAAAATGGACAACAGATATGAAAAGATACTTCACAAAGGAAAATCTATGAATGGCCAATAAGAAGATGGCCAAATGTTTGACATCATTAGTCATTAAATTAAAATGAAATTAAAGCCACAATGAGATATTATGACATAGCCACCAGAAGTGAAGGTAAAAAAGACTGATAACACCAAATGTTAGCATCCTTGGATTCCGAAACGCTGTGGGTAGGAATGTAAAATAGTAAAACTACTTTGTAAAACTGTTTGGTAGTTTCTTATAAAACTAAATATACACCTACCCTATGACTCAGCAATTCCATATCTGTGTATTCACCCAAGAGAAATGAATGCAAATGTACACAAGAAGACTGATATAGGGTTAAGAGGTATTCCCAACAGCTTTATTTATAACAACCCCAAACAGGAAGCAGCTGAGATCTTACCAGGAGAAAGTATGCACAAACAAACTGTGGTATATTCATACAATGAAACACTCTTCAGCAACAAAAAGTAATGAATCACTTATTCCCATAACATGGAAGAATCTTAGAACTATTATGCTGTGTGAACATCTTACATGAAAATGATTCCACTCTATGGTTCCACTTATATAAATTTCTATAACAAGGCAAAGTAATGTACGGTTTAAAAAAATCAAAACAAAGATTGCTTCTGGGGGAAAGATCAGGGATTAACTGAGCAGACAGGAAGAAACTTTTGTATCTTGGATTACACAAGTGTTTGCATTTGTCAAAATTAATGAAATAGTTCATCATATTCGTGCATTTCACTGAAAGTAAATTGTACCTACAAAAAAAAAGTTAGCAAATATTGAACTTTAGTTAATAATATACATATTGCAGTATTAGGTGTAAGGTATACAAATGTCTGCAACTTACTTTGAAATGTCCTAAACTATTAAAATGGACTGATTAATTGAATGGAGGGGTAGATAAAAGGATAGATCTGTGATAAAGAAAATATAACAAGATTAATTGTAGAATATAGGTGGTAGGTTTATGGATAGTCAATTCTTTGAACTTTTCCATATATTTGAAAATTTTCATAATAGTTCGAGGGAAAAAAACTGTGGCTATACTCTGTCTCTTCTCTCTGCTCTGGACTGTAGACTACTCTTTTGGCTGGGTCCCCAAGAATATTTTTTTTCTTTTTTATTGAGGTAACATTGGTTTATAATATTATATAAATATCAGGTGTACATCACTACATTTCAATTTATGTATAGACTACATCGTGTTCACCATCAAAAGTCTAGTTGCCATGCATCACTATACAAATGTGCCCCCGACCCTGTTTGCCCTCCCCCTACTTCCCTTCCCCTCTGGTAACCACCAATCTGTTCTCTGTATCTATGTGTGTCTGCGTTTATCTTTCACATATGAGTGAAATCATATGGTATTCCTCTTTCTCTGACTTATTTCGCTTAGCACAATACCCTCAAGGTCCATCCATGTTGTTGCAAATGACAAGATTTCATCTTTTTTATGGCTGAGTAGTATTTCATTGTATATATACCACATCTCCAAAAGTACTTTACATATTCATTCACCAAGACATTATTTACTAAGCACCTATTATGCCTCAAACACTGTACTTAGTGAGATGGAAACAAAGATGATCATAGTCCATGCTCCTCAGCTCAGAGTCTTGAAGAAAAGTTTAGCATGTACAATGAAAAAGTGCACAGTGAGAGAAGTGCTGATGGATACATGAAAGCTCAGAGGGAAAGGATAGGTAATCAGGTCATAGTGCAAGGAGGAGAGTTAAAGGCAAGGAAGTCATCTCAGACAAGGTGATGTTGTCTTAATCTTAAAGAAGAGGATATGACCTGAACTGCTGAAAACTTGGCCTCACTTTTTTTTTTTTTTTTTTTAAGGAAGATTAGCCCTGAGCTAACTGCTGTCAATCCTCCTCGTTTTGCTGAGGAAGACTGGTCCTGAGCTAACATCCGTGCCCATCTTCCTCTACTTTATATGTGGGATGCCCACCACAGCATGGCTTGCCAAGCAGTGCCATGTCCGCACCTTGGATCCGAACTGGCGAAGCCCGGGCCGCCGAAGTGGAACGTGCGCACTTAACCGCGGGGCCACCGGGCCGGCCCCTGGCCTCACAATCTTGAGGGAAGAGTATGGAGATTCTTCAGGCATGCTGCTTGGAAGAGCATGTACAAAGGCATGAGACAGCTTGACTTCTTTATTATGTGGCAGACACTGTGCTAAGTGCTTTTCCATGTTCTCAATTAGTCCTAACAAAGTCTATGAGATATGAAAAGTGAGATTTAGAGAGGATAATTAACTTGAGCAAGATCACATAGCTAGAGCTGGGACTCAAACCTGTCTGAGAATAGAGTCTGTACCCTTAATATCTTTATTACATCACTGCTATCGACTGTTTGTGTTCCCCCAAAATTCATATGTTGAAACCTAATTCCCAATGTGATGGTATTTGGAGGAGGGGCCATTGGGAGGTGATTAGGTCATGAGGGTAAGCTCTCATGAATGGGATTAGTGTCCTTATAAAGGAGACCCCAGAAAGCTCCCTCACCTCAGCATGTGAGGACACAGAGAGAAGATGACTGTCTACGAACCAGAAAGTGAGCCCTCATGAGACATCGAATCTGCCAGCACGTTGATCTTAGACTTCCAGCTTTAAGAGCTTGAGAAATAAACGTTTGTTGTTTAAGCCAGGCGATGAATGGTATTTTTGTTATGGCAGCCCAAACAGACTAAGACAATCACTTAGATTCAGTCTGTGCAGAATTCTTCTTCCTAAACATTCATGTGTTTGGGTTCATGAAAGACGAGAGGGCCTACATTCTGATTTGCCTTGGGGTTCCATAGAGATGGAGGATAAGACTCCATATCCTTAAGAGAAATGACACTGTGATCAAGGGCAGCTTAATCTTTTTTAATCCACGACTTCTGGGTTTAGGAAAGGAGGGTTTTAACTTCTTATGTCATTATTTATTAACATGCTGACTACAGACAGTTGGTAAGGCTTAATCTTGTTGGTGCTAACATTTATATATAATGTAAGTTCCCCTTAATGAAATAAATATGGAAAACAATTGACTTTTCTTGCTTTGTGAATAACTGTTATCCGTTGATAGGAATGTGAACTTTGAAAATAATTTTCCACAGGATAGTGACACTTTATTTGCCAACCCAAAATACACAATAACCACAACTGCTCTTGAATTAACTTAAAATAATTAAGGAAAGTTTTTAGTCTTACAGTTAGATTATGTCTGAAGACTCATCTACCACTTTCTTTCTCCCCAAACGCTCTCTCACACACAAACTTTTACCAGGTTGGTACAGGAAATACAGAATGGTCTTTCTCTTTTGTCCCAGGGATGGGCAACATACAGTATTACTTTATCAGACAAGCACACATATAGGTAAAAATGAAGGAAGCTCAGATTCACAGGAAGAATGAAAAGAAAATCAGAAGATGTTCTCCAGCAAGATAGAGAGGCTGCTATACGGGCATGCAAGAATGGATCAAACTCGTAAAACAGATCCTCACTTAGCTTCTTGGTACTGCTAAGGTAACTGATGTACTTGCTAATTTACTGTCTATGATAGACAGTAGTTCAGTTTACCAGTTTTAACCATGACACGTGTTTCTCCAAACTCCAACCTAAATACTGAGCCGTCTCATTTTTTCTTCAATATAGATCTAAGAGCAATACTGAGAACAGGAAATACTAAGTCAGATCTCCTTCTCACCGTAACAGGAGCTTGACATTTACATAAAGCAATTTGCCATTTATTAGACAGATAAACTGTTTCATGAGTTCCACAATGAGCTTCTGCCAACACGAGGCCAAGACAAATAAACAAATCAGCCTTTGGATTATTGTTCTTAGTACCAGTAGCCCTTAAATGAGCATATCAAGGAAACAATCAAGTATAAAATACATGGAATAAATTTACTTACAAAGTATAAAAGAGATCTGCTCTCACACAATCATAGAGAGAAAAAGAGCTACAAAGGAAAGACTATTTTTAAATAATGCCACTTAATAAGCTAAGTGAAAAGAGGTCACAGAGAGACAAGAATCATAAGACACCTCATCATCTAAAAGAAATCTGAGTAGTATTTAAAGAAAAGATTATTTACTATAGCACTTAAGAATACAAGTGGCCTTTCAAAGAATTTCTTAGCATTAATTTCTCTATTAAATAGCCACTAATATTTATTAATAATTGCTACCCATTGTTCCAGGTGTTTACATATATTAGTTTATTTAATCCTTACAACAACCCTCTGAGGTAAGTACGATTAACATCCCCCTTTTATAGAAGAAGAAACCAAGGCACAGAGAAGTTAAATAACTTCTTCAAGGTCATCCAATTCGTAAGCATCAGGCCAGGAGTAAACTCAGGCAGCCCAGCTCCAGAGCTCAAGATCTCAGCTACTATCACTATGCAGCTTCTGGATCTTAATGACTGTTGACTTAAGTGGCAGAGTTCATGTGAGTGACAAAAACTAAGAATAAAACACAAATTTTTCTTTTTGCTATGTAGCCAATAAATATTCATAAACCAATCAGAGAGATGCCTTTAAAGAACTTAGGGGAATGATACAAAATTTAAGAGTGGCTGACTCTGGTGGGGGAAGGCTGAATCTGGGAGGATCACTTGGGGAGTATTCAAAGATATTGGTAATACTACATTTCCTAAGTTTTAGGTACAAGGATGTAACTTCTATTATTGATTTTAAAAAATCAAAATACAAATTATGTTCATTCATTTGAATGTATATTTCCTAATTTAAAAAATTTAATTAAAAATTTAAAAAATCACTTGTTAGTAATCTGTCATTCAACGGTTTGCGTCACCATTTCAATTTGGGTGACATCACTAGAATATAAATATATGAAAGACCCGCATCAAGGTTTCCTTGGAGCTTCATATAATGACTAAAATGGTGAAACAAATAACCAATAAAAACTACTCTTCTTGGAGAAAACTCCAAGAAGCAGTATAATAGATTCTTGTTATTGCAGCAGTTATGCTCTATGAAGTTGTTGCAAACAGTGAATTGGCAGATATTGAATCACTGCCTCTAGGGGATACAGAGGCTTAGGCTTCAGCGAGCCTCTGGTCACATTTTTGGCAACCAATCAATACATAACCTTGTTTTATGTGTGTTTCTATTTAATGATACCTTATTTAATATTTATTGTTGATTCATTAATATTGAAATCATGGTCAACAGCACTATAACTCATGCCCAGGTGAAGTTTATTTAACACACGTATTTTCTCTGTAAGGCACATCGCAGCCTTCTTGTGCTTAGCAACACTAGACAGCAATTCAGCATTACACTTGGTGGACATTTTAAACAGCAAAATCACCAATACCAAAACTACCAAAAACATAAGACATGGCATAAAACATATACTGCAAAAAGGATATTTGCTTACAATATGAGAGTTAAAACAAGAAGGCAGAGCATCACCTGGTTTCATCTGAACTTGGGACGTGTGCATCAGGTGATTCAAATATTTCCACATGGTACAAAGGCACATCAGTAAATGATCACAAAAGCACTGAGTCGATAATGTTTCGGACTTACAAATACATCTTGGGAAGCAGGAGAATTTGCAAATACGGAATCTATGAATAGTGAGGATCGACTGCATACGTGTGCATATGTGTGTGTGTGTATTCTCTTAGAGAAATATCCATATCTATCTACCTTCTTGGAAACATATACATATATCTTTTTGGATACACACACACATATATCCACATCTAGAATTAAGTTGAAATCATTTATTTCTGAATTAGCCTACGAAAAGCAAATCAATACAAAGTGTTTTTAAGTAATAAAACCAAAATTGTTATTGATTAAAATAATGAACTAGTTTCAAGAAGAGCCACAGGCATTAAAAAAATCAAGTAAATGAAAAATGAATGTAGATGTATTCCCATACTACAATTTAAACTTTTAAAATTTGGTTATAAATCAATATTTCTATTAAAAATATTCAGCACTCAATATTCGTCATTATATTCCTTTTACCCCAAGTCTTCAGAATCATTACCAATGACACGTTTTCTTACTCCTTTAGTATGCAGTACAGGTAGTTTGTGGTGATGAACAGTTCGTTTTCCAGTATTTTCTTTGAAAGTCAGCATGTGTTTCCCATAAAACTAACAATATAGTTATGAGGCACTAAGATTAGCCTAGATAACAACATTAGCCCCTAACAATAGTGCCCAGGAGAGTAACCTGTTAATAGTAAAGTACTCTAAAATCTAAAAAATTTACTTAAAAGTTTTCTAATAGGGCATCTGAATACCAAACACTTCAAATTCCAGCTCTGCCACTTACCAGAATTATTTAATTTCCCTAAGTTTCAATTGCTTTGAGGCAACAAATATTAATTGAGAGTCTACTATGTGAAAGACTGGTCTAAGCAGTGAACAAAACGGGCAAAAGAACCTTTGCTCTCATAAAGCTTATTTTCTAGTGACAAAAGACAATGGCCTAAATAAAAACATACATAAGTAGGTACATTTGAAGGTAATAAGTACAAAGGCAAAAAGTAAAGCCGGGAAAGGGGCTGAGGAGTGCTGGGTTCAGAGCATATTGCAATTTTAAGCAGGGTGCTTATGGCAGGCCACACCGAGAAAGTAACACTTGAGCAAGGAGTCAAGAGAGGTGAAAAAACAAGCCAAGTAGATCTCTAGGAGAAGAGTGTTCCAAGCACAGGGAACAGCTAGTGCAAGGACTATGAAGCGTGAGCAAGTCTGGCATGTATGGCTGGGGCAGAATGCATGATGGAGAGAATAGTAATACATGAAGTTTACAGCCTTGTAAATCACTATAAGGACTTTGGCTTTTACAATGAATGAAAGACAAAGCCACCGAAGCAGGAAGACCAGGTCGATAATTGTAGTTCAGGTCAGGGTGCCTGCAGCGGAAATGGTGAGAAATGGTTAGATTCTGGATATATTTTCAAGATAGGGCCAAAAAGATTTCCTAATGGATTAGATGTGTGGTATTGTGAAAGGCTGTCACGCACAGCCTGTTAACCTTTGCATGGTTGCAAAAGAGTGTACCACGGGCTTGGAACATTTCTTCCTGTGGGAGACAAGGAGCCCTCACAGCCGGAGCTAGGCTTATCACCATGTTTGGGAATATCTTTCCCTGTTCCAGGCTTGCCTGTACTTCTTCATTCTGTGTAAGTGTGTGTGTCATATGGCACCTGGCCAATCCCACTGCTATCTAGGTTCTTGGCGAGGGGGGCACAGTATCCTTCATCTGCAGCACAGGAGGGTATGTGCAGACCCTCTCCCTGCGACAGCTGCAGGGTTGACTCGCTTGCCATGAGGGACTGACACTCTGTCGAAGTTGATCTTGCTGCTTCTCTTTTCTATCAGAGTAAAGCCCTGTTCCATCCCGTGCCTGTGTGAGTCCTGTCTGGGTTGACATCCTGGGACTGCTGCTCCTGGTGGTAGATTACAGTTGTCACTTTCTCAACATGTAGTGTAAGAGAAAGAAAGGAGATTCAAGAACAATTCAAGGTTTCTAGCCTGAGCAACTGGAAGAATGGAGTTACTACTGATTGAGATGAATAAGACCATGATGATAATTTATGATTTGGAATGCATTTGTTTCTAACCGGACCATTTTCAGTGCAGTGCAGTGGTACAGGTAAAATCCTGACTGAAATGAGCCTAGGAAAGAGCTGGAGGAGAGGAATTGGTTACAATAAGTATAGATAAATCTTTTGAGGACTTTTCTGATAAAGAGGAGCAGAATCTTCATCTATAACAGAAAGATAACAACAGAAACCACCACATAAGTTTCTCTGAGTATATGCCTAGAATATAGTGAAGTGCTGAATAAATGGTAGCAATGACAGGCTGATGTCAAGTAGGATTACTATGTCCTTCTTCCAAATACCTGATTTGAGCCATCTATCAAGATGAATACAGAGTTGTCTGGAGGGGATCTTACTCATTACTAAAATTCTTATTGATTCTTAGGGTCACTGACTTCTTGAGAATGATCAGTTTTCTACAAATGCTAAAAAAAAACCTCTAACAATTTGTTTAGAGACATAAGTTATACCTTTTTTTAAAACTCATTGAAGCCTGATATTCCAATTTAAGTCTAAGACATCTTTACAAACTCTCACAAGTAAAACTCATGGACAGAAAGGATAATGAAATTCATCTTCAAAAAGTCATTAAGCTTCCCATTCCCTTCCTGAAGCCATGAAGCAGAGAAAGACAGACATGACACAGAAAGGTGGCCTGGTATGGGGTATCAAACCCTAATCAGGATGGCAAGGCCATCCATCTGGGGAAGTGGGTGGCCAAGAATAGGAAATCAGTGCCTGACAGGAGAAGGAGAAATACGTGCAGGGCAACATTCTGGCACAGGGTATCACAGCCTGACCATGGTAAGGAGGGATTTGCGCAAGAAAGGAGTGGCAGCAGCAATGGGAGATTGGTTACACACAGGGATGTTGATCAAATGGATAAATATATTAAGGATAATGGGAGCTAGATTTCTCATTGTCAGAGAAGGGAGTTGGATTAGAATTTGAAGTATTCCTACGGATCTTTGCTTTTCAACATATACAAACAGATGTAAAAAAAAATATGAACAGTGACATCAACAAAAAAGGCAGAGTAAGGAGCTCTGAAAATGTGCTCCTCCATAACATCAGGAAAAATGGCAAAAATTGTTATTAATCAACTTTTTTAGAGCTCCAGAAATTGACCAAAGGTTTGCAGCAGCCTGAGGAACATTATTCCAGAAAAATAACTTAATCTCTGTAAGAATAGGAAACGTTGTGGCATTTTTAACTTGCCGTAGTTCCACTCCCTGCTCTGCATCTCTGTGATGACCTTGAAAACTAACAGCCTGCATCTGCAGTGAAAACAAACAGCCTAGTAACCATCAGAGGGAGCAAAATGAGGCTAGAGCTCCTGCAAAGAATCATTCCCAGAGAATTATCATTATTTGACCTGTCTAGCGGTTCTCGAACACTCCACTTGCAAAGCTCACTCAACGTGAAAAGGCTTTTTCCCCAGGGGCATTTGTCAAAAATAATTACAGGCAATTGTTTAATTTTGTGACTGCCTGAGGTGGTGGATAAAAGTTAGAGCAGACAATATAGACTAACCAAAAGGCTTAAAAGGAAAAGCTGAGGAATGAGCTGTCTATCAGGGCTTTGAAAGACTCAGATATATTTCTGAGAATCTAGAGGACTACACCCATGTGTAAGGCTGGACAGATGCCCAAGGCTTTGTGCATGTTCAGGAAAGGCCTGAGAAGACTCTAAGCTCTTACCTCTCAAGCTGACCTTAAGGATCTACACAAACAGGAAGTGAACGCAAGACAGAGTTATCAACTGGCTGACTGAGTAATGAAGGCATGCCCAAACACACACACACGACCTCTTGGCAAAAACTGGGAAACTTACCACAGCAAGAATACTAAAGCAGATCAGCTTCTGGGAGAAGTGGGACCTCACAGGCAACTCTGGCTGAGGATTCCCATTTGCCTTGCCAAACTTTCCTCAGAAAAGTGCACTATAGTCTAAGACACTTCCACCTAACCTTCCTTCTTCTCTTGGGGTTGGACTAACATTGTGGTCCAATGACTCTCCCAGCATCCTCCCTATTTTCTCTTACATGCATTTCCCCTAATACATTTTCTTACACATTTAATCCTGTCTTGGTGACAGGCTTCTTAGGGGATCTGGATTAACACAGTCAGTTTCATCAAGTCAAGACCATAGAGTTAATTATACTGACACCAGGTAACTGATACTGCACTCTACTCTCTGAAACAAAGAAAAAAACTGTCAGAGATAGCCTCTTCCCTTAGAGACTGAACACACTGCAGGAAAGACTTAATCAGATAATGTTCAAAACATAATTCATTATAATAATCTAAATTTTATAGAGTATCTTTAATCTGTAAATCACTGTGGGTAGAAGTGGGTGGGACAAGCTTCACAAGAGAGGTGGGCAAGTAAGATTTGAACAGATGGGAAGGAGGAGGAGAGCAATTTAGATTCACACTCTTCCTAGGTCTTTAAAAAATGCAGGAAAAGGTCTGGTTAAGGAAAAGGCTTCAAGGCTTCAAAGTTATAAAGACACTGCCAACTGTATAACAATCAGTAAAGAGGAAATAAGTCCCCATAATTCTATAATTAATCCACTCAGGAAGAACTGAGAGTTTATTGTTAAGGATATTTAAGGCATTTGAATCTAGTGTAGAAATAGATCTCTATTTTGAGAAAAATCATAAATTCAGGAAGCATCATGAGTAGCATTTTATTTGAGGGTTCCTTTTGCTATGTCTTTGCAGGTTAATTTTGTTTTTCCTTTTCTATTTTAAAAAGTAATATCACTTTTATTCTCTTCCTCAAAGAGTAACGTTGTTTTCTAAAAATAGTGACTACAATCAAACCCTTAGGATACACACTAACCCCTGTATTCTAATTTTATGAGTTTTTATCATCCTCATAATCCCACCCTTTTTCTTCTTTATTCTAGTAATAGTGTGATGGCTTCAATTAGCCTTTCCGTTGAAAGACTACAGGTTCCACAGAAACTATAAAGCTATTTCAAGAAAAGCTCTTATGGGACCAAGCACATAAAGAAATTTTTAAAATCTCTTCAGAGACTCTCAACAGCATTACAAATCACTCATTCTCTTTCCAGGACTCCAGTTTCACAAACCTGACCTTTTTATTGTTAACAGTTTCAGAAGAAAAATTTGTATTTAAAACAACATCATATCTTCTCAGTTGAGCTCTGACTCATAGAAAGACTATCCTATTAATATTATATATTTAAGAGAACTAAAAAAATACAACCCCAAAATAATTCCTCATGTATGAATTTAGTGATACTAACAAATGTAGAAAATATTTTTGAAATATTATAAGCAAAAGCTAAGCACAAAGTTAACCCCAAACACACACACACACACACCCCTTTTCAATTTTGGGTTGCTAAGATTTCTTTACATGTATATGTATATGTGTGAGCATGCACTTGCGATTCTAAATGGCTATAAACATAATTGTCCTTGGCAATGAAGCAGAATTAGACAATTTTTCTAAAATGGAAAAATGTGAAATGAGTGATTTAAAGGGAGGAAAATAATTAAATTCTTACTCTGAGAGATTAGGATTTATCAGTATGCTAAGCTGGTACCCTCTTTATCCCACTGTAAGCAAGAGAATCAATGAAAATTTCCCCTTTCCTCCAGAAAATCTGAAACTATTAACCAACAACTTGTCTACTGAAAAGTTTGAGGAAAACATTGTGAAAATTTGATCTTGCATATTTCCTCATGGGGACTAAATAATATCTCATAGAAAGGGAAATTCTGGAAAAAGTGGCCTGCAAGAATATCAAAATAACTAAGTAGAGATTTCAGTGGTTTCATAGTGTCAAGGACACATAAATTAAAGTGTAGGCCCACCAAAAGGGAAGGTCCCTAGTAAATACCTCAGGCTTTCAGTTGAGATCCTGGAAGGGACTCACCCTCAAGGCAAGAAATAGCCAAAACTGGGTGAAAGGGATCCACCATACTGCATCTTCCCACCAGAGGAACACTGAATCTGCTCTGGAGTAAAATAAGACCATCCAAAGCCCTTATAATTTTTCATACATAAGATCCAGGATTCTATTAAAAACAATCAAGCATAAAAGAAAACACGAGTGAATAAAATCAAGAAACAAGAGACAACAGGAATATATTAATAGGTTATCAGATATTAGACTTTATCAGACTTGGACTTTAAAATAATTATGACTAATCTGTTCAAGAAAACAAAAGAAAAAAATAATTTCACAAAGGAAGTGGAATCTATTTTTTCAAAGAACCAAATGGACATTCTAGAACTGAAAAATAAAACGACCAAAGTTAAGAATTCAATAGATTGGAGAGAGGATTAGTAAAAAATATCCAGATAAGAAATACACAAAAAGAATGGAAATTTTTAAGATAGGGTAAGACATAAGGGACATATTAAAATATGAGTACTTGGAGGTCCAGAATACAAGACAGAGGCAAACAATATATGGAAAGATACTGGCTGAGAATTTTGGGAAAGTGACAAACTATGCCAAGCCACAGATTCAATAATAAACAATAAGCAGTACAAATATAATGAAAACCACATCTAGGGTACATCATAGAAGAAACTGTTAAAAATCAAAGATCAATAAAAAATTTTTAAAGCAGAGAAAAAAGATGCATTGGGTGGCAGGGTGAAAGGGGTAAAGGAGCACATACGTATGGTGACAGATAAAAACTAGACTACTGGTGCTAAACACAATGAAGCCTATACAGAAAGTAATATACACTTTATAATAATAATAATGATGTACACCTGAAACTACACAATGTTATAAGCCAATATGACCTCAATAAAATAATTAAATTTAAAAAAAACAAGTAAAAAAAGAAAAAGATGAATTACCTTTAGAGAAACCATGATCAAACTGAGACAGCCATCTTTCAAGAGAAATGATGGAAGCCTGAAGACAACAGAATAACATCTTTTTTGTTTGCTTGTTTTATTTTTGGGTTTTTTTTGAGGAAGACTAGCCCTGAGCTAACATCTGTGGCCAATCTTCCTCTTTTTGCTGAGGAAGACTGGCCCTGAGCTAACATCCATGCCCATCTTCCTCTACTGTATATGTGGGACGCCTGAAATAGCACGGCTTGCCAAGCAGTGCCACGTCCACACCTGGGATCTGAACCTGCAAACCCCAGGCCACTGAAGCAGAACGTGCAAACTTAACTGCTGCACCACTGGGCCGGCCCTAAGATAACAACTTTAATACAATAGGCAAAAATCCTGCCAATCTCGAACTTTATACCAAATACATATATCTTTTCAAAATAAAGACAAAATGATGGGGCTCTCAGACAAATAAAAAATGAAAGAATTTTCACCAGCAGACTTTCACTAAATATTAAAGACAGTTCTTCAAGAAGAAGGAAATGATCCCAGATGGAAGCAAGCAATGCAGGAAGAAATGAAGAGCACAAGAACAGATAAATAGTGTTCTATGTAAGAACAGATAAACAGAAACACATAAAGTCTAAATGAGTACTGATGGTCTAAAACAAAAAAAATAATATCCCGTGTGTCTACTGGGGGAAGTGTTGATTCAGAATTAAATATACGACAATAATAGGACAACAAGCAGAATAGTGATGTATGTAACTCCATAAAGAGATGTAAGTTCTTGCATTCTCCAGGAAGTGATCAAAGTACTCATCTAAGGTAGATCCTAATAAGCCAAAAATGCATGTTGTGATCTCTAGGGTAACCACTCAAAGTATAAAAACTGTGTAACTAATAGTTAAAGTGGAAAGTGGAAAATGGAAAAACAAAAAAGCCAAATAACAGATGAGACATATAGACCACAAATAGTAAGATAAAAAATTTAAAATCAAATATGTCGGTAAGTTCGTTAAATGTAAATATACTCATTACCCCAATAAAAAGAAAAGATTGTAGGGCTATTTAAAAAGACAAAACTCAATTATAAGATGCTTAAAGAGACACACCATAAATATACGGACTCAACTGAAAGTAAAAAGATACCAAAAGTTATACAATGCAAAATAAAGCTAATGTGGCCACAGTTATATCAAAGTACACACCAGCAATAAGAAAGGCATTTTATAATGATAATAAGGTTAATGCGACACAAAGACATAATAATACTAAATTTGTATGCACTTAATAACATGGCCTCAAAATACATAGAGCAAAATTTGACAGAACTAAAAAGAAAAACAGACAAGTCCAAAATCATAGTTGGGAACTGTAGCACAATTTCATCACTAACTGATAGAACAGGAAACAAAACACACAAAACCCAGCAGCTATAAGGAAGATTAGAAAAGCATGATTACAAAGTTTATCTAATCAACACCATAGAGCATATTCAGGTCATAAAGCAAGTCTCAACAAATTTCAGAAGTTTTGAAATCATACCAAGGATGTTCTTTGACTACAATGAAAGTAAGCTAGAAATCAATACCAAAAAATAACTCAGAAGTCACCAAATGTGATAGGTCAAAGAAATCTCCATGGAAATTAGAAAATATTTTAACTAAATGGTAATGAAATATGACATCCAAGTTTGTGACATTACAATGCAATACTCAGCAATACAAAACAAAGGACTACTGAAGCACTCAACTACATAGATGAATCTGAAAAGCAGTGTGCTGCATGAGAGAAGCCGAAAGTACACAATGTATGATCCATTTATATTAAATTCTATAAAATAATCTATAATGGCAGAAAGAACATAAGTGGTTGCCTGTGGTCAGGAACAGGTGGTGGGATTGACTGCAAAGGAGCATTAGGGAACTTTTTGAGGTGATATAAATGTTTTGTATCTTTTTTTAACATAGAATTTTATTCGAAAAGAAAATCTATTTGATTTACATAATAAGAAAACAATAAAGAATACCAGCGTTCCTCTGGTTCTCCTGTATTGAGGTATCAAAAACCCAAATCAAAAATACACGAAAAGCATTTTCTCATCTTTTTTTTACATTCCCCTTTAGAACATCTATCATTTCTTTGTTTGTTTGTTTCTCTTTTTTTTTCTGGAAGTGGAAGCATTTTGTTTATGTCTTTTTATTAAGGTATAATTGACATATAATGTTATATTAGTTTCATATGTACAACATAACAACTCAATATTTGTATACATTGCAAAACGATCACCACAATAAGTCTATTTAACATCTGTCACCATACATAGTTACAAAAACTTTTTCTTGTGATAAGAACTTTTAAGATTTACTTTCTTAGCAACTTTCAAATGCGCAATTCAGTATTATGAACTATAATTATCATGCTATACATCATATCCCCATGACTTATTAATTTTATAAATGGAAGTTTGTACCTTTTGACTGCTTCACCCGTTTCACCCAACCCCTGCTCCTAGCAACTATCAATCTGTTCTCTCTATCTCTGAGCTTGCTTTGTTTTGTTTAGTTTTGTTTTTAGATCCCACATATAAGTGAGATCATATGGTATTTGTCTTCCTCTGACTTATTTCACTTAGGATAATGTACCCAAGGTTGTCACATGGATGGCAAGATTGACAAGGTTTCATTCTCTTATGGCAGAATAATATCCCTTGTATGTACCACATTTTCTTTATCTATTCATCCACTCATGGACACTTAGGTTGTTTCCACATCTTGGCTATTGCAAATAATGCTGCAATGAAAATGGGGGTGCAGATACCTTTTTAAGTTATTGTTTTCATTTCCTTCAGATTCCAGAGAGGAATTGCTGGATCATACAATAGTTCTATTTGTAACTTTTGAGGAAGCTTCATTCTTCATTCCATTGGCTGTGCCAATTTACATTCCCACGAACAGTGCACAAGTGTTCCCTTTTCTCCACATCTTCACCAACACTTGTTATTTCTTGTCTTTTTGATAACGGCCATACTAACAAGTGTGAGGTGATATCTCATTGTGGTTTTCATTTGCATTCTCCTGATAATTAGCGATGCTGAGCATCTTTTCATGCACCTGTTGGCCATCTGTATGTCTTCTTTGGAAAAATGTCTATTCAGATCTTCAGCCCATTTTTTAATCGGATTTCTCTGTTACTGAGTTGTATGCATTCTTTAAATATTTTGGAGGATAACCCCTTATCAGATATATGATTTACAAGTATTTTCTCCCTTTCAGTAGGTTGCCTTTCCATTTTGTTGATGGTTTCCTTTGCTGTGCAGAAGCTTTTTAGTTTGATGTATGTTTAGTATCTTGATTCTGGTGTAATTTGATTATGGTTACATAGGTGTATAAATTTGTCAACATTTATAAAACTATACGCATAAAATGGATACAGTTTATTGTACGTAAATTTAACCTTAATTATGTTGATTATAAAAGTCAGAGCTTTAAGACAGAAAAACAAACAAACTTTGTAAAGATGCATCGAAAGCATTTAGGAGCAATTTGTAGTCTTTTTTTTTTTGGAGGAAGATTAGCCCTGAGCTAACATCTACTGCCAGTCCTCCTCTTTTTGCTGAGGGAAGACTGGCCCTGAGCTAACATCGGTGCCCATCTTCTTCTACTTTATATATGGGATGCCTGCCACAGCATGGCTTGCCACGCGGTGCCATGTCTGCACCCGGGATCCGAACCCGCAAACCCCGGGCTGCCGAAGCAGGACGTGCACACTTAACCGCTGCGCCACCGGGCTGGCCCACAATTTGTAGTCTTTGATGCACCTATTAGAACAGCAGAAACACTAAAAAAATCACTGATTTAAGCATCTTAAGGAGTTAAAAAAACCAGCAAATTAAACTTAAAATGGAGTAAATGAAATAAAAATAAGAGCAGATATCAATGAAATAGAAAGCAAACATATAATAGATAAAATCAAGTAAGCCCAAAGTTGGCTCTTTGAAAAAATTAACAAAATTGATAAACTATCAATTCAATGCGATACCAATCAAAATTCTCAAAGGCATTTTTTTTCCTCAAAAACTGCCAAGCTGATTCTAAAATATGAAACTACAAAGGGGCAAGATAGTAAAAACAATTTTGAAGAAGAACAAAGTTGTAGGCCCAATGCTACCAGTTGTATTGTATTGTATTGACTTATTGTAAAGCTACTGTAATTATAATAGAACGATATTGGTACAAAGATGGATAACTACAGTCATGTCACTTAATGAGGGGGATATAATCTGAGAAATGCGTCATTAGGCAATTCATCATTTTGCAAATATCATTAAGAGCGTACTTAAACAAACCTAGATGGTATAGAGCTTATTACATACCTAGGCTATATGGTACCTATCTTACAGGACCACTGCTGTATATGTGGTCCATCATTGCCTAAAATGTCATTATGTGGTACATGACTGTAGATCAATGAAATGGAATGGTCCAGAAATTACAGGATTTCAATGAGATATATGCACTTCCATGTTTATTGCAGCATTATTCACAATAGCCAAAATACAGAAACAACCTAAATGCCCATTGATGGATGAACAGATAAAAAAGATGTGGTGTATATATACAATGGAATATTATTCAGCCATGACAAAGGAGGATATCCTGCCATTAGCAACATCATGGATGGACCTTGAGCACATTATGCTAAGTGAGATAAGTCAGACAGAGTAAAACAAGTACCATATGATATCACTTATATGTGAAATCTAAAAAAGTCAAATTCACAAAAAACAGAGTGAAATGGTGGTTATCAGAGCATGAGGGGTTGGAGGATAATACTGATGTTCTTTAAGGGTACAAACTTTCAACCAGTAGTAAATAAGCCATAGAGAGCTAATGCACAGTATAATAAATATAGACAACAATATTGTACTACAATCAACAAACTTGCTAAGAGACTAAAACAATTATCTGAACTATTAAAAAGATACGATAATTATGTGACGGAGATGTTAAACAACACTACAATGGCAATTATATTGCAATATGTAAATGTATCAAATTATCACACTGTACACTTTAAATTTACACAAAGTTATATGTCAGATATATTCAATTAAAAAAATAAGCCAGAACTTAAAAAAAAAAAGAATGATGCAGATACAGACCCACATCTATGTACATGGATCTAACTCACAATAAGCATGCTATAGCAATACAGTGAGGAAAGAATGGTTGTTTAAAAATATTGCTGGATCAACTAGAGATACACATGGAAAGAAAATGAAGCTTGACATCTACCTCATACAAAAATCAATTGTAGATGAATCATAATCCTTAGTGTAAAAAGCGAAAGAATAAAATTTCTAGATTACATCAAAGAATATTTTCATGACTTTGGGCTAGGCAAATATGTCTTAAACAGGACATAAAACTAACCATAAAAGAAAAGATTAATAAATTGGGTCTCTTTAAGTAAAACTTAACAGCTTCTGCTCCTCAAAAGATACCATTAATAGAGTGAAATAAGCAAGCCATAGAAAAAATATTTGCAATACATATATCTAAAAAAGGACTTGTACCCAAGACATAGAAAAATTTCATACAAAACAATAAGTGAAAACCCAATTGCGAAAATGAGCAAAAGACAAACAGATTTGTCATGACAGAGGATATTCTAATAGACAATAAGCATGTGAAAAGGTGCTCATCCTCAGTAGTCAAAAGGGAAAGGCATATGAAACCACAATGAGATACCACTACACATCCACCAAGATGTTTAAAATTTAAAAGTTTACCAAGGGTTGGTGAAATATAGAGCAACTGGAATATTTATACATTGCTGGCTGGAATGTAAATGGTAAAACTTCAAAAACCTGTTCGGCAATATCTACTGAAGGTGAATGTGTTCATACATTTTGACCCAGAAATTCCATTCCTAGTATATACCTAACAAAAATGCATACATATGTGCACCAAAACATTATTAATACAAGAGTATACATACCAGCATTATTAGTAACTGAAAATAACCCAAATGCCCACCAAGAGTAGCAATGGATATTATATTGGGGAATAGTCATACTGTGGAATATTATGCAGTGACAAAAATAATAAACTTCTGCCTTATACAATAACATGGATAAACCTAATAGAAATCAGATTTGTGGTTACCAGAGGTTGGGGGTAGAGGGAGGAGGAATTGGAGAAAGGTGGTCAAAAGGTACAAACTTCCAGTTATAAGATCAATAAGCACTAGAAATGTAACATACGACATGACGAACATAGTCAACAGTGCTGCATAATATATAGGAATATTGTTAAGAGAGTAATCCTAAGAGTTCTCATCACAAAGAAAAAAATTTTTTTTATTGTTATCTATATGAGATGATGGATGTTAGTTAAACCTATTTTGGTAACATTTCACAATGTATGTAAATCAAATCATCATGTTGTAGACCTTAAACTTAAACAGTGATGTATACTAATTATTTTTCAATAAAACTGGGGGGGGGGGGGGCGGGAATGAAGACTTCTTCTTACAATCAGCTACAAGAAAAAGCCATACTTTGTAGGTGTGATATCCAATTACTATTTATTATTATTAGAAGTCCCTAGGGTCTTATTAAAACTTCAAAGGCCCTAAGCTCTAAAGAGATTATGAACTACATATGTAGTTCAAATAATCTTTAAAAAAGCAACCAAAACTTACATGTATGCTGACATTAATATAACTCCTTTCTAGAATTTTAGATAATAAAATTCTAGATGAAATCATTAAAGATGAACTCATTTTTCTTTTGTGGTGCCCCAAAGCACATGCTCAGTTTATCGTCTGAGTAATCTTGTACTGGCCACCAGAAAAAAAATAATTAAAACATTTACCTTGACTAGGAGATGAAGTAACTCCAAGCACACTGGAGATGACACCACTGATGTCCCTGATCTTCTCTTTATTATTATTATTACTTTTTAATAAGACATTTATATGTATAAGCATATACAGTCATTTTCTTCTTTGCATTTTAGTTTTTAGCTTAACAGAAAAGTATTTTCTAGCCCTCTGGATTTCACTTTTGATGATGATGATGATAAGATTCACTTGCTGTTTAAATACTGCCCCTCTAACCCTGAGAAAAGCCACCATAGTACAAAGAACATAGACTCAGCAGTTAGACAGACCAGCCTAGAAAGGAATACCAGTTTCATAATTCCTTATCTGTGTAATATAGGTAAATGCTCAAACTTCTTAAGAATTTGTTAGCCTAAGCATAAGAACAGTATTATTTCCAGGATAATTGTCAAAACTACACAATGTGATGTGTGTAAAAGTGCCTAGCATAGTTTCTGGTACACAGGAGGTATTTAATAAATCACAATTTTTCTTCCTCATTACACACATACAATCGTAACAGTATTGTAGAAATACTACAGAATTTTAAACTAACATATCTGGATCCAAGTAAGTCTGCACCATTTAGTGGCTGCATAATTTTAGGCCAATAATTTAAGTTCTTTGGACTTCACCTAAAAAATGCAGGAAATTCTACCTGCCCTATGGAGTATCTACGAGCATCAAACAACAACATGTACAGAAGTGCTTTCTAAACCACAGTGCTCCAAAAGGTTCCAGTATTACTGTTGTGATTATGTTGATCATCATCTGAGTATCAGGAAGGTTCTTCAAGCCTTCCTGTATGGCCTGAAAGAATTATTCCTTACGGAAACTAAATTGTATGAGAACACTCTGTCACTCCCCCAGATCTTCTGAAACCACTTAATTCACTGCTCACTAGGAGGTGCTGGCAAAGCAGAGTGCCATAGGGGTTCAAAAGATTTCTTCCTCAGCAGCCCCCTGTTTGGATCTAACTTAGAATGCTGCTGTACTTCAAAGAAGCATGCCAGAAACTCAAGGGAGAGAGAGGAGGCACACAAAGAACAGAAAAGACCGCCTGATTCTCCAACGGCTACCTGATTCCCCCAAAGCACTGCTCTAACTAAATCTTTTGGGTGCATTTTGATCCAGCAACACCTATCATTCCACACCGAAGAGCCTACACTCCGGGGCCAATCAGATTCCAAGGACGTGAGGTGGTAGTATATTTTTCCTCCTTTCAAAAACATTATTTTAAAGTATGTTATTGAGCTAATAGAAAAGACACAGGAAGGAGGGAAGGAAGGAGGAATTGGGAAGAGCGGGCGGAAGGGAGGGGAGCCTAAATCTTTTCATTTTCAGAATCTTCCGAATTCTATTATACTTTCAGTTCAACTTCCACGTATAAATTTATAACAACAGAAGAATCTTTGAACCATTTTGATTTCCTCCTACTCTGAAAAAGATATTAAGAGGCAAAAACTGAAATTGTCAGGGCTATTAAAACATGACAGCAAGTTTTTAACAGAGTTCCCTCTAATCTGACAGCTCAGATAATTTCTCATTTCACCAGAGCCACAGAAAACTTTTCAACTACAAAGTCAGACTCTTGTAACCTTGAAACTACAGTTGATTTCTACACTTAGTGTAATGGAAAACCTCTTAAAAATTTCTGTCTCAATTTAAGAGCACAGCATATTGTCTTTATAGTATAGGCTCCACTAATGAGGAGTTGTCAAAAATAAATGAGGAAATAGTAAGTAAAAGTACTATGTAAATTTGAAATTATTATAACATATGGAAGGCGTTGTATAAAAACAAAGGTCTATAAGTGCATTGTTGATGTGAATAAGATATAGGATTCTTAACTGTAAATCATTAGATGCATTTCTTTTACAACCAGGAGCAAGACAAGGATGTCTTACTATCATTGCTCCACTTTAACACTAGTAATGGAGGTTCTGGTCAGTTCAGTAAGACAAGAACAAGATAAAGAAAAAAACAAGAATAAGAATTGATAAAGAAGAAGTAAAACTGTCCCTATTACAGATTATAAAACAAAGCGGCTGATTTAAGATCATGGTATGATGAATGTTTATTCAGTTTTGTGCAAGGTATCCAAATTGGAAACCCAAAGGTATATTGCTGAGAGGGTGAAGTATGATATTGGATATTATTCCAGAAATAAAAATGATAAAATAGGTACACCAGACTTAGTGGCCTTAAAAGTCACACATAGTAGCTTTTGAGGACACAGAACAAAGGTCATAAAATGAAGAACTATAGCTTAAATTGAATACAAAATCAAAGGAAAGTGGGTGCATAAACTTGAGAATAATATTCAATTCTAAATTACTCATAAGTATGCTATCGTATTTGCGAGTTACCACCACTCCCTGAGGTTTCCCTGCACAAGCACTCCACTACTAAATAGCAGTAGATCAAGACGAGAAGGAATTGTGTTAATTATAAACCACATGGTCCACACGGTAGAACTCCAGCAAATTTTGGGTTCTCCAACATTTTCTGATATAGTCATCTCTGCTCTCCTCCACTATCAAAGACTGTTGTGAAATTATGTGTAGGTAATACGCATTTTAGTACAATATTACAAGCCTTAGCAACTTTTATTTACCATCTTGAATTTTGAAATGTTTTTAATATGATTCTTTGGTTGTCCAGATTTTCACAAAATTTAGTGCAATATAAGCTAGTCAGAAATTATAAGGTATCTTAGAGCTACATTTTTATAATATTCTTTACTCAAAAAGTACTTTAAAATTGCCTAATTACATTACAAAATGTACTTTGATCATCTAAAATGGCTACACAAGCTGTGTGAAGGTACTATAAACATTTTCTAATGAACTCAAGGTTGGATTATTATCTGCAATATCAAAGCAAGGGGTATCAACTACTTAAATGTACTAATTATTTAACTTTTATCTTTATGTCCACTAAAGTTTCATATATTTCTCCTCTAAATACTACATAATACCAAATACTGTTTTTACTACAATGGAACAAAATTGTAAGTCAGAGGCTGCAAGCACATGGAACCAGCTGTTTTAGTTATGTGAAAAGAGTATCTAGTAACAATCAGAGAAAAATTGAGGGAAAAGTCACTGATTGGCTAAAAATATACTGAATGCCAGAGGAAAAACATTGTTTCATATACCATAAGCCAGACCCTTCTGAATAAATTTAGAAACATAAATTTTGATATCTTCCTTACACAAGCCAGAAGCTAATTAGGTTGCAGAATTTCAAAATTGGTAGGAATGTTTTTAATAATTACTTTTTCTTCTTACAAGCATATAATGAATACATTATACATTTTTTATGGTGTTCAATGCTTGTTGGCATTTTAAAACCAGATGACGTATCTGAGAGTACACTCTCAGATTTTAAGTTATTTATGCACTTCAGCTCTGAATGATATATCCACATAAAAATAGATTTCTGATCAGTGTGTATATTTATAATCCTCCAAAATGGCTATATCAAGAGAAAAGAAAAGAGGAAAAAAAAGACAAGACAAGACAGGGGTGGGCAGAGGGCTAAACCACAAACACGCAAGAAGGACTTTAAGGAACGCTGTGCCATTTGCAGAATTAAGAATCAGTCCTGCTTGGTTAGCACATGCAGGCAAAGGCTTTTTAGCAAGTGCCATTTTAAAAAAAACAGTAAATATAAAATGACATTGATACGTGAGTATACTTCTGACTACCTACTAGCTAATCTTTGCCACTCAACAAAAGGCTAAATTTGATTATTGAGGAACTGATTATCTGACTTCCAAATTAGCCATGGTGTTTGCTTTTTCTTCATATCATTACAAGATTTTTGTGTAGTTTACTATTCATTAACAATCTCTACTGGAATTGTAGGTGAGGACCATGTTGAGCACACCCACTACACTTTGTAGGGCATCTTAAGTTTGAGAATAAAGGGTAAAACTCTTTTTAATGGACTTCGTAATTTTAAGTCTTTGGCCTCAAGTAGCATTGACAATATAAGATAACTATATATTATTATTTAAAAAGTCAATGTGTATTTCTGATATAACCTTGAGAAATTAATAATCTATGGCTATTCTCCACTAACAGAGACAGAATCTTTTGTACCTAAACAGAGCATATTTACTGAAAATCAGAAAACAGTTTTCTTCCAGGCCTCCTAATAATGAGGGAGAAGAAAAATTCCAAAATGGGACATAAAAATTGCACAAGGACGTACGATGTAACATCACTCAAAGTACATCAACAATATCAGAGAATTAGCCAGAATTCAAAAACTGGTGCCACACTGTTTCTGACTCTAGCCTATCATCAAAAAATTGAGACAACTGTCACATTATCTTGTCAAAAGGGCAGAGTCATCGGGACTCCTTCAAGCCTTACTCTAGTAGCCTGAAAGGACCTTCTGTTCCATTCCTGTGAGCAGCAAAGCCAAAGTGAGGCCACACGGTGCCTCTTCCCTCACGATAAGGCATAGAACACACAGCCAAAAAGTCACCTTCAGGACTCGGTACCGAGGACCTGGTACCATAAATGTAAAGCAGAGAACATGGCACAGTACAAATAAGACACGAAGACAGAAAAAAATCTAAAAGTTTTCAAGATGGGTTCCTAAAATATAGCCTTGTAAATACATTAGAAAAAATGAGGTGGAGGGCCCTACCTTGCAGATCTTGTAGAGTGACTCCTGGCCATCTCCTCTAGTATCTTTAAAGTAATCATGTGCAGGAAATGTACGATGAATATCTCGAGTAATAACACTCTCCTGGGCTGAGTCCTACAAAAGAAAAAAGAAAGACTTGGTCATTAATTTAAAATTTCTTTTAATTATGAAAATTAATATATACATATGGTAAAAAAAAAATACAAACAGCACAAAAAAGTATGCCTCCCCCACCAAAAAAAAAACCTTGCCTTCCATCCCTACCCAGGCCCATAGTCCCATTGACTAGAGATAAATACTATCAATAGTTTCTTTTGCATCCTTTCATCCATTCCCCAATGGATGTGTGAATGCATATTTATGTGAGAAGGAAGAGAGGGAGGGAAGCCGTATACACACATCTCCATCCTTTGCTTTCTGAAGCAAAAATAGAAGCAAACTATCTGCTCTTTTCACGTAATAGGATAACTTACAGAACATTCTTTATCAATGCATGCAAATGTATTTCATTCTCCTTAGGAGAAGCTATTAAAAAGAATGAGGTACATATGGATATTAATATATCATAATTTATTTAATATTCTCCTATTAATGATCTTTTTGAATTTTTTTCTATTTATATTACAAATAATATCACTAGGAACATTTCCAAACATAGATGTTCAAGTATACGTTTCTAGGGGTTGAATTCTGAGGTCAAAGGGTATATGCATATCCATTTTTGATAATCGTACTTTCCCTCCAGAGTTGTTGTACCAATACATCAACTCCAAATATTCCAAACCATGGTATTGTTTCTCCACACCCATGCAATACCACATATTATGTAACTTTTTAATTTTTGACAATCTGATCAGTGAAAACTCAGACCACAGTAATTTAAAAAGTAAAAATATTATCAATCTTTCTCCCCTGATAGGTTAATTACCCAACTCACATACTCTAGAAAATAAAAAGCCCCAAAACTATCACATTTTGATGATATATACTTTAAAGATAAATCTAGAGAATTTTTTCAGATAGATTCAGGAGCCAAAAGCTCAAAACTGAGTAAAATTCTAAGCCTTATAAAAAATGATTAATCATTCGCTTGATTTTATTCTAGTGCTATAAATGTTGTTTATCTATTTAAATGTCAGGAAAATAGAATGGGACTGCTTCTAGCAACCCTGAAGATGAAACTATTTTGCACAATTTGAGGAAACACCAATGACTAGCATTGCAAATAAAAGTACTACTTAATATTTTGCTTCCATAAAGATTTGAACAAATTGCTTCTTTACGTTAAAATCAAGAAAGGAAAAAAATGTGTAATATGTAAGTTATTTTAATGAATGCTATTTTCCTTTCTATCTCTAGCTGAGCAGTATATAAGAAGCAAGTAGTTGATTAGCTCTAAGTTAAGCCAGTGCCTTCTCTTGCTGCCTTTTTCATTTCAGCTGCTATTTCATGCTGAGTGGTAATTAGATCTTATATCACGTAGAGAAAGGACACAAACTGAAAAGTTCCAGATTTGCTAACAAACACCAAACATATTACAAGTCACTCCAAAGGAAATTCTGATGGCTTACAGGAATAGAATGCTACAGCTGAATAAAAATGAACTTTAAAAAAATTACCATAACTTAAGTAAAGGAATACATAGAAACTTTATATTTATCAAGGTAAATATAATTTCTAATGATAAAGAAAATTTTGGGTGAGAAAAGGGTAGAGAACAAGGTAAATATAAAGGTACTACATAAAGAGACATATTATGACACGCATGTTTTATCTGACCTGGTATGGAGTCTAAGTAGGGGAATCTGGTACGAGGTAGAAGAAAGTTTTCACTGCCCAAGTTTTCTCCAATAAAAGGGTTCTCTTTCCACATAGTAATAGTTTTCACTTACAAACTATTTGAAAAGATGACCAGTAAAAATGCTACTACTGCCATTGCTGAGCTATTTCAGGAGCAAACATGTGCTGAGCGGTTCTCAGGATAACTCTTTTTGCATCTTTCAAGATGTGAAGGGAGAGAGATCATTGGACTACATTCCCTAGAAACTGCCTACTCATTTGGCATCATGCTGTGTTGAAATGGCACTAACAGTCTGATTCAGAAAAAGAGAAATTGATAAAAAATTTCTAGGAAGTAAGTCTGCATAAATCTGAGTAATTTTTTTTCTGTGCATACTTGAATCTTCCTTGTTTGTTTTTAACAAATAAAGGGGCAAAAAATCAAATGAAATAAAAATCATAAACTTCTTCTTAAACTTTCCCTTCCTACGATTACTTTTAAATGCTTTCTCCATGTGTGTTTCTAGAGTTTTCTTCTTGCACAGTAATTTCAGTTGGCCAAGGGAGTAATTTCTAGAACTTCACTTTATAGACTAAATAAGCTATTTTGCTACATTGTTGACTGATCCCTTTCATATAAGTGAAGGTCAAGAGGTACACTAGACTCTTATAAATAGACTGATATTAACGAAATGGTGTAACAGACTAGAGAGAATAATCCTTTTTTCAAATTGAAAGTGAAAGTTAACCACCTTCCAGTTACCAATAATGTTGAGAATAGGAACAGTACATATTTCAGGAACCCACACCTAATCCCACAAATTCACTCACCCACTCATTCAACAAATATTTAAGTCAGGGAGTCACAAAACCTAACACTCTGTAGAAGGAGAATAAAACAATTTTTCTCTTCAATATAAATTTATTTTTAGACTTATTCCAGTCATAGTTGTCAATTTTTACAAGAAATAAAATGAACAGAGAAGAAGTACAAAAAAGAGGTCAAATAATTCACCACCTAAATATCTGGAGTTAAAAGGGTGCATGTGAAAACCCTTTTTTTATACAGCTAAAAACATTTTATAGCACAACCAAAACTGTTATGAGGTCATTTTCTTGGGAGGTCCCGATAACCATAGTCTCCTCAAGTCCTCCCAATTATCTTCAGAATGAGAAGAGAGAAAAACTGACTCCCTCATGGGCAGCTACTTCACCAATATCCAGAGACTCACAACTTGACCCACAATGTACTTCCCAGTTAGATGCATCTCGCATTCTGATACTCAGGACAGGATGGTGGTTTAGTGGCTTTGGAGCCAGACTCATTGGTTCTATTTCTGGCTATTCCACTTAATACCTATAGGATCTCAGACAAGTTACTTAATCTCACTAAACTTCAGTTTCCTCATCTGTAAAATGGGATGATAATACCAAATTCATGTCATTTAGAATAAAATAACGTGTGTACAGTGCTTGGCACACTGCCTAGTACAGACTGAGCAGTCATTAAAGAAATAAATAAAAATAACAATTAATTATTATTTCCCCTTTTCCTTAAGAATCACATTTAACTGTTTAAATTTTTTGGTGAATATATATTTTAGACATCCTTCTGTATTTGTGCACTTTAAATAATAAAATAAACCACCATGTTTCTTTGGATATCATTAACATTATGATTATGAAACCAATTCCCTTAGAGCTTTTAGCATGATGATGTATTAATGCACAAATTTCCAATCACGTATCCTACATGTCCTAAATTATCCTTGTTTCTCTTAATCCATGAATAAAAACAAAAGTGAACAATTATTTGAATAAAGTGATGTTTTTATCAATTGATACACACTCTGGCCCCAGCTTTGCATATATCCATGCAATAAAGAAAGAAGTACAACAATATACCCAGAAGGAGAATGGGAAGGACAAAGCAGAGTAGCAGCTAAACATGCCAGATCAACTACCATTTCAATCATTACTTTAGAACTTGGCTTGTGAGGATTAGAAGGAGGTTGAAGTCATGGTTATGGAGAGGACAAATGCCACTGTCACCATTGCATGCCTCCCTTCTGGACCATCACCACCAAGAATGTAACTGGTAGGCAAAGTCCTTGAGATCATCTTCCATCAGCCAAAGGAGGGGTGAGGTTGGGTCACACACAAAAGCTGACTCAGACTAGAAACAGGGAGTAGTAGAGAGAGGCTTGGAAGAAAGTCTTAAAAGCTGAATTTTATTCAACCCCACACGCACCGCTCACACTAATACCACATGGAAACTAAATCCTTTTTACTTTATCTTTCAAGGATTTTCTTTAATTTCCAAACCACTAAGTCACAACACTAATAAACATCTTCAAAAAAGACACTGATCTCTAGTGTGATAAAATCCATGGCCCAAAAGAGGATATAATTCAGCTTGTTGAAAATCAGTTTAAAACCAAACTAAGAGGTATGATAAGTAGCTCAATTAACTTTTTATTTTAAAGATCGGCACGTGGGCTAACCACTGTTGCCAATCTTCCTTTTTTTTTTTTTTTAAGGACTGGCACCTGAGCTAACAACTGTTGCCAATCTCTTTTTTTTTTTCTGCTTTATCTCCCCAAACACCCGCTGTACACAGTTGTATGTCTTAGTTGCAGGTCCTTCTAGTTGTGGCCAACTAGATCAACTTTGATCATTTTAAGTGGATTCAATTTACAGCCACTATCAAGAGTATTACATAAACTGTTCTTCCAGTATAATATATATACCCTGACATGTTTGTAATCTTAATTCCTATTCGAAGAGAATCATCACTTACTTGCTTGTTGTAAGAAAGAAATGAATACAGAATTCATGTGTCAACAAGCATTAGGAAGACAGGTTTGGATGACCATAGCCTATTATTTTTATAAAACAATTTCTGGGCTGTCAACAACTGGAAAGGTATTTTAGTGAGGAAGACTGTTCTCACATATGACCTTGGCACCAGAAGAAGTGTAAAAGTAATGTACTGATAAATGAAAACACTGACTGTACCTTGGTTTCCTACATTTTTACAACTACGACAGCATCTTTTCTTATTAATCCCTATTGTCAAATACCAAAGTATAACTACATTTTCACTTTTCATCTACTATGAAATCATTTCAACTTTATAAGTACCATGCCAATTTGTTGGTGTCATTAAAAATGTCATTGCAGATCATGCCTAGCCACAATCTGTCAGCAGATAAATGATTCAGAGCTTTAAAAAGATCTGACCTTAGAACGTGCCTTCTATTCTCACTCCACAGGGATCCTCCTTTAGTTCTACGCTGGAGCTAGCTCTATGGGAAAACATCACAAACTGGTCGCCTTACGCGTCCCTGAAAGCAGATGGGTTTGCAGTGGTGGGTCTGATTTATTTGCCTTGATGTTTGCCAAAAATCCAAAGAGGCAGAGATGAAAGGGGAAAATATAAAAGTGCATTCTAGTTTCAAACGTGCTACTGAAATCATGAGCTAGAAAGAGTATCACAAAAAGGTTGGATCACTGCCAGTCTTCATGCCTTGAATATAGGAGGAAGTCTCATCATAAGTAGAATAATATGGAAGCAAAGAAATAAACATCAACTAAATCATATTGTGAGAAAGCTGCTTCCCAGGCATTGTACCCACATGCTGCCAAATGTCTCAAAATCAAAGCCTGACACAAAGGTCAAAAATATTAGCTATATTCCGGCTTCAGCTGGGAAGAAATCTTTTCAGGGAGAGTAGCAACAATGAGAACTAAGGGCAAGGGAAAGAGAAGGGAGAGGAGGAAGTGTATTTATAAGACCAGTCAGTATTCATAATTGATACTTTGGTCCTGAAGGAAGTGCTGGGACTGGAGTGGGAAATATTTGAATAGAATAAAGCATTTCTTTGGGGCTAGAAGACTAAGAAGCATTGCAGCCTATGAGCACAGCTTGGATTTCCCAGAGATGCTATGGAATGTAGGTCAAAGCTGGGGATGACTCTCTACCACAAATATTTGAGGTTACTTTTACATTCCAAATACACCTATCAAAGCATCTATGGCCAGATTTGGGTATGTCTTCATTCCCAGGATTGCTGACCTCTCATTGTCCTAAGACAAAAGTTCAACTGGGGGACTTGACAGTCTTGGAAACTCATATCAACAGCCAATGATAAAACCCTGCAACTCTTTTTAAAATGAAGCACAATAACTGAACTCCATGCAGGTATTTTCCAAAGTTAGATATATTTCTAATTTTGTATTTTTAATTGTTAATTATGATTTTTATCAAAACAGCCATTTAAACCCTTTTGAAATAAACAAAAATTTTAAGAGCTCCATATCTACTACCCATTGTGTAAAAATAACATTCTTTCATTTTTCCACAAAACTTTAAAGAATGCCTCTGATAACTAGCATTCGATAAACGTGCCTATTTTCACCTGATCATTACATTTTAGAATTTTATTAATTTTGACCATGTACATACCTAGTTATTATTTTTACAGGTTGAATAACTTTCAACAACTTTAGAAAACATTCTACCACACCTTCAATCACTTTAGCTGCTTCTCTTTGAAACTCTTTGGGCTCAATTACATCTTGAATTGAATGACATAAAAATTGAAAGTACATAAAAAATTAAGCTTTCTATTTGCTTCTAATTCCATTCATGTATTCAACAAATACTTCTCTGAGTATCTACTAAGAACCAGGCACTGTTTTAGGTGCAGAAGATACAACTGTTAGCAAGACAATGTCCCTCCACCATGGAGCTTATATTCTAGAGGTAAGGGAAAAAGACATAAAAAACAAGTATATAATATTAATTAGTGAAAAGTACTATGAAAAAAATAAAATAAGGTAAAGAGATAGCGAGGAGAGGGCTGATGTTTTAGTTGGGTGGTTTTGCCTCTCTGAGTGAGGGTTCAAATACTTAGAGAAAGAGCATAATAGACAGAGGGGAAAACATGCAGAAGCCCTGAGGTGGGAGCAGAATGGCAATACTTCTGTAGACACTTTCCAGCATTTTGCTGACTTGTATGTTTGCAGATGTCTAAAATGAATTGCCAAAAATGACTCCAATACTTTCCTGGATTAACATGGCTACCTCATGAATTTATAAGTATAATTTAGATTATTTTTACAAGATGTTTTAATTCACATGTTTGAATAATATGCTCCTAATTACACATGTCAATATGAAAGCTTACTACTCAAACATTTATCTAACACCTGCCATGGACAAGACATTTGATCTAGCGGATCAAAAAGACACAGGATATAGTCCATGATGCTCCCAAATTGCAAGAGGTTAAAATCTACTTGTAAAGACAAAATATAGATATAATATCAATAGAAGGAAACATACACTAACAGTCATATAAATGATATGGGCAATATTAGCTATAGGAATTCAGTACAGAAGAGACTGCACAAGTATTCAAGCGGTGCAAGTGGCCTTCCACAGGAGATGGGGACTGGGCTGAGCAATGGAGACAGGACATGCTCGACACAAATGAAAGATCTCAGGAGAACACACTGACAGCAAGTGTAGCGTGAGCAGAGCCTCCAGAGCAGGAAAGCACTTGGCATGTCCAGGAGATAGGACTTTAATTGACTACAGAAGAGAATTCAGAGAGGGGCAAGTTTGCTGGAATCTAGAATATGCAAGGTAACCGTGAATGAAGACACTTTAATTTTGTGGACAACAAGGAGCCATTTCACCTACCATGGACTTCGTAGTCACAGTTTTGTCAATTCTTGTTTCAGTTTGGCCTCATCCAGTTTTACTATCTGAAACAATTGGTGCGCAGTAAAGAATTAACCGTACCCCAAAAGAGTGCTGGCCTTTGCCATTGGCTACTAGGAAGTGTGGGGACCTGGAAATGGCCACCCCAAGATATGTCTCTTTGGCATGATGATTATTTGAGGCTGCTTACTTTGCAGACAGGAAAGAAACTGAAAAGTAGAACTTACCCTTTGTAAGAGACATTTACATTGTAAAGGAACTCTCCATCTGTAAAGATATCTCTAGAAACTCTTAATCAATGGGGAAGGCAAGGACTTAAATTTGCATTTTATTGTGCTTATATGGTAACCTCCTGTAACTGACTTCCCTCCCCCTCCCAAAGTTAGCATTTCTTTAAGGATTAAGCATCTTTCCTTAGGCTAGGAACTGATTGCTGCGCTCATCTGTGACCACCCAGCTCAAGACAATAGACTTGCTTCCTGCTGCGCCCACCGAGATAGCAGACCCACTATCTGCTGTGTCCATCAAGCACTGTGCCAACAGGGCAATCTTGTGACTATTGTGGGAGGGACATTTCAATCATACGTGAAATATCCTGTTTGGGGGTATATAACCACTCTGTGCACCCCACTTCTCTGGTGCCCTTTCTTCCTTCGGGAAGAGAGGCCCTGGGCCATGGTTCCTCATAAAGCTTTGTTTAATTTTCTCTTGCTATTCTGTCTCATGTGAATTTAATTCGGTCTCTGGCCAGACGAACCCACATTAGGTAGAGGAAAAGTCTTCCTCTCCCCTACAGAAGTGATCTCTAGGCTTCTGGAATGCCATCCTTGATAGGAGTCACTGTTTGCATGTGGGCCTTGGCCAACCAGCAGTCTAACAATGTGATTTATGATCAGGCTTTGGGCCATGCAGTATTAGTTCTATCCATGGAGAGGCTGGAGACTAAAGGTCAGTCACATGTGCAGTACATGAATGAGCCCCTACAAAAACTCTGGACAATAAGACTCAAGTGAACTTCCCTAACTGGCAATACTCCACATGTACTATCACACACTGATGCCAGGAAAGTAATGTTCTAACAAGTTAGCCATCAACAAATTTGAAAATTTCCTTGTGGTATTCTCACCAGTAAATCTTCTCTATTCAAAGATATTATTGCCTACCTTTTCCTCTATCTTTGACAAAATATTATTCACAAAAAAAGTCCCCCAAGACTTTGTTAATTCACATGACTTTTAAAAAAATCACCTTTTACGTAGAACTTGAAAGGTTAAAAATATTAGACCACTATTGACCATTTGACCACCTGTTCACTGAGCACCTCAAAAATCTATATGTGATTAGTGAAGTGATTAAAAGTAAGTTAAAAGCAGATGACACAACTACTGAAATGATTCTATAATTTATTTGCATAAAGGGTCACCTGGAACTTCAAAGGAGAGTGAGTATAAGTGAACAATAACTGCATCCCTAAATAAATGTCGATAATGTGTATATTTTTAAAATCCTACAGGATCAATAAAGTTATTCTGGGATATGAATTTTGAAAAAGGTAATTAGTTTTTACATCAAGTCAGGTTATATAACTGCCATTTAGTTCCTCTTTTCTAACAGCACACGTTTCTATTAACGTAAGTTTTTACTTACCTATATTTAGAAGGTGCACTCATCACCACATAACAAAATAAGTAGGAAGGGCTAAGAACAGAAGGGTTTTTTCCTGAGACACTATAATAGCTTTAGTTTTCAATTATAAAGATTTTGATTAATTAAATATTCTAACTCCATCTAGTAAGCGTACAATAGGGCATTTTTTTTGTCTTACAAATTATGGTTAATATTACAACTTTCTTTTCTGATACTCTACTTTGTCTATTTTTCTCTGTTCAAGTGGGCCAATTTCTTTTTCTCCAACAGATTTCTCTGGAAGTAGAAGAAATCTTTTTGTAGTAGAGCACATTTGAAAATTGATGAATCCCTTTTGGAATAAAGCCAAATCATGAGTAGAAACCTAAAGGTTTTCTTCTACACTTTTTTTCTCTATATAGAATCAGAAATGTGATTACTAATCTAAGACTTAGATTTAAGTAAGCATATATTCCTGCTCCTTAACACAGTATATTCCTTTTTAGCTTCTTTGCCGATTCCTCCTCTGCCTACTCCTTATCTGATGGTGTTACATCCGTAGCCTTGTTCTTTGCTCACTCTCCTTGCTCTCCCTGGGAAATCACATCCATTCCTGTGACTTCAACTACCATCTGTCTTCTCCTTCCTGGACCTTTACTGAAGTAGATTTCAAACCTTACTGATTATCAGAATCATCTGAGAAGCTATTTCAGAACCCATATTCCCAGATCTCACCTAGATTTAATCTACCAATATCTCTATAATACTTCCAGGCAACCTATATTTTTTAACAAATACCTACGCAGTTACAAGGAAAGTCCACATATTTTTATTTGAGAACTACTATCAAACAGATCTATCATTCCACATTTAAAACTTAACAAGTCAAAAACTCAGTTCAGAATTTCCCATATAATGACGTGCCCTTCCATATTCTCAGTCTCAATGAGAACTTCCACTCTCATCTCTGAGTTGATACACAAAGAATTATTCTGGAAGTCTTCTCCTGTTTCCTCCCTTAATCATTTGGTCCTTTGGTCTTCCACTCTGCTATTTTAATTAACTGGTATCCATGTCTGAATATCCACACTTGATTGCCACCTCTAGATGGCCCACGATCAGTTCTTATTTGTCTTTGTTTCCCTGGTGACTGAGACTTTAGCAGCTGCTTAGTGAATGAGTGCTGAGTAAATGAGAATAAGAGAAGCATATAGTCCCTAGGATGGAGAGACTAAAGTTTCATAATTCTTGCCTTGAGTTTCAAATTCCCTTCTAACTTCATTTAGTCAAGAGCAGTAGCAAAAGGAAATAATTTATGCCAAAATCAAAGATGATTACTAGGACTCATAGGCTTCCAAACCAAAATTTCACAGCAAAATGCATACCAAAATGTCTTTACTTCTAGTACCAAGGATGACACATGAAAATAACTGCAGATATTATATAAACTACAGAAAAAACAAGATGGATCTCCATCTTAAAATAGAAATTAGATATTCTACTGCTAGGAATTGCCAAAAAACATCATTACAAAAAGCTATTTGGGATTTTCTCACTGAGTTTTATCTCATTTTATATGAAAAGCAATAAAAATAAGGATGAAAAGATGAAAAAATTCAAATGCCACATTATTTTAAAATCATTCTTTTTACTTTAAAAGTGACGAGATAAACCACATAATTAATGTGTTCAAAACCCTGCTAGAAGCTAATTACATTAAATATGATGTTTTAGAAATCTGAAGTATCCTTCATAGTTGGCATGTTAACTCTTTCTCAGTAAAATAGCGTGAAGTAGTAGACTGAGATGACGGTCAGGTAAGAATCAGGAAATTCTGTCCCAGTCATCGTATCTCTGGATTACGGCACCTAGGCTCCGGTTCTTTCTGGTCTGAATATCATATTAAATCAAAGGAAGACACAGATCCTCCTCTTTCTTGATATAAGGACTTCTATAACTTTAGAAGTTATACATTAAGAGAGATCAATGTTTTCTATCTACTCTGTAAGACTATAAGACACTCAAGAAATGAGGATTTTTTTTATATCTTATGAACTGTTAGTTATTTAGGTTCTTTAATACTGGCGTGAGAAAAATACAGAAACAGCCTATGGTTGTAGTCTTTCTCAATTTTGAAACACCACCCTGTCGCCTTTAATCAATATACATACGTATTTACCTGGTATTTAAATGCTACATGGGCTACAGATGTTCGTGTAATTCTTTCCTAATAGACCCAAGTTGCTAACAGAGGACTTTTAAAGTCTGAATTTCTAATTAAGGGGAAGAAAATGCAAGTGCTGTAAACATTAAGAAACTGTAAAAGTAACCCCACTTATTTCTCATTTATTAGGCTGCCATTTTTGGAAGGTACTTTGACTTGATTCAGTGGCTATGGAGCCTAAAAAGAGGTTTCTTTCCAGGCATGTGTCTGGTACTGCTTTTTTATTTAGGCTTGGTTCTACAAATAAATGCACTCTCATTTTTCCAAAGCTTTAAGCGGTTAATACCAAGTTAAATATACAGAACGGTTAATTAGGTATAATTGGTAAGTAGTTCACAATACGAAAATAACGAATATTATTCTTTAGACAAACCAAGCCTTGTCTGGGTCAGCTGGGACATGGGTCCTCTTCTGGCACCATCACTATAGTTCAGGATATTACCTCTTTATGTTTAGACCATTTCAGTAGCCTCTAAATCATCACAGAGGAGTTTCCCTTTCCTTCAATCAGCCTGCACAGTACTTTAAGCTAATTTACCTAAAGCACAGTTTTGCTCTCATGTAACATTCAAATCCATCTACTACATGGTCCCACCTGCTATCCTCAAATAGAAAAAAAAAAAAAAATCCCTATTTCATTTCATCTAAATCACATTCCATTCCCCAAAGTTGCAGTGTTCGTTCAAGCTTCATTGCTTTTGCGCAATTTCCTCTGCTTTGGATGATGACCCTTATTTCCCACATCTTCCCCTTTGAAATCTTGCCCATTTATAAAGGCTCATATCAGATTTCTTCCGTGATGCTTTCCTAATGATCCCAAGTGAAAATAATACGTTCTTCCTTTATGCTCTTATAATACCAAGTTGTAAAGACTTATATAAAGCGTATTACTTATTGCCTTGGGGTAAGACATATTTACCTCCACTAAGCTCCTGGCCACTAGAGATGGTGGCTTAGAGTAACACATCCAGTACCCTATACATCTGTATCAGAGGCCGAACAAATACTCATTGAATAAATGACTCCATGAAAGGAAAAAATGGTGAACCAAGGCAGAGAATAAAGAAAGAGTTTGTGTTGCTACTTAAGTGGAGGGTGGGCCATGCCCCACACTGAACCACAAATGAAAACTAGGTTGGGGCAAATTTTCCTTTCTTGGGCGCTCACATCTGCCCCATGAAATGCTCTGATCTGGCTCCAGGGGAGGGGGGCTATAAAAACCATCAGAAGGCAGAATGTTATCTGACGGGACTACTGTCACAATTCACAACATTTTCACTCAAAGGAAATAGATGGTCTCATTGTTCAAAACCCTGCTTTGCCAGGGGTTACTTGGAGGTAACTTTGGAGAAAGTCATTGTGACCAGAAACCACACAAGGAAAGGGTTAATGAAAATCTGATCCATAACTAAACATAGTCTGTCAAATGTTTTCCAGACAAGGAGGAAACTAAACGTGCTATTTTTCAGAAGATGATGTCCTGGTTTTTGTAGATGTTGCCATCCTACAGAGAAACTTACACAGTTGCAGCAGGATCCCTGCAAACTGCCCCAGCTCTAAATGGCATGTTGCATTGAACCTGCTATGTAATGATGCATTGAACTTGTTATGTAATGGCCCGCCTGTCATGTGCCCTGATCAGGCCCAGTTGTTACACAGTTGTAACATGTCCTCTGCACTCTGGTATATAAACCTTTCACTTGCAGTAAGCTGGCGGGGAGTGGGGGACATGGGCAGGCAAGCAGTGGGGCACTGCTTCAGGAGCTATCCCTGGGGTTCTTCATTGCTTGTGATAAACCATTCTTCTTCACTCACTTCAGCATTGGTTGTGCTTTTCAGCTCCGCACTCACCAAGAGACAGACCCATTGTGTTCGGTTCATCATCACAGCTTAGTTCATAATGCCAGCTTCCTGACATACAGGAAAGAACCATCAAAGAAGCCTTTACACAGATTTATCATGATAAACAGAAAGCACACATTTTTGTTTAAATCTACCTTGAACTCAGCATAGGATAAAATGCTTTATCAAGACAGTGTAATGCTACAATTATCTTAGTAGCCACAGAAAGCAGCACTCTTCCAAGTTAGTATTTCTTGCTGACTATTGCTGTGATACCGTGTTCAAGATCATAATGGTAAATGATGCAGCCCTGAAACATAATGGGATAGCAGCAACCAGAGTACCTGTTACAAATGTAGCAAATTTGAGAGCCACAGGAAGAGGAAAGGAGTAGTGGCTCACTTTTGATTCTTTAAACAAGATACAGCATTCTGGCCCTGAGCATCAGTCAGGATGACACCTCTGCTTTTGCTACTAGGGGAATGTCTACAGCCCCTGAAACTCAAGGAGAGTTGGAGATGGGATGAGGTAAATGAGACAGAAAGAGTGGCCTGGCTCTAACCCTGAGTCCAGTTTTGCAACACCACGGTACCACTGCCCCTAGGAGAATCAAGGAAATGTCAGAAGTGGGGGGGGGGGGGGGGGGAAGAATGACATTGGAGGGGGAATAAGGCACAACAATATTTCAGGAGTAGAAGAACTCTTAACTTGTTAGCTTTTTGTTTGTGTTTTACTGAAGGATTTAAGTAGGGCAACTACTACAAGACTCAGTGCCCTGTAAAGAAAATGTATTCAATTCAATATGCTCAACTATATGTAGGCTTTAGTTCTCTTATAATTTTACGGTTCCACAAAGGTTAAAAGCTACTGTGTTTTGCCCCAGTTTTTAGGGTTCCCAGATGAAATATACGATGCCCAGTTAAAATGCATGGTATTTACTCTTACATGAGACATACTTATTTTAAAAAATTAGTTTTTGTTTATCTGAAATTCAAATTTAAGCAGTGATCTCTATTTTTATTTGCTAAATCCGGCAGCCCTACCCAGATGACTAATATCACAGTATTGGGAAAATCAATTCCTGAATACTCTTCACATACCATTTTGTTTTTGTTTAAGTTGTTTTTAAATACTTTGTTCTGAATGGTACCATATTCGATATAAACTAGCTACATTTGACTTCTCAAACAAGCTGTTTTAAATTTACTTAATAAAAATGAGCAAATATTAGTTAAAAGCCACAGATACTGCTATGAATAAAATCAGAAAGCTTTGTTCTAAACTATAACAGACTACAAGGAAAATGAGGACATCTAGATAACAATGGACAGACGCCATTATTAGTGAGAATACCAAGCCTGTGAAGCACAGAAAAACTGAATTGATGACCTGGAAAATAAGATCAAATTAAGATATAGCAGACTGGCCTGAGGTCCCTCAAGATATGAAGGCAGGGAACAGATAAAGATTCCTCCTAGCGAATAAAAGACAAAGATGCAGAGCATGGTTACTTAGTCAACATTGTCTCTCCTCTGTTCAAATGCCAAATAAAGATCAATCAATTAACATTTGAAAACTCTTCTGGTCACAGAAGAAAGTGGCTTCAAAATTAGCATAATGACATAAACCTACACCTGAGATTTTAGTACTGTGTTATGCCTTATCAATGGACCTTTCTTTTTCTAGTTTTTACATTGCAAGTATTGATATAAAGAAGTATCAGGGCACAACTTGAACGATTTGGTGGGTGTGGTGGCCTGGGGACAAGCAATATTTAGATATAACTGTCAATTCAGGTAAAATAAAAATTTATGGGTTGCATATTTTAAATGAATTTTAAATTAAAAAATTCAAAGTAAACAAATGTTAGCATCTACACTTAAGTATTCTTACTTTTCTGAAGAGTTTAATTTTTATTGAAATTTCATAAACTAAGTAACTAGCAGGCACTACAGCATGTGATTATAATGGTGCACTTTTGAACAAACTTGTTAGTCTTTCTTTGATTATATTGTAAATTAATTGAAAAATGTGACTTTTCTTCTTCCAGTGTATTCTTTAAAAAAAGAATTTTCAATTGAAAAGAATTTAAACAGAAACTTCTCTAATACGCAAACATACACACTCTCTCTCTCACACAAACACATAGACATACTCTTTCCCTTCCTCTCTCTCACACACACACAAAGATAGTCCACTTCCTTTGAAACAATTTTCATCAGCTACTTTTATCTTTTTGTCTGCAACCAACTAACCACAGCAGGAGTCTAGCTCCCAAGGCTCAGGGATTCATAGTGAGACCTGCAAACAGCCATTGATGATTAAGTATCTAGGTACTAAAGTTTTTTCCTTTTTGCAATTACTGATTATAGCTTTTAGCTGTTTAAGCCACCCATTGTTAACTGTGCTCTTTAGGCAGTATGCTATCTGACTCCCACTAGGTTCCTACAGATAATATCTCCCTGGAGCCTGGGTCACCATGGTAATGGGTGTGTGAGCTATTTTTCAGGAATTAGAACTCCTGTCCACTTCAGGCCCATTGAGACCACCAGCCCATCAACTGGACCCGCAGAGATGTCTGATAGGCGACCTTTGATGTCAAGAGGCTAAAAACTCCACCCTCAGGTCATGCTAACACCACCATCTTGTGAACATGGGTCCTATGAAGGGGCATGAAGCCTGACTACGCTTGCGCGGATCATCAAACCTCACCTCTCTTCACCTCTAATCACCTCTCTCCACATTTCAGACCACCTTGTCCCCTATCCCATAAAAATCCCTGAGTCCCTGTTTTCGGGGAAGCGAATTGGAGGCTCATGCTCTCACTTCCTCACGTGGCTGCCTTGTGATTAAACCCTCTCTCTGCTGCAATCTTGTCATCTTGGTGTTTGGCTTTCTGGGCAGCCTGCAAAACACAAACCTGGTTTGGTAACAATAGCCTGCCATCCCACCCCCTAGGGCTGGACTCAGTAAGGATTTGGTGATCTCTGAAGGCAAACCACACAGACTGCGACTAGGCAAAACAGGAGCTCTGAAAACAAGGAGCACAAGTATCTTGGAAAAATTTGATCCTTAATCAAAAACAAAACCACTGAAGTAGCCATAAGGCAAAAAATCTGAAATTTTCTGGACTTCCTTAAACTTGTTTCATGGAATACCCTCAGTAAATCCATTGCCTCTGGGCTATACCAGCCTGGTGTCCTCGTCCCATCCAACAAGATCATCTGTCATCACCTCCAATTGGGCAAACTTGGCTGATTTTTTTTTATATGCCCTACCTGTCCAGTAAATCACCAACACTGCTTCAAGCAGGCATAAGGAGGTGGACAGGATCAGAAGAAAAGATTGGGCAAAATTTAGCCCTCTGTGTGGGGGAAGGTCCTGAAATTAAGATAATGGACCATATTTCAAAGCTAGGTTGGGTGCAGTGGCTGCAATACTGGTCCAGAATCAATGCTGTCCAAAAGAAATACAATGCAAGCCACAAATGCAAGCCACATATGTAATTCAAAATGTTCATGGAGCCCCATTTAAAAAGTCAAAACAAATAGGGGAAATAATTAAATTAAATTTAAAATTTAATTTTAATAACATTTCATTTAACCCAATGAGTCTGAAATATTACCATCTCGACATGTAATCAATATTAAAAGTAAACAACAAAATATTTTACACTTACAGCACAGGTCAATTCTGATTTGCCACATTGCAAGTGACTGACAGTACATGTGTCTAGTGGCTACCACCTCAGACAGTGAAGGTCTAGATTTTAACTCGGAAGCCACACTCTACACCTTCAACCCCTTTGTCATGTACTTTTCTCTCTGTAGGGGGATGGAAAAAAATGTCTTTTGAGTGTGAGAGTAAAAACAAGGAGAGAAGGATGGAAATGGAATTTTCAAAACCTGCCTCCAACTGTGTAAGCTGTTGGCCCTATAACTAAACATTACAGAGAAGAATGGCTTATGTTTTTGCTTCTTCCACCAGTCCTCTGAAAGGCCAAGGTTTCTTACAAAGTGGCTAAGCTCATTACCAAGAATGATATTTCTTAGCCACACTTCCATATGGGATATAATTAACAAGGATTTATCCTACTACCCTGGGCTAATAGAAACACCAGTAAAAAGCACAAATTGGAGCATAGTCTTAAAGATTTTCTATAGACTCTGGAAGATTGTGCAAATCTCAGAGATGACTTTTGCCAAAATTATGGACTGGGACTGCCAAAATTATGGAAGCAAATCTTAACTATCCTGTATTGAGAGAGTACTGACCTGATTACGTTGACATTGCCTGAATTTTCTATTTAAGCAGCGAGAATGCTTACAGGCTAGATTATCAAAATCTAATTTTCGTTTTTTGTTTCCTCCCAGGTCTCTCAAACTTCTTTACCCACAACAAAGAAGAATACTAAAGAATATCCTTCACAATGGAATGCCCTTTTCAGAAAGCATATGGTAGTGGGAAAAAAATGGGGCTGTAAAGCTACCTACATTAGACAATCTTGGACAAGTTACTTAATGTCTCTAAGCTTTGTTTTCCTCATTCTCCCTACTTTCCCAACAAAACTGTGATGTTAATTCTAATTTTCAAAATTGTTTTAAGATTAGATATTATTTATGCCAATCGTATTGCCTGACACATAGTAAGCATTCAATTCATGGTAGATATTAGTAAACCTGGAATTACTTTGCTTTTTCTCCACAGCATGAAGGCAACAGTTTTAGCACCTGGAAGTTGGGTAACTCCTGCTGCCTTCTGATGTTACCAGGCAGTCAGATCATACCCCAAACTCCTAAAATGGAGTCATGGTGAACAGACTGGGGCTTAGCAAATATACAGCCATCCTTGGAGGTTCTCTGTGAGACGTGGGAACTTTAAATCTCCATTACTGAATCATGATTATGGCCTAATGGTGGGTCATAATCAGAATTAAAGGGAAAAAAAGAAATAGGAAATATCCAGTGCATCTCACAGAATCACTTCTGAAAACTTTTGCTTCTGACAGACAGACACATAGACATATGTATGGAGAGGATCAAAAAAGTCTGAACTCCACTGCCGTAGAACACACTAGAATTTCAAGGATCCCTGAAACTTCTCACTTCCTAGGAGATGCAGATGAGCAGGAGAGAAGAGAGTAGCTGATTCCCTTGAAAAGGAATTTTTAGGGCAAACGTAGATAGAGTTATCAAAGGTGAGCTCTAAAATACAGATATGGGATAAGGATATAATGACCCTAACTTTGATCCATATGGCTGTGTTAAGTCATGCTACCCTCAAACGACCATAGAACACAGTGTAGCTGGTTAGCTAGATGACATGAAATCTTCATAGAGTAAGATACAGTCACCTTTTTAAATGGCTATTTCTCATTAAAAGTACTTGGGAAATATAAGAGTTAAGGCTCTGATGAAAGAAATTTTCCTAACTTTATAAATAAAATTTGATATAAATTCTTTTTGTGTGTGGAATTCAAGATTTACATAATTTGAGAATTTTAATGTGTATAATACAGATGCTATAGTTCGCATTGCTATTTTTGGTTATAAAAAGAAAAAACAACCTAGATTAAAGCACACGCACTTTTAAAAAAGTGAAACACCATGTTTTGGAAATGCTTGGATTAAAGAAAAAACTTCTAGCATTAAGGCAGAAAAGAATTACAGAAAACAAGTTTGTCTGTTATAAAGCTAACTCTACCCTATCTTTAAAGAAACTCTCCTTTAAACCCCTTATGAATTCTACCCTCAACACTCCACTGAAACTGCTCGTTAAGGTTACAGTGACCTCCGAATATTGTGCTCATACTGTGTGCTCATATTCAGTGTTCATATTGTGTGAAGTGGACAGCGTTTAAGAAAGCTAACCATTCCTTCTTTTTTTCCTTGTGATGAGAACTTTGAAGATCAAACTCTCTTAACAACTTCCAAATATATAATACAGTATTATTACCGATAGTCACTTTGCTGGACATTACACCCCCAGGACTTGTTTTATAACTCATTCCTTCTTTCTTGAACCTCTTCCCCCATGGGTTCCCAAATACCTCTTCTTTGATTTTCCTCTCACCTCTTTGCAGCTTCTCAGTCTCCTTTGCCAGCAACTCTTCTGTAAAATTATTACATGGTTTTTCTTTTTAAAAGACCACTCTCTCCTTGTGTGGTTTTGTATATACAAGGCCTCAATTTTAAGCAATTCATTGATGATTCTCAAATTACGTCTCCAGGCCTCAGACTTACATTTTAAATTGTTTACTGTACCTGGCTTCCCTGCAGGCACCTGAAACTCAGCATGCTAAAAAACAAACACATCATCTTTTTCCTAAAGTATTCTTTCCCTCCCATATTCCTGTCCCATTGTGGTGAAAGGCACCGCTCTGTATTTAGTCTCCCAAGGCAGAAACCGGGGAGTCCCCACATATGCATCCTCCTATCTGACTGTTGTCAAAACCAATTACAAAGCCCTAACTGTTCTTTCTCATTATTGATCCTCAAATCCATCATCATTTCTCCATTTCAATTGTCGTTAACTTATTTCAGTACCTGAGCTTCCTCTCACTGGAATATTATAACCTTTTATTTTTAAAATAGATTTATTAAGATAAAATCAACTTAGAAAAAAAAATTCACCATTTAAAATACAGAATTCAGTGGTTTTTAACATATTCACAGAATCATGCCATCATCACCACAGTCTAAAGTTAGAATATTTTTTTTAAGAAGATTAGCCCTGAGCTAACATCTGCCACCAATCCTCCTCCTTTTGCTGAGGAAGACTGGCCCTGAGCTAACAACTGTGCCCACCTTCCTCTACTTTATATGTGGGATGCCTACCACAGCATGGCTTGCCAAGCAGTGCCATGTCCACACCTGGGATCCAAACCGGCAAACCCCGGGCCACTGAAGTGGAATGTGCAGAACGTGGTGGCCTGCGCCACCAGGCCAGCCCCCCCCCCTTTTTTTTTGAGGAAGATTAGCCCTGAGCTAACATCTGCATCCATCTTCCTCTACTTTGTATGTGGGATGCCTGCCACAGCACGGCTTGATAAGCAGCGCATACGTCTGCACCCGGGATCTGAACTGGCAAATCCTGGGCTGTTGAAGTGGAACGCGCAAACTTAACCGCTGCGCCACTGGGCTGGCCCCAGTTTAGAACATTTTTAACCTGAAAATAAGCCCTACACCCTTTAGTCATCATCCCCCAGGACCCCCAGCCCTCCCAACCCTAGGCAGCCTCTACTTATATCTCTATAAATTGCCTATTCTGGACATTTCTTATAAACATAATCATACAATATCTGGCCTTTTGTGACTGGTTTCTTTCACTTAGCATAAAGTTTTCAAAGTTCATCCATGTTGAAGCATATACCAGTACTTCATTCCTTTATATTGCTGAATAATATTCCATTGTATGGATATATCACATTTTATTAATCCATTCATCATTTTTTTTTAAAAGATTTCATTTTTCCTTTTCCTCCCAAAGCTCCCCGGTACATATATTTTTAGTTGTGGGTCCTTCTAGTTGTGGCATGTGGGATGCTGCCTCAGCATGGCTTTATGAGTGATGCCATTCCACACCCAGGATCCGAACCGGCAAAACCTTGGGCTGCCGAAGCAGAGCGCGAGAACTTAACCACTCAGCTATGGGGCGGGCCCCATCCATTCATCTTTTTTTTTTTTTTTAACTTAGAGTATAAAAATTTATTTAAAATGTCATATCAGACAAATAATTTTTTTTTCCATTCATCATTTTATAGACATCTAGGTTGTTTCTGTTTTTTGGCTATTATGAATACTGCTGCTATGAACATTTGTGTAAAAGTTTTTGTGTGAACTTCTTTTCAGTTCTCTTGGGTATACACCTAGGAGTTGAACTGCTAGATCCTACGATAATTCTCTGTCTAATATTTTGAAGAAATGCCACACAGGTTTCCAAAGCAGCTGCAGCATATTCACATTTCCATCAGCAGTGTATGAGGGCTCCAGTTTCTCCACAGGCTCACCAACACTTGACTTTTTAATTATATCCATCCTAATGGGTATGAAGTGGTATCACCTCGTGGTTTTGATTTGCATTTCTCTGATAGCTAATGATGTTGGGCATCTTTGCATGTGCTGGTTAGCCACTGGTGTATCTTTTTTGAGGAAACATCTATTCAAATCCTTTGTCCATTTTTCAGTTGGGTTATTTGTCTTTTTAAGGTTGAGTTTATTAAGAGTTCTTTATATATTCCTGATATTAGACGCTTACCATATGTATGATTTGCAAATGTTTATTCTGGGTTGTCTCTTCACTTTCCTGATGGTGTCCTTTGATGCACAAAAGTTTTACATTTTTATGAAGTCAATTTATCTGGTTTTTTCCTTTTGCTCCTTGTGCTTTTAGATTCATATCTAAGAAATCATTGTCAAATCCAACATCTCTATGGTAAATCTCTATGGATTTACCTTTATGTTTTCTTCTAAGAGTTTTATAGTTTTAGATCTTACCTTTATTAGGTCTTTGATCCATTTTGAATCAGGTTTTTGATTCATTTTGAATTAATTTTTGCATACACTGAGAGGTGAAGTCCTATAATAATCTTTTAACCCCTCTACCAACTTTTGGTCTTGCTGCCAAAATGATTTTTCTTAAAAGCAAACAAACAATTCCTATCTCATCATCATCATGTAATTAAAATCTCTAAACGGCTTCATCATATCTACTTCAGTGATTCTTTGTGGAATTAGAAAATCTGATGAAAACAATGGACCCTTTCCCAAGGAAGTGTATATGTGGAGGTACAAGTACACGTGTAAACTAAAACACACAGACACTTTTGCATGTAATTTCAGAAGACTCTCAAAAGCACTAAAACCCATCCAAAGATCACCAACCCAAAGAATAAAGTCTACACTCCTTTGCACTTCTTTGTCATTCAGTGCTGCTCTTCTCTGACCCATTATTCTAGCCTCCTTGTCCTCTAACCTCCAAACTATCTTCCCACAGGTTAGTATTAAAAGAACTCTGATGCTGTCCAATGTGTCATGCTACATTATAATCACATACCTGCTATTCCTTATGCTTATAACATATTCCTCCAGCTTATGAGATTGTTTTAAACATTAAGTGTGATAACTATGCAGATGTACCTGGCATATAGAAGGCATAATGTTTGTTAAATCTGAAAGAGGACATAACAAATGTTGGAAAATCAGGACTCCATATTTTATTTCTAGAAATTTGAGTGACTTAAATAACTGTGCTATATCTATATTTTTTCATTCCATAGTTAATTTTGGAAAACCTAATATATATGTGTTTGAAAATTATATAGAAGAAGTGAGACAATTTCCAAGTTATTAGTCTAAGGAAGGTAAACTGATCACAAAACGATCTCACTTTTATAAGTTCTTCTTATAAGTTTTTTAAGAAGATCACATTGGTTGAAGCATCCATTTGAAAAAAGTAATAACACAACACAGAAGAATTTATCTCAGAAAATATAACGCTGTGTCTCTGGGAAAAGAAATTCAATTAAAAGGGTTACTAAATTTTCACCCATATATGTTTATCCCACCATATCAATGATCTTTTCTAGACATCACTTTAAAATTCATCAATCTATTTATATTTTGTTAAAATTAAAATGACCACTTCTTGGCGTATATCTGAAAGAAATGAAATCACTATTTTGAAGAGATATTCGCAACCCCATGTTTACTGCAGTATTATTTACAATAGCCAAGACATGGAAACAGACTAAGTGTCCGCTGATGGAAGAATGGATAAAGAAAATGTGGCATATACATACAAAGCAATATTATTCAGCTATAAAAAAAGAAGGAAATCCTGCCATTTGCAACAACATGGATGGACCTTGAGGGCATTATACTAAGTGAAATAAGTGAGACAGAGAAACACAAATATTATACTATCTACTTATATGTGGAATCTAAGAAAGATGAACTCAGAGAAACAGAGAACAGATCAGTGGTTACCAAATATTGAGGGGTGGGGGAAACAGGTGAAGGTGATCAAAAGGTACAAAGTTCCAGTTATAAGATTAATAAGCCCTGAGGATGTAATTTATAGCATGGTGACTATAGTTAACAACACTGTGCTGCATATTTGAAAGTTGCTAAGAGAATAAATAGATCTTAAAAGTTCTCACTACAAGAAAAAAAATTTCTAACTATGAAAAGTGATGGTTGTTAACTAAACTTATTATGGTAATCATTTCACAATAGATACATATATCAAATCACTATGTTGTATACCTGAAGCTAATGCAATGTTATATGCCAATTAAATCTCAATAAAACTGGAAAAATACGTGAAACTAACACCAAAGGGAACCAGTACCTTGGCAGGGGGCAGAAGTGTTCTCTCAAAACTGAAGATCAAGTGTCCACAGTTATACCAACTGAGAATCAATCCTTAAGAATCAAGACAGAACAAATAGTTCCAAAAGTCAGACATATTTGAGAGGAAAATTTCAGGAAGATTGATGTAAAATAATCAAAGAGCAATTGGGTGAATTCAAGGGTACTATGCAAGTCCTGCTTTTATCCTGAGGAAAATGCATAGAGAATTTGTGGAACTAAGACTCAGGGAAGGCATGAGAATAAAGAAACACTAGCAGGAAGCCAAAAAGGGCTTTTCTAAAAATTGGTAATTTTCTACAGCTATAGTGTTAAATCTGACTTGAAATCCCTAATGAAAAATGTTATAAAACACAGGTATTGACATTTTTAACCCCTTCTACGGAAATCTAACAAATTATCAGATTATGATGTTAAATTTCAGAGTTTCCTGTTTAGATTTATCTTATCTTTTTGTCCAAAAAGCAATTTTGATTGAATTAAATACCCAATGTTGATGAACTTCAGAGGTTCATCACGTTGGGCGTTAGTAGATGTATTAATTGCATGATGGTGGTAATTACAAGCAAAGGCATAGATAAAGTCCAACTTTTCATCAGGTTTCGACAAATCACAAAGAGACTTTAGAAAATAAAATGCAAATGATTTCATACATTTCATATAATTAAAGCACTCATTCTGGTAATAATGAGCACAATAAACTCATTGGTTATTCATGCAAAAAAATTAACTTCATTACACAAATTGCCTCCATTTGTGACTTTCTGTGTGAAAGAAAATAAAGTGGTACTTCAAAAGTCATATTGCAAGTAATGATTATTATAGAGATGAAACATCCTATGTTTCTTATACTTATTTCTGATTTTTAAAAAAATTTCATAGTTTTACAACGGAACTTTTTACTAAAGTACAATGGACAAAAGAACATATTAAAAAGGGAAGAATGAATCATGTTTTTATTTCTTTTATTTTTCATTTTATGATATTTCATATTTATGATTATTTTTCATTTTATGATTATATTTAAAATACAAAAGAATGGTGTTTCCATTATTTAAGCTGTTTCCAACTACATAATGTTTTCTTCAGCATTTAACCAAGTGTTGGCAATTGAAAGAAGAGACGCTCAATATGATTGGTTAATTAAGATTTCAAAGAACCTGCTGCTCCCTGGAGGGGAAGCTAATTTCTCATTTATAAACCCATTTATAACTCTAGCTCTGAAAAATGGTCCTAATAAAATTCACAGTTAAGTAGGCCTTCAAATGCATGCCAGTCATTAACATTTGGGCTGCCTGCTGCTAGCAAAACATTAATATTTGATGCTACAGCATTTTCATTTTATAAGACTATTTGGCATAAATCTGTTTCAGGGTCTTATGAAACAGCTTTCTTTATGTGTTAAATAGATTAAACTCAGGTTGTAATGGTTGGTTTGAGGATGACTTCAAAATATTTTAGTTTATAGCCACTAGGACACTACAGTATTCACCCCTTACCCACAAGGGGTATGTTTCAAGACCTCCAGTGGAAGCCTGAAACCGCAGATAGTACCGAACCCTTTACATACTACGTTTTTTCCTATACATACATATTTGAGTGTGACAGGAAAACTAGCATGAATTTCTTTTTCCTTCTTCACAGTTTCACAGACAGAAGATTCGTTTTTAACCACAGATCTTAGCAACCTCGGCATGTGACTTTTTTCTTTCCTTATTGAGTTGAGAACTTTCACCTTTTCACTTAAAGGAAGCACTTCACAGCTTTTCTTTGGCATATCCAAATCGCCAGCATCCCTACTCTTGAACTCTGGGGCCATTATTAAGTAACATATGGGTTACTTGAAACAAGCACTGCAATACCATGACAGATGATCTGGTAACAGAGATGGCCACTAAGTGACTAATGGACAGGCAGCCTGTACAGCGTAGATAAGCTGGACCAACGGATGATACATATCTCAGGCAGGAAGGAGCAGGATGACACAAGATTTCACCATGCTCTCAGAATGGCGTGCAATTTAAAATTTATAAATGCTTATTTCTGGAATTTTCCATTTAATATTTTTGGACTGCAGTTGAACATGGGTAACTGAAACTGCAGAAAATAAAACTTTCTGATCGGGGGGACTACTGCACATATTTTCTGATTAGATTATCAGCTATATTCCCTCCAAAAACTGCAGGAAGATAGACTATCTTTAGGACAAAAGCAACTTATTGTAGGTTCTTTGAAAAGGAAAAGAGAAGACAAGGAAAAAGAACCAGGAAGACTGATGTGGATTAAGGCTGCCCCAGCTAGAGAAGCCCAAGGTGACCTGGCCTACATGCCAAACTATACGACCCAGTGGACTTTTTTTTATGGTATGAATTAGGACCGCCCCAGGGAGAGAAGCCCAGGGCATCCTCACCTACATGCCGATCTATATGGCCAGATTCGTATCTAAAGTTATATGACTGCACAATAACCAGACCCCATCTGCACTGAAATCATTTAATGACTTTTTACATCATCTTTTCTTTTTTCCAGTAAAAATAAGTCACGTACCCATGACTTATAAAATTAGCCCTAACCCTCAACTCAGGGCAGCAGCAGGAGCTCTGACTGCCCGTGGGTCTTGTCCCCACGCACCAGCTCTGCCTGCCCGCCATGGGTCCTGTCCCCATGCCAGCGGGGGCAACAGCAGCTGCTCTGCCTGCCCATGGGCCCTGTCCCCATGCCAGCAGGGGCAGCAGAAGCGGCGGCAGCAGAAGCTCTGACTGCCCATGGGTCCTGTCCCCATGCTATTCCACACTATTCTCTAAATAAAAGAGCACTACTGCCAGATCTGGAGAGTCTAAGACATCTTTCTTTTGACTCCTCGGCTCACCGACCCCGCATCAAGACAACAAGGGAGAAGAGGACAAACTGAAGGAAATAAAACCACTTTACCCTGCTACAGTGTTTTCCAGTTTATCAAGCGCTTCATTTATGACTACCCCATCTAATGCTCACAGCAATCCGATGAGGTCCGCAGATAATTACTATACCATACTAAAGATGAGGAAACAAAAGCTCCAGGAGAGTTAAATTACACCTCATGGCTAGAAAATAGAGAGCAAGATTACAATCCAGGCCTATGATAAAAGAAAGAATCTGTGCATTTATTCATCTAGTATTTGAACTATGTCTTAAAATCTTCAAAAGCATGCGTGTAAAGGGGGTGTGTGTGCATGTGTAAGAGAGAAAGGGAGAGAGAGGAAGAGAAGAGAAGAGTGGAGGGGAGGCGAGGGAAAGGGAGAGGAGGGAAGGAGGCAGGGAGGGGAGTGGAAGAGAGGAGAGGAGAGAAGAGGAGAGAAGAGAAGAAGAGAGGGGAGGGGAGGGAAAGGGAGAGGAGGGAACGAGGCGGGGAGGGGAGTGGAAGAGAGGAGAGGAGAGAAGAGAAGAAGAGAGGGGAGGAGAGGAGAGGAGAAGACAGCAGAGAGGAGAGGAGAAAAGAGAAGAGAGAAGAGCAGAGCCGATTCCAGGCAGGACTTGCATGGATAAGGGCAAGAAAGCATGAAACTGCTTACTGGCCCATTTCCTTCCTTAGACTGTAATCTCTTCGAGGGCAAGAAATGTGTGTGTTCACCACTTAAATCCCCAGGACCTAGCAAACAGCACCATAAATACTGGTGCACAAATGACTGAGAGAAAGAAAACAGAAACTAAAAAAGAATGGTGATAAGGACATGAAAGGAGGAGAAAGTATCAAGAAAGAGTACTTAGTATCAAACATCACAGATACATCTAAATAAGAACTAAAATACCTCCCTTGGATAAAACAAGGAGATTGGTGCTGACTCAGAAGGGTAGGGGTAGGGAGGAGCAATTTCTAGTGGAGTGATGGAAGGAAGACATTCAATCAATATTCTGCAACTTGAATCTTTATTCTCTAGCGTGTTAACTAGAGAAGGTCAAAAAGTTGGAAATTATTTTCTGAGCACAAAAAGGATCAAAGTGATTTTCCTCTGAGGTCTAGAGAAAGACAGGGAGAGAGGGGAAAAGACAAGCTAAATACCAAATATTATATCCAGGCAAAAAGTTACCCATCTGGATAAAAACTCTTAAAAGAAAGAGGTGGAAAAGACTTAAGAGAGAATCCATTCCACCATTCCACCTAACAAATAAGTTTGACTCATTTCTTATGCATAAACAATTAAGTCTGAACCCCAGGCTATTTTCACTTCTGTTTGTGCTATTTAAATATTAGGAAAAATAACACTATGACCAAAAGTTAAATGGCACAACAACTCATCAGTTGTTTGGTAATGATACCTAAGAAGAATATTTCAATAGTTAACAAAAGATGCCACATCAGTACCTATAATGATAACTACATAATGTCTTTATCTAAGTAATAAAAATATCATACCATTTTAATGTCATTGCTCTAACATGTGAAAAAGCAAAACTGAGAATTTAACTATTAGCTATATTCCCTGGAAAATGAAACTGCTGATGCTTCCTCTCTGTTAGAGGCTTCAATCTTCACACCAGTGGAGAAACAAATTTCTTTATTCTCTGCTCCATCAAAGAATGAAAAGACTGGTCCTGAGATCCAAGAAAGTTGTTACTTCCATTAAGTTAAGAACAAGGTCATATGAACCTTAAGACATGGATCAACTAAATAAAAGATGTAAAAGAGCTTTCTCATCAAAATGTCAGTATGGAAAACTAGAAAGGATGATTCTTTCTAACAAACTTAGTCATCATCTTTCTTTTTCATACATCAGTACCTATTTTGTACCACATAAATATATATGAGGAAACGTATGGTTATTTGCTTAAAGTCAATCAGGGGAATGCAATGAGAAAACGATTTAAATTTGTACAACTCTTAATTACAGAATAATTATAAAGAAAGCAAATTTATTACTGTCAAGTTCCACCAAGTAAGAGAAAGGTCCTGGGGGACCTCCTGTAATGACCAGATAAGGCTGTTGTAATTGGCATCCTCTGGTGGGTATGTTCATCAGCATTCCCAATGAATGAAGGCTGCTCTGAAACATTTTGTTCCTTTAACCATTTAAAACATTCCCTTTCTAATCTTGTTCCCATTATCAGTTTGCATAGGCAATGAAGAAAGAATTCTGGTAGCAAAAGTAAATTTCATTTCAGGCACTGTTCATAATCCTTACCTATGAGTTTAAATTAATGAGGTCTTTACTGAGTTTGGTTTTACATTTTTCTAAACATTTCTCTGTTAAGCACTTATTACTCTCACTTATTTTTTTTCCATTCAATAGTTTATTATGGTAAAAGAAGATGAAACAAGTTTTAGACCAATAGTGGCCATTTCTTGTAATTTCTACCTACATTTCAGAAGCAGGAAGAAAAAATCATTGTGAGGCAAAAGTCTATCATAACATAGTGAGATATAGTAAGGTAACAGATCACATCTCTCAAGGATATGTTTTTCAAAAGAAAAGATCCCAGTGCCTTAGAAAGCAGTTAGCATAAAAACTGGCATTCAATAATTATTTTTTATCCTAAGAGCAAAGACCTCCTCTTACATAACCACATCATAACAATCAAAACAGAAAACTCATCAGCTACTGTTCGTGTGTGTGTGTGTGTGTGTGTGGAAGATTGTCCCTGAGCTAACATCTGTTGCCAACATTCCCCTTTTCACTTGAGGAAGATTGTCCCTGAGCTAACATCCATGCCAATCTTCCTCTATGTTGTATGTGAGTCGTCACCACCACAGCATGGCTTGATGAGTGGTATAGGTCTGTGTCTGGGATCAAAACTGTGAACCAGGGCCACTGAAGCAGAGTGAGTGAACTTAACCACTACATCACTAGGCCAGCCCTGAAAATTTCTTATGTTTTATTTGTAACCTATTCCTGAGGAAAGATTCAGGACAACTTAAAAGCTTAAATAATTGAGACTAATCCTAAAAAGACAAGTATTTCTGTTTGCAGCTAAAATGGAGCCATGTTGAAGCCATGTAAATGCAGTTTGTAATTAATTTCGTTCCCAACACTGAAATTACATAATTCTCAATGAATTTGGGGTTATTCATCTTATTTCAAAATTGTATTGCCTTTTTGAGAGTCTGCACAACTCAAATGTAGACTTCACGAGGAGCTCTTGTCAGAGGAGGTCTGGTATAGAATATGACTTAGACCATATCATCTTGAGATCCTCTAGAAGCATGCATTATATCGCCACTGGTTATTAAATACTACATGTTTATCCACTAATCACTGAGATACAAAGCTCTGTGGTCATCCAACCAGTTCAGAGTAGAGGCAAAATACAACCGAGTTTATCTGAAAACCAGCCCAAATCCATCCACCCTCTGTCACTGTGACACCTCTATAAGTAATGATGTTGACTGAACTGTTTGCTTTAGAAAGTATTTCAGGTTGAGGATTTCTGTGTGCATGTAACATTGGTAACCTCTTATCAGTTCTAGCCAATACTTCAGGACTGTCTGTCAGCAACTGATCAACTGATGTAATTCTAACATTTTTTAGTTATTGCTCAAAATAAGAATCATAGAATAATAATTCCGCAGGAGTTGAAGTCACATTTACCTTCTATCAATGGTTTCCCAAAATTTACTTTTTTCATAATTGTAACTACACAGGTCCTTAACTTAAAGATGGGTGTCATTTTTTCAAAAGCCTCTTATAAATCACTATTCTTGATAATTAAAACAAACATACACAAATTACTCTTAAATATCTTTCCTTTTGTGGCAGACTGGTTTTCTCGAGATCAGGAACATTTATGCAGAGAAAAAAGAAATGTAAAGCATCTTGTCTAGGAGGAGGTAGGAGTAGCAGTGCTTTCAAGCTTCTCTACTTGGCAGAGAGAAAACATCACTGGATTCTTCAATCCATTTCTGGACACATGCCTAATCTCAATAAATTTGGCTTTCTGAGCTGCAACACCCAAGTTCGTTTTCAACAACTCTTTATAACAAGTAGTGGACATCAGAGGGCTGCCAAGATAGAATACAATGAGGCAGCAGACACACACAGTAATTACAACAGCCTCCACAGTCACAGCGCCCAGGGCCAACTCCAAGTTCTTCTCTTAAACTTTGTGAGGATTCAGAAAGGCTGGAAAAATAACAGGAAATCCCAGACAGAAGTTTATTTTTCCTTCTTATGTAAATGCCTACAGGTTGGCAGCTCAGGGCTGGTGCAGAAGCTCTGCTCCCCAAAGTCCACTGGGACTCAGTTCCTTCCAGCTTTCTCCTCTTCCATTCCTAGGATGCAGCCCTGCTCTTCACAGCCTAAGAGCTTCAACTGTCACATGCCTATGACAGGAGAAAGAAGAAAGAGAGAAGGGAAGAAGAAGGGGCAGAGGGTGCAAGCCAACTCTCTCTTTTTCTTAAGAACATTAAGAAGCTTGAAAGCTCCCCCAAATCCACCAGACTTTTTTGGTTTTTGCCATTATGAGTTATAGTTAACTGCAAGGGAATTTAGAAAATGTGGTATTTACTTTGAGTAGCCACATGCCCAGCTGCAATTGTTAATACTTGGGGAAAAGGTGAGAGCAAATATTGGGTTACTAGCTGTTTCCACCATGCTATCTGTGGGATCATAACCACTTTATGCCACTGACTTCTCATCTGTAAAATGGAAACAATAATAGAATCATAAAGTTACTATCAAGATAAAATGATATTAATTAACATAGAGGGGTTAGCATAGTGTCTGGCACATGCTAAATACCAAAGCAAGTAAATAATTAATTTTCTTCAGATATTTTCTTTCTCTTACTTATTTCCTTTCAATTGTTAAAAATTGCTAAACTGTTTTGTTCCCTTTAGCTTATATATTCTTTCCCAACCTTCAAATTATCTGCACAGTGTAAACAGATTGATCTTCTCAAATCACTGCTTTCAGCAAGTCCCCTCCACTTTCAAATTCTTTTACCAATTGCCACTCCCTCATGAGCATACACACACACACACACACACGTGCGCACACACATGTACACACACTCACTTATTCTCTCAAAGAAAATTTACTGGCATTCCACTACCTAAATTCAAGCGCAAACTTCTCAAGCTATGCCATAACCTCTGAAACTTCCCCTTTCTTTCCCTCTCCAATATCTTTCCAGTAATATCTCCCACTATGATCCACCGCAAATAACACTAATGATAATGATGACAAAAAATGATGATGACCAAAAGTACTAAACTAATACAGCTATCACTTTTTGAAAGTTTTTTATTTGCCAGGTAACATGCTAAGTGTTTTACATAAACTCTCTCTTGTAATACTCATAATAGTCCCCAGAGGTTATCACCATCATTATCACCATATTATAGATTATGACTAAAACTTACAAAGGTTATACTCAAAGTCACACGGTAAGTATATGGCAGTTCTGTGATTTGAACAGAGGCCTGCTGGACTCCAAAGCTGTTCGTTTAACCACTGTGTGACACCTGTCTTCCTGCACAAACATGCCATATGCATTCTCTGTACACACCTGAGTCACCTTAGAATTCGTCTCCTAATCACCTTCTGCAGAGTTTCATTAAGGTCTAGCTCATTTCTAATCTCTTCTATGGGCCCCTCATGAACTATAACGTAATTATAAATACATTATAGTAATAAAAATAACAACAACAAATAGAAAAATAGTACTTATATTATACTTTATAGTGCTACACAGATCTATACTACTACTCCTTAGTATTATACTAACTCATTTAAGCCAACAAACCACAACACTGTGAGTCAGATCACAACTATCTCCATTTTTATAATGAGACAAATGAGGCCTAGAGAGGCTAAGCAACTAGCCCAAGGTCACATAGGTAAGTAAATGTTGGAGCCAGGTTTCCAACCCAGGTAGTCTGGATGCAGAACTCATGCTTTTAGCCACTAAACTATACTGCCACTCATTCATCTTCCATAATTTATCTCCTCTCTGACAAAATATCTTCTTCCTATATCCCTTACTTAGATATTAGATCATATATAGCCTTTTATTATGTAACCATTTCATATGTTCAAATATCAAGCACAGATAAATGGCTAAACAAAATGTGATATACTCATACAATGGAATAATATTCAGCCATAAAAAGGAATTAAATTTTGATATATGCTACAATATGGATGGACTTTGAAAACATTATGCTTAGTGAAATAAGCCAGACACATAAGGACAAATATTGTACAGTTCTACTTATATGAGGTACCTAGAGTAGGCAAATTCATAAAGACAGAAAGTAGAATGGAGGTTATCAGGGGTTGAGGGGAGGGGGAAAGGAGGAGTTATTGTTTCACAAGTATAGAGTTTTTGTTGGCAATGATGAAAATGTTTTGGTTATACACGGTGGTGAGGATTACACAACACGGTGAATGTATTTAATGACACAATTGTACACTTAAGAATGGTTAAAATGATAAATATTACGTTATATTTTACCACAATAAAAAAATATCAGGCACACTGTATTACAGTCATACTTCATAGACTCTGTTGAAGGCTAATGAAACCCTTCTGGGACGGGGATATGCTAGGAAAGTTTCTACATGGTTGGTTTATACTCTTTGAAAATCTGTGGCAGACAGCAAATGAAAACCATCATTTCTATGAAATAGCTAAGCAATGAATCTGTAACCATGTCTTGCTTTCCCAACATGATCAATATACATACATACACACACACACACATCCACACAGGAAGCTCAATAAAATCGTGTTTAAACTAAATATTCAAAGCCTCACAAAGACACAAATACATAAGTTATCTTTGCAATTATTTCACCAGGATTCAAGGACAATTCTACAATCTCCATTTTGTAAATGGAGAATATAAGGCACAAAGAGGAGAAGTGATACTGTTTGGATTACTCTGTAAATCTGATACTGAAAGCTATGGTTCTCTGCCCAGTGTTTGGTAAGTTACTGGATCATGCAGTCTTGAACACCACAGAACATCAACCATGATGCTCATACTATAAGAGATTAAAGCAGAGCAGGGTGAATATTAATTACCACCTGCAGCCCTCCTCCACCTTTCTTCCCTACAGCATTCAACATGCCTCAAGTTAAAAAGGGAGTATTTAAAGACCCTAACTCAGAAGGGGTAACCAATTATTACCTACTCAGACTGACCATGACTGAGAAATAAACAAAGGTGGCACCTGTCCTTTAAGAAAGTGACCCTAGCCCATTCTCATAAAGAGGTTCCAAAACCTTCTTGAGGTGAGACTCTACCTGCTCACTAGCCAGACTCATCCCCATCTGTCACCCCTCATGCTCACCCCCTCTCTGGTTACTGACAAACAGCAAAATGGAATTTCTCTTGCTGTCTGCTTGCCTTCTGTTGGAAGTACAAACTGTAAGCAACAATGGAATTACTAAAAGCTTGAGATCAGAGAAAAAAGCTAAACTATTCACCAACTGTATATTTGATAACTGGAAATATCACTGAGATATCTTTGTATTTCCTGGAATGACTTCTAAAGGGACTTAAGAATCCTAATCAGGAATGATGAATTGTTAATGTAATGCTACACCATAAGAACTATACTTACCTGTCTGAATAACAACTTATGATTTTACATTTATTAAACAATCAAAAAAAGTTACACCTTAGATATATATATATAAAAAAAGGATCCCACTCAATAGCAGCCAAATCTTCACCACATTTTTCTTTTTCACCTGCAGCACCTTCTCTGTCTCACTAAACAACCTGTGTCCAACTTCCTATACAAAGCAACTGGGTCATGGGGAAATAAGGTTTAGGTAGAATTTCTTTGGCTTGTGACTGATGCTTAACCTATATTGCAGCACAGCTTTGTTTGGCATTAGAAATTTAACTTCAGAAGTACTAAGTAAATTCCAAACTGTGTCAAGTCCAGACAATGAATACCTTATAAATAGTATGATAATCAGTTTAATATTAACATACACAAAGGAATTCAGGGGAGAGCAGAAGGAAAGTGGAAACCAAGGGAAACCAGAGGGGTCATAAGAGGAAGGAAAAAAAAATAACCAGTCAAAAATTAAAAGTGACGGCAATTAGCTGGAAACCAAGTGGGCAGAGAATCCTGCAATGAGGTTAGTGATAATTAAAATCTAAGGAAGCAAAACTATTGGGAGCAAAACTATTGGATGTAGTACGTCCACACACAGCTGCACACATTCAGTGAGTGAGTGAAAGTAGGGAAATATGGGGGAAAACCATGTTTCATTACATGTGTCTCAAGAGTGGAAGGTATCTGCCAGGTTAGAAAATAACTGATTCCAGCCACAGCTCTTTTATGTTCCAGTTGCCCGAGTGTGGCCTCAGATACCCCACACTACCCACCAAATCCATCCCCTTCTAATAATCCCTCCTACTAATCTACTCAACATATAACCCTCCCTCTCTCTTCAAAGCACACTGCCTACATACCCTACAACACATGCTCTCTGTCCTTTCAAATAGAATCATTATGCTAAAGGTACGGCATGTATTTTGCATTCCACAGGAAAATGACTGCAGTGTTCAAAAGGATGAATAACATGACCTTACAAAATAAGTTTTTGGGAAAAAAAAATTGCATTGTTTTACGGGAAGTAGAAGGCATTCCATGAGGGGCTGGCCCCGTGGCCGAGTGGTTAAGTTCGCTCGCTCTGCTGCAGGCGGCCCAGTGTTTCGTTGGTTCAAATCCTGGGCACGGACATGGTACTGCTCATCAAGCCATGTTGTGGCAGAGTCCCACATGCCACAACTAGAAGGACCCACAACGAAGAATATACAACTATGTACCGGGGGGCTTTGGGGAGAAAAAGGAAAAAATAAAATCTTTAAAAAAAAGAAGGCATTCCAAGAGGCATGTGTTCAAGGTGGCTCTACCTCATTTCTGGTCCACTACTTTGAAAACAATTTTACCTCCTGTAAGAGGCAGAGTGTTGTAAACATAATAAGAGGGTTTTTCCCCATAATTTCATATATATTTAACTTCTCTGAAGTTGATACTTCTAACTTGGCAAAAAGCTTCCAAGGCATTTGAGGTACCTGAAATCTAATCAGACTTTTCAGCAAGTAGGAGTTCGCATGGGGACAGAGCGAACCACAGAAAAACTGGACCGTGAAAAGAAAGAGTTTGAAGAAGAGGTAGGGAAGGATCTCGCGACCAGCATTTGTAAACAGTTTTCAGAAACCTTTCCACCAGACACAGGATTTGAAGGGACTATGATGAGTCCCAAAATTGTGGTCTTGGTAAGAGCCCACGAGCTCATTCTGATCTGTCCACCCTGCTCCCCAGTGAGAAACCCCAGAAACGTAGTCATGTTAGCAACTAAAGAATTCTAGAGACAGGGACCGGTACTGCTACTACAGAAAACTTATTACTATTCCAAAGCTCTTCCTCAGGATTGAGAAAGTAGCAGACGTTAAAGCAATACTACAACCACTTTTTAGAAATAAGGGTCACTCCTTTGGAAGCCTTTTTCCCACAGTAGAGTGCTACAGGAGTTCCACACAAAAACTCACTAACTCTTCAGGTACCATCTCTTCTAGAAAGCCTTCCCCAACCTCCTAAAATGGAAGTCATATCCCCTCTATGCTCATAACATCCTTTGTAAAGTTCTACCAGAGCGCTTAATCCACTAAAAAGCCACAGGTGCTTTATCTGTCTCCCCAGTCAGATTGTGAATGCCTCAAGGAAGAGATTCCCTGTGTGTGTAATCAGTAAGTACTCAAAAAGATATCTGTTGAATCAATGAAAGATAATCTTTCCTCTTTGAGGATATTTTGAATTATACATCTTCTGTGCCCAAGGGACCTGAGCTGTTTCAATCAAGTAGCAAAAAGCATAAGAAGGCAGAGTGGGAGAGTGGTGATAAACATGAAAATCTTACACAGTTGGGTTTAATGCCTACATGCTATTTGTCATATGTGTAACTCTGAGCAAGTCACTTGTCTACGCTTCACTATCCTCACCTGCAAAATAATGATAATAATGGTAGTTATCTCACAGGTTGTTAGGAGGATTAAATAAAGCAACATACGCAAAGTACCTAGTAAAGAGGCTGACTCGTCCTAAGTGATCAGTAAATGTTAACTCCTGCCGCCAAGGAGAAAGCACATTACAGCAGAAGGATGGGCAGATTAGGGTTTAGCAGACTTGGGTTCTACAGATTCTGGGACTCACTTGCTAGTCATGTGACCTATGTTAATAAAGCACAACCTCTATGAGCCTCAGTTTCCTCACCTGAGAAATACGAATGAGGATAACCACCTGCTTAACCTTACCAACTGTGTGGATCAAATAAGATCATATATGTGAAGCTACTACAAATAGGTGAATTTTTCTAACATGGAGCTCTGCACTTTTTATTTTGTATAATATGTGTCTGTCTAATAAGAAGCAAATAGTTCTCATTTCTGCCTTCTTCACTGAGGTAACACAATGAATAGTGCATACGTGCACATTATTTTAAGAATGAAAATCTCTTTTCAAAGAAGAGATATATTTGATAAATGTTCTGCATGGCAAATTATTTGGATGAAAAATAGAAAGGATTATTTTAAAACAAGACTTTTAAAAAAAAAAAAAACACACATGAATATATTGCCAGGGATTTCCTCTACCTTTGTATTTCCATAATCTTTATTAAAGCATTCACTATACCCCTGCCTATAGTAAAATATATATATATATATATTTAAAATATATATATATAGTCTCTCTCATCAAATTATAAGGCCCCAAGGGAACACACTTCCCAATTTTTACTATAGTGCCTGATACTTAGAAGGCCATAATACTTATGGAATTCAGGACAAATACACTACAGTCAATTATGAACAGTCTCTTCTTTGAACATAAGATACTCATTGTCTATATAAATCACCTGATAATTATTATGAGAAATCATGCAGCATCTATTTATGTACATCTATAAATGTATCATGGCCTTCTCATACAGTCAGTAAACCCTTGAGGGCAAGATCCATGCCTTATATTTCCTTTCAAATCCTATATTTCTTAGCATCACATCTCACATACAGAGGGGTTCAATAATTAGTGCTAGCTGTTTGATTATAATATATGTGGCAGCCTAACATAGTCACTATGTCCAACAAAAAGAAAAGTTGGGATAAAAATTCCATCTTGGTACTTACTGACCTTCTGTTTTTATATCTAGAAAATAAGGAAACTGTAACTGTTAAACATTATACAAGATTAATAAGATCATCTGTAATCATCTTTGAGCTTTGGGGCAAAGTGATACTCCATAAATAGAAAATTGTATTAAAATATGCATTCTAGGAAGCCAGGGAGCCTTGTGCCTGGGGTTCCTAAACTCTGATGGATACAAGGCAGAGCTTTACAAGAGCTGAAGTAACCATCCCAGGGAGGGCACTGAAAATGATAAACATTTTGAAAAAGGCATAATGTTTTTTTAGAGGTAATCTATTTTCTACTAGTGGCAAGACCTGGGGCAACAACATTTTTTTGTGACTTAAAACTAATCTCTGGCCGGAATTAAATACAATAGCCTGCTGGAGACCAATTCAACAACTTTGCCCCTATTCATCCATTTCTGTACAATTGAGCAGACCAGAACAGGCATATTCTGTGCCACTGAGGATGCTGGCATTAGAGGAAGAAATAAATTAAGTGAAATTATTTGCCTACATTTTACATTTAGTTGTGAAAACAACTATTACACATTCACATCTTTAAGAGGCCAAATATAAATGAGTTGATTTCTGGAACCCTTTGGCTATCACAGTAATAAGTATTGTGCTTATCAGATGCTATTATACATGCTTTACATGTTAATTTACTTAGTCCCCACAGGTTTTAACACTATTGTCAATTTATAGATGAGGAAACCAAGGCACAGAGAGGCTAAGCAACTTGTTTTAGATCACAGAAGAGTAGAGCCAGGATTTGAACCAGAGAAGTCTGGCTCCAAAGCTTTTGCTCTTAGTTAACGTGCTATATTATATGCCCATACAGAAGCCAGCACAGACACGTGCAAATTGTTAGATTTAATTTTATACCTAATTTACATACTTGTACAAATTGAAATATTTTTTCACCAAATCTTAGACATAAAACCAAACAATTTTAAGTCTTAGCACTCATAGTTCAGTGCATGGGAAAGGCTATTCTGTTAAAATACTCTAAAACACTCTAAACTCAGGGGTGGACAAACTTTTTTTGGTAAAAGGCCAGATAATAAACATTTTAGCTTGTGGTCTAAACATCTGCGTAAGAACCACTCATCTCTGCCTTTGTGGCACAAAAGCAGCCATAGATAACATGTAAATGACAAATTTCAAACTTTATTACAAAACAAGTAGCAGCAGCCAGATTTGGCTTTAGGGCCTTAGTTTGCTCTAAATAAAAACAATATATCCATAAAAAAGAGCTCTACTATGGTGAAATTAGGCTCACTGCATTACTAGAGTAAATTGCATTAAATAATTTATTTGGCTTAAAGCAGTAGTTCTCAACAGGGGTGTTTTTCCCCCTGGGGGCAATGTCTGGAGACGTTGTGGGTTTTCACAACTAGAGGACTGTTACTGGCATCTAGCAGGTAAAGGTGAGGGATGCCGCTAAACATCCTACAATGACCCGGTCCTTACAACAAAGAATGATCCTGCCCAAAATGCCAATAGTGCTGAGGTTGAAGAACCTTGATTTTAAGAATTGGCACTTTATTTAGATGGTCTTTTCTATCTATACCTCTTAAAAGAACATTCCTGTTTCGTCCTGAAACAACCCTGTAAAGAAGAGAAGGTGAGCACGTCTAACTCATTTTCTACAGAAAACTAATATTCAGAGAAGTTAAATGATGTACATGGGTTTACAAAGCCAATTATGTATCAGAGCTAAAACTCACATCCAGGTCTTAATGTTTTAAAACCTGTGCTCATCCCCCCATACTTCACAGGAGTTTCAGACGTGTTAATAATAGCTAAACATGAAAAGGTGCTCTTAAAATTGTATTGTCAAAATATGAAGCTAAAAATATTGAATTCCATATTTTAGGTCTTGCTGAGTTGCTTAAGATTCAATCCTGGGAGGTAGAAAGGAAATTTAGAAATGTTAAATCAATTTTCAAAAACACCCTAGGAGAGAATCATCACAATTAACATGTAACTTAGAAACTAGATTCTTATCCCATATTCTCTGCTTACTCATTTACAGAGACATCTACCAATCCCAATATTCTTTTCTACTCACAGTTCTTAAATTCCTTTCTTAATTCGTAGGATGAGGCACCCATCAGGCATACGACTCTGATGTGACTAGCAACAGAACTGAATACATGGGACTACTGTGAATACTAAAGCACAGTTTTGATGGAGGTGAAGGTGCACCTTAGTTTCAGTCTGCAGATCAGAGAACATGGAAGAAAAAAGTGCCCCCAAAGCCCAGAGTACTCCCTCCACTGAACCCAAATGGGGACTGTAACTGTCAATCCAAAAACACAGCTTCCATAAAAGGGGAATCTTTTTGGGCACATGCGGCAGCTCCATTTTCACAGTGCCAGGGCCACTAATATGTGTGGACTTCGGGCAGAATCAAGAACCCATTAGAGTTAGCAGGTCATGCTTTTGGCTCTATCAACTCCAACTCTCATCAAGATTACTTCACCAGAACCAGATTCAGAACCGACCAGTTAGGAAAGATATGAAATAGAGTGGCTAGAATGAAATTACTTCTTCCACCCAATTCTCTACTTTTATTTTCAATCTCACTTAATAGTACAATAAAACTGACTTCTACCATCTTTAAATTAGAGGCATCTAAACTAAATAGTAGTATTTTGATTCAGAGAATATTTTAAGCATATTGTTTTGTTTATTTAAAGATTGACACCTGAGCTAATAACTGTTGAAAATCTTTTTTTTTTCTGCTTTTTATCCCCATCTCCCCAGTACATAGTTGTCTACTTTAGTTGTGGGTCCTTCTAGTTGTGGCACGTGGGATGCCACCTCAGCGTGGCCTGACAAGCAGTGCCATGTCCGCGCCCAGGATCTAAACCAGCGAAACCCTGGGCCACTGAAGCAGAGCGCACGAACTTAACCACTCGGCCACAGAGGCCGCCCCTAAGTATATTTCTGATGTGTTATCAGTCTAGGACAGTTTGGTCTCCCACACAAAGGAAGTTTATTTAGAGATACTCTATCTTGAATCATCAAAGATGTGGATAAGTCCCTTGACTATGTAATGATTCCAGGTCCCTATCTCTTGTACTCAGTATTAAAAAATTTGAATTTGAAATTTCTGGCATTTTTTTTTGATCAAGTAAATGTTCTATATACATAAATATATTTTTTGGTCAGTATCTGGTTTTTTAAGATGTAGTTGACACATACTGAAGTTGAAATTTTTATTACTTTGAAATAAGTAAAGTTCTAAGATTATGTGTTCATGATAATGAACAACAGAAACTACAGTACTGCTTTCAAAAACAAATTTAAACAATTTAAGAATAAAAGTAATAAATAATAAAATGAAACTTTTAGAGTATAAAACACATGATAAAACACATGATTTTTAAATTTCAGCGAAAATTAAGTAACAAAAGTATAGTTTGAAAAGGACGACTAGGTGACCCATTTCTGGATGGGTTATTCCTTCTTTCTCTGTCAAAAGAGAGCTAGTTTGCTGTCTTCAGATTCCTTCCATCATATTCTCTGAGGGAAAAATACCTACATTTGTCTAGAATTTGAGACTTAGTGACTGAGAAGTAAAACTGAAAGAAAATGCCTGCCTGAGTTACAGGTCCATAGATTTGCCTTCCCTTTATTTCGTTTTCTCACTCAGCTTCATTATAGCCTCACACAATACCAACAGGGGTACATCTCTCAACACCATGGTGCCAGTCATTTTTTGATACCAGGAATGATAAATATAAGGTAACACTTAGGAAATTATGGGGAAGAAGCAGCAGCCTGGTTTAAGAGACATAGTAGGCTTAAAAATAACTGAAGAGTAGCATCTCCAAATAGAACTTGAGAGTTTATTTGGAGTAGAATCCAGCTATTTCTACCTTTTACCAATAATTGCTCGTTCTTTGTTTAGAGAGATCAGCCAAATCAAGAGTGGAGGTCAATAGAATGACAGATGTCACAGGCAGAATCTGTATATCTCTAGGGAGATTCTCAGCAAACCTTGAAAGTGAGACAAAGTTAGATGAGGTAAAGAAGCAAACTTTTTAAACTATACATATTTGATTCAATGGAAGTTTTAACTTACTCTGGTAGTAAAACCATACAACGGCATAAGGAGTCTCCTGAGGCTGAGACAAAAAAATCATAGCCTTTATAGAAAGCACCAAGGTGGCTGGCATGCAGCTCCAGGGTGGACCTTTTGTTTGAAAAAGGAGGCCACAACATAACTGAACTGTGGAAAGATTAACATAGATTTTTAGGTATGTCAGGGCCTCAAAGAGTGACAGGAATAAACTGTCCTTTCCTTTATATGACTTAAAAATTTCTCCATTCAATTTTTGGAGAAAATTCTGAGGGAAGAGGAGAATGTTTTCCTTATCCCATTCCCCTTTAGGTAATGATGAGGAAGTAGCTACAAAAGACTGCAATATAACTCTTTGAACTGGGCACAGTCAAAATGCAGGGATTACGCCAGAGTGTTTTTTTTCTTCTGAAGAAAAGAGCTGAGACGGTAACACTGGGACTATCTGCTCTCTGACCCTTAGTTGTTCTGGTCTATTTGCTTTCCATGGTCAATGAGAAGTGAGCCAGCACTCGTGGCAGAGCAATCCTCCTTTTCCAATGTGTATCCTGAAGGCCATGAGACCCTAGACCTTAAGAATGGCTCCACAATTCTCAAGGAATCTAGAGAATCAGCTCCACTTCCAGAGGCTTAGAATTCTTAGGCAACATCTCCAATTCATCCGAGCTTGGTATAGAGATAAAGGAACCACAGAGATCCTAGCTTGGGCAGGCTGTCCTCACACAGAGACATCAACCACAGGCAACTGCAAAAGTTGCTGCACAAGCCAATCAAGTTGACCTTTCCATACATAGAGATTAGCATGTGGATGCAATTTAGTCCTTTTGTACTAGTTATGTCCTTCCCAATTCATTCATGTCATTCAAGAGTGTATACAGATGAGATCAGATCCTTTGCAGACACTTAGCATTAAAGGAATGCCTTTACATACCTACAGCTTACTCTCCACCATAAAGATTCCTTGATGTTCTCCATTTCAGAATGGTTGAAGAGTTCAGAGACATAAAGCTTCCTCTGCCAAAATCCCCCTAACTCATTGGTAGAAACCTCTGGATTCCTCCTTCATACCACAAGCAATGCTACTATAGGTCTGTACTTGGCTAAATGTACATCCATCAACTGGCAGAAAGCTGCTTTCAAAGTTGAGCTCATTTCATCCATCTACAAGTAATTCCATATTTCTTAAGCCCTCAGTAAAGAACTTCCTCAGGACCTAACAGAAAAAATTAACGTGCAATGTCTACTCCTATTTCAAACTTTTAAATCTAGTCTCAGAGTTCTATTCAGATTGCATCCTTATCTGAGCTCTGATTCAGATTTCAAGCTTCTGACACCATGTAGCTGGTAGATAAGAAAAAAAAAGTACAGGGTGAGGAGAGAGGGAAAGAGGACCACAGCAATAGACTCCTAACTGGCCTCCTGTCTTCAGTCATTCTTTTCCTTATTTCATCCATCTTGGATATCGCCAAATTAGTATTCCTAAAAACTTCCATTTCATGTTTTTATTTTCAACCTTTTGCTTATCAGTATATTCTAATCTTTCTTAAAATGGACATATATAAGGAAACTATTTTTAAAAGTCAAAAGAAAAATTCTGTTTTCATTATATCATTCTCAGTCTGTAGTCTAAATGCACAACCCACAACCATCCAGGGCCCCAGTGCCTCCCTATTCTGACCATTCATCCATCTTCTACAATGAATCCTGCACTCTAACTGATCTATTCACATCCCTTGAGTCTCTATCATCTTTTTACCTATTCCTGTCATTTTGCTCTTGCTCCTATACCACAATGTAGTCCCTAAGACCTTCCCTTATCAAAATCATCTTCACCCAGATAGATTCCATCACCTTTGATGCTATTTAGATCTACTGCAGACCAAAAGTGATAGTCTCCCTCCTTAAAACTCCCCCCCAAAACCAAGAGTCAACTGATAATTTACTGGCATGGATTATTATTTGTTTTCCTATGTAAACACTCTATCTACCTATATCTTCATTAATCACATTAAACATTAAGGAAAAGGAACGTATCTTTTATTTTTCTTCTTGGTACATAATAGATGCTCAACAAATGTTTCTTGCATGAATCCCTAAACATACTTACAATGCTTTACATATAATTAAACCAGGTGTTCAATACATATCTGGTGTTTACATGATTAAGGGAAATGACTTCAAGGACTTTTGCCCAAAAGCTATTGAAGGGTATCCTATCTGTATTATAAACACATTATAGAGTATTTTAAAGCTTAAAGAATGCTGGTGTTACCAAGGGTGGGTTAAAAAGTGATGGAAAATAGTTAAAGCTGAGTATGAAAGGTAATTTGTACCTTGCCATACTTGAAATCCTTTTTTAAAGGCTCTAAATATATATTCCATTTATTTAATGTATATATTACAACTTTTAAAAGCATAACTCCATAAACAGACTTCTCATTTATACAGAAAGAAGAATTGTGAAAGAATGCTTGCTATTTTTTCTGTGTTCTTCAACTATGACCAAGGGAAGCCTTATCAGGACATACTGCAACGCCATAAGCCAGACACCCTCTTGCTTATTCAAACTGCTGGAAACCTAATTAAGGAGCAATAAACAATTCCCTGCATGCTGGCCTTGGAAATTCCAAGTGTAAGCAAAAATAAGACAATGTGAAAAAGGTTATGCAACTATCACCACTTATTATTACCTCGAGAGTTATTAAGCACCGAAAAGCAAAAAGAATTACGTCACCAACTAAACTTAAAAAGGACTTTTATTTTCTCCCTTTAAAACAGATGAGATCTGTAGTAAAATGTGTTCCCCCCAACCCTAAACATTTTATTTTCAGATAATCATCATTTAATTCAGAGGAAAAATGTTAATTTTAAACTTCTAGGATTGTACCTTGCCTAAAAGTGAAATTATTACAAACAAGTACAAGATGTCTTTTTTAAAAGGGGAATTAGAGTACAAATCAAACCAAACACTTCACCCTTCTTACAGATATTATGCTATATTTTACTTCGAAGTAAAAGTACTGCTTTTTGAAAATCTGCCATTATAAAATTTCAAGGAGCTCACTTGCAAATGCCAAGGGGATATAGTAGATTACTATACTCTAATTGATTTAAATTTCTCAGCCACCCAGTCAGAAAGAGGAAAATTTAACATAAATAATGAACACATTGCAAGAAACATTTTTAGATACCTCCTTTAAAAAGGAGAACTTCCGATTACACAGGTCAATATTGCAAAAAAGAAAATTAAAGAAAAGATGCATAGCCTTTCTCAGAAAAGGCAAATGAGAGAAGGCTCAATTTTTTTTAAATACCAAGGATCTTGTTCAACTTGCAAAAGTAATTGTATTTGAAAAACAATGGTGATCCAAATGAAGAGAACAAAATGAAACTACAAAAACCTGCTGAATTTGACTAGGAATCAATTCATTTTTGAGGCTATAGTAGGAGTAACTAAAAGAGCACTAAATTGAGAATTTTCATGCAAGTGACAGACTCTGATTATTAATATCTAAGAGGAGGAATACAAATTGTGATTACTTGTGGTTCTATGACTCCCATTGAGGATTTCTGCATTTAAGCATGTGAGAAACAATGTTCTATGGTTTTCTTTTTCTGTACTATCTTTGTCTGTTTTTGATATCAGGGTAATAGCTTTATAAAATGAGTCAGGAAGTGTTCCCTCCACTTTTCTAGAAGAGACTGCATAAAAGTGGGTGTTAATTCTTCTTTAAATGTTTGATAGAATTCTCCAGTGAAACATCTGGAACTAAAGATTTCTTTTTAGGAGCTTTTAAATTACAAGTTCAATTTCTTTATGGTTAAAGGGCTATTCAGATTATCTATTTCATCTTGGTTGAGTTCTGGTTGTTTTGGGTTTTCAAGGAACCCATTCATTTCTTCTAAATTATCCACTTAAGGGCACAAAGTTGTTTACGGTAGTCCCTTGTTATCTTTTTAATGTCTGCAGAGTCTATACTGATATCCCCTATTTCATCCCTGATGTTGGCAATTTGTGTCTTCTCTTTTTTAATTTTTTCAGTCTTGCCAGAGGTTTACCAATATTACTGGTTTTTTAAAAAAATCAGCTTTTTGTTTCATTAATTTTCTCTATTGTTTTCATTTTTATTATTGAGGTATATTTGACAATGAAGAATTGTATTTATTTAAGGTGTATAATTTGACGATTTGATATACTTATACATTGTGAGATAATAACCACATTCAAGCAACATAACTTATCCATCTCTTCAGGTAGTTAGCACGTTTCCCTTTTCTGTGGTGAGGACACTTAAGATTTGCCCAAATATCAAGTATACAATAAAGTATCGCTAACTACCTTCACATTGCAGTACATCAGATCTCCAGTAATTATTCATCTTGCACAACTGAAACTTTGCACCTCTTGACCAACATTATCCCATTTCCCCTTTTCCCAGTCCCCGGTAACTGCCACTGTACTCTCTGCTTCTATGATTCTGACTATTTTAGATTCTAAATCTAAGTGAGATCATGACATGTTTGTCTTTCTGCATCTAGTTTATTTCACTTAGTACAACGTCGTCCAGGTTCATCTATGCTAACAGAAATGGTAGAATTTCCTTCTTTTTAAAGGCTGAATAATTGAATAATATTCTTGTGTGTGTGTGTGTGTGTATCACATTTTCTTTATCCATTTATCTGTTGATAGACACTTAGGTTGTTTCCACATTTTGGCTGTTGTAAATAATGAGAAAAAGAACATAAGAGAGCAGTTCTCTCTTAAGATGCTGATTTCACTTCCTTTGGATATATACCCAAAAGAGAGATTGCTGGATCATATGGTAGTTCTATTTTTAATTTTTTGAGGAACTTCCATACTGTTTTCCATGATAGCTGTACCAATTTACATTACCACCAACAGTGTATAGGGTTCCCTTTTTCCACATCCTTGTCATCACTTGTTATCCCTTGTCTTTCTGATAATAGCTATTCTAACTGGTAGTATCTCACTGTGGTTTTGATTTGCATCTCCCTGTTGATTAGTGAAGTTGAGCTTCTTTTCATGTACTTGTTGGCCATTGTATTGTCTTCTTTGGAAAAAACATCTATTGAGGTCCTTTGCTCATTTTTAATCAAGTCACTTGTTTTTTTGCTGCTGAGTTGTATGAGTTCCTTATATATTTTGGATACTAACCCCTTATAAAATGTATGGCTTGCCAAGTACTTGGACAATGAAAACAGTTCAGTGGTTACCCGGGAAAGAGGGGTGGGGGGGAAACAGGGGATGAAGGGGAGCACTTATGTGGTGACAGTCAAGAAATAATGTACAACTGAAATCTCATCTTGATGAAAACTATTATGAACTCAATTAAAAAAATGTACAATGAAAAAAAATACGTGGTTTGCAAATATTTTCTCCCATTCTGTTAGTTGCCTTTTCACTTTGTTGATTATCTCCTTTGCTATGCAGAAGCTTATTAGTTTGATGCAATCTCATTTGCCTATCTTGTTTTTGTTGCCTGTGCTTTTGGTATCATATCCAAAAAAGCATTGCCTAGAACAATATCAAGGAGCTGTTTTCCCCTAAGTTTTCTTTTAGGAGTTTTATGGTTTCAGGTCTTACATTTAAGTTTTCAACCCATTGTGATTTCCGTATATAGTGTGACATAAGGATCTAATTCATTCTTTTGCATGTGGATATCCAGTTTTCCCAACACCATTTACTGAAGAGACTATCCTTCCCCATTTTGTGTTCTTGGTACTCTTGTCAAAGATCAGTTGATGTGTGGATTTATTTCAGAGCTCGCTATTCTGTTCCATTGGCCTATACATCTGTTTTTATGCCAATACTATACAGTTTTTATTTCTGTAGAAATATAATATACTTTGAAATGAGGAAGTGTGATGCCTCCAGCTTTGTTGTTCTTTCTCAAGACTGCTTTAACTATTCAGAGTCTTTTGCTGTTCCATATAAATTTTAGGGATTTTTTTTTTCTTCTCCTACAGAGAATACCATTGGGATTATCACAGGGACTGCACTGAATCTGTAGATTACTTTGGGTAGTAGAGATTTTAACAATATTAATTCTTCCAATTCATGAACACAGGTTGTCTTCCCACATATCTGTGCCTACCTTAATTTCCATCATCATCATTTTATAATTTTCAATGTATAAGCCTTTCACCTGTCTATTACATTTATTCCTAAATATTTTATTCTTTTTGTTACTATAGTGAATGGGATCAATTACTTAATTTCCTTTTCAGATAGTTTGTTGTTTGTGTATAGAAACACAATTGATTTTTTATGATTTTGTATCCAGCAACTTTACTGAAGTTGTTTGTCAGTTCTAACCATGTTTTTTGTTGAGTCTTAGGGTTTTCTCCATATATGATCATGTCATCTGCAAAGAGAGATAATTTTACTTGTTTTTTTTTTTTTGGATGCCTTTTCCTTCCTTTTCTTGTGTAATTGCTCTTCTTAGAACTTCCAGTACTATGTTGAAAAGATGTGGCAAGAGTGAGTATCCTTGTCTTCTACCAGATCTTAGAGGGAAAGCTTTCAGTTTTCTCCCGTGACTATGATACAAGATGTAGGCTTTTCATATATGCCCTTTATTGTGCTGAGGTGAGATCCTCTATACCTATTTCACTGAGACTTTTAATAAAGTATTAGGCATTTCTTATAGGGCAGGTCTAGTAGTGACAAACTCCCTCAGCTTTTATAGGTTTAGGAAAGATTTTACCTTTCTTTCATTTTTAAAGAATAATTTTGCCAGGTATATTATTCTTGGTTGGCAGTTTTTTTCTTTCATTATTTTGAATATAACTTCCCATTCCTTCCTGGCCTGCAAAGTTTCTGCTGAGAAAGCCATTGATAGCCTTATGAGGATTCCCTTATATGTGATGAGTCACTATTCTCTTGCTGCTTTCAAAATTCTCCCTCTGTCCTTGACTTTTGACAATTTGATTATATTGTGTCTCAATGAAGTCTCTGGGTTGATACTATTTGGAGAAGCTTTTAGCTTTATGAATGTGAACATCCATTTCTTTCCCATGATTTTGGAAGCTTTCAGGCACTCTTTCTTTCAGTCATTATTTACGCTACTTTCTTACCCTCCTTTCCTTCTGGGACTCTTATAATGCATATGTTAGTTCCCTTGATGGTGTCCCATAAATCCCATAGGCTTTCTTCACCATTTTTCATTCCTTTTTTTCTTCTCCTCTGCCTGGATAATTTCCAATGACCTTATTTCAAGTTGGCAAATTCTTTCTTCTGCTTAATTGAGTCTACTGTTGAAGCTCTTTCTATTGTGTTTTAAAATTTCATTCATTGCATTCCTCAGCTCCAGAATTTTTGTTTGTTCTTTCTTATGATTTCTATCTCTTTGTTGAATCTTTCATTTTGAGCATGTATTGTTTTCCTGACTTCATTAAGTTGTCTGTGTCTTCTTGCAATTCACTAAGCTTCCTTAAAACAATTATTTTGAATTCTCTGTTAGGCAATTTGTGGATCTCCATGTCTTTGGGATCAATTGCCAGAAAATTATTGTTCCCTTGGTGGTGTCATTTTTCCCAGATTTTTCATGTTTCTTGTAGCCTTGCATTGACATCTGCACATTTGAGGGAACAGTCATTTCTCCCAGACTTTACAGATTAGCTTTGGTGGGGAAAGACCTTCACCTACAGACAGATGTGAGGGCACTGGCTGAGTGGGGTGCAGTCGTTCTGGCTCCATAGAGGGTGCAGCAGTGGGTGTGGGCTCTGGGAGGGTACAGCAGTGCAGTCTCCATGGAGCTCTGTCAGCTGAGGTCAGCATTGGCAAAGAAAGCAGGAATCCTCAACAGCCACCGCTCTGGGTGTCCACAGTGGCAGCAAAGGCTGGGATCCTTGGTGGTAAAGGCTGCTAGGGTCCTCTTATTCTCCTTCTCTCCCCCACAGGCAGAAATACTAGCCAAGGAGATCCTTCTTAGCATCGACTCTGGCATGCAAGTGCACACATGGCAGCAGTAAGATCTGGGGTGCTTGTGCCATTGATGACACAAATGTCTGGGGCATGGATACACATGGAGCAACCATGAAGCTGGGGTCTGGAGCTTGGGAATGTGTAGAATCATAGCAGCTCCTGCGACAGAGGTGTGGGCACACTCACTGTGGTGGTGCCACTGGTGTCCAAGGTGTGGGCACACGTGGGGCCAAGGTCTAGGACTTGGAGGTACATAATGACCACAACCTGAGATCAGAGCACAGGCACACTTGCTGAAATGGCGGTGCTGGTGTCCAAGGCATGAGTGTGTGCTGAGCAGCTGTGGAACCAAGGTCTGGAGCATGCATGTGGTTGTATGAGAAAAGTGTTGACTCTGGCCCTAGAGTGAGTAGGGATAATCAGCGGTTTTCTTGGGAGAGGGGAACACAGCAGTGGCTCATCCCTCTAGGGCAGGGGAGTGCAGCACCATGAACTCCAGGAAGCTCTGTCAGCTGGATTCAGGGTCCTCAGTGGCAAAAGTTGCCGTGTCCGCAGGGGTGATGAGGACTGCTGAGGTCCCCTTGTTCTCCTTTTCTCCCATCAGAGAAGGTCACACTAAGGGGATGAGGTGACACAGCCAAAATGCTTCCTACACTTTCCTTTGCAGGATTCTTAGTTTCTATGTTCCACAGGGTTTCTGTAACTGCCCTATTGTATTCTGGAGCTTTCCCAGAGCTACTTTCACTGGTATACAGTTGTTTATTAATTATTTTTGTTGCTTTGGTGGTAGGGATGGCATTGGGATGGCCTAGTCCACCATTTGCTGCCATCACTCTCCTCTATCATTTTCTTATTTTTAATTTCCTGATTTCTGTTCTTATCTTTATTATTTCCTTCCTTCTACTTGCTTTGGGTTTATTTTCTCTTCTTTTTCTAGTTTCTTGAGGTAGGAACTTAGGTTTCTTGAGGGAGTAAGTTGGATTATTGATTTGAGACCTTTCCTCATTTCTAATGTAAGCATTTAGTGCTACAAATTTCCCTGTCAGCACTGGTTTAGCTACCTCCAGCATATTTTGATATTTTGGTATGCTTTCATTTTCATTCAGTTCTATGTATTTTTAAAAATTTCCTGTGAAACTTCCTGTTTGACCTATGGATCATTTTTCTCCCTGTTTATTTCTGTTATTGATTTCTACTCTCAACCCATTATTGTCAAAGAACATAGTCTGTGTGATTTCGGTTCTTTTAAATCTGTTGAGGTTTGTGTTTTGGCAGGATATGGTCTACCTTGGTGAATGTTCCACTTGTATTCTGCTATTGTTGGGTAGCATATTCTGCATACGCCAGTCAGATTCTATTGATTGACTGTATTGTTCAGATCTTATATCCTTGCTGATTTTCTGTCTAGTAGTTCTATCAGTTGCTGAGAAGGAAGTCCTGGGTCCATTTACATTTTAACATAATTTCTGTGGTGGCCCCATCCAACTTACTTTGATCTTTGTTCACAATATTGATTATTGAATGTTGAATGGGTGGGTATACTGAACATATAGCAGCAGTCACTGATTGGCTGACTTTCAGAAGCCTGGGGCTGTCATTGATTTGTTAACTTTCAGAAGTATAGTTACTGGAGTGAGGCTGTCATTGATTGGCTGATTTTCACAGCATGTGTACTGATCCAGAGTTATTTCTAATTAGTGATGGTTACTTATTCATGACTTGGGACTTCGGGCAAAGAACAGTCTTTTCCTTTCTTGAATATAAAAATTAAGTACTTTTAATTCTCAGTTCCCTTCACAACAAACTGCAGGAGAGACCATAAAAAGACTATATAGAACAATATTTCCAGAAGTATGATTTTTAGCTAGTGCTGCCATTTAAATGATTTAAGTGCCAATTACTGTGGTAGAAAAAATAGTTCTGCCAAATCTCTCTGTTTTACTGAAAAATGTTGAACACATGATATTTAGTGCATCCTAATAAAGTCAATATGGGACACACAACAAAATCATTAAACACAAGATATCTGGCTACCCTAATTGTGAGGGAATATGTGTGTCTTGATAAAGATTTTGGACTTCAGACAGTAAGAATCATGGACAGTTTTGAAATAGGAGAAAGACATCATTAGATTTAGGCAGGTGGGGGAAGGGAGTAGCCCAGCAGGGTAATGACTAAAGGAGGGAGATTAGTTTAAATATAACAATAATCCAGAAAAAATATTAAAAATGAGATTCCTCAATTATTATAAAAGTACTTCCTTAAACTAAGGGTGGGGGGTGAGGATAGAGGAAGGGATTATAAACTAAAACAGGTCTCCAGCTAGTTTTAGTCTCAAGGGTTTCAGACTGGTATCATTTTCAATTCTGATTTAATGGCAAAGCTAATTCTGCTGTACTATTTATAGGGAAAAAAACCTAAGCTTCTGGAATTATTCTTAGTTTTAGGGATTCAGGAACAAGTTAGCTTGGCTTTTCAGTAGTTTTACTTCTTTAGCTTTTTCCATTTCTTGAGATCTCAAGAGCTATTACTAAAAGTCTAAGGCTTCCACTTCATCTCTGCATAATTCTAAACTTTAGATTAGAACAGTGACCAACTTTGTACAAACTCAAAGTGGCTTTCCTCTTTACCAACATTCTAGGTTTGAACACCTATAGAGGATTGCATCAAAATATTTAAAATCCAGTCTCTTCTTTTAATGCATTCTTACTCTATATTTTGAGTATCTATAGCAACCACTTTCCCTAGCCTCTGTAAGACAAGAAAATTTTGAGTTTTACTTTCTATAATTTTCATGATGAAGAAAATAGAAATAGTCAAAATAATGCACCACCCTGTGGAAATAAGGCTGTCTCTTCTATCTTCTTTTAAGCCCTTCTAGTATATGAAAAAAAAGTTACATGTTTAAGAAAAGTGAGGTGGAAGATGCCAAGAGATGTTATAAAAAACTGCCAACAGAGTAACCTTTGGCTTTACCACCAGTGTAGAGTTGGCCATAACCTAACAGATGGATTCGAGGACAATAATCTAGTTTTCGTTGCTTCACTTCACTGTTCACAGGGGACTCAATGACAGCAGTCCAGGTAAAGTGACAAAATGACTTAAGCTATATAATATATGCCTATACTATGTGAGGCATTAGTCATTGAATTTTTAAATCTTCATGGTATAAGCACAGTAGTAAGAAGTTTTTATACTTGTGAGGTTTTCTTTTTTCAATCCAGGTCAATGTTGTAGTTTTAAATTATTTTTTAAACCTTTTTGGCACTTCTAACTAACCGTGTAAAATACCAACTGGAGATTCAGGTATACTTTTAGTACCATTTAAACATATTCAGCTAAAATAACAGTAAGTAGTTACTGAATGTTAAACTTAAAAATTAAAAAAGTGATGAGACAGAATCTGAAGCTTCGGTAGTAGTTAAGCTTTCCCATCAAGATAAATTAGTTAAGCAAAATGAGGGGAATCTCACCAAGTACTGAAATTTTGGAAGATGGGTATCACACAAAAGCCCTCTACAAATCTTTGTGGGGATGATAAAAGTACATCTCAAACACAGATGAAAAGTAGAGGTTTTACTCTTCTGAAAAACTTAGAGAATAGTTCCATTTGTAAACTGGCATGAGAAAATCAGGTTGATTATTATTATATTTATCTCTAATACCAAACATAATATGATACATCCATAAATAAAAAGTTCAGAGTTTATTATTCCTATCTTAAACATCCTAGTAGACAGGACTTTTAAAGTATGGATTATACAGCACTTTAACAAGAGAAACTATCATTTTATAAACAATAAGTTAAGAAGGCAAACAATTTAATTAACATTATATAGCAAAGAGTTTAGATATCTCAGATTGTTTAACTTCATTCTATAGATCATGCTTTCTACTGATTACCTTCATCCTGAGAGATTGTTCACACAGGTTCTAAAGTGAACATGTGTGACATCAACTTGGGAAATAATCCATAAGGTTGCTTCTAACTCTAAGCTCCCACATGCAAAGAGCAGCACTGGTGTCAAGCTGCCAAGAAGCACTGACGAATTTAACAGGCATTGAGCCTCCTAACAAATTGTACAATTAAGGTTCATAAAAGGGACTAGAACAAAAAATGTGAGAAATTAGAACATCTAATCTAATGTCAAATTATAGCTGGTGACAGGATGCCACAAAGACCTTCACAGAACCTAAACTGCATTTTAATATCACCTTTGACTGAGTAAATATTCTGTCTCAACGTGAAACTAAATTTAACCTTGCTAAAAGACAAAATAAATATGATCCTTTTCAAATATAATATAGTGGGTAATAAACTGATGCATCTGAGGTCAGTTTAAATACTAATACTATGACTGCATATCCAAACTTTACAGAGAAATTCCCCACCTCTAAAAGAATTTAGTTTACTCTCCATTTATGTTCTTTTTAAAGTAAATCAAGCTTGACAGTATAAGAAATGCTTGCTCTTTTCATCACCTCTGCCACCATAATAATAAAAAATGTTAATAACAATCACTGAGAGCTTGCTTGCTATGTGCCAGACACTGGGCAGGGACTTACCACAATAAATCTAGGAGGAAGCTACTGTTATTACTCTCATTACTGAGAGCACAATCAAGAAAGAGGATTTGAATCCAGGTCTGTCTAATTTTAAATCACTATGTTAAAACTCAATTTTAAAAAGTGAACTTAATGGAAGCCTACTGGCTTTGTTTTAATTTAACTGCTTTATCTTAATCCAAGGATGCAATTTAAGAAAAACAAATAACCAAACAAATAAGCTCTATAGTCCTTTCCTTCAGTTTTTGTAAAGCAATTCTGAATGGTTCTAACTCTCCCACCTTACCACAACCAAAAGAGGCATCTTTCAGAGAGTCTCCTATGAAAAAAGACACAGAGCAAAGTTCCCATTCCCCTTATCATATAGTACATTAAAGGAAAAGAAAGAGCTGATGAATTTAGATCACCAGCAAACATCCAAACTGTTTATACTAGAACTTCCACTTCATACAGCCATTCTCCAGAGCAGTGGTCCACAGTATGTGTGTGTGTATGTACCTACGTGTGTGTGTGTAGATATACATCTCTCTCTCTCTCTAAGTCCCTATCTCAATATCTTTATACTTAGTAGGGTTAGTTATATACACTAACAACCTTATATTAAATATTTTTAGATAAATTAAATGTAAATAGACAGCCTAATATGTTTCCTTACCCACTGGGTTATAGTATACTCCTCACTTTGTAGACAATCGAGTGAAAGATGCATCATTCTTCCAGCTTCTTATTCCTCTAGGATTGCCTGCAGACCCAACTACACAGTAGCTCAAGGACGTTTTACCAACACTCAGGAGAGCCAGCGGGATATCCAATCTGATAGTCCAAAAGAGTTTTCAGGACAGTTCTGGAAAAGCTTTACTTTCTCTAAATTTACACTTAGATCTATTTCTTTAATTTCATGAATTTTTATCTTTAAGATACAACTCCATTCAACTCAAAAATTTCTGCTTTTCCGTTTTTTAAGATTTTATTTTTCCTTTTTCTCCCCAAAGCCCCCCAGTACATAGTTGCATGTTTTTAGTTGTGGGTCCTTCTAGTTGTGGCATGTGGGACGCCACCTCAGCGTGGCCTGATGATCGGTGCCACGTCTGTGCCCAGGATCCAAACTGGGGAAACCCTGGGCCGCTGAAGCGGAGCACACAAACCCAACCACTCGGCCACAGGGCCGGCCCCCTCTGCTTTTCTGCTAAAATAAATACCACATAGAATTGAAGCAGCCTGTGTGAAGAAACAAAGGTAGATTATCATAAGTACAATCAATCACTAATATTTGTTAAATATTACCATGCGCCAAGCAGTAAGTTAAACATCTTATATGTATTATGTCCTTCAATTCTCAAAAAACCTAACAGAGGCTTGGAAACAATTAGGTAACTCCCACAAAATTATATATGTAGCACAAGAAGAGCAAGAATTAAAATCCAGGTTTATCTTAATCACTAAGGCTGAACTTCCAACTAAGCCCAACTATGTATGATTTCTACATGAAAAGATTATAACAACAACTAGTTTACTATGTGTCAGTATTAACTTACTCTTGAAAATGATACTAAGTAGGAGTACCTATTATTCTGATTTGTGAATGAGGACACCAAGCATAAAAAGGTTAAATAACTTGTCCTTGGTCACAAAAGGCTAAAGAATGATTAGAATCAAGGCGTTGTATCTCCAGAGTCCAGACTCTCAACCACCACACTAAAGTAATATGTTTTTTCTGTAACAATTTCAGCTTCCTAAAAATTTAGCAAATTTACCATGGTCTGGTATTATATTACAAAATGAGCTTATAAACATGAAAGACTACACATACACATACATTCATATGTGCTATTATTGGTCCTATAGTTGTAGGTTATTTGATGTTTAAACAAAATTCTCTCTCGATTGCATTCAAAACTTTCAGAGGCAAAATCCTATTTTTTTTTTCTATAAATTTGACCACTTTCCTCCCAGGGAGTTCAAGTAGTTCTTCAATAAATAACATAATTTTATAATGCAGAGTGAAATATCATTACACCCACTTTGTGGGTAAAAAAAACTAAGTCATAGAAAACTTAAATGTCAGGCTGCAATTCAAAGAGTAAATGGCAGCACTGGGAATAGAATATAAAATTCCTTAGATTACTGGTATGTCTATAAGGTTATACTTCAAACTCTAGTTCAATTCAGTAGACATTTATGGGGCACATACTATATGGATATATGACAATGTTGGGTTTGGAAAAATGTTTAAAAAATCATTTTTAAACAGCTTATAATCTGGCTGAAAAGAAAAAGACACATGTATGAGGAATCACAAGGGAAGGATGAGGTAAGTACTAATTAAAACTATAAGAGATTTACAAAAAAACAAAAGAGGAAAAATTACAGTGGGATTGGCAGACAGGGGAAGCTTCAAAGGGAGTTGGCATTTAATCTGGACCTTAGGAACAGTTAAAATGTTCACATAAAAAGGTAGAGAAAAATGCATTCCAGATAGAAGTATCATCGCAAGCAAAGAAACGGCTTTCCCAAAGAATAGTTCTGAGATTACTGGACCACAGCAGGCATGAAGAGGGCAGTGAGATCTACCAGTGGAAAGGCAGGCTTGCGGCAGATTGCACAGCACATTTTCAAGCAGGCTGAGGAGTTAGCCATTTTCTCGTAAAACAAAGAGAGCAAGGAAATTACATAACAGAACGTGCACTTCAAGGAGACTGCTCTGGCAGCCTTTTTAGAAGATTGATTAGGGAAGAAGGTAACTAATTGAGTATCTACTTGTGGAACTAGAGGGTGCCTGGGATACATGAAACCACAGGATACTCATGGAAGATCTTCCTTAAAATTCATCTACTGCAAGATTTGTAGGGTTGAAAACAATTATAACTTTTGGTGCTCCTTAAAAGGTCTTTACAGAGGCTGGCCCGGTGGCATGGTGGTTAAGTTCGGCACACTGTGCTTTGGCAGCCCAGGTTCACGGGTTCAGATCCCGGGCACAGACCTATAGTACTCATCAGCCATGCTGTGACAGTGACCCACATATAAAGTAGAGGAAGACTGGCATAGATGTTAGCTCAGGGCTAATCTTCCTCAGCACAAAACAAAAAAAACGGTCTTTACACATGTATCAGAGTCACACTTTCCACAATGATCACAAACAATACGGAATAATATGTAAAACTCATATAATGGCAAGTCATTAGTGTTGTGCTTCAAGGCAGCACAACCCTACTCCTCTCTACTCAATAACTAGCTCCCTCTCCTTCACTGGCTGTTGAGAGTTCTAAGATGGAAATGTTTGAGAAACACTGTATAAGGTTTCAATAATCTAAGTGGGAAGGTATGGCAATTACAGGTAAAATGGGAAGAGGAGAGGGGTGAGAAAGATGTTTCGGGTAATGTGATGGTAGTCATCTCTCCCTTATCATTCTGCCCAGACTTGGTTAGGTGCCCATCCTGCAAACTTCCACACAATACTGCACACTGCTGGCTCAGCACTTATCACATTATATCACAACTGCCTGTTTTCCTGTTTGTGTGCACCTCACTTCACCTCATGCCATCTCAGGGACTGTCTTAGGTTCTTGTTGCATTCCTAGTACTTTGCACAACTTCTGGCTCTAGTAAGTATTCAGCAAATGTCTGTTGACTAAACAATTTTAGCAGCAATAGATGAAATGGCATCATAAGTATTCATATTTCCTTTTCACAGAGGGAAGGAACTAGTCTATCCACTTGACTTGAGGATCGTGCTCCTTCATCAAGGATCTAATCAGGCCAAAAGCAAGAAAGTACTCTTAGCCAAGGTGAGGGATGCTGCGGTCTGACTAGGAGACATCTCCAACATAAACAAGCACCCCCCTAATCCCTGTCCCCACAAATTTCAAAAGGGTGCTCAGCTTTAGTCACTGGGTTATCCTTCTGGTATCTCTAACCACCTTTCTGAACACTGCTGAGTTAGGTAGCATGTGTGCACTGATGCTACCTACAAAGCTGAAGCACATTCAAGGGCTTAAGAGAGTTATCCTGTGTATTGCATTGGCAGATAACCAAAGGCAACCCCTGCTCTGTTAATGAAGTTTGCTCTGGCCTTAGTGAGCCAAGGAGTTACTGCTGTTTTATCCAAACGTGAATATAAATTTCACATTTATATGCTTACATTTAAAATATTTAGTTTAGAGGGACTGGTTTTAGAGTAACATTTCTTAATGGAGTAATGGTACACCACTTATAAACCTAGTATATCAGTATCTTCAGATAATACGGTAATATTAAAAATTTCTCCTAAGGGTCACAATAGTTACATAAAAGTTTTATTTTCAATAAAATCTTTAACCAAAAGCATAAAAATATATAGTTCAAAAATAAGTCTCAACAATAAGGTTCATAATATTTAAAACACAGGAATGTTTTAATGAGTTTTAATTAAAATTATAAATAAGGTTTGGGGGAAATGTGACTCCACGTTAAATTTTATCATTACGGGTTCTGAGATAGAGAAGACTGCAAGAAATAATCTTCCTTCTCTACTTATTTCCTTTCTTGAATCATTAAAAAAAAAAAAGTACTTACTACATGTGAGGCCTAGAAGAGAGCCCAGACCCTACCTTCATAGAGCTCACAATATTGAAAAAGGGAGTAAGAAAAGAAAGACACCTGCTCTAGATGATATGATTAATGCTGATGGTAGAGCAAATAACTAAAGTTACAAGTAACCTTGTAAAAATAAATTTATAAACACCAAGTATGAGTGTCCCATTCAGTCCTACTAGCGTTATCAAAAAAGCTGTTTTTAGAAGTTTACTAACTAGGTTACTTATGTGGGCTATCAAAACTATTTCTTCCCCAGCATGTAGCTTTCTCTCGCTTAAAATGAGATAAAAACGAAAAGAAAATGTTTTCTTTGTATGTCATTATAAAAAGTCAGCATATAGTACTTTAAAAAGTAAAATATGATTCTTTGTACTTCATGATAGAATATTAAAAATTCTATCAGGAAATACTCAACAATAGGAAAATGGTTATATACAATAAAAGCCTTACAATTAAATATTATGCAGTCATTAAACATTATATTATAAAAAATATTTAGTGGCATGGGAAAATGTTCACAATGATTTGTTAAGTGAAATTAAAAAAAAGGTTATAAGCAGAGCACAGCAAATATAAAATACTCATGATTAGTTAGAATGGTAGCCCTACTCCCCCCTGAAGAACCAGGAGCTCTTCCTGAAATTCAGGCAAAATAAGCAAGAGATTTTTTGTTTCCTATGTGAAACCTGTGGCTCTCCAACTCATCAACCAGGACTTTATCAGCAGGAGAATGAAATCTTTCCATTTCATGTACCCACAGTTTCTTCTAGAAATGTCAAAATGAATTTGTTACATAGATGCTTTCTCCAATATCTGAGTTTTCCTTATCCAAATGAATTTTATCAGCCATCTCCTCATAGAAATAGAGCCACAAACTTTTTCTCTTTCATTTTTCTTTTCTCATTTTTAGTTGCCAGTGTTCTGTAAATGAAAATCTTTTCTTAAAATAGAGGCCGGTTAAAGTGCTGTTTGCTTTCCTGCCCGATATCTAAGCTTAATGTCCAATGGCACATTAATAAAAGAATATTAAAATTTCTTGGTAAGTGCACAGATGCACTTTGCAATACTCGAAAAATTCTTCTGAACTATACAGAATGTAGAAAATGGCAGATTCCATAAAGAAAGGAAAAATCTAAATTTCCTTTCAGAATCAGGAAGTGCAAGAACTGATGGTGGTATGTAGCATTCAGTGAGCACCTCTGCTGAGGACTACCTGTAGAAGACTGGGGAGACAGTCACACAGACGTGACTCTGTTTCCCCAAAATCTTTCACCCATATCCACAAATGTGAAAGAGGGGCGGTTCCTTAGGAAGATGGGTTCTCAATAGCAGTGAGTTCAGGGCTACAGGCTCCACTGATTCCCCCAGCTGATCTTCTGTCCTCTGAGAGGAAGACATGTCCCTTTACACCCAACCCATGTTAGAGAAATGTAAGTATTACTACTGGCATAGCTCTGTGTTTCTCAAGTCTTATTAAGCTCCTTCTGCACTTGGTTCAACCTCATAATATGAACTGTCACAGCAACTCATTTAACTGCCTCTCACATTTAAATTCTTAGTCTATTTTTAGCTGAAACTTCATCTAAGTTACAGGAAAACTGGCAAAATACAAAAGTTCAGCTCGAAAGACATTTCTGAAATTATCTTGATAGTTTGGTGAGGAAGAGAGGAAAGGCAATTCACTATTTCAAAGAAATCAATAAATGAAATTGTTGGCCTTTTAAGTCAAAGAACCAGCTTTAGAAGCAGTAAGATAAAATATCAATATCTACTTATGCTTTATAACTTAAAAATCTCCTTGGTTTTAGATCTATTTCACTCTATATTACCAAAGAAAATTGTTTTAAAGTGTAAAATAAACATACATCTGAATCTGCCCTTTTCTCTATTAAAATAAAAGATAAATTATTTAAAAGGTCTAGGATGAAACCATATCAGGCAATAATTCAGATACTCTATCTCCTGATCAAAAGAAATAACAATGTGTCTTGCTGAAGATTAGAAGATTTCCTTAAAATGACTATAAACTATTTTTATTTTGACACAGTACACACCCTTTTCCAAAAGACAGTTTTCTCCCCTCTAGTCAATGACATAAGCCATTATCTAAAAGCAACTATTAGTTTGATCTGAAAGTTACCATTTGTTAACCTTATTACTGTTTGTTTTGAAGAAAGTCAATTTTAAAAGGAAAAAAGTGTAATTCTTCCCACATGAAAGAAAAATGCTTAATTTTCTGTCTACTTAATATACATTAAGTATATTCTCAGTACATTCTCAGTCATCCTGGAAATGTGTCACAATTTCATAGAAGACACACATTCCTTCTCTTCCTCTCTCAGTCTCCCACCCTCCCTTCCTCTGTCTCTCCCTCCTCCTCAATCCTTTTACTTACACATACACACAAACACACACACACACACACACACACACACACACAGTTGCAGAGAGTTAAAATTATTTTTGCTTTGGAGTTTTTCACTCAAACTTCTCCTTTAAGGAAAGTGATACAAACACCAAGAAAGAGCCATACATTAAATTCCAGAGTGCTTTCTTCCTTGATTCTAGATTATTCATTTGAATAAATGTTCCAAATGCAGACCTCATCAATAACTAAAATAGTGATGAAATGATATTTGCAAAGAGGAAAAAAATGTTATGATAAAAATCTGAGGTGAAACAAGGACAAGATTTCCCATAGAAAACACACACTCACATTACTTGAGCATCTATCAATTCATTAACATAGGGCTAGCATATTCATTTAACAAATATTCACCGAGTGCCTACTATGTCAGACACTATTCTACAACAAAATGAAGTTGAAGAAAGCACGAACTTTTCAAGGATAAAACCTTTTTGATTGTTATAAAATTATACTATTCAATTTAATTTTTAAATATGCTCAATTTTTCTATAAAGTTCATGGAAAAACTGAAGTTTTCTAATTCAATCAAAACCTGATAAGCAATTCTGAAACATGAATGCCTGTTGTCAGAGCCCTTTTCATAACCACAATAATTTTTTTTTCTTCTGGAATTAATCCTTAATCATTTAGGAATTCTATGTTTTATAAAACTAATTATTTTCCCCTAAACTATGAAAACATGACTTTTAAGAAGGAGAAAGGTGGGGGAAATTGGGAAATGGAGGCCTGGAAATCTTAAATACAGAAGAGACAAGATGTTCCTACTGGACCAAAGACCTCTATTCTTCCAAAAGGATGCTGAACACCTAATAGGCACCAACTGCATCTTCTAGGGTCCTCTCATAAGTGTAACTACCCAAGCTGAAGACGAACTTACTCTGGCAAATCAATCACCGACTAACTGGGAATCTGCACGCTGGCTGTTAACATAGCTCCTGCTTATGCCACAGCAATTGTTGCTGACTGAGAACCTATAGCGTGCAGAGCATGCAGTTCCCTGAGACCCCAATAGTCTAGAACTGCAAAGTTCTAGGCCTACCGGACCATCCCGAAACCCTGAGATATGAAGAGGAAATGTCCTTTAACAAACGAATGGGTACAATCCTGAAGAACCTAAAAATACTCATTAAATGGGGCTATCGCAGAAATTTTGCTTGATTTTGTTTATTTTAATTTTGACATATGTACACTGGAGGAAAGTGGTGGTAAACTTTGCAACCCATAAGAAGAAACACAAATACTAATTTAGAAAATTCAAGGTCTAGTAAACCAGAATCGTGCTCCCTACCACAGGAGGGGTTTTCAGAGTGAACATCATTCATTCACAACAAGAAAGTAGCACTTTAAAGTTCCAAAGTCCGGGAGGAAAGAAGCAACATCTAAGCATAATTTCACATAACAAGCAGGAAAACTTCAACACCTAGAATCATGACCCCATTTTAACACAAAAATTCAATCTACTGGAACACATAAGTGTTATAATTTCCTAAAAGCAAGGGACATAACTAAGACATTTAAAAACTTTTGAATTTCATTTTCCTTCACACATACACAGATATCCACAAAGACTAATAAAATTGAATACAATTGAATTCTACAGGCAGAATGAATGAATACTCACTCTTTGCGTGTGTTTATGCCTATTTCCTTCTAACTTCTAAATAATTTAATCTTTAATAAAATCTAAATCTGGACACCAGAATCAAGCAATGCTTAAATCTCAGTGAAAATAAAAGCTCTGTAGAGAAAAAACAAATTCACATAAATTCTAAACCTCATTACAAATAAAAAGTTCTACTTCTATACAAGTGCAAAAAAAAAAAAAAGAAGAAGAAAGAAAAAGAAAGCTAGTTAACCCTCCTCAGAATTGTTTGAGTCTAACTTTAGGATCAAATACTAATTAGAACACCAGCACCCATGACCAATGCTTTGTCTGTTTCCACATAACCACAAAAGTAAGCATTTTGACTTTTACCCTCCAGATTAGATTGATGCATACATCTTTTTCCTAACAACATTGTGAGCTCCTGTGGCATTCTGGTCAAAAGTCTCAAATATAATTCTGGAAGGCACTATAAAGTTATAATTATTTTGTGTGTATTGTTTATTTTTGGCTTTAACCTCTTCAATTTCATTTTTTACTTTCATTTTGTTAAGATTCATAGGAACATAATCTAATCTTTCAATTTTCTACTTATACCTACAATGATCAACTATTTTCTTTAATCCCAAATGACCCCATGAAATCTGAAGTTTGTTTGGAAATATTTAAGTAACCAACAATTCATTCTTGCTTATTTCTGACACCATATATAGACACATTTAAAAACACAATCTTGGCATAAAATTCAGGAGTTGGAACACACTGGCACCTTTTTTTCCCCACAAGTTCAGGGAAACACTTGGGTTCTAATAAAGACTATAGTTGGTGGGGAGTCAGGTGTGGAATGATGGTTTCCACAAATAGACGGCTTATAACAAGTATGAAGCCAGAAAGGAATAGAATCATAATCTGGGGAGACTGCTTAAAGAAAAAAGAGAGACGGAGAGAGAGCCTCCAATTTTTTATTCATATATATACACACATATATGTATTAATATATAAAAATGTATTTTTGTATATAAAATATTTATATATTAATTATAAACAATAAATATAATATATAATTATAATATATAATAATTATTTTATACACATAAAGAATTATAGCTGGTAAAGAGGAGACAAAGAGAAAGATTATAGCATGGATCAAAAAAAGGAGCAGGCAGGGGCTGGCCCTGTGGCCTAATGGTTAAGTTCAGTGCACTCTACTTCCAGGGCCTGGGTTCAGTTCCTGGGCGCGGACCTACACCACTCATCAGCAGCCATGCTGTGGTGATGACCCACATACAAAATAGAGGACAACTGGCACAGATGTTAGCTTAAGGAAAATCTTCCTCAGAAAAAAAGAAAGAAAGAAAAAAGGCAGGGAGGAGCATTATTCACAATAGCCAAGCCATGGAAGCAACCCAAGTGCCCATCAACTGATGAATGGATAAAGAAGATGTGGTGTATATAGACAATGGAATACTACTCAGCCATAAAAAAGACAACGCATCCCATTTCCAACAACATGGATGGACCTTTGAGGGTGTGATGTTAAGCGAAATAAGCCAGACAGAGAAAGACAAACACTGCATGATTTCACTCATATGTGGAAGATAAACGCATGGATAAAGAGAACAGATTAGTGGTTATCAGACGGGATGGAGGTGGTAGAGTGGGCGAAAAGGGTAAAGGAGCACATAAGTATGATGACAGATTAAAAAATAGACTATTGGTGATGATGCAGACTATACAGAGACTGATAAATAATAACGTACACCTGAAATTACACACGTTATAAAACCATTATGACCTCAATAAGATAAATGAAAAAAAAGAAAAACTGGCAGCCAAAAAAAGGCACATAGGGCCAAATTTGTTCAATGTTCAAGTGATTAACAGTACTCTTTGATGACAAATGGCCTCCTCTGAACTTTCCCAAAGGTCACCTAAGGCAACCTGTTGGATTAAGATTGACAAAATTTAGCAAATTAAAATACAGAACATCCAGTTAAGTCTGAATTTCAAATAAACAATGAATAACCTTTTTAGTGTATGTATGTGCCATGCAATATTTGGGACATATATATACTAAAAAATAATAGGTTGTTTATCTGAGAGTCCTCTATTTTGGGGGTTTTTTTTTGAGGAAGATTAGCCCTGAGCTAACATCCTCCACCAATCCTCCTCCTTTTGCTAAGGAAGACTGGCCTTGAGCTAACATCTCTGTCCATCTTCCTCTACGTTTTTTATGTGGGACGCCTGCCACAGCATGGCTTGATAAGCGGTGCACAGGCCCACACCCAGGATTCGAACCACCAAACCTCAGGCCACCAAAGCAGAGCACCCGAATCTAACCATTACGCCCCCAGGCTGGACCTCTATTTTATGTGTCGACCTTGTTTTGGATGCTTAGTAAGTATTTACCACTTACTGAATCTAGTTCCTTCTGAACAAATGACAACAACAGTATTAGAATTTGAAATTGCAGGATCACAACTTCCAAATAGGCTAATACAGAACTACAGTTTTAAAGACCCCAATGCCAAATATCTAGTTTCCTGTTTGCCAGTAGAAAGAAAAGAGACGGGTTTAAATCCCCAGCTGTGTGACCCTGGACAAACCACTTAACTTCTCTCCAAGCCAAGTATTTCACATACTACTGGAAAATGTTTTTAAAAAAATAAAGAGGCTGTAGGAAAAACTGGAAACAGCGTATGTAAAGTATCTTATACTACTCCTAAAATGAGAAATACTGACATTACCTGAATGCATTCCTGCAACTGTAGAGTAAAAGTTCACATGGCATTGTCACTAAAACTGGTTTTTATATTTATATTATAGGCTTCCCTTAAGTTCCTGAGATCATATATATAGAAGAATAAAAATATTCATAAAATACTAAACAAGAAAGTCACATCAATTAAATTACCATGATTACAAATCCAGGATCATGCTAAAGGCAATAACCAAAATCATCCTCTTCTGCTAAGCAAAATTTCTTTTGGCTTACTGATATAATAATTCCATTTCTAAAAATTAATTAAGTTAGATTATCTTTCTAAATCATCAAAGCTTAAGTATTATAATTATTGCACTAGGATCTATTCCTAGTTTCTTTATTGAACTACCAATTTAGTTAAAATTTACTAATTTATTTGTCATAACAATCAACTACAACAATTACAAATAGGTTAGTCAAATGTTGCTTTCAAGCAGATTACACTGATGGCACTATTTAAGTACTTTGTTGACAAGTCAGTCCCTCAAGTAACAGTTAATAACAAAATATTATTACCAATCCTCCCATACCCCCACTGCACTTATGTAAAACTCTGCACAAAGCCCAAAATCTACCTGAGTATAAAATCCTCTTTACTATCAGATCTACTCTGGGTAACAATTTAAATTAGAACTACTCTGCTTAACTTGCTGCTTTGCATTAGTGTAAAAGCAGCAAGGAGCTTTCTTTTTTCGAGGAAAACAAGTTGCAGGAAAAAGTTAAGTAGGGTAAAAACTAATAATTGGATAGTTCTTATTTGGGGGAAATAAATTTCCTAAAGAAAAGAAAATTCATATCGACAAGGAAATACCAAAAATAGATTCCAGACCCAAAAAAAATTTACCTGTGGAGTACTGACACTTTGATCAGCTAATAAATTAATGTCATTCCGGCACTGACTAGATTTCTAAAAGATATTGTTAGTGACTGACAGGCTAAATCAGATATATTTTATTAATTTACTTTTTAAAAATATTTAACTGTCTATTGGTACAATAAGACAAAGGAAAACACATGTAGAGATCCTAGTAAACTATCTGAAAATAAGCACTCAATAAATATTAGTTCCATTACCCATCTCTCCTCTGACTCCACTCATGTATTATGAGGAATTCGAGTGTGAATATAATGCAGGTTCACAAACATTCACAATGGAGAGTTGAATACTAAAAGTATTCAAAGAAAACTACAAACCAAGTTTTGTGGAACTCGAAAGGTAGAGGAAATTATATTCATTAGGAGGTGAGGCATCTGAACTGGGTCTTAAAACAGAGGTAGTATTTTGATGGATGAAGATAGTCAAGAGAACTTCCACAATAAAGACAGTGGCATGAGCAAGAGCAGGAAAGCAGGAGAGCACGGGGGATATTCAGAAGCAGAAAAAAGTATAGTTGGGTGAGAACAGTGGGCTGCAACGCTTTTCTGAAATGGGTCAGATAATAAATATTTTAATCTTTGTGGGCCATATCCTATCTATTGCAACTACTTTGTCCTTCTGCACAAAAGCAGTCTAAACAATTGTAAATGAATGAGCATTGCTGTGCTCCATTAAAAATTTATTTATGGACAATGAAATTGGAATTTCATGTAACTTTCTCATGTCATAAAATATTATTCTTCTTTTGACATTTTCCCACCATTTAAAATATAAAAAACCATTCTTCACTCTCAGGACATATAAAAGCAAGCAACAGACGGTATTTGGTCCACAGGTAGTAAACCTCTGCTTGAAATCCCAATAACCTGTACCTAATAATAACAGTTTCGATTTTCTCACTTTTTTTAAAACTATATCTAACAATATTCAAAGTTTTATTACTTTTTCTTTCCCTAAAGCTGACTTCATTTTATTTACCCAAAAAAAAAAAAAAAAAAAAGGCCACTATGACATTGGTCTGAGCAGCATATTTTCAAGTCCCATGTGTGACCGGGCAAGGGAAACAAAAGAAAAAATGAACAAATGGGACCACATCAAACTAAAAAGCTTCTGCACAGCAAAGGAAACCATCAACAAAACGAAAAGACAACCTAACAATTGGGAGAACATATTTGCAAACCACATATCAGATAAGGGGTTAATATCCAAAATATACAAAGAACTCATACAGCTCAACAACAAAAAAACCAACAATCCAATTAGAAAATGGGCAAAAGATCTGAACAGAGATTTCTCCAAAGAAGATATACAGATGGCCAACAGGCATATGAAAAGATGCTCAACATCATTAGCTATCAGGGAAATGCAAATCAAAACTACAATGAGGTATCACCTCACTCCGGTCAGAATGGCTATAATTAACAAGACAGGAAACAACAGATGTTGGAGAGGGTGTGGAGAGAAGGGAACCCTTGCTCACTGCTGGAACAGTGGAACCACTATGGAAAGCGGTTTGGAGTATCCTCAGAAAATTAAGGATAGATCTACCATATGATCCAGCTATCCCACTGCTGGGTATTTATCCAAGAACTTGAAAACACAAAGGCATAAAGATACTTGCACCCCTATGTTCATTGCGGCATTATACACAATAGCCAAGACTTGGAAGCAACCTAGGTGCCCATCAAGGGACAAATGGATAAAGAAGATGTGGTATTTATACATGATGGACTACTACTCAGCCATAAGAAATTATGAAATCCAGCCATTTGTGACAACATGGATGTACCTTGAGGGTATTATGCTGAGTGCAATAAGTCAGGGGGAGAAAGTCAAATACCATATGATCTCACTCATAAGTAGAAGATAAAAACGACAAAAAAAAAAAACACATAGCACTGGAGATTGGACTGGTGGTTACCATTGGAGAAGGGGGGCGGGAGGGCAAAAGGGGTGATTAGAGTCACATGTGAAGGGATGCACTATAATTAGTGTTCGGGTGGTGAACATGATGTAATGTATCCAGAATTTGAAACATGATGTACATCCGAAAAAAATTAAAATTAAAAAAAAAAAGACAGAAAAAGAACCTTAGGTCTTCACTTTTTAACCATCCTTAATCTTACTTCTTATATACCAATAGGCCTATTTCCCTTGATGTTTCGTTTTCCTCAATGTTTAGGCATTAAATTGCTTTCTTAATTCCTCTACTAGGTCTCATTAAGTGTTTTATTACTTCTTCCTGCTTTTCTTTGTACAGCTTAACTAATTATAGTTATCACTACTTAGTTTTCTTCTTGATACACATATTTATATCCTCTTTTTGTCTCGAAGTTTTCTTGACAACAATAATTGCATTCCATTTCACTGTACTCTTGATTTTACAATACTCTAGTCATTGCCTCTACCTTTTGGATCTGAATACTTATAGATTTTATTAAGTCTCAAAAGCTTTATCTATCAAAACAGAAATGTCCTTACCCTAAATTCATCTGTTTTCAGCTCCCTGGGATATTAACATCTCTGACATGGTAGAAAGTTTCATCCACATGGGGCCTCACCATGATAAAGCAAAAACCTTACCATATTCAAAAGAAAATATGCAAAGAGTTACTTGGGTAAGGGCACCAAAAAAACAAAACTTTTACAATTAAATTAATCAAAGACAATCATGTTTGTTTTAAAAATTAAAAAAACTGCTTAGCAGGACACAAATCCTTTACATATGTGCCTTATAATGCAATATACCAAAATTAGAAGAAAAACCTTTTGAAAATCATTTCAAAAATTATTTTGTCCTAGTGTACTGAGAAAAGAGAATAAAGGATACAACACAGCATACATACCTTGAAACAAATCGGTATTTAAAAACCGCCAGTCACCTTCAAATCTAAACAGCTAATGTATCTAGATTTTATTCTTTAACTTGTAATTATAGAATCAAATTGTGTGTCCTAGTAATTAATAACACCACAAAAGGCTAAATATTATCCACCGTTCGCCTAAGTATAGGTAGTAGCTGTTTGGGGGAAAAAATACAAAAAAAGAAGTAAGGAACATCTGTTTATGGCAAATGATTCATCTTTTTAGGAAATAAAATACTGTGACATAAAAGTCCTCCCAGGGGAAAAGATATTGATGGTGATGGTAATTTTAAGAATGGCTGTTAATGCTGATTATGTGTTTACCATGAGCCAGATGCTGTTCTTTATACTTTACAAGTAATGATCCTCACAACAACCCTATGAGGTAAGTGCTATTATTATTTCCATATTATAGATGACGAAACTGAAACTCAGTGAAGTTAAATAACTTGTTGGAAGTCACAGAGCTAGAAAGAGGCAAAGTCATGCCAGAAACTAGGGAAGTCTTGCTTCAAAGCCTGAACTCTTAACCACTATGCTATTTGTTATAACACAAAAAACCATACTTCAGGCAGAGGACCATGGCTTTACAAATTGGAATCCAAATCCCTTTACTTTTCAACTGTGGGAGTTTACAAATAATTTCAATTACAGTAAGGTTTAGCACCTAATCACGCTGCAAACATTTTATATTATTACTTAGTGACAAGGCTAATATTTACTAGTCAACAGATGGTTGAAAGCCGTCTTAAAATGATGTGTATTATTTTGAAAATGTGACAATCAATGTGATGAATATCTTAAATAGGCATGAGCTGCTGGTGAGTGGCAGATTAAAGAGTACTGCTACACTTTAGAATTTAGATCAGTGGTTCTCAAAGCATTGTTCCCTAGCCAACAACATCAGCATTGAGGAGTCTGGCTCCTGGTTAAAAACTACGCATGATTTTTTCAGGCCTGACCAAAGGCAATTACAAAGGCTTTACTGGCAAAACTTATGAGGAAAGCTGTACTCCCAACATCAGACTTGGTGCACAACCAATGTATTGCAGTCTCTAAAGGGAGTTGCATTCAAGGACTCAGGGCCCCTGGCCAGTCATGCTCTTTCCCCTGTTTACACTCCTAGATGTCTGGTGGCAGGGGTGGAGGGTGGCAGAGAGCCACAACAGGACACCATGAAGACACTTTTCCCCACTCTCAGCACTTTTCCACTCTTAGTCCTTCCCCTCCCCCTGCCCAAACCCCATCTAAAGCCTTCTGTTCAGGGCTCCCTCACCAACAAGACAACTTCTGTGTTCATCCACCTGATCCTCCATCAGTGTGCCCTTCCTTGGAGGAAAATGGAAAAGGGGGAATCAGCATTTCCTCCATGTTTAGACTCTTCCTTATACCAAAGCAGTAAGTGATTAAAGTCTTAACTCTTTCATTTTTGGATTGTTGCTTTAATTGCTACTCCAACATTTCACAGCTCAAGGCACTCTCTTACCAGCTCAGTTGAGCTCCTGAGAAGCGTCGCCTAGGAATTTAGTAAAAAATGCAAAATCTCAGGACCTACCTGAATTGGACTGAATAAGAAACTCAGGGGGTGTGGCCCAGCAATCTGTGCTTTAACAGGCTCTCCAAGTGATTCTGATCAACACCAATCTTTGAGAACACCATTTTAGAGAAACCCTCTCCTCTCTTCCAAGTAAATAAATAAATGATTCCTAGTTATTTCTCACGACATTTCCTAAGGGCACTTATGAGAGAAATGACCAACAAAACTTATACTCAAAAACTTCTGAAAGAAATAATCTAAGGTTTATTTCTGCTCCCTTTACCCATCATCCTTCCAAAAAGTTTGCTTTAATCTTTAAGTTCCTTATTTTTATTCCTTTTAGGAAATAAGATAAATTCTTCTTCTTCTTTTTTGGTGAGGAAGATTGGCCCTGAGCCAACATTTGTGGCCAATCTTCCTCTATTTCTTGCATATGAGACCCCACCACAGCATGGCTTGATGAGCAGTGTGCCAGTCTACACCCAGGATCCAAACTCACAAACCCTGTGCCACCAAAGCAGAGCACATAAACCTAACCACTACACCACCAGACCACCCAGTTCTTTGTTTTTTTAACTTTAATAGTTACATTTCAACTGATAACATTTCAAAAGGGAAAACTGTTTACACCTATACCTAAAAGGTACAGGCAAATTGTCTCAAATGTAACAGAGGACACTAAACCATAATTAACCTTACTGTCTTAGCTTGGGCTACTGTAACAAATTACCACAGACTGGGTGGCTTAAACAACAAACATCTATTTCTTACAGCTCTGGAGGCTGAAGTCAAAGATCAAATTGCCAGCATGGTCAGGTTGTGGTGAAGGCTCTCTTCTTGTTTATAGACAGCTGTTTTCTCATTGTTTCTTCACATGGGGGCTGGAGGGAGGTGGGAGGCTAGCTCTCTTCCCCTTCTTAAAAGACACTAATCCCATCACGGGAGGGGCACCCTCATGACCTAATTACCTCCTAAAGACCCTACCTCCTAATACCATCCTATTGGGGGTTAAGAGTTTCAACATGGGACTTTTGGTCAGACACAAACATGCAGTCCATAACACTTATGGTATCAAACTAAACTGTGGCATTCAAAACTGGTATTTTTTCCTCAAAAAAAGGGATATAAACTATATCTCCTTTCAGCTTTTTACAATGGTGTGAGCATGACCTCAATGAATCAAATTATACCAGTTTGTTAGAAATTCCCTTTAATAAGCTACTGAGTAGAAAACATGGTATCTTTGGCAATTACCAGGATATTAGTAAACAAATATGACTAGCAGTTAAGGCAGTTCATTAGGTTTAACTCACAATCAAAAATAAAGTTTTAGAAATGGAACATTTATTTGAAATGCAAGTTTCAAGCAACAAATTGGAACACTGAAATGTACGCAACAAGTTAGAATATTGAAAAGCTCTCATAAAAAAAGACTTTTCATATTATCTTTGACATTTGTCTACTTATTAGTTCTAGATTAACTACTATAGCCATTATATATTACAATAGTTTATTAGTGTTGAGCTAAAAATAGCAAATTGCATAAGAATACATACAGTATAACCACCAGTTACACAAAGTTTAAAAACACTCAACCAGCTAAATGTTGTTTGGGGATATATATATATAGTATAGGGATATATAAAGATGTACATAGGAATGATAAATGAGAACTTCTAAATAGTGGTTGCCTTCAGGCAAAGAGGAAGAGGGATGCTACCAAAGAGCCTATTCTCTAGAGTTTTTAATGAGTTTTTACACATCTCATAACAACACAACAAAAGTGGTATTGAGTGGTGTATATTCCTCAACTTGCTTTTCTCACTCCACATAATGTTTCTGGTATCCACATTGAGGGGTATATTTGTGATTCACTCCTTTTTGGTGCTTCATAGTATTCCGTGGTCTGCAATACACTATCTGGATGGGACATTTCTATTATTAGAGTTATGTAGTTACATAAGCTATTCATAGCTGAACCTTGTAACATATTGATATTATTTTTCTTTTTCCTTTTCCACATTGTTTCTCCCAACCCCAGAGTTCATAGTTATCTTGTTTCTTTGTTTGCTTAGTTTTCCACATACCCAAAACTCTTCAAATACTCTGAATATTCTATCAACTTCATCTTCTTGGAAAAAAAGTCTCCCCACATCCTTCTGAATTTTGATCTGAACCAGCTACTCCACAGGCCTCCTATGCAGCTGTCAGGTTCAAATTCCCCTTTGCCTCACCCTGAGGGTTCTCTGTACCTCTCTCTTGGTAGATCGTCTACTTGATACATCTTCCCTTCCTCTTTTTTTGTTTTCTCTCTTATTTTTGTGACGAATATTTCACAGCAGCTTCTTGAGAAAGGATGAATGGAGACCTAGCACATCTAAAAATGTCTTTAATCTATGTTCATATTTGGTAGTGTTGCAGGATATAGAATTCTAGGTTGGAATTAATTATTCCTCACATATTTGAAGGTGTTGTTCCATTGCCTTCTAGCTTCCAGTTTTGCTACTGAGAAGAACAAAACCTATTTTTTCTCCCTGGAAGCTTGTAGGAACTTTTGTTTTTAGGATTCCACAAATACCCAATAATACATCTTGACACCTGTCTATTTTTATCCAATATGCTGAATACTTGGTGTGCCCTTTCATTCTGGAAACTCATGTCCTCAGTACCAGAAAATATCCTTGGATTATTTCTTTTATTTTCCGTCCTCTATTTTTATCTCCTACAACTCTTACTGTTCAAATGTTGGGCCTCTTGGATTGACTCTCTGATATTTTTTCTCTATTTTTTTTTATGGAGTTAATAACTTATAAAGTAAATCAAAGTTAAATATACAGCTCAAAGAAGTTTCACATGTGAATACACTTAGGAAACCACACTCATATCAATACACTTTCCAATGTTATACCCACCCCTGAGGGGTAGCCACTATTCTGACTATGACCATAGTTTTGATTGTTCTTAAAATTCATATAAATGCAAAGCATGCACATACAGTCCTTTGTGACTGGTTTCTTTCACTCAATAATTGTGTTTTCAGATTCACTCATGTTGTATGTGGCAAGTTTGTTCTTTTTAATCCTATAATCTAATTTTATTAAATTATCTACTCTATTTCCTATCTCTCTGTATTTGTGTCTTTTTTATATTTTTACTGGGAGACTTCCTCAACTTCATTTTCTAAGCCTTTATTCAATTATTTTTTTAATTTTGTTGTTGTTTTTTAATTTCTACTAGCTCACCGTAATTTCCTGAATGTTCCTACTTACAGGAACACATATGCATTATGTATAAATATATTGGTTTTGTTTTATTGTCTCTTCTCTCTCATGATATTTTATTTTATTTTTTTTCCCCTCCCTGCACATTTTCTGTATTCTACAACTGGTTTTTATCTATTTGTTTTGGTCTTTTTATTTTTTAATGTCAAATGCTTCCTTCCAATGCCTAATGATATTTGGTTGTCTGCTCACATTTAAGAGTAGGACACTGGCTTCCCAGCTGTGCAGGACACTTCCGGAAAAACCCACTTCTTTCTGGCCTCATCCAGAATACTCATGTGTGCTACATGACCAGGGAGTGGGAAACAGCTGGGAGAACAGCAGCTGAGGCTCTTGGAGGGCATTAAAGGGACATGGATGCTACTAACCACATCCTGGACTCTATCAGGAAGCCAGTCTACGAGTCACTGGGATTGCTCACTTGCAGATCCCCCCAATAGAGCCCCAGTGAGCACCCCAAATACTCTTCATAACTCACATACCCCCACCGTGTGGCTGGCTCCCTGTGCACATCCCAAGAGCAAGCCTTTGCAGGCTGCTAGTGAGCATGCAAAGAAAACCAGTCCAACTCTGAGGAACTGGCAGAAACTAAACAAACTTGTGGTACATTCAGCACCACTCTAGAGAAAGTAAGCAAACAGGAGGCTGTCAGCACCCAGTCTAGCTTTGCAGGACTGAGAGAAGTCATACAAGCTTAAGAATTCCCCCATAAGAGGGAACAAGAAGTGTGGAGCAGGCATATCCATAGAAAAGGTCTGAGAATGCCTCAGAATCCCTAACATGGCTGATGGAAGATATTTCTTTTTTGAAGCCAGTCAGTAAAGACTGGAGGAGATGACTAGGTCTTTAGATATGAAGACAGCAACGTGAAACTTCAAGGAAAATGAAAAAAAACAAGGAGATATGATACCACCAAATGAATACAATAATTTTCCAGTAACCAACCTCTAAGAAATGGAGATCTGCAATTTGCCTAATAAAGAATTGAAAATAGTTGTTTTACTGAAGCTCAGTGAGCAATAAGACAACACAGAAAGATAATTCAACAAAATCAGGAAAACAATACATGAACAAAATAAGAATGGTAACAGAGAAACAGAAATCATAAAAAGAACAAAACAGAAATTCTGGAGCTGAAGAATACAATGAATGAAATGAATACACAACTATGTACTGGGGGGATTTGGGGAGAAAAACCAAAAAAAAAAAAAAGATTGGCAACAGTTGTTAGCTCAGGTGCCAATCTTTTTAAAAAAAATTAAAAATAGAACTACCACATGATCCAGCAATTTCACCTCTGGGTATATGTCCACAGCAAATGAAATCACTATCTCGGAGAGTTATCTGCACTCCCATGTTCACTGCAGCATTATTGCAGCATTATTCACAATAGCCAAGACATGGAATCAACCTAAGTGTCCACTGACAGATGAATGGATAAAGAAAATGTGATGCATACACACACACACACACACACAAAATGAAATATTATAGCAATCCTGCCATTTGAGACAACATGGATGGACCTTGAGGGCATTAAGCTAAGTGAAATAAGTCAGACTGAGAAAGACAAATACTATATGATCTCACTTACATGCAAAATCTAAAAAAGCCAAAACTCATAGAAGCAGAGAGTGGAACAGTAGTTGCCAGGGGCTGGGAGGTAGGGAAAATGGGAAGATATTGGTCAGAGAGTACAAACTTCCAGTTGGAAGATGAATAAGCTCCGGAGAGCTAATGCATGGCACGGTAACTACAGTTAATAATACTGTGTTATATACTTGAAAGTTGCTAAGAGAGTAGATCGTAAATGTTCTCATCACATTAAAAAAAAAAAGTAATTATGTGACACGATAGAGGTGTTAACTAACCTTATTGTGGTAATTATACCTCAATATATACCTGTATCAAATCATCATGTTGTACATCTTAAACTTACACAATATGTCAATTACATCTCAATAAAGCTGGGGAAAAAGAAAACAGGGCACTAAAGCTGAGTGGAAGTTTCAGTAGAATGAATGGGGCTTGCTGACAATGGTGCTCACTGAAAGATCATCTGACTGAGCCATTTCTTTGAGGAAATCCCAAGGAATCTTAAGTCTGTCTTTCTTGGACCTCTTGGATTTCCTATACAAAATTCTTCCAATCTCTTGCCTTGACAGTACATGCCTGATTACCAATATTCTGTGGGCTGACAGAGAAGATTGGAAATCTCAACATTAAACACAAAAAAATTTCATTTACTATCCGTGACTTCGACATACTACTCATCTGCCTTCTGCCTTTTACTGTTTTATAGTATTCCTAGTCCTGGTACCCTTATTCTAGCCTCTATAGAAAATATGCCTTTAGTCTTCTGCCACGTAAGAGAGACAGTGGAGCCAGCTCTATGGTACTGAGCGTGGGATCTTGGAAACCAACTGCTTCTTAAACAGATTTTAAAATCTGTTTTCAACCCCATTTTAACTCCCGCTTTCAGGGGTACCCAGCATTTCCAATTCCTGAGTATCATGAGATCCTGGTATATAAATCAGGGTTCTCTCAGTTTTCCCCACTATCAACTTATAATTGAGCTTTCTCATGTCAGCTTAGTTAGGACTAATATATCTGCTTTCCACCTTCCAAATTTTACAACTGCTCTCTTCTCCATTTTCTTTGCCCTTGTGAGTTTATTCATATAAAAACCCCTAAATTTTCCTTCTAGAGGGGCTTTGGGAAGAACCTGAGTTATCAGCATGCGCATAATCTACCATGTCTAACTAGAAGTTCATTTTACTTTTTCACTATATTCCAAAAATAAATAGAAAATTCACAAAGCAAGAAATTAAATTTAGACTGTAATCATCCCTTTCCAAAACTAGCCTTCTGTAAGTTCCTTCTATCAAAGTACAAGCCATAGAAAGGTAAAAATTTAAGTCAACTGATTATTGGATCTAAATAAAACCAATAAACTCACATGACAGATATTTTTGCCATGTTATAAAATGGACAGATGTTTTGGCATAATTTAGAATATAACTAAATAATTTGCTAAATTCCAATACATCCAACCAAAATATTTTTCTTTTACAACCACAATTGAATCAACTGAATAGAAATATAAATTCTTAGGGCCGGCCCCATGGCCAAGTGGTTAAAGTTCTGCATGTTACACTTTGGTGGCTTAGGTTTGCATGTTCAGATCCCAGGTGCAGACCTACTCCACTCATTGGCCATGCTGCGGAGGCATCCCACGTATAAAGTAGAGAAAGACTGGCACAGATGTTAGCTCAGGGCTAAGCTTCCTCAAGCAAAAAAAAAAAGGGGGGGAGGATGAGCAATGGATGTTAACTCAGGGCGAATCCTCCTCACACACACAAAATATATCTGTATATATACATATATATTTTTTTTTTTTCTGGAATACAAACAATATCAGTAGGTCGCTACTATACTTCAGATGGTCTGGACCACTTAAGTTCTTTAATAGGTTGTTTTAGTTATCAACTCATTGTGTTCTTGATAATAAAACCCTTTTTAAATCAGATGCCTAAAGCATGAGAAAGCCTAGATAATTCACATGCTATTTTAATTTTGAATACAAAATTTCTTCCAACTTGCTAACTGATAATATAAAATATTTATCAGAGTTTTGAACAATGAATCTTAAAAACAACAATATAAAGATTCAAATGTGAAGCAGTTGTTTTATGTTTTTTCTAAGGCACTTAAGAAATGATTAGTGAGAAAGTAAAAACTAGTTATAGTTTAAATAATATATTTGATGGTGTTAAATAACTCTTACCATAAACCTAGTTTATTCCTAATAATTAAAATTCACTCTGCATCAGTTGCTATGGCAGCACAACTTAACAATAAATTCTTCAAGTTCTGCCATGATGGATGCTGCCGACTTGAAGTCTTTGAGAATAGGGAGAAAAATATATAATTTTCCAGTTTATAAATGTCTAATCAATACTCGGAATTGCTTTCCAATCTGTAGCAAGAGTTTTGCTCTCAGAGTCCTGGGGGCTGAGGCGTTTTATTTGGCTTTCATTCCCTTATCCTGTTAGTAAATGAAAACATTCTTGATAAGAACCATGTCAGCAGGGCTCACCTCAGGCAAATTGGCTCCAACTATAAATAGTAAAATCTGCCATCTGCCTTTCTATTCTTGTGCTGAATGCAGTCCTGGCATTGTGTTCACACTTCACTGGTGCTAGGCCTGATGCTGTATAGCCAGCAGCAACAGAAAATAACAGTGCAAGACAGAGACAATGAGGTGAAGGACAGAAATGGTACTACTATAATTAACTGCTGCTTTGATATTCACCACAATAAAGCATACACAATAGCACTGAGAGAGCCTACAGCCATTTCATCTTAGCCTCACAAAGGGGTTTGAAATCAAACTGCTGTTAGAGCCCAGTGATTCTACATCACTGAAGATTAATTAAAATGTAAAGAATCTAAGCACAGTTAGCAATGTATGTTTGTCATGTTCACAAGAGGCTCCATAGTTGTACTATGCATTTTTCATTCTAATGGTATTTTACGAGGCATTTCTTTCTATAACCACTGGTATTTTCCCTTTGTGTTTTAAAAAGATAAGCTCCTTAATGATGAAAAAGCCCTTCTGCTGTATCCAACCCTTCCCACTCAGTTTTGAAACCCCATGGAAAATTTCATTTCATACACAACTCCCATTATTTCTCTCAAGATATTTTGAATCCTCAGCTACTCTAAGATATAGACTTTTTCTCAATCTTGCCATACACACATCTGACCTATTTTAAATAGAGAATGATTGCCAAGGTAGTCATTTGTACCTTGGAATTGAAAAGGAAAGTGTACAGGGCAACTGCCATTTTGTATATTCCTATATTGGTAACCCTGTTATTCCTATATCAGTAATTACTGAAGCCATTAGCTTATTTATACAACCAAAAGCCACTCCAGAAGGCACTATTCACTCCTGGAGGAAGTGCCATTCATATAAAACACAATATGAATGGTGTCCCCTAGAGTTGTACAACATGCAGTACTAAATGTATATTTAATGCCTAAGATGATGTGAGAACAGAGTAAAGAGAGAGTCTAATCCTGTGGATCTCAAGCTTGGCCACACCTCAAAAACAGGTGGGCCTCGTCTCAGACGAGTTAAATCAGAATCTCAGGTGATAAGGACTCGGCATTATTTTTGTTTTGTTTGTTTTTAACTTCCCCAAGTGGTTTTAATGTACAACCAGGATTGGAAACCACTGGCCTAATCATATCAATAGCTGATCCAAAGTCCTTCAAGACAAAACCAAAATGATTTAACCTTCTGACACCCTAAAAATTTTTCCCAAAACTTTTACTTAGCTTAACCTTTTTAAAAAATCAGTAATATTCTTAACAGATAAATGCTAACAAACATCAAATACAAAGCATTATGTTAATGCAAAATAACATCGAAAATAATGTCACTTTTGTAAAGGTATATATCAAAGATGATGAAATATTCTTTGGGAGTGGAACATTCATGAGAGAGAGAAGTTTACTGAAAAGAGTGGGATACCATCTGGAAGAGTCTACTATAACAAAATCGCATTCGGAGTTTTTACTTCTTAATAAGGAAGAGGGAAGTATAACAGCTGTAGCTCTGACTGACTTCTACAACATATTTCTACAGTGTTTATTTCTATGGATACAGACTTTCTAAAAACTCGCCTTCCTATAAGTTCTATCAATAACCCCACAGAATTGAAGGCATATCACTTGTTCACTCCATATCTAAAATGTTTTATCACCTGTCTAGTCACTTGCCAGGAGAGAATTTCTGCCTCTCTCAGAAATAAAGATGGAGGATCTTACAAAGATTTTCAAGTACATAAAAATACTGCAGGGAGCCAGCCCGGTGGCGCAGCAGTTAAGTGTGCACGTTCCGCTTCTCAGCAGGCCAGGGTTCGCCAGTTTGGATCCCAGCTGAAGACACAGCACTGCTTGGCAAGCCATGCTGTGGCAGGCATCCCACATAGAAACTAGAGGAAGATGGGCACGGATGTTAGCTCAAGGCCAGTCTTCCCTCAGCAAAAAGAGGAGGATTGGCAACAGCTGTTAGCTCAGGGCTAATCTCCCTCAATTAAAGAAAAAAAAATACTGCAAAAGATGTTAGTACTGCTCTCAGATTACTTTTGATGTGTCCTCAGAACTATCTGACCAAGTCCTGCCTTTACATTTCCCCCTACAAAACACACTTGAAATGAAATAAATATTTCCCATGTTTAACTCAATGATATAATAAACCTATTTTAACACATGTTAAAGTTAGACTGCATCCCCATAATATTCCACTAATGATAATAATGTTACACTTAGTGAAATATTATTCATATCTGTATCTGAACCCTTCCCCTTAGTGAAATTGCAGGGACCTTCCAATAGATTTCTTTTTGGAATAATTCATTAGCTCCATATTTTAAAGGAATTGTGAGCTAACACTTGAATAGAGAACTATATTTAATAATATGCATTTTACAGTTATCTATAATAAAAAAAAAATCACTGTTCAAATTCCTGGGTTCAAATCTTAGCTCTGCCACTTACTCTGGTTAGTTATTTAACCTTGTTAAACCTCAGTTTCCTTGTCTATAAAATAAGAGAAATTATAATACCTACTTCACAGGATTTTCTTGAGGTTAAATGAGATAAGGCATATAGCATTTAACACGATGCTTGGCACATAGTGTACACTCAGCAAATATTATCTATTATACTTATCTATTACAACAATCATAATAAACTGGTCTAAATCTCTTGACTTTCATACTCATCTATATTGTTAATACAAGTTGAACTTTTTTTTGTATTTGAATATGTGGAAGTAATGTTCTAAGAACCATTATTCCTATTTTGATTAACAAACATTTAGCAAGTGCCCAAGAAATGTCTCTAATTGATCTGAATGACAAAAATAGTATCAGAACCCAAACTCAAGATGGAGTGAGAACTATATCTTTTTAATAAAAATAATTTCCAGAGTTATACCTTTAACACTATTATGAGCAGCAAGAAAGACTATCTCTATTTATAGCAAACTTCACCTGAGTACATCTGTCAACCACTATGTATTAAATGCTCGCTATGCACAGAGCACTTCAATACCAGTCATGTGGGTTACTACCAAGTTCAGAAATATCACTGCTCAAGGGAACTTGCAATTCAATGAAAAATACTGAAGTATGGTTGCAACAATAACAAATACATAGGAAGTAACTAACAATAGGTGTGTGTATTAAGGACTATATGTAGAAAGTGACTAATTTGCAAAGGAAACAATCTTCCAACTACAGTATAATACTGAAGATCTCTCAGAACTATTAGATGTATTACCTCAAACTACAGATGAGGAGGAAAAAGAACTCCCCTGCCAAGTGGGAGCAAGCTCTGTGGGGGAGCTTCCTGATGAATAAATCAGACACACACACTTCTCAAAGTTGGACTAGCTCAAGTACCTTCTAACTGATTTCAAGATTTTGTCTAATCTTTTTAAAGGAGCAGATAATTTTACTTTGCAAAGGCAGCGGAAATTTCAGATGAATTTGACTTTTTCTTAGTATTTGTTCATTCTCCTAGATTATCTGTAATTATCAGACCTACTTCATAGGACTATCCTGAGATATAAATGAAAAAATTCTTGTTGAGTTGAGCACAACACCCAGCACTAGCAAGTGTTAATTATTGGTTAGTGATTCTTCCCATTATAATTCAGTAAATAATATATGAGTGCTGGCAGTTTTTACAAATGACTAGCCATGGCCCTGCTGGTCCATAAAGCACCTTTTGTAAACAATAGAAAAAGCACCCCTCATGCTGGACCAGTGGGTAGAATTCCAAGCAAAAGTGCAGACCTTGAGGGAGCTGAGTAGCAACCTGCCTCCTAGCCAGACTCCCTCTGCAGGGTATCAGCCCTGAATAGAATACTTGCAGGTGGGTAGGCAAAAAACACTTCCTGAACAAAATGAGTTTTAAGCAGGGGTTGAAATGAGGGAGGAATATTAAGAAATAAATCAAAGAAATTTATTCAAAGCCAGGAGATGGCATGTGAATATTAAAGAACAGTGTATTTCATAAGCAACATTACTTTATTAGAGTAAATATTAACTCAGACATAACAAGAAAAGAAGGACGTCATCTGGATTGGGAAGAAAGGGTCAATGGGTAAAATTCTGAAGAAACATGGTATATCTAGAACCATAAAGACATAGGTGTAATGAGAAATTCAGATACTATGAGTAGAGGATGAATTGGTGTGAAGGGGTGAATGAGATCCAGCCCCGGGTTGCAAGTCTTCATACAACTAGTCCTTTCTATTATACTACAACATTTAATATTTACTGGTGGGCTGATTCCCAGAAGGGCAGTCTGTAAACTCATTCACTGGAGCACTACATCAGCTAATTTTCACAGTCAGAATCTCAGAAGGCAGATTTGCAGAGGTTTATCCAGCAAATTCACACCGCATCTAGAAACCTGGGATGAGTTAGTTTTCCAAGTGTATCTAACAACAAAAGCTCCACTTGGTCAAATTTGCCAAGGATCACTAGCAAACTTTTCACTTATTTCCTTGCTCTGTGTTATTTATATTTTTCATCTTTGGCAAATTCTGGCCGAAGGCTTATCATTATCCACACCCACTCTACTCCTCTCCAGTCCACTACATCATTCTGATGAGCCCTTTCCATGGGTTCTCCAGATGAGTTAACTCTCCTATATCAAGTTTTCATTGATTGTTCCTTTATCTCTTCATCTTAACTAAAATGTATCTTTCTTTTTCGACTTCTTCAATGCAAATAATTTCTTGTACCATCCCCACTCCTCAGTTTCTCTCTGCCAACGACAGACCACTATTTCACCAAATGATCACTTTTCAAGTCCTAGTCATCCATATACTTCTACAATCTACTCCCACCCTCATAACCTTCTTCTATGGACTTTAATGGTTTAATGACTGGATCTTTTCTAGTCTATTTTCTTTCTTTATTGTCTTAGTTTCTTTACGCCCATTTCCAAGACGCTAAGCACTACTAAAGAAGTCACCAAACCATGCTTCCTAGGCCTAAAACAAATGTGTACCTAACTTCGGTGAGGCCTTTACCACGGCTGAGCAATCCATGTTGTGTTTTCTTGCATCTCTCTAAGCAAACTCACATTTCCCACAATGGTTAGTTAAAGTCTTCCTCTCTTTTTAATTCCAAACTCCATCTCACCTACTCTTAAGTCTTAGCAGATGACCTCACTTTCACTGAAAATCTAAACTTCTCTCAACTTCCCTCTTCTTCACTTCATACCTCATCATTTGTTCTATTTACCAGATATTTAGAAATTGTTCCTCCTGCTTTTCAGTGTAAACCCTAGACGGGTGACTCTTTACTCACCCCATTCTATCTTCTATTCTAACTGTAATATGAACAATCTCTTACATCTTTGATTCCCTATGTAGATTTTCCTCCCGTCAAGCAAACAAATAAACAAACAAAATAACCTCCTTTAACCTTAAGAGCACCCCTCAAGAATCCATTTCCTTACCCCTTCCTTTTGTGGTTTAAGCCACAACTGACTGTGTCTCCAAAGGAAAGGAAAGGTAACTAGGGGGTATGTGCCATAATCTACTTGGATGTAGAAAGAAAATAGTGAAATTTTTCACATTTACTTTAATTTAATCTATTTTATTTATACTTTTGCACATTTTAGAACATGAGTACAAGAACATGGGTATGTACCTCATAAATATACAGGTGCAGTAGGATATGTATATAACTTCTAAATAAGTAAATTTACATAAATTGGAGCCGTGTGCTCAAATATATTTTACTGATAGACTATGCATTCAAAAAAGCTTGGAGAACAGCGAATGGCAGCTCAGAGGTGAAGGGGAATGCCTGAGGCATCTCCTGTCACATAGTCCAGGATTTAATGCCTCTAATTTCCTGTCTGGTATGGGTTTAAGAACAGAAAGAATGCTGCTGAATTTAAACCTCTCTTTACAAAGGGAAAGAAGAAAGGACAACAAACTTGAAAAAAAAAAAAAAATCCCACTGGCATAAATAACTAAAAAGCAGAGCACAGCAATCAAGGCTTCCTACCACTGGAACACCGGAGGTCGGTGCACACACACATGCTAACTAGATGGTGGATGAAGCAGGCAACAGATAAATAGCACCAAAATTTAATCTGGGGAGCTGCAAGGCCCTTTCAGAGGTTCCTCAAGGTCAAAACTATTTTCTTGCTAATACTAAGATGTTATTTGCCTTTTTCGCTCTCTTTCTCTTGAGTGTATAGTGGAGTTTTCCAGAGGCCACATTACATGGGATAATGCAACAAAGTGAATGCAAAGCAGATTTGAGATTCTAAGTGTCTTACATTAAGCCAGATATTAAGGAGAATTTCAAAAATGTAAAACACCATCATTCTTCTAATTTATTTAAAATAACATAAGCCCATTATATGTTACCATAGCTTTTTTAATGAAAAATAACTATTTTTGAATACATTTCAGAAATTATGTAAAGTGTTAGTAGGAAAATATACAACAAGAACAAGTTTGCTAAAAGCCAGAAACTAGAGTAGAACCAGTAAAAGTTATACTATCACTACCACTGTCCCTAAGAACAATGCCAGCTATTAGGTATCACCATGAACAGAACACTAGGCCAGAAATGTCATGTCCCAAATGGTAAGTCTTATCTCCTCACGAGCGCACTTGTGCTGTGAATAAATATATGAAGAAATCCTTCGTTCTTACTAATTAGAACTAAGATTGGTTTATTGTCTATTAAAAATCACCTAAAACACTTCACAACATGATGAGTTGTGTAAAGTAGCCACATGCTATTGAAAAGTCCACCAGGAGAGAAAGTAACCAGAGAACTTGACTGAGAGTCAGAAAATTTAGCCAAATGGAAGAAGCATGCTCAGTATCCCTAAAATTACTCCAGTATCCATGGAGGGAAAAGCAAGAAATTTTCATTTCTCTTAGGTGGAAATTATAGCTTAATTTATTTTAGCTCCAGTGTTCTAAATTTGTGCTTTTAAGAACAGGCTTACTTAATTGTAAACATTTAGCATCCCATGTGAGTCTCCTAGATTCTTTTACAATCAAAGAAAATTGCCTGCTTGTGAGCACCTATCCTTCACTGAAAACATACATCTCCACCTAAGTATATTGTTGGTAAAGAAACAGATCTCATCCTCCTTAATCTGTAGCCTTCTATATATTATAAATACATTTCCTTCTTGACTTTATGCTTAAAATCTAAGCTGCCCTTTGCCTATCACATTCTTCCATATTACTGAAGCCATGAAAGTGGCTTTTAGCAGTGTTCAAGGCACTTATTCAAACAAGAAATATTTTATCAAGTTAGGAAGGTGGAGTCCCCTAACTCATGCCTATTAGTTAAAACTTCAAAGGTTTGACATCACATTTTCATCAAGATTCTGCTCCTCTTTCTTACCTAAAGTTTTGGTCACTTACTAAATAAGAAAATATGTGTATACTGATGTGTGGTGATATTTGTATTGCGGCTTGACAATCAACCTAATTAGTGTACCTTGAAAATCAACTAATTAATGTACTGAATTAGTATCTTAACAGAATAGTCTGTTTAGCTATAGTAAACTTTATAATTAAATACATGACAATAAATTTCTTATTTGTATGTAACCAAAGGATGGTACTGCAGAATCACGGACAGACTCTGCATCCACTTAATGAGTAGCTCCATTGAAATCAGGATGTGTCATCATTTACCATCTATTTGGGTTATGGGATACCTGACCTTAGGGGTGAGGTTTTGTTTGTTTATACTTTGTGAAGGCAAAGGTGAGAGGAGCCACAAGGAGCCCCCAGGTCTCTAAAACCAAGTTCCTTCATCCAAATTCTTAAGTTAAGTGGTGCCTTCCCAACTTTTCTGTGCTGTCTTGGTCAAGGATCATTTGATTAGGAGGAACAGAAGCCACTTAAGTTAGCATAGGCAAAGGGAAGTTATGAAGAGGATACAGGACTCTTACTTAGAACCCAAAGTCAGGAAAGAATAGCTCAGCCTCATGGAAGGTACCTTCCAATTCCTTCTTTTATTCATTACTTGTCCACTCACTCAACAAATATTTATTGAGTACCTGCTATGTGCCAGGCACTGTCTCAGAAGCTGAGGACAGAACTGTGAACAAAATAGATGAAAAGAAAATCATTGCTCTCACGAAGCTTACATATTAACATGAAAAGACACGAGTGGAAAAGAATGCAAATATTTGAGGGGGAAAAAATTCATTCCATTTGTCTAAGTATGGCACATGTGTAAAAGGAGGTTAAAGAGCTAGATTGAGACAGGACTTACAAGTGAGGTTGAAAATTGTAGTCTTAGGTTAAGATGCAGTAAAGACCCACTGAAAGTTTTTAAACAGATTAATGGTATTACCAGACCAGGGCTTAAGGAAGTAGATCTATGAACAGTGGGTAGAATAGACTTGGGTGCTGGAGGCAGGATATGAAGACCAGTCACATTAATTGCTACATTCCAGGTAAGATGTGTGGGCCTCAATGTTAGCAATGGGCAGTGAGAATGGAATGGAGGAGATAAATTTGATGATGGCTGTTACATAAGTAGAATGGTCACACCTTTTAGTGGATACATAAACTTTATTTTTTTTTGCTTTTTCTCCCCAAATCCCCCCAGTACACAGTTATATATTTCAGTTGTGGGTCCTTCTAGTTGTCGCATGTGGGATGCCATCTCAGCACAGCTTGATGAGCAGTGCCATGTCCGCACCCAGGACCCAAACCAGCGAAACCCTGGGCCACCAAAGTGGAGCGTGAGAACGTAACCACTCGGCCACGGGGTCGGCCCCGATATGTAAACTTTTAAAAATTGTCAAGTGACTGATAGTGCCATGAACTGAATTAGTGAAGGCTGTGTGCAGTGGAGGTTGAAGGGTTAGAGAGAATAGAGAACGACTCTTGACTTTGAAGACATTTTGTTTGGGATGTCACTCACTTGAAGTATAGATATCCAGGCAGTGGTTGGCAATGCAGTTCTGAAGTCCAGGAGACTTGAAGACCAGAAATATATGTTCAGTAATTTTTACATAAAGTGTAACAGCAGAAATATAAAGGATTTCTAAGAGATGGATTAGATGGTGGGGGGAAGGACTGAAGATAACTTATTGAAAGATGCCTGTATTTAAGGTTTGGGGGAAAAAAGAGTAGTAAATGATATTTCAGCGAGTTAAGAGCATAAAAAATCCAGCAATCTCAACTTAGGTTACCATAATGCATTCTTGTGCATTACCTGAGGAAGAGGGAAGGAGGAAGGAGAAGTCAGGATTAAAAGATTATATATATATAAATACTCATAAAGTTAGAATAAGACAAAAGAGAGGCAAGATGAATGTTTTTAATTTATAAGCTGTTCTGTTCCTGGCCCACATGCATTTCCCTTCTTTAGCAGGGATATAGAATAGGGTACTGCAATGTATCTTACCCAGTAGTACCCATTGGGCTAGTTTTGATTACATAGAGGTTTCTAGGCTAGGGGTCATTATTTTGAATGTAAGGCATTAAACCTAAAATAAAGAAAGGGTATCTGTGCAAAGGTTTTCATCATTATTCTTCAAGCCTTAATTACCTTTCTCCAACACTATCCGAGACTAGCTATTTTTACTCAGAAATCTTCTAGCCAAAGATGCTTTAATTACCTTGCCCTGAATAGACTCTGCTCATCTCTATTTATATAGTGCTTTGAACATTTAAAATTTGCCAGTAGTTTTTAAAAGATAGTATAATATTATATCACTCCAATTTAATTAAACACAAATGTGTTCTTTTTTCATTCCTAACAAAATGAACACAACTAAACAGGATTTGCATGTTATATGGAAGTAATAAAACAGGCATTGTTTCATAGTTCTTTAGAGTCATATAATGCATTTAATATCATTATTTCCAGAATTAGAAGAAAATAAGTTTTCCAATAAAAATATGTGGCATTTGTTCAGAAAGGACAATCATTTCCATGAAATATCCTTGGTTGAGATGTGTCTCACAGGTAACATCACTATGAATAACTTTCTGAGGAATGATGCTATAACAATTTCTCCAGCACTCCCAGGAGAAAACATCTCCCTCAAATAGAGAACTGGGTAGAATACACAATTGCAAATGACATGCCAATTCATCATATGTCATCAGATCTTACCCACTTTTCCCTGGCTATGATACCATTTAGCTAAAAAGCAATCAAGATTCTCGCAAAGAGAACATTGCAAAAGTGATGAAAAACTATATTAAGAAGTAAGAAAATAACCCAAAGATTCAATAGCAAAATAAACTGCATAATTGTATTGGTTCAGAGTGCTCTGATGAGCACTGAGTTTTTCCACAGGAACTCATGGCTAGTGTGCCTTCTCTCCTTCTCAATCAGGAGTCAAGCTTTGCCAAGAAACAAAACCATGGATAGTAATATCTATCTCAAAGGGTTATGGTGACCACTAAATGACAGTGCATGTGAGTTACCTGTCATAGAGGCACTTCATAAACCTTAGCTCCCATCCTTCTTTTTTGACTGCAATTACCACACTCCACTTCCATAATACTTAACACGTTACTGTGATTGTTAGTCAGTTCCTTTCCCTATAAATGCCTGAGTTGTAAGAACTCTATATTGCTCATCTTTGTATCCTGGACATTTGGCATAGTACTCGACCCACAATAAGGGCTCAAGTGAGTCAAACATATCAATAGAACCCGTTGACACTTAAATTAATGGTACATAAGCAACAGGACGAATTGTAAAATGAACATTGCTCCACTTATCAGGAAACCAGCCACAAGCAATTTACACTGGGTAAATCACTTAACCTCTCTGGATATCATTTTCTCATTTTGTAAAATAAGAGGTTTGAGTCATGATCCCAAAACTCCCTTCCAGGTCCAGAATTTTGTAATTATATGACTGTGACTCTGAACAGTCCAGAAGTTACGAGGACCTAAAATTTATATTATAATATGTGAACTTAAAGAAAAGTCCTAGGAACAGAGATTAGAAACAGGGAGAGAAAGCCAAGAAAGTGATGTGATTTATGTTTCAGGTTTGATTTTATTTCCTCACACCAAACAAAATTACAACTGCTGCCACCTCTACTGTAGCAGCAGCACCACTTACGGCCTCTCAACATGTGCCAGGCACTGTGTTAAACTCTGTATGTACACTTATTATTTTCTCTTCCCAGGAATTCTATGGGATAATTACCGTCTTATGCCCAAAGAAACTGAGGTTCAGAGTGGCAGCCCAAAGTCACAATGGTTGGAGCTGGAACTCAAGTCAACGTTGTTTGATGCCAAAACCCACCACTAAGAATCCATGTTTCTAGATATCTGTAAGCTTTCTAATTCTATATAAAATAAAATAATCTAAGCACTATAAACATCTAAGTATTGACCTCAAACAAATAACAAGAAGCAATGATCTATATGGTACTCTTTTCTATACCAAAATATACCTCTAGTATTCGTAAATGTTCTAAGTCCTATCAACTGTATAAACTAATTTGAAAACCTTTGATGATTACAATCATCTTTCTACTGTGCTATTACTTTTGAAGTTATTAATGCACATAAAAATGATCACGTGTTTTACAACTGGGAGAAAATACTTGCAAATCATATATCCAACAAGGGGTTAATTTCCAAAGTATAGAAAGAACTCATACAAGTTAACAACAACAAAAAGAAACTGATCAAAAAATGGGCAGATGATATGAACAGGCATTTTTCCAAAGAAGATATAAACAGATGGTCAACAGGCACATGAAAAGATGTTCAACATCTTTTTTAGGGAAATGCAAATTAAGACTACAATGAAATATCACCTTACATCTGTCAGAATGGCTATGATTACCAAGACAAAAAATAGCAAATGTTGGACAGGATGTGGAGAAGAGGGAACCCTCATACACTGCTCGTGGGAATGCAAACTGGTGCATCCACTACGGAAAGCAGTATGGAGATTTCTCAAAAAATTAAAAATAGAAATACCATACGATCCAGCTATCCCACTACTGGGTATTTATTCCAAGAACTTGAAATCAACAATTCAAAGAGATTTGTGCACCCCTGTCTTCATCGCAGCATTATTCACAATAGCCAAGACACGGAAGCAATCCAAGTGCCCTTCAACTGATTATTGGATAAAGAAGATGTGAGATACACACACACACACACACACACACACACACACACACACACACACACAATGGAATACTACTCAGCCATAAAAAAGACAAAATTGTCCCATTTGCAACAGCACAGATGGACCTTGAGGGTACGATGTTAAGCGAAATAAGCCAGACAAACACTGCATGATTTCACTCATATATGGAAGATAAGCAAACACATGGATAAAGAGAACAAATCAGTGGTTACCAGAGGGGAACGGGTTTCGGGGGTGGGCAAAAGGGATAAAGGGGTACACATGTATGGTGACAGATACAAATTAGGCTATTTGTGTGAGCATGAAGCAGTCTATACAGAAACTGATAAATAATATTGTGCACCTGAAATTACACAATGTTATAAACCATTATGACCTCAATAAAATAATTGTAAAAAAATGATCAGGTGTTTTAAACTTGAATTTCTAAGTTCTCTAAGATTTTATCAAGAATATATGAACTATATTATAATCTAAGCCATTTCCTAACTGATCTTGCATAAAAGAACTCATTTTTTATTTTTTCCCAGTTCTATGGTTCATGTTGCACTGTGATATGTGGCCTTTTATAAAATGGGAAGAAAAACAACTTTGGGTGAATAATGACAACTTATTAATGAATAGAAATCCATTTATAGGAACTAATATCCAAAAGGAACTCAGAATATATAGAAACTCTTTGTTGCAATACAATTCATAGCACACCACCAACTAACATTGGCTAAGAGATTGTTCCTCTGGAAAGAGAGACTTCTTGAATTGATAAAACATATAGAAATCAATGAAAATTATTATATCAAATTTATTTCATGGTCTGGCATTAGATAATAGATATCAAAGAGTCAATTCTTAGTTTTTATGAGGAGAAAGTAATGCAAAATAGTCATAATTAAAATTCTGTTTCAGTTAAAAATGCTTATTTCCATATCCATAAGATTCAATAAATCTTAACTACTGATTAGATTTACTGCAGTCTATGCAGTAATAACAGAATCATTAAAAAGATTATAAAGCATATTTGATTTCAACATGCTCTCTATATCAATTAACACGCCTAACCAACAGGTGAATATTACATAATCACATAATTAATATTTATAGAATCATATGCATATTTCTATAAGTAGGTTTACATGTAAATTCATACATAACCTCACTCTTCCTTAGCTGAATCATTATACTCTTACTTGCTCAATTACCATATTTTAATACTAAACAAAAAATACAAATCAATTAGCTCAAAGCTAAAAAAACTGAAAGGGCTAAATTACAACATTTTTTCTAAGTATGATTTAGAACTTTAAAAATATAAAACTAGGGGCTGGCCCCGCGGCCGAGTGGTTAAGTCTGTGCGCTCCGCTGCAGACGGCCCAGTGTTTTCTTGGTTCAAATCCTGGGCACGGACATGGCACTGCTCATCAAACCACGCTGAGGCAGCATCCCACATGCTACAACTAGAAGGACCCACAACGAAGAATATACAACTATGTACTGGGGGGCTTTGGGGAGAAAAAGGAAAAAATAAAATCTTTAAAAATATAAAACTAGTTTTCCAAATGTGATGAAAATAACACCTATGAAACTAATAGAATCTTGAAACAAATCAAGCCTGTAAGGTAATGTGCTTTCAGGGATTTTATTTTCCCTTCTGGGAGATGCTGCAATAATCACTGTGTAGTTAGGATCTCTGAGAGAAATCAGTAAAAATAACGCAAAGGCAGTCACTGTCAGAGTTCCTAATGCTGTAACACGAAACTCCTTGACATTAATAGAGATGCTCAACCAAAGATGAAGCGGCTAATCAGTTTCTCAGCTAAGCAAATCAATAGCCAACCTACATAGGGTTCTCGGAATCTTTTGTTCAAATGACAAGGCTGCTGCTCTTTCTGAGCCTTCTTTGTTGGACTAACTGAGAGAAAGAGCAAGGGAATCTGCAAGAAACTGCCAATGACAAAAGGGCAAGGAGTGGGAGGGGGAGAGGAGCATGAGGAGCAGGCTCAGAGGACTAGAAATCAGTGTACCAGAAAGACTTCAGGCGATAAAAGGAGGAAAGAGAACTCATACAACACAGAAAGACCAGAAAACCAAAGGGACAAGGAGGTGGGGTAGAGGGAGTATGGGAAGACAAAGAATTTACACAAAACACAGTGGAATTATGACATAAGGGCTGAAAGCAAAAATGCAAGGTAGTAGGATGCAGTATAGCTTCCTTGTTAAGAGTGTGGACTCCAGGGCTGGTGCGGTGGTGCAGCAGTTAAGTTCACACGTTCCACTTCGGCAGCCTGGGGTTTGGTGGTTTGGATCCCGAGTGCGGACACGGCACCACTTGGCAAGCCATGCTGTGGCAGGCATCCCACATATAAAGCAGAGGAAGTTGGGCATGGATGTTAGCTCATGGACAGTCTTCCCCAGCAAAAAGAGGAGGATTGGCAGCAGATGTTAGCTCAGGGCTAATCTTCTTCAGAAAAAAAAAAAAGAGTACCAACTCCAACTTCAAATTCCACTTTGAAGGTCCTTAATTTCCTTGTGCCACTTTTCTCATATAAATGAAGTGATCCTCACAAAACATTAAGTATGGGCACAGTGCTTGGAACAGAAACAGCACGCAATGTCCACTGTTATTATATATGATAAAAGAAGAGACTATATGTAGGTAATTATGGTGAATATATGATGGAATAGGTTAGTAAAGATAGCTACAGGTAATTAGAAGTTACCATATTTGTTCTCAAAATAGAACTCCATTAAAAACATTAGATGCAATACAGAAAACTGTGTACATTGCAATCCACAGTTCACCCTTGGGTATGCCTTACATGTTGTAGAAGGAACCAGAGAGACTCTTCCATACTGCACACGTGCATGCATGTGTGTACTGGAGAGGGGTGATAAAATGTATACACTATGACTCAGATGTACAAAGAATATAAAATTTCATTTCTTTTCTACAACTTACGTAATTTTGCTCTTAGGCATTCATTTTCTCTAATAGTGATGGGTGTGAATCGGGTTGAGGGTTGTTATAAACTTATCAACTAAAGATAACTCAGTCTCTCCCAATTTAAAGCAATCTCTTTCAGGTAAATAGTGACTCAACTAAAAGTTCAACCTCTTTAAAGAATCTCTCCACACTCTGTTTGTTCTTGGGATGGCAACTAGTTACAAGGAGGAGGCTGAGTTGTGTCATGGTCATGGTGGAGGGGAGAAGGGTGCTGATTCACTTGCATAGGCCAGGCAATTGACTGGCCTCACCTTCGCCATCTGCTATTCTACCTAGTCACTATGCCTGCTATGCTTGTGTCTACTGAAAGTGGGCTGGTCTTTTTGGCTGACGAATTTGAATCTTGCTATAGCTTCTGATTTTGAGGACCACTGGTTTTGAGGTCCAGGTACCCTGCAGCATTCATGCTCTGTTTACACGCTTTGGCTAGTCTATCAGCACTCTTAGAATCTCTCTATCCCTAGAAAGCCAGCTTCCTCAGGCAATCCTCCTGTTCTCAGATTCTCTCCTGATGCTAAGTGGTTGTTCTTACTATCACCATCAACACCTCTCTGTCTCCTACTTTTGATTTTCAGCCTCTGAAAGGTATGTAGGGGAATGAAGACACTGACCAATGGCTCTTCTCAGCACTGGAAATGATTTCTTCTTCTAGTGTGACAGAAACTGCCCATATATCATCCAGAGTCCTTTATACACCATTGTTTATAGTTAAATTATGTACAGATTTTCAAATTTTGCTCTTAATACATCCTGAAGAGTTTCTAGAATTTAGAACATCCTTATTTTTCTCAGGAAATCCAGACTGTGATGACTACTGTTTTGTACAGACCAAAACTAAAAAATTAATTTAAAACTTAGAATTAAAATATTAAACTTTGAGGGCCAGCCCCATGGCCGAGTGGTTAAGTTCACATGCTCCGCTTCGGCAGCCCAGGGTTTCGCTGGTTGGGATCCTGGGCGTGGACATGGCACCGTTCATCAAGATATGCTGAGGCAGCACCCCACATAGCACAACCAGAGGGACCTACAACTAGAATATACAACTAGGTACTGGAGGGCTTTGGGGAGAAGAAGAAGAAAAGAAAAGGATTGGCAACAGATGTTAGCTCAGGTGCCAATATTAAAAAATATATATATTAAACTTTGACCCAGCAATTTTACTCCTAAGAATTTACCATATTGATAAACTTGTATGTATGCAAATGATGTATGGTCAGGGTTATTCACTGCATCATTATTTGTTAAAGCATAAGATTAGGAACTGAACTGTCCACCAATTCGATATAGTTACTAGAGCTGACAAAAAGAATGAGGTAGTTTTATATGTACTGATATGGAACAATAGCAAAGATATTATGTGAAAACAGCTAGGTATACAAGAGTATAAACTATGTATCCTTTGTGTACACAGAACTGAATGACAGAGAGAAAGGGCGGTGGCCCGTTGGGGTTAAAAAGAGGGGAAGGAGATTTATGTGAAATTATTTCCTGTGGTACTTTTTGCATTTTATTACTATATATGTATTTCACATTAAGAAGATAATGTATTTAAAAAAAAACAAACTCAAAACTGAGCAAGTGACTCCTTTACTTGAGGCTGCATCTACCCCTTACCCTGAAACAATGCATGTCAATGATGCCGTGGGTGGATAGGGGGAAGCCCTGGAAAAATAGCAACAAGGGAAACTTGGAACAAAAATATATTGTTTTAATACCCCCAAAAGATTCCTCACATCATCACAGAAAGTAGGCAAAGTTTCACTCTCTGACTCACTTCCATTCTATGAATTTGTGAGACTAGAAGAAGGTAAACTGGAACAATGAGATTTCGTGGCATACACACATCTCAGAGGGAGACCAGTTTCCATCAAACACTGATAGGGTAGAAAGAGTCCACAGACTAGAGCAAACTCTCACCATGAGCCTTACAATCCGCATGCTGGAGGGTCCCATATGCTTTGGGGAAGTTAGCAGCTTCCTGAGGCAGTTTATCTGTTCTAGCAGGAGGAGAAAGGGTACAGTAGCGTGATAAATGCTAAAAGGTAAGCTGGTTCCTTAGCGAAGGCGTTTTCCCAGTGGAAATTGAGCACCCGTCAGCAGGCAGGACATGGCAAAGATGTATCACACATGACTCACCCCAAGTCTCCCCCACTCTGATGAGTTCGTGTATACATCAGAACCCTCTCTCCTTCTCCTTGACGACAGAAAGGGCAGGGTACCAGGTACCTCCTGCAGCCCTTAGTAACCTAGGTCCCAGAGTAAACGAAACCCACGGTGAAGGCAGAGTAAGAACAAATACGTCTAAGGGGGAGAGTAGAGAAAAGCAGAATGACATTCTAAGACGAGAGATTTTGGCTGCCAGGATTTCTTTATGCTGGCCAACTTAAAATTTCACAAGAACAAGGAAAATTGAGGAAATAAATTAGCTTTATTAACTTTAATCATCCAAACTGGAGGCAAAACAACCTAGTGGTTAAGATTCTGACACCAAATATACATAGGCCCAAATCTCCCGAGAATCATTTCATTTCACGTGGAAAACCATAAAACCTCTTGAAACTATAACTACTTTGTAGAAATTATCTCAGAGGAACTTTTTTCCCTAATAAAATAACAACAACAATAATTCAACTGAAGACGAAATGAACAGTGTCAAGGTCTACCAACCAGTTCTGCAGTGCTTTAAATAGCAGCAAAACAGAACAAATTTCCTTCCCTACCATGTTCTTATCTTACGAGAAACAGCATCTAACGGCCCAAGGGAAAAACAGTACATCAACACAAAAGCAGCCTGGCTGAAGGTGGTTGTGGCTTTATCTGCAGGAGCCCATCATCAGACATAAGCCCACTTAATTCTACACAAACCCTTCCAAGCCTCCAACAGAGTATTATTTTCAAAAGGCAAGAAACAGATCAATGCCATTTTCTCTCTAAAAAAATTATACGCAATCAATGTTCTAAATATATGCTCTCAAAAATACTAGACTTCAGTGATGAAAAGCCCCAGAAAAATAAAATTATTTCTTGAAAAAAATATCTAAGTGTAAAATGGCAACTTCCAAGAAATATTTAAATTCAAATACAAAGGTCATACAGATTAAGTCTTGAGATACAATGTCAAGTTTGAAGTTTGGATAAACTTCAATAGCTTATTTAAAAATAAAAGTAGATTTTACTATTAGAGACTGCATTCTACCTATAAAAACTATTATTAATACTGAGGAGGGTTATGAACTTCAACAGATAAGCAAATAAAGAACCTGAAAACAATACTTTATATCTGCTTAGATCAAACGTATTGTTTTTGACACATTTGAGATCACTATTATATTTCACGAATGTCATTCAATAAAAATTTATCATGTACGCATCATGCCAGAGTCCGGGAATTCAATGGTGAGCAAACAAAGACATAGTCCCTGACCTCACAGAGCTTACAGTCTAGTGAGAAAGACAATTAAATAACACTGTAGTGCATCAAGGCATTAAGATGGAAGTATACAGCGCGCTAAGGGACGGAACTCTGAACGGAAGAGAGGGAGGAGGGGTAGTGAGTGGTGAAGGAATTCAGGAAATCCTTCCCAAAAGGCTTAACGCTTAACCTGAGACTTTAAGGATCACTAGAACTTACTCAAAGTGAAAGAGGAAGAAGGCTCCAAGTAAAGGAAGCAGATTCGTATAAGAGAAGAGGGGCAGGATAGAGTGGGTAGGAGAAGAATATAGTGCATTTGAGAAACTGAGTCATTCATTTCTTAGGAGAATGAATAAAAACATTCACCCGTCACTCATCAACCCTATTTGTTCATTCAGTCAATCAACATTTACTGAGCTCTCACAAAGGTAATTCGTATGTCGGTACCCACAAAATGGAGGCTGCTCCAAAGGCCCAGCCCACAGAACAAACTTAAACCTAAGTCAGCCTGCACTTATGGGAAACACGTGACTGTCAAGGAAACCTAACAGACACCAAACACAACCCTCCAACTCAGCTCTGGCTAGCTCACACCTCACTCTAGAAAACAGGACCTGTTGGCCTTACAGGGAACCTCCTCACTCAATCCTGCCCTGCATCTGAGGTGCCTGTTCTAACGCTCTATAAAACTCCCTCTTGCCTCAGATCCCTCCAGAACAGTGCTCCACTGCCTGTGAGGCACCGTGCTCTCCCAATCCGTGCATTGTTTTCCCTTGAATTTAGGACAAACTCGTTACTACTCTGTATGAGTTTTATAAGACAGTTCCTACTATTTGCAGCCCTGTTCAATCAGGGAGGTATCTTTATCTTTTTCAAATTATAAAGCCCAAATAAAAGGAAATCAATACATCCTATCAAGGCTCTTTCTCCTTAAGATGACTACATTACACAGAATTCCTCTGAAAAATAGCAGAAAAAAAATTATTGTAAAACTGAATAAATTCCCTGTGAAGGAATGAAGTCTTGAAATAACTGGTTTATTTATATTCCTGTTTTTCTTATACCATTGCCTCTGAATTTTCAGAATATGTACATCTCACAGTCTTACAGAGAGTGGGTCTCACTAGGCTAAAATCAAGGTGTCAGCAGGGCTGCCTTCCTTCTGGAGGCTCCAAGGGAAAAATCTTGACTTTTTCCAGCTTTTAACGGCTGTCCACATTGCTTGCTTGTGGCTCCCTTCGTCCATCTTTAAAGCAAGGACTAACTAAGCCCATCTCACATTGCTTCACACTCTCTTCTGCCTCCTTCTTCCATTTTTAAGGACTCGTGATCACATTGGGCCCACCAGCAAAATCTAGGATAATCTCTGTATTTTCAGGTTAACTGATTAGCAACCTCAATTCCATCCACTACCTTAACTCCCCTTTGCCATGTAACCTAACATATTCAGAGGCTCTGGGGATTAGGACACGGTCACCTCGAGGGAGTCATTATTCTGTACCACAATACATTAAACAAAAATTTAAGGTTACTGAATACACACAACATTGAGGAAGCTGCAATAGCAACCTCTCTCCCTCTGTGATTTGTATCTGCAAGGGTAGATAAAAAATGTGTTCAAAACCATACTGTTAAGGAAAAACTGTGGTACTGGCTCAATACAAGGTTGACATAAGGGAAGCCATATCGTAGAAAAGAAACCATAATGTAACTTCGAATGACCTCTGATTAACCCAGACATGCTCTAGAATTTATGGCCCCTCCCAGCTGCTATAAGTTGATAACTTTGTTCTTTTGAGCTCCTGATGAATGTGATGACCCCAAGGCAGACAGTCTATGTTGACAGCCATCATCAATGACAAATGAAAGATCACGGTATAGGGCATTGTTCCAGTTTCTGATGCACAACCAGTAAAGACTATCAGGAACTAAGATTAGATGTCTGCCCCCACCTGGAGATTAGATGTAGGCCCCATTGGCATTAGGTCTACTTTTCAGGGACTGTTAAAATTTGGGTTGTCTATACGTCTTATCCTTCTGGTCAGATATTTGATTATAAAATGTGCCTTTAGATATTGTTCCAAAACTGCTGAGCAAGGTACAAAAATTCTAATAATGCAAAATGTCAACCTGAAGACGGGAACAAGAGAATATTTCCAAATGAGTGCTAAACAGTTTCATTCCTCTAACCCAGATCTATGCCCAATTCAGCAGGAAGTAGCTAGATTGGTTGTCACCTCAAATCCCTCAAGAATGAGGAATGACCAAAGAACAGGGGGGAAAACTGGCAAAGAGCCATTAATGATTAGGTAGCTAGGAACTAAAGTTTTTTTTCCCTTTTGCAATTACCGATTATAACTTTTAGCTGTTCCCCCACCCATTGTTAACTGTGCTCTTTAGGCAGTATGCTATCTGACTCCCACTAGGTTCCTACAGATAACATCTCCCTGGAGCCTGGGTCACCATGGTAATGGATGCTTGAGCTGTTTTTCAGGAATTAGAACCCCTTGTCCACTTCAGGCCGGTTGAGACCACCAACCCATCAACTGGGCCTGCACAGATGTCTGATAAACAACCTTTTGACATCAAGAGGCAAAAAACTCCACCCTCAGATCATGCTAATGCCACCATTTTGTGAACATGCGTCCTATGAAGAGCCATGAAGTCTGACTATGCTTGTGCAGATCATCAACTGCCTCACCTCTCCTCACCTCCAATCATCTGTCTCTACATTTCAGACCTCCTTGTCTACCCAATAAATATCCCTGAGTCCCTGAAACAGATTTGAGACTCATGCTCTCACTTCCTCACTTGGCTGCCTTTTGTGATTAAAACCCTCTCTCTGCTCCAATCTCACCATCTCGGTGTTTGGCATTCCAGGCAACAGGCAAAAACGAACCTGGGTTCTGCAACAAATGCATCCGAAACGTACTTCCAGTAGGAACTAGATGACTGTAGAAATGAAAAAGAACATTTTTTACTCAAAGTCTTAAAAAGAAGACGGCATATGAAGCAGGATCTGTAACAGGCAGAACTGAGTGTGGGGTGATATTTTGGTGGGGGGTTGGGGGGGAGGCTTTGTGTGACTAAATGGAAGGAAGATACAAAAAAAGGAAGATATATTTAACAAGTCCTCGTTGGCCAGAGTGAAGAGCACTCAATGGGAAGCAACAGGAACTGAGAATTTCAAGGAGAAAGTGGTAAAAATTTCAACTGTGGCAGAGATGAAGGAACACAAAGACAGAGAGGAGGGCGCTGGAGTTTTAATTAGTGGATCATTGATCTTCAAACAAGCACTCAGTCAAGTGCTAGTGGCAGAAGGCAGATTGCAGCTCTTACAGAGTGGGCTGGCAGCAAGTGTAAACGATTCTTTTGATAAATCTGTAGTTTAAAAAAGCAAAATATTTTTTAAAAAGAAGTTTGAGAAGACAGTAAGATAAAAGTTTTGGGGGGCTGTCCCCGTGGCCAAGTGGTTAAGTTCGTGCGCTCCACTGCAGGCGGCCCAGTGTTTCGTTAGTTCGAATCCTGGGCGCAGACATGGCACTGCTCATCAGACCACGCTGAGGCAGAGTCCCACATGCCACAGCTAGAAGAACCCACAACGAAGAATACACAACTATGTACCGGGGGGCTTTGGGGAGAAAAAGGAAAAAATAAAATCTTTAAAAAAAAAAAAAAGTTTTGGTAGTACACGTTATGCCGGGGGAAGAATTCAATGAAACTGGACAGATGAAGAAGAATAGAGTAAAACATCAGATCAAACACACAGGTTGAAACCCTCAAGTCAATACCTAAGGTAAAGAACTTTATAATAAAGTTGCTGACAATATCAATTAAGACTCTCTGTCTTAAATTTTAATTTGGGGGGAAATGGTAAGGCAAGTAACATGTACTAATCTCATTTTACAAATGGACTACTGGGCTAGATCCATTGAAAATAGTGTCTTCATTCTTACCAGATTCAAATATGAAATTTCCTAGGAAATTCCATGAGCAAAAATTACACAGACTCAGGTAAAATTAGAACTCCAAAAGAAAGCCCACAGCAGTAATGGTCACCACTTAGCACATAAAAAAATATGAACTCGATATTTCTTCAAAGTTTTACTAATGGTTCCCTTCAGAGGAAGAAAAATATATTAACTGCTTGAGTTCTTACAATATGGGCTTCCAGAGTCTCTCTTAAATTTATAACAATAAAAACATGTTTGAGGAGCAGCAGAACCACCTAATGATTTAAAGACACAAATTGTAAAACAGGAATCACATCATTGTAACTGTCATTCTTTGTACATAGGATTAAACAAGATTTCTTAAGGTGCTGTTCTTAAAGTAACAATTATTCTTTTTTATTAATATTTTATTTTTTTTTCATTTATTTATTTTTTTGAGGAAAATTAGCCCTAAACTAACATCTGCTGCCAATCCTCCTCTTTTTGCTGAGGAGTTAAATGGAAAATCATCTTTAAAAACAGAGAAACTTCTTCCCTTCCTTACCTCTTTCCTCTGGCTGGAAAGCAGATTTGATGGCTGGAGCTTGAGCAGCCATCTTGAACCACAAGATCGAAGCTATGTGATGGCAGGGCAGCAACAAAACAAGAATGAATGTAGGTTCTTTATACCATGGAGCTACCTCGCTAGTGTCAGATTGTATACCTCCAGATCTTATTTCCACGGGAGGAAAATAAACTTCTCCTTCTTAAGCCACTGTTATTTATGGTATTTAGCTTTATGTAAATGAACCTAATCCTAACTGATACAATATATATATGCTAACAATTCCATGGCTGGTATATACTCTAATGTCTAGACCAGTGCTGTCCAAAAGTTTTTTCTGTGATAATGGAAATGTTTTGTATCTTTGACATCCAATCCAGCAGCCAGTAGCCACGTGTCATTAATGAGCACTGGAAATGTTTTTTTTAACATTTAAAACAGAATTTTAAATTTTATCTAATTTCAATTAATTTAAATAACCACATGCGGCTAGTGGCTACTGTATAGGACAGCACAGCTCTAGGCATCAAGGAGCATCAAAATTGTAATTGAGTTAATTTGGGATGATATAAAATCCCTCCCTAATTTATATATAACAATACAGTAAAATTCTAAAAATTATTTTCATTTTCATAAGAGATATGCCTATAATTACATTTTGCTAGAGTAATTTTTACTATGTCTACCTTGAGCCAAACCTGTGGAAACTCAGAAAGTGTTAGCTGAGAAGAAGACAACTTGACAGTGGGTCTATAACACAGACTTTCCACATTAGTAAAAAAAAAGCTATCCAGATTTTCTTAATTAGAAAACCACTGCTCTTAAAAATGTTACAGGATTTAAGTACTTTTTACGTTTCTTTTCCATTCATATGCTCTCTTAATCAAAGCACCTGGATGGAATATATAAAGGAATATCTAGAAAAGTGTAACACTTATCAATTTGTTAAACTGACCTTATACTATGCTGGAGAATATCAAAGCAAAATTGTTACTCAAATTCTAATAAAGCTACTTCCCAGCATGCAGTGAAAAATTTTTTGGTCTGCTTTAAAATCAGTAGACACTTTTTCCTCCCAATGCCAACCACCTTTGTGTTAAGAGGTATGAGTATTATGGATTGTAAAGCACAGTTCTTCAGTTATTAATAAACTAGAAAATTCTAACACAAAGCCACCTCAAAATGGTCACTAAGGGGGTGGGTCCTGTGGTGTAATGGTTAAGTTCAGCATGCTACACTTCAGCGCCCTGGGTTCACAGGCTCTGATCCCAAGTGCAGACCTATACCACTCATCAAGCCATGCTGTGGTGGTGACCCACATACAAAAAAGAGGAAAACTGGCAACAGATATCAGCTCAGAGTGAATCTTCCTCACCAAATAAAAAAAAAAGAAGAAAAGAAAAGTCACTTATTTTATATCCTTATCCCAGAGAGGGTTATATTATATGTAAATTGCCTCTAGATATGTTTGTCCATCTTCTTCTCCCTTTTCCCTTCAGGCAGAATTAATCTCTCTCTGTGATCATAAAATATTTTGTGTGATAGATATCCTTCTCCTACAGCATGTACTGTTCTAAGTCATGACGGTTTTCAAAACTGTCTCTGCTCTGGACCTTGAAATTCTCAAGGGCAAGAGAGACCTCAGAGGAGTACTATGGCTGTGGAACAAAACCATCAGAGGCAGCACAAAGGAATTTGCTCTTGAGGGCAGAGGAGCAGAAAAGGAGCAGTGTAATCACAGCTCACTAATGCCACATTTCTGTCCAGGGCTGCCCTTGGTTATAATCTGCTTTAATGCAATTCATCCTGCAATTGATTTTTGGGTACACTTTTGTTTGCTTAAAATTTTGAATTGCAAAATCACATGCAAATTAGTGAATAAATGAGATAACAAATTTAAGCATATGATGGATTAATCCTAAATAAAGCTTTTAAATCACTTTGGTTGACACTACACAGTTTGCTAAACAGAGTATTCCAAACAGCACTTACTGTTTCTGGTTAAGATTATGTAATAAATACAACCTCTGTATAACCCTTTTGTTTTAAATAATTTGGATAGAATTAATTAGGTATTGTATAAATACCACCCACAACGTTAAAACAGAAAGAGATGTGAGCAGATGAAGAATCAATTTTAAAGTGATGAAAAGATATTTTTAAAAATTCACTTTGAATGACCTACTTTTAGAATTTAACTGCTGTCAAACTAAAATGACAACTTACTAGTTATCTGAATTGCTAATTTTTTTTAACTTGAGAACTCTGTATTTTATATATGGAACAGGACCCTTGTGACACTAGGTAAATCTAATAGCAAGGATATTAGAGATATAGATGATTCCTAGAGAGTGAATAAATACCCAGGTTAGAATATTCAAAAGAAGAATCAATACTGGCATCCACTCACCCTCACTTAATATTCCTACTCACCTATTACTTCTGACCAGTTATACAATTAAGACCCCTTCAGGGTTAATTAGGAAGTAAATGTAGCTATGGTCTTCACCATTGATATATTATAATAAATTATGCACCCTCTGCCTGAGGCAATGGGACAGAAGAGAGAAACATGCAAAATTATACCACTGCTTCCTCGTTAACCAAATATGACATTGGCATCTGAAGCAATCACCTTTCAGAAGGGCTTTTCATTGTATCCTTGGCTTTAAAAAGCTGTCATTCCAGAAAGGACTGAATTTTCATAGCAATTCCAACCTTTAAAGTACTATTTCTCAAAGTGTGGTCTTAGCCCACCTGCATGAAAATCTGAGGAGTTTCGAGGAATACACATGCCTGGGCTCCAAAGCCGCACCAAAACAGACTCTGAGGAGTGGAGCCCAGCATGTACATCTTTAGCAAACATTCTCCCATCACGCGATTCCAGGGCATGCTGAAGTTTGAGAACCAATGCCTAAGAACAAGCTAGTCCTGTAACACTCGGTATATGCATTAAGAAACACTAGACGTATAGATGTAATCCATAATATCAAGGTATGGTCCCTAGATCAGCATGGCATCACCTGGGAGCTTGTTAGAAATGCAGAATGTCAGACCCATCCCAGCCCTGCGCAATCAAAATTTGCATTTTAACAAGATCCCCACATGATTCATATTTACATTAAAGCCTGAGTTGTCCTGGTCTACAGCAGTTATTCTTGGATGCAGGTGTCCTGGGGCACCTTACATCAGTCAAACGGCAAGTATATTAGGGATCGTGTGGTAAACACCTGAAATATACTTTATAGTAAAATAGGCAATCAAAGCCAAAGCCCTGTCGAAATGCAGAGGGAAGATTCTGGATATCTTTTGATGGATTTTAAAACATTCACGATAAGATTTTGATTCTACTCTATCAAGCACTGTATTAATCATGGAAGACAGAAATCATTGAAAATACAACTGTGAACGGACGAAGGCTGAAAAAGAGGTTTCACAAACAGCAATGGTTTGTGAGTTACTTTGGTCTCCAATTTAAGACCCACTTAAGATATAAAGAATAACCAAGACTTTATTCATTAAGACCTAGAATGTGCACAGACATTCTAGAATTTGTTTTCCCATGTATGACTGCATTTGAGGTTTGGGATATTTTCTTATTTCATAAAAAGATTTGCTGAAAAGAATCAAAAACAAAATGTTAAAAGATATTCCTCCTTGAATCTTTGTTGTTGTTTTTAACAATGTGGGGCACAAATCAGAGAGAGGACTAAAGTCCAAAATGATACACTTGAAAACTAGAAAGGCAAAACAGGAAGTAATGTGCATATTGTAGATAAATATTATCCTGTCTGACAAAATATTTTGATGCCTTATATAACACTTTACATAGAAATGACAACTTATTTTCTTTATCACAAAAGTGTAGGGGAGGAAGACATTTCCTCTACCTGCTCTGGGTCCTTCTGGCCAGAAAATGAATTAAATTCACATGAGATAGAATAACAGGAAAAAAATTAAACAAAGCTTTATAATATGTTTATATGGGATAGGCTCAGGCAAACTGAGCAAGTCACCAAAATGGCTGAAGCCACCACCTTAAATATCATCTTCAGCTAAAAGCAAAGGAGGATGTTGGGGGTGGGGGGAGTCAGTTACAGATCACCAGAAAAGTACAGTAAACAAGAGTAGGGTTATTATGCAGATTTAAGTCCTTGCCTTCTGCACTGATAAGAGTTTCTAGAGATAAGGTCATCCCCCCTTCTTCCTGTTACAGAGAGGGAGATACCTTTACAGATGGAGATTTCCTTTACAAATGTAAAGATCTCTTACAAAGGGTAAGTAAATTCTACTTTTCAGAGTTTCTTTCCTGTCTGCAGTTTTTAAAAGTAACCGGCCCCAAATAATCCTCATGCCAAAGAGACATATCTTGGGATGGCCAATTCCAGTCCCCCACAGAAGCATATTAAATTAGTTATAAAATTTACTAGTTAATGACACTATTACCACTCAACTATGGGAATACTATCTACATATTCGGCTTATTTATGAAGTATACTATGGTTTTTTTGTTTTGTTTTATTTTTTTGAGGAAGATTAGCCCTGAGCTAACATCTGCCACCAATCTTCCTCTTTTTGCTGAGGAAGACTGGCCCTGAGCTAACATCCATGACCATCTTCCTCCACTTTATATGTGGGACTCCTACCACAGCATGGCTTGCCAAGTGGCACCATGTCTGCACCTGGGATCCGAACCAGCAAACCCTGGGCCGCTGAAGTGGAATGTACACACTTAACCACTGCACCACCAGGCTGGCCCCTACTATGCAGGTTTGATATAAATACTTTTAAAAAATCTCTTTAGAGAACTGATCTCTAGGCACTCATTTAAGCACCAACTGATCTCAAAGCATCTTCTGGAAATCTTACTAATACAGATACAATAAGTTTTACATAGAGTGGAGTACAAAATAAATGTCAACATCCTCTTGAATAAATATAATTTTACTATTATCATGCATTATGGCAGGGTCCCTATTGTATACTACCATATTAACTGATTATTACAACAGCTTTAAACATAAAATATATATCACAGCTTATAATAATCTTGGCAGAGAAAAAAATCTGTCTAGATGTCCAGTACCTCTTTCCCATCTCAGTACCATGAGAACTGAGTTTGAAAACAATGCTAGAGGAAGCAAATACCACAAAATCATGTAAAATAGCTATGACTTATTTGTTGACTTTGAGTCAACACTAAATTCAAAACTTACACTACCTCTCCTTTTCTACTTTCTATACTAGAAATGAGACAAAAATACAATGCTTAGCTCATTGCTCAGAAGTTCTAAAGGTTAGACAATGATAATTACTATATGTAAATATCACAAGGATGGCTACAACCAAGAAAAGAACTCTAAATTGCTTAGAAGCACAATGGAGGTCATTTGCTTATGAATAGCATAAGTTTAGCTTGCAACGCTGTTTGTTCATTTTTTCAATAGTCTGGCTGCCATTCAAACATACAGATTAGCTGAAGAGATTTGTGAAAGAAGCCTATCCAATAATAACTTTTGTTTTTTATCTGGTACCTAAAATAATACTTTAATTATAATAACCTGGTAGAGGTCATATGCATAGCTTTGGTATCTCAGCATACCCAATTCTGCTCCTGAGACTATGGTACTCAAGCAGTATCACTCAGATCCAGGAAAGAGAAGACATTGCCACAGACCTTGTGTTTCAGACACAAACACCCCAAATTAAATCTATTGAAGAACACGTGAGATGGCTTCTGCCACTTGGGGTGTGACCTGTGACCCTAAACATCTACTCACACAAGTAACTCTTCAAGCTCCGCGGAGGTCCTTCTCCACATTTCTTGCCCTTCCTCGTTAAAATAAAAGGGGATTATGTCAGAATGTCCTGAAGGTGGTGGCTACCCTGCTGCTAAAGACAGAGACAGATATGCACTGCTTCAGAGCTTCAGGATTTGAGCAACAAAAGCACTTAGGTAAGAGAAAAGACTAATTAACTTGTCAAATCCTTCCTCTCAGGTACTATGAACGCAATAAACCCCTGCTTAACCAAGTATCCTTTCCCAATAGTGCCAAGGTTCATTTCTTGCTTCATGTTTCAATTTGAGGTTTTGGAGGTACTTACAAATTAACATGGTATTTGTAAGAGTTGCACATAGCAGCTAAAGAGTATTTTACAATATTAAAGAATTTATAAATTTCTTGTGTTTTGTCTTTTATATCATTAGATAATTTTGCACATATTAGAAGAAAAATAACCTGAAAGTAATGATAATTTTAAACATTTTTAATATTTTCTTTAATTTATATTTTTATGAAAATGTATTCAAATTTTGATGAAATATCTGAAACATTCAATTGGTCAGTGAATTACTCAAAAATTTACTATTAAATTTCATTAACAAAATGAACACAATTAAAATAAAAATAGTATAGACATAATTACCTAATTTTTAAAGTAACAGTTTTAAATTTAAACTCAGAATACCAAAGATTAGAAAACTGCCAATAGGTGAGATCTTTTCTTACATAGAAGACTGAGAGATTTGTTAAAAAGTTCTCTTTATAAAGCAGCACGAATGCACGAAAAAGTTAGAATTAACTCTGACCTTTCCAAGGTCACCCTGTGATAACCTTCATTAGAGCTAAAACCAGAATTCCTATCTCCTGACTCCCAGCCTAGTGTCTTTTCAATTTCAATTTAGGAAGATTTATAAAGATTGTTTTACACAGGATATTTAGGTTTACAGTTGTGGTTTCTTGACCTGTAGGTAATTCATATACTGCAGGAAGCAGATGGCTCAAGACTTGATCCGCCTTAGCGTGCCAGCAGTCCTTCATTGGTATCCTTTCAAACTCAAAATTCCAAAAGTAGACAGGATCATCACGTTTATCTTAATTGTGTGCCCTTAACTGTTTGATACTCAGCACTACATGCACTTTAAAAAATATATTATCCCCTTGGCATTTTAACAAAAAGAAATGTTTAAAACAAAGATGCAGAAGTCCGAGATATTATTGTTAAAAACATAGTCGCAATGTTTGACAAGACATACAACGATTGTGAAGGACAATCCAATTGTCCTTGCTATTTCAAATGTGGTCTCTAGATCAGAGCATCAGCATCACCTAGGAGTTCATCAGAAACGAAGAATCTCAGGAAGCAACTCAGACCAGGGAAATCTGAAACTGCAATTTAACATGATCCCCCAGATGACTTGTAACCACATTAAAGTGTAAACACATGGACTAGTAGGTTCATCGCATCTGATGTCATTTAAATATTTATTAATTAGGACACACATTGTACTTCTGGACACTTCATGTGTTATTTCAGGCACTTATCACAACACGATAGATAGTATTTTCCCTGTTTTACAGATGATGGAATTAGGGCTCAGAGAGGTTAAGTAACATGGCCATGGTCAAAAGCTAGTAAGTAGTAGATCCTGGATACAAACCCACGTTATTTCAGTTATATACTGACTCTCTACCCACTGGCCTCATGAAACAAGAAGCACTCTTAACTGTTAATTGTCAATGTCAGGAATATTTTAACAGGTACTAACAAGGGAGTAAAGCAAGAGTATCATGACATTTTCTATGGGCTTCTCTTTGGTTAATTAAAATGCTTCTATTATGCTGGGTTTTATGATGAGGGGTAGGCACAGAAGGTCTTAAAAGTTGAAGAAACAGAACTAGGTCACATAAACTAACAGGACAACCATTAGAAATTAAAATATCAACAAATGCAAAATGATACTTTACAAACTGAATATATAATTTTCAAGAAAAGTATTGAATAAATTTATTCACTTTAATGTAACCTTTATTAACTACCTAATATAAGATTACATTAGGCACTGAGGCTCTAATATTAATGTTAAAAAATAGACTCTTTGAGGTTAGGGACTATGAGGAAGATAGCACAAACATTTAAGTATAAAACAAAATGATAAACATTACATGATACGTGTACACAGAATGCCACAAGAACAGCTAATTCTACCCTCCTTTACAAAGGAAAAAATGAGGTTAGTCAAAGAAGTTCTAGAAAAAGTTTGGTAAGACCCTGAAAGAACTGATGGATATGGATTAATTCCATGGGCATTCCTTTTCTCATCTATAAGGGACTGAGAGTAGTCAGAGGAGATCAGTAACCTCTGAGAACCTGTCAAATTCTATGCAGGAGCTCAGAGGAGAGGAGTGACTGCAGGACTCCTCAACCTGCTTCAATTAGAGCAACTCAGCCATTCCAGTTGTATATATGTATCTAAAGGAGATTTTGTTGGCTTTAAAAGAAAGTTTGAAAACTTTAAAAATTCTAGCATCCTGTAATAATATATGACAAATTACTCTTACCTCAAAGCATGTCTAGTCTACCAGGAAACTCTCTAGTAACACTAAGGAGCCTCTGAAGAAATTATCCTAAGGGAAAAAAGGGCCATAAGTACTGTAGGTATGGAAAACATCAGGGCATCTTGTCCTCTGGATGCCCTTGATCCCATCCATGGTGCTTCTACCTCCCATTTCCAACTGGGACTTGTTCAGAGCTCTGGACAGCAGATACTATAGCAAAAACAAGAAAACAAGACGCTGCTGGAAAATCTCTTTGAGACACTTAGAGTACAAGCAGGAAAGCTTTGGGATCCACGCAGTGAATTATAACAACACTTTTTCGGGGATGGGGCAAGAGCTGGATTTTTACTAAGTGAATACAGAATGCAGTGTGTTTCTTCTGAGCTCCAGAGAAAGCAACACACACCTGGCAAAGGAAGAATTCTGCACACCAGCATGGTTCATAGAGGTCCTTGCTTGTCAAGAGACAGTGCTCTCAGCACAAACATCAAATAGCAGCAGCCTCCCAGGAGGCAGGGGTGAACATCAACAAACTGCTGTGGCTACAAGAGCATGAAAGCCAGGGCAGGCGAGAAAGAAAGGTGGATAGTACCAACTGGGTTCTTGAGTATACAAGCAACAGGGAGAACTTTGTCAGGGCTGAATCAGAAAAATACCAAAAACCATGTGAATATTCCTGTAGCATGATTTTGCCCCTGTTGTGATTAGGAAACACAGTTTTGGGATTGGCAGGAAATAGAGGGAATAGCATGTTGTTGGAAAATACAACAAAGAGACATGACTGGTCAACTTTGTTTAGTGTACTTGATTTTTTGGAGGGAGTAAATTTGCTAGTATTATCATTTCTATTGCAAGGAGTTCAGTTCTTAGCACTATTTTGAAGACCATGAAAAATTACCTGTCTCCAATTATTTGAAAAGATTCCATAGAATGAAACAAACAACATGAATGGTACTCTCCTGACTTCACGACAAAAATCAGAGACCAGGCCAAATCCTCTTTAATGTAATTATTACATTTTTCCTGTCCTCATCATAATTCTTGACTAGACTTATAACATTTACATCACTCAGTTGAAATGGATCTTTCTTTGTGTTCTTCCTGATTAACATTAATAACTAAACAGCAAGACCTTGGACAAACATTTAAGACAAATTTATGTCACTGACCTCAAGAAATACCAATCTCCATTTTCAAATTTCAGCTAAATATTATTCTGGAAATGGTCCCAGATAACTTTGCTCTTGATGCTGAGTTTTTTGAAACCACCTAATGAGCTCATGGCTCATTTCCTATGAAGAAAGGTAAAAACCCATTTAAGAAGGGGTAGATTTTCACAAACACTGAACTGCTCAAATGGCTCTCTTGGAAATTAAATTAACACAGCCCATTTGATTTTCAACATATTCACATTTTAGTTATGCCTATTTTTTAGCAACCAAGCAAAAACTCAGTCTCATGGTAAGTTATAGAATCCTTCTAGAAACTGAATAAAAATTGAAATCTTTTGTCTTAATATCATTCCAGTGAGGGCAGGGGGGAGGGTGAAGAGAGAAGGTAACAATATACCATATATGAAAAAGGACTAATATTCCTACTATATAAGGAACTCTCTTGCAAACTGATAAGAAATAATCTAATAAAAATATAGATTAAGAACATCGACATTCAGTAATATGATATGGAATATTTCTTTAACTCAAAACTTATTATAAAATGACCATACCTCTTTGACCTGTCTAGGTGTTTACTACTAGAGGTACCATAAAGATATTCCCACTATATGAGAATGTAACCTAAAATACTGCCCCATGGTTTGACCTTAAAGGTATGCAACAATTTCACTGTACTCAGAATTGTTTTCACTTTCTTTTTTTTAAAAAAAGATTGGCACCTGGGCTAACAACTGTTGCCAACCTTCCTTTTTTTTTTTAAGGATTGGCACCTGGGCTAACAACTGTTGCCAATCTTTTTTTTTTTTTTTTTCTGCTTTATTTCCCAAACCCCCCGGTGCACAGTTGTATATCTTAGTTGCAGGTCCTTCTAGTTGTGGGATGTGGGACACCCCCTCAACGTGGCCTGACAAGCGGTGCCATGTCCATGCCCAGGATCTGAACCCTGGGCAGCCGCAGCAGAGCAGGCAAACTTAACCACTCGGCCACGGAGCCAGCCCCCCTGTTTTCTCTTTCTAACACTTGTCAAAAGTATCTTTATAATGTGCGTGGTCAACTGAAGACAATGATTAGGGTTAAAATTTGTTTCTATTATGCACAAACTTCATTAATAAAAACTGAGTGACATATATGTAATTTTCTCTTTCTAGTTTAAAGAAAAGAGTTACCATAGCAAGCCTGAGACTGTTATCCTTTGAAAGGCCTTGCAAGGTTGGCTATTTGCTAGCATCTAGGAACTTGTATTTCGGGAGGGTTCCTACCATTCCCTAACTGATAAGCATGGTTTACAGTACCTAAACTTTTGTACAAACAATGCAGTTTATGTTGAACACCTACTTTTCCTTCTGGAATTTTGGTGCATGCTAGACAAAGGGTATCTATGTGACTAACGCTAGTAAAAACCCTGGGCTTCTAGGCTCAGATGAGCTTCTCCGGTAGACAACACTTTGTATATGCTTTCACATTCCTTGATGCTGGAGGAATTAAGCTTGTCTTGTTCAACTGAAGTGGGAGAAGAGGGGCCAGCCTGGTGGCACAGCAGCTAAGTTCACACGTTCTGCTGGTTTGCGGGTTTGGATCCCAGGTGCGGACATGGCACCGCTTGGCAAGCCATGCTGTGGTAGGAGTCCCACATATAAAGGAGAGGGAGATGGGCATGGATGTTAGCTCAGGGCGAGTCTTTCTCAGCAAAAGGGGAGGACTGGCAGCAGTTAGCTCAAGGCTAATCTTCCTCAAAAAAAAAAAAAAAGTGGGAGAGGACTCTCAGAAGCTTGTGCCTGTTTTCCTCCAGACTTTGCCCCATGTGCCTTTTTCCTTTGCTAATTTTCCTTTGTATCCTTTTTACTGTAATAAATTATAGCCATGAATATAACTATATGTTGAGTCCTGTGAGTTCTTTTAGCAAATCACCAAACCTGCAATGGTCTTGGGAACTCTTAGCACAGTTACTCTTAAAGCACTTTTCCACATGTCGGGAAAAGAGGATAAATAATCCATTTCAAGACTCATCAGAAATCTCTACCTCATCTTTTGCCCCCTATATACTGTCAGCCATCAGGTCCTGTAGACCTTTTTTTTTTAATCACATCACTTTCTTTCCATTTCCACCATACCCATCTCTTTGATTTCTGTCCAGTCGCTACTCCCCTTAGCACCTCAAGCTCAGATTAGTCTCTCTCTCAGTCTGCTTTGGCTACCACAACAAATTACTACAGACTGGGTGGGTTAAACAACAGAAATTTATTTCTCACAGCTATGGAGGCTGAGAAGTCCAAGTTCAAGGTGCTGACCAATTAAGTTCCTGGTGAGGGCTCTCTTCCTGGCTTGCAGATGGTTGTCTTCTTGCTGTGTGCTCACATGGTACAGAGAGAGCACTCTGGTATCTCTTCCTCTTCTCATAAGGGCACCAGCCCTATCATATTAGGGCTTCACTCTTATGACTTCATTTAACCTTTAGCACTTCCTCACAGGCCCATCTCCAAATATAGTTGCATTGCATTCTTCAGAGCGTCACCATGTAAATTTGGGAGGGAACACAAACATTCAGTCCATAACAGTCTCCTATCGGGGCTCTCTGCCTCCTATAACAAATTCTGCATTCTGCAGCTAGATTAAGTTTCCAGGAAATGGCAATCATTGTGAGGCTCCATTGCTCAAAGTCCACCAAGGAGGTGTCTCCAACACCTATGGTATACAGAACAACTACTTTAACCTGGTAGTTAGAGCCAACATCTAACACCTGAAAGCGATTTGCTTTGGAGGTCAATAAATTAGAACAGTTTGTGCTAGTATTTAGTTCTAATTTGGATATGTTCAAGTCCTTTGTAATCTATAATTCCCTAATATTAAAGTCTAATAAATACCTACTTTTCTAGGATTTTGTCTAATTTAGCAAAATTTCTAATATATGAAGAAATTAGCATGTTTCTAAATAAGTTACTACATAACAGGTATACCAGGTATTTGAAAGCAAGTGAAATATTTTTACATGCTTTCCCTATTAGAGAAAGTGAACACTGAATATCATCTTTGTATCTCCAGGCTGAGTCACATCATAGGCTTACCAAATTTTTTTTTTTTTTTTTTTTTTTTTTTTTTGCTGAGGAAGATTGGCCCTGAGCTAACACCTATGCCAATCTTCCTCTATTTTGTATGTGGGATACCACCCCAGCATGGCCCTATGAGCAGTGTGCAGGTCCACACCTGGGAACTGAACCAGCGAACCCTGGGCCAGCAAAGTGGAGCACATGACCCCAACCACTATGCCACTGGGCTGGCCAGCCCCCAAATTTTTTAACTGAACTAGAAGGGAATATTAATTCTTCAGGATAACTAATATACCATCAACACAATAATCACATTCAATCAAAAAGGAATTTTAGCAAGAAAACAGCGAAGTGCTAAGTATGACTGAATTTAAACACACAAAAGCACATACAAGAATAAAATTTTAAAATCTTAGTAAACCCTTCCCAAGGAAATCCATGCAAAGTGGCTGAAATGCCCTTATATTAAAACATAATCTGTATCACCACATCAAAATTTTTTTTTCCAAATATCTGCTATTTATAAGGCACTGTGCCAATTAGTTACTTTGGGGGATACAAAATAGCTTAATACATAGTGTCAGCCCTCTTAACACTTGACTAGGAAAATAAGACAAATATACAGGCAAAATCCAACTTTTGAAGCTAGTTACTTGGCTAGGGCACAATGCCAATGAAGTCATGGATTTAATCTACCTCTGTTAATTGGTGTGCTCTGTTCTCTAACTAAACACTGCATTCTAGAATGTCCCTGAATTCAAGGAGGGCCGGGCATTACGACATGGAGGTAAGACTAAAAGTTCATCATTACCTCTGGAAATTAATTCAACATCACCTTCTTTTATATAAAAGGTATCATTACCATTTACTTTGCTTATACAAATAAGTTTATACAGAATCTGCATATGTAAATTTACACTTTTTAACTCAGTTTTGAGGGATTAGAAAGAAAGATTTCCTGACTTAAGCCCTGATATTCATAACCAATTTCTAGTTGATGATAGGCGAGAAGAAGGTGGATCAATACATGAAATGATACCTACTCTTCGAGATGAGGTGATGCTGAGCCAGGACACTTAAGTTGGTTCCTGCCAAATGCAGTAGTGATTCTGTGCAACCGGTAAGATAATGAAGGTGGGTGACAGTATAGACAAGACTTGATCATACAACCAGAGTCAAGAAATGATCAAGCATACAAGGCACATTTGGGCTGAAGTTCTAATAGTAGCAGAGAGAGCTCTGCTCTTGTAGACATGGCAACAACTAGAGTTTTTTCTCCTCTATGCAGCTCAGCTCTATAGTATCTGGCTCTCCTAGGCTTTAAAGGGGCAAGGCCTGTTCGGCAGTGACAATCCCCAATGAAGGCAGCTGAGACATTTCCAGGATGTTGTCAGAAACTGGAACTGAGTGAAATTTTGTTTCCTTTCAGTATTGGTCTAGCGAACAATTTTGATGCTCCTGTTTTGTTCCAGTCCAATAGCTTTAGAAATCAGTGTATGTTTGGTTCTAACTCACATGGACACAATCAGTGTCTTAAAAGTGATTAGTTTGGGACTTAAGTGGGGCAGAGAACTTATGGTGAGGGATTCCTTCTGCAGAGCCTCCAAGATCCAGCCTCTCCCCAGGACAGAGATACTTTCAGCAAATTTAATACAACGATTCTCAACCTTCTGAGTGCAGAGAGAAATTACCTGCAGCACTTGTCAAAAATTCGGGTTCCAGAAAGCCCCATCCCAGATATTCTGATTTAGTGGGTCTAAGGTAGTTTCTGGGAATCCCCAGTTCTAATAAATACTACCAGTGAATCTGATGTAAGCTGTCCCAAGCCCTCACTTCTGAGACATGGTGGACTAGTGGCTTAGAAGGACTTATTCACACCAGAGAGAAGATATGATTTACTAGAAAGTAGTAAAGATATTTTTGCTAGAAAGATACAGGCAACAACATGAAACTTTCTGATATTTGGTAACCAAAATAATAACCCTCATCACCAATGCACTCCTATAATTATACATACACACAAAGATGAGAGCCTATTATCTAGGACAACAAATCAAAGCAGTACTTTCCTGACATTTAGCAATTTATGAGAGGCTGTTATAGTCAGCTGTATTTTTCTAATATCAGATAAAAAGACATGAGCATAAACACACACAAGCATGTATTTAATATAATAAGTATGCTCTGCTCTTAGCTTTTGTATAAAACACTACTAACAGCATCTAGAAATTTAGGGGGAAAAATCATAAGTTCTTAGAAATATTCAAGTAAAACCCCAAAAAGCAAAATTATTATCAGTGTAATCTACTCAAGAGCAAAAATATTCCCCTTATTTTTAGTGGAACACTCATCTGTAAAACCAAGATAGTCAGTCTGTCTACAGACACTACTGAACACCTGCCATGTGTGGCATATTGCCTTCGGTGATAGGAATACAGTGGTGAATGTACAAAGTCCATGTCCCCAAGGAACTTAAGGTTCTAGAAGGAGAAAACGAAAATGATTTTACATATATATGTCAGTGTCTACTTGGGTTTCTTCTGGGTTTTTTAATTTTTTCTTTAGATTCTTCAGGGTAATAATGTCCAACATTAGCCTAAGGAACTAACCACTATTTGAAATTCACTGTTTAATGTTTACCCAAAAATATCCATCCACTCTGTCATATGGAACCTGCTTAATTTTCTCTCATCAGTAAGACCTGTTTAAACTTGAAGCAGATAATAACTATATTTTATGCTATAACACTGAAAGATTACAAAAACAATGCAGAATGTGAATCCAGTGTTGAACAATGATCAGGATGAGTTCTCACAAAAAAATAAAGCACACTTTAAATATACACAATTTTATTTGTCAACTATACCTCAGTAAAGTTGGAAAAAAGGATTGTAAAGTTAGCATATCAGATAATAAGGATGATGTCTATTTGCATTTTAATATTTTAAAGTAATTTTTTGTAAACATGGCTGACAGAAACATGAAATAAACTATTAGAAGCTTTATGAACCACAAAACAAAATAAAAATAAATAATTATTTAATACAAAATCAGCCATCCTGTCCTTATTTATTTGTGTGTAAAAGTCTCTCCCAGAGTTTGAGAGAAGTCATTCAGATCCCTCCATGATAAACTGGAGCACTATGGTACCTCTCTCATGTATGGGAGAAGAATTCTAAAATTTCTATTTGCTTATCCTTATTCACGTATATCAGGTTTCTGTAACCATTAGATTACAGAAATACAAAAGAAACTTTTAAAACACAATGTATTGTAGAGAGGTATAACAAAGAAAGGCAAGAACTGATCTTAAATCGTAATCAAAATATTTCAGGTACAAAAATACTAAAACAACTTCCTTATAATATATTCCACATACATGACAGAATACAAAACTCATAATCAAGAAGGTCCCTTTCAACCTTAAGATTCCATGATTTTACAGTACCTCTAAAATGCTAAAGTTTTCCTATCTAGGGAAATTTGCCAACTTTAGTTATGACCCTCATCAATTCTTTGACTTTGAAAATCTCCTCTACAGTAATCTTTTATTAGTTTCCCAGGAATAGATGCCTAGTGAAAGAAAAGAATAGGAGCTTCAGTTTGATATACATGTCAGTAGAATGCTAGTTGCCAAATAGTAGAGGGAAAAAGGAGACAGCACATGGTGAAGTAGAAAGGACATGGTTTTAGTGTCAGACAAAACTGAATTCAAATTCTATAGATTCTGCAACTTAATAGATGTGAGATGACTTAGGTATTTAAATTCTGATGCTCAATTTCCTCACTTGTGAGATGGAGTTACTAAAAGGGTTAAATAAAACAATATATATGAAGATGTTTTCACAGTGCTTGTCATATGGTAGCTGCATTATAAATATTATTTTTCTTCCCCACTGTATTATTTTCTGTGCTAACAGAGGCCTGAGAACCATATGGCCAAGTGAAATACCCAGGCAATTTCCAAATTTACTTTCAGCATCCCATGCCCATGTCTTATTTCTGACTAGGCTCAAACAAAGATAAACCAAAGTAGCTATTAAAAGATCAGTATTATTGTTAATCTTTGAGAAACTGTGTACCACCACAAAGGTGATAAATGACTAGAGAGAAGACAAAGTTTAAGCTTTCAATAAGAAAATACGAATTTCAGAGATGGTAAGTTTGATGCTTCATCTAGCAAAATTCTAGACAGATGGCTTATGGACTTGACAAACAAAGATGTCTCATTGTGTCCATCACAAGAAAAAATCGCAAGACACAAATCTAGCTATGTGTATATTTGTATAAATGCACATGCATTTAAATGATTTTACATGCGGAAAGCCCAAGACAGAATATACTTAATTTCTGCAGGGCTGAAAACAACAATGACTCTAGCTGCTGTTGCTCATATTTACTGGGCTCTTCTATATGCCAGACAATATGACAGGTGATTTATATTCATTATCTCACGTACCACCAAGAAGCAGGTACAATTAGGAAACCAAGGGACAGAGAGGTTAGGTAACATGCCCAGTACTACACAAATAATAAGAGACAAAATAAAAAATTAAAACCCAAATCAGTTTGACTCTGGAGCGTAGGCTGAATGACTATGCTTCACTCTTTTTAGCAAACATCTCATGAAATAATTGAAAATAAGAGGGAAAAAATGGGAACTAGATACTAACATTAGATAAAATGTGAACTAGATGTTAGGTAGAGTTAGAGGTAGAAATACAGCTATACTCAAAATGTGCTCAGTAAATAAAGCAAAATCCATTTAGAAGGAACCTTTTTGCTAAGTTCTGATCTTGGTACTCTTCTTTTTACATCATCATTGCTGACCTGAGAGACTAATCTACAGTAAGATTCAAAAAGACCACATAAAACTGGAAGGGAGGGCTAGTAAGTGAGATTAAACTTTACGGGGCTGACTGTAAAGCCCTGCAATTAGGTTCAACAAATTGCTTTTCCAAGTTCAGAAGAGGAAATACTTGTTTGAAGAACAGTTCAAAAATGACACACCTGAAAAAGTTCTCTCCAAAGCTAGCGTGACCCTGCTGTTGACAGGGCCACGTATATCTGGGACGGCACTAATGCAAGCACACGGTCTAGATACGGTAACTACTCGTTCCACTGTCTATGTGGGAGTACAATGGGCCAGAGGACACCGTGTCTGCCAGAGAACACTGTCTCTAAGTCCAACAATAAACCCAAAGATCTAAATCTCTGTCTTCTTTTTTAATAGTGATCTTACTGATATCATAGTTCAAATAGCTCTATCTCACATATAATTAAGAAGCTCCTACCTTCCTATGTACAAAGAGGATATCAGCAGGTCAGAAGTCCATTGTTACAGCGGTTTGAAAAGTGCCAAAGGCCATCGTGTTGCTTTAGTGGAAGGCAACAAAGATGATGAGAGACACTCGGAAACCAAAGTAAACGGAGAAGTAGCCCCCCGCTTCACACCCTCTATATTCCGTAATCCCAGCATAGGATATTTCCCTCATGGCATTTATCATAATCCAAGCTATCTTATATTTTACTGTCAATGTATTAATTTGGCATACTTTTTGTTTACCTCTATTTGGACCTAAGCCCTATGAGAAAAGACAGCTAATCATTCTTGTTCACCATCATGTTCCAAGTATTTCAAACAGTGACTTGCACCTAAGAGGTACTCAATAAGTATTTACTGAATGAATGCACGAGCAAAGTGTGGAGAAATAAAGATGTTTAATCTGGGAAGAGAAGGAAGATATAAGAGCAGTTTTCATATAGCAGAAGAGCTATTATTTCTGGTTTTCTCCAGGAGATGACATAGAATCAAATGATGGGTGTTTCAAGAAAGAAGACTTGGGCTCACAATTAGGCAGCATCTTTTAAGTCTTAGAGCTGTCTAACAACTGAAAAGGCCACATTACTAGTGATGAAATGATTCTTAGAGGTAGGAGGCTGTGTCCATTAATTATCAATTAACCTAAAGCTCCTATGATTCAAAGTACATCAAGATTATAATAAAATTATCCACAAAGATTGAAAGAAAAGTGATCTAAGTGGTTACTCAGAGAAGATACCTTAAAAGATAGTAAAAGAAGAATCAGTACAAATTGCATTCTGAATGAAACGGAAAATGAGGGAGAAGAAAAAGTCCTGATAGTCTTTTTTTAGTGAGCATTTGTTAAATACACAGAGCTGTAGGCTGGAAACCTAGGAAGATACTGGTATGAATAAAATTAATAATACAACAAAACAAAACAAAAAGAGGGTCAGTTTAAAGAATAAGAGTTGGCAATAATGAATTCCCTTTTTAATTGTTCACATTTCAATTTTTACAAGAAATCCAGAATAAGAAGGCTAGAGATCCACTTGACTGGAGAACAGGTACAAGGTCAGACTTAGAGAGCACCATTTCAGAATACTTTGGCAAAAGAATGGTAGTTCAACCCCTGAGAATGGACGGGCTTTCTGTGGAAATAATCAAAGAGAACAATAAATTAGGGATGTACAGAGCATCACAGAATCCTAGCTCTGTAAGGATCATTTTCAAATGTCATCTAATCATTGATTTGTCTTTAGGCAGAACTGCACTTAAATAAAAACCCCAAAGGTCATTATCTTTCATCTTCTTAAAAATCTCCACTAAAAGTCATTCTTAAAAAATCTCCCTGCAAAATATGTTCCAAATGCTAAAGATATCTGTATTAAAATCTTTGTATATTTTAAATGTAGTTATGGAATACTAATGGTAAAATTTATTATAGTAAATGCTACCAAACAATCATATATTAAATTATGTTTTGATTTGCTAAACGGATAAGCAGAAGGACTGAAACACTTTTTTCTGGCCTCAAAAATGTATAATTCAATTCATAGTATAAACTTAGATATAACATATCCTCTTGTGACAAGTCCAAAATATCTATTTGTATTACGTCAAATTAAGTACTTCTGAAATAGTAAAAAATGGTTTCTGCACTTTCATAAATGCCCTAGTGTTCTAAAATAAATAGTACCTTTCTGCATCAACTTAAATAAGACATTATAATTCATGAAATTTAAATTATGAAGATTTAGTTGGTTTTTCTCCAAATAGTGATTTGTTGTTGTTATCATTAATTCTCTTCGCAACCTTACACAATCATAAACAAGGTTAAAATAATAATAAAAATTAGAGGAAAACTAGTTTCTATAAACTGTGTAGCATCTTTGTAATTTAGCCATTTGGAACCTACAAAATTAGTAAATATTTTGCAATTATTATTCAGGAGGAAAAGGGAGAGGCAAATGTTGTCAAATATTCTTATCAAAATTATATCACTAAAACCATTGTTTAGAAGAAATCAACATAAGTGGTAAGGTAAGGTATATTTCAAATGAAAGGTCTCCTGCTGTAAAAATAACATGTCTAATGTCATCAAAAAGGCCTACATTTAAAGTTATTTCTATGAGTATGAAAAGAACTGAATGACTCCCCTTGGTGTATACTATAGGAAATTCTATCCCACCAATGTCCTAAAACACTTTATATAGATATTCTAGTAAATGTCAACATAATACAACATATAGAAAAGAGTTAATATAGCAGGCTTGACACTGCCTATCCTTAGAACAGCCTCCTCGCAAGATTGGCCTGTGGCTGGCTTCTGGGATCTTGGCTAATAAACAGTTCCCTAGAATGATACAAAACTTCCCCTAAATGATACGGGTGGCTCATTATGCCTGGACTGTTTGTATAAACAATATGGGCTTATGTTAGTTAAATAACTGCTTTCCATCTGGGAGTCTGGAATTTTGGTAGATGCTAGGCAAAGGATGACTACATGACCAGCCCCCAGTAAAATCCTTGAGTGCTGAGTCTCCAATGAGCTTCACTGGTATACTATACTTTACACGTGTTGACACAAATCGCAGGAGGAATTAAGAGTATACTGTGTGACTCCACTGAGAAAAGACTCTTAAAAGCTTCTATCTTGTCCCCTTTGTTAATTTTGCTTTACATCCTTTTGCTGTAATATATCTTAGACATGCGTATGACTATATTCTAAATCTTACGAGTCCTTCCAATAAATCACCAAACCTGGGAGTGGTCTTGGGGACCCATGATGAAAAAGTTTGAGATTGTTTGATTTTTTTTTTAAAGATTTTATTTTCCCTTTTTCTCCCCAAAGTCCCTCAGTACATAGTTGTATGTATTTTTAGTTGTGGGTCCTTCTAGTTGTGGCATGTGGGATGCCGCCTCAGCATGGCTTGATGAGTGGTGCCATGTCTGTGCCCAGGATCTAAACCAGCGAAACCCTGGGCTGTCAAAGCGGAGTGCGCGAACTCAACCACTCAGCCACGGGGCCAGCCTCCACAATCCTTGATTTGTAAACATCATTTATCTGGATTTATGCATTAAAGATGTTTATCACATTTGCAGATGGCAAAAGTTTAATGAATATACTGAAAGTTACAACGAAGTTTCAAAGCTGTAACAACTGAGCCAATTCTAACAAGATAAAATTTAAGAGAGATAAAGATAATGTCTAAAATTGTGTTTTAAAAAACACAAGCTGGGGGCTGGCCCCGTGGCCAAGTGGTTAAGTTCGCACACTCCGCTGCAGGCGGCCCAGTGTTTCATTGGTTCGAATCCTGGGCGCGGACATGGCACTGCTCATCAAACCACGCTGAGGCAGTGTCCCACATGCCACAACTAGAAGGACCCACAATGAAGAATATACAACTATGTACTGGGGGCCTTTGGGGAGAAAAAGGAAAAAAATAAAATCTTTGAAAAAAAAAACACAAGCTGTTCTACATGTAGGGGGAAGGAACACATAAATAAGCAGGTGTGAAAAAGAGTTAGGGTTTATTGAAAACAAACTCAATATGTTAAATGGTAAAATGTTACTACCAAAGATATCTAATTTACTTCTGCACTGACTGGATAGCAGTATGGTATATAAACCAAGGGAAAATGAAAACCCCATTCTCCTCTGTTACTGGTCATATCACATACAGAACATTATATTCTGCTCTGAGCGCCATTTGAAGGAGGACATATTAGAGCACATTCAGGGAAAAGCTGGTGATGAGCCTCAAAACCATACCTTACTAGGTATGGTTCAAGACTAAGAGAAGACTGGAGATAGAAACAACGGTTCTACTAACACATGCAGAAGGTTCTTGGGTAAAATAGAAATTTTAATTTTTTTTCTATATAATCACAGTGGGAAGAAGTCAGAAAGACATTCATTTCAGCTGAATATAAATAAAAATTATCCCAAATCCAAAGCTACCCCAATGTGCATTCACCTTCCTTTAAAACACATATTCAAAGCCTACAAAGTCCACTGGTTGTGGATTTTGGAAGAAAGAATTCAATTAGAGTGGACAGCTATATTTAATGATATCTAGCTCAAGTAATTTTTCAACTCTTCTAATATACTCTTTTCCACAGCTTCCCCATTTACACTCTACTAGAAAAACAGAGGGGAAAAGGATTTTGACATAATCTTCAGTCCAACCACACCCTCAACTGAGTCAGGGGCGAGGGGGAAGACCCCAAATTACAGTTAATCTAGACAATTAAACTCAATTCAACTCAACAAATAAATGACTTACTATATAGAGAGCGCTTTACACTCAGCTTGACAAATAATTGAGTAGCAACTATATACAAAGCACTCCGAGGAATGAGAGAGATGTAAAAGATACAATGAGGAGAAAAGGTGCAGACTTATAAGCATCCCCTGCTCCTCAGACATTCACACCAGGCGTGACTTCTCTGAAGTGGTAAAGCCCCTCGCCTGCTTACCACAGCTCCAGGTACCACTGCAGGAACTATACCCATGGTTCTGTAGGTTAGGGAAATCCTAAGTATCAAAATCAGGCCTAGGGTCCTCCGTCCTTTACAAGCTGAAGTCCTGATGTCCAGATACACTCCAAGGACACAGGCCTCAAAAATATTAGGAAAAGATCTTTCCCTACCATGAGAGGCCAATAGGGATACCACTGCTGTAACAAAGACAGAAGAATACAATGGAAAAATGTTTCAAGTCTTTTCTCATACTGCAGTATATAGGTGGCTACGTGGCACACACAAGATACAATGAAAGAGGTAATTCTGAAGATAGCATCAATAATGGGAGAAGAGTGTTGACAGAATTCAATGTTCTTAAATAATACATGTCTTAAAGCAGCAGCACAGAGTAAATGGTGGGCTAATAAAAGTGAGAAGATAATCTGAGCTGAAAGACTTTTGAAATAAAAATTTGGGTACCTTGGTTTAAATGAGGCTAAGCAGACCCATCCTCTTTTTGTTTTTTTGTTTTTTTTTAGTACAAGGAAGAAAAGTGCCACAAAGAACCACATTAACAAAGCAAACTGTTCTAGGAGCTGGGAGGGCATAAAGTGAAAATCAATTCCCTTAATTTACTTGTTAACGTATAATTGCTGCTGGCAAGTTTGTGGTGAAACAACATAGTCTGATAGTCATTAGTGTGAAGATAAACTGGCTCACTCCTTTTGGAAAGCAACAGACAACACATATATAAATAATCTTAAAATAGCTTCCTACAGTTTGACTCAGTATTGCTCTTTCTTGAAAACTGTAAGAAAATAATACTCAATAGAAACAAGGTTTTATTCATAAAGATATTCATTTAAAGTATGCAATAACATGGAAAAATGCTTAAGATACAAATAACTTCATTTAAAAATCCCTTACATAGAAAAAGTCCTAGTCCATAGTGGAAATGTACAAGAAAAAACAAAAAACAAAATGAAGAGTTGTTATATATAATTATATATGGGTTAATGGAATTATAGGTGTTTTATTCTCTTTTTTATCCGTTAAAATATTCACTATATTTCCTTAAGGAGTAATATTTCTTTAAAAATTAAAAATGAAACAACTAAAATAAATCTTGATTGAGGGTGAAAAAGGGGGAAATTAGTTATGTAGAAGGGATGATAATTAGGACAGGCAGAATTTCTAGATAAATTTACAGTGATTAGCTATAACTCATCCTTTTACAGAGTTGTCTGAAATTAAAAGATGCTAATTATGGAAGGGCAAGTTAGTGGATATATGAAGAGTAGAGACAATATCTTAACACTCAAATTATCTCTATGAGAAATTCTTGAGGTCTTCTTTTAAGACCCTCCAGTCCATTGACTGTGCTTGCAGGAATATCTAACGATTCTCTGACATCTTTCATTTAAAATCAAATTAACAGGGGGCCAGGCCCTGGCCAATTGGTCAAAGTTCTGCACACTCTACTTCGGTGGCCTGGGTTCACAGGTTTGGATCCTGGGTGCAAACCTACCCCATTCATCAGCCATGCTGTGGAGGCATCCCACATACAAAGTAGAGGAAGACTGGCACAGATGTTAGCTCAGGGCTAATCTTCCTCAAGCCAAAAAAAAGAAGCGGATTGGCAACGGATGTTAGCTCAGGGTGAATCTTCCTCACCACAAAAAAAAAACAAAAACAAAAAGGAACCTTGAGAATTTAGTATTTTTTAATATTCAGCTTTAAATGAAATTATCCTATTCATTTGTTTAAAGAAACTACATGATAAACAAATTATTAGGGCATTCAGTCAGACTATAGGGTTTCAAATGATGGCTCTCCTACCCAAGTGACCTGGAAGCTTCCTCATGCAGAGAAAACATATATGTGTTTGCTTTTATTCTAATGAACCAAATGAAGTGTGTCTTCAATATAAACGTCAAGATCATTTACGGATTTTCTCGCCCATTTGACTAAACTTGAGGAAAACCAAAACTTTCTGATAGATTAGTTTAAAACACAATTAGCTCACAACATCAAAAACCATAAAAATTCCATGATTTTTTTAGCCTTCTCTATAGTTTTGGTGTTCCCCCACTCCCAAACTTCAATAAATGTATTTTAACAGAGTTTTATTAACTGACTTTAAGAGAATTTCCTTTTAACTATGTTAAAATTCACGCCACGTCCATTGGTACCAACAATGCATTTTTCCCTCTTCAAAAAAAAGAATTCCTTTGGCTGTAATAAATCTTAGCCATGAGTGCAACTATATCCATTTATTTTCTAACTTATAAATTACCAAGAGCCTACTAATAATGTTATACATCAATGCAGAATTATAAATTTTCTTAAGTCATACACATTTTAGAGTTGCATCCAAGTTTGGCTCCTATACAGCTATATTTTCTGTTCTTTAGTTTTTTGTTTTACTGATTATTAGAGTACTACAAAAGAGGTCTGCTTATTTATAAGTAAATTTAGTAATTTATAAGTAAATATAGTCTTTCAGACTATAAGATTATCATCTGTTGAAGGGAAATTTAAAAATGCTTTTGATGTTTGAAGATTACATCCAATGTTAAGTATTATTGACTCCACACTTAAAGGTAAAATAATGAATGATTACATACTACATACAGTTGAACAAAAAGACTAGAAAGTAAGTTTTATACACAAAGAACTTTAGCCAAACAGGAAAAGATATAAATATAATGTATGTAGATTCATTATAAAAGATAAGAATTAATTAATTAGAAAGAAGAGGTCTGTGCTTCATTTCAAGTGAGGTATTCAGTTGACAAACCACTGGAATCATAGAGGAGGAATTCAATATCTAGGGTTCTACCCATATGCCAGAAGTTTTCCTGATGCCTGGATGAAACAGGTTGAAATTAGCAATCACTCCCTCTGATGAGATCATTAGCAATTATAAAAGTACAACATTCTATTATTGTGAGCAGCATACAAAAGGTATTTATAATGTCTTATACGGAGGATCAAGAAATTGTTTTCTGAAAGGGTCAGATAGTAAATATTTTAGGTTTTGCAGGACATAAAATCTCTGTCACAACTACTTAACTTTAACTTTGCCATTGTACTATGAAAGTAACTATAAGGCAACATATAAATGAATGGGTGCAGCTTTGTTTCAATAAAACTTTATTTACAATAAAAGGAGGTGGACTTTAATTTGTCAACTATCTTATACCATAGTTATCTATATGTAGTCAATATATCCCCTATTAGTCTATATGCTCTTGGAGAATTGAAAATCTGTTTTACTTATTAATCTCATTATCTGGAATAGAATTTAGTATAGTCCCTTGACACACAATAACAACCTGATAAATACTTAAAGAACAAATGAAGAAACGATTCTGCTAATCAAAAAATATCAGGTCCATATCATATGAGTGATTAGCTTGACTGACAGACACACAAGTTAAAACCTGCCTGTCGCGTAAACAGCCTTCATTAAGTGAGAGTCATCTATAGTCAGGTGACAAACATTAGGGAAACGACTCTAAGAAGTAGTGGCCGAAATGACACCTGAGTTGGTAGGATGTGTCCATGTACAGTCCCTCAAGTTCCTTCTACCCATGTTAATATTCTTGTTCTAGTCTGAAAGCTTATACTTTATACCTAATTTTAGTCTAATCATATTTAATCCACATAAAAGAATATTTTCTTTTTAATATACCACATCCCAAAGTTGTTGTGTATTTCTCCCCACAACGCTTTTGTTCTATGTTGAACACTGAATATTTCGTTTCCTCTCATTTTAATAACTTGTCAAATGTCCCAAGGTATCCTCTGAGACTACAGCATCCAAACACATGGCTAAATATTTAGGTCAATTCATCTTTTTAAATGCACCAATTCCCCTAATTTTACAATCTATTGCATTGTTCCTAGGACTTATCTGCAATCTCTCCTCAAATTCTGGAAATTAATCTGCCCCTTGTTTGCTTCCCACAATTGTATACATTATTCTTTGGACTTAAAAGGGTCCAGGAGTAACACAGAACCACAATTTATGCCCCGCACATAAAACACAATCAATAAATATTTACTGTCTAATTTGTTGATATGGAATGCAGACACATATCTGGTTAATTCAGATTTCAATAATTTGGATTTTGCAATGATTCATCTTACAAACACTTTTAATGAATATCACAATTAAGTAGTCATAAATGGTCACGGAAAATTCAAAAATTTAAGAGAATAAACTTTTCAAGTAACTTAGTGGAATTTATTTATATTCAATTGATGCATATACTACAAACTAAGGAAATGTTTCATCTGAAGACATTTATAAGGCAATCCTGAGTTAGCCTAATTTTGAGTTCCTTGAATTTTTCTGTAACCATATTATTTCATTGAAATAAAACTAAATTATATATTAAAAGAGCTTTATTTAATACATCAGTAATTCAGACTGACCTCTCTTATTCCCTGAGTATTATTTTATAGACTATACACAATACATATATAAAGCACTGTAACCAGCAACGTCAAGACCTTTTCCATCGAAGTGCTTCAGAAAAACCCATTCTATGATGACTTCAACAACATCGCAAATCCATCACAAAGAACATTTAGAACATAAAGTGCATGGCTATGGCATGTTTACTTCTCAAAAGTAGTTATATGAATACAGTGTAACTTTGACAATTTTTCACCCTTAAGGTTATAGTATTTTATATACACAGCTAATACTGCCCAATTCAGTCTGTATATCTCAACACATTCAGCAGATGACTGCCATGTTTTTAAAAGGAGAGGTATATTTTCATCGCCCTCTACAAACAAGAAATAGTTTAAAGAAATATCAAAACAATGAGCAGTGCTAATAATGCATTTCATTAAAATTTTCCAAGATCTCAAAATTTCATTTTTAACATACAGTTCATTTTAAGGTAATCTTTTCTACTTCATAAATTAAAAGATAAAATTTCACATGGAATTCTTCCTATATCAACTAAGTCACTCTTTGTTTTCTACTCAAGGAAGAAGGGTCATGTCACTACCACCAGCCATCCATAAATACATTATTCAAGAACCTTATCACAGGCAAAACCATTGCTAGACAAGACATATGGTCAGTAGTAGCTCTGTCTAGCTATATGATCTTGTTAGGGTCATTTAAAAATCTTATTATCTCAGGGGTCAGCCCAGTGGCGCAGCGGTTAAGTTCGCATGTTCTGCTTCTTGGCGGCCTGGGGTTCACCAGTTCAAGTCCTGGGTGCAGACATGGCACCACTTGGCAAAAGCCATGCTGTGGTAGGCGTCCCATGTATAAAATAGAGGAAGATGGGCAGGGAATGTTAGCTCAGGGCCAGTCTCCCTCAACAAAAAGAGGAAGATTGGTAGTAGTTAGCTCAGGGCTGATCTTCCTCAAAAATAAAAAAATAAAAATAAATAAAAAATAAAAATCTTATCTCAGATTTCTATGTGTAAAATGAGATAGTGCTTACTCACAGAAGCATTTAGAAAACATCTAATTCATACTGTCAAGGGCATTATACATGTTCAAAAGCATTTCAAGCTTTTTCAAATTTTAACTTACAGGGTTTTCTAAGAATTTCTTAACTCATACTTGACAGGAGAGACAAGTACTTGTCTCCATTTTTCTCATGGTACAATGAATCATTTGAATATATCCCACATTAACACTCCAAAACTGGGGCATCATAGGTAACCTCACTCAAGAATGTTACTTCATATCCTAATGTTTTCAATAAAATGTGTACCTTCAGCTATGGCAAAAGTAATTAACAACCCTACAATAACTAGAATCTGAGAAAGCAGGGATTCCCCCCTAAATTTGTAACATAGTAAAAGCACTAAAACAAATCATGTGCATACACACACACACACACACACACACACACACTTTCATTTTTCCCCCATGCTACCACTGGATGCCCTGGACTTCAAAATTTGTAAAAGTAAATCAAGATATAGTCCTGTAATAAATTTTAATAATTTGTTCAATTATAAGTGTTAAATCACATTTAGAAACAGAGAAAGTAAGGCAGATATGTGAAGCTGATGATTGAACTAAGAGAAGTCATCACAAGACCCACTTAGTAACATTACATTCTAAACATAAATCTTTACAACGTATGTTTCCAGATTGATTTCCAAATAAATATACCTAGAAATCTAGTAATGTTTTAAGATCTTGGACACGTACAAGTTTAAAAAAATTGCCTTGGGGCAGTGAAAGTAGAAAAAACTAATTCTTAGGATGTCAAGTTTTTTCCTCAAAATCTATTTGAAGAGAGCAAAAAATGGAATGTATATCTATTTGCAATTTTTCATTTCAATCCAAATTACATTTTAAAGTCTAAATTGTGGCAAGAAGAACATTTCACAAAAACCTAGATATACATTACACACAAGTTGTTTTCTTACACACAAAAAACTATGCTCTATTTGAAACTGAAAACTTCAAGCAATTCTAAAAGTCGAATTTTGAATCACATTTTCCTTGCCAAAATAATAAATATAAGAAAAATGCAAATATAAATTTAACTCATTAAAATATTAAAATGAGGATTTCCAGGATTTTTTATCTGCTTCCTCACAAATTATCTTTTAATCTTCTGCAAATCTATCATTTATAATATCAATTTTACCAATTTAGTATTTTTAATTATAAAATTCATGAAAGAGTAAGTGGAATAACTGTAAAGAGGGTATTAGTGTGAAATGTATGATCTAACGATACCTATTCTTAACTTCAAACTCTTTTAGGAACATAACTAAATGTTTTAAAATTGTATTTTACACAGAGTATATACATGAACACTTGTTTGTGTCAGGAATAACTTCAGACAAATGCACTGGTCATCTCTTGCTACAGTGTGCATTGCACTCAAAGATACATTTTGAATTCTAAAGAACAGGCTATATAACTTGTACCTGACTTTTTTTGTGGGCCTCACAACTAAAATAATGCCATTACTTTGAACTTATAAAGTATATTTGGGCATTTTGAACTGGCATCAACCTTATTTACACCTACTTAAGGAGAAGACACAAAATAAAATTAGAGTCAAATTTTTACAGTCAAAGATGAATGTGATTTCTCTTGCATAAAGTAGCATTTTGGGAAATTTTGGAATTTTAGCAAATATTTCCATTCAATAAATTTTACCCTTACGCATTATGTTTCTTGATCATCTATCACCTACAAGTTTTAGAAATTTAGAATCTCAAAAACTAATCTGAGGCCAGTCTGGTGGCATAGTGGTTAAGTTCACACACTCCACTTCAGCGGCCAGGGTTCACAGGTTCAGATCCCGGGCACAGACCTACACACAGCTCATCAAGCCATGCTGTGGTGGCGTCCCACATCCAAAACGGAGGAAAGACAATCTTCCTCACTAAAACAAAACAAAACAAATCTGGTCCCATTCACAACAGTGAAGGTAGTGATATTACATATGCCTGTCATGTTAAACGTCTATCAGATATAACACACTCCTGCTGAATTTATTACCCTGATTTTCTTCAGCTTCATAGGGAATCATACATAAAAATTTTAAAAGTTACCGCTAAAAAGTTATATATATGATCTTTGGAAATGGAAGACTAAAGGCAGAATCTAGCCTATACGTGAAGCAGTTAACACACCAGCTGGACCCTATTTCCCTAATGCAGGGTCATTCTTCTGTTATTTAAAGATGTGAAAAATGCTAAAAGGTGCCATCAATAGTGAGTCAAAAAACCCTACAGTGATTAAGATGCATTTCAGACTCAGCAAATAACACTTTGAACTGATTGTGTTGAAGCAAAAATAAGCGAAAAACATCTAATATTTTAAGTAGAAAAGCATCAAATTTCTCTGAAAAATTTACCTGAAATAACAAATACTAGAGAAGTCTTCAAAAGCAAATAGTATTGAGACAAAACTGAATGTGACTTGTAGAATCAACAAAAACTGTTTTGTGAAATGTCAAAATATTTTTTAAATAGCATTCTTCTTAATAAAACAATTTTCTTTTCCCAATTACAAAAGAAGTAAGTGCTTACTGTACAAAAGCTTTTAAAATACATTAATAAAGATGAAAAACCTAATCACATCGCTTTTAATATTTTAAAAGACAACCACTTTTACTATTAAACAAAGTTATGAATATTTTAAGTTACAGAGCAAAGCTAGCACTGGATAAAATTTTCATTTGTAAGAAACACTGAAAAGAGAATCCATGTTTTTCTTTTCTAGTCATTTTGTTTTCCTCGATGTCTACACATTTGATTATAGAGTGTTTCACTTTCTACCTCCTTCTTAATCTTAAAGTTTTGCTCAGGGAAAATATGTGTTCCAACACATCAGAATATAGCATCAACTCAGTAACATCAGCTCCTGTACACTGTGATGGTCCTCCCTGAACATAAGTGATGCTTTGCTCAGCATGTCAGACTAGCAAATTCTCCACATCTTAATCTTCTTTATCTGTTTATCACATATTTGTATCTTTTTCACATCTAATGATTAGCTTCCAGGGTGGGGAGAGACAAAGGGAAGTCTCTTAAGGTAACAACTTCATTTATTTCTAAACTCATATAATTAATGATGTATGTACAGCAAATCTGCTTATTAATCTTTGTTTCTTCTGGGTAACATTTTTACGACAAAATAACTTAAACTCCATTTTAGTAAATGAGGAAAACTAAACTGCAAAGACAAATGGCAAGACATTCCTGAACAATTCTTTCCTACTATTGCCAATCTGATGAAAGAGAAATGTTTGAGCATGTTTCTTATAAACTTTGCTATTTTGTTATATACTTTGTTACGTTTAAGCATAACTAAGTAAGGAGGTAGGTTAATCTCAGAATCATCCCTGTTTTATCCAAACTTCTGCTTGCTGCATATCTTTAATCTTAAATGATGTCTTCATGAATAATTATTCCTAGGAAATGAGCTTTCAAAAATTATGAAAGTCTTCTACATGTAAGAACATCTGAGCTTAAGCCAAAATCTGAGCGTAAACAGATTCGGGAAAAAATGCTCTTGTAGCATTTTGGCAAAAAAAAAAAAACCTCAACGGATTAATTCTGTTATAAAATACAATTTCCTAAATTGGAATTAGTGATCTTTAAATTGTGATGACAATAAAAATAACAGCAACAAAAATAATAACAGCAGCTACCACATTCCGAACACTTTCTATGTGCCATGAGCCACGCTGAGCACATACACTACATTACCTCATTTAGTCCTCGAATCCAGCCTCACAGGAAAGTACAAGTCTCTGGACTTTACTGATGAAAAAACTGAGGACTTGGAACACTCAGTATCTTACGTAGGGCCAAACAGCTTATGAGGGCCAGGATTTCAGTCCAGGTTTCACACACTAGTAGGTTATAAAGCCTTCTAACACTATGTAACTTTAGAAACAACTCCACAGATAACAGATCCTGTAGTAATAGACTACAGCATTATGGTTTGGCTGTCATTTATAACCAAATTGGATAATTACCACAGAATATAATAATGAGAAAAATGGCTATGTTTTCTATTCTTAAGACACATTAATCTTAAAAAGATAGAATAGTTTCAAAATAAGTATTATCTTACTATAACAACACATATTAAAATATGTCAACAGGAAATTAAGTGGCCTGCCCTAGAGTTGTACACGAAACATTACAATAAATGAAGAATCTAAACCTAGAACTAAGTAGAGGCTCCCCTTTCAGCCTATGATAAAGCTTTCCTTCTCCACTCTTCTCCTTCAAAAAAATTCCTTCCCAAAAGTAATTTACAGAGATTTCTAAAAGTTATTCAACGAAAACTTAACAAAAATGAACAAAAGTAACATCAAGGAAATGCCATGCCCCAGGGTTTCAGTTTGATTACAGACTGAACTGGCAAGTTTGGGCTTACCAGATTGCCGTTTTAACAGGAGATCTGTAAGATCAAGGAAAAAGATATCGCAAGATAAGGAAAGAACTAAAGCAAAAGATTTAGGTGAGAAAAAAGAAAACTCAGAGGAATTTTGTAGGGAAGAAAGCAGACAGAGGCCCAAACACCTGAAGGCTTTGGGGAGAGGCAGTAGTACAGCACAGTGGTTACGGGTACAGTCTTTGGCTCCAGCTCAACTGAACGTGCAGAACTTCTGCCCTTGACTAACTGAGGGACCTTGGATAAATCACTTTCCTTTAGTTCGTCATCTCTAGGATGGGAACAAGAAAGACATCTAACTCAAGGATTGTAATAAAGATTAAATGTTACATGCAAAACTTAACACAATGTCTGGCACATAACTGTGGTTATTATCAGGAGGAAAAGCCAGAAGAGGAAAATGCAATGAACACAGCCTCAGGCTTTCTGTACAGAGGGTCTACCGAGTCTTTTCTAAGTATGTTTACACACCAAACTAAAGGAATCAAAATCTGATTCTCAAATAATACATAGAACGTTGAAGCTTCTATTTATGACAATTGAAAAGCTAGCAATATCATGCTTCCTTTGTTTTCCTTGAACTGGTCTGAACTTTGAAAGATGTATTTCAACCTATCCAAGATGTCACTGGCAAACAAGGGACAAGAATTAATATAAACAACCCAAACCACAGAAATGTGAAACAATTAAATTTTGATTCCCCCCAAAAAAACTCTTGTTCTAAGCAAGCATTTTCATTAAACTGAAGCAAAGTCTGATTTTGATATATAGAATATTATTTTATTCTTTATTTTAAACCTTTCTTACATGTTTAAAAATATACATGGATTTGGAACAACCTCAATAAAATGATGACCTAAAGGACCTCTGAAGTCAAACCACCAGTGTGCAAACATGGTTGGCTTCCAATTTGAAGAGTCATAGGCACATTTCATTAAATGCATTTCATAAAACAGAGAAATCAAAAGTGCTAAGGAGAAAAATACTAATTTCATATAAATTTTAAAATATCTATCAGGCACGAAACTTATGGTATAAAAGTAAGATTTAGATGTTTTATCACTCACACCTGCTTCACTACTAATTCCTCAAATGCCATTTTGCTACATTTAAACCCCTGACAATTTATTACACAATTCCATACAGCACACTAAAAAACAGGTTTAATCTCTGAATATGAAAACAGATCATCACAAAAGAAAATACTGATAGCTCTTACCTGTATTTCATAATTAAGTATATTGTATTCTCAGCAGCACTAAGAATGCAGCTTGGTCTAATATAAATATCTAAATAACAGCTACACAAAAAGTATTTTTCTCTTAAAAGAAGTTTTTGTGTTTTTTTTTCCGGTGTTGATGCCTTAAGCAACATTGATCTATATATTGTGCTAAGAAAACATTAGGCACAGATGACATAATATAATTTACATTTTCTTTGTTGTAAAAAATACGGTATGTGCAAATGCATATCACACAAATGATTAGTGGACACAACAGTAAGCTTTGTAGACCCAACACAAAAAAGTTAATATTTCACTCTAAAAAAAAATGGATGCACCAAGTAGCTTTAAGACACATATCTTACTTCTGGGTGAGTACTCGGCATATGCCTTAGAACTATTTGTGGATTTTCTAAAAGAAAAACAAAGCTTCACTATAGCAAAAAGATACCACTTTGGACACATGAACTAATTTAAAAGAAACCAGATAAAAATGTTTCCCAAAGCATTAAAAACACTTAACACAATATCTTAAATAGGCTATAGATTGCTTTGTTAGAAGGAATAAATTATTTAATATCACAATTGCTTTATTTAGTAGATTCTTCTTCATTAGCTAAGACACTTCTGGATTAAGGTACCAAAGGATACAGATCAAGAAAAATGGAAAGGAAAAAAATAGCACGCTGTTAAGAAGAAGGGGAAGCAAGCATAATTTTACTCAGAAGAAACAAAAGTACTCTTTCTTTTTGTCCATAGCAGAAAATTTGTGCTGCAGATGTTATAAAAACACAAGAAATAGGGTTGTGTGGCAGATAACAAAATACAATGCTTACTATGCATCCTCCATGGAGAGACCACTTAGAGATCATAGATTGGTGTGCTTAAAAGTACACTTTGACACAAAAGATTATACTTTGCCACATATATAATATGCAGCATTTTTCTATGAAGGGCAATTTATGCAAGTAATTTCTACAAACACAAGACACAGAGAGTGAGCGAGACAGACAGACAGACAGAATGAGAGCCAGGGATAGAGGAGAGAGTTCAGTCAGACAAGACAGAGACGCCGAGGGGCTTTGCCCAGGTCCTGTGGAAGATCTCAGATAGATACTTTTTTCATTCTCAGTGCTTAATTTTTCCTATTAGTGCACATTTATACTCACACACTATAATTATCTCATGAGATTGCCCTCCATACATCCTTTTCTTAAGCTTTTTTTACATGTAAAAAGGAAAAAAAAAAAAAGAAACCTTTAGTCCCTTCACCTCATAGTAAACTATTCAAGTAAATATTTCTCTAGTGGCAAATTTCCAAATGAAACAAGAGTACAATCCAAAACCACTGTCAGATTACATTTGATTTACTGTGTAGTTCTCTTCAAATGGAGCAGGAATTCGCCCGTTTCCTAGGTTTGGGGTCTCGTGCTTCCTGATCCTTCACACACACACAAGATGTGCACATTGTCTTGGACAGTCTTCGGAGGCCTAGCTGGAAAACACTGTTGGAAAGGCTGTATATTACACAGTTACAAAAACTATTACTTATAGCAAGCCAGGTTGTCAGGAATGATAGTGTTGGATTGTCCAAGACCCGGGAGCTTTCAAGAAGAAAGTAAATGATATAGGGGAGCCACAGCATGTAAAACACACTGGTTATCCGAAACAAAACCATGGCGTAGCGACGGTCAGGGCTGTGCCCAGTCTCTCCAGAAGCATCCACCTCATGGCTAGGGAATCGGGCCCTCCGATCATTTATTTCTTTGGTGTGCTGCCGGCAAATTTTGAAAATGTGGAAGTAAGTGAAGCAGATAACAAAGGCAGCAGGAGCATATAGTAAACAAACAATAAAGCCAGTAAAATAGGCACTGGTGAGCCAAGAGGTGGCACACCATTCAAAAATGTCACCGTGGTAACCAGGTTTCCCCCATCCAAAAAAGGAAGGCAAGAAAATTAGGCAAGAGTAGATCCAGATTAAAATAATGCAAATTCTCAGGCGACAAGGGGTGACCAGTTGATTGTAGGAAAGAGGCTTCGTTATTGCAAGATAGCGATCCACACTAATGCAAGCAAGACATGCCATAGAAACACTTTTCAGAACTGAGATGATATATCCAAAAACCTGGCAAGTCAATGACTCGTGGATACCTGTGGAGTAGTGGAGAAGTGAGAGAGTAGGAACCAAGCAGCTAACTCCAACGAAAAGATCAGCATATGCCATTGTCTGAATGAAATAGCTGGTAGTATAATGGTGTAAGAGTGGAGCACAGTGAAAGACAAAGATGACCGTTAAATTGCCAGCAATGATTAGAAATGTCAGTAAGACAATAACAACTGTCTCAAAGATGCAGACATCCACCGCACTGTAGTGGCCAAATCCAAGTGGGCAGGAGTGACGTTCGGATGCATTCACAATGCCACTGCTCACGTTCAGGATCTTCCATTCAATCCACCTGGATTCATTCATGGCTTGGAATTAAGGAAACCTGCAGCCTTGGCTACAGCAAGCAGGTGCTCTGCCCAGCATCTGTTAAACTCTGTACATGAGTGTCGCAGAATCAGCTTCAGTAGACAGTAGCAGTGCTTCTGTCACAGCTGAGCATCCCAGAGAGTGTTCAAGTCTCTTCATCAGCTTCAGTGCAGTAGTGACACACCTCAGCTTTGGTGGGGAAGGGAGGGGGATAAGCTAGAAAGGAGGTGAAAAAAGGTCACTAATTAGCTTCCTCCGGTGCTCTCAAACAACTTTTTGCAGACACAAGGCACTTCTAGAGAAAATGGATTTCTGATTACCTGTACTATGAAAAATTAAATTTGTAAAAAGAAAAAAAAATCAATTGCCAAGGAAAGAAAAGCTTTTGTGGACTGTTTGTTCTCCTCAGAAAGGTAGTTTCTTGGGGATCAACTAGAAAGAATAAGAAAAGCTTCCTGTTTCATCTATCCTGAGAAGTGGATTCATATTTTAAAACTTAAATAATTAAGATCTCAGATTTTTTCAGAAAGCTAAGAAAAAGTCCATTGTGGGAAAGAGTGTCTTTGGATTCAGTTTAGGGTTTCATGCTGGTGGGAAAACTTTATGATCCATTTCTCTAGAAAGCTAAGAAACTCCCCACCCCAACAAGGTTAATTCCAAAAGACATCTCTATTTGGGCACGAAAGACCAGAACAGAGGTAAGAGACTCCAAATTGCCCTATAACTGTCATGGGAAAAAAAAAGCATATTTCCCATAGAGAAGATAATAAGCAATGGGTTAACACCTGACAAAATATGATAAACTTCTGAAGTTTTAATTCTGCATGCATTTTTTAAGCATTCAGATGAAAACAGTTTTAGTCCACTACAGTGGCTGATGTTACCACCAGCGATGTAATTTATACTTCTTCCTTTTCAAAAGGAAATTAAATCATCTTTGCTATTAATTTTGGCATCAATAACTGAAAATAACTTTCATTAACTGATATGCCACCTTCCTTATAATGGAGCATGATCATAAAATATATAGCTCAAAGTTATTTCTCACCTTTGCAACCACACCTATATCTCACATATGTATCTTAATATATATGAAATCTAGACAATAATAGAAACTTTCCTATATACTGAGCTTTTGTGACTAGAAATGCTATCATTATTTATTACTTAGATATTTCTAGTAGGCTTCATAGTCTATGCTTCTGTATCTTTTCTATTTTCATTAGAAGATTAACACATTAAATCATTACTTCGACTAAATCTTCTGAAAGTGGAAAATTACCTTGTCTGTTATATTTGCAGTTATATAGCAGCCATATGTTAAGAAAATGCCTCTTCTATTTCTGTATTCTATTTTGAGCAAGTACTCAATTAATACAGGGGCCATTAGATAGATTATAAGATGGTCTTGTTTTAAAATACCTCTAAAGCATCAGGGTGAGTTTAAATTCTAGAGTTTGAAACACTGAGAGGCTGGCAGAATAGAATCCATCCAAAAGGCTTCCAAGGTCATTCTGATATCAGGTTAACATTTGTCGAAAGTCTTTTTTAAAGTATAGGCATTTCAGAGAGTCTCTTGCCAGTCTTTGTTGTCATATCTTTTGAAGCAATACCATGCATTAGAAATAAAAACATTTCCTTCAGGAACAATGCAGCAGCTTAATAAAAAGCATTCTTCCAAAAGTTATTTTCTCGTGCACCACCAAGTCATTCAGAGAAGTCCTCCTTCTTTTATAATAGCCACAGGATAGTCCTCCTTGTACATTCCTAGTTTCACTTATCACAAAATAGTTCTCTTGTTACAGGAATAAGGCAATGCTTCTCACCTACATTCACTCTTATCAGCTGCTAGGCTGGGCTGCTTGATTCAGAAGTCCGATTTACTGTGATGCAGTTACCAGGATGCTGTCGGTATATTCTTCACAGTCTCTCAGTATCATTGCCTCCACCTGAGCCGGAGCCCTGCTCCTCCTCCTCATCCTGAGCTGATGCAGAAGAACTCACCATCAGAAAGGTGACTCGGTCCTCCTGCCCCAATCAACAGCACAGCCAATGGCTACTGCAGCTGAAACTGTCACTAGGTAACAGTTGCCAGGCACATGCAGGCTTATAGACTTACTCGGCAAGCTCCGATCAAGATTGACAAAAGAAGACAATAGAACTGACCGATCCTTATGACAGATTAATGGCATGTATGAATTTCCAACGGTATTTTCCTTATAGCATTTGTAAATATTATTTCTTATGGACAGGACAGGAAAACAAAAAAACTGGGATACACCTTTAAAACCTATAGAGAAACTACCACAAGGTACTATGACACTAAAAAGTCAGCAGTAATCTAATGCTCATTGGCAGAAAAAACTTATTAATTATTAAAAATCAGCTAAGTCTTCAGGAACTCAAGTGATATAGCTATGATTTTTACTCTCTAAAATATAATTATATTTTGATTAATAGAAGTTGTCACTTAATAATCTCTCTAATCCCTGCCAAACCCACACTAAACATCCGAATTTGATGTATTTAATAGTATAAACAAAGCATTGAAACTAATAGCTCTACACTAAAATCTATTTGGAGAACTATTTAAGGTCAGATATGACCTAAGAAGAGTAGGTATTAGAAATAAATAGAATGACTGCTTAGTTCGCTTTTTATCCTAATACGAAAAAGAGTCAAAGAGCCAAAGAACTTTGTCACACAGTACTTGAACTACCCAAACCCAAGTTAGAAGAATGCAAATTAAGCTTATTTGATGGAGGTTGAAAATATTTCCATTTACTTTGACTTACTACGGACAAACATTCACTATTTTAAGCCTACTTCGTATGGGGTCAGCACTTTTCTTAAAAGTGACTTAGAACTAATTTACAAAGTATTTCAGAATTAAATCAGAAAATTAAGATGAAAATGAAAGATAACTAACATCTGTTGAGCACGTTCTATGTGCAAGCATTATGTCATGTGCTTTATATATTTTCTCTCTATAAAAATCTTAAATCTCTGTTAAGTAGGTACCCATAAGTATCATCTTCCAAAGGAAGAAAGTGGTACTAGAGAAGGTAAGTATAACTTGACTTCTTTTACAGAGTTGTGAAAACTGTCATTCTTAACACCATGTTAAGGAACCCCTCCCTCCTTCCCTCTCCTTTCCACTGATGGTTGCCAGTCAGGAAATATCTAAAAAGAATTATTTTGGATTTCAAAAAATGATTTCTAAAGAATAGAAAATGCTATTCTTTCCTCCCTGTTGAACTGCCTTTCAGGAAGCCCATATTATTGTTGAAATCTTCAGGGTGAAATACAGAATGGAAGCACACTTCTCATTACCAGAAAAATTTATAAAACAAGGTAGAACAATAATCTTAGTATTTAAATTTAACACAAAAAGGTTAGAAAGTCCTACTTTACAGAGATGCAATTTGACTTTTAGGGATATCTAAAAGCATTAAAATCAAACAAGATTGTCTTTAACTAACATTCGCTTTTATAATAATAATAAATATTCAAAATAAAAATTACATTTGATAAATATTCGGGTCCCACATTCCATATAAAAAAGACTTAAATACTAAGCTTTACTACAAAACCATTGAAAAGTGAAATATCATCAATTACTAAAGCTAGTTCAAGTCACAAAATTCTAAACAAATCATTTTAAAAGTATAGACTTCACATATTTTTAAAAGTTTTGAATAGTACTATTTCCAAAATCAGAGAAATGGGAAAAAATCTCATTTAGAGGAATTCAAATACAAGATCACCTTAGTTTGACACATTTATTTCCAAAAAATAATTTCTGGCAGAGAGTTGGGTCTAAGAATACTGAAAATAATCCATAACTGTACATGCTTCCAAAGGTATATCATAATATGAGAGGCAGAGAAGTAGTGCCTTTGACCCACTAAGCTTCCTTCTTTCAAAACTTCCACTAACTTCCTTAAAAAACCTTTAGTAGTTCTAACAAAATAATTTTCTTCTTTATACAGACTGAATCTTTCTAATAGTGCCTCACTTTTCTTCTTTTCCATCCTTTTTTCTGATCTGATTATAATAGGAACTAATTTACAATGTGAAGTTCTAATAACAAAATAGCATTGATATCATATATTTACATAGCTCATTACATAAAGCATTCTCTGTTTTTTATATTAGGCATAATTCTCATTTTAGGGGTCATTAGGTGTTTTATTATTGTCATTCTTATTACAGTTATTATCAACCACCTCCCTCTCCTTTCAACTGATGAATGCTGGTTGGAGAATATCTAAGAGGAATTATTTGGGATTGTTCAGAATTACTTCTAACAGCTAAAACTGTATAATTTTATGAGATGATACATCACATGTGTTTGCTTTTTCATTTATACCTTAAATACATTTTATATATTCCTTTATATGTATCAATATTTCATTATTAAACATCTAAGCAATTCAAGCAACTACTCAATAGGACCTAAACAGCAAAGCAAAGGAAGGACATTAGCCATCAATAGTAAACAGGATAAAGAGTAGGCATTAAGTATCAAGAACTACACAACCAATATAACATCGTAAAAAGTAAAAACAAAAACAAAAACAAAAAACAAAGGATAAACAGTTTTTTAAAACATATATTTTTAAAGATATGAAAAGGTGCATGCATTGAGAATTTATCTATTTCTTCAACTACTTTTCCCATCTGTTAACCTTTCTCCATCTCTACTGTTATACCCTAAACAAGCTAGTATCATCTTGTGTGTGGACTTCTGCAGCAGCGTCCAATCTGGTCTTCCTGAGTTGTCTGTGACCTCTCTTCAATCCATTATGCACAAAACAGACAGAATATTCTTTCCAAAATGCAAACCAGATGATATCAATCCCTTGTTTAAAACACTTAGTGGTATCACACTGCCCTTAGGATAAAGTCCTAACAGGTCCTATTAAAATCCGCTCTCCATATATCTATCCAACCTGACATCTCTTCTATATTGTTTAGGATTAGCTAAACTGGCTCTACCTCCCCGCACTCCACCCATCCCCAGTCACACGTATATCTGCTATGTTCCCTACTGCCTCAGGATATTTGTACCCGTTGCTTACTATGCCATGACATTTCTTTTACTTACCTCAGATGCAATCTACAGGTTTCAGTTCAAATACCACTTACTCAGGGAAATCGTCCTTGAATTCCCAGATTAGACTAGATTCCACACTTATCATAGTTTATAATGATCTATTTCATTAACTTTTGTCTCCATAACTAGATTGAAAGCCCCATAAAGGGATCTTAGGATACTGAAAGAAATAACTATAAAAGAAAAATTTAATAAATTATACTTCAATTCAAAATTCTGCTTTTCAAAAGGTACCATTAAGAAAATCAGTAAGTGAAAAGACTGGGAGAAAATATTAGCAAAACATATATCTAACAAAGGATTTGTATCCAAAATATATAAACTAACTCCTACAATTTGTTAACAGAAATACAAATAACCCAATTAAAAAGTGGGAAAATACTGTCATAGACACTTCACAAAGGAAGATACGCAAATAGCTGTCAAGAAAATGAAAAAGAACTCAGCATCAATAGCCGTTAAGAAAAGGCAAAGTGAAATCACAATGAGATATCACTATATTTCCACTAGAATGACTCAAATTCAAATACTGACAAATACTAAACGTTGGCAAGGATGCAGAACAATCGAAACTCTCATAAATTGATAGTAGTAATGTAAAATGTCCCGACTTTAAAAACTTCTAAACAGTTTGGGAGTTTCTTATAACATTAAATAAATCAACCCTAAGACTCATCAATTTCAACCAATAGAAAACGAAAATATCTATCCACACAGACTTGTATACAAATGTACATAGCAGCTTTATTTTTAATAGCCAAAAACTGGAAACAACTGATATATCCGTCAACAGAGGAATGGATAAACAAATTGTGATATGTCCATACTGGCAGAGACAAAACCAATTTTTGATGAAAGAAATCAGAACATAGTTGCCTCAGGGGTGTGTGGGTGTGTGTGGGTGTGTGTCTGGTGGCATAAGGTAAGGAAATTTTTTCAGGGATGACAGAAACATTCTATATCTTGATAGCTGTGGGTTATATGCACGCATACATGTCAAAACATGGAAACTCTTTCAGGGATGATGGAAACATTCTGTATCTTGATAGCTGTGGGTTACATGCATGCATACATGTCAAAACTCATCAAAATGTAATATTTAAGATCTGGGCGTGTCATCTATTTGTAAGTTATAGCTGAAGAGAATGACAAAGCTATGATTGCACTGCATGTTTCAAGTGCTCCATTTCTGTGTAAAGCCATCAAATAACAGCCCTAAATTACTTGAGCGAATTTTAAACTATTGCCAGGAAATCATATATACTGACGTTTAAAAAGAAAACTACCAGACTTCTCCAAAGCAATGTTCCATCAAGAATGAGAGCTACTGAAATGTCTAAAAAAAAAGATATCACTGGACAGAACAAGTACATGTAGCCTGGGCCTACTTTCACACTCTCTCAAACAGTATACCTGACTCGTGGCTCAGTATTCGTACTTACAGACACAACAGCCCAGATGCAAGTGAGACACTGTGTGAGAAAAGACTTCTCTTATTAAATGCCAGTTACATAACACTCTGAGACTGCCCCAGCTACCTGGCATCTAAGACAACTGGCCGAGAATGCAAAATCTTTGAGAGAGTCCATTATCTGCAGTCAATCACAAAGGAAAATGAAGAAAGAAAAATACTAATTTACATATATGTTTAACTCTTAGTGGAGGAAACCCTCAAACATAAAATATATAATTAAAATCAAATTAATTGGTCAAAAATAGTATGCAGAGTAATAAAATAGAACCATGCACAGTATGATCCTTCTTCCCATTTTCCCCACATTATGATACTACCTTTAGTGAACATTTAATATGTCTGAAGACTAGGAAGACTATAACTTAGAGAGTGTAGGCTTTACAATGAACCAGATTCGGGTTGGCACACTGGCTGCAGTGTTCATTAACTATGAGGCCTTGGGTATTTTAGTCTCTCCATGTGTCTCAGCTTTCATCTGTACAATGGAGATAATAATATCCATCTTTTAAAATTGGTTATGAAAATCAGAAATTAAAAATAAACCATGAAAAGCACATAGCAGTTGTTCATTCAAAGTTCACTGAGAGTAAGGTAAATACACTCCTTACTATCAACAGGCTTTTTGTTTACTCATTTCTCTTTAAAAAACTACACCCACAAGTAACGTGTTGAGACTAGAAAATTAATAACAATACTTTCACTTTTCTGTTGAATTGCCATCTCTCTCAACATTCCTTTTAAAAAGTACATTCTTGGGCCGGCCCAGTGGTGAAGCGGTTAAGTTTGCACGTTCTGCTTCTCTGGGGCCCAGGGTTCACCGGTTTGGATCCTGGGTGCGGCCATGGCACCACTTGGCAAAAAGCCATGCTGTGGCAGGCGTCCTGTATATAAAAAGTAGAGGAAGATGGGCATAGATGTTAGCTCAGGGCCAGTCTTCCTCAGCAAAAAGAGGAGGACTGGCAGTAGTTAGCTCAGGGCTAATCTTCCTCACAAAAAAAAAGAAAGTACATTCTTAAAACAAATATATTATCTGAACCTGACCATGCACCTTAGGAAATTTACATGATTAGCAACACAGAAATATAAAAATTACCTTTTTTTAGACTACTAGTCTATAAAAATGTCAGTTACATGGATCCTGCAATTCCCTGATAACTGAGGGTTTCTCTTTTTAATTTCTTAAAATTTTGTTTTACCCTATCAAATTTTAAATGTAAATCTTTATAAGATGTACCATCCACTCTTCTGCCTTCTTAAACTAAGAATTCTGAGCATAATTTAACGTCTGCCTGACAGTCTTGGATCATCACTGTTAACGTCAAATTAGAACACTGTTTTACAATATAATCATACATTTGTAGCTGCTGGACTCAATATACATGTATATACAGATATGTATATCAAGAGAGACTTGTTTAATTTCCACAAATAACTAGGCACCTAGAAAAGAATATACAGCTCCCTATATTCTGACTCTATTTGCATAGCAAATAGAGCAGTAGTCCTCTTTCCTCTTCTAATTTGCTATCTTTAATTTTCTAGAGGCTTAAATATCAAAAACCATGCTTTCAAGAATTTTTTCTTAAAGAGTAAATAGAAGTATTGCTCTATGATTAAAGTGCTCAGGCTTGAGCTGTCAGTTATTTCTAGGTAAGTGAGGTTGTAACCGTTTTAGTATGGCAATAGACATGATAAATACACTTAAAAATAACACAGGAGAAAAGGAAATTCCAAGCTTTCTTACATCTTCCATGTAAGAGCTATCCATCAATCATGTTCTTCTCTTACTTTATGGAACAACAAATCTGGAAATTAAATTGTTTAATAACATTTTTACATCAGTGAAATCCCATTAGATATTGCCTCACAGAAAGGATTCGATACAGCCACCTACCTTTAGTTTTTGTACAGTAAAAACGTAGAGGGAAATGGTGAACCTTAAAACATCTCCTGTAAAATTCTGCTAAAATTACATGAAAACAGAGCAGCACAATTACATTTTAAATAATGGGTTCACGTTATAGAAACGAAATGTTGATTCAAATTCATTTTTAATTGAAAGAGATTTTTCCCTTATAAAAGAAAATTGCTATTTTTTAAGATAACTTATTGTTATGGCAACTGAAGTGCTAAAAATAATAAAGAAATAGCAAAGTTGTTATAGCAACTGGAATTTTAAAAAGCCATGAAATGTAAAATAATCAAACCTTTCCTTGGCTTGAAATGCAACATCTATGACTCAGTTTTCAAAAGAAAACTTGAAATACTCATGCTTTTGTCTTCACAAGTTGTCTCTGGAGACCAAATTAAAAAACGAAAAACAGAAACTTCAGCATAACAGTTGCAGTCTTTTTTATACTTCTTATATCCCTCATCATTCTATACATATTCAACAACGCGGCTTTGATAACCATACAAGTTACCAAACTTCATGAATAGCAGGAAACGTTGATTACTCAATAAATGCAGGTTGAATTGAACTCAACTATTCAGAGTTTGTGCAAAATCTGTATTTTCTGGTCTTCTAAAACTTGCTTCTTATCTCCAATCTTCACTGCTCTGCTCTAGAATATACTAAAGGTGGAAAAAATCTACTCACTGCCAAAGTGCTTTTGCCCAGAATCACCCAATTAAAGTTCAATTAAATTAAAATTTTACTGAAAGCCTATTGCATGCTAAGTATTGCATGAAGTTCTGGGACCTTTTCTCACAGAGGTCACAGTCTAGTAAAGAACAAACTAAATAGGTCACTGTCACTGGCATGCAATGCGCAATGAGGGATCTTATGAGATTATCAGGAGAAAATGCATGAAGGTCCTATAAGAAGTGCTAAGGTCTTTGAAGGATTTAAACCAGGAAGTAACATAAATTGACTGTTTTCCCTGAGATAGGCAGATTAAAATATTAAAATTTTGGGTTTACATGCTTTGCATTAGAAAATCAAGATAAGTCTTTCCTTTCATAGTTTCATTTGTTCCTTTCTCATAACTAATGACCAAGACTCGGGTGACGAATGTAGTAACGTATGGTGCCAACATAGCACATTTCTCCAGCATTTATGGACTGAAGAGAATTGGCTGGGAATGGACCCCTACGTATGTTTGTCCATATCCTTCTGCTTTATTTGTACTCTTTATCCATCTCCCTTTCAGTATTTTTTCCCCTAAAACCATTGGCTTATTTTTAAACTAGCAGTGGTTATCTTGTAAGCTAATAAAAACGACTTGAGAAGCTCAGACTGAACTCAGCGGGAAAGAGGGCCAGTATTTCCCCTGGACCTAGAAAGGGAGAGTTGCAGCAGATGTCGGTTAGTAAAGCCTCCTGTTATATAAACTATAGAGTCTGATAACTCTGTAGGAAGAAAATGCTTACAAAAACACAAACTCTTCCCTTACCTACCTAACCCAGTAAAGAAGATAACTAGTGATGACCACTACTGTTTTTATCCTGAGCTCAATACAATTCTGTTGCCTTTTATTAAAATGAATCTGTTATTATCCTTTACATAAATGATTTGCAATGCCTTGCTTTATTCTTAATCCACGTTTATTAGTATCATCCAACAAAATCTTATTTTTCCTCATTTTTACAAAAAAGAATGCAAGCTCAAAAACATCAGAAAAAGAACCTAATTTAATTTCACATAGTTGTATTAAGTGCTTAGACTGCATCCACAAAATAAAAGTAACTTATCCAATAGTTAATTTGATCATTACATTTAACAATGTAGTAATTTATATCCATGTCGTACCTGTATGATTAATTTTATAACATGTGTTGGATTTCTACTTGTTTATGCCACACATATACAGTGTCTATATATATGTATATATCATACATTTTATAACACTTCTCAAACTAGAGTCTAAGAAATCTTTGAGAGTCTATCTTTAGTGGTCCATGAATACTCTACAATTTTTTTTTTTAAGATTTTATTTTTACTTTTTCTCCCCAAAGACCCCTGGTACATAGTTGTATTTTTTTAGTTGTGAGTCCTTCTAATTGTGGCATGTGGGATGACTCCTCAACATGGCTTGATGAGCAGTGCCATGTCCGTGCCCAGGATCTGAACCAGCAAAACCCTGGGCCACCGCAGAGGAGCACATGAACTTAACCACTCGGCCATGGGGCCAGGCCCTCTACCATATTTTTTAATTTTCAATTTTTCCACAACAATCTAAAAACTTTACTAAAGCAGATTCTGATAATCTGACTGCTATCTCATAACAAAGTATTGTTACATAATATTGGTGCCAACATTTTTTGAAGCATTTACCATTGTGTTGAAGCCAAGTACTTCTTAATGTATCACAGACTAAGAAAATAGAAAATAAAAAAGTTTAATATTTAAATGATTCATAAATGAAGGTCACATGACCTAACACTACACCATACGAGTAAGTTTTCCCAGTGGGTTGGAAAAGTATGCTGAGAAAACTGAGTCATGTGAAGGCACATGGCCCCATCAGCACGCCAAGCTCAAAAAAATCTATATTGTAGCTACCAGGATCACAGTCACACTGTGAGCAGCAATTTAGTTTCAGGAAAATAACTTCATCCATAGCACTAAATTAATGTAGGAAATGCACATTTTTATTGATTTTATAGTTTGCTTCTATTAGATTTATTACGGTCACAAGAGCTAAAAGTATAAAGCATTTATATTTACTTTTATATCACCACATATTTAGGTAACATTGAAATAATATTTTTAGTCAACACTGGGGAAGGAGATCATTGAGGACTTCCCCCCCACCCCATGAAATGGTGTGATATATTATTCAGACTTGAAAACCCTGACACATATAGTTGATATTCAGAAGATGTATTTTAATAATGATTAAAATGATTAAGTACTCTGGCAATACAAGTGAAAAGGAAGCAAAGCTAAAGAAAACTATTTAACTAGGTTGATAAGAAACTAACAATTTTTGAGTCTACAGAGCCCATTAAGTTTATGGAAAATATCCCATTACAAATCATATGAACAGATGGAAAAAGAGTCATAAGAGAGAATATAATTATCATAAGATGCTCATTTTAACATACATTTGCTTTTACATGAAAGTACTAAAGAAATGTCTTGACTATTACCCCCTTCTCCACACACTTCCCCCAACCCCATTTCTACCCTATACCCTACACTGTCAGTTCCTAGACCTAGACAATTGTCTCATTTACCTTTGTATTGGTCATGGAGCCTAATGTACAGTGCTTCAATCAGAGATATTCAGTACATGTTTGTTGAAAGGACAATATTTCTATTGACCCAGCACTTTCCCCCCACAGATTTCATAATAGTTTACAGACAGACATTACCGACTTTATAAATATATTGTAGGGCTTGCTCAAGACCACATTAAAAACATGACGGAAGCGGGGGCTGGCCCCGAGGCCGAATGGTTAAGTTTGAGAGTTCTGCTGTGGCGGCCCAGGGTTTTGCTGGTTCAGATCCTGGGCACGGACATGGCACCACTCGTCAGGCCATGTTGAGGTGGCTTCCCACATGCCACAACAAGAAGGACCTGCAACTAAGATATACAACTACGTACGGGGAGATTTGGGGACATAAAGCAGAAAAAAAAAAAAACGATGAAAGAAAAAATGTCAACAGAAAAGAATGAAATGAAAACCCTCTAACTTTCAGACTCATCCTCAGGGATGTATTAAGCATAAGATCACTATGAGTCTGTTACAGGGGCCTAAAATAATTTACTTAGCAATTTAACTCACCAATCAACAAAGGCTTAAGCATATTTAACCATATTCTTCACTAGTTTATGATTTCCTCTGAAAATATCTTTCAACACTGTTATCCTCAGTGGCAAGCACAGTGCCTGGCACATAACAGAAGGTAATAAATAATAGTTGCTAAATAAATCAAACTGACTGATTTGTGCTCCCCTCCTGCTGAATATTAACACAAAAGATTATTTTATAAAGCTAGAGCCTAATCTAGAATAAACAGCAGGATTCTCTTAAAGTATCAGAAATTCGAGTGGCTTAAACTCACTCAGAATGTAAAGCTTTTCAAAAGAAAGCTAAAAATACTAATACTTTCTCATCATCCTTGGGTCATGTTATGGGGGAATGAGGAAAATGAGAAATCAAACGAATTGACCTACATCTGCCAGTACAACTTTATTTTTCACCAGACAGTTTCAAAGCTAAGTGGCTAAAGTGATTAGGTGGCATAGGGAACAACTCAGAACATTGAACCTTTGACAAAAATCACTTTTAAGAGACAGAAATTCAGAAAAGACAGAATAAACCTATTATGCTGTTTTCAAGACATGCCTAAAAGAGGAATAAATGTTGCTAAACTGGCAGAAATCTAGTAAGAAAATGTCTCTATTGAGAAGGATTTGGGATCAAAGGAGAAAATGTGATTAAAAACTGAATTAGAAGTCTGACATACGGATCATGGCCCATTAAGCAGCACCATGCAACAAGGTTTACAAACTCCTGAGTTAGGGGATAGGACTTTATATAAAATAAATGTTGATATACGCATATACATAAACACACATACACATATTCACAGAGATTAAATGTTCCTGTTAATCTAATATAACATCTCTGCAATGCCAGCTTCAACCCAGCAATGAATGCTCTAGATATTTTCAGTGATGACCATAACACAGACTAAAGCTTGTTAAGTGTAGCTCTACAACACGGACTCACTACAAATTTACCATCCTCTGCTTTCCCCATTCACTCTCTCTTACCTAGTCCTACATTCAGGTGCTGACATAATCTACTACACAAGCAGTACAAAATAGATGATTTATAGAAATACAGTTATTTGAAAATTAGAGTTTTGAAAAAATATAATTTTGTTCAAAGAAAAATATGCCTTGAGTTAAAAGTAAATTCTCATAGGATTTAAATGTGCCAATAAGATGCTAAAATTAATTGGGTATTTAAAAATCAGAACAGTAACACCAAGTAACTTATAATCAACATTTACACTAGGAAAAAAGTGCTCACAGAATTTTATTCAACATCCGATATTCTGAAGTTGCCTATAAGATAACAATGAGAAGAATCAACTTCTAATTCTTTTTTTTTCTTTTATCATATATGGAGTATCTCCAGTGCTATGCCTGTTGAATAGTATCACAACCTTGGAGTCTGAATACTCCAGTCTTTCAGCAGTCTCCATAGGGAGAAGGCATGTATTAGGAGGTATTTGTGATAGAAAATTTTAGGAAATCATTTATCCAATATCCCTAGTATATCTTTATACTTGTAAATTTGATAGTCCTAATTGTTTAAATGCTTACATATGCAAATATTATCTGGGTACCACGGCCGCAGAAATGTGAAGGATCCCAGTTATAGTAATGGGTTGGGATGACATTTTCCTTAATAATTCCTTTTATAAATGTACCACCCAAGCTGAATGTCATTATGGGACTATTTATAATTTAGAGCTTTCTGTCAAGATGATTTTATGCCCTGACATGGTGCTGAGTAGGCTGGAAACAGCTGTATGCCCCAAAGGGAAACAAAATTATTAGTGTTGTTCAAAAGCAAAGGTATTAAATACGAAGTATTTCTTACTGAACTTCATGAGAATGACAATGGCTAATGGATTGTATCATACAGTGAAATTATGCTACTCAAGCAATAACAATTACAATAATAAATGTTATTTCACCAATAAACTTTCTTCACTCTAAGTAGATAAAACAATTATAACTCTAATCCTTCGAGCTTCCTAATAAACTAGATGTATGGCACTGTTACAATTAAGATTTTTGTGCACAAAATGGATGTTAGAAAAGTTCTGAAAAATTTCAGACAAACCATTTACCAAATATCCCTAGAATGTCTTTACATTCATAAATTTTAACTTTGTATAAAGTGGGTTTAACCAACATGAACAGAATCAAGAGAAAAATGTTAATTATTAGGTAACATGTGGATGTATTATATTTGTGGAAAACACTGGTCTAAACCCCACCATTAATAAAATACTGTACATAGGACAGACTAAAGTGTCTGTTTTCTTTCATTTTACTTACTCAGTTTTCTTTTTAAAATCAATTAGAATAGAAAATATTAGGTTATGTCTAATTTGCTCCTTATATTTTAGGGGATTTTTATAAGAAACCAAGTTTGTGGAAAACTCTGAATACAATTATTGCAAGTACTCTTCACATCTCAGCCAAATGCTACTGGAAACGAGAAAAGAAAGTTCAAGTCCACTTATTCATTAGATGACAGGGAGAAAGTGACATGACTTCTCCCAGTCCCAAATGCCTAATCTGTCTCCTTTATAAAATGAGATGCTTACCATATGAAGCATGCAATAGAACACTAGACGCTTTTTTAAAGTTTTTGAAAACCTGAAATTTTCACCTTCACAAGGGTACCTGTTAAGAATATTATAAAGGTGGGCTGGGACACAAAGACTGTAGACATAATAAGTTACAGAAAACTACTGATAAAGAATAACATACTACAGTATCTGCTGGTTATACAGGTCAAATCCTATTTACAGCAAATGCCATAACAAATTCCAGTGAAAAAACTCAGCATGACAAAAAGATTCCCAATGCCATGGCTGATGACCTAAACATCTCAAATAAAATTCAGTATATAACAGCGTTCCTTACCAACAGAAACAGCAAAAACAAAGCAGAAAGTCCTTTGTTATTTGCTTGCACTGACCAACAAAGACGATTTAACCATTCTGTTCTAAATGTTAAATGATAATCCTATTGTTGGCTTATTTTAATTCCACAAAAACTTGCAGTACAGTTATACACTACAACTTTATAACAATAATAACGCCAATAAAGTGTTAATCATGGGCACAAATGGAATATAAATGTGCGCTGTAAGTAATGTTATGTACAGGTCAATAAAATGCATTAAAGGCTGGAATTTATTCCTGTTTTTATTTCATAGTAGCAATAAGACACTTCAGAAAGAGCCTGATTTCAAGGAGATTACTACATTGAAATGTGGTTTAAATTACTCAGCACTTTTTTCCAACACCTTTCTGTTTCCTTCATAGGAAACAACTGCTGCCCAATTTTAATTTAAAATATGGTTATGGTCTGTTTATTTAAAATATGGTTGAACATACATGGCTGAGATGCCTTACATTAAAGTCTGGATAGTATATGATAAAACATATCTAAAAGTCAACGCAATGTGTATTTTTTTCATTATCAAAAACCACTTAATAACTAAAGAAATACAGAAAGAACATGGACCTGAGGGAAGAAATGAAGGTTAAATCTGCATTTTACTAATTTTAAATGCCAGGTTGAGAATGGAAAAGTGTCAGGAGTTAAACTCTGAGCCAGTGTCTACTTATTCTAAGATCATGAAGTCTGAGAGTAAGGCAGATAAAAGTTATTACTTTCACACTATAAGTGTGTCTTGTTCTAGGGCAACACTACTGAACACAGCAATTTAACAACCTTCCTTTGGTAGTGGGTCAGAAAAAAAAGATATATCCTATATTCCAGGCAGGTCATAAAAACAGAGACACATTTTCCTTCATCATTCTGTAAACTTTTTCTTGAAAGCCTATTGTATACTATCCTTTCTTTGTGAAATCCTTTGGTTTTGGTCAAATATATCTTTTCCCATAAACTGAAGTGACTTTTCCTCTAGGAACAAGGGTGCTTACTTCTCAGATCACTTGCCTTTGGCCTACATATCCCCAAATAATTGGTTTTTTTTTTTCTGTTTCTGAAAAGAGAGAAATTTTAGTTCCAAACAGATATCACATATAAACAAAAAATAAAATGAACATTCAGTCTACCTTCTGTACTTAAATTACCTACAGAAGTTGTTCCAAAATTAGATTCAAGGGCTTGGCATAAATAGAATACAGCTTTTACAGAACAGTACTCTATACTACGAAGGGAAGGCAGGAGGGAAGAGGGAAAGAAGGAAACAAACAAACAAACAAAACCTTCAAAAGACCTCCAAAAAGGTTATATAGAAAAAGTATTAAAAATAAATATTTATAATGTATTTTCATCCCCAAGCAACTATTTAGCATTTGATTGCTCTTTTGTCCCAGAAGTCTTTTAAAATTTTTTACTAGTTGATTCACAATTTAAAGTACAGGTACATTGCACTTTGGAAATATTATGCAGTTCATTTTGAAATAGAGAAAAGGCAGTTTTGCTCACAGCACATTTTTCAGAAGGGAATAAAGAAGAAAAAAGTCCAAAAGACATCAGGAGATACTGCGAAAAGATGTATTTTCCTTCATTTTCTGTTGATTCAATAAAGTGTTAAATGCTTCCTACAATGTCACATGGAGTCTAAAGATACAATGGAAAAATGCTGGTGAAATAAGTATATGGTCACCTATACGCAAAAAAAGATAGCGTATCTACAGAAGAACGGAACAGAACTCAGCGTCAGAGATCTAGGCTATAGCTTCATATCTTATAATTATCACTTATGTATGCCATACAAATAAGTTCTTGCAACTTTGGATTTCTCATCTGAAAAAAGGTTAATAAACCAATTGTCTTGCTTAACCAGATGGTTAGTTCCAACATTTAATGAGACAATATTTATGAAACATTTTGGGGAAAAAATTATAAAGTATGCTAAAGAATGTCACTATTTTTTACCATTAATACTTAAAGAAAAATAACTTTGTTTTTTATTCTTCCTCCCAAGACTCCCCAGTACATAGTTGTATATTCTGGTTGTAAGCGCCTCTGGTTGTGCTATGTGGGATGCAGCCCCAGCATGGCCTGATGAGAGGTGCCATGTCCGCGCCCAGGATCCAAACCAGAGAAACCCTGGGCCGCTAAAGCAGAGTGCACAAACTTAACCACTCGGCCACGGTGCTGGCCCCAAGAAAAATATCTTAAAGCAGACTTTAATAAAAGAAGAATGGATACCTAACTGATATAAGACTATTTCATGTAACTTCCCTTGGGCCTCTATTTCCACATCAATAATCAACGGAGAACTATTACCAGCCTAACCCATTATTATATGAGGTTTTCATAAGGATAAAATTAGAAAGTATATAGGAAAAAACCTTATAAACTATGAAGGGCTGTTTCTTTCCTTCCTTCTTTTCTTTTTTTTTCCTTTTGAGGAAGATTAGCCCTGACCTAATATCTGCCACCAATCTTTCTCTTTTTGCCCAGGAAGTCTGGCCCTGAGTTAACATCTGTGCCCATCTTCTTCTATTTTATGTGGTAAGCCTGTCACAGCAAGGTTTGACAAGTGGTGCATAGGCCCACATCTGGGATCTGAACCTGAGAATTGGGCTGCTGACCACCATAGGCAAGACAAAGTATATAGTTTGAGGTAAATCAAGTTAAACACTTGCTAAAACAAAGAACCAGTACTCTCACAACGTTCACAATTTCTAGGAGAGAATTCCAAAATTATTTGACTAACAAGTACCAGGAAATTGTAACCCATTTGCAAATGAAAAGAGACTCAACATAGGCCAACCTTAAGATGATTCAGATGTTGAAATTACCAGACAAGGACTTATAAGCAGCTATTATAACTATGCTCAGTGATGTAAAGAAAATTATACTTGCAATGAATACAAGGAGAAGAAATTTCAGGAGAGAAACTGAAAATATGAGAAAGATCCAAATGAAAATTTTAGAATAGAAACATAAAATAAAAATTTTCTGGATAGACTTAGAATAAATCAACAAAAATTATCCTATCAGAAGAAGAAGGGAAAAACAGCTGACAAAAAAAAACGAGCCCCATGGATCTGAAGGGACAATATCAACAGTTAGCATCCCAGCAGTAGAAGAGAGAATTGAGGAGTAAGAGATATTTGAAGAAATAATGCCCCAAATCTTTCCAAATTTGGTGAAAGACGTAAACTTATAAATAGATTTAAGAAAGTCTGCAGCCCAGAGCAGTACTAACATGAAGAAAACCATGTCGAGGCATATCACAGTCAAAAACTGATGAAAACCAAATGAAAGAGAAAATCCTAAAAGCAGCCAGTTTAAAACAACATATTACATACGAGGGAACAACGACTCAAATGATGCAGGACCAGCTATATAATTTGTGAGTATCAGTATAAAATTATCAGTGATTTTCAGTATAGTGTAAAATGAAAACACAGGGTTCATTGTTCAAAACTAAGAATTTCAAGATAGCAACAGCAGAAAATTTAACCAAGCACAGAGCCCTTCTAAGTGTGGGCCCTATGCAACCGCACAGGTCACATGCCCGTGAAATTCACTCTGGAATGATCATTTACTTTCATCAGGAATTATGGAAGCCAAAAGGCAGTGGAACAACATCTTCAAAATGCTGAAAGAAAAAACTGTCAACCCAATAGTCTATAACCAGGGAAAATACTCTTCAAGAATAAAGGGAAAATAAAGGCTTTTTTTTTTTGATGAAAGGAAACTGTTTTGTTACCATGAGACCTGCACCATAAGAAACGCTAAAGAAATTATTTCAGGCTCAAGGGAAATGATAGCAGAGAGAAACATGAATCTTCAGGAAGGAATGAAGAGCACCAAAAATAGTAATAAATATCTGGATTTTGTTCTTTAACCTAAAGACATCACTGAAACATTTTTAAAAAGAGTTCTCTGGCTGAAACGTGGAGAACAGACTATAGGAAAGGAGGCTGTGTGAAAAAATGGAAGTGGGGAACATCATTTAAAAAGCTCCTGTTGTCGCGTTGGACAAAGATGTACCTAGGACTCTAGCAATAGCAAAGAAGATGAAGGAGGACCACATTTGAACCCGAGCTGTAACATAAAACCTACGCTCTTTCCACCTATACTGGACTACACTCCAACAGGAAAAAAGTACAAAGTATATTCCCAGTTTGTGATACTGGCAGAAGATAAAGCTTAGCTTAAGCTTCATTCTGCCCTGGAAGAGTCCCTAGAAATATGTTAATATTATTCTATGCTTTTGTAAAATTTGCAAAAAAAGATTCTTTTCCTGAAATAGCTTCCCCCGACCAAAATTTTATATGCTTCAGGTCCAACAAAACCTGAATCCACAATGAATACTCAGACAAAACTAGGTAGCATAAAAGGGAGAGATGAAAGGCATATTAGAAAGGAAAATTAAAAGCTGATTTATAAATCCTCTTGAGAATTTAGAATAACACTACACATTTCTTGAATGATGAGTGTCAATTAAAAAGCACTCCTACAAATTAAATTAGTAACATTCGACCAAATGTTCTCTAAATCAACAATCTAGATTAATATACAGTATGTTCAGGATTCATACAATTAAGTCTATGTCAGTGATCAAATACATGTCATGAATAATATCTAAACTCATTTTCTTCCCAGGAGTGATTTCTAAAAGGTAATACAAATAAAGAGGCTCTTTGAGTTAACGCATTTAGTATGTGTCACTTCATTTCCACAGCAAAGGCACTCGCCAGGTTTTCCTAAAGGAATGTTTGTCACAATATCTTTCTGGCTACATCTTTACTCATTTCCAAAAAGAAAAAAAAAAAATAGCCCTCCAATAAGCTTAAACTCTCTGTTAAGCTACTATCTCCATGATAGAACATTTTAAATTAATGTGGTTGGTTCTTTCACTAAAAGACTCTTCTCTCAATATAACCCAACAAAAGGAATGGGAAACAGGACTTATCTTCCTGGGAAGTAAAAGGTATTATGGTTTTAAATGTGATGGGTTGAGTAGTACAGGAATGAAGATTAATGTAAGTAAAATTTAATTCCTGTTCTTTGGGCTCAAACGGAAAACCTAAAAGGCTCCACACATTTTGAGAATTAAAGAAGCAGCCTGAATCACAAATGAAAGTGGACAGTCAAAACCCAGGAGAGAAAAACTGTTCATAAGAATCATCTTCTACTTCTTTGATTTTCTGACTTTTCTTTTGTCTTTTCCATCAAGTAAAAGCCAAGTATCAGATGATTCAGATGTTACATAAAGCATAAATTAAGAGAAAAAAAATTTTAACCCTAAAAGGCAACCACGTTTAAGCCATTTTCATGGTTATCATTTTATATTTATTTACATAGTATTCTTTTCATAAGGAACTATAACTATTCTGGTTTTTAAACTATATTGTCTCATCTGTCCATCTTTCCACAAATAACAGTGTTCAGTTATGAATTCTCTACTACAATGAAGGCTATTCACGATTACAAAAAGTTTTTTAAACTACTTCATAGTAAATAGTAAACTATATTGTGATTTCTTAGCATATTTATCTTTCTTAACTAAAATAAGTCAGAAATAATTACATACATTCACTTACCTTAATAATCATTCAAAAAGTACTTCAGAAACATTTTAGAGTTTAACTTCTAGGACCTAGACTCTTGCTACTCAAATTGTGGTTCATGGACTAGTAGTAGTGTTCGTAACACCTGATGGGTTGTTAGAATTGAGAGGCACAAGCCCCACCACAAGTCCCACCCTAGACCTACTGCATCACAATCTGCATTTTAACAAGATCCACAGGTGTTCTGAATGCATGCTAAATTTTGAGATCTGTTCCTAGATAATGTTTCTGACCAAAAAAAAGCAACAGTGAAATTAAAACCGAATGCGAACAAACCAAGAAAAATATCAAGAACTAATTCAGTGCTTTAATAATTAAATCAAGACTTGCAGAGAGGTATGGAATTGGCACCTTAGACTGTATTCTAAGTTTATACTCTTCACAGGATCAAAGTGACATATGTTGGCATTTAGTTTTACTGCCATATTTTTATGGGACTAAGCACTCCTTAAAGACTCTTTGGAGTGCCCATAAAGCATCCTGTAATCCTTCGAGAACCTTTAAAATTACCCAGACAAGACATGGATTTCTCTGGTTTTCAAGGATACTTCACTGCTGCAGGCATTCTTAGAGAACATCTCTATCTCCAGAAGAAAAAGACATAGTCACGATTTAATTGTAACTATTCTCTCAAAGTATTAATATGCCACCCTTTAGAGGACCCCTATATTCAAGAACTGTCAGTGACTTAGGATACCACTGAACTTGGTACAAACTGAACAGAATTTAGCCTCAAGAGAATCTTCCCTCTTATATGGTAATAAAATCATTCTGTATAGAGTTCCATAAACAATATCAGTGGAAATAATATCTACTACCTTGCAGAATCTCAACAGGACCTGCTACCTAAGAAAAGTGATTTGAGTGTCTAATTTAGATCAGTCCAGCATCATTATGGAGTGATGCACAGTTTTCATCCATTGCCACATGTGCACCAAAGAGGGTAGGTACTAACACTGGTGAGCAACCCAGGCAACAAGCAAAACCAGTTCCGCACATGTGCTGTAAGGCCTCAGCATTTGAAAGGCTACCTCTGAAAAGCCAGCTAGTTGCCTTTTAGTGTTTAGTATTTGGAAGAACTATTTATTGATGAAAATTTTGATAAGCCTGCAGTTTTATCACAACATAAAGAAGAAACATTCTCTATGACTGTATGTTCAAAGCAATGTTCAACGGAAAACAATAAAAAGAGAGTCAGAAATCATAGATAAATTATAGGTAACTTAGTTTCTATTTCCAATTCTAATATACATCTTCCATTTGACCTTGACTGAGTATTTAAACTTTTAGACTTCTGCATTAACTGATACACTGTTATTTGAAATCAATCTGATCCACAGATAAGTCACAAAAATGTTCCTAAATCAATTCTTAAAACTAATGTATTAAATAAACATATGACAATATTTCAAATAAGGTGAACATTTGACTAACTGAGTTACACAAATTAACACAAATCCACATAGGCAAAGTTCAAAGGAAACTCTAAACAAAAATAAGCCCAGAGATATAAAACCTGAATAAAATCTACGGCTCCTGGCTTGAACACTGTTCTTGTTCACGACACTGTCTTGTTCCCATCAGATGCATCACATACAACATGTTAGTCGCATTTTTCCGTTAATAACCTTTTCTTCCTTTGTTTAAAAAAACTACAAGTCTAGTAGAAATGCATCTACATTTAAAACGCAATTTAAAAAGCATAATTTAAATAAAAATTTAAAAAGCAACTCACAAGACGATGTTTGCCCTGGCTAAGCATGCCATAAAGTTTGTAAATATTAGATTGTGTTGTACCAGCAACCATTTGTACAAGATTTACCATCTTGAACTATAACTGATTGAAATAATAGCACAGAATAAACTGATTCCCAAAGGGCCACAACTCAAATCAGCTTAAAAAAAATACAGAGTTTACTATGTGCCAGTGGGTGGGAGGAGGACGGTGGGAAGGATACAAGAGAGGTAAGTTACAATTCCAACCCTTACCGAGGGTAGCTTTCCAGTTCTTATCTTCCTAATTTGTCCAACTACTTGCCCATTTTAGAAATGAATAAACTTATATATTTGTACTAGGGCAAATATCAAAAGACAGTGAGTAAAATTAACAAAAGCAACATCAAGAACAATTATAAAGTACAATTATAAATTGATTAGTAGTTCATAATCAATTACCATGTAGTAAATTAAGAAATACCTGATATGCTAGATATAGCAATCATCACACAAACACAAACATGCCTGGGAAACAAGATATATAATATATACACAGTGCACATTTGTTGTTAGTGCAGTGGAGTAGATCCCGACTTTTAGCGACCCTGTGTACAGCAGAGAGGAATCCTGCCCAGTCTTTTTGTATCATCTTCTCACCTTCCTGTGCTATATCAGACAATGCTGTGCTGCTATTCAGAGGGTTTACATGGCCAATTTTTTCAGAAGTGGGTGGCCAGGTCCTTCTTCTTAGTCTGTCTTAGTCTGGAAGCTCGGCTGAAACCTGTCCACCATGGGTGACCCTGCTGGTACTTGAAATACTGGTGGCATAGCTTTCACCATCACAGCAACACACAGCTTCCACAGTATGACAACTGACAGATGGGTGGTGTGGTTCCCTGAGCGGGAAATAAATCTGGACAGGGCAGTGGTGAGGGCACCAAATCTTAACAACTAGACCACCAGGGCTATATAATGCATATACTCTTGTAAAATTAAAATACTCTCTTTTATATAGTAATTCTCTAAGACTTCAGTTAAGCCAAATAAACTGTTAAGCTAATAGAAATGCCAATATGATTTAAAAATAAATTCACTAATAGTTGTCAGATATATGTTTTTTGATCGTGAATGACATATATATATGTTTGTGTATATTTATATGTATCTACATACATACCCAGATGCTGTCTACCAAGACTATTTCTGAGTAGCATGGTTTGTCCCAGGATTAAAAAAAAACTTGGTAAGATTACAAGTTAAAAAGCCTTGCAGATCAACCAAAATATTCTAACCCCAAAATTATTGTTATTATGTAAATTCACATCTGAAAAGAAGTCCATTAAAGATGAAGGTTTATCACTAGAAAATAAAGTCTGCTAGAAATCCTTAAATTACCTCTTTCACCTGGGACATACGCAGTTAAAGAATGTTGCTGGGAGCTGGAGAGCAAGTAACTAAGTCTACAGTTTCCATAAAACAGCCTGAGCAAGCAGCTCATGAGCAGTTTCCTTTCTAATTAGAGTCATTTCCTGATTAATTAGTCCCAGAACACTTAATACAAGACTACACTATGCCACTGGGACAAACAATGATTCTCCTCATGGTATTACTAAGTATCATCTTTTCCCTAGGATCAAGCTCAATCTGTTTTCTGTTCAAATGAGAAAGGGTCTTTTCACAGTAGAAGTGAGCTGGAAAAACTAAAGGTCAATATTGAGAGATATATCATGAGCCCCAACAGAAAAAAAGAATATGTAATTATTTAGGGGATTTCCTTCAATCCTTAATTTAAAGTTCTGGTATAGTTTTTTTACTCAGAAAATCTTGATGTTAAATAGTATGTAATAAAGATCAATTTTCCTTTTGACTGCATGATCACCTCTATAGGACCAAATGAGACACAAATTTGGTAAACATACCCAAATCACCCTTGCACACACTTGAGCTTTGAAACCGTTCAAAGTAAAGATCTGAGGTCCCTAGAAAGTAAAACAAGAAAGCTACAGAGACTTCAATTAAATAATCTGTAGGAAGAGTGGAACCTTCTTTACAGTACCTAAGTACCAACTAGACAGATGGGGAGAAAACAGGATAAGCTTTCAATTAAAAATTGCAATTATACTTTTTTTCAAACAAGAACTGAAGATTTAAAGACTTAAAGATTTAAATGAAATTGCTCCTTTTCACATCATTTTTGCAGGTATCAAGGTAAAAGCTTCATGATGACGTCTTCAAAAGATTAGTCATCTGTTAAAAGATTAAGTAGTTTTCATAAACACGTCAGAGATCAGTCTTTTAAAGGGTAGAAGTGACTGAATTATTCTGACAGCAGTAACAAGTAAAGCTCTCTCTTAAACAAGAAAGTATGCATACCCAAAATATTCCAATTCAGGAATAAAAAAGTTTTGAGAAACTTTTAGCTAGTCTATTCTTCATTCATTAGAAATAAACATGTTTATATGTAAAAAATTAAAGTCTATTCCATGCTTAATAAAGTATTATTGATAAAACAAATTCTGAATCTAGAAAAAGTAATGATTTAATATAGATAAAAAAGGAACCAAATGCCAATCATAATAAATTATTATGGTATAACAATTCTTTTAAAATCAGAATATGTTGAATTAATTACAATTCTTAGTTTGAAACATTCTATGGAATGAATATATTAATTAAATCAAAAGTCAGTTTATGGAATAAAGCTTTAAAGTCTGAAAAAAATTTGCAGCATCAATAATATCCCCAACACAGTATTTATCTAGTACCTTCTTAAAGAAGCTCATGAAATTTCACAAAGGAACTCAATTTTTCTAAGGCCTACAATAACCTTACTCATCAGTCTTTTGGTTTTTCCATTTGATGGAAAAAGAACAAACTAGGATATGAGTTTGAAATACAAGATATACTCCATGTTATACACTGGGGTCTCTGTGTGTGCATATTAACAATTACATACCTACTCCATAAGCTCAAAAGAAGTAATTATCTATCTAACAATGAAAAAAATTGAATAAATTAAAAAGACTTTTCAGTGACTAATCTTGTTCCTGGTACCAAAGAGCTATTTATTGGATGTGATTTAAAAAAAAGTGAGACTTGACTTAATCAGCTCTGGTCTACAACCTGAAGTGCTCTATTAAAAAAACCCAACATTCATAACTTTGAATACAACTTTTACAATGCCATGGCCAACTAACCACTCTTCTATTTTTTAATCATGGAGCAATGACCTATAGAATTTAATTCATATTGTCACTCAACAAACATTTATTAAGGGCTAATGCCAGGCTCTGGGGATACAGAGTACCAAATGACAGCTTCTCCATGGGGACAGAGTCTACTGTCTTGTCAGTTTAAAAATCAACAAAAAGCCATGCAACTAAAAAGGAGCATAATCTGAGAAATTCACAAGGAACATTAAACCCAACAAAAACAAAATAAAAAATACTGAAAACCTCTTTTCAGAGCTACATTATGGACAGTTAAGAAAGGGAGACAGGTAATAAGGAGAATGGAAGATAAATGGAGAGACAAAGAAAAATAAACTATAAAGAGACAAAAAAAAAGAGAAAGAGAAGATACTGAAAGATTCATGAAGTGATCAAGCAAGAAGCTGCAAAATGGAACTGCTACCAGAATATGAGCAGAAACGTATAATATGTTGAGAAGGGCAGATTTGTGGTACCTGACTATAGGTATCTGCTGTCTCTCTCTCTCTCTCCTTTTTTTAACCTTGACACTAAGTAATGGTAAACATATCTAAAAATAAATTTGAGCGGAAAAGTAAATCAAAGTCAAAGCAAAATCCCTGGAGAAAGCTCATCATGCCACATTACCCAATAAAATATAAATATGCTCTTGAAAATATGTGCAGATAAGGCCAATAAAGTTATGAAATTGGGATCTAGGAGTCAGACTATAATCCCATGCTCTTGAAAATTTGTGAGATTTAAGAAAAATATTACTGCTTTCCTCTTATCCTTAGTTCTATAGCTATAAATATAGCTTTTATGCCACTAAATGATCTATGCTTAACAATAACCCAAAAGTCTTCCCTCAAAATAGTGTACTCCTACTCTAATTCCATAATATGAAAAGGAAAGTAAAATTAGAAAATCATGGTTTCCTTAATTTACCTCAAAACTATTTACGATGTTTAAAGGATAAGAAAAACTATTTGTTACTAGAAACAGAATATTATCACTTAAGTACATGAAAATGAATAAGAATATATTTTTAGGGGCCGGCCCAGTGGTGCAGTGGTTAAGTTCATACGCTCTGCTTCGGCAGCCTGGGGTTCGCCAGTTGGGATCCTGGGCACAGACCTACACACTTGTCAAGCCATGCTGTGGCAGGCATCCCACATATAAAGTAGAGGAAGATGGGCATGGATGTTAGCTCAGGGCCAATCTTCTTCAGCAAAAGGAGAAGGATTGGCAGCAGATGTTAGCTCAGGACTAATCTTCCTCAAAAAAAAAAGAATATATTTTTACAGAAACCTGTCAGTGCTTGGGGGAAAGCTTTTGGTTCTCAGACTCACATATAATTTTATTGACATGCAGGTGTCAATATAGATATGACAGAAAATGAAAGACCTCAGGGGATGAGGACCAAGGAAATTGGTTAAAAATTATGGGATTAAAAAAATAATAATAAGCAAAGGTATAATTATGTAGTGAGAAATATCACCCTTCTTATGTAAGAAAAAAGAAAACAAAAGGTACATTTTTCTTAAAGGATCTCTTTCAATAATTCTTAGATTATTCAGAATTATTTAGAATTAGATAATTTAGAATTATTCTTAGAATTCTTAATTCTTACCTTCTGGTATCTACATGTTCAAGGCATTTACATTACAACACAATGAGTACTCTTCATTCTCCTTGCTCACCTTATTTTTTGGTTAATAAATTTTAAAGAACTATAAATTTTTTGGAGAAATTTTTGTAAATTTTACGGCTACATCAGGAATGTACCAGTACAAGAGTCTGTGGCTTTTACAAATACCAATGGTACAGACCAGCCGGGATAATCCTATTCTATCAAAAAGCTCATTTTCTACAACTAGACAAGGTGATGACAGAGAACAGAGCAGCCGTATAATTAAGGAACATCGCACCTCTCAATGAAATCTAGTGTTGAGTGTTATTTGACTAACATACTGCACTGAATTTTTTAAAAATAAACCACATAAATAAAAAGCAAACATCTTCCTAGCTAAATGATTTAGAGTTTAATTCAGTTGTGAAAAGCTATCAAATAAAAAAATACAAAACTGATACCATAATTTGACTTTTGAATTAAATACTCACTAAATGTTATTCAATCATAAGGAAAATACCAATTTAAGCTTTTCCTCTTGAGAGTGTCCAGTAATTATAATTATAGTACATTCCACCAAAATAGAGTAAAAATTTTTCTTTAGCTACATGTTTTATTAAAAGCCATCTGCTACAATAATACACTGGAGAACAGAGAGAAGACAGGCTTTACTCTGAGCACTACCAATAATCTGACAAGAATAAACACAGTGAAGCTTTATCTGTCCATACAATGCTCAAGAAAGCAGAGAATTTGCAGAGTCTTAAAACAGGTCATTCTCATGGTTGTTTTTTACTTATATCCCAAAAAAGATTTTTGGCAGCAACTACCAAAGTAATATTTGCAACTATTGCCCTTTCTGCTCCCTGACAGAGGTTTGAGCGCATGCTCTTTGTAGTTTATAAAACTGGACTTCTTTGCAAGTTTATATTGTTTTATAGTTAACCAATAGATGGTATTTCTTCAGTTCATTGATTTTAAAAATTATGTATCCATCCTAGCACAATACCTGGCACACAATAGGTACTCAAACATTTATTGAGTAGAAACTATAATATTACTTGTTAAAATCCCATTACATCAACCCTAGGTGACCAATTAAATATTCTCTGATATGACATTTTCTGAGGTTTTTCATTTCAGATCTTTATTCTAACAGAGATTACTCTATGTATTTACTATTGTATTACATTCTTCCGATTTAACAAGAGGACAAGCATTGATCCATGAACAGTAAATGTACTTGGCCAACTGTGTTGGGAGGGAGGGAAAGAAGGAGAACACTGATTTCACCTTCTGAGGCTCCCTCGGATCCAAGCTAAGTCACTAACTGGCAGCGAAATCATTACGTAAGCTACTCCTATCCTGCAACTCCTCTCCTCCCTGCTCAGACATCTATAATGTTCCCTGTGAAGTCTCCCCTGGCTCACCCAAGCAGAGCTGTCACTACCTCTTTGGTATTTCACACATGATTAAGATATCTGTTCTAACATGTATCATAACATACATGATCTATCTGTGTACAGGCCTGCCTTTCCCAAGGCGATGCTCTTCAAGGGTGTGAATTCTTTTTATCTACATAGCCCTAGAACCATAACAGATGCCCGATAAAGAGTTACTGAATGAATGAGTGCATTAATAAGTGAATGAGATTAATACCTGCCTTGAAGCTTGATTATATCAGACAGTCATTAGCAGTAGCTTTTAGAGATTATTTGACTTTATGATATAATTGAACATGCATAATCACTAAAATAATAACTCATATAATCACTACAAAGTCAAGTTTTAGGATTCAAATATTCCATGATATTCACCAGCCAAAAAAACCCAAAAAAACCCAAAAAAACAGAAAAAGAAAATCTGATACTTCATACTTCTAAAAAGATTCCATCAGCTGTTACATCATGTGCTCTTATGAAAACTATGTGACTGGAATTTGTCTAACACACATATTAAAGTAGAAATATACACTGACACCAATATCCATTATTACTATTACCACATTCATGATGTAATATCATACTGGTAAAAATAGAAGTTAACACTGAATACTTAACATGTGCAAAGCACTATCATTTTATTTAATTCTCACAACAATCTCAGTGGGTACTACTACTGTCCCTGCTTTACAAATGATGGAAATGAGGTTTCAAAAGTTGGGATACCTTCTTAAGATCCCAGATTAACACATGGCGGGGTAAGACTCAAATCCAAGTCAATCTAGCACTAGAACTTAAATCCTTTAAAAAGAAATTGTGTGTGTGTGTACGAACACATATAGACTTCTTGAAGAGAATAATCATTTGGGAAAAAAAGAATTCACATGATAGGGAGAAATGGCTTATGATAATGTTATTTCTGACAGCTTATCAATTAAAGCTTGTTTTGATGTTAGCAAAGTATAAAGCAGGAATGTTATAAATTAGATCACTTCTACAAAAGAGCAAAGAACTATAATCTTAATATTTGCTCATGTTATATAATTAGTAATCAGCAGACTTGATGGATAACTATACCACACATGCCATGTAATTACTGAAATTTCACATACAGTTCTGTAAAGCTACATAAAATTCAAGTTGCCCTAAAGCACACACAACCTCCCCAGCATCAAATGGCTCATAATATGCAAAAACCGTGATCATTACTCAGTGGCTCCTCAGGCCAGCATTTAAGATTTAATCCTCAGTTCAGAAGTTCTAAATTGTTTGCTCATTTCTACAGGGGCAGCAGGGTCACAATCCTTCTATCATTCTTTCAGATCATCTCAAAATTATAAAGAATGCTAATTTAATAGGAGTAATGAGAATTCTCGATGATAAATAAAGAACTTAAGATTTCAGAAATATGTGGTGCAAGTCCACCACTGATTCATCAACAGTGGTGTTCCCCCAGCCTCTGGTAGAAATCAGGTAGCAGCAGATTGTGGTTGAAGCCTCAAGTTCACTTCAGGACAGATGATGTAAAATCTATCTTAAAAGGGATGGCTTGCAGTTAGGTGCTTTAGAATTTTTCTATTACTGATTCTATAAAATACAGTTTGGAACTTTTCTATCACTCAGAAGGTTTATACATGTTTTCCAATAGAAACAAAATAATTTCTAAAGTAAATTATAATTTCACTTCCCTACAATGAATAGTATAAAGAAAAGAGAGTACTGCTTTTTTTTTAACCTTTTCTTTATTACTCTTAATGATTAATGATTGGAAAGATACAAGGTTTTTCCTTCCAAATGATCTTTAAAAGACAAATGGTAGGAATGCCCTAGCCCCTTCATTTCTGTTTTAGAGTTTTCTAATATATGGGTTCAAATACTGACTCCACTATGTAGTAAGTGTGTCTCTTAATCTCTCTGCACCTCCTATTTCCTCGATGGTAAAAACGGGAATTATATCACTGAAGTTGTCAGGCTTACACAGAAAGGGCATATGAAAGCATTAGACGTAATGCCCATCATACACTCCATTAATTCCCTCAGCAAGTATTTTCTAGACTCTGCCAGAGGGCAGTCCTAGCATTGAATGCTGAGATTATAGTAGCGAGCAATATCCAGACACAGTCCTTGCTCACTTAGAGTTCACAGTGCAGAGTGCCCCCATGGATCATACTGAGCTTCCCACAACCTCTGACCATGGCAGGACCTTTCACAACTCTGTGTCTTATATATGCCATTGCTTCAGCCTAAACATATCCTCCTATTCTTTGCTCCCATAGTTGGCTGTTCCAGTCACTGTGCTCCCTCATCAACTTGTTCACACCTCTGTCACAGCACTTAATCATGTTATCACCTTTTCTCTGCTTTCTTCACTGCCTCCCTCGCTGCACTGTAAACTCCTCAAGGGTAGGGTAAAAGTGTTTCTTTATATTTCTAGTGCTTACTATAGTGTCTAACACAAAAGACACCTTAACGTTTGATAAATTAAAGAATGTATTAGTGGCACAAGTAGATAATAGAGTTTTACAAATATCCTGTTTTCCTTCTTTCTCTTCATTTCTCAAATGCATGTCATGAAACCTGCACAGATCTCAAGAACCCACAGTAATCTCCATATTTCCTATAGTACTTTTCTGTGCCACTCATTTAGTATTTAAGCATATACTGCTTTATCATTTTCCTCTATCGCTAGATAGACCCTCTATCATTAGAGGGTGTCTACCATGTATTAGGCATGCTCTGAGTACTTTACATGAACTGTCTTACTGAATCGTCACAACAATACTGTAAGATACGTATTATTAAGCCCCTTTTACAAATGAAGGAATTGAGACTGAGGATAGTTAAGGAGCTTGCCCAAGCTCACAAGCTAGTAAGCAGCAGACCTTGAACTTTGAACCCAAGGTCTCCCTCCATAGTGAGCACCAACATTTGCTCCTAAAGTAGAGCTACTGCTACTACCAAGGTAAGTTGTGCCTGAACACTCCTTTTGATGCTCGCACTGGGGTCAATATCATTCCCCATGATTTAGATGTAACAACTCTTGTGGCTGGTCCTGCTTGGTCCTTGGCTCTAGATTAAGGTTATCAGTCTGCAGCTCCTGTCCTGGTTCATCTTCACTTGAATCTAGTCCAGAGTTTTTCATCCTTTTTAAACCTTCAGTCCCTATAGTCATTTCCCACCCATCAAAAAGATTTGTAAACCTTTATTTTCTGTAGATTACATTCCAAACACAAGGCCAGAAAGTGTGACTGTTCCACAGTGTAATCTCCGTCCTCTCCCTTGTTCAGTATTACCCTAGTCTTGACCTACTAAGACTGCAACGGACTCAATCCACATGCCTCACTGGTCATTGCCAAACTCTCTGGGCCAGTAATTCTTGGGGGCTTCTACCTATTCCCTGCAAAAACAACAGAAGCTAGTAGACCAGGACCAGCTGCTTAAATTAACCCATTGCTTACAGCTCTCCCCAACTAGATGATAAGATTCCTGGGAAAAAGACACTGCATCAAACTTTACCAGCTTTACTCACAACCTAACACAGTATAAGGTTTATACTTTAGGGGAAGAAAAAAAAAAGAATAAATAAAGGATTATATGAATAAGTCAACAAATGACCCTGGGAGGGACAAAATAAAGAGTAAAACAGTTGTGGTCCTTGCTCCCCCTGGAATTTAGAGTCTACTGGTGAAAGAGACACTAATCAACTAAAAGCACACAATGATAACCCCCTCCTCTGAGGCAATGGTTGACATGGCAATATAATGGAGTCACAAAATCAAATATATTTGAGGACCAGACAGGTATTACAATGTAAGAAGAGTAGAGGGTAAGTAAAAAAGAGTAGTAAGTCTACGGCAAAACAGAAATTACAAGTGTGAGCCAGACATATGTTATTCTTTGTTGTAGTTATGGTTATATAAAGCATTTTATAGGCTGGATCCAGCCTGTTGGTTGTATGCTGCCACACCTGAAGAGAATGCTTCAGAATGTGATTTGTTGCTTCAAATTCTGGACTAGGACACCACCATCATAGAATTAAATGATAAACAAACTACTTTTTCATAGAAGCCAAATCTTAAGTAAGTTTTCTATAAATATTTCATATTCCTTCTTCCCTATATAACCTGAGATCTTTTGGTAGGGTTTTTATAAAGCAACTCTATTTGTTTAAGCTTAACCATTTCATTAACTGATCTTGAAATCTTGCTATTCCCTTAAGAAGACAGTAAAAATTAACTGGACCAAAAGAAGACACTACCAGCTGCTGAACGATGACCAAAAAGTACCAAAAATGCAGGCATTTCTTACTGAAAATCCTCTGGGAGTTCACGTTTCTTCTACTGAGTGGCTGGTAAGCTCATATGTATTCACCACCAGAGTACATACATGTACTCTTGGCTAAAAGCACTTGCTGTTTCATTTTTATCCATAAGCATAGAGAAAGGACACGATCTTTTTTTAAATATTGATATTATTCATCTCATTATCATCATCTATGGCTACGAACCAAGGAAGACAATGAAATTAAACATACATTGTACATCCTCGCATAGAAGTATTATGACTTGAGAACATGAATAAAGGCATGTCATCAGAGCCACACATTTCTATATGGTTTGTATGAAAATGTTGTTTTTGATAAATTGCATTAACAATAGGAACAACATTAAAAATTTTAGGTTGTCATTGATTTAAAACCAAACATGGAAATATTTATTATACTATCTTAAATTATACATTGTTAATCACTTTCAGGTGGCAATTAATAAACATCTGCCATTCTAAAATATATACGCTACTGGGTTTACATACTTTTTATAATAAATTCTTCCACAACAAATCTCAACTATTGTCACTATTAACAGGCAGGTGTGCCAGAGAAGGTAGGTATCTACCCAATATATATTCTTTCTTCCCTATTAAAAACCCATATTTCAGTGGATGAAGGAGAATAGCAATGTACTCATTTTAAATATTTCCAAGCTTTCCATGGAGATAGTAGCCATGTAACAGAGTTCTAGTCAAAAAGATTAAGTGGAAGTTACCGTTTGGGGCTTTAAGGAAAGCTCTTTAAAAGGGTGACAGACTTCGTTCAGATATGCCAAGGGGAGGTCTGGCCTCAGTCCAGGCTCATGGGAGGTACCTCTAAACCCCTAGAATTTCCCAAATGATAAGACTGTCTTTGTTATTCATGGTGAGCCCCTCCAACCACGTCTGATAGTTTATGCTAATGAGACACTCATGGAGGGCCCCTAGATATGCCAATAAGAGGATTCAGTATGGGGGCTGACGAGGACAGGAAGACCAACCGTGCGATTAAAGAGACAGGTGATATCAGCTCAACCTCAGGGGAGGGGAGAGAAGTGGGCTAAAGATTGAGTTCCACCAGGTGGGCGATGATTCAATCCATGCCTATGTAATAAAACCCCAACAAAAACTCTAGACACCAAAGCTTGGTGAGCTTCCGGGGTTGGTGATTTTCCATGTACTACTACACACTGATGGTGGGAGGGTAATGTGCCCCAGAGGACAATGCAAGCTTCATGTTTGGAATCCTCTCATTCTCAGATTCTGTCCTATGTATCTCTTACTTTAGCTGATTCTGATTTGTATGCTTTTGCTATTAAAAAAACTGTACAGGCATACCTTGATTATTGCTCTTCAGTTTATTGTGCTTCACAGATATTGCATTTTTTACAGGACCCTCCACCAGCAAAAAGATTATGACTCACTGAAGGCTCAGACAATGGTTAGCATTTTTTAGCAATAAAGTAGTTATGCCTGTAATCATAAGTATAATACTTTGTTATACTTCTGAGGGAGTCTATGGGGACCCCCAAATTGGCAGCCAGCTGGTATGAAGTGAGAGTGGCTCTGGAGACCCCCAAACTTGTAGTTGATATCAGAAGTCTTGGGCAGACTTGGCAGTCTGGAGTACTCTTCCTGTAGCCTCAAGCTTTGGCTGCCTTTGTCTTTCTTCTCTTCTTTTCTGAACACAACGCTGGACTTAGAGCAGCCATCTTGTGACAAGAAGGTGACAAGAATACGCCAAGTATATCAGACAGGGTTCAGTGAGGGAAACAGAACTTACTCTACGTATTTCAAAAAGGATTTAACGCAGGAACTTACGTACTTAAACACCAGAAGACTTGGAAGACCAAAAGATTGGGGACACCACTGGTGGCGTTTAGGTTTGCCACCACAGCTAAAGTATGGAGAATTGGGAGGTTGCTGTTGCCACTCAAGTTCAGAAACTGCAAGAAACAGCAACTACGAATGAAGGCAGGTGATTCAGAATGGAATGCCGAGGCAGCTGCAAAATCTCACAACTGCAAAGCCCAGGGATCTGCCCACCACTGCCAGAGAAGAACAATATGGTTTTTGCCTCCCTCCAGTCTTCACTGGCAGAAAGTAAATCACAGCCAGAACCCTGGAGTGAAAGGAGTCTGGGAACATTTTATTCAATGAAAACATTCTTTACCATTCTGTCTCTTGGTCTTAAAATTCTTCCTGAAAATTGTATATTCAAAACTACCACGGTGCTTGGTATATATGGTAAAACTTTTATCATAGATAGGAACATATACTAAATTGTCAGGAGTTCATAAATAATATTATGGGAGACTATTCTTTATTTTTCTCCCAAAGTCTGAAATCTTAAAAGGTATGAATCAACAAATCCTCTTAATGGAGAAAGAGATGTGATAGTAGCTGCTATCCCATGAGCAGCCGTTAAAAGTACTATACAGTCAGTTATTTATATGAAAAAGTGATCTGACATCCAGAGTTATACACTCTGGATATTTTCACTCAGATATCCCCATCAATAAAGACTTTTCTAAGCATAAACATCTAATATATATATATTTATTTTATTATTTTTATTAGGCATGAGTTACTGTAATAATATAGATACTATAAAGCACAGAAATGTAGATAGAATGTAAAACAACACAAAGACAATGAAGAAACTTTTACTTCACAAAAATACTACAAAAATATTATTCAATATTGAATATGGGTCATTCTAAAATTTTTATTTTGTGCAATTTTTCTATTGAGATAAACTTCACATAACACAAAATTCACCATTTTAAAGTGTACAATTCAGTGGCTTTTAGTACATTCATAATGTTGTGTAACCACTATCACTATGTAATTCCCGAATATTTGCATCACCCCAAAAAGTAATTCCATACCTGTTGGCAGTCACTTCCAATTCCTCCCTCCCCCAGCCCATCAAGCACTAGTCTACTTTCCCTCCATCGATTTACCTATTCTGAACATTTCATATAAAGAGAATCACACGAGTCCTTATATTTAATATGTTTGTTTAGCAGTTTATGAGACAATTTAAAACTTCTTTCAACATCAGATTTTTGACTCATAGTTCTAACCATTATCACATCTAAAAAAGACTTACAAAGATCCATAGACCCAGTAGAGGTGCATCATTTTTTTCAGTCCCACCCATCAATCATTTTGTTGAAATCTGGCTAGGAAATTACTCATTTTCTCAAGGTATTCTTATGAATAAATCAGAAGGTGTTGTATTTTTAACAAACAGCCCCAAATTCTCTGCAAATATCTGTACAAGTTTTAAACATATTTGAAATTTCTGATTCTGGTTTTTAAGTAAGAAGAAGTTAAGGGTTTTATAATAACACACACATGCAGTTTTCAGTGATAAAATCACAGTGATATTTAAATGGCCAAATGTTTCAAATGTCCTTCTCTACAACATGAGTTTATTTCCAAACTGAGTTGCTTTATCATCTATTATCATAACACTAATTCTTACTTGAAGGGACAGATTGGTGTATTTTTTAAAAATATCTTGATATGTAACATCCTATGACAGCAATCTTTTTAAACCACTCATCCATCCAATGAAGATTAAAATCCACTTAATCTAGCACGTGCAAACTACAAGAAAATTGCAGTGCTCTGAAAGGGAGCACATGAGTATGAGCACCACTGTCATTCCACTCCACAGTGTGCAAGTCCATTCTTCCCTCAGGTCACTCCTGAACCACGTGGGCAAATGGTCATTGGACCCAAGGACCTAGTGAGGTCTCAGTACCGTGGCACACCAAATATTAGTACAGCTTAATATCCTTTTGTGTTAATTTTAAAAAGCCAAATGGAACTTTAGACATCCCCCCTACATCAATGGATCTTCTTGTACATCCCACTGCAGAAAACACTAACCATAAAAAATGATAAAGGTTTTAAAAAAAAAAAACCTGAATTTAGCAGTGATTGAATATATTGGTCACTTAGAAAATATTTGTGGAAGGGAGGAAGGCAAAAAAGAAAGGAAAGGAAGAAGGAATTAGAGGGGCTAAAGAATTTTCAAAGTTGATATATCCTGAGGAACAAAGTCTTGGTTACCAAAAATCTCTCATTTAAGAATAGAGATTTTTTAAAAAACAAACAAAATGTTACTATTATTTTAAAATTCATGATTTAGAGTAGATTAAGAATTTAGGAGGTGAGACCTAAGAAGAAAGTCTAGGATTGAGGATTTACATTCACCTATGCTCTAAAGTCAGTTTTTTGGACATAAGCAAAGGAATTTACATTGGAACTCAGGGTTCCTGACAGAATAAGGCAACTATCCACATCTGGGCAACTATCCACATCACTTAAGTGTAAGGTTACACAGGCAAACAAGGCCTTTTAATTTAACTTTAAGTTAATTTGATTTTAAAACTATAAAGAGAAAAATTATACTGTGTATAACTATATATAATCTATATATAACTATATATATCTCACATATATAACATATATATAACTATATATAAATCTCATACAATAAGAAAGGTTAATTGAAATCACTTGAAACATAAATATATTCCAATTTGGTAAATAGTTATTATAAAGTCACTGGAACAACAAAATGAAAGCCAAGGCATAGTGTTCATAGATGACCACAGTGCATTGTTAAACCCGTCAAACAAGCGTTCAGAACAAAAGGCAGAACTGTTCACTGCACGACACCAATACAGTTTTGAAAGAAGTACAAAGCATTTATGACTTCTTGGAGCTATGATAGCAAGATTTATTTAATATGTTGTCCCATGAGAATAGCACGAAAAGAGCTTCCTACCTTTGTGATGAGAAGTCGGTATCTATCCAGCATTGCCTGGTTGTCATGGCAGCCTGCTAGTAACTGCCACACCTCTGCCCTCAACGCTTCAGGAACGCCACTCTTCACCAGAGTGGAGAGCCCTTTCGGTCGTGCACCAAGGTTGCTGTGCCTGAGAAAACAAGAAAATAACCCATTCATACTCCCTTCACCACTGCTAAACTGTTTTTGTTATGGAAAGTATATTAATGAGTTTAAAACTGTAAGCCTGGCTCAAGAGAAAAATGGCAGCGGGGAGGCATGAAATAATAGTAGTGTTTAAGCTCGGTGATATCTTTAACTTTTTTTCTTGGTCTCATTTTCTTTATTGGTGAACCATGTTATTCCACCATCAAGGAAAGTTTTTTCCTCTTCTCATTTAGTTTTTTAATCATCCTATGAACTTATTCATAATAATGAATGTGTTAACTATATATTTCTAGGCAGCATTTCAAGGTATAAGGATGCTGAGGCAGCATCCCACATATGAAATACAGGAAGATGGCACAGATGTTAGCTCAGGGCCAATCTTCCTCATCAAAAAAATTAAATAAATAAATAAATAAATAAAATTAGCCTTCCATCTACTTCACCTACTTCTCTAGCTAATCCACACTCTTCCACCTCCAGCCAAGACCTCAGTTTGGCATGCCCTTCCTCTGAAATATGTTCCATGTTTCCCCATACTGTCATAATCTGGCTATCTTGGGAAAACTGTAATAACTTCTACTCAAAAATTCAAGTAAACTCATCCCATTTATATATATATATATATATATTTTTTTTTTTTTTTTGGAAGATTAGCCCTGAGCTAATTACTGCCAATCCTCCTCTTTTTGCTGAGGAAGACTGGCCCTGAGCTAACATCCATGCCCATCTTCCCCTATTTTATACATGGGACGCCTACCACAGCATGGCTTTGCCAAGTGGTGCCATGTCCACACCCGAGATCCGAACCGGTGAACCCCGGGCTGCCAAGAAGCAGAACGTGCGCACTTAACCGCTGTGCCACTGGGCCGGGCCCCCATTAATATTTTTGATAAATCAACAGATTTATATCTATTCTCCTTTCTTTCAGCTTCTTCAAATAAAACTTTATATTGTTGAGTTAAAGAACCTAAGCCAACAATACTGATAAGCTTGAAGCAAAATGAAGTAAAAAAAGGTAGAGCTTGTATGATTTAACATGCTATTGCACTATTAAAGAATACAGTTACGCTGCTAAGTGAAAAAAGGTTTCAAAACAGTATATATAATATTATTTTAAATACTCATTCTCTCTTTCTTTCTCTCTAACACACACTATTTCAAAACCTGCTTTTAACATAAATGGAAGAGAATACAGAAGAATATATTCCAAAATATGTGCGTATAGAATTAAGAGGGAAAGTACTCCTTTTATTTTCCTTTGTTGTTTGAAATATTTACAAAGATCTTAAATGCTTTTATAATCATACACAAAAAAAGTCATTTGAATTCTTTAAATTTTTCTCATGGACTTTAAGTAAAATACAACTTCAGTTAATTTGTAAAATACCATAGCTAAACACGTTCCACAAAACATGTCAAGTAGAGAGAGAGCATTACTCATTCTTGAGAAGATTTACCCAAGGAAACTAGGTGACACCTAGAGCTTCCTTCCAGCTGTCACTTCTTCGCTATCCAATTGAGTTCATGATTAGCAAGGGAATATTATGCCACAAGACAGCCAGGATCAATCATAAAAGGATCTTTTTCATAATTTATTTGGTTCTGATTACACTTTTGAACAGGAAAAACATACATGGTTTGTGGGTAGCTGAGGTTTCTGCACTCTTAGTGTAAAAAAGTGAGTTAACTAAAAACAACAGCGTGCAAAGCGGTAAGCTCATTTCCCCTGAAATTAAATGCAAAATATTCTGAATTATGACTCCCATAATATATAAGGGGAATTCAAAATAATTAAATATATCCTATGCTATATGTTATACAGAGATCAATACATCATCACCGTGTATCTACAGCTATTAAAACTCCAATAAATATCCCTCATGTGAAAGAAAACTTTATTCAACCCCACAAAATCCCCAAGCTATCAGAGTGTCTCCTACCTTGCACATCAAATTTTTTAAAGTTGTTGTAAACTCTCTATCTCTATTTCTTCCCCTCCCACTCATTCCTCAACTCAGCTCAACATGGGTTCCCTATCTCTCCCAGAAAAAAGATTTCACTTAAGTAATACATGACTTCTCTCTATGCCACTAAATTCAATGGACATTTTTCAGTCCTTTCACCGTTGACCACTTTGTTTCCCTGGCCTTCAATGACAAAGCACTCTCTTTTTCCCCTCACAAATCCCACTGCAGATTGCTCCTCCTCTATTAATTTCTTAATTGTTCCAAGTTCTTTGTCTCTCTACTCCTTCCCTCAATGATCCAGTTTTCTTCACTCTCTTGTCTCTGGGCATTATCATCTATGCCCATGTATTCTGAGCTCCAGAGGCACCTCAAAATCAACATGCTCAAAGCTGAAGTCAAATTCTTTCTCCCCAAACCTGGCTGTTTTCCAGAGTATCCCATCTCAGTGACTATCATCATAATCCACCCAAATTAGAAAGCTAGGAATTACTGTTGACATTACTCTCTGCCCTATAAGCCATTACTAACTCATCAACAAGTCTGATGCATTTTATTTTCCCAACCTCTCCAAAATCCATGCATTTCTATTTCCAATGCCACCAACTCTATTCATTCTATTCACTCTAGACCTCTGCAATAGCCTCCTAATATCTAATTGTCCTACTACAATATATTTCCAATACTGCAGGTAGAATGAAGAAGACAAATAGCTTGACTAAATATTATGCTGGCTCAGATTATTTTGTACAATGACTTACATAAGGTTTTGAATTTGGAATATCTCTTCCTACACATGCATACACACATAGATACATATGCATATACAGACCCCTTAAGGTTAATAGTCAACAGTCCCTAATGAATATTTTACCATAACATGATGCAACTCAATTGACATTCAGCTTCCAGCTGACCCTCAGCCATCTGTTTGGCCAGGCATAATGGAAAAAAACCTTTTCTCCTCTCTTAAAAACCTAGGCACTATTTATCTTTACAGACTAACATTTAAAAAGAACTAGGTCATTCATAACAATGCAGGATTAACAGCTTTAATTTACTGATTATCCTGGTAATGATACAGTAATCATATTGCACACAGCACCCTCGTACTTAAGAGGTACTGATGGATATTAAGCCAAATGCCACTAGTATACATCTATGATCAGGGAGGCTGAAGCAAAAAAGCAATTTATAGAAATAGTTATTGCTTTCAATATTTCTGATAAAAACATAACTACATATGGCATTGCTTTAATACAACATTAACTACAGCTATCAAGCGACTTGGAAATAGACAGCTAGTTATGACACATGCTGAACTCTGTGCTAGAAACAAGATAGATATCTAATTATTCAAAAAAATCACACATGAATCAGATATATATACTAAACATATAGTAATCAGGTTGTTTTTAATGCATGAATATAAACAAGAGCAAAAATCTCTGTCCTCTTTACCTATGTACCCCAAGCATGTAGAACAGTGCCTGGCACACAGATGGCATTCAATACATTTTAGACAAATGAATGAATAAATAGGTTTATGAAATTAATATGATCAACTATTAAGGCTAAACGAAGAAGGAATGCTTTTTTAAAAGCAAACATTCTCATTGACTTTAATAGGATCATAAAGCTGCTGTGCATTCATCCAGTTACCTCCAAAGAGGCATCTTTTCTTGAAACTATCTAGGCATAGAATTTTTTCTATTTTTAAAGCTGTCCAGGAGAGAGTGTCAAAGAGAAAGTGTCATTTCTAACAAAAACCACAGAGAAATCAAGAGATGAGAAGAAAAGCCACTGAATGACAGTGAGTGGTCACTGACGGAATTAGGACAATGTTGATAGAGGGGAAGCAGAAGGAGATGGCCAGAAGATATAAGAAGGAGAGGGTAGCCGCTTGACCCATTTTAAAAGGTTCTCTCAGAAAAGGGAATAGGTACAACTGGAACTAAAAGATGGCGTGGCATCGAGTAAAGTTGGGAATTTCTCCTTCCCCCAATAATGAGAACACCTAGATATGTAAAACTAGGTTTTATATTAAGTTAAATAAGCTACATAAAGAAAAATTTCAAGAAAAGTGATAGATTAAAGGTCATTATGAACATCAAGAGCACATTTTTTTTAACTATAGTTTCTTTTGCTTTTTTTTTTTTTGCTTTTTCTCCCCAAATTCCCCCAGTACATAGTTGTATACTTTTAGTTGTGGGTCCTTCTAGTTGTGGCTCGTGGGATGCCGCCTCAACATGGCCTGATGAGTGGTGCCACGTCCGCGCCCAGGATCCGAACCAGCGAAACCCTGGGCCACCAAAGAGGAGCACGCAAGCTTAACCACTCCGCCACGGGGCCGGCCCCCAGACATTTTGTTTTGATTTGCTTATTTTTTGAAGGGTGTTTTACTCAGTTGAAAAGAATGGAACATTATATTAATGTGAAAAGGACGGAAGCTATGGATGTTCACGCTTAGTGATTCTAATCTTCAGGTTTCCTCAGAGTCTAGGTTTTATTTTGTTTTCCCAGCAGTTTATTGGTGCTCAGTTAGGGTGAAAGACCACTGATTAAAAACAGATTTTCCTGGGGGCCAGCCCAGTGGTGTAGTGGTTCACACACTCCGCTTTGGTGGCCCAGTATTCGCAGGTTCAGACCCTGGGCACAGACCTACACACTGCTCATCAAGTCACATACATAGAAAACAGAGGAAGATTGGCACAGATGCTAGCTCAGGGACAATACTCCTCAAGCAAAAAGAGGAAAACTGGCAACAAATGTTAGCTCAGAGCCAATATTCCTCACCAAAAAAAGGGAAAAAAATCCCCATATTTTCCCATTTTGCTAATAAGTATAGCCATGAAGAATACAATCAAAACGCCTACTAAATGTGTATTGATTTTCTGATATTCTAATAAAAGAGAATGAATAGTTTGAGGATGGCTTTATTAATTATAATAAACCAGTACCCAATTTGCACCTCAGACGTTCATTTAGTTTTTTTGGTTAGAAAACCTTCCTACTACATAAGTTGACTTTTATACCTAAGTGTTCAAGGTCAACACTACACTTTTCTAGTCTAAAAGTCTCAACAGCTTCTACACAATTTCAAAACCAGAAGCAGTTATCCAGCAACAATTCTGCCCAATACCTTAAATTCCTTAAATAATTTAATACTCAAGTCACCAGCATTACCATTCTGAATATATTCAACATATAAAACAAATCTTGTCACCACTTTCAGTTTGGTTTTTCCAAGTCTTCCCATAACAAATGTTTCCTCTCTTCCTCTGTTTCTGTCCCTCTTCCTCTCTCTCTCTCTCAGTTCCAGTTTGCTCACTTCTTTCACGGAGTAATTATGTCTTTAACACACCTGAATTCCAATCTCATATAAAGACTTCACTTACTGAACTTTTTACGCAATCTGTTTTTAGTTTTCTTTTCCATATTATCCTTATTTTTCCTGATAATTCCAAATTAATATTAAAAATTTTTCCTTTATAGCTTTCTAATAGTATATTTAGTTACCTGAATTCTGATTTTATCCATAAAAGTTTCAATTTATTTTAATACAGTGATCTAGCTGTTTTATAATAAGTTCAAAATATTTTCAACAATTTTTTACCTAAAAGTTCATTGAGAACACAGGCTATCTCCTCACTTAAAAGAAAAATTTTCCCAAAGCACAAAATGTAGGATTTCACACAACAGGTGCCTTACCTAAATAAATCACAAATATATCTTCATGTAACTACCTAGCTAGTATTCCTAAGACACTTTGAAAGCTTCTAAATTTAAAGACTAATGTTTAAAAAAGATATTCCAAGAGCAATTTAAAAATTTTGTCAATCCTTCAACGTGGATGGACCTTGAGGGTATTATGCAAAGTGAAATAAGTCAAAGGGAGAAAGTCAAATACGGTATGATCTCACTCATAAGTAGAAAAACAACGACAAACAAACACATAGCAACAGAGATTGGGTTGGTGGTTACCATAAGGGAAGGGGGGAGGGGAGAGGACAAAAGGGGGGATTATGCTCACATGTGAGGTGACGGACTATAATTAGTTTTTGGGTGGAGAACATGATGTAATCTACACAGACTCTGAAATATATTAGGATGTACATCTGAAAGCTATATAATGTTATAATCCAAAGTTACTGCAATAAAAAATTAATTAATTAATTAATTAAAATAAATAAATATCTGCCCACTGAAAAAAACGGATGCGATGCTAGGACTAGTGGTTGCTGCCCAATATTCTTCTTTCCTTTCTTCCTTACTAACAAAAGCTTACTTTTTAAAAATTTCATGTATTTATTTTATTGAGGTGAAATTCATACAGCATAAAATTAACCATTTGAAAGTGAACAATTCAGTGTCATTTACCACATTCACAGTGTTGTGCAACCACCAGCTCTATCTAGTTCCAAAACATTTTCAAGCATTTCCAGAAGGAAACCCCATAGCCATTAAGCAGTTGTTCCCTGTGTCTCCCTCTCCCCAGCTCCTGACAACTACCAATCTGCATTCTGTCTGTATAGATTTGCAATTCTTGATATTTAATATAAATGGATTCATAGAATAAAAAAAGAAAAATTCTGTCAATCCTTGTATAATAGATACAAATTTCTCTCAGTTAGGTATATTTTACCCTTTTCATATGAATTGTCACGATACAACTGCAAAAGTGAGCCAAATAAAATATTTGAATTGTAAAAGATTTAGCAAGTTTTCTAAAGGTCTAAAAATCAATTATCTTAGTTCTTTAAAATAGTTCCCTCAGATTCTTTCAATGAATTTCTTGAAGTCCACTACTAAAAATATAATTTAGAAAGATTATATTTTATTTCTGAAAAAAATTACAATGAATTACAGCTGAGAAACCCTGTCAATTCTACTTCAAAAGTCTTTTTCCATTTGGAGCCTCCTCTCTATACATAAGGCCCATGAGTTTGGTACAGACCTCTCAACCCGTGTAATTACCTCCTAACTCGTTTCTCTACTAACAGCTTCTTCTTACTCCAAAATTACCTTCCTAAATAATAAAAAGCATCATAGCTTAAAAATATTTATTGGAGATTGTCTTTATTATGTTGAAACTATTGTTGGATGGTGGATACATAAGGCTTCATGTATTTTTTTCTACTTTTGTATATATTCAAAAATTTCCAGTGAGTCTTCAGTGTTTACATGAACATTTATCCATTATATCACAATTATCTGTTTAAATGTCTACATGCCTCTATAAGATGGTAAACTCCTTGGGGGTAGGAATTATTTCCTATTCATCTTTAAATCAGCAGTGTCTAGTATAAGTCCTAAGAGAGAGTAGGTTATTTTTTTTAAGCTGGATGAGAGAATCAAGAGACCCGTCATTTTATAGAAAAAAACATTAAAAAATGGTCAAGAAATTTGAAACAACCTCAGTGTTTCATTATTTTGTTAAAACAGTATGATATGAGCATACATTCCCACCCTTCTTGATTATGAACCTCAAAGGTAAGAACTGTGTCTTTATCTATGTATCTCTTAGAGCCTAAGAGGATGCTTCATAAACGAATGTTGAACCAAGTTATAAATCTTGCATTTTATAAATAGAGCAAAGATCTTAATTTGCTGTTTATTAGTCATCAAAGTATTTTGTTTTCCTGTCCACCATACTGCCATTCTCATGATCTCTCTTTAAACTCATACTAGAAGCCTGGCAAGGGTAATAATTTTCCTAGTTTATTCTCTCTCTTACTAAAACTTCTACATGCTCCTATAAAAACTAATCTAGCAACCCACCTACATTATAGAAACGACAGCCTCTCCACCTGGTTAAAAAAGTTCTGGCTCTGGAGCAAGACTGTCTGGATTCAAATCCTGGCTCTGTCATTTATTTGCTGCATAATCATGGGTACATTACTTATTGACTGTGGGATCTTGAGCAAGTTACCTATTTGCTGTCATTATTTGTTGTGTATTTTTATATCAGTTACCTAACACAGCTGCATCTCATTTTTCTCATCTCTAAAATGAGGATAATAATAGTCCCTACCTCAGAGGGTTGTTGTGATGACTAAATTAACTAAGGCATCTACAGTGCTTAAAGCTGCACCTGGCACACAGTAAGTACAGTTAATCAGCTATTACTTTTGTAGACATGGCCCACCTTTCCTCCTAATACAATAAACCATCTGTGCTCCTAAATACAACTTCCCCATCAGTCAACAAATCCATCTTCTTGGCTATTCATCGACTTCTCTTGGAACTGTGTCCTCTTCCTCTGGCATTATCAAATTTCCTCTACTAGATCATTTCCAACAATACGGAAACATGCCTCTATTGGCCATCTTAATTTTCAGAGTAACGTCTCAACCCACATCTACTCCCTAACTCCTTATTTCTTATCATCGCTTTATAGTAAAACTACTCTGAAAAGCTATCTACACCTGCTGATTATCTTTCTTCTTAGACAGAGTCCAATCCAGCTCTCATTCCTATCTTTCCCTTCAGAGGTTCTTGTCAGGGTCACCAGTGACATCCAAATTGCTGGATCCAATGAAATTCTCAGACTTCCTCTAACTTGACCTATCAGCAGTTGATCACTCCCGTGACAGACATAGGGCACTTGATTTCTGTCTGGGTTCTCCTCTTACCTTTGGTATGTTTTCTTGAATTCCTTTGAGTGACCCTCCTCATCCTTCCAACCTCCAAACACTGGAGTAGTCGAGGGCTCAGTTCCTGGGTGACTTCTCTGTCTATCTACATTCACTCTCTGAGTAATCTCATCCATTCTAACAGCTTTAAAAACCATCTATTGGGGCCAGCCCCATGGCACAGTGGTTGAGTTTAGCACACTCTGCTTCAGCAGCCTGGGTTCACAGGTTCAGACCCTGGGCATGGACCTACACCACTTATCAGCCATGCTGTGGTGGCAATCCACTTACAAAATAGAGGAAGACTGGCACAGACGTTAGCTCAGGGCTAATCTTCCTCAAGCAAAAAAAGAGTAAGATTGGCGACAGATTTTAGCTCAGGGCAAATCTTCCTCAGCAAAACAAAAACAAACAAAACATCTATTGACTGATGGTTTCCAAACCCATATTTCCATCCTTATTTTTCCCTTGCACTCAATCTTACATGTAACTGACTAATGAACACATTTATTTGGATGTCTAAAAGGCATCTCAACATCTCTAAAATCTTGATTTTATCCTCCGAAGCTGTTCTTCCTCCCTTATCTCTCATATTTAAGTAAATGGAAAGTCCTCTAGTTGCTCAAGCCAAAAATGTTGGCATCATTGGTCAGTTATTTCTTTTTCTGAAGCCACACAGGTAACATAAGCAAGTTCTATCAGCACTCTCTCTCAAAATATATCCAGAATCTGATCACAAGTCACCTTCCACTATCAGCTTAGCATAAGACACCATCATTTCTCCCCTGGATTATCTTCTAACTATTCTGACTGCTTCTATCTTTGCTCTCTTATAATTTATTTTTCACTTCAAAGCCAGAATGATGCTTTTAAAAATGTTTAAGTCAAAATATCTTACCATAGCATGACATCATCAAGACACAAAGTGGTCAAGTAACTTTCCCAAGAGAAATGAATCTACTTATAACCTAACAGGAAATATAACAACTTACATTTATTTAAAAATTACATAAGAGGGGTGCCATCAGCATCATGGCAAAGTGAGCTTGCCCAGGACTCTCTCCTCTCCAACATACAAGAAAAAGGAATAATCATATTCCAACAGAAAATATCCTAATAGCACAGGAATCCTCAGAGAGTCACAGCAGCCAAATGACAGAGGGTAGAGAGGCTCGAGCCCCCTTCAGAGGACCTGGAATGGGGTAAGAGAGAACTTCACTCCCTCCCCTAAAGACTGTGGTGACTGCCGCAGGAGGCTCTGTAAGGGAAGGAGTTGGGGAGGGGTCACACCTTGGCAGGACCACTCAGGACTCCCTAGTGCCCTTGCAGCATAGAGGGAAACCATCTAACGGGGCGAAAGCTTTCACGTGGGGTGACCTTATCAAACAAGGACCCCAGCAGACCAGATAGCAAGAGCTGATCAGGAAACTCAGGTCTGTGTGCAAGAGAAAGCCCGCCCCCTACCCCCGGCACTGTGCCGTGCCATCTTGGCTGAAGGCGGAGGGCTCAGAATATGCGGCTCTCAACCCCCATCTAGGGGCAATAGGTTGTAACTGTAACTGAATAATAGCAAAATGGGCAAAACCTGTAGGTCCAGGATCAGACAGTTCATCAAATCTCAAGACCAGAGGGAAAACAATACCCAGAATTATGTCCTGCAGACTCAGAAATAAGTAAGCTAAATGACACTGAACTCAGAAATAGCTATCGAAAAAAACTCAATGAGGTAAAAGAGAATATAGAGAAACAATTCAACGAGTTCAGGAGCTACTTCACAAAAGAGATTGAAACTATAAAGAAGGATCAATCAGAAATACTATAGATGAAAGACACAATGGAAGAGATAAAACTAAATATGGATTCCCTGAATGCGCGTGTAGACACCACAGAGGAACGAATCAGCATAATTGAAGACAGACAAGTTGAAATGCTCCAGACAGAGGAAGAGAGAAAACTGAGACTAAAAAGAAATGAAAAAAGTCTCCGAGAAATATCCAACACAATGAGGAAATGCTACATAAGAATTATAGGTATCTCAGAAGGTGAAGAGAAGGAGAATGGAGCAGAAAGTGTGCTCAAAGAAATAAGAGCAGAAAAGTTCCCAAATCTAGGGATTAAGAGAGAAATGTGTGTGGAGGAAGCTTTCATATCTCCTAGACTTGTCAATTTAAAAAGACCTACTGCAAGGCATATAGTAGAACAAATGGCAAAAATGAATGACAAAGAAAAAATACTCAGGGCAGCAAGGCAGAAGAAAATAACCAACAAAGGACCCTCTATCAGACTTTCAGCAGACTTCCCTGCAGAAACTTTACAAGCTGGGAGAGAATGGAATGACACATTCAAAACATTAAAAGATAAAAACCTTCAGCCAAGAATACTCTATCTAGCAAAAATATCCTTCAGACATGAGGGAGAAGTTAAATCTTTCCAAGGTAAACAAAAGCTAAGAGACTTCGTAGCCATGAGACCCCTGCTACAAGAAATCCTCAAGAAGGCCCTCATATCTGAAAAAAGAAAAAAAGGGAGAAAGCGGTCACAAAACACAGAGTAAGGAGACAAATAGGTAGAATCAGAATAGGATAGCAAATATTCAACTACAGCCTTAGGATAAAGGGAAGTAAAACACCAAAAACAAAGACAATCTTGTCACTTTAACCACAAACTCATAACACAAGTTGGAATAAGATATGAGAATAATAACTTAGGAAGGGAGGAGGAAAGGGACTGAATCAGTTTAGACTAAGGAAATAAGAGGCCATCAGAAAATGGACTATGTTATGCACAAGATTCTGAATACAAACTGCAGGGTAGCCACTAAACTAAAAAGCAGAACAGAGACACAAAAAGTAAATAAGGAAATTACTAAGAAATACAGCATAAGAAACTGCAGTAATCAATGGGTAGACCAAAACACACAGGATGAGAAAGAAAGGAAACACAGGAAAACCAGAAAATGAGTGACAGAACAACAGCATTAAGCCCTCATACATCAATAATCACCCTCAATGTAAACGGACTGCACTCTCCAATAAAAAGACAAGAGCGGCAAGATGGATTAAAGAACAAGATCCAACAATTTGTTGCCTCCAGGAAACTCACCTCAGCTCCAATGACAAGTACAGGCTCAGAGTGAAGGGGTGGAAGATGATACTCCAAGCTAATGGCAAAAAAAAGAAAGCAGGTGTCGCAATACTTATATCAGACAAAGTAAATTTCAAGATAAGGCAGGTAAAGAGAGACAAAGAGGGGTGGTATATAATGATCAAAGGGACACTGCATCAAGAAGAAATAGGGCTTATAAATATCTATGCACCCAACACAGGAGCACCAAAGTTCATAAAGCAACTATTAACAAACTTAAAAGAAGATATCAAAAATAACACAATAATAGTAGGGGACCTCAACACCCCACTCACATCATTCGACAGATCATCCAGACAGAAAATCAACAAGGAAACAGTGTAATCAAACGAAAAGCTACAACTGTTGGACTTTTAGACATATATAAAACACTCCAACCAAAAACAGCAGAATACACATTCTTCTCAGGTCCACACGGAACATTCTCAAGGATAGACCATATGTTGGGAAGCAAGACAAGCCTCTATAAATTTTAAAAAATTGAAATAATAACAAGGATCTTCTCTGATCATAATGCTATAAAGCCGGAAATTAACTACAAGAAAAAAGCTGAGAAAGGGACAAAGATGTGGAGACTAAACAATATGCTATTGAACAAGCAATGGATCATTGAAGAAATTAAAGAAATCAAAAAATATCTGGAGACAAATGAAAATGATAACATGCCATACCAACTCATATGGGATACAGCAAAAGCTGTATTAGGAGGGAAATTCATCGCAATTTTGGCACACCTTAACAAACAAGAAAAATCCCAAATAAGCAATCTCACATTACACCTAACTGAATTAGAAAAAGAACAAACAAAGCCCAAAGTCAGCAGAAGGAGAGAAATAATAAATATCACAGCAGAAACAAATGCTATTGAAACAAAAAAGGCAGTAGAAAGGATCAAGGAAACAAAGAGCTGGTTCTTTGAGAAGATAAATAAAATTGACAAACTTCTAGCCAGACTTACAAAGAAAAAAAGAGAGAAAGCTCCAATAAACAAAATCAGAAGTGAAAGAGGAGAAATAACAACAGACTCCATAGAAATACAATGGATTATAAGAGAATACTATGAAAAACTATATGTTAACCAAATGAATAATCTAGAGGAAATGGATAAATTCTTAGACTCTTAAAACCTCCCAAAGCTAAGTCAAGAAGAAACAAACAATCGGAATAGACCAATCACAAGGAAAGAGACTGAACAAGCAATCAAAAGCATGCCAAAGAATAAAACCCCAGGACCAGACAGCTTTCCTGGGGAATTCTACCAAACTTTCAGAGAGGATTTAATACCTATCTTTTTCAAGCTATTCCAAAAAATTAGGGAGGATGGAACACTTCCTAACACATTCTACAAGGCCAACATCACTCTGATACTAAAGCCTGATAAGGACAACACAAAAAAGGAGAACTAGAGGCCAATATCACTGATGAACATAGATGCAAAAGTCCTGAACAAAATTTTGGCAACCCGAATTCAGCAATACATCAAAAGGATCATACATCACAATCAAGTGAGATTCATACCAGGGACACAAGGATGGTTCAACATCCACAAATCAATCAACGCGATACACCACATCAACAAATTGAGGAATAAAAAACACATGATCATCTCAATAGGTGCAGAGAAAGTATTTGACAAGATCCAACAGCCATTTATGATAAAAACTCTTAACAAAATGGGGATAGAATGAAATTACCTCAACATAATAAAGGCCATATATGACAAACCCACAGCAAATATCATTCTCAATGGAGAAAAACTGAAAGCTTTCCCTCTAAGAACAGGAACCAGACAAGGATGCCCACTGTCACCACTCTTATTTAACATAGTATTGGAAGTCCTAGCCAGAGCAATCAGGCAAGAATAAGAAATAAAAGTGATCCACATTGGAAAAGAAGAAGGGAAACTGTCACTCTTTGCAGACGACATGATTTTATATCTAGAAAACCCTAAAGAGTCCACTAAAAAACTTTTAGAAACAATAAAGGAATACCGTTAAGTCGCAGGATATAAAATCAATGTGCAAAAATCGGTTGCGTTTCTATACACTAACAATGAAGTAGCAGAAAGAGAAATTAACAATACAATCCCATTTACAATTGCAACAAAAAGAATAAAGTACCTAGGAATAAACTTAACGAAAGAGGTGAAAGATCCGTACACTGAAAACTATAAAACATTGTTGAAAGAAATTGAAAACGACACAAAGAAATGGAAAGATATTCCGTGCTCTTGGATTGGAAGAATTAACATTGTTAAAATGTCCATACTTCCTAAAGCAATCTATAGATTCAATGCAATCCCTATCAAAGTTCCAACAACATTTTTCACAGAAATAGAACAAAGAATCCTAAAATTTATATGGAACAACAAAAGACCCCAAATAGCCAAAGGATTGCTGAGAAAAAAGAACAAAGCTGGACGTGTCACACTCCCTGATTTCAAAATATACTACAAAGTCATAGTGACCAAAACAGCAGGGTACTGGCACAAAAACAGACACACAGATCAAAGGAACAGAATTGAGAGCCCAGAAGTAAACCCACATGTTTATGGACAGCTAATATTTGACACGAGAGCCAAGAGCATATGATGGAGAAAGGAGAGTCTCTTCAATAAACGGTGTTGGGAAAACTGGACAGCCACATGCAAAAGAATGAAAGTAGACCATTCCCTTACACCATGCACAAAAATCAACTCAAAATGGATTAAAGACTTGAATGTAAGACCTCAAACCATGAGACTTCTAGAAGAAAACATAGGCAGTATGCTCTTTGACATCGGTCTGAGCAGCATATTTTCAAGTCCCATGTCTGACCGGGCAAGGGAAACAAAAGAAAAAATGAACAAATGGGACCACATCAAACTAAAAAGCTTCTGCACAGCAAAGGAAACCATCAACAAAATGAAAAGACAACCTAACAATTGGGAGAAGATATTTGCAAACCACATATCAGATAAGGGGTTAATATTCAAAATATACAAAGGGCTCACACAGTTCAACAGCAAAAAAACCAACAATCCAATTAGAAAATGGGCAAAAGATCTGAACAGAGATTTCTCCAAAGAAGATATACAGATGGCCAACAGGCATATGAAAAGATGCTCAACATCATTAGCTATCAGGGAAATGCAAATCAAAAGTTCAATGAGGTATCACCTCACTCTGGTCAGAATGGCTGTAATTAACAAGACAGGAAACAACAAATTTTGGAGAGGATATGGAGAGAAGGGAACCCTTGTTCACTGCTGGTGGCAGTGCAAACTGGTGCAGCCACTATGGAAAGTAGTTTGGAGTATCCTCAGATAATTAAGGATAGATCTACCCTATGATCCAGCTATCCCACTGCTGGGTATTTATCCAAAGAACTTGAAAACACAAAGGCATAAAGATACTTGCACCCCATGTTCATTGTGGCATTATACACAATAGCCAAGATTTGGAAGCAACCTAGGTACCCATCAAGGGACGAATGGATAAAGAAGATGTGGTATTTATACAGGATGGATTACTACTCAGCCATAAGAAATGATGAAATTCGGCCATTTGTGCCAACATGGATGGATCTTGAGTGCAATAAGTCAGAGGGAGAAAGTCAAGTACCGTATGATCTCACTCATAAGTAGAAGATAAAAACAATGACAAACACACACATAGCACTGGAGATTGGACTGGTGATTACCATAGGGGAAGGGGGGAGGAGGGAGGGCAAAAGGGGTGATTAAGCTCACATGTGAGAGGATGGACTATAATTAGTTTTCGAGTGATGAACATGATGTAACATACACAGAATTCAAAATGTATTATGATGTACATCCGAAAATAAACAAATAAATGAAAAAAAAACCTCTTAACAAAATGGGGATAGAAGGAAATTACCTCAACATAACAAAGGCCATAATATGACAAACGCACAGCCAACATCATACTCAATGGGAAAAAACTGAGCGCCATCTCCCTGAGAACAGGAACAAGACAAGGATACCCTCTATCACCATTCTTATTCAACATAGTACTGGAGGTTTTGGCCAGAGCAATTAGGCAAGAGAAAGGAATAAGAGGAATCCAAATTCCTTTTACTGGGAGGGAAGGAAAAAGTGAAACTCTCGCTGTTTGCAGACGACATGATCTTATATATAGAAAACCCCAAAGAATCCATCAGAAAACTATTAGAAATAATCAACAACTACAGTAAAGTTTCAGGGTATAAAATCAACTTACATAAATCAGTAGCATTTTTATACTCTTAATAACGAACTAACAGAAAAAGAACTCAAGAGCACAATATCATTCACAATTGCAACAAAAAGAATAAAATACACTGGGGTGAATTTAACTAAGGAAGTGAAAGACCTATACAACGAAAACAACAAGACTTCCCTGAAAGAAATGGATGACAACATAAAGAGATGGAAAGATATTCTATGCACATGGATTGGAAGAATAAACAGAGTTAAAATGTACATGCTACCTAAAGGAATCTACAGATTCAATGCTATCCCAATCAGAATCCCAATGACATTCTTTACAGAATTAGAACAAAGAATCCTAAAATTCATATGGGGAAACAAAAGACCCCGAATTTCTAAAGCAATCCTGAGAAAAAAGAACACAGCTGGAGGCATCACAATCCCTGACTTCAAAATATACTACAAAGCTACAGTGATCAAAACAGCATGGTACTGGTACAAAAACAGGTGCACAGATCAATAGAACAGAATTGAAAGCCCAGAAATAAAACCACACATCTATGGACAGCTAATCTTCAACAAAGGAGCTGAGGGAATACAATGGAGAAAAGAAAGTGTTTTCAAGAAATGGTGCTGGGAAAACTGGAAAGCCACATGTAAAAGAATGAAAATTGACCATTCTTTCTCACCATTCACCAAAATAAACTCAAAATGGATCAAAGACGTAAAGGTGAGACCTGAAACCATAAGGCTTCTAGAAGTAAATGCAGGCAGTACACTCTGACATCAGTATTAAAAGGATCTTTTTGGACACCATGGCTTCTCAGACAAGGGAAACAATAGAAACAATAAACAAATGGGACTTCATCAGACTAAAGAGCTTCCTCAAGGCAAGGAAAAACAGGATTGAAACAAAAAAACAACCCACTACGTGGGAAAAAAATATTTACAAGTCATATATCCGACACAGGGTTAATCTCCATAATATATAAAGAACTCACACAACTCAACAACAAAAAATCAAACAACCCGATCAAAAAATGGGCAGAGGACATGAACAGACATTTCTCCAAAGAAGATATACGGATAGCCAATAGGCACATGAAAAGATGTTCATCATCACTGATTATCAGGGAAATGCAAATCAAAACTACACTAAGATATCACCTTATACCCATTAGAATGGCAAAAATAACCAAAACAAAAAGTGACAAATGTGGGAGAGGTTGTGGAGAAAAAGGAACCCTCATACACTGTTGGTGGGAATGCAAACTGGTGCAGCCACTATGGAAAACAGTATGGAGATTTCTAAAAAAATCAAAAACAGAAATACCATATGACCCAGCCATCCCACTACTGGGTATCTACCCAAAGAACTTGAAATCAGCAATTCCAAAAGTCCCATGCACCCCTATGTTCATTGCAGCATTATTTACAATAGCCAAGACATGGAAGCAACCTAAGTGCCCGTTAACTGATGATTGGATAAAGACAATATGGTATATACCTATACAATGGAATACTCCTCAGCGATAAAAAAGGATACAATCGTCCCATTCACAACAACATGGATGGACCTTCAGGGTGTTATGTTAAATGAAATAAGCCAGATAGAGAAAGACAGTCTCTGTGTGACTCCACTCATATGTAGAAGTTAAACATGTAGACAAAGAGAACAGACTAGTGGTTACCAAGGGAAAGGGGGGGTGGGGAGCGGGCACAAAGGTTGAAGTGGTGCACCTACAACATGACTGACAAACAGTAATGTACAACTGAAATTTCACAAGATTGTAAACTATCATAATCTCAATAAAATTTTTTTTAAAATCACATAAGAAAAAATAATCAAGTACCAAAATGTAGACATATAAGATGCTGATAGAATTGAAGGGACAGAAATCTGTAACATTCAGGAATATTTCATTCATAAACACATTCAGTAATACTTGTTGAGCATCTATTATGCTCCATTCACTCTGACAGGTGCCTGTAAGACAAGAGTAACTCTGAGGAGGTCATGTGCATTTGACATAACTTTGAAGGGTTAGAATAGAAAAATTAGTTCAAGACAGTGTCTCCTACAATAAATACTACAAATCAAAGTAAAGAGAAAATAATGAGTATGCAAGGGATGATGAAGGCACTGACCTAAGAGGGGGAAAAGGATATACTTCAAAGAGCTATTCTATGGATAAGCCATAAATTTCATTCTTGTTTTTTCCTTTTTTTTCTTTTCTTTTTTTCGATGTAGTGGTAGCATTTTGCGCTTCAGCAACTACAGTGCTCGGGGCTAATACTCTTGGCTTCTTTTTTTGCCATTTACTTAAGGCACAACTCACGCAGTGTAAAATTCACCCTTGTTAGTGTATAGTTCTGTGAATTTTGACAAATTCATATCATTGTTTGACTATCACTATAAGCAAGATACAGGACAGTTCAAAAAATCTCCTATGTCTTCTTATAGTCAATGCCAGTTAACACCCCCAGTCGTTGGCAATCACTGATACATTTTCTACGAGGATAGTTTTGGCTTTTCTAGAATTTTATACAAATGAAATCATCCAGTATTTAGCCATTTGAATCTGACATATTTCATTTAACATAATGCATTTGATATTCATCATGTTGTGTTATCAGTAGTTCATTCTTTTAACTGCTTAGTAGTATTCCATTGAATGGATGTACCACAATTGGTTGATCTATTTATCTGTTGGAGGGCATTTGGATTGTTTCCAGTTTTGGGTGATTATGAACAAAGCTATCGTAAACATTCATATACAGGTTTTCATTTCACTTGGCTAAATACATAGGAGTGGAATTGGAATTGCTGGGTGGTACAGGAAGCATGTGTTCAACTTTATAAGAAAATGCCAAACTATTTTACAAAATGGCTACACAATTTTGCATTTCTACCAGCAATATACGACAGCCACAGTTGCTATATATCCTTGCCAGACCACAGTATTATCAGGGGGGTTTTGGTGTCGTTTTGCTTTGTTTTTGTTTTCCAAAGTGGCTACAACATTTCCCAAACCTATCAACAGCATAAGAGGGTTCCAATTTCTCCACATCCTTGCCAACACTCATTATTTGTCCTTTTTATTATAGGCATCCTAGTGGGAGTGAAGTGGTATCTCATTGTGGTTTTCATTTGCATTTCCCTGATGGCTAATGATACTGAGCATCTTTTTATGTGCTAAATGGTCATTTGTATATCTTCTTTGGAGAAATATCTATTTAGATTGTGTGACTCTACATCTCAGCTCTCTATCCTGCACCATTGATCTATGTGTCTATCCTTTAATCAATACTGTCTTGATTACGGATGCTTTATGGTAAGTCCTGAAATCATGTGGTGTGAATCTCCCAACTTTGTTCTTTGTTTTCAAAATTATTTTGGCTATTCTAGTTACTTTACCTTTCTATATAAATTCTACGATCAACTTGCCAGTTGCTACAAAAAAATTCTGCTAGAATTTTGATTGAAACTGCTTTGATTCTATAGATTAGAATGGGGAGAACTGAAATCTTAACAATACTGAGTCTGTCATTCCATGAACATGGTATATTTCTCCATTTATTTAGGTCTTCTTTGATTTCTTTCATTACCGTTTTCCAGTTTTTTAACATACAGATCTAGCACATAGTTTGTTCAATTTCTACCTAAATATTTCATGGTTTTTTCCTGTTTCTTTTGTATGTTTTTAAATTTCTATTTCCAATTACTCATTGCTAGTATATAAAAATAAGATTGATTTTTGCATACTGACCTTGTATCCTACAACCTTGTAAAACTCACTCAGTTTCCAGGTTACATCCATGAGTAACAGTGGTGTGTGACTGAAAGGTGGTAGAAGGAAAGAAAGGACTGCATTCTCAGAAGTAGCTATATGACAAATCTTGAGAAATACTAATACCAGCCAGGCCCTCTAATCTCTGGGTCCCCTTTCTGTCTTTCCGCCTTCTAACACATTATAAACCAATTACCTGTACTAATACCCTTCTGTTTGAAAAGGCTAGAATGGCTTCTGTTTTCCAGACTGGACTCTGACTAACAATCCTCTTCCTCTGACCAGCACCCCTTCCATACTTCCCAACACCTAATCTTCCTGTGAAATTCTATTGTCTAATGACAAAGATTCTCTCCATGACCGAACTCTACTCAGGCTCCCCTGAACTCTCTTCTCAAATAGGCGCTGACTTTTAAGTGTCCATGTTCATCTCTCCATTGTCCAGCTTTAGCAAGAATCCTACTAAGTCAGTTTAGCCAGAATCCCACATCCTCAATATCTGATCACGCTCAGTTTCTAACTGGTTTCCTCATCTTCCACCATTCCCAGGTGATATCTGACCATCCTGATCTGCCTTCAGCAAGAATCCAGTTAAGTCACTTTAGCCAGGATCCCCCCTTATCTCTGATGTTTCCTCTTAGCAATTTTCCATCCATTGACCTCCACTCTGCTCCTCAGCTATAAATTTCCACTTATCCTTGCTATATTTGGAGTTCAGCCCAATCTCTCTTTCCTACTGCAAGATCCCATTTCAGTGATCCCTATACCTATCAATATAGTCCCTCCCTTGAACACAGTCTTCCTTAACATCTTTAACAAGTGTCATGAATAATTTTGCTTTAACACTAACTGAGAGCCATCTAAAATGAAAACTGTTCATCTTAAAATAAAGGGGGCAATAACACTATATGAAACCAGTAAAAACATATGAGATAAACTTAGATAGGTAGACAATACTTACATGAATAAATTAGCTGGATATGGTGACGGGGAAAATTGTGAAAAATTTTTGATGGGGGCTACAAAAATTACTAAACATACTTTCTGTGCAATGCTGGAGCATCTGGGAATTATCTGATACCATAGGGGTGTGTGCCTTTATTTGTCTTTGACTAGGCTAATTTATAACTCTCAACAGATAGAAGATAATGTCTAGAAAACTGATAACAATGAAAAAGTTTTTCCACGCATAGCTATGCAAATGATTCCTGTTCATGGCAATGCAAATAAATAATCAGGAAGCGAATATAAATCTCAAAATCGAATCCTCATTTTGACTGGTTCTAATATCCTACTGGTTCCCAATAATTAATGAACAAAATAAATTCTCTGAGATGTGTTCATTTTATACTTGTATGTGTAAGAAAATAAAATTAAATTTTCTTTGTTTAATAAATGGGAGACAGCTGGCCCCCCCTTCCTCTTAGGGTGTCTCCTTAAAACATAATAGGCTCAACACTTGGGTCAGGAATTTAATAAACCTAGTCTTCAGATTTTATAATGAGAAGTCATGAGCCCTCCAACTCTTGGAACTCTACATACCTATCTCCTAAATTAACTCAGCATGTGTACAGGAGATTATCATAAGGAGTATTCATTTGTCTAAGATAAAAAAAAAAGTTTTAATTGTTCTTTCTTCTACTTTACTATGTTCTTTCACACACATAAAATGTGTGAAATTCTGCCCAGATTTGGTAGCTCCTCCCGGACTACCTGTATGCATGTAATCTGATGTGCATATTCAATAATAAATTGTACTTTCTATAAATCTGTTCTGGTATGGCAGAGTCTTTTTCTTGGTAAGATTTTTAAGTTTTACCAACATATCATAGTCACAACTACCTTGGGAAAAAAACCTTACTTATAATACATATAAACAGAGTACTTATAATACAAAGAGTAACTTTTGTTTTGTAGTTCCAGATAAAATGCCCCAAAATGTAAAGTAATAGTCTTAGTCAGAAAGAATAAAACAGGCTGAGTTACACTTTATAATCAGTGGTGAAATGAGTAATTCTAAACTCTACAGCCCTTTTTAGTGGTGTTAGTAGAGAAAGGAAATGTAACCCTTTAACAATAGTTATTTACATGTACTGGCAATATAGCATAAAACTGACTACTCTGAACAATGTTATGTCTGCGTGAAATAATAAGGCAAATACATCTTCCAAAAGTAAACTGAATACAAGCAAATTGGGTGGAAGGCCTAGCCAAACATAAAGAGTATGAATTATATTTTTAACTCATACATTTTTAAAGTACATCAAAATATTAATAGTAAGATATATAAACACATAGATTTTAACTAAAGCAAATTAACATAAACTATATAAATATAAAATTTTCAATAAGAAAAACTTTTACCATCTTCCAAGCAATTCTCCCCAAGAATACAGGATCTTCTCAGGACAATCCTTAGACACATCACCTGTTCCACTTGAGAGTTCGTTATCACTCTCTGTAGAAGAAACACAACAACAAAAACAACAAACATTATATATTATATTAGACATTTATATATTACAAAACAAGAAACATGACTGTGTCTAATAAAACAATCAAACAATACTTCTTTCTATATTATCACACCTATGGCCAAATAACAGTAAAAAATTCATTACTAATAATTTATCTTGAGTGACTATATAAATATTTTCAAAGCATACACTTTCTATGAAAATTCTTATCCACAGTTTACATAGTATAAAGTTGAAAATACCTATAAATAAATAGCTTCACCCAAAGAGAGTAAAATTTAAAAGCTAATGGTGATACAATTAGAAATTCCTATATGGTGCTCTACTCACCAGATTAATATTCTCGAACATTAATATTTTATTAGTGAGGCCAAGAAAAATTAAAATCTAGAGTTGGACATATATATCTATATATATATATATAATGATACAAACACATAAACAATGAGAAATCTAAGGAGAAAATCCTATGGTTTTAAAGATATATTCATAAGTACAAGATATATTTTTGATTAAAGGAAAGATGAAACTGTTTGGCAACTTTATAAAACATCCCAAAATGTAAAGTAACAGTTTTAGAAAGAATAAAATGGATTAAGTTACAGTTTACAAGAAGTGGTAAAAATGAGTAATTCTAAGCTCTATAAATCTTTTAAGTGGTAATAGAGGTGGTAAAGAAAGAAAATGTTATGGGCACAATTTATCTACATTGTAACAAGGCCTTTGACACAGTACTACGTAAGAAAAGGCTGGAGAAGTCTTGTATGAATGATAAAATAAACTAGATCAAAATCTGCCTTGCTGATAATTCCAGCAAGCAAAAATAGGACTTAGCCAAGGAAGACAAGAATCCCAGGCTTTAATGAACACCTACCTTTTTAAATCTATAGTCCAGGCACTATTCTAAGTTTTACAGGCATGAACTCATTTTATCCTCTAAACAACCTAATGAGGTCGTCACTACTAGTTTGCCCACACTAAAGATGAGAAAATTGAGGTACAGAGAGGTTAAGTAACTTGCCCAAGGTTACTCTGCTAATAAGTAATGGAGAGATAGGATTCAATCTCACTGTGAATCCAGAGTCAAATACTACCTCTCCTTATAGTTTTTCCTACTGTGTTTTCATAAGAGGCTATGCTTGGCATTAGCAGATACCAGTCTGTACCAAGTGCCAACATGTAGTAAATGCTGGGAGCCAGAGATGAGAATGGAAAAGCTAGGCACATTTAAAGCAATATGCCCGGGGTCGGCCCGGTGGCACAGCAGTTAAGTGCGCAGTTCCGCTTCTCGGCGGCCCCAGGTTCACCAGTTTGGATCTCGGGTGCAGACATGGCACTGCTCGGCATGCCATGCTGTGGCGGGCATCCATGTATAAAGTAGAGGAAGATGGGCATGGATATTAGCTCAGGGCCAGTCTTCCTCAGCAAAAAGAGGAGGATTGGCAGTAGTTAGCTCAGGGCTAATCTTCCCCCTCCAAAAAAATTAATTAACTAAATAAATAAAATAAATAAAGCAATATGCCCCAGAAACGCTAAACTGAGAGCAACAGATTAAATGGAGAGGCTTCAAGGGTGTAACTCCCCTTGATGCTCAAGAAGAACAAAAACGAAATTGATATCCCAGGGACCTCAAGAGTGTGAACCAGATCTATCTTCCTTATTGCAAAAACTACTGACCACGAGTGTTTTAAATACTTACTGGCCATCTTGCTAGACAAAAAGAAATGGGGCTTAAGGAAAGTTAATTCAAGTTCCTACTATATTAGATAAGACAGAGTTCCTAGGCAGGATGAAAGGAATAAATTAAGAAATAAGAATGAAAAAGACACAACACCAAAGTGAAGTAAAAAACACAGTGAGGAGCCGGCAAGTAGAACATGACAAAGAAGAAAACAGAAGGAACAACAGAATCATGCAGATATGTAAAAGGGTCCCTTTGAAGGTTTTGAAAAAGAAACTGTATCCTATTCTACATAGAAAAAAAAAAGGACAAACGAGAGAAGGCCGAGAATTCCTATCCTCCTCCCCTAACTCCTACTTTTCCATCAAAATTCAAGTTAGGGGTCACCCTCTTCTGGCTGGGCTAAATGCTCCCTCTCTGGGCATATTCTATCATAGTACCTATCACCCCATATTACAATTGTTTATTTTCTTCTATATCTTCTCCCATCAGACTTGCAGTTTCTTAGCAGTGGAGACTAACTTTTGTTCCTATATTCCCAGTGCCTAGATTAGTACTTGGCTGTAAGAGTGTTAAAAGTATCCTGAATGAATAATTGGAGGGGAGGGGAGCAAGGAAAATCTATTACAAATGGAAAAAATGTATGCCTTGAAAATTAGTAACCTTTAGTATATGGATCTATGTGCAGACATGGGTAAATGGGAACCAGGTTCATTCAGTCATTCATAATGGATCCTGGAGCCAAACTGCCTGGATTTGAAACCTAGTTCCACAATTACTAGCTGTTATCCTGGTCAAATTACTTAAACTGTCCGTGCTTCAGCTCCCTATTTCCGAAATGGGAATAATAATAGTATCTATCTTATAGAGCAGCTGTAGGAATTTAGCAAGTTACTATACACAAAACACATATTACAGTGCCTGTCAAAAGGCAAGAGCTATATAACTGCTAGCTCATAAAAGCTGTTTTCATTCAACAAATACGAATGCCTATGAAGTAGAGTTCTGGGGTAGAAGCCAGAGAGCAAGGTTTGAGGAATGAATGAGTGGGAAGTAGAGATGGAAAACAGAGATTCTTTTTTATCCCTAATCATGAAATATAGGGAGGTAAGAAAATAATATACCTGAAGGGAACTGCATGGTCATTTCAAACGTTATACTTCCTTTTCCTTTATCAACCCCATTCCCCCAAAATTGGCCAGTTCCTCCTTTTTGGCTCCTATATAGACTCCTACAATAAAATCTACAAGATTTCCATGAAAACATGCCTGTTTTCATTATTTACTCACATATTTAAGATCTATAACATTCATGTTTTACAAGTCTTTTTCCCTGTCTTGGAATCCAAGCTTTGCAGGGACTGGGATCATGTCTTATTTGTCTTTATATAGTAGCCTTTGGCATATAATAACATTCACCTGTGGAATTAATGGAAGGATTTCTTTGTTACTGCCTTATTTTTAAAATATGTTCATTCACTTAAGGTAATTGGGAAGAAAAATGCTAGAGAGAGAAAGACAAGAAATCAGGGAATTCTCTATAAAGACAAGCAATTGCCCAGGTTTGCGGGCGGTGACTGACCAGGAGGACATTTCATATTTTGACTGGATATGGAGAAGTTCAAAGAATAAGAGAGTTGAGGGAATTCATAGGTAACAGTTTCAACTTCCTCTAAAAGTTTAACTTTAGAAGAGGCTTCTGAGGGCCTGCTTCACTCAGGGAGCAGGATTTGGTGGAGACTCCTCGAATCAGCCTAACTTCAATTCCTCTTCATGAACATGCTCCTCATTGATTTCAATTTCCCTGCAGTTCTTGCTCTCCTTCAGAAAGCAGGATCAAACAGAGTATTCCAGATGTCACTGGACTCGTACTGTAAGACTACTACTTTCTTTAATCTAAACATCAGTGAAATGGAAATAACAGGATCAATCATGCAGTGTTGTAAAATTTAAATGAAAACGCATATGAGGTACTAAACACAGTACCCGGGACACAGTAGTACTCAAGTGTTAGCTATCATTTTATTCTTAGTGTTATTAATGAGTCCTCAGTTTCTGGCCCAGCACATCAAAGTAACTAAAAAAGCATTCCAGGTTTCTTTTTTCTTATTATCCACTGATTTCTAACATGTAGAGAGCAGAAACCAATTGTGCAACACCAAAAGATGATATAATAGATGTAACTTTTCAAATCAAACAAAATAAATATGTATGATACTTCAATAAAAATAATTTAAGAGCTCTCTCCCTTAACTTTGGCCACTCCCTGCTTTGAAAAAAACAAATTGTGTTTCTATTAGCAATGTTTTTCATCCTAATCATAAAAGGAAAATTTCAGAACTAGTATCAACAGCCATCATAAAAGGAAGAAAAAAATAAAACACATACATATTGCATTTTTAAAATAAAGTTAAAAATAAGTTATAAAATTATGGGCAAATAAGCACAAAATCTCATTTCTTCTTTTCTTTTCAACTGAAGGATTACTCACAAAATAAAAAGCTGAAAAGCACAGGTAAAAGGTGACTATTGAGAGTTTTCAGAGATGTTCTCCTTTATTGTTTTCTAGTAAGTAATAAATGTTTGCTGAAAACAATACAGGCAACCAGAGGTTGTGATAAACTGTTTTCTAAACACATTGAGGAGGAAAAAAAAATAAAACCTTACTAATCATGCAAAACCTTTAGGAACGCAGGTCTGTGTAATGATAGCTGTCAACTTAGAATAGTATAAAAGTGATTTATTTTAATTACTTAGTAGTAAATCATATCATTTTATACAGCCAAAAGCTATAACCACATTTGTATCGCCTTGAATATAATATAATCTCTCACTTCTCACACGACAGTCAGAATATACTTGTTCTATATGGAAGCTGATATACAAACATAAATCATTACAGTAAAACAAAATATCACCCTTAATATCTGAAATGTTATAACATTTCCCACCATCAAAAGCAAGGTGATTTATTACAAAGAGAAGATTCAAGGTAGAGGACACAAAGTGCATGATTTCTTTCCAACTAAATCATCATCACTGTCATTGTGAATCTAATTACAGGTTTCTATTTAATAATCCCTGTAGTTGATAAGTATAAGTAATTAATTAAAATCATTAATTGCTGAAACCTGTCAACCGTACTCAAGAGAGTACTATGGCAGCCAATACATCTTACCTGAAGGACAATTAACAACATTAAGCAAACTGCTTTCTTAATCATGAGGCTAGCATATTCTTTTGCGTGTGGGTATATGAGTGTTTCACTTTACATTTTTCTGGGATATTAAGGACTTTGAATTTATTTGGACATTTATTTACATTTTGTATTTCATTTTTTTGGAAATAAATTTTAATTTTCTGCCCATTTCTTTTTTTTTAATCTGCTTTACTGAAGTATGATTGACATACAAAAATCTGTAGAAACATAATGTATACAACTTGATGTGTTTGGAGAGGCTAGCATAGTCTCAAAATAAAAAACCTTTGAGGGGCCAGCCCAGTGGTGTAATGGTTATTGGTGCACTCTGCTTTGGTGGCCCAGGATTCACAGGTTCAGATCACAGGGGTGGATCTACACACCGCTCATCAAGCCACACTGTGGTGGTGTTCCACATACAAAACAGAGGAAGACGGGCACAGATGTTAGCTCAGCAACAATCTTCCTCAGCAAAAAGAGGAGGATTAGCAACAGATGTTAGCTCAGGGCGAATCTTCCTCACAAAAAAAAAAAAAAAAGGGCATTGTCTACTTGAACGTATTACTTGTGACTTTTTTTCCAAAATAAACTGAGGGGTGGTGAAAAGGAAAGAACTGCCTGGCAGATTATAAGAAAGAACATACATAAATAGTTATACTGAAGTATTATTTTAAAATACATCATTCAAAGGATGGCTTTTTAAAAGGCAGCCAATCAGTCAGAGGAAAAAAATTAAGCAAGGGTTGGAAATAATCAGAAGCAAAGAGGAGAGGAAAAAGAACTCATCAGGATAGCTCAGATTCAACTAACAGGTGGAAAGGGAGCTCACTAATATGTGCCATGTGGTGCACAACACACTCAGCAGTCCTACAACTGGGCAGATCACCCCCTTTAACCAAGAGTGTAACTTGGAAAGGGAAAAAGTCACAAATAAATAAGAAAGGAAGGGGAAATGCCCACAAAACTAGCCAAAGGCAGTCAAGGAACTAACAGTGAGATCAGGTTCATACCTGTGTTTGAATTTTTTTATATTCCCCTCCTAAGAGTTGACACTTTTGAATATGAACCAAATTGAGTTACTGAGAAAATTAGATAACTAGACATGGTACAGAGTAACTATCTATCCATCTATCTGTATGTTATAGGTAGGTATAATGTGTATACATAAATGAATATGTACACACATATATGTATGTGTGTGTATATGTGCATGTATGTAGAGAGGGAGGGATGGAACAAGGGAGAAAGAGAGTTAAGATAAACGTTTCCAAAATGGGAAAGGAGAGATGGGAGGAGAATGTAAAATCTAGAGGAAATGAGTACTATTTAAGGGAAAGCATATTCACTGATGACGAGATTGCCAAGCATAAAACAATGGGGGAAAAGGGCAGAAATTGCCAAAATAGACTTACGTTAGTCTTTAATATAGACTGGCTTTTATACAAAAGGACTTTAAAATTCAAAAGTGGCAGTAAAAGATAATTGTGAAAGCAACAGAAAATAATGGATTTCTGAGAAAAACTCAAGATTTGGAGTGTAAGTGCCATTCTGATGGGCCTGCTAGGCATTCTCTTGCATGGCCCTGTTCTAACACCTCTCTCTCGAACGGCCTGAATACTTGCCTGACTTCCTTTCTAGACTACTTACTTGCTGAAGAGACTGTGTTCTAGTGTATTCCTCACCTTACCAAAGTACTTGGCAACTGGTAAACACTCAATAAATGTTTGAAGAATAAAATAAGAAACACTATTTTCAGCTATATTAACAAATATATAAACAATATTTTCACCTATATCAACCACCTACATGACATTTCCATTTGGATATCTAATAAGATTTCAAAACAAAACCCTTAATTTTATTCCCATACCTAGATTTGCCTGATCCTCCCCCATCTTCATAAATGAAAGCACTACCTATCCAGACGTTCAAACTGAAAATCTACAAGTTACTCTTGAAACTTTTTATCCTCATCATCTGCATTTAATCATCCAATCTTGTTAACTCTACCTCCAAAACGTATCTCAACTCTATCTACTTTTCTCCCTCTCCAAATTACAACCCTAGTCCAAGCTTCCAACATTTTGGCAGAGATTACTCTAAGAGTCTCCCAAATGGTCTCCCTGCTCTACTGAACTCCATTCTCCATGTAAACAGCTGCTGTGGTGTTTTGAAACCATCAACCAAATCTTTGTCTCTTTCCAGCTTAAAACCCTTCAAAGACTTCAAAAACGAAAAACTCCTCACTGTGGCTGACAGGAATGTACATGATGTTCCCTAGCTACCTGTCCACATCTGTCTTGCACCACTCTCTTGCTTGTCCCCTACGCTTCAGTCATCTGTCCTCCTTTCTCTTCTTCAAACACACCAAGCACACTTTCACCTTTGAGTCTCTGCCCTAACTGGTCCCTCTCCTGAAATGTCTTTTCCTCATCTTCTAATGGCTGGCCTTCTCTTGTCACTCACATCTCAGTTTAAATGTCACCTCCTCAGAGAAATTTTTTGCTGAACACCCACTCTAAAGTAGCCACCCAGACCATCAACCAAGTTTAATTATCTGAATGGCATTACTAGTTCTTGATATTTTTCTGTTTATTTATTCTGTCATCTCTCCCTCAATTAGAAGTAGAGAAAATTTACCTCGTTATGGCAGAGGTCTTCGACATCACCCCTGGGTTCAATGATTCACTAGGAAGACTCACAGGACTCAGCATATAGTTGTACTTACACTTATGATTTATTAGAATGAATGGATGCAAAGCAAAATCAGCATAGGGAAAAGGCACATGGGACGAAGTTCAGAGGAAACCAGGCATAAACGTCCAACAGTCCTCTCCCACTGGAGTCACAGAGGACACAATTCCTCTAGTAACAAGTTGTGACAACACGTGTGAAAGGCTGTCCACAAGGGAAGCTCATAGAGACTCAGTACCTGAGGTTTTTACTGGAAGCTGGTCACATAAGCATCCTCCCCCTAACACAAACCAAAATTCCAGACTCCAGGAGAAAAGCAGGTGTTCAGCATAAATCACATTGTTAGTACCAACGGTTTAGGCACAGTGAGCCACTCTTATCAGTTACGGAATGGTGGGGACCCTTCCCAATACCAGCCAAAAGCCTCTAAAAACAGCAGTCTGAAGCCTACTATGTTAACTTTTTTTGCACATTTATTGACCCCTGTATCACCTATTCTAACGTCCACTAATGGATTTTAAAAACAAAAATATGTTGTTATTCTCTAAACTTAACATTTCAAAGAGATTTCCATTCATTAAACAAATATTTACTTAACACTTGCCACACAGTAGGCAATGGGAACTCAAAAAAAATCAAATACCATCTGCCCCTTAGGAACTCACACTCTACAAGGTGAGAGAAATGAATTTAAAAGACCATACCTATACTAAAATATTTGAAGAATTAATATAGTGATGTGTTCAAAGTACCATTAGAGGGGCCAGCCCTATGGTCGAGAGGTTAAGTTCCTCTGCTCCACTTTGGCAACCCAGGGTTTCATCAGTTCAGATCGTGGGTGCGGACATAGCACCGCTCATCAGGCCATGTTGAGGAGGTGTCCCACATGCCACAACTAGAAGACCCTACAACTAAAATATACAACTATATACTGTGGGGATTTGCGGAGAAAAAGTAGGAGGAAAAAAAAAAAGTACCATTAGAGCAAGATGGTAGAAAGACTAACAACTGTCTTAGTAAGGGCAAGACATTCAGAAAAAACTGAGAGAAGAAAGGGCCTACTTCAGCTAGAAGTGGTCAAGGAAGACTATCTGAAGGGATAACACCTGAGCCTTGAGCTGAGCTCTAAATGATGAGAAAAAGGGAGCTAGCAGAAGTTCTAATGAAAGTACCTTCTAAACAAGGAACAACATATACAACAGAACTGAGAAAGACCCATTTGAGGGAAAGCTCTAAGTACCCAGCACATAGTAGACATTCAATAAATGGTAGCTATTATTATAATATCATGTCCCCCTTCATGTATTAAGAAACTGACCATTTAAGAGCTTAGATATGTGAAGCCCATACCACTAGTACATTTTTATCTTATTTATACCTACCCTACCCATTTATTAAAAAAATAGTTTGAGGCCAAAGGTTAAAAATAGGTATAAGTAGGGGCTTCCCGGTGGCACAGTGGTTAAGTGCACATGTTCCACTTCGGCGGCCCAGGGTTCGCCAGTTCAGATCCCAGGTGTGGACATGGTACTGCTTGGCTACCCATGCTATGTTAGGCATCCCACATATAAAGTAGAGGAAGATGGCATGGATGCGAGCTCAGAGCTAGTCTTCCTTAGCAAAAAGAGGAGGATTGGCAGCAGATGTTAGCTCAGGGCTAATCTTCCTCAAAAGAAAAAAATAACAGGTATAAGTAAAATGAAGCAAAAATCAATTATTCATTCAAGTATTTACTAAGCACTCACTACATGGCCAAGCTTAAAAAGGTGAAACAAACATGCTTTCCAACTTCGAAGAATTTATGCTCTAGTAGGAAAAAAAAAAAAAATGGATATAGATACATGACAACAGAGCAGAATATATGCTATAATAGAAGTAGGAATAGAAAAGTCAATGTTGAAGTGGGATAGAAAAGATGTCTCAGATCAGAACACTTAAGCTAAAACGATATACAACAGGTAAATGAAAGACTAAGCTTTAACCTTCTCCAAAAACAAGGCAAAGACAGAAAAAAAAATGAAGGGTTACATACACAACTCTCACTAATGAAAGGTTAAAAAATAATTTCACTAAGAGAGATACCTTTTCCTAAACTGTGTGAGAAATTTATCTCCTAAATCTTTATGCAAAATACCCTGAATAACATAATAAATCATGTCCAAGAAGACACTTTTCCCACACCTGTAGAAATCTTTTATACCAACCCTTGATTAAAACAAAAAATACATAATTAGCATGACATAAAAGGCCCTCCATTACCTAGCCTCTGTATTCTTTCTAATCTCATTTCCTATGATGTCCCACCCTTACAAGCGAACTATGTATATTTTACTGCACATATAATGCCATTTTCCATCACCCAGAGTTCCTATCTGCCTGGAAGGCCTCCCTTACCATGGCATCCAAATATTTCTAGCTAAATGATATGCACCAATCAAGACTGAGCTCAGAGGCATAATTTCCAAGAAGTCTTCCCTGAATTTTCAGACCAAACTAAATTCCTTTTAGTCAGCTCACATTATACCCTGTTCATATCTTATTACTGCATTTACTCTATTTTACTAAAATTAGCTATTTATGGATTTTTTTTCTTCAACTGGACTATAAACTCTTCAATGGTAAGAGTCATGTCTTATTTATTTTTGTGCTCATAGCACTTAGCAGAGTAGTGGGTGCCCAACAAAAGTTTATTAAATTTTTAAATTTTGATAAAACCTACTGAATAACAAACTTGAGTTACAGCTGGCTTTCTAATGCTCTGAACTGATCCAGGAATTACACTGTAAAAATCTAGAAGAAAAAATCGTTAATGTTTTCTTTAGAGGGTACATCCTGAATACCAATTGTCTATATTTTTCACAGTCTGTAGTGCAGACTCTTCAAAACTGAGATTATTAGCAAGTGCCAAATGTACCTGTGATCTGCACTGAGAATAAGAGAAGATCCATTTGCTCTGCACACTACTTTGGTGAATGGGTGGCAAAATGAAATTGTACTGCAGAAGTCAAAGAGCCTTCCATTTGGATTGAGGGCCACTGAATCTCAGCATACGTGATCTTCTATAATCACTGGTTCTGAACTCTTTCTACCTCTATATCATTCACACATTCTCATGAATGATATTTTTCAACGCAGTGAATTCTCAACTGAGGACACTTACCTCTGAAGTAACAAGGAACTCCCACAGATTAAGAGTTACTATTCTACAAATATTATTTCAATTTGAAAACATCACATAATCTTTTTATAAGTATACTTATAACTTATGTTAATCTTTTTATAAGTATACTTATAACTTATAACACATTTCTTTCTTTAAAAAAAACACCAAACACAATAAAGGCAAGCATAGAAAATGTGACATGTGAAGGTCAGACACTTCATTAAATTCAAACTACAATCCATACTTCTATTCCTTTGCCCTAAAATCTCATTGCTGGTCATAGTGAAAAGAATGGGGATCCGTTGCATCATTCTATGATTAAAGTGTATTATTCTACTTATGCAAAATATCACCCGCTTTTCAAGAAAAGTAGTGAGAATGAAACTCAGGTTTCCTTAAATTAGAGAGTTTTGGGGCCGGGCCCATGGCCAAGTGGTTAAGTTCATGCGCTCCACTTCAGTGGCCCAGGGTTTCGCCAGTTTGGATCCTGGGCGAGGCCATGGAACTGCTCATCAGGCCATGCTGAGGTGGCGTCCCACATGCCACAATTGGAAGGACCCACAACTAAAAAAAATATACAACTATGTACCGGGGGGCTTTGGGGAGAAAAAGGAAAAATAAAATGTTTGAAAAAAAAAATCAGAGAGTTTTAATCCCTTAACTGGATAACATGACCATTATAAATATTCAACAGAAATCTTACTTTGGGAATGATCTTAGGTGCATTGCCTTCAAGAGGCATCCAAATTCTAACTATTGGAATTCAACTTGTGTTTCTCTGAGTGACCATATCTTGCATTTATTTTATGCATGTCTCTTTCCATTTCTAGACTGTAAGCTCCTTGAAGATAGGAACTAATCTTAAGCGTTTAATACAGTGCCTTGCATAAAACAGGCTCTAAACATAATTGAATGTAGGAAGGATAAAGAACGGAATCTGGAAAGGAAGGGTAAGTGGGACAGAGCAAAGCTTGGGAATGGTGGAAGCAAGTAAGAAAAAACCAGCACTAGAGAGTCATAAACGTTATGGGGAGGGAGGCAATTAGAAAGACTATTAAGCAGGTTATGCCTGGGCAATTCTGAAGGGACATGAAAAATCAAATACCTTTATTTCTCTGAAGTAAAATTTGTTTGTGGTTTTTGTACAAAGAGAAAGGACAAATTAAAGCTCTAATTATTCAAACTTCTGTTATTTTTAAAATACCACTCAAAATATTTTAATGTGCTGAAATGGGTTCCTCTTAGAATTTTTATTGAATAATTTGCTTGTCTGTTTACAGCAGAATGAAAACACTAACAGTACTCTATCGTGTAGCCCTTCTGCTGACATATGTTTTACAAATATTTACTCTAGCTCCAACATTAAAACCAGTGTGATATTTTTAGCACTAAGTTTTCAGAAAGCTCAGCTTTCTTCCTGTAGTTAGAAGAGGTCTGAGTCACTCAACTCCCAATGCTATATTCAAATCATTAGAACATCACATCCCCCTGGTGTGATAACAGGCATAATTTCTCCAACTGAAAAATTAAGCTCTTTCCTTCTAGATACTAACTGCTGCTAAAGAGAATGGGATATGAATTACTTCCATAATCTTTCTGTAAATAGTTAAGTTCTCAGTCTTGCTTCAGCTAAATGAGTTAACTGTTTACAGAATGCAATTAGAAAGTAATCAGGAGCCTAGATTCTGGTCCTGACACTGTCACTTAATCTCAGAGTCTCGGTTTCCAGAACTATACATGAGACAGTTCCGTATTAATTAAATTCAAATAACATTTATTGAGTACATTCTGTGTGCAAATATATAATGCCTAAGTTGTTGCCAGGCTCCAAATTTTAAATATTTTAATGACTTGAGGTTATCAAAATTTTCCTGATAATAACAGATTGTACAAAGAAAAATCAACAACTAGCACTCCTCCTCAGAGATTTTCCTCAGACACATGCCTCCCCAGGCCCTGCCCACAGACATGCACTTGGAAGTCACAGGTGCTATCACCAATTTCTGGCTTCACCCCAAACCCCAGCATGAGGCTGATAAACAATGGGAATCTGCCATATCAGCTCCCACCTGAAATGGGGGCAGTGCCTGAGGAGGAAATGGGAGATTCAAGCAAGGTGTTAGCCTGAAAAACAAAAAGGTTTTAGCAAGAAAAATATTCACAAACTGTGAGACTTGGGCAAGCTGCTTAACCTCTCTAAGCTTCGATTTTTCTGTACTAAAAAAAATTAATTAAATACCAACTCACAGGGCTTGTGTGAAAATTAAATGGATAATTCACATAGCTTTTCATACATATTTTCCATTATTATTAACAACTAGAAAGTGGAATTAACTGCCTTACGAATCAGTTTCTCAATCTGTTTCGGCAGAGACCGGTTTACCCCCAGGAATTAAGGGACTGCTACTTGAGGAGAAGACAAGCAGTAGATGACTCTAAGATCTCTTCTAATTCAAAGATTCACTGAAAATATGCAGCTGTATCACCTTCACCAGGGTGTGAATGATGACATCAAGGTGGTCACTATAATCTTTTAGCCTGAATCCTAATCACTAAGTTGGCAGCAAAAGTGGGTAAGGTGGCCAAGCAAATGCTCCGAGACACAGGGTCTCCAAAGCGGGCTTTGCATAAATGCAGACCACCTACCACCACCATGGGAATAAAATTCCAGAGGCTAGAGAGGGCTCACTTCACATTAGGGAAAATAGCTATAAAACATCAATAATAGTCCCAGGCATGTGTAAATGTTCGACAGAAGTTAACTCCTATTATTGCTATTATCACATCATGGAAGTAGACTCTAGGAGCTATCACAAAAATAAGTTTCAAGTACTATAAGCTTTTAGGCACCCTATATACCTTAATACAACTAACAAACTGTAGGGTCTCCAGATTTCACTAGAGATCATTCTCCAGAACATTCAAATTTCTTCAGTCAGCTGAAGCATGATTAAGAGGTCTTAACACAAATACATTTTGATTTGATTTATTACCACCATACCAAGTAAAGCAGGTGCCCATCAAAGATGAAGCAGGCCTAAGTGACCACAGTGCTGACTGAGTAGACACTCAATAAACAGCTGGGAAGGAGGGACTCCTAGGAGAAGGAAAAAATCCCCTCCCCTCAAATAGGATGGGTTATGTCTGGGTTTCCTAGTAGTTTTGATCTGTATATCCATGGTATGCTGGGATCCCAAAACAATATTCACTTCTTAACAGATAAAAACCCAAAGGGAGTGGATGTGAGTAGAGAGAAGGAACGGTTTTTCATGACTCTTCCCCCACACTACTACAAAATAATGCTCACTTTCTTCCTGACTTCCCTTTAGATTAATACGCAGGCAGATATATAAACAAAACAAGATTTTTAGAATTTGTCTATAGGTCTCGTGAAATACTAAATCTGACAGGAAGAATGGTTTATATGATGTTTAACAGTCATATAGGCACTTACAAAATTAAATTAGCTTAATAAACATATACAATACACTCAACCTCACATGTAATCAGGGAAATGTAAACAAAATGAGATGCTATCTATAATCAATCAGAGTGGTAAATATTTTGAAAACTGATAATATTCACTGTTGGTGAAGGCATGAAGGAAAGGGTGCTCAGATACACTACTGGAAGGGGCATGAGTTTGCAGTCTTTCCAGAGAGCAATTTAGTAGTAACTATCAAAAACCAGATTATGTACACCACAGCAATTCAATTTCTAGAAATCTGCGTTTGTGCTTCAGAGTATCTGGACAAAGGAGACTATTCTTCACAATATTTGTAATAGCAAAAAAGAAAAATGGAAATTGCTTTTAGAACCTTCAAAAGAGAAATGGAAAATTAAATTATGCTATATTCATGCCATAAAATACTATGCAATTAAAAAGAGCAAGAAATAGTTTAATGTAGTGTTCATAATAGGTTGTTTAATGAGGAAAGCAAGGATATACACAATGTTCCTTTGGGGAAAGGACACATAAACTGTTAAATGATTTCTCCTGAGAATTAGAATTGGTGGGCAGTGGGAGTCTATTTTACATTTATTTAAATTTTTTCGACAATAAAAAAGAAGAAAAAAACTCCATATATTTTTACGTGTTTGTTTTCTAAGGAATACAAAGCTGCTTATCTTTTCAAATCATAAATCAGTGACTGGCGTTACAAAGAATTTTTCAGTAGTTCTGTTCAGTCAAATGTCTTAAAGATTTGATTAAGTAAATTATTTTCTCAGTCAAAAACTGTTTCAGTTGATTCAAGTACTCGGAAAAATTGAAATGACAAACATATCAACAATATTTGCTAGTGAAAAATAGAGCATGCTATTCTAAGCTTATCTCAGAGCAAAACCACTTGGGGTTTTTCTATTACATTTGGTTAATCATTTGTCAACAACAATAATTACTTTAAGAACTCTAGCCTGTTTCTAATCAATCTCCTCCCTTTATGAGGCTACCATTTAAAATGTTATTGATATCATATTAAGCTGCCAGCCATTGTGAATAAAAATTCCTATCTCCCTTTTAGCACGCTGGATCTAGACAACCTGTTCAAACACATGTTTTACTGAACCACTTCGGAAAACATATAAAAATATTAACAGAAAGATAAATAAAATCAAGTCAAATTTCTACAAAAAACTATGTGGCATTTAGCCAGTTGCACTGACCCTTCAAGTACAAAATTCACTTATCCATTATTTAAAGGTCAGCCCTACTAACAACAAAAACATTTATAGGATTCAATTAAACCTTCCAATCTTCAAAAAAGCACCAGTGCATAACTGATTTAGAAGATGATTGCTTTGCACACAAATATGTGAGATTTCTGTACATTTGAAACATTTCATTCAAACAAAACAAAAATTCCTCTAGTCATGAGATAATTATTTTCCTTAAAAAAGAAACAATCAAGAATGAAATTTGTATTAACTTAAAACTTTAGATATCAAAAATTTTACCCCAATTCCCAATTATTCCATGAATTAAGTAGGAGAAAGAGATTTTAATGAAGAGAGGGGAAATCCCATTTCAGTTAAACTTCAGGGATTTTAAACAAAAACATCTCTGTATGTAATCTGAACTCTGAACAATAATCGAAAAGAAACATGAGTAAATACTCAAGTTTTCATCCAAACATGATGCAGCTCTAGCCTTGGTGCTACATTCAACAGTTTACATAAACAAGTTTTATGGAATTCAACCTCCCTCTTATCTTCTAATATCCTTTCCTATCCAATCTTCCTCTTATTCTATAACATTTACAGAAAGTGTCGATAGGAAAATTACAAAGGCAGCATCATGACAATGTTGCTATGGTAAATTATAAATTAATTTTAATCTCCATCTTTCAAGCAGTTTGAGACATGAAGCCAAACAAAGAAGCATCACATCAGCTAGTATTCAGGAGAATTCGAGCGGTCGGGAAACATGAGGCATTTATCACACTCAAGTTAGAAAAGGACAGCTGCATGCATATTGGAATGACATGAAAAAAACACTAATTCAGAAAGAGCTACAGGGGCCGGCCCCGTGACCCAGTGGTTAAGTTCGCACACTCCGCTTGGTGGCCCAGGGTTTCACCAGTTCGGATCCTGGGCGCGGACATGGCACTGCTCATCAGGCCATGCTGAGGTAGCGTCCCACATGTCACAACTAGAAGGGCCCACAACTAAAAAATATACAACTATGTACTGGGGGAATTTGGGGAGAAAAAAAGCAAAAAAAAAAAGAACTAGGGATAACTTTCCATGGGGATATTGGTTAATTCAAAACTTTCTAACTTCTGAAATGAATATTTTAAACAAATTAGAAAGAAATATAGAAAGGAAAACATGATCCTTAAATAGTGTATCTTTACATTAATATTTCAGAGAATGTAAATAGTCTATCTACAAAGTATTAAATGAACCAAATTTGACACCAGTATGAAAACAAAAATACCAAGAGAAAAAAAAGTACACCAAGAAAAACCAAATTTACGAAAGTTTAATAACCAAATAGAAGTATTTTTAAATAACAATTAACTTTATTCTAAAAGCATACAATATAAAAATTCACAACTCATATTTTGCCATATTCATAATCTTATATTTACTAACAGTTAAAATTTAAACTTCAAGCAATATATTTATACTAAAAAAATCTTTTGAATAAAATTGTCTTCAAGGCTGATTTTCTTACCAAAGATTCTGCACCATATTAACACTGAAGATCAATCCTCGCTGAAAGAGTTTATATAACAATAAAAAATATTTTTATGATCTTAAGATGTACTTTTTCTATTAGACTATCCATTTATGATAGTTTGAATTAAATATACATTTGAGACTTGCCAAAACAACCAACAGTACAATTATAGCTTGAATATTAACAAATTATTTAGGCACACAAATAACTGAATGAGAAAGATGGGTGCTTACCATCATACTACTATATGATGAAACACTAACCCTAGCATACTTTTTTTTTCTTGCTACTTCTTACATTTCCTTTCAAATATATTTTCTATTAAGAATAAAGTCAATTTATGAAATTTGAGTTTCTCCACTTGGGTCATTTCAAAATGCAAAAAAATATTTATTTTGATTTTTTTACTTACTTCCCACTAGATATAAACTAAAACTTTACTATAGCACATTATTTATAGTAAAAAGTTTTATAAGAACAGTTTATTTTGGAGCACTAATACAAAGGCCATTTATTATGTTAAAAAAATGTAACTAACAAAAGGTAACATCAACTACAACGTGGCACCATGTCATATAAACAAAAGAAAGTATAGTAATAACAGTACACTCCACAGAGCTTTAGGAACTACATAAAACACACTCAAAGCTATTCACAAATATGCTGTGACTATTGGGGTTGGCCAACTTTTCTGTCAAGGGCCAAACAGTAAATATTCTCAGCTCTGTCACATGTTCTCTTTCCTCTTCTTTCTTTCGTTTTTTTGGGGATAAGGGGAATTGTTGTTGTTATTATAACCCTTTAAAAATATAAAAACCCTTCTTAGCCATACAAAAAAACCCAAACAAACCAGGTTGTGGTCCAGATTTGGCCAGTAGGCCATAGCCCAACCCCAGGATCCTTTCAGAATAACTATTCATTTTATTTGCTTCAGAATATTAAAGATGAAAGATGTTTTTAAATGCCCAATACTATATTTTCTAAAGGAACAATTAATTTCACTAAAAGTGAGGATATACTTATAGTAATTACAAAAGACTACATATTTTATAATTTAAATATAATAGAAATCCTTCCCATATACATTAAGCACATTAGAATCAGATTTCAATCTGCCAAATTCAAGAATATTATCAGTTAAGAAAAACTAAAACACTAGATTCCAGCAAATATTCCACCAGTTAAAGACAGGATAATAAATTTCTCAGGCACAAAAATATTGCTGCAGGAAATGATTAAAATATATTATTTGTCAAACTGAAAGGTCAATTACTCTTTAAAACTGCATGAGGATTTAAAAGACATGCAACCTAGAAACATCAGAATGTAGTTTACTTTCTGTTGAACACTACAGATTTTCATTCTTTAAAGGCAATGTATTTTAAAATATAAAGATTATGATTGAGGTAAAGTAAGATTAGACCTTAACAGGCTATACTCATGAATTAAACAATGCAATTTTGTACTTTAAATTTCTAAATGACACACAAATCACAAGGGAGGAAATTAATATTATTAAGTTCAATTGATATGAGACCCAATCGTACTCAAGCATCCAATGGTTAGATCTCAGCTGTTTTGTGAAAACATGACTGGTTATCTGTAGGGGAAAAGCTCAAGAGCCCAAACGACACTCTTAATAAATCTCACAGCATTTAGTATCTAAGCCACACATTTGACACTTGATTATATTTGGGTCAAATGCAATATACACTGTGATGTTTCACAGTATTACTTAATTCCCCCAACAGTTTAAAATGGTTATTCCCACCTAAAATGTAAGTAACCTTAAAGGAACTTCTGTCCCTCTCAGAAGCAAGCATAATGCTAAAAAAATTTGTAGGTACACAAATATTTCTCAAATAAATGAATAAAATTAATTAGTATACACATATGGTCTCTTCCAGGGCAACCTAACCCAGCACTGAACCTTTGAATATGGCAACCAAAGACAGGTGTGACTCAGTCAGCTTTTCCTGTCAATTATTTCCCTAAAATCAGTCATTTTCTATTTCCAGGACCGCCACACCAGTTCAAAGCTTTATCTTTTCAGGTTTGACAAATATATCATGGATTCTTCACTGTTCTTAACTGCATTCTGCATACTTTACTGCTAGCTTAATCTTCCTGACTCAAACCTTTGCTCATGCCATGCCCTAGCTCAAAATCCCTCAACGATTCTCCTCAACTTTACACAATTAAAGGCTATACTGTGCAACGTTCCCAGTAAGCTTCTCCAAGGCCTACTCTCAACCTGCCTCTCCAGCTTCACAATCACTGTCTCATAGGCATGCTGCACATTCTGCTCACATCTATACTTCTTGTTTTCACAAATATCAAAATGCTATGCTTCTACTTTCTACTCTTCCAAATCCCACTAACTCTGTCCAACCTTCCCTGAAAGTCACTTGAAAGTGAACTAAAACTAGCATTTACTGGTGACCCACTGTGTTAAGCTCTCTGATAGGCCCAGCAAAGGATAGATATGAAGATGAATAAGGATTCTAGCTTCTCAGAAGGAATATACGATCAAGTGGAGAACAGAAGACACACATAACTGTAATTTAACATGGAATATCATAAATATCATTAAAGATACACAAGCAAAATTACAGTGGAATTCTATATTCAGGGAATAAGAGATCACTTCTGACTGGGGATAAGTAGAGGTATCATGAGGAAAATGTCATTTAAACTGAGAATTGAACACTGGCTTCAAAAAGGAGAGATGGTAAGAGCTTCACAAGTAATGGAAATAGCTCGAGAAAAGACTAGAAACCTACAGCAATCAGTGCTCTTATAATTCATTTGGCAATTCATCATATACTGTTTTGATGAGTTGTTTAGATCATTTTTTGTTTGGCTAATATTGTATATATCCTTAGTGAGCTATAAAATTGTAAAATAGGGGGAGTAATAGTACCTATTTGCACAGTTATGGTGACAAGTGAGAAAACGTGTATGCACAAGTCGCTGTTATGTAACAGAGGCTTGAAAAATGATAGTTTCCCTCATTTTTGGTACACAATTCTCTCTGATAGGCAGTTCTAGGATGGGCCCCAAGATTCCTGCCTCCTTGTGTATACATCCTGTATAATCCCTACCCCTGAGTGTGGATGGGACATATGAATGTAATAGATGTCATGGCTGTGATTTGGTTGTATTATATGACAAAGGTGAAGGGATTCTGCAGATCTAAGGTCCCTAACCAGTTTGACTTTGAGTTAATCAAAGGGAGACTATCCCAGATGGGCCTGAACTAATTAGGTAAACCCTTAAAAGAGGGCTGTGGCCTTCCCTTAAAGAGATTCTCCTGCTGCCTTGAAGAAGCAAGTCACCATGGTTCTACAGCTGCAAGGAAATAAATTTTGCCAACAGTCACGTGAGCTTTGAAGAGAACCCCAACCCTCAGATGAGACTGAAGTCCCAAGCAAAACTTTGATGGCAGCTTCATGAGACCCTGACAGAGGACCCAGCTAAGCCATGCTCAGACCCTTGCTCCATGGAAACTGTGAGATAATAAACATGTGTGGTTTTAAGATGCTAAATTTTTTTGGTAACTTGTTATGGAGCAACAGAAAACCAATACACTCTCCCTGCCCTTTCTCACAAATACTTCCCCTTATCAAATATATTTTTAATCATTTTAATTTGTTGAAATAGATAATGTAAAAATTCAAGAATGAAACAATATTATAAAGTCCTTTCTCTCTCACTCACACACACACACACACACTTAACAAATATAAAGAGTAACTGAGGGGCTGGCACTGTGGCGTAGTGGTTAAGTTCAGCGCACTCTGCTTTGGTGGCCTGGGTTCACCAGTTCAGATCCCAGGCGCAGACCTACAGCACTCCTCAGCCATGCTGAGGCAGCAACCCACATATAAAGTAGAGGAAGACTGGCACGGATGTTAGCTCAGGGCTAATCTTCCTAAGCAATAAAGAAAAAGTAACTGAGTAGCAAACAAATAGTATCTAGCATTCTAAGATTATTTTAGTGGAACATATTTCCTCACCTGTAAAATGGATATAATAATATTATTGACCTTATAGGGTTGATATGAGGATTAAATGAATAATATAAGTAGGCAATTTAAATTCTTACTACTCAAAGTGTGGTGTAACCAAGAGCAGTGGCATCTGATACAAGAATTTTTTTTAGAAATGCAGATCAGGCCCCAGCCCAGACCTAAAAAATAAGATTTCATTGTAACAAGATCCCCGGGGAATGCATGTGCACATTTGAAGTTTGAGAAGCACTTCTCTAAACAGTGCTTGCCACATGTAAGTGCTATATGATCACGACATTTTCTTAAAAAATTCATTTCTTTTCTATATCTTCTATCTTCTTTTCATCTGAATATAAAAAATTTTCACTTGCAAACTGGTTCCTCTAGTAAAAGCTGTTTGTGATTGCCCTTTCTTCAATAAGACTATGAATTAAGAAATTACAAGAAAATAAACCTCTAGTTGAGTTTGAGACTATTTTGCTCACTGGTTATAATGAGTTAGAAGTAGTCTTAGACAGCTTACAGTCACTCAAATTAAGGGGAAAAATTTTTTTAAATAGAATTTTAAACAATTCAAACACAGAAACAAAAAATGCAGATTATACTAAACATCAAAAGTACAAACAAGGGTGAAGCTTACTAATATTACTATGAATCTGGTCTTTTACAATTACTTGGGCATGTGTGTTAAAGGAAAACCCACTGTATGTGCCATCTGTTGCCTTCTTGTAACTTGCCATCCATGTTACAAGTAACTATACAAGTATGAGGTCAACAAACAGAAAGCCATTTTGAAATTCAGATGAAGCAATACAAAGTACATCTCACGTTCCAAAAGCAGGAGCAATTCACAACATGTGAGAGTATATAAAGGTGACACGGTAATTTAAAAATAATCCCTATAATGTTGTATTGATTGACTTAACTTTCTGCTAAGATTCCTTGCATTCAAATTAATAGCCTTTAACACACCTCATTTTTTGAACAGCATTTGAAAAATATGCAAAGGTATCTTAATTCATTTTACTTTAGATCTTGCCCAGAAAATTAAGAGCAATTTTAGTCCTTTTAAATCTGTATCCCTTTTTATTAAATTACAGGCTAAGGTAAGACATTTTAGAGTGACTTGAACTTTCACTTTTGCTTTGACAGGCAAATTGTTGAAAATAATTAAATAAAAGAATACTCCAATTCCCCTCAGCAGGAAAACATCTCTACGCCACCTCCAGCTCTAACTTTTGATGGTTGCGGTGACAGAAATGTCAATTACAGAACTAATAATAAAGTGTTGAAAATGTATGAAAGACTTGACTTATAAAAGAAAAGAAACTATTACTTCCTACTCTGATTTTTGTAGCTTTTTTAACATATGTGATGCTAATAGATTTTCAAAAGACAAGGTGACATCTCAAATAGTGAAAAATTGTTAAGAACAGAAGTAAAACAATTTTAGAGAAAAACAGAAATCTGATGATGTGTTCTTATTCAGATCATATATAAGAATGAGAAATTGAAAATTTTATGTTTTTCATATTTTCAAATTCAATTCCATAAACGTTACCTCTGTTTTTCTAGTCTTTCTATTATTGAATCATTTTGAGGCATTATAAAGGAAAAATATTCATGCATTTATTATTATATTTATTATAATATTATACTATTTTTATGTATTGTTTACTCATATATTATTCTTCATACTATTTACTGAGCAAGCAAGATCACAATGAGAAGGTAGCATCTGAGGAAAGATTAGAAAGAGGGGGGGGCAAGAACCAGGTGGCAATCTAGCAAAAAAGAAGAGTTCCAGCCACAGGGAACAGCAAGTGCAATAGCCCAGAGGCAAGAGTACACCTGGTATGTCTGAAGAATAGTAAAAGGACAAGCGTGGAATTTGCGAGGCAGAGTGGTAGGAAACGAGGTCAGAAAGGTAAAAATCAGAGAGCAAGATCACATATGGCGGTGTAAATCACGGGAAAAGAACTTTGGTTGACTGAAATGAGAAGCTGTCACCCAGAAAAGTCCCTAAAAACATTTTCCATGTCTAATGCTTTGTTTTCAAGTTGTGCTTGCTTACAGGAACCAAGGCAGAACACTGCCAGGAGACCAAACCACAGAACTGGTCCAAACCAGAAAGGTCCAAGATGGCAATGAGGTACAGTGTGCAAAAGGTGCTATCTGCAAGAAAGAAAGATCTGCGCGTGCCCCAACTGCACGCAGCGCCCCAGCGATGACGTGGAGACCCCTTCCCCTTCATATCCCATAAGAACCCTGCTCACCTCCCCTTTGGGGAGGAGGTGTTTAGAGCACAAGCTCTGCCTCCTCCATGCACTGATCAATGAATAAAGATTCTGCTCTGCCATCCTGAACCTGGTCTCTTTCTACTGGCGTGAGCAACCTGGTGCCAGCAGCTCTGAGCAAAAGGACCCACTTGCGGGTCACCAGTCCCTTGGGTACCAAAACCAACAGAGGATTTTAAGAAGATAAGTAATGTGATCTGACAAATTTCAAAAGGATGAGTATGGCTGGTGTGTGGAACACAGACTAAGGAGGTGGGGACAAGAGTGGAAGGCAGGAGACCAGATAGGAGGTACTGCAGTAATCCACTATAAGAAATGATAGGGCTAGATAGAGGTCAGATTCTGGATTCCAAGATTTGGAGCCTTGGAGCTGCTACTTGCTAACAGAGGATGACTAAAGGCTTGGTTGTGAGAGAATCAGGCTTCAGTCATTTACTCCATCTAGAACACAGATTCTCTCCACAGAAAAGAAAAGGAAGCAAAACCATTTAGGAGACAGAATTCTGGAAACACGTCTCCATCATACACATGTAAGGCCTCACAGCCAGCATGGATGTGTGATTAGTTAGGGCCCCTTCTGGTCTCTCCTGAGTGTGTGCAGAGCCTTACACATGCACACAGCCTGCCAGACCACCAGCGATATGTAGGATCTTAAGAAGGCCCCATGTATTCCTTAAATATACTCTTTAAAATCTGGCCAATCTGTGGCTTTCCACAGCCAGAACTACAACCTCATGAAACTTGCAACATTGGCCATCCCATTCTTTTGCCACAAAAATCACTACTGTTTCCAACAACATTCCAGAGGTATTGGATTTTTCTATATTTGCTGCAAATAAAGTGAGCCGCTTCCGGCAGCGAAAGCAAAGCTACTAGTTTTCACAGCTTGCCCCACCCTGATAAAACTACAATGACAATGAGTCAGTCGTGGGAATGAGCACAATGGGAGTAGCATCAGAAGCCAAAACACGAGACTGTTCTTACCCAAGGTTCAGTAGTTTTTCTTGAATAAATGTTTCTCATTTTTTTGTATAACTTTGGTCACTTTCTCAAGTCCTGAACTGGCTGGTTTTTGACAATTTTATCAGTTTTTTGGTAAGTGGATTTGCCAAGCTCCTCACTCAGCCATTCTGCATTAAACACGTTTTAAATATAATTTGCCTGAGCAACATACTAAAAAATGTCATAGAAAATATTTTGAAACATTTCTAAGTATAGAAACTGCTAGTACGCTAAAATTATTATTTTCTTTTGACTGTTAACATGCCTTTGTTGAAGAGCTTATTCGGGTGGACTTAAGAGGAAAAAGCCTCTAAGCAGAGTAAACAGTATTTGCAAAGACACAAAAGCTTGTCAGGAATCTGTATGGTTAAGTGTTGGGTGGGTAACTCCTCTCTATTTTTAGTTCATTCCAACTACAGATGAGCTCAAATCTCTTAGATCCTAAAAATGCCCTTTCTTGGTCAGATATAACCCAGTGTTTTTAGTCCAATCTCTTTCCTCTTCTTTTCATCAACTTTCTTGAAAGAATCGTTAGAACACTGTTCTCCCTTCCTTGCCTCTAGTCAATCCTCAATCCACTATAAGGAGGCTTCTTTCTCAACTTTATTAAAATCACCCTCATAGGGGTTCAGTAACCTCTCAAATTTACCAAATCCAATTAACAATTTTTGGTCCTTATCATATTGAACCTCCCCGTTCCATTTGATAATACTGCTCATCGCTCCCTCCTCACACATCACTCCTTAGTCTATTACTACACTGTCTTAGTTCTCATATTGTTCTGATCATTTTTCTGCATATCCTTTAGCTGGGCTTTCTCTTTCCACATATACTCCTTAGATGTTAGTGATCTCCTAAACTCTACTTTTAACCCACTTCTCCAACATTTTCCCCCAAGGAAATTTCAGTCATTCTCATTGCTTCATGCTGATGACGCTTAAACCTTTCTCTCCAGCTATAAAACTTCTCTCACAGTTTGCCTATTTCTAGTAACTGGAAAATAGTTCTACTTTAATGTTCCACAGTGAGTTCAAACTCATCAATGTCTAAAGTTAAATGAGTCTTACCCCCACCCCCAAACCCACTCTTCCACCTTTTGTGTTCCCTATCTCATTTGCTGGCACCAAGATCATCCAGTCACCTAAGCTAGAAACCTAGATATAACCTGTGATTCTTTTTCCTCCCTTCTCTTCTACTGCCCATGACATCCAATTAACTTATAAGCCTCACTGATTTTACCTCCAATATATTCTCAAATCTATCTCTTCTGCCTTACATTTTAAGGTAGCCATTTTGACACAACTGTGTCAAAAGAATTCTGTCAAAACGGTCACGTCAAAAATGAAGCTTGAGGGGCCGGTCCGGTGGCGCAGCAGTTAAGTGTGCACATTCCCCTTTGGCAGGCCACGGTTCACTGGTTCAGATCCCTGGTGCAAATATGGCACCGCCTGGCAAGCCATGTTGTGGGTAGGCATCCCACATATAAAATAGAGGAAGATGGGCAAGAATTTAGCTCAGGGCCAGTCTTTCGCAGCAAAAAGAGGAGGACTGGCAGCAGATGTTAGCTCAGGGCTAATCTTCCTCAAAAAAAAAAAAAGAAAAGAAAAGAAAAGAAACTTGAGTTCAATTTAGCTCTCTGCTAAGACTAAAAAATGATGGCCTTTCCAATGCTTGCCCACATGATTTTAAGATCCTGGCAGTGGATGTTTCTGAATAATTTGCTGATTAATAATGAGCCAAAACTGGGATCATTTGGTTTGCTACTTACTTCTAAATGCTATCAGTTTTCTAGTAATGTTGTTTTCCAAAATAAATCTTTTCCATTAAAGTGTACATCTGCACAACTTTCAAATCTCATCACCCCTAAAGTAATTATCACTGGATCAAAAAACACCTTTCCAAGCCTTGAATGACACTGAATAATACGTCAGACAAAACGCAAGGGAAATAAACTAAAGGTGTGCTTGTGTGTCTGAAAGACTTCTTTCGAAGAGAATATTTTGGTTTTCAATAGATTTTTCTACAACACGTCCTTTAAAGAAGGATGAGTGGCTTCTGCCTAACATAATTTAAATATTCTATATGTAAAGTTCCTTTTTAATGCACTAGCTTATCTGCATGCATGAAATCACTCTTCAAAAATGCTTTCACATAAAACAATGCTATTTGGAAGATAGGGTTTCATGTTATATTTTCATATTATATTGCATTATATCCTTCTATCCAAAGTCTGTGATTTTAGACAGACCTAGAATATGAAAGACTAGAATATCTTGTCTGTAAAGGGAATATTAAAAATACTACCTCTTAAGCAATCAGGAGTGGCATGATATCAATTCACTGGTTTAAAGAAGAATACCTTGATTTTGTGTGTCATGAAAATTCATGGGGCTTCAGGGTGAGAGAGAGAGGTTTGAATTCTGCATATTATACTTATTAGCCCTATGACCTCGAATGACTGACTTAAAAATTTTTAGTCTAGTTCCTCATATGTAATATAAAGATGATAACAGTTATTTCTTAGGGCTAAAGTGAGTAAAATATGAAACTAGGTCTCTGAACATCTAATATATTATACACCACAAAGCAGATACTTAATCCATGTTAATTAGTTATCCTTCTTTTAAGTTAGTGGATAGAAGTGAGGAATTTTTATTTACTAAATTAGAATAAAAGGCATACTTATGTGATACTAAACTGTAGAATGCATTCTTATTGAGTAGCACATGTCATTCTATTACTTTTGTTCTCTCCCAATTTTAGTTCCATATATTTTTCAATTCTAAAAGGAACAGCATTCTTGTAAGACATTACCTGAAATCTTGTGATCAAATAACTTTTGCTTGCCACACCTGTTTACTCTTCTTCCTAAGCGCACAGCTCAATTACATTCCCCAACCACCCCTATGGTTCTTGTTTAGCAAAAAAGAACGTGACAGCTTCCAGATCTAGCCCAAAATTCTCCTGCGATTCCACGATCTGATGTCTGGTCTTTTCCTCTTTCTGTTGGCTAGGATGCAGACGACAACAGTGTTCCTGAAAATCTCGTATAGAAGATAGTGAAGTCACACAGTGGAAGTAAGCGCTGAACTCTGTGATCAACAGAATACTATGGAAGCGATGTTGTGTGACTCCAAGGCTAGGACATAAAAGGCCTTGCAGCTTCCACTTTGGTCTCTTGGATTGCCATGTGAGGCAAGCTAGCCATTAAACCATAAGGACATCCAAGCAGCCCCTCTGGGGAGGCCTATGTGGAGAGGAAACAAAGTTTCTTGCCAACCACCTGCATCACTTTGGCAGCTATGTAAATGAGCCCCTTGGAAGCTTCTCCAAGCTTCAGCCCCACCCAGTGAAGTCTTCAGATGACTATATCCCCAGACAATATCTGAGTCTTCATAAGAAACTCTTAGCCAGAACTGCCCAGACAACCCACTCCCTAATTCCTGAACCACAGAAACCATAAAAGATAATAAATGGTTTTTCTTTTTTAAGCCAAAAAAAAAAAAAAGAACTCTGACTTCTACCACCAACCATACCTAAAAATTTAAATAGATCACAGACAAATCATTAAGGAAAACACTGACAAATTAGACTTCATAAAAACTAAACTTTTGCTCTTCAAAAGACATTGTTCAGAAAATGAAAAGGCAAACTACACAGAGGGAGAAAATAATTGCAAAACATATCTGAAGGACTTTTATCAATATATATAAAAAATCTTAATAAGAAGATATTTGACTCAATTTAAAAATAGGCAACAGACTTGAAAAGACTCTTGACCAAGAAGATATATAAATGAAAAGACGCACAACATCACTAGTCTAATTTCACTAGAATTAGAGAAATTCAAATCAATATCACAAGATACCACTATATACCCACTAGAATGGCTAAAATTTTAAAAAGTGACAAAGCCAAATGTTAATAAGGATACAGAGCAACTGACTCATTATGTTGCTGATAAGGATGAAAAATGGGACAGCTACTTTGAAAAACAGCTTACTGGTTTCTTATAAAGTTAAACAGACACTTACTGTAAGAGCCAGTCAGTCCACTCCTAGGTATTTACCCAAGAGGAATGAAAGCATATATTCACCAAAGACTTGTACTCAAATATTCACAGCAGCTTTTTCTTAATAGCCAATAGTTAGAAACAACTCAAAAGTCCATTAACTGGTAACTAAATAAATAAGCAAATTGTGGCATATCTTTACAACAAATTACTACCCAGCAATTAAAAGGAACCAACTACTCACACAACATGGATAAATCTCAAAAGTATTATGCTCTGTGAAAGATTCTATATACAAAAGACTATGTACCAAACGGTTCCATTTATATGAAGTTGTAGAAAAGGCAAAAACAGTGTGACAGAAAACAGATCAGTAGTTGCACAGCTAAGAAGAAAGGACAGACTGAAATGGGACACAAGGGAAATTTGGAGGGCTAATGGCAATGTTTTATATGACGATTCCGGTGGTGATTATACACATGTATCCATTTGTCAAAATTCAATGAACTATTCACTTAAAACAGGCATTCTATTATATTTAAATCATACCTTCATTTTTTTTATGTAACACAGAATAATATCTAGCATACAATAAGCACTCAATAAGTATTAACTTAAAATATTATTTCTATGGCAATCAAAAACAGTTATGGTTTCATAGAGAGAGAGACTGAGAATTCTAAGACACTTTTTTCAAAGATGATACAAATTCAGAAATCTACTTTTAATAAACCCTACCCTATAAGCAGATAATAAAGGGCTTAAAATAAAGATTGTCATTTAGCTCTAGTTTCTATAAAAAGAGTATAGAGCACAGAGCCAAATGAAGTTTGACTCTCATGAGGTTGGTTAGCATCTCTCGGCAGCATTCATGTAGTAAACAGAGGAGATAACATGCTATTTCCAAAAAGTGAGTGGTTAAGTGATAAGGCAACAACAAAAAACAAGTCAAAACTGAATAACGTCAAATGAGAAGTAGGACATGACATATCACTGAAATTCTAAAAACACTTGAGAGAATCTGAAACTTCTCATTAAACACTTCAAAATACCTGAAATAAAATAAGAAGGAAAACAGTAAAGTGAGACTGTCAAATTGAAATAGTTGCATAAGTGACACTGGGGACTATGCAATCAAGGAACTAAATGAACCAAATTCTTTCCTGCATCTAGCAGAAGCTAGGTTAAAGTAGCAGAGACTAGGAATAATCACCACTCCCTACCCGACCCCTTGCACACACAGACATACCTTTGAGGATTATAAGTAAAGCAGCTATACAAAGAGAGGGAACTGAATAAGGTCACTTCTTACCCTCTTCTGCTTCATCCTCCTGGGGTGACATTGGACCCCCTCCACTAGTAGGAGTGACTGGCTCCTCCTTCTCAGACTCTCGCTGTAGACTAACCACCTCATATATTGCATCTCCAGCATTGGTATGGCCTTTTCCCTCAGACTGAGAAAGATATAAACATGAGTTTCAATATGAGAAATCCAAGAGAAACACTGAAAGATACTATTTCATACATTCATTAAAAAGAGCTGAAATGAAGAGCAACATGTCATGTTTGATCTACAGCATATCTGAAGTTGAGAAAATTTTTAAAATGCATTCTTCTTCACATGACATTCTAAACGTATGGTTCTTTTAGTATTATTTTAACCAATACAATCAAACCTACTAACCATTTTGAGAGAATTCAATTTCTTTTTATCAGAGAAACCTGAGACACTACAGATTCTAGGGCAGACGGATAAGCAAGTGATGCTAGATTCGCAGGATTCATTACCTTGCACTGAGGTACAGAGATACCAGCTACATTCATCAACTAATTCATGGAAGCAGATAGTTTTTACCTTATAAATGGTTACATTCTAAATGGCCTTTTTTTTAAGGAGGAAAAACTAAGGCAACTGCCAATTAATCAACTTAGCATGGCCTACAAAGCCCTAAACTGACCCCTGCCTCTCTCTCTCCAGCCTCATCTCACACACAAAGTTTGTTACTTCATTCCAGCCACTCTGGCTTTGTCTCCGCTCCTGGAACCTTTGAATTCTTTTCCAACTCAAGAACTTGGGACATCCTTTTCTCTCCACCAATTTAGCTTTTCCTCCTGCTCTTTGCTAACTTGGATTCTTACCTCTAATTCACTTCTACAAAGAATCTAAACCAAGTTCCCCATGTTTTTGATTCTCATCATACCGTCCTTCCCCTTCACTGCACTTACTACAGTATAATTAGACATATTATTTGTTTAATGGCTGTCTCGTCCACAAGACAGTAAGCACCATAAGGGCAAGGACTATGTCGATTTTCAATCAGAAATAATATGGTACCTGACAGAGAGTAGGTACTCAACAAATATCAGTGAAATGAATGACGAGACTAATGGTAAAGCACATGGATTTTGGAGTCAAACAGACCTGGGTCTGAACTCAAGTTTCACTACTAATAAGATGCACGGTCTTAGACAAATTACTTAACTTCACTGAGTCACAATATCTATATCAAGAAAGTGGAAATAATACCACCTCCAAATTGTTAAGAAGATTAAATATAATAATTAAAATTTATAATTTCAAGTTATAAAAATATAACTATTTTAATTATTCACTGTTTTTAAGAATTAATTCTGAACCATAAATCAAATTTCAGGTACATTTTCAAATCACTTAGCAAATAATAAAAGTTAAAATTGTCCACTGCATTAAAAATAGAGAAAAAAAAGAGGCCATAAAAAGTTAAGCGGTTAGATTTAAACCAACCCAATTTTTATTGCATTTCTATCACATTCAAGAAACAGAGACCTCAAACACTAGAGCAACCACTAAAATAATCATATAAAGAAATACAGTAAAAATGAAACACTAACTAAATGTCCAAATAATCCAAAAGATAGCAGAAAAGGAGAAACAGAGAAATGAAAAGCAGAAAACAAATAATAAAATGGTAGACCTAAACTCAAACATATCAATAATTACATTAAATATAAATAGCCAAAACATGATGATTAAACAGCAGAGAGAGATATTAAAAACAAGACACAACTACATTCTGTCTAGAAAAAAATCTATTTTAAATACAATGATATAGGCAAGTTATAAGTAAAATGAGGGAAGAAAATACATCATGAAAACACTAATCAAGAGGAAGCTGACGAGATTGTATTAATGTAAGACAAAGTAGACTACCAAGCAAGAAATTACTGGGGATAAAGAAGGAGGTTGTACAATGTTAAAAGGACCAATTCAAGAAGAATACATAAGTATCTTATAAGTGTGTGCACCTAACACCAGGGTCTCAAATATATAAAGTAAAAATTGGTAGAAATGAAAGCAGATAGACAAATCTACATTTATAATTGGAGACTTCAACATTCTTCTCACAGTAATCAAAACAAAAAGTATACAAAAATTTGGCAAGGTTACAGAAGAACATAACATCATCATCAACAAGATCTGATATTTATACACCACTCCACCCAACAACAGCAGATACATACTTCTCAAATGCACATGGAACATTAACCAAGACAAATCATTTCCTGGGTATAAAACAAACTTGAAGAAAGTTTTAAAAATTGAAATCACAAAAAAACATGTTTTGGGGACAGCCCAGAGGTGTAATGGTTAAGTCTGCACACTCTGCTTCAGTGGCCCAGGGTTTGTAGGTTTGGATCCTGGGCACAGACCTACACACCCCTTGTCAAGCCACAGGGATAATATTCCTCAACCAAAAAGAGGAAGATTGGGGGGCCAGCCAGTGGCGTAGTGGTTAAGTTAGCATGCTCTGCTTCAGTGGCCCAGGGTTCGCAGGTTTGGATCCTGGGCACAGACCTACACACCACTCATCAAGCCATGCTATGGTGGCATCCCACATAGAAAACAGAGGAAGACTGCCACAGATATTGGCTCAGAGACAATCTTCCTCAAGCAAAAAGAGGAAGATTGGCATGTCTGTTGCCAATCTTCCTCACCAAAAAAAAAAACAAAGAGAGAGAAGAAGATTGGCAACAGATGTTAGTTCAGGGCCAATCTTCCTCACTAAATACATATATATGTTTACTGACTATAATACAACTAAATTGGAAATCAGCAACAGAAATATATCTGAAATAATCCCTAAATATTTGGAAATAAAATAACACACTTCTAAATAATCCATGGATCAAATTCAAAGGAGAATGCTCAAATTAGAAAATATTTTGAATAGGACAAAAATGAAAATAGAAAATCAAAATCAGTAGGATACATCTAAACAGTGTATATAGGGAGATGTCAAGTTATAAGTGCTTATATTTGAAACGAATCATCCAAAAGTCAATAATCTACAAGATTATTACAAGAAAAGAAAACCACAGGCCAATATCCCTTATAAACAAAAATCCTCAACCAAATTTAGCAAATCAAATCCAGCAATATATATACAAAATAATATATCACAACCAGTGGGGTTTATCCGGGAAACGCAAAGATAGTTCAACATTGGAAAAATCAATGTAATCCACCACAGACTAAAGAAGAAGGACCACATGATCATATCAATTAACGCAGAAAAGGCATTTGAGAAAATTCAGCATTCACTCATTCATGTTAAAAATTTTCAGTAAACTAGGAATACAAGGGAGTTTTCTCAACCTGATAAAGCATATCTATGATAGACCTGAAACTAACATCATACTTAATGGTAAAAAGACTGAATACTTTCCTCCTGAGACTGAGAACAAAGCAAGGATGTACACTGTCACCATTCCTACTCAACATTGTATGGAAGTCCTAGCTAGTACAATAAAGCAAGAAAAAGAAATAACACACAGATTGGAAAGGAAAAAATAAAACTCTTCTTACTTACAAACAATATATTTCTTTGTCAGGGGTAGAAAAACTCTTTCTATAAAGGCTAGAATAAAAATATTTTAAGCTTTGCAAGCCAATATAGTCTCAGTCACAACTACACAACTCTGCTATCGTGGAAAAGTGTTACAATAGTGGTAAAATATTTCATCTGCACTTAGTTTCCTATACAAGCATAATTTTCTCTGCTACCATGATCTCATGTACACCTAAACATTCTATCCAGCAATTGAGTTTCAAATATGGAATTTTTTTTATAAAAAATACTTTTTATTGCCAATATCCATATACTTTTAGATAACTAAAAATCAATCTGTATTTCTAAAATAAATTGCCTGGTTCATGTTAGAATTAATTATAGCACTTAGCAACATGCAAATACATGGTGGGTGCTCAATAAATTTGGTTGACTAAATCACATTACAAAGATTCATTAAACTTACGTAAATAAACTCAAATTTTTTTCAAAATAGTACATTATCATCAAATACAAACTATAATATGCTGTTATCTCTGCTTATAAATCCTCTGAAGCCACAGGTCTCAACACTGGCTATAAATGAGGAAACCAGACCTGGGCTTTTAAAATTTTAAACACTAATGCCTACTAGTCAGAATCTTTAGGGTGGGGTCCAGGAATCTGGATTTTTTTTAAAGGGCCACAAGTGATTCTGATGCAAAGCTAAACTGTGAACTACTGCCTATAAGACCTTTTGTTTTTAACAAAAATGTCTATGTTTAAAAGTCATAAATCATATAACAGAATCAGATACTCTTACCAAGATGCAGATATATATAATCACATGGAAAATAGAAGTTTGCAAGGAACTTCTATTGGCCTCTGTACAACTGAAGGTAAAGAAAGCCAATCCTAAACAGAAGTGTAAAGTTAGCAGAACATTTGCCTCCCACAGCCTTTTATTTTCCCACAACCTTATAAGTACCCCTCCAACCTTACTAATTTTCATCTTTCTGCAATTAGAACAGTTATTCCTGCTATTCAGTAACTCTTGGTTATTTTTTTCCAGTTTTATTGAGATATAATTGACATATAACATTGTATAAGGTGAAGGTGTACAACACAATGATTTGATATATTGTATATATTACAAAATAATTACCACAATAAGTTTAGTTAGCATCCATCTCCTCACGTAGTTACTCTTGGATATTTACTGATTATACTTTGATTTAAATAGGTTTAAATCAGCATGTATCTTTAAAAGAAAATTTTCCTTTTATGCTTTTTAACTCTAATAATTGGTAAATGGATTGTCTCCAACTGAAAAGAATGTCAAGGCACCTGAAAGCAAGGGAAAAGAGCTTTTGGAGGAGTGTAAAAAAACATTATGTTAACATTAAACCTACATTTAGCATAGAGCCCAAAGCAAGCCTAAAGGAGGCTGTGTTAGGACAAGGGTCTAAGGGCAGCTTCTTCTACCTCCAGCCTGGCTCATGCTCTCCTAGAGAAGAAAGAAGAGGTGGCTCACTTTCCTCTAAGCCATAGGAGCTCACAGCAATGCTCCTATCACTGTTATGAACTCCTGTCAGGACCTGGAGCCTACCCTTTTCTTACAGGCAAGACTTCTCCCTCCAAACCATCCCTCAACTGAAAGCACAAGACAGGAAGATGGCCTCTGGAGAACAGATTTGTCAAGAGAGAAGTTTTTCTTTCCTCTTAACACTTGACCTACAGTCTCACTTCTAGTCTCTCTGGCATTATGACTGCCTCTCATTTCACTGTAACTTCCCCCCTCTCCTGTTTCTTGATACTCCTCTTTTTGCTGAATCCTAATTCTATTCCTAGCAGACCCCAAAGGCAGGTAAAATACTTAGAATAGTGCTCAATGCACAGTAAGCGCAATATAAGTGTTACTTCTGGTTACTGTTTTGTGCGGTTAGATGATATAATACTTTGGGGCAGGAGACAGTCTAACTGTGGTACAATATGCAAGTAACATTCCGGAATAACTAAGAAGCAAAAGTGGTTTCCAATCCTATTCTAGTGCTACTCTGGAAATCTTCCAGAACAAACAGTTACAATGGTAATAATAATAACGATAGCAAGCATTCAATCCTGACAACAACCCAAGCTCATCCAAGTCTTAGGACTTTGCGTTAACTGTTCTCTTGAAAGGTCATTCCCTGGATCTTCATATCACTTGAAGATCCTTCTTGTCACTCAGACCTCAGACATTTAAATGTCAACTCCTCAGAGAGGCCTTCCTTGACTACCCAGAATCCACCCAGTCATCAAAGCACTCTGTTACTATCTGCTATCTTGCCATCTATTTGCCTGCCTGCCTATCTCCTCCATGTATTCTCCTTACATTACAATGTAAGTACCATGAAGCAGGGACCTCATCTGCAGCGTTTACCACTATACCCCCAATGTCTACAATAGTAATTTGTCACAGAGTAGGCACTTAAAAAAAGGTTTATTAAATGAATTAACAAGTAAATAAGCAAACAACTCTACACAGTAAATATTATTTTTACCTCCATTTTACACATGAAGAAGCTTAAGTTTAGAGACACAACTACCACATGGCAGAATGAGGAACTAGCCTCATGCCTAGTATCAGAATCAAATCATTAATATTTTGGCTTACCTTTCTGCCTCACTTTATAGTCTACAATGTGATAATACAGGCATTATCTTATATGCTAAAATACACTCTGTTCTCAATTTCGGCTGTACTCACAGAAAATGACACATATTTCCTCAAAGGGACTTCTTTTAACCAATACTTTGGGTCACTCTACTGCTGTGGTCCCTCCCTTTTCTAAATCCCACAGCATTTTGTATATTATTTTCATTTGTTATTTATCATATTCTTCCTTGTAAATGGTAATTTTTATATACTTCCTTATTAATAGGAGGTGACACAGAGATCATCTGGGAGTAAGGGTTATATTGTCAACATCTTATCCTCACTGTGGCCAGGACCACAGATACCATAAATTAACTTTGAATTAACTTGACTACAACAGTCATGGAATTATGTGTGCTAAAATTATGTAGTTAATTCAAATGTCATAGAATTTTAGAGATGAAAAATACCAGTAATACTATTAGTCCACATTCTTATTTTATAATAAGGAAACCAAGGCTTACAGAGATAAAGGGACTCCTAGTAGGATTTATGTTTTATTATCTTTTGAGAACAAGCCTCATCTAACATATCTATTTCACATACAGATTCCAAACACTTATTTCATATACTAAATCTAAAATACATGATACACAGTACATATCTATACAGGAGTAGGTGATTTCTTTTCAACCAAATATAAAATTCATTATGTCTTTCAGGCCAGATGTTCCAATAACTAAACACAACATAATTTTTTATTATTATTACAGTTTAAAAATCTTCATCATAAGCTGCAACAATTTTTTCAGAAAATTTGTTCATCATGGTAATCAGATATGGTAATTGAAATTATTTAAATTATTTAAATCTTACTAATTCTACAACATACGCTTGGTATCTCAAGAAATGTCAATCTGCATTAAAATATGCTGTGCTGGCCTCAAAACACTCTGCATTTCCTAGACTAAGCTAATGTAAATAACATTTCTTAAGATTATATTTAAAATAAATATTATATAAGCATTTCTTTCTTCATAACGTGGTTTTTTCCCCTTAAAAAACTGCCTCAAATTGTTCTTTGTTGTTTATCACACCTTCCCAAAATAAGCAAGAACTCAAGGGACAATTGAACTCTCTTTTACAATAACTTCATCTAATCATCTAAAATCTGCTCCTATTTTTCCTGAAAATTTCTATCCTCATATATGCCTAATTATGAAATAAAAGATCATTGAGTTCACTGAAGTAAGTGTTGCATTTTCCAAGCTCCTATCTGCATATGCTTCCACTCTTTTATGCCTAAAATAACTTCGCTGTTATCAATTTTTACTACATTTTGGCACCAGCACAAAGTAGAAAACATTTTTATGAGGAACAACACAGCTAAGAATGTTGCACACCATTATTGTGAACAAAAGCAGTTATCTCTGTTCATAGGAAATCATTTCATTTCAAAATTTGAACAAGTAGTGTTTTAAGAGTAACATCATAGTCTTAAATGCAAGAATATTATCTGGACCTAAAGAAAGTACATCTGACTATGAAATAAGCAAAATTTCATTATTATCTATCAATTATGTTGCTACTTCTCCATCATACTCAAGTAGCTCTCTTTGTCACATTACTCTCCAGGAGGTGATAAGCCTTTTATTTTTATTTGTTAAATTTTCCACACAGTAAAAGAATACAAGTTATTAGACAAGAGGACTATTCCTCATTCATAGGTCACTTGGCAATGCTTTCTTAAACTCCACAGAAGCGAAACAAGGGAGAGGAATGCTAATACCTAATGAAAGAATCCCAAGTCATTGTGCTTGACATCTTGCTTTGCTTAACAAACAAATTTTAAACATATTGCTAATGAGCATATGTAAGCAAGGATTCTCTCCTTTCTGGCTTACAATTTCAAATTTTCAAATGCTAATATTTCAGAATCAATCCTTTTCACTCAACCAATAATTCCTCAAGTTTGCAATGAAGGCATATAATAAACCACTGATTTTCATTTCAGTACTCAGAAGGAAATACTGCTTTATTCAATTTTCTTTCCTTTGATATAGGTCCATGATAAGACACACTTTATACTACAATACAGAGCAAATTTGATGAGGTAGCACTTAAATGTTCCCAGTGTCTTATAGTCCTTTAGGCTAAACACCACCAGCAGAATATAAAATTATTCTATGATTTTACAAATTATAAAACAAAGCAAAACAAAAACATTACTATAAAGACTGTATTCCAATCAGTTCCCTAACAAAGAATCTTGCCAGTAAACACCTTATGGATGATGGGATGTGCAGTATTTATTTTCAGTAATAGGAAAAGGAAAACATAATAGTTCATTTAATTATTTCTTAAGCAATATATTAGAGTAGCAATAGCTGATGTCACTATTTAACACAGTTTTATTTAAACTTGAGTTTAAGTAGGTCATGAGTATCTCCAACATGAATTTTATTTTGGGGTACTTTAAAACTGTCACTTAGAAAACCACTTTGAGGGTCCGGCCCGGTGGCACAGCAGTTAAGTGCACACGTTCCGCTTCAGCAGCCGGGGGTTCACTGGTTCAGATCCCAGGTGCAGACATGGCACCGCTTGGCAAGCCATGCTGTGGTAGGCGCCCCATATATGAAGTGGAGAAAGATGGGCAGAGATGTTAGCTCAGGGCCAGTGTTCCTCAGCAAAAAGAGGAGGATTGGCAGCAGTTAGCTCAGGGCTAATCTTCCTCAAAAAAAAAAGAAAAGAAAAGAAAACCACCTTGAACTGACTTGATAAGCACATGAAATTTGAAGCAAGACAACTTTCCAAAATTCTAATTTTGTTTTCAGTTTCTTTGGAAGTCCTTCCATAAATTAAAAAAGAAAAAGATAATATCAAGTGATGCATAATTTCTTTTTTTATTGAGATATAGTTGACATCTAACATTGTATAAGGTGTACAATGTGTTGATTTGATACATTTATATAATACAATATGATTACCACTGTAGCATTGGCTAACACATCTATCACCTCACAAAATTACCTTTTTTTTTTTTGTGGTGAGAACTTTTATGATCCAGTCTCTTAGCAACTTCAAAGTTTATAATGCTTGATTATAACTATAATCACTACACTATGAATTGGATCTCCAGAACTTTTTTGTCTACTAGTTGCAAGTTTGTACATAATTTCTTAACTATACCATTTCAGCAGAAAGAAATTAGTTTACTTTTAAAATATCCGCTATGCCATTCCTCTAAACGTTGGCAACAAAAGGTTTTCAGCACTTGATTCCATGCTTGGTAAGGTGCTCACTCACTAGTATCCTTAGCAGAAGGGTTTGGCTTCCAAACCCAGGAAAAATAGAGAGATTGAATTTTCTCAAAAGTCTGATTTTACATATAAGTAAAATGTACCCTAATACTTTGGATTTGTACCCAGCATCTCTTTGTCCCCGGTTGCACAGGGGAGCGGGGGGCCTCAATCAACTGCAGTCTGACTTCTGCCCCAATACTTCTCTGAAATTGTCCAAGTCTTGGAGTCCAAAATCACTGTCTCTCATTTACCGATCAAATTCCTCATTAACCTCCCTGCAGTAATTGATGCTGCAGACACTCTCTCCTACTGGAAATAATTTCCTCTCTCGCCTCTCCTGAACTCATGCTCTTGTGATTTTACGCCTAGATCTGTGCTTACTCTTTTACATTCACTTGACTCAATTCTCCTCTTCTGCCCATCTTTTAAATGTCTGTATTTCCCAAGGATACGTGCTTAGCCCTCTTCACTCCTCATTCAACACTTGAACTATGGGTGATTTTATCTACTCCTATTCACATTTCTCAAGTATTAACCACTCCTAAAAATCTTTATTTCCCAAGCTTAGGATACAAATACTCAACTGCTTACTAAACCTGGGAGTCCCACAGGAACATTAAATTCAGCATATCTGAAACTCCACTAGCTTTCATTATAAGCCTCAAAATTTTTCTCAATCAAGAGGATCAAAAAACACCTGGAAGTAATCCTAGCCTCCTTGTTTTCCCTCAACCTCACATCAAATCAAACACCAAATCTTGTTGATTTTCACGTCCCTAATGTCTCTCAAATTCATCTTTTCTACTATCCCCACTACAACAGCCTTTCTTCAGGCCACCATCATTTCTCATCTTGGCCACAATAGCCTTCTTACTTCCTATTTATTGCCTCCAGTATCAACATCATTTTCATGCTGTCAGAGTGACCTTTCTCAAGTATAAATTTTGTGTCATTTAAAGCTTAAAATTCTCCCAGCTTGAGGATAAAGTCTCTAAATTCCTAAACATGGTAATGACCTACTTAGAGTAATTACCCACCATATCCACTGATGCTTCATCAATATCTAATTTCATGAATTTACTCAACTATTGTCTCTGATTGACACACTGTGCCTTGTCACACTTCAAAAGCCTGACCTTTCTACCAGAATTATTCATTTATTAATTCATTCACTCATTCATTTTAGACTGAAGACAAAAAGGACTCTGCCCAAAAAGAACATAGACTAGATAGAAGATAAACAAGTAGTCAGTTACCATTAATAATAACAATAATAGCTAACTAACATTTATTGAGCATTTACCAGGTGACAAGCACTGTTCTAAAGGGCCTGACATGAATTCATATTTATTCATCATGACAAGTGTGATATTGTGATATAATAAGAAAAACATATTTTGGTCTTCATCCTGGTTCCTGAAACAGTTCCATACGATAAAGGTGAAAGGAACAACTTTTATTATAATATTTGGGTTTTGTCCCCAGTTTCTGAAATAGTTCCAGAACAATAAAGGGGAAAAAAGTATCTTCTCTTATTCATTACAAGTCCCTTTCAACCACACCTGAATTTAAGTTAATGAGGTGACTTTTAGAAAGCCCTTAATGATGGGGGCTGGATGTCAGGGAAATCAACCATATGATTAGAGGGTTGGAATTTTCATCCCCATCTGCCAAACTCCAGGGAGGGGAAAAGGGTTGGTACTTGGGTTAATCACTAATGACCAATGGATTTAATCAATTGTGCCTACATAAAGAAGCTTCCATAAAAAACCCTACATGAAGGGGTTCAGACAGCTTCTGGGTTGGCAAACACGTGGAGATGCTGGGAGGGTGGCAGGCCTGGAGAAGATATGTCTCCTATACATATCTTCCAACTGGCTGTTTCTGAGTTGTATCCTTTTATAATAAACAATTAATCTACTAAGTAAACTGTTTCCTTCAGTTCTGTGAGCCATTCTAGCAAATTATCAAAACTGAGGAGGGGGTTGTGATGATTTATAGCCGACTTATAGCCAATTTATAGCCATTTTATAGCCGATTGATCTGAAGCACAGGCAACAAGGACTGGACTTGAGATTGGTTCCTGAGTGGGGGCAGGAGATAGTCTTGTGGGACTGAGCCCTTAATCTATGGGGTCTGCGCTAACTCCAGGTAGTTAGTGTCATAATTGAATTGTAGAATATCTAGTTGGTGTCCAGATCTGGAGAATTGATTAGTATGCAAAAAACACCCACCAATCTGGTGTCAGAACTAAAGTGGTTTGAATAGTGGTAATGGAAACAGGGTTTTCTTTTAACAGTTCTATGAGGTGGTATAATAAAAATCCCCAATTCAGAGACGAGGAGTATCTTACCTAAGGTTAAACATCTAGGAAATGGTAAGCTGGGTATACAACTTTAGGGAGTCTGACTTCAATCCAAGTGGTAAATGTGATTAGTGAGTACCACTTCTGCACTTTGCATATACTTCTCCCGTTGCATGTATGATCTAGTAGTATAATAGTTTTACCACTACATTCTTCACTCCTTAAAGACAGAGAGTATATATTATTCATTCATGTATCCTCAACACCTAGCACAATGCCTATCATGTTGTAGGCATTCAATAAATGTTTAATAAACTAAACTAAGCACTAAAAGTCATTTCTAAAATGAATACTGGCATCTCAGCAAAACTATAAAATAAGTGGTACAGACTTTTGGCCCTCCCTCCTCAATTTAGTAAGGAATCAAGCAGGAATGCTCCTAATTTCTTAATCTTGACCCCTAATAAAACCTAGCCTAAGAAAAGAATTTTATTAACTCATTAACAATGAAGACAACATGACTGGTCCAAGTTACTAAGGTCTATTTCCTGGGGATATTGAAGTTTTTAACAGGTAGCAAACTTTAAGGCAGAGAAATCAGCATCTAATAGTAAAATACCAGATGTTCATTAGTCTTAGAAATGCTTTTGGAGCAGGGAATCTTTTCGGCAAGCAGTTAATGACTCCATACAAGCAGAGCGCTCTTCCCAGATCAGCATCACTGAACCTCAGCAGCTAAGAGCCTGTATTCTTAGAGGAGTAACAGTAGGTACACTGCCAATGTTTCAAATATTACAAGTTCTTAGATTTACTTTATAAACTCTTCACATATTGTATATCTAAAGTAATTAGTGATGTCAACAGTCAAAGACTATGCAAGTAAAGAAAAGACAAGTTGAAGTGAAATACAGCAAAAATGACCAGTACTCATATGGAAAAGTTTTCAGGGAAAAAAAAATCCCAATTTTAATGCTACAACTAGCATATTTTCCATTTCCTATAAACATTCACAAAGATAAGTTTTAAGGCGAAACTACTTGGGTTTTAATTCCTGGTGTATGACCTAATAACCTTCCACTGCCTAACTGCTTATCTGAAAAATGGGGATAATAATGGTATCTATACCTCAATAGAGTCACACTGAGGATAAAATAGGTTAATCCATGCAAAATGCTTAGAAACATGTACAGCATGTAGTAAACTCTACTACTACTTATAGTAATAGTCCTAGAAGTTGTTGTTGTTCCTTCCAACAAAAAGAGAGAGATCTCAATGAATATACAGAGTACTGAGTAGAGATCACAGAGAAACCTTATCATAGAATTTAACATAATTGACATTTACAGAACACCCCACTCAACACAACTGCAGAATACACATTACAAGTACTCTTAGAACATTCACCAAGATAGGTCATATACTGGGTCATAAAGTAAGTCTCAACAACTTAAAAGGATTCAAATCACACAGAGATGTTCTCTGATCAAAATGAAACAAAATTAGAAATCAATAGTAGAAAGATATCTGGAAAATTCACAAGTAGTTGGAAATTAAACAATACACTTCTAAACAACCCATACATTACAGAAGAAATAACACAAGAAATTGGAAAATATTTCAAATCAAACAAATATATAAAATATCAAGTTTTAAAGGTGCAGGTAAAGCAGTTGTTAAAGGGAAAGTTATAACCTTAAAAATGAAAAGGCATTAGAAAAAAAAGCACTGACAATCTTCACATGAAGAAACTAGAAAAAGAAAAACAAGTTAAATCCAAAGCAGAAAAAAAAAAAAGAAGGAAATAACACAGAAAACAAAAGGAATCAATAGGGCCTGGCCCAGTAGTGCAGAGGTTAAGTTCACACATTCCGCTTCGGCGGCCCAGAGTTCGCTGGTTTGGATCCTGGGTGCGGACATGGCACCACTTGTCAAGCCATGCTGTGGAAGGCATCCCACATATAAAGCAGAGGAAGATGGGCACAGACGTTAGCTCAGGGCCAGTCGTCCTCAGCAAAAAAGAGGAGGATTGGCAGCAGATGTTAGCTCAGGGCTAATCATCCTCAAAAAAAAAAAAAAAGGAATCAACATAAGAGAAACAGAAAAACAACAGGGAAATCAATGAACTCAAAATCTGGTTCTTTGGGGTGGGAAAAAAGTCAATAAAATTAATAAACCTCTATCTAAGCTGACTAAAAAAAAACAAGAGAGAAAACATAAATTACCAATATCAGGAATAAAAGAAGACCCTACAGATCTAAAGACATAGAAAAGAAAAGAAAAGAAAAGAGAAAAGAAGGCAATATTTTAAGCAGTAAATTAAATATTCTTGATTAAATGGAAAATTCCTTGAAAGATACAAATCACCAACAATCGTTGAAGAATAAATAAAAATAATAAACAAAACATGATATCTACTAAAGAAATTAAATTCATAACTAAAAGCTTCCCCACAAAGTAAACTACAGGCCCAGATGGTTTCATGGTGAATTCTATCCAACATTTAAGGAAGAAATAATATAATCTCAGATAAATTCCTCAAGCAAATAGAAGAAACAACTTCTAATTTATTTCGTGAGGACAATATTACACTAACACTAAAACCTGAAAAAGACATTACAAGAAAACTACAGACCAATAACCTTCATGAAAATAGACAAAAAAATAATTAATAAAATATTACTAATTCAAATCTAGCTATATATAAAAGGAATATTTTCATGACTGACATATAAAAAGAATACCATCATGGTATTAGGACAAGTGGGGCTTAACCTAAAGAAAGAAAGGTTGGCTTAACATTTGAAAAAAAATCAATGAATGTCATTCAACATAATAATGGGAAAATAAGCGAAAACTTCAATACATGCAGAAAAAACATTTGATAAAAATCTAACACTGTTCATGGGAAAACAAACTCAGCAAGGCAAGAAAAAGAAATTAAAGCATTCAGACTGGAAACAAAGATTGGAAAACAAACTGTCTTTATATATTGACAACATGATCATGTATATGGTCAACCCTAAGGGATCTATAAAAACTAATAAGTGAACTTATTAGCAAGGTTGCAGGAAATAAAGTCAATATACAAAAATCAAATGTTAATTTATATTCCAGCAGTGAACAAAAACTAAAATTTCTTAAAATACAATTTTTAGCTGTACAAAAACATGGAATAGAGATAAATTTAACAAAATATGTGTGAAACTCATATACTGAAAACGACATAACATTACTGAGAGAAACTAAAGAAGAGCTAAATAAATGGAATGAAATACCATGAGATATGCCATATTCACTGACTAGAGGACTCCATGTTGTTGAGATGGTAACTCTTCCCAAAGTGATATACAGATACAAGGCAACCTCAATCCAAATCTGGGCAGACGTTTTTCTACAAAGTGACAACTAATCCTAAAATCCAAATGAAAATGCAAAGAACATGGAACAGACAAAACAATTTTGAAAAAGAAAAAGGTTGAAACATTTATGACACCAGATTTTAAAATATACTATAAAGTTATAGTGATCAGGACTGTGTGGTATCAGTATAAGAACAGACCTAAAGATCAATGGAACAGAATACCACTCTGTTCAGGAAACAGACCTACATATCTATGGTCAATTAATTTCAGACAAAGGTGACAAGATAATTCAATAGATAAAAGACCGTCTTTTCAATAAATAATGATGGAACAACTGTATATCTATATGAGAGAGAGATGGGACGAGGACCTTGAGCCTTATTTCATGCCATACATAAAAATTAACTCAAAATGGATCATAAGGCTGAAAACTATAAAAACTCTAGAAAAAAACATGAGAGCACCTTCACAATCTTGAGGTAGGCAAAAATTTGTTAGATGTGACACAAAAAGCACAAATAATAAAATGTTGATAAATATGATAATTAAAACTAAAAATTTTAGCTCTTCAAAAGGCATTGTTAAGCAAACAAAAAGGTAAGCCATTGTTGGGGGGGCAATATTTAGAATACATGTATCTGGCAAAAAACATTCAGAATATATAAATAACTCTTACAACTCAAGAAGACAAAAAGTGGGCAAAAAATTTGGATATTTTATAATAAATATATATAAATGAACAATAAGCACAAGAAGAGATGCTTGAAATCAATACTTTTGCAATAATTATCCATATAAATTTTGATAATTCATTTAACTTCTCTAGATTTCAGTATTTTCATATTTTGTTATTTCTGCTCAGGGCAGGTATGTCTTTATATGTAAACCAGTCAACAACCCATTTTCCATAGCTTTCCACACTTTTTCTTGAACATGGATTATACCACTAAAATTAGAAACCATCTTCATCATATTTGATACTCATTTAAATCAGTCTCATATTTAGTAGAGCTAAATACTACAACTGAATCTAATTTAATTTTTTTAATTCCTATGAAATGGCCTCATGTAGTATTTTTAATGTTTTACTGCTAAGAAAATTCTCATAGTACTTAACACTCAGTCACTCAACATCAGCAGTTTTAAAAAGATGAAAATAACCTTTCATAATAAAAATCCACTCTAATATATATTTTAGAAACATATAAATCTATAAATTCTAGCACTCTTGTTTCTCTTGCCATATATATATAGGGGAAAGCTAATTTTTTTGGCAAAAAGTTAACTTCTTAGGTCTCAAGGAGGAAGTGTTCACATCACAATAATCTATTAATTGTCACTAAAAGAATGACAACCACTCTCTATACAGCTCCTTTATTCACTCTTATGCAACTTTGAATAATCCTTTGGCTCAAAATGACAAATGAATTGATAGTCACAACAATTAAGCTACTAAAAAAAAGGAAAGAAAAGAAGAAAAGAGGGGAAGGAGGAAAATATCTCATAATAATATATGAAAACATTCCCAGGAGACTAAAATTTTGAATATTTTTCATATAATCTTCATTAGAATATGCTACAGAAAATAGTCTATACAGTAATAAAAATTGTGTCAAACCACAGCTCTAATAATTTTATGAAAGATGAAAACCACAATAATTTCAAGCATCTAGTTTATGAATCCTGAGTTATTTTATATGACAAGATTTTTTATATGGATAAGTGGCTTCTGTATTTGTTCACTGTGCCAATGCTTGCTTTTACATTTTGCATATTATAGTATATAAATCAGCAAGCATCTTAAGCTTGGGAGAGTGGGAGTACTAAACAGTATATGAAGGATTTCCATTATTCAAATAGAGCATTTTACCCTGATTTCACAAAACAGACACTATTAGAATTCAAATTATTTTTCACTGTTACCTTTTTCAGGAACACTACAAAACAAAATTATGTATTTATTAAATTATTACCTACTAACACTGCCTAATTTAGGGATGTGATAGAAACCCTAATTTTGCTTATTTAATATCAAAATAATTTTATAACCTTACTGACAAGTCAAACAATATAATCATATATTATAGGTAGAAATAACTATGACAATTAGGTATACTTGAAAATTTTTCATTATAACTTTACAAAGATATGATATTTCTGTGCTCTGTCTTTTTGGTTTTAAATAATTGTATGTAAAAAGAAGAAAAGTTGTTTTAGATGTAGAATCAATATTTCTATTAAGTATGTTGACACTTTATAGGCACACATTACAGGTCTCTAAAAAAAAAATTACATAATTTATTACACAAGCTGTTTTTTTTTTTAACTTACATTACATAGATGTGGATTTTTCAAATACTCTAGTGGCTGACTCAACATATCATTTGATTATTTGAGGAATTTTATTGCTTTTTATTGCTACTTAAAGAAATATCTTGGTATTAAAAGAGAATGGTAGAAAAATATATATATATTGTTATGTGAAAAGAACAAAAGGTCCTACCTGTTTCAACCTCATGAAGAATGTCTCCGTGAAAGTCTTTCGGCTGAAATACCAAAATCGCTCATTTGCAGGGTACACACGTACTACTGTCTCCAGGAGAAAGCGGACAGGTTCCACCACCTCCGTGACCACCATATCCACTGCCACCGTCATGTACACTCGCTTATCTGTAGTACAAGGGTTCTGTGTTTTACGTTGGCTTTATTATTCCTTAATTATTTAAGGAACAAAGTTTTCCCACTTATGAAAGAACTAAAGTTCTTCACAATCATGTTATGGTCTATGTTTAACTTTAAACGTTTTATTGTCACTTGGCTTAAACAGGTAACCAAGTATTCCAAGTATGTTTCTCAACACACATGATCCTATCTTAATCAAGTGTCCAATCTCCTCTGAGAATTTTAATTTTTCCTTCCCAAAATCAGGTCCTTAATATAAAAAATAAGTAAAATAAAATTTTCAAGATGTCTTTTACACTAAAACTATCTTTCAGATTTCCCAGAAAACCTCTGGAAAATCACTAAGATTTTCCCTTTCATCTTATAAAAGATACTGGAAATTATGTTTGTTTGATGAGTTGCTTGGGAAAGATCATAAAATCAGAAGAGATGCTCAACTTTCACTATGTTAAACTGTATAGGAAAACGTTATTAAAATGAATTTTTCAATGTTATATGCTTTAAGTGAAGTCCCTGGAGATTTGTCAGCACTCGTACTGTCCACAATAAAAATTTACCCTCAGGAAAATCACTGATCAAAGCTCTAATGAAATAGTTCTGTGCTGAGACATACATATATCTCAGAGTCCTGGCAAGTGCTTTTGGACAACAGAATAGTGTTATCATTCAAATTTTCAGTTATTACTATTTTAAATATTTACTAGGCCACAGCTTTTCGTTAATTTGAATCTAGAATCTTCTAGGCCCATGTCTACTGGTTTTCTTCAGTTTCACAATGATAGATTGAAATATGTATTTCATTTTATTTACATGGCTTGAGATTCATTGAGGTTTTTGAACCTGTGGGTTGGTTATTCCATACCATTTTGTCATTTCTTCGTTACTTTAAAATATTTTTAAAATTTATTTTGCCCACCATTTTCAGTTCTCAGTTAAAGATCAAATAACCAAGCCCACGACTAGAAGAAACCATCAATAGTTTTTTTTAAAACATTATACAATATTTATACTCATCAACTACACTTTTATTAATATCATCAAATTCAACAAAAACTGTATTACATTCTTACTAAATACAGCATTCAATCTGTCAATTCAACAGAAACTAGGATTCTCTAGACATTGTACTTGAACCAGAAGACCTTAAAGTCTAAGAGAAGTAATGTAGAGGAGTAAGAGAGAATAATACAAAACATTGAATATAATTCATAAATTGGTGTAATGAAAAGATCCAAGACATTTCTCAGGGCCTCATCCTCTTCTGTAAAAACCAAACTATGATTCATGAATCCTCTGTGTAATTTATAATCTCAAGAGCACCATTTGGAAATTTTAGAAATCAGGTGAATACTTTTGTGTGGCATACGAAAGGATTTTAAACTTAAAATACATTATCTTTGGCTCAGAAGATTACTGTAATATAGTACTACATAAAGCTTATTTTTAATAGAACAAATTTTAGGCTATATTGTCTTTTATTTGAGGACCAAATGTGTATTAAAATACGAAATGAAACTGAACTTTATATTACATTTAAAAAAATAAAAACTGCTTTCATAAACTTATTTTTTGAAATTCCAATACTCTATTCTTCAAAATTATCAACCAGCTTATTTTTCTCATTTTTGTGTTTTCTTTCTGAAAAATTATAAGAAAAGAAGTTTACAAGTTGGTATTTACAAGCCTGTGTCCAGAAATAACAAACTGTGGGTGTAAATATTATTTATTCCTAATATATGAAAAGCTAAATTTTATATAATCATCATTATTTTTCTCTCTTTTTAGCCCTCATTTGGAAATAGACAGCTCAATATGTGATCAAATGCATGCAATTTATGGCACTGGTAAATACTCTAAGGAAATTTGAGAATAATTATTGTTTTAATGTTCTTCATTAATATATCATATTTCTATATCAGTATTCACTAATGCTCCTGTTTTTAACCAAAAGTCTACTGTGGCATAAACTAACGAATGCAAGACTAAAGATCAAACAAACTGATCCATTATTTTCTCAATATAAATTATCGGTTGCATGACAGTAAAGCATTTAGTGTAAGATTATAAATCATTTGGTGAAATTTTAAATTTTAGTTAAAGGCAGATGGTGAAGGGGCAAAAAACATAGGCAATTAACAGCTATCTGGATAAAGTAGAAATAAAAATAAACACAATGGGAAAAACGACAAATGTGACCATTTACCATTTACAAATTCTGTTCAACACTAGACATGTTAAACAAAACAAAACAGTAAACAACTAGGAAAAAAGTGTTTGCCACAAATGAAATCCTTAATATGCATTATTAAGATCCCAAAGGTCAAAAAACTGGTACAAATAATTAATAACTGAAAAAGCATAAATAATCTATAATATAATTTAAAAAGTTAAAATATTTATTAAAGATATGCAAAATTCCAGAATTTGCTTTCATCATTTCCTTCATATTTTTCCATCATTTCCCCCCCAATAAAACAACTCTATAATGACACATGAGACACAAGCCCAAATACTTTCTACATAATCTAACAGAACTAATTCACTTATCTTTGGGGGGGGGGGAGGCGCGGGGGGTATTCTTTTGAATAGTTGAGGTTTTCCCCATAGATGCATAAAGTATGAAAACGAACTTCAAAAAAAGAACAACTCCATTTTAAATGAGCACTAGAATTTTTTTAAAACACAACAAAATAACATTGTCAATAATGTAAAATTTAAAGCAAATAATAAGGAATCTTTTAAGAAAATTCACCTTTTGGGGTTTCTTCATTAAGTGCTAGAAATATTGGTGCATTGGGATTCCACATGCCGGTGATAACGTAAGCTCTCCCATCATAGCTCTTTCCCATGGATTCCTATAGAAGTTCAAACAGGAATCACTGAGAATATATACATCAAGAAAATCATTGTTTTAAATTATATCTTATTTTAAGCAATCCAATTTATTAAAATTTGGATTTACAATCAAACGGGATTTATTTTCTTTGTAAGATTTTTTCACCCTACAGAGCATTTCTTTAAATATTAAATTCTCTTACAGCTTTCTTCAAACAGAGTTTCTATTTAAAGACATGTACCTCCTGGATAAAAGAGGTATACTGCTGAATCACAAAAACATAATATTGCTATAAAGTTATATTTAGCTTGATGTTAGGCTGGGTCAAAATTGCCTATACTTACACATACAAGGATGTACATAGTTTCTATTAAAACCACAGATCTCACTAAAGATAAACTGAATTAATAGCTAATCACAAGAAATTAGTACTTTTCTTCTAATGTTCTAATTTTTAATATATTCTGAAAATATTAATTTACTTTGTCATAATAAATACCTTTAAAGTTAATACTTTTCTGTTATCTGTATGTCAGATATTTGTACACTTTCTTATAATCATGAATCAATATTAGGAGACTAATATTGGTTTGTAATCAACACCCAAATTTATTAACTATCTCCCTTTACCCTTATACTTACTCCCTCCTTCTTCCCTTCTCTCCTTCTCCCCTTCCTCTTCATTTCCCCCACTCTTTAAGACTTTTACCAAGCCAGTTCCTAAGCCAGCTACTCCTACGGTGAAAGCAAGCCCCCAAATAGTTGTGTACACGTATGTGTGTGGTGACAAGAGGCTAGAGGTTGTCCAAGGGAAGAACAGCACACAACATACAAATATGTGCATACACAAAAGAAAGTTATCTACAGTACTTTCAATTTTCTGTACCAATTGCCTCATATTATGACTAGAGAGTGCTAAAAGGGTCAGACTAAAACAAAAAGAAAAGCTTTTTTCCTCTATTACCCTCACTTCTCTGAATCGCAATAAAATGATTTCAGTCATTTGGTAATTACTATATATATTTTTCTAGTGTACTGCTGTTATTTCACTAATCAGACTGTAAAGCTTAAGTGCAGGGACTCTATTCCAGAGATGAAGAACACTCAAGGCCATGTAAAGAAAACCCACTCAGCACCTCCAACACACTCATATGTTCATATTCATTCATTCATTCTCTCTCTCTCTCTCTCTACATGTCTGCCCTCTCTCTCCCCTCTAATTAAACCCCCATTCAGAAGAAGAATGGGCATCTGACCAAAAAAACACCAATCCATTTCTAAACAAGAGCTTGTACTATGCTTGAGTCCAAAAAGAAAAGCTAGACCGATCAAATTCTTTCTTTCAATTAACAAATACCAAGGAAAGTGGGCAGCCAGTGGTGGAGCTAAAGGTTTTGATAGGAAGTCAGGGGACGACAGGCGACACATAAAATGAAGTTATAACAGAAATTATAAAGTAAGGAAAAGTATATAAAGAACAGCAGCATATTAGAAAACTGCTAAGAGGTAATAAAGATACAGAGAAAGCAAACACAAAAATCCTTAAAAATCATTAATCATGCAATCAAAAAACAAAGGCTGATACTGGGAGGCAGGCAGGCAGGGAGGGAGAAGCAGAGAGAGTGGGGAGTAGAGAGAGAAGGGGCAGGAGGGAGGGAAAATGTGAGGCAAAGGAAAGAAAGAGGCAGAGAGAGAAGGAGAGGGAGAGGGAAACAGCGAGAGAGAAGAGGGTACAGAAGAGAAAAGGGGACCAGAGCAAGAGAGGTCCAAGAGAGCAGGAGCCTGAGCAAGAAAGAGGCTCACAGAAAGAGCAAGCCCATGCGGGAGGCAAGGCAGGCGGAAGAGACCACACAGCAGAGACCACTTCGCAGCTTTAGGGACAACTGCATGAAAATCAATACCCTCCTTTGTCTTTAAGGAGTTCTAAGCGATTCTTTGTTTGTTGTAACCAAAACAGCCTAACTAAAACAACCATATTTTTATTTCTTTGTAGTCCTCACAACACAGGACCACAGTAATACTATCTTATACATCAAAAGCCTTCAATAAAACTTTCTCCCCATCAAGTCTGACACTGTTGTTACTGAACTAGACATTTCCATCACTTGGCCTGGTTTGCTCCCAGCCCTTTTAGAAAGATACTTCACATTTTTTACTGAAGAGTTCTTCTTGACTCCTCTGTGCCACCCCCACAACCCAACACAAACAGGGCTGACAAGAATAGGGACAGCAGGTAAGGGACATCTGGACAACAAAAAACTCTGCCCAAACTAGGCCAGGCTTGAACCACTAGATGGCCTCTTCTTCAGAAAATAAACCAGGAAAAAGCGAGAGAATATGGCAGCTTTCAATGGGAACATAGTCTGCAAGGCTATAAGATAGAGGCCAGAGAACCACGTAGTAAGCTGTGAATGAACAATTGTCAAATTATGAACAAGCTGAAACTATGAAGTCAAGTAGACAGAAAGTAGGGTAAAGCAAACAGATGGCAGTACAAAGAGGAGATAACACAAAGAAAAAGCAAAAAATGTAAGTTCATGCCAATCCATCCATTATATTAAGCAAAATTAAGCAAACGTGAGCCTACTACGAGCCATGCTCTACGCCTGGGCGTATCCAGGAAGGAAAACAAAACAAAACAGTCCTGACCTTATGGAGCTGACAGACTGTTCTCTTCCCAACAGCAGTCTGCAACCCATTTGCAGATCATAAAATCAATTTAGTGGATTATGGACAGAATTTTTGTTTGAGGAAGATTGTCCCTGAGCTAATATCTGTGCCAATCTTCCTCTATTTTGTATGTGGGATGCCTCCACAGCATGATGTGTAGGTCCATGTCCAAGACAGAACCCGCAAACCCCAGGCCACCAAAGTGGAGTGCACAAACTTAACCACTACACCACTGGGCCAGCCCTATTACCAGACTTTTTAATCAAGGAGAAGAAAAAATAGCAGAGTTCATCAAACATGTAAGGATTAAGAATTGTTTCATGAGGGGCCGGCCCAGTGGCTTAGTAGTTAAGTTCATGTGCTCTGCTTCACCAGCCCAGGCTTTGCAGGTTCACATCCCAGGCACGGACCTACACACCACTCATCAAGCCAAGCTGTGGCAGTGACCCACATACAAAATAGAGTGGCAATCTTCCTTATTGGCAATGGATGTTAGCTCAGGGCCAATCTTCCTCACCAAAAAAGAGAATTGTTTCATGAAAATTTTACTTCAGCTTTTATACATACATATTACAAGGGCATTGAATTACAAAGGAAGATGTATTTCTAACTGTGAGTCCAGCTACTGATCTAGTGTCAATAAATGGTTAACTGTAAAGATCCACAAACTTTCTAAGGCATCTCTAGGACTTTAATTTTAAATTGTGTTCCAACTCCATGAAACCTGGCTCTACTGAGTTTTCAGCTCTTCCTTGGTACCTTGCTGTTAGGTTTTTCCTAGCTATCAATGGCTGTGGATCAAAATTCTTAACCCCTTATTGCTACACTACAAGTATCTCCACCAAAAATATTCCCATTACTGGAAGAAAATTGAGCCTCTGTGATTTGTACTCCCAAAAAACCTAACTAATTTTTTATGTGATTTTATTTATATACTATATGTAATATATATAAGTAATCTGGCTCTTTGTCTAAAAAATACGTTTTCATTTATAAGTATGACCTTCTCTTTCATGTAGATCTTATATTAAACAAAAATTATAAATTTATAGGAAAGTCTCAATTCACTTTGCTTGTTAGAATATATTCAAAGGGAAGAAAAGTCAGCATTGTTTAAAAATTTTTCAAGACAAACAGAAAAGTCGCACGAATTCTGAAATTAAATACAATGGTATGCTTTTTCAAAACTTGTCAGAATAAAGTGTAAGATGGTAAAATTTGTTTTTAAATTGTTCACATATTTGGACAGGTCATAGAAGAAGCAGAAGTATTAACATCTTGCTCTAGAGAGCAGAACGAAGACTAATGAGGCAGAGCTACAAGGAACATGATTTCAAGTGATTACAAAGAAATAACTGTAATAACCAGAACTGTCCCACAGTCATCATTGTAAAGCAATGAGTTCCTTTTTATTAGATGTAGTCCAGCCAAAGGTCAATAACCATGTATTAAGATAGCATGAAGGTTAACAGCACTGGGTAACAACAAATCACAACTGCTGATAATTGCAAACACAAACCCTCCCACCTGACCAACTGTTTGTTGTACAGATAAGCCCACGTCTCTTTCCAGGAGCTTCAGTGCTGACAAGGCTTTGATTTAATATGGACTCTTAAAGGTGGAGGACCACACTGCAAGTGAGACACACAAGACTAAGGGACCTCAGAAGTTCAAGCCAGGTCTGTAATTCTATAATCTAAACTAGGTTTTATGGAAAAATCTCTGCCAGTGATTCATCTTAAAATCTTTTAAACTCTGAAAGACCATGACTAATTAGGACCTAGGAGTTTATAACAGTTTTATGTTCCTGAACTACCTCTTCACAAAATTTTCAGGGCTCCAAAATGCTTTGGCTTGCCTTTGGTAAAAAATGCACTACTGATATATTGTAAAGAGGAGTGGGAGGGAGAGAGATCAACAGCTAATTTGTTTTCACATTCAATGTAACTACCTATCCATGCAGTGCTTCCTCTCTATTTCTGTGGCTAGCTATACCAGCTCTATGAGAGCACTTAACACATTGCGGTGGTTACATACTTAAAAGGTCTGTTTCTATCACAAGACTATGAACCCACAGATGGTAGGAGCTATGTTTTAATGTATCTACACCCCCATCACTTCACACAATGTTTGGCATACAATTAAGTGCATAACAAAGGTTAAACGTACCAATCTAGTGGAACCATTCTAGTGGCCACTAGAAAATCAACGTTACAGCGAAATAACTCAAAGAAAAAGTTGATATAATTGGTGATATTTAACTCACATTTGCAAATCACAGTTGAAAGGAAGAAAACAGGTAGTACTTATTATCACTAAATATAAAAACCTCAGTTAATTAAGAACTTCATACTTACTCTATTTCCTATAACATTTCTAAATCACAAAGTAAATGTTTTCTTTAACTGCAATATTAGAAGATATTTCTGTTTAAAAGTTAAGATGACTTGCTATTTTTACATTAAATACCAACTCTTAAATATACATTAACCTTTAAGGGCATTCCTTAAATAAATACCATTCCTACAATAAATATACTTTGCTAATAAGCACAGGTAATCAAGGAGGAGAAATTCAGAAAGGGAAATCCTTTAGAGAAAACAAAAGCATCCATCACAGTAATCAAATTAATAACAGTGCATTAAAATAAATGAAAGGCACCATATTCACTTTGAATATGCCTGTTATAATCACATACTTGTTATTTTTGGCTCAAAGAAAAGACATCTTCCTAAGAAGTCAAACAGATAAATAGATGGACATTGTCATAACATTGTCCTTTTACGTGCTTTCAACTTGCATATGACTTTTTGGTGGAAGTTTTCTTAAATCTCTCCCTCATATATAATTTTAGATTTGGGTTTCCAAATTTCATTATTACTTTCATACAGCTGAAAGTTAGCAACAATTTTGACAACATGACAAATTTTAAAATAGAAAATACTTAAAAAATATAAAATAACTATCATCTATACTTGGTTAAGGTGCTTAAGATTATCATTACCATATCCAGTAAATGCATGTCACTGTTCTTCACGTTTCGACCTGGGCTTAATAACATTCCAAAACATCTGAAAATATTGGGGGAAAAAAAGGAGAAATAAGGTATCAAGAACATACAGAAGCCCAGTGAGCAAAAAGCCTTTTTATAATAACTATACAATTTGAGCTTTGTACTTACAAATAGATTGTTTTTTAGAGAAAATACCACAAATAAGAAATCATTATTATACATAATAAAAGCACATAGAAGTTAACTAAATCTAAGTTATCTAAATTCCCAGATCTTTATTTTTGCATGTAAAAGATTACCATGATCAGAAACTGTGATAAAAATGGTCACAAATTGTTGACCGAAACAAAATACAATAGTGAAATACGAATTAGTTTGTAAGTAGAAATGAGATTTTATTTGCCTTAGAATTATTCCAAACATATAGGTCAAGACCAACTAATCCAGTTAAATAAAAAACGAGATTTTTTTGAAAAATAAGAATAAGACACTGTGCTATCTCTCTGCGTCAAGCCAGATTAACAGAAACATTACCCTGGCCCTCAAGAGTCATGTCCTCTGAGCAGCCTGTTAATACTATACCCTCAGTTTTAAAGTTATATGAAACTCATTACTCCTGTATAATGAGTTGAATGAATATGTGCTAAATATGTGTATTTAGCACATAATACTAAATGTGCTATTTGTGAAGATATTATCCAACATACCATATACCATTAATTATTTACTTTATTCTGTGCATCCTGCTGCTAAAGAAGCTTCAGGAATCTCATCAACACCACCACTTTATTTGTAAAGAATTTTCATAAGCTCTAAAATTCAGGTAAATCTAATGTTTTTACATTTGTCAAGATATTATTGTTAATTCTGCTTTATAGGTAAGAAAAGTAAAGTCCACAGAAGTTAAACAATTTACTCAAATTCATATGGGTATTAAATATGTCTTGTAACTCTAGAGTCAATGTGATCTGTCCGAAGTGTTCCTCTGCCAACAACACATACCCACACTTACTAGACTGTTTTTATTGTAGCTTTCCAAAATTTTAAAATATGCTATAGAACATTTAACACAAGGAGTAGAGAATGTAAATAAAAAATATAACATTTTTTAAATTTCAAAATAGTGGCAGTTCACCAGTCAATACTCAATCTGATCCTTGTTCTTTTCCAAAGGTTTACTTTTCTAGTAGCATGGCTTTTTCTTCCATGAACAAGATAAGTGATTGATCATATCCAAATAAGAGCTGAGTAAGTGATAAAACAATATATACTTCCTGTGAGCACTTGAGGATACCTTGCGCGAGGCTCCCTACTGGCACCCAAAAACAATCAAATAGGTAACAAAGACAAAGTTGATAAGCTTTGAGGATAACTTCCCAAACATATTATTGTACCAGTGAACAAAATATAATCTACTACAACAGAAATAATTATATTCTAATATTCATAATTTTAATATGATTACTATACACAGATCTGATCTCCCTCCTAGGATCTCCTATAACAAACACTGTCTATACTAATTAAACGTTAATTAACCATGCAATTCATTGTACTATTTCTTCTACTATTGCCTTAAATTCTTGATAAGCAAGAATAAAAGAGTTAATTCTTTTTCAGATATAAAATTTGGTCCCTCCAACTAAAAAGTGAGGACAGAAGACTTGTCTCACTTTCCCTATATACTTTGCTTCAGCTTACATCTCTCATGGGTTTTTTTAAGAACAATTTTCTGTATTATGGGGCTTTTCAGCAACAAAACTGTTATATACTCATTGTAAAAAGTTAATGAATACCAAAGTGTATAGGGAAAAAATAACTTCTCACTTCTCTCTCTAATCTCAGCCCCCTTAGGAACCAATGCTAACAGTTTAGTATGCATCCTCCCTACCTTTCTTATTGCTCTTTTCGAAAATTTAAAGTTTTATATTATTTCATTTGTCAAACACTTGCAGGTAAATGGTAAAATGGGTACAATTTTATATTTCTTAATATAATTTTCCTTTGTTAAACTCTACTGCAAAAGGAGCCTTGGAAGTTTAGGTTTTCCTTAAATGGCAACACATATCATCTTATTTTGATGATTTTTGATGCACTGCTCTTCTCCTGGGCTATAAACAAAAAATCCTGCCACCAACCAGCAGTGTGACCTTAGAGAAAGCACCTAACTCCCTTGGGCCTCTGCTTCCTCTTCTAGAAAATGGGAGAGGTATAATACACGGACTCCAAGGGTTCTTCCAGCACTAAAACTGCATAATCTTTTCTATCAAGCACTTATTAGTCATTTCCAAAATTATACTTCATTAAAGCACATCAGGTTTCCTACGGAGACAAGCAAGGTCTATTAGGAATAACATGTCAGTAATTAGATAGATATTATTAGTACCATAAACACCTAATGTGAATAATAAGAGTTTCACTGGGGAATTCAAAGTGTTCGACCTTCTCTTATTAACTCTATAAATAATGTAGAAAGCAAACTGCTATCACACCTATTTTCTCAAGGAGCTCAGAGTTTAGTAGGGGAGGAAAATAGTAAACAGCCAATTACAACCTGATATGGTAAGTTCTATGATAGCTGTAAGTTACAGAATGCTAACAAAGCAGAGAGGAGACACACCTAACAATATTTAAAATATAGTAAATAGCTGACCGAACCCAAAATTTGAAATCAAACCTCTTGAGAATGAGATGATGATATTATTATATTAATAATAATATTAATTATAGCAGCTACCGTTTATTGAATACCTTCACTTTAAGTCAGACATTACTACACTATTGCACTTATATTTCAAAACAACCTTTATATAACAAATAATAAAACTGCTTTTCAGAAAGTAGAAGTGATTTGTCCAAACTACAGAGCTACTAAGTTATAGGACTGGGATTCAAGCCCATGTCTATGACTCCAAAACCACGTGGTCTTGTACACGTTATACTCTGCCACCTCCCTTGCCTATCAGTAGAAAAGAATATAAATTCCCTGTGTGATCCTGGGCAAGTCACACACTTCAAAGTCTCACTTTCCACATTTCTGAAATACAAATATTACCTGCTTACATGTTCAGTGTTTTAATGTAAAGTTGAAGTGAAAAAACTCATGGTGAAAGTACACTGTAAACTACAGAGCAGTTGCCAATTACAAATTATTATAACTGCCACTATTATTAAGAAGAAAAGTTTGGCCTTCCATAATACCTGTTTTACTCAAAACAGAGCTTTAAACAGCTTTTAACAAGTAACATCCATACAAACACCAAAACTCAGCTTATCTAGCAATGCTGTAGACTTGACGGAAAAAAGTGAGAAAAATAAGATATGTTAATGTCCTACAATAGGAAACTAATTTTTTTACTCTTGCTTTTAGTCCATCAAATCATTAGAATTCTATATACCTCCATGAAGACTATGGATAAAAATTAAGAAGGGAGGAAAGGAGGAGGAGAACGAAAGGAGGCAGGCATCTGACCAACAACCGTTCAAGAACACTGTCTCTTGCTAAACTTTTGTTACTAAAAACAAAAAAGTGACAGTGTGACAGAAGGGGTAAACAGAACTACAAAGAAGAAAAGCTATAACTCAATCATAGTTTTTTAGAACAATATAAAAAACTCTAAAAACTAAATAATTATGTAAAAATTGGGATCCCAGTCTCATTCTAAAGAAGTTAAACCAAAAGATAGCTGAAAAAGTCTCCTATATAAAATTGTTGGGATTGTTTTTCCCTTACTAAAGGGATCAAGTAGAAAAAGATATACAGACAGTCCTCACTATGGACAGTAGTGTGAAACCATAAAAATAACCATACAAGCTGAAACTGTGCAAAGTGATCTTACAATCAATGAGAAAAATAACTGTTCTGTGATCTTTAAATATTTTTGTCAAAACTTTAAAAACTCTCTTCCTGTTGTTATAAATATATAGAAAAATGGAAAAAATTAAAACTATTATTTATTTAGTACTTTGTAATTTAAAGCACGTAGAAACACTGTCATATTCCTTTCTAAGTTTGAATCAGCTTCCAATATTTTATCTTTTGCACTTTCACTGTTGTGAAATCTCTCCAAGACTTCCGTTAACGTGAAGTTTTTGCTGGCGTCACTTCCTCTGGGACATTCACCCTTTTCATCAGAACCACTTGCCTTATTTATCATGACTTTATCATGTTTTTTATATTCGACAGACTTTTTAAACATGGTTCCTACCACAGTTTCACGCAGAGCTAGGTCTCCTTCTCCTTTCATTTTGCTGTCACCTTTTCAAAGCTTCTAAGATCACACGCAATCTCACTTTCAGTATTATCACTTTTCATTTCTTTGCTGCACTTTTAGCTTTGTTGGCCAATTCTTTCAATTATCCATTTTTGTTACATGGGCTTATCACTGAGAAACCAAGCAAATAACACAACGCTCTTTGCTGTTTGTGAGTGAACTCAACAACAAATACACCATGACCAATCATCAACAGACTTGAAAGAAGTGATGTGACTAGTCACTGATGCTACATTTATGTTGTGATTGTGACTGAAGAGCTAACAGCAAAACACACTTTAGGCAATTACTCACAATTCATATACCATGGTAACAAAAATTTGAACCATGTGGCTGAGGGACTAGTGTTCTTTAACTAAACCATGGTAACATAAATTCATGCATATCCTAACTGCAAGGCAAAGACTGCCCATGTATTCACACAGGTTATAAATAAATCTAGCCAAGATTTTGCCTTCTCACTGTGGCATCTACTCTGATTCTACAGGCTACTCTGATTTCCACTCATCACTCACAAAGTACAAACAGTCTCAGTAGAAATCATGATTGTGGCAGTAGTAACAGTACCACCAATAATAATAATGGCAAGCACTCATTGTGTGTCAGGGACTATTCCAAATACTTTACAGGTATTATCTAATTTTATTCTCCCAACATTCTTAAGAGGTAAGTATTATACACAATTTACAAATTGGAAACTGAAGCACAGAGAAGTTAAATAACTTAGCTAAGGTCACCGGAAAGCCAGGATTCAAACCCAGATGAGGGAACTCCATAGTTGTTTATCTTAAAAATGTCACTCTATTATCTTCAGTGCCATCAGTAACAGGAAGAAGTCATCTCTCCATTTGGATTTATACTTCAGCAAAAGAGATTAAAAAACGGTCTCTTGGGGCCAGCCCAGTGGCATAGTGCTTAAGTTCGCACACTCCACTTTGGCAGCCTGGGGTTCGTGGGTTCAGATCCCCAGCACAGACCTACACACCACTCATCAAGCCATGCTGTGGTGGTGTCCCACATACAAAACAGAGGAAGATTAGCACAGACGTTAGCTCAGTGACAATCTTTCTCAGGCAAAAAGAGGAAGATTGGCAATGGATGTTAGATCAGTATTAATCTTCCTCAACAAAAAAACAAACAAACACAAAACACCTGGCTCGTTTGTTCTTTCTTTTTGTTCATCAGGTGGGAAATTTTATTCATTTCCCAAAGATTTCCTGAACACTAGGACTAATTACTAGGAAAAAAATAATTTAAAATAGATGCTTAAGATTGTCTCAGATCTGGAGCCAGTGCAGAAAACTGAACCTACAGATTTAACCTACAAGAAGACTTTTAAAAAGAGATCATATTTTTAGGTCCTTTTTTTTGTGTTTTTTCAGGAAGATTAGCCCTGAGCTAACATCCACTGCCAATCTTCCTCTTTTTGCTGAGGAAGACTGGCCCTGAGCTCACATCTTTGCCCATTTTCCTCTATTTTATATGTGGGACGCCTGTCACAGCATGGCTTGATAAGTGGTGTGTAGGTCTGCGCCCAGGATCTGAAACAACAAACCCCAGGCTGCCAAAGTGGAGTGCACAAATGTAACCACTGTGCCACCGGGCCAGCCCTAGGTCCTTTTTTTATATTTTTAAAGAATTATCAACCAATAAACTTCAAGAACATCCAACAATCTCCATACCATCCTTGGGCAACAATGTTCCCACTATCTCACATTAATAATGGATCAAAATTTGGAATACAGAACCATAAATCAAACATGAATACTTCTACTAACTCTCTTCAAATACAAAATGAGAACTTAGCTATAGAAAGATAAAAATATAATATTAAAAATGATCACAACAATCAAACCAATAAATTTCAAAATAATATTTGGTTTAATGACTGCTAAAAACACTTAGCAAGTCAATTATTTTGCTTTACTATTCTACAGGAATAATCGAGGAAATCTGGATAGCGATACATTACTTGGGTTTTTGCATATACCAGGTATATGCATCAAAATAATCAAAAGCCAAGCTACAATTACTTTATAATTGAATATACCTGTAAACAGAATTCAAAAACATTAAAAATCATAAAGACAAATAACATTTTCCCTCTATAGCTACTTCTAGTTAACAGGGCCCATTTTCTCCTTCACAAAGTTAAATCAAATGTAGGTAGAGTTGAGCCAAACATAGCAAATAAATTATAAATTTAATTTTACGATAAAATGTAAAGCACAAACAATTTTACTAACTTTTTAACAAATACTAGTGATTCTACCTGGAGTTTCTGCTTCTTTTTCTTTCTCCCAGATGTAATTTCACTTCTTTTTTCTTCTAATTATTTTTTTACCTACATTTTCTCCTATGTCTATTCATATATTTTTCTTTTATCTCCTTCCTCTAGAGTTTTATCTTCCTTTATATAGTTGGAAGTAGAACTGACATGATTTACTGATGAATTAGACGCACAGTGAGAGAGAAAAGAGTCAAGGGTGACTCAAGTTTTTCAGCCTGAGTAACTGGAAGGATCAAGTCACGAATTAATAAGACTGGGGAGAGACTTTGGGGAAACAGGTTTGGCACAAGGAATCAAGACTTTGAGTTCTGAATGTACTAACTTTGATATGCCAAATAAAGATCTGAGGTTGCTGAATATATGAATTTGGAGTTTAGGGGAGACGTCAGGTCAGAGATAAAAATTTGGAAGTCATCTATTTATAGATATATTTAGTCATAAGACCAAATGAGGTAACCTAACAACTGAGTGTGGTAGTAGAAAGATTGCTAGACTGCTGTCCTCAAGAAGGCAAAATGGAATAAATTCTAGTATACAAGTAAGAAACTAGCCGTCAGAACATGGACATTTCATCCAGAGTCATGAGAGAGAAGTAGAATACATGGTACAGATAAGATAGCTTGGTAGACAAGGTGATGGGAATATCTAAAGTTCTATTCTTATTGCTTCTATTATCTTAAATAAGAAAAGATCATTGGCTGAGAGTAAACATGGTAGAAGACATGATGAAGATTTAAATAGAAGGTGTGAAATAGTCCAGGAAGGAGATGAAACAACTTGTCTAGTAAAATGAAATAGGAATGCTAGTAACAGTGAGGTACCCTGGGGTTATGGACATAAATCTAAAGTAAAGCAAATCAGCATTATATATATTTTTCTCAAGTGTTGGCACAAAGGAGCAGAAAGCTAGAATTAACTAGAGCTGGAAACATGCCAAGTGAGTAGGAAGATGGAAAAGAGGGCAAGAGAGTTGTGGAAGTATATGAAGGAATAATTTATAAAGATAGATAATGGAATCTAAACTGGGAAGGAGACAAGTAAAAACATGGAGTGAGAGAGGGACAGTAAAACATGGTATGACCATAGATTATCAGTCTTAGAGGAATCAAAGAATTAATGGAATTGAGAAAACAGGAGTGAATTAGAGACATAAGAGGTAGTGATCAGAGGGGGATACTTGAAATTGAGATTATGAAGACAGTACAGTTATTGGTAATGACAAATTCTACAGTATGATCATAGGGGTAGGTGGTTAAGGTAGGGAGGAGGACAAGATCTTTGGACAAGAAGAGGTCAAGCAACTATGAAGCTAGGTTTTAGAAAAATCATCTACATAGATATTGAAACTGCCAAAAATTAAGATAAGCCTAATAATTAGAGAGTGACAGTGAGCCAGGAGCTAAAATCTCCAAAGAATGAGGGGAATTCCAAGGATGTGCAGATAACTGCAACCACAGAGGTTAGCAGATGGTAAAATCTGATAGCATAAACTTTGAAACTGGGAGTTCTTAAGGAGGAAAGAGAAACAATGGTCTGGAAGAAACAAAAACATGCAAGAAGGATACTTACACACCTCTAGGCCACAGGTTCAAAGGGATGATGAGAGAGAACAGGCAGCATTTGAAGGGGCCGTAAGGGAAGCAGTGGACCTAGGCAAAAGTCAGGTTGTATAAAGTGAAGGTAACATTCAGAAATGAGGTTGAAGACAAAAGGAATTGTGCTGATGGCGGACTGTGAGTTCCAGAGTGTAGAATGGAATGGTTCTGAAAGTTGGGCAAAGGTAGGAGCTGGAAGTCAGATAAGGGGATATACAGAGAGTCATGTGGGGATTAGACTGTGCATTAAACACTTGGAATGGAAATGGACATATGGCAGAAATTATTAAATAATCATTATTATCCCTGCCACTATTATGACAGTTAAAACACTATCAGTCAAAAGACTATCTAGGGGCTGGCCCCATGGCCGAGTGGTTAAGTCCGTGCGCTCCGCTGCAGGCGGCCCACTGTTTCGTTAGTTCGAATCCTGGGCGTGGACATGGCACTGCTCATCAGACCACGCTGAGGCAGCGTCCCACATGCCACAACTAGAAGAACCCACAACGAAGAATACACAACTATGTACCGGGGGGCTTTGGGGAGAAAAAGGAAAAAATAAAATCTTTAAAAAAATTAAAAAAAAAAAAAAAGACTATCTAAAATGACAAGTTGGGTCCCCCCCCCCCAACCAGAAATGTATCAGAAACTTTATCTATGGGACTGGTTAATTTCATTAGATACTAATTCAATTGGATACTGTCAGTTGAGGCCCAATTAGGAGAGAGTACACAATAATTTGAACATGGAAAGTTTACTATAAAGAATTATTGACTGTAATAGGGGAGTAACTATAAAGAGAATTCTAAAGAATACCCTAAGGCTGAAGGAGAGTATCCCAAGGAAGAGCAAACTTGGAAGGAGGGTCCTCTCCCTAAAGCTGGTATTCAAACCTCACTGGAAAGGGTATGATTGCAGCCCAGTGGACTGCAAAGAAATTTGTTGGACTACCCAGGCAAAGCTGGACCACAAGCAAGCACAAAACAATCCTCCAGGGTGCAGGCAGCCAAGGCTGACAGGCAGGTGAACAAAGGAAATCAGGGCTTTCAGAGTCTGCTCACTGACAGAGTGGTGTGAGGCCTGGGGCCCACAGTGTGTGTGTCTTCAGGGCCAGAGGAAGATCTCACTGAACCAGGACCAGGGCTGTGAGCTCATGGAGGGAGTGCATGCACTGGTGCACAGCTGGAGCACAGCACCACTGGATGTCCCAGAATCTTACAGCTAGAGCCATAAACAACAATCACAGCACACTAGAACCACGAAGAGAAGTTCCTTCCTCCTGCAGTGTCTCTCTAGCACCCTCTACTGGCACAATTTAATATTGTGCTTGCTGCAAAGAAGAAATGCGTAAAGCAGTTCCACTAATGCAGATCAAGTAAAAGGGTAGATTTGGAACGAAGAGACAATAAATTGATAAGTGGCATAAGACATAGTTAAAATACCTCAGCTCTTCCAATTACTTAACAGCCAGGTTAGAAATAAAAATTTCTTAAACCAATAAATTAAGAAATTATTTTCTTAATGGAAATTAAGAATGTAAACTGGTTCAGTTACTATGAAAACAATATGGAGGTTCCTCAAAAAATTAAAAATAGATTTATCATATGATCCAGAAATTCCACTTCTGGGTGTATGATAAAGGTAAACAAAGATCTCTTGCTGCTAGAAAAATAAGTAATTAATTAAGAAAATATATTATACTATAGAATTATACTATGATTTACAAAAGGATTCAAAAAGAGCTCCAGTAGAGGTCTACAGATTATACCAATGTCAATTTTCTATTTGGTATATTGTACTACAGTTATCTAAGATGTTACCAGTGGGGCAAGATGGGGGAAGCGTACATGGGGCCTCTCTGTACTATTATTGTAACTTCCTATGAGTCTACAATTATTTCAAATTTTAAATTTCATTTAAAAATGAGCTCCAAAGGCCAGCCCAGCGGCGTGGTGGTTAAGTTCAAGTTCCACTTCTGCAGGCCAGGGTTTGCGGGTTCAGATCTTGGGTGCAGACCTACACACCACTCATCAATCCATGCTGTGGCGGCATCCCACATACAAAATAGATGAAGATTGGCACAGATGTTAGCTCAGGGACAATCTTCCTCACCAAAAAAGAAAAAAAAATGAGCTCCAAGACACCTAGAATAGATCAACTTATAAAAACACATTACAGGGGCCGGCCCCATGGCCAAGTGGTTAAGTTCACACACTCTGCTTTGGCGGCCCAGGGTTTCACTGGTTCAGATCCTGGGCACGGACATGGCATTGCTTATCAAGCCATGCTGAGGCAGTGTCCCACATAGCACAACTAGAAGGACGGACAACTAGAATATGCAACTATGTACTGGGGGGCTTTGGGGAGAAAAAGAAAAAAAAAGAAGATTGGCAACACATGTTAGCTCAGGTGCCAATCTCTAAAAAACAAAAAAATTACAGAAAACAATGTATATTTTCATTGCTAATATAAAAAAGTACTTCTTAAAATACAACGCTGAAAAGGTAATAGTATATAGACACTTCTATAGTGCCATCTCCCTTTACTGAGTGCCAGCAGAAGCCAGCAATGGAAGATACTGAAAATTCTGTCCTAATTACAAGTTCCAGTCCAAAGGCTGAGAGAGAGAGATATGCTTCCAATTATTCACTTTCCAAAGCACCTGATAATGCCAATAGCTCTTTACCAACTGTCACTTGAAATAACTATCAGAGAACAATGAAAGTATTTTTGTATACATATATGCTGTTTTCCCCAAGGAAAAAGAGAGTTGTCTTTCTACTGCCTGAAAGAAAAAAACTAAAAGGACAAATAAGTAAGTTCATAGAGCAGCTTTTAAAGTATTACGCAGACTTTGGGTGACCCCACTAGCTTTTTCAGAATAGAGAAGAATGATGTCCTTTAAGAAAAATTATTAGAACATCCAAAACTCCTGATTTTGTCAAAAGATTTCACAGATACACTAATTTAAATAAAAGAATAAAAGATGCAAATCAAACTAACATCTAGGCAACGTGAAGTGAGTGACTTGAGCTTCTTTCTACAACTAAAGAAACTATAACAACTTGCTAGGGTGAAGGCAATAATAAGTGCTAGGTAAACTCAGCAAAAAAACCCTCAGAATGGTCTAACAAACTAGATCAGCCCAAAAACAATAAAAATTTCAAGTTCTACCATCCATCTACTTTAGTGATGTCAAATCATACTAGAAAATTGTTCTGTGAGAAGAAAAGAGCTCCAGGTGATTTTTTTTCAGTAGTCCTTGGCTTCAAAATTTTTTCCCTAAGAAAATAATACAAGGAAAGGTACCTGTCAATCATTTGCACTATGAGGTATGGCACTCAATGCTTCAATTTCTCATTACATGGTTTTTGCTGCAAGCCAGCAAGCACAAATTAAGAACTCTTCAGTCAACAGGCATATCTCTGAATCACACTACAAATGATCAAACTGCCTCTTAGTAATGATGTATTATATATATATTTTTTAATGTATATGTAATGATTGTATTCCTCAAAATTAGGATCAGATAAAAGTGACTAACGGAAATCCTTTATTTCTAGCAGTGTTGGCCCATGTTACTCAGCACAAACGGAGTTGTATGCTTCTAACAAATCTAATAATTGTACTCTGCTTGCTGTATCAATACTCCATTCTGGTTCGCACAGGAGACACCAGGGCATATCCCTGGGAACACAGCGACTTGACAGACATAAAGTCCTGAAGGCAAAAATCTCTTCCCATCCAACCTTCCAGAAGGCCTGAAGTTACCATCGCTAGAACACCAAACTTCTTGTTAGGGAATTGTAAAGAGGCCCATTTTCTAAACGTATATGGTATTATTTGTCCTGAATCATTTTATTACAAAATAGGAAGTAATACGTCGCAAAAAGCAACTAGTCAGAAAACTAATGCAGCAAAAACTGAAAGATTTCTGCCTCACTTTTTGGTAACAAACATAACCAACGACCTATTCAAAGCATCGAACTGGGTGTTATCTAATATTGCTAGTAATAGTATATTTTAAACACTAAAGCTTTAAAAATCCACATCAATTTAGTAGTATGCAAGACAATCTTTTGCAATATTTCTACATGTGGTGATACCAAAACCCATGGAAATGACAGCTGGTCAGGGCCAGAGATGATTGCCTTTCTGCTTTAGAAATACCAGAAGAGCTTGACCTGACTGGATCTGCACATGCTTGAACATTTTAACCGAAGCCTCTCAATAATTAGGCTTAGGCCTCGCTCTCGTCACACATTTCAGATTACAATCATCTTGCTTTCTCCTCTCAGTTGTTATTGTTTTCTCTTCTACAAATCAATCAGTTTTTCTCGCACAGCTTGGTGCCCCTGGGTTTGACGTCACCGAGCGATCACTTGGATGCCCCAACATCTATATTCTCACATTCAAATTCCGCTGGAAATAAACCAAAGAATACCAATTCACTTATTTTCTAACCGGTTTAATTTTAAACTTAGTGTGTGCCAAGTGATCAAAGTTACTTAACCTCATCAAGCCTGTGTTTCATGACCTGCAAAAAGGGGGCAGTAATTATAATACCTTCCTCATATGTTGTTACGACAATTAAATTTTACAATGGCCATCACACAGCAAGTGCTCAATATATGTTGGTTGTTGTTATTATTTTCTCTTACACCCAGTTCCTAAATAAAGCTTAACATGTAAAATCTAACATGAGTGCTTGGGAAAAACAAAAGAATATTAGAAATGTTTGAGATATGAAAGCAGTTTCCACCTATCCTCTAAACAAAGTAGGATTCTATCAGTTGCAGCGTTCTCTTACTTCTTACATATTACGACAAATTTAGTCAATGCTCTAACTTTATAAAATTTTTATATACTTTTTATTCATTTATTCAACAAGTTTTTTAAAAGAGGCAGTAGAGGGTAACAGGTATTCTGGTACCAGATGGACTCAGTTCAAATATTAATTATATGACCCTGGGCAAGTTATTTATCTTCTATGTGCCTAAGTTTCCTCAACTTTACAATGTAGATAATAGTACCTAAACCTCATAGGTAGCACCTAGAACACTGCCCAGCAAAGAGAAAGTACTCAGTAAGGAGTAAGTAGCTTACTACAAAGTTGTGTCTTCCTACGAATGTGCTAGATGTTGAAGATTGTGGGACAAATGACACAGTACTTGCTTCAAAGGGGTCGAGACAGATAACGGCAGTATAATTTGTCAAATATCTACATATGAGGGATGCTTGAACCCTTAACTGCACACAGAAATGGCTTCTTTCATAATAAAAATTAATATTAAAAAAACCCAAAATATTGAAAATTAGCATTTGGGGTGGGTGATGGGTGCACTGGGGTTCAATATGTTATTCTTTCTACTTTTGTGTATGTTGGAAATTTTACATAACGAAAAGTTGTTTTAAAGATGATAAATCATTTCCTCTTTCAGAAGATAAGCCAAAATTATAAAACTTGAAGGATTTTCTTTCACACCAATGTCTTTATACTACAAATTAACTTTTGTCAGCAGCAATGTTTAAGGTTCAGAGATGTTAAGAATTCTCTTGACAAGACTGCCACCTGCTGGATTACCTTAAATTCCACCATTTACATTTTGTGATTTAAACACATTAAATACCACGCATAACCCAGTAAAAGGCAAGGGTTTCTCTTTTCCAAGAAAGATAAATCCAAGTATTTACAAAATTTCCCGTAACACAGAAAATTCTACCTGTTATGTGGGACAAAGTATTTTAGGAGAAGACCCCTTTTAGTTTGAATGTCTACAGAGTCATCTGACAGAATACGTGAAAAAGGAAGTACAGAAAGTTAACATGGATTTAGTAATTATTGCTGGATATATGAACCCATAGCTGTTAGAAATTATCATCAATTATACTAAAATAAAAGCAATATAGTAAGTGGTTATATATGGAATGAAAAAAAATTTTTTTAACTATCCTGAAGTTATACAAATGGGTACTTGGGCTTAGGTAAAATTTCTAATGATAGCAATATATACTGATTCAAAAGGTGTTTTATCCCAAATAACTGAGGTAGAAACTGAGATAACGTGCTCTGGAAAAATCTCTTAAAATTATTCAAAAAGTACCTCAAGTGATAATGAAGACACTGATGTTGAAAACTATTGAGAGTCTGAATAAAGTTGTTTTGTGAATATCAGATGGGCAAAAGGCAACATTTCTAAGTGATTATTCTGTGTAATATATTTTAAACATATGTGTAAATGTTTAATTAAATTAAAGAAAACATTATAATTAGGCATTCAACTATTTCACCTATATTCATCAAGATTTCTATATTCAAGCTGATCAAACTTGGAGCTTCTCATTGGGAAAAGGAAGAACTGCCTTATAGACAAACAAAGCATAGGCATCCAGAGTAGATGCATAATATACCATTTAATTATAAAACTCAAAGATTTTTAAATACTATTTATTAAAAGTTAAATTACTCAACAATTAATACTTCTTTGCTTGTGTTACTACAGACTTGTCAAATGGAAAGCTGCCTTTTGTTATGCCAGAAACGAAGTGCTGAGGGCATGTCAAAAGGACAAACAGTTTGAAGGGGCTCCCACTGGCAAGTTCTGGGACAATTTGAGGACCAAATAATGGAGCACTGTAGTGAATTATAAACTACTGGGGTAGGGCGGAGGTTCAGGAGTCTATGCCAATAACAAATAAATAAATAAATAGTAGAAAATGAGAGCTCCAGCTTACATCAGAATGACAAGATCTAACTGGTAAATCGAGAGAAAGTGCAGGAGATGGAAAATTATCATTTTGCATCCATCATGGTAAAGATTAGATCAGACAAGAATCATGAATAAATGCTGAAGAAAATTTTCATGAGAACCAGGACATTTTCATGGGACTCCCGATAGACTGCTTACCAGCTGCAATGGAGGGGAAAAAAAGGAATTACAGTAGGGACAGATGTCTTGACTGGGTAATCAAAATTAACATCACTGGCAAGAGATATATGGTTATCAAGCACCTCCAGATGTGATACACTGTGAAGGAAACATCACCACCTATGCAGCAATATTTAATCTGAATCTAATCAGGATGAAATGTTAGATAAACCCAAAATGAGCAATGTTATATTAAAAAGAGGAGAAAGGGATGTAATCTTCAAAAATGTCCATGTTGTAAGAGACAAAGTCTGTGGCAATGTTTCCAGATTAAAGAAAGCTAAATACACATGGCAACTAAATGCAATATCTGACCCTAGCGTGAATCCTGAACTGGAGGGGGAAAAGGATGTGATTGGGTTAACTGATAAAACTGCACACAGCTGGTAGGTTAGATAAAAAGTATTGTACGAATGCTAAATTTACTGCAGTTGATTCATATAATGTCGTTATATAAGAAATATCCTATCTGTATTTTTAGGAAAGACACATTTCCCAAGGAAGTATATAGGGATAAAACACCATGATGTATGCAACTTACTCTTACATTGTTCAGAAAAACAATAGTGTGTGTGTGTGTGTATGTGTGGAGGTAGGTAGGGAGAGAAAGACTGAGAGAACAAGAGAGAGCGAGAGAGAGGAAAGGAGAGACTGAGAAAGCAGGTACAAAGCAAACGGGAGTAAAATGTTACCAATAGGTGATTCTGAGTTTACAGGTGTTCTCTGTACTAGTTTTATTTTTTTAACTCTTCCGTAAGTTTGAAATTACTTCCAAATAAAATTACTTCCAAACATTGCTATATCTACTGCTAACAAAAAAAAATTAAAACCCCGTCATCATTCTTTTAGGACTAAAATATTCAAAATCAATGATATCTTTAATCATCAGCTATTTTTCATAAATTTTAAGAAGCCATCAATCTTAAGACTCACAATTATTTTTTTATACCAGTAAGAAAGGGAAAAAAAGATGACAACTGTAAGATTCCATCAACTGTTAAACACACAATTTCAAAGATGTTAAATGTGAAAACATATGCATCTTAATATTGATGAAACATGGTTTTTATGTAATTTCACAAACAATTAAAAACGCATACATCGCTGTACCAAGATGTTGACTGAACAGAACTCTTCCTGTTATCTGGATACTGGCAGTAGAATCCAAAGACGGGAACAAAGTGGAGCTAAATAGCTGACATTCTAAAGAAAGCTGCAGATCACTAGGGGCCAGACACCTCCCTCCTAGGTCTCAGAGGGACAGAGGTGGCCATCAGCCGCCACCTCAACTGGCCCCACTTTCATTCCCAGTCTAGAGAATGTGGAGAGGGGAGAGGGAGTGGTCATAGTGGACAGCAGCCTTGATAAGGGACTTTTCTTTCTCTAGTGATCATTGCCAATTTTTCCCACTCCTTAAAGCCAAGTGAATAGGCATTTGTTTTTATTTCCAGTTTTTTTGCCACTATAAACAACGCTCTAATAAACATCCTTGAAACATGTCCATAGACAGCGTACTTTTATTTCCAACAGGATAGATTCCCTAGAATGGGACTAACATGTCCAATTATACGTATGTTTTTATCTTTATACATGTTGCAAGACTGCTTTTCAAAAATGATATACACACACTTTACCCTTTTCCACATATCCCCATCAGCTCTACATGTTATTTTTGTCAACGCGATATCTTATTCTTACCTTAACTACAATTTCCTGTCTATTTGTGAATCGGGACATCTTTACATACATATATTTGTTAGCCATGTGAATAGCTTTCCTGTGATTTGTCTACTCATACTCTTGTTTTTCTTTTTCTCTGCCAATTGTTAAGAAATTTATGTATATTATAGATAACAATCTTTCATCTGTCATTTATATTACAAATATTTTTTACAGAATTATCATCTGTTATCCTTTGTTTATAGTATCTTCTGTCCTACAAGAATTTTTTGTTTTGTTTTTATATGGTCGAATACACACATAAATATACAAATGAACACACACTCATATATGTGTGTGTGTGTATTTATATACTTAAAAGATGTAGCATTTAAAGCTTCTGAAATCCCAGTAACTAAATGGACTTTTTAATAATCAAAGATGAATGAGAAGTTAAGGTATCTGACCTATATGTAAATGATGGACAGTAGGAAAAAGAAACGTGAACAAACAGGGTTAAAGCAGTTATTACTGAAAAAATAAAACCATTTCATGTTTACTTCCCCCATCAATTGAGATTTTCAATGCACCAGCCACATCTAACTTATTTAAGTGGAGAAAGCATTATGATTTTCATTCTCATTTTTAAGTGGAGAACTCAAGTATGGAGAAAAGCCAGGCTGAGTAAGACAACTGAGATTCATAGTACATCTCTTGAAACACAGTAACAGTGTCAGCACAAGTTTTTGAGAGCATTTAGGAGCAAGCTGCTTACCTTTCAATAGCTAATTCTTTGTTAGAAAGTTGCTGTACTGTAATCACAAGCTTCTTCTCTATTCCTTGTTTTAATTTGAAATAAAACTTATCTCTATCCTTAGGCACAGGACTGAAAGATGCAAAAAAAAGAGGAATTATCGATACAACAATTAAGACAATTAAATAAGATAATCTATTCCAAAGTTAGAATGAGATAAGGTATTTAAGCAACAACACCGTTATTCTCAAGATGCACTAAACTCTCATCTTGCCACAGAGTTACAAACTACAAATTTTACACTCAGCAAAACGGAGTAGCTATTAATTTTTAAACTGGATTTACAAGAGCCTTATATTTTATCTCCAACCAAGGTTAAAAACAAGATTTCTAAAATGACATAACTTTGAATTTTGGTTTTAAATTTAACAAATTTAGGAATATGGTTTATTTTTTAAGACTGTCACATCTCTAGTTTAGCTGGTTGTGTGGCCATGAGTGCCCTTTGACATAGTGAAACCCAAGGCAAAGCAAAGTGAGAAGAGCTTACTTTTAAATATCTAGAATTTGAGATGACTGAGACAGATCCAAGTAAATATAAATAAAAGATGGACAAAGGGGACCCCAGTGGCCTAGTGGTTAAGTTTGGCGCTCTCTGCTTTGGCAGCCTGGGTTCAGTTCCCAGGCATGGACGTACACAGCTGGTCAGTGGCCATGATGTGGTGGCGGCCCACATACAAAACAGGGGAAGATTTGCCACAGATGTTAGCTCAGGGCAAATCTTCCTCAGAAAAAAAAAAAAGAAAAAAAGATGGACAAAGAGCTATAGACCAGGGCAAGTTAAATTCTAGCCTAGGCCAGACTGACTATTCTTTTTTTTTTTTTGCTTGAGGAAGGTTGGTCTTGAGCTAACATCTGTGCCAATCTTCCTCTATTTTTTGTATGTGGGATACTGCTACAGCACGGCCAGATGAGCAATGTGTAGGTCCACACCCGGGATATGAACCAGTGAACCCCGGGCCACCGAAGCAGAGCATGCGAACTCAACCACTACACCACCAGGTTGGCCCCTAGACTGACTATTCTTAAGAATTAATTCAATAAAACAATAAATGTCTAAAATGTAGGTTGTCTATCTGAAAATGAAAAATACCCTGAGCAACTTATCTGAAACAAGACTCAGTTTCTATATCTATAAAAAACATAAAATACCTAACAATTATTGTTAGAATTAAAGGTATAGTTAAGGCACACAGGCGATCGTTAAAAAGTATAACTGTTTCCTATTACCTATTTTTGAACTGGAGGAAAACATTCTAAATATACAAGGGAAGGAAACGTTTAATTAAATGATGATCAAACCACACAACATACTATTGGTAATCATTAAAAATGATTTTAATTAAGAACATTTGAATTAAAAGTTTTTTATATCATAAAAGATAAAAGAAATTATATATACAATTGTATAAAAATACTCCCTAGAAATAAACAAAGGGAATAAATGAAATATTAAAAATAATGTCTGTAGCTGACTAGACTATAACTTTTTATTCTTTTATCTTACTAAATTTGCTATAATATCAGTATTTTTAAATATTAATCATTTACATAAAATATTTGAAAAGCATAAGTAAAACATACTCATTCACCAAATATTTATTTATCATTTTAAGGTTTTATATCAACATTGTATAGTTTCTGAAGCCTATATATTAGCCAACATTATATTTCAGGTACAGTGCCAATTTTTATTCTTTCCAAATAACCTCACCTAAAGTTTCCTTTTCCATCATCTTCTTTTACCTCCAAGGAGACACTGAAGGTAAACACATCACTGTCAGGGGTAGGAATAACTGAGTCTTTAACATCAGACACTTGTCTGGAAGAACGTTTGAATGCTGTACAAAAACTATACAAAATTCTGCTTACCTAAAAGAATAAAAACGGAAATACCATTAGGCAAAGGTTTTAACTGCATTTTAATATCCTTATCTCCTAATTCTTGAATCTATAACATTCATGGTCACAATTCCCTTTAGCAGATAAAGTAAATATATTTTAAGCAGATACATATATATGATATATACATAGTTTATAATATATTATATAGTTTATAATATATAGTATAAATACAGTCAAGCATGTGTGTACATAGTTTGCTTCTTTGAATCTGGAATTTAAACACAATAATAAAAATGCTAAATTTAAGTTCACAAAAGAAACTATATTTATTTATAAATGTTTCCAGGACTCAGAACATACTATATTGTACTGAACGAATCCTAAGATAATTACTAGAATGATGCGGGATCTAAATCTTTCCAATGAATACACACAAACAAGGTTTTAGCCCAAGCTGCCAATTTCTCTTTTCACTCCCCTCAGCTTCAGAGGGCTAGACACTAAGTCACAGAATAAAGCAAATCCTGCTGTTAGCAATAAGAAAACATGATTTAAAGAGCTTCCAGTGTTATTACTCAATGTTCTTGCAGTATAAATGCAGTGCAGGATTCCCAGAATGAATGCTGGAATGCTCTCATCTATTTTATTATTATTAAGCCACCCTGGTGACTACTTTAAAATGGCTAATACTCTTCTCCTAAAGTAAAGAGGTGTTCTAAATCCCTCACTCTTCCAGAAGTTATTCTCTTCCTTAGTTCCAAAAGCAGCATTATACCATTTCAAACTTGTAAGCCTGAAGCTCAAAAGACCTTCCAGATCTCTCGGGCCACCCATGGGTTGAACAACAAAAACAAGAAATAAGAAGGGTTTAGGAAAGGTTGTATTTTCAAAACCTCACACTGGGAGGTGCAAGAGACTTCTCTGAATATTAAATTCTTCACTTTAAGGTGAATTCAAACTATGCATTGAATCAGATTAGTCTAGGACTATGATAGTTTGTAAATTTCTTGAAACAAGAGAAATCATCAGTACTTTTAACAGCAGCAGAAAGTCGTAACGTAGGGGGGTCTTTCCTCGTTTTTCTATTTTTATTATACTCACATATTCCACCTTTTTCATACACACAATCTACCACATTCAAAAACAAGTGGTCCTCAAACTTCCAATAGCCATACTTACATCTATTAATCAATGATTACTCTAAACTGCCTTTCCAATGCCAAATTAATAATTTCTTAAATTAACTGACACCTTTTAACTATAAGAATGCTGCCTTCCAGCCTAAAGTTTAATTTGAGCAGTAGTATCCTATATGTATCACAGTGCTTATAAAATTTTTTAAATATTTTAATGTGTTATATACCAATGTAATTTTATACAAATAAGTAAAAACAATAAAAGTAGCAAAGGATTGATATTAATAAAGACTGTAGGCCTCAAATCTTATACAATTAAGACAATAATAAATTCATTCATTCATTCAACAGATATTTTCTGAGCACCTTCTGTGTACTAAGTATTATTCTCGGTGCTAGGGATGCAGCAGCAAACATGGAGCTTACACTCCAGCACATGTAACTTGAACGCATTTGGGGTAGGTGAGAAGGAATCATTCGGTAAGCCAAAGCAGAAATATTTAGCCTCAATGTATACTTATTTGACTTAGTCCAATAACTTAAGTGATATAGAGGAAAACAGAACCAAAGAACATGTTAGAAATAAGTCACTGAAGATTATGCCTACAAGGTAAAGTGTAAATACTTTTAGTTCTTTGAGTACTCCCCACTTCCTAACTCCAAATAAAATGTGAAGGCTATTGTTCACTTTTTATACATTCAAATTTAGGATATTTATAAAACATTATATGTGAAAATAGAGGACTATCTGTACATAATTTTTGATACTTTACTAGAGCCAAACCTCAACCATGTTTATTCTTTTTTCTCCTCTGCCATACCTTCTATTTCGTTTCCTTTGCGTCAGAGCTATCAGCAAGCCTGCCACATCAGGCCACACCAAACAAGTCAAAGAACTTGGGAAATTCCAAAGCAGATGGTAAGGCTCAGGAACTTCTTTTTTAAAATGCTAAGTATATGGGGCTGAGCCAGAGTAGTAGAGAATGATGGGGGAAAAAATCAGACTACATCTTTCTCTCTTTTGGGAGGAAGGACACAACAGTCCATTAGCTTCACTAATAGCAGTCAAACTACATATAATCTTGACCATGTCTTGCAAGTTGCTATTTCCAACAACAAGGTTAAAATCATTTGTGAATTCCAGAGTGTGTGAATGAGCTGGAATGGTGATCCAAGCATTGGTAAGATAGAGTAGCTTTAGAAACAATGATTATCAATGTCTATAGTGATTGGAACAAATTGGGTAACCAATTACATCATGAAAAGAAAACTAAAAACACATACTATGGCAAACTTTTCTACATATGTCACACAAACAAATAATCTAGAATAGGCATTTTCTTTGCATAAGGCAAAGATTTACTAACAAATAACAGTACAATTTTTCCCCATAAGGCAGTACCTATAGAAAGCACTAATTAACACAAAACTATGTGTTGAGGTGGTAGCGGTGGTTGTTTTTGAAGAGGTGAGGAGAGGGGCACATGTAGATATGTGGAAAGGAGATACACCAAAATCTTAACCCTGGTGGAATTTTCAGTAACTTTTATTTTCTTTTTTCAGTATTTTCCAAATTCTCAAATATGGATTACATGTTAACAGCCAAAAAATGCTCTTAAACAGAAAGGTATTCACTTAAAATAAATAACAGCCAATTTTTCCCAAGATAAAGCCTTCTCACTAATATTGGTGAAAGAGAATCAACTCTTAAAAATAGCAAATATCAAGAAAATGTTCACCCAAGAAATAAATGTAGAAAATCATTCTATAAAGACACCCAGAAAGATATGTGTTAAAATTTTAAAAACAACTTACTCAAATATACTCCTCACTGAAAGGAGTTAAAATAAGAGGCATCACACAAGAAACTTTATTTTTTTTGCTGAGGAAGATTAACCCTGAGCTAACAACTGTTACCAACCTTCCTCTTTTTTTGCTTGAGGTAAGATTAACCCCAAGCTAACACCTGTGCCAATCTTCCTCCACTTTATGTGTGGGTTGCTGCCACGGCATGGCTGACGAGTGGTGTAGGTCTGCACACAGGATCTGAACCTACGAACCCAGACTGCCAAAGCAGAGCATGTTGAACTTAACCACTATGCCACAGAGCCGCCGCCACAAGAAACTTTTTAAAAATTATAAAAATTTATTTAAGGAAAACACTAAGAATGCAACTTCTGGATTAATTTCCAAAATAAGGCACTTTGTTAAAATATCATATTAACAAACATCTGTTTAGAAATAATATTTTCCCATGCAAAGAATACGGTTTCCTTTTATATAGTGGCATATCAGCAACCCCAAGAAAAACCAGTGCATTATGAATAAAGATCTTCCCAATGACACCCTTGATATTTGATTGACACCTCTGAATGTCTTTAACACTAGATGATGACAACTGTGCTTCTAAAACACACCACTAAGAATTGCTAGTGATGGCAAGTATGTTAAAACGTACGAACAACAAACATCAAAATCTGTTTTGAAGAAAATGGTTACACTGACTAGTAGAAATAAATTCTAAAAAAGAGTCAACTAAGCCTTTTAAAGTATCTTTAAAAACAGTTTTGTATATACATCCATAAAGATGCAACAATAATAGGTGCCTCCTGGCTTCTTTCAGTATGCTTTCTGATATTCTGCTTTGCCTGCAATTCTTCAGCAGAAGCCCAGCACATCATTCTCCCTGAACAAAGATCATCAGCATCAAGGTACTTCTGGCTGAATTCCCCAACTCTTTTGCCATAGATAACTGAAATCCACTCCAGCATAGTCCTCAGAAGAATATCCAGGGTAACAAGTCAAATGTGTCCTAATTCTCCTGTGGGAACCCCTAATCCTTGTATCACAGGTCCAACCCTCACTGGCTTCCCTTCTCCCACTGTAGGTGACTGCTGCTTGTGGGACTTTAGTGTGAAATAAGAGCATCACAGTGACAGCCAGTAGTGGCAGCCATGCGCAACTCCTGCTTGAGAAGACATCTTCTTGCCTTTGACTGCTGACAACTTCAGATTTCATCCAGGGACTCTGCAAACAATGGAAAACAAATAAATTAGCAACGCTCCCGCACAGTACATACTTAAGCAGTAAGAATGTCTGTCACCTGTTCCTGAGCTATCTTTGCCAACTGTTTGTGCATATCAAAAGTGACCCAACTACTAAGGACTAAGGTTGTCCCTTTACCACAGATCAAGAAACATCTGGGAACTAGGTAACCAGACAACCAGTAAATGCAACTAAAAGACTTCTGATTAATTTAAAGGGTAATTATTTTTTGAGGGGAGAGAGAAAGGTGTTGGACATCTTCTGTAAAAGGCATGAATAAAATCCAAAGGTAGATGGAAGGCAAGCTATATGACTGATAAATCCCTTTATAAAGCATAATGGAAAGCCAAAAATCCACAACAATTGGTTTTTATAATATTTAAGCAACAGGAAAGTTGTTACTGAAAATTACACGGAGAGTCTGGTGAGAGACTTCCATTTGAAACCCAGCTCTATCATCTATTCTCTTTGCCTTGGGATAAACAAAGGGTAACTATACAATTTATCCATCAAACCAGAACACTTTTGAGAATAAAATAGAGTGCTATTAATAATACACCTGAACGATAAGCATAAACTAGGACTGCTCCAGGCAAAGAGGAGCATAAGACTACTAGTCTAAATACATATTATCTATGTCATGGAGATGTTATAAGTATCAAGTAAATGCTTAGCACAGTGCCTGGCATAAGCTCTTTGGTATTTACACTGGGTTACTTTTGATTTAGAAATGATCTGTCATAATAAAGTTTAATGACAAGTGTCATGTATTTCTCCTTCAAACAATTTTACCACCAATGTTCCATAATGTAACACTTCGAAAAATGTACTCTAAAAAAAATTAGATACATGGATATCACTTTCTTACAATCTGCAATGTACCAAATATCTTCTCTAGAAATATAATTAACACTATTTAATACCATATCCAAAATGGTCAGGCGAAGAATTAGCCACAGTTTTGTCCACCACTCATCCACTGCTAAATCTCTGATAAATGACAAATATTTCCCCCACCCATAAACAAGTGGATGGCATAATCCAAAAGAGTTTCATACCGTTATAGTTATGAAAAATGCTTGCAGCTAGGTCCCCTTCAATTTCCTTCTGCAGCAGTGGCTCTGCCTCTCCAAGCAGCAGGGTCTCCAATTCTTCAAAGTTCATTTCCTTGTTGTTGAGTGCCAATTATCCAGAAGCCACACAGGTATGTTAAATGTTGGCTGCCAACATGAAAAGCCAGGACTCTACCATCTGCCTCCCCACCTCTGTAGTGGAGTTGTAAAATAGACCCCCTCATTCACAAACAAAACGTATTCTTTCAACATATTTATATTCTCTGCATCCTATGTGCCAGGCACACTTGTGCTCATTCATTCTCCTATCTATCACACTTTTGGCCAAACCAGTCATTATATATATAAATATATAAATGGTGGGATAAAAGAGATTCAGAACTATCTAAAAAAACAAAAAACCAAACACCAAACTTGAACTTCTAACACAGGCATGGTTTCTGGCAGACAACTTCTATGGCTACAATCTAAATGATGTAATGATGTTCATGCAAGTTCATTTTAGCATAAATAAAATTAATCACCAGGGCATAAGAATAGACATATCACTCAGACTCTGCATCCAACACACAAGAAATCTACATTTCTATGAGTTCCCATGTTGTAGCCAGAAACAAACTCTCTGAACTACTGTTAACACAATGGCTTAATTATGTTTCATGATAAAGAGAAAATAGAATAACTGCTTTCAGCATTTTCTACTGACAATTTATATTTCCAAAAGCAAACACACCTGAGACCTTGCTTGTCAATCCCATTTATTAATGCCTTTGAAATGGTTGTAACTACTAAAGTTCTAAAAGTGCAACTTATTTTTAATTTGGGGAAAACTCAATAGATACAGAAAAAAGGCAATTTCCCCATGTATTTAACAGCCATTTGATTCTGAACTACTTCTCCAGTCTAAGAATAAACCACTACTTAATAACTGCTAAGAGGAACTTACTGGCATCTTCAAAGGACTACAAGTTGATACCCATGCTGTACGTTAAGCATTTGTATTTTCAATTAGGCCAGTTCTACAGAGCCTCCGAGTGAACGCAGATAACAAATAACCACAGGTCAAAACCACAGAGATCCATGAAACAGCCTTAGTGCAATATCTAAGTAAAAGCAACATGCAACTATTAGGCCCAGGAGAGAAATATGAATTGTTACAGGCACTTTTTAAAATCACATGGACCAATCGACATGAGCAAAATAATAAAAGATGTGCAAAAATATTCCTCCTTTCGAAGCCTGAGTAATTACTACCATGGTGGGCTGGGAGGACAGCTCATCAAGTGGGATTTTTCTGTCACATCTGTTAAGCTGAGAGTGCCCTATAATACCACTTTAGTGCACAGAGTTATCAGATTTAGCTTTCCATATTCAGTTTTATGCCATTACAAATATTAATTTTCTCTTTAGAAATATACTACAAATTTATGTAATATGGTATATGGTCATACATACTAATTTATATGACAGTGAGATAAGGGTCCAAAAATAATACCCTAATTCATCTCTATAGCAAATTGCTACGATATATTATACTTACTGCCTCTTTAATTTCACAGGAGAAAACATGTATCTGAAATTCTTCTGAACCATGGGAACTCTCTGTAAATGCAAAGCAATTGCTCTCTGTTGTCCCATCATGTCCACGTGCACAGAATAACACCTTATAGATTGGAAAAGATGCTATTTCCACATTGCTGGATTGGTCTATGATTCTGCAGAACAGTGATGAAAAATGAGATAAAATATTAACTATCAAAGAACAAAGGGAAACAGTTTTACTATGCCAGTAACAAAAACATGGTTATCTTAAAATCACAAAAATAAACTGGCACTAATAATGCAGGGAAACAAATTGTCTTTATATTCCTGCTATATACATATAAGGATGTATATGTATGCTATGTATATATATATATATATATATACACATATATACACACACACATATATATACATACAGAAACATCAATTCTTCACTTTCTTTTTTTTTTTTTTTTTTTTTTTTTTTAAAGATTTTATTTTTTCCTTTTTCTCCCCAAAGCCCCCCCGGTACATAGTTGTGTAATCTTCGTTGTGGGTACTTCTAGTTGTGGCACGTGGGACGCTGCCTCAGCGTGGTTTGATGAGCAGTGCCATGTCCGCGCCCAGGATTCGAACTAACGAAACACTGGGCCGCCTGCAGCGGAGCGCGCGAACTTAACCACTCGGCCACGGGGCCAGCCCCAATTCTTCACTTTCTTTTGACAATGACTTCATTTTTGTATTTCTTATGACCCAATTTACTTACGCCCAAAGCTAAGTATACATTGCCTGGTAAAATCTATGTCACCAATGCCTAAATGCTAGGCTTGTTCTGTTATGACAAAAAGAATGCCAGTATAGAATAGCACAGACCATCCCTGGAGAATTCATTTCTATTTAGAGCAGCACCTGTAAGTTTATCCAAGCCCCAGGTCATTGTTCAACCAAGACCTCTTTTACCCCAAAAATGGTCAGAGTGGTTCTAAAGATGAACTTAACAGAATTTAAGAGGTAAAAGGAGTTTGTGGGATTTAGGAGCAAATAATTCTCTAACTTTCCCTCTACAAATCCTAAACCCTAGATTGTTCTAAAAACTCAAGGCCAGGACCAGCCCCGTGGCCGAGTGGTTAAGTTCATGAGCTCTGCTTCGGCACCCCAGGGTTTCTCCAGTTCGGATCCTGGGCGCAAACATGCCACCACTCATCAGGTCATGCTGAGGTGGTGTCCCACATACCACAACCAGAAGGACCTACAACTAGAATATACAACTATGTACTGGGAGGCTTTGAGGAGAAGAAGGGGGAAAGAAAAACAAAGAAGACTGGCAACAGATGTCAGCTCAGGTGCCAATCCTAAAAAAAAAACAAAAACAAAAACCCAAGACCACTTCAGGATCTCAAACTGTGAAATCAAGAGACAAGTCAAAACACTAAGTCTTTGTCAAGGTGTGTTTGGTACTTTGAAACAAAATAAGTAAAATGCATTTTGACACTTTAAAGAGATATCATACAAACAACATATCTACAAAACCCTTTCCTGAAAAAGTCAAAGCGTTTTTATCAAAACCTGTAAATGTATATTGCTATTATTTTGGTACTTAGAATTTAGCTAACCTTTTCCCACATTGCAAACTTTGAAGAATGACGCAGATCAGAAAAGAATTTAACAAGCTTAAATCAGCCTTCAGGGAATATTACAGGTTCAGGAGACATTCAACCTAACTTCCTAGACCTGGTTCATTTATTTGTTCATTCAGCAAATATTTAATGAAAACTTGCTATGGACCAGATATTGCTATAGACACTGAAGCTACACCAGGGAAAAACACAAATAACCTGCTCGCATGGAGCTTACATTCTAGTGAGGAAGACAGACAATAAACAAATAAGCAAATAAATATACAATAAAATATCAAGTCAAGGAAAATGCTATGAAGAAAAAAAAGGCCCAGTAAGGAGAAAGAAAGGGGTAGTTATACGGTATGATCAAAAGAAGCTCCTTTTGATAAACTGTTTCTTGAAGTTAAACTGAGAAGAGGCAAAAAAGCCACTGGAAAACCAAGGAAAGACTGTTTAGGCAAAAGAAAGAGACTATACAAAAGCCCTGAGGTAGGAATCATGACAGGCCCTGAGGCAGGGATCACACTGGGTTTGAGAAAGAACAAAGAGGCTACTACGACTGGAATGTAGTGAATGAATGCAGTCAATGAATGCAGTGAAAGAGTAAGAGAAGCAGAGAGAGAAGACCGGTCAGACATGATAAAGATTTGGAATATAACCACAAGTGTGACTGGGCGCCACTGGAGGGCTGAGTGTAGGAGAACAACATTATCTGGTTTACATTTAAAGAAATTCAAAGTTCAGATGACATTAAATATTATTCCCAATTAAGCATAAGAGAAAAGACCATTTTGCTTCTTTCCAGTCTGACGTAAACAGCGTAAGATCTAGGGCTCACTCTAGTTTTTTGAACCACGGCTACAATGACATGTTGAAGGCAGGTTTTTATGCTCCTTCTGAATAAACATGACTTACAGGTATTTTTACAGTTATATTTCCATTTATAATATTCTAAGAATAAGTTTGTGGACTGGCCCAGTGGCGCAGCGGTTAAATGCTCACGTTCCACTTCAGCGGCCAGGGGTTCACTGGTTTGGATCCCAGATGCGGATATCGCACCACTTGGCACGCCATGCTGTGGTAGGCGTACCAGATATAAAGTAGAGGAAGATGGGCATGGATGTTGTTAGCTCAGGGCCAGTCTTCCTCAGCAAAAAGAGGAGGATTAGCAGTAGTTAGCTCAAGACTAATCTTCCTCAAAAAATAAAAAGAAAATTAAATTAAAAATTAAAAAAAGAATAATTTTGCAAATACCCCATGCAGACAAGCAACACAATTTAAGCTTAAACATGTTTACTTAGCGTGTCTGCAGAGTAAAAGTGAATTCACAGTAAGTCCTAGTCCTGATTTGTGATATAATATATACAATGTCATCACCACCACCCAAAGAACTTCATACATGTCTAAGAGGGGAAAGAAAAGTAACAGTTTACCTTACAGAACCTTCTGGAACATTTGGCACATATAGAGTAACAGGAAAGGGGTACTGACTGGAAGATTTCATAGTTGCCATTGCCCGTAAAGCCTCCACCTCATTACGTGGGGAAGAAACTTTCATACATCCTAAGTAGGTCAGTTTGTTAAATAAAACACTATCTTCTTCAGGTAATCCACTTGGAGAAGATGGTCTGGGTGTAGAAATTTCTGAAGAAAAAAAAAAAAGAAACACTCAAAAGTTAACACAAAACTTCACGGTATAATTTTGCCTATTGCCCAAAAACAAATGAAAAATTGCAAACAAAATTCAGGTCTCTCTGTGTTTTCATTTCTTTTAATGTTTATTCTATATCTTAATTCAGAGTTCTGGAATTGGCTATTTTATACTTTCAAATCTCTCAAAGTATCTTACTTAGCTATAACATCTTCAGAGAAAAAAATTCTAAGTTTTACATTTTAAAAAATCAAAAATACAGAGTTCAAATGGTACAGAACAATAAGGAGAAAAAGAACACACGAAAGAGAGTGTGAATTAGCCTAAAAATAATGAGGATTAAATAAAATTAAAATCAGCTAAAAGTTTCTCTTGGCTGTAAAAGATCCTGCACAGCACTGAATTTATCATATTAAGCAGCCTAACTTCCTAAGCAAAAGTAAACAATGTTAAGATGTTACATCTCATAATAATAGCAACAAAAGTCAAGCTCCTTATTTTGCTCCTTCCTGACTTGCTGGCTTCTATGAACTACGTAAGTACTCCAATGGAAATTTTTTCCTCCAAATAATTATTTTGGTGAATGATCCTATGATTGCTTCCCCCAATTCTCCCCTCCTCATTAATGAGTTTCTTTAAACAAACAAACAAACAAACAAAAACAAACCAAAAAACTGTTCACTTTAATTCTAAGCACAGCAAGTAGTAAAGGCTCCATTGTGGTTAGACAGTATCTATCTGCATACATCAGGTAGTATAAAACTCTCCCTGTGCCACTCTCTCATCCCCACCTGAAACCCACATTCAGCTAGTCTCCAATTATCCCGTTGTTACCCATATCCATGCTGCACAAAATTAAGTATGCCTGTCCCACCCAAACTAGATGCTTACAGCATGTTCAAATTCTCACTAACAGGATTCTGCTTACAGGATATTAATAAAGTCAGAAAAGCCATTCCCAACCTCCCCCACTCCAGCTCCCATCCTTATACTAAAACATGCAACCTCACCACCTACTTTTTTTCTATTGAGAAACTAAAGCCATTCAAATGAATTACTTCACCTACCATGTTCTCCAGTCACTAAAACATGTTTTTTCCCCTTGGGAATGAGTTCAATGTACTACATTTCAAAATGGATAAATAAAAAACCACAAACACACTAAGGTTGAACGCCAACATGTTTCCATTTTACTATTATTGTTATATGCACATATATTATGCATTTTTGTTAAGTTAGCAAGCACTTATGCAACAATTATTTGCAAGGTCCTGTGGTAAAACCATGCTTCAGTGACAGATGAGCATGATAGATCAAGTAGTTCAAGCAGTCTAACTTACGTATAACTGGAGTCCTACAAAAGACAGGGGGAGAAAAGTTTTTTGAAGAAATAAGTATTTTACAAATCTGTATAACTCACAGATTCACAAAATTCTGTATAGCTCAAATACGCAAACAGTACAGAAATGGATCTAAAAGAGACAGGTAACAAAATTAGCAGACAAGACCTTTAAGTAACTATATAAATATGATAGAGGATTTAAAGAAAAACATCTAACAAAACAAGGGGAAAATTAAAGACAGAAAAGAGAACCAAAAGAAATTCTAGAGCTGAAAAATGCTAGATCTAAAATGAAACATTCCCTGGATGGATATAACAGCAGATTCTAAATTGCAGAAGAAAAGAATTGTTAAATAAGTTCCTTGGTATAAAGGAAAATGATACTAGAGGGAAACCAAAGAGTGCGAAAAGTTATAAATATGAGGGAACCTTCTTTTAAGTTCTTTAAAATATAACAGACTATTTAAAGTGAAAAATTAGTATTTTGTAGAATTTGTAATATACGGACAAGCAAAATGAACAACAACAAAAGCATAAAGTCTGCAAAGGAGGAAACAGAAGATCCTCACAGTATACATGAAGTGGTATATTATTATTAAAAGAGAGACATGCTGAAGAATTGGGTTATAAACCTCAACACAACCATTAAAATAACAAAACAAAATTATATAGTTAACATCCCAGTAATGGAGATAAAACAGAATATTAAAAAATATTCAATTCAGAGGAAGGCAGGATGGGGGGGAAAGGAACAATAAAGAAAGGGACAAAAAGAAACAAACAGCAAGAGAGTAGGTACACTTATATCCAAACACATAAGAAATTGCATTAAATGTAAATTGTCAAAAACAGGGGTCATCAGTTTTAGCTGTAAACAGCCATATTATAAATATTTTGGGCTTTGTGGGCCCAGAGGAAAAAAATCTAAGATACTATGCAAATATTTATATAAAAAATAGAGAAAACAATCTTCCACAATTTTTTTTTACAAAATTCAAATTTTAATTTATGGACACTGAAATTTGAATTTCATGTAACTTCCACATATAACAAAATATCATTCTCCTTTTGACTTGTTTTGAACCCTTTAAAAATGTAAAAACAATGCTTACCTTGAAAGCCATACTGAAAATAAGTAGTGGCCAGGATTTGGCCCATGGGAGATAGTTGCTGACCCCTGGTCTAAACATACCAATTAAAAGACAGTCTATCAGACTGGATAAAAAAAGCAAAACTCAATTATGTGCTATCTATAAGAAACATGCACTTTAAAGACACAAATAGCTTAAAAGTAAACAAAAAAAATAGAAATAGACATACCATTGCAAACACTAATTTTAAGAAAATGAGAGCAGCTATGCTAGTATCAGAAAATTAGACTCCAAAACAAGGAATACTAAAAGGAGAAAAATGGACATTTTACAATGTTAAAGGTCAGTTTATAAGGAAAACATAGTAAGTTTAAGTGGTTATGCCCCTAACACTTCAAATACCTGAATACCTGAGCTTCAAAATATCTAAAGTAAAAACTGGCAGAACTAAAGATGCTCAAACTGAACAACAGTCAAGTTGAATAATAAGTCTGCTATCACTTTTCTCTCTTAACTGAAAACACTAGACAGAACATAAAAAATAACTACCTGAGGATTCTTTTTTAAAAAAGGAGACAATAATAGATTAGAGAGAGAAGTCAAAACTTGAAGAACTACCACTACAGTGTTGAAGTTCCTTTTTTTTTGTCCTTTATCTTCCAGTTTTGACCTAAGAGCAACCCAACTTGCAGAACCATGCAGCGAGTAACAAAACTGTGAAAGAAATCCAATCTTCCTGGCCAAAGGACAAAAAAGAAGTCCCTGCAAACCAGAGAGTGTTTGGGGAATTATAACTTGTTTTGGCGTTTTTCCTCTCTTCCTTTTTGCTCTGCCAGTTCTACCACAAGTCCAGCCATAATTATGGAGCTGGAGCTGCACTACAACTAGGGGGTGAGGAGGCGGATTAGGGAGTACCTCAGGCATCTAAAATTTGGAGGAAAAAAAAAATGTCTTCCAGGAGGAGAAGAGAAAGAGATTAGTACAGAAAAAAATATTTCTAAGAAATAGTGGCTAAAAACTTCACAAATTTGGTGAAAGACAAATTTACAGATTCAAGAATCTCAGTGAACCTCAACAAAAATAAATTCTAAATTGTTCTCAAATAATTTTTGAATTCTTTTCAAAGGACACTGAAATTCTAAATTATTTTCAAAGGACATTGCTCCATAGAAATCCAGGGGTTCTATGAAGGTGGCCAATGGAGATGAGGAGCCTACGCCATGCCCCACGTCCATTTTAAGCAGATGCGTGCTTAATGTGGGCTTGGATCTAAGTTGTTGTTTTTTTTTAAGTGCTTTCTTTTTTTTCCCCCCCCCTTAAAGATTGGCACCTGAGCTAACAACTGCTGCCAATCCTTTTTTTTTTTTCCTGCTTTATCTCCCCAAATCCCCCCGGTACATAGTTGTATATCTTAGTTGCAGGTCCTTCTGTGGGACACCGCCTCAACGTGGTCTGACAAGCAGTGCCATGTCCACGCCCAGGATCCGAACCAGCAAAACCTTGGGCCACCACAGTGGTGCACGCGAACTTAACCACTCGGCCACCGGGCCAGCCCAGGACCTAAGATTTTATGTGATTTTATTTTCAGCTTCAAGATTTCCAATACTACTGATGACGATGATGATGATAAGCATTTTATTTGCTACTTAGTTTGCACCAGGCATTTTACAAAATACTTTACGTGGATGATGTCATTTAATCCTCCAACATCCGAATGAGGCAGGTTCTAGTTTACCTCTTTGTTACAGATGAGGACTGCTAGAGAAGTAAAATAACTTGCACAAGGTCATACAGTCACAGACAGAGCTTGGATTCAAACCCAGGTCTGAACTTCAGATATCATGTCTTAACCTCCATGAAAGGTCTAAAATAAGATGAATTAAAAGCACAATTTAGTTCTTATTCTGCTCTTAATTAGAGAGTATCAGCTCTTCAAGGGAAGGAACTGTTCTAGCCTTTTTTATTCCCAGCACTTATTAATAGTGTCTAAAAGACTAGACACTCAAGGTATATCAAACGAATTAATCACTAAATAAATGAAATTTTTTAGGGTTAGTGGTCCTTTCAGCAACCTATCACATCATCTAGGCCCCACCTACACCCTATCCCATCCACAACTAAACACATCATAACCGCAGCCTTCATGTAGACAAACTCATTGGTAACTATTCAATTATGAGATCCTGAGTCAAGCAGGTGAATAGCAGAATATTTTTAGCAAGGCAACACTTTTAGACCTGATAAAATCATATACCAGTATAAGGAATTCCATTCCACCCAAATATAAATTCAGTCCTATTCAAGTCATGCTTCTTTAATTCCATCATCCCTTCTTCAGCAGAAGGATGCAAAGAGTAACAAAGAGCATGAGAGAGAAGACTCATCTGTGTATCCAAACAGTATTTTAGTACATTGCAGTAAACTAGCAAAGATTTCCTGTTAGAGCTGCAGTCAAGTAGCCAGGATATAAGATCCCCAAATGACAAAAACCAACAAGTTATCATGATGTTTAAACAAAAAGCTCTCATCTATCTCGTTTTATAACAGGCAAACAACATACCTTTAATGTTCACTTTAAACCATTTAAATCTAAATAATTTCCAGACAGTTCTTTGCCATTGAAGTTAAGTCTCATTTTAAACCAACCACAACAATTGTGTTGACTGCAACTATGAAAAGGCAGCTGAAATGTCTTGTCTTACTCCATTCAGGCTGCTTTAACAAAACACCACAGACTAGGTGGTTTATAACCAACAGACATTTATATCTCACAGTTCCGGACGTAGGGAAATCCAAGATCAAGGCGCTGGTGAGAGACCGCTTTCTAGTGAGCATCTTTTCAGTGTGTCCTCACAAGGTGGAAGGGACAAGCTAGCTCTCTGGGGTCTCTTTTATAAGGGGACTAATCCCATTCATGAGAACTCTACCCTCATAACCTAATCACCTCTCAAAGGCTCCAGTTCCTAACACCATAGCTTTAGCAGTCAGGAGTTCAACATATGAATTTTGGGGAGGACACATTCAGACTATAGCATGTCTTCTTATTGAAAATGAAAACTAAAAATATATAACTAGAAAAGAATAGTAAAAACTTACTTGTAAAGCAAAGGAAATTCTTCCTATCTACCAAGATCTTCAGTGAAAGATACATTTTTAAATATGTATTTACTGTAATGGGTGTTGAGAACACAAAAAGGTACACAATACATGGTCTCTATCAAATATGCTCAGAAATAAGAATCACATTATCTAAGTCACTGCAAAGGATAATTGATTCCAAGAACCCATCAGAGCTACATCAGAAAAGGTATTTCTTCCTTTTGATTCCTTTAACTAGAAAGTAGCATAATTATATGAACGCTGGTATCAGTATGCTTTGGGTTTTGAGGGAGGGGTGGGGATTTAAGAAACTCAAAAGATAAAGCAAAGCACAATGAATAATACAATCTCTCATCTTCCCTCAATGAAGAACAAAAGTTAATACTTAGTAAAGTTTGTTTCCAATCTTGTATTTTTAAAGAAATTTAAAAAATATATATATACACTTATATATATGTATGTATATATATAGCCTAAGTCCCTCTAAACTTAAATCTAGGCATGAGTATGACTATACACTGAGACCTATGAGTCTTTATAAGAATCATCAAACTAGCGGGTGCTCTTAGAGACCCTCAACACGTTGCAAATATCTTCTCCTAGCCTGTCATTTAATCATATTTATTATGGTATCATTCTCATTCAGAAGATTTAATTTTTATGTATTAAAATATAACTCTCTTTTCCTTTATGATGTGGCTTTTTCTACCCTGACAAACACAAAAATATTCTCCAATATTTTCTTCTTAAAGGCTTAATTTCCCCATTTAAATATTTGATTCACTAGGAATAAATTTTGTGTATAGAGTAAGTTAGGGCCATCAAGGCTCCATTGTGCAGCACTTTGGCCTATATCTATACTTACCCTACACAAACATTCAGAAATGGATCATGAATGTCTTAAGCCTTTCAGGATAGCCATATCTCTTCTGTCAGACGGACTTATTGAGGAGTTTGAATGCAACCAAGGCCTACACCAGTCAGTTCATGTCATCTCCCTGACCACTAGAAAATGGTTCAGTTGGCTCAGTCAGAGTAAAACTCACAACTTTTGTTCAATGGGTAGAAGAACAGAGCTCTTCTCTCTGCCACCAGGCATGAACAAATCACCTGGCCTTACTTACCAATTTCTGCTGCTAACTACTTTGTGACCAGAAGGGAAGTCAGTTAAGGAAGAAGGCGACATGAAGAAGATCAATGCTGAGTAGTTTACAAAGAAACATTACAAGAACCCAGACCAAACCACATCTCTAGCATTTAAAGTAGCTGAAGCAGAAGTTGGGTTTGGTTTAGTTTGGGTTTTCTTGCACCCAAAACCATTTTGACTTACAAGTTGGTATTCCTACTACAAATCCTACTCACTCATGAATGTATTTATTATTCAAAACGCTGATAAATTGATATGCTATTTTACTTACAATTTTCACAAATTATAATCTGAAATAACTGTAGTCAAACTTAGTAAAAAGACACATCATATGAAAGACTGTGTCCATTACACTACTCTCTGATATCCAAGAATTTATTCACTTACTCAGTAAGTATTTATTGAGGGCTTACTATGTGCAAAGTACCAGGTGTAAAATGTAGACCCAGACATCGTCCCTGGTCTTCGAGACTGATTTTACAAGTAAAGGTACAAACAGGAACATAAGAACCAAAGTGGAAACTCTCCAACAGAACTGAAAAGCTGGTGGCCCTGATCTTAGAAAACAAAGCTAATAGGATTTTCTAATTTGCATCTTAAAATTTTCATTATCACTTTATCCCATTTCTTGCATGGTTTCTAAGAGTTCAACAATAGAGTACCTGTATTTGACGGATCCAAAATTAACTGAAGAGATGGCTTATTTATTTGGCTGGTTGAAACATCTCCAAATGAATGGTCTGAAATCTCACTGGAACTTTGAGAATCAACAAGAAGACTGTTTTGCCCTTTCTCAGAATCTCTCAAAATCTCTTCCATGGCTTTTTCCAACTGTTCATCACCATTAGAAACTATCTAAAGACAAAGCAAGACAATTCTGTTTCAATCATACTATGGTTCTGGAGCGTAAAGAAAATATTTCATTTCTAGAAGAAATTAAAACAATCTGAATATTTAAATTTAAATATAGTTACTGAACACCAAGAATTTATGCAGTTGTATGTAATTTCACTAGATATAATACAAAATCCTGAATTACAGAACCAACTAAATTGGAGGATTAATAGTTTCAGAAAAAGATTTCTTCAGAAAAGACTTCAGGCAGTTTCCAACTACTTCTGATCTAAGATTTTATTCACAGAGATTTCATTTTCTTGTTTTTTCCTTTTTATTTTTTAGGAACACATTCTAAAAACCAGGTAATCATAAATTTATGTGTTTTAAATGGAAAAATTGATAAGTTTAAATAGACAGTGTCTACTGTATCATTTAAAAAGTCATTTTTCTAATCATAGCAGAAACATATTTCTGATTTCTTTACATGTTTTGCTTGGTAGCTGCCAAAAGGAGTACTGTTAATTTCCCTACATTTGTTTCATCTTTTTCTTAAAAGCAGGTGAAACATAAAGCCTAAGTAAATAAACGATGTCTTAAATTAAACACAGTAATACTAAAATACAGATATTTGAATAAATTTAGTCATTTATTTAAATAGAAATATTTAAATAAATTTAAATAAGATCATTGATTATTTTAATAAAATTACAAAACTATATACCCTCACTGTAATGTAAAATGGGTATTAAAATCTGATTTTTATAAAATTTAATATTTGTTAGATTGATATACTAATATAGCTTTGATGCCACAGTTAATATTAAATAAAAGTCATAAACAATATGTTGCACTTCTGACTAATTTTTCTATTCCTATTTCTAGAGGGTGGATATGCAATTCTCACGCATGTATACCTGGGTTTGTATGATTCTTTTTCTTTGAGTTACAAAAGGCAACATAAAAATGAAAACAAAAAGGAACCATATCCACATAAAAACTCAACTACTAAAAATATGACACATACTTTAAAAATATTTAGACAAGTCCACTGTTAAATCACATACTAGCATGTTAGTAACTGATTTAAAACATAAAAACCATAAAAAAAAGTCTCTGACATGAAAGTAAAACATAACTATTTATACAACTAACTTTTAAAACCCAGCAGTGAGAGACAAAAAGGTCCAGATAAATTAAATTTATGTAACATTTAATCCTTAAGTCTAACTCACCAATCATCCTTTCTCTTCTTTTTTTCCCTCCAATTCCTTTTTTCCAGAATTCCGAATTAAAAGATAAATAACCAAAAGCATAAAACTTTATAAATACACAAACCACATAATTAGCCTCCGGACAAATCAAACACTGACTTTGAATTTTACACATCTCCTAAGATAAGTTTCATCTAGTTAAAAAAATAGTAATTTAAAACAGTATCATTTGTAGAAAAGAAAAAAATACCTTCAGTTCAGGTTTTTCATCATGTTTTGTAGAAGTATCATCTGCATGCTGAGAAACCACAACAAATTCTTCACTGTTTTGGGTAGCCACAGAATCTGATGACCCACTAACCTTCTGTAATGAAGCTCTGACCTCCATTTCAGTTCTGCAAACTTCTCTTCCCACATTCACCTGGTTAAAACCACAGAGATTAAAAAAAAACAAAAGAACTATTGATTAAAAACACAAACCTAATCAATCCTCAGCCTTTAAAAATGGTTCATGTGAAGAAGAATTCTGCTGGCTAGATAATTCTCTCAAAACTAGGGAGGCTACCTTCTTGGACTGGGCCACATAATGGAAATGTACTCCATTCACCCTGAGTTTCCAGACTCAAAGAACCATATTGTTTCCCGAAAAACAACACAAAACAGCCCACATCTCAACTAAACAGATTTACTACTGTTTGACTCTATATTTCTCCCAGAGATAATGTTTTTGTTCTTTTTAATAAATAAAGTAAATAATTAAGCATGATACTAGAAGTATCTACAAATTCACACACAAACAAAAATTCTTTCACTGAAATTACTTTATAATTAAATCTAAATGTCTCCAAAAAATTTTTTGGAGTATTGCACCTTAAAATATTTTTTTCTGTGTCACTTTAGTTTGCCAATTAATACAGAATTCAACATCCTAAGCCATGTATCTTTTCTTTTCCAGACACATTACCACTTATTAGCAGGAGGAGGAAAAAAAAGAAGCCAAAGTTTTCACATTGCATTCATGTAGCAAACAATGTTTCAGTAATCAAATACAGTGTAATTCTATTTTCTGGATAGATCTCTACGCCACAGAAACTCACCATTCTCTATTACTTCCAAGAGTTCAAATATTCACACAAGTAATTTTAACTCAACACTGTAGACACTACAGTGTAGACACTGGAGACACTGTACTCAGCACTGGGGTTACATGAGGGAATAAGGCAGACAAGTAGCCTGCTCTCCTGGAGTTTACTTCTCATGAAGAAACAAGCAAGTAAGCAAATAAGGTAATCCTAAATCACTCTAAAGGCTATGAAGAAAATAAAATAGGTTAATGTGACAAAGAGTAGCTAAGGAGTGTAGGGACAAGTTTAAGTAAGGTGGTAGGAAAAGACTTTCTGAAAGAAAAATATTTGAGCTGAAACCTACAAGAAAAAAGAGCCATATATTAAACAACCTGCTCAGTGACCAAAGGGGTAACGTGACAGAGGGACAGGAAAGTAGGCTGGAGCTAAAGAACACAGGACCTTGTAACCATGGTAAATCTTCTGATCCATGCCTAAAATCCCTCCATAAATGTTTTTTTCTCTTTCTAATTAGGTACTTTGTTCATTGCCTCACATAAATACGGCTGCAATACCTCATTTTGCCATTAGGTGACACTAACACCTTTACTCCTGGCACACAAAAAAAATTTTACTTCCAGCTTCAAGCTACACTTCAAAACATTAATTACTTCCCAACTTTATCATAAATCAAAATTTCCAATAATATCAGAATAAAGAATAATTCTACTTCTAGGCTAATGTAATTAGCTAGTCATCATTTATTTCTGTTAAGAATGTTAATATCTTTTTTTTTTTTTGAGGAAGATTAGTCCTGAGCTAATATCCTTACCCATCTTCCTCCACCTTATATGTGGGACATCTGCCACAGCACGGCTTGATGAGCAGTGCATAGGTTCGTGTCCAGATCCAAACCAGAGAACCCGGAGCCACTGAGCCAGCAAAGCAGAGCATAGGAACTTAGCCACTACACCACTGGGCTGGCCCAATATCCTTCCTTTTTCAAGCACATTCATCTGCCCTTTACAGGTTTTTCTCATTTTGTATATTATATGTTCTTGAAAATGCAGTATGTGTTGGTAGCCATGTCTTTACCCTTCTAGGCTGCCCCACTAATCCTTGATTGCCAAGATACCACACATTCCAGGTGTTCCCTCTGTGGCCAATCCTTCTCCAAGTCCTTTTCAGTTGCCACTCCTCCATTTGACATCTAAATGTTGGAAATTCCCCAAGTTCAAATCCTGAGACTTTTTCTGATTCCTTGCTACATACTCTAAGTAATATTTCTCATTGCCGTGGATTTAAATACCATCTATATGCTGACAGACTCTCAAATTTCTATCCCAACCCAAATGTCTCTTCTAAATTCCTGATTTGGAATCCGACTCTCTACTTGATATTTCCATGTGGAATTTTTATCCATATCTTAAATGTAACCCAAATGGAATTCTTAATGTCTCCTCCAAACTTGTTCCTCATTCAAATTTCCCATTTCAATAGATACCACCACCTTTTACCACGTTGCTCAAACAAGGAAACTGGGTATCATCCTTGATTCATCTCTACTTCTTCATTCCTCATATCAGCAAGTCATGTCAGGCCCACCTCCAAAATAAACCCCACATCTATCCCATTTTTCCCCATGTCCATTTCTACCAACCTAATCCAAGCAATCCTCTCATCTATTATAGAAGTCCCATTGTCTTCTCCCTAATCTTCTCTTCACAGAGCTGCCAAAGAAATCTTTTAGAAAATAAATTGGATTACATTAAAACTCTAGACTAAAATCTTCTCACTAAAATTCAAACAAAATTCAAACTCCTTGTCAGGACTTAGGAGGTCCAATGCATCTTTGCCTTTGTCCCTGTATCATTACAGGTCTTTAATCACCGCAAGTATTTTCTCACTTCAGGGTCTTAGTTCTTGCCCCCTACCTTCATATGGCTGATCCCCACAGGTATAAGCTTTCCATTCGTCCATTCAACAAATATGTAATGAGTCCCTACTATATGCTAGAAACTATAATGGGAACTGGAGACTAAATGATGAGTAAAACCAATGCAGTCTCAGTCTTCCTAGAGCTAACATTCTTATGGAAGAGACAAGTAATATAGAAGACAAATCAGGATCAGATACCAGAATAAGTACTACAAAAGGTGATGAAGAAGGCAGGAGGCAATATGGACCCAGCTGACATTTGCACTTAACGACTAAGCAATGAAAATAACTAGAGAGAAAGAACTCCAAGTAGCAGCAATAGCAAATACAAAAGCCCAGATGTAAGAAAAGGCTTACTGAGGAACAGAAAAGAGGCCATGATAGCTAGATCATAATAAGTACGGGAGAGAGTAGTAAGAGATGAGATATGGGAGGAAGGCAGAAAAGCCAGAGACCACCCTTGATGTTAAGGCTATCTAATTAAGCCCTCTGCCCAATCCCAACTCTGTTTTGTTTACCAGGAAATACCCATGCCTACTGTACCAGTACCTAGTAAATATTCAATAAACATGTTGAACAAACTGTTGTTAAAAGCACCAATCAGGCTAAAGTTCTCACAAATAGCAAATATGGAGCCAGGATTCAAACAATGTAGTTTGACTTCAGAGTACAAGCTCTGAACTACTACATTATACTGTTCCTGAAAGTCTCTTCAACTGTTCCTTGAGACCCAGGGTTGGTATGTGCCTCAACAGAACGTCACTATGCACACTCAACCTTCTCCATACCTCTCCTCCATCAATACTTATCTGTCTCTTCCCCCAAAGCATTCTTCTTAGATAAGTGATAGTTAATCTGATAGTTAACTCTGAATTGGCATGTTAATACTAACGGTTGCTCAATTGAAATAAGATGTCCATTTTCAGTAACGGTTTTCGTTAGGCCAAGAGAATGTCAGATATTCTGCCAGGTTAACAAAATAACTATTAGTTTACCATACGTAATTTTGCGACCTCTAGAGAACACAGCCTAGTGTTTCTCAGTCTACTCAGAATGAAGACAGCTCTCATTACGAGCATAAAACCCTGCCTTGAAGGGACGTAGGGATACCTTTAGAAGTTGTCTAATCCTACCTTATTGGGCTGAACATTGCTCTGAACCTCAATACAGAGATGAGATGCTTATCAAATTTGCACACAGACACAAAAAACTGAGAATGTAAAGTTAATATTTCAAAATATTTCAACAGGCAAGTACTAAGATTTAAATGGGAAAAGAAGAGTCTTTTCAACAAATGGTGGTGGGATAATGAGATATTCACATGCCAAAAAAATGAAGTTGTACCTCTACCTCACATCATACACAAAACTTAATTCAAAACAGATCACAGACCTAAATATAAGATGTAAAATTATAAAACTCTTAGAAGAAAACATAGGAGTAAATCTTCATGTCCTTGGGTTTATTAACAGTTTCTAATATGACATCAAAAGTACAAGTGGCAAAAAAGAAAAAAGGATAAACTGGACTATATTGAAATTTAAAGTGTTTGTGCTGAAAATGATACCATGAAAAAAGTAAAAATAAAATCCACAGGATGAGAAAAATACTTGCAAATCATATATCCAATAAGAGTCTTATATCCACATTACATGAGGAACTCTTATAATTCAATAATAAAAAGACAAATAATCCAACTTACAGTTTCAGCAAAAGAGCCTGGAAGTCACCACTCCTTTCCTTACAACAAAAAAAGGTTGGACCAACTAAAAACCAATAGTTTTCTTTGATGTATCAGAGAACTGAGGTCACAGGATAAACTGCCATCCCACAAATCTGGAGAGAAAGGCAAATCAGGGAGAGACAGCAACTGAGATCTGTTTATCTGAAGCAGAACCTGGTGGAGTCAGAAACTGATAGGAACGCAAATGATAATTTTTACAAATTCCTGGAGGCTAAGTGTGAAACAGTGTGAAAGTAAGAACTTCCTGGGGACTGCAGTGTTGGGGGGCCCCACACTTTCACTGGCTTTATTCCAACAACCCCACTAGGTTTTCACAGTGAAAATCCAAGAAACATCTTCTCTGGCTCTGGCAGAGGGAGAGAAAAAGTAATTATTGTGGAATACAGTAAGAATCTTCTCCATAACAAAGTCCTACTCTTCAGAGAAAAATTCTGCTAGAGCCTTATCTCAGCTAGGGGAAGGGAATTCCTTCCACTCTAGCCATCTTCAACCTTCCTCTTACCTAAGGTGGGAGATGGGAGTGACATAGTCAACAGGTATCAGAGATTCAAGGAAACAGATTGGTAATGCTGCCACCAGGGAAGAAAGTAAGGAGCTGGGGGGTGGGGGGGGTGGGGGGTGGCGGGAGCTATACCACTGGAGAAATGCTTGTGAAGATCAAAGCTCCAAGATAAAGACCCACTAAAAGAATGAAATTTATTCAGAAGAATTCCTTACACTAAAGGATTATTTACTTCAGTTGCTATTACCCAATACAACATGTCCAGTTTTCAACAAAAAAATTACAAGGCACGACAAAAGGCAAGAAAAAACACAGTCTGAAAAGACTAAGCAATCATCAGAAATAGACTGCTATAACCATGATATAGTTGCTGGAATTATCAGACAGGGAATTTAAATAGTTAAAATAATAATGAGTATTATGTTAAGAGCTCTAATGGAAAAAGTAGACAATATGCAAGAACATACAGGTACTGTAAGAAGAGTGATGGAAACTCTGAGAAAGAATCAAAAGAACAGAAATCAAAAATATGGTAATAGAAATGAAGAATGTCTTCAATAAGCTGATCAGTAGTCATGACATCAGTGAAGAAAGAATCAGTCAACTTGAAGATAGGTCAACAGAAAGTTACCAAATTGTTATGCAAAGACAAAAAAAAAGGGGGGGGTGGGGAACCAGAACAGGACATCTAGAAACTGTGGAATAATACCAAAAGGTGTAACATGCATACAAGTGGAATTCAAGAAGGAGAAGAACAAAGCAAAAGAAATAGTTGAATTAATAATAGCCAAGAACTTTAACACAATTAATGACAGATACCAAACCACAGATCCAGGAAGCTAAGAAAACACCAAAAGTGATGCAAACAGGGAACAAAAATGCACCTAGGCTTAGCATATTCACACTGCAGAGAATGAAAAAAACAGAATGAAATATCCAAGAACTGGGGGGTAATACCAAAAGGTGCAACATATATGTAACTTGAGTTCCAGAAGGAGAAGAAAGAGAGGACACAGCATGAGAAATATTTAAAGTAATAATATCGAAGGATTTTCCAAAATTAATAACAAATACCAAACCATGGTTCCAGGAAACTCAGAAAACACCAAAACTATATACGTGAGGGAAAAAAAATGTATTGAGGTATATCACATTCAAAGTGCACAAAACCAAAAACAAAGAGAAAATCTTAAAAGAAGACAGGGGAAAAATACCTCACCTACAGAGAAACAAAGATAAGAATTACAGTGGACTTTTTATCAGAAACCACACAAGCAGAAAAGAGCGTTTGAAACATAAACATTTAAAGTGTTGAAAGAAAAAACCACCAGTCTAGAATTCTATATCCAGCAATAAAACTGAAGGAGAAATAAATAAAGATTTTTTCGGACAAGCAAAACTGATGAAATTCACTGCCAGCAGACAGGCCCTGAACAAAATGTTAAAAGAAATTCTTCAGGCAGAAGGAAAATTATATGGGTCAAAAACTTGTGCCTACATAAATGAGAAGAAGAATATGGGAGAAGAGATGATCTAAAAGATAACTATCTGTTTAAAGCTATACTAGTAAAGCAATGTATTGGGTGATTATAGTATATAGATATGGTAAATGAATAACAGCAATGGCAAAAGGAGAAGACAGAGGAATTGGAAATGTCCTATTTTAAGGCACTACACATATATAGGTTATAAGCATGTTATTGCATTTGAAAGTGGACTTACATTAGTTAAAATATATATTGCAAACTCTAAAACAATCATTGAAAGAAATTTTAAGTATAATTGACACACTAGAAGAGCTAAACTGGAATCATATAAAATGCTCAATTAAAACCTGAGAAAATAAATAAAGGGAAAAAAAGGAAACAAAAAGTAAATGCAATGAATAGAAAAGAGAAACATGGTATACCTTAATCCAGCTATATCAATAATCACTTTAATATGAATGGTCTAAAAACTAAAAGACAGAGATTGTCACAGTAGACGAGGAAACAAGACCAAACTACATATTACATACAAGAAATGCACTTTAAATACAGAGGCTCAGACAGGTCAAAAGTAAAAGGATGGAGAAAGATACCACTAATCAAAAGAAAGCTGGAAGACCAGAAGCACCATACTCTAACCCAACCTTCCTCATCAGGGTTGAAACCCAGGCACCACCAAGATGCCAGCTTACCATGCTTCTCTCATAGAACCCGAGAACAAACTCACCAGAAACACGGCACTATTAATTATTTTAAGTCAGTTTGAAGGACTTGTCCCTAAGGAGAAAATACACAGATATTGTAGATGAAGCTATCTATTACTTCAAGGTCAATGTCTTCTTCAAAAACCATGAAATTAAGAATGAAACTGATAGGACCTTGATATATATAACTCTTTACATTTCTGAGTGTCTCAAGAAACTCCAAAAGTACAATTCCAAAAGCCAAGGTGAGAGAAAAACGTATACACTGGGAATTACATTCTTGGAGAGCCTGGTTTTCCACTTAATGCAATTTATGCCAAACCTGCAAACAAACAGAAAGATGAAGAGTTGAGAGTCTATTTACAGCAGCTAATGCAAGAGACTAAGATTTGTGGAAAAGTCTTTGACCCTCAGAATGATAAACCTAGTAAGTGGTGGACTTGCTTTGTAAAGAGGCAGTTCATGAACAAGAGTCTTCCAAGACCTGCACAGTAAATGGAGCCTGGGTAGACAATGTCTTCAAAGCTAGAGGCAGCATTTTACATCACATAAATATATATAGTCCTTTGCTTTTATTTGATAAAGTTTTACATGGAAGAGAGGAGAGCATGCCTTTACTTGAAAAGCTCTTTATCAAGAATTTAGGTAGAGGAGAAGAGAGTGTGTTGTGGAAGAGTGAGCTGAAATTTTTTGCATATTAAATTGGTGCTTAATAATAAACAATAAAGAAATTTCTAACATTCAAAAAAAAAAGAAAAGAGAAAGCTGGAATAGCTATATTGATTTTAGACAAAGCAGATTTCAGAACTAGGAAGTTTATCAGAGATGAAGAAGGGCATTATATAATGATAAATGGGTCAATTCTCCAAGACATAACAATTCTAAATAAGAATACATCTAACAGAGCATCAAATACATGAGGCAAAAAACGACAGAACTGAAAGGAGAAACAGACAAATCCACTATTATGGCTGGAGACTTCAAAGCCCATCTCTGAGCTTGATACATGAAGAAGGCAGAAAATTAGTAAGGACCTGAATAGCAGCATCAATCAACTTGATCTAATTGACATTTATAAAATACTCCCTCTAACAACAGAAGAATGCACTTTCTTCTCCAGCTCACAGGCAATATACACCAAGGGAAACCATATTCTGGGCCACATAACACACATTGACAAATTTTTAAAAATAAAATCATACAAGTATGTTTTCAAACCATAATGGAATTAAACTAGAAATCGGTAACAGAAAGGCAACTGAAAAATTCCCAAATATCTGGAAATTAAACAACACGCTTCTAAATAACCATGAGTCAAAGAAGATGACTCAAGAGAAACTTAAAAATACTTTGAACTAAACAAAAATGAAAACACAACATCAAAAGTTGTGGGATGCAGTGAAAGCAGTACTTAGAAAATTTGTTGCACTGAATGCATATACTAGAAAAGAAGAAAATATTGAAATTATAACCTAAGCTTCCTTAGGAATCTTAGGAAATTAGAAAAAGAAGAGCAAATAAAAGGAAATCATAAAAAATATAACAGAAATCAATGAAATTGAAACAGGAAAACAATACAGAAAAATCAAAACCAAAAGATTGTTCTTTGAAAAGACCAATAAAATTGATAAACCTCTAGCCATGCTAAACAAGAATAAGAGGAGACAGAAATTATCAATATCAAAAATGAAAGAAGGGTCATCACTATCAATCCCCTGGACATTAAAAGGATAACAGAGGAATACTGCAAACAATTCTATGCCCATAAATTTGGTGACTTAAATGAAATAGACAAGTTCCTTAAAAGACATAAAGTATCAATTTCACCCCAGGAAAAATAGATAACCTGAATAGCCCTATATTTTTAAAGAAATTTAGCCAACAATAATTAATAACCTTTCCAAAAACAAAAAGCCAGACACAGATGTCTTCACTGGTGAATTCTATCATTTAAGGAAGAAATAATATCTATTCTCCACAATGTCTTCCAAAAAACAGGAGAGGAAACACTTCCTAACTCATTCTATGAGACAAGGACTAGCCTAATACCAAAACCCAATTACAAGAAAACTATAGACAAAATGTTATAAAATCATATCCACCAATGTATGAAAATAATTATACCCCACATACACAAGACTAGCTCAACATTCAAAAACTAATCAATGTAATCAAACATATCAATAGGCTAAAGAAAAATTATGATCATGTCAATTGATGCAGAAAATGCATTTAACAAAATTCAACACCTTTTCATGATAAAAACTCTCAGTAAACTAGCAATTGATGGAACTCCTCAACTTGATAAAGAGTATCTACAAAAAAACCTACAGCTAACATACTTAGTTGTGAGACTGGACACTTTCCCCTTAAGACTGGGAACAACACAAGATGCCCTCTCTCACCACTCTGATTCAACATCATAAGAAATAAACAGTATAGAGACTGAAAAGGAAGAAATAAAACTGCCTTTATTCACACACTGCTTAATTATCTACATAGAAAATCCCAAAAAAATCTATTAAAAAAACCTCCTAGAAGGAATAAGTGAGTATAGGATGGTCACAGGATACAACATCAATATACAAAAGTCAATTTCTTTCCTACTACAAACAGTGAACTGGAATTTGTTCCAGTTGAAATTTTGAAATTGTTAAAATTTTTAAAAAGCAATTATCATTTACAATAGCACAAAAAAATTAAATACTTAGGTATAAATCTAACAGGATATATAGAGGATCTGTAAGTAGAAATCTACAAAACATTGATGAAAGAAATTAAAGATCTAAATAAATGGAGAGATACTCAATGTTCACGGACTGGAAAACTCAATAGTGTTAAGATGTCAATTCTTATCAATTTGAGTACTACTTAGATGCAAAAAATAACCTGCTGGGACTAAATGACCAACTGACAGAGCACTCAACTACAAGCTGAACTATCTGCACAAGGGCAGGGACCATGTCTATTTTCATTTTATTCAACAACACATTCCCAGAACAGTGCTTACACACAATGTGGGCTCAATAAATATCTATTTAATAAACAAGTCAGTTATTTTGGATATAGCAGGACAGACTCCTGCATCAGATAGGAAGTTGGACCAAATGCATTCTAAAGTCACTTCCTCTTAAGATTCTCACTTTATGTGATGTGTAGAATTCCATTTCAACAAGTCAATTCAAAACATAACTTACTAAGTCTACTATTATGCAGCAGTATGATAAGTAAAATGTGACTTTCTCTGAGTATGGCAATCTGCTATTATTTCAGATCAAAAGAAATATGAGTTGGAAAATTTGCAAGGGTCTTTTAAATAATACGGAGCTCGCTGTTCTGTGACCTAAAGACTAATACACCCATTTCAGCTCACTACGGAAAACAGAACAGTACATGAAAGCAAAAGTGCTTTTAAAAGCATTTAAAAGGCTCCTCTATTAAAGTCTGAAAATTAGAATGTAAAATCTGACAAAGGATTTTTATGTCTATTCAGGTACCAAAAAAACACAAAAAACAATACTGGGAATGATAGTCTAGCCATAAACATTTTTATTTTTAGGGCATTTTAAAACTAAATGAGAATAAGTGACAGAAATCTTATCAGTGCTACAGAAAATTCGATGTATGTTCCTTTTTTTGTTTTTTAAGATTTTTATTTTTTCTTTTTCTTCCCAAAGCCCCCTGGTACACAGTTGTGTATTTTTAGTTGTGGGTCCTTCTAGTTGTGGCATGTGGGATGCCGCCTCAGCATGGCTTGATGAGTGGTGCCAAGTCCGAGCCCAGAATTCGAACCAGCAAAACCCTGGGCCACGGAAGCAGAGTGCGCAAACTTAACCACTCGGCCACGAGGCCGGCCCCTGATGTATGTCTCTTATATTCATCCCCTTCTCCCCTGCTCTGAATGCAAGGTAGCTCAATAAATACTTTTGATTGAACTAAATCACTTAAACACACACTTAACCCCCCCACCTACAGCAATTCTACCAAGTGAAATAGCTTTTAATTCGTCCTTTAACGCCACATCATTTTTATCAAATGAGCAATACGATATCTAAATTAACACCTCACTTGGATGCCTCAAACTACAACTTTCACATATACTAGAAACAGCATAACAACATTCAGCAACGTCTAACTGGAAGCTATCTTCTTCCCAAAATAACTAGACACATTCAAAAGCATAAAATCGTGGTGCACATGGTCCAACTTCTTTCTGTGCCAAAAGTGGTTAGCCTGCTTCTTGCTTTTAGATTATGTGTTTGCACCTATTCATTTTCAAGAGGCTCTTGAACTAAAATAGAAAACTGAAAATATGAGTGTGAGTCAAAATTAGCTAGGCTGGGAGGACTAGTAGGCATGAGAATTAGAATGACTATAGTAGACTCATTCCAACAGTGGAAACAGGAAATATTCTTAATTTACAATAAGAAAATGGACATGAATAATTTAGAATAACATTTACCAATCATAATTCTTCTGTGCTTTGAAGAACTAAGCCAGTCCTGGAAAAAACAACCATGACCTCTGTTTACTAAACAACCCATCTACTATTCTAGTTCTCAGGCAAGAGCCACATTAGTATGTATGTATGTATGCAAGTATGTCCCTTACCTTCAAAAGGGCACAAAAGGACCTTATTAATTCACATTACTTTAGTGGACACCTATTTTTATTTGTTCAGAAATAATCTCCAAACCTTTTAACCTGAGAATAAGCCTTCCCTCTACTCAAATCACATGGCTCTTTTAGAAACCTCAACCCCATGGCCAAACAGATCCAAAGGTGGACATTGAATCTAAACTAGACCAATAAACCCAACTCCTAAGATTTCTTGACTGGTTACCAGAGAGTTTATCATGACAGTGTCTCTCTTACAGCAGAAACTTGTAAGATGTGAACTGGGAACTGTTGGTGGCCATGTTTCTCCCATATAAAGAAGGCCAGTATGCAGTGAGAGAGAAAAGTAAATCCTAAACACAGGCAAGCAAGAGAGTCTTAATTGAGTCCTATCACTTTGAGTCATTCCTGAGGCCTAACTCTGTCTGTTCCCATCTCAGTCTTAGTAAATCCACAGTTCTATGAAATAGCTCTTCCAATAAATTCTTTTTGCATAAGCTAATTTAAATTGAGTTTCCGTTACATCAAGCCTAATAGGTCCTAATATAATTATATGCTGACAAAAAGACATACAAGATACAGTTTAATAGGTTGTAGACGGCCCTATGGTTTCATATAGTAGATATGAGAACAGAAATCTAGATGAAGGACTAAAAGAGAAGCTGAAAAGTTGACAATAATTTCCTAGATAAACAATATAGTGGGTGTGATGAAAGAAAGGGGGAAAAAAGTAGAGAAAATACTTACTTGAAATAATTACAGGAAAAGAGGGAAAATACAAGTGTTACTAACAAAGGATGGTTTAAAAGGCAATAGAAGAATGTTTTATAAGCAAAATAGTAAGCTACCATAGGACAAAGAAGAATTTTTTTTTGAGGATGATTAGCCCTGAGCTAACATCTGCCACCAATCCTCCTCTTTTTGCTGAGGAAGATTGGCTGTGAGCTAACATCCATGCCCATCTTTCCTCCATCTTATATGTGGGATGCCTGCCACAGTATGGCTTGATAAGCAGTGCACCTGGGACCTAAACTGGTGAATCCCAGGCCACCTAAGCAGAACATGTGAGCTTAACCACCACGCCACCAGGCTGGCCCCAAGAGGAATTTTAAATGGTAGACACTTTATGATTGTTGCTACATAATATTCCTATGTCATAAAAATAGAATTCAATACAGGAAAACAATTTTATTTAAAAATTTATATTAGGATGGTGAAATTTATAGGTGACTGTGGTAGATCAGAGTATTACAAATTTTTTCATCTCTCCTATCACAGAACTGTACATTTACGCCCCTTGCCATGTGACTCTGTAATACCTCCCACTAGAATAAGTGAAGCAAAATATTTCCCTGCCCAGATAATTTTGAGCTCAGCCATGTAATTTGCTTTGGTCAATGGAATATCAATAAACAAAACTTGAGGAGAGACTTTAAGTGTGCTAGAGTTATCTGGCTTGGTCTCTTAAGCTTCCGCCATCTATCATGAGAAGAACATGTCCCAGGAAGCCAATGGACCCAAAATACAACATGTAAAAAAGACCTGAATGCAATCCACAGCCATAAGCAGAGTCTCCCTGGGAGACCCACAGAACCATGAGTTAAAAAATTAAATGTTTGCTCTAAGTCATAAAATACTTCAGCATTGTTACATATCATTAGCACAACAATAGCTAATTCAGTGACCTACTATTTTTTAAATTTCTTCAGGATTATTATACTATCTTTAGATTAAATAAAAATCAGAAAAAGGTAACACTAACAAATCAATCTTTGGAGGAGATATTGATACGGTTCTTCAACTATTATCTTAAAAATCCAGTGGTTTCTATAATTATTATTTAGATTTCACTGAATTAAAATGTACCTCAACAGGCTATCCTTGTAATACTAATATTCAACTCTAGGAATACTCAGTTGTGTAAAACATTGACTCATGTATTCTATTGTAGTTTAGAAACGCCTATTCAGTAATATCTCCTAGGCAATAACATAAATGAAAACTATTTTGAAACTAAATATACTGAAAATTTTTAATGAGGACTGACTTTAACTCTATATTTTTCTCTTGGTTTTTTTGCTGTAATTATATATGCAATCTATTCAAGAGTAATGTTGATAAAATTATATATATTATATAGTCACTTGTGCCTGGAAAACCAAGAATTGTCAGCTATACAATTCAGAGTTCTATAAACTTGGCTTAAGACTGATAATCAGCTTTGTGCCCAGCAGGTACGGGTATATGGTAAAGAGTAAAAAAATCCATCAGATGACAGAATATACTAAAGAGTCCACATAACTGTGGCCCGACCTTCCTCTGCTGGTAAAAGAAAACCAAAGTCTTGTAATCTTTGGGTCACTATCTAATAGTTGGTACGTTATGTGATGCTACACAAAGCACATAAGATAGTCAAAAATCTTGAGTTCTTTCTGGCCCAACATCTCCATGAGACAAGGTATCTCACTTCTATGAACACATTGGTGGTTTCTTTATCAGAAAAATAAGGAATTAGACCAGCTGATCTCCAAGATCTCTAATCTCTAAAAATTCTACGCATCATTTATTTTATGAATTATATCTGTATATGAAGTGAAAATAGAACTACGATTAAAAAGCTGAGGCACAAAGAAATAATTTCTCTAAACAGTTACAGAGCCACAAGTAGAATCTAGAAATCCTCAGTTGAGAAATCTATTTACTAGCATATTACCTTTCCAAGGTATGGTAATTATTACACTAATACAAACATTTTGATTCCAGTCAATTGTCTCTTCTGCCCTCACACAATACACTCTATGAAAGTACACCTAAAATACAACATGAAGCAGAATTAAGAGGGAAAAGGAGTGAATTAATGTTTACTGCGTATCTCCTACTGACTGGCACTAAGTTAACAGAGGAAATGGTAATTACCAATTTGTTACGTCCAGCATAGAGAGGGAGTAAGGTAGTAGGCAGCAGATAGTAAGGTAGTAACCAGAACTTCATGAACCTGGCAACCAGACATGGTTCCTGAAGCTAAGGGAAAGTACTGAGATTACCCTCTTCAATTACTTGATCGACACGAGATCAGCAGTCAGGGGAGCCTCAATCATCGCCCAAGAAGGTACAGCAACAATACAACTAAAGAAAAGAATCAAATTATTTCTTAATTATTTATTTTTATTTTCCTATTAAGGCCTCCAAGCAAACATCCGACTTCTGTCTTTGAAGCGCAGAGCCTTCCGGGTTTATTAGAACATGAGTATTTCCAAGATATGCCTGACTTAACACCTTTTAGCTCATCAGAAGAAATTTAAATATACAGCAGTCAAAGCTTCTTGGCATACAGTGTACATGTATGTTTGTATGCATTTATATCTGCCCAGTTCTACAAAATTAGTGATCCATATAAAAAATTTAGAATTCATGAAAATCCCTCAAATTTTTAATTCAAGAAAAAGGCATTTTTCCTTGATTTGGTAGAATTTACACAAAGAAGAGACTTTGTTTAAGACTACTCCCTAATCTTTCCAGTAAAATGATTCGGCAGGATGCTTATGAGGAAAGCTAAGAAATGTGAAAAAAAGTTTTGAAATCCTAAAAAAGGACTTCCAAATTTGTTTCACAAAAATAAACAAAAGCAAAAATAAAAGCATCAAGAATAATCTGAAGAAGCTAATATTTAGGAAATATTATGCCATACACCTAAAATTCCAGAAGTAGTTTCTGAAATTATATAATGTCATGTGTCTACAAAAGCAAAGGAGAAGGTCTTGCTGAGTTAAAACTATAAACTAGAAAGTGAGTCACTGTTCAATGGTAAAATAATTCAAAGTAAAAATTGTTCTAGTACTAAGTTTTTCTACTTTACAAGTTTTTACTCTCACAAAGGAAACAAAATCCAAACATATTTTATATGATTAGAAGAGCAAATTATTCAATGGCCTCATAACCATTTCTACTGAATATCCCACCTAAAGGGTGTTTTTAAATGCTTTCTGATGTTTTAAACAGGAAAAGTGTGATAAAAACACAAACTATCTGGAACCCAATATTTGACAGTTTCTCATGTTCCTAAATCTGCATGTTGATGTCCATCTTGCTATTTGTCATATCTTTGAATCTCAGGCCACAAGCCACAACAGACTTGCTGTCTTACTGAGGGCAGAGATTGGACTATTAGAGCCACAAGGTTTCTAATGCTACTCACATAGAATTCAGTTAAATTTTTTTTAATAAGCATTCACTGTTGTCACTGATGTTGCACACTTATTATTTGATAGGCATAGTTATAAGGTAGTCTTCTCCAACTGGATATCTAAGAGACATTTCAAACTCAACACATTCAAATATCATACCTCCAGTCTTTCCCTAACCTACCTACCTTAACCCCACAGCTCCTTCCTGTATACTTTCCCATCTCGGTTGAGGGCAATTCCATCAGTTACTCTGGTCAAAAATATTAGTCATGCTACTCCTCTCTTTCTCTCCTTTCTCAGACTCACTCTCTCCTTCTCTCTCACCTTACACCTCCAATGTCAGCAAATTTCTGTGGCTCTACCTTGAAATTCTATCCAGAGGGGCTGGCCCCGTGGCTGAGCAGTCAAGTTTGCACACTCCACTTTGGCAGCCCGAGTTTTCACCAGTTCAGATCCTGAGCACAGACATGGCGCTGCTCATCAAGCCACGCTGAGGTGGCATCCCACACAGCACAACCAGAAGGACCTACAACTAGAATATACAACTATGTACTGGGGGGCTTTGGGGAGAAGAAAAAAAAGAAGATCGGCAACAGATGTTAGCTCAGGTGCCAATCTTTAAAAAAAAAATTATATCCAGAAATCATCCATTTCTTACCACCTCCACTGCCACTACCCAGTCCCAGCCACCATCATCTCTTACCTAGATTATTCTAAAAGCCTCCTAACTAGTCTCCTTGCTTCTTTACTTGCTCCCCTACGGTCTATTTGCAAATGCAGTCAGAATGATTCTTTTAATTTAGCTCTTGTCAGTCGTCTGATCAAACCCTCCAACAGCTTCCCTATTTCACTCACAACAAAAGCCAAATGACCTTCAAAGCCATTAAACGCCTATACTACAAACTTACCCCTCCTTACTACTTCCCTCACCCCATCTTACCTTACCTCTGTGACTTATTTCCTACAATCCTCCCCCTTGCTGACTAAACTCCATCTAAAATGATCTCCTTACTTTCTCTCAAACAACCCTGGAACACTTGCTCTGGCTGTTCCAAAACAAAACACTCTTCTCCCGGGTAGCTGCTTGGCTAATAACACTTTTAGTCCCCTTTTCATATCTTTACTGAAATTTCAGCCTCTTGAGAAACCTACCCCAATTACCTTATTTAATACTGCTTCCTCACCAACAACTTCCAATCCCTCTTTATCCTGCTCTACTTAATCTTTTTTCCAAGAACACTTATTTTCTAACACACAATCTAATTTACTTTTTTATTATATTTACTCTTTATTTTCTGTCTCTCCTAATAGGATGCAGCATCCTCAAAGGCAAGGATCTTTGTTTTCTTCATTGACGTAACCTAAGCACCTAGAAGAATGCCTGGTATATAGCAGACAGGTAAATACTTGCTGAATAAATGAACAAATGAATGAATATCCAAGATGAGTAAACTCAAAGTTCCTAAAATTCAAATAGCCATCTAGTACCCCACAGCCTGATGAGGACTTTGCCTCTCAAGGAATATGATAAGAGCACTGACGATTTCTTTCACTGGATAACTAACCAGCACACACTCTTGACATTATAAAGAACTTCCAAGGGTTTATGATATAATGAGGTAACTTTTAAAAGAATACAGAGTAAAATAAAATGTTAGAGACCTCTTCACCAAATTTCCCATTTAGGGAAAACAAGAACACTGACTAGACAGTCAATCATATTAAGAAATTATTGTTGATATTTTTGAGAATGTGAGGATGGTGGTATCTTTATGAGGGAGTCCTTGTCTTTTAGCAATACATAGTGAAATAGTTACAAATTAAATGATACGATGTCTGAGATTTGCTTCATATAATCTGGGGTGGGCACAGAAAAAACTAGATTGGCAGACAATTGCTGAAGCTGGTAGAAGGTCATAGAAATATTTATATCATTTGCCCTGTTTTTGTACGTTTGAAATTTCTCAAAATAAAAATAAAAAAGCAAAGTAACAATAGCACGGAAAGTAAGTTCAAAAAAAAAAAGGCCTCTATTTCTTTTAGCATCTAGCACATTATGTGACACCTAAATAAAATAAATAAATGATGAAAGAAAAAGAAAAGTTTCTATAAACTACCATAATGATAAGAACAGATTAAAACAAAAACTAATGACCAAAGTGAGCAGCTCCTTCGGAGTCAAAGAAAAATACCATGCAAAGTGATAGTAGCCATAGTGATCTCAGATTTGGATGACTGGACTAGGAAAAAAGACTTTGTGTCCTTTTTCAAGATAAAATGCTCTGTACTTTATTCTATAAAGGTCATTTACATAAATATAAAATATAATCAAGGGGGACAAGAGAATATGAGTGAAATTTTAGGTACCAAATAACCTTGCAGCTTAAATATTAGAAATACAAGGATCAATGTGACTAAAGAACAAATATAGCAGGAAACAAACACTCTCTCAATCCTGGAAAGATCAACTAAACAAAAAAAATGTTAAAGGCACAGAAAATTTAAATCTTAGCAGTCCTAAGGTAGAATAAACTAGATATAACAAAATTTGTATTCTTCAAAACGTAACTTGCACTACCTCTGGAAGCAGTTTCAACAATCTCTGCAGATGATTAAATCTAGTCTAGAAAAATATTAACCAGCAGGGTTACAGTCAAAAACAATTTTGGGGAGTCACCATCTAGCTCATGTACAGATAAATACTTATTGTTTTGTTTTGTTGTTTTAATAAACATTCAAGTAACTGGAGATAAAAATCCAATGGACTAAGTCAAGTACAAAAACGTATAAGATTTTCCAATTAGGAATAGAGACTGTTATTTATGCCAGCTTACTCTACTAATCTGCCAAAGAGTAAATATGATGTGTGTGTTTCACATTCTAGGAATACCAGATTGTTAGCTACCACCGTACACGAGAGCTTATATAAAAATATCTCAAGTATCTATTCTTAGTTTATTTGATTTTCTCGTCTCTTACTTGCCACAATCTCAAATTCTTAACAAAAATAATGAATATACAACTATTTTAATTAACTTTTAATTTCTCTTTAGAGAAAGAAATGCCCAGATTTAAAACTATAATTCTCACTTTTGTTTCCTATGAATAACCACCACTAGTGCAAATCTAAGAAGGCACTTTTTCATAACCAATAATTCTAAGAATAGCTATTACTTCCTTATGGATTTTTCAATTTTCCTTCAGCCAGCTTCACTGTTATCTTCCTGAAGCAACGCCTCCAAACCACTTTATGAAAGGAAGGAGACTGGACCTTCAACACGGGTTTTAGAGTTATAGAAACCAAAAATAAACTTTGCCCTATGAGTTAAGATCTGTAAAAGACAAAAAAGAGAGAGAGAGAGAGAAAGATTAAATTGGCTCCCACAATAATGGAGGAATACACTATTAAGGAACTAATGAACACAATTACTGATCTTTAAAAAGAAAACGCTCTGGAATTGAGGAACAATATATGAATAAAATTCCTTCCACTAAGATATGTGACTCAAGACTCTACTGGTCAAGTAGGTAAAGTAACTCGAAATTCCGGTCTGATATGTCTGACAAAAATGTGTTTATATTGAAAGCATTAAATTTTTTTCTTTGCTTACTAATATAAATTTTAAAATGTTACTTTTATGCCATTAATTCCCAGTACAGTGCATTGCACCCTATTGCTGATCAGAAAATCTCATTTTGGGGCCAGCCACCGGCGTAGTGGTTAAGTCTGGCATGCTCCACTTCGGCGGCTCAGGTTTGCAGGTTCGGATCCCGGGCACGGATCTACGCACTTGCCAAGCCATGCTTTGGCAGTAACCCATATACAAAATAGAGGAAGACTGGCACAGATGTTAGCTCAGGGCTAATCTTCCTCAAGCAAAAAAAAGGAAGATTGGCAACAGATGTTAGCTCAGAGTGATTCTTGCTCACCAAAAGAAAAAGAAATCTCATTTCCTTTTTGATTACTACAAATATCTTCATTTTGGAAAGACTTATTTTCATATAACCTAAACAATCATCTTAATAAATCAAAATATTATACCAGATTTCAAAGAGTTAAAAATTCACCTATTTTAAATTTGTTCTCATTAAGTCAAGTCCCTGAATCTAGGGATGATTTATTACATGTCGCTCCTACACTAAAAGCCAAAAGTATTATGACAATCTGCAAAGTCATTCTGGGACCAGTTTAATACAGTAAATAATCCATAATGAACCAATCATGTGTTTATTATTTCATAGAACTCTTAAAAGGCCTTTCTCTGTGTGTTAGAAACAAGATCTAAATCATATGTACCACGGATTTAGACATTTTAATCATTAAAGCACAAACATCTAAATGTCAAGAAAAGCAGCAATTATTTATCAAGAACTATTCATTTTATAGCCTCCAAATACACTCAACACTTCAGAATAGTGGTTCTGAAAGCTAGGCAAAAGAACCCCAAACATCATGGACAGGGAGAAGGGAAAGAGGACAAGACATAATAAGCATCTGTGTTTTGAAAAAAGGTTCGTAGCTGACTGTGATATACATATCCAACCATTTTAAATATGCCCATCCTGGAGGACGTAAGCTATGGAATCTCCTTATCTAATTTAATTTATACAGTATTCATTCAACCAATAATTATTAGGTATATCCTCTGTGACAGGGATCATGGCAAACACTGAAAATATATTCGTATAAAATAGACGTTCTCTGCTCTTCAGGAAACGGTGCCAATCACACGTCCAGAACTCCAAGAATATCTATATAACATAAACTATAAGAGATTTTTTAAAAGACAGAGATCAGGGGGCTGGCCCCGTGGCCGAGTGGTTAAGTTTGCGCGCTCCACTGCAGGCGGTCCAGTGTTTCGTTAGTTCGAATCCTGGGCGCGGACATGGCACTGCTCATCAGACCACGCTGAGGCAGCGTCCCACATGCCACAACTAGAAGGACCCACAACGAAGAATACACAACTATGTACCGGGGGGCTTTGGGGAGAAAAAGGAAAAAAATAAAATCTTTAAAAAAAAATAAAAAAAAAATAAAAAAAAAAGACAGAGATCAGCAGTACTGTGTTATGCATAAGAGATAGGTAGTCAAGCAGCATGGCAATGAGAGAGGTTATTTGTGCGCATCAGAAGGGTTCAGAGGGGTTATTTGTGAATGAGCAAAACAAGGGAACAAATTAAGAAGGGAATAAATTATATGGTGTTTCAAAGTACATTAAGTGGAGGATTGAGGAATTCTTTCACCAAGAAGGATCTACACACATCTCCCACTGACTACCATAGGTGAGGAGGGGCAGAGTTTGAGTTTGAGACTAAACCTACTGACAAGAGTTCATGCTCTTTGAGATATTGACAATAGAGGCCATTAAATGCTAACCATTAAGCCCCCAAACACCAGAGTGAGACACACTCACACCTGGGTTTAATCCTGCCTGTACCATTTACAAGCTTTATGACCTTAGGTAAGTAAATCTCTCTAAACTTCAACTTCATCAAGTTCAACATAGGAGAAATAATAATATCCACCTTAGAGTTATTGGGAAAGATTAAATGATATAATGCATGTAAAAGCACTTGGCACACTGCCTGGCACATTAAAAAAAGGTGAATACATATCAGTGATTATCACTTATTATTCTTTTCTATGATACTGTGAATCCTGGATCATCAGTGCAGGGGCTTTAGCAGTATCACCTACCTTTATTAAATTTAAAGATTTAGTTTGATTCACATCCATCTCTTATAACACATCTCAAATTCTATCTTATGCTATGACCAATATTAGGCTAATACAGACCTTACAATACAAAAATGAGCAGGAAGAAAACTTCACATCCAAAAAGTTACCACAGTTCAAATTATGGACTGAACAAAGAAAGCAAACTTCTCTGAAATAGATTTACTATAAGATATAGGAAAACCTGTTATTAAAATTTCTAATTGACGTTCTCAGGGCAATTCAAGAAAGAATTACATATAGGAAATTAGAGCAGGAAGTTATGAAGGGTGAAAAACCTAAGATTAGGAGAAACTGCACAGAGACAAAATAACATGATCACCAAAGGAAAAACTACAGCAGACCTGGCAAGCAGATGAGATATTTCAGTAGATCAAATTAATAAAGAAAGAAGATGAAAACTCAAAAATTTGTCCCAGAAAGGATAAAAGGATTAAGAAATATAAATGCTGAGGTAAGAGAAATATGGAAACCAGGTCCAAAAGAGGCAAAATAAATTTTTTTAAAAATGCCAGAAGAAGAAAACAGAAAACTTAAGTGAGAACAGTAATACTGAAGCCTATAATAATAATAATAATTCTTACATTATACCAGGCACTATTCTTAGCACTTGACATATAAACTCTTTCTACCTTCAAATAAGCCTATTATTATCTCCACTTTACAGATAAGTAAATTGAGGACAAAAAAAGTTAAGAACTCTGCCCAAAGACACCAGTATCATTGAGCAGGAATTGGAAGCCAAGTAACCTGGCTCCTCAGTTTGCAATTTTAACACTGTACTATGTTCCTCAAAAAACATTAAAAGAAAATTTTTCTAAGTTGAAGGAAAACCTGAGTCTGGACATCTAAATATTTTGAATATACAAGGAAAAATTAATTGAAGAACATGCTAACATCTAAATATAGCCTATTAAAATACTTTTTTAAAATCCTATAGAAAAACAAGGAGCAAAAAAGAATTATCTACAAAAAGAAAAGAGAGGAGGAGTGTGGTAAGGGCCGGGTTCAGGGGGAGTTCATCTCAGACTTAACCCTTTCCTCTGGAAAACTAAAAGCCAAATTATAATGAAGCAATCCTTAAACATTCACCAGGAGAAACAGAAAGATCAAAACCAAAGAATCTCATACCTATCTATGCACATACAAAATCAAGCACTTTTCAACAGGACAAGAACTCAGAAAATAGATCGCTCATATAATATACTCTTCCTGAAAATAATTACCCAACTATATATCCCAGGTTAAGAAGAGAAGAATCAAAATTTAAAAACAAACAGTTAAGGACAGGGAAGTTAGTCGATAAAGAACAAACAGTGAACAATAAAATCAATTATACCATAGTAAGTCTAAATAACTGTTGTTGATATAATTATAAAATCTAAAGCATATGTAAAAACTTCCTGAAACACTTGATTTTATACACTAACAATTAACTTGGGTCAAAATAATAGAACATCAACAGAACTCCTAATAAGAAAGAAAAAATAGATATACATTTACATATGTTAAATTTCCCACTTTCAGAGTTAACAGATACAGTTGACCCTTATTAATCACAGATTCTGTATCTGTGAACTCACCAACTAAAATTTATAGTCCCAAAATCAATATTTGCAGCATTTTTGCAGTCATCTTAAGACATGCACAGCACAGCCTAAAATTTGAGTCACCCATGTTCCCAGCCAAGGTTGAACAAGGCAATGCTCTTGTTTCAGCTCTCACACTGTAAACAAGTGCCCTTTCCACGGTCTATTTAGTGCCACATTTTTTGTACTTTTGTGCTTTTTGTTGGTGATTTCGTTATTTAAAAGGCCTCCAAGCACAGTGCTGAAGTGCTGTCTAGTGTTCTTAAGAACAAGAACACTGTGATGTACTGTATGAAGAAAATGTGTGTTAGATAAGCTTCTTTCAGCCATAAGTATATATATTAAATAATATAAATACAGTCAACTGACCTTTGACAAAGGAGCAAAAGCAATACAATGAAGAAAAGACAGCCTTTTTTACAAATGGTGCAGACACAACTGGACATCCACAAGCAAAAAAATGAATCAAGACACAGACTTTCTGCCCTGCACAAAAATTAACTCAAAATGGATCACAGACCTAAATGTAAAATGCGAAACTATAACACTCCTAGAAGATAATACAGGAGCAAATCTGGATGACCTGCAGATTGGTGATAACTTTTTAGATATAACACCAAACGCATGATCCTTGAGAGAAATTATTGATAAGCTAGATATCATTAAAATTAAAGTTTTCTACTCTGCAAAAGACACTATCAAGAGAATGAAAAGACGAGCCACAGATTGGGAGAAATTATGTGCAAAGGGCATATCTGACAAAGGACTGTTATCCAAAACATACAAAGAACTCTTAAAACTCAACAACAAGAAAATAAACAACCTGATTAAAAAACGGGCCAAAGACCTTAACAGATGCCTCATCAAAAAAGATATACACATGGCAAATAAGTGTATGAAATGAGATGAAGCTCCATATACGCCATCAGGGAAATGCAAATTAAAACAACAATGAGATATCACTACACACCCATTAGAATAGCTAAAATCCAGAACACTGACAAGACCAGATGCTGGCAAGGATGTGAAGCAACAGGAATTCTCATGCACTGCTGGTGGGAACCAAAAATGGTACAGCCACTTTGGAAGATATTTTGGTGGTTTCTTTCAAAATGAAACATACTCTTACCATTGAATCCAATGATCACGCTCCTTGGTATTTACCCAAAGGAACTGAAAAACTTATGTCCACACAAAAACTTGCACACAGATGTTTACAGCAGCTTTATTCATAATTACTAATACATGGAAGCAATCAAGATGTCCTTCAGTAGGTGAATGGATAAATAAACTGTGGTATATCCCGACAATGGAATATTATTCAGAGTTTAAAAAAAAGCTATAAGTCATGAAGAGACACGGAGGAAACTTAAATGCGTATTGCTAAGTGAAAGAAACCCATCTGAAAAAGCTACATACTGTATGATTCCAACTATCTAACATTCTAGAAAAGGCAAAATTATGGAGATAATAAAAAGATCAGTAGTTGCCAAGGGTTAGGGGAAGGGAATGATGAAAAAGTAGAGCAGAGAGGATTTTTAGGGCAGTGAACCTACCCTCTATGATACTATAATTGTGGATACAAGTTAGGGTATACAACATCAAGGGTGAACCCTAATATAAACTATGGACTTTGATAATGATGTGTCAGTGCAGGTTCATCAACTGTAACAAATGTATCACCCTACAAGGCCTGTTGATAATGGGGGAGGTTATACAGGTGTGGGAACAGAGGGCATTCAGGAAAATCTCTATGCCTTCTGCTCAATTTTGCTGTGAAGCTAATAGTGCTCTAAAAAATAAAGTCTTTTTTAAAAAATAAAATAAATTTGGAAGTCAGCTGCATCCTCCCCATAAGGGGAACAAGCTCCCCCTGGCCTTCAATCCCCACCAAAGCGCTCCATTTGCCAAAAAGCTCACACTGCTCTTTTCTTTTTCTTTTTTAAACAATTCACTTGTCTTTAGTATACTTACAAGGTTGTACAACCATCTCCACAGTCTAATTTCAAAGCATTTTTACCATCTCAAAAAGAATCCCTGTACCCACTAGGAACAGTCCCCATTCCTCCCTACCCCATGGCAACCTCTAACCTGTTGTGTGTCTCTTCACATTGCTCGTTTTTATAACTTTCTAGCCTTTCCTGACTAGTTAAGAGACTGTGACTAGTGCATGCCTGCCCACCAGGTGCCAAGTAACTGATAACAATGAGCAAATTATGACCTTGGGCAAATTACTTAATCTCCCTATGTGTCTTTTTTTTTCAGATATAAAATAGAATAACTATACCCACATCACAGGATTATTGTAAATATAAAATGATTTATCATAAGTAAGGTGCTTAGAACAGCACATATAAGTACTCAATAAATGCTACTTATTATAGGTATCTATACTGTCTACCTGTTAAAAAATTTTCACATAGGGTCAAAATATGATGACCACAAAAAAAATGATGACTAACAACAGGTTGGACCATATGAAATTGCCAATACATGACATTATGGTTTTGACCTATAGAAACGGCAATTTCATGTGGTTCAACTTAATATATACTGCTTCTAAGTATATTTTGTTCTAAAACAAAAATACATGGCAAGTGTTGTTAAAAAGTATAAATCATATCAGGCATATTATAATGAAAAGGATATTGAGATTAGCAAATTCAATATCAGAGTGTAATTCAGGCCAAAGCATTAAATAGGACAAAAAAAGTCTTTTCCATATTGATAAGTGGTACAAGCCACACTGAAGACCTCTTAGTCAAAAGGCTCTAATCAACTACAAAAGCAAAAACTGTTCAAAGTACAGTGAAAAATTGACAGATACACAATTACAATTCAAGCTGAAGACAACTTAGTTGTTGACAGATCAAGTGCATAAGAAATGAGGATACCAGAGTTTAACTGGTATGGCTCATTAACAGATATATACATAAATACTGAATTATCATTCTGGCCAAACAAAGATTGATTTTCAAAACACAGCACACCCTAGACCACATAAAAAAAATTAAAACTTTTAGAGGAGAGATTGTTTAGGATATATTCTCTGACAAAAATACAATATAACTAAATACCAATTACAGTTTACATCAAGTAGAGGGGATCTCAATTGCTTGTTTATTGTCAAACATTCCCAAACTCTGACTAGAAAAAAGATCTGTTTGGTGCACTGCTGCTTCCCCAGCACCTAAGAGAGCATCTGACACATGGTAAACACTAAACAAATATGTACTGAATGAATGAAATAAAAAGCACTAAACATTTGGGGCAATAAAGACATCAAAGCTACAATCATAGACAGTTTAAAAGGTAAAAATGAGACTACTACATATCAAAATATTGCTAGTTTTATTCCAGAATACCTTTATAGTAATATTATTGTGCAAACTGCCACAATTTCAAAGTGTCAATTGGGAACCTATTAAAACTAATAAGAGATTTCAGAAAAATAACACAGCTCTTGGGACAGATTAAGTACACAAAACAATGCCAGTCATCATTATGACAAACATTTCTCTACTTTCACACATTTCATAGTTTTTTACTTTATATATTGACACACTCAGCCTGCCTTTCTTATGCCAAATGCAGTAACACATATCCACAGGGCAAAGATGATTTCCGGTTCTTCTATGGTAAAATCATCTGCCCCAGAGGCAAAAGACCAGATCTCTTCTGCAGCAGGGCCCATAAAGTAAAATTCCTACCCTCACCACTACTAAGGACAGGTGTGTGGTCCCATCCAAAGGCTTCCTGGTCACCAAGGCAGTAAGAAAGTCACTGGGCCTCCCTCTCAGGGACCCTGAGTCTCTGGAAAGAATATCAACCAGCTACAGGACTTCCCTCAGCCTTAAACTGTATCTGCTATCTAGAGATTTCACACTTTCTTAGCTACCTACGAATACATCTGCCCCACCCACACACACACACAAATCAATATTACTATTAGACATTTAACTTACAAATATTTTCTGAAATATATTCTCCATGAAGATAAGAGATAATCAGTATTGTTTTTATTATTAAGTAAATCTGCCAGATATAAAAGAGACTAATTCAACAGCTTTCTTTTGGGCCAGCTGCATCTTATTACTCTACACCAAAAAGAGGATGGGAGGAACCCATTCATGATAGCCAATAAAATAAGTATCTAACAATAGACTTCTTATGTATACACAGAATTTACAAAAAATACTAGTAAACTTTACTGAAGTGCACAAAAACTTCCAACAAATAGAGATACATATAATGTTCCAGGATGCATAATTCAGAAAACAGACCATTATGAAACTACATATGGTAAAGATGCCAGTTCTCCCCAAGTTGATTTACAGGTGCAATCTAATTCCATGAAAATTTTAAAAAGAAGTTCTTGTGAAACTTGACAAAATAATCTAAGTTTTAGGATGATGATTAAGGGCATGAGCTCTACAGCCAGACTGCCTGGGTCTGAATCCTGGTTCCTCAGCTTAATGTGATCTTTAAGTATTATACCTATCTGCATCTTGATTTTTGCTTCTGTAAAATCATGACATAACACCAACATCATAGGGTTGTTATTAGGACTGAACGTGCTAATACATGTAAAAAACTTGACCCATATTATTCACTCAGTAAATATAAGGTAGTATCAACATCTGGAAGAAAAAATGGGGGGAAATAATCAAGAAAATGTGGGGGGGGGGGCGGTATATTACCAGATAGTGGATGATAGATTAATTGGAATTATGTAATACTGGTATAAGAAATCACAGGCAAATCAAAGAAATAAAAGAGAGAATTCAAGAGCCTACCAGTATAAAGAACAATTTGATATAGGATAAAAGTGGCATGTTACAAAGCACTGGAGAAATGACAAGTTTAGTCAAAACATGAACGGAAGGAGAGATTATTCAATAAAAGGCGATGGGACAACTGGCTACTACGGAAAAAATCAATTTTGATCCCTACCTGAAACCAAACTCCAAAAAAATGTCAAAAGGATTTTGGTTCTTTGTTAAATGACATGGGGGGGAAAAATATATATACACATATATGGCTATTTCTGATATCAGGGTGGGGAAGAACTAAGCATAAAGCAAAGGAAGAAATCATAAGGGAAAAGACTGATAAACTTAACTTCACAGAAATTTAATTCTTATGCATACTAAATAATATGAACAAAATTTAACAGCAAAAGTTTGAAACATGACAAAATGGTATTATCCTAAATACATAACAAGCTATTAGAAATAAGTAAGAAGATAAATACTCCAATAGAAAATAAAGGACATAAAAAGACAAATGATCAGTAAACATGTTATTAAATGTTTTCTAGCATCTATTCCATCTCTTCCCTAGCTGCGTAGCAGCTCCAATCCCCAGCCTCAGGAGAGGGAGGTTAAGCATGCAGAAGTGGGGGGTCTCTAACTGAACTCTAAGCCAATAAACTTAACACCTGTTATTTTAACGCTTTGTTCCAAGAGGGTCACTAAGTCTTACGCCAATTAACATGTTATTTTCCTGACAACTGTTCGGGAAAGAATATAAGAACTAAACTGTTGCATCAGATTAAATCCACAAGAGAATGTACTGGAGAGGAGAGAGAAGCTGTCCTCCCTCTGGACAGTATGGTATATAGATAGATATGAGGCCTATAAGAGATCTCAGGTGTCAAGGAAAGGGTAAACAATGGCTCTAAAAAAAGTGAACAAGTTTTTACTTCACTAGAAGCTAAAGAACCTGAAGAGACATATTTTGCAGTTGAGATAATTACACTTTAGTTTGGATTGAAAATAACAGCAAATTGGAAAACAACACTTAAAATATTTTTCAGAGACCCAGCTACTAAGACATATAATAGGCTAGACAAAGAAGACAACACTAAATTCTCTATCTAGTGTTGATCTCCATCTACTTGTGTACAGAAAGTTACATAAACACATATTTTCGTTGTCCAAGGAAAGTAAATATGTTGAAAAATTATAATGCCCTGTACAAATCTTAATGAAACTGTTCAGCTGGAAAGAGAAGTAAAGCTTCTCTAGGAATGAAGGTAATTAATTAAGAGATCTACAGCAATTTATAAAATGGTTGCATGACAGTATTATGAATTGCTAGGTAAGGAAAATTATCACCTTTAGCTGGTCTATAAAAAATAATTTTTATATTAAAACTTAACTAGTCATTCAAGAGAAAAGACTGACTAAATTAACAAACAAATGCTCCACTATCAAAAAAACATTTATTCAGACTATGGCAAAGTCATTCAAAATGATATTATGGTCTGTCTTCCCTTTTTGTGAAGTAAAGAATGAAATTAATGCAGAGATAGATGTTTGAGGACTTCTTGAAACTGGTAAAATAGTTTTCCCTCAAGAGAAGATCCAGCTTTTAGAACTTTCTGAGCACCAGTGACTAATGTGAAAAAACCAGATGATCAACCACTCTCAACTGAAACCACAGTAGAACTCCAAACTTAACAGAAAGTCAGATATAAGCTCAAGACAAAACAGATTTTCCTTAAAGTAGAAAAGAAAAACAGAGGTAGGCTAATCAAAATATAAGAAAAAGATACTCTTTCTTTAAAATGTATACTCTACCTGGAATTAGATAGTGGTGCACATCCTTGTGAATATACTAAAAACCACCCAACTGTACACTTTAAAATGGTGAATTTTAGGGTATGTGAATTGTATCTTTTAAAAAGAAACAGTGTAATGGACATTTATATGCAAAACTTTCCAGAAATATAAGGAAAACATATGTAAAATGACTGTTATTCATCAGAAATTTTGTGTTTAGCAAGAATCTGCTATTAAGCTGTAGTTTCTCTATATCCCAAGATTTCTTTTCTCAAAAAAGAGGAGGCGGGGCACAAACAAGTACATATTTTGTCCCCTTAATAAGCCATGAGATTTGAATATCTGAACGAACACGTAAACCCTTTGCTAACGTTCTCCACAAACAGTTTCTACATCTGAGAACCCTGTGAGTGGCTGCTGTGGTTTCAGTTGAGAGTGGGTGATCATCTGGTTTTTTCACATTAGTCACTGTGCTCAGTAAATTCTAATAGACGGATCCTCTCTTGCAGGAAACTGCTCATGCTCTGCAGACCTAAGCTGGGAGCTGAGCTGCCTGATCCCACTGACAGCTATGTTCATACAACAAAGAATGTGAAAATAAAGAGTCACCCGTCACTTTTGATGAGGAGTTCTGTGTTGTCTAGGGAAGACAAGTTCTAGGTTGTCTACCTCAAACAGGCAGATGATTGTCACTTTTCTATAAAGCCTCTACATCCTAGAAACAACTCCACATGAGCAGGATTTCTCTTTTCCAGGATACATAGGGCAGAAAGCATCTAGGGGAAGTCAGAATAGCATCTCTTTATCCTGAGCTCAAACTGATGTTGCTTTTACCTTTGTTCTACAAAAATAATTAAGAGAATATGAAAAACTACATTCTAATATACATTAATTTGTATTGCATATGAAAAAATTATAAATAAATATTAAGCTGTTATTTACAAAGTCTTATTGTTATAGAAAAAGCACAACTGACTTGATTGTAGACTAAGTACTCAATTCAGATAGCCATCAGCATCAGGGAAAAATCTAGCCAGTTGGCTCACATTGCCAACCCAAGAAAATACTATTGACCCGAATTACAGGCATCATGCCTATAATAATTACCATTTACTGAGTATCTATGTATTTATAATACTTCCAAAAACTCTACAACGTAGCTATTATCCTCAGTTTATAGATATGAAAACAGGAAAAGAACAGTTGTTAAGTAATTTGCCTAAGGTCACAGTGTTAGTATATAGCTGAGGCAAAACTCAAAATCAACTCAACCAGACTCCAAAAATCTTGCTTTTTCCACTATGGAATGATGCCTCTCAAAAGAAAAAGTACATAATAATAATATCTAACATTTATTGAGTGTTTATTTTGTACTACGCACTTTATATTCCATCTCATTTAACCTTCACAATATAACATAGAGTTAGTATTAATCCATTTTTATAAATGAAGAAACAATAGAACATTAAATGATTTATCCAAGGTCACAAGATTAGTATGGTAAGCTGATCAGTGCAGCCATATTCTTAACCACTAGATGCACATGTGCACGCGCACACACACACACAACTGCTACCATTTATTAAGCTTATTATATAGCAGGCACTGTGCTATGCACTTTTCTTTCTCCTTCTCTTATATAATCTCTCCAAGTACAACTAAACAAACCCTAGAATTTTAAATGTTCAGCACCTACTATTCCTCAACCAAAAGAGACTTTTAGTTTGTCACTTTGGTGACTTTATTTTATTTTTTTTTCCCTGAGGAAGATTAGCCCTGAGCTAACCTCTGTTGCCAATCTTCCTCTTTTTTGGCTTGAGGAAGATCAGCTCTGAGCTAACATCTGTGCCAATCTTCTTCCACTTTATATGTGTGTTGCCACCACAGCATGGCTGATGAGTGGTGTAGGTCTGCACCTGGGATCCAAATGAGCAAACCTGGGCTACTGAAGCGGAGCATGCCAAACTTAACTACTAAGCCACAGGGCCAGCCCCTCAGTGACTTTTTAAGATGGTGAGTTTAAGAGAAAAAGTAGCCTATATCCAGAAGACAAATTTAGAGAGTCCACAACACCTTAAAAATAGAAATTTACCGTGCTGCCACAGTTTTACCAATTGTATAATCTTCCTTCCTCCTCAAGTGCAACACATGCTAAATTTGTGTGATTAACTCTGCTTTTCCTTTAGTAAACATATAGCCAAAAGTTGGTAGTTATTATTAGCATTTACCATTTTACTATTTATCGGTTGTTCTGCCAGGGGCTTTATATTTGTCCATTAATTTAATTGTTAATTGGGATTAAAAAGGAATTAAGTAACTCACCCAAGAACCACACAACCAGTAAGGGCTGGAAATGAGATGCAAACCCAGGTCTTTTCCGAAGGACCATTCTTGAACTATGCCATATCTTAAAATCTAGGGAATTTCAAGAGACATATTTAGATCAAAGAAAGAGATCTTGGAATTGGATCTTGAATTGGAGAAGAACAGAGAGCTCCTATATTTAAGAGCAGGAATAACTTTGGAAATCAGAAACTAGTCATTCTATCTTTGAATTATTTGAGAAACACTTAAATGATCAATTGGTTAACAAAAAAGTAATACAAGAACATGGAACACTGAATAAAAACTAAAAATTTCTATGAATGGCTAGTCATGTCTTTCCAACTTTGAAAAACTGAAGCAACTATAATGTGTCATATATTCTGAAGATGACTCCCAAAAATGGAAGAAAGATAATTAAATACTTACCCAAAATGTGCCAAAGAATTTTTTTTAATGTGCATACCATGGATTCATTAATTCAAACATTTACCAAAGCCTACTATATACTTAACACTTAAAGCTGGGAATTTAGAGATAAGTCAAACCTGTGGAGTCTTTAGGCCCTAGTACCTACAACTATGCTGAGGGTCCCTGCAGTTTCTCAAACTGCCACTTACTTGTGGATCTCTTTTAAAATAAAGGAAAACAAAAACTTCAGCACTTCCAAACAATTCTTCCCCACTCTCTCAAAATATTGTTTAGACTCTTAGAGCAAACCATTTATCCTAGCCAGTTACTGAACTTGAATACAAAATAAAAATGAGAATATTTCAAAACATAAGAATTAAAGGGACAGCACTAGTGCACGTAAGTTTCAGAAATAGAAGCATTCTTCTAGAGGAGGTTGAACAACTCTTCTTATTACTGGGTCTTCAAATCACATTGCAAGCCACAAAATATGCAGCTTCTAAGTAAACTTAACAAAAACAAAACAAAAAAGAAAACGAAGTTAAAAGAGAACCACTCATTATTTGATCTGAGAAGTTTTTTCTCCCTACAACTCAGTCAATAATTACCTTCAAAATCTTAGGAAGAGCCCTCATAATCTGCTGATTTTAAGGAGAGAAAAATAAAATACTACCCTCATATCTAGTCAAAATATCTGCCACTAAAATCAGTCTTATCTGAATTAAAATACTCAAGCCTTCCACAACTTCAGTCATCAGGATAACAATTGTCAACTCCATAATGATTTTTACAAAGATGAGATGGAAGAAAGGCATTAAAAGAAAGTTCTAGCTAGTACTGAGCTATACGTTTATCCCAGAACCAAATCCTACCAAGAAGTAAAAGTCCTTTAGGTGAAAGAGGTGAGTAAAGTGATCTAACTGGTTCCCAAGTCCAATTACCGTTGCACTACAAAGCCACTGTCAGAACTTATATACAAAAAAGCACTCCAACCGTCTACAAGCTTCAAGCAAGTAGAAATGTACAAAACATTTGGTCTAATTCTATGAATTAGTAAATTAAAAGTTGGTATAGACCCTCCAACATGAGTCTCACTTCTTTAGTTAAGTTTGGAAGATAAACTCCGGTTTTCCCAAAGCATTTTTTTTATTACCATATTGTTGGGAGATTCGAAGTTCAGTTTAACCAAAGGTATTTTCTTTTAATCTAGTTAAGTTTCAGCTGAAATAACAATTAAATAAACAAGTATTTCTACCATAAAAAATATAGCACAGGTTATAAATACAAAATAAAATTTGTTCCTAATTAGGCCCAGAGAGTAAATATATAGCCATAAACATAGTCATGCTACTTTATACACGCAATCCCTTCCTGATTCCCGAAGTTTACACCTGGGAATTTAACAACTGTAAACCAACACCCAAACACAAAGTGAGAAGTCAAAGGTGTCTTTTTCCCCACTTAAATTACCTAGTTTATCTTTTTAACACACAGCTAAATGTTATTTGTTGTGCTTTTCTCCTAAAGGTAAAAATATGAGGCAAGAATTCTCTCCTGCTTCTGAACAAAGGAACTCAGATAAAAAGTCAAATATTTTATACCAAAATTACCACCTTTAAACCAAGTTCTAGAAATAGAAAATCGTTTCCAAGAAAATCAACACAGAAACCACAGTAAACTCTACATCTGAACTTCACTTCTTTTTTTCAAATACCAGCAAATAACTTTCTTCCCACTAGTCAAAGCCCATCTCAGCACCTTAAATTCTGCCCCTGACTGTATTTTTTATCTACGTGTGTCATTTAAGTAATTTGTACCTAATATGCTAAATATTAGCCTTGCATAATAGCCCTAGCACACAACTTCAATTAACACCTGATGTTATGACCAACCAGTAGTGGGAGATAAAAAGTTTAGAAAATGAAAGGATGAGATCTTTTCCAACTTATCAAAGTCTTGTCAAAATATCTCAAACTTCTGTAACCCAAGAACACATTTCAATGTGTTCTTTCAAGAGAATGATGAAAATAAACAGTTGGAGAAACACAGAAATGAAACCCATATTTGATATATCCAGAAATAAAACTCAAGTACTACATCTGAAGTAAATTGTAATCTATCATATTTCATATATAGCTACCTAGGAACTATACATTGTACACTGGGAGGAAAAAATTCTCAATATCCTCCTTGCTTCACAAAAGTACAAGAGTGTCCCAAACCCTAGGTCACAAAGAAATGTATTTACACATGCTGTAGAAGGTTCCTGTGCGCCCTGGCAATAAGAAAAGGAGAGCACAGAGAGGGAGGTGATCTGGGCAGTGAGGATCTCCAAGGGCATCACAAAGGACCAAGGCTGGGTTCAATGAAAATATCTTCATTTAACTGCAGTTAAAGGCAGTTTCTAGCAGCCTAAATACTAACTTCTAGTACCTCTCTCTTCACTTTCTGGCTTCCAACCAGTACTGGATAGGCACTCCCTGCAGGAACTGCTGTCCTTTCAGTCCAGTTCCACTATGAAGTATTTTCTACCTTTCAAATGCCAAAATCTTAAATTAGCATACTTCACAATGCATCATAACTTCTGCAAAATAATTTTTTAAAATAAAATGTCATAAGTAGTGAAAGAAAAAAGAGAGAGAGAGAGAGGGGAAAAGAAGGGAGTGAGGGAGGGAAAGGTTTAATGCGGACAATTTAGGAAACTCAGCAAAACCATGTCTTAAATGGCTTTTTTCATGTACATTTTTAAAACCAAATCAGCAAACAGTAACTGGTCCAAGAAGAGCTCCAGAATTCTCTACCCAAAGAACAATACAATTTAGTACCAGGAATCCCCACCCTTGTTACAATTTCTAGCATCAAACAGACTGTAAACAACTAATCCTATGTTTAGTTGTATGTTTCAACCTTATTTTCTTCCATAAATAAAGACACTATTTATCCTGTTACACATATTCAAATCTTAATGAAGTACCATAGGCTCTCCCTTAATGTAGCTGAGTGAATGAACATACAGAAAGAGGCCAGTCAAGAAATATTACTAAGAAATAATTATGTGCAAGGCATCCATATAAAGTTTAAGGCAGGTCAATGCTTTTTTGTGTGTTTTCCTACACACCGATATAAATAATACCTTTTTTTCCAAAATATCAAAATGTTGACTCAAACAAATTAAACCTCCAATTTCAAATGAAACTTAAGGCACTTAAAAGAAACAAGTGTTCACTAATGCACAGCTAACCCACATGCTCCCTTCTCCCAAAATATGGAGAATATAATTGAGATTTCATTCTGACAAGAAAATGAAAATCTATACCTGGTGGTCTGTGTAATACTCATATGGTCAAGTCTGCAATATAAGGGCACATCAGTATAAAAGCAATTGCAGCCGTTTGCTCTCATGAAATGAGTACGTCAAAGAAGTAAGTATTAATTTGAAAGGATACACATTTTCTATTAGCAGTACAATTTAGGAATGTAACAAGTATCTCATACTAGTGTTTAATGTGGCAGTTGCAATTTTTAAAGATTTAAATGGTTAAGGTATAGTTTGTTGGGAATAAGTTACTATAACTCATAAATAACAATTATTTTATTACCATTATTTACTACATGCTTACTATGAATCAAACAGAATTGAGCTAAATTTTAGTTATCTTTTTATGTTCACAACAATCACTGAACTAATTGTAATCCCATCTAACAAATGAAGGAATACATTCAAAAGATAAAATCAGGGGCCCGCCTGGTGGCACAGCGGTTAAGTTCGCACGTTCTGCTTCTCAGCAGCCCGGGGTTCACTGGTTCGGATCCCGGGTGCAGACATGGCACCACTTGGCAAAAGCCATGCTGTGGTAGGTGTCCCACGTATAAAGCAGAGGAAGATGGGCATGGATGTTAGCTCAGGGCCAGGCTTCCTCAGCAAAAAGAGGAGGACTGGCAGTAGTTAGTTCAGGGCTAATCTTCCTCAAAAAAAAAACATAAAATCATTTGTTCTAGTTAATATGGTTAATTAAATATGGAGTCCAGATTTGAAGCAACCAAATCAATCTCACTTTGTAGTGGTCTGTCTCCTACAGCAACTGCCCATAGGTCAGCTATCCATCTCAAGGCTAGTGGGAGGGGCGGGGAGGGGGGCAGGGAGGAGACCAAGTTAAATGGTTTAAAACATGCCTGCCTAGTTCCTTGCCTAAAGTTTCCATCTGAAGGGACAGTGGCTGTGGCAGGTGTCATGACTCATTGCACTGAAAAGAAAACCCTATTCTTCTGTTCTCCTACTTCTATGTGGGGGCTTTCACTTCTTGCTAGGAAGAATGCAATACTGGAATAAATCCTCACCACATTTTTCAATCCAACTTTATTACTAATAAAGCTCAAAACTTATTTTCTGCCATATTTGGCTCCTCATTTCTGTTCTCAATTAGTTAAGAACTTGGACAGGTGCAGAAGTGACTTAATTAGACCATTCTGAATCTCCAGTTGACATGTGCAGTACAGTCAGAGAAACAGGGCTTGAGATCAAGCAGCTGTCTTTAATGAAACACACTAACAACATCAAGAGAACCACAGGGATGGGTATTATCATTTACAAAATTAAGCCAGTAACATAACTTCTTTTTATGTTTACTGTAAGGTTTCAGAAATAATCTATTTTTCAACATGCACTTATTTCAATCTATGAAATCTTCAGACCATTTGGTCTAATACTCTGACCATTTTGAAAAGAATTAAGTCAACACCACCAGCTTTTGTTGCTGCTCAGAAATTGGACTCTATCAGTGCACTCAGTCCCACACTCTAATCCCAAACTTTATAGTCTGGCCTATCTTTCCCTTCATTAATATAGAAGCCTTCCTAGACCTCTGCTTACTTTGAAATGAGCCAAATCTGATCATTTCCCTGTGTACTGAATGTTCAAGACTCAACTCTTCTGTTATTTCAGAAACTTCCCTGGTTATGCCCCAAGCATATTCTAGTATTGTTCTCTGTTCAGTGGCTGATAAAGACCAGCAAGGCAATAAGCAAGCTGATCATGGCACACAAAGCAGTTATAAGACCAGGGGTAAAGCCAAGGAGAAAGCAAGCAAGAGGAATGTGGGAGGGAAAGGAGGAAACAGGCAATCAGCATTTAATGAGCAGCTTCTACAAAATCTCCTTCCAATAAAAGTATAGGTACACATAATTAGCCCAATTTACAAAGGCAACAGACTCAAATTAAATAATTTTCCCAAGGCTACACTACAGATAAAAGGAAGAAGCACGAAATGTTCACTAATCTCACTGACCAATGTTTTTTTCCGCAAGCCAGTATACAAATATCCCCCCAGGCATAAACCGAGACATGCTGGGGATACACTAAGAAAATGATGGTGAATGCTAAGCCTGGTGTGTAGTGTAAGCTCTCCTCATTCACCCCAGTTTTCCAAAATTAATAAACCAGGAGGGAATGTTTTTTTCTTTTCTGGTAGCTATTAAAATATCTATTTATATAATCAGTATGCCATAAAATGCAACATTCACATAAATTCTTAAAGCAGAATTCAAGAAATTTTCAAGATGCTCTGAGGTATATCCTGAACTTCCAAGAGGTACTCTTACTCTCCTCTGCCTTTGGGGTTCTTTGCAAGTAGTTTAAAACGCCCTATTTTACACAAATTTGGGAGGGTAAAATCCCAACAGTTGGATTTGTCTAAATTAACAAATCTAGAAACTTTCTCCAATCCTTCCAAAAAGAGTCAATCCCTCCCTCTACAGTGCTTCTGCAACATTTTATGCTAATTTATATTCCTACTCCAGGAGTTATCATACCACACAATTATTTATGTGTCCAGCTCATCGATCACAACTAATTCCTCTCGGACAGTAACTATACATTATACATCTTTGTATTTCCAGCTCCCAGGAAAGTATAAGGAATATAGTACTCCACCTGACAATATCACACTTGTTGAATGAATGGGTTAAACTTACGTATTTCAAAGAACAAAATAATTTCTCTCTAGCAAGATCATTTCGACAGAGAAATTTTTTTATATTTTAACTACATTAGACAACCTTTACAAACACCAAACCCAAATCCATGTTACAAGTATAATAGGATTTGAAAGGTTAATTCACTCACTGATAGTCAAGGAACCAAGTTCCACAGACTTAATACAAAGACAAAACGCTAAACACTTACTGCACACAGTTCTTTATAAAAAGTATAGCCTTTCAAATCAGAGAATTTCTGGTCATGCAAAAACCAGGATAAAAAGGAAAACCTTGACAAACGATGCCTGCCATTCTGTTTACACTAGCACATATTATTAAGGGCAACAGCTCTTAAGACATAGCGAATCAGAACTGCAGTATCTTAGTTTAGCTTTAATTACCTATGCTCTACTTCTAGTTCTATACTTTAAACTTCTTTGGTTCTCCAGAGGGCAAGTATCACTATATTATGCAGAGTCACAGGAAAACTTTACTTTAGAAAAAAAGGGCTACAACTATTAATAATATGCATATGATCTTCCTAGCTTTTCAAAGCTTTCCACAAGATGATGAGAATTCTCAAGATAGTGGCAATGAAAAATAGATGAACAACTATTTTTAAAACGATAAGCAACATTTTCTCCCATGTTTTAAAAAGGATTCTATTTGTTTTAGCATAAAATGTGCAGGTTCTAATATTACCATCAGAAAAATTTAAACGTCCTATGATGCATATATGGATGTACACTATTTCCATTTAAAAATATACTATAGGCTACCAATAAGGTGACTAAGTGGTATTTATTAGTTAACACCCCCACAGTGCCTGAAACGTATGCAATTATTAAACATTTATTAAGTCTACAAATATTTAAGCTTCTATTACCTGCCATACACTGCTCTAAGGATAGGCTACCGTATCATGGTAAACCTAAGAGATATGGCCCTTGCCTTTATGTAACCTTCAGTCTTGTGAAAAAGGCATAAATTCAACAAATAAAAACACAAATATATACTTATCAAATGTGCCAAGCAGAATAAAGGAAAACAACAGGGTGATACTAGTAGTGGGGTGGGATATCCTACTTTAGACTGGAATATTAAGGATGCCTCTCTGAGAACTGGACATGTGAGATAAGATTCTCCATCCAAAGACTTGGAAAAAAGATTATTCCAGGTTATGGGAACAGCATGTGGAAAGGCCCTAAGGTAAGTTTCAGAAATTGAAAAGTCAGTATAACCTGATCACAGAAAGCCACAGGAAGAGGAGACGTCTCCAAAACTGGCAGAGAGCCAGCTAATGTACAGTTTTATATCACATGTTAAAGATTTAAGGTTTTATTCTTTTTTTTTTTTTAAAGATTGGCACCTGAGCTAACAACTGTTGACAATCTTTTTTTTTCTGCTTTATCTCCCCAAATTCCCCTGGTACATAGTTGTATATCTTAGTTGCAGATCCTTCTAGTTGTGACATGTGGGATGCCACCTCAACGTGGCCTGACGAGTGGTGCCATGTCCGCGCCCAGGATTCAAACCGGCAAAACCCTGGGCCACCGCAGCAAAGTACACGAACTTAACCATTCGGCCACGGGGCTGGCCACTAAGGTTTTATTCTAAGTGCACTAAAAAAATCTAAAATGAAGCACTACAGGTCAGGTGTATACAACAAAGACCAAAATACAGAATGCCAAAAAGCATTGGCCCTACATCAAAAGCTTGGTAAATAAAGGTACACACAGATTTCAAGTTAACATGTTTAAGGTGGATATATGTTATGTTTTCATGATTCCCTAAACAACTGTTTCAATTAACCCATCATCTACTAGACATGACCACTTCTTCCCTTTCCCTTTATATGTCTAAACTAGCAGATAGAATTGAGCAGTAAAATGGTCAAATACAAAGGAGAACAATAGTACATGGATAATGACAAATTGGCAAGTCAGCCTCTGAGTGAGCTGACCAGCTTTTCTGCAGGTTGGGGTGGAACGGAAGCAGGGGTCTATGCAGAAGATACAGACATTCTGAACTGTTCAAAGTTTAACCATATGCATTCATTACTTTTTAAATAAAAACACTGACTATAAATACTACATTTCTCACTAGAAAGTAGTTAAAATTATTTAACTGCTTGCCAGAACACCACTAAATCCTTCAGAAATTATTTTGACTTAATTTTGAATCAAAATGGAAAAAGTGAGTATTAGCTATTATTTTGTGAGGTTAACTATCCCTGCATCTTCATCATTTACCTGAAACTCAACTACGTAGAAAGTATCCTTGCGAGTTTCTACCTACCATCTTCTATTTAATAAATATCTTTGATTGTTCAGTGAAACATCTTGCATCTCTACGAAAATGAGTTTGAGCATTAGTGTCCAAAAGTGACTAGAAGACAACATCTAACTCTTAGAACTAAAAAAAATTAAAATTAAACCATGGGGCCAGCCCAGTGGTGCAGCAATTAAGTTCACATGTTCCGCTTCTCAGCGGCCCGGAGTTCACTGGTTCGGATCCTGGGTGCAGACATGGCACCGCTTGGCAAAAGCCATGCTGTGGTAGGTGTCCCACGTATAAAGTAGAGGAAGATGGGCATGGATGTTAGCTCAGGGCCAGCCTTCCTCAGCAAAAAGAGGAGGACTGGCAGTAGTTAGCTCAGGGCTAATCTTCCTCAAAAAAAAAAAAAATTAAACCAAATTTTAAAGTAAACATACATAATGAACCAGTGATCCATCTGCAAAAATCTGTCCCAGATAAACAGCTGCCAATATTTGAAAATACCATTACAAGGGTTAATTGTAATGGTATAAATACCATTACCAACTGGTAATAAATACCATTACAAGGATAATATTAGCATTGCTTTCAATGGGGGGGGGGGGTAGGGGGAGAAAGGAGGCAATCTAAATTTGTGACAATAAGGAAATAGTTCAATGGGTTACGTGGCAGTACACTGCCACTGAACTGTCACAGAAAGATAATCAAAATATACTAGGTCTATTATAAGCTCATTTTTTATTAATTGTGTGTTTGTTAAACAATGTATTGGGAGAAGTAGAATTTCACTTTTTACTTATATCCTCCTTTTAAATTTGTTACAATGATCACATACTACTCAGGATTTTAAAATAAAGTCAGAAAATTTCAAGAAATAATTATATGAATGTATAATTTTATATTTCTTTAAATAAAACAAAAAAATCATTTTAATTACTGTAGTCCCTCCTTCTCTGCGGTTTCACTTTCCACAGTTTCAGTTACCTGCGGGGTCAATGGTGGTCCAAAAATACTAAACGGAAAATTCCAGAAATAAACAATTGATAAATTTTAAATTATCCAACATTCTGAGTAGCATGATGCAATCTCACACAGTCCCACCCAGGACAGGAATCATCCCTTTGTCCAGCGGATCCACGGTGAATATATTACCGGCCTACAGTCACTTAGTAGCCATGTTAGTTATCAGATCACCTGTTACAGTACTGCACTGCTTGTGTTCGACTAACCCTTATTTTATTAAGTGATGGTCCCAAAGCTCAAGAGTAATGATGATGGCAATTTGGATATGCCAAAGAGAAGCCATAAAGTGCTTCCTTTAAATGAAAGAGTGGAAGTTCTCCATTTAAGAAAGAAAAAAAAATCGTATGCTGAAGTTGCTGAGATCTATGGTAACTTTTATTACAGTATATTGTTATAATTGTTCTATTACCAGTTATTGTTGTTAATCTCTTACTGCGCCTAATTTATAAATTACACTTTATCAAAGGTATGTAAGTATAGGAAAGATCATAGTATAAAAATGGTTTGGTACTATCCACGGTTTCAGGCATCCACTGGGGGTCTTGGAATGTATCCCCCCACAGATAAGGAAGGACAACTGTACATGTAAAACCTAAACGAAATAAAATTTAAAATTATCCTTCAAAGTACTTTAGCTCTATAATTCTCAAAGCAAGCTGCATACAATTTTCTTCATCTCAACTGGGATATTTACTTACTGAACAGTCCATAACCAGTAGACTCTGAAGTTAGATCCAAAGCATCTCCTGGTCTCCCCACATTTCCCAGATCCTGTCATCAGAAACAAGAGGATGGCAGAGAGCACTGACAGATTTCTCCCAGATTCTTCCTATTCCTAGAATCACATTTCAATGGAGTGTATGAATCCTAAGAGGTTAAGAATCATTGCCCTGTGGCCGAGTGGTTAAGTTCGCGCGCTCCGCTTCAGCGGCCCAGGGTTTCGCTAGTTCGGATCCTGGGCACAGACATGGCACTGCTCATCAGGTCACAATGAGGCAGCATCCCACATGCCACAACTAGAGAGATACACAACTAAAATGTACAGCTATGTACTGGGGGATTTGGGGAGAAAAAGCAGGAAAAAAACAAAAAAGAAAAAGAATCATTGCCCTCTACAGCTAACAAGAATATGAGCAGGGAAGGGATGCCACCATAACTCCACCATACAATCCAGGAATCATGTTCCTTGGTATTTACTTAAAGGAGTTGAAAAATTATGTCCTTACAAAACCTGCACATGTATGTTTACAACACCTTTATTCATAATTGCCAAAACCTGGAATCAACCAAGATATCCTTCAATAGGTGATTGGATAAATAAATAATAATCTAGACAATGGAATACTATTCTTTGCTAAAAAGAAATGAGATATCAAGCCATGAAAACACATGGAAGAACTTTAAATGCGCAGTACTAAGTAAAGCCAATCTGAAAAGGCTATATACTACATAATTCCTGCTATCTAACATTCCAGAAAATGCAAAATTATGGAGACAGTAAAAAGATCAGTGGTTGCCAGAGGTTACAGGGGAGGGATGAAAAGGTGGAGCACAGAGGATTTTTAGGGCAGTAAAACTATTTTGTAGGATACTATAGTGGTGGATACAAGTCATTATACATTCATCCAAACCCATAAAATATACAAAACCAAGAGTGAATCCTAATGTAAACTACAGACTTAGGGTGATTATGATGTGTTAACATAGGTTCGACTGTAACAAATATACCACTCTGATGCCTGTTGTTGAGAGTGGGGTAGGCTCTCTTGATGCTGAGTGGAGAGAGGGGATAAATGAGAACTCTCCGGTACTTTCCGCTCAGTTTTGCAGTAAATCTAAAACTGCTCTGAAAAATAGTCTATTCAAAAGCAAAAATAAGTAAAAATAGCATCATGGGGTTAAAAGCAGGAAGATAAAAGGAGGCTGGTCATATAACTTGAAAGCCTTGTTGCCACTTTATTCCCAAGGTTTGCTGACATTTTGAATGAATGCATAATCATGGCCCTTTCTGGTCAATCATCTTTCAGAGTGTGAAATTACGGAGAATGCTAGGTTGGAGGATTGGGCGAGCAGTGGAGGGCCTGGGGCTCTAGAATCAACAGATTCAAATTCACCAACTGAGCACCACTAATCTACTAAACAGTTTTCCACACATCTTTGGTATTCTTGCTGCGCCCACCAAATTTTAATTCCTATGGCAAATAGTTTTTTCCTTCACCTTCTGCCATTGGAGCAGGCTTCTCCATAATCCTTCCTTATAACAATTTATATTTCAAAGAGATTTGATTCTCTTCCTTTTAACACTTTTCCCTTTGGCACTTTACAGGCATTTGTAAGCATGGTCTCTCTAGGACCAGTGCAACTGACCCCATCTTACCAACAGAGTAATTAAGAATGGTTTTTCAGGAACTGAGACCTCTCGTCCAGTTCAGGCCAGTTGAGACCACCAACCCATCAACTGGGCCTGCACAAACACCCAATAAGTGACCCTTTTGACATCAAGGAGCCGAAAACTCCACCATTTTGTCAACATGAGTCTTATGAAGAGCCGTGAAGCTTGACTATGCTTGTGTAGATCAACAATTACCTCACTTCTCCTTACCTCCAATCACGCATCTCCACACTTCAGACAGCCTTGCCCTTCATCCCATAAATTTTGTCCCAAGCCCTGAATCAGGGAAACAGATCTCAGAGCATACGCCTCCTGTCTCCTTGCTGATTGATCTAGCAATAAAGCTGTTCTCTTTTCCTAAAAGCTGATGCCACAATAACTGGCTTTTTTTATGCACATCAGGTAGGAGAAGCCCAATTTTGTGCAGTAAGACTGAGGAGAGGACCAAATCAAAGAAAAAAGGATGTATACCACCTATCACTTAAGCCAAGTTCCATAAGGTGCTACAAGGATACTTCCACTTATATCCCAATGGCCTGAATTAGTTATATGGCCACTCCAGCTTTCAAGAAAGGCTGGGAAATGTTGTCTCTATTATGGGTGACCATGAGCCCAGGTTAAAATGCTACCGCTTCAGAAGAAAAGAAAGACAGCTATTGAAGGACAATTAACAGGCTCTCTCACACTCATCCTTATATCCTTGCCATAACAACTGACAAAGATATAGCTGGCACTCAATAAATATTTTATTATTTCTTAAATCAATTCAACTGAAAAAAATCAGTTATTGAAAGCCTCCTATATCAATTTCAAGTTCCTCTGCTTTAAGATTCCTTCATAAACTAGTACCATCCTCCTAATGTAATCTTTCTTTTTTTTTTTTTCTTTTTCTCCCCAAAGCCCCCCAGTACACAGCTGTATATTCTTCGTTGTGGGTCCTTCTAGTTGTGGCATGTGGGACGCTGCCTCAGTGTGGTTTGATGAGCAGTGCCATGTCCGCGCCCAGGATTCGAACCAACGAAACACAGGGCCGCCTGCAGTGGAGCGTGCAAACTTAACCACTCAACCACGGGGCCAGCCCCTCCTAATGTAATCTTATTTCTTAATATTTAAGGGACAATTTAGTGTGCTCCATAAAAGCACAGATCTTAGAACTCAACTGCTTGAGTTTAAATGCCAGTTCTGCAACTTAGTAACTGTGTGCTCTCAGGTGAGTAACATAATGTTTCTGTGCCTCAGGTTTCTCATGTGTAAAATGATGATGATGATAATAATAATACTGACGTTCTAGGGTTATTTGCAGATTAAATGGATGAATGCATGTAGTACACTTAGATCAGTAACTGAAACAGAGAAACCATTCAATGAGTGGCTAGCTACTATTACTCCCCCCATCATTACTGGCCAACTAATTGTCCCGTGGTCTTTAAGTTATCTTCTAGGCTTTATCAGACCCCAGTCTAAGATAGTCATTTTTACTTTTGTTCTACCACTTGAATTCATGATAACTGCTTCAATCTTTTGATCTTGAGATATGCAATTTTCCATAACTTTGTTTATATTGTTTGGTCTCAACAGTAAAGCTTTTCTATTTCCTCCTGTTTATCTAATGCCTACAAGCCTCACCTCAATCCCCCCTCCCTTATAAAATCTTCATTGTTTATCTTACTATTTCTGGTTAAATTGTATGAATTGGAGGAGATCTTCAAATACCTATATTCTAAATAAAGGGATTTGCAAAATGTAAAATGATGCTGTTTTCTCACTATTTTGTTTTAGAAATAGTTACTTTTCATTATATATTATATATTTCATTATATATTATATATTTTGCATATGTTATTTATGTTAACATGCAGTGGGTTATTACTGTTATTTTTAATGAATAAATAAGCATTTAAAATTATCAATTTTAATTTCTAATAGAGTAAATATCCCCATATACATATCCAACAACTTACCTTTGGTCACGTTGTTCCCTTTACCTAAAGCACCCTTTCTCTCTCATCTGGCCACATCTAGATGCTACCAATCCTTCAACTCAGCTCAATAGCTACCTCTTTCATCATCTCCTACCCCTCCTACTGCAAATGACTGCTTCCTACTTGAATTGCCAATGCACTTTATCTGAACTTCCTGTAAGATGAAGATCTCTATATGATGTATCTTCCTTGAGGGCAGACTATTAATCTTCTGTCTCCAGCTTAGCTCACAGTGGGCATAAATGAATGCTTCTACAATGAATATTTCTAAAACTTAACAAATAATCGATAACAAACTATATCTCAGAGAACAAGAAACAAGAATATAAATATAAAATGACCTTTAAAAACTAAGAATGGGTAGACAAATGTAACTGCAGATTTAAAGAGGACCTATAAAGACACTGGGTCCAACTTCTGATTATCCCTTCAAAGAGTTTCTCTCAGTCAGAGTTCTTAGTTATTAAGGAAAAAAAACAAATTATAGCTACCTAAGCAGAAAGGAATTCATTTAAAAAGTATCTCCAGAACAGCAAGGAACTGACTTATAAGGGCCACACAGCCAAGAACATGCCCCGAAGCATGCCTCAACCTATCCAGTGATGACACCATGGCTGCTCTACTGCTGCTGCTGGGCACAGATGTCATAGGTTGCACAGCCCACACTACCAACAGTATAGGCACTTGGTGGATGTCCCACTTAGAACCACTGCCTCTGCTGCTTCTAAAACTCAATGAGATTGTGGCTACTGCTACCATGCAGCACCAGAATGAATTTTGTACAGTGCCATCTTCTCTATATTACTAGCTTCCAGTCCAAACTTGGAGGTAGGTGTATTTCACTGTTAGAACCTAGGTATGTACCCATGCCCTAGATGAAAAGGGGGCTGGAATTAAGGCATCTCACATTTTCAGCTTTTCTAGTAAAAGGAAGGCTCTGACTCATAAATTAGGGGAATTTGGCGAATACAGGAAAGGGGTTCAAACGCTGAAAAGCAAAAAAATGGCAAACATTCACTATTCATAACAACCCCTACTGATAACATTCAGGCGACCAAATTATCCTAAATAACAATTATCAAAACTATATGGCGCTTAGAATCAAAGTATTGTGCCACAGACAACTTGTTGGTTACAAGGGAAAAAATAAACTTTATAATAGAACAATTAGATTTTGTCACCACTTTACCCAGAGATCAATCTCAGCATCACTAAGAGTATGACAAACATATGCCTCCAGAGACAATGTATTATGATATACACAGCACCAACTATGAATACTGATGCCCAAAATGTTTTAATTTAAACAAGTTTTTAGATCTAGCTTTCAGCTTAGAGGAAATACAGGATACAGAAAAAAATCAGACAAATTAAAATATGGGACATTTTACAGGACAAGTGGCTGTCTGGACAGCCAGAGAAGAAAAAGGAAAAAGTAGAGAGATGCATTGTAGATTAAAATGGATGTAAGAAATTTACAACTAAATGCAACTGCATGGTCCTTGATTATATTTTGATTTGAACAAACCAGCAGTAAAAGACTTGTTATGGGCTGAATTTTGTCCCCCTAAAATTCATATGTTGAAGACCTAATCCCCAGTACATCAGAATGTGGCTATATTTGGAGGTAGGGCCTTTAAAGAGATGACTAAGTTAAAAATGAGGTCATTAGGGTAAGCCCTAATCCAATCTGATTGGTGCCCTCATAACAGGTGGAAATTGGATACACAGAGATACCAGGATGTGCACACAGAGGAAAGACCATGTGAGGACACAGAGAGAAAGTGACCACCTGCAAGCCAAAGAGAGAGTCCTAAGGAGAAAGAAAACCTGCCAACACCTTGATCTTGGACTTCTAGTCTCAAGAACTGTGAGAAAATTAATTTCTATTGTTTAAGCCACACCCAGTCCATGGTTATTTTGTTATGGCAGCCCTAGCAGACTAATACAGATATTTTTGGTAGAAGTGGCAAAATTTTAATATAGGCTGGGTTTTTGATAATAGTAAAAAATTGCTAATTTAGTTAGGTGTGATAATGTGAGAATATGATTATGGTTATGTAAGAAAACGTTCTTATTTTTGAGAGATGTGTTTAAATATTTAGGGACAAAATAAATCAATTTCTGTAATTTGCAGTGTTACACCAAAAAAAAAAGAGATGAAGATGACAAGTGTAAGAACTGCTAAATTTATATGGTTATGTGGATATTAAGTAAACTACTTTCTCTTCTTACAAATTTGAAATTTTCCATAATGAAAAGTTAAAAGAAAACATACCTACATGATACTGATTTAAAGAGAAAAACTGACCATACAACAGAACAGAGATTCCAGAAATAAATTTCCACAACTAAAAGACTCACATGAGGAACAAAAGAAACACAATAATAGAGAAAACTGTAATTATTCACTCAAGAAATATTTCTTGAGTGCATACTATGTGCCAAGTACTGTGCATACAGAGGTGAACAAAAGAGACATGGTCCTGTTCCATGGGCTCATAATCTAATGGAGGAAAGAGATGTGACAAAACAAAATAGACAGAAATAAATACCAGTGAACAGAAGAAAATTATATAAATATGTAAGTTTTTAGAAACAATCCTTTTTTTCTTTTAAAAAATTTCCTCTTCCATCTCTAAAAGTGAGTTCCTCAGGATTCCATTCTGGGCCTCTTCTACTCTACTCACTCAGTCTCAACTAGTACCTTTCTAACTCAGACATCTCAAGTCTCATAACTACATCAAGCTGCCCACAGACACCTCCAATGTTTACCTCACAGACATCAAACCGTGAACCCATATTTTTCCCCCCAAAACTCTATTCCTCCTTTAATTCCTCTTGGTAAACCTGCCCAAGAATCAGTGACTCCTCCTCTCTCACCTCTAAATCTAATGTACCACAAAGTCCTATTGATTTTACCTCACCAAAACTTCTTAAATCTTTCCACTCCTCTCCAACTTAACTTCTTCCACCCTACTTCACTTACCTGGATTATTGTAATAATTTTCTAAATTGTCTTCCTGACTCCAGCCTTACTTCTCTCCAAATTCATTCTACACACCTAGGCCAAAGCAATCTCTCTAGAACAAAAATCTGATGTCACATTATCTTAGAATAAAGCCCAAACTTCTTAAATGATCAGTAAGGCATTATGTGGCCCCTGCTTACCTTTACAGCTTCATTTGTTACCACTTCCTCTCCTCCCTCCCTCATACACACTGTTGTCCAATCCATACTGAACTTCCTTTTTTCATTCTTCAAATTTGCTATGCTCTTCTTCCCTGCCTCTGGGCCTTCACATCTGTTCTCACCCTCCAGCACTCCCCTATCAAGTTCCCTGGCTAACTCCTACTCCTCCTCAGTTAGACATCATCTCTCTTCTGGGTAAGATGCCCCTCCTCCGAGCTAGCACTGCAGCTCATATGGCCCTATCATTATACTTATCACAGAGCAGTGAAACTGCCTACATCCCCATTAATCTATAAACTCCATGAGGGAGGGTCTCTAAGTGAACACTTAGTACCTACTACATCAAAGGCCTTGTCTGAATACATTAACTCTATTAACAATGATTACTAAACTGATCTTCATCTTCATATGATTCACCTTCAGTTGGACCCCAAAATTTCATATTATTTTTTTCAAACCAAAAAGTCCTGACATCTTATTCTGTGGGAAGATTATCTATTTCACCCTTAAGACTCAGAAAACTGCTGGAATTTCTTACAAATGTCATTTTATTTTCACTTCAAATATGAAACTTACAAAAAGTTCCAGTTTTCAAAGCTGAGCAGTTACAATCCTATTTCCCCTTTCCTCCTTATTCTAATTTCCTTGACCTCTCAAACATTCTGCGAATAAGTTTGCTACAGGGAAAGCACCTTTCCAGATACACGTATAAAGATATTTCACTGCAGAAATACCATTATTTTTAAGATTCAAAACTGGTAGCTTAACAAATCATCCTCCTATCTAAGGTAAACAGGCAGCATCCATTATCATCATGTTTTTGTCAAATAATAAGGTTTTTGAATTACTCTCATCAAACACTGAAGAATATTTCCCTCAAGCATCATCCAAAAACTAGTCCTGAAATAAAACTAGACCATGAGAAATTCTCCCAGGTAAATAACCCTAGTTTTAAAAAACAACTTAACTGAATTAAAAACAATAATTAGAATTATTTGGGAAGCAGAGCATCCCAACATTTCTCAAGAACATTCAACTATAAGCAAAATGTGTTACACTTAGAGTTGTCAGATAAAGCACAAGACACCCAGTTTAAATTTGAATTTCAGATAAACTACAATTTTTAGTATAAGTATGTCCCAGATATTGCATGTATTTTTATTTGCTAAATTGGGCAACCCTGGTTATACTAACAAAATGATCAGAGCTAGCAAAATCTGACTTCGTTTATACTTTCTTCATTATAAAAGTTACATAAATTTCAATCCTATCATTCTAACACAATCAGATTTTAGTGGATTCCTCATCTTTTTCTAATATAATTTAAATGGTTATATTCACCATTCCTAAAATGTATAGGCATTTCTTTATGGTAATATAGTCTTATTTTTTTATTATTTTTTAATATTATTTTACACTACATAATGATTCTCAGAATACATGTATCATAACTTAAAGTCTCCTACTGTTGGAAATTTAAGTTGCTTCCAATATGCTGCTACTATAAATAGTGCAGCTGGGCCTGCCCTGTGGGGCAGCAGTTAAGTTCACACTCTCTGCTTTGGCAGCCTGGGGTTCAGTGGTTCAGATTCTGGGCATGGACCTACGCACCGCTGTCAAGCCATGCTCTGGCAGACGTCCCACACATAAAGTAGAGAAAGATGGGCATGGATGTTAGCTCAGGGCCAATCTTCCTCAGCAAAAAGAGGAGGATTAGTGGCAGATGTTAGCTCGGGGCTAAGCTTCCTCAAAAATTAAATAAATAAACAAGGCTGCTGTGAATATTCTCCTGCATACACCTGTTTTTAAAAAACAGTTGACTCAAATTTCCTGATATTTATAGTAAATACCAGAAAGATCAGTTCAATCTAGTACTTGGATATGCCAAAGAAACTCATCTTAATTTGATCATCAAAACAGAAATCATAGGGGCCAGCCTGGTGGCACAGTGGTTAAGTTTGTGGCTCTGCTTCAGAAGCCTGGGGTTCATGGTTCAGATCCCTGGTGCAGACTTGCACACCACTCCTCAGGCTGTGCTGTGGTGGTGTCCCACAAGAAAAGTGGAGGAAGACTGACACAGATGTTAGCTCAGAGCCAATCTTCCTCATCAAAAAAAAAAAAGAAAAAGAAAAATGAAATCATATTGCAGATTTAATCCTTTCCCCCTCCCGCCAGATCCAAACCCACGAACCCCGGGCCGCCAAAGCGGAGGAAGCGAACCTAACCACTATGCCACCATGCTGGCCCCTAATCTTTTTAATAATCCAGATACACCAAGAAACCTGACTCTGCAATCAGAATTGACTCTCCAATGCTGTCAGTAATCTTGCAAATATAAATATGCACTACTGGTTTCAAGAGAAGACAGTAAGAAAGTAAGTCACAGCACAAATTCATCAAGGCCATTAGAACAGAACTCAAAGCTCACATTAAGCTAATAGCAGGCCTTTCAACGGCAGGGATTTTAGAAGCAACCTAATTCAATCTCTTTCCTCTCCCATCCCCACCTATTTTCCAGAGGAAGAAAGTAAGGCATAATGAAGTGAAATAACTTTAAAGAAAGTCTTAAAGCTAGTTAGGGGCAAGAATATCTGCTTCCTTCAGTTATCAACAAAATTTTATTGAGTGCTTTATTCGAAGCTCTAGAGATACCAGAAATGAAAAAACAGTTAAGTCCCTGCTCTCAAGGAGTTTACATGCTACTGGGGGCTAGGAAGAAAGGAGTAAATAAAAAAGGAAGGAAGGCATTTTCTATGATAGGGATAAGTATTTTGAATTAAACTACACAGGGCAACGTGGCAGAGCAAGGCAGATCAAGGGACCACTTTAGATTGGGTGGTTTGGGGAAAGACTCAGAGAAAATGAAAAGAGAGTCGAGATTTGAATAGCAAGGAAAAGTCAGCAACAGAAAAATGTAAGGAGAGAGCATTCTGATTAGAGATTCTCTTATATCTAACTTTTAGTCAGGGTACAGCAGGGGGTGAAGAGTAGGCTGGCAATGTCTCTACTGATCAAAATGTGTACCACTTAAGTATAAAAGATACTACAAACAGGTTCAATAATAAATATGGCACTAACTCAATTTTTTTCAAGTGATACACAAATTCAGATAAAATATTGTCATAGAAAAATATCTAAATTGTGATGATTTAACTTAATCTACTTTGGAAAGATGTATAAAATAATTAACAAACTTTTCAGTAATCACATCTGAAGGTAACGAAGTAAAGACTTCAAGATTTATAGATAACGAAATCTTTAGAAGAAATAAAGATTTTCAAATAAGATGAAAAGATTAACATTAGTTAGAAACTTCAGTTTCCAACTTTTCTCTTAATTTTTGACACTGGCATAAACAACAGCTTAAGACTTTTTTCCAGCAAACTATTTATCTCAAATAAATGATGCTAGGGATATTAGGTTCAGAGAATAAGATGTTTGTTTTCAGTCAATACTTCCACTCTTTTTAAAAATCAGTTATTTTTAATACACGTATACATTACTTTCCCCACTACAGTCAAGTTTCTGAAAGACATGGTTTATACCTTACACTTCTCTACATTCCTCCACAGCACCTAACGCGGTGCCTTGCAAACAGCAGGGATCTAATGAAAAGGCAGATCCCAAAGCAGTCGCAGCATTACAGATCTCAATAGCTTGTGGCATTAAAGGGGATAAAAAAATACTTTGTTCCTAGAAATGTCTTAACACATCATCACAAAGGAATAATTCAACAGTCCATAAGTCTTGGATAAACTGGATTCTGCTCAATGAAAAATCATTCTCTAATCAAGTAAGCAGTTTAGTATTGTAAGCATTTTAGTAACTAAAAAAAACAACCACCCGTCTGGTTTATGAGGTTTTAAACCAGAATACAGATGTTATTCCACATCTGATCCAATCTGGTTCCACCTGTAAGCCTTCACATAAAGCCACAGGCCCTCCCCATCCATGTCTTCCACTGGAGGTCAAGAGCATTGGTGCTAAATTTCTGCCATTATTCCCCAGGTCACTCAATTCTCCCTCACCATATTTCTTGGTTTGTTGCTGTCAATTAAAGTTACTAATAAACAAGGAATAGTGAGGACTTTAGCTTGGTAACAGGGCCAAGAATACCTACCAGACACCTGTTTTATTTATTTATTTATTTATTTTGAGGAAGATTAGCCCTGAGCTAACATCTGCCAATCCTCCTCCTTTTGCTGAGGAAGACTGGCCCTGAGCTAACATCTGTGCCCATCTTCCTCTACTTCATATGTGGGATGCCTACCACAGCATGGTGTGCCAAGCGGTGCCATGTCCACACCTGGGATCCGAACCTGTGAACCCCAGACCACCGAAACAGAATGTGCGCGCTTAACCGCTGCACCACTGGGCCGGCCCCTATTTTATTTCTTAAATTTCACAGACTCGTGAGATATTTCATTGCACAAATATATAAACCCAGAAGTAAGGTTACTTACCCAAGGTCACACAGCTGGTAAGTCTGGCAGATTCAGGGTTCTTTCCTCCCCAAGAAATAGATCAATAACAATCTCATTATAAAAAGGCCAAGATGATGGCAATAAAAGGCATAGCCACCAATACAAGTGAACAAGGTCAGAAAGCAGCAAGTCCAGGAAAAAAAACTCTACAATCTTTTCCACTCACTTTAAACCCACTGCCACCATAACAATCAAAAGCTTGACAAGGGCTTGGAGAAAGTTTTGCAAGCTGGTAATCAAATTTAGAGACTAAATAATTTGCTGTCATATAGTTCAAAGACTGTTGTTTGGTTTTTAGTTAAAAGGCTTTTTCCCCCTCCCCAAGGCTCCAGTACATAGTCGTATATTCTAGTTGTAAGTCCTTCTAGTTCTTCTGTGAGCCGCCACCACAGCATGACTACAGACAGACAAGCAGTGTGGTTCTGCACCCAGGAACCAAACGCAGGTCACTGAAGCAGAGCACGCTAAACTTTAACCTCTTGGCCATCAGGGCTGGCTCAAGACTGTACTTTTATATACTAATTATTATTCACTTTAAAAGATTTTCAATTAATAAAGTTAATGATAAATAGATACACAGATCCAATTCAGCTCTAACATACTTTACAAATTCATACAAAAAGTATTATTGAAGTCCTACTAAGTGCCAGACACAAGAAAGAAAGGAAGGAGGAAACAGTTATGAGAACTTGGACTATGTGCCAGGAACTGTGCTATATCTCCTCTACGTTCATTAACTTATTCAAGATAAATAACCTTAGGCAGTAAATACTATTATTCCCATTTTACAGATAACATCCTCAATGCCACATAGAGCTAAGATTCAAACATAGGGTAGACCAATTTCAGAGCCCTCAACAAAATAGTTTTTGCTCCTGAAAAGCCTACAGTCTAATGCAGAAACAGACAAATTACAATATAATGTTATTAATATCAAAAGAGGTAGGAAAACAGGATGCTCTGAAAGCACAGTTGAGAGATTTCTAACCAAGTCTACAGTCTCAGTGAAAGCTTTCAAGATAATGGTATCTATGCTAAGACCACAACTACAAGCCATCCAGAAGAGAAAGATGATCTGGTCCACACTCTACAAAAGTACTCAGTACCAAAATGGTCAAGAAGCTTAACTCTGATATCTTATAGAAGAAAATAATTTCTAGCCAATGTTATATAGCAATTACCGTCTGTACTCAACTATGCCTTCACAAATGCATTATACAGACCATATATTTAACCTTTTCTTGGTAACAGAAAACATGACACATTTTCATTATTATCCTATACTATTAGAAATACAATTGATACCCTAAAGCTAATTAGATTGCGCAAGGTTGTTTTGCTTATACTAGCTATGGTTTTTAGATTTGGTTTTTGTATACACAGTTTTTCCTTCTTTCTTCACTGCTATCATGTCAACAATCTCACTGTCCTATTATCAGCACATGTGTTTATGATAGCATCTTGCCACTTCTAAATTATTCCTTCTTCTAATCTGCTACCTTAGAAAACCACAAGCATCATATATAAAATAAAAAGAAGTGCTCAGGGAGAGCTAACAATTACTTATAAAAATGACATCTGCTTTGGGATTTTTGCAGTGTGTCAGAGAGATGAGGAGGTGCCACTGGTTCTACGTAGGTAAAGAGTTAATTTCAAATTTTCATACTTCTATCTAAAATGTCTATTACCTTCTTTAAACTCAACTCAGATATTCCAGGCAGCCTTACCTGAAACCCCAGACCAGGTTATACAACCCTCTGAAGTTTTTCTGTAAGACACATCCTATGCTGCCCCATCCTTCCTACACTCCACTATATTTGTATGTTTGCCCAATACAACTGTCAGTTCCTTAACAGACTCTTATCCCTGCTTCTCTAGCACCAAACCCATACTCTGCCATATAAATGCTTGTTGAATAAAACAATGTCAGAGAATGAAACCAACCATATAAAGAACCATAAAGCCATAACACTCCAAACAATAAAAACGACCTTTCATACTCATAACGATATTAACTTTCTTCTGAAAATACACATTCAGGAAATCTAAATTTAAGAGAAAGACAAGAAGAGTATTAAGTATAAGCAAGTGACAACATACTATTAAGCTGTTTTACCCACCACACCCTCAAAAAAGTCTTTTGATTTGGGGGGGGGGGGGGAGCAAAAATACATAACTGTATTTTTCCAAGGCAACTATACACTTTTGTTCAGCCTAAGTGCAAAAAATGGACATTTAAAGAATGGTGACTGTTGACAATCCAAGCTAAAATAAAAAAGTTATTTTGGGTGTATCTAGCTATTCTGAGGTATTAGAACAGAAGAAAAGTCACCCATTAAGAAGACTCATAGATTCTTGCTGTCAGAAGGATCTTAGAGGTCACCTAATGTTATTTACATATACTTCTCCTCACTGCAGAAGGAATTCAGGTTGCTACAGATCATCCAGTCCACTTTTTATTCACTACAACCCCACATTTCTACCCTCCTTTGCCTTTTACTCACTGACCCTCTCAACCCACACAAAATATGTCTTCTATTTTGCAGACAGTAGCCTTTCAAATATTCATTTTTTTACTTATTTTATGGCATTAGTGATTACAAAGTAATATACGTGCTTATCTATTTCAAAGATTTCTTTGGTTTCTCAAAAATTATCCAGCAAAATGAAAACACCAGGTGTTCTTTTGTAAACCTTACTGTGTCTGATTCTCATAACCACCCTATGAAATAGACAAAACAAGTATCATCATCCCCATTTAAAGAATCATCAATATAGAGTGGTAGTTGAGAGTCACTATGAGACAGATTTAGGAGCAGGAGAGACTTGCTTCTTAAGAGCTGTGTGGGGGCCGGCCCTGTGGCCGAGTGGTTAAGTTCATGCGTTCCGCTTCAGCAGCCCAGGGTTTCGCTGGTTCGGATCCTGGGTGCCGACATGGCACTGCTCACCAGGCCATGCTGAGGCGGAGTCCCACATGCCACAACCAGAAGGACCCACAACTAAAAAAAATATACAACTATGTGGCAGGGAGCCTTGGGGAGAAAAAGGAAAAATAAAATCTTTAAAAAAAACCGAGCTATGTTATCTTAAACAAGTTACTGACTTCTCTAAGCCCGTTTCCTCATCTGCAAACCGGGACTAATATTATAATGGTTCCTACCTCATACAGTTATTGTGTAGATTAACTAGATAATGCATATTATCTTATATAATAACTAAGCCATATAAACACTCAGTTAATGTTAGTTCATCATTATTATTTTTATGCAAAAAGAAAAAACTGCAAATCATCTATTCTCTCTGAATCTCACAGCAGCCCTAGATCAAGAATGAAGGTCTTGTGTTCCTCCCACATTGTCTTATTTTATGGCATTAGTGATTACAAAGTAATATATGTGCTTATCTATTTCAAAGATTACCTTGGCTTCTCAAAAATTGTTTTTGGTCATTTGCAGCTTAATAACTATTTCTCTTCCTCTCTCCCAGCCCTTGGCCAACTGAAATTTCTAAAATATACTATTATCATCCTCTTCCATTTTCAGAATGAAATTCTCAAAAGTACAAAAACTGCTAAAGTTCGAATTTAGAACAGTAAATTATCAGTGGAACATAATAAAGTTCCACTCTGATTAGCATGTAAACATAGTGAAATAAAAGCAAAATGGGAAGTATCACATTAATTGCTAAACAAATCAGCTCCTCTAACTTACCGTTATTAGATTATCTTTTAAAAACTTTAGCTGATATCTTCAAATGGTAGACACTGCAACTTTATTGTTTGTGAAACCAATGCCACAGAAGAAACCTGTTTCATATCAAAATGACTGGAACTGTTGACAAGAAATATAAAATACATGTTGGAAGATTTTTAAAAAAAAGAAAAAAACTTAGAGGCCTAGACTTATTAGTAAAAAATTAAGCTACATAACTTCTGCATAAAAAATTATGTTTTTCTAAAGATTGGCACCTGAGCTAACATCTGTTGCCAATCTTCTTTTTTTCCCTTCTTCTTCTCCCCAAAGCCCCCCAGTACACAGTTGTATATTCTAGTTGTAGGTCCTTTCTGGTTGTGCTAGGTGGGACGCCGCCTCAACAAGGCCTGATGAGCAGTGCCATATCCATGCCCAGGATCCGAACCGGCAAAACTCTGGGCTGCCAAAGCGGAACACACAAACTTAACCACTGGGCCACACGGCCAGCCCCCATGCATAAAAATTTTATAGGTTCACTTGTACTGGCAAATAGGTGGTCCTAGGATTTGAATAATAATATCTATTTCATTTTTCCATTAACTTTACTAGGAAGCTTGGGTTAGTGTTAGAGTCAATTCTAGAATATTGAGAGAAAAAATGGATGGAGAAAAGAAGAAATTAAATGAATTACAATTGAGTACCAACTTGACAGGCAGTAATATATCTTTGCACAGGAAGACCAGGACAAAGGCAAATCAAAACATCAGTCCAGGGGCTGGCCTGGTGGTGCGGTGGTTAATTTCACACGCTCCACTTCGGCAGCCCAGGCTTCACCGGTCTGTATCCCAGGCACAGACCTATACACAGCTCATCAAGCCATGCTGTGGTGGATGTCCCACATATAAAAAGTAGAAGAGGGGCATAGATGTTAGCTCAGGGCCAATCTTTCTCATCAAAAAAAAAAAAAAAAGAGGAGGATTGGCAGTAGATGTCAGCTCATGGCTAATCTTCCTCAAAAAAAAAAAACATTAGTCCAAACATGACCATTAACAGCACAGCAAATAGGAGGCAAAGATTTAAAATGAAAGAACACAGTTCATGAAAGAAGAGCTTTGTGGAAACAAAACAATAAATAAATGAGCTCTGATGGCAAATAGCTGCTGAAATAACAAAATTACTAGGAAAAAACCTAGCAAACCATATTGTCTGCCAGTATATGTATAAGCTGCCTTCAATGATTGACTTTTCACCAAAGTATAATCTATTCAGTGTCACACCAAGATAAATTTACTACAGAGAAACTACTCAAGTAAATACCTAATAACCACTCTAACAACCACTTGCATTTATATAATGCTCTTAGCAGAGGGCCTCAAGATAACAAATACATCTTGAAGCACAGAATAAATACTCCAGGGGCCAGCCCAGTGGCACAGCGGTTAAGTGTGCAAGTACCACTTCGGCGGCCCAGGGTTCGCCAATTCAGATCCCCAGGGCAGACATGGCACTGCTTGGCACACCATGCTGTGGTAGGCATCCCACATATAAAGTAGAGGAAGATGGGCACGGATGTTAGCTCAGGGCCAGTCTTCCTCAGCAAAAAGAGGAGGATTGGCAGCAGTTAGCTCAGGGCTAATCTTAAAAAAAAAAAAAAAAGAATAAATACTCTATATGGTTCATCAAAAACTAGTGTTATATGTCTCTTAAGCCTTAAAAACTGAAAACCACAGATTTGTCTTTTTTCTAAAAATAGTGTTTGTTATTTGCATCCGCTGTAGTAGACGTCTAATTTTAAAGTGCTGTATCTGCTAATAATGAGGGCAGAGTATGAGTGTGTATGTAGGAGAGGGGAGAGGTTGAGAAGTCCTTCATTGGTACATTAATGAATTCTACACTTGTCTTTTAAAATGTGCTCCTTTCCTGGAACTCTGGCATACACAAAAAAATCCCTTTGGGTTTGCGTTACTTTCATATTTGTGAATATTTCACATGATAGTCTTCAAAAAGCCAGACACTTGTTTTCAGTTATTTGCTAGATAGACTGTATTTTCACCACAAATTCCAAAAACAAATGGGGGAGGGGGGGTGTGTACATACGTACATACATAGATACAAACATATACATCTATGTGTAGGTGTGTATCTTTAGAAAATGTTTGCATAGTTTAAATTAAGGACATCACATCACACTATATACCACAAAAAATGATGGTAGAAAATCTGGAAGGATTCTAAATAAACTCAATTTGTGAAGCCTAACACGTCTCAAAAAAAAAAAGTCTCTGTGCTGACATGATTAGCTACTCCATTCAACTGGTGTGAGGTATCTGAGGCACGCTGCACTCGAACTCTTATCATGCTATTTGGGCTGTGCTATCTTGTTGAGCAGTTCATATGAAGCCTTCTAAAGTGACAGGACAGTATACGTTTCAGAAGCTTAAATAAATGAGGGAAACAATATGGCAAAGACACAAGTCACACTTATTTTGGAACCAAAGCTCATCGAAAAGTTCTCTGTCAACCATCCAGAAAAAAGCCCAGCTTTTTACCAACCAAGGAGTTATTTACTATAGCAACTTCATTACCAAGATTACCAAAATTTTCCACACACTTCCAACAGTCTCTGTATGTGTTGTTACCTGGGCAACACTCTAAAAGGGCTTTTATCTTTATAGAACCAGTGGGTCAAATAAAAGTAAAGCTCTTCAAATTGTGCATCATTTCAATTAGAAGCAGTAATTGTGAAATCATCAACAGAAAGAAAACCTTGAGAACTACCATCAGTGCTTCCATTTGATTAAGAGACACAACTTACTGTCATTTATCTTCATCTCTAGCCACGTAGTTCCCCTGTAAAACAAGCTAAGCTCCATCCAGGACTTCAAAACATCCTCAGTCATATAGGCTGTCAAACACATAAATGCTGAAATCCAAGGTACTTCTCTGAGCAAAGAATCTATCAATCCCTCACAACTGGCTGTGGTATGAAATACTCTGCCTTGCTGCCCCAAATTCTGAAAGCAAGTCAGCTCAGCTGTGGATCTGTATAAGCTGCCTTTCTGCCTGAACCAGCCAGACTTGCCTCCAAAAAATTAAGATCGAGTCATTTAGAAATCACATTTTAGAAGGTGCTTTGAAAAGACTTTCAAAATTGCTTCCTGCTCTGCTACAGCCAATTTGATGCTGTCTATTTGGCAAAACAAAAAATAATGGTATCTCCTTACAAAGAAAATATTTTCCCTTTCCAACAGTTTTAGGATTGGTAAACTCGAGGCTGTTCCTCTAACACTAATAATTTTTCCCTTCAGCTTTTACTCTAAGTGCTCTCGGGTCACATTCTAATCAGGAACACAGCATATAAAGCTTATTTAATGTTAAGAAATACTAGATGATTCCAGAGACAAAAATGAAAGATAAGCTGAAAAGCAGAAAGGAAAACTGGCATTCAAGGCTCTTCACCATCTGGTACTGACTCTTTCTTGCCTAGCTCTTTCCCTCTATGCCTTTGATCACCCTGGCCCCTGGCCCAGAAAGGCCTTTCTCTTCATACTATTTGTGGTATTTCAACATGTCCAAATCCTACTCATTCTTCAAAGCATGGTTTAAATGTCACCTCTTCCCTTATCCTAACAACTAAAAGTAATCTCTCCCTCCTCTCTCTAAACTGTTGTAGCGCCTTATTTTTATCTCTTCACCACACATTACTTTCTGCTGTACGTTATCTTTGTTTCCATATTTAATCCCCCACATAAACTTAAAACCCTCAGGGTCAAGGTTCATGCTTTATTCATCTCTATTCAAAGTGTTTAACACAATGTCTTGCACGTATTAAGTACTCCAATTGAGTTACATGAATGGCTTGGGTTAGGAGAGGACAGAAGTCCGCTAGAAACAACTCCAGATTAGGAGTCCAGAAATCTGGCTTTGCTAATAACTAGCTATATGACCCTGAACTTCAATCTTTTAGTTTGTCCATCTGCAAAGTGAAGAGGTTGAACTAAACCAGTGTTTAACAATAGGCTGTTATCCATAGCTGACTGTGAAATCAATTTGGGGATCAAAACCTAGGATTTTTTCTAATGAAATGAAATAGAATAGAAAATATGAAAGTGTGTTGTAGGCAGTGGTGTGCTGCAAATGTTTAACAACTGGCTATCCAGAGCGGGGGAAAACCCCAAATTGTACTATTTGCTGATTTCCCTGGTGTAAAGACTCCCACCATGGCCAGTTTCAAGCTACCCATACAATGTCACAGAATGTGGATGTGGAGCTGGGTGGGAAGAGAAAGGCACAACGGCTCTTGCAAACCAGTATGATGAGCCTGCTCCAGCAAGGACCTGAAAAGATAAGTATTGTTTCACCAAACTTTTCTTTCAACTTCGTATGTGTGTTGAATCAGGGTATCAAATGTATTTCTTACTGTGAGTCAGTCAAAATAGTTTAATAAATGTTCAGCTAAACAATCCCCTAGTCTCTTCCATGTGTACTACACAATGAAATAAATCTTACTCTTGGTGACATATGTAGTCTCTTCACCACCACAAGTTATATTTCTTTTCAAAAATGAGAGTAACAGGAATGCCTATTGATATTACCAGAAGGCAAATTACAGGCAGGGAAAATTTGCATTAGGAAGTATCAGCAAAGGGCAAGGTTCTCAGCCTTTGTCCAGCCCCGCACACCTGAGGGACACAATACATTCCTATTAGTAGCAATGGCTCATTTAGCAAAGAGTTACGGGTGAGAGAAGAAGAGGAAATCCATACTATGGAAAAAATCCAAGTTACTGTGATATTTGTGCCCATGCCCCTACCCCACTGAGAACCTGGGTACAAAGAAAACCAGTGCTATAAAAAAGTAAATTTCCATACCTGACATTAGCCAGCCAAATTCTCCATCACAAGTTTGCATCCCTCAACAAGTCCTCTATTACTGAGAATTCCCCACTAGAATTAAGTTTTTGCCATGGACTAGAGACATGTTGAATTTAGAGTAGGCAAGGGAAAAACAGCACAGCAAACAGACTCATTAGTCTGTTGTTGGGCTTGATATTCTGGGAAAATCAGGCTTTTATTGAAAAAAATATTTTATTCTTATTTAAGCTTATTAAACTGGGTCAGGAGAGGGGAATTTTTTTGAATATATTTTTGGCTGTACTATGTCTATCACAACAACACCGTCTGTAACCAGATTTTTCATGAATGGTTATAAAGAATTGTGTTTTCTATTTTTAAGGCTATTTTGAAAACAAGAAGGCTCAGAATTTAGCACAAATCTTAGCACAAATCTAACTCCACATCAACTGAATATATGTCTAGAAGTTTCCCAGGAAAATCTCCCAAAATTACACCAAAATATGACAAAAAGGAGTCAGCATGAGCACAAACTTGCTATACTCAAACAATTACCTGTTGAAGGGGTGCAACAGAGAAAGTAAATGAAGTATGAAAAGGAGAATGTTGAGATACAAGTTCTGCTTAATTCAGATCCACTGACGTTCACATACTTAAACCCAATTTCAAACACTGACCATAAAGCGAAATTCACTCCCCACTCTGAAAAGCCAAGAATCAAGTCAAGCAATGTCTTTCTCCATGGTCACAATATTTAACCTCTCCTTAAAAACTGAGTATGTTGGGACCGGCCCGTGGCCTAGTGGCTAAAGTTCTGTGCACTCCACTTTGGCAGCCTGGGTTCACAAATTCAGATCCCAGGTGCAGAACTACTCCACTCATCAGCCATGATGTGGAGGTATGCCACATACAAAGCAGAGGAAGATTGGCACAGATATTAGCTCAGGGCTAATCTTCCTCAAGCAAAAAAAAGAGAGAAGGACTGGCAATGGATGTTAGCTCAGGGTGAATCTTCCTCACAAAAAAAAGAAAAAAACTGAGTATGCTCAAGTCTGTACTTTCTCTGCCTCCACTGTTTGTGGTGGCAAATGCTCATAAGACTATCTCCATAAGAGATTACTGAGCTGTCTTTGCAGTACCAGAAGCGCAATTAGCCTTGGGCTGTTGGTCATCCTCAGACCCAGTGGCTGACCTGTTTATATAAGACAAGAGCTATACCGGTGTAGCCACTCATTAAAACCCGTGAGACACAGCAAAAAAGCTCTGTGCCTAGGAATCTCATCAGCTACGGTATTCACTTCATTCTCCAAACACCCTCTATCCAGCCATAATCATCCCCACACCACTTCAAGACAATGGTACGCTGGAATACAAACCCAGTTCTACACCCTCAACACAAGAAATTTTTGCTACTTAGCTACTACTCTCTTCAAAGTTAATTTCTAGAAGCCTGGCTATCTCCCACTCATAATATTTTTACTTGGCACAACAGAATTTCTTCTTTTGACTACTCCAAAAGAATGGATAAAAGGACTTTCAGCTTTAATGCTGCACCATCTAAGTTCCAATAAATATAAAGTAATTAAACAAGTTCAAGTTTGGGCTAAGGCAAAGGAAAAAATTTTACGTACAAGTTTTTAGAAGTCACAAATTGAGAACTGGTGAGCTGATAAACATGAAAACTCCTGTTTCATATGACTAATAAAATTCTGTCATTGAAATAAAAAATATAATAAAAAAATCACTAGAATGAAAAATTACCTGAATCATGAAACAATTAGCATAGAAACAAAAATTCTCAGAATATCACAACTATAATATATAAAAATTCCCAACAAATAACTCAGACCAAAAAAAAAAAAACTTCATACATTTACAGTCACATCTTTTTACATTGGTTGGTATATTCACTACATGTCCAAAGAGTACTGGAACCTACTACCTTGTTTCCAGCTTTCTAGAATACAGTGTAGGCTACATAACATGTTCGCATATAAGCACTGCCCAACTACATCCACTTCTCCCCATATAACTTATCAATACATAATATCAGAGCACATTTTGAACTGATTTAATATAGACGCCAGTCTAACTCAGAGTCTCAACTAACTCCCCAAGCAGGTAAGCATTTAATACAATTTGATGATAATGCCTACATTAAATCCATCTGGTCCTTGTCCTTTGCAATTTCATTGTTAGTTTCTCTTGGGACTCTCTATTGAGATAATGAACCACAGGCCAGTTATCCAGTGCTAGCAGCTTGTGGACCAATATTTTCCATGGACAAAATCCACTTCCAATTTGACCACAAGCAAACTTCGTGCTTGTATCTTCAGACATCATCGTACTAGATATTATACAGAAGCACAGCAGAAGCCAAATATAAACACTATTAGGAGAAAAGTCAGAAGGTTTCCATGAAATTGTGTTTTCAGAACTGTAACAAGCCACTACCTACCTCCCACCATGTACAAGAAAATTTAAATGTATTAAAAAATCCCTGGGGCCGGCCTGGTGGTGTAGTGGTTAAGTCTGCAGGCTCTGCTTCAGGGGCCCAGGGTTCGGGAGTTCAGATCCTGGGTGTGGACACACACACCACTCATCAAGCCATGCTGTGGCAGTGTCCCATATACAAAAAATAGAGGTAGATGGCACAGATGTTAGCTCAGGGCCAATCTTACTCACACACACACACACACACACACACACACAAATCCCTAAACCTTCCAGCACCAAAACGAAGGCCTTGAAATCAGTTTTCAAACAGACCTGAAATCTGTAAAGCAAGCAAAAGTTCTCCTTACCATCAGTGTAATATGGTTGGCTTTTCTCCTCACTTGCATGAAACCCTCAATTCTGCAAGTGACCACCTAAATTGTAGTACACTTTCTAAAATAACCCTATCTGAGAGGTCCAAGGAGAATACCGAAGCACCTGGACAAGTTGCCTGGGACAAGAAACAAACCCTGTCAGTCCAGTCCCTGAGCACCGGGCCACCTCCCACTGGCCGGTGGCCCCTTTCCACATGCTGACGCACTGCCCAGTCCTGCACCGTTGGCGACCAGTGCAAAGTACCATCCCAGTCTCAGAAACTTCGACTCAGTTATCAGGACACCGAGCACCCACAATCTGGGCAGGGGGGGCGGTTGTCATGGCCAGGCGGTCAACTTTGAAGCGGGCAATTCCGTGCAGGTAGAGATCTGCCCAGGACGCAGCCCATCCCAGACTGCAAAACCACAAGCATCAACATCAGGAGCGGAGCAAAGTACCGGGCGGAGACGGAGGAGGGCGAAGGCGAGACACGGGCACGAACAGAACCCCGAGTGGGGGTAAGAAAACACCCTAACCACACGCCCCCCGGACGCGGGCCGCAGGGAACGCGAAGCCGGCAGCAGCCACAGCGCAGCAGCGGCGGCGGAGGCGGCGGCAATGTCAGAAGGGCAGGGCTGGGGCGGGCGAGCGCCGAAGTCAGCACGCCGCCCCCAGGTGAGGGGCACCGACCCCGCCCGCCCGCGCCGCGAGGAGCGGCCGCCCGGGGACCCGCGGGGTACACGAGGGGACTGGCAGTCCCGAGCCCGCCCCGGGTCTTCCTCCCGAGGTCCTCTCGCATCTCGTCCGGGTCCCGGCCCCCACCACGACCCTGCTCCGACTCAGCCCCGGCGCCAACACCCCCGGCCCGGCCCGCCGCTCCGCGCCGCCGGCCCGCCCGCCCCTAGGAGGCCGCCCCCATCTCACCTCCTCACGTCTCCGTGGGCAGGGCCGGAACAACTCTGCCAGGCTCCCGCGTCCCACCCGCCACCCCGCGCTCTGCGGCCGGGCCCGTCCCGTTCACTCGGCGGCCGCCAGAGCCCTGAGAGGGCGGAGGGAGAGGAGCGGAGCGCGGAGGAGGACCGCCCGGCAGGAAGAAGCGAGGGAGGGGCGGGCTGAGGAGGAGGCGGCGAGGGAGGGGCGGCTGAGGAGGAGGCGAGTCGGGAGCGCGCGCGTCCGGGCCCCTCTGCGCAGCGTGCGTGCTCCTGAGGGCTGAGGCGCCGCGTCCGCCCCCGGCGGCGGCGGCGCGCAGGCGCGTACACGTCCCTGGCTCGCTGGCTTTGGGCTGGGGCGGGGGAGTGAAAACCTGACAGAACCTGGGTTATGAGAGTGGGGACCCGGGACGCGGCGAGAGGTGCTCGCAACCCTCCCGAAGCTCCCGGAAGGGTAACCGCGCGGGTGAGGCAGCCCCCGCGGACGCGCTGCGGAGGGCCCCGAGCCCCGAGCGCGGTGGGCGGAAGCCCTGCCAAGCGGTTCCTGAGTCTTAGATCATTCTGAGGTTGAGGTGGTGGTTCTCACGCTCACAAACTTGGTTGACATATTTTCATTCTTAATGCCCAGTAATCCTCAGAGAAGTCACCTTAAAGAATACTCACTCTTCTAGCCAGTTACTCTTTTCGGCGCCTCTGTCAAGGCGTCTGTGTGCTTCGGTAGCGCTTCCCAGGCGGATGGCTCTGTGGGACTAAGGAGCTCGAGGAGGGAAATAACCTGCCGGGAACGGAGGAAACCGCTAAGCACGAGCCTGTATTTATGGGAAGAAAACCTGCCTCCATTTGCACCTTTTAGTCCTTTGGGGCAATAAATTTGGGGTGCGAACTAAGAAAATAAACCAATTCTTTCCTCAACAAATATTGTACTGATCCCTGAACTGTGGATATCCTTCCTAGATCCCGCAGCCAGAAATGACCTGTAAATTTTCCCAATTTCTTTAGCACTTTGTTTCTACAATTTCGAGGTACTTGATATATTCAACCTTATCTAAGTAAATCTGTGCAGTATTATATCCCCCTAGAGAATCCTTGAGAACCTGCTTACCTCATTTTTGTATCTTCCACGATGCCTGACTTACAGAAAGTACTCCGGAAGTGTTATTTGCATGAATAAGTGAGTAGAAGTGCGGCCAGAGTTAACTATATATCCAATGATTTGAGCTCTGGAATGACTTCTTTAGTTTAAAATTCTCCCTTCTGTCCCACTTCAATTCCCCTGCACCCATTTCCTCACCTAGATCTAGAGCCGATAGCTGTGCCGAGAAATATGACATTTGTCCAAAGCGTCCTCTCTCTCAAGTTCTTTTTTTTCCCTTTTACCTAATTTAAATGTCTACAGATGCTAGTAGAGATCAACAGTGTTGCAACTATGTTGTTTCCCCTACTTAATAGGCTCCCTCCCAGAAAGTCCTTTGTTAACTTCTGTATCCCAAGAGTCTACCTAGCTCTAGACCTGATCAATAAATGCTGGAAGTTTGAAATTTGGTGAAGTTATGGCTAGAATAACTCAAATTATCTGTTGATTCCCTGACGCATACAGTATCTATTAATAAATAAGCCAACAATAGGTACTGAGCCTCTATTAAATAAAGTACTACTAAAGTTACTCTGGGCACCATGAGGAAGTCAACAGATGAAAAAGCCATGGTTTCTGCCTTCTGATATCTTCTAACTGGAGAGAAGCTTTCTGACAAAAAGGGCAACACTGTGGTAATTATCTGCACTCAATAAGAAACCTAGGCAAAAAAAGGAAATACGTTTTTTAAATGGTAAGTCCAAAATAAATTTGGTGTTCCCCAAATTGGGTTCCATATGTCTCTGAAAGCAATAATAATGGCCCCTTTGGTTCTTGCCAGTTAATTCTTCTATTAAAGTGGAGCATAATATCTAAGTCACTATTAGAGATAAGATCAATCCATGTGCCAGCTTGTTACAAGAAAAAGAAAAACTTTGTCCCATGACCACATGTCTCACCTCTAGTCACCAGGGGTCATTCTGTAAAACTGAATTGTTCTTCACAATAGAACCTAGATAAGAGATGTCACAAGAGAACCTAGATAAGAGATAAGTCACAAGAGAACCTAGATAAGAGACAGTGAAAATGATTTGGTACAAGCTCATCCTTACCATCAGGAAAACAATTCTTAGTACATGCCAAAGAATTAATAACAAAACATTCTTCTTGTAATGTGTGCTGCTCACTTCTCTCCCCACTATGGCTTCCTTTCCATTAAACATACCCTAGCAGCCCTGGTCCATGAAAAGACTGAAGCTCTTGCCTGGGGGAAGGTGTTATGAAATATTCTAGCATGATTCATAACATGATAGAAACTGGTGACCTGGGTCCAGATCTAACCCACAAATATGTTTTGTTTAAGCGCCCACATGGTGCTTAAAAAAAATTGCCGAAGTTAAAAGTCTGAAGGTTTCACATGCATTCTGGGCTTCTCTTTAAAAAGTAGAAGATTTGGTAACAGTGAGCTTACATTTTCACACGGTGACAACCAGCTACAGGACATGCATTCTCTCTTTTACCAAAGTTTCTATATTCCCTATTGTACTTACACTGCCCTGTTTCCTGTTTCTAGACCCTCGAGGTCTAGAACTCCCCATTTAAAATACCATAATGTAAAAAAACTGGAAACAAGTTAAACATTGAACAAAAATGGAAAAGTTTAAGCTATGGTGTTTAATGCAGTTGAAATATTATATTGTTTTTATAAAGGGCATTATTGGTTGACTCCCCAGCACGTGTTTCCCCTCCTCTGCAATTGTGAGGGAGCTAATGATTTGAACGGGAATAGGCCCAGCTCCAGCTCCAGTGGTGGGCACTAACTGATGTACATAATCGGCCTCTCCCGTCCTCATCTGACTCTGTCAGTATTGGATAGATGCTCAACACAGGTCTAAATTGACCCAGTCATAAGGAAGGCCAGATCTTGTGTTTGTTAGAAAAAAGAAAAGTGCTTTCTCTCTTACTCTGGCTGGTGTGATGGGTAGATGTGAGTCCCATGGTTACTACAGCCACTTTGCTACCACAAAGGAAGCCAGCCTGAGGATAAAGCTGACACATGACGGAAGAGCTCAAACCCAGCTTGAAGCCTACTCCTTCCTTTGGATTTAGTAAATTTCCCAAGCCAATAAATTTTCTTAGCTATTTAAGAAAGTTTGAATTTGACTTTTTATTACTTTCAGGCAAAGCTAAATTTTCCATGCGCGTTACAGAAGAAAACCCTGTAGTTGCCTTATCTGACTCTTCTAAGGATGTAATTGCAATAGGAAGAATAGGTAACAACCTGCTTGGTAAAATTTTAGAGGATCTTGAAAGGAACTTGACCACCCCCAAAAAATTCTTCCCTGACTGGGTTACTGATGCCTGAGAATCATGACACCTTTTTTTTTTCCAGCTTAGACTTAAAACCTCTGCTTTTTTTTTTTTTGAGAAAGATTAGTGCTGAGCTAACACTGCAGCCAATCCTCCTCTTTTTGCTGCGGAAGACTGGCCCTGAGCTAACATCCGTGCCCATCTTCCTCTACTTTATATGTGGGACGCCTACCACAGCATGGCTTGCCAAGCGGTGCCGTGTCCTCATCCGGGATCCGAACCAGCGAACCCCAGGCCACCGAAGCGGAAGGTGCGAACTTAACCACTGTGCCACCACACTGGCCCCCTGTGCTTTTTTTAAATCATCTTTCCCTGAGAAGAGTACTTCATGACTCTAATCAGTAATCTTGTATAAATGACTTGATTAGATAGATTTGTTTGTTTGTTTGTTTTTGTTTTGGGGAGGAAGACTGACCCTGAGCTAACATCTGTTGCCAATCTTCCTCTTTTTGCCTGAGCAAGATTGTCTCTGAGCTAACATCTGTGGCAATCTTCTTCTGTTTTGTACATGGGATGCTACCACAGCATGGCTTAATGAGCAATGTGTAGGCCCACACCCATGATCTAAACCCATGAACCCAGGGCCACCGAAGCGGAGTGTGCAAACTTAACCACTATGCCACCAGGCTGGCCCATATTAGATAGTTTTTGAATGTTTTTTCAGTAGTGAGAAGATTGGAAGAGAGACAGTGGGGACCTGAGGAAGGATGGAATCACAGAGGGAGCAAAGATGTAATAGAGGAGCATAGAGATGCAGAAGATAAACTTTTCTATTCCCCAGTTTTATGCAGGGCTGAAATTCAGAGTAATTCAAGCAAGTCACACTGAGACTATATCAGTAGCCAAACCTATATTACAATCACCCTTTTAAGACTAAATAAGAACAAAATCAAACAATATGTATATAGGGATCAGAAAACGTCCTACCAGTGTAAGGGGCAGGGAGGGCCATAAATGTCTCTATGATGAAGAATAGTTAATGTACTACTCTTGTAATATGATAAAAAATAAAAAGGACACATACAAAAAACTGTTTTTCCCATACCCTCTGACGAGTATCTGAAATTCATCTCATGCCAGTCCTTTTCTTTGGTCTGGGGCAGTGATCCTCCTTAATGTATAACAAAGTCACCTCAAGAGTTTATAAAAAATGAAAATCTCTATGCTCAACCCCTAAGACATTCAGTAACTCTGGGATGGGCCCCAGGACTTGTTTTATTTTAACTATTTCTTACAAAAAGTGTTTAAGCACATAAAAAGTAGAGAGAACAGTATAATGAGTCCTCATGTGCCAATCACTCAGCTTGAACAATTATGAAACCTGGCCAATCTCCTCTTCCCTACCCCCCACATGTGTTTCACTCGTAGATACTTCATTATATAGTTCTAAAAGATAAGGGTTTTTTTTCCCAATCAATAAAATCCAGAATGTCAGAAACTCTACCTGATAGACCACCAAGTTCCTTCAACAAATAAATTGCATAAATAAAAATGGGAAGGAAGATGTGTTGAACTTGCTTGGATGTTGATTTTGTTCGTTTTTAACAGATTCATGAGGTATAATTGCCATACAATAAACCACACATATTTAAAGAATACAATTTGACACGTTGTGACATATGTATACAGGTGTGAAACCATCACCACAGTCCAGATAGTGAAGATATCCATGACCCAAAAAAGTTTCCTTTTACATCTTTGTAATTTCTCTCTCCTACTGCCTCATCCTCAGGCAACCACTGACCTGCTGTCACTATAGATTATTTTCCATTTTCTAGAGTTTTCTATAAATGGAATCACACAATATGTATTCTTTTTTGTGTTGCTTTTCACTCAGCGTAATTATTTGGAGATTCATCCACCTTGTTGCACGTGTTGATAGTCACTGCTTTTCAAGTCCTCATGGCTCACAGCTTGTTTCTGGTTCTAATACCCATGTGAGCCGTTGGGCTTCAGCATGTGCTTGGCTTCGGCTCTCTCTGATGCTTTGTTTTTCTGTTTTCCTTTTTCTAGATCCTGGGAATTTCCCCTTTCTTGCTTTCAAAATATTGAAGTTGGCAACATTATATTTCTTCGGTTTTTTAGGTTATTATCTAGTATGTTTATATTTTTGGAAACGTAGAGCCTCTTCCCTTGTCAGACTACTTTGCCGTATTAATCTGAATTTAATTGTTTTTAACAATGTAAAGAAACTGTTGAAAAGGAACTCTGTTTTTTAACAATGGGAAGAAACTCTGTATTCAAAGATGGAGCCTGCCTCTGTGTAGATGTGGTGTCAGCCATTCAAGCAGAGTTCTTACTCCCTGGTCCGTTCCCTCCACCAGACACACAAACATAACTTTGGCTGTGACCTCAAGTTCCCTTGAAGTCCTTGCCACAGTCCTAGACTTTAGATTTTGGACATATAAGAAATATTCCTTAAATACACGTTTTGCAGAAAAGCAACTTCAAAAATTGCAAATACTTTCATAGTAAAAGGAAGAAAATTACCACTTTCGTCTTCTGAGTCAAGGGAAATCCATGCTCTCTCCACCACCTCCCATCCCTCCCCTCAAGGCATTTTTTTAGTCCCTTTTCCCTTTGCCACATAAAAAATAAGCTGCAAATTTGAAAAAAAGATTTATGTCTAAGTTCCATGAGAGTCTTTCTAACATAAAAGTAATTGAGAATTATTAAATGACAAACACTGTTGCTTTAGAACATATTAAAAGATTCCTAACACTTTCTCTAGCACTTCTCCAATTTCAAGAAGGTTCTTACTACTCTTTAATTCTCTGATTAGATGACAAAAACAATGTCTTGTAGAAGATCATTAGTTTATGATATTTTTCGCTGTATATATTACTGCTACTAATCTCAAACTTCATACCAAATTCCAGGTTTTAGGATTACTTTGAATAAAAAGTGTGTCCTGTGATTATATTCATAATATCTCATTTCATAAGGTAGGTGGTGAGTAAATGGATATTCATTGTGATGTTCTCTAGGCCTTTTGGTATATTTATAATTGCATAATAATTTTTACTATAATTCCACCGTGACTTCGTGCCTTACCTTGGATACACACCATTCAATCTCTTACAGAAGTAATATCTCTTCTGTACCCCTGCAGCACCTGGCACATACTTTCTTACAGCACCTATAACACTTTCTTACGTTTTAAATTTTTCATAACTATCTATCTCCACCAGATTTTACCTCTTTGAAGACAGAAATCAATATTTTTGAGTAAATATTTATTATATGAATGGTAGAATGAACGAATGCATTGACAAATTTGTTTTAGAAATTACTGAGATGGTTCTATTCTCAATGAAAAAGAGAGCTTACATAATATAACAAATTACTGAGTCTCCTGATAATTGATCATTAATTAGTGTTTCTTTGGTTGCAAGTGACAAAAATGTTCTCTACTTAGAGAAAGCAAGCATTTAAAGAAAATCATGTCTACAGTACAATTAAGAATCTTTATCAATAATTCTACTTTATTATTAATCAATGTTTGACCTAGCCATTTTATTAGAAGAAATATATTTAAGTCTCTATGCCAGTGATTCCTGCTTACCTCAGCATCCTTTTCCTCTTTCCACCTTAGTAACAGAACCCCAGATTTATTCAAGATTACAATGTGGATAGTTAAAATACTGTAATTCTTAGCCTCCCTTGCAGCCATGTATTCTGGAAGAAGAGAAGTAACTGAGAAATTTTCTTCAAAGAGAGAGAATGGGCTCTTCTCCTTTCTCCCCTCCTTCTACCTGGAACATAGATATGATAGTTGCATCTAGCAACCATCTTGAACTAGACTACCAGAACACGCTGTAGGAACGGTAGCATGGTGAAGTGGAAGAAGTTTAGGTCCCTGATGACTTTGTGGAACCTGCAACCTACCTGAAATGCCAACTTCCAAACTCCTTTTATAGAGAACAAAACTTTGTATATTTAACCCATTATTATTTATTATTTTTGGTTTTACTCATCGCAGCTAACCTAACTGCTCTCTTATCTTAAACCTTATTTTAGGGTTATGCTCTTTCTTAATTGATCCACATGACTTTAGAATAGAGAATTAAAATTGTTTCATAATAACATAATTCCTTTAAAATTGAAATTCTTTATTTGGATCCAACATATCTAGAAGGATAGCTGACATGGGAAGTTTGAATGGGAACTTCAGTAATTATTTTGTCTTAATTATCATGGCTAAAAGGTATGTGTTAAGTCCATTTTGGTTTGATAATCTTTTTACCGAAAGTACGTGGCATTTTTTCCCTGCCTTAGGAAGATTAGATTTTTTTCATTCAAATTTTACATTTATTTCTTCCATAAAGTTTGAATATTCTACATTCACCTATTTCAAGATTCTGCTATAGTGATTGGTGAATGAAACCAACACAGAAATTGTTTTAAAAAATTTTTTAAAGCATGGTTCTTAAGGTGCCTTTTAGTTTTTTAGTTTTTTTGTTTTTTGGGGGTTTTTTGCAGGGGAAGATTTGCCCTAAGCTAACGTCTGTGCCAATCTTCCTCCTTTTTCCTTCCTTTCTGCCTCCCAAAGACCCAGAACATAGTTGTGAATAGTTGTAAGTTCTTGCAGTTCTTCTATGTGAGCTGCTGCCACAGCATGGCTACTGACAAGAGGTATAGTTTTGCACCCTAGAACCAAACCTGGGCCACTGAAGCACAGCACGCCAAACTTTAACCGCTGGGCCGGCCATCCAGCCTGGCTCATAAGATTTTTTATTTTGTAAGTTTGGGCTTGCATTGCTTATTTCCTCCTAAGACTGCAGTACCTGCAAGTTCTGAAAGGTTTCCACTGATCATACAGTGGAAAATCTGTGTCTTCATTACATTGAGCTAGTATGACTTGTGAGACACAGTCAAAACATAACTGTTCTCTTGAAATTAATTCAGAGGGGTGAGTTTTTCCCCCTCCCACTACAATGAAAATTCCAGCAAGTCTCATGATTTTCCTGTTCACTTGTCTTACAATTGCTCTAAATCACAAAATTCAGCCTCAGTTTGGCATTTAGAAAGGAAAGCTATAGAGAAAAGGAATGTGGTTGGCTGCTTCTCTATTTCTAGCTTACTCTCTCCCCTACTCAGTAGCTACTGTTGTTGGCTCTGGGTTGGAGTACAAGGAGGGAAGAAGAAAGTGGGGCAGAAAGGTCTTCCTTGGCTGGCCCTACAGTGAGATGACTTTGTACTCTCTGGGACTGGCAGATGTTTAAAGCTGACTCTGTCTGGTGGGAACTTCTGTAAGTTCCTCAGAGGCTGCATGCTTGGCCAATCAAGCTACAACTCCTCCAACAACTCCTGTGACACAGGCCATATAGTCTATTCCTCTCGCTGCCACTTCTCTCTTTTGTTGTTAGTGCCGTTGAGTCATTCCAACTCATAGTGAGACTGTGTACAGCAGAACTAAACCCTGCCCGGTCTTTTTGTGCCATCCTCTCACTGGTGCTGTATCAGACAATGCTCCCCGGAACTACCAGTGGCACAGCTTTCAGCATCACAGCAATACACAGCTGCCACCATATGACAACCAACAGATGAGTGGCGTGGTTCCCCAGGCCTTGGCTGTGAGAGCTCAGAATCTTAACCACTAGACCATTAGGGCTGGCCACTTCTCCCTTAGCTTCAGATTTTTTTTTTCAGATTTTTTTCCTGAATATTTCAGATTATTTTTTTCAGATATCCATGCCATACAGTTATTTCTGTTGGAGACATCTCAGGCAGTTCTCTTGGGCAGAGTCAAAAAGACGTCTGGACTAGCCCTTTCTTCCCTGTGTGACCCACATCCGGTCTGTGGGAAGCTTTATGCATCCTTTCTCCTGACAATCTCTGAGGGAGCTGACTGGTCCCAGTGCAACTGGAAATATCCTCTCCAATAACAAAAAGCCTGCCAGGTCATCTCTTTCTGGCCTTCTAGATTTTCCTGGAAAAGTCAGACATCAGTCCTTTAAAACTCATCCTTCCCACTGTAGTTCTCTGAATAATCCTTTAAGAATCTCCAACCACTATGCGAAGGTGAAGGGGCAACCTCCCTCCCCTCCTTCGCCCCAGTGAGAGGGGCATAAGATGCACAGCTTGGCTTTCTCTAGAGAACATCTCTTCACAAATGCAGTCTCACTTTCCACTGTCTGACCCTTGTGGTTTTTAAGAGGCATCTAAATAGTGGAAATTTGTTTTGAAATTTTTGCTTGATGGTCTGGTATTTCACTCTGAAAAATCATATCTATTGCATTGGAATGCTTGTGTTGAAATTCTCTAAACAACCCCCAATTAAGTTTGTTACAACTTTTGTTACAGGCTTTTCAGAGACGTGTTTAACCAAGAGAAAATTAGCACCATTTTCTGATAAATTAGGCTTTAAAAAATAAAATCTTTTATTAGAACAACAGAATACAAACTGAAAACAATAATCACAAACCAGTCACTTATATACAAAGTAAAATTTGGTATTTTTCTGTCTGATCAGTAACTTTTCTGTTTTTTATTTATTCATTTATTTTTGCTGAGGATGATTTGCCCTGAGCTAACACCTGTGCCGGTCTTCCTGTATTTTGTATATGAGTCGCCGCTGTAGCATGGCCACTGATGAGTGGTGTAGGTCCATGCCCGGGAACTGAACCCAGGCTGCTGAAGTGGAGTGTGCTGAATTTAACCACTAGGCCATGGGGCCAGCCTGCATTCTCTCTGATCAGTAACTTTTATCGATAGTTTCTTTGAATTCCTACATCCTCTTCCTCATTCTACCATGAATACCATCAGACCTAAGAAACCTTCCTCTAACAAACCCTGCATTCTTCATCTCAGAGTAAAAAACATTTTCAGAATATGTATTTGGCTGCCCTATTTAGAATCAAATACCTCTTTACCAGTTAGAAGCCCTTCTATATGTATGTGTAGCTGCTTCAGTTTATACAATAATTTCAGTGACTGACTATATTACACAGCTTGCTACTGAATTAGATTTCTACATATTTTAACTTTCTCTTCTCCAAAGGTTTGCCTTTCCTTCTAAGAGGATAAGCAGAAAGAATAAAAGGGAAATTGTCAGCATATAACAGATTTGTGTCTGTGGCATGATTCCCTTAGTTTTTTCTCTAATCAGAATAAGATATAACAACCTTTACTGAGCCCACAAATTCTGCCTTTTGAGGGGTATTGCTTTAAAGTCCTCCCTTTCCCTCTTTGTCAGAGCTTTCCATATCATTTTCACTTGGTCATTTTAATAGTAACTGTTTCCATCCATTCTTTGAACAAATATTTATTGAGTATGTCTTAAGTAGAATGCACTGTTCTAAGTATTGGGGATGTAACAGTAAACATGACGGAAAAAGTCCAGGCCCTTATGGATACTTGTGGAAAATGCCAGAAGTTAATAAACAAATAAATAGACATTATAATAGAATGTCAGGTGGTGATAAATGCAATGAAGAAAAATAAAACAGTATAAAAGAATAGAAAGTTTAGGTAAGGTTGTCAGAGAAGGCCTCTCGGGGGAAGTGCGAGCAGAAAACGATGACATGAAGGTCAGTTAATACAAATGGAATGAGATGGCAGAGTCCTTGGTGTGCTCTAAGAACAACAGAGAAGCCAGTATGATTGGGGCCAATGATTAAAGGAAAAGGGTTAGGAGATGAAATTGGGGGCGGGGGGCATGGAGGGGAAGCTAGTAGCCAGGATGATAGAGGACCTTATAGACTATGGCCCATCTTTAGTGTGCACAACTTAGATTTTGTTCTATGTTGATGGAAAGTTATTTTGAATAGAGGAATGATGAGATCAGTTCTATTCATTAAAAAGATCAATCTAGTTCCAGTGTTGAGAATTGACTGTAGAGAAGCAAGAGCAGAAACATGGAGACCATTTAGAAAGCTAGTTTGGAAGACCAGATAAAATGATAGTAGCTTGAAATGGAGTGGTAGTGGGAGAGGTGGAAAGCAGTGATTGGATTCTGGATGTATTTTGAAGATATAGCCAACAGGATTTGCTAATGAACTGAGAGTTAAACAGGAGTCAGGGCTGACTGTAAGAGTTTTGGCCTAAGCAACTAGGTGAATGGTGGGAACATTGGGGAAAGGACAAATGGAGCTAGAGAACAGCTACATAATCTGAAGTTCAACTTTACATGTTAAGTTTGACATATGACACCCAACTGAAAATTTTGACTAGAAAATTAGATGTATGATCTTGGGTGAAGCTGGAGAGAGAAATTTGATACTCATCAGCACATAGTTTTCTTTCTTTTTTTAAAACAGTCTCAAGCTTATAGGAAAGTTGCAAGTACAGCACAAACAACTTCTTTCTTTAGTTATGTTGATTCAATAATGACCCAATGAGAATGCTGACCCAATGCCACATCACCCTCGTTTAGTGTGTTCTTCCTCCAAATAAGGACATTTTCCTGAATAATTACAATAAACCCATTGAAATCCAGAAATTGACTGCCATCTTACTACCATCTAATCTTCAGATCTTATTCAAATCATAATGTTCTTTATATTGAAAGGATTCAGTTCAAGATCATGTGCTGCCGTTAGCTATTTAGTCTCCTTCATTCTGGAACTGTTCTTAGTTTTCTCTTGATTTTCATGACTTTTCCACTTTTGAAGATTACAGGCCAGTTATTTTGAAGCAAATCCCTCAACCTGGATTTCTTTGATGTTTCATCGTGATTGGATTCAGATTATGTGTCTTTATTATGAATATTACAAAAACAATCCTGTATTCTTCTTGTTGCATCCTAACAGTTGGTACACAATTTCAATTTTTCTCCTTATTGATAATGTTCATTTAAATCTCTTGATTAAGGTAGTATTTTGCAGGCTTCTCTATTTTAAAGTTATTCTTTTACCTTTTGTAATTGATAAATTTTGTGGGAAGGCACTTTGAAACTATGTAAATATCCTTTTCTTCATTAAACTTTCAATGCATTAATCTATTAATTTATATCTCTATTGACTTGTGGTTTCTTACTTTATTTAATGGGTTATAATCTGTTTCCATCATTATTTAATTTATTGCTCAAATTGTCCCAGATTTGGCCATTGGAAACCCCTTCAAGCTGGCTTCTGTGTTCTTTTGACATACTGCCATCATTCTTAGAACACTTTGTTTTCTGGTTCAACAAGATGTGCCAAGCTTATCTGGTACTTTTGCTGCCTCAATACCAGCATCTGCCGCTTCTCCAAGAACCATGGTTACTTTTGTAGAGAATGGTGTTTAGAAACCAAAATCTGGGGTCTATCTGTGCTCAATTGTATTGGGTTGTTACTACTCCCAGGATCTCTCAGTAGGTGGAGCTAAGGAATATACATATGGAGATACAAAAACACATACATGCTTTTAGATCTGTATTTATTTCTATATCTATTTGTGTCTATTTATCTATCTATCATCTACCTGGATATGAATGAACTCACAAAAATACCTCCAACTGTAATCCAACACCACAATATTTATTCTAGTTTTCTTTTCCATCTGACGGTGGGAAACCTGGTTCCAATTTTTTAACATATTTGCTTATGTAATCAACTCCCCTGTAAGTAATAGATCTTCCACAGTCATCACCACTCTCTTCCCTGCACAGATACCTTCCTCACCCATTCAGGCTCTGGCACCCACACCTGTCTGCCCCTACCACGTGAATGCCCTCCTCACTTTGCTCAGGCTATGACTATTCATGCGAGGCAGTCCTCTTATGCCAGCACCCTTCTTTCCCAGATTTGGCTTCAAAACCCCACCCTAAGCCTCTGTGATTCTCCCCAATTCAGGCCCACTGCCAATCTTGTTCTTTCCCACCTAATGGCTTTGGGAAGAGAAGGAAAAGGAGTGGGGAAAAGTCATATATATAGTTTGCAAACCCATGAAAATAGTTGATTTCTCCTAGGGAATGAGGATAGATAGAGGAGAACTGAGCCTTGGGGACCTCCAACTTTGACATTTACTTGTCAAAGTAGTGAAAAGGAACCAACGAAGTAGACTGTGAAGGAGAAGCCAAAGAGATATGGGGAAAACCAGGAGAGAGAGGTTTTTAGGAAGCCAATGTAGAACGTGTTCCAAAAAAATCAACTGTGTTGAGTATTACTAAGAGGTAAAGCATGATGAAGACTGAGAATTCAGCCTTGGATTTAGTGACATGGAGGGCAATTGTGTACTTAATGAGAGTATTACCAGTGGAATGGTGAGGGCAAAAAGAATGACTGGAGAGAATTCAAGATAGAATGAGAGATGATGACATGGGGACAGTACACATAAATAATTCTTTCCAGTTTTTCTGTAAATAGGAATAAAGAAATGAGGCAGAAGCTAAAGAGGGATGTGAGATCAGGAGAGGGTTTCTTTGATTAAATGAGAGATATTAAATGTATTTGTATGTTAGTGTTAATGATCCCACAGAGTGGGAGAAATTCATACATGAAAGAGATGGGATAATTTTAGGAGAAAATTTCTTGAATGGGCAGAAGAGAGAGGACCCAGAGCACAGGAGGAGGGGTTGGATTCTCACAGGAACAGGAATAGGAACAGGAACAGTTCAGCCTTCATAACAAGAGGGAAGGTGAGATGCGGGGAGGTGGGTAGAATTAGTGGTGAGAGACTGTGAAAATTCCCTTCTGACTGCTTCTTTTTTCTCCATGAAATAAAAAGCAAGGTCATCAGCTGAGAGTGAGAAGGGAGGGAGAAGCTCCAGGGGGACAACATCATCTGGAACAGTAGAAGAGTCAAACGACCAGGGAAGTATAAAGAATTGTCAGGCAACACTGAGAACCCACTTGAAGATTGAGGTCATAATTTTAAAGTGAGTCCAGTCAGCAGGATAATTTTTTTCTCCAGTTAATTAGGTGTGGACACTGAGTAGGCGGGAAGTTGTATTTCACCAGCCTTGGAGTTTTGCCAAGCAAGAACCAAAGGAGAGAAGGGCAAGGGTGTTGAGGGTGTGAGCTATGACTGCTCGTAATACAAACCATCTCATGAAAGAGTTTATAAAATGTTAGCCACATAATACCGAAAAATGCGTTTTAATGAAAAAGTAAAATAATTATAGTTTCACCATAGTGATATATGTGTGTATATAACATATAAATATATAAATAAAATATTATCTTCTTAAATATAACTGCCAACCACATTTAGAATTAATATTGTTTGTGTGTACAGGAATTGCAAACACTAAATAAATTCAGAAGTCAATATTATTATCATCATTATCAATATTGTCACTATACAACTATGGGCTCTGTAATAAATGGCTATTGTTTATCTCAAAACTGAACTCAGTTTAGGAAATACTAGGCTCAACTTTTCCCTTTGCATCTAACAGGCTATTAACTTAACTGTTTTGACCCACCTCACCTCTGTTCTGTTCTGTTCTGAGGTAACAACCGTTTCAAAAGCTATTAGTTCAGTAATTTTATTATCTCATTCCAAAGATAGTATTACTAAGTCAATAGGTAAAGACATTGGTGCTGACAATGTGAGAATAGTTACATGTATAGCACATATGGCTTTACTTTTGATATCCAGATGTGTCTTATGCCTCAGTCCCTTTTGGAACTGGATGGGTCAAGGTTTGTGTATTCATTCATTCTTTCACCTTTACTTGAACAACTGCCTGGTGTTGGTTCAGTGGGGGTATATAAAAATTAGAATGCTTTGCTTTCTATCCTCAAGAGGTTTTCTCAACAGTGGACCAGATGAGACATGCACATAAATAATTCTATAAAGCGTTTTGTGATGAGCGTTGTATTGTTGATACAAGCTGAATGCTATAGTTATACAGAGTGATTGTTCATTCCAGGTGGAATGGACAAAGAAGGCATTAGAGATGACATGGCGTTTGAACTGGGACTTGAAGGATGGCAGAATTTTGAAAGAGAGAGAATAAGAAAACATTCCAGGCAGGAGTGGCAGGAGGGAAGACATGTGAGGTAAAGAAGAAAAACTAGGTGGAAAGAATAACATGCTTTAGAAGACGTTCATCAGCAAGAGCGAAAATCCACTCGATGAAGTTTAGATAAAGTAGGATTTTAAAAAAGAACTCTCAGAGATTCAAGAATGGAGAGGAAGTATATCTGGGCCCCACAAGTGTGTGGAACCAGGAACTGGAAAGTTAAGAACCAAGGTTAATTTTTCCTTTATTTCTATTTTTCATTGTCTATTTCTGTTCTCTCTTTTCCACTCTGGTGTATCAGTTTGGGTCCTCCAGGAAGTAAATACCAAGACATGCACATTGGAGAAAAAAAACACCCTCACTCCTAGCACTAGTTGCCAACAACTTATCAGAGTCTCTGTAATCCACTTCCAATTTCCTGGAAGGCAGATTTTGAATGGCTCAGTTTGGGTCAAATATCCACATAGCTATTGCTAGGGAGTATGAGGTCATGTGGTCCTAACATGGAAACTAGGCCCATTGTGCGAGGGGCCGAGGATAATGTGCATTGAGAAGGAGGTTAGGCAGAGGAGTTATAAAAGAGTATCTCTCTTTTAAAAAATACTCAAGTTAGAATAAGAAGATGTGGGTTTGAATCGTGGATCTGACATGCATTTCCTATGTGATTTTCTTAGGTAATATTTACTCTCTGTATATGTTGCTGCTTCATCTGTTAAAGGAGGATTAATAATATTTTACAGGGCTATTATAGAATTAAGCAATTATATAATGATTCATATAATAAATATGAAAGCTCCTTGAAACTGGTAAAGCCTTATACAAAGAGAAAGGGTGAACGGATTAAAAGAAGAACAAGTAGTCCAGATTTCATAAATTAATGTTGTTGTTGTTTTATAGTGGAATGCATGGTAAATTAGAGCAAAGAAGACAGAGTCAGAGGACTAATTATTAGGAAGCTATACCAATAATTAGTTTGTGAAAATGTGGTAACAGTTCATGAAAGGCATGAAAGGCAGTGAAGGTAACAGCACAATAGTAATAGTAGTAACAAAATTAGGCTAGAATAATATTAGGATAGTAATGGAATTAGGCAAGAAAGTGGATGTGAAAATAATTTTGAAACTTTATGCAACATGAGCCATCCCATACAGACACATTCCTCTTTTAAGTAATCCTTCAGACTCTGGATAAATGTATGAAAAAGAGGAGAGACTACATGTCATTTAGGACTAGCCTTCTGGAAAGAGAACTGGGCTCCTTGCATATGAAACTTTTCTGAAAGAAAAAAGGTAAAAAAATGTTAAAATGATACTTTTTTGTTTGTTTTTTACTAAGGAAGATTGGCCCTGAGCTAACATCTGTGCCAGTCTTCCTCTATTTTATATGTGGGTCACCACAGCATGGCTGAAGAGTGGTGTAGGTCTGTGCCTGTGATCCGAACCTAGGAACACAAGCCACCAAAGCGAAGTGTGCCGAAATTAACCACAAAGCCACAGGACCAGCCCCTAAAATGACATCTTCTGCCAGAATTAGCCTCTGGGGAAAAGGGGTATTTACTTAAGAGAAGTACAAGTAGATAGCCAAGTGTGGTATTTTTGACTGGTACTGAAAGACTTATCTTGCCCAACAATATATTTTCCACTGGTCATGCTGTGGTAGCTAATGTTTACTGTTTTGAGTTAAAGACATTGAAAGTTTCTGCTAGATATATACGTATTATCTTGGAATAATTCAGCAGGAAAAAGTGGCTTGTTATAAGATACCAGCAGGGGAACTCACTAGTGGAGAGGGAGATTTTTAAGGACACAAAGCTTGTTGAAAAAATATCACCTAAAACTGAGCAGTTTATCATAGTATTTGTACTGTCACCTAGAATGAGCAAAAGGAAAAGAAATGTAGGACAGGAGAATTTTGCTGCAGAGCCAGGGGATCATATATGATCTCAAGCTGGGATTGGCAACCTCTGAGAACTGTGATATTGTCACAACTCATTTTCCACCCTTCACTCCTGGCTGCTATGTGTAATATGAGGCAGAACATTGGGAAATACTCCAGGAGAATTACACTGTGAATTTCACATTCTTCTAAGAATAGAGGGAACTAGAAAAGAGTTATATACTGAGGTAAAGAAAATTTCAGGAGTAGGTTTGAGGTGGAAGGGGACAGAATCAGGAGTTAAGCTTTAGATGTGTAAAGTTCCAGGTGCCTATGAAATAACCAAATGGAGATTTCAAGCAGGCAGTTAGATATATAAAGTTGGATTTATGAGGCTGGAGTCCAGGAGAGAAGCCTGAGTCAGAGATATAAATTTGGGATTGCTAGTCTATAGGGAAGGTCCTTAAAGCCATGAGACTGCATGAGATCCCCAAGGGAAGGAATGGAAATGGAGAAGAGAAAAGGACAGAGGACTGAGCCCTAGAGCACGTGAACATTTAGAGGCTGAGGAGATGAGGGTGAAAGCTCAAAGGAAACCGCGAGGGAGTGGCTGGTGAAGTCGAAGGGAAGTCAGGTAAGTATGACACAGGGAGCCAAATGAAGGCAGTGTTTCAAGGAGAAAGGAATGATCAGCTGGCATTGAATGCTGCTGATGGGGTCAAGAAGATAAGAAGTGAGAATTTCGATATCAGTCTGGGTTTCAAAGCAACAAAGATAAAGATTTTGCTTGTTTGTTTTTAAAATCACAAGGATAGGAGTGATTTCTTACTGCCGTTTGGATAAATATATGGTACTATCTTCAAGAAGATTATAATCCTTTTTTTTTTTTTTTTTTCAGGAAGATTAGCCCTGAGCTAACGCCTGCCAATCCTCCACATTTTGCTGAGGGAGACTGGCCCTGAGCTAACATCCGTGCCCATCTTCCTCTACTTTATATGTGGGACGCCTACCACAGCATGGCTTGCCAAGCGGTGCCATGTCTGCACCCAGGATGCAAACCGGCAAACCCTGGGCCACTGAAGCGGAACGTGCCAACTTAACTGCTGTGCCACTGGGCCGGCCCCTATTAAGTTCCTTTTGTGAAGAAGATTCTGCTCTAGTTATTGGGAAAACAAAGATGAATAAGATATGGGTCCTGACTTGAAAAATAATCATTGCTACTATATTGGGAATACATACTATGTGCCCAGGACTGTGCTAGGCACTTTAAAAATGTTATCTCATTTAATACTAACAACAACCCTATGTGGTAGGTATTTTTATAATCATTTTTCAAAATTTATTTTTTAAGTTTATTTTATTGAGGTCACATTGGTTTATAACATCATATAAATTTCAGGTGTACATCACTATATTTCAACTTCTGTAGTTCACCACCAAAAGTCTAGTTTCTATCTATTACCATTTACATGTGCCCCTTCACTGCTTTCGCCTTCCCCCACCTCCTTCCCCTCTGGTAACCACTAATCTGTTCTCCATATCTATTTGTTTGTTTGTTTACCCTCCACATATGAGTGAAATCATACGGTAATTGCCTTTCTCTGTCTGACTTACTTCGCTTAACATGATACCCTCAAGGTCCATCCATGTTGTTGCAAATGGCACAGTTTCGCCTTTTTTGTGGCTGAATAGTATTCCATTGTGTGTGTGTGTGTGTGTGTGTGTGTGTGTGTGTGTGTGTATGTGTGTACTACATCTTCTTTATCCATTCATTTTATAATCATTTCTAAAATGAGGAAACTGAGGCACAGGTAGGGTTAAATAACTTGATCAAATCACTCAAGTACTAATAATAAGAGGAGGAACCAGGTGTGCATAATGTGTGTGTGTGTGTGGTATGTGTGTGTGTGTGTGTGTGTGTGTGATTTAAAACAGGCATTCATTTAATTCATGGTTTTATGGGTCAGTAATTTGGGCTGGGCTTACAGGAGTAGCTCTTCCTGTCCAGTTGAGCTCACTCAGGAGTCTGCAGTTGATAGCTAGGCAGCTAAGAGGTTCTGTTTCTGGAGTTTAGCAAACTGTCAGCTGGGGAAATGGGGGTGACTGAGCCATATGTTTCTCATCTTCCAGCAGGCTAGCCTGCCTTAGTCACATGGACTGTCAGGCTTATAAGAGTGAAAGTAGGAGCATGCAAGGTCTCTTAAGGCCTAGGCTAAGAGCTGGCACATAATATCACTTCTGTCACATCGTATTGGCCAGAGTAAGTCACAAGGCCCGTATTCAAGGTCTGGGGAAATAGCTTAATAAATATGTCCACAACATCTTCCATTTAGTAGGTGTGCAGTAAATGCTTATGAAACAAATGAAAAGAAAAATTTCAGTCTTAATATATACAGACTCCATTCAACGCAATCAACTGGCAAACCTTATTCCTCATCTTCTGGGGGCCAGAAGCCTCAAACCATCTACTCCCATCTTTGGTTTCAGAATAGCAAATGAGGGACCAGGAAGGTGGACAAAATATAGCCCGACTGAGGGTCACAGTGAGGAAGCTCAGCTGGGCCTTAAAAAGCTCCTCTAAAGATACTCAGAGCATCATCAGAAGCCTGGGCCAGGCACCTGGCCTAAGCCTGGCCACCTGAATGGAAAGCCACATGCTCTTCACTTGTGGGAGAAGAAAGGCTTTTAGACCTCTGTGTGGGCATGGAGACAGCTTCCTTTGACTCTTTTTTCCCCCCCAAATTTAACAGCTTTATTAAGATTTAAATGGTGTGGAATGAATTGCACATATTCAAAGTGTACCATTTGATACTTCTCGACATACGTATGTACCTGTAAAACTATTGCCACAATCAAAATAATGAACATATCCATCACCCCAAGTTTTCTCATGCCCTTTTGTAATCCCCCCCCTCCCCCTCCCTGTCCGCCCCTGCCCCGGGCAACCACTGATTTGCTTTCTGTCACTATAGATTAGTTTGCATTTTCTAGGATCTTATTTAAATAAAATCACACCTTTTTTTTTTAGGTTTTATTTTTTTCCTTTTTCTCCCCAAAGCCCCCTGGTACGTAGTTGTATATTCTTCGTTGTGGGTCCTTCTAGTTGTGGCATGTGGGATGCTGCCTCAGCGTGGTTTGACGAGCAGTGCCATGTCCACGCCCAGGATTCGAACCAACGAAACACTGGGCTGCCTGCAGCAGAGTGCATGAACTTAACCACTTGGCCACAGGGCCAGCCCCAAAATCACACTCTTTTTTGTCTGACTTCTTTCATTCAGCATAATTATTTTGAGATTCATCTATCTTAGTGTGTGTATCAATACTTTATTCCTTTTTATGCTAAGTAATAGTCTATTGTATAGATATATTTCAATTTATTTATCCATGCACCTAGTGGTAGACTTTTTGAGTTATGGGAGGCAGATTTTTAAACCCAGTTTTGTTTGACTTGAAAATCTGTGATTTTTATCTACCGTGTAATACACTTTGCTGTGGACTGAATTATATCCACCCCAAATTCTTATGGTCTTATGTTCTTAGGGATTACCCCTAACCCTCAATGTGACTATATTTGGAGATAGGGCCTCTAAGGAGGTAACCAGGGTTAAATGAGATCATAAGTGTGGTGCCTTAATCCAACAGAACTCGTGTCCTAATAAGAAGAGGAAAAGACACTAAAACTTGCTCTTGCACTCCAGCTCGCTCTCTCTATCTCTCTCCCTCTGTGCGTGCACAGAAAAAAGACCATGTGAAGACACAGTGAGAAGGCGGCCATCTACAAGCCAGGAAGAGAGGTCTGGCCAGAAACACCCTGCTGCCACTTTGATCGTGGACTTCCAGCCTCCAGAACTGCAAAAATAAATGTCTGTTGTTTTGGCCACCCAGTCTGTGATATTTTGTTATGGCAGCTTGAGCTGACTAATACATACTTCAAGTGAAAGAATTAGTGACATTTCAATTTCAATGTGTGCAAAATGAACCCAGGATCTTCCCCACCAAAATTTGGTTCTCTATTAGCATGCTTGATCTCTCTGAATGACATCACCATTTAACCTGTCATGGAAGCCCAAAACCTTGATGCTCTTTTTGACATTTCCCTCTCTATCACTTGTTCCCCTATTTTCCAGCTCATCTCTCAGTTCTATCAATTTCACTTCTGGACTATTTCTTGAACCTAGACACTTCGGTTTTCCTCCACTGCCATCCTTCTACTTCAAGGTACCATTCTCTCTAATCTGGAGTACAGTCATAGTGTCCTAACTGGTCTCTCTCCATCCACCTTTGCTTCTCTCTGATTCATTCTCTAAAGGATAGCCAGAGTGTTCTATTCAAGACCAAAACCAGGTATCAACCTTCTATGGAGAACAGTTCCCAATGCTCCTAGATTAAAGACCAAATTCTTTAATTGGTCTGTAAGGCCCTTCACAACCTGCCTCTCTCTCCAGCCTTACTTTCACTACTTCTTTCCCTCATTCTCTGTACTTCAGCCACACTAGCCTTTTCATTCTCTACTATGCCTACTCCTCCCAGCCACAGGGCTTTTGTTCATGCTATTTCTTCTATCTGGATTCTCTCTGCCATTCTGGTTGACTTTATCTGAAACATCACTTCATCAGAGAAGCCTTCTGGGACTGCTCTGCCTAAGACAACTCAACCTGTTACACACCTAAAATTACAATGGTAATTTACATTTGTCTGTCGTGATTCTTTGATTAATGTCTGCTTCCCCAGTACTAGAATACATATAAATATGACAGGAATCCTTATTCTGAGATGCAGAAATATTCTAGAGAGGTCCATAGATGCCCTGAAACTATGTAAAATTCTTTGTGCACTGGCTAGATACATATTTTTTTCTGCAAAGAAAGGCCACAGTTTATATCATATTTTATCCATTAGGAGGAAATTAGCCTCAGCAATTGACTCATTTTCTTATTTCTGGTTGGCCTGTAGCTCCCTATTTAAAAATAGGAGGAGAGAAGGGAGAGATGAATAAAAGAACTAATGCTGTTCTGCATCATAATGTAAAGTTCTGGCTCCATTGTGTGCGAGGGCCGTGTTTTATAGAACAATTAGGAAAATATTTCTTTTCCCCCTTATTGGTACTGCTATGAATAGTTGATGTTTGTTCTTGGAAGATCAGTGTGAGCATGTGTGCCTGATCTGATGGATTATCTCCTAGATCCTTAGAATACCAAAGCTCTTTCGAGACTCTAGACTATGAAACTGGATATACAGTGGAAAGCCCACCTGGAGCCCCCATCCCTTCCCTATCATATTATTCTAGACTGAAGCATGCAAGGTGTGGAAACGGGTTCCTAGGGGATATGCAGATCCATAGACTACCAGGAGTGAGAAAGAGAAGGTAGGCTACAGTCTATGATTCAAACCATTAGCAGCAGAAAAATGAAAGGTGTTCTCTAACTGGGCAGAGAATGCCTTCCTGAGCAAAAGAGAGCAGGTGAGTGAGTCCATAATAAATGTGGAGTAATCCTTCTCACCCTTCAGTTTTCCCAAATATACCAAGAAAAGCGATTCCAATGAGTGGGTGAGGGAAGTCTGAGGCCTCGGTCACACTTGGCAGAGGGAAGCATAGGGAGCTCTGGGGACATGAATGAGTGGCATCAAAGAAAGGAAGACTATAAAGGAATGCTTCCCATAGGAGAAGACATCTGAGCTGAATTTTGGATTAATAATATTTTTCATAAACTGTCATAACAAAACCAATAGAAATCTTGACGAACAGAGTTTAGGGAACTGAAGCATAGATAAGTGAATATATTTCCCCAAAGAAAACATGAAGCATATGGTCTGACATCTGATTTGGCAACAGAACAGAATATTTGAAATTGGGACTTTCCAGAAAAAGAGAGCATATGGTCGCTCTAAGCATAGGGTGTCATTTGGTAGTAGAGGGCTCTAAGGTGTGAGAGGAATGAGCCAAAGAAAGAGTGACTGAGTGCACTGATATTAAGCAAATGTCTAATGTCATCAGCATTGATTGCAGAGAGTTAAAAATAGAGCTGAGATATAGAAGCCAACCAAGATCCCCTGAAGAGTTTCCCGCCTCCTCTCCTCTCTCTGGTGTGACTGATATTAACAGCCTCCAGCAATGCTCAGCAGGTAGGCTTTATAAGTGGGTGATGATGGATTTTGAGGTAACAGCAGACACGAGGGTCAGCAAAAAACAGCAAAGTCATTGGGAAATAGGCAGCAAATACTGCTGCAGAGATGCTGAGTACACTTCCTCTAAACTCTCACCTTGTGACAAATGCCAGCACTGTAACTATTTTACTTAATAGTTTATATATGTTCCTCATAGAAGAGAAAGTCAAAAGATGTATTTTTTTTCTTTTTAAAAGGGAGACAATATTTTTAACCTAAAGAGAAAATGGATTCGATTAATTGCATTTTGGCACTACCTGCTTGACTTCTTTCCTATACAAGGTATAAATTCCTAAGCATCTATATTCAAAACAAGTAATATTAGTATGGTACTTCATGGGATAAAAGAAAATAAATTTTTGAAATCTAAGGACTTCTTGAGAAGGGACTAAGAGGATAAAAATCAACTAGAAATCTATTTTAGGGAGGAGGTAATTCATAAAAACCAAATAGCCAGGCTGTGATGACAAGCCAAATAACAACAATTCTTGGAGGGAGTGACAATTATTTTCAGAATTTGAGTTTGCTGTTTGCATTTCAAAACACTGAAGAAAATGGCACTTGATAGGAGCAGATAATTCAAAAAGGAGAAATACAAGGCCAAAAAATATATTAAAATGTTTAGCATCACTAGTAATCTATAAAACGATGAGATATATTTTTGTCTATCAAGTTAAGAAAGATTAAACAAATGGAAGTACTCAGTGTTGTTGACAGTGGAAGTACACAGTCTCATAGATGACTATTGAGAGCATAAAAGGCATGACTTTTCTGGGAAGCAATTTGGCAAAATATAATAAAAAATCTCAAAAATGAAGATAGCTTCTGATGTAAAGATTCTACATCTAATATTTATTTTAGGGATATAATTAGGAAAATGTTCAAGAATAGATATATAATTTTTATAGTATTGTTTATAAAAGTTAAAAATGTCTAAGAGTTCATTGATGACATGTTATGATGCTTCTAAATATTGTAAAAGTGTGCAATCATTTAAAATTATATCTATATGCATATACATAGAAAGAAATTCACAATACTAATAATAAAGCAGATTCTGAAATACTGTGCATAGTTTGACCTCCAATTTTAAAAAATTCTACACCTATAGACATGAATACTTACAAAAAAAGAATACCAAAATGTTAGTGGTGGCAGAATTACAAATGCTTATTTCTGTCTTCTTGTATTCTCTATTTTCCTTTAATAAAGATGTACTGTTGACATGATAAAATTTTAATAACCATTTTATGAACAGGAGTTTCCTCACTGAAGATTTTCTCTCCAAAAGATGAAAAATCAAAGTGCAGGAGTATGAGGATGTCATGAAGATGAAGCTGAATGAAAGGTGCATATACTCATCTTAGAGGGAAGTCTAACTATCAGGAGAAACAACAAACTTTTACATATGCTCCACAAATGAATAGTTGAGTAGGGTTTTTTAGGTCACTACTTCCTTCTATTTCTTTGACTTTAAAAATTCATCTGGGACTGATGTTGGCATCATGGCAGACTGAGCTCTTCCCTTAGACTCTCCCCACTAAGATACAATGAAAAGGACATTCACAAACAAACAGAAGACATTCACACAACATAATAGGTGTCTGAGAGACCCACACAGCCACACATCTGAAGGTGGAAGTGTTGGATCCTCTGGGAGGCAGTAGAAGGATATAAGGAGATCTTGTCTCCATCCCCTAATGGTAGTGACATAGGGCATGGGACCCTGCATGGCTCTGAGAGGAGAGGAGAGAGGGGCAGTCCTTCGCAGGAACAACTTCACTCTCCGAGTTGCCTCCAGCCCGTAAGAAAGCTCCACACTGAAGAGACTAAGCAATTGTGGGGCAGCGTATTCACCCAACTGAGCAGCCCAGGAGGGCAGACAGAGAGCACACCTGGGATAGTGCACATGAAAGAAAGTGCCCCTCCTCCTGCACCAGCTTGGCTAGTGAGTCAGAGCAAGGGACCCCCACCAGAGTGCATGCCCATGCATTTGTAAGGTAGCAGCGAGTGGGCAAACACAGGTGGGGTCTGCAAACATAGCTTCCAAAGGGAAGGCACAGAAGCCAGGGATTGCAGAAGGCTCAGAATACACAGCTCCTGTCCACCCCCTGAGTGGCAACAGGTGCAATCTATGGCCAGATACTACCACTATGCAAAGGCACAAATCCACCCCATCAAAAACTATGAAGAGGTATATTAATACTCCAGAACAGAAGGAAAATGACAAGCATCCAGAAATCAATCCTGAAGGCACAAAAACTTAACAATCTAAATGACAGAGAATTCAAAATAGCTATCATTAAAAAACTCAACAAGTTACAAGAAAACTCAGACAGACAATTCAATGAAATCAGGAATAAAATTAATGAACAGAGGGAATGCTTCACAAAAGAGATCAAAACAATATATATATATATATATAAACCAATCATAATTGTTGGAGATGGAAAACACAATGAATGAAATAAAGAAAAAACTGGAGTCCTTAAACAACAGAGCTGATATTATGGAGTACAGATTTAGTAATTTAGAGGACAGAAATATAGAACCTATTTCAGATGGAGGAAGAGAGAGAATTAAGACTAAAAAGAAATGAAAAAATTCTCCAAGAAATATCCAACTCAATTAAGAAATGCAACATTAGAACTCTAGGTGTTCAAGAAGGAAAAGAGAGGGAAAAAGGAGCAGAGAGGTTGTTCAAAGAAATAGTAGCTGAGAACTTCCCAAACCTGGGGAAAGAGCTGGAGCTATAAGTAAAAGAAGCTAATAGAGGGGCTGGCCCCCTGGCCGAGTGGTTAAGTTCGCATGCTCCACTGCAGGTGGCCCTGTGTTTCATTGGTTCGAATCATGGGCGTGGACATGGCACTGCTCATTAAACCATGCTGAGGCAGCGTCCCACATGCCACAACTAGAAGGACCCACAATGAAGAATATACAACTACATACCGGGGGGCTTTGGGGAGAAAAAGGAAAAAATAAAATCTTAAAAAAAAAAACAGAAGCTAATAGAAACCCTAACTACATCAATGTAAAAAGACCTTCTCCAAGGCACACATTAGTAAAATTGGCAAAAGTAAATGACAAAGAAAAAATATTAAGGGCTGCAAGGCAGAAGAAAATAAGCTACAAAGGAACCCCTCTCAGGCTTTCAGTGGATATCTCAGCAGAAACCTGATAGGCTAGAAGAGAGTGGAATGATACATTCAAAATTCTGAAAGACAAAAACTTTCAGCCAAGAACACCCTATCCAGTGAAAATATCCTTTAGAAATCGTGCAGGAATAAAAACTTTCCTAGCTAAATAAAAGCTGAAGGAGTTCATTGCCACAAGAACTGCCCTACAAGAAATGATCCAGAAGGCCCTCCTACCTGAAAAAAAAGAAAGGGGCTAAAAGCCTTGAGCAAGAAGATAAATAGATAGACAAAATCAGAAAAGTGCAGCTCTCTATCATAACAGGTTAGCAGTCAATTATAATATTAAAGATAAAGGGAAGGAATATATAAAAAATAACTATAATCACTTCATTTTAACCACAAACTCACAACACAAAATGGAATAAGATATGATAACAATAACTTAGACAAGGAAGAGGAAATGAATGGAACCTGCTTAGACTAAGAAAACAAGAGGCTATCAGAAAATGGACAATCTCATTTATGAGATCTTGTACACAAACTGTATGGTAACCACTAAACAAATAATCAATCAATCAGAACAGAGACACAAATGATAAATAAAGAGAAAACTGAGAAAACCATCATAGGGAACCACCAAACTGAATTGGCAGGCCAAAATACATGGGAGAAGAAAAAAGGAAACACAGAACAACCAGAAAACAAGTGATAAAATGGCAGCATTAAGTCCTCACATATCAATAATCAATCTAAGTGTAAATGCATTGAATTCTCCAATCAAAAGCCACAGAGAGTAGGATGGATTAAAAAACAGAACCCAACAATATGCTGCCTCTAGGAAACACATCTCAGCTCTAAAGAGAAACACAGGCTCAGAGTGAAGGGATGGAAAAAGATATTCCAAGCTAATGGGAAAAAAAAGAAAGTAGGTATTGCCATACTTATATCAGACAAAGTAGCATTCAACATAAAAAAGGCAAGGAGAGACAAAGAGGGGCAGTATGTAAGAACACAAGGGACACTCCACCAAGAGATCATAACACTTATAAATATATATGCACCCAACATAGGAGCACCAAAATACATAAAGCAACTACTAACAGACCTAGAAGGAGATATTAAGAGCAGCACAATAATGGTAGGGGACCTTAACACCCCCACTTACATCAATGGATAGATCACCCAGACAGAATGTTAACAAGGAAATAGTGGAATTAAATGAAAAACTAGACCAGATTGACTTAATAGATATATATAGAACACTCCATCCCAAAACACAGAACACGCATTCTTCTCAAGTGCACATGGAAGATTCTCAAAGATAAACCATATGTTGGGAAACAAGGAAAGCCTCAATAAATTTAAGAAGATTGAAATCATATGAAGTATCTTTTCTGAACATAACGCTATGAAACCAGAAATCAACTACAAGAAAAAAGATGGGAAAGTGACAAATATGTGGAGACTAAGTAACATGCTACTGAACAACCAAAAGATCATTGAGGAAATTAAAGAAGAAATTTAAAAAATCTGGAGACAAATGAAAATGAAAATACACCATATCAACTCTTATGGGATGCAGCAAAAGTGGTTATAAGAGGGAAATTCATAGCAATACAGGCCCACCTTAACAAACAAGAAAAATCTCAAATAAGCAATCTTAAACTACACCTAACAGAACTAGAAAGAGAAGAAAAACAAAACCCAAAATCAGCAGAAGGGAAATAATAAAAACTAGAGCAGAAATAAATGAAATTGAAACAAACAAACAAACAAAAAACAGTAAAAAGAACAATGAATTTAAGAGCTGGTTCCTTGAGAAGATAAACAAAATTGACAAACCATTAGCCAGACTCACTAAGAAAAAAAGAGAGAAGGCTCAAATAAATAAAATCAGAAATGAAAGAGGATAAATTACAACAGATACCAAGAAATACATAGGCTTGTAAGAGAATACTATGAAAAACAATATGCCAAGAAATTGAACAATCTAGAAGAAATGGATAAATTCTTAAACTCATACAACCTCCCAAAACTGAATCAAGAAGAAATAGAGGGGCCAGCCCTGTGGCTGAGTGGTTAAGTTCGCACACCCCGCTGCGGTGGCCAAGGGTTTCGCCAGTTCGGATCCTGGCCACGGACATGGCACTGCTCATCAGGCCATGTTGAGGCGGCATCCCACATGCCACAACTAGAAGGACCTGCAACTAAGATATACAACTACTTACCAGGAGGGATTTGGGGGAGAAAAAGCAGAAAAAAAAAAAAAGATTGGCAACAGTTGTTGGCTCAGGTGCCAATCTTTTCAAAAAAAAAAAAAAGAAGAAGAAATAGAGAATCTCAATAGATTAATCACAAGTAAAGACACTGAAACAGTAATCAAAACCTACCAAAAGATAAAAGTCCAGAAACAGATGGCTTCTCTGAGGAAGTCTACCAAACATTCAAAGAAGATTTAATACCAAACCTTCTCAAACTATTCCAAAAAATTGAGGAAGATGGAACACTTTCTAACACATTTTATGAGACCAACATCACCCTGATCCCAAAGCCAGATGAGGACAATACAAAGAAGGAAAATTACAGGCCAACATCACTGATGACCATAGATGCAAAAAGCCTCGACAAAATATTGCCAAACTGAATACAGCAATACGTTAAAAAGCTCAGACACCATGACCAAGTGGAATATATAGCAGGGATGCAGAGATGGTTCAACATCCACAAATCAATCAATGTGATATGCCACATTAACAAAATGAGGAATAAAAACCACATGGTCATGTCAATAGACAGAAAGCATTTGACAAGATCCAACATCAATTTATGATAAAAACTCTCAATAAAACGGGCATAGAATGAAAGTACCTCAACAAAATAAAGGCCATATATGACGAACCCACAGCCAACATCATATTTGATGAGGAAAAACTGAAAGCCATCCCTCTGAGAACAGGAACAAGACAAGGGTGCCTACTCTTGCCACTCTTATTCAACATAGTACTGGAGGTATTGGCCAGAGCAGTTACACAAGAAAAAGAAATAAAAGGAATTGAAACTGGAAAGGAAGAAGTGAAACTTTTGCTATTTGCAGATGATATGACTGTATATATAGAAAACCCTAAAGAATCCATCAGAAAACTATTAGAAATAATCTGCAACTACAGAAAACTTGCAGGGTACAAAATCAACTTACAAAAATCAGTTGCATTGCTATGCTCTAATAATGAACTAACAGAAAGAGAACTCAAGAATACAATCCCATTGACAATCACAACAAAAAGAATAAAATATCTAGGAACAAATTTAACCAAGGAGGTGAAAAACCTATACAGTGAAAACTGTAAGACATTACTGAAAGAAATCAATAATGACATAAACAAATGGAAAGATATTCCATGCACATGGATTGGAAGAATAAACATAGTTAAAATGTCCATATTACCTAAAGCAATCTACACATTCAATGAAATCCCAATCAGAATCCCAGTGACATCCTTCAAAGAAACAGAACAAAGAATCCTAAAATTCATTTGGGGCAACAAAAGAGCCCAAATGGCTAAAGCAATCCTGAGAAAAAAGAACAAAGCTGGAGGCATCAAAATCCCTGACTTCAAAATATACTACAAAGCTATATTAATCAAAACAGCATGGTACTGGTACAAAAGCACACACACAGATCAATGGAACAGAATTGAAAGCCCAGAAGTAAAACCACACATCTATGGATAGCTAATCGTTGACAAAGGAGCTAAGAACATACAATGGAGAAAGGAAAGTCTCTTCAACAAATGGTGTTGGGAATTGGGCAGCCATATGCAGAAGAATGAAAGTAGACTATTATCTTTCACCATACACAAAACTTAACACAAAATGAATTAAAGACTCAAAGGTAAGACATGAAACCATAAAACTCCTAGAAGAAAATATAGGCAGTACATTCTTTGACACGGTCTTAGAAGCATCTTTTCAAACACCATGTCTACTTGGGCAAGGGAAACAAAAGAAAAAAATAAACAAGTGGGACTTCATCAGACTAAAGAGCTTCTGCAAGTCAAAGGAAACCAGGAACAAACCAAAAAGACTGCCCACCAACTGGGAGAAAATATTTGCAAATCATATATCTGACAAGGGGTAATCTCCAAAATATGTAAAGAATTCACACAACTCAACAATAACAACAAAAAACAACCTGATGGAAAAATGCGCAGAGGATATGAACAGACATTTTCCAAAGAAGATATACAGATAGTCAATAGGCATGTGAAAAGATGTTCTACATCATTAATCATCAGAGAAATGAAAATCAAAACTACATTGAGATATCACCTTTTGCCCATTAGAATGGCTATAATCACCAAGACAAAAAATAACAACCGTTGGAGAGGATGTGGAGAAAAGGGGACCCTCATACACTGCTGGTGGGAATGCAAACTGATGCAGCCACTATGGAAAACAGTATGGAGATTTCTCAAAAAACTAAAAATAGGGGGCTGGCCCTGTGCCTGAGTGGTTAAGTTTGAGTGCTCTGCCTCAGTGGCTCAGGGTTTCACTGATTTGGATCCTGGGCACAGACAAGGAACCACTCATCAGGCCATGCTGAGGTGGCATCCCACATAGCACAATCAGAATTACCTACAACTATGTGCTAGGGGGCTTTGGGGAGAAAAAGAAGGGAAAAAAATGGCAACAGATGTTAGCTCAGGTGCTGATCTCAAAAAAATAAAAAATAAAAATAGAAATACCATACTACCCAACTATCCCACTATTGGGTATTTATCCAAAGAACTTGAAATCAACAATTCAAAGAGACTTATGCACCCCTATATTCATTGCAGCATTATTCACAATAGCCAAGGTGTGGAAGCAACTAAAGTGCCCATCGACTGATAAATGAATAAAGAAGATGTGGTATATATATATATATATGCAATGGAATACTCTTAGCCACAAAAAAGGACAAAATCGTCCCATTTGCAACAACATGGATGGACCTTGAGGGTATTGTCGTAAGCGATATAAGCCAGAGAGAGAAAGACAAACTCTGTATGATCTTACTCATATGTAGAAAATAAACAAACAGTTGAACAAAGAGAACAGATTAGCAGCTACCGGAGGGGAAGAGGGTTAGGGAGTGGGCATAAGGGGTAAAGGGGCACATATATATGGTGGCTGGCAAATGATAATGTACAACTGAAATTTCACAATGTTATAGACCATTATGACCTCAATACAAAAAATTCCTCTGGAGAAATAAACATTCATAAATTTGAGGGATGTGGGATGGGATGGGGTGGGGAAATTCAAAGATATTCTATAAGTAACTTTCAAGTGATTTTTCATTCTGTCAATGTTTGTTTATCTCCTCACTAGGGGAAAATGTTTCACGATGGTCTGAACCATCAGAAATGCCTCAGGATTTCAAAATCACAGCAAGAATAATCAATATTGATGTTTTTGTGGCACCTTTCAAAATATTAAAAGATTTCACCAATATCTGCTGGGGTCTGTAATAACCCTATGAGCTAAATCAAATCAATATGACTCACGGGGTCAGTGTGAATAACAGGTTTCCAAATTGCTTACACACAGCAGTTCTGTATCAGTGAGGTTCTTGGTAGCAGTAATAGAGACCACCTCTCACTGATTTAAGCAAAACAATAGTTGATTAAAATGATACTGAGTTATGCTTCCATATATTTAAAAAAAACAAACAAAAACGATAGTGGGTGGCTCACAGAATTGCTGAGAGGGCTGAAAAACCAGGCTTGACGCTGAGTAGCAGGAATAAACCATCTGCAGAACTAGTCTGATGAGGAAGTTGGCCAGGGTAACCAACCATCCTGGTTTTCCTGGGACCAAAAGGTTTTCAGGGATTTGGAGTTTCCAGTGCTGGGCAAATTGTGACAAGGTAACCTCCCTCCAGCCGATGCCATGAACATCAAACACTAGACAACACAATTTGTCCTTTGACCACTTCTGTGTTGGAAACCGTAGCTTACAGTGACTTCTGCTGCCAGTATGGGAGAGACAGAGAGAGACAGACAGCGACAGGGGCAGACGGAGAGAGAGAGAAAGAAAGACTGTTGCTTGTATCTTCAGCTCAGAGTCAAAGATCCAGCATAGATGTCTGATTGAAAGCCTAGGTCACATGCCTGTGCCCTAGCTGCAAGGGAGGCAAAGAACATGAATATCTGACATTTTCTACTTCCATTATGGGAAACATCTTTGCATGCCACCAAGATTTACAAGGTAAGGAATTCTCTAAATACAGGGAAGCAGTTCAGGTGACCCAAGTAATGACCCATTTCCACTACAGTATCCAAATTATTTTTAATTCTCTAATAGTATTTATTTAAGAACTCTAAGGCAACCTTTTATCTGGTGTATAGTGGTTACTTTGATTAGAAAATTGTTTTAAGACTTTCAAGAAGTTGAGGAAATGGTGGGGTGAGCTGACCTGGGACTCTCTCCCCTCCAAACTACAAACAAAACCTGGAACAATTGAATTTCAACCAATAACTCTAATACAGAGATCTTCAGAGACCCACAGCAGCAAATCGACAGTCAGAGAGACTGGAGCTGCCCTCGGAGGAGCTGGAACGAGGTAAGAGAGAACTTCGCTCCTGCCCCTAGAGACTGGGATCACTGCTGCGGGTGAGGGAAGGAGCGGGGGAGGGGCTGTGTGTCCACGGGATCATCCAGGACTCTCATAGACCCGTGCAGCGGAAACCCTCTAACGGGGGAAAGCTTCCACATGCAGGGACCCCATCAAGCCAGGGCGCCGGGAAACCAGAGAGCAAGAGCTGATTGGAATCCAGGTCGGAACGCGAGAGAAAGTGCCCCTCCTCCCCAACCGGGGTGCACGCCACCATCATGGCTGAAGGTGGAGGGCTCAGAAAGCGTGCCTCTCGACCCCCATCTAGTGGCGACAGACTATAACTGCAACCAAATAATACCATCATGCGCAAAAACCACTCCTCTACCATTCAGCAATTTATAAAAGCTCCAGACCAGAAGGAAAACAATAAAAACACAGAATTAAGTCCTGAGGACTTGGAAACAGGTAAACTAAGTGAAAATGAGTTCAGAGTAGCTACCATCAAAAAACTCAATGAGGTAAAGGGAAATATAGAGAAAAAAGTCAACAAGTTCTGGAGTTACTTCACAAAAGAGATAGAAACTATAAAGAAGAATCAATCAGAAATATTAGAGATGAAAAATACAGTGGATCAGATAAAACAGAATATGGATTCCCTGAATGCACATGTAGACACCGTAGAGGAGCAAATTAGCATAACCGAAGATAGACAGGCTGAATGGCTCCAGACAGAGGAAGAAAGAGAACTAAGAATATAAAAAAATGAAAATAATCTCCGAGAAATAGCAGATGCAATGAGGAAATCCAATTTAATAATTATCGGAATCCCGGAGGGCGTGGAAAAGGAAAATGGAGCAGAAAGTGTGCTTAACGAAATTATGGAAGAGAACTTCCCAAATATAGGGATTGAGGGAGAAATGTGTGTGGAGGAAGCTTTCAGATCTCCTAGATTTGTCAATGTAAAAAGACCTACTGCAAGGCATATAGTAGTAAAAATGGCAAAAATGAATGACAAAGAAAGAATACTCAGGGCAGCAAGACAGAAGAAAATAAGCTACAAAGGAGCTCCTATCAGACTTTCAGCAGATTTCTCTACAGAAATCTTACAAGCTAGGAGAGAATGGAATGACATATTCAAAACTTTAAAAGACAAAAATCTTCAGCCAAGAATACTCTATCCAGCAAAAATATCCTTCAGATATGAGGGAGAAATTAAATCTTTTCCAGACAAACAAAAGTTAAGGGAATTTGTAACCAAAAGTCCTCCACTACAAGAAATCCTCAAGAAGGCTCTCATACCTGAAAAAAGAAAAAAAGGGAGAAAGGGATCACAAACCACAGAGTAGGGAGACAGATAGAACCGGAATGGGATAGCAAATATTCAACTATAGCGTTAGGATAAAGGGAAGGAAACCACCAAAGCAAAGACGATCTTATCATTCTAACCACAAACTCATAACACAAGTTGGAATAAGAGATGAAAATAATAATTTAGGAGGGGAAGAGGAAAGGGACTAAATCAGTCTAGGCCAAGTAAGTAAGAGACCACTAGAAAATGGACTATATTATACACGAGACTCTAAATACAAACTTCAGGGTAGCCACTAAACTAAAAAACAGAACAGAGACACCAAACATAAATAAGGAAAAATCTAAGAAACCCAGCATAAGAAATTGCAGAAGTCAATGGGTAAGCTAAAGCACACAGGACGAGAAACAAAGGTAACGCAGGAAAACCAGATAACGAGCAACAGAATGACAGCATTAAGCCCTCATGCATCAATAATCACCCTCAATGTAAACGGATTGAACTCTCCAATAAAAAGACACAGAGTGGCAAAATGGATTAAAGAACAGGATCCAACAATCTGTTGCCTCCAGGAAACACACCTCAGCCCCAAGGACAAACACAGGCTCAGAGTGAAGGGGTGGAAGACAATAGTCCAAGCTAACAGCAAACAAAAGAAAACAGGTGTCACAATACTTATATCAGACAAGACAGATTTCAAAATAAGGCAGGTAAAGAGAGACACAGAGGGACAATATATAATGATCAAAGGGACACTTCATCAAGAAGAAATAACACTTATAAATATCTGTGCACCCAACAGAGGAACACCAAATTTCGTAAAGCAACAATTAACAGACCTAAAGGAAGATGTTAAAAACAACACAATAATAGTAGGGGACCTCAACACCCCACTCACATCAATGGACAGATCATCCAGACAGAAAATCAACAAGGAAATAGTGTAGCTAAACAAAAAGCTAAAACAATTGGACTTAATAGACATATATAGAACACTTCATCTGAAAACAGCAGAATACACATTCTTCTCAAGTGCGCATGGAACATTCTCAAGGATAGACCATATGTTGGGAAACAAGGCAAGTCTCTACAAATTTTAAAAAATTGAAATAATAACAATCATCTTCTCCGATCATAATGCCATAAGGTTAGAAATTAACTACAAGAGGGGCTGGCCCCGTGGCCGAGTGGTTAAGTTCGCGTGCTCCACTGCAGGCAGCCCAGTGTTTCATTGGTTTGAATCCTGGGCGTGGACATGGCACTGCTCATCAAACCATGCTGAGGCAGTGTCCCACATGCCACAACTAGAAGGACCCACAATGAAGAATATACAACTATGTACCAGGGGGCTTTGGGGACAAAAAGGAAAAAATAAAATCTTTAAAAAAAAAAAGAAATTAACTACAAGAAAAAAGCTTGGAAAGGCACAAGGATGTGGAGACTAAACAGCACGCTATTGAACAAGCAATGGATCATTGAAGAAATTAAAGAAGAAATAAAAAAATACCCTGAGACAAATAAAAATGATAACATGCCATACCAACTCATATGGGATACAACAAAAGCTGTATTAAGAGCAAAATTCATCGCAATACAGACACATCTTAACAAACAAGAAAAAGTCCCAAATAAGCAATCTTAAACTACACCCAACCGAATTAGAGAAAGAACAAACAAAGCCCAAAGTCAGCAGAAGGAGAGAAACAATAAAAATCAGAGCAGAAATAAATGCTATTGAAACAAAAAAGACAGTAGAAAGGATCAATGAAACAAAGAGCTGGTTCTTTGAGAAGATAAATAAAATTGACAAACCAGACTTACAAAGAAAAAAAAGGGAGAAAGCTCAAATAAAATCAGAAATGAAAGAGGAGAAATAACAACAGACTCCACAGAAATACAACAGATTATAAGAGAATACTACGAAAAACTATATGCCAACAAAATGGATAACCTAGAGGAAATGGATAAATTCTTGGACTCCTACAATCTCCCAAAGCTCACTCAAGAAGAAGCAGACAATTTGAACAGACCAATCACAAGGAAAGAGGTTGAAACAGCAATCAAAAACATCCCATAGAATAAAACCCCAGGACCAGATGGCTTTCCTGGGGAATTCTACCAAACTTTCAGAGAGGATTTAATAACTATCCTTTTCAAGCTATTCCAAAAAATTAGGGAGGATGGAACACTTCCTAACACATTCTACGAGGCCAACATCACACTGATACCAAAGACTGACAAGGACAGCACGAAAAAAGAGAACTATAGGCCAATATCGCTGATGAACATAGATGCAAAAATTCTAAACAAAATTTTGGCAACCAGACTTCAGCAATTCATCAAAAGGATCATGCATCATGATCAAGTGGCATTCATACCAGGGACACAGGGATGGTTCAACATCTGCAAATCAAGCAACGTGATACACCACATCAACAAACTGAGGGATAAAAAACACATGATCATCTCAATAGATGCAGAGAAAGCATTTGACAAGATCCAACAGCCATTTATGATAAAACTCTGAAAAAATGGGCATAGAAGGGAACTACCTCAACATAATAAAGGCCGTATATTACAAACCCACAGCCAACATCATACTCAATGGGCAAAAACTGAGTGCCATCCCCCTGAAAACAGGAACAAGACAAGGATGCCCTCTATCATCACTCTTATTTAACATACTACTGGAGGTCCTGGCCAGAGCAATCAGGAAAGAAAAAGGAATAAAAGGAATCCAAATAGGGAGGGAAGAAGTGAAACTCTCGCTGTTTGCAGACGACATGATCTTATATATAGAAAACCCCAAAGAATCCATTGCAAAACTTTTAGAAGTAATCAACAACTACAGCAAAGTTGCAGGGTATAAAATTAATTTGCATAAATCAGTAGCATTTCTATATTCTAATAACGAACTAACAGAAAAAGAACTCAAGAACACAATACCATTCACAATCGCTACAAGAAGAATAAAATACCTTGGGGTGAATTTAACTAAGGCTGTGAAAGACCTATACAATGAAAATTACAAGGCCTTTCTGAAAGAAATGGATGACAACATAAAGAGATGGAAAGACATTCCATGTACATGGATTGGAAGAATAAGCATAGTTAAAATGTCCATTATACCTAAAGCAATCTACAGATTCAACGCTATCCCAATCAGAATCCCAATGACATTCTTTACAGAATTAGAACAAAGAATCCTAAAATTCATGTGGGGCAACAAAAGACCCAAAACTGCTAAAGCAATCCTGAGAAAAAAGAACAAAACAGGAGGCATCACAGTCCCTGACTTCAAAACATACTACAAAGCTACAGTGATCAAAATAGCATGGTACTGGTACAAAAACAGGTGCACAGATCAATGGAACAGAATTGAAAGCCCAGAAATAAAACCACACATCTTTGTACAGCTAATCTTCGACAAAGGAGCTGAGGGAATACAATGGAGAAAAGAAAGTTTTTTCAACAAATGGTGCTGGGAAAACTGGAAAACCACATGTAAAAGAATGAAAATTGACCATCCTTTCTCACCACTCACCAAAATAAACTCAAAATCGATCAAAGACCTAAAGGTGAGACCTGAAACCATAAGGCTTCAAGAAGAAAATGTAGGCAGTACACTCTTTGACATCAGTACTAAAAGGATCTTTTTGGACACCATGTCTTCTCAGACAAGGGAAACACTAGAAACAATAAACGAATGGGACTTCATCAGACTAAAGAGCTTCTTCAAGGCAAATGCAAACAGGATTGAAACAAAAAAACAACCCATTAAGTGGGAAAAAATGTTTGCAAGTCATACATCTGACAAAGGCTTAATAGCAATAATATATAAAGAACTAACACAACTCAACAACAAAAAATCAAACAACCCAATCAAAAAATGGGCTGGAGACATGAACAGACATTTCTCCAAAAAAGATATACAGATGGTCAATAGGCACATGAAAAGATGTTCATCATCGCTGATCATCAGGGAAATGAAAATCAAAACTACACTAAGATATCGCCTTACACCCATTAGAATGATGAAAAAATCTAAAACTAGTAGTAACAAATGTTGGAGAGGTTGTGGAGAAAAAGGAACCCTCATACACTGCTGGTGGGAATGCAAACTGGTGCAGCCACTATGGAAAACAGTATGGAGCTTCCTCAAAAAATTAAAAATAGAACTACCGTACGACTCAGCTATCCCACTACTGGGTATCTATCCAGAGCTTGAAATCAGCAATTCCAAAAGTCCTATGCACGCCAATGTTCATTGCAGCATTATTTACAATAGCCAAGACATGGAAGCAACCTAAGTGCCCATCAGCAAATGACTGGATAAAGAAGATGTGGTATATATATATGCAATGGAATACTCCTCAGCTGTAAAAAAGAACAAAATCGTCCCATTTGCAACAACATGGATCGACCTTGAGGGAATTATGTTAAGTGAAATAAGCCAGATAGAGAAGGACAATCTCTGTATGACTACACTCATAAGAGGAATTTAAAAATGTAGACAAAGAGAACAGACTAGTGGCTACCAGGGGAAAGATGGGGTGGGGGGTGGGCACAAAGGGTGAAGGGGTGCACCTACAACACGACTGACAAACAATAATGTACAACTGAAATTTCACAAGATTGTAACCTATCATCAACTCAATAAAAATTTTTTAAACATTGTTTTAAAGGCCAGATTAACAGAATGTTACTGTAATATTATCACAATTGGCTACACAATAGTTTATGCGTGTTATAAACTTCACAACTGTATGAACATAATCCTATACTTAGATTTTAAAAATTTAATCCTTCTGGGGCTGGTCCTGGTGGCGCAGCAGTTAAGTGCACACATTCTGCTTCGGTGGCCTGGGGTTTGCCAGTTCGGATCCCGGGTGTGGACATGGCACCATTTGGCAAGCCATGCTGTGGTAGGCATCCCACATATAAAGTAGAGGAAGATGGGCATGGATGTTAGCTCAGGGCCAGTCTTCCTCAGCAAAAAAAAAAAAAAGAGGACGATTGACGGCAGATGCTAACTCAGGGCTAATCTTCCTTAAAAAAAAAAACATGTAATCCTTCTGACTTTTGTTCATCATAAAGGATTGTTCTATTTCCATTATTTACCCAGGAAAAATCTTTTTTTCTCTTGTGTTGTTAATATTTCTAAAAGACACACACATACAAAGGCACAGTGTTTGCCAAGAAGAAATGGATTTTAATGGAAACCTTTTATCTAGGACAAACCTTAAGAACAGTAATGGACAATGTGTTCTACACAACTCTTTAGTCTTCACTCTTAGATTTATTGTGGTCAAGTGATTTGAGCAAAGGATTTCAAGTCAGTGTTCATGGATATTTTTCTTGGCTGTTCGTTTCTCTTACAGAGTGACCTTGAACAAACCCACTAAGATTCTTTTTGTTTTGTCGTCATATACCAAACTATAAAATGCCTATAATTAATCAAAGATATGATTTTCACAGATAGATGATAAAGAACGAAACAATAGAATGTGAGTTCTGGTCCTGCCTTTCATAATGTCATTGTGAGGTCTTGGCCATGTTACTTGAATTCTCATATCTTAGTTCCCTTAATCTATAAATGAGAATAATACCTGCATTATCTACTTCAAAATATATATGGGAAAGCATTTCAAAAAGTATAGAACACTAATTGCTGAGTATTCTTATTGAATTACATGTTCCAGCATTTAATGCTAAAAATGCAGAGTGCTTCCTTTGATTTTATCTGGAAAGTATGTCTCTGAAAATCAATTTAAAATTATAAGAGCTAATAGGTAAGTTCTTTTAAGTTAGTGGTTATCTTCTGTATGGCAGATTTTTAAATAGTAATTATTAATGTGGCTTTCTTGTACTTACTGTTTCCTGGACTCTATTCTTTCAAAAGTATTCTGAATTATATTTATAGTTCCTAAGTCCTGGGGATGATCTTCCAAGGTTTTTTTAAGCCTAAGATGTTGAAGATAAGATTCCCTACAGGAGACAACCATTAATACAGCAAATAGACAGTAGTAGAATTGTTCTACTGTTGGAGGTATAGAATACAAACTCCACTTATAATGAGAAGGAACAAATGGAGGGGAGGAGGCTGTTGAGAGAGAGATGCTTGACCACACCATATCTACTTTGTGAAATTACTAAGTGCCTAAGGACAAGGAAAGTATTCACATACCCCCTGTGAAGAGGCTTCTTTGTTTCCTTGATCTCTGGCTCTTTAAATAGTGTCTGGATAATCTCATATTAACTCTCAGGAGCTGTGAATTTACAGATTAAAAACTGTTGATGTAGGACAGTCATGCAATTCATCAAGACAGTAGAAATACAAGCAAGCAGGCAAGATGCTTATTCTGGCAGCTTCATAATTTGGGCTCTTCAGAAGGAAAAAATATCTCAAGCCCACTCCTTTACAAGTTCTTGCTATATCTCAGCCTTCGCTGTCTAAACCTAAATAAAATTCCTTTCTATTTTTAATCCTCTTTCAACAAAGTGAAAGCTAAATTTACACACCAGTTTTTGCCTTTTATCTGTCAACACTTTGGGTGAAGATATGCTACACTGCCTGTGAATCTCAAGTGGGATAAACCCTTCTGGCTTTTTCCTCACACGTACTCTGAGTGTATTTATCACAAAAGTTTGGTTTAAGGCAAAGGATCTCATTTAGAAAAGATGGTGCTGCTTCTGTCTCTTAGTGACCTTGGGCAATCTCTCAGATTCTTTTCCTAGAGAACGTAATATAGTTAGTAAAGAACTGTGTGATCTGTCTTGTCCACAGTAAGTACTCAAAAAGAAATTGTTGATGATTTCCTGATTGTGAGGCAGAGCCTACATTCCTGGTACTGAAAAGAGGAAATCTTATTTGTAATGTTAAATATTCATTTCAAGAGTGTTCATATGTTAACTAAGAATAAAAAGGAATTTTACTTAGTTCTTCATGAGACTTGGACAATTAAAAGCCTACACATTAATACAAGGAAAAAGGCAAATAATGTCACGCTGTGTCCTGAAGGAGCTGTAAAGATGTATAACAAATGATCTCTGATCTCAAGGATCTTACAGACTAGCAATGACTTGCTACAACACTTCTGACACATTTTAAAAGATTCAATTCAAGAAATAATTGAGAGTACTCACCGTGTACAAGACATGCTAAAAAAATAATAATAGCCATTGAAGTGTCCTCAATATGTCTCTGAAACATTGTGATTATCAATTAACTTTTTGTCTTCATTTTTAAAAAGTCAACAAGTTTTACAAGATATATTAGAACACAAAATAGTCCTCAGTCCGTCTACCCATCATTTCCTGTTTCCAAAGACAACTACTTATAATTCCAGATGATTCTCCCTAAAGAATCTCTCTCATATGTATTTCTCATATGTATCTCTGTACCATAAATAACCTGCTTGTACAGTATGCATCACATAATGATGTTTTAGTCAGTGACAGACCACATATATGACAGTGGCCCATAAGACTGTAATGGAGCCGAAAAATTCCTATTGCCTAGTGATGTGGTAGCCATTGTAATGTAATGTAATAGTAGTGCAATGCATTATTCACATCTTTGTGGAGACGCTGGTGCAAAAAAACCTACTGTGCTGCCAGTCATATAAAAGTATAGCACATACAGTTATGCACAGTACATAATACTTGATAATGATAATAAATTACTGTATTACTGGTTTACGTATTCACTATACTTTCATCATTATTTTAGAGTGTACTCTTTCTACTTAAAAAAATAGTTTACTATACAACAGCATGCCGTGTTACACCGGCAACAACCTCATACGTCTTGTGTTCACCTCCTCTCTTGATTGCATCATTTCATCTTGTTCTTGATTTAATCTCATGTTGTTTTGTTCATCATGGGGCCCTATCCATACAAAACACTGATAATGTTGCCAGTAACAGGCCATCTGGAGTAATTGACCTGGAAACCCAGTTAAAGTGATTAAAGAGGGGCCGGCCCCATGGCCCAGCGGTTAAGTTCGCGCACTCTGCTTTGGTGGCCCAGGGTTTCGTCAATTCAAATCCTGACGTGGACATAGCACCACTCATCAAGCTGTGCGAGGCAGCATCCCACCTGCCACAACTAGATGGACCCACAACTAAAAATACACAACTATGTACTGGGGGGATTTGGGAGAAAAAGGAAAAATAAAATCTTTAAAAAAAAAAAAGGTGATCAAAGACTATGAAGGTGGAAAATCAGTGATGGTTATTGCTCGCTAATCAGGTATGTCCCATTCCAGCATGGCTTAAATCTTGAAAAACAGGAGCAATGTGATGGAAGATGTTAAAGAATCTGCTTCATTGAAGGCAATGAGACTAAAAAAAAATTGAGAGGGGCCTATATCAGATACGGGGAAACTTCTAATGACCAGACACAAGAGCATATCCCTTGCAGCATTATGATAATCCTGGTCAAGGCAAAAAGTTTGTTTGTGATCTTGAAAGAAAAGACTAGACCTGACTACGATATTGAATTTTCTGCTCTCTCTGGGTGGTTTAACCAATTTAAGAATCGTTATTCATTGTATAATGTGAAGGTGAGTGGTGAGTCTGCACGTGCTGATGCGAAGGCAGCTGAAGAATGTTTGGAAACTCTAGATGAGCTGATTGTGGAAGAAAATTACTTGCCAGAGCAAATATTCACTATGAAAGAAGGCTTCCTATTCTGGAAATGGATGTGTGAAAGGACTTTCATCCATAAGGAGGCAAAGTCAATGCCAGTTTCAAGGCTTTTAAGGACAGGATAACAGTCTTGTTTGGGGGCAACGTTGCAGGCTACACATTGAAACCCTTTGTGATCTGACACAGTGAGAACCCCAGGGCCTTCAAGCATATCAATAAGCACACACTGCCAGTATCCTATAGGAGCAATAAGAAGTCACGGATGTCCCAGCTCCTCTTTCAAGATGCTCTCCTGAATTGTTGTGCCAGTGAAATGGAGATGTACTGTTTGGAAAACAACACACCTTTCAAGATTTGTTTATTGTTGATAGTGCTCCCGGATATCCTCCTTTTATTAGTGATTTTTATCCCAGTATCAAAATGGTATTTCTCCCTCTAAACACCACCTCTTTGATCCAACTGATAGATCAAGGAGTTATAGCACCTTTTAAGGCCTACTATCTGAGGAAGACCTTTGCCTGGGCTATTGCTGCAACTGAGGAAGATGCTGATGCAATTCTGGAAGGATTACAACATCTATGACTGCACTGTAGAGTGGTTGGACTTGGGCTTGCTTGGCTTGGAGGGATGTCACCAAGGAGTGTATGAATGGCATCTGGAAGAAAAGACTCAAGAGGTTCATCCATGACTTCAAAGGATTTGCCAAGGATGAAAAGGTTGCAAAAATCAACAAGGCTGTGGTTGAGATAGCAAACAACTTTAACCTGAGTGTGGATGAGAATGACATTGAGGAGCTCCTGGAGGTGGTTCCTGAGGAACTGACTAATGAGGAATTGTTGGAACTGGAACAGGAATGTACAGCTGAAGAAAAAGCAAGAAAAAAGGAAACTACAGAAGAAGAAAAAGAATCCCCAAGCAAATTCACAGTGAAGAGTTTAGCAAAAGCTTTTGCAGACCTCAAAAGCTTCTTAAAAATTTTGAAAACATAGACCCCAACACCGAAAGGTTTTCAATAATAGAGAGAAATGCTCATGGTGCATCATGTGCTTACAAGCATACCTATGATGAAAAAGAGAAAGAAATCAAGCAAACCACCATGGACATATTTCTGAAAAGACTGACACATCCTCAAGAAGAGTCTCAGGCAGGTCCTTTAGGAAGTATTCCAGAAGGAGGCTTTGTTATCATAGTAGATGACAGCTCCAAGCGTGTTATTGCCCCTGATGACTTCCACCGGGACAAGATGTGGAGGTAGAAGACAGTGCTATTGGGGCTGGCCCCATGGCCAAGTGGTTAAGTTCGTGCACTCTGCTTCAGTGGCTCAGGGTTTCACTGGTTGGGATCCTGGGCACAGACTTAGAGCCATTCATCAAGCCTTGCTGAGATGGCATCCCACATGGCAGAACTAGAAGGACCTCCAACTAGAATATACAACTATGTACTGAGGGCCTTTGGGGAGAAGAAGAAGAAGGAAAAAAAGAAGATAGTGCTATTCATGATCCTGACCCTGTGTAGGCCTAGGCTAATGTGTGCATTTGTGTGTTAGGTGTTAACAAAAATGTTTAAAAAGTAAAAAAAAATTTAAAAATAGAAAAAAGCTTATACAATAAGCATACAAAGAAAGAAAATATTTTTGTACAATGTGTTTGTGTTTTAAGCTAAGTGCTATTACAAGAGTTAAAAAAAATTTTAAAGTTTATAGAATAAAAAAGTCACAGTGAGCTAAGGTTAATTTATTATTGAAGAAAGAAAATTCCTTAAAATAAATTTAGTGTGGGCTGTGTACAGTGTTTATAAAGTCTGCAGTAGTGTACAGTAATGTCCGAGGCCTTCACACGCACTCGCCACTCACTGACTCACTCAGAGCAGCTTCCAGTCCTGCAAACTCCATTAGCAGTAAATACCCTATACAGGTGTACCATTTTTCATCCTTTATACCATATTTTTACTGTATGTTTTCTATGTTTAGATACACAAATACTTACCGTTGTGTTACGATTAGCTACAGTATTAAGTACAGTAACATACTGTACAAGTTTGTAGCCTAGGAGCAATTAGGCTACCACATAACCTTGGTGTATAGTAAGCTATACCATCTAGGTTTGTGTAAGTACATGCTATGATATTCGCACAACAATGAAATCACCTAATGACACATTTCTCAGAACATATCCTAGTCATTAAGTGACACATGACTGTATTGCTACTTCACGTTATTTTACTTGTAAGCATTCTCTATTGTCTTTCCTCACTCCACTACAATTAAACACATACATACACAGCCAGTTCCCATTCCTCATTATCACAATATAGTGATTAGATAAATATATAGTATTTATATTACTATGACTACAGTCGTGTGCCACATAAGGACATTTCAGTCAATGATAAACCATATATACGATGGTTAGCCCATAAGATTAGTACCATGTAGCCTAGGTGTGTAGAAGGCTATACCATCTAGGTTTGTGTAAGTATTATAGGGGAGGAGGAAATTTTCTTCTACCCTTCTAGGTTCTTCTGGCTGGTCTAGTAATTAAATTGACATCAGAAAGATTAACAGGAGAAAAACAAACAAGAGTTTAATAACTGTGTACATGGGGACAAAAACCAGGAAAACCAAGTAACTCACCAAAATGTCTGAAGCCTTCACCTTAAATACCATCCTCAGCTAAACACAAAAGAAGATGTTGGGGGTGGGGAGAGTCAGGGACTTCAAAGAGAAGGAAGGCAATTCACAGCCATGAAAAGGAGGAAAGATATGGAAAACAAGTGGTTTTTTGGCCACACAGAAACAGAACACAGAGGGGACCCCAATAATTGGGCTTTTCTAGGTTCCTCCCTATCTACCATCTAGTTCATGTTATACAAAGGTGATAACTTGCTTCCTGAGACAGGTATTTTTGTCTGAATTCTTTTAGGCAGTTAAGGGGGAACTAACAAGAAAAACTTTCTGAGTCTCTTGTTTCTTAAAAGTAATCAGCCAAGGGGGCCGGCCCAGTGGCACAGCAGTTAGGTTCGCACATTCTGCTTTGGTGACCCAGGGTTCGCCAGTTTGGATCCCGGGTACATACCTATGCACCACTTGTCAAGCCATGCTGTGGTAGATGTCCCACATATAAAGTAGAGGAAGATGGGCATGGATGTTATCTCAGGGCCAGTCTTCCTCAGCAAAAAAGAGGAGGATTGGCAGCAGATGCTAGCTCAGGGCTAATCTTTCTCAAAAAAAAAATTGAAAATTAATCAACCAAGAACATATAATGGAGTGAGGAAGATCTCGTCAATAAATAGTGTTGGGAAAACTGGACAGCCATGTGCAAAAGAATGAAAGTAGATTATTATCTTATACCATACACAAAAGTTAGCTAGAATTGGATTAAAGATTTGAATGTAAGACCTGAAACCATAAAACTCCTAGAAGGAAACATAGGCCATATTCTCTTTGATGTCAATCTTACCAGTATCTTTTTTAATATCGTGTCTATTTGGGAAAGGCAAACAAAAGAAAAAATAAACACGTGGGATTACATTGGACTAAAAAGCTTCTGCACTGCAAAAGAAAGCATCAACAAAACAAAAAGACAACCCACCAAATGGGAGAAAATATTTTCAAGTCATATATCCAACAAGAGGTTAATTTCCAAAATATATAAAGAACTCAAACAACTCAACAACAAAAAAGTGAACAACGTGATCAAAAAATAGGCAGAGGATATGAGCAGACATTTTTCCAAAGAAGACGTACAGATGGCCAACAGGTATAGGAAAAGATGTCCAATGTCACTAGTTATTAGGGAAATGCAAATCAAAACTACAGTGAGATATCACCTTATGCCCATCAGAATGGCTGTAATCAAAATGACAAGAAATAACAAGTGTTTGAGAGGATATGGAGAAAAAGGAACCCTCATACACTGCTGGTAGGAATGCAAACTGGTGTAGCCACTATGGAAAACAGTATGGAGATTTCTCAAAAAATTAAAAATAGAAATACCATACTATCCAGCTATCCCACTACTGGATATTTACCCAAAGAACATGAAATCAATAATTCAAAAAGATGCGTACACACCCCTATGTTCATCCCAGCATTACTCACAATAGCCAAATCTTGGAAGCAACTCAAAGGCCCATCAACAGATGAACAAATAAAGAAGTTGTGAGATATATATATATATATATATATATATATATAATAATACAAGGGAATAGCACTCAGCCATAAGAAAGGCAAAATTGTGCCATTTGCAACAACATGGATGACCTTGAGGGTACCATGCTAAGCAAAATAAGTCAGACAGAGAAAGACAAATACTGTATGATTTTATTCATATGTGGAAGATAAACAAACCAACAAATACATATGGAGAACAGACTGGTGGTTACCAGAGGGGAAGGGGGTGGAGGGAGGGTAAAAGCAATAAAGAGGCACATGTGTATGGTGACAGATAAAAACTAGACTGTTGGTGGTGAACATGATGCAGTCTATACAGAACCTGAAATATAAGGATGTACACCTGACATTTACACAATGTTATAAGCCAATATGACCTCAATAAAATAATTTTTTAAGTATAAAATGAAAGGTAAATGTCTTACATAAAAAATTAAATAATCAACCTAAAATAACCCTTATGTTAAAGAAACACATTTTGCGGTGGCAAATTTTGTTCCACATCAGTATACTCTATGATGTTCACACAACAACTAAATTGCCTAATGACGCCATTTCTCAGGACATATCCCTGTCATTAAGTGACTGTATATATGCTTTCAGAACAGAGTGATGTAGTCAACTATGACGAATTTCCCTTTCCTTCAAAATGTTTTGCTTTCCCTGGAGTTCATAAGTTGTGTGTGTGTGTGTGTTTAATTAATTTTTTTTAAGGTATGCTTTTTGGTGAGGAAGATGGGCCCTGAGCTAACATCTGTCACCAATCTTCCTCTTTTTTTCCCCCTAAAGCCCCAGTACGTAGTTGTATATCCTAGTTTTAAGACCTTCTAGTTCTTCTATGTGGGATGCTGCCACAGCATGGCTTGATGAGCAGTACGTAGGTCCACACCCAGGATCTGAACCAGTGAACCCCAGGCCACTGAAGCGGAGCACATGAACTTGACCACTATGTTACCAGGCTGGCCCCTAATTAATTTTCTAATCCCTAATTCAATCAAACTGTCTGCCAGTTGTTTAAATTTATATAATATATTATATCAATTTCATCTTCTTAAATACTTATGTCTCAGGGCCTCTGACCTATTCCAACTTGGACTTGTTGCATGAGCTATTATCCTAGGATCTCCCTTGGCAAATGTCTTGGAGATTCCTTTCACTTCTCTCCTAAGTAGATCTCCTGTTTTGATGGAAGACAACCTTCACTGATTCTCTCTTCAGGAGAAAGGATAAATGGGAAGTAAATATTTTGAGACCTTGCATATCTGAAAATGTTTTCTTTCCCTGTACATGCATGCTGGGTATAGAATTCTAGGTTGGAAATAATTTTCCTTCAGAATTTTGATGCCATTTCACCATTGCTTTCTGCCTTCCTGTTGCTACTGAGGAGTCAAAAGACATTCTGATTCTTGATCCTTTGTATGAGACCTCTTTTTTGGTTGAGGGGGTGGATTTGTAAGATCTTTCTGCCCCATGTCCTGAAATTTCATAGTGATATGCCTGGGTGTGGGTTTTTTTCATTCCTGGTGCTATATAGTCAGTGAGATCTTTCAATCTGAAAACTCATGAGCTTCAGTTCTGGAAAATTTTTGTAAATTATACTGTTAAGGGGCTGGCCCCATGGCCGAGTGGTTAAGTTCGCATGCTCTGCTTCGGTGGTCAGGGTTTTGCCAGTTCAGATCCTGGGCACGGACATAGCACTGCTCATCAGGCCATGCTGAGGCAGCATCCCATTTGCCACAGCTAGAAGGACCCACGACTAAAAATACACAACTATGTACCGGGGGCCTTTGGGGAGAAAAAGGAAAAATTAAAAAAAATTTTACACTGTTAAGGCCTTCTCAAATGTTTTCTTATTTCTCTCTCTCTTGTTCTCTCTCTCTCTCTCTCTCTCTCTGGAACTCCTATTATTCAGATGTTGGACCTCTTGAACTTACTTTCTTTCTTCTCTCTTATTTTCCAGCTCGAGGTCTTTTTGCTCTACTCTCTGGAATATTTCCTCAACTGGATCTTCCAACTTTTCCTTTGAGTTTTTGCATTTATAATACCACAATTTTAATTCCAAAGAATACATTTTGCTATCTGAATATCATTTTTATGCAGCGTCTTGTTTCATTAATGTAATATCTGTTCTTATATTTAAGTTTTTTTCTTCTTGCCCAGTTGCTATTTCCTCAAATTTTCTTTCTTGTATTTATTCATTTTGGCTTTTATAAGATTTTCTCAACTTTTTGGAACTCAATTGTTTGTTTGCTCACATTTAAGAGTAGGATACTAAAAGCTGATTGAAAGTTCTGAGCATATGTCAACTCTGAGGTTTACTGTAAAGTGATATGGCTGTGTCATCTGTTGAGGAACCCCTGAATTGGTATCTTTAGCTTTCTTTGTGGACTGGTCTGATCTGCAGAGAAAGATCTTCCAATGTCCTGCCTAGAGGATCTAGGCCTGACTGCCAGGATCTTAGAATCAAATATGGTAAGAGGACTTTGGACTCAGCATTCTGAGTACATTCACATTCCTACGTGTTTGGTACTGTACTCCACACTCAACTGTGAATGGAAGAGTCTCTGTTTTACCTTCTGCAAAGAAGTCTCTAGTCTTCTGTAGGGCAGGAGTAAATAATCAATCAGCAGCATGGAGTGAGAGACAAGATTTAGCTATCTGCTTCTTAATTAGCCTTTAACTAATTTTCCTTTTTTAACATTCCCCCCACTTTTATTTCCACTTCCAGAGGTACCTGGTCCTGCTAATCCTGGCATTTTAAGCATTTCTGCAATGCAAATCAGTTTAGTTCTTGGATTTCCCTCTGCCAGTTTAGGAGTCTACTTTTTCTGGGCTGCTCTCAGTAACTACCAATCTATCTGCTTCACAGCCTCTGAAATGTCGTTGATTTTGTTTATTCTCCTGTTTTCTAGATTGTCAGTTACTGGCATTAAGAATTTTTTTAAATAAGTTTCAGTGGAGTTTCAGGAAGGAGCAAAATTATTTGCATGTGTTCCCTTTTACTGAGAACCCCCAAATTATTTTTTTACTGGGAGACTAATGAATCAAAGGAATTTAATCAAAACCAGAGCCATCAGGAGAAGCCGTCAAAGGCTAATATAGCTCTCGTTTTGTTCCAGCAGGCCCTTATAAGAGAAAAAAATGACATGCTACTCCACACAAAAATGGAAGTCCATTAAAATATGGGTAGGATGAAGCACATTACTAATCATAGAAGTATTTCCTGCAGCAATATTGATTTAGACTGTGCTATTAGTATAAATTAATGCTACCTGCTTTTTCATGAACATACTTTATTTTTAGAGCAGTTTTAAGTTTAAAGAAAAATTGCATAGGGGGTACAGACAGTTCTCAAATACTCCCTTTCTGCCCCCTCACAGTTTCTTCTGTCATTAATATCTTGCATTAGTGAAGTACATTGTTACAATTGAGGAACCAATAATGAGACCATTATTAAAGACCATGGTTTAGATTAGCGTTCTTTTTTTTTGTATGGTTCTTTGGGCTTTGAAAAATGCATAATTTCATGTATCCAGCATTACAGTATCATACAGAATAGTTTTACCACCATAAAAATCCCCTTTGCTCCACCTATTCATTTCTCCTTTTTTTATCTCTCTCTCAATCACTGGAAACCACTGATCTTTTTACCGTCTCCACAGTTTTCCCATTTCCAGAATGGCATCTAGTTGGAATCAAACAGTATGAAGCCTTTTCAGACGGGCTTCTTTCACTTAGCAATGTGCATTTAAAGTTCCCCCATGTCTTTTCACAGCTTGATAGCTTATTTCTTTTCATTGCTGCATAATAATTCATTGTCTGGATGTACCACAGTTTGTTTATCCATTCAATGTTTATCCATTGAAGGATATCTTACTTGCTTCCAAGTTTTTGAAATTATTAATAAAGCTGCTGTGTACATTTGTGTACAGGTCCTTGCATGGACATAGTTTTTAACTCATCTGGTTAAATACCTAGGTCACAATTGCTGGATTAGATGAGAAAACTGCATTTAGATTTTTAGGAAACTGCCAAACTGTCCTTCAAAGTGACTACCATTTTGCATTCTCAGCAGAAATGAATGGGAGTTCCTGTTGCTCCACATCCTCATCAGCATTTGGTGGTGTCAATGAAGTTCAACTTGTCAATTTTTTCTTTCATGGATCGTGGTTTAGGTATTGTCTCTAAAAAGTCATCACCAAACCCAACGTCATCTAGATTTTCTTCTGTGTTATCTTCTAGAAGTTTTACAGTTTTACATTGTACATTTAAGTCTATGATCCCTTTTCGAGTTAATTTTGATGAAAAGTGTAAAATCTTTGTCTAGATTTATGTTTTTTGCATGTGGATGTCCAGTTGACCCTGTATCATTTGTTGAAAAAACTATCCTTTTTCTATTGAATTGCCTTTGCTCCTTTGTCAAAGATCAGTTGACTATATTGGCATGAGTCTATTTCTGGGATCTCCACACTATTCTGTTGATCTATTTGTCTGTTCTTTCATCAATACCATACTGTTTTGATTACTGTAGCTTTATAGTAAGTCTTAAAGTCAGGTAAGGTCAGTCCTCAAACTTTGTTCTTCTTCAGGATTGTGTTGGCTATTCTGAGTCTTCTCCTTCTCCGTATAAACTTTGGAATCAGTTTGTCAATATCCACAGAGCAACTTTCTGGGATTTTTATTGGGATTTCATTGAATCTATAGATCAAGTTGGGAAGACATGACATCTTGACAATATTGAGTGTTCCTGTCCAGGAACATGGGCTATCTCCCCGTTTATTTAGATCTTTTATTTCTTTCATCACAGTTTTGTAGTTTTCCTCATATAGATCTTATACATATTTTGTTAGATTTATACCTAAGTATTTCTCTCTCTCTCTCTTTTTTTTGTTGTCAAAATAAATGACATTTTGTTTTTAATTCCAAAATCCAATTCTTCTTTGCTGGTATATAGGAAAGGAATTGACTTTTGTACATTAACTTTGTATCCTACAACCTTGCTATACATTTTATTTCTTTTTCTTGTCTTACTGCATTTGCTAGGACTTGATGTTGAATAAGAATGGTGAGAAGAATCCTGATTTTGAAAGAGGTTCTGTAAGTAATTTAATCAGTCCCCTAATTAAAGAAACCAGCATGCCTACAACTTATACTGTGGAAACATCAAAAAGGCAGTCTGAACAGAAGACTCCACATGCACCATTGGCATGAAACGAGGAGCCTCTCATTCCTGAACTCCTCTTCACCACCACTCCCAAGCTTCCCAGCATGACTTATGAGACATCAAACAACATTAAATATCTAGATGAGGCCTCAAGTGTGCTACTTTAAAATAAATGGCTCAAACTTGGGGCATTTTATCAGAGGGAGGGGTTATGGAGGAGTTGTCCAGGAAATGAAATCCCTTTCTGCGAGTGGGAGGAGGTTTTTCCAAATAGAGACAAGTAAAGAAAAACAATATCCCACTTAATGGACTATGCCTTAGAATAGTATAAAACTGGCAGGAGATGACTTGTAGAGAACATGACCATACAAACCAGTTTGCCTGAGGTAATTTTTACCTGTTGTCTGAGTGTAATTATTAATAGTGTCCCTTTATTATCAAGTGTCTCAATTTGGAAGACAAATTATGTGGTCACTCTCCTCGTAGGGGAAGTAGATATAGTGAAAAAGACCTCATATGCTCAGGGAGTTCTCCAGAGAATCCTCTGCTTACTCATGTAGGCTACAAGATGCCCCATTCTTAAAAAGGAAAAAAGAGAAGAACCATATAGTTTGATTAAACATTCATATATGCATTAATATCAGGCCTTCCTGGATTCAGAGATGCTAAAGCCATAGTTGCTCAAATAACTGTCAGAGGCTTTTAAGTCATAAAATAGCTTTTAAGCTAGAATATCTCAAATCTCCCTGCCCCCTTTCACCCTGCCCCTCTGAATTTAGAAGCCCCTTTCTGGTCTTTGGGAAAATTTCTATGTTGTGGGGAGCTAAATGTAGCAATAACCTGCTCCAGACCACAGGAAGACCCCCAGATATTTAAACGATTTAATAGCTTATGTTTGGAACTTGGTCACAACATTTTTTTCTCATTCAGGCCCTCTGTCCTGTTACAATTCTGAATAGTAATAAGAATCCTCAGTGGGAGAAACTACCTAATCAATGACAGAAAAAGCCAATCAACAAATCATTTTTGAGCAAGTTTAATGTAGGTCCTTGGGTATGTTATCCTTGGGTACAAAAGGTAGCAATATAATCAAACAATAACGATATTAAATAATTGCTGAAAAACACCATATTGCACATATAAATATTATTGTGGAAGTACAAAATAACCTGATAATTTACACAGCTTAGAAATTAAGTACAAAAGGAGATAGAGAAGAAAAAGCTATATTTTTTGAATAAGTATTGGAAGATATTTGGTTAACAGGACAGATTCTTGCGGGGGTGGATAGTGGAGTAATGAGAACGTCTTTGAAGTACTCAAATTAAAATAGTACCTCTCGGGGGCCAGCCCAGTGGCCTAGTTGTTAAATTCAACATGCTCCTTTTCAGCAGCCCAGGCCTGGTTCTCAGGCAAGAAACTACACCACTTGTCAGTGGCCATGCTGTGGCAGTGACCCACATACAAAATAGAGGAAGATAGGCACAGATGTTAGCTCAAGAAAAAAGAGGAAGATTGGCAACAGCTGTTAGCTGAGGGTGAATCTTCCTCAGGAAAAAAAAAGGTACCTCTCAAGTTAAATTGGAACTATCATGTTGATGTTTTGAAAAAAAGTAACGATGAGAAGTAGTGTTGTACTATCTATGAGCTAACATAAATCCAGCCCTGTTTTAGGAACTATAAGAAGGAACCAAAATAGGAGGGGCACAAGATATTGTTTTTAAGGCAAATTAGGAAATAAACCAACTAGATCTTCTAGAAACTAAAAATATCATAATTGAAATGAAAAATCCAATGGAAAAGTTACTTAATTTAGCTGATAGTCATTTATAAAAAGATCTTCATGACTGTGTCACAGGATTGTTTGGTAAATGTAAAAAGAATGCATTTTAAGCTCAGTTCTCCATTGGGGGCAATAGAAATCAACTCTGCCTGATTCAAATAGAAAAGGCATTTTTGGAAAGGATGTTGGATAACTTACAGAATTTCCTGGAGAACTGGAGAAGGAGAAAATCAGACTCTGGGCTACATAGCCTTAAGTGATGCTCATAATAACACCTCAGAATTGGTACAGTGAGGGCACCATTCTTGCTGACACAAAACATTATTCATGGCAACTTGTACCACCGATACCACTAACACCAGACTCTGAGTCATCAACAGACAAATCTGCCACTGTCCTCCAGGGAGTCGATGTGTCTGCAGTCTCCCCTGAGAGTTCCTCATGGTCCCAGAGAGAGTTCCTTGTGGTCCCCAACCACTAGCACCTGCTAAAAAGTTTCAGGAGGGTGCCTCTGATTAGCGCTATAAATGCAAAGGAGGCTGGAAGAGAAAGTATCTGGAATGATCAGCTTCTCTAATGGAAGATGGCAATCCCGCATATATACAAAAGGAACTTCAAATACTGAGCAGCCCAAAAGAAAAAGCAAATATTACTGTAATCTGCTCTTGTAACCGCCCAATAGAAGCAAACACACTTCTTCCCATCCTTATACCATTAAGTACTTCTCAATATACTGCAACATATCCTTCAACAACTGAAAACATGTTCACCGTCTCCCCAAAATGGAGACATCAGCAGTTAGTGCAAGATTTTTTACCAAAAAAACCCTATTTTTTGTAGGCGGATTTATAAAGTTGTATTGGAACACAGCCACACCCGTTTGTCTACACATTGTCTATGGCCACTTTTGTCCTACAACGGCAACGTTGAACACTTGCAGCAGAGACTGTGTGTCTCACAAAGCCTGAAATATTCACTATCTGACCTTTTACAGAAAAAGTTTACCAACCACTGAATTTGTGCATCCAGCTTCATGTCCATGATTCCTGACTAATGTCCATCATTCCTCTAATCCTATCGTTATCCCATCACATTATTCTGTAACCTCTAGACTAAATTATAAAGACGAACACCAACTACATATCCAATATACAATAGTGGGGAAAATAGAAATTATTTTTAAATAATCTTAAAAGGTAAATATATACATCCATTAATTAACTCAACAACTATTTATTGAGTATTTACCATGTGCACTTTTCTATGCACTGGAGTTACAGCAATGAACAAATGTTCTATTGAGAGTGACAGGCAGGGGGCTGGCCCCATGGCACAGTGGTTGAGTTCACACGTTCCACTTTGGTGGCCCAGGGTTTGCTGGTTTGGATCCCAAGTGTGGACATGGCACTGCTTGGCAAGCCATGCTGTGGCAGGCGTCCCACATATAAACTAGAGGAAGATGGGCATGGATGTTAGCTCAGGGCCAGTCTTCCTCAGCAAAAAGAGGAGGATTGGCAGCAAATGTTAGCTCAGGGATAAACTTCCTCCAAAAAAAAAAAAAAAAAAACAGGGAGAGTGATAGGCAATAAATATCATCCCAATTTTCTAATGGATGGGAGAAGAAAATATATGGGAGAGCAGGAGAGTTGCAATTTTAAACAGGGTAACCAGGGAAGGCCTTGTTGAGAAATTGGTATTTGAGTGAAGACCTAAAAGAGATGATGAGATGAGGTGAGATATGCAGATATCTGGAGAAGAATATTGAGACAAGGGAGGCAGAAGGTACTGAGGTCCTGAGGAAGAAAACCAGTGATGAGGAGAGTTGTGGAATATGAGATCAGAAAGGAAAGAGGGGGCCGGATGACGTAGTGTCATAAGGTCATTATAAAAACTGACTTTTACTCTGACATGACGCAGCAGGGGAGAAAATACAGGCCTACGCTACAGTTCTTGTTCCTGAAAATAGTCATGAGACCATAAGTGGTATTTATGACTCTCCTTCTTTGCTACTGACTCCATGTTCTCTTTCCCTTAAGCCAGCTATTCTCACCTGATGGGTGACTCATCCTTCATTCCTGAAAGATCTGAGGCTTTGGTGGCCCTGCCTGGATAGTTTGCTGTAGTTTCCCATTACTTATACCTCTGAATATGCTAATAACAGAAGGAACCCCAAATGATCACCCGGGTTCTGTCTAAACTACTCCTGTCCCCATTTTGTAGCAGCAATCCTATTCTCCCTTGATATCCAAAATTGGTTACCTCAATAAACCATCATAATTCTCTTTTTTACCAGTTGGGCCAGTGGTAAAAGGAAACTGAAATGCCCAGATAGGAGTGTGAGTTTCACATTCAATGGACTTGCTGTTGTATTCCCTGGTAGAAGCATTCTTCTCTTGCTTTCTCAGACTCCTGAATAGTCAGAGCTCAGAGCTGCAGAGACAGGAAGCAAAAACATTTTGAGCAGACTGTTATGTATTCATTTAGAAAATATTTATCAACAACTGGCATGTACTCTTTAAAACTATCAATGTTATGAAGTAAAAAGAAAGATGCTGGGGAACTGTCCTAGATTTCAAAACCTTAAGAGACATGACAACTCAGCGCAAAACATAATTCTTGACTGGATGCTCTATGAAATTTTAAAAACAGCTATAAAATACATTATTGGGTCAACTGAGGAAATTTAAATATAGGCTGTATATATACACCAATGTTAATTATCCTGAGTGTCATAAGTGCATTTTGGCCATGTATTTTATGTATCATAGCTGATGAAGTGTCATCATGTCTACAACCTACCCTCAAATGGAATCAGCAAAAAAAGAGTGTGTGTGTAGACAGTGCAAGTGAAAGGGAAATAAAGTGAATGTAGCAAACTGTTAACAATTAGTGAATCTAGGTGTTTATGAACTCACTTGGTAAATACTTGGGTGGATGGGGAAAGAGGCTGAGTGACACCTATAGTATCAGTCATCTTGTCTGATTATTGAGATCTTCTTTTGAGGTGGGCATCTTTCAGTGACTACTCTTGTGGGACACAAATGTTCGAACATTCTGGGCCCATTCTGAGAGATCTATCCTCATACCACTTTTATAAAACTCCTTCACAGCAACTCTTCAATCATTTTACTCTCAAGTCTTTAATCCTTCGTCAAAACTATTAGTTACTGCCCATGAATCAGTGTACATATTTATCTTATGCCACCTCTTCCTCTTGGCAAAGTGAACAATGCAATGTTCTGCTTCAAGTGTAATTGATGGGGCTGGGAAGAATTCTCCCTTCCATTGTCCTTCAGGTTCACCTCTGAATGGAGCTGTAGCCTCGTCCTCCCTAAGTCCGGGTTCATATATCTAACTGAAGATATTTCTACTTGGGTGAATGACAGATATCTCACACTTAATTTGTCCAAAATTAAGCCTCTGATCTGTCTTCCTGGCTGAGTGGAACTGTAAGCCTTCTGGTTGGTGCCAGTAAAACCTAAATATATGTAAACCAGGCCAGGATTTTAATTTCTCCTCAGTGAATGATCATAGAGAATTCCACATGAAGCTCTAGGTATGGGCTGAGGCAGAAGCAGCAGAAAAGATGTAAATGTGAGCCTTCTCCACATGTCACTTAGTTGTACTTTGCTTGTTCATGGCCCTACATATACTGCTTCCACTTGATGATGGAATTCTGCTGGGAATGTCAGACTTTATGGCTAGGTAGATCATACAACACCTGGTTCATCAAGGGCTCCTCGGAATTCATGGTCCCCTGGTATCTTCTGGTCAAGTGTTCAGAGACTATTATCAAAATAAGAATTGCTTATCAAAAATAGAGTAGTTTCTTGCCAGTAAGGGCATAATTTTTCTCCCAAACCATAGGGTGCCTCCATTTTGATTCTCCTATTGGAACTTGCCTTCATCTCCATACAGCTCCTGGGCCTGCTTTGATCAGCTAGAGAAACTTCTTTTGCTCTGGTGCCCTCTCAAAACTGAGAACCTTTTGTGTTAACCTGAAAATGGGTCAGAGCAGCGTATTCATGTGGTATAAGTTGCCTCCAAAATCCAAGGGGATTCACCAAGCATTGTGTCTCTTTCTTAGTGGTAGGGAGAGTAGCAACCTGATCTGCATTCTAGAGGGACTATCCCAACTTACCCGGGCTGAAGTAGAAGTAGTTCTGAGCCAATGGTGCCCAAAGTGTGGTTGATTATAATGTTATATAGAGAATGTGCCAAGGTTTGTTGGGACAATCACCGTAGGACTTTGAAGCAAAACAAATCTATGCTCTCTTATTAAAAATGGCATAATATATTATAAAAATATAATAAAAATTTATTTATATAGATACATAATATGTATGTATAATTTTTTTTAAAAAATAGCCTGTTGCTTTCTATTGATCTTTGGTGGATACTGAGCGCATGCCCATGACATATTTGGTATCCGTCATAAACTTAAAATTATCTAACTAGAAACAAAGTCAAGCATCTGCACACTATCATCAAGTGGGAAAAGTGTAAACAAGACTACACCCAAGCAGGTCCCAAAGTCACAAGGAAGGTATACATGCAGGTGGCTCACGTGCCCATCAAGCCATTTCTGACTTCACTGCCATACCGCCCATATCCCACTTCTGTGGCCTCATGGATACTTCCTCATGACCACTTGCCTGAGGAATAAAAAAAAAGTGCCCAACTGAGTTTGTAGAAAGCTCCATGCAATATGGTACCTCTTGCCCTAAATGGACTTCTGTGACACTCAGCTCCATTTAGGTGAACCCTGAAGGACAGTGGAAAACAGATATCATCTCTGTGGGAAAAACCTCAAGAACTGTAATTCAATGGGTCTTCTGCTCCTTGCAACTGAGAACATCTCACATGATGTGAATTTTCCATACAACATTGCTTCAGACAAAAGAGGTCTGTGAGTAAGTAGTCTGACACCCACTGGATTTACAGGTCTTGTCTTGCACCCCATCACCCAGAGGCAGTTGGTGGTGACATTATAGAACAGTAACATGGCTATTGAAAACTCTGTTACATTGTGAGCTGAAGGACCATGCTACTTTGACATGTGAAGTTGGGGTGTGGTCCTGCAGGATGAGGTAAGTGCTTTAAACGTTGGACTAACACATGGTGCACTTTGTCCTCTCCAGAAACCAAAGGAGTAGAAATGGGGGTTATGCCTCCTCCAGTTTAACCAAATGGCCCTTGCACAAAGTGTTTATTTCCTGTCCCCATGACTTTGGGCTTTGCTCATTTAGTAGTGTTGGGTTTTTTTTAAGAAACATTTTTATTTTTTACTTATTTTATTTGCCAAGGTAGATTCATTCTGAGCTAACATCTGTTGCCAATCTTCCTCTCCTCTTTTTTTTTCTTCTCCCCAAAGCCCCAGTACATAGTTATATATTTTAGTTGAAATCCTTCAAGTTCTGCTATGTGAACTGTGGCCACAGCATGGCTACTGATAGGTGAGTGGTGTGGTTCCATGCCCAGGAACTGAACCTGGGCCACAGAAGTGGAGTGCACTGAACCTTAACTGCGAGGCCATCAGGGCTTGCTCTCATTTAGTAGTTTTAACAGTTAAGGTAGGAGTATATCCATCAGAGACACAAAAATTTTGTAGAATGGACAAGTAGAAATGCCTTTTAATCAGAAAATAAAAGATCACAATTTAGATGAGAAGGCAGAACTAGAACAGCAGCTTGAGAGTCATCAGATATCAGATGTGAAGCTGTTGGAGTAGATCAATCCTTTGAAAGATAGCGCAGCCTGAGCAGCCAGCCAAAGACTGTGCCCTGGGAAATCCTGCAATCAGAGGCTAGAAGGAATGAGAACAAGTTGATGCAATCACGATAAAAATCAATGAGGCATTTCTAATTTTAAATAGTATTTGACTAGCAGCGCTTGACTCAGCCTTTCCCAACTACTGCCTAAAACACATAAAAAAGACAAAGAAAAGTGATAAAATACATACCAAGGCAGAGCATAAAGAACAACAGGTTCCTTATTGCAGGGAAGAATTACCCCAATTTACGAGGCTGATGGAGTTGGACTCGGAAAAAAAATTCATGGCCTACTGATACTCTGCTTCATGATACAGAGTAGATCCACCCAGCTGAAAGAAGGTAGGAAGTCTGAACACCTTCCCCCATGGTTGGCTTGCTGACTCAGAAAGCCAAGGTCCATACAGAGCTGCAAGTAAGAAACTCACCCTTTTTTGCCTCCAAAATCTAAAATCTTGGTTTTTGGTTATAGCACTATTGGAGGGTATCATCTTTCTGTACGTATCTGGAGACTGCAACTTCCAAAATTCAGTGGGGAAGTGTGGGGTTCGGATGGAAAGGCAAGAAGTGGTCCATTGTACCCTGGCAGATTTGTCCCTATGACCAAAGTCTACAGGCGGAGTGCCAGTCACGGTGTCTGCTGAGCTGATAGCAGATGAGGAATCCATTGGTTTTCTTTGTCAGAGAATCCATTAGTTCCTATCCCTCAGGTAGAGACATTAGGACCATAGTGTCCTATCACAGTACAGCAGAGTCACGTACGAGAAAACTCTGGGAATTACTCTGGACGTGGGCATATGGATCTGGCTTCTACTTAGAGATCTGAGAGTGGAACCAACGGAAATCCATGTTTTCTGCCTGGGTATATGATGGATATACTGGATGTAGATGAAAAAATAAAGACGGGGAAAAACTGACTTGAGGTCTTAATAATTCCCTCTAAATCTAGCACTATGGAAAGCTATTCCACTCTTGTGTGTTTTATTTCCTCAGCTTAGCATTCCTGGCTCTGTCTCCAGAATCAGCTAGCTAAGGTCAATCTTGCCTGGCAACATTCGAGAAAGATCCAATTCTTGAGTTCGCCTTCCCCCACCGATTTTACGTTTCAGTTTATTGTTTGCTTCTCAAGGCTGCTTGGCAAGGCTTTTACACTTGGGCTCCCCTTTGCTCCTTACCCACAGCTGGTGGCCAGCCCTGCCTGCTGGCACACAACTTGACCCAAATTCTTGGAACCCTGGTCCATATCCGATACCCAAGCCCTCTTCATGCTCAAGAGAGACATAAAAAATAATATAGAAAAAGGAAAAGGAACATAATCCAGAAGATTTACTTCTCTCTGAAAGTGATTTTCGTTTAGAAAACTTTTTGACATCGTCAATAAGAAAGCAAGAAGTTACGGCCTGTACAAAACAGAATCAGAAGGACAAAAGAAGAGAAGATGAGATAAAACCCAGACTGAGAATTGTGAGTATATCTGAGGAGTAACTCGGAAGAATTTGGGCAGAAGTAAGAGCAAATCAAAGACAAACTGAATAAAAATGTCAGGACCTAGCAGAAGGCTTAAACATAGAGAAAAATGTGACACGAAAGTGATGGAAAAAGATCCACATCTAGACATATCCTGGAAAAAAAATTGGATAACAAGGATTTTACAAGCATTCAAGCAGACTAAAACAGATTACTTATAAATTGCCAAAAATCGGGTAGTCCTCATTTAGAGCTTCCACTGTAACAGAGTTTTTAACAAAATTTGGAGGGATAAAATTTGAAATCAAGCTATTGTTTAAGTGTGAACCAATGTGTTTATGTGTGATGGCAAGAGAAAAACATGAGAGGCTCCAAATAAAAATACTAATCATGTTCTCTTCCTTAAAGAAATCTTGAGCGTACATTAAACTAAGGAAAAAAATCACAATAAGAGTTCCAAATGAGAAAGTTGTGCTATAAAATACGGGTAGTGGACATTAAAGCCCATTAAACGTCATTCATTCATTCAATTTACAGATATTTTTTGAGTCATTATTATGTGCTAAGCGTTGGAAATATAACAGTGAACAAGACTGTTGTCCTGGAGCTAGTGGGAAATAAAGAAAATTCCACAAGTAATTATAATCAAGTGCGTGCTATGAAGCATATAGTAGGGGGAACTGGCCTATTTCAGGGGTCAAAGAGGACAGACCAGAAGAAAAGAAATTTTAGCTGAGACTTAAAAGATTGCTAGGAATTAGCCAGGCAAACAAGAGGAAAGGAGAGAGTGTTCTAGACAAAGTGAAGAGCTCTTATAAGCCTCAGAAGCAACAGAGGACATTTGAAGAATAGAAACATGTTCACTGTGGCTGGAGCTTAGAGAGCAGGCTAGAGAGAGAGTCGGGGCCTGGATCATGACTGTAAGCCATACTAAGGGGTTTGGTTTTTATCCTAAAGATAAGTCAAGTGATATTATGGAAGAGTTTAAAAGGAAATAGATGATCAGATTCGAGTTTCAGAAAGAATTCTTTTCCAAGTAGATAATGGATTGAACTGCAGTGTAGACAAGTGGGTGGATTCAAAAGATACTTACCCCCCAAAAAAAGATATTTAGGAGGTGGATTCAACAGGGTAAGGTGAATGATTGGACACTGCAGGTGAGAGAGAGGAGTTAAGAGTGATGACTAGTTTCTAGGAGAGGCTCCTGGAGGGACAGTGGTGCTCTTACCGAGAGGGGAGATAGTGGAAGAGATACAGGTCTCGGGCAGAGTTCAGTCTGGGACATTTTAAATTTGAGGAACCTAGGAATTATTCAAGTGGTGATTCAAGCAGGCAACTGGGTAGATGAACCTGCAGCTAAGGGAAAGATCTGTCCCCGTGAACAAATTTTGGAGTTCAAAAACAGATGTCAAAAAGATTAGCGCTATGTTAACGTTCATAACCTTAATAAAAAAAAAAAAAAGATTAGCGCAAGAATGTTCATAGCAGCTTTATTCATAATAGCTCCAAACTGGAAACAACCCAAATGTTCATCAATAGGAGAATGAATGCATACACTGTGGTGTATTCATGCAATGGAATACTGCTCAGTAATAACAAATAGTGAACCACAGACACACATCGTAAAGTGGATGATTTCCAAAACACTATGTTGAGTAAAAGAAGCCAGATACGAACACTACATACTTTATTATTCCTTCTACATGAAGAGTAAGAATATCAAAAACTAATCTATAGTGATAAAAATGAGAACAGTTGTTGCCTGGCATTACTGGGCAGCAGAGGATGGAGGCGAGAGGGATGAGGGCCTTGAATAGAAAGGGGGTGGAGGGAAGTTGCTTGTTGATGGCAATGTCCTGTGTTTGTCTTGACTGGTGTGTTTGTTACATGCGGGTGTACATTTGCCTTAACTGATCAAATTATACACATAGGATCTGTACATTTTACTGTATATGAATTATACCTCAATAAAATTAATTAATGAAAAATAGGTTTTATAAAATTTTCAAAAATAATTCTTTCAGAATTGACCTTATTTACTAATTCACTGAGAAAATAAAAGCACTCAGAAGAGAGTTTCCACAAGTTCCTAACATTATCACATCTACCCACCCTATGTCTGTTCCCAGATACCGTCTTTCCTCCTGTTTCTAAAAATCAGGGGCCAGCCCAGTGGTGCAGCAGTTAAGTTGGCACATTCCGCTTCTCAGTGACCCAGGGTTCATCAGTTTGGATCCCGGGTGCACACTTGGCACTGCTTGGCAAAAAGCCATGCTGTGGTAGGCATCCCACGTATAGTAGAGGAAGATGGGCATGGATGTTAGCTCAGGGCCAGTCTTCCTCAGCAAAAAGAGGAGGATTGGCAGTAGTTAGCTCAGGGCTAATCTTCCTAAAAAAAAAAAAAATTGATTAATTAAAAATAAATAAAATCAACTGTCTGTGCTCCTAAAGCCAATCCCTCCATTTGAGCACTAGATCCGATTCTTTCTCATCTCATCTCATCAAAGACATTGCTCGTTCTCCCTTCTCCCTCCTGCATGTCAATTTTTCTGCCTCCCCTGCATCATTCACATGGAGCATGGAAACATGCTGTAAAATATCCCACCCTAAAACAGAGAGAGAGAGAGAGAGAGAGAGAAAGAGAGAGGAAGCGTCCCTTGAGCTGACATAGTCCTCCAGCTCCCCCTCCATTTCTCTACTCTTCTTATAACAAGACTTTTCAACAGTGTTGCCTGTATTCTCTGCTCTTTCCATGTAGTCTCTTAAATCTACTCCAATCAGTGTTTTGCCCCATCACTCAATTCAGATTGCCTGTCAAGATGAACAATAAACTTTATGTGACCAAACCCAACCGTCAATTCTCAGTTTATTGATCTCTCTCTTCTCCTTGGAACACACTCTCCACTTGCTTCTGGGAATCACAGTTTTCCTCTTACCTCATTGGCCACTCCTCCTTTGCTGGTTCATCTTCCTCAACCTGATCTCTAAATGTTGAGTTTGGCCTTTGTACTCTTTTCTTGCCTGTCTACACTCACTCTCTTGGTGAGTAAGTGGCCACATCCAATCTTATGGCATAAATATAATTTATCTGCTGACAATAGCCAAATTTTTTAAAAAGACCCTATCTCCTCAAGATCCACATCAAGAATCCCACCAAACCTAGCCCACAACAATAACTAATTCCCGGTATAACTCAGAAGGAAAATTGCAAGATCTGCTGAAAGGGAGGAAATACCATACACACAGAAAGCACAGCAGCTAAAGACAACTTGTATTGTCAGAAATCTGGAAAGCATGTTTAGTGTATATTCTAGAGGTGTTGGTCCAAGAAGAAAAATAAGATTGGATCCAGCCAAATATATTAATATAGGTGCTCTTAGCTGGGATGGAGATTTAATATGTTTATTCAGTCCCTGGGTGTGACTCAACAATTTGCTTGGTTGGTGGTGGGCCTGGCTTCAATGGTGGCATACAGTGAATGAAATTGAGATGCCAAAACCTCTTTGGCATACTGTAAGAATGAAACCTAAGTCTTAGGGAAATGGATATGTTAGAGCAGATATGCTCAGCCACACACTAACTATGTCTCCTGGGGCCCTAGATGTGTCAAGCCCTTTATTTCCATTATATAATTTGAATTCTCACAGTGACCCTATGAGTTAGGATTGGCTATTTCCCCTTTCTACATATGGGAAAACCATTTAAAGGATGGGTGACTTATTAGGGGAAGTGGCAGTCAGGATTTAAACTCAGATCTGTCTCACTCAGAAGCCCAAGCTCTTCTCAGCTGCAGTGTATTTTGAGCAAAACCAAAAACGACAATCCAGGGGGTGAGAGTGGGAATGATTAGAAATCACTCTGACTGCCAAGTGCTAAGGTAGGGTTATAGGAGAGAAGAGAAAATTACTGAGAACTAATTCAAACTGCAAAGGAATGATATTACCTTATAAAAGAATGCCACAGTAGATTGTCACATGAGCACTACTAGAATTAACCAAAGCGCATGGAAATTAATTCACCAAGCACTTAGTGAGTGACCTCTGAATTGGTCCCTGAGCTGGGTATTGGCAATATAATTTCTTTGTGTATATAATATAATATACTTAAAAATGAAGAATTTGTTAAACATTTACTACAAAATTGGAGACCCTTTGCTATTTTGAGAACACTCAATAATCAGTTTCTTAGAAGAAATTAATTGTTATACTATGGCTGTTGCAGCAGAGGGCACTAGGTGATCAAGATAGTTTTGAACCTCAGGTGGCAAATAGTTAATAGAAGCATCTTTCAGAACTGTGTAGTGATGATTTTAAAAAGCATATCAAGTGTTCCAAAAATGGAATAAGCCATGAACCAAAGAAAGAGGTTTGATGTATGAATATTGGTGAGATCACTAAGGTCAATATTCTAAATGCTTGCACAATTATAGATTTTTTTTGAGTGATTCTATTTATAAAATCATTCCCATTACTTACTTGAAAATTTCTATTAGGGTCACCAGGAGATGTCAATTTAGCATCTAGCACTTATGAGAAAGATGGCTTAGGGTAGTGGAATAAATCTTGGGCCACAAGTCAAAAGGCTAGAATTTGAGAACACAATTTGCATGCCTAATTAGTAGCATGGTGGCTCACCATTACTTCAAAATTGACTTGATGAGTAACGTTTCCCTAAACAAATAGGGTATGATTATATTTTTTTATTTATGTATGGGAAAACTAAAGAACAGAAAGATCAAATGATTTGCTTAAAATGACATGGCATCAACCATGGCATTAGAAGGCATGGAAGTTTGCCTTCTAATAATCATAGAGCCACTGGAAACTGGAACCCCACAGACCTACTGGAAAATTAGTATTCTAAGTTCTGTTCTACCTATCTTATTACTTATTTGTTTATGAAATCAGCCAGTATATTTCGAACAGCTACCATATGCCAGGCCCTGTGGAAGGTGCTAGAGATACAACGGTGGTGGTGGTGGGGGGAAACATAACACAGTCCCAACACGCTCGTGGAGTTTATAATATAGGGGGTGGGGTGGGGAACAGACCCAAAAAATGTGAGGAGAAAAATAAAATAGTTGTGAACATTCTATGAAGGAAGTAAATGTGAAGTTAAAATAGAGAAGAACAGAAGAAATGATTTCAGACATGATGTTCAGAAAGAGTCAGGTCAGGAAAACAGTGGTGACAGTTAGGCTGAGATCTATACGGAGGGGCCATATTGCCAGGTTGCAGCTCTTCTGACAGAGGCAATAAATAGCACGTGCAAAGCCCCTGAAGACAGAAAAATATCAATGTGCCCGAGGAAGTGAAAGAAAACCAGATCGTCAGAGCATAGCGAGCAAGGGGAGAGTGACTTGAAAAACGACCTTGAACAGATAAATTGGAGTCAGATTGCACTGAGTTTTGCAGGCCATGGTAAGAGTTTGGCTTTTACTCTAAGTGAAATATGAAGTCACTGAGGCATTTTAAGCAGAGGAATGACATGGTTAGATTTGTATTTTAAAAAGATTCTTTTTCCCACTGTGAGAAGAATGGTTGGAAAGGAGCAAGAGTAGCAAGAGGTAGACGGATAGGAGTTTACTGCAATAACACTCTCTCAAATAGATGGCAATGAACTCAACAAACGTGATGAGGGGGATGAAAATTTGTTCGTGAACTTGAGATGCTTTTCCTGTGATTGTAAATGGGACTGTATTCGATTTCTCTTTCTGCTAGCTCATTGTTAGTGTATAGAAATGCAACTGATTTTTGTATCTTGATTTTGTACCCTGCAACTTTACTGTATTCAATAACTATTTCTAATAGTCTTTTGGTGAATTCTTTAGGGTTTTCTACATATAAAACCATGTCATCTGCAAGCAGTGACGGTTTTACTTCTTCCTTTCCAATTTAGACAACTTTTATTTCTTTTTCTTGCATAATTGCTCTGGTTAGGCACATAATTTTTCAGTTAAATTATGTATATAATTGTGTCCTCAAAAAGATTGGAAAGAGGTATTCCAAAATATTAATAAATCATTTTTTCTGAATAGGAGGATTACAAGTTTTTATTTTCTTCATCTATCTTATATTTCTGAAACTGTTTTGCACTTAACCTGGATTACTTAGTAAAGGTGATGAAATTTGTGCTGAGGCTTGAAGGATGAATAGAAATCAAGGAAGAATTAGCAGGAAAGTAAACAGGAGGAGGTTTTAGTTTTGCTACCATAATCTGTGTAGTGAATCAGAAAGAAGAGAAAAATCTAGTTTCTAGAAGTTGCTTCTTCCAAGATGTTTTTTAAAAAGAGTTTCTATGATTGACATTTAGGGCATTTTATTTGTAATATTTACAAAATGAAACTTACCAAGAGAAGGAAGGTTACATGTCCACAAAATTAATACTGGAGTTGGAAAGAGAAAAAAGTTCTTCAGGCAATTGTCGACATTGCTAATATTGAGAAAAGGGTTATCTAGGATTAAAAATGAGGGTTTTTTTTTTTTGAAGAATCCCTGTTGGAGAAGAGCATTAGGATGCTCAGATTGAATTGATTTGAACAGAACCTTATAAACACAGAATGAATGAGAACGACTAGACATCCTATCATATGCATTGTCATCCATTCATAAAATAGCTAGGGCTAGTAGCTAGTTACATATTATTTAAGAATTAGTAGTCACTGCTGTCACAGACGTCTCTGATAATAATTTGGCAATGGTTCAGAAAAGCAAATGGAAAAAGAGTTTTAACTTAATATCTCTATATTTGACACTCTTACTGTTTCATGTGGGGGTTACCTGACACAAGAAGATGTTGGGCCATTACACTTCTCTATTCCTGTTACATTTCTAATCACAGAATGTACTTTTCTGAGTAATGTCTCTAAAACCAAATGAGTAAGATCAAAAATGTCTCTCCAGAAAGCCCTAAACTAAAGTATCACTACAGGCATATTGGAGAATGTTACTGTAATTTTGTAATCACTGTCTGGTCTGACACTCATTCAACAAGCATTTGTTAAAAGACTATTAAGGGCAGGAAGCTATGATGGGAAACTCCATTTTATAAACATAGTCACTGCCTTCAAAGAGTTTGTCCCTCGTAAAGAGATAAGTAAACAATTATATACAATTCAAGGCAGGTGTGCTTAAGATGCTATGAGTGTGATGAACAATATTTTAAGCCATTACAAAAGTGAGAAGAATTACTTCTAGGCAGGTCAATTGAGCTTAGCTCTGAAGAATGGTAGACATTCAATAGACAAAGATGAGGGGCAAAGAGCTCACCCTAAGCACTTTACTGGGTGTGAACACAGAAAACCACAGCATATATTAATGTTGATGCCACAACATAGAGGATTTTGAATTCCAGATGCATTTTGGGGAATATACACCCTCAGTTCTTTTCCTCTATTCAGTTCCAAGAAGCTGAAAAATAGACCAACAATCTCCAGCCAGAAGATTTGAAAGGCTTTGAAGATGTCTTTCCAGGACTGTCTGAGGTGACCACAAGGAAAGACCTAAAGATATCAGCATTGGGGGTTCATTAACATAGTGGCCAAATCAGCTCGCTCTACAGTAAATTTCACAGTTGACGAGACTTACTTGTGGGCTCAGAGCTTACAATCAACTTTTTAGTGGTTTAAAACAGATGACCAAAGATCATAGTTATCAGGCTTAAAATCACAGGTTTTCTGAGGAAAGTCTCTAACAAATAAGTAAAAGTAACTTGGAGGAAAAAAAAAAAAGACTATGTGGAGAGAAGAATACTCCAAGAAGAAAATCCTCATTAATATCGAAAATGTTGCATCCATAAAACAAGAACAGGATGCCTTATAGAAAGAACACTCTTGACACAAACAAAACAAAACCAACAAATCAGCTCATGTAAATTAACACTTTGAGAACCTACATGAAGAATTCAATATCTGGAAGATGACACTGTGAAAAAATAAGTAGAGGAAAGAGGAAAAAGCGAAGATAGAAAATGGGGAGGGGAGAGAGGAATTAGAGGACTAATCCATGTGGACCAACACCCAAATAATTAGAGTTCCAGAAAGCAAGGACAGAGAAAATGAAGGGGAGGAAATAATCAATGAACATACTCAGATTGAATTAAAAGATGTGAGTTTCCATATTGAGAAGATTTACATAGTGTGCAGCACAATAGATAGAAATAGGTCCATATGAAGACACAACAGGAAATTTCAGAAACCTGAGGACAATGAAAAATTCTACAAGCTTCCAGAGGTAAAAATAGGACATATAATAAGGATCATGAATTAGAATAATTTTGGACTTCTGTGGTAGACAGAATTCTAACTGCAAGATTCCCCATCCCCTGTGTACTATGAATATGTTTACTGTGAATATGATGAATTTCATTCCCATAATTAGGTTATCTTATATGGCACAGTTGCCTTTCAAGAAAAGCTTGACCTAATCAGCATTAAAAGGGCCCTTAAAAGTGGTGGGCTTTTCTCGGCACGGAAGATTCTCCATAGCTGGCTTTGAAGATGAGGAGGCCACACGGCTGAAATATAGGGGCCTGCAGAAGCTGAGAGGCATCTCTGCTGCCAGCCAGCAAGGAAATGGGGGCTCAGTCCTATGACCACAAAGAACTGAATTCTGCCAACTCCCTGAATGAGCTTGGACGTGAATTTTTCCCCAGGCTCCAGACAAGAATTCTGTTCAGCTAACACTTGGGTCTCAGCCTTGTAATAGCCTGAACAGAGAACCCAGTCATGCTGTGCTCAGATTTCTGATCTACAGAATTGTGAGCTAATAAACAGATATTGTTCGAAGCTGCCAGGATTGTGGTGATTTATTAACAGCAATAGAAAACTAATACAGCTTTTCAGCAACAATGGAAGATAGACAACGGTGGAGACACCCTCAAAATTCTGAAGAAAAGTTATTTCTAACCTAGAATTACATACCTAACCAAACTACCAGCTAGCTGTGAGAGTAAATCAAGGATATTTTCAGACACACAGATCTCAAAAATTTACCTCCAATGTACTCTTTCTTAGGAAGCTACTGGTATGTGCTTTGCCAAAATTAGGGGAAAAAATAAAACAAGAAAGAGGAACAGAATCCAGGCAAAGGAGCCTAACCTCCAGAGTTTCCTGAAGGTTCTCTGTGATGTGCTGAAACCATTTCCCCAGCCTTTATTGTGACACAGAGAAACAACTGCCTTTGTTCTCAATGATCTCATGACGCTGAATTTGGCTGCCTGTTGGAATAGAAGCTCAGTGGCTCCCTACACATGACTCAGCGACCGCTTGTCTTCACAATGCATCCTGTCATGTTGAATCCATTAACTCAGCACCTAACAACAATTTGCTCCCCATTTCTTTTAAAGTTGTGGGTTAGTTGACTAATGTTCTTAAGTTTTCCAACAACAATAAGAAATAGATTTTTAGGCTTTGACGGTCCCCTCTCTTCCTTTACCTTCTGTTTTCCACAGTCTTGAAGCTTGAGAGAACAGAATTAAAGTTTCAAACCATTGTTTCATATAGCTATTTGTCTTGAATGATTTTGACATATGTTTGCTTAGAAAATATTGAATTTCTGACTTTTTAGCAACAACAAAATGCATCAAAAGATGTTATTAAATTTCTCTACCTTTTTCAAGGAGTAAAATGTAATTATTAGAGAGAAAATAAAATACATAAACTCGAGTTGGGGAGAGGGGAAGAGTGAGAGAGATGGTAGTGGTGGTAGCGGGGGGAAGGCTGGAGATGGGAGTACTTTAGCTAATATCCTATTTTCCTGAACTATTTTTTTTGTGTTAAAAATGTTTTTACTGACAACAATAAAATGCAATTTTAGAACATAAAGTATAGGCAGTACCATGTATTACTGCTGCAAATGTTAAAGTAATGTACTAACAAAAAGGGTTTTCTTGGGGCTGGCCCTGTGGCCAAGTGGTTAAGTTTGTGTGCTCTGCTTCGGTGGCCCAGGGTTTCGCCGGTTCGAATCCTGGGCGTGGACACGGCGCCCCTTGTCAGGCCACGCTAAGGCAGCACCCTTCTTGCCACAACTAGAAGGACCCACAACTAAAATACACAACTATGTACTGGGGGGATTTGGGGAGAAAAAAAAGTAGAAAAAAAAAAGATTGGCAACAGTTGTTAGCTCAGGTGCCAATCTTTAAAAAAAAAAAAAGCTTTTTCTCTATATGTGCTTCAAGATTTTATTTTAGTATAATTGTCACTAGCTTCCTCCTCCTCTATAAATAAAGAACGAAAAATTAGTGAGAATTTTTGACTATTACTTTTCTGTGCTCTGTTAACTGAAGTTGAAATACGGTCTGTTTTCTTTCTCCTGAAAGTATTGTCTTTGAACTTTCCCCAAATTTAACACCATAAACCTAAACATAGCAACTTTGGTTCCATGTTTAAAACCTAAGAATGATTGTTAACCAAAGTAAATATACTCAAAATGCAAAAATAGCATGAAATAAATAAAATACTCAAACACCTGGAGAGTTTATTCCATTCGTTCTGTTTCTTGGAGGCTAATTATCTGGTTTCTGGACTAAACAGATCCTTTGTTCTTCTCATTCCAAATATAGATGCACTTCTGCCATTGAATTGCTCATTTTCTTCTCCCCATAAGAATTTAGGAGAAATGAAAGAAAGAACCAACAGTTCAGCTCTTGAACTTTCAAGAGGACAGTACCTTGTATAGTATAGTGGGTGCTGTGGGCTGCTACCCCAATGCCAGGAATATTGACCACTGGCTCACAACTTCAAAACTCTCTGGAAATTGCCATTAGCTAATGAGAGTTTCCTCAGAAGTTCATGCTCCCTTCCTGGGGATAGTTCTCATCCAATAACTGGTCCATGTGAGCTTATAAAGATCTGGCCTCTTGCCTCAAGGTGGGACAACTCTGAAGAGACCCCCAGCTCCAGAACTTCTTGTGGGATCAGCTGAGGCCTCTGTTGTGACTGCATCAAAGATCAACTTTTCCCACTGCCCTCACTCCCTTACAGGTGTTGTCCCTGGCAGTACTCTTCAATAAACCTTTCTGCACAAATCATCATCTGAATGTCTGCTTCCGGGGAAACAGCCTGAGACACATGGGGTGATCTTTCCCCCAGCAGAAGTGAGTTGGTTACAGCCATACGTCTTTATACTCTTCTTCTCACCACTTCCCTTTAATTTGCCCTTGTTTTTTGTTCCTTTAAGTTCCTGTAGCAGCATGTTGCAGAACTACCCTAGGACACAGAATCTTAACAGTAACAGTCAAGCGAAAGCTGGATTACTCCTTGCCTATTTTATAGCTACCCAAAACAACACTCTGTACTTTCTCTGTGAATTAAGGGAGAAGACGGAGTCTGCGAAATTAAGCCAGCTAATTGATCTTCATAGAGATCAAACTCAAGACTTTGGCATTATTTTGCCATGCTCTGCCCAACTGAACTAATGGGCTCAGACAGAAAGCTTAAGAGTAAGAATTAAAGACTACTTCTATAAATTTTCCTATCCCTGTTAATGACCATCATCAAGAGTAATCGAAAAACTACATTTTTGAGAGCTTTTACATTTTTCCAATAGATTCTGGTTGAAGATGACAGATTGATCATATGAATTTATCTCCTCTTGTGCTTAAGGCTCCTCTAAAATTAAGAGAATGAGAGAAGAAATAGCAGCAGATAAGAAATTTCAAGAAGTTTTTGAAAAACTAAAACCAGATGAAGTAGCAGTAACTGCTTCTGCAGAGCAGAAAAGGAATAGCCCCAGAATAAAAGTACGTCCTGTGGCTCTCCAGCGAAATAGCTGGCTCCATCTGATCATTCTAAACTAAGTAAACAGAACTAAGAAAGACAGAGATAACGTAGGAAGAAGAAAACTCTTTTTAAAACTGTAAAACTTTCAGAGAAGTAAAAGACTATATGACACCTATTAAAAACCAAACAGGAGCCAGCCTGGTGGCACAGTGGTTAAGTTCACAGGTTCATCTTCAGTGGCCTGGGGTTAGCTGGTTTGGCTCCCAGGTGTGGACTTATGCACCACTTATCAAGCCACACTGTGGCAGGCGTCTCACATATAAAATAGAGGAAGATGGGCCTGCATGTTAGCTCAGGGCCAGTCTTCCTCAGCAAAAAGAGGAGGATGGGTGGCAGATGTCAGCTCAGGACTAATCTTCCTCAAAAAAACCCAAACAAAACAGAATTTTATAAAAAATAAACAAAGAACACAAAATATATCTTAGAAATTAAAAATACAACAGCCAAAAAAAAAAAAAAATGTGATTGGAAGGGCTGAAAGAGAAAGTTAATGAAATCTCCCAGAAAGCAGAGAAAGATAGAAAAGAGAAAATGAAAGAAACATAGAGGATCAATCCAGAAAGGCCAAAATCCAAGTTGCAGAATTCCTAAAAAAGGAGAAAGTAAATAGAAATAAGTAAACTATCAAAGAAATAACACTAGAAAATTCTTCAGACCCAAATGACAGGAGTCTATAAATTGAAAAAGTCCAGGTACCCTGAGCAGTGACTGAGAGAAACATTCACATGAAGCCTTGTTATTGTAAAATTTCTAAACACTAGAGATAAAAAGAAGAGTCTAAAAGCATTCAGAGAGGAAAAATGGGACATGTTCAAAGGAGCAAGAAAGAGAATGGCATCAGAATTTTATTTTCAATACTGAATGCTAGAAGATAATGAAGTAATGATTTCAGAATTCTGAAGAAAAAATACCTTTCAAGCCAGAAGATAGATTAAAAATATTTTCATGTATTCAAGGACCCAGAAAATTTATTTTCTGTCTAACCTTCTCTGGATTTTACTAAGGACAAGCTCCAACCAAAAAGGGATGTAGATCAAGACAGAGAAAGACTTGGAATCCAGGAAACAGTGCAACACAACACCTCAGAAGCAGGTCTAGAGAGCAAGTGATACAGACGGAAACAAGACAGAGGCTTCTATACACGAGTCTTTAGGAAAATAAGAAAACTGGTAGCTTTTCTGCTATGTATAAGCATTTGGGGAAAACTGGTGATAGGTGGATTGCGAATTGATTTGAGTAGTTGTAATAATTTTAAAATACTTTTCACTTTATTTTAAAAGCACTCAAGAGTTGCAGAAAGAAGAGATAGAATTATAGTACAGTTTGGAGTACTAAAGTGAACAATATTTACATAGACACCAACACATTAATTGAACTAAAAATTATAATTATATTAGAAGTGTGGGGGTTGGGTGGAAGGATTGTAAAAAGATTTAATCCACTTGATTGTAAATGCCACGAAGTCACGGATTTGTCTGTTTTGTCGTCTCTGGCATCCTGAGCACATAGAGTGGAGTCTGGCATAGAGTAGGTGCTCAACCATTATTTGTTGATCTGTTGTCATCTCCCATACCAGTAAGTCAACAGGCACTGCCTAAAAGTGGTAAGTCAAGAAGCAGCTTTACAAGGATATCATCTAGCTATACGGATACACACACACACACACATACACACATGGAAACAACTAAAATGATTTAAAAGAAAAACGTAATTGTTTCTGAGGCAATCGTTAGGCAACAGTCTGAAGGAGTGGGGCAAGAAACTACTGTTGGTCTTTATAACTTATTTGGTGCTATTTGATTTTTTAAAAAATTATGTGGTTGTGGGGCTGGCCCCATGGCTGAGTGGTTAAGTTCGCGCGCTCCGCTGCAGGCGGCCCAGTGTTTCGTTGGTTCGAATCCTGGGCGCGGACATGGCACTGCTCGTCAGACCACACTGAGGCAGCGTCCCACATGCCACAACTATGACCCACAACGAAGAATATACAACTATGTACTGGGGGGCTTTGGGGAGAAAAAGGAAAAATAAAATCTTAAAAAAAAAATTATGTGGTTGTAATAAATACTTTGATTAAATTTCAAAATGAAGCAAAATTGATAAAATTTTAAAATAACTTTCTCTAATAAAATACTTTTTAAAAGAAAGTACTGAGCAATAGAAGCTGAACACAAAATGATCACAGGTCCTTTATGAAGAAAAATTGCCGAACAAAATTTCACTTGCTTTTCTGGCACCTTAACAATCAGTTTGTTAGAAAAGGGAAGGATGACTAAGTCAATAAAATTCAAGTTTTAATGCACTGCACTTGGATGGCATGAGCTTATAATGGATTTAGAAAAGGCATTAATGGTGATTTATTTTGCACAGCTTTTGATTTAACTTAGCATTATGACAGAGAGCAAAGTTAAATTATGCCTTACTATGCAATTATGGCCATTTTAAATTATTGTATTGCTGAGCAAGTTATATGTTTATTCATTTGGTCAGGTTAAGAAATCTAGGGTTCTTTTAAATGGAGCAAATGCAAGGTAGACTTGATTAATTCCCTTGCCTTGGTTTTGGCGCTAAAAGCTCAACAGTTCTTATGGGTTTCTTTTTTCCCCCCTTGTCCCTAAATTGGATGTTTATCAGTTTCTTTCCCCTTCTAACATTAGTGACATATGTCTTTTGAATGGAGCTTTAGTAGGTTCTTTGACTACAGTTTGTAAAACAAAGCATGGACTTTGGAATCAGGTAATGGCAATTGCAAATCCTGTGGCTTACCAGCTTTATAACTGCGAGTCAGTTACTTATCTTCTCCAAGCCTCAGTTTCCACGCCTTTGAAGCGGGAATATTAATACTTGTCATACGGTATTGTTGATAAAATTAAAGAAGAGGTCAGTATGTGGGGTAAATGCCTAGTAAAGTGTCTGGCACTTGACTTAAGAAATGGCAGGTAATATTACTGCTGAGGGTTTAGAGATTCTGTTGTTGGGTTTTGTGAGGTTTTTCTCATCCTCCCATAAGTTTACCTTATGACATGTAGGTGTAAATTTATTTTATAAAATGAATTAAAATTTGGCTTTTAGGACTCCCTGAGACCCTTTGAGATAACCATGCTGTTGCCAAACCAGGGTACAGGGACTTTCGGCAACGTGTTCACTTCAAGTTAATAATGTTTAAGAGGAGCCAAGGAGATAACTGTTAGAGTTAAGTGATGGGTGCCTGGGGTCTTTACTGTATCATTCTATCTACTTTTGTATATGTTTGAAAATTTCCGTACTAAAAAGCTAGAGCAAGGTGGGCACCCAATAAAGGAGAAGGTGTTAAACCAGTTTCCCTGAGCAAAGCATTTGTTGGTATATATCTTAGATCGTTCAGTGAGTCAACTGAGAAAAGAAAGAGTCAACCTTCTTGTAAATGTTTTCCATTATAAATTCTATTTTTGCTTTCTTTTGTTGTTTATAAAGAACAGCCTACATGATGATGAGGAAGATTTAATCTCTCTTCAGCTAAATAGGCCTTGGCCTGCTACACACCTGAAGGACAGACACTCCAGGGAAATCTAGGTGGGAAGCAAAGTGTTGATGAGTCAGCCCGCGGTGCACTTTCTCTGTGTCGATACTAAATCAAAGCTTCAGTTAGTGACTAAGACTGCTTTGTAGCTGAAGCCCTTGTCTTGGGAGTGACAGTAAGATTGAAGGTGTAGCTATTAATAGACTCTAACACTCCCTTATTTTTTCTGGTGCTGTTTGTTGCAAAAGTCCAAGTGTTGCTTGTGGAAACGTAGGTAAGTCATTATTTGGATAATTATTCTCTTACTGAAACTCCATTGGTGGTTTTAGTTAAATGAAAAATGATGCTGCTTTTTTCCTACTCTAAACTATTTGAACTGGGCTGTTTATATACTAAGTCATGCCAAGCTTAGTCTTCCCCACAAAGGCTAAGTTTTGCTCTTTCTTCAAGTGATTCATCTACTCTATACACATAAAAATTACAATTCATCAGGTTGTTGTAAGAATTAATTAATGTTTGCTGTGCACCTTATGATCCTCAGATGAAAGGCACTAAGGAAATGCAGTGTGTCTCCATAAAATAAGAACATCAGTACACACTGGAAAGAATGTTGGGATCTTCCTGGATGAAAGGTGGAGTACTAACTTCAAGTTATTTTTATTAGTGTTTGCAGAACAATCAAACAATATTTGGGGGGATATAATGCCACAAGAGATTTTCAGGTGAACATGTAACTGACAAAAGAAGGTAGTCACTAATTAATCTGTTGTAAACTAAGCAAATGCAGCCTTTTGTTTTGGATACCTAAATATCAAAAAGAAAAAAGAAAGAAAAGAAAAGAAAAAAGCACATGCTCAATGTTCAAAGAAAGGAACTGAAAAATAATAACAAAGATCTTTGATTCTCAGGATTCTTTTCTCACTAAAATAAACAATTATAAATTGGCCAAAAAAAGAGTTTATTGGACATATTTCATCTTATTGTACTCCTCATGGTTTTACATGTGGTTGGGGGAAGACAGTCTAAAGAAAGGAAAGAGGGAGAGGGAAGAAAAACTGGGTAAATATAAGCATCAGTGGACACAGGAGAAACCTGAGAGTAATTTTGAAGACATCCTTCTATTTCTCTCCTAATAATAAAGGCCTAATAATATTTCCTTTCAAATATCAGTTCCTCCTGTCCATTCCCACCCACCTCACCCCAGTTGGATCCCTCAGCATCTCAGACCTGGATTACCCCAATAGCCACCTGGCTGGCCTCCCTGAACACTCTCCCCCTTGCTCCCTGTTCATCACATCTAAACTCTCTTCCTGACCTTGAAGGCCTGATATCATCAGCCCCACTCTACCTATCCTGTAGTCACATTGTCGCGTTGTTCTCCTTGGAAGTTATCCCCTCCTCATAATCTTTAAACCACTGGGATGTACTATCCTTCCCCTCCACCAATATAAACTCAACCCATCCTTAAAGTTTCTGATCAGTTTTAAAGCCTTCCCTGACTATGCCAGCTCTCGGTAATCTTTCCTTTTTCTGACCTTTCTGACATCTGGGACCCAGAGTTTGTACCAGGGACTTTCATGCGTGTTGCTCTCACCTACACGAGAGGCTCCTTCCTTGAGGGTGAGGAATGTTCTTGATAGAAATTTTGCATGTCACAGAATGAAGCACTTATAAGGAGCACAGAAATTGTTTGTCTCATTGGCTGATCCTCACCGTGAGCTACAGTTGTCTCTCTTTTTTTTTTTTTTTTTTTTTTTTTTTTAAAGATTTTATTTTTTCCTTTTTCTCCCCAAAGCCCCCCGGTACATAGTTGTGTATTCTTCGTTGTGGGTTCTTCTAGTTGTGACATGTGGGACGCTGCCTCAGCGTGGTCTGATGAGCAGTGCCATGTCCGCGCCCAGGATTCGAACCAACGAAACACTGGGCCGCCTGCAGCGGAGCGCGCGAACTTAACCACTCGGCCACGGGGCCAGCCCCAACAGTTGTCTCTCTTTTAAACCAGGATAGTGGGTACTGTGAAGAGCTGTGGCTTTGGAGCCAGAGATCAAGGAGAATTTCACCTCTGCCACTGTATTCCACCTCTGTTTCATGACTGTCGGTAATATTTTTATTTTCTAATATCCAGAGAGCTACCAAGACAAACACTAGACATGTTCATCCAGCCCTGACCTGTGGGGAAAGACATCAGATCTGGGAACAAGAGCCATTGGGTTGTGTCCTCTGGCATGGAAGAAGGAATATTTCATCAGCCATGAGCAGAGCCTAAAGGAAATATTACTCCCCAGATTTTTGACTTCTCTTGCTACAATTCAACTCTCACTAATAAACTTTCTGGCTTTCCAGATTCCCTGACACCAGGAAGAATGAGTCCCAGATAGAGGGTAAGAATTTCCAGACACTGAAAAGGAATATATCACATGACATTATGGCTGTTACATTAGTCTCCTATGAGTTTGATCAATGTGAATTGTCTTCAAGACACTCATCATCTTTGGGTAATTGAGAAAGTCCAATTTATGAAAAAAGCAGAGGAACAGTCACTGGACAGTGGTGATCCTGTCAAGCATTCTGCCAAAGAGGGACTGCCAGAGAAGCCAGCTCCTAAGACATACTTCCATTCAGACTGTTATACACATATGTTAGTCAAATCATCTGTCCTGATTTTGGCTACACCAGAGGAGCCATATAGTGCAGTGGTCAAGAGAGTAGACCTTAGGGCCGGTGGCCTCAGTTGGAATCATGACTCTGTTAGTAGCCAACCCTTCTGTGCCTAAGTGTCCTCGTATGAAATAAGATGCTAACTGCACCTACCTCACCAGGGTGTGATGAGACGCTAACATATGTAAAATGCTTCAAACAGTGCCCAGCACATAAATAGTCGATAAATAATAATTATGCAAAAAGCTAGTTCCAGTTAGGACCATGGTAAAATTAGGTTAGCCCCAGCCTATTGACTCATTTTGGTAAAATATGAGGAATAACTTGAAGAACTTGTTGAAGTTTTGGGTATATTTGTTACTTCCCCATTTTTGTCAGTTTCGTTTGGTCACAAATTTATTTCCCCACAGCAATTAACAGTAATTTCTCAAAAACCAAAAGAGCTTCTGGGCTTTTTTCCTGAGGTCAATAAGGATGGTCAGAGGAAGGTGAAGAGGTAGTTTCTCAGATAGCCTTGTGAGGAGAAACATGGATGGAGTGGTAGCAACTGTGCGGAAAAAGGGAATACAGGAGGACTCTCACAAGCCTGAGGGAAGAAAAGGGGTCCAGAGGTGTCACAGGATCTCAAGAAATGCTGGATGATCTCCTTATGAACCAGAGCTTCTGACTTCACTAAAGGTCGGCTTGATGCTTGCTCTCAGCTCTATAGTGAGGCACTCTTCAATCCTTCAGCAGATGTAGCTGTTTGTAAGACACAAGAAAGCTCTTGGTTAATGCCCAAGAACTTCCAACATATGCTTTTTTGTGGACACTCTCCTAGGAGATTGAAATACATTGTATCCAATATATTCTTTGGATGATTTCGAACACTGATGGAATTTTTAAAAAATTTACACCAACCTCCAACAAATATTTCTGAGTCTTCAACATCTTATGAAGGTTCAAAACCAAATTGATCTTTTGGTTTTATTCCAAACTATCCACTAAATATAGTTGAACACGTGTTTCCTCATATCCAACTATATTGGGCGATATTTTTCCTCCTGCTCTTTGGCAACACAGCTTAAGAGTTCAGATTCTGGAGCCACCTGTCAGGGATCAATTTCCAGCTCTACCACTTTTTTGATGAATGACCTTGGAACAAGCAACTTAATCTTTCTCTTTCTTCCATTTCCTCATTTGTATAATAGAGACAATAATAACTACAAATAAGCCTGTTGTAAGAATTAAGTCAGCACATTTAGAGGAATGCCTGAAAACACAAAGTAAACACTCAATTAAGATTCGTTGCTATTGTTACTCTTATTGTTGTCATTTTTTGAATTATCTAAAAGCGAGTTTTAACGCATCTTGCCTAAAATGCAAAGTGTAGTGAGCATATGATTTTAAAAGGTCCTACAGGGGCAGGCCCCCTGGTCGAGTGGTTAAGTTCACATGCTCCGCTTCAGCGCCCCAGGGTTTCGCTGGTTCGGATCCTGGGTGCAGACATGGCACTGCTCGTCAGGCCACGCTGAGGGGGCGTCCCACATGCCACAACTAGAGAGACCCGCAACTAAAATATACAACTATGTACTGGGGGGATTTGGGAAGAAAAAGCAGAAAAAAAAAAAGATCCTATAGCATAGATTTATCTGCCTAGCCCCCTTCTTCTGGTTGCATGTGGTCTTGGTGGAGTTATTAGCCAAGGTCCCCATTTTCCCGACCACAGGGATGGGCACATGCCACAGGTTGGGCCAATCCCTTCCTCTCCTGGACTTTGTTGTGTGTTGCACTGAGGATGGGGTTGAGAGTGAGGAGCCTTTCTTGCTTCTGCATTATGAACTATAAGAATGTAGCCCTGGGAGTACCATCTTCATCCTCCCTCTCCACTCTGCTGTAGAAGAACGATGCCGTCAGATAGAGTGGCAAACAGTCCCAGGAGATGCAGAGAGAACAAATCTCTCCCTGCCTAAATAATCCAACACAGTTACATGAGCCAGTACTTTCACCCTTTTAGTAAAACTAGTTTGAGTTGGGCTTCTATCGTTCACACATACCAAAAAAAATTTTTTTTAAATCCTAGATTTCCAGCATAATTTCCATTTCAAACATTTTATTTTATTGTTCCCACAAGTAGTACTACTAATAATAAACAGCTACCCTGTATACCACTTTGTGCCAGGCACTGTTCTAAGCATTTTACATGTTGTAATTCATTTAAACCTCCCAACTAGGCTATATTATCATTATCCTTACTTTACAGATGAAGAAAGTGAGAAATAGAGAGATTAAGTAATTGTGCAAGACCACATAGATAGTAAGTGGAGCTCAGATTCAGATCAAGGTAGTCTGAATCCAGTGTCCATATGTCTAACCATATGTCTAATGGTCACTGATCATAGATGTTGGTGGAAATTAAACTCCCCATAGTGCACACTAGGAAGGAGACAGGAGGTGGCCCATATAATACATGTGTACTAGTTTGAGAATGGGGAAGAGGGTAGGACAAATAGGCCAATTATACTCCTATATCTACTAAAGGGAAAACATGCCAGAAAATTGCAGTAATCAAAGCTTCTCCAACTTGGCTTAGTTCCTTAGATATTCTTCTCCCAAATTCCATTCATTCTCCACACCATTTTATATTCCCTACCCTTTTCCAACTTTGGAGAAGTCTGGCACAATTTTCGTTCATCCTTGGGATTCTTGAAACATTTGATACCTCTACTATTTTACCTCTCTTTTATTCTAAATCTCATTGCATTCTGGCTTAGTTGCCACATGTCTTAGTAGATACATTGCTTGACAGATGCTTCTAGTTTTTTACACTGTTCATCTAGACTTCCTTGGAACCATCTCCCTTAGTGTTTGGGCCATCACCTCTCCTCATTCTCTTCTTTCATTCTGACTATTCTTTTTAATCTCTTTGCAACATCCTTTTTTTTTTTTTTACCACTAAATATGGATATTCCTGTTCAACTTTCTAAACTCAGGTCAAATGTTATTCCTTCCAGAAAACTTTCCCTGTTACCCACCCCCATAGGGTTCATCAAACATCCTTCTGGCCTGTATCTGTGCTTTGCCTGGGCTTCCATTGCCCTTCTTGTGCTGCATTGTTATTTATTTCTACTTATATCTCTCCCTCTTTGGCCTGAAAATTCCTGCAAGTGATGTTGTTTTATTCTTATTATGGATGATTTATCTCCAGCGCTTAGCATATTTTCGCCACACAGTAGGTTCCCAGTAAATGTTTCTGAATGAGTGCGTGGGCTCATCTGGTTTTCAATTGTGGAATATCTGACTATTACAACTCAACTTGACGATCTTCTGTAAAACAGAAGAGACATTATCGTAAAAGATGCCCAGAGATGTGAACTACCCGCATAAGTCTAAGGACTCTTGGATGTCCAGTAGTGTGCGTCTGATACCTACTGTGTCTGAGCGTCTATTGTCCTGCTAACGAAATCACTGGTGGCGTGTATGTGCTGTGTGTTTATAGGGAGTTAGAGAAGAATGGGCTCGTGGTACCTGACACAAAAATCAAAATACCTGGTCGCTAGTCCTGACTCTATCATTTAGCCCACTGACCTTGGGCAAGATATTTAGCTAATCTGAAGCTCGAATATCCTTTTTTTTATGATAATAAAAATCTCTACCCTGCCTATTTCACAGAGATACAGTGTGGATAAGATGGAAGAAATATAAAGATGCCTTGAAAACTGTTTTAGGTTGTTATACTGGTTGCAAGAAACATAAATACACTCAGATTATGTCAGGTTGTAAATGGTTTATTGAAAGCCTACCTGGGGACATTTTTAAAAAGAAAATAAAATCAGAAATTTCAGCCACAAGTTTCAGCCAACCAGGAAAGCAGAAGTGACAATATCACTGGGTCACACAGGAGTAATGGGAACCTGAGTATAGCTGAACTGGGCAGAGAATGTAACATGGTTTCTGAATTGGTTGTTTCTTCAGGGTCCAGCACAGATAAAGCATCCCCTATACCACGAAAGCTTGCTGATCTTTCCTGAGTGCTCTGCAATCGACATGATGTCTTTTTCTCTCTGCTTCTCTTGCTGACTTTCTGTGTTTGCTCGCACTACCAACTAACTGACTCTCTAAATCTGTAAATCGAACACCAGACAGATTGTTTTTGTAAGGGCCTAATGGCAAAGCTCTTGCTCCAAGTTGCCTCATACAAAGCCAGTCAGCCGGTCTGTTCTTGAGTCAGAGCCACTCCCCTGGCCCAGTAAGTGATGGCCCTGGTGATAGAGCCCAGGGGAACGTACACACCCACTTATTCCTATACTCAAGGCTCTTTCTTTAGATTAGCCACAGTGGGATGCCACTAGGCTAAAGGGATGAGGAGAGGAAAGAGTGTTAAAGGACCCGGGGGCCTAGGGTTACCCAGTGGAAGCCTAATCAGCAGCAGCTGGAATCATGAAGGAAATGGCTGATGCCCAAGATGCCACCTGAAGCAAGTGGAATGGGGTTGGATGAGAAATAACCTGGCTTCTTTTTCCTCCTGCTCTCCAAACTGCTCCCAACAGCCAAACACACCAGGAATCCAGCTGACGCAGGAAGGTCAGTCCTTCAGGTGATACAGAAAAGATCAGGGAAGGGCAAGAAATGGACCTGAGGACAAACAGGCTCAGAAGCAGCTCTGTATCTTATTGCTGAGTCCAATCTTCAGTTTACTTGGGGACAGCTGAGTCAGCATTGATATATTGTAGACTGAGTGTATTGGAATGAGCAGAACTGACTTGAACCTGAGCTCTGCTATTGATTCTGTTTTATTTGTGGTGAGTTTCTTAAGCCTTCCAAACCTCAGTTTCTTGCTCCATAAAATGGTGATAATAAAACAGTACCCATCTTCCAAGATTGTAAAGATTCAACATAATGAACATAAAGTTTTCAGCACAATGGCTAGACATGGGGAATGCTTTATTGTTACAATGATGATGGTGCTGGTGGTGTTGGTGGTGTTGGTGGTTGCTCACCATGTCTCCCTGCACTGTCCCCCGCCCCCACACAGCTGTGTTTCATTTTGCATCTCCAACAGCCTGTCATAGCAGATTTTTCCATGTTGATTAAAAATATAGGCAAGGGGGCCAGCCTGGTGGCACAGCAGTTAAGTGCACATGTTCCGCTTTGGCAGCCCGGGGTTCACCGTTTTGGATCCCGGGTGCGGACATGGCACCGCTTGGCAAGCCATGCTGTGGTAGGTGTCCCACATATAAAGTAGAGGAAGATGGGCACAGACATGAGCTCAGGGCCAGTCTTCCTCAGCAAGAAAAAGAGGAGGATTGGCAGCAGATGTTAGCTCAGGGCTAATCTTCTTCAAAAAAGAAAAATTAGAGAGTACTCTGAGAGAGGCACTTCATTTAGACTGAGAAGTCAGGAAAAGCCTCTCTGAAGAGGTGACATTGTTTTATTTATTTATTTATTTATTTTTTTGAGGAAGATTAGCCCTGAGCTAACTACTGCCAATCCTCCTCTTTTTGCTGAGGAAGACTGGCCGTGAGCTAACATCTGTGCCCATCTTCCTCTACTTTATATGTGGGATGCCTACCACAGCACGGCTTTTTGCCAAGTGGTGCCATGTCCGCACCCAGGATGGGAACCGGCGAACCCGGGGCCGCCAAGAAGTAGAACATGCGAACTTAACTGCTGTGCCACCAGGCCGGCCCAAAAAGTGACATTGAAAATGAAACTAAAGGATGGGCAGGAATTAGCCAGATGAAGAGTGAGAGGAAGCGCTTCCAGGCAGAAGAAACAGCATGTATGAAGGCTCTGAGACAAGAGGGAGCATGTCATCTCTAGGAAATGAAGTAAGGCAAGAGAGTCTGAAGTAGCGATCAAACAGGAAAATGTTGAGTCATGAGCTGGAGAGATGGGCTTGCATCAGATCATACATGGCTTTTCATGCTGGATTAGTCAGCTCGGGCTGCCATAGCAAAATACCACAGACTACGCGGCTTAGAACAACAGAAGTTAATTTCCTCACAGTTCTGGAGGCTGAAAGTTCAAGATCAAGGTGCCACCATGGTCAGGTTCTGGTGAGAGTTCTCTCACTGGCTTCCAGACAGCCATCTTCTTGCTGTGTGCTCACATGGTGGAGAGAGATCTGATGTCTCTTCCGCTTCTTATTAGGGCACCAGTTCTATCAGATTAGGGCTCCAGCCTTACTTAACCTTAATCACCTCCTGAAAGGCCCTATCCCCAACACATTCCACAGGGCATTAGTACTTCAACATATGAATGGGGTTGGGGCGGCAGGGGGCTGGGGGGGTTGGGAGGGTGGGGGGGGGATGATGACACAACTCAGTCCACAGCATATGCCATGGATTTTTATTTCATTTTAAGCTTGATGAGAAGCCATTGGAAATTTTTGTGCAAGGAAATAACATGGTTGGTTTACGTTTTGAAAGAATCAGTGCGATTCTTCTATGGAAGACAGAAGAGGAGAGACCAGTTAGGAGGCTATTGTTATAGCCCAGACGAGACAATATGGTAGCTAAGACCTCTTTGGTGTCAGTGATGAGTAGAGAGAATTCAACGTATTCTAATATAAATTTAGGAATGATCATTGTCAGCATTTAGTGATTGTTTGGATGTGAGGAAGACCAAAGTGTCAAGCAGGTGTCCAGGTTTATGGCAGGAGTACATGAGTGGATGGTGGCACAATTTACTGAGGTGAAGAACACGAGAGCTGCAGGTTTGGAGCAGGAAGAAGATAAATATAAGTCTGTTTTGAAATGCTGAGTTTGAGATGCCTGAAGACGTCTAAGTGAGATGTCAAATCAGATATATGTGGATAGAAGCTCTGGAGATGGATCTGGGATAAAGATATAAATGGTGAGCATCAGACGGTGTTTGAAGTCATAGGAGTGGATGAGATTGGACAGGAAGAGAGAATAGAAAGAAGAAAAGGGGGCCTAAAACTGAGCTTTGAAGAGCATAATTTCCTCCCATTTTATTGTGAAAAATTTTAAACATAAAAAATCACATTGTGAGCATCCATGTACCACTACCAAGATTCTACAATTAACATTTTACTGTATTTGCTTTATTCCGTATCTATTTATCTGTCTATTCTCTCCATCTATCAAGCGATATTTTTTTGATGTATTTCAAAGTAAGTTTCAGATATTAGTACACATCACTAACTAGTGTTCAATATTTATTTAAAGTTCTTTTTTAGATTGAAATTTACATATAATAAAATGTGCCAATCCTAAATGTACTATTTGATGAATTTCAACAAATGCATACTTGCCTATTTAACGCAAACTCCTATCAGTATATAGACAGTATCATCACCCAAAAAAGTCCCCTCAAGTCCCTTCCTAGTCAATCTCTACCTCCACTTTCCCAGAGGCAACCATAGTTCTGATATTTTTCCACCAAATATTGCCTGTTCTAGGACTTCATATAAATGGAATCATACGGTATGTATCATTTTTGTGTGAAAGGCTTCTTTCCCTTGGCATGATGTTTTTGAGATTCATCTATGTTGTTGTATGTACAATTAGCTTGTTCCTTTTGGTTGGTGAGCAGCATTTTATTGCATAGATATACCCTTGTTTGTTTAGCCTTTCTCCTATAGATGGACTATAGATGGACTATCCAGTTTGCGGCCATCATGAATGAAGCTGCTATGAACATTTTTGTATAAATCTTTGTGGACATTTGTTTTCATTTCTCTTGAGTAAATATCTAGAAGTGGAATTGCTCATAAGGTCAGAGGGTTGGTTGATGGTTTGTTTTGTTTTGTTTTTCTGTCACAGAATCTTTATTTTACACGTTATCATCACAGCAAGAGAATGCAACCCATGCACAGTCTTGGTCTGAACCCCCATCCACTATGTTTACATAAATACCCTTCAATGATCGTTCGTGTTAAACATATATATACCGAAAACTCCTTCTGCAGACCAATCTAATCTGAAAAGCAAGATGATGTTTATAGACTTGCAAGTCCTCCCCTAAATGAAATTTATTTCTGGATTAAATGTGTCTAACTTCTTTTGAGGTCACATGACTAGGCAAATCTAATTTACAATCTGGAAAAGCTACTCAAGGAGTCAAGAAACTATGGACAGGATTTTTGGCTCCTTTTATAATAGTATCTTTTTTAAAATTAATTCTTAAAATTGTGGTAAAAAACACAAATTAATTTACCATCTTAACCATTTTTAGTTTTCAGTTCAGTGGTGTTAACTGTATTCACATTGTTGGTAACAGATCTCTAGAACTTTGTCATCTTACACATACCCACAAGTGGAATGACGAGATCATAGATGGTTGGCTTTTATAAGAAACTGTGAGACCTGTTTCCAAGGCACTTCACACCCTCACTAACAACATATGAGAGAACTAGTTGCTCTATATTCGTGCAAACTTTCTGTGTGTCCAGTCTCAGAGCATCAACAAACGCCTAATAAAAGAGGCGGATCTATTAAAAGAGAAGAGAAGTAGTGAGCAGAGAGATAGGAGAAGAACCAGGTGTGATTTCATAAGACGGCAAACGAAGAGAAGGTTTCAAGAAAGAGAGGTTGGTCAAGATGTTCTCATGTACTTTTGCTCTGCGTCCAATAATTTCCTACTCTATAATTAGAGAGTAGTTTTCAACCAGCAAATTTTATTATGTCCCTCCTTTGCCTTTCAGACCTCACATTGCTGTTAAAATATGGTTGCCAGATTTAGCAAATAAAAATACAGGATACCCAGCTAAATCTGAATTTCATATAAACAGAGAAATTTTTTTTTGGTGTAAGTATGTTCTATGCAATATATGGGACATACTTGTACTAAAATATTGTTTATCTGAAATATAAATTTCAGGTATGTATCTGAACTATGCATTTAGTTCAACCTCCTATATTTTATCTCGCAAACCTCTCTTAAAATAAAGTTCAAAATTCCTAATTTGGCCTCCAATGTCTATCTGCCTACCTCTGCAGCATCTTCTTTACTAGGCTCCCTCTGAATCTCTGTATTTTCTGCAGCCAGACTAGATTTCTGCTAGTTTTCTAAACACACCACACTTCTCCCTCCTCAGTGCAGCTGCATACGCCGTTCTTTCTGCCTGAAACATTTGTTCTCTTTCTTCATCTAGTTAATTTCTACTCATTCTGTAGCTTTCAGCTTCAATGTCACTTTCTTGAGGAAGCCTTTTCTGTTCATCTCAGACTAGGTCAATTCTCACTGTTAAATAAGCCATGTACCTTGACCTTCAAACTTGTGGTTATTTAATTATTTATAAGTAGTCTTATCTTCCCTGCTAAACTATAAGCTCCTGAAGAAGAGACTCTGTCTTGTTCCCTGCTGTGTCACCACAGCATTATGACAGGCACATAACAGGTTATCAAATATTTGTTGCGATTGTTCGTGATACAGTGGATGCAAAGTAATTTTGTTCTGTGACTTTATCATCCGTTGAGAACATCTGAGACTCAGTTAGATGTTGCAGAAACAAAGTTATACATCTCTGCAGAAAAGCACCATAAATGAATGCTTCAACTGTGGTAGCTGAAATACTTTTGCAAAAATTTGAAAAAGAATCCTTTTTCCATGTAATTTTAGCAAGGAAGCCTTTGAGTGCCCCAAATGACATGCTTGATTAGGAAAATTCTTGTTAGCAAAAGGAATTCAAGATGAAAAAGAAGTACTTTGCATTTCTAATAATTTTTAGCTAAGAGAGAGATTTATATGGTGCTTTTCCCCTTGAGAAATCTGTGCAATATTAGTTCTTAATGTAGACACTAAACATTCTTGGCAGAATGAGTAAAAAATTCAAATGCAAAACTTGAGAGGAGTGTTTATTATTTGGGAATAATCAATGAACTGTGTTAACAGAAGGAAACACGTAATTTAAGGCGCCTTCACTTCAGCTTAAGTGAGATGGATCTTAAGTTCTGAGACTCTAATGACTAGGGTCCTAAAAATCAGGGCCCAAGGGAAGAAAAAAATATGGATAACTCCATTAAACTGAATAAAGGGCAACTATATGAGAAATGGGAAAATGGATTATTTCTGTAATCCCTTGATTTCTTACATGTTAAACTGCCTCAGCAGCTAACAAACAGACATGGAATTTTCTGGAAGAATATTGAGTGGCTCACAGTTTTTATAGTAAGGAAAAGAATTGAGGGAAGCTAGATAGCCAGAACCACAGCTAAAGTCAGTCCTGAAATTGCCTGGTAAGGGTACCCCTGCCATTGCCAGTGGATTCTGGACACCATCCCAGGGATTGCTCCCATTGTCCCATCAGACTCCGGCTATCACAGGTGCAAGTAGGATGAATTCTACTTACTTCTGTGTAACTCACTCCAGATTCAAAGTCTCGAGTAAGAAAGCATTCAGTCTACCAAGTTTAGATCATTTTCCCACACCCTAGGATTATTGTGGAGGCAGAAGGCAGAAGGCAAATATCTGGACTTCCTGGCCCCTGTAGTGGGAGAAGAGACCTTGCCAAGCACAAAAAGTCCCAAATGGGAAATTCCAAACAGTGTAGAGAGGGGAGGGTAAGATCCTAGGCAGCCAAAAAATTATAAATGTTCATTACATATGTCTATCTTTCGGGGATTTGAGGAGATACAAGAGAATCTTGCCCTATCCAACAGCTACTATTGCACTATTTCTACAATCATAGGCAGTAAGTTACCAAATTACTAGTCTCTTGATTTAAACATACCCATACATACACACACACACAAGCACACAAATTGATCCGGCGACTTTTCTTCTAGGTTTACTACTCCTATTGCAAAAGGGAAACATTTTTCTTTGCTCCAGGTTCAATAAAGGAAACAGTCACAAACGTCATTAAATTGTGGCCATAATATAGCCTGTAACCTCAGAGGATAAATCTGATAATAATGTATTATGATGAAAAAATTATAATTGAGAGAAGGCAAATTCAGCCACATAGAGAGCCATGAAGTCCTATTTATTTTTTTAATTAATTTTAATTTTTTTTTTTGAGGAAGATTAGCCCTGAGCTAACTGCTGCCAATCCTCCCCTTTTTGCTGAGGAAGACTGGCCCTGAGCTAACATCCGTGCCCATCTTCCTGTACTTTATACGTGGGATGCCTACTCCAGCATGGCTTTTTGCCAAGCGGTGCCATGTCCCCACCCGGGGTCCAAACAGGCGAACCTGGGGCCGCCAAGAAGCAGAACGTGCACACTTTACCACTGTGCCACCGGGCCGGCCCCAGGACTCCTTTTAAAAGATGCTCCCTAACCTGATGTACAATTTAAATCTACACAATGTACATGTCAAATTTATCCAATAAATAAATGAGAAGGTGAAGTTGTTAAAAAAAAAAGACGCTCCCTTGTAGCCTCCTGCTGAAAAAGGGGAGCTAGTCTGGGGCATTGGTCTCCTCTTTACGTTGGTTCCTGAATGAGCCCATGGGTTCCTTTTATCTTATCCGCTATTTGTAAATCAAGCGCACTAGGAAAATCTCCCCACCTCTGAGCTCAGTTTCACATTTAGTCTGGTATAGTCATATGTTTACATGACAGTTACTCATACAGGATTACTGATAAACATTATGTCTGTGCTCTTGTTTTAGATTACTAATTCCTTGGAAGGCAGGAGCCCTGTCTGTTTAATTAATTGTGTTTAACACCAAACATTCGTCATTACATGTATGGCTTTTAATGCTGCCGTTGAACATCATAATAAAATACTTCCTATGGTTATGGCAAATAAAATTTCTCTTCATACAAGACAGGGCTGACAAACAATAATCTGGGGGCCAAATCCAGCCTGCCACCATCTCTTTTTGTCTGTTTTTGTAAATAAAGTTTTATTGGACACAGTCATGCTCATTTGTTTACATATTGTCTACAGCTGCTCTCATGCTACAACGACACAGTTGAGTAGCTGTGACAGAAACTGTACAGCCTGCAAAATCTAAAATATTTACTATCTGGTCATTTACCAAAAAAGCTTGCTCACCATTGATCTATCTCAGTAGTTCTCACCTCAGATGACAGGATGGGATCTCCTGTAAAATCTAAAAAAAAAAAGATCCCTAGCCCCACACCAACACCCCAAATCAGAATCTCTAGGGTCAGAGCTGGAGATATATAGCTTTTAAAAGTTCACAGCAAAATTGAGAATCACCAGCCTAATGCAACACACAGTACCTAGTATAATTTTAATAACTCTCATTTATTGAGTGGCTAATAAATGTCAGGCACTGTACTAGATTCTCTACATGTATTTTTCTCATTTTAATCTCCATAAAACCCATCTTAGATACATTTTACAATCCTTATTTTACAGTAGAGAAAACTGAAACTTTCTAAGGTTAACTTGTACAAGCTTACAGCTAGTAAGCGGCAGAGCAAGGGTTTGCACTAGGCCTTTCTGCCTGTCCAAGATTGACAACAGAAGAAAAATATCCAGGTGAAGAAGGACTCCGACTCTTATCCCTTGAGATATCCTTTTCCTCTGGGGAGTTGTAGCTTTTTCCCATTACTGACGCTACACCAGCCTGCGTGAGAATGACCAGCCCAAGTGTGGTTGCAGGACTCTCCCGTTGATAGAAGGTAGTGCAGCTGAGAAAAGACTGGAGCATTCAAATAAGACTTTATTCAAACTTAGAGGATAACAAAAGGGAAATAAACTCATGGAGTAACATGAAGCTGGATATCCATCTTCAGTGAGAAGTCTACCATAGGGACATCTTCCCATCTGGCTCATGACCCACCTCCAAGTGGCTGAGCTCACCTTTAATCCCTAAACTAACCTCTTGGAACATCATAAAGAACTCCAAAGACTCCCCCAAGTCCAGATCCTAGAAAGTAAGGCATGGAGCAAAAGGAAGTTTTCCCTCCATCTTGCTTAAAGCACACCTTTCAAATTCTGCTTTCCTGAATAATTTATACATGAATGTCCAACTTTTTCTTAACCGGATGCTGATGATATGATAAACCTAATATTGCCAAGAGATAGTGAACATACATTTGTGCTAGAGGATATCATTTGGTCACAAAATGTATTTGACTTCAGTGTATCTATAATTGCTTATTTAGACAGATAGAGCTCTAAATGAGGTTCAAATCACAGCTATATAAACAAAGATTAATCCTTTCACATTAATCTTGAGTCTATTCAAGTTCTAGTATCTGTTTTCTGATAACTCTCATTGTAGTGTGACTCATAATTTTGGTAATCGGTGTTTTTTTATCCCAGTATCTTAAATGTTGTCACTGATTTATACCCCCGAAGCACTAATATTTTATCATGCAAAGGGTAATTAGAAAAAGAAGAGTTTCAGGTTTAACCAGGTAGATTTAAAATTGTACCTTCACAAAGGTGCCTTTTATTCATAAGTATGATATTCTTAAAGTGAGCATTTATTGTTGTGATGGGCTGAATTGTGTCCCCTCCCCCAAAATTCATATGTTACAGTCGTAACCCCCAATACTTTAGAATGTGACTGTATTTGGAGATAGATCATTTACAGGGGTGATTAAGGTAAAATGAGGTCATATGGGTGGGCCCTAATCCAATATGCCTGGTGTCCTTATAAGCAGAGATTAGGACACAGACAGACACAGAGTGAAGACCATGTGAAGGCAGAGGGGAAAGATGGCCATCTACCAACCAAGCAGAGATGATTTAGAAGAAAGCAAATCTGCTGCCACCTAGATCTTGGACTTCCAGCCTCCAGAATTGTGAGGAAATTTCTGCTGTTTACGCCAGCCACTCTGTAGTATGTGTTAGAGCAGCCCTAGCAAACTAATACAATGATGAAAACCAACAATATTTTGGTGAGTTTTGCCAAGTGAAAAGTGGAGCTGCCTTCTCTTATGACACTGTTTAAAGTAGTGGATGGGCCTGTTTGCTGAAAGTGTCTGACGTCTCTTTTATAAAGCCCTTCTGTTTACTATTTCCCTGGATTAAGTCTCAGGAGGTCAGCTGAAGTTCACAGATGCTCAATGTTGGGCTGGAGGCCTTCATGGAAGGTAGGCCGGTTCAGAAGCAATTTCAGGTAGGACTCAGAAACATCATTTTATTTAGCTCTCTCGGAATCAAGTCTACAGGGACCTAGCTCCAGAAATCCCAGAGCTGACTTGGGCTACAGCTGCCATGATGACTTTGGAGTGTTACCCTGAATCTAAGGCAACCCCTCAGGCCTAGTTTGCAGTTGCTGACCAGAGCCTGGTTTGGGAGTAGACTCTAAATGTGAAGGGTAGGTCAAAAAGTATTGTTTTCCTCATATTTCCTTAGTGTAATTGCTTGGAACATCTTCTTCTGTTTCTTAATTATTTCCCAGAGGTTTACCCTAATGAACATTGATAATAGGAGTGTGGGCTGGGGAGGGAGTAAGTTATGGAGAATCTATGCATAAGGAGAGGGGAAGGTGGGGAGGATGGAGAGGATTCATTTGGCCTCCCACCCTTTCTTTACCTAAAGCAGTTCAGAAAATCCAAGTGAGTGAGTTCCAGTACTTCCTGTTTTGTGCATATGTTCACGTTTGAGATGTCATCCCCTCCCCCTCCATAAATGGTTTACACAGAGAGGTCTCAGGTCCCAGTTGTGCTTTACCAGGTTTTTTAGTTAATCCAAACTCTATTCTCACACCCTTCAATTTCCCATTCCTTATCCTTCTTCATCCCCACCCTGCCCTGATTTGAGAGTTGATTGTACTTCTACACCTCTGGGCACATTTCTAATATCGCACAGAGTATTGCTACCCATCAAAAGGTAGGTTCTGTGACATTAGAATGAAGAGTCCTACTATTTCTTCCTTTTAGCTTTCATGGACCCTTGTACTTACTATGCAATAATCACCAAGCTAATTTGTATTCTAGCTGTTTACGTGCACATCTTGTTGTATTCCTCCTAGTAGACTGTTAAATTTCTTTAAGGAAGGGATACACGATTCATGCCTCTTTATATTTTTTCCTCCCTCCCCAGGCTTTCCTGCTCTCTAACCCCCTCCTCAAAAACATGGTGCTTATCTATAAACAAGAAGTTGGGTAGATAGGTGATCTACCCATTCTTTCTTTTTTTTTTTCTTTTGAGGAAGATTAGCCCTGAGCTTAACGTCTGCCACCAATCCTCCTCTTTTTGCTGAGGAAGACTAGCCCTGAGCTAACATCCACGCCCATCTTCCTCCACTTTTTATGTTGGGACACCTGCCACAGCATGCCTTGCCAAGCGGTGCCATATCCACACCTGGAATCTGAACCAGCAAGCCCCGGGCAGCCAAAGTGGAACGTGCGAAGTTAACCGCTGTGCCACTGGACCAGCCCTACCCATCCTTCCTTAGTCTCTGTTTCATTTGTTGAAATAAGTATGCTGGTATCTAAGGTCTTCTCTAGCCTTAATACAACAAACAGTGCTTTAGGTTGACAATTACATGCACATTCCAGAGTAATATGTAAGCATATGATAGCTTAAAAAATCACTTAGTATAACCTAAAAAAAATGTTAGTCTCAAAAGAGAAAATCGGAAAATACAGTGAAAAATTCATAAGGTATTATTTTAACTGATTTGTGTGTGATCTAAAAAATAGCATTAATGTTTTTTTAGAGTTCATGCTAAGAGAAAAAGTGTATTTGATGCCTTGTCATCCTTATCTGACTTATCAAGAAACTAAAGACTATAATGACATATATATAAAATGGATTTTTAAAAATCCTTTGAGTATCTACTATGTGTACTATGTCCTTTTACATGAAAGGACTCATTTGACTTTCACAGTGGATCAGTGGTGGAGGCCGGGGCGAGAGTCTAAATTTTTAGGCATTCTATATCAGAATTAAATAATAAAATACAAAATAAAACTAAATTGTTTAAATTGTGTGGAAGCTACAAAATAGTGATTTCTAGGCACAAATGCTTATAAAACATTTCAGCTGTTTGTCTTTAGTAATTCATTCTTAATGTGCTGTCTTAGTTCAAGGTATTCTCAAACACTATTTCACTGGATTAAAACAAATTTCACTGAATTAAAACAAATTATACAATTTTAAGAGTTTAGAAGTTTAAATATATATATAATTTAAATTTCAGCGTCTTATTTAATCTTATTTATATTAACTCTCAACACCCTGAAAAATGTTACTGTTACATATCAATAATAATAGCAAAAAATTTTAAACAGCGAATCAGGGAAAAATAGACACAGTCTAAGCAACAAATTATTCCCTGTATTTTATATGTCTAGTCTAATTGGGGAGTTCAAAGCATATAAATGACTTCTCATAGATGAGTTTTTATTGTAAACACTTAGGTTTTTTTTCAAAGTTGCTCTTCTTTTTCTGCCAAATTTTTCTGTTTAATTATATCATTAAAATGAATTTTGGGAAGCCCCTCCATTTTGAACTTATTTTTAACTGAAACATTGATGAAATAAAAATAAATTTAACTTAAAAATCCTATTTCATAAGGAAATCTTGAAGGAGCTTTACCAACTGAGGTACAACTATAAATAGTTCAAAGAAATTAGATTATCTAGGTTGCTTGTCATGGAAGTTGGGTTACTTGCTTCACCTAAACAGGGAAGTTGGCATGTTTGCCTAGCAACAGCCGCTAAAACCTTCTGTTGTGGAAGGTTCCCTAGGAGTGAGAAGGGAGGAGGAGGAAAAGCAGGAGGAACAGATTAGTCTGTTTTTACTAGCAGGGGACTGAGGCCTGGCTATGTGAGGAGGGAAAGGCTATCCAAGAGACAGACTAGGATTAGCACATGCTAACCTAATCCCTCCGCGGTAGCTAGAAATGTGCTCTTTGTAGGACTGGCGTTACTATTTAGTAGCTTGCAGAGAATGTTACAGATTTAGCCCACTTCAAAGGGAGTAAATTCCAATCAATAGAAAGACAACAGTAGATCTTCTAAAAAGAAACTGAAATCTGAGGAGCAGGAAAGTGTTAGCAACGAAAAAGAACTCTTCCCTGCTCAGAGTTTAGGAAGGTGTGTGATATATTATTTAAGAATAATATAAAAACACTATCTGTCACAGTGATTGAATTTATCATGTTAAAGGCAGAATATCACTTTTCTTGGTATCGGTGATGTCTGCTCTCTTGGCCAACACCTGCGCAAAAAAAAGGGATGATAATACAGAGGAGTATTAACTGGGTACTTAATGAGGACCATCTCCTCTATTCTAGACGACTTATTTTGAAACTAGGACTGTATGGAATGAAAAAGAATTCCATTTCTCTTCCTTCTTAAAAGCGAGGGTTGGCTAAACTGAATTGTCTTTAAGGGGTCTCCCATTACCCCAAATCAAAATGGCTTCTTTTCCATAAGGGAGACAAAATTTTCAATGGTCACAAGGTTAGCTTTTAGATCCAGGGGCTCTGATACGGGCTGAATCTTTTCCCGTCCCCCCCGCCCGCCAGATAGCTCTCATTGTTCACCGAGGCCTGGAGGGACGTTTTGGAGCAGTGAGCGTCCAGGCTTTGGGCTGTTGCACCGCGCGGGGAGGCTGCACTCTTGGGATTCCGTGAGAGGGGCGACTGGGGCAAAGCTGGTGGGATCGAGAACCTGGATAAAACCAGGTAAGGACAAATTCTTCTGGGGGTGGGGCTGCGGGAGGGGAGACGCGGAAAAGGAACAAGAGTCGAAGGACCAGAGCTGAGAAGCTAAGGGGGTCGAGGTAGTGCGGGATTCGATGGAGGCGTCAGAAATTTTCCAACTGGCCTCGCCGCCTGGCCAGCCGCCGCCGGGCGCGGAGGCGCAGGGGGAGGGCCGGGCGGACGGCAGCCCCAGTTCCCCGGCTGCGGGCGTGGGTGCTCGCCGGGCCCGGGCGCTGCGCGGCGGCAGCCTCCCCGCCGGGCGTTGGAGGTCGGTGACTCAGAGCTTTGGGCCCGCGCCCGCCCCGCCCCTCCGCTTGCCCCGCCCCCGGTAGGAGGAGCCTCGGCCGCGTCTCCGCCCCAGTCTCCGGGGCGGGCCGCGGCCCGAGGAAGAGGAAGGGGACGAGGACAACGAGCGACGGGGCGGAGGAGGAGGAGGAGGAAGAGGAGGCAGAGCAACAAGATGGCCCCTGCTGCAGGAGCAGCCTCAGCAGCAGCAGGTGGGAGCCCCGAGGCGGCGCTGGTGGTGGTGGCGGCGGCGGCCGTGGCCCGGCGGCCTGGGACAGAGTCAGAGTCGACGGTGGCAGCGGCGGCGGCGGCGGCTGCCGCGGCGGTGGCGACGGCCGCGGGGACTCGGAGCTGAGAGGAGCTACTGCTCGGACCAGCGCGGTGAGCGAGCGGCGGGCGGCGGCGGCGCGGGGAGCGGGGCGGCCGCGGCGCGGCGCGGGCGGGAACAATAGGCAGCTGCGGCGGGGAAGGGGCCGTCCTCGCCCGCCCTCCGCTCCTCGGCGGTGGCGCCCGCCCGCCCGGCTCCAGGCCCCGCCGGCCACCGAGGGGCTTGTCACTGGCCGGCGTCCTTTAGGCCTCAGGCCTCCGCGTGCAGCCTGGAGCGCCTGCCGGGTGGGGAGGCCGCGGGGAGGTGCGGCCGCCGCCCTGGACCGGGGGAGGGCGAGGGAGGCTTCGGCCAGAGGGAGGGGGCCCGGGGGCTGCCCGGCTCCGCTGTTCCTGCGGGGGTCTCGGCCGGGAGGGAGTGCGCCCGGGAAATGCTTTTCGGAGCCCGGCTCCGTGGGGGTGGGGGTGGGGGAGGTGAGGGCGTCTGTAAACAGGCGCCGCCTCTGCCTCCCGGCCCCTCGGGGCTGCTCCCCCCCCCCCCCCCGGGGCTGCTTCCTTCCCTAACCCTTGGAGCGCTCCCCTTCCTCGGCTAGTGGGTTTTATGATGTCTGTTTCCCTGGAGCTCCTGGAGATCGAGCCAGATAGTCTTCTTTCTTCCTGGTGGCGATAGGGAAATTGTGTATGCAGGTGCCTTTAAAAAAAAATTTCAGTGCAACAATAACAAAAAATACCCAAGGGAAAATGTGACTATCCGTGAAGGATAGAGAGGGATGGAAGGCTAAGGGAAGTTCCCCCTTTAACCCTCTCTGGGCTTCGGTTCTCTCTAAACATCAATTTTGCCCACGTCCCAGGTGAGAGTGAAACAAGCGCCCTTTTGGGAGCAGTAAGAATATAAGTCTTGACATCCCAGAATAGTCCGTGAAACTGGAAACAAAGCGGCTTACTGGCAACGCGAAGACAAATTGGACTGTTTGAAGAGAACTTCTCTTCAAACGAACCGCTTTGAATTATTAATATGCCGCATAAGAAACAACAGTTACTAGCCTAAAGTGGACCTAATGAGGCATTTCTTCAAGACACAGAAGTGGTTCATCTCCAGGCCCAAACTTCCTGTGTCCTGTCTCATGTTCTAATTGTGCCTTTCAGAAATTTGTCCTAAAATTGTTCAAGACCAACCCTTTCCTCTGACTTTGAAATTGGATTTGTAAAGCAAATTTTATAAGATTTCAGAAGTTTTTTATAATTCAAAAACTAGAAACAACTGTTCTGTTTCGAATGTTTAGGCTTATCAAGAGACAGCTCTTCCTTCGTAGTATTTGCCCTATGGTAATGGTGTCTCAAACTTCAAGAGTTAACAACTATTTCTCCTAAACCTAATTTTTCAAGGCATCTACCATGTCCATTTACAAGTGGGGCGGGGGGGAGGGGAGAATGATTTAAGTTATTTTTATTCCAGTTTCTACCTAGGTGTGCAGAAATTTGTATTAAAATTGTTTGGATGCATCCAAGAAGATTGCTTTCCACTATTTAACATTCAGTTGCATGGTCCATCTAGTTTGTGTTCTTAAAAGGAAGATCGACCTGTGCTGAGAAGATGCCAGTTATTTTTTACTCATTTTTAGGGTAAATTTCTGGTGAGAATTGCCCATGTCTGTCGTAATTGGAAGTATTTTCAGGTTATGTGAAGTTTAGTGAGTGCTTCTAGTCCTTAGTTCTTCCATAAGAGTTGACGGTAAATAAACTTGGAACTGAATAAACATGGAGGTTGAACTATCTTATTGTTTAGGAGTGAAGTACAGTGGGTGAATGTGAGTGACTTTCCTTTTATGCCTAGCGTAAATAATGTTTTGAATGTTTTGACTTTTTAAGTGGCAGAGAAAGAACAACTTTTCCATGGTTCCTGCTAATGTGAATTTTCTGGGTATAAATTTCAGAAAGGACTCTGTTAAGTGCTTAAATCCTTGATTTTTTTAATGCTATATTTTGATAGGTCAGAATGCAAGTAAAGTCTATATTGTAATGATACTTAAAATTGTCTGTGACCCTAAACCTGTTAGAACAATTGTAGTAACTTATGAGTTTGTAAATTGTAAGTGGTTAGTGTGCTTTGTTATGAAAAAGTATCTCATCGTGTTATGTCAAGGACTAATTTACCTCATACTTAATACCATTTTCCTGAAGGAAAAAAAAAAAAGATTTTTAAGTGTTAAAGTTTTGTGTTTGAAATTTATGGGTTGAGTCTGGGTCCCTATTTCTGTTTAATATGGAAAAATCTCTTAGAAAATTCTGTTTTCATTTGTGTCAAAATGGTTTTAAGATGTGATTTCTCAATTGTCATATCTTCAATGTCAATGTTTATTGTAATTATTTCAGTTCAGATTTTCTCAAGTAATATTTAAGGATTTCCTTCTAAGAAGTTTTGGGACCATAGCTTAAGAATTGGATTTTCATTTTCTTGGTAATATTAAAAGTTAATATGGTTGATTCATTTGCAGATATTTAAAAAGTTTTTTTTGTGCATAAAAATTAAAAAACGACAGTTTTTCAAAGCATATTTGCTGAATGAGTAAAAACATTTTAATCCTCCTAGTTAGGCTGTAATGTTGGTGGTATTGTTCTTACTTTATATATGAAGAATCTGAAGCTAGGAGAAGCTAAGTGTCTAGCAAAAAGGCCACATAATTAATAGGTAAAAGAGCTTACTCAAACCCAGGTCTTGTGACACAAATTAGATGCTTTATCACTGCCACCATATGTCTCAAGGTTAAACTTTGAAGCGTCTCCTGTATTGACACATTTCGTTTTGACTGTGAACTGTGTTTTGTAATACTATACTTGCCTTTCGCCCCAGTATCCTTTCTGTTATCATTATTTGTACCCTGCCAAATATTCACTTATAAATTTGAGAAAGTATTTATTCATATCAATTACAAAAGGAAAACAAAAGAAACACTTGTTTTTGCTTTTAGCAGATCTGGAATGCTGTAAATATAGAAACTCATACCATTTACATAGGACAGATTTGTGGTATTGCCGTAATTGTTTCATAGCTTTAGTTTGTTATGTAAGCGAGTACCAAATTATGTCTTTGAAATACTTTATGAAAATTTAAAAATGACTTTAGTAACATTCGCTGATGTTAAAGTTGGATCAGCTGACATTTGAAATTCTGCTTTTATAATTTTTTTTAAAGCCACAGACTTTAGAATTCTGCAGCATTTTTAATCTCCAGATTTTAGGGCTTGAAATGGAGTTTGGGTCTAAGGAATCTACTCTTGCATTTATCTTGAAAGTGCTTGGCACCCAACAAAGTGAAGAATAAACTGATAAGTGATCCTTGTTTGGTGGACACCTCGGAGCAGGATGTTCCTTGGCAGGGTGTACTGGCCTGGTTTAGCTTTGGCCCTGTCGTTGCTCAGGAGTTCAGGTATTCTCGGGGGTTGGATTCAGATGGATTTAAATTCTCAAGCTGGCCTGCATCTAAACAATCCAGCAGATTTCAAAATCAGCCTGTTCCATAGGATCCTCTTTAAGATCTCCTTTTCTTTTGTTTAATCCTGGAGTCTAGGCTGGATTTGGACTAGCCTTGGAGGTTATAGTGTAAGATTAATTTTGTGAGGCATTTATGCAAAGGCATGTTGTCTCTCCAAAATTTCTTAAGGTAGATTCTATACATTTTCAAGTGTGAAGTTTGCTAATCTGAAGTAATGTTGCCCCACATCCCCACCACAGTTAACCTTAGCATATTTATTTGTATCCATTATCGCTCAGACTTGTGCCTGTTTACTTATTATATAATATTCTTGTTTATTCTTTATATAATACTGGACACTTCTTATCAGTTCATAGTGTTTTCCTGATTGGTTAAAGGTCAGGAAAAGAATCTAGTAAAAAATTTGAGTTCACCTTGCGTTAACAGTTGAGCTGACTGAAATTGTGTTCTGTCATAGAGGAATAAATGTTTTAAGGTTCATTTATATACTTCTTTGAGATTATTTACAAATGTATGCGAGAGCAATATTCTTTTGATGTTTGTCAAGCATTTTAGCATTGATGTCAGTACGCACCTCACTGATTATTACTGTGCGTATGTGGCAGTAGTTTACCTTGTAATGCATTTTATGTAAAAACCTCCAAGATCTAAGTAGCATTTGGACATGGGTAGCAATATTTTTGAAGAAGAGTTCTAACGAGGTCAATTTTATCTATATATTTTAACATAAACTTTTTTGGTTGAGGTTCAATTCATGTAGCATAAAATTAACCATTTAAAAATAAACAGTTTAGTGGCAGTACATTCACAATGTTGTGTGACCACCAACTCTAATTCCAAAGCATTTTTAATACCCCAGAAAGAAACTCTGTACCCCCTTAAGCACTTACTCCCCATTCCACCTTCCCCCTAGTCCCTGGCAACCACCGTTCTGTTCTGCTTTCTGTCTCTATAGATTTAATGTAAAATTATTTTGAACCAGGATTGAGGAAGAGTACTATGTATAGTTGAAATTACAGAAGAAACTTTGGGATATGATTGTTAGGGATGAAAACCACTTCATTCTTTGCATGCTTTGCGAAGTACTGTTGGCACGCTGCCAGGGACTCTTTATGGAAGAAAAGTCTAAGTTGCAGCAATGTGCAGTTTTAGTCTTGATCATGCCAAAGGAGTTGTCCTCAAACTCTCAGACTCATTTCTATTTCCTCGTTGGGTTGTGAGAATTAACTAAATTTTAATGTTCTTTGCAAATGTGAGCAACTAATACTTATTTAGTCTGTTGCCTACAAATCGTTTGCCTTTGGGTTTTTTCTTAATGTATAGAAGAAACTTGGATTTATTTGAGATTGTATTGGGAAATGATTGTTAGATTCAAACTCGCTGATGTCCGTGAATCTAACTTTATGACTATTTTATTCAGCTAATCTTTGAGAATATTTAGAGTTATGATTTGCCTGACACTCTGCTTTTAAACCTTTGTTGAATACATCTTGCAACCTTGGTCTTGGCCCTATCCCTGACTCGCCACAAATATAGACACTGTTATGGAAGCAATTGGTTTGTAGCACTTTTTGTTACTTTAGTTGGTTGATTGAGGGAGAAAACAATTAAGACTCTTTCTTTCTGGAATAAAATACAATGAAGTTGGACTTTTGTAAATTAAGAATTGCTGCTAACTTTGAAGTTTCAGTTTTGGGCTTTGGAAATAATCTTTTATCCTTATCTTAAATTCAAAATGATGCTTCCCCTAATTAAATTGAAATCTGAAAATTTATGATGAGGAGTGAAATACAGCTTTCATGCTATTAGTAAAGATTTGTAGAGGGTTACAGGAGATCTAAGTGAGGGAAAAAATTTGAATTTTGTTACTAATCTCTCTCCTTTTAGGGAAAATTTAATTAATAAATTTATTGTAAAAATAACTTAAAAACTGATGAGAAAGAATTATGTAAAAATATTTAGAAGTCAATGCAGTAAAATTCCTGCTTTTCTTTAATAGTGTCTTTTTTCAGGATTACATCAACTCTCCCTGAATGTTTATATTTCTGTGTTTTTATGTATACTTCGTTAGCTTTTGATAGTAACATTTATTGGAAAACTAGTGTACTAAATTAATAAATTTAATCATAAGAATAACATCTTTAGGGACTGGCCCCGTGGCCAAGTGGTTAAGTTCGAGGGCTCCGCTTCGGTGTCCCGGGGTTTCATTGGTTGGGATCCTGGGCGAGGACATGGCACCGCTCATCAGGCCACGTTGAGGCGACATCCCACATGCCACAACTAGAAGGACCCACAGCTAAAGTACACAACTATGTACTGGGGGGTTTTGGGGAGAAAAAGCAGGAAAAAAAAATCTTTAAATGAGATGATGTTTAGGGATCTATGCTTGAAAATATGGTTTAGTGGAAATTTTTGTGAATGAAACAGGATCATTATATTCTTAGCTTCATTACAGAACAGTATTTCACCAGTCTAGGTCCCAGTTTAGAATAAGTTGGCAAAAGACCTTTAATTGTCACAAAGTTAATGAACTAAATCTAAGACCCTGGCTTAAACTCTCTTGCTTTGTACGTAATTCTAAGTTTATCTGTTTTCTGATCCCACAGCAGATTAAAAGGTGCAAATTAGATGTGGGAGTAGAGGCACTATAGGTAAGATGGACAGCAAGGGGAGCTGACAGGAGAAAAAATACATTTGCTTGGGGCATTTTTTTTTTGAGAAAGATTAGCCCTGAGCTAACATCTGCTGCCAATCCTCCTCTTTTTCTGAGGAAGACTGGCCCTGAGCTAACATCCGTGCCCATCTTCCTCTCCTTTATATGTGGGATGCCTACCACAGCATGGCTTGCCAAGTGGTGCCATGTCTGCACCCGGGATCCAAACCTGTGAACCCTGGGCTGCGGAAGCAGAATGTGCAAACTTAACCACTGCGCCACTGGGCGGCCCTTTAGCTTGGGCTTTTTAATATAGGGATAATACCTCTTTAGATTCTGAGTGTATCATTAATTATTGTATTGTGCTATGTAACCTATTGTTCCTGATGATAAATTCATTGTGGGAGAATTGAATTATGTTTGTAATTTTGGGAATCATAAAAATATATACAGGGTAGAGTAGAGCATAGATTTTTGGAGTCAGATATATCTAAGTTCTCGTCTGTTATCACTTAAACTTCATGATTCTTCATTTCTAAAAACAGAAATGGTAATACCTTCCTTTAAGGATTATTTTGAAATTTAAATAAGATAACATGTGTCTTTAGTATTGTACCTGACATATAGTACCCATTCAATAAATGCTATTTTCCTCCTTAAATTCTGTTTAACAATCATTTAAAGATACTCTTCTAGAATATTTGAAAAAGTTCTGTAAAATGTTAATATTCAAGCTACATGTAAACTTTGTACATATAGTTTAGGATTAACTGCATGTGTACTTTGGGAGTGGTGGTCAGAAATGAAATACCATTCTCATTTTCTTCCCACATCAGTCTTTCATTAATATGGACTTGCACTATTCAATACCAGCCAGTAGCTACATATAGTTATTTATTTATTTATTTATTGTGAGGAAGATTGGCCCTGAGCTAACATCTGTTGCCAGTTGTCATCTTTTTGCTTGAGGAAGATTGTCGCTGAGCTAAGGTCTGTGGCAATCTTCCTCTATTTTATGTGCGATGCCACCACAGTGTAGCTTGACGAGGGGTGCTAGGTCCATGCCCAGGATCCAGACCTGCCGACCCTGGGCTGCCAAAGTGGTGCCCAAACTTAACCGCTACGCCACCGGGCCAGCCCCTGTGATAGGGCTATTTAAATTTAATTTTTTTGATAGACTTAGTTTTTTTAGGGCAGTTTTATGTTTACAGAGAAATTACACTGAAAGTACAGAGTATCCACATACACCTCCCCCTACAGTTGCCTATGTTAACATCTTGCATTAGTGTGGTGTATTTGTTATAATTGATGAACCAATATTGATAAGTTGTTATTAACTAATGCCCATAGTTTACATTAGGGTTCACTTTTTTTGTTTTGTTTTTTCTCCCCAAATCTCCCCAGCACATAGTTGTATATTTTTAGTTGTGGGTCCTTCTAGTTGTGGCATGTGGGATGCCGCCTCAACATGGCCTGATGAGTGGTGCCAGGTCCATGCCCAGGACCTGAACCAGTGAAACCTCGGGCTGCCTAAACGAGCGTGTGAACTTAACCGCTCGGCCACAGGGCCAGCCCTCGGTTCACTCTTTGTGCTGTGCAGTTCTGTAGGTGAGATGGTCTTTTTTCACTTTGCAAGGTATGTGTAAGAGTCTTCCGTGTCTTTTCATGGCTTGATAGCTCATTTCTTTTTACTGCTAAATAATATTCCATTGTATGGATAAATTTAAGTTTTAATCAATTAAAATCAAATAAAATTAAAAATTTAGTTCCTCAGTTGCACCAGCCATATTTTAAGGGCTCAGTAGCCACATGTGGCTAGTGACTACTGTTATTGGAAAACACAGACACAGAACATTTCCATCATCTCAGGAAGTTCTGTTGAAGAGTGCTGATATAAACTATAACCCCAAGGTCCAGTTCTCTGTTTATATTTGCTCTCACAAAGAACCTACCTATTTATTTACATAGCCTCAATTTGTCTTCAAGCCCATGTTTTCAATGCTTTGTCGCTTGTGTGGCTGGCTACCCTAAACTTGACATAATTTAAAATCCTTTACTGTCCCAAGAACCAGCCTTTCCCAAAGTGTCCATTATAGTTTGGTTTCCTAGGTTTCCTATCAGGGCAACATCTTTTACTCCCCTCTTCTTTGATCCTAAAATCTGGAGTCATCTGTTTCTTTCTTATTTTTCTCTAAACCTTTTGAATATTTATCAAGGATGTACAGATCTCAGAGCTAATAAATGGCAGAGTTGAGATTAGAATGTAGATCTCCTTAGTCTGATTATTTCTTGGGATCCCTGCTAGTTGGGGGGGATCACTTTTGAAGTTACAATCACTTTTGCAGAGATTATTGGGAACTATTTGATTGTATACTATGTAATTTAAAATATTTTTAAATCAAAATTATTAGGCTATAGCTATATATATTTAATACATAATAGTGATGTATTATTCTTATTCTTTAAACAATTAGAATGTTAAATGCAGAAGTTTATCCTGTTTGGCTAATTTCTCTCTATAATTCAATTATGATGGAAAAATACTTTTTCCCTCCATATGTGCCCCATTTTAGATAACAAAATTTAATTTCCAGTACGAATATGAATTGGCTGGTAAGGGTGGATAGAACTTAACATTGTTGGCACATACAAAATTCTCTCTTGGCACTGATTTACATTTGGATTCTCTTCAAACTACACTTTGATTTGTAAAATCCAAATTGATTACTACATGTACGTATATCTTCCTAAACTCATGTTAAAGTTTCCAGAGCTGGGAAAATGGAGAGCCTCATGTCAGTCCTTTTGCTTTTCTTTTGAGGTAAACTACACCTCTGCTTCTGCTGAAATTAGCCACACTGTGTATGATCTTGATTTGACCTTCTCTGTATGCCGGTGTTGCTTGCACAAAAGTCTGTTTTGTGGAGACATTCTGTTAAAAAGTAGTAGTCTTCCATATTTAAGTACTGTACTTAAAAAAAAACCCTGGATTTTAATCATCATTTTGAAATGCTTTCCCTGTAATTACTGTTTTTAAAACCCATGTTTTATGTGTCAATTTTTACTTTAATTACCCCATTGATAGCAGTTTTTGAACCGTTTTGATTAAAACTGTCACTCTCTGCTTCAATCTAGCCTTTCTTTAAATTTACTGAAAACTTAAAAAAGTAAATATAAGCCTCTCCATATACTTAGAAAAATTGAGTTATGGCTTCTTGGATTGACTCATTTGGTCTGAGTCAGTTTTTTCAGAAATGTCATTTTATTATGTAGGTCTGCTGTTGATGAAAACCGGCTCATAAGGGCATAAAAGCCCCTTCCAATTTTTTCTCTTTCTACCATTATAAAAAAAAAAAAAGATGCTTTTTTCTTTTTAAAGATTTTATTTTTCCTTCTTCTCCCCAAAGCCCCCTGGCACATAGTTGTATATTTTTAGTTGTGGGTCCTTCTAGTTGTGGCATGTATGATGCCGCCTCAGCATGGCTTGATGAGTGGTGCTAGATCTGAACCGGCAAAACCCTGGGCCACTGAAGCAGAGTGCATGAACCTAACCTTGCAGCCATGGGGCTGGCCCCTGAAAAAGATGGTTTTCTGAAATAAGAAAATCCTTAGAAGAGAAAATGTAATGTTTAAATCTCTTTGAATACATTTAAGAGTAGCTTGGAATATTACAAAGCCTAGAACAGATAATTTTCTTATGAAAGTATCATTGAATATTGAAGTATTAGCACCTATTCCCCTAATGATTGACATGCGTTAGTTAAGTCATTGTACTCAGAGGGTTAAGATAAAACTTTAAGCATCTTCTTAGGTGCATAATGACAAAATGGGGAGGGGGTGGAGGGGAAAGAAAGGGGGAGCAAAATCCTATCAAACAATCTCCATATTTGAAAGAGATTTCAGGTTTAATTGATGAATTTTTAAGTCTTTTTTGTTTTTAAAATACTTTATTTTTTTAGAGCAGTTTTAGGTTCACAGCAAAATTGAGAAGAAGGTACTGAGATTTCCTGTATACTCCCTGCCCCACATATGCATAGCCTCCCGCATTATCCACATCCACAACCAGAGTGGTGCATTTGTTACAATTAATGAACTTACGTTGACACTTAAAGTCCGTAGTTTACATGAGGGTTCACTCTTGATGTTTTACATTCTATGGGTTTGATCAAATGTGTAATGACACGTATTCATCGTCATAGTATCATACAGAGTATTCTCTTTGCCCTAAAATCCTTTGTGCTCTGACTATTCATCTCTCCTCACCTAAACTCCTAGTAACCACTGATCCTTTTACTGTCTCCGTAGTTTTGTCTTTTCCAGAATGTCCTACAATTGGAATCATACAATATGTAGCCTTTACAGATGGCTTCTTTCATTTAGTAATATGCATTTAAGTTTCTTCTGCGTCTTCATGGCTTGGTAGCTCATTTCCTTTTAGCACTGAATAACATTCCATTGTCTGGATGTACCACAGTTTATTTATTCATTCATCTTCTGAAGGACATCTTGGTTAGTTGCTTCCAAGTTTTGGCAAGTAAGCACAAGACCCCCCACTACAAGAAATCCTCAAGAAGGCCTTCATACCTGGGGGGAAAAAAGGGAGAAAGGGGTTACAAAGCATGGATAAATAGGTAGATAGAATAAGAGCAGGATAGCAAATACTCAAGTATAGCATTAAAGACAAAGGGAAGGAAAACACCAAAAACGAAGATAATCTTGTCATTTTAACCACAAACTCATAGCACAAGATGGAATAAGATGTGAGAAAAACAACTTAGGAGGGGAAGAGAGAAGGTACTGAATCAGTTTAGTCTAAGGAAATAAGAGGCCATCAGAAGAGGGGCTATCTTATCCATGAGATTTTGAATACAAACGTCATGGTAACCACTAACAAAAAAAACAGAACAGAGACACAAATAATAAATAAGGAGAAAACAAACAAACACAACATAAAAAACTACATAACTGGACTGGTAGACCAAAATACACAGGGCAAGAAACAAAGGAAATGCAGGAGAACCAGAAAACAAGTGATAAATGGCAGCATTAAGCCCTCATATATCAATAGTCACCCTAAACATAGATGGATTGAATTCACCAATAAAAAGACACAGAGTGGTGAGACGGATTAAAGAACAAGACCCAACAATATGCTGCCTCCAGGAACCACATCTCAACTCTGATGACAAACACAGGCTCAGAGTGAAGGGATGGAAGACGATACTCCAAGCTAATGGCAAACAAAAGAAAGCAGGTTTTGCTATACTTATATCAGACAAAGTAGACTTGAAGAAAAGACAGGTAAAGAGAGACAAAGAGGGGCAGTATATAACGATCGAAGGGATATTCCATCAAGAAGAAATAACACTTGTAAGTATCTGTGCACCCAACACAGGAGCACCAAAGTACATAAAGCAACTATTAACAAACCTAAAAAAAGATGATAATAATAACACAATAATATAGAGGACCTCAACACTCTGCTGACACCAATATCATCCAGACAGAAAATCAACAAGGAAACAGCAGACTGAAATGAAAAGCTAGACCAATTGGACTTAATAGAAATATATAGAAGACTCCATCCAGAAACAGCAGAATACACATTTCTTCTCAAGTGCACGGGGAATATTCTCAAGGATAGATCATATGTTGGGAAACAAGGTAAGCCTCAATAAATTTAAGAAGATTGAAATAATAGCAAGCATCTTTTCTGATCACAGTGCTGTAAAGCTAGAAATTAATTACAAGAAAAAAGCCGAGAAAAGGACAAAGATGTGGAGACTAAACAACATGCTGTTGAACAAGCAATGGATCATTGAAGAAATTAAAGGAGAAATCAAAAAATATCTGGAGACAAATGAAAATGAAAACATACCATACCAACTCATATGGGATGCAGCAAAAGCCGTATTAAGAGGGAAATTCGTTGCAATACAGGTTCACCTTAACAAACAAGAAAAATGACAAATAAGCAATCTCAAATTACACCTAACTGAATTAGAAGAAGAAGAACAAACAAAGCCCAACGTCAGCAGAAGGAGAGAAATAATAAAAATCAGAGCAGAAATAAATGCTATTGAAACAAAAAAGACAGTAGAAAGGATCAATGAAACAAAGAGCTGGTTCTTTGAGAAGATAAATAAAATTGACAAACCCTCAGCCAGACTTACAAAGAAAAAAAGAGAGAAAGCTCAGATAAATAAAATCAGAAGTGAAAGAGGAGAAGTAACAATGGATACCACAGAAATACAACAGATTAAAAGAGAATACTACAAAAAACTATATGCCAACAAAATGGACAATCTAGAGGAAATGGATAAATTCTTAGACTCTTACAGCCTCCCAAAGCTGAATCAAGAAGAAATAGAGAATCTGAACAGACCAATCACAAGGAAAGAGATTGAAACAGCAATCAAAAGCATCCCAAAGAATAAAACCCCAGGACCAGATGGCTTTCCTGGGGAATTCTACCAAACTTTCAGAGAGGATTTAATACCTATCCTTCTCAAGCTATTCCAAAAAATTAGGGACGATGGAATGCTTCCTAACACATTCTACGAGGGCAGCATCACTCTGATACCAAAGCCTGACAAGGACAACACAAAAAAGGAAAACTACAGCCCAATATTGCTGATGAACATAAATGCAAAAATCGTCAACAAAATATTGGCAACCTGAATACAGCAATACATCAAAAAAAGTCATACATCATGATCAAGTGGGATTCATACCAGAGACACAGGGATGGTTCACCATCCGCAAATCAATCAACGTGATACACCACATCAACAAACTGAGGAATAAAAACCACATGATCATCTCAATAGATGCAGAAAAAGCATTTGACAAGATCCAACAGCCATGTATGATAAAAACTCTTGACAAGTTTTGGCAGGTATAAATAAAGCTTTTATCAACATCCATGTGCAGGTTTTTGTGTGCACATAAGTTTTCAACTCCTTTGGTTAAATATCAAGGAGAGTGATTGCTGGATCATATGGTAAGAGGATGCTTAATTTTGTCAGAAATTGCCAAACTGTCTTTCAAAGCGGCTGTCCCATTTTAGATTCCCACTAGCAGTGAATGAGAGTTCCTGGTGCTTCGCATCTTTGCTAACTTTTGGTGTTATCTGTGTTCCAAGTTTTGGCTATTCTAATAGATGTGTAGTGGTATCACCTTGTTATTTTAATTTGCATTTCCCTGATGACATATGATATGGAGCATCTTTTTCAATGTTTATTTGGAATATCGTATTATATAGTTGGACTTAGACAATAGCCTTTTCAGATTAGCTTCTTTGTCCTTATCTTTTTTTTTCTAAAGATTTTTTTTTTTTTTTCCTTTTTCTCCCCAAAGCCCCCCAGTACATAGTTGTATATTCTTTGTTGTGGGTCCTTCTAGTTGTGGCATGTGGGATGCTGCCTCGGCGTGGTTTGATGAGCAGTGCCATGTCTGCGCCCAGGATTCGAACCAACAGAACACTGGGCCGCCTGCAGCAGAGCACACGAACTTAACCACTCGGCCACGGGACCAGCCCCCTGTCCTTATCTTTTTAATCTGCCACTTCAGTTTTAGCTTTACTTAGCTTTTAGATATTTTTAAGGATATGCTTAATTTTGGAGGCATACTTTCTTCTAAATCTTTAGTACTAATATTAGTATTAAAAAACAGGGGGCTGGCCCTGTGGCTGAGTGCTTAAGTTTGTGTGCTCCACTTTGGTAGCCTGGGGTTCATTGGGTTGGATCCTGGGCAAAGACCTGTGTACCGCTCATCAAGCCATACTGTGGCAGCATCCCACATAGAAGAACTAGAATGACTTGCAACTAGGATATACAACTATGTACTGGGGTTTTGGGGAGAAAAAAAAAAGGAGGAAGATTGGCAGCAGTTTTTAGCTCAGGGCCAATCTTCCTCACCAAAAAAAGCATATTTAAAAAAAAAAAAAAATATATATATATATATATATAAAACATCTTGTGGTGATTGATTCTGCTCTTTGTCTTAAGTCCCATTGCCATTCAGCTTTATCTTTTATGTGAATTGTCCCACACTATCTTTACAAATATTAAACTTGCCATAATCAGGCAGAGTAGTGATTTTTTTCAGTCATTCAACAGTTACTGAGCAAATATTATGTACCTGCAGCATACAACAATATGGATTTTCTCTTATAGAAAGAGCATGGAATATATTGGGAACATCAGAGGGGTAGCTAATACAGACTGGGCTATAAAAGACTTCTTTGTTTCTTGCAGGGGAAGATTTGCCCTAAAGTAAGACCTGTATCCAAACTTTCTCTTTTTTCTTCTTTTCTCCCCACAAAGCCCCAGTTCATAGTTGTGTATAGTTGTAAGTTCTTCTGCTGCTTCTGTGTGAGCCGCCACTACAGCATGACTACTGAGAGCTGAGTGATGTGGTTCTGCACCTGGGAACCGAACCTGGGCCGCCAAGCGGAGGGCTAGGAACTTTAACTGCTAGGCCATCATGGCTGGCTCTAAAAGAAGATTTCTTGAAAGAGCTTCCTGAGCTGAGTGGGATTTAAAGGATGAGTAGAGGTTTAGCATTCCAGATTTAGGGATTCCTTGAGCCAAGCAAGACCTAGAGTGAAAAAGAATATATCATGTGCAGGGAAACCTTCATACTTTTGTTCCCAGAGTATAACATATGAGGCAGATGGTGATGAAAAATAGACTGGAGAGGTAGGTGGGGCCACATCCTAGATATCTTGTATGACATGTTCAGGCACTTGGGATTGATCCAGTTAGTGTGCCATCTAAGATTTTTGTTGATGTTTGTTTTTTAAATTGAGGTATTGTATACATGCAGTAAAGGGCAAAATCTTAGGGGTAATCTTGATGACTTCTTACACATATACACTTGGGCAGCTACCACCTAGATCAAGATATACAATGTTGCTAACACCTAAGAATTTTTTCAGCCCCTTCCTAGACGGTATACCCTTACCACCCTTAGCATCGCCTCCCACCTTTTCTAACAGTTATTCTGACTTCTGTCGCTATAGGCTGTGCTGCCTCTTCTTAAATGAAATCGTATGTCACGTATTCTTTTTGTTCCCTTTATAAATTAAATCCTACAGTGGGTGCTATTTTGTACGTGGCTTTTGTTCATTATGATTTGTATGAAATTCACCCGTATTATATGTAACAGATCATTTTATTTTTATTGCCGTATAGTATTTCATTGTATGAATTTATCACAGTTTATCCATTATTCTGTTGATGAAAATTTGGGTTGTTTCCAGCTTTTTATTAATAAAACTGCTTATGAACATTCTTGTATATGTCTTTTGGTGGACATATGTAGTCATTTCTCTTGTATAAATACAAGAGAGTGGAATTTTTGGGTCATTAGTAGGCTTTTGTTTGGCCTAAGCAGATATTGCCAGTTTTCCAAAGTGAATCTACCAGTTTACACTGCCATGAGCATTGTATGAGAATTTTATATCCTCAGTTCCTCTTTAATACTTCGTGTTATTGGTTTAAAAAATTTTAGCCATTCTGGTAGGTGTGTAGTGGTATCTCATTGCTGTTTTAAATTCTCATGAATAATGATATCCTATAACTCTTCAATAAGCATACCATATGTTTATTGGCCATTTGGATATCCTCTTTTATGAAATGTCTGTTCAAGTCTTTTGTCTTTTTTTATTGAGTTGTTTGTCATAGAAGAAAAACATAGGTGAATGACCAGAAGCCATCTGTGAGGAGGGTGGAGGAAGGCAAGAACAAAGCTAGAGGCAGAGATCAGTTAAAAGGTTACTGTGTGATCCAGATGAGAGACTGTATGCTCTATGAGAGCAGGGACTTCATATTGTTCAGGGCGATATCTTCAGATCCTAAGACATTGTCAGGCACATAGTAGGTGCTCAGTAAGTATTTTTAGAATGAATGAATATGAACCTCAATCGGGGAAGTAGAGACGGAAAGGAAGATAGACATTAAGGAGATAATAAATATTTTAATAGAGATAGAAGAGGATGGAATCTAGGATGATTACCAGGTTTCTGTATGTACATTTAGTTGGATAATGGTGTCACCAAAGAAATGAAGACTACAGAAGGAATTACCAGTTTAAAAATAGAGATAAGTTTAGCTACCATGTGACTTTGGGCATATTTCCTGACATCTGTGCTCGACTCTAAAAGTAAGCTATAATGGTGCTTAATAGGGTCATTGTGAGAACTAAGTGAGATAGGCATTAATCTTAGTGTTTTACAGGCACTGGCACATAGAATACTCAAGGAAGGTTAGAGATAGAAACAAACAAAAGTCCTTGTCTTTATGGAGCTTAAATTTTAGTTGTGGGTGTGCACTGTAACAAAATAAGTAAAACTTAGCATTTTGGATGGAGAGAAGTATTACGGAGAAAAATTAATCAGGAAAGAGAGAGGAAGCACAGTTCATGTGTGATGGTAGTGGGACTGCGTTTGAAGGATCAGTGTTAAATAAGGTGATGAAGTAAGGCCCCTCCCTAAGGGAATTCACATATTAATGCCTGTGAGGAAATGGGGAAAATATTCAGGGTTGAGGGAAGAGTGGGACAAACTGTTTGTAATTTTTAAGGTAAGAAATCAGGGCTCCCTATTTTTACCAAAGAGTAGAGTGTGATATTAGTACATTTATCTGTTTATTATGCTTCCACAGTAGTTAGATCTATCTCAAGCTTTTTTTCCCCTCCTGCCTGCAACACACACATTCTACACAAACCTAAGTATGAATTTAATCTCTAAAAGATCATTACATGTTTTGGAGGAAGTGTTTATGTTTAATTCTGATATACTAGCAACAAATCAGTAGGCTCTCTTAACAGTATCTACTACTTGGGAATCCGCAAAATATCTTCTTTCACAGTTTATATACCCATTCCAAACCACTTTTATGTATATAAGGAAGATACATTGTAGCTGTAAACTTCTGTGTTTCGAGTCCATGTAGCAATTTGTTCATTCCTTTAAATGCCTCAAAGTGAAATTTTGCTTAGGAGAACAGTCTAGAAATAATTCTAAAAATGAAAAATGCATCCATACTTTTTTTTTGGTAGCATTATTTTTCAAGTATGTATCATTGAAAGTCACTGTGACTTTGTTTTCTGGAAATAGTTTGAGTTCTGTCAGGCATGTTCCGTAAAAATAGTAATGAAAATGTCCTTAAGCCTTGGTCAGTAGATTATGGGGATAGTACATTTTAATAGTACCAGTGTTGTTACTTGATTGTTGTTAAGTGTGTAAGATTATATCTTTAATGCAAAAATTCTTAGGTCAGACTATACACTCATGTATCACCCAACCATTGCAAAAGAAGTATGTTGCATTTGCAGCTTGCCTATTCTGAATACATCTGCCTGTTTTCTCTTTGTTGCCAGTCCTAGAATCAGTCAAAGCCCTGTGATGGCCACCAAGTGCCACAAGGAAGTCTAAAAGGCACAAGCTCCCTGGAAAAAAGAAATAGAAGCAAGTAAAAGGAAAGAAGTGGGAGCTATCAGTGTGACACATATGCTGCTTTGTTTTCTTGAGTGAAAAGGGGACTTTTTGTTCTCAAGTTTTGTTACTGACACCTGGTTTTTTTCTTTCCAGTTCAACACCAGAAATCTGCATTCAAAATCCAAATGTCATCACTGCTCCAAAAATGAGTGCATGAAGGGTAGCTTCCTAAACTGTGGTCAATTTAACTGGAGTGCTTTATCACAGCTTTAAAAAAAAAATGTAGAAAAAAATCTTACAAATATAATGTTAAGTGAAAAAAGCCAAAATACAAAAGAATATGTACTGATGATTCCATTATATAGAGTTTCAAAACAGTCAAAACTAATCTGTAGTATTAGGAATTAGGCTATTAGTGACCTTTGAGGAAGAATAAAGGAGTAATGATGGGAGGAATGGTGAGGGGACCTTCTGGGGTGCTGGTAATGCTGTATGTCTTGGATATACAGGTATGCTCTCTATGATAGTTCATTGAGCTGAATGCTCTTGACCTGTATACCTTTCTGTATGTATGTTATTCCTGAATACATTTAAGTGTCTTAAAATATATATAACATTAAGGTTCATTTTCTGTTTTAGTACCCTGATTGTTTCTCAGTTCCGATAAAATGTTCCTTGTGGTTCTCTTCAAAAGAAATAGTTGCTATAACCTGAATTTGTTTTTTTAAATAAAGTAGTAGGCTTAAACAGTTCCAGAGTTCCTGTACTAAATCTACTTAATTTGAAACTAACCTTGCACAAATTAAACCTAAAACAGACACCATTTAATTTAGATCTTTATTTAGGACTGACTAATAAAATGATTACTTTTAAGAAATGTAATTAGGGGCCGGCCTGGTGGCACAGCAGTTAAGTTTGCGCATTCCACTTCGGCGGCCTGGGGTTTGCTGGTTTGGATCCCAGGCGCAAACCTATGTACTGCTTATCAAGCCATGCTGTGGCGGACATCCCACTTATAAAGTAGAGGAAGACGGGCATGGATGTTAGCTCAGGGCCAGTCTTCCTCAAAAAAAAAAAAAAAAAAAAAAAGGAAGTATAATAAAATTATAAGTGCTGAAAGTTGGAAGACATTGTATTATTGTGGAAAAAGTACAGTTTGGAGTTGGACAAATGTGGGTTCAAATTATGACTAGACTACTAAATTAGCTGGGTAAGTATTTTCAGTTTTCTTGCCTGCCTTCATCAGTAAAGTAGAGTTGATATCTACCTCAGAAGGTTGTTGGAGGGTTAAATGAGATGATCTACAGGTGCTTGGCACTCAAATCCCACTCCCCTTTCCCCGAGTTTTGGGATGGAAGGGGATAAGACTGGGGGAGTATATTAAGATAGTGAGAACTTTATAGTAGGTAGGTAAAAACAGGTACAACTTGCTGAAGATGACTAAGGTGGTGATGGTAAGGAGAGTTAAGTCTTTAGATTGTAACCAGTAAGACTAACATCTAACTTAGGCGTGTATGAATTATTATCAATATTAAGAGTTACTGATGCTGCTCTGGCACATTGGCATGGAGGACTGCTACATGGGTGACAACTTAAGTGTATTAAGTTGAAATAGAATAAAAAATTTTCGATTTGAATTGAACCTAAGTGGTCCATCTTTTTAAGTCTAGAGGATTTGTTGTCCCTGCCGTGCTCTGAAAATGGTAACCATTTGGGTGGACTTGAAGGCTTTTCCCTTTAGTTATGGAGAACGTGTGCTGCAGGATTAAGGAGCTAAATTTAGGCATGTTGTATTTGTGAGGGTGCTTCAATATATTAGTAATTTTTAAGGCCTTAAAAAAACAGGATAGATTCACTCTATTAGGAGGTTGTAATTCCATTGAGAGAGCCTTTCAAATTCCAGTGTCAATGTTACATTCAGTATTACTGTTTTCTCAAAAGGCTATGGTGAAATTTATGAATGTAAAATTATGTCATAATTATATAAACAGTTATCAGATATCTATTATTGAATAACAAACCACCCCAAAACTTAGTGGCTTCAAACAACAACCATTTTATTTGCTTACAATTCTGAGCAGTTGGGGCTGGGTTTAGTTGGGTGGTTCTGCTGCTCGTCTCCACTAAAGCCGGTCATGCAGCTCCAGTCATCTGACAGCTCAGAACGGGGCTGATTGTTCTGTGGATCTGAGCTAGGACAATTTTTCTCTATTCTGTTGGTCTCACCCTTGGAGGCTAGCTCAAGTTTCCTCACTAGTGGCACCATGTTCCAAGAGAGTAAGAGTGGAAGCTGCAAGGTCTCCTGAGGACTAGACTCGGGAGCTTTCCCCAAATCACTTCTGCTGCATTGAACTGTTCAGAGTAAGTCAAGGCCACCCAGATTCGGGGGTGGAGGGAATAGACCACTCTCTTGATAGAAAGAGTAGCAAAGTCAGATTACAAAGGGGCGTAGCTACAGAGATGGGAGGAATTGTGGCCATCTTTGCAGACTATTGCAACAAATGATTAAGAAACCTAAGGAGAAAGTCTTATAACAGTAAAGTTAGACAAACCTGCATCTACCCCTTACTGGCCGTGAGACCTTGAGCATTTTGCTTAACTTTTCTGGGCCCTGATTTTCTCAAGGGTGTAATCATATTTTGCAAGGAATTAAAGGATGCACTTTAAGTTTTTAGAATATTTTTTGACCCATAGTAAATTGTTATTATTTTAGAACTTACCGTTCCTTTAAATCTTCATTTGCTTATATTGCACACCTACTACCTGAACCTGTGATGGTCTTCTTCAAAGATGGGAATGCCGGCACAGCTTTCTAATAAATGATGTCCCGGAAGCCTTCAGATAGATAAAGAAAATTGAAGGTTTTGCCCTCTATGTTTGCCAGCTTTGATATATTGAGACTCATATTTGCTCATATCATAAGTTGTTTGCTTAAAATAATCAAACTAAAACTTAGATTTTATATTTGGGTACGTAAACCTTGAGGTATCTCCCCACCTCCCTCTTCTAAAGTGGAAATGTGTGTGTGTGTTTCTTCATTGTAAAGAGGAACTATCAAGATTTTTTAAAATTGCATTTATCCTTCTTAAACTAATGAATATTAAACTATTTGGGATATAAAAATACTTGGATTTTTAAGCTTTGAATATCTGGTTTATAAGTTTCTGTTTTATAATGTTTAGGGAAGAAATAATCTAAAATTGGCATCACTTGCTAACGCTATTAAATTCAGAGTTTATATTTTGGTCACAGAGAGTTTGTCATGTTGCTGATGTTAAATGTCTTTTTTATCTGTTGTCTTAAGGTGGAAATAAGATGTTTGATTTGCGATCAATCTTTCTTTTCTTTTTTTTTTTTTTTTTTGAGGAAGATTAGCCCTGAGCTAATATCTGCTGCCAATCCTCCTCTTTTTGCTGAGGAAGACTGGCCCTGAGCCAACATCTGTTCCCATCTTCCTCTACTTTATATGTGGGACGCCTACCACAGCGTGGCCTGACAAGCGGTGCCATGTCCGCCTGCAGGATCCGAACCGGCCAACCTCGGTCTGCCAAAGTGGAACGTGTGAACTTAACCACTGTGTCACCTTTTAAATGTACTGAGACTTGTTTTATAGTCTGGCATATGGTCTATCTTGGAGAACATTCCGTATGCACTTAAAAGAATTCTGTTGTTGTGTAGCATATCCTATGGGTGTCTTTTAGGTCTAGTTGGATTATAGTGTCATTTATCTTTTGTATCCTTGTTGACGTGTGCATGCTACTCTGGATGGTAAAGCCCTAGGTTTCTTCCCCTAGCAGCTTTCCATTAGCCCAGTTGACTTTCTGTTGGAGAAAACGTAAATACTCCAGCTTGATAGGTTTGCTAATGTGTATTGGCTGACTTCTGTATTAAAACCATGGAGAAAACAGCAAGAGAGAGAAAAAACCCCAAAGATATTTTCTGATTTTAAAGAACTTACAGTCTAGTTATAACCTAGCTCTGCTCTGTTGACGATACCAGTGACAGGAATACCAGTTAAGAAATTGTCACAGTAATCCAGGTAAGAGATGGTGGCCTAAACTAAGGTATGGGGAATGGATTAGAAGGTTTCAACAAACATTAAAGAAATAAAATGAATAGAACTTGGTGATTGATTAGATGAGGAGAAAGGGTTTGAGGAAAAGGGAGTAGTCAAGGATGATTCCTCATGCTTCAGTTAACAGGTAAAGTCACTCAATCATTGACATAGGGATCAAAAGGTTTGGTAAGGTTGAGATAGTTTGAGACCCTAGGTGGATATGCATGACTAGTAGACAACTGGTTACATGGCGCTGGCACTCGAAGAGAGGTCTGAACTTGAGACACACGTTTGGAAGTCATCAGCATCTCATTGGAAAGTGAAAGCTGAAAAATAGATGAAATCACTCGGAATTTTTTGAGAAGAGAATTGAGGAGGGAATTCTGAAGAATCACACAAACTCCCGGGATAGGCAGAGAAAGAAGCCCTCAACAGAGGCATGCAAGGAGTGGCCTGCCAATTAGAGGAATACCTGGACATGCCATTATAGAAGCCAAAAAGGAGCAGCATTTGCAGGAGTATCTGGTCAACATTATTAGATGCTGTATAGAAGGAACTGAGACGTGACCACTGAATTTCATAAGAAAGTTGTTGATGTGCTTCTTAATAGTTGTTTCAAAATAGTGGTTGGCGTAAAATGGTGGTTTGAAAATGAAAGGTGAGGGAGTAGAGAACAGAGGCTGGAAGACAGGGGCAGAGATGGAATGACTTTGTTTTTTTTAGTTAAGTAAGACAAGTTGGAAGTAGAAATGTTTTTTTAGCTCCCCTGGACAAAGATTTAAGCATGCCAGCGGGGAAAGAATTAGTAAAGAGGGATGAATTGAAGAAACGGAACATCAGTGCTGCCCCTTAAAATGTCTCAATTTTGTTGGATTCCTCAGGAGTCTATAGATTAGTATTTACCAATCTGAAATATAAGTACATGAGGCACAAGTTAGATTTTCTTTTCGTTGTCAACATTCTCCCACCTTGAAGATTGAGTATTTGCCAATCAGATTTGTCGTTGTGTCTCAAAATAACTTCTGGGGACATGCGGAGCCAGCTTCCTCCTACAAAAGAAGCCATTACTGTAGTAGGAGACAGATTTCAAAACGTGACCTGAAAAACCATTTAAAGTCTTGCTAAAATATTTGATCTAGTCTTCAGAATTTATTCATGAATCTTTTGTTTTGGGGCTGAGTTATCTTTATGATTTAGAAAAGAGCTTTAATTAAGAAGGAGACATCAGTTTTCACAAAGAAAACAACCAGTTTCAGAAATCTGCATTTAATTTGAAAGCAGTTAACAAGATAACAGATCAACTAAAATACCTAGTGTATTCCACAATATTCTTAATTTTGGTTATTAGTTCTCATTAGGTCCATGGTATTTGGACCACCACTAAATGGTAATGACATATTTACTTACTTGACAGTATATGTAATATTCAGCAGAGTATTAATGCAAAAATCGAAAAAATAACCATTTGCAGTTTTGCTATAATGGATAAGTTTTCCCTGCTTAGTACCTCACAGTTCCTTTAACGATCATGCTCTTTTGAGTCTGGCCTTTTCGTTCTCCCACCTCTGTAATAACTACTGATGTCCTCTCCGGTGTAGCACTTTTACACCCAGTACGTAACTTTGCTGTGTAGAATAGAAACCTGGAGCTTTGAACTGTGTACACAGAGTTAGAGACTGTCATTCACTTTCTAGAGAGGTGTTTCAATTTCAGATCAGGCAGCTTCTCCATGAATGGTTTTATCCTTCTTTACTGTTTTCTTCTCCTAAATTTGGCATTAGGGTGGAGGTATAAATGTTTCTTTTTGTCCCTGTGAACGCTAGGAAAGTAAGCCACCTAAATTAACCCTTTGCAGCTTTCTCAACCCTTCTTTATCAAGTTCTATTTTTCAGGGTTTCCCCGTCTAAATCAGAAGCCCTTGTCTTTATACCTGTCCAAAGTATTTGTCCATTTGTACCAACATTAGCATATTAAATTATTTATATCCAGGATGTTGTGTACAATATAGGGTTTCTTGTTTTTGTTTCCTGCTTTTAGCTTCATTTTTCAAGATAGTTAAAATTTTTCTCTTCTCTGATGTTGCCCTGCCTGTTGGTTGCTATGGAAGTGTTCCAGAGAAGTGGGAAATTAAGTTAAGGCCGTAAATAATAAGTTAAACTCATCTCTCGGGGTAGAGTTGGGTAGGGCAGGGTAGGAACAGATCCAAGATTTTCTTACAGACAATAAGGTTTTGTTTGATGTAATATCTTTCTCAGGGCAACTTATATTTAAAGTTCAGATAAGAGCTGAGTTTTAGTCTCAGCTCAACAATTTATTACCTTTGGGCAAGTTATTTAATGCTGCTGAAGCTCAAGAGTTATCTATAAAATGGGCATCATAATGCCTCAGAGGAGTGAGTGACTGGCCCAGAGTAGAGCCTTGATACTTTCATTTCCATGTTTCTCCCTCTAAACCAGAGGCAGATAAAGTGAAGCTGTAATAGAAGAGATGGTAATAAATTTTTAACAATTTTTTAAATGTCAATTTGTAATATATTTAAATGAAATTTTCAAAACTATATATTTAACTATTTAATAGAGCTATTGCCGTACTCATAGAACAAATCTGAATAGTGTCTTTATATTTTAAAATTACCACATTTAAAAGTTTGAAAACTAAGACTTTCTATAAAAAGTCTCTAATGACTATTTTAACAGCTTTATTGAAATTCAATTTACATACTATAAAACTCACTTATTTTAAGTGCACAATTCACTATTTTTTAGTAAAGACAGTCCAATTTTAGAACATTTCCATCACCCCTAAAATCTCCCTTGCCTTAATGACTATTGACTCTCATCTGTAAGGTGGCACAAATTATAGGATTTAAAAGTAAGCTTCAGAGTTAGGCTGGCCTGAGTTTGAATCATAGTCCTGCCACTTACTAGCTCTGTGTCTTTGGGTACTTCCCTGTACTTTGGATTCTTTGTCTGTAAAATGGAGATAATTACTACATTACAGCGTTGCTGCGAACATTTAATTAATTAGATAGTGTATATAGAGCACTGAAAGAGCTGGCACCTAGTTGGTGCGTAACAAATATTGGTTACTGGTGGTAGTTTATATTGTGGTTTAGATTTATGGTAGACATTTAAATAATAGAAGCATCTAAAAACACCCAACTTAAGGCCTGACACATGTTTTATCTTCAGAAAACCAAGCTTTGTTATGTATCATCTCATCATAATTTTGTTTATAGTAGTTTGTTGGCACTTGCTTTAATCACAGTTAAACCTTGAGGTTCACAAAGTATTTGTACTTTTGCATAAAGCATGAATCTGAATTGAATAGCTACGAGGCAGCTACAAGTCTTGGGAGTTTGATATCTGCAAACTAGTTGCTTGGTTAATGAAGTGAGTCAGTAATCTTACTGTTTACTGTTCATTGAACAATTTTCTTGCTCTGAAAAGGTCTTATTTGTCAAAAGAATAAGCTGTGTGGACTTACAGCTAGAATATACAACTATGCTGGGGCTTTGGGGAGAAAAAAAAGAGGAAGATTGGCAACAGATGTTAGCTCAGGGCAAATCTTTCAAAAAATATAAACTCTGAGAAAAGTCAAATGATGTTATGTATTAATGAAAATAATATTAAAGATTAATTTTATTAATATAAAAGTATAAGATTTTAACAAGAGTTTTTTTTTTTTTTTTTGAGGAAGATTAACCCTGAGCTAACATCAGCTGCCGTTCCTCCTCTTTTTGCTGAGGAAGGTTGGCCCTGACCTATCATCTGTGTCCATCTTCCTCTACCTTATATGTGGGATGCCTGCCACAGCATGGCTTGCCAAGCGGTGCAGTGTCCGCACCCGGGATTCGAACCGGCAAACCTCAGTCTGCCAAAGCGGAACGTGCACACTTAACCACTGCGCCACTGGGCTGGCCCAACAAGTGATGGTTTTTAATCAGAATTTAGAAGTTGGAATAAACTAGTAAAATGTCTGTCAGATTCTGTACAGTAGCTTCAATCAATAACATGAAAAAGGCATGTAACCAAATCAAACAACCTTTTAAATATTTTCTGTGAGCAGTCTTCCTGGCATAAAAATGTATATATTGGGGGTAGTCGGTGGCTGAGTGGTTAAGTTGGTGCACTCTGCTTCGGCGGCCCAGGGTTTTGCCGGTTCGGATCCTGGGTGCAGACCTAGCGCCACTCATCAAGCCATGCTGAGGCAGCGTCCCACATAATACAACTAGAAGGACCTACAGCTGGAATATACAACTATGTACTGGGGGACTTTGGAGAGAAAAAGAAAAAAAATAAGGATTGGCAACAGATGTTAGCTCAGGGCCAATCTTTAAAAAAAAGATGTATATATTACTGGGGAAGTCATGACAATTTTAAATTTGGGCCTTTAAGGTGGACTGATTGCTGCTTATTTATCATGTGTGTTGTGTGTATCTTCTATCAATTATCAACAATAAAATCACTGATTGTTGCCATCTACTCAGGACAGTAGGCCTTATTTAATCAGATGGGAAAGTTAACCATTGTGCTCGTCGTTGAGCAGCAGAGTCGCTCTTTTGGCCTTTTTTTAAGAAATGACGAGGACTCATCATTCATGCTCTGTTTCTGATTAGGAAAGTTCCAGTAGAATTACTCCTAATGAGCTAGATTTGGGCTGACCCCAACACATAATGGTTTATGTGTTAATGATTTATCTGATAATGATTTATCTGCAGGCTTTGAGCACATGTGCTTTAATTAATAGAATTGTTTAGGATTTTTTTTTTCTGACAAAATCTTGCTTTGAGGAAGTTTAAAGAATCTGGCTGTTGGTATTTTAGTAATTCTATTTCATATGTTTACTCCTGACTGAAAGAATGTTTATTACATTCACTAAGCTGTGTGTCCTGTGTGGGTTAGATACATGTTGTGGTTGAAGGTGATGTAAACAACTGTCTTTGAAAAGCTTGGAGAATGTTTGGAAAGATGACTTTGAAGAAAGATGTCTAAAGAATGAGGAATGGAAATCGTTGGATCTAATAACTACAGTTAGTGACACTTGGCGTCTCTAAAAAAGCTTTGCTTTATGATTTTGTAATTCCTGAAATAGAATCATCAAAGAGTGACTTACTGTTCTTAATGAGCAGATTTCCCAGGCAAAGTCAAACTTTTAAAACACTGTTTTCCCCTTGGTCTCTCAGAACTCTTTATGGTCAAAAGAATGCTTTTGTTTTTAGTGAAGAACTGGTTGCTGTTTCTGTATGTTTATTCTATCAAGTTTTTTATGGGTGTGTCTAACAACTATTTTACCAGAAAATGTAAGAGGGTAGCAACTACATACCTCATTTTACTAGGTTAATAGAGATGGAAATGATATATAAAAACTAATATAAGTATTAATATATTAAGAATATTAATAAACTATGGTAGTTCTTTGAAGCAGATAAACTACAGAGAAGTTATAAAAGAGTTTTAATTAACTTTGAAAAGAACTAATAAGTTTTGATGATTTGGCTATCCAAATTTGTAAAAGAAGATAATAAGTAAAAATCTTTATAATAGTCTTATAGTAATTTATGTTAGAAATAGCCTAAATTGTGTTCTGAATGTATTCTAACTTGTTTTCATTCTTTCAAATTTATTTGCACTTATATAAGTAATTCATGATTATGTACTTTTTGTAAGTTGCTCAATTGTGTAACTGCTGTTTAGTTTGTTAGATTTCTTTCCAAACCTTTTTCTTCCATCCATTTACATCCATTTAATACCAAGATTAATATGTAGGATTTTTTTTCCCCCAACATAAATATCGTATGTATTGGTCTGCAAGTTTTGTTTTTACTTAACAATGTGTCTTGGACGTCTTTCCATTTCTCTATGCATAAATCTCTGATTATTACATATGTTTCCATAGTACAGATGTACTGTCTGTTTATCTCTCTGTTCCCTTATTTTGGACACAGTGTTTCCATTTTTTTTCAATTACAAAGATTTCTAGCCTTTGTTTTAAAAGAATCCTGTTAATACCTTCCTAAAGTAGATTATCTTTCTGTAATATGAATGATCACTGTAATCTATCTGTTCTCTGTCTTAGAATTTTTACATGTGAGATTTTCTTGAAGTAGGCATGATGCTGGTGTAACAGCATTTAGGTTCTTTGGGGCCCAGTAGTGAGGGAGAGAAGTCATATAGGGTTGTTAGGTTGTTCTTCCGGTTTGGGCCTTGAAGGGGATCTCAGTGAATTATGATTAGTGAGGATAGTATACAGATTGGGGAATGTTAGAAACAATGAAGTGGATCACTTCCTGCCTCTTCAGTGCCTTCACCTTACTCTTCACCTTATGACCAAATACCATAATGTGAGTTTAAATATCCTGTGTCATTTGGTCCTTGCTAATTGTTTTCTCTCACATCATACCTTTCTCTCTTGCTCTCTGCTTTGTTTTTGTTTTGTTTTTTGTTTCTTTGTTTTGTTTTTTCCTAGCTCCCCAGTTGTACCGTATTCCATCTAGTCTCAGAACCTGTAGTTATGATTTTCCTTTACCTGGAGTCTATACACACATATGACACATTATTCTTCCCATAACATTTATTCAGTCTTCATCTTTCAAATCTTACCATAAACGTCACTTCCTCAGGGAAGAAATGCCCCACACAACCCCACCCCAGTTTGGTTAGATTATCTTTGTTAGATGTGCTTCTATCTCCCTGTCCTTTTCCTTCATCTCATTTACCATACCTTGCAGTCATGTATTTAGTTTTGTCATTATAGTTTATATAGCTAACAAAGGAAACAATGTAAGCTTCATGCAGACTTGGAGCGATTTGCTTGTTCACTAGTTTTTTTATCCCCAGTGCTGAGTACATAGTAAAGACCAGTAAAATATTGTTTTGCAAGTAGCTGAATGTTCAATATTTGCTGGGAATGCAAAAAGATTGTTAGATATAATTTCTAAGAAAAATTGGTTTAATGTAGAAAGAGATAGAGAGTTGTGAATAATAGCATTTAAAATACTTTGTTTCCAATAGACAATATATATTTGTATATCAAGCTATATGGATAAAGAACCAACCAGGAAGGCAATAACCGCGGTTTACCTGTGGAGGGGGTGGGAATGAGGTCTGGAGGCATGGGAGGGAGATACTTCAATGTAAGCATTTTTTAAAATTTTGACACACATGAATATCTCTTAACAATATTTTATAAGAGTCTGTTGAGATTGTGATATAAATACAGAGGAAATATATGTTCATATGAATTATTGTTTCTGTTTTTTATATATTCTTATGTTTTCAACAGTTATTTATTTCAATATGTCCGGGTCAGTGATCTTTATCTTCCTCCTCCTTCCTCCCCAAACAAAACTTTTTAATGAAAATCTAATAAAAGTCATAGATCTTATTCCTAGAAGAAAGAACATGTGTATATACGATTTTACATATTATTTCCAAGGTTAGTGGTTGCCTTGATTTGAACTAAATATTGTTAACTATAGTTTTAATGTGCAAGAATATTTTTAAAGCTCTTTCAGAGGTTCAGTGATGGTTTTGCATGCAAAGTAATCCAGTGGGGGTGCAGGAAACACTAAAACTAGGAGTCAGGAAAGTTGGTTTCTGATCCTAGCTCAGCCACTATCAAGCTGCACCACCTTGAGTGAAATTATTTTACTTTTTATCTTTGGTCTCTTCTGTGTCAAATTGGTATAGTGGAAAGTGCATAGCTTTAGTGTCAAGTACTTACCTGAGGTGGTACTACGTATTTGACCTTGTCCAAGTTCTCTGAATGTTATTTTGTTTCTTCGTAAAAAGAAGGAGAATGACTTCAACTTCTTTAGGTTTTAAGGATTAAGTGAAAAGAGGTGTTTGAAAAGCTTAACCACACTTGTTACTGATAGGGCCATAAATAAATGTTAATTATCTCATCTTGAAAAATGAGGCGAGGGGCTGGCCCCATGGCCATATGGTTAACTTTGTGCACTCAGCTTCTGTAGCCTGGGTTTTTGCCAGTTCACATCCTGGGCACGGACATGGCACCACTCATCAAGCCATGCTGAAAGGGCGTCCCACATAGCACAACCAGAGTCACTCACAACTAGAATATACACTTGTGTACTGGGGAGCTTTGGGGAGAGGAAGAAGGAAAAAAAAGGGAGGAAAAGAAGGAAGATTGGCAATAATTGTTAACTCAGGTGCCAATCTTTGGGGGGAAAAAAAGAAAAATTAAGAGAATTAGATGTTCTCTAAGGTATCTTTTACCAATAAAGTTTTGTTATTCTATTTTAAACGATTCTTGTTACAACAGAATAATTTGGAAAATTTGTTATAACAGCACTTATCTGAAATTATGTGGAAGAGCAGTGAGGCATTTTAAATCTGTGAAACTGATGTTGACCATGTTTTCTGCCTGTTTTCTATATCCCACAGTGCCAGACATGTAATAAATCTCAAGTACTTGCTACAATTTTAAGATTCATGGAAGAATAATATAGGTTAGAATTTCTTAATCCAGAGTCTTTAAATACCCTGGAGCTCTATGAATAGATTTTCACAGTTCTGTGAATTCTTTGAAATTATATGCAAAATTTTTAGTGTGTCTAATTGTAGTGAGGAGCTGTAGCTTTCATAGTGCACAAGACAGATTAGGTCTTTGCTCTCCTGGAGTCTGTATTCTAATAGGAGAAGATAGTCATTGAATAAACAAAAATATAAGCAAGAAAATACAACTTAGAGGTGATGGAAATGTTTTGTAGAGAATTTAAATATAGTGATGGATAAGAGAGTGATTTAGAGGTTATTTTAGAGTTTTAGGTGGTCAGGGAAGTCTTCTGAGGAGTTGACATTTTTGGTGGCATCTAAATGATAAACAATGGCCTCCAATTAAAAGATTAGACAGAATGGCTGGTACTAGCCTCCTAAAATGGGAACAAGCTTCATTTGAGTAGCTGGAGGGTAGTGGGGTGATAGGGACAAGTGTTAGAAAATAAGTTAGATAATTACAGATTATATCATTTAGGGCTTTGTAAACCAGTTTTGGAATACCAGGATTCTTATTAGAAATCCAGGCATTATTCTAAATGTAATAGGAAGCCATTTCAGAATTTTTAGTTGGAGGAAGATTAACAAAGGAAACTCAAGACAGATCTGATAACTCCAGCATTTAGGAGTTTAAGAGATCAAAAGCAAAGCTAGTAAGTTGGGAAGGATGAGGGTTGTGTGGTTCATTGATACTTTCAAGGAGGAGGGAATAGTCATCTGTTTTATATCTTGTTGAGAAGACGAGTAAGATTATTAGAACAATGACCTGACCCTTAGATTTGGCAACAGATTTGCTGGGAAAACAGAATGCCTGAAGTCGGTAGCTATTAGGGAGTGTAGCTTTGTGACATTGGTTTTTGAATGAAATAGCAATGAGTTCTTCCTTCTTTATATTTAACCTTTAATCTGTGGGTAACAGTTTGGGGTTTTAGCCAGAATATCTGGGTTAATAGCTCTATTTCTTTTTAGCTTACTCAACCTCTCTAAATCTCCATTTCTTGTATCTGTAAGATGAGAGAACAGTAATTACCTACCCTTTTTAGCTTTGCTTTATGTAAGGCATTTAGCACAGTATGTGGCACATATCTGTATAAATAGTAAAGATAACAGTGATGTGCAAGAAAACATTTATGTTTTGTGCTCTTTTAGGTTTGTATAGTTTATAGTGCTTAAGGGAGTAAAGTACTGTCTTTTATGTTTACTTTATGATTAATTAACATATTTTGAGTTCTCTACAAAGGCAATACTAGTAAAAAGGAAGGAACGCTTAGCTCTACTTTGGAGAGATGAACACGGGATCAGATTTTTTGTAGGCATTCATAGAAAATGCCTGCTAATCTATAGAAAAGTTCATATAGATGATAATTTATCAACTTGTAATCAGCTTCAGCAAACACCTGACTAGTATACAGTTTTCATTCTGAATATTATGTCTTCTAAACACTTACCTGTTTTGTTCTTTATTTTGGAGCATTCTGCAGCCTCATGCACAATTACAGTATTTGACTCTACAATTGAGTAATTAGATACTGTATTTTCTTTTTTAACATTCCAGACGATAGTCTCAATAAGTAGTAATAATTCAGTATAAACATACTTTTAGCTATTCATAGTCTATTTGAAGATGCATTTTATTAAAAGTATTTATAATTAAAACAGAAATCAAAATGTGGGCAATTTCTTTATTTGCTCTTTCTTGTTATATTGCAAGGGCCGTTTGAACACTTGTGCAGATAACTTTAATTAAAGATCCTGAACGTGAAAATTAAGTTGATAACTGTCTACTAGACCATTAAATTTTTTTCCTTGTCCATTTGTCTGGGAGCACACTTTGCGAAAACCCAAACAAAGCTGAGGTTACTTAGAAGGCAGATACTGTGACTGCATTGTTTCACTGTTTTCCCAACAACTCAAACAGAGTCTGGCACATAGTATTGCTTAGTAAATATTTGTTGAATGAATGGATAAAACTTTTAGCATACCCAGTGGAAACTATTCTCTCATCAATAATGGGCTTTGCATTTAAGGTTATTTCAATAAAACGTGAGTTAAATGTAATACTTGAAGAATAAAGTATGTAGATAATTTACTTTTCTATGTTCTAGTTAATTACACCTTAAGATGTTTTCCTATCTTTGTAAGCAATCTCTACTGAGCATAATCAAATCTTTAAGAACATGTAATACTGTGTTACTTCATTGTTCTATGCATCAATTCTCATTTTTAGAAACTGTAGCTACAGTAAGTATAGAAGGTATTGTTTAAGATATGTCTAGAAGTTTTAGGTTGGGTTATATATGTAAAGAAAATTTCTGTTAGACACAGGTAATGAATTTTGTGATTTGGCTTTTATCCCCAAAAATAGAGGGTAGACAGTGAAATTTGATTATATGTGGGTTCTGGTTAACTATAATTGTTCCATCATTCTTAAATTTGGGAGTTTAAAAATCTTTTGAAGTAAATAGTTTTTACTATGTTGTAGTAAACTATGTTGTTCTAACACAACACACTATAGCAACAAGTATTGGCTGGACCAGGGGCTTAAAGATATCTACTAGTAAATAAAACTGTTAAGAATATCTAAAACCCTTAAAAATAAACCTAAAAAAAATCCCATGGTCTCTTTTATCTTGTTATCCACACTAAATTTTATGATAAAGTATTTTAAGGTAGTTTTTATTTTAGGCCAATTTTTAAACAACTTTTTGTTGAGGTGTAACACAGGAGTGTACATAAGCTTGATAAGTTTTTACAGCTGAACAGATTCGTATAACTTGGTGTGCAGATCAAGAAACAATGTTATTAGTCGCCTTAAAAAGGCTAATTTTTAAATGTAAAACAATCAGACTTAGATAAACTTGAGAGACTTAGGTCCTGGATTTAACTTGATTTCTGACTTCGTGTCACCTTTGGCAAGTTATTTCATCTTTCTGGGATCTACTCCCCATCTCTAAAATGAGGGGATGAGATTAATTGTTTTATTATGGCTCTAATTTGGTAAAAGTGCAAAAAGACGGACTCGTGATATAAATGTGGTATAAAAGGTTATAGGTGTAGGTAATAGTGTGAGAATACACAGTTTAATTGAAAAGAAAGACACTCATTTTTTTTCTTTTGCTTTGTCTTCCAGGTTATATTTCACACTATGTGCTGACTGTATCTACAGAAGATATTTAAAAAAAAAAAGAGATAAACTTTTTTCAAAGATTTTGATTCCAGTGGAATCTTTGCTTTAGATTTTTTTTGTGTGTGTTAGTGAATTGTAACTCCAGAAGCAATGCCTGTACAAGCTCCACAGTGGACGGATTTCCTCTCCTGCCCAATTTGCACTCAGACTTTCGACGAAACAATTCGAAAGCCCATCAGTTTGGGTTGTGGCCATACTGTCTGCAAGATGTGCCTGAATAAACTCCACCGCAAGGCTTGCCCATTTGACCAGACCACTATCAATACAGACATTGAGCTCCTTCCCGTGAACTCAGCATTGCTGCAGCTCGTGGGTGCTCAGGTAAGATGGGGGACTTAGACTTTTTAATTTCTCTGTGTGTGTGTTTTCCTCCTGAGAGAAACTTGTTGAATTAAATTGGTTACCATTACCTTCTATTTAAATAGATAAAATTCTGTTCAGCATTGTGCACTAGATTTCAGTATGTTAGGAGATGTGTTCTGGTAGTACAGTGTTTCTCAGTCATAGTACGGTAACATCCATTTAATCTGGTGGTCAGACTTTCTCAACATTCTCAGGTGTTCACGTCACTAGAGAAACCTAAAAAGTAAGTCACAAGGAGCTCTTAATATTGAGGAAAATATTACTCATAAAACCGTTCCATTTTACTTCATAGGAAAAGTGAAGCAGCTTCAGACAGTTTTCTTAGTAGACCCTAACTGTAATGGAAGATGAAGGAAGGTGACAAAAACAGAAGAGCACTGCTTTTGGGAGCCTTTTATCTAGAGTTGGAACAAATATCTATCAGTATCTCAATATAAAAGTTAGTCTGATAATTCTGAAAGTAATACTCTGAGAGTTTTATGTCAGTATTCTCAAATTAGAGATCAGTAGTATCCTCAGAAGGTTTCACAAAGCCAAGGGAGGCAGGTTTTTGAGGGCTAGGTATGATTCACTTAAATAATCTGTCCCTAAATCAATTTGCATAGTGTGAGTCTGGAGTAACACATATTTACCATAAATCATTTTCTGAAGTAGTGTGCTGGAACTTTGGATCTGGCTCCACTAATATTTTCTTGATAATCTTCCTATAAACTGCTAAAAGCAGGGAAGGTTGATATTATGTATGTTGTAAATAAAGGAGCAATTCTAGAACAGCTTATTCAAAAGGAAAACTTAGTTTATTTACAAACCTATTTTGATGATGTCACCAAACATACTACAAAATATTTGTCAAAAGGGAAAGTGCAATTGATTCTTTTTCTTTTCTTCCTGTACTTACTTTTTCATTTTATAATCATTTATCCTTTTATTTTGAAAATTCCAGTATGACATTTTGGAAACATTTAAAAAATAGACTTGGGGCTGGCCCAGTGTTGTAGTGGTTGAGTTCGCACACTCTTCTTTGGGAGCCCAGGGTTCGCCAGTTTGGATCCTGGGCATGGACCTACACACTGCTCATCAAGCCTTACTGTGATAGCATCCTGCATACAAAACAATAGAGGAAGATTGGTACACATGTTACCGAGCAACAATCTTCCTCAAGCAAAAAGAGGAGGATTGGCAATGATGTTAGCTTGGGTGGTGTTCCTCACCAAAAAAAAGGGAAACTTAATTGAGGATAACAATTTTAGAAATAGAATTTTTTTAAAAACTTTTTAAAAAATTTATTTTATTTTATTTTTTTGAGGAAGATTAGCCCTGAGCTAAGATCTGCTGCCAGTCCTCCTCTTTTTGCTGAGGAAGACTGGCCCTGAGCTAACATCCGTGCCCATCTTTCTCTACTCTATATGTGGGACGCCTGCCACAGCATGGCTTGCCAAGCGGTGCCGTGTCCGCATCCAGGATCCGAACCAGCGAACCCCAGGCTGCCGAAAGTGGAACGTGCAAACTTAACTGCTGTGCCACCAGGCCGGCCCCTAGAAATAGAATATTTTAATAACAAATAACTGAGGCTTGGGGCCTGCCCCGTGACTGAGTGGTTAAGTTTGCTCGCTCTGCTTCAGCGACCTGGGGTTTTGCCAGTTTGAATCCTGGGCATGGACATGGCACCGCTCGTCAAGCCATGCTGAGGCGGCATCCCACATGCCACAACTGGAAGGACCCACAACTAAAAATAGACAAATATGTACCAGGGGACTTTGGGAAGAAAAAGGAAAAATAAAATCTTTAACATAAATAAATAAAAAATAACTGAGGCTTACTTCTTTTTCATAAAGTTGTCATATCTTAACAGAAACAACGAGTGTTTATGAACTTTGAGGATAGGACATTTTAATACATAATAACCACTATTTTAACCCTACAGATTGCCATTAAAAAACTGTTGAGAGAACTAATAGATGAATTAAGCAAAGTTGCAGGATACAAAATCAACATGCAAAAATCAGTTGCATTTCTGTACACTAACAATGAACAATCTGAAAGGAAATTAAGAAACCAATCCACTTATAGTAGCATCAAAAAAATAAAATAGGAATAAATTTAGCACAGAGGATAAAAGAATTTGTATGCTGAAAACTACAAAACATTGCTGAAATTAAAGAAAACATAAATAAATGGAAAGACATCACGTGTCCATGGACTGTCAGACTTAATATTATTAAGATGGCAATACTACCCAAACCAATCTACAGATTCACTGCAGGCTTTCTCAAAATCCCATTGGTGTTTTTTTGCAGAAATAGAAAACCTCATTCTAGAATTCATATGGAATCTCAGGGGACCCCAAATAGCCAAAACAATCTTGAAAAAGAAGAACAAAGTTGGAGGAGTCACACCTCCTGATTTTAAAACTACAAAGCTACAGTGATCAAGACTGGCATAAAGACAGACATTTAGATTAATGGAATAGAATAGAGAGTCCAGAAATAAGCCCACAAATATGTTCAAATGATTTTTGACAGGGTTGCCAAAACCATTCAACGGGGAAAGGACAGTCTTTCCAACAAACAGTGCTGGGGCAACTGGATATCTAAATGCAAAAGAATGAATTTAGATGCCTACTTCACACCATATACAAAAGTTAAAATGGATCAAAGGCTGAATGTAAGAGCTAAAACTACAGAACTCTTAGAGGAAAATATAGGCATAAATCTTCATAACCTTGAAGCAGGCAGTGGTGTTTTTAGATATGACACCAAAAGCATGAGGAACAAAAGATAAGTTGAACTAAATCAAAAGTTAAAACTTTTGTGCTTCCCAGGACACCATCAAGAGAGTGCAAGAACCATCCACAGAGTGGGAGAAAATAATTATAAATCACGTATCTAATAAGAAACTTCTATCTAGAAAGTATATAAAGAACTCTTACAACTCAGTAATAGAAAGAACATAATTTTTAAATGGTCAAAGATCTGAACAGATGCCTCACCATAAAAAGATATATGGATGGCAAACAAGCAAATAAAAAGTTGCTCAGCATCATTTGCCATTAAGGAATTCCAAATTAAAACAACAATGAAAAACCACTACATACCAATTAGAATAACTAAAATCCGAAACACTGAGAACAGTCTGCTGGTGAGGATGTGGGGCAGCAGGAGCGCTAATTTATTGCTGGTGGGAATGCAAAATGGTACAGCCACTTTGGAAGCTATTGTTTGATTTTATGATTATTTTTATCTGAAATGTCCAAAATAGGCAAATCCACAGAGACGGAAAATAGATTAGCGTCTTCCTAGGGCTAGTGAGGGGTTGGGAGGATATATGAGAGGGGTGGTAGTTAAAAGTGCATGGGGTTCTTTTGGAGGTGATGAAAATGTTTTAAAATTGTGGTGATGGTTACACAGCTGTGAATATACTAAAAGCCATCGAATTATATACCTTAATGGATCAGTTATATAGTATGCAAATTATGTCTCATTAAAGCTGTTACAGAAACTAAACAAAATGCAAAAAATGCAATAAATTGTGTGTGTGTGTGTGTGTATAGACAAGATCTTTTGAAAGAATTTAGTAAATTTAGTAGAAGTTTTGATGTTACCAGTGTTAGAGATGATTAATTAGTGAGCACCAAAACAGACCTTTTCTTTTGACCTCTAGGTCCCTGAGCAACAGCCCATTACTTTGTGTAGTGGGGTTGAAGATACAAAGCATTATGAGGAAGCCAAGAAATGTGTAGAAGAATTAGCATTGTACCTGAAACCACTCAGCAGTGCTAGAGGTAAATCAGATGCAATTATCCATGCTGAAAAGTGTTTATTAAAGATGCTTTTATTACCATAAAAATTGTGGGCTTTAAATGGATATTAATGAAGTTCATTTGTTTGTTATAAACCAAACCTACCGGTGCTGAATATTATCATTGCAAACCACATCAAATAAAGTAGTGAATTTAGAGTTTCTGTGATGTTAGAAACATTATTTTAATGAGTTGCAGAAGTAAGTGTAAGTACACTAGTGGTTTCGGAAGGGCTTCCCATCATTTGACACCTCTGAATTGCCTGCCTTCTATCCATTTTTATGTGGTATGCTATAGGAGATGTAATAAAATTGGAAGTTGCTATTACTGCCTTGCCATTACAGCTTGTTATTTCATTAGGAAAGTAAGATTAACAGCTATGAAGTAATATGCCAGAACTGTTATGACCTCAAGATTTGGGTCTTAAACTAATTATTAATGTTGTCTGGCCTTTTTTTCTTTATTCCTCCATGATTAAAATGAATAATGGTATATTTAATGTCATAGTGTTACATTTGCATGAGATAACAGGTTTTGTATACTTTTAAAATGTAAACAGGGCTTCAGTTGTGTAATTTTGTTTATTGTTTATTTTAAATATTCTAGTAGAACCCAGAACTGTTCACATACTCATAAGTGAGCCCGTCAGAGGAAGTTTTCCTGGACTCTAAAATTACGTTGTAAACCTACTAAATAACTTTTTACTCTCTTTCACAGGAGTGGGTCTGAATAGCACTACTCAGAGTGTTCTGAGTCGCCCGATGCAGAGGAAGCTGGTGACTCTGGTCCACTGCCAGCTAGTGGAAGAAGAAGGCAGGGTTCGTGCCATGCGGGCAGCTCGGTCTTTAGGTGAACGAACAGTTACAGAGCTCATTCTCCAGCACCAGAATCCTCAGCAACTCTCTTCCAATCTTTGGGCAGCAGTCAGGGCTAGGGGCTGCCAGTTCCTTGGACCAGGTATATAATTAAAGTTTGATATTTACTATACTAGTAATTTAAAAGTATGAGGTAGCGACTCTAAGTGATATACAGAGGCTAGTTCTTTGCAATATTCTGTTGTTACCAGGCAGCATCCTACTTGGCAGTCATGGCTTGGGTAATTCCATGTCAGTTTTTCAGAGCACTTAAAATTTTTCTCTCAATGCCAAAAGTTTATTCTTTTTTTTTCTCCTTCTCTCCAAAGCCCCCCAGTACGTAGTTGTATATTCTAGTTGTAGGTCCTCCTAGTTGTGCTGTGTGGGACGCCACCTCAGCATGGCCTGATGAGTGGTGCTAGGTCCACGCCCAGGATCCGAACTGACAAAACCCAGGGCCACCTAAGTGGAGCATGTGAACCCAACTCACAGAGCTGGCCCCAGTTTATTCATTTTTGATATAAGTTTTTCTTAACTGTATTGGTCTTTCATCTGCTGTGTTACGTAAAATGTATGGAATGTAATACAAAATTGCCCCGAAATGGTTAAAAAGTGTAACTGTAAATATCTGTTATTGTGTTGCCCGTTAAGTGGTACCTGCAGAAATTATTGAATATTGCCCTTCTCATAAAGGGATTTATCTGATCTTTGCACATGATGAATTTTGGTTTTGCTCAACTTTTCCTAGCAATGCAGGAGGAAGCTCTAAAGCTGGTTCTCCTGGCCTTAGAAGATGGTTCTGCTTTGTCAAGAAAAGTGTTGGTTCTCTTTGTGGTGCAAAGGTTGGAGCCACGATTTCCTCAAGCCTCTAAAACTAGCATCGGACACGTCGTCCAGCTCCTTTATCGAGCCTCCTGCTTCAAGGTATGAACCTATGTTAAATTTCAGCTTAAAAGGAAACTTTGTCCTTTCCCCAAACTTAAGTAGTAAAAAGTTTGAATTTAATAAAGTTGCCTGTATCTTTTCAGAAAATTTCAGCAATTCTTTTAAAGAATGCAGAAAGTGTCCTATTAAAGTTAAATCTTGGTATATTGAGTTTTCTGTGTTAGATATTGAACCACATAGATCAAACCAAGGCTTGGAGATTTTTGTATTGGAAGAGACTAATAAGCTGGGTCAGTTTTCCACCAAAACTATAAGCAAAATGGTCTAAAGAGAGAGTCATTGAAGCAGGAATAAGTTTTATTTGGCTATTTGCCCATGGTGTAATTTCACGGACACAATACTGGAGCTCCACTTGCCATTCTGGCTTCAGGGTATGTAGTAATGCTGGACAGATTCTTTTGTATCCCACATGTAATCAGCACCACTTCAGACACGGGTGCCCACTCTCTGCCATTTATTGTTCATCCTATTTTCCTGACTTCTTGATGTCAAGGCTTCTTGCTTCTGATGCAACACAACCAGTACTTTATGGACCAGGAAAGCATGTCTCTAAAAAATTGTTAATTCTTGCAAGCTATGAGGAAATCTATTCGTGAGGTCACCACATTCTCTCATCTGACACTCAAACTAAAAAAACCCCACATTTGCCATCATGCTATATTCTGTTCTCTCATTTTTTGAGAAGGATAAAATGGTTCACAAAGTCAATAGGAGAGCATTCAGATTTAATTTGACAATATTTTTAAAAGCTCTAGTAAATGCCAACATTATTCGGTTTCTTTCTAGAGTCAGATTATATACTGAAAATGGGAGTGTGGACTCCAGGTCTGTAACACCCCTTCTCGTTTTCTTTAGGTACCTCTGGAGCTGTCACAACCTATTGCCAAAAAAACTCCAGATTGTCCCTGAATAACTCACATTTGTTATAATGTTGTAATAACATGAATGTACTGTGTAATCCAGGCTACATTTCAGAATGTCTGTCTGCTTACAGTGTTACTTGTTCTCTCTCTCCATTAACAGCACCAGACGGATACAATATAGGAAGCTTAAAAAATAAAAGGAAAGGAAAGGAAATCCAGCCTTCCTCTGTGAAAATAAGGGGCTCAAAACCCCAGAATACCCACAAAGTGAACCTCTCTCAATTCTAATTAAAAGCATTAATAGTTAAAAAAAAGTTAGAAATCTGTAAACATCCAATTATTTTTTACTTGGGTCATGATTATTTCCCTTTGTTTCATTGTCTATCTGCTTTCTTCTCTTGGTGGTAGTTTGTACTACACTCCCAATTATGAAAAGATTTATCTTCTCTCATTGTAAACTTCATTCACTATGACAGAGTTTCTGTTAAGTGTCTACCAATACCCATTGCATCTTCCTCATGGAACTCAAATCAGACTGCATTTTCCATTCTTCTTTGTAAGTGTATGTGTCCATATAGCTGTGTTCTCACTGTGTCCTTTCAGCATTTCTTTTATTTCTATTTGAAAAGCTTTTTCAGGCTGCAGGGTAATTCTGGTCATTGTTAGACATTGCATCTCTTGGAAATCTTTGATTGTTTTCAGTTAAAGAGAGTTTTGAGAGCCAGGGAACCAGTATATCATATGGAAAGCATCTTTTACATTTTAATGAGGGTTAGCCTATGTTGAGAGTTTGTCTTCATACGTATACATATGCATTTGGTCTTTTGACTTGCCTTTGAATACTCTCAAAATATATTTAGTTTTTGTGACTGTAGTTCTTGATTTTTTAATCTGTTTGGTCTTTCTATGGACTTACCTAACAAAATTTGTTAGACCTTCTTCTAATAAGAATGTAAAATACATTTTTAAGTATAATGTCTATATGACCTAGAAGTCTTGACTAAAATATTCTGTAGTTTCTTTGGTGGGACGAAAAAATGGAAATTTTCTACTAGAGGAATTTGAGTCCTTTTGGGAATAAAAGGTTAACAAGGCAAAATAGGTCCTAAAATAAGTTAGGATATAGGTGATCCTAGACTAGAATTAGTTATTTTTACTTTGATTTTTTAAGCCTTTTGCCTAAAATTCAGCTTGACTCAAAATGTGAATTATTGGGGGTGATAGCAATAGTACCTACCTCAACAAGTTTAAAGAATTAAATGAGTTAATACGTCAATATAATTGTTAATAAGGTAACTTAACACACTGACTGGCACATACTAAGTGCTCAATAAGCGTTAATTATCTTTATTATGAAAAGATATTATTATCATCATCATGGTTATTCTAGTCCAGCATCTCAGAATTACACTTTCTAATGGTGGCCCAAACTATAAAACTCCATGAAGAATTAAGCCAAGTACAAATTAGTCATCCTAAGAATCTCACCGGCATCTGAAGCTCTTTCAGGTATGAGTACCACCAGGCTCAATGCCAGGCAGGCCCAAGAGTAATAATCCCCAATTATGGAGAAGAAACATACATTACTTTTCAGAATAATTATACCTGTATGAGTATTTTCTTCTTTTCAAAAATGTATTTATACACACATAAAAGTTAAACTGCATCTATGTGTGTTAAGGTCTATGCAATCTTTGGATTTCGTTCCAGCACATATTCATTCTTTGTTTCTTTCTGTAAGACCTATTCAGAAGATTTTGACATCTGTAAAGGGGGAAATGTTTTCTAGGCACAGCAGTGTGTTTCATTTTAATCTTGCTATTGTTGCTAAAAGAAATTTGTTTGTTACATTAAAAATGATCTGTTAGCTGTATGTGGTCATATAAAGTATAAACCCATTTTGTTTCTTACCTGACTCATGAGATTATATGTATCTTATTAGGTCACCAAACGTGATGAAGACTCTTCTTTGATGCAGCTGAAAGAAGAATTTAGAACCTATGAAGCTCTGCGGCGAGAACATGACTCCCAGATAGTGCAGATTGCGATGGAAGCAGGCTTACGAATTGCACCAGACCAATGGTCCTCTTTGCTTTATGGAGACCAGTCTCACAAATCTCATATGCAGTCCATTATTGACAAGGTAGACCCTTTTTTGTTCCTTACTTCTTTGACTAATCTTGGAGTCTTGGTAATTCAGTTATTTGACAAATGTATATTAAAGTGATTAGTGTATGTCAGGCTCTTGTAAATGTAGCCTAGTGTCTTGTCATAACTAGTCACATCATAATACCAGTTTGTTTATATAAAGATTTTTTAAAATTGAGGTATAACTGACATTACTCATATAAGATTTGATTAGTGGTAGAATGCATTATCCAGCACTGTCTCATATTCCCTTGGGGGTCTCCCATCTCTATTTTATCATTACCTCTCTCCCTTCTTCTATTGTTCTCTGAGTTTTGATCTTTGTGTTAGTTAAACCCATTTTCTGAATGCCTTTATTGTTTTCCTATAGCAGCCATTTAATGGTCTGGAAGATGTATACATTGAGGTTTCTTATGAAACCTCACATCATAAGTTTCACATAAGTTACCAGTCATTCTAAGTTTGATTATATTTTCAGTAAACTTATTTCTACTTTATCTGTTGTTTGTTATGGTAAAAAGATCATTAGGGTCCACATGAATTTTAGGTCAGGCTCTATTATTTCTTTCTGACTCTGAGCTATATTTAATTCTCTTAAAACTGGAGTAATACTGTAACTGTTTTTGTTACAGTTCAACATGAAATATATGAAAGTGCTATTAAAAAGTCTTAAAGTGCCATGTAAATATATTATGTTAAATGATAGTATTTAATTTTTACTATTTTACCTTAAATACGTAGAAGCACAGGGATGATTATACATTAGAGTCCACCCTACATTTAATTTAGAGAAATAAGGTCAAGATGTAAGAGTAGCCTAAATATAATAACATTTAACATTTACTGAGACCTTACTATGCGTTTGGTGGTTTTAAATTGTTCATTTATTCCTCTCAACAGTCCTATATTATCACTTTTATATAGAGACAGAGAGGGGTTAAGTATATTTCTCCAGGATCACATAGGTAATAAGTGACAGAGCGGTATCTGAACTTGGGCATTCTGACTCTAGAATCCATGTTCTTAACCACTAAACCTGTTTCCATACTATTCTGTCCTTCCTTTTTTTTCTTTGCTATTCCCAAAGATAGAATTCTTTGCGTAAGTAGTAGATTAATGTCAAAGGAGAATTGGAAAATGTGTTTTATAGCAGCTTGGTGCATAATATTCAGTTCTGTCCTATAAGTCTTCCCTAGATAACTTAAACCAAGCTTTACCTACAACTGCTAGGTTTGAAATTATGCAACTGATTGGTTATAACATATTGAAACTTTAGTAATGATCTCTTAAAGGAGTAGCTTTCTACCCCTGAAGAGAAACTTCGCTTGCTTTTTAGAAAGGTTGTACAAGGAGATTGACCTTTTTGTCTGAGCTAGACCGTGTAGCTAGGTGTTTATCCTATAATAGTTTTCTCACATCATGAGCAATAATTTGAATTTAATATCTGGAGACTTTCGTACAACAAACTTTGCCATGTATGTGACATCTTATTATTATATAGAGCAATAGAACTTTCTGTGTTAATGGAATGTTCTGTATATGTACTGTCCAATATGGTGATCACTAGCCACACGTGGCTGTTAAGCACTGGAAATATGATTTGTGCCAACTGATCAACTAAAATTTTAATTTAATTTAATTTTAATTTAAATAGCCACATGTTGCTAATGGCTACTGTATTGGACCATACAAATAGAGAATTTATTAAAAAGTGATAAGAAAAGCAATAATCCTAGTAAACTAATGGATAAAGAAACATGAATTAACAGTTCACAAAGAGGAAATATATGTAATTGATGGGATAGAATTAGGTCCCAGTAATAATTAAATACACATTTAGAACAGTGACATACCAAATATTGCCTGTTAAAATTAGTGGAAAAAAAAATACTCTCATTTATTGCTGATGGTTTATAAAATGCATTACAGATATTTTGGGAGACAATTTGTCAGTGAATAAAAACTCAAAATTTTCATGTCCTTTGACCAAATTTACTATTCCCAGGAATTTATTTTAAGAAAATAATCCTTTAAATACTTCAAAAAGATTATGAGCTCAAAGATGTTAATTGTGGCATTATTTATAAAGGAGAAAATAAGGGGATGGTTAAAGAAGTTAAGATCTGTCTGCTCAGAACACTGTTATATGGCCATTAGAATCATAGTTAAGACAGATACTCTCTTCAGCTGATAAGTAACAATTTAAAAAAAAAAAAACCATTAGTGAAACATTTTCATTAAGCCTTGGTGGTGGATACATGGATATTATCATTGTATTAGTTACTTTTCTTTGAAATATTTCATAGTAAAAATGGTTAGCAATATAAAAATGCTTCTGTTATAATATTAATGGTAGCCAAAATCGTAAGTTTATAAATGGCTGATTATAAGTGTATTAAAAACATGCAAAGATGAAAAAATTGAATAAAGGCATGTCACCATTCTAATGATGGTTGTGTTATTTTCCATGTTTTTTAAAATGTATGCTTTTTAAAAAATTACCTTTTATAGAGTGACCTTTTGTGGGAGGAAAATTCTCGTCTATATTAATAAAATACATAGAGAGCTAAATGTTTCCAAATAAGAACCCTTAGTTACTATCACATAATCAATTTTCTTTTCCTGTTATACGTCATATATATGGCCAACTTAGGGAGTTAATGCACGAGTGTGTGTCATTAAGCCTTAGGGAAATATACAACCTGATAGCCTCCAAGAATCCCAAACCAATTTAGGATTTTTTGAGCTGGAGTGGTCTTTTGAAATTATTTAGTCCATGTTAGCAGATGGACTTCAGATTGAGTCTGTAAGGGTTATATCTGGCGTTATGATCTTTGATCCGTAACAGAACTTGAACTCAAACTCAGTTTGACTGAGTTCAGTTTCATTGTTCTTGCTATTGTATAGCATTACTCTAGACTGTATTTCCAAATTTCAATCATTTGGAAGGACCCCAAGAGCCAAACTAACATAGCGTTATAGAACATAAGATGGGAAGAATCTTCCAAATTGAGGAATCAAGAAAGGTCTCACGTTTGAGGACTGTGACAGCAGAGGGAAGAGAGTATACAACATGTCAAGCTGTGGATGCAAAGAAGTGCAGGGTTTGTTCACGTAGCAGGCAGTCCAATCTGGCTGAAGTGTGGGATGTGTGGGAGGATAAAAATTAAATTTAATAAGTTGCAGAAATGATTGTGATATTGTAAATAAGCTTTATTTAAAAAGGATTATCTGGCCTTTGGGAAAGTTAATGTTTATCTTTTTTTAAGTTGCAGACCCCAGCCTCTTTTGCACAAAGTGTTCAGGAACTAACAATTGCTCTCCAGCGGACTGGAGATCCAGCGAACTTGAACCGACTAAGACCCCATTTGGAGCTGTTAGCAAACATCGACCCTAGTCCAGGTAAACCTGAGGGAGATTAACAGACTACCCTATGTGTGCCTCAGTGCTGCTCAATGATTCTTGTAATTATCTTTTGTTACATTACTCTAGAATTTCTCAGGATAGTTATTCTAGATCTTTTCTACAGTATTTTAAGTTTCTGGCCCCAGTCTTGTCCATCTGTCTCTTTATTACTTCAATTAATATTTATTTATACTGTGCTGCGCACTTCACCAGGAAAATAAATTCTCTCTGGGATCCTTTATATTTCTTCTTCTTCTCATCACAAAACTGTGCCGTATTTTACCATTCTCATCTCTTTTGACAAAACTCAAGTTTTCTCATTTTTTTCTGTGTCATATGTCCTTAGTTGCATTTTCTTGGCCCTGTTTTTTCCTTCTGTACCGTATCTCACTCCATCAAATATCCTCTCTTGCATCTTTACTTTGTCAGCCCTTTTCATGCTCGTTTTCCTTGACCTGAAAATCACCCAACCTTCTATTTTTTGCCTAATACTTACATCTAAGATATTTTAGCTTGTATCCTGTTGCTGTCCCTGTGTTTATTCCTATTACTAAACTAAAACTGAACATTCACTAGTAATTTCCCAGTTTCTCATTTCAAAGTCTTCTTCTTAGTCCTAAAATTACTTGATTTGTCCTCAGCATTTGATAATGATCCTGACTGCTTCCTTGATATAGAATCTCTCTCGTTCCCTTATCTTTTTATAGCCTCATGGTTCTCTTCTGACCTATCTGATTGCTGCTGCTGTCTTGGTAGCTCTTGCCTCTCCTGCCCACTAGGGAGTAGACTGGTGTGTTCTTGGAGTTTTGTTTTCTCTACACTTTCTGTTGATGGTGATCATTCATTCCCAGTGTCAGGTATTATCTCTTTATAGATAATAGACTCCCAGATGTCTCTATCACTATATCTCTTCATTACTCCAGACCCAATTTCCCAAATGCTTTCTGAGATTCTTCATCATCTCCTCTATGTGTTTCAGAGTAAACTCATCTTTACTTGATACCTGCTCTTCCTCCTGTGTTCTGTCTCTGTGTAAATGACCTCATTCTCTGAGATGTGTAAGCTTAAAACCTGAGTCTTTTGTCTTACCTCATATCTTTTCTCCTCTCACTAGCTCTACATACTATTTCCGACAACAGGACCTATCTGTTCTTCTTTCACCATATCCCTGCATCCTGTGCCTATTAATACTGCCTTAGTGAAGCCCTCATTCCTTTTCCTGAGACTAAATGCTTTCCATTTTCCTATACTCTTTTAATTCTTCCCATCTAGTCTGCTTACTGCTGCAAAATAAATCATGTCTCTGATCCTAATGTCTGCACTCAAACTTTCAGTGACACCCCACTGCTTATAGAGTAAAGTTTGGAATTCTTGGCTATGGCATTCAGAGCCCTCTAATTTCTTATCAGCCTACCTTTGTAGATTTACTGCCAAAATTACTTGATCAGACCAGATCAGGTCTATTCCTAGAACACAGTGATTTTTTTTTCACTTCTGTACTTTGATCATTCTAGCAATCAAAAGATTGCTCACTGCCACGTCAACCACCAACCTATCTACCTGCATCTGTGCCAATATATTCTGCTCTACTTGTGTCCTAAAAGTGGATAAACCGTACTCCTAGCTAAGGCCACCCTCTCCTCACATACTGATATCATCTTGTCAAGTATATCCCTCCCATATCCTCTGTTTCTTAGATCATCAGTTTTCCTTCTCTACTAGAGTATTTGTATCAACATACAAACGTACTGTTATTCCTCTCATCATAACCCACTTTTGACACCATTTGACATTCACTTCTTACTCCATTTCTCTCCTTTTTGTAGCACTCTCTTGAACTCACTCCAATCAGGCATTTGTCTGTACCACTCAATCAAAACGCTTTTGATAAAGTCACAGATGACTTCCATGTAGCTAATTCCAAACGTCATTTCTTGGTTCTCATTGTATTTGACCTGTTAGCAGCATTTAACAGTGTTGTTTTATGATTGATGGTGTGTTTTAAAATCTGTGAAATACAGTACATCTAGCCCAGACCTTCTTTGTGAATTCTTTTGTATATCCACCTGCCTGCTCAACATGCAACAGCTCTACTTGAATATTTAATAATTTCAAACTTAATCTGTTCAAAAGTGAATTCCAAATCCTTCTGCACACACCCATTCCTGTTAGTGTCAACTCTATCCTTCCATTTCCTCAGTCCAAACACCTTGGAGATATGCTCAACTCTTCTTTCTCTTATAAGGCACATCTGATTTATCAGCATATCTTGTAGGCCCTACCTTTAAAATCTATCCAGAATCCCTACCTGTCACCTTTGCTGCTACCAACCTCATCTCTGTGGATTATGCAATAGCTGCCTATTTTCCGTCTGGTTTTAGCATAGGAGTCAGAGTGATTCTGTTACCCCTCTGCTCAAAAATTCTCCTGCACTTTCCATCATTCAGTAAAAGCCACAACCTTTACCATGACATCCTGGGTCTCACATGATCTAGTCTTCCTTTACCTCTCTCCAACCTTGTCTCCTACTCTTTTTCCACCTAATTCATTCCTCTCCGGTTTCATCACATGGATCATGCCAGGCATGCTCCTGCATCAGAGCCTTTGCACTTGCTGTTCCCTCTGCCTGAAATGTTTTTCTTCCAATCTGTCTGCATGGCACACTTTGAAACCCTTCTTTCAGGTCTTGAATCACATGTAACCTTCTCAAGGAGGCCTTCTCAGGCTACCCTGTCTAAAATTTTACACATACCTTCCCACTCCCCTTTTTTGCTCTGTTCATTCAACTCATCATTATCTAAATACTTCATATTTTGATTATTTATCTTATTTATTTTCTGGCTCCTCTCCTTGAATGTAACAGGGATTTTTTTCCCCCCTGAGGAAGTTTTGCCCTGAGCTAACACCTGTTGCCAATCTTCCTTTTTTTTGCTTGAGAAAGACTAGCCCTGAGCTGACATCTCTGCCAGTCTTCCTCTCTTTTGTATGTGGGTTGCCACCACAGCATGGCTGATGAGTGGTGCAGGTCCACGCTTGGGATCTGATCCCACAAACCCAGGCTGCCCAAGTGAATGATGCATGTGGAACCTAATCACTGTGCCACAGGGCCAGCCCCTGGAGATCTTTGTTTTGTTACTGCTTCCCCAGCAACTAGAACAATACCTGTGACTTAGTAGGTGTTCCAAAAAATACTTTTTTGTATGACTGTTCTCTTCACCTTCTTTACTTCTTCATTCTTTTTTCCTCTGGAAATCCCACGTGTCCTTCAAAGCCTAGTTCAAATGCCATCACCTAGAAGTCTTTCAGAAGGTCTCCAACAGGAAGTCATCTCTACATCTGTGTTCTCACTTCATTTTATATTTCTTTTAGAGAATATTTTATACTTAGCCTTATGGCTAGTTTTTCCTTTATAAAATCACAGTGCTGGTACTGGACAAATACTTATTAAATGAAGCAGAGGATGTAGAGCAGAGTTGCTTTATATAATAGTTTTTTTTTTTTAACTTTTTAAACATTCTGTTTACCAATACTTGATTTATACAGAATTTCAAAATAGACATTACAGGTGGCTGACTGTATCAATTTGTGTTTCGTCCATATTGTGTTGGTCTGTACAATATTTTAAATTTTTCAGGTGCCAACACTTAAAAACTGAGTAATTTTACATAAGAATCTCAAATTTCAGCTTTCCCTGGTATGTCTTTCCACCAGCTTTCCCTGGTGGTATATCTGGTACTGCTGGCCTTGCATCTTCACGTAACGACAGTCAGCTAAAGTTGAATTGTAGCCATAACTTCAGGTGTGAGACATATCTGCATTTCAAAATAGTCCCTATCACTCTCTCTTGTCATTTCCAATACTGAGGGTCTAATGACAATTGCCATTTGTTGGCTGGCCTACTTAATTCCTTTCTGTTACCTTCCTTGTCATTATTTTAGTTCGCAACCCCTCTTTAAAAGAATATGTCCATTCCCTTAAAATGATGTTTAGCTGAATAAGCTGTTACCTGAAAAGCTATATGAACCTTAATCTGATTTCACTGTAGTACCAGCATTAACGCCTTTATTAATTTAATATTGGGCAAAACATTGAATAGCATAGTTATAAAAATTCTTTTCTTTGTTGTGTAGATGCTCCTCCTCCTACTTGGGAACAGCTAGAAAATGGGCTGGTTGCTGTGCGTACAGTGGTACATGGGCTGGTTGATTATATCCAGAACCACAGCAAAAAAGGAGCAGATCAACAGCAGGTAAGAGAGACGTTGGAAACCTAAAAGTAAGCCACTGTGGGTATTCTTACAGACACTAACAGAGCCAACGAGATCACATGAATACTTTGAGACTGACTGTAGAAACCGTAAATTAGCTCAGTGTGGTTAGCAGCCAGTTACTGGATTCGCCTAGTAATTTTATCTGACAACAGTGGAATGAAATCATCTTTGTTGGTCTAATGTTGTGCTAGAATCATTTTTCATGTTGGATATAGCAGCATTTGATTCTGTGCTAAAAGTTATTTCATTTAGATAAAATTATTCTCTTTGGTTACTGTTACATTTCAGTTTGACAATAGGTATCACTGTCTAGGGCTAATGCTCTCTCTCTCCACTACTGTTCACATATTTGTAAAGGCTTCTTCTGTATTAGTAGTTTAACATTTTTCATGTATAATATCTGTTATGCCAGTGAGCCAAATTTTACTCAAATATTTTTCAATGAAATGTATAGCAGTACAATATAATAGCTTATGTTATGGCTAGAGTTTTTCATTTTACTCCCAATAATTTTGTTTTGCCATCTGGATTTATGTTAGGTTCACTAGATTTTTTATTTTGTAGTAGTAAGCTTGAGAAATTAAAACTTTATTAATTTATCTGGCTTAAGTAAATATTAACAATAGATTGTGCAATATTCCTTTAATCTTTGAGAGGCAAGAAATATTAAAAATGTCCTGCTAAGTAGAATAATACGGATATGATTTTCCTAATCAATCTAAGCACAGATCAGAGCTTTATTTTATGATTAAGAAATTAGAAACCTATTTTTAACTCCCTTTTCCATTAGACATCATGAAGAATGTAACAAAAATAATATTAACTTGTAAGTTCTGCTAATAAATGAAAAAATACATTAAATTTGATTTAACTTAGTGTTGTGTTTGATATCTCATTAACTCCCAAAAGCATCCTCCTGCCTTATCCCTGAGTTGTAAATAATAAGCTTCGTTTGTACTTTTGGGGATATTTTAAGTCCTTGGTATATTCTTCTGCATGTCAAGAATTGGTTACAGAATATTCTTCAGTGAAAGGGCCTATTGTAGCTTTGTGGTGTGTTATTAGGAAACTTAATTATAGGTATAGCTATACTGAACATTGTCCAAAACAAATATTAGAAGAGAGTTTAAACATTTGGAAGTCCTAAACCCCAGTGGTTTGTCCATTGTAAAATCTGGAAAGATCAGAGCCCTTATGAGATTTGATCAAGAACTTATATAGTGCTACATGTTTGAGAATTAATACCAACATATCAGAAAAATCAGGACTAAATTCCTTTTCATTAATTTATTTGTTTTTGGACCCTCTGAGACTTCAGACAAAATGACTTTCCAGGACTTTGCTCTGGCAGTCAACATAAGTGTGTGAATTAGTCTGAGTTACTCATCTAGATTATCAAGATTCTAAAATGGCAACGTAGAATTTACGTCTTTTCTTTTTTAATGCCTAATGTTTTAATTTTGTTTTTAGCCCCCACAGCATAGCAAATACAAAACATACATGTGTCGAGATATGAAGCAGAGAGGAGGATGCCCTCGGGGAGCCAGCTGTACGTTTGCACACTCACAAGAGGAACTGGAAAAGTAAGAGTGAAAGTCATTAGACTCAGCCTTCTCCTAGCTTGTTATAGAATAAGGTAGAATCATTAAGTAGAGTAATTTGCTGCCATTGAGAAATGCAGAAGGAGTAGTTGTATTCTCTTTATGGAAATGTGTATTCTCTTTATGGAACAGGAAATGTTTAGAAAGTAATACAGAATTTTAAAAAAGAAAACTGAAGCAGTTTCTTCAGCTTCCATTACATTGTGCCAACAAATAGGGAAACTATGCTTAACTAAATCTAGAAGTAAGTCATTTTCACTTCCCCCAAAGAATAAAAATTTTAAGGATTTTCATAAGTTTTAACTGACTCATTTTAAGTAATTGAATAATGCATTTCCAGTGGAAAAATTTGCCCTTTGCTCTATTCAAGAAATAATTTTATTGCCAGGCTAAGTTTCATACAGTTTCATAGATTCTTTCAAATTTCAAGGACCAGATAATTCCAACGATGTTAAATTTTCCAGCACATAGTAGAAAGAAAGGAAAACCTCTTCATTTTTTTAATAAAGCCAGTGTAATGCTAACACTAAATTTGACAAAGATAGCACAATTAAAGAAAACTGAAGGGGCCGGCTCCGTGGCCGAGAGGTTAAGTTCGCACGCTCTGCTGCGGCGGCCCAGGGTTCAGATCCTGGGCGCGGACATGGCACCACTCGTCAGGCCACGTTGAGGCGGCGTCCCACATCCCACAACTAGAAGGACCTTCACCTAAGATATACAGCTGTGTACAGGGGGGGTTTGGGGAGCTAAAGCAGAGAAAAAAAAAAAAAAAAAGATTGGCAACAGTTGTTAGCCCAGGTGCCAATCCTTAAAAAAAAAAAACAGAAAACTCAAGATCCATCTCACATATTGATATTTTTTAAATCCTAAATATTAAAACTTAGAATTCAGTACTACATTAAAATAGACACCATGAGTAAGTGCAAAAGTAGCACAGTATAATTACTATAGGTTAGAGAAGAAATACCATGTGGTCATATCCAAAGACGCCAGAAGGCATTTGAATAAATCCAATGTCCACAATAGGTCAAAATCCTTTAAGAGAACAAAAATATCATAGATACTTTCTCAACATGATAATTATATCTCAAATTAATTGTATCTCAAAGCCAACAGGATAGCATGATACTTATAAAATATTAGATTAAGTTTCGTTAAAGTCAAGAGTAAGGCAACATTTTCTCCTAGTAAGACTATTATTTAACATTCTGGAAGTAGTTGTTAATATAGGTAAACAAGAAAATAGCTGTAAAATCATTATATGGAAAAACTCAAGAGAAGTACCAGAAACAAAAGAAATGAGAATTTAGTGATGCAGCAAATCAAAAAATTAGTTTACAAAAGTGAATTGCTCTCATATAAACTAAAAAGGGAAACATAACCAGTTAAAAAGTACAGTAAAATTAAAGATCCGTTTCACATTAGCAACACCAACAAAAAAGAAGTACCAAATAATAATCTGATAAGAAATGTTCAGGAATTAGTAACCTACCTAGGAATGTAAGAGAAGAACTGAAGAAATGAAGAAACATACTGTGATCTTGAATAAAACTTGGCATTATAAAGATTTTATTTTCTCTTAAACAGTAAATTCAGTGAAATCCCACTTAGAATCTTAACATGATGATTATTGGAACTTAACGAAATCATTCATTTGGAATAATAAATACTTGCAAATATCCAGGAAAATTCTGAAAAAGGAAATCTTCAACAGAGACTAGGCTAATAACTGTTAACCTAAATTATGAGCTAAGGTGAAGATAAACACTGTGGTATTAGCTTAGGAGTACACAGATCAGTGCAGTAGAATAGAAAATCTAGAAAGCGTTCCAGATGCGTATAGGAACTTAGCATGTGTACTAAAAGTGGCATTTCACATCAATAACAAGAAAGATGGTGGTGAAACAACTGCTGTCCATTTGAAAAATAATTAGAACTGGATTCTGACCTTTCTACCAAAATGAACTATAAATGTATCAGATTTAAGTATTTAAGAAGGAAACCATAAGGTACTTATAGATTGTTGTTGTTGTTGTTGTTGTTACATAATCTTATAATAGGAAATGGTTTTTTGAGAAGGACAACCCAGCATCTATAAAGAAGAAGATTGATGAATTTGATTACATAAAATTTAAAACTAAGATATGGCCCAAACACCACAGTTTAAAAAAAAAAGACAGATTGGTGGGGAAATCACATATAGAGGGCTGATGTCACTAACATAAAATGAGCTGCTACAAATCTGTAAGAGAAGAACCAGTAGGTATGTGGATCATGAACATAAATAGGCAGTTCACAGAAGAAATACAAATAGCCGGTAAACATGTGAAACTTTGTTCACCTTCACTAATTGTTAAAGAAAAGCAGATTAAAACAAAATTTGATATTTTTGAGCTGTCAAGTTAACAAAAACTGATACTACCCAGTGTTTGATGAGATATTTAAAAAGACATTTATTATCCGTAGAAGTTATAATAGTTTTGGAGCATTATAACAATTTCCAATGTTATATTAGACTTAGCAATTCTTCTGGTTACTCACAGAAGGGTACAAGTACATGCGCTTCATTACCTGTTACTGCATTGGTTTAATAGCAAAAAATTAGAAACGACCTGCAATGTACTGATATAGGGAATATCCCAGATTACAAAGTGGAGGAAAAAAATTACTAAGCAGTCATATATGACCCTATTTCTGTAAATAATAGTCTTACATACATATGACTATTAAGCCATTGTATGGAGGGAAAAATCTGTATTATTATATACCAAATTAACAGTGGTTACTCCTGATGGGTAGTTTTTACCCCTAGAAATTTGTCAAACATGGGAAACTTTTGGAAAAATAGCATTAGTCTTATGAGGGTTTGTCTTTCAAATTAGTTTTTTAAATGCACTAACAGTTGCAAATAGATTTACTTTCATTATCGAGGAACAAGGATACTAGAGTCTGATGGCTTAATTTTTTTTGCTGTGGTGAGATTAAGAATCTACATGCCTTTAATACCACAGCATCTGCTAAAATTTAATCATTATTCTATATTGCTTATATTAACCCACTTTTTAAATGATTTCAGTTTTGTGTAGGCACGTATAACATCAGCATCTCTGAATCAGATCTGATACAAATTACTGTTCTTAGTTATTTAAAATTTTTAATGGAATAAATGGTCAATTTTTCTCAGTGCACGCTGGCTTTTTGTTTTATTCTTAATGTGTAATATAGGCTCACAGCCCAAAACATTTAGGGGGAAGCTAAAGTAAAATATTTCAGAAGCTGTCCTCTAAAGATTTTTCTACCCCCTCCTCCAATAAGTTTTAGAAGTAGAAATTTCAGTAAAAGTAAGTTATAGTACAAATATTAATTAGCATGATTTGTAATGTTACAAATACAGTCAGCCCTCTATATCCAGGGCTTCTGCGTCTGTGGATTCAACCACCCTCAGATTGAAAGGCCTGTGGTCGTTGCTTGTATACTGAACGTGTACAGATTGTTTTTTCTTGTCATTATTCCCTACACAATATGGTATAACAGCTATTTACGTAGTATTTACGTTGTATTAAGTATTAGAAGTAATCTAGAGATGATTTAAAGTGTACAGGAGGATTGCTTCGGTTATATACAAATACTATGCCATTTTATGTAAGGGACATGAGCATCCTCAGATTTTGATATCTGTGGGGGGCCTGGAACCAGTATCTTGTGGATACTGAGAGACAACTGTATTCGTTATGAGGAATTTTATACTTAGTGTGTTTTGCTTGAGATTTTATAGAACACATACACACACACACAAACACACAAAAGTTCTCAAGTTGATAGCTAGAGCCAGTGTTTCAGGAGAATTTCTAGAATATAATATGCTTGGAATCTTTTCCTTTTGTATCTGTTTCTTAAATAGGTTTTAGGTCTTGGTTTTGGTTTTGTAACTTTGGTGTGTGCCTTTGGTTTTTATGTAGATTTCGTAAAATGAACAAACGCCTGGTTCCCAGGAGACCCCTGAGTGCTTCTTTGGGTCAACTTAATGAGGTGGGCCTGCCTCCAGCAGCTATTCTTCCAGATGAAGGTGCAGTGGATCTGCCTAGCAGAAAACCCCCTGCTCTGCCAAATGGAATTGTGTCAGCAGGGAATACAGCACAGCTGATTCCACGAGGAACGGATCCCAGCTACGATTCTAGTCTGAAACCAGGAAAGATAGACCATCTGAGCAGTAGTGCCCCTGGATCCCCCCCTGACCTGTATGTTGTTTTTCCTAACTTTTACTTAAAGTTTCTTCTTAATAAACATAAAGTAGAGGGAAGAAAGGATAATCGGTGTTTTGTTTTTTAAAAAACTCATTTTAGGGGCTTTATATTGTTGTTTTTTCTATCTATTTCCTGTGCTAGTGACTTTTAAGACACAATTAGCATAGGTGAAATGAGATCAAAGGTTGCAAATTTTGTACAAGGAGAGACTGTTGGAAGAAACCAGTTTCCCAAATTGTGGCAATTCTTTTTTTCACATTTAGCAATTTGTGTACATTAGAAGTATTTTTGAGACCTTCAACTTGACTTGCAGAATTTTATTCCCATTAGGCTGGAATCTGTCCCTAAGAGTATATCTGCCTTACCTGTGAATCCACATCCTGCACCTCCAAGGGGGCCAACAGACCTGGCTGCTATGCCTGTCACCAAACCACTTCAGATGGTCCCACGAGGTTCTCAGTTGTATCCAGCACAACAGGCAGACGTTTATTATCAGGATCCTCGAGGAGCTGCTCCACCATTTGAACCAGCACCTTATCAACAGGGTAATGGTCTTTCACTGACGTCACTCACTTTTCTTAGGAGTTATGAGAACTATTCCAACTAAGAGTGATCATTTTTACAGTAGCCTCCTTAAGATTAAATTAATGCATTTTTTAATACTTTGGGAAAAACTTGAGATTTTATGTGCAACTAAATAGTACAAAATATATGAAGTAGCAAAGCTATTTTTATAGCCTTTTGCCCTAACTACTAAAAGCAGTTGTATATTAAATATGTTCATATATTTATAGAAATAACAAGTCACCCAAGTAGACAATGGCAATTTGCTAAGGCAGTATGTATTTCCTGACCAAAATTTTCTTCAAGCATGAATAAAGACTTTAATATTACAGTGAGTATAAATTAAACCCACACAGTACATTTTTCTTCCTTTCAGCTATCACCTAATATTTTTCTGGGCCCTGTAATATATATGAAAAATTGCAGCCTGTATACTTTTAGAGCATTTGTAGTGTAGAACCAATATTAGTAAAGAATAGAAAACTATTTATGAGAGTATGTATATGTATGTGGGAGTGTGTGTATGTATGTTAAAAATTAAGTGTTCAGTTATGGTAGTTAATCTTAGTGTGGTAGAAATTAACTACAAGACTCAAGGGAGGTGATTGAGAACTTGGGGAATCAAAAAGATTTTATGGGGCCGGTGGCTCAGCAGTTAAGTGCACACTTCCACTTCGGCAGCCTGGGGTTCAATGGTTCAGATCCTGGGTGTGGACATGGCACCACTTGTCAAGCCATGCTGTGGCAGGCGTCCCACATATAAAGTAGAGGAAGATGGGCACGGATGTTAGCTCAGGGCCAGCCTTCCTCAGCAAAAAGAGGAGGATTGGCAGCAGATGTTAGCTCAGGGCTAATCTTCCTCAAAAAAAAAAAAAAAGACTTTATGGAAAAATGCCCTAAATAGAGGTATTAGAAAATAGAAAGGAAAATTTACAAATGGATTGCAAAGAGAGTCTAGAGTCAAGGAAGAGTAAGGAGACTATTGTTAATGCAAGTGTGATTGCTGAGGCCTGGATTAGTATAGGTTAGAAAGAATAAGAAGGGATTTTAGAAAATAGACAAATTTGAAAAATTAGCCAGTTTTAATGATAATAGTAGGTGTGGAGAATGAAGGAGAGATGACAACTGAGGTTTCACAGATAGAATTCATATGAAAAAAATGTACACTGATTTTTAAACTAAAGTGTTGGCGCTCTCTGTCAGAGACGGTCTAGTGCTATTATTTTTTAACGTGGGATAGATTAAAGATGTTCATTTCCTTTTCCCAAGGCTGCCTTAATTTTGAATCAGAAATGTCTTCTCTACTTCCAAAAAAATAGTTTTAAATTGATATGGCATTATTAATACATGTAAAAATATAAAAGTTGATTCATATCTTCCTTTTGACCATCCGTTTCAGGAAAAACCTGACGACTTTTGTTGAGGTGACCTTAATGCACTGTATCAGTCAGAGTTCAGCTGCAGATAGCAGAAGGCATTCTAGCAATATGAAGCAGAAAGAGGTTTAACGCAGGGAGTTTAAGTGCCTCCAGAATCAGTGGAAATGCTGGGAAGGCAGGCTTAAGCCAGGCCGGCAGGAATGAGTCCCAGAACTAGCTGCGGGAAGAACCTGTTAGAGTGAAGACGCAGTAGAAACAGGAGACATCCGCCCAACCGCTACCTCCAGGATCGCGGCACTTGAGGCCAGTCTAGATCGGGAAGCTCTTGCTACGACTGTGGGCTCCAGAACTCCTAGAGCTGTGAAGTAGCTGCTAGGTGTGCACCAGCAGAATGGATCTTTTGTGTGCCACATCTCTTTCCAGTTAATTCAATTTCACACTCAAAACATGCAAACGAGTGATTTGTGGAATCTGAGCCTCAGAGAAGTGCAGTTTTTTGCTTTCCAGTATTTGCACTGCATTAACACACACCAGAAAGATGAGCAAACAATTGAGAGAGCCAGTCTACTATTGTAGGTTATAAATAGATTAGTTTTTTCAATGACTTTTAAGGATAATTTTTGCTCATTATTTTTCATAAAGCTAACCTGACTACATGAGCAGAGGGGAAAACTTCTAAAGAAATGAGTGGATTGTTAATTCTTTAGTTTTGAACTATTTTAAAAGGGAAAGTATTACATAGAAAAATAGGTTAGTTTATTGCTTTTGGTTCCTCTTTTGTGTTGTACAGGTATGTACTATACTCCACCCCCGCAGTGTGTGTCCCGCTTTGTCCGACCTCCACCATCTGCTCCTGAACCTAGTCCTCCCTACTTGGATCATTATTCACCCTACCTCCAAGATCGTGTAGTAAATTCTCAATATGGCACACAGCCACAACAGTACCCTCCTATGTACCCACCACACTATGATGGCCGTCGAGTATACTCTGCTCAGTCTTATGCAAGAGAAGAGATTTTCCGAGAAAGTCCTATACCTGTTGAGATTCCACCTGCAGCAGTACCATCGTATGTACCAGAATCCAGAGAAAGATACCCACAGATGGAGGGTTACTATCCAGTGGCTCCTCATCCAACTCAGATCAGACCTTCGTACATCAGAGTATGCTGTTTTTTTTTTCTTATTACATAGATTTAATTTGATTATTGCTTGCTGTGATTTTTTTTTTTTACCTTTTTGCCATGATAATAACTCTTTGATCAATTCTTTTTTATAAGAATGCTTCTCCCCTGTTTTTTGAATCTTTTCATAATTTGGATCGGTTATTACTTTTTTTTTGTTAAACTGTTAAAGGGAAAAAAAATTCCTACCCCAAACCCACTAACCCTCCTTAGTTTCTGAACTTTAGATGATTTTATTAACATTTCTAGATCTATTTGGAAGTTATGATCTCTGGCTAAGAAAAAGAAACTTAAATTTAGCTCTTCGGGAAATCCTGAGAGGGTTTTGGGATTTTCTTTTGCTTTGTTTTATTAAGTCTTGGTATTTCCATGTGTTAAGATGAATGTAAAAGCTGCTTCTTACTTGAAATGTGTGCTAAATGAATTAATGTGTTCTCGAGTTCTTTTTCAACTTTTACTAATCTTTGCCTTTTCAGGAACCTCCTTGCAGCCGGCTCCCTCCTCCTCCCCAGCCCCATCCTAGTCTAGATGAGCTACATCGAAGACGAAAGGAGATAATGGCCCAGCTAGAGGAAAGGAAGGTTATCTCTCCACCTCCTTTTGCACCTTCACCAACATTGCCTCCTACCTTCCACCAAGAGGAAGTAAGCACATCATTTTTAATCTCATTTTATAAATTTTTCCTTTGTTGGTGGTTTGTTGTGTCCCGTTTAAGTAATCTTTGCCTATTCCCAAGGTTATGAAGATATTTTCCTGTGTTTTCTTCTAAAAGGTTTATGAACCATTCAGAATTTATTTTTGTATGTAGTGTGTTAGGAGTCAGGATCCATTTTTTCCCCCAAAAGATACCTCATTGATCCAGCATCATTTAATGAAAAGACCATCATTTCCCCAGTGCCCTGTAGTCATCTTTATCATAATCAGGTCACCTTTGTCATAGTCAAGTAACTGTATATCTTTCTGGACTCTATTCTTCTATCTTGTTTCATTGATGTATTTTTCTATTCTGGCACCAACACCATATTGTTTTAGTGTAGTTTTATAGTACATTTTAATATGTGGTGATGTATGTTTCCTAGTTTGGTCTTCTGTAGGATTACGTTTGCTCTTCTTGATTCTTGGAATTTCCAAATGCATTTTAGCATCTGCATGTTGATGTCCATGAAAGTATCTGCTGCAGTTTTTATTAGGATTACATTGAATCTCTGGATTTGCACTGTCCAGTATGGTAACTACTAGCCACATGTGGTTAATGAGTGCTTAAAATGTGACTAATCTGAGTGCGGATGTGCTATAAACATAAAACATACACTGGATCTGAAGATTTAGTACCCCTAAAGAAGTAAAATATTTTATTAATATATTTCTATTAATTACATGTTAAAATGATAATACTTTGGATGTATTAAATTAAATAAAATGTATTATTAAAATTAATTTCACCTGTTTTTATTTTTTGATGTGGCTACTAGAAATTTTTAAATTACATATGTGGGTCTCATTATATTTCCACTGGACAGTGTTGTTTTAGATCCATTTGGGGAGAAGTGACGTCTTTCCAATATTGAGTCTTCAAGAACATGGTGTATGTTCCACTTACTTGGATCTTCTTTAATTTCTCTCAGTGTCATATATCATATAGTTTTCAGTGTCTTGCATATCTTTCATTAAACTTATTCCTAGATAACTGATGTTTTTTGGAGCTATTATAAATGGAACCCTTTCTGAAATTTCATTTTCTCTTTGTTATAGAGAAATTAAGTAGATTTTTGTGTATTGTTCCTTATATTCAGCAGCCTTACTAAATTTCCTTATTAATTCTAGTATTTGTTAGTGGATTCTTTTGGATTTTCTATGCATACAGTCATGTCCTCTATGAATAATGACCATTTTACTGTCTTCTTTTCATCCTTATATCTCTTCTTTTTTTACTTTGTTGTGCTGGCTAGATCCTCCAGTACACTGTTGAAGAAAAGGGATGATAGCAGGTATTCTTGACTTATTTCCAGTCTTTGAGCGAATGGAGCTTTTAACAATTCACCATTACAATGTTTGCTGTAGGGGTTTTTGTAGATAATCTTTATCAGATTAATGAAATTCCCTTCTGTTCTTAGTTTTAGACTGTTTTTATAAGTAAAACGTCAAAGATTTATTTAACTGAAGAATGAGAAAAACAGCAGGATGCTAAAATTGATCAAAGAATAGGACAGGTTAATATAGGTAGTGAAAGACAGAAAAAAAGAACACTGAAAGTTGCTAGAATAAACTGGTTAATGTAATGCAGAGCAATAAATCATAATTTGGGGGCTCATCTTCCTTGTATTTCTACAAGACAGTGCTGATAGTTATCTTGAATGAATGTTGTCTTACTTTTTAATGTCTACAGGTTCTATAGTGGTGTTCATTTTTCCCCTTCTGATATTGGTAATAATTTTTTCTTGGTCAGTCTTGCTAGGGATTTATCACTTTCGTCTTTTAAAAAGCCAGCTTTTTGCTTTGTTAATCTTATTTATTTATTTATTTTGATTTACTGATTGTATGTACTGCCTCAGCTTAGAACATGCATATATGTTTTTTTAAAAAGTCAAATAGATTCTCCGCAGGGTTGCAATTAATGCTGTGTAAGGAAAATGTCTTACATCCTTTACATGTAGAATTTTGATTCTAAGCAACATTGCTATCTGACAAATTATGAATAATAAGCAATGAAAATTGAAAACTTAAGTGCATCGCATAGCATATAATAAACAGTAGTCTTTTGAGTGCATGAAAGTGATCTACTAGCTTTCATATCTAAACACTTTGGATGAATTTTCCACAGTTCATGTGGGTTAATAAGTAAAGTTGTAACATCTTCTATTGTGATTTTACTTGTAAAGTATGACATTACATGATAGTTGTTTCAAAAACTATATAGTAGAGACACCCTAGAATCTTATTATGCCATACTGGTTTTTTAAATATGGAAAGTAATATGACACTGTGAAAAGTGAGCTAGTTTTGGAATCGCATTTATTTATCTTTGAGGTTCAGCTGTGTCGCTTAGTCTGCGATCTTTTGTAAGTTGCTTAGCCTCCCTGAACCCTGAGGCTCAGGCTTCCCCATTTGTAAAGCGGGTGCAATAAAGCCTACCGCATAGAGGTGTGGTGAAGACTAAATAAGGCATAAGGCATCTGGCACATAGCGGGCGTTCAGTAAATAACAACTGTTTGTATTTTTTATTCTTTTACTTCAAATAAATATTATAATAATGCCTGGCTGTTAAGGAACTTTATCTAGGATTATTTTAGTTACTGACATACAAAGCTATATATTTAAACATCAGTTCTGACTATAAGCAACCTACTATAGTTGTACTGAATTTATGCATTATAAAAATACATAACATAGAAAGTTCTCAAAACCCTATTTTCTATATCACTCTCAGTTTATTATATGTTTCGCCTTTGTATATGTATTTCAACTTTTCTGGCATGAACTAGCATATCATTATTGTTTTTTAATGGGATCATTTAGTAGTATATCTTGAGATTTTGTTTGTGTCTTTTGCGTTCTTTTTATTTTTCTTCACTGTAACGAATTGTTCTGGATGTCTTCCTATGTCAGTGTATAAATTTATCTCGTTCTTTTAACAGCTGCATAATACATTATAGTTGGAAGACATACTCTTGTTAGTAGGTCATGTCTTTAAGAAGCTAGCTGTTCTACATGAAGTTTGTGAGTGGAGGAGAAATAGAAGATGGAATTTTTTAAATAGAGGTAGGACAGAAAAAGAAAGAGGTTACAAACAATAAAAACAGGAGTTATAGTTGAAAATGAGTATTTGTGAATAGCAGACCCTCTGTCAGTGCAGAAGACCAATAATGATGATTCAGAAAGGACAAGATTTTTCTTAGTATAGGGGGAGGCACAGAGCCACTTAAATGTACCAGTTGCCCCTAGGGTATCATCAGTGTATGTATCTGTGGTAAAGCGAAAGCAGAATTAAAGTTCTAGTTCCAGCACTGCCCTATACTGGTATAGCTTTGGTCAGATCACCAGTGTGTCTCATGGACATGAGGAACATATAAGATGGTGTATATAAAAGTACTTTGAAAACTGTAAAATATCACACAAATGTGAATGCTGCGATTTTAGTAAAAGTACCTTAGACCTAGAATAGCTATTCTCTTATTACCTAATTTCAGAACTCATCCTGAGAAAATAAAATTAGGCATCTTATCCTTTTCACTTCATTGACTCAGCCTAAGGACCAGAATATATTCAAGATATGAATTATTGCTGTTAAAGAGTTTTCAGTAAAAAAGTTATTGCATCATCATGCACTATATAGAACATTTTAAATTACGTTGTAAATAGTTTTTAATGTTCTTGTTTATTTGGAATGTTATTGAAAGAAACATTGAGGAGAGTCTAGTAAAACTAGGGCCTGGTACTTATTTGTTTAAGTGTTGATTTCATCTGTTGAAAAAGAGGATGAGCAAACCTCCTCAAAAATCCTAGCTTAATTCCTTGAAAGACATTGAGATACTTCTTTTTGACCCTCCGCTAACAAAGTGTAAAGGCTAAACATCATTCTTCACATTACAGATTTTTCAGTCTACAAAAATCTCATATTGGGACACAAATCAAATAACCATCACTGTGTTGCTTCAGCATAACGTTCTAAGAAATTCTTGCTTTCTCTATGTTGCTATTCTTAGACCCATTTCCTATTTTGTTTCTTTTTTTCTCCCCTCATGTGTAGTTTTTGGAGGAAGACTTGAAGGTAGCTGGGAAATACAAAGGAAATGATTATAGCCAGTACTCTCCCTGGTCATGTGACACCATCGGCTCCTACATTGGAACCAAAGATGCAAAACCCAAAGATGTTGTGGCAGCAGGGAGTGTGGAAATGATGGTATGTGTAATAACTAAGCCATAATTAATACAGATCAAGATAAGCCAAATAAATTATCCCCCATTATAGTGTAGACACAAATAATTGACCTTTGCTTAAGATTTCAGGCCATATTCTATACTGTGTGATTGAATTATATTTAAACAGTATGGTTTTTTGTTTGTTTCTTTCAGGTATAAGTAAAAATCTTTTAATACTTATCTAGACGAAGATGAGTATTTATTATATTTCTTTGTAGCCAGCAATTAACCCAACAGCTGTTTAGAACCAAAATTAAATTATTTTGCATAATTAATCAAAATCTTAGATTGCTTGTCCAAATAAGTTATAACTCTTTTACAGCTCTTGAGGTTTAAACAACAAAGTTGAATCTAGTGAACAGTAGTAGTATTTGAGTCAGAATTGCAGCTACTTAGCTTCAAGTTAGCTGTGGTGTACTAAAGCTTATTAAGCTTACACTGTTTTGTTTTTTAACAAAAAATAATGTAACACTGGTATATCTAATACCCAAACTTAAAATATCTCACTATTTTATCTTTATTGCTTTTTTATTTTTTAAAGAAATAAAACTTTATAGAAGTAGTTAAATCTTCCTAAATATACCTCCCTAATCTCATTTTTCTCCCTCCCTCCTTCCCTGGAGGTAACCTCTATCTTGAATGGAGAGTTTATCATAATTTCATGGATAATTTTATACTATTCCTAAACAATTTTGTTTTGCATGTTTATAGACCTTGTATATATTATATACTTGAATTTACATTTTCATTCAGCGTTGTTTTTGAGATGTATCCAAATTTATACCCATAATTTCATTCATTTTAACTGTTTTCATCAGATACTATTTTGTGATAGCTGATGTCATATAACAAAAATATATGTAAATTATTATTCATTTTCCTAGTGATGGACATTTAGGCTATTTTTAATGTTTTGCTATTATGTACAGTGCTACAGTGAACAATCTAGTGTTTCTCTCCTTGTGTACATGCATGAAACTCGTGCTTAGAAAGTAATAGCTGGGTTGAAGGATATGCCTTGACTGTTATTCTCAAACCATTTGTCCTTATTAACTCTAACAAGGTTCCCTAAGTTATTATATAGGTTTTCATAGACAAATACTTGTCCACGTGGTTAAGAGAAGACCAATTCTTGGTATTAGAAAAGGAATAGTTGGATGCTAATACCACTATAAATGAGTAAAATATTATCTGTAGCATAAATACCATTAAATGCCAGCCCAAAAAAAAGAGGAAGAAAAGGATATAGAGGAGGAAAAAGCGAAAATGAAGCTTTTGTTTTTCTTTTTTTTTTTTTTTAATTTTTGTTCCTTTTTCTCCCCAAAGCCCCCTGGTACATAGTTGTATATTTTTAATTGTGGGTCCTTCCAGTTGTGGCATGTGGGATACCACCTCAGCATGGCCTGACGAGCGGTGCCATGTCCACGCCCAGGATCCGAACTGGCGAAACCCTGGGCCACCGAAGCAGAGCGTGTGAACTTAACCACTCAACCTTGGGGCCAGCCCCGAACCTTTTGTTTTTCTGTGGTGGGATTAGGGAAACGTTGTTAGGCCATAGGAAACAGCCTTCTAAGAACAGGAATGAGATGAGGAGTTGGAGATAGAGAGGAGCCCTTGCTTTGTACCTGGCTTTCACAAAGGGTTATTATATTAAAGTAACATAAATATTAGCAAAATAAAACTCATTTCCTTAAATCAGTAACGGATAAAAGTGTCTGCTAACCTAACCTAATTATATACTAGGTGTAATTGAAAATCTCCCATACAGGTATAAGAAGTCTAGCCCAGTGTTTCTCAAATATTAATGTGCATATAAATTGCCTAGGGGTCTGTTAAAATGCAGGTTCTGTTTCAGTAAGACTAGGATGGGACCTAAGATTCTACATCTCTAATGAATTCCCAGATGCTGCTGCCGCTGCTGGTCCCTGGACTACTTTGAGTAGCAAGGGTCCAGCGATTAGATTTCCATTTCCATTTTTCTCGGTACTTATTTCTTTCTGACTGGAAGCCCTTTGAAAAACCTGTGGTGACACTTATATTTTTAAACATTGTTTTTCTAACTGTTGAGTTTTGAAATTAGTTGAGTGGGTCATGACGAACCTTTATTTAAAGAAATGAATTGTAATAACAATATAAATACTAGAGTACATTACATATAGTAAGGGTAAAGATGTGTTATGAAATTTTATATTTGAATGTGTATATGTACTGGATCATGATGTAAAGTATATTTCTTATTGTGGGGGAGTGGTCAAAGTTTTAAAAAGTGTTTTATAATGACAACCAAAGTTGTCGTAAGTTTTATTAAGTTTTAGTCTTACCAGTGAGAACATTGCACGCTTTTTTAACCTTATTACAGAGCTAGAAGAAATTATGTTAGAGATCTAAGCGTGGGGTGGATTTCTCATTTTACTTTTTATCAGAACGTGGAGAGTAAAGGAGTGAGAGACCAGCGATTAGATCTCCAGAGAAGAACAGCAGAAACCAGTGATGATGACCTCATCCCATTTGGAGATCGACCAACAGTATCTCGGTTTGGTGCCATTTCTCGAACTTCCAAAACAATATATCAGGGTGCTGGTCCAATGCAGGCTATGGCACCTCAGGGAGCTCCCACAAAACCTATTAACATTTCAGGTAAGAATCTCTGAAGTAAGCCGATCTAGAGGGTTCGCATTCATGATGTCCAGCACCACCTCTATTCCACATTTACTATCCGTGCTTTCCACAGTCTTCCAAAGCAGTAATCTTCAAACTGTTCCATGCACTTATCTCTGGGAATTCTAGGGGTACAGACTAAAATGTGTGTATGTGAAGATTGCCTGTTTTTTTTAATAGCTTCATTGCTTTTATTTAAATAATACATTCTCATTTTTAAAGAACGATTCAAACGAAAAATGACAAAGACTGTCGTTTTAGTGGTGAAAAAATGAACATCAATACCCTATTACCGTTTGGTAGACATCTTTGCAGATAGGCATATACACAGTATGCCTGTGTCTTTTAGATATGGCTACCTTAAAACAAGAAGCACATCATACTACAGTAAATTATTCTCTTCCAGATTATAGTCCATATGGAACCCATGGTGGCTGGGGAGGTTCTCCATATTCACCTCATCAAAACATACCTTCTCAGGGACACTTCAGTGAAAGGTAGGAGCCATTGTTTTTACTTTTACAAACCTTTAAAATTAATCAACTTTTCCTGTTTTTCTGGTCAATAATATTTTTAGAAAATAAAATTTAAAGTTTGTTCCATACTTTGTTTCCCACCAAAGGGAGAGAGTATCCATCTCGGAAGTGGCCAGTCATGGAAAACCCCTTCCATCTGCTGAGAGGGAGCAACTTCGGCTAGAATTGCAGCAGCTAAACCAACAAATTAGCCAACAGACCCAGCTACGTGGACTAGAGGTACCAACCTGTAGATTTTTTTTTTCATTCCAATTTTTGAGGCGTTCTCAGAGATTCTAAAAGGAGAAACTTTGAGGTACTATGAACACAAAATCTAATGGTCTTTCTTAAGAGTTAGTACACATATTCATTCTTCAGAAAATTTAAGGACTTAGAGTTCAACTCTGGGACACTAGGAAACTTAGGATTTCTATTACCTGAGAATAGAAAACAGGTTATCTGAAATTTCCCAACAGGAGCTTATATTCCCTCATGACACATTTAAGTTTAAGGTATACAGTTTTTATCAACAAATTCTTTTAGCTTATGATTTGTTTTTAATTTTTCTTATTTCCTTTAATCCTTAGCATTTATTTATAAATCTTTTTTTTTTTTTTTTTGAGGAAGATTAGCCCTGAGCTAACATCTGCCACCAGCCCTCCTCTTTGCTGAGGAAGACTGGCCCGGAGCTAACATCTATGCCCATCTTCCTCTACTTTATATATAGGACGGCTGCCACAGCGTGGTTTGACCAGCAGTGTGTAGGTCCATGCCCAGGATCCAAACTGGTGAACCCCAGTCCATGGAAGTGGAACATGTGAACTTAACCACTGTGCCACCAGGCTAGCCTCTGTAAATCTTTAAAAAGTAGAAACTTAGACTTTTGGCTTAAAAAAACAGCCTATGTGTAATAATAGCACCTTTCATTAATATGGTTCTTTAAATTTAAATTGCTGTCACATATCTTATTTGACCCTTAAAACGTCCCTGACAGGTGGGTTAGGCAGGTAGTATTTTCCCCCTTTTTTGGTTGAAGAAAACAGAGGTTGAAACATGAACCCAAGTCTTCATACTCCAAATTCAGTGTTCTTTCCACTCTGCTGCCTGACATTTAAGGGAAACAAAATATCAGAAAACAAAGAATTTAAAATCTCTTTTAAGTGCCACCCCAGGAAGACTAGGTTTTGTTTATACTATTATCCTTTACGTGGGAACATATTCTTTGAATATAGAAAACTAAAGACATTCCAATGATAAATACATTGCTCCATTCTGGAGAAAAAGATACTATTATAACAGTCTTTATCATTCTACCAAGATCTTTAATATAAGTAAGGCATCACCGTGGAAATAAATTTCTAACTAATTCTGTCTTAGACTTTCTTACTAGGAAGACAGTAGGTGATTGTTTTTTGGAACACATGTCTGGTTTGTGCTCTTATGTAAGCAGTAAGGTTTAGAATTTTTAAAAACCTATATAATAACTCATAATAAAACCTATATAATAACTCATATCTCCTTTTGCCCTTTATTTATGTTGGTCCAAAACTTCTTGCTGATTCCTATTGTAAGAAAAAGAATGCTAGGTTTAATTATGTCCGTCTTTAATTCATTAGCTTTTTAAAGATTCAGACCTTTAACTCCATATAGCATGATTCCTTAAACAGCTGATTCATGGCTTTTTGTCTTAGTTGATATTTCTAGACCCATTTTCTGTCCCAAAAGAATATCAGCATCATTTAGAGGCTTGCCACTTGCTGAATTCACTAGGGTTAAATAAATGTCGTTGCCATTACTGAGGTTTCATTGAAATAAATCACAGAATTTACTTCAGAGAAAATTCAATAAAAAAGAGGAGAGACGCACATTTATAGTTGACCTCTTTCAAGTAAGAAAATTAAAAGAGCAACTTATACATAAGATTAAATTGCTATTCACTAAGTTTAAAACCCCTGTTTTTTTCTTTTTTTATTCAAATAGTATTCAAAGAAAGAGACAGTGTCTTATAGTTGCATCATTTTTATGGCAACTGCCTGAGTGATAAGCTGCTGAAGGCTGTAGTCTGGAATCGGCCTGGTCATTCTCTACATGGTGTGATGTGTGTTGAGTTGTGTGTGTGCTTGGCTTTATGCACTAGGCTGTTAGTAACAGGCTGGTGTTGCAGAGGGAGGCGAACACCCTGGCAGGCCAATCACAGCCCCCACCACCACCTCCAAAATGGCCTGGAATGATCTCAAGTGAGCAGTTGAGCTTGGAACTGCACCAGGTGGAAAGGGAAATCGGGAAGAGAACCCGGGAACTGAGTATGGTGAGTTTATGGTGGGAAAAGAGGGAATGTGAAAGGAAATGTCCTAGAACTCATGGCTCTAGAGTTCTAAAATCATCTAGAGCTATCAAATCATTACCCCCAGGCGTTCCACTGGGTGATTAATACTTAGAGTCAGTCTCATGAAGATGGGCTGCCTCTCTATTTTATCATTCCTCTCCTCATTCCCTTTTGGTTTAAGTGTGTTCTTTGTCTTAGGATTCTGCGTTATGAAAAAATTTTAGGGAAAACAAGGTAGTTAATTGAAAATTATTAAATATTTGTTAAACATACTCATTAGGGAAGCAGAGGGGATGGTGTTTATGATTTTACAATACCATCATGTCATACGAAAGATGTATTATTACCAAATAGCATTCTAGTTTTCATAGCCGTTAAGTTATTGATGTCTTCTTTTTTGTTATGAGTGAGATGTAATCTACACATTCCTTCCTGTGGAATTGTATCCGCAGATGTGCTTAGGGCTTGCTTTATAGTGCATAAACATTCATTTCAGTAAATTTTGAGTCTTAGGGGATTGAACCGCTCCCCCCAGGTTGCATGGTAATTGACTTTTTTGTGCATAGTTTTTACATTCTTTCTAAGCAAATAAATGAGGAACTTAGTTTTTCTGCTTTAAATAGATATATTACAGATATTTATTACCTTTTGACTTGCTTTTTCTAAGTCATCAGTTTTTCTGTGGAATTTTTTCATATAAACTCGAGGCATTCTCCCCCTCGTTGTCCAGCTTGGATAGTGAGCAAGTGGCTTGTACTCTCTTCTGTTTTTGTGTATGTTTCTCTTTTAGTCTGCCTGTGTCTCTGATTATTTCACAAAACTAAATATGATTTCTGGGTCATCAGTTTGTGTTATCTGTATTTGGTCTCTCTTCCGTTGGCACCATTAAACAGAAGATTTGAATTTATTTTGTTCTCTTTCAAAGGAGAACCAGTGTTCTCTGGACATGAAAAGCAAATTGAATACAAGTAAGCAAGCAGAAAATGGACAACCGGAACCACAAAATAAGGTTCCAGCTGAGGACCTTACATTGACATTCAGGTAAAGAAAGGAACATTTTCATAGTTTTATATCATCCAGTCATGACAGAAGTACCTTCATAAATATGATTTTTATTTTTTAAAATATCATTCTTCTGTATACATTAGGAAAAGAATATTTTTGCATAAATATAGGAGTTATAAAACTTGTTTTAGAACAGATCCAAGGTTGAATTATCTGTCAATACCTAACAAGTGAAATTTTCTGATTTTGTTTCCTTCCCCTTGTTTTTTAATTTGTTTAAAACCCGTGTTAACATTTTGATGTATACCCATCCTGTGTTTTTTAAAATGTGTAGGCATTTAGCCTCTTTCTACCCACGCCGGCATCCCCCAGTTTTTAATTTGGTCTGTCCATATCATGCAGTTTTCTTCTACAGGCGTGGAAGGACACATATCAGCTGTCATAAACAACCCTGCAGTAAACAGTATTGTCGTTAACTCTTTGTGCATCTTTAATTACTTCATTAGGGTATTTTGAGGCTTTTGATGCATAGTCCTAAATTGCCCTCCTAATGATATATAACAACAATTTCTAATGCCCTCTTACTCTCAAGCTTAGGTTTTGGCTCTTTAAATCCATGCATTTACCTGGATTCAAAATAATTTTTTTGTACTAGTAAACCTGCTAAGGCAAGGATCGACACTTTTTGTTAAAGGCCAGATAGTAAATATTTAAAATTATGGGTCTTAACAGCCTCTGTTGAAACTCTCAATTCTGCCATTGTAGTGTGAGAGCAGCCATACATGGTACATAAACAGATGGACAGGCTGTGTTCCAGTAAAACTTTATTTACGAAAATAGGCACTGGGCTAGCTTTAGTTTGCCAGCCCCTGTACTAAAGCATGGATATAGAGCTATAAGTTAAAGTTTAAAAGCCATTCATATGTTTTTCCATACTGCTAAAAGAAAGGGCTTGCTAATTTTATTCTACTAAATAATCATTTTTATCTCTCTCCTTTTTTTTAAAATTTCAACTCTTCTTTTTTTTATGTTGACAGTGATGTACCGAATGGATCAGCGTTGACACAAGACAATATCAGCCTCCTATCAAACAAGACCAGCTCTCTGAACCTATCAGAGGACCCTGAGGGAGGAGGGGACAGCGAGGGCTCCCAGAGATCAGGGGTTACACCCAGTTCTGCTCCCTGAAATATGAGGAGTCCTGCTTTTATCTTCTGCTCCTAATCAGTTTGTGGGGCATAGTGGGAGGAGAACAGATGACTTCTAAACTTTTTCTCTGAGAGTGGTCAGAGAAATCCAGGAAGAGCACCGGAGGCAATGTGCACAAACACCACTACTAAAAACAAACCCTGCACATAGTTCACATTAATGCATTTTTTAATTTAAAAAAAAGAAAAAGAAAAAGAAAATTAGCAGTATCTGCAAGCAATTCAGATTAAATTTGTTTTTGTTCTGTGAATGAACTTTATTTTAATAACTTTGGACGCCTTGGATCCAGGGCTTTAAAAAAAAAGAAGATATTATATATATACTCTGTTTGATTAATTGTATGATCTTAATGAAGTAGGTTTTTCTTGTATTTTGGTATTATTACATACCCAGTGTATAATTCCTTACCCCCAATCCTTTCCAACTCTCATGACCCCATAAGTTAAAATAGACAAAAAGCACTTTCTGAAAATTCTGTGGTGCTTGAGAAACAAAGAGACAGTAATAGACTAGTTATTAGAAAATGTGCAGCAAACCAACTTTTCTGAGAGATGTTATTTAGAAGCCATAATTTCTTTCCCATTCCGGGTGACTAGCTTCATGTGTAGGTATGTTTTTCATATGGCAGTAACACTTTTTTGTTGTTCAGCAGAGTTTTATCTCTTGTTTTTGTTTTATTTCACCTTTTCAGGGAGATAATTACCAATTTATTTTGAAGTCCTCATTTCCATATTATGGATCCTTTTCATTCACTTAATGTAATCAGAAGCCCAAGTCACTGTTTTAGATTGTTTGATTAGATTCAAATGGAGACTATTTTAAGAATGAACTGTAATTTATTGGCGCTGAAAATACATGGTTGATGTGTTACCTGTATTAAGCTCATGGTTGGAAATTTGGAGCTGTGCTTTTTCCAAGTTGAACTTTTGTTGAAATCATAGAATATTCAAAAATTAGGACCATCAACCATATTTTAAGACTGAAACACTTGATTTGAACTTAAAATGAGCAGAGACACATTATTTTGATGGATGTTTTTGTTTTTACTCTCAAAACCCAAAAATATAAAATAAAATTCCTAAACCCAAAAATATAAAATAAAATTCCTTGTATATACTGGAGCCCCTGGCTTTCAAAGAGATCTGGCAAATACGAACTGCCTAGATCTTAAGGATAGGTTACAAATTGATCAGTTGTTGCTGTTCAGAATCATTAGCACAAGTAGGTAGTAAGTACCTAGTCAATTTTCATAGATTTGGCTTTACAATGTTAAAAGGATTCTTCATGAAAATGTCGAATACGGAAGAATTTTTCTTGTTTAGTTCTGCTGCACATATTCTGATGCCGCGTGTCTATACTGAACTAAGACCCTATAAAACATGTTTAGTGGGAATTATTTGATATAGTTACCCTCCCCATCCCTCTGTTTGCCTGATTTTTTAAAATTTCCCTCTCTGGATTATACTACTAAAACAGAAAGCACTGGTTATGTAATAAGTTACTGCATTGCTTTGGTTGGGTAAAAGCAAGAGTTTATATTTTTCTTGTTTCTTATTGTCTTAGCCCTTAACTCCTGCTGAGGTCATAAGAACCTCAGTCTAAGCTCTGTGTCCATCATACTGTTAACAGAAACAAATGGGGGGGGAGGGTAATACAGTCCTGTCATTGCCTACCAGTAGGAGAGTCCAAACAGAACACTCTTTTGAGTAGCAATTATTTAATTTGCCCAGTCAAGGCACCGTGTTTATATACTATTTCACATTGAATTTGATTATGCCCTACAGACCTGGCTGGTCAAGGATTTGATATACACATATTGGCTTGGGATTCGAGCTTTCTTTTTTATTTAAATAAAAATTTATATATATATTATATATATACATATATACATAGCTATATCTGTATATATATTGGGTATGTTTTAAGGATTTTTTCGCATGAGCGCAGCTGTTGCGATAAAATGACTGATTGGGAGGTAGAAGCACTGAATGAAGGTGAGACTTTTTTTTAGTTGATATCCATATTTTCCTTTTTTAATACACTGCTTTTTTGCTTTTTTGTTTGTTTGGTTTTTTTTGCTTAAAACCCTCTTACATGTACTCTTGAAGTGCTTATTGTTTTTTGGGAGAAGGAGAGGAACCTTTGTATGTCTGACAGTCCCAAGATTTGCCATTTCTCTGTATAACCATAAAAGGCAACATTTTTGGCCTCCACCCTTCTGTAGGCAGATTTGGGCAGGTCTTATTTCTTCTTTGGACATGTTGGATAATTCCTAAATTTTAGAAGCACTTGGTTCAATTTGGAACTCAAAATGATTCTGCTACTAAAAGGGAATTTATGGGTATTAATTTTGTTGAAGTTTAGAATAAAAGTAAAATTCCATTTTGGATATCTATTGAAACTCCTAATAACTCAACTTCTGTTATTCTTCTTATTTTCTTCAAATACACTCATTTTTGCTCTCACCGTTTTGATTAACTTATGCAGTATTCCTATTCTGAAGAAAACTAGAAAAGCTACTGTTTTGAATTGACTTAGAATAGTCTCTTTCACTTTTTAAGGTGTTTTCATTTGGGAGTGGGGGAAATCTGTTAAGTTGTAGCCTTAATTCTAACTTTCTCTCTCTAAGACCTCACACTCTGGAGGAAATCTGGTTGGGGAGAAAGGCAGAAGTATAGTATACTGTCCCACTGTGCCTGTAGCTTATCTATTTTAAATTGGTTATTCTGCCTTACCTCATGGCAATTCTCACAGCTTTCCTAGGGCTCACAAGCAGTTTTAGGAATTCAAGAAAAGCGCCAAAGTTTGGGTATTTTTTTTTCTTTTCCTTTTCTCTGTGATATGCTTTGTAATATAAACCTGTAAGGATAAATGGCCTATTTGGGCAAAACTGCTTGACTTTTTAACTGCTTTTTTGTCAAAGTCTGTGAAAGGCATTGACTTTTCTGGCTTTTTAAATTTAAACTTAGAGACATTTAAGAGGTGAAACCAGTCAGATAGGAAATATAGTTTTTATGCTTTCTACTTATTAAAATATTAATTTCTTCTGAAGACGACTTTATTTACTTTTCACTGAATTCAGAAGCAAGACTTCGACATCTCAGATGAAAATGAACAATTCTGAGATGGTTAAGGCATTGTGTTCACTCTTGTTTAGATAACAAAACCAGGATTTAATTGTTACTAGGAATATAAAAGTACTTTGACTTACTCTTTTTTCACGGAGTCTCTGGCAGAGGGGATAAGAACTGAGAGTAAGATATCTTGATTGAATTTCTTGACTTACATGTAGTTCTTTTGCCCTACTTATAGATACTGTCACAAGGTAAGTCCAATAGCTGCCCTGTCTTGGGTAATTTACAGGGGCTGAAGTGACTAAAGATCCATTCCTTTTTACTTTCCTAATCAAAAGAAAAGTTATTTATAGCATAGGTTTGTGGTAGATTGTTCAAATAATAAAACACTATTTTTAATACCATCTACAAATATTCAACTACTCAGAATGTGTAAAAATTTATTTGGTATAGCATGAATGTGGCTGATGCCCTTCTCTCATCTTATTTCCCTTCCCTTCTCCTAGTCTTTCCCATGTATTTATTCTTTTGCCTAAAAGACATAAAATTGGTATGATTCTCCTTTGCCACCTTGAATATGTAACTCCATCAGATTTTCCATAGGTCTTCAGGGTTGGAGCCCAAAGGTTTTTTTCTGGCCCTTTTCTATCTTGCAAATTCCCTTTGACTTACCCACTGCCCTCCCCAATCTGCAACAGTGACAGTTTGCTGCCTCAAAACAGAGCATTCAAATGAATTCGCTTAGCCAATAACTTCTGTGAAGTTGCCTTTTCTAATGGTGTTATTACTCAGTGATGCACAAATGTGGTATTTGCCCTACTGGTAGGCAAACAAAGGTCTGGTTAAGAATGATAACCTGCTGTTTTCTTTAAAGGAGAGCCAAAGACTTGTGCTTTACTCTGTTTTGGTTTGGGGGGAAATAGTAGCCATTTTGATTGTGAAACCTTTTAGTATTTGTTAATTGATTGTACTATGTAAGTAGATTTATCTAAGGTTAACTGTTAAAGTTAGCTGGCTTTATAAAATGTAAAAGTAATGAAAATTCATCAGTTTCTCTAAACCAGTGAATGTCATCTTCTACGAAACTGTGTGTAAACAGTCTCTCCTCCCTTTTTTTGAGATTATCTTGTCACGATAGCATCTTGTGTGGTTTTGTTTTTTCACTTTTGCCTAAAGGACAATCTGCTATCACCATGGTCGAGTTGTGGGACTGGGTAAAAGAATTCATGAGCATGCGTGGTGAGAAATAATTAACTGTAGTCAGTACACATTAGATTATATTTAGATTCAGAGAAAAAAGAGTTTTTTTTCACAAAAGAGTATTCACTTGTTATTACATAGAAATGGTGATGGATTGAGGTTTTACCACCTTTTTTCCACTTTCTTTTTGCTCATTTAAAAAAATTGAGTAAAGGTTTCATATATAAAATCTGTCTGTAGAAAGCACCTGTGGTGATTTATATTTCCTTAACAAGAAAGGCCCAGTTACTTTTTAGGAGAAATTAATATCCTGCCTGGAAATTAACTGCATTGTTTAGTTAGATTTTTACTCTAAAAGAATGTAGTTGTATTTATTTTTTACTTGGTGATAGGTGGTTATAGTATTGCAAGCTGGTCTCTTCCCTGAAAAATCGGCCTGTGCTTTTAGATAAAAATTAGACAGAGCTACTGAACTAAAGCAGATTTCACCTCAACATTAGGGATTGAACAAGCAAGCAGTCTACTTGACGTCGTCGTTTTCCCTGAGTGCCCGTTTTGCTGGTCCACATTCAGACCTTCCTACCTTGGACAGCTATGATTTTTATATTTATTTGTTGCTTCAGCTCAGCTTTATTAAATTTTCCTGCTGAAAGGACTTATTGGGAGTTGTAGGTGGATTGCAGTTAATATTTTATAACAATTCTTTATTCAACTTTTCTGAGCCACTTGAAAAAAAAGCTGTTTTTGTCAAAAGGTACTCATAATTGTAGTAAATACCAATTTAAGATTTGGTTTGTAAGATTTTTTTTTTTTTTGACTGCTAAAGATGTTTTCACATATAATAGATTCTAGTTGACACATAATACTAGAAATAATGTTAATAAAGAATAGGAAACTGCCACCACCAAGAAGAAGTAATACCTTTTAATAGTAAATGTGTTCCCAGTAGGTGGGTTTTCAACGCTGCACTGAACCAAGAGGGTAAAGAGCCCTTTGAAATCCTGTTGTGATAAAGGGACTTACCTCACCACTGGAATCCTTGTTTCAGAGCCTCTGAACTTCAGCCAAACACTGAATTTCCCCTAAACTTTATTCCTGAACAAAACATCCCTAGAGTAATAACCTTTATTTTCCAAGAAAATAAGGCATAATAACCTAAGAAAGAGAACTTAAAATAAACCTCAAGACAATATTGTGTCCAAAAATATGTATTTAGAAAAATAAAATCCTGTGGAGTTTGTTATCCTAATGTACATTATATACTAGCTAAGGTGACTTATTTTCTTGTATTGAGGTGTCACTGTTTCTGGCTGGGTTTTGTTCTTTGTTTTTTGGGTTTTTTACTCTAAGTAGACTAGACAGAGCTCACAAGTCTTTGGCATCCGTTCTAGGTTGCGCACTCAGAGTCATCTTATAACTGGAAACTGTCAGGTGGCCCCTGCCCCCTCCCCAGCTGACGTACGAAAGGATCAAGAAAAGGATGGAAACAAACTGTTGGGTGGATAACTGGTTGCCTGGTTGTTGGTTTTTTATGGGTTTATTTTTTTTTTTGCCTGATTTTTTTAAACCACCATTTATTTGTGTAATCTCTCCGCTGATTGGCTGCCGTTCTCCCAATAATATCTGAACCAGCCTGTAAAATAGTCGTCTGATTTAAAGGCATTTTAAGCTTTTGCTTATCATTTTCACATCCTCCGTTCAACTAAGACACTGCCGTGAGAGCTGCTTTTTCCAGGTTTGTTGCCTAAATTTTCATTATTACCCCTTTCATCCTTTCTCCTCTTCCTACTTTCTGGGAATGAAAGGAACTTGGGGGAAAAGAGTTTTTTTCATTCAGTGATCTGTAGGCTTCATTATTTTACTTTATGATGAATCTATGACTTTTTGGAACAAAAGGAATAGAAAAAGTGAATTAAGATAATGAACAAAACCTTTCACTCACTTAAACATTTTCCAGTTGTGAGATTCCTCTTCGTGTGTGTGGTCTCTTCCACCTGTTAGCCCTGCCGCCCTTTTTCCCTGACTATGGTCAATTTGGTCTTTAGGCTCATAGCAGTCTCCCCGAGACATTCTGCAGTCATTATCACCTTTTTGGGTGGATTTTATTTTGTTTTATTTTGTTTTTTTTAAAAAAAATAACTTTTTAACATTGATGCATATTTGCTTGGGATAGAGCTTGTGTAATTTACCAATCGTATTGATTGTATGTGATTGTGCCCTGCAGAGGTATATTTAACCAGACAAAAATAATGTAGGTTAATAAAGGAGCCCGTGGGATTTGAGTCACGTTATAAATGACTTCATGAAATCACTTACAGTTTTGGATAGTGAGAATTTCTGTCTCCTGTTCTTATAAATCAGTGCTAGACAAAAATACCATTTTTAAAACGTTTTCTTGCAACCCTATTTTACTTGCCTCAGCTCCCTGTTCTATCTTGCCTGCCTCTGTCCACCTGTTCAGAAAAATATTGAGCCTTAAAGTGACAGCTGATTTTTAAATTGCTAAAGTTTGTGAAATTTTACTTTTTCCAAGTGTTTCCAACTTTTTTTAAAAAGTGAAGACAGATAGTGGGTTGGAATTTCACAAGCTGTGGATAAATTCCTTAGCATCTGGCAAACTGTGAAATCTCATTTGAAGACTTTATCTCCTGAAAGTTCTTTTGGAATAGGAAAAAGAACCTTGTTTGAAATGGACCATTTTCCTCTCTTTTAAATCTGTTTATATTTCCAATTTTAAACAGTTTTCACAGTAAGTGAGGTGGAAAAAAAGAAATAGGAAAATGTTTAGGGCAGCAGAACGCTGGGTCTGAGTAAGTACCTATTCCATTTGTTGCAGGTTTTTGAGAGGATTAGGGCCATCTTTTTGAATTTTGTATTATTTGTGTGCATGTTGTTTATATCGAAGATGCTACATTTTGTTAAATGCTATTTCCTTTCTTTATTGCCTTGGAAACTGACTCAGCCTCATGTTGCTCCTAATTAGTGTTTAAGGCTCCCATGAGTTGCAGATAAAAGGATTATTTTTACAAGTAGAAGGAGGTGATTCACCTTTTGGTTTGTAAATATATGAAAGTGTCTACGAGGTCTTTATCTGCTTTCTGTCAGCATTTATATTAAATGAGAAATTAATGAGGAGAAACGTGTAGTCTTTTTTGTAAATGAGTCTGTGCCATCTTACTCTAACCTTGAGGTTATTTTCTTGCACCTTTTTTGTGGAGTTCTTTGTTTTTTTAGGTGAAAGAGGAGTGGATAATGTGCACAAGCAAACACATATTTGTAGTAGCCAATTTAGTAGAAATCTCACAGGAATTAGTCCAACATTAAATACTGTACAGTCCAATTCCTCCGTTTGTGATCCACTGGTTGCACATGAGGAGCACAGGCGGTGGTGCTCAGACCCGAGGGTCAGTAAGACTCCCTGGCGAGTGTCCAAAGTCCTGGGTTATTTGGCTCTTAAAATAAGGACCTCCTTTATACTGGAGCAATATGGACTTACTCTCGGTACCTTCCTGATAGAAATATTTTGCCTTTCCATTCTTACTGACTTTTCCTAATTGTTCTGAAATCCCCACCCATTAGTCATTCCTTGCAGGTAGGGGATAAATGTAGGTTTATTTTCTCTTAGAGACCACTGGAAAATAGACCTTAGTCACCCACTCAAATGCATGAAGAAGAAAAAACAGGAGGGGAGGGAACTACTCTAGATTAAAGAAATTTAAGAGATACAAAAATCGAATGCAACATATGGACTTTGTTTGGATCCTGATTCCAATTAGCCAAATGCATAAAGACATTTTTGAAATAATTAGGGAATTTAAGTATTGAGTATTAGATAATACCAAGGAATGGCATTTTTGTTTAGCGTGATAATAGCGACATGGCCGTGTAAGAAAATGTCTACGTTTTTAAAAGATGCATAACTGACGATGGCTGGGATTTCCTTTAAAATAACTAAAAAGAAAAATAATACACATTGTAGTGAAGGTTATTTACTACTCCTACTGACAATTAGCAATGAAATATCCAATGGTAGCAAATCTGACCTCAACAAAAGGGGCCATGGTAAAAAAGAGGATATGAAGGACGGTAACTACTGCAACCATCCTTGAGTGTTATAAAATCTAGAGTAGGACTTCCAAAACCAGCCCTGCTGTCTTTACCACTTAGCTAGGCCTACCCTGCTCACGTGCAGTAGGGTACTTTCTGACCCCTTAGACTGAGATGCACTTAGATTGATACAACTTTGGTTTTTGTGTGCATTAGCACTCAATTTCAGTGACCAGCTAAACTGCAATGATTAGTAAATCCCTCTGCTTTCCAATTTGGTAGCTCATTCAGTTAACGGCTGCCACCCTTGTTTGGAACACCTAGCGCACCAAAAGTGAACTTTCAACTACTCACTTGACGCCCGCTACAGTGTTTACTAACGTACTTTATTGAGTACTGTGCAGCACTGTTTAGGACAAAGAGAAAATACTGTCTCTACCCTCGAGGAGCTTAGACTCCAAGAGTGGAACTTGACATATATGCAGTTTAAAAATAGGTAACAATCAGGGCCAGCCCCGTGGCCCAGTGGTTAAGTTCACGTGCTCCAGCTTTGGCGGCCCAGGGTTTTGCCAGTTCGGATCCTGGACGCGGACATGGCACCACTCATCAGGCCACGCTGAGGTGGCGTCCCACATGCCACAACTAGGAGGACCCACAACTAAAAATATACAACTATGTACCGAGGGGCTTGGGGAGAAAAAGGAAAAATAAAATCTTTAAAGAAAAAATAGGTAACAATCATCTACAAAACACTAGACAGAATTACCAAAGAATTACTCATCCACAATTGTCCTCAGAAGAGCAAGGAGCTCAGACTACACAGAGAAGACTTCACTTGCCTGGCTGAGGAAGTTTCACTGAAGGTAAGACTTGAAGAATGGAGAGAATAGGAGTAGGCTGTTGGAGGCAAGAGACTCCTAGTCAGAGAAAATAGGATGTGTGAACTCAGAAACAAGGGGAAAACCTGTGCTGTGGAAACTGGAAGAAGGTCATTGAGGCTGAAGTAGAGGGAGAAGGGAGTGGCCTGGGAGGAGGTCGAGCCAGATCCAAGAGGCCTGCAGACCATGCTTAGGTGTTCGGATTTTATCCCAAAAGTAAAGGGAATCCACAAAAGGGTGGTGAGCAGGGGAATGAAGGAATCAGATTTGTGCCTTTGTCTTCACGTTTACTGGATGGCTTCTTTGTCAGTGCTTCTCAAACTCAATGTCCATAGAGTTCCCCTGGGCTGTACGTAGAGTTCACTGCTGTCACTGTTCTAGCAGGCCTGCAGTGGGGCCTAACGTTATCTAACCTGCTCTTAGGTGATGCCGGTGCTCTTTGTCCAAAGACCACACTTTTGAGTAAGGTTCTGTGTGATAGGCAATTTTAGAAGCAGAAAGATCCAGTTTCTGCCTATCATTTAAATTTTAGTGAAATGAGGGGCTGGCCCTGTGGCCGAGTGGTTAAGTTCGCGCGCTCCGCTGCAGGTGGCCCAGGGTTTCGTTGGTTTGAATCCTAGGCGCAGACATGGCACTGCTCATCAAACCATGCTGAGGCAGCATCCCACATACCACAACTAGAAGGACCCACAATGAAGAATATACAACTATGTACTGGGGGGCTTTGGGGAGAAAAAGGAAAAAAAAAAAATCTTAAAAAATAAATAAATAAATTTTAGTGAAATGAATGAGATGTAAGACATAATTAGCACCACCCGGGGACTGCTTAAAGGAAAATGTGTAAGGCTGGAGCAGCATGGTGATTCAGGAAAGTCTTTACATCTGAAGAGTTGATCCTGAAAGGTGTGAAAGGTTTATAGGATGGACAAGGTGGGGAGTGGAGACTCCTGCCCTGGGAGCACCTACACAATTGTGAAAGAGTGTGGCCTCATAACAGAACTTCAAGGAGCTGAGATAGGTAGAAAAGATATGTTGAGGCCGGGTCTTGAAAAGCTTTGTGTACTATTCTGAGTTTGGATTTCATCCTTTAGCAATTAAAAACCAGCAAAAATTTTAAGCCAGAGAGTGACGTGATTACAAGCATAACTTGGAGATACTGAGGGTTCGTATCCAGACCACCACAATAAAGTGAATGTCGCAATAAAGTGAGCCATACAAAGTTTATGGCTTCCCAGTGCATATAAAAGTTATATTTACACTATACTGTGGTCTATTAAGTGTGCAATAGCATTAAATCTGAAAAAACAATGTACATACCTTAATAAAAAAATACTTTATATTAGAGCCAGCCCAGTGGCGTAGTGCTTAAGTTCATGTGCTCCACTTCAGCAGCCCAGGGTTCATGGGTTTGGATCCTGGGCACAGACCTATACACTGCTCATTAAGCCATGCTGTGGTGGCATCCCACATACAAAATAGAGGAAGATTGGCAAAGATGTTAGCTCAGGGCCAATGTTCTTCACACACACACACAAACACACACACACACACACAAAGCTTTATTGCTTAAAAATACTGACCGTCATCTGAGCCTTCAGAGAGTCATCATCTTTTTGCCAGTGGAGGGTCTTGCCTCAATATTGATGTCTGCTGACTGATCAGGGTGGTGGTTGCTGACAGTTGGGGTGCTTGTGGAAATTTTCTAAAGACAACAATGAAGTTTGCTACATTGATTGACTTCCTTTCATGAAGGATTTCTCTGTAGTACGAGATACTGTTTGATAACATAAACTTCTTTCAAAATTGGAGTCAATCCTCTCTAACCTTACTACTGCTTTACCAACTACGTTCTAAAGCCTTTGTTGTCATTTCAACAAGCTTCACAGCATCTTCACCAGGGGTAGATTCTGTCTCAAGAAATCACTTTTGGGGCTGGCCCCGTGGCCGAGTGGTTAAGGTCGCACGCTCTGCTGCAGGCGGCCCAGTGTTTCGTTGGTTCAAATCCTGGGCGCGGACATGGCACTGCTCATCAAACCACACTGAGGCAGCGTCCCACATGCCATAACTGGAAGGACCCACATGAAGAATATACAACTATGTACTGGGGGGCTTTGGGGAGAAAAAGGAAAGAATAAAAAGTCTTTAGAAAAAAAAGGAAACCATTTTCTTTGCTCATCTATAAGAAGCAACTCCTCTCTGTTAAAGTTTGTCATGAGATTGCAGCAACACAGCCACATCTTCAGGCCCCACGTCTAAGTCTAGTTCTCTTGCTATTTCCACCACAGCTGCAGTTACTTCCTCCACTGAAGTCTTGAACCCCTCAAAGTCATCCATGAGGGTTGAAATCAACTTCTTTCAAACTCCTGTTAATGTTGATATTTTGACCTCTTCCCATGAACCAATCACAAATGTTCTTAGTGGCATCTAGAATGGTGAATCCTTTCCAGAAGGTTTTTGATTTACTTTGCCCAGATCTATTAGAGGAATCCTTATCTATGGCAGCTATACAGCCTTACAAAATGAATTTCTTAAACCATAAGACTTGAAAGTCAAAACTACTCCTTGATCCATGGGCTGCAGAATTGATGTTGTGTTAGCAGGCACGAAAACAGCATTGATGTCGCACATCTCCGTCAGAGCTCTTGGGTGTCCAGGTGCACTGTTATGAGCAGTAATATTTGGAAAGGAATCTTTCTTTCTGAGCAGTAGTTCTCAACAGTGGGCTTAAAATATTCAGTAAACCGTGTTGTAAACAGGTGTACTTTCATCCAGGCTTTGTTGTTCCATTTATAGAACACAGAGTTGATTTAGCGTAGTTCTTAAGGGCCCTAGGATTTTCAGAATGATAAATGAGCACTGGCTTCAACTTAAAGGCAATGCAACTTCACCAGCTACGTTAGCCCCTAACAAGAGAGTCAGCCTGTCCTTTGAAGCTTTGAAGCCAGGCATTGACTTCTCCTCTCTAGCTCCAAAAGTCCTAGATGGCATCTTCTTCCAGTACAAGGCTGTTTCATCTACATTGAAAATCTGTAGTTTAGTGTAGCCCCTTCATGAATTAGCTTCGCTGGATCTTCTGGAGAACTTGCTGCAGCTTCTACATGAGCACTTGCTGCTTCCCCTGGCACTTTTGTGTTATGGAGACGGCTTCTTTCCTTAAACCTCCTGAACCAACCTCTGCTTCTTCAAACTTTTCTTCTGCAGCTTCCTCCCCTCTCTCAGCCTTCACAGAATTGAAGAGAGTTGGGGCCTTCTCTGGATTAGGCTTTGGTTTAAGGGAATGTTTTGGCTGGTTTCATCTTCTATCCAGACCACTACAACTTTCTCCTTATCAGCAATAAGACTGTTTCACTTTCTTATCATTCATGTGTTCACGGGAGTAGCGCTTTTAGTTTCCTTCAAGAACTCCTTTGCATTCACAACTTGGCTATTTAGCACAAGTGGCCTAGCTTTTGGCCTATCTTGGCTTTTGACATGCCTTCCTCACTAAGCCTCATCATTTCTAGGTTTTGGTTTAAAGTGAGAGACGTGTGACTCTTCCTTTCACTTGAACACTCCGGAGCATTGTAGGATTATTAATTGGCCTAATTTCAATATTGTTGCGTCTCAGGGAATAGTGCAAAGAGAGGGAGAGAGACGGGGGAACGGTTGATCAGTGGAGCACTCAGAACACACATTTATTGATTAATTTATCGTCTTATATGGGCACAGTTTGTGCCCCCCAAAACAATTAAATAGGAACATCAGAGATCACTGATCACAGATCACCATAACAAATATAATAACTAAAATGTTTGAAATATTGCAAGAATTACCAAAATGTGACCCTGAGATACAAAGTGAGCAAATGCTGTTGGAAAAATGGCGCTGATAGACTTGCTTGATGCAGGGTTGCCACAAACCTTCAATTTGTAAAAAAACACAGTATCTGAAGTGCAATAAAAGAAGTATGCCTGTATTGTGATTTGAAGCGGAATAGGACATGAGGCAGAGGGCCCAGTTATGAATCTGTTGCAGTAGACTTACAAGAAATAAAAAGGACCTGCACCAGGACTTTGGAAGTGAAGAGGAGGGGAGGAATTTTGAAACCGTGTTTGAGTGTTTAACTTGAGAACAAATGGCACGATTGGCATTACTAAACAGCCACACGGGTACCACCAAAGTCAGCTGCTTCCCACAGTTGCCTTGACTAAGCTCTCTGTATGCTCCTGTATCACTAAGTTAAAGGGAAAAAATTACCTTTGCAGTATCAAAGCCCTTGAAAATAATCAGTTTCAAGGAAAACCTACAGTCATCTCAGTTTATCACTGCCTTCTTATCCTCCCAAGTCCAAAAATGTTCAGGTTATTATGGTCTAAAAGGTGTCCTCTAAGTTTCCTCAGTCCCTACCCTTGCCCTTGTCTTCATGTAACTGACTAGGCCTTCGGTTATCCTGACAAGCTAGGGAAACCGATGAAGTCCTGGACCTAGGGCCTGGCTCGGTTTCCTCTCCAGAGCGGGCTGGCCCATTTCTCTAACAGTGAGCAGCTCGAGGGATTTGCCTCCAGCACCATTCCCTGGTGAGCTGAGCTTGCATAGTCGCCCAAGATGACATCCCTGAACCTTGTTTCTTTCGGAGTTAGAACAACCTGTACCCAAGGAGCACCTGTTGGTTTTCAGCACTGGCTGTTAGGAGGGGCCTGAAACCAACCATGTGTCCTGATGGGATAAAACGTGCCAAGCCGCATTGATTCCTAGACCCTCGTTTCTGCCTCACTCCTGAAATGGACTTGGTCAAGTTTGCTGGAGCAGCCCTTGGCAGAGGTGCGTAAGAGGCACCCTCAGGTGATTGACCTCTACTTACCAAAACACAGACCCATGGCCTTAGCTTTACTATGAGTTTCTTTCTCATGTTTCTGGGTCTATCCAACCTGTCCCCTATCTCTCCAGGGAACTTTCTCCCACTCCCTCTGTCTCTGCTGTCTGTCTTCTCTCTCTCTGTCTCTTTTACCACCTACAACTTCCTGGGCTAATGTGGAAGCAATGAGCTTTGACTGCATGCAGCTCTCTCTTGCTCAACATCCCAAGAATACCCTTGCCCAGTGTTTCTGTTCATCAAGGTGTCAATTCCCTGGCATAAGGAAGCATTTTGACTTTCCTTGATAATCTTAACTTTCCATTTGGGACGAATTTAAAGTATTTTCCTGTTAAGTCAGCAAAGCTACTCTGAACCTTGGTTTCTTCAAACACAAATATTTATTCAGTACCTGGTACTTTCAAGACCCAGTGGCATGTGCACTGGACATGTTCAATAAATATTTGTTGTTTTGGTTTGGTTTCTCTGGAACTAAAACTGACCTTTCCAACAGTTATGAGAATTTGGACAATTTCCAATGAGATGCTTTGAGTGTCTCACCTGAAAGCTGCCAGGTGATAATGCAGGATTTATTTTGATAAACTTTACTTCGCCTTTATTAAAATGTCATAACCACCTAGTGAAATGGAAACCCAAGGGAGTTGGAGATGACTGTTTTTCGTGCTAGATGTTTGGCCAAATTTCTATGGAGGAGTTAAGCTTTGAGTTACTCAGTAACCACAGCAGGAGCTCGGCTCTACTGTTTGTCCCCTGCCAAGGTCTTACTCTTGGATCCAAAGAAACAAATAGAACAGCCCAGGATATGAGGCAATGGCAAGGTCCGGCTGAATTACCTGCTCATCGGAGTTACTGAGACTAGAGGCAGGGCTGGGGAAAGAGGAATTTTTTTATTATATTACAGACCTTAAAGGAAGTATTAAAAAAGGGAGGGGGTTTGAACGCGACATTCCTTCCTCTCCACAGCTCCTCAAATGTACCCCTAACGCAGCCAAGCACAGAGAGGTCCTTTGGGCTCCTTCTGAACTTGTTTCCACTCAGAGTAGAGAAAAATAGTGCCACACTAAAGTAGGGAATCCTTTTCAGAAATGAATTTTTACCTGATAAAAGTTCTTAAGAAGTCTGCTGCCAATTCCAGAAATGGTTAGAAGTTTCCATGAAGGATTTAAAAAATCTTTATATATTTAAATATGCACAATTGTTAAAACACTTTACAGAATACTGATAACAATGTGTGTGTGTGAATTTATTTACATACGGAGAGAGTCACAAATTAGTTTGCCAGCATACAAGCTCTTTTTTCCTTTACTCTTCAAGCCAGTCTAAGATGAACCAAGAGAAAAGGGATTCAGAGGTCATCAAAATCTGTGCAGTGAAGGCCAAGGGCAGCCATGTGCAATGAGAGCCAGAGACTAGGTTAAAGACTGCCAAAGACGAACCGAAAATCTCATGTGGAATGTGCAACAGAGACAAACGCTTCCTAATAAAATATGGGCGATCAAAGAAAAAGATGGCAGCCCCTGGGTTCCTTTCTGGGCCTTGGATTTTGAGGGAATCATGGACAAACTTGACAGAGAAAAATGAAGAGGAGAAGAATCAGATGGTGACATATCTTGTCCCAAGGAAAACAATTGGATGCTGTGAGTTTTAACCTTGGAAATCATGGACGTTTTCTTCAGAGCTATCACGTAGGAGCACAGACATGTGGGAGCACACAAGGGTTTGAATCTCAGCTTTGCTAGCTTTGTGATTTGGGGCAAGTTCTTAGCCCTTGCGAATAGCAGTTTTGTCATCTGTACACTGGGCCTCATATCTTCCTGGTAGAGCTGGCGAGAGAATTATATAAGCTCGTGCTTATAAAGCACTGAGCACAGATCCTGGTATGTACTGAGTGTTTTTAAATGGCACCTATTATTATCATGTTCAAATATGTAAAGAACTTGACCTGAACTAACATCTAGCTGTAAAGTAATGGTTAAATTAGAGACAATGGATTATACAGCCTTTAGAAATCCGGGGCTTAGTGGTTAAGTTCACTGCAGCGGCCCAGGGTTTTGCCGGTTCGGATCCTGGGCGCGGACATGGCACTGCTCATCAGGCCATGTTGAGGTGGCGTTCCACAAAGCACAACCAGAGGCACTCACAACTAGAATATGCAACTATGTACTAGGGGCTTTGGGGAGACGAAGAAGGAACAAAAAACCCAATTATTTTGCTGGGCAGGCACATCCAAACACCTCTGTCCCTCTGCAGACACTCCCACCTGGGCTTCTCTCACTCTCCCTTTCTCCCTCATCACCAGTCAGGGGTTCAGCTGCCTGTCACGCCCTCTCTCCAAGCTCTGTGGAATGCCACACCAACACCCTTGTTGCTCACAAAGTCGAGACCTCTTTGAAGAGGTGATATACTGACATGTTCCAAATAGAAAACTAAATAGGAAGGTGCATATTGATAAGTCTTACTCCCACCCCGTCTGTCCAGCCCTCACCCCTAAAATCTTGCTTTGTGACACGCAGGGTAGCACAATATAAACACTGCTCTGAGCTTGATTTTTTTGCAGTTAATTATCCTGGAGATCCTTCCATATCAGTACAAAGCAAGCACCCTCCTTCTTTTTGACAGGGCACAGTTTTCCAGAGTGCGGATGTACTTTGGTTTATTTAACGAGTCCTTTGTAGACGGGAGTTGTCTTTAATCTTGTGCTGTTACAAATCAGGTACCGTTGGTGACTTCATTTATACCTATGCAGATGCATCTGTAGGAGACATTTCGTGAAGTGGGATTTCCAGCTCAAAGGGTAAATTCATTTATAATTTTGGTATTGCCAAATGTCCCTTCAAAGGGTTATAGCACTCTGCACTCCCACCAGCAATGAGTGAAAGAGCCCATTTCCTCACACTCTACCAAGAGAGTGTGTTGTCTAATTTAGTCAATCTCTTTTAATTCTAATGATTTTAACAATAATCACTTTAATGGAATCGGATGGGAAATAAGGAAAGTACAGTGCTTAAAAAGTCTTGCAGGGGGCCGGCCCGGTGGCGCAGGAGTTAAGTGCGCATGTTCTACTTCGACAGCCTGGGGTTTGCCAGTTCTGATCCCAGGTGCAGACATGGCACAGCTTGGCAAGCCATGCTGTGGTGGGCGTCCCACATATAACATAGAGGAAGATGGGCACGAATGTTAGCTCAGGGCCAGTCTTCCTCAGCAAAAAGAGGAGGATTGGCGGCAGATGTTAGCTCAGAGCTAATTTTCCTCAAAAAAAAAAAAAAAAGTCTTGCGAAAGAACCATTGAGGGATGCTAAAATTAGCAGGTGAAAGTTGGGTAAAAAATAGTATATTTACATATTCTCAAAGTATCTTACCACAAGATACTTATTTAAAAAAAAAAGAGGAAATGTAATTTTACAGCAGAGAAAGAAATCTGGCAGACACTATCTTAACCAAACGATCAAAGTTAACACCACTGGTAATGGGACAAATCGACATCATGTGCCTCCTAATGCTACGCACCGAGAAGAACACACTAGTACTTCTGTAGTTTCCTTCCCAAGAAAAGTATAACTTGAATCTAATCCTGAAGAAACCTCAGATATACACAAATTGAGAGACGTTCTTCACAAAACAACTGGCCTGTACTCTCAAAAAACGCCAAAGTCATGAAAGACAAAGAAAAGAGAGCAACTATTCCAAACTAGACCAGACTAAAGAGACATAACAATTAAATGCAATGTATGGTCCTGGACTAGGAAAAGGAAAAAAAAATTTTTGGGGGGGTATAAATTGACATTTCCCAAAGTGTGGTCCATGCACCCTAGGATGGTCCCAAGACCTTTCAGTGTATGCATGAAGTCAAACAATTTTAATATATAACTATTTAAATAATGACATTTAGAGGTTATTCAGCAAGACTATACAAGGATCCTGAGACCAAAAGGTTTGAGAAGCACTGCTGTGAAGAAGACGAGCAGGATGCCTGACAAACCTAGACTAAGTTTATAGGTTTGAAAATAGTACGGTATCAACGTCAATCTCCTGACGTTGATCACTGCACCGTGCTATATAAAGTCCTTGTCTTTAGGAACTTCATACTATTTAGAGGTAAAAGGGCATTATATCTTCAAACTACTATCAACAGTACAGAAAAATAATTTATATTATTATTATATATGTATTATATGTGCGTGTATAAATATACGTATAGAGAGAGAGAATGGAAAGCAAATGTGGTAAAATGTTAACAGTGTTAACACCCGGAGAATCTGGGTAAAGGGTGTACAAGAATATTTTGTACTATTTCTGCAACTTTTCTATTAGTCTGAAATTATTTCAAAATAGAAAAAGATTTTTAAGCCTTAGTCTAGCAAAATCCTTACAACAGTCTCACCTCCAGATCGTCCTCCTCCCACCCCCGCTCCATTGACCAGACCCTCCTGTATGCCCTTCCCCTGCACACACTTCAGTCATGTGACCAGTAGCATTGATTGGCACGTTTATCCTCACGTCTCGGTTCTGCTATGAGGCACAGAGCTCCTTAAGGGCACAGTCATCTTTACATGCCCAGGCCAGCGCCATGCCTGGTACATACAGGCATTTATTAAATATTTGTTAATTAAATGATCATATGGCTTGATGAGTGAATGAAAAAATTAAACTCAACCTGTGATGTATAGTTCCCAATGACCTGGCCGGGGGTATCTGCACCCTTATCTTTTTTCCTGCAGATGCTCACCAAACCTCCTCCACCCCTGTGCTGGGCCCACTCATCTGCTCTCTTCTGAGGACCTTGTTTTCAAGGCACAAATCTCACGACTCCTGCAAGCTGGAACGACAGGTCTGATCAGCATGTTCCCACCTCAAGATCTTTGTATTTCCTGTTCATCTATGTGGACAGCTTTTCCCAAAGGTATTTACGTGGCTCCCTCTCTCATTTTGTTCTTGTCTCTTAATGTCAGTTCATAAGGGAGGCCTTTCGTACCACCCTTTTGAAAATGGCAACCTCCCTACCTCCCCCATCACTTCCTATTCCCTTGCCCTGTATTGCCCTGTATTGTTCTCCATGGCCCTTACTAACACTTGACCAACAGCCCATACATTTATTTATTTATTTATTTATTTTTAATTTTTTTGAGGAAGGTTAGCCCTGAGCTAACATCTCCTGCCAATCGTCCTCTTTTTGCTGAGGAAGACTGGCCCTGAGCTAACATCTGCGCCCATCTTCCTCTACTTTATATGTGGGACGCCTACCACAGCATGGCTTTTGCCAAGTGGTGCCACGCCCACACCCGGGATCCAAACCAGCAAACCCTGGGCCACCCTAGTGGAATGTGCAAACTTAACCACTGTGCCACGGGGCCGGCCCCATATATATTTATTTTTTATAAACTGATTCTTTATTTGATTGCTGCCTGTCTCCCCTGACTGGAGTCCCCAGCCCCTAGAACAGCGCCTGCTGGTACAGGTAGCGCTCTTGTGTTTATTGGACACAAGTGGTTGAACAGGAGACTTTTCAATTGTCTTTAATCTAGAGTGACAAGGAGCCTCTGAGAGTTCTGGGGCCTTTTAGGACAATTCCTTGTAACTGTTGACACTGCACACAGGGGTCCTTGAGGTGTTCAGGGTCTAAATCATCCAAGAACTTGGACACAGCTTCAGTCTGGACAGAGATTTCCTGTCTAATGAATAAAGAACTTTCTAGAATTCCTATGACTGTATCAACTTCAAGGAGTCTTCAATCACACAGAAGTCGGCATACTTATCTTCTGAAAACTGTTGCAGCAATCCTTGTGATACTGTTTTTGGCTCTTTAGGGAGAGGGTTATATAAATAAACCTGCGCTTTATCTCCATTAGTTTGAACCCATGTAATTTTCCAATAACTAAAATAAGTAAAAATAATACACACAAAGAAATTGGTTTGTTTGCTTTTAAAGAAGTATTTCAGCGGTTGCTTGTACATTTTTCACCTGCCCCTCACTCTGTCTCCCGATCCCCTAGCAGGATTTTCCTACATGTCTCCCCAACCAGCTCATCCACCTTAGAATCAGCCTTGGCATGCACCCTGACGCCCCTGCGCTTGTCGCCCCGTCCCATCACTTCAGGGTTGAGTGGAGAAAGTTTCCATTCTTGGACCACAGGAGGACCACTGTGTGTCCTGGTCTGGGTCACGGACACGTTGGCTCTTAGAAGTCTGAAGGCAGCAACTTGTTTCAGAATATTCCTCTTCTCCCCTCTCTGATTAGATATTCTGGACTCTCTTCCTCTCTCTTTCCCTAAAGAAAGCTGTGAAAGAGAGGGTATTTCACTGAGCAGGTAGAAGGCTAGAAGTTTCTGGACATTCAACGTGGCTAGTTATAGTCATCTATTTTCTATCTCTTGGTTTGGTTCAACAGGAAAAAACTCCTGCAGACAAAGTCTTAGTCAGGCATTTTCTGACCAAGTTTGAATCTGTGAACATGTTCTCGTTTTCCTTTTCTGTAAAGATGAAGAAGAGAGCAGGGCAGTATGGGTAAGAAAGGTGGGCCTTGCGTTCCCTGGACCTGACTGAACTTTAAAACTTCTCTACTAATTAAACAACACTGGGCTCTACACTTTGCTTAACCCTGGGAGCTGGTCATCAGCCTTTGACCTCAGTCCTTCCCTCCTCACCAGCTCCCTCCCCAACCCCAGCCTCTGGAACCTCAGTCAGATTTAGAGGAAAGAACCAGTTTTCAGAGAGATTGCCTCACACCACACCATCTCCACTCACCCAGCCCTGTGGAAGATTAGCCACCATGTTTTCCAGTGGGATAGAAACTGTAGCTGCTGCAAAAAGGTAAGAGGGGTGAGATTTCCCTTTGCATGCCCTCACCGGGTTTTCTGACCTCTGAATGACACTTGAGGATGACCTTGACACCTTCGAGAAGACCAGCCCCTCTCTCTGGTAGTTACAATCAAAGACTTCTTTGGAAGACGTCATTCCAGGGGCCCTCCCTCCCACCCTCCTCTTGGGCTAAGGCCTTCCCTAAGCCACACCTTGGGTTCTTAGCTCAAGAAACAAAGGGGATGTCTTCCCTTGTGTGAAGACGCTGTGCCAGTGCCAGCCCTCACAGCAGCCAGGAGACACTCTAAGGGGAATCCCTGGGCCTGCCATACATCTGAAATGAGGGCAAATTTAATCTGTGAGGACCTCCTAACTCCCTTTTTCCTTCTCCTTCCGCTTGGTTGCCTTCCCCCATCCCGCCCAAGATCTCGGTGACATTTGACTAAAGGATTGCAGCCCTATTTCCTTTCCTCACAGTGAGATTCCCTCCTCCTGCGACACCACACGCTTCCCCTTCTTGATCTGGGCTATTACAGGAAGCTAGAAGTGAGGCTATGGCTCAATCATCTTGGGGTTTTTTGTGCTTAACAGAGCTCCCAGGGCCCTCTCAGCCTCCACTTGTTTTTCTTAAGGTAGCTCAGGGACAAAATGGGTATCAGAAGGCCAGCAAGATGGGGAGATGAACATCAAGGTACTGTCTGTCTGCGTCTTCACCCTGCCTTCCATACCTCCCTCAGTGCCTCCCTCAGTGCCTCCACTCGGTGCCTCTGCTCTTTAAGGGGCTCAGATCACGCATGAAGTCAAGCACCCTCAGCTGTCCCCAGCTTCCAGCCAGCCCCGCACGTGCTCAGCAGACCGCCTCAGCAAATCCTTTCTGCACTGCATGCCTGTCTTTTTCTGCCAGGGGAAGATTGAGAAGACTCAGTACCCACATCCAGACTCCCTTCTCTAGACCCACGGACCCCAAGTCAGCCAGAAGGAGCCCCTGGCCCACCTTGTCTTGTCTACAAAAATATTACAAGAGAGTTTATCTCTTGGTTTGCTTAATTGGGTCTCAATTCTCATAATATGCTAATCTCTTTTTTTTGAAAGTGAGATTAGTTTCATTTAACTTTAGTGAACCCATGTGGGAATGTATTAAAATTTCCAGGCAACAGACAATGATGAGTGCCTGAACTAAGGCAGTGCGAGCAGGGGAACAGAATTGATTGAATCTAGGGTCTGACTAAATGTGGAGGGTGAAAGGCAAGAAGCCAGAGTGGCCCCCAGATTTCTGGACTGGCTGACAGGGCTCATGAAGGGCCTGTTTGCTGAGTTGGAGGACACAGAAGGAGAAGTGAGCATGTGGGTGAGAGTTACGAGTTCAGTCTTGTGGTATTTCACTACGGAATCTGCAGGACATCCAGGTGGAATTGTCCAGCAAACAACTGGTCTGGAGCTCAGTGGAAGGGTTAGGGCTGGAGCTAGAGATTTGGGTTTCCAGCACATGGTAATGCCTTTGCCCCACTCACTCCTTCTTACCCCACTTGTATTACTGTAATCTCTCTGCCGCATCAATCAAAATCTCTAATCCTTTACCAGGATTAAATTCCTGGTAAGTTTGGATTAAAGTCCAGGTTAAATTCCATCCGTCTTTGAGGTCTCCCCCACACAGCTTCTGTAGATGGCTCCTCCTACTGCCCTAACTCTTCACTGGGCACTAAGGTTCCTGGCCTATTTTTCTCCCCTGCGAGTCCCATCTCACCAAGTGGAAGCTCTGCATTCTTTCTCCCAGTATGGAGCCTTGGGCACACGATACTTCTAATAAGCATCAGTTGCTTCAATAGGTGACTCTCATTTCAACATGACTAGGTCCAGGCAAATGGAAACTTCCACTTGCAAGGAGTCTAGGACTGGACTTGTCCTGGGCGCTTGTACTTTTCAAAGGTTTTGGCCCTCCTGCTGGTTACCCCAGGTGGGCTGGAATCCTATGCTTACTGGGACAAGTCTGTGGTGGGCAGTGGGGATAGGAAGTCTCCTAGTCTAGCTAAACTCAGCTTTCTGTCCCCCATAGGAGGGTATGTCTTCTCTCCTTGCTGCTCTTCGGCCTCTGGGGCTGTGTGACCTGTCACTGGAGCCCTGTGGAGGACATCTGCACAGCCAAGCCTCGGGACATTCCTGTGAATCCTATGTGCATATACCGGTCCCCAGAGAAGAAGGCAACTGAGGATGAGGGCTCTGAGCAGAAGATCCCTGAGGCCACCAACCGGCGGGTCTGGGAACTGTCCAAGGCCAATTCCCGCTTTGCCACTGCCTTCTATCAGCACCTGGCAGACTTCAAGAATGACAGCGACAACATTTTCCTGTCACCCCTGAGTATCTCCACAGCTTTTGCTATGACCAAGCTGGGTGCCTGTGACAACACCCTCAAGGAGCTGATGGAGGTACAGCCTAAAGCCCTTCTGCCCAGGCTTGTTGCTGGGATCCCCAAGAAAATATCTGTGTATGGGTGAAGAGCCCTTCAGAGACTTTTGGTGGTATCCCAGTCTCTTTGTGTTTCTTTTTCCCTTTCTCCTTCCTACTCTTCTTTTTTCATTTAGAAAACATGAGCTGAGAATTTATGCTGTGCCAGGCATAGGGCTTGAAGGAGCTCACAACTGAGGTGGCTGTTAGTCAGGGGTTGACCGGCATTGTGCTCACCACCCATGTTAGCTAGGTGGCCTCACCGGACCCACTACCATTTTCTTTTGTTCTCCACAGGTTTTTAAGTTTGATACTATCTCCGAGAAAACATCTGATCAGATCCACTTTTTCTTTGCCAAATTGAACTGCCGACTCTATCGAAAAGCCAATAAATCCTCCGAGTTGGTATCCGCCAATCGCCTTTTTGGAGAGAAATCCCTTACCTTCAATGAGACCTACCAAGACATCAGTGAGGTGGTCTATGGAGCCAAGCTCAAGCCCCTGGACTTCAAGGTGAGTTGCAGATGTCACCCCTGACCTCAGAGTTCTTCCTCTCTACTGAGACTGAGGAGATGGAGAAGCGGGATCCAAATTAACACTCCTCTGCTAGTTGAAGGCAGGCGGAGGGAGTGACTATGAGTCAGAACCCCTGGAATACTTATTCTTGCTTGAAACTGAGAAATCAATGGTATCTACGGCTTGTAGTGGTTGCTCTGAAAAAGCTGTATAAATAATAAATTCTTCATTTCATCCATCAAGTTAAAATATATACCAAAACATATTCTGGAGATTCCAATCCTACAAGATTTCCTATTAATTTAATTTTTAAAAATTACCATGGTCAAATAAAATTGGTGTATGGTGCATGTTATAGTCTCCTCTTGGAGAACCGTGAAGCAGATGAGCCTATTAAGTGTTAAGAGAAGTCCTGCAACAAAGAAGTCTATTATTGCCTTTGTATTGTCATCATTTCTCACATTTTTTTGATCACATGGGTATCCCTCCTGCCATGCCACACTCCCTTGCCCCCCAATCACTCATTAGCTTCCCATAGAACATGTTTTGGAAACCTGAAGTCTTGTGAGTTCAGGTTTCCAAAGTCAGAGAAGATAATATTTTGTTTTCTTTTTCCATGACTGTTTTCTCCTTTACTGTTCCTTTATTTCTTCCTATTTCTCTTTTTTTCTGTTAATATTTATTAACTGTATGGAAGATTCGTGGTGCTATACTATATATGTGAGGTTTCCCCAATCTGGGTTAGAGAGAGGGCTTAACTAGATGGTAGAAAAGGACAGAGGGATGATGAACAAAATAAAATGCTACACGGGGACATGGAGAAACTGATTGAACAGCACAGGTGGGTAGGCTTGTTTCCTGTCTCCCTCAGGAAAATGCGGAGCAGTCCAGAGCGACCATCAACCAGTGGATATCCAATAAGACTGAAGGACGTATCACTGACGTCATTCCCCATGGAGCCATCAATGAGCTCACTGTTCTGGTGCTGGTCAACACCATTTACTTCAAGGTACTCAAAATGGCCCTGGAGAGACCCCAGGGATGACCTCTTGCCCTCTAGCTCACCCTCTTGCACACCAGTGGGCATGTGTAGGTAGATCCTTTCTGAGAAGTGGTACATGAATGGTCTGGGCAGAAATACAAATTTGCTGAGACTCTAGAACCATGTCTAGGGCTATGGCTGCCGGGCTGAGCTCCAGGGGGGCCTGGTAGTATCTCTGGGCCCAATGCCCACACTCACAAATCCAGCATGCCAAGCAGAAAGGCATGCATGGTGACAAATTCTCATATATATGTGATAATTTCTGCTGCCCACTTAACTCCATTTTGAAATCTGGGACAAAGTGACAGAGTCTATCGATAATCTTAAATGATGAGATTTTCGCCATCATCTAGCTCCTACAGTGACTCAAATTTCCCCTTGCCTGAAGCTTCTGAACCTCCAGGTGCCAGACTAACCGCAAACTTTGTGGAGGCCTGTGATTTGATCATGCAGATGGCCTTATCTTTCTCAGAGAGTCAAGAGTTCTAAAGACCGTTCCAACTCGATTACATTCAGGAAGGAGGATGAAGGAGAGGGTACTGGGAATAAACATATCACTGATACTCAGGAGGGCCACCAATTTAAGGCAGGTAGAATTGTGGCAGATTTGCCCATCCTGGGTCACGCTCCATATGCATCCTTCCCCGCCACAGGGCCCAGAGGTTTAGCCAGTCACTGCTATTGCCAACCACTCTGTCACTCGGGGGTTCTCTCTCCCAAGACTGGAGTAGGTTGCGTTTCCATAGTGTGTATTGCCCTTTATGGTTCATGGAAAAATTTTCCAATTCACTAGCCGTCTTGATCCTCATAACATCACAAGTGAGACCTTGGGCCGCTCAGACAGATTATTTAGTTTAAGTCTTGACTCTTCCGTTTCTGACTGTGTGAACTCAGGCTAGTTACCTAAGACCTTTCTCTGCCCCGATTTCTGTATCTGTAAAATGGTAATAATGATACACCTCCCTTTCAGGGTTATGGAGGGGACTGAATAAGATAATGCATGTCAAATGCTTAGAGTGGTTTCTGGCACACAGTCAGCATCCTACAAATATTAGTGATCACCAGCTCCTAATTGTATAGATGAAGAACCACCACTCAAAGAGTTAAATGACTTGTCTCAAAATCAAAGAGCCAGAAGATGACAAGGAATGGTTATTACAACTCAGAAATGTCAAAGGAGTGTCTTTTATCCCCTCCCTCTTTGAACAGGAAGTTGGCCAGGACTCCCCCTCTGCCTGGTGGTACTCCCAGATGACCCCCTGGGTTATTGCCTGTGTCTAGCCTTTATTCATCAGGGGCAAAGCACAGCATTTTGGAGGATGCCCTTTGAGAAAGAGGCTGGTGGGAGGCAGAAAGCCTAAACTGAAGAAGAGTCTTGTGAAGAAGCCAGTGGGTTGTTCTTGGTTATAGTTCTTATTTTTCTCATTATAAAAGCAAGTAAATTTTCAGCAAATGCTGAAAATCTGGGAAATACAGAAAAGTTCACAGAAAAAAAATCATTCATAATTCCATCATCTGACACATTGTTAACCTTTTCATGCATATCTCTCTATTCTTTTTTCCTAATAATTATACTTACATATTAATGTAATAAAATAATGTGAGTATTTCCCATGTCAAAATTCTCCTACGATGTTTTTGGTCCTCTTGCTTTATGATTCTCCCACCTGGCATCTTCTTCCAGGGCCTGTGGAAGTCAAAGTTCAGCCCTGAGAACACAAGGAAGGAACCTTTCTACAAGGCTGATGGACAGTCATGTCTAGCATCCATGATGTACCAGGAAGGCAAGTTCCACTATCGGCGTGTGGCAGAAGGCACCCAGGTGATTGAGTTGCCCTTCAAGGGTGATGACATCACCATGGTACTCATCCTGCCCAAGCCTGAGAAGAGCTTGGCCAAGGTGGAGCAGCAACTCACCCCAGAAGTGCTTCAGGAGTGGCTGGATGAGCTGACAGAGACGCTGCTGGTGGTCCACATGCCCCGCTTCCGCATTGAGGACAGCTTCAGTGTGAAGGAGCATCTGCAAGACATGGGCCTTGTGGACCTATTCAACCCTGAAAAGTCCAAGCTTCCAGGTTCGTGTTGGAAAGGCTTTCCTCCTCTCTCTGCTGGTCTGACCAAAGGTGGAAGAGTTGGAGAAAGAGTAAAAAAGAGCAATGAGGGGCTGACCCGGTGGCCCTGTGTTCTCTGCTTCTGTGGCCCCGGGTTCACTGGTTCAAATCTCAGGTATGGACCTACGCACCACTTATCAAGCCATGCTGTGGCAGGCGTCCCACATATGAAATAGAGAAAGATGGGCACAGATGTTAGCTCAGGGCCAGTCTTCCTCAACAAAAAGAGGAGGATTGGTGGTGTATGTTAGCTCAGGGCTAATCTTCCTCAAAAAAATAAATAAATAAAATAACGTAAAATAAAATGAAACGTTAAAAAAAAGAAAAGAGCAACGAGTCAGGACATCTAGATTCTAATCCCAGTTCTACTGCTAACTCAGGGAAATCCCTTTCCCTCTCAACGTCTTAGTTTTCTCTTCTGTAAAAGGGGGAGTTTGCTTTTGGATCTCCATGGGTCCAGTTGGCACTGGAACCCTTTAAGTCTGTAACTGACAGAGGAGATGGGACCACATAGAGAAGAACTTGAAAAGACATCAAAATTCAGAGCAAAGAGACAGATATGATTAAGAACTGGGACATCTAGGACCCACAAACTAGGCATAGCTGACATTTAATAGGCTTTCACCTGATATTCCAAATGGCTTGTGTGTTTTCCTTAAAGTCACTAGCACAGACACAGCCAATTTTTCCCAGTCACGGTACTCCAGCAATGGTGTTCACTTGGTGTGGTTCCTCCAAGCCTCCACCTTTTAAAAATCTTAATTAAAGTATCTCTGTTTTTAAAAAGACATTTATAATGTTAGGTAATTTGAATTATCTTTAAATGGGCTATCTTTAAATTAGGTCTGAAAACCAATCCCTCTCTTAAAAATGTTGCCAAACTGGAAAGAAAGACATTCCTGCTAAATAGAGTGAGTTTTTCTTTAAGAAGACTGCCCCTCTACTCCCAACCAAGAGCTGAAGCATGATATTAAAGTCACATGAGCCAGGCGGAATAAGCCCAAAGTACTTTATTATTTTTAACATGTATTTATTTTGGGAGTATTATTAGGTGAGGGTTGAGGATTTCTTCTTATCTTTTAAAAAAGCTCCTTAATTCAAAGTGAATTCCTTTCTGTGGGTTAGAGCCAATTTTCTCCTATTTCACAGAGCCTTCTTGGGTCTTCCTTCTAGGTATTGTTGCAGAAGGCCGGAGCGACCTGTACGTCTCAGATGCATTCCATAAGGCATTTCTCGAGGTGAGTACACCTCCCTTGGCTCTCTCTTCTTATGCTGCTTTTTTATTCCCATGCTGCTTTATTATTTAGTACATCCATATCTCATGTGATCTGTAACTTTGGAGTTCTTGCTCCACTGGCTCTTATGGTATAGATAACCAATGCATGAACAGCAGAAGACAACTGTGGAAAAAGACATATTTCAGCATCTGTCAAACCCCAAATCTGTAGCCCCTCCTCCATGAGGATTGCTGCAATACAGCCCTGCTCTGAAGGGCTCATGGTCTAATTGTCCCACCCTCCCCCCCGCCACCTCTCCTGAAGCAGGTCAAGCAGGAACAACGTTAAGGAGAGAGTGACACAGGAAAATGAGCCAGCAAAGGCCACTGAGAAGGAATTCAGAGGAGGAGAACCAGGAGAGTATGAGCTCCTGGAAACCAGGGAGGAGCTTTAAGAAAATGGAAAGCATCTAGTAACAAGATTGACAAGTGATCATAGGTTACCTTTCCCTGAGGAATCTGGACAGAATAGTGGAGTCATATGCCTAACTGTAGTGGTTGAAGAGCAAAGGGAAGGTAAGGAGGGGCAGCTGGTGAGTGTGGATCATGTCCTAAAGTGTGTTCCAGAGAACTAGGTCTCTAGACTACACTGCAGATTACAAAACGGTGGGCGGTTAAATAAATGTATATCCTTTTCTTGGGAAATTAACAAGAATTAATACACACTGGCTTGTTGAAGTCTGAGAAGTTCCACAGTGAAGAAAACAGTTCAATATTGCTTACCCTGGCGTTGCTCCAACTAAGGTGCCCAGGGAACGCTTTCCTAGTGTAATAGCTGTGTAAAGCCTGGAGAACTTCTGGTTCTCAAACAAATACTGAATAGGGACCAATAGCATTAGTTATCTGGGGAGCTTGACTTTTGGAGAGTCCAGGATGGGGCCTAAGAATCTGTGTATTTATGAAGCTCCTCAAGGTACTTTCATGCACAATCAGGCTTGGGAACCACTTGTGTAGACTACTCTTTGGAGGAACCAGGCTGTGAGGGAAATGAGATGGGCCAAAGTCAGAGAAGGTCACAGGATTGAGGAAATTGCAAAGAAAGTAGGTTGTGGTTGAAGAGGAAGGTTTCAGAGCATGGTGCCAGTAAATATAGCTGCAGAGTCCAAGCTCAGTGGAAATATGTAGTTCTGCGGCAAGTGGAGGGATCAAGGGACAGGAGGAAGTCTGACTAATAGTAATGGGAGTGAAAAAATGCGACAGCTTGAAAAACAGAAGGTTATAGTCTGAGAGAGGATAATGTAATCATATTTTAAATGGTAGATTAGTTCTGAGAGATGGCAAGTTCAAAGTGTAGCCATGGGACTGGTTTGCTTAAGCAGAGCGAAAGTAATGCTCACTGGGTTTGATGAGATGAAAGAAATGGGAGGTTAGAGTATTGCATGAGTCTCCTACCAAGGAATTTTAATTGTCTAGGTCAAATGATAGCAGGAGTTAGGGTGGACAGAAAACCTACGAGCTAGGCGCCCAAATCCTTGATGAGGGGATATAATCCTTAGGACAATAGATGTCAGTGACCTGTAAGACAACAGCAAGAGTAGAGGGATGTATCTTACAGATATTGAGGTCAGAACAAGGCATTTTACATGAGGACTGAATGAATGATTTTGGAAGTAAAAACAACACAACTGACACCTTCTCAATATACAGGACCCCAACTAACTGTAGATCTCATGGGAGGTCACTAAAAACCAGAAATCTGATTTGAATAAAAGGATCTTGGTCTTACAAAAACTCCAGTCTGCTCCTAAATTTACTTCTAGAATGATCATGAAATAGTATGAGGAGATGGGGCTTGGGTGGTGGAGGTAAGGAAGAAGGGAGGGAGAGAACATCACCAACCAGCTCCACAAAGCTCAGGGATCTGAAGTGCTTTCAGTAACAGGCAGGCACAGAGTCTTAGTGATATTCTGGGGCTCCAAGGAAGACTTTCTGAAGGTTTTTCCCTCTAGACCTATGGCAGTTCTGCTTATCAGCAAGTTCGAATACCATTATTTCAGTCTATTACTCCAAGAAATACTCATCTCATCCAGCCAGAGTACCCTCCTGTTTTCATAGGCCTATGTCCTCAGTGGCTGCTTGACATAGTTACATATGGGATCTTGATGCTCCAAGAGTGAAACTCTCTTAACTATAGAGCTCTGATCTTGAGTCAAAAATCTCTTTTAGCATCTCGTACAAAATAATCCTCTTGTAATACCACGTACAATAATGCCAGCCAGAAATGCGACAACCTTGTGTACATCCAGATTTCTGAGTTCAGGGGTTATCTGAATGGAACCCTAGCACTTATTATCCAGCACAAGGCTTGGAAGAACACAAGTGCTTACATCGATATTCAAAGAATGAGTAAAAGTAAGGTTATGGACAGAACCCGACCTGACCCAATGTCCTTTCTATTGGATAACAAATAGCATTTTGAGGAATTGCTGTGTCCATGGATGATTTACCTGCCTATAATGAACTGCAGAGTAGTTAATGTAGCAGTTTCTTTCCTATTTGACCCACAGGTAAATGAGGAAGGCAGTGAAGCTGCAGCAAGTACCGCCGTTGTGATCGCTGGCCGTTCGCTGAACCCCAACAGAGTGACCTTCAAGGCCAACAGGCCCTTCCTGGTTCTTATAAGGGAAGTTGCTCTGAACACTATTATCTTCATGGGCAGAGTAGCCAACCCCTGCTAAACACTAAAGTGTTCCTATTCTTTGCACCTCTTCCTATTTTGGTTTGTGAACAGAAGCAAAAATAAATACTACGCCCATCTCACAATTATGAATGGACTTTGCCATCTGAAATGAAGACAAGGAAAGGAGAAACAGATAGAGACGCTATTGGGCATTTGGTAAAATGATGCTTTCAATTGTTCTCTACCAGTGAACATATCTGGGTCAAGAAAGTGAAGAAGGAGCTAGGTCACTGCTCCATCTTGAAAGATGGTAGGCATCCTGAAAGGGCAAAGGGAGCTTGAAATCTTGGTATTCTCATCATAGCAAAACAATCCAAAAATTTAAAACAAAGTAACCTCTATAGAGAAAAGACAGAGATTCAAATCTGAGTATTAAACCATTTAATTCTCAAACCACTCACATGCATAATGTTCTTTTACACAGTGTTAAAATAAAGAGGAAAATGTTTTTTTATACAAACAGAATTTCAAGTATACATTAATAGACTTTTCAGATTACCAACCAAGTTGCTAAGATTTCATTCACATTGTTCTTAAAGCTGTTCAATGAGAAAGCTTTTGCTAAACTGCTTTAAATATGTTTATATAAACCCCTATCTTCACTCTTTCTCTGTATCTCCCTCCCCCAGCCCGCCTCTGCCCACCCTCCTGCCCTACCCCTCCCGCGACACGACAGGGCTCTGGGGCTCTAGGAGACATGCAACCCCACCAAGGACTATTGGCTTTGTCATCAGGGAAGGACAGAACCTACAGGAGGAGAGACTGAGGACACCTGTCAAACGGAGGGAGAGAACAAATCTGATACTTAGAAATGACACAAATCAGGATACCTTATAGCCTTTGTGTTTTCACTTGACTTCTTAATAAAAAAAAAATCTCTGCCTGCCACAAAACCACCCAGAAGTTTCTGACAATTTGGTAGCTGAGAAAATAACTAAATGTTGGGTATTTTCTCCAGTGAAACTTCTAAAATTAGGGTAGGCATTTTTAACTTTTTCATTTTGGTTGTTTCTTTTTCCCTTTGGCAGGGGGTGGGGCAGCTTAAAAGCGGATGTTATTATTTGTGTGTTTACTTTAAGGAATTTGGTTAATTTCATAGGGCCTGGCAAGAGTTCTCCCTCCTCAACTCTCCTCCTGAAGCAATCTGGCTTCAGGGCCAGGAACAGCCACTCTCCTTAGGAATTAAAGTGCATTTTTTCAGGATAAGGGGGTGGGGGGAAGTGTGGTTTACACTTACATGATAATGATTAAAAGAGGGTGGGGTGAGAGAAAATGCTATTCCTATATATAGGTATTTATAATTAAGGTCATAATAAAAACAGATATTCTCTAAGGAAATAAGATGCACAAACCCAGTCCAGCATCCTCAGAGGTGCCAGGGCGCTAGCCTGGTTCACTGACTTCTGAGGCATCTTTACTAATGGAGCAATTGCTTCAGACGAAAGACACAAACCTCAAATGTTAGTTTTTTCAAAGGGAAAAAACAGACCGGTAGTTACAGTTAAAAACTCTATCTCATTCCCTTTCAGGGATAACAACATTTTAGAAATTGATTGTCTGTTTTAACATGAATCCTTGATTAACAAGTTGTGAAAAAATGTTAGCTAAGTTTGTTGCTTACAAATATTATGGTAGCTTTTAAAAACTCAGGAAGAGGGGGCATAGTTGATCGCTGCTCTCGATCAGTATCAGCTGAGGGGAAGTGAAATTTTCCTATAATCTCTTTATTCGATAGCTACCACCAGAATCTTATTTTCTGACTGTTTTCCTTTAAATGCTTTACTATTTCTTGGGGGACAAACCCAAGAGTTTTCCAAAGAGAAGTAAATGCTACATTATTAGCTGTACAGAGAAGTGATGGGCTCAAGATGAAAAGGGGGGAATTGTCCTGGATTCTGGCCTCTGAGTCCAGTGTGATCTACTTTTCACAGTGACCAGTGGGAAGGCACAGTGCCAGGGACAAGTGGATGGGAGACAGCTGTCACCCACCTTATAAGCACCATAGAGAACAGGTGGACAGATTTCCTTCAGATTGTGTCCATCTGAAGGAAACCGAATTTCGGCTACATTGACTTTTCCATCTTTGAACCCTCAGTCTTCTCTTCTCTCAGAGGCAGAGCATGAGTGGGGCCCACCTGGAAATTCTGAGGAGCTAGGAAATCTAAGTGCTCTTCCAATGTACTTCTCCCTTTACTCACTTACACTGACATGCCAAAAATGGAAAGTTCTGATTTTAAGATTTCTTAATGGAGAAGCCATTGGTTCCTGACTGAACTGGCAGATCTATTTAAGTTCTGCCCTTAGATCACAAAATAATGCCATGGGCTAAGACTGTGAACACAGACCATAGCAGATGAAAAGTTAATAGATCAAGACAAAACACATGTCTTCTGCCGATAGTCTGGGAATGATTTTCTTTTGTTAAGAGTACGGGGATGGGGCAGGGTGGTGAAACGCTAGTCAGACAAGCATTTGTTTAGCGCTTTCAGAAAGGATTTCTTAGAGATTTAGGAGGAATCACCAGCCAATCTAGTAGGGCAGAAGAACTTGACAGAAAGTCACAGTCCTGATGGAGAAATCCTGAAAGGGAATTTGTTTCATTCCTTGCTTAAAGCACGAGTTTACATGCTTATTTTTTACCATTACTTTCCCATCCTCCTCTTCTACTCTCCCCCCTAAAATCTTAAAATCCAGTGCGGTACAATTTGCATAAAGTTCAACAAAGTTCACAGTACTCTACAATGTTCTTCAGTATGAAAAGTCTAGGGCTACTCTCTGGATGCATACAAGTCCCACAGGCTACTGCTTTTCTATTTCACTCCATATCAGGAAGCCTTTGCAAATTTTCTAAGGCATAGGAGACATTTTTTCTAACTGGCATTGCTGTATTTACATGCTAAGCAAACATCCAGGCCTTAATATTATTCTAATGAAATTTCATAGCCTGATGCTAATTTAGACCTCTGCACTAACCAATCTTTCCTTCCACCCACTTTTTCTTCTTGAACACACCACCTATTTGAAATTTAAATTACCCATTATTTGTAGGCAATATATGAATGAAAATTTCTACGGTGCCCAGAATTCTCTCAGAAGAGAGATTACTATATTTGAACTTGCTCTTAAACACGATTTCTTTCATGAATTAAAAATCACTTGGTAGCTAGTTAGTTTGAACAGTGGCTCTCACTCTTTGAGGGTACTCAAATTAGTTTTCCCCTCCCTACTACCATGTGTGAGGTTCCACGGGTGGGAAGCATGAAAGATATGGAACCTCATTTGGGAATTATTGGGTTAGGTCTTTGACATCCTGGAACAAAGATGCTAAAATGACGCATTTCACATTTCACATAAAATTCAGAACTATTTAAGCCTTAGCTAGTGCATTTCATTCACAAGAAACAAGGAAAAGTGAAAGTCACTTTACACTGAAATCCCACTTAGAAGACAGGCTAATAGACAAATAACCCAATGTGTCACCATCACCCCAGGAAGGATCTGTCTTTTTCTCCATTACCTTTAACAGTGCTACCTGTTTATCTTACGAATAGGCGGCTTGGGCTTGGCTCTTTTAATAAGTTCAAATGCTCTATTGTAGCTGGAAGAGTTGAGAAATCTCCTCAAATCACATATGCAAAGGAAAGAGGATTCTAGAGACCAGACTTTCAAAATCTGTTTTGCTTACTTACGCAAACTTTCTATTTGGTATAGAGAAGAAAATGGATGGATGGCAACATCTCTCTCCAGAATTACTCTGAGGACAAATGGATGATCCATTTTACCACCTGAGCCCTGGCCAGCTGTAAGCTTTAAACTCAGAGCCATGCCTGGCATACTATATCTTATGACAAGAAGAACCAGACTGAGGTTATTCTGCCAAAGACCACTCAGGATTATCTAGACAGTGATTCTCAACCTTGGCTGTCCATTAGAATCATCTGGGGAGCTTTGAAAGCCCAGGTGACGCAGCAGACCAATTAAAGGTGAACGTCTGGAGGAGGCCCCAAGCATCAGTAATTTTTGAAATGCCCCAGGTGATTCTAATGTGCAGCCAAAATGGAGAACTACAGGCCCAGGTCAATGGGCTCTGAAGAGAAAGCATTAATGCCAATGTTCACCTAAGCAGAGGGAAGAAAGACTCCACGCTTGCTCCCAGATTCATAGATTTAACATGCCTCAAAGAAATCACCTAGGCATTCCTCACTTTCTTTGCTTATTTTTAAAGAAATCACTTTGGCAGTAATAGGCTGCACTGCCAACAGTAACTTACTGATTTAGGTAAGACTGCTCCTTAAGTGTGTGTTACAGCAAAACAGCTGGGGACAGGTCTAGAACAAGACTCTGGGCACAAACAAAAGATGAGCCAGAGGGAAGAATATTCCTAAGCAGGAGTTAATTCCTGAGTCTAGGATACTAGCATGGCTTGTAGGCTGACAATTATTCTACAGTTAGGAAAAAAATAGCTGTGGTGAATAGATTCACATGACTTGACTTCCTCATCTCCCTACAGGGTTCATACTGTACTCGGGCAGAGGTTACCACCATCAGTTGTCACCTACGAGTAATGCTTGTCTCATTATTTGGAATTTCACACTGTCTGTATGATAAATGCCCTACCCAATCACCAGAAAAGTAAATACTTATCAGCTAGTACCTAAAACACAGATGCCAAACCTCTAAAAATCTGAAAATGGATGGCTCTCTTATTTTCACTCCTAACCAGAGAATCCCTGTTGACATTACAACCAGCCAGTGCATTAGGAGAAACAGGTGCAAAGCATTCTGCGCTATTTATTAAAGGGCCACTAGTCCTTCTTCAGCTGTAACAAATGTTCAAAAGGTAGGTAACCTGATTGGCTCAGTGTAGTAGTGTCCCAAAGAACAAGTTAGGTGAGCGCTACAACTGGATTTAAAAATTAGGTGGTCTGTTTGCTGGCATTTTACTACTGAATGGAATTTCCTGACCCTTACATTAAAGCAAGGCCATCTTGACTATTTTACCAGTATCGGCATTAAAAACAGGAATCTCTCTCTTTGGAGTGACTACCAGCAAAACAAGTCATCCAAAAATCCATGTCATGCATACCTCCATGTTAAGGTATTGGCAGAAGGCTCATTATCAGGAAAATATGGTTAATATTCCAGTCCCCCAAAAGTGGACTGCAAATGGCAATTGAAAAAAAAACCTCAGGATTCAAATAAATGTTTCACATCATTAAAAGGAATTGGGTGCATCTTTAAAAACAACAGAAAGACTCCATTTCCACTGGCTACTCTTGCCAAACAGAAGCCAGTGGATAAAAGCACTAAACCCAAGTGTTCAGATGTTGTTTGATTTGGGCAACAAAACCAAACATTAACATCTGAACATGACAAGGAGAACTGAGATACTGCAGCCTCTGTATTTTGCGCCTGGTTTTCCTTTGCTTGCTACAGAAAGCTACACTCTTTCTTCAGCCAAGGGCTCAGAGGTAGAGGAGCTGAAGCGAGTACAAAAAAGAATGGGGTGGACAGTGGCTGGGGAATCCAGCCTCCTGCCCAAAAGGCTACAGGGCAATCTTGGAATATGCTCAGTCTTTAATGGGAGGTAGAATATTCTATATTGACTTATCTGCCTTCATCAGACACCTTTTTCTCACATACACACATAAAGCCACATACACAGAGCTGGCAACTCATATTGCAACTTGCAGCAAGAGCACGCCTATCCCAACAGCTCCTTGCAATCTAAATTTTATCTATACCCCAGCTCATCTCAGGTAGATGCAAGCCAAATCTGTTATTCTGAGGTTCCTCCTTTCACCAGGCTTTTAAACATATATACCTACATCTTTGTCTCTAAAGAACAGCTGCACTAAGTGGGTGCAATGTATTATAACATCTTTATAAATAGAAAGTGCAAGAAATTATTTTCTTAGCTGAAATATAAACAAAGCAACAAAAAGCTCTCATAGCCTACCATGCCAGGAATTTGATTTTTAGAATCAATGATATAGCTGACAAAATGCTTCTAGTGCTACCAACGTCATAGTGGATGAGTAAATATATTTATAAACATACATTTATGAAAAAGATATTAAGAAAATAGCTAAACTTCCCACAAAAGTTATTTGCATGAACTATCTTTAGTATACCACTCTGTGTTCAATGCACATGCATATACAATTAAATTATATTAGTGTTATTTTTATTGGGCCAGTTTTCCAAAAAGAAAGCAGGCTCACTTTTTAAAACTTCAAGTTAAATGATTTAAAATATTTTTGGTAAAAACATTAGAAATACCATATAAATTCTCACTATCTCTGCTACCTGACTGACAGCCATTCTAGAGGTGGACTTCAGTCACATTTTTAGTGACCCCTGTTTGAGCATCTTGGCTTCCAGAGGAAACACATTTTAAGCTTTGTTCCCTGTGTGGTAATTCTGTTTTTGCAGTGGTTCTTAAAGAACCACTATAGTTAGGATTCTATTACTTTATAGGAAACTCAGTAGGTCATCTTCAAATATGTCATAAACATCTGCTTTAAGATGTGGCTTAAATCAGAAACCTAAACCTTAAGGAATTTCTACTCACTCAGGTTGTTGTGATTGGCCTGAAATAGTTTAGACTTGTGATGCTGAAAAGAACATTTTGTCAATCGACAGGTTCTCTTTCTCCTGACTTCTTCTCTTTTCCAATTCAAGACCACAGTACTGCGGCCTGCCCCATGGCCGAGTGGTTAAATTTCTGCTCACTCCACTTCGGCAGCCCGGGGTTCACGGGCTCAGATCCCAGGTGTGGACCTACTCCATTCATCAGCCATGATGTGGAGGTATCCTACATACAAAGTAGAGGAAGAGTGCACAGATATTAGCTCAGGGCTAATCTTCTTCAAGCAAAAAAAAGAGGAGGATCGGCAATGGATGTTAGCTCAGGGTGAATCTTCCTCTCTCTCTCTCTCTCTCTCTCTCTGTCACTCACACACACACACACAAAGGACCACAGTACTTAACTTTCATGCAACCACCAAATGATTTCAAATTTCAGAGTCACAGAATCTAGAGGAGGGCCCAAAGGGCTATAAAATACATGACAAGTGACATTTCTGTAGATCAGTATAAGATTTCTCATTCCCTCGGAATACATTTTCAAAGGCTTTGTCACAAAGAGCAGACTTTGAGTTACATCAGAATGGAAATGTAGATCAAAAAGAAAATGTTAAGGCTCATTTATTTTTATTCATTAAAATTTGCCCCAATCTTTACTTGATAAAATCTAATTAATCTTGATGCCTCAATGCCTTGGACAGTCCATCTCTGGTTATCCAACTACAACGTCAAAGTCTGCTTTTCCCCTTCCTGGCATTTTGCAGAGCCCTAAATTAAGTCTTCAGCCCTGAGTACCTCTTTTTATTTCCTATATTTGTCAAGTCTTGAGGCCTGACCTAGGAACAGATCTGTTTACAGTATAACTGGAGATGACCAGCAAGAAGGCCTCATAGCTAATTCTCCAGGAATCCACTGCACATGGAACAGACAGATAATCCCAAACTTTTCTTCTCTTAGAAAGATTTTTGATTTGGGGATGATTAGTTTTAGAGAAAATTTTACTTAAAGCCCATATTTCTTCTGAAGGCAGTAATAGTTTAATTACTATAAGCCAGCAGGAGTTTAAAGCATCCTAAATTTGACAAATCTAACTAAAAATCATTACAACTTCAATGATCTGTTATCTTAAATAACAGAGGCTGGTAGCAACTGCTAATTTTAAAGGATTAACAACATATAAAAGTAGGCAATGCTTTTTCCCATGAGAAAGATAATAAAAATAGGATGAACCTATTTGTCTTCTAGCACAAAACTGTGCCAGAGGTATTGTGGTGGCAGTAAAAATGGGACTAGGATATGCAGGCAAAACTTTCAATTATCTCAAAAATATGATCCATCTAGCCACTCAACAGAAACCCCTGTTGAAAGAGATTTAGTAGCCATACAAATTTTTCATACCACAGGAGTTTTCACCTATTTGTAAAGTTAAAATACAGCTGACATCTCTAATCAAGTTCTGCAACAGGAAGCTTTTTACTCCCTCGGGAGTATTTCTGGCTCAGCGTGTACAGTCACCGTGGCTCAAAATGCTCACATTTTTGGAAATGCTCACAACTTGGAACTTGGAACAAAAGAAGAAATGAAAATTTTTCTATAAGAGAAATGAAACTTGGAGGGTGGGTAGCTCATGAAATCTGTTTCAGGTATTGGTCTCATTCTCCTGCTGGTTCCTTTACTCATCTATGGGAGATATAACAAATGGTTTCTATGGCACAATCAACTGACCTAAACGAACGAACACATAAGAATCAAGACAAATCAAAAAACCTAATGCTACCTACAACAGATTAAAGATGGTCCCAAATCCTTGACACACCTTCCATCAGGTGATACGGTGTTTCCTCTCCTCTTGCATCTGGGCTGACCAGTGATTTCTCTGACCAATAGTGTATGGCAGTGACTCTATCATAGGTCTGGGCCTGGCCTTTAATAGGACTGGCACCTTCTGCCTAGTCTCTTGGAGGCCTGAGCTGCCATTTAATGCCTGACTACCCTGATGGAGAGACCACATAAGAGTCCCTGAGACTCCAGAGAGGGAGAAGAAGCCTGCTGAGCCCCGTCTTCTAGTCCTCCCTGCCAAGGTGTCAGGAATGTGGGTAAGGTCGTCTTGGGCACTCCAGACTAGTCCACCCATCTGCTGAATACTACCAGATGACCTGAGTCATCACCACAGGGAGCAAGAGAATTGCCTAGAAGAGCCCTTTCTGAATTTCTGATTCACATCATGAGATATATAAAATAGTTTTTAAGTCACTAAGGTTTAGCGTAGTTTGTTATACAGCAAGACATAACTGGAATGCTCTTTCAACTTTTGCCTTGGTAGTAACTCATTCACTCACTCACAATTAGCCCTACCAAATGGGTGACTCCTCTGAATCACTGGACAATATCCCCAGAAAATATTATTTACCAATCAACATCTGCTCAGAGCACAACAGCATTACCTTTGGAAGAAATCTTCCAATCTCTTATTCTTGAATTAAAAGTTCACTAAAAGCAGTCTTGTTACTGGCTATTGTATATTCCAGTACACCCCAACTCTTTGTAAGTAAACAGAGTCACTATGATGCAGTGGAGACAGTCCGGGCTTTGGAATCAGATTGGTAAATACTGGCTCTGCAATTTATCCACTGTGTAACCTTAGGCTCATCAGTTTCCTCACCTATAAAATGTGTCTAATTACACCTACTAAAGGCAACATAGTCAATTAAGAGGGTCAACTCTAGTGTTAGCCTGCCTGGGTCAGCCTGTGTCTCAATTGCTTCCTCTCTAAAGCGAAGGTAATAACAGGATATAGAGTAAGGGGATTGTCATAAGGATTAGATGAGTTAATCAATGTGAAGCACATAGAACTGGGCCTGGCACACAGTAAGCATTCAAAAAAAGTCGGCTATTTTTAATTCTTCTGTTACTACCTCATAGGATATTGTGAAGATTAACTGATTGAGTCACTAAAGCACTTAATGCTGTCCCCCTTTTTGATCTTTTATCTTTAGAGAAAGCGCAGGCTTTTAAAAAGCATACATCCAGACTCCAATCAAGCGGATTTAGGACTCTCAAGTATAGGAAGCCACACCTAAACTAGGTTTAAAATCAATTTCATTATAGAAATTCCAAGCACATTGTCTAGTACCAAGAAGTACTCAATATTTACTGAGTGGAACAGATTCTCCTGTATACTACCTATCACTTAAGAAAAGTAATTTCATCGACTAGGAAACATTTCCCATGAGATACTTTGACTTTTGGCATTATGGATTAATTCAGATTCTAAGTTTCACAGTATATTAAACTGTGCTGTTGGCCATGTGAAATACTGCACGTACATCTCTCTTAACTGGTTGGTGAATTCTACCCTCCTCAACAGGACTTACGGAGTAGATGTGAAAGAAGTAAGCATTAGAAAAGGTTTTTTTTCCATTAACTGCTTTGCCTTTATAACTTAACTTTGTTGTTTAAAGCTTCCACTATTTGAACTAGTGGGCCTTTCTTAACTGTGTTAAGATGGGAGGTATCTGTTATACAGATAATGGGGAAGATGTGAGATAAATTCATTGTATATGTACCCTCTGTGAAGATAATGTATATTTCAAGTAACATTTGCTTTCTAAGTCACTGCTGTTCCTCACAGCTGAGGGAAAGACCGTCTGCCTACACAACAGAAACAAAACTGGCCAGCCCGTACAGAAGTCTTCCAGGTTTTAACAGCACTGCTCCTATCAATAATTATATCCTTTGGAATGTAACTAAGTAAGGTGTTCAAAGTACTCATCGTATCCAACTTTGGCTTGTCCTGAACAAGAAAACCTACTTATTGCAAGGTAAAAACCCTGGCCCTGGGAAAAGCACCACATAAGAAGACAACGACTGAAAACTGAGAAAAAGACTAGAAATCAAAGAAGGCAAAATATAAGACTGATAATTATCAAAGGAGTCATAATGCTTGGCAAATTCCATTGTTTTTAAGGAATTCATATTTAAATAACATCTATTACCAAGACCTCAAATAGAATTGGATGCAGATGATTCTTTGGGCTACCTAAATCCAATTTCTTTCACAAGTCCTATATCTCAGATTAATCAGAATCCCCAGTTATCATAAAAGCAACATTCCACAATCTCAAGAGCCCACTATTACTCTAAGTCTAAGACAAGGCAGATTTAACCCAGGTGAATATTCTGGAATTTTATTATTATCTAATGCTCTGAGGGTATATTATATAAAACTTACTAATATCCAACTTGGAAAAACACAACTTTAAGAATAAAATGCCTAGTGAAGAGGTGCCCTATAGGAGGCTAGGTTACTCATCCAAACTCTGCAGGTATTGGTAGACTCCCAACAACGAATCAAACTCACTGTATTGCATCAGCATGGCCTAGAACCCTTGTCCAGATAAATACATTTAACTCAGAAGTCCATGTATTGTTTCCATGGGGAGAAATTAAATTCTCTTCTTGCAAGGAATTCTGTTTATCATCCTAATATTTTTCATTTTTTCCACATTTGGCATAAATAAGCTACTTGACCGATAAGAATAAACCTTCACAGCAAACTTATAATGGCCCAATATATATTTAGAGAATTACAGATAGTAACAGAAATTGGAAGATAGGTCTAAGAAGAATTTGAAACCCTAAGATGTTTCATAATGTTTTAAAATATTCATTAAAAAAAAGGGAAGATTTGGCTTTTTACTACTCCACATGGAACAGAATGAGTTTACTTGAGGAAATTAAAATGAAAATTTATAGTACAGGGAAAGAGTAGAGGTTTCTAATCTAGAAAAACAGTACTTTGGATAAGAATCGAACCACTTATTCATAACAGAAATTAATTTTTAATACTAGTGGAAATAAATTCCTTCTTGCCATCATTATGCAGACCAGTTCAAGTTAACTGAGAAGAACAGCAAAACTTAGTTATGAAAACATTTTTTTACAGTGTTTTATGTAAACATGGTACTCATTTAAGCCTACATTATTATTCATGGGAATTATTTTTAAAAATTACTGTTATATCTGTAACTACTGTTCTAAACTTTAATCTACTTGCATCTTCAAGGTAAGGACAAATCATAAAGCCTACTCTAAATGCTTTTAAAGCAACAGGGATCAGTAAGAAAGAGCACAAAGAGGGTTATGAGCAAAGGATCTAGAAAAAGATGGCAAACTCAAGAAACTGATGCATAGAGAGTAGGAATTTAAAACCTCAACTCAACTATTATAAAGGCAAAATGGCAGTAGTGACAAATTTGGGGGCTAATTCTTTCCAATCTAATTCTGGAGTTGGCAAACTTTTCTGTCAAGTGCCAGATAATAAATATTTTCAGGCTTTGTAGGCCATGTGGTATCTGTCACAAGTACTCACTTTGCCATTACAGTAGAAGGTAGCCATAAACAACACCTAAATGAATAGGTGTGGCCCTATTCCACTGTCACTTTCTTTACACAAACAGGTGGCCTCAGGATTTGGCCCGGGGGCTGTAGTCTGATGAACCTTGATCTAATTCATAAGTCTTAGGGATATATTTTGCTAAGGGGCATCCTCTCAAACTTAGGGATTTACCTGACTTAATTACTTGTCCCTTTTCTAAATCTCAGCAACCAAAATGGTTCAATATTTTGCACTCTTTCCCATATGGTATAAGTGAAGAGCCCCAATTTCAAAGACTGAGTTCAAGAGAGACTTATCTGTTATTCCTTGAACTAATAAGTACACAGATAAGGAGAAGGGCATTTGAGGAAGAGAAAAAAATCACATCTGTTGTATCTGAGAAAACAGAAACTTCCAGGATTCCAACTCCTTCCTAATTAAATGCCTTTCCACTGTGATTAAGAAGAGTTTTGTCTTTGTTTAATTTCCTTTCCATTACCCATTGCTTTCATTTCTTTAAACTAAATCTTCTAGTCAAACAAAATGTAGTTTTTTTTACCAGTTAAAAGAAACAAAGTTGGTGTCAAGTAACACCTAATACTTCTTAAAAGTTATTTCTTGCCTAAAGACTATTCAGCTATTAAGGACGAAGTTGACTGCTTCAGTCTTCCACCAGACCACGTCCAACCAAGGCCAGATTTCAGCGATGAAGTTAGGAGGAAAGTGGTTTATTTCTATCGTCATACCATCTTTGGGAATCCCTGTTTCAATGATGCAGAAGGATCTGGAAACATTAAAAAATACTAAAAAACAAAATAAAAAAATTTTCCTTAATTGCTATCTCCCTTCTTTTCCACTCTTTATCCTTTAGGAACTAATTTATTTTTATGTATTCAAAGTTAGATTCAACCTTCTGGTATAATGAAATGGGGTGGGGGTATTTTGCAACTTACATAAAATAAAACAACTCAGTTCAGAGGTAAATATGGTTCTGAGTAAAGAGAGAACAAGTCATTAGAAAGAGCCTTTCTGCCTAAGTACAGTGTTTCTGTTCATGCCAATGCTATATTTTATACTGGTATCAGAGTTCAGAGAGAATAAAAGGTACCTCTTAGAATGAAAGTAGATTATATATTGCCATCTCTCTTCTTTTGCTGAGAATATTAGGTAGCTCCTTTGCTATTAAGTGCCACTCAATGCATGAAAACAGTCCCAGTGTTTGCTATTTTATGGCATTAAAGTACTTAATGATGATTTAGCTCTCATTGCTAACGCAGTTCCCTTCACAAGGTGACATGTGCAAGTTAAGATTTGGTAATGACTTTTCAGCATTAGCTAAAGTCCATTTAGTATATCCTTAAGAGAGGTATCCTCTGTGCACACACCAACATATCTATTCATTAGTGTAGATAGAACACTACTAACTCCTATGACCTACAGTGACGTCAGCTAAGAACTAGGACAATGTCACAGTGAACCTGGATAAGAAACTTGGATAGTTACTTAGAATAATAACACCTCATATAACTAAAATGGGGAAATTGCTTTCAGAAACTTTAATTTGTTGAAGAGCTAGCCTGGCTTGAATCTTCATGAATTTCATGGCTCTAGGCAGACCAATTAATAGGAAAAAACCAGCAAAGAGGATTGTGCTGATGTGGTCCTAGACGACCGGGGAGCACTCTATTCACAGTATCAATGCAGCAAAAACCTATTAGAAGTGAATGAAAACGGAGGGGGAACCCAACAAACACTCACGGCATTTCCACATCTATGAGACAGTCCCTACGTCATTTAAAATGTTTGTTGCTAACCGTGGATGGAGTACTGACAAATGCTGCAAAGTTTCTCTTTACAGAAATTACTGCACTTCACCTTCACAATTTGGTAATAGTTTTAAAAAGCTCTATTTTCTCACATAAAAATCTAAGAAACTAACACAGCAATAAAGAACTTTCCAGTATACTACTTCCCAAAAGTAGGATGGACTTAAAATTTTTTGGTAGGCTTAAAAGCTCCATCTAAAGCAGCATATTCTGTACTTCTCACCTCCCTGCCTATTTACTAATGGCAAAATCTGTCCACTGAAAGCCTTGATTACCAAATGTTTCCCTAAAGATTTTAGTCTAATTTCAACTCCACTTTTTCTATGCCACAGAACACAGCTGGTCCCAACATGGCCTAGGCGACAGTTTTTATCCTGTTTTGTCCTTGCCCAACTAAAGAGGAGAATGTCCCAGTCTGTTTTGTAAAGACAAAATACAGCTTCAACACTACATTTAAGGGTAGGTTCTTATCAAATGTAGCATCATTACATTCCTATTAAAATATGCATTTTAATGTTTTTCCAGGAGAGAAAATAACCATTCTCCAGTGATATGGTGCAGCTGTATGTATATGTACAATTCTCAGATTGCTTAAGAGTGACCCTTTGCATTCGAAATTCCTATCATCAAAGAAATGCCATTCTTTTCTACCCACCCTTTCCACATACCAGAAACTACTATCAGGAAGGGAGCACACTGCTAACATTCTCACAAATGGCTCACCAGTGCTGGCGTGACCAGCCCCTCTCCCAAATCTCTTTTACAATCATCTATGCCTCTGCACCAAAAGAGTTTCCTAAACCACTACATATTTAAATACTCTTTAAAAAAATTAGAGATCAATTAAGAGAAGATAGAGATTTTTCTCTTTTCTATTTGCACTGTAACTTGTAAGCATCTACTTGCCTGCATCCTTTAATAATCCTCCTTCATTCTCTGCATGCAAAACAGGGCATCTAAGGCTCTACAAGTTTGGTAAGTTCTCTCTGACTCTCAGTGCTGGATTAAGAATCTCAGAAATACCCAGAATTACCAAAAAGGTCCCTTGAAGTTTTAAAAATCTTAGGAATGATTAAGTAACCAAACCTGATCAAAATTGATGCCTTGATCAATTTATTGCAACACGATTGTGCATGATGTTTTCTGATAAATGCCCTGTAGTGTATTAAAAAGCAAAGCTCTTGGAGTCATCAGCAATTTGCTGATAGTTGGTTTATGAATTACTAGGTTTGCAGACGTGAGACATGGATTTAGTGAGGTTCTTCTATTGGACTGAAAATATAAACTATTACATGTGTAGAAGTAAATGGAATTTCAGTTGCAATAAGAACCATAGTGTTGAATTTCTTCAACCACAATATTGCAGAAAAAAACGTGTTTAAAACTTCATATAAAAGCTATCAGATATGGAGAACTGTGGATTTAAAAATACAATCCAGGCTCATTTCGCTGGAAAGTGACGTTTTGGATGTATAATATTGCTGTTATGTGAAGCTAGGAGCCGAAGAGACTGGATGAAACTTTGGTAGTCAGCCTAACACATGAATTCTTCTGGACTAGAGCCATTTCCTAACACCCAAAGACAGAGGAGTACTATGGTTTACAAACACCAATCAGGAAGTTGCAGTACTGCTCTGTGCTTTTGGACATTTGCAAAACAAAAACACTTCCTTCCCTGCTCCCCTCTTGCTCAACACAACACTCAAGCCCCTAAATGTAGCAGTACCTACTGCAAACACTTTGCTGCTCACTTCCCTTCCAGTTGCCTAAAGTGCTTCAGGTGATGCTGCCCACTAGAATACTGCTCCAAGGTCGCTGCTTACACGAAACAATCAGGCAAGTATCAGATGCCGAGTCAAGACCAAGATAAGGTCTAACCTTCCAAAACAGTAAGAGCTACCAGGATCTTTTGTTTTCTTGAAATGTGAAACTTCATGTTCTGGCAGGGAAGGAAGAGAAGAAATTCCTCCTCTTCATCACCATCATGATTACTTCCTTCTCTCTTGTGTCTGGCTGGTTCAGATGACCAAGGCTCCTGCTGCGGTTTTAGATCTGGGCAATTACAGCCACCAGGATGTATGGACCAAAGTACAGTGTTCAAACATGACTGGTAGATAAATGACCATTTATCACTGTTTTGTTAAAAAATTTTTTTCTTATAAAGTTAACAAACCAAGGCTGTTGATCCCTGAATTAGAAAGTTGATTTGCTTGATTATTTTCGAAAGTGTGAGGTGGGAAGGATCGGGGGAAGAGCGCTTTTGCGTATGTTGCTGATCCTCTAGTTTGGCAACATCTTGGGAGCATCTTCCGATCTAGTGATGTGGCATTTTGTGAATCTAAGTACCAGCCCACGGCCCTGATGCTGGCTGCTTACGGCCCAAAGGGGAAGAGGGTGTGCCCCCTCCCCCTCAATGTTTCAATCTGGCCCAGTGGTGGACACAGAGCCCTGGGCTGTTTCCCCAGGAGCAACTGTCTCTTCTTGTGAAGGTGACTCTTCCTCAGCCTGTCCTCGAGATGTGACAGTTGTTTCAGGAGAGATGCTATGAGGCCCCTCCAGGGGTATACAGCCAGGGTGATTTTTGCGAAAGTGCTGATTCAAGATGGCCTGGAAGGGGAAACTTTTGCCACAAACATGACAGTGAAAGGGCTTGTTGCCTGTGTGCTTGCGGATATGATACTCCAGCTGGTCTTTCCGGGTATATTTCTTGCCACACATGCGGCAGACGAATGGTGTGATCCCCATGTGTAGGCGCATGTGGCGGTCCAGGCTCCCCTTCTGGTTGAAAGATTTGGCGCAGTAGATGCAGGTGAGACGGGGGTTGTACCGGAACCACCGCTCAGATACTTCCTGCTCTCGGAGATACTCCACATAGCCACTTACTCCCATCATTGCTGACTCTTCTACCTGTGCAAGGTGAGGAAAATAAGCAAGAAAGAACATATACTATTAAGTACACATGTTAAAAGAAATCAAGGGCCAGCCCTGGTGGCCTAGTGGTCATGTTTGGTGTGCTCCGCTTTGGCGGCCTGGGTTTGGTTCCCAAGTGTGGACCTACATCAGCTGTCTGTCAGTGGCCAAGCTGTGGCGGTGGCTCACATACAGAAAAAAAAAGAGGGAGAGTGGCAGCAGATATTAGCTCAAAAAAGAAAAAAAATCAAATCTATTTTTAGGTTTGTTACTAAGTTATATGCTTATTTTTAGTAGAGATCCAAACAGGAAATTAGTTATGACCAAAAAGTAAAGATGTTAACATAATAATTAAAAAACAAAAATCCAAGGACACTCTTCCATTAGCCTAAAAGAGCAAGACAAACTGCATGCTTATTAACCCCCTGATGAACGTTCCATTTTACAGTGATAGGAGAACCTGAGCTCGTTCATACAATCCTCTTGGAATTTTCAATTATATTCCAGACAATCAGGTAGGTACTTAGGCAGTGCTAGTCCAACAGAACTGTCTATGATGATGGAAATGTTCGATAAGCTGCACCATCTAATACAGTAGCCACTAGCCACATGTGGCTATTAGGCATTTATAATATGGCTAGTGCAACTCAGGAAATGAATTTTTAACTTTAATTGCTTTCAATTAATTTAAATTTAAATAGCCACATTAGCTATGTGATATGGCTAATGGCTTCTATCTTACAGTACAGAATACATTATGGCAAGCACATTATAAATTATATTTATGGCATTATTAATACCAAAATTTAACCCAGCAGTAATTAGGTTTATAAAAATGTATACAATTTGTAGGACACAGTATTCCTTTTTACCCCAAAATATTTTAGTACCACACCAACATCTTCATTCTAAAGACTACCCAAAGTTTAACTGACCTCAGAACAATCTGGCAGAAAAACGGAGAAAGGAAATTAGACCTAGATATGAATTTACTAACTTAGTTATTCCTTCCTACAACCTTTTCACAAATTGATATTCAGTAAGTATTTACTAGCTGATTACCATCCACCAAATACAATGACAGATACCACAGCAAAAGAAGTACAAGACTTAGTTTTAGGGGCTAGCCCTGTGGCCGAGTGGTTAAGTTCCTGCGCTCTGCTTCAGTGGCCCAGGGTTTCGCTGGTTCAAATCCTGGGCATGGACATGGCACCACTCATCAAGCCATGCTGAGGCAGCGTCCCACATGCCACAACTAGAAGGACCCACAACTAAAAATACACAACTATGTATCAGGGGGCTTTGGGGAGAAAAAGGAAAAATAAAATCTTAAAAAAAAAAAAGACTTGGTTTCTGATTTTGCCCTCTGAACAAAAACTTCTGCACAAAAAAACAGCAAACACAGAAACAGGGGAAATACATATTCCTAGTAACTTTGTTAATTCACTTTTCAAACTGCTTATACTAAAGGTAAGTGTCCTTGACATACAGTGCACAGACACATTACCATCTAATTTTATACACCTATTATTTGTAGTGGTTGTGAATTGATTTAAACAGATTATTAAAAGAAAATAGAATAATCTGTGATTTATATATTATTTCTCCAATCTCTCTTAGTCTATAAAGTATCTCCCCTCAAGGTAAATTTCTTACATTGTAATAATAAATTTACTTAGGACAATTAAAAAAAAGCAATTATTATAAAAGCAGCATTAGAACTATGCTGTTGTTAACTAGATAACTCTTTAAATTACTGAAAAATAAACGTTTTTTTCCCCTCTGATTTACTTTCTTTCTTTATGAAGGTCAAATGATACATACTTTTTAACTTTTTATGAAAACTTTTAGACAGAATAGAATATTGAATCCCCATCACCCAACAATCATCAAACTAAGGACAATTTTGGTTTTTACCCTCAACTATTTCTCTCCTTTCTCATATTACTTTCAAAGAAACTTCCAGACATAATTTCACCCATAAACATTCTAGTATCTGTCTCTAAAACATGAGGATTCTTTTTTCTTATTATAATCAAAATACCACTATTACACATAAAAAAAAACAGTAATTCCTTAATATCAATTAAATAAGACCTTAATTTTGTTTTACCTAACCTCAACATTAACCATCTAGATAGTTAAAGTATTTAATATATGAAATAAACATGGGTTCCTCCTATCTGAAAGCTGGGAGGGAGTAGGAACAATATATTCCTTTGAATGAATAATTTTAAAATCTTGGATTTATAAATGCTTTTCATTCAAAATTCTGTCGTATAATATCACTATTCAGAAATGACTGATGTTTTTAGCTTGCTGACTTCTGAAGCCAATATATGTATATATGTAGTATAAAACATATATATTATATATATAATGCTGTGAGCAAAAAACTTATGTATGTATACCAGCATTTTAAATATGTAGGAGGGAATTATATATGTCTAGCCGAGGCTAAAGTACCAAGGCAAAGAGGAGAAAACAGATAAGTTGACTCTGGATTAACTGGAGATTCATCTAATTAGCAATTTATCTTGTGTCCTCTTCTTGAATTTCTAAAAATGTGTTTTGTCTCCTTTCACATATGTTAGCTGACAATGCTCCTCAGCTCTTCCAACAGAAGCGAGGCAGTTCTCAGCAGGTTTGGGAAACAGTATGTGAAGTCAAGTGTTGAATAGGAAGACTGAGGTTTTAGACGAATACAGAATTGTTTTATATAACATTTCTTTCTCCTCCATATCCCTGGATAACCAAAACTGAACTCACATAAAGAATGAGGGATTATCGCACTAAAAGGTCCTGGGTGACCACAGACAAAGCACAGAAAAGCTTCTCTGAGGTTTAGTTTTCCCATCCATAAAAAGAAAAGGTTAGCATATACTTTGCCAGCTCTGTTGGAGAATAAAACATGGTAAGAGTACCTTGAAATATTTTCAGTGCATGTTGTTATACTGTATAGCAATTAAGAGTGCTGGAACTTGGGTTCAAATCTGTGTCCTACTTATTGTATGACCTTAAGCAAGTTATTTAACTACTCTATGTGTCAGTTTCTTCATCTGTAAAATGAATATAACAGCATCTAACCCATAGGTTGCTATGAGCATTGAATGAGTTAATATACTAAAGTGCTTACTGTAGCTCAATAAATGTTAGCTATTATTAAACATTACAAACTAACAATATTATTCATAATCTTGAGGGTACCAATTCCCTAAAAAAAATCTGCCTACCCTTAAGGAGAGTAATGTCATGCCAGCATTGTCCACAAGCAGCAAGGAATTGTATTTTAGTTATACGTGATGAATTATAATCACAAAACTCACACATTATGATCAATCTCACCTAAAAAATTACTGCAGTAAAGTTGTAATACAAGAGCAAAATAACTGAGCATAAAATGTAGATTAGGTTCCTGTCAAAGGCAACAATCTATCTTTGCTAGTTTTATTCCACTGAACCTTAAAAAGAGGCAGGAAGGAAAATGGCTGCCTCTGGTTCTGTCACTAAGAGGCAGATCATTTCACTCCCCACACTTGGCAATTCCCTACTAGATTATAAACTCTAAGCACAGGGACATTCTACATTGCAGAATATGCCAGAACTTGATCGGTGCCTGGTATGCAGTAGGTGTTGAATAACTATTTTTTTAATGAATTATTCCACATAAATAAATTCCATATAAATGAATGATTTCCATATTTTCTAAAACAAATACCAGTCTAAATTCTTGACATGGCCTTCAAAGCCATCTACCATCTTAATCTCAATGACTAATCAGAGAGTCAAAGAATTGAAGGGACTTCAAAAATCATCTGATTTGGTTAATTTTATTTAAAAATCTCCCAAACTGGGGATTTCATGGACAACTAAACAATCCCCTATTTAGTAGGTGCCTCTCTACCGGGCACCTACTAAGTAACTTTAGTTACTCAGAATTATTGAGGGGTAAACAACTCCTATTTATTGCATACCTGATAAGACATGTCATACATAAAGATTAGAAAATGTGCACTCTGCTCTCAAGGAGATTTCAATCTAGACGGAAACACAAAATTGATGCAAATGAAAAAAGAATAATTTATATGCATCAGCAGAGAATTAGGAGAAATTATATCACTATCTGTAAATGCTACAGTGGTTTAAGAAGGAGAGATGAGAGAGGACTGGGCTAGTTAGGGCAGATGGAAGTAGGAGTTGGCCTTGGGTGGACCCAGACACCTGGGAAGAACACGGCATCCAGAATTCAAGATGCAGAGACAGGAATGTTTGATGCAGTATTGGGACACAGAGAAAGTCTGCCTGTGTGGAACAGACAGTGAATGCTGATGAATGGTGGGAAAAGCTGGGTTAGAAAGATTACAAATTACTTGGAAAATCAGGCCAAGTACTTTAACCTTCATACAGTGAAAAAGGAAAAAGCCACAGAATGTTTTTGGGTAAAGAAGTGACCTTAGTAGTCTGTTCCAGTTTAATCACCGTTATAATCAGGAAGCTCTGCAAGTTTATCAAAACTTGTTCTTCCTGTAATGTAAGTCAACGTCCTGTTTTGCGACTCTGTGGCAGGGAAAAACTAACTGGTGAGAAGACTCACCATAATAAACCTTCATGCACATTAAGGCATACATTAACTTATCTCAATATCACCTCCAGACAATATTAGTTATCTTCTATTTCTTTCCAGCCTGCACCTTCTGCTTCAGTCAGGTAAACACCTTGTAGAATTCCAATTTTTATCCCTATCCCACTACATATAAGTTATTTCTTTCTACCTACTTCTTTAAAAACTGCATTTAAACTTTCCTGAAAACACTTCCTTTAAGTAGATATTGATTACAGTAATTACTTTTGTTTGTTTGTTTGGTTTTTTTTGGTGAGGAAGATTTGCCCTGAGCTAACATCTGTTGCCAATCTTCCTTTTTTTTTTTTTTTTTTGCTTGAGGAAGATTAACCCCGAGTTTACATCTGTGCCAATCTTCCTCCACTTTGTACGTGGGATGCCTTCACAGCATGACTGAGTGGAATAGGTCCACACCTGGGATCTGAACCCGTGAACCTGGGCAGCTGAAGCAGAGCATACCAAACTTTAACCACTCAGCCACAGGGCCAGCCCCTACAGTAATTGCCTTTTAGGCACTCCTACTCCCACAACACTCTTACTGAAATCTGTATGTGTATTGTGCATTTATTAGCCTGTCTTATCTTTCCCTTATGTCGTAAGGTCTGTCTCACTGCTGTATTTACTTGCATAATAGTCACCTTCACACAGTCACCACATCCTATTTGACAGATGAGGAGAAAAAGGCTCCTAATTATATTGAGTAAACTCACTTTTCCTCTAAGCTCCTAACATTTTCTCTAACACCTTATTAAAAATAAAAAATTCTCTTGTAACAGTTACAATTCATTTTCTGGTACTGAAAAACCAGCATGATAATATGCAAATAAACACAGTTTATAACAATGCCTTGCTGCTGTTACTACACTATGTACACAATAAAGATCCAATGGTTTAGATAAAAATTAAACAAAATACTATCAGTATAATGCAGAAGCTAAAAATAATTAGCTATGTAATCTTAATCCACCAGTGTTTCCTTTTACAGTGCAAAAGTGTTTACAATTTATTGTGTTCTACTTGGTGAGTTCACCATCTTTTTAAAAATCAATCTTCAATGATAGAGACCTGTGAGAAAAAACAAACAAAAATATCAACCAACTACTTATACTACTTGCTAAGGAGAGTTGCAAAGAAAATAGAAGACATTCCTATCCTTTCTAGGACATTTTAGTCTAACAAAAGATTCAGGAAGAAAATAAATGAAAAGACACAAGAATACAAAAAAACAAACACACAAAAATGCATACGCAATTTGTTTACAAATACATAATACTATAAAAATTAGTAATTATGTAGTAGTATACCCACACGTGTATAAAATCAGACTCTCTCGATCCCAGGTCCTAAATTACCTGCATGTAGTTTTCAGGGGTTATTTCTATTACTCTCAGGACTACAAACTGGTTTCAATCATGAGGAAAGAGTTCCAGAATCTTATCTTTTTCTACTTCCTAAACTCTGTTGACACCAAAAGTGTATTTCCTGCATTCTCACAAGCAAGAATAAAGTAAAAAGTAATCAAATACAGTATTTATTTAACGGGGCCACTGTTGCCTCTCCTACATCTTCATCTTTCCCTCCTTACTGTGCTCTGTTCACACACACTGGCAATTTCTCCAACCACCGCAGCAATCCTAAATCCACAACTACATACCTGGGAGCTGGGCAGCTTAGGCTCATCCATTCTCCCAGGAGACTCACTTCTGGCTCTGTGTCTCTCAGTCAAGGGAACAACACTGCCGGAGGGGCTAAATCTGTCGGAAGAGGAACAAGAAGGGGACTAATAGAAAAGAAACTTAAAAAATGGTGATGTCTACCCTCTTTATCCCATGGCTGAGGAAGGGGGAACAAACTGAACAACACATTACTTAAGAAATACTTTCACGGCATCAATATAGGATCTGGTTTAAATAAGAAAGGTTTGCCCTAGTAAATTTAAGAAATACAAAATGACATTGCAGATAGACTATATGACCTGGTGAAGCTAAGACTAAATAAAACCTATCCTCACCTAAGTACTGGGAGACCATAAAAGGATAAATTAAAACTGGATTTATAACTTTGTTTCTTCCATGTAACTATAAGGGTTTTCGTTGTTCCTAGCCCCATGATAACTTGTTACATATTTCAGACTATTGCTATAGATCATGGAAATGAAAAGTCTCTGCATTTAAGCTATTACTTCTGATACAGTTTCAACATAGGGGACAACAGTGCTAATGGGGAAATAAGTATTATGTTCAAGAATATTTCAACTATCAAGGACACAAGAAGGAAAAAAAAACAAGACTGCCTGAAGTAGATACCGTATATACTCTCTGAATTTCTGTGACACATATGTCTCTCAAGACCAGGTGTGAACCAGAGTAACAGCTTCTTTAGTTTTTGCTGCTCATGCGGTCAATATATTTTCAAGAGAGGAAAAGAATATTACCAATCTAAGTTGGCAATATTTCTTTCAGTTTTCTTACATTAAAATTATTGTTATTTCCACCAAAAAGAAATGTTCTAACAACTGCAATGTATTAGAAAGAGAAAGTGAGGCAAAGGGCACAGTAGCACTGGTGGAAAACCAACTCTCAGGCTTGTGGTAGCAGCAGTCATCAATGAAAGAAAACGGGGGAGCTATCATCAAATGATAACTGAAAAAAGGAATGAAAAACATCCAAAAAGCTTTTCCTTGGAATTACGGTGATTATACTAATTTGAAAAGAACAATAGGGGCTGGCCTGGGGGGGCGCAGCGAATAAGTTCACACGTTCCGCTCCGATGGCCCAGGGTTGCCCAGTTCGGATCCCGGGTGTGGACATGGCACCACTTGGCACGCCATGCTGTGGTAGGCGTCCCACATAGAAAGTAGAGGAAGATGGGCACGGATGTTAGCTCAGGGCCAGCCTTCCTCAGCAAAAAGAGGAGGACTGGCGGCAGATGTTACCGCAGGGCTAATCTTCCTCAAAAATTTAAAAATAAATAAATAAATAAATAGAAAGAACAATCACTGCTGGTACCATACTTCCTCTAATTTGGTAGGTGGGGGCAAAGAAAAGTAAACAGTGCTACAAAGGAAAGTGAGACTCCCCGAGGCCACCTACCTGTTTGATAACATACCAAGGAAGGGCAATGCTGCCAGGTTCCCAGCTGATGATCAGCTCCCTGCCTGGAATTCCGAGGAAGCCCTGGCAATTACTGATCCTAGTGTGGCTGCAGATCCTATTCTGATTCATGGAAGTGTCTAAATTTACCATAGTTCTCACAACACTGTGAATACTTCAGGACTAGGAGCTTCCTGCTTTAAAAAAATAAGAATGCAAGTCTTTTTGGCACACCTCCAGTTTCCCCAACATTAATTTATTTTGGCTAAGAACATCAAGTAAGGAAGATGCTCTCTGTACCACACAGAGGGCCCGCTTTAGTGATGTCTGCCATTAGACGGGCAAACAAAACAAAACTTACCTGTCAATTTCACTGCTCGTTGGCCGAGCCACTTTGGCTCCCGAAGATCCTAAAGTGTAATTTTCCTGTCCTACAGAACCATGGCCGGTGGTGTCAATCACCATGGCTGTGACTTCCTCTGCACTACTCCCATCTTCTCCAGAAGGCTGATTCTCAGGCCCAAGCCACTCCTCGAAACTTTCAGTTTTGATGTGTACTGCTCCAAGAACCCTCACTTCATCATCACTCCGGGCCCCTCGGTCTGCTACTCCTGTCTCCACGTACCACTGTCCTGCTCTGTTGATCCGAAGAATGGGCTCCCGGCTCTCTACATCAGAACTCTGTTCAATTACCTGTGGGCTGGTGGACTCCTCAGGAGGACTGAGCTCCCTGATATCCAGCACAGCACTAACCTGACCTCGCCAGTTTCCCTTTGGGGCATTATGTCGTGGGCTGAGGGAGCGGTTTAGATTTGGGGTGACCCTGTGAGACTCTGGAGGTCTCTCTGGATGCTTTGTCCTCGTTTGACTTAATTCTGCTTCAACCTCACCCACGTTAATTTTGAAATGAATGCCCTCCAGGATCTGTGTACATTTGTCTATAATATGCTGCATCTGCAGAAAACTGGCAGCTGTCAAGTAGCTGATAATATCTGCCAGTTGTAGGCATATCCGCCCTGTATAACAGAAAGAAAGGAGCTGTTCAAAAACAGTAGGGTTTTTGATGACTGAAATGGAGACAGTACTCATCTCATTCAAGGACATGTGATCTCGGAAATAGGGGGAGCTGGCAGCTAGTACCACTTTGTGAGCCCGAAAAGCTTGTCCTTGCACATTGACCACGATATCACAGAGACGGCCCTGCATGCGCAGCTGGTTTAGATGGCTCAGGACGGAGTTGCTGAAGTCAGGGATCTCCAGTTGTATGTTCCCTCCTTTCTCCATGGTCGTGCCTGAGGGCGTAGGCAGGCATTCAACCCTGCTGAAAGAGGAAACCACATGCCCATTAAAAGTTGTAACTTCACTCCCCTCGTGCTTTCCAATTCAAACATATTTAAAAATATTATTTGGTAGAATTTCAAAATCTCCAAGCAAAAAGAGATACCATCCTTATGTTTAGACGTGGAAAAGAAATACCAACAGGTTTTTCAGTCTAGGTTTCATGGCAAGACACCGTTAAAACTGAAAAGCGATTATTAGACTCCTAAAAATTCAAGCTATGCCCATACTTTCCTTACTAATGAGATATGCAACATCAAAACAGAAGTTCAACAGAACAGACGAGGAAACAGCTATTGTCAGGTTTTTTTAAAGTGTTAATCATAAGGTATTTGTACACTGAATATAACATCCTGTGACAACTTCCCTTTGGAGGAAAGGAAGCAGCTTTTTGAATAACAGTAGTTATACACAGACGGGTTGATTAGATGTCTCTCTTCTTAATATTTTACTACGTGCTGCATGAGTTATGTTTATTATTTCATAAAGTGACTAATATCCCACACGAATCTAAGACATTATTTCTAAGCTTAAGAGTCAGAGCACCCCAAAAGGCTTTGGGTTCAGGAGTCTGAGGCAAACCCAAGGTTAGGAAAAATGCCACAGCTGTGTCAGGACTCTGTCAAGACGAGGACTGGGAGAAGTTCACTCTCAGAAGTAGGAAAGGGTAGGCAAACCGGCCTTCATCTAAATTCGAAGTCGGGAATCTCAGAGTGGTGGTGATGTTTTGATTCTGAAATTTAGTTCCCCAAAGCTGGTAAAAAACTGACATCTACCAAATATGGCCAATATTTTAACATTAAAAGATTTTTAAAAACTTGCTAAATCACTAAGCCTATAACTGGATCCAACAGTCTTCGACGGTTTAGAGCACAGTTTGTACAAATCCCAACAGGAAGACACTGACTCGAGTCCAAGGTGTTTCCATTTATCTGTAAATTTGTAAGACATCACAGTTGCGTAGGACCTGCAACTTCAGAACTTAACCTGACAAGCTCGCAGTATGGCCATGCATTTACAACACACTTATCAGTAAATAGGGAAGTGTATATATACTGCTTTTAAGAATCAACTTTAGCCAATCTGACCTTTTTCCAAAGCGTTTTTGTTTGTTTTGAAACTTTTAATCCAATAAGAGCCTCTGTCGATGCCATCCTGAATTCAGATGTGCTTATTTTGGAGCCTACACCAGCGCCTTTTTGGTTTGCTCTTTCCGGCAATTCCCCAGTGAGGAGGAAGCCCCTGGAGTAAGGTCTTTACCGTCGGCACTGGAGGGGTGAGAGCTGTAAGAGGGAGAATCGGGAACGGCATGGGGTTGGCCACTCCGGTACTTGAGCGGCTTTCGCCCGCGTTAGGAAGCGTGGGGAGCGCGGGCTGCCTGAGGGGGGAAACGTCAGCGAGGCGCGGGGCCGGGGAGCGAGCAGTCAGGTGAGGGTAAAGGACCGGGAAGGGGGCGGCGCCCCGGGACCGGGTCCAGGCGGGAGGCGTAGGCGGGCGGGGAGCTGCCCAGAGGTGGGTGTGTGTGTCTGGGTGTGTCCGGGCTGCCGTGGGGGAGGGGGCCGCCCATCCCGGGGTCCTGAGGGAGGGGCCCGGCGAGGGGGCGGGTCCGGCAGCTGAGCCCGGCCCGGGGCCAAGGGGGTGGAAGGTCTCCGGGTGCCTTGAGGGGGGCTGAAGGGAAGTGGCTGGGCGCCCCAGGAGCAGGCTGCGGCGGAGACCCGGCAAGGCGGCCCCGGTGCAGGGCAGCGGGACCAGCGTGCGGGGCCCGAGCCCAGTCAAGGAGCAGCACCTACCTCCGGGGGTGGAAATGGGCCGGAATGGGCCGGAACACCGTCCCGGAAGTGAAACCCCCCACTCCCTCCCCCGGAGCGGGCGACGTGCCGGAAGGAAATCACTCACCCTTACACCGCTCCCCCTCCCTCTTCCCCCCTCCCCCCTCCCCCAGCGCTTTCCGTCTCTCGCGCCCCCTCCCCTCTCCTCTCTTCCTTCTTGGTAGGAGGGCGGGAGCCCTGCGTCACGCTGGCGCCGTGTCCCCGCCCACAATGGCGAGGTGGGGCGGGGCCCAGGGGGGCGGGCTTAGAAGACGGGAAGGGGTGTGGCTGGGGGAGGGGGCGGAGACAGAGGGAGGAGCGGGGAGGAGCTGAAGCAGACGCTAGCGGGGAGAGTGCGTCATGACGTCATGGAAAAGAGTCTTTATATACAGGTGCCTGGACGCCATCTCGGTCTTTCGAGGCTGGGAGTGAGTGGCTGGTATGTTTGTCTTTTTGCAGTTGCTGAATGGGTTCTTGGTTCTAGGCCTCCAGGCCTTGGCTGTCAAAGGCACCTTCAAGTGGCTGGCATTTCTAGTCCAGTTGCAAGCCTTTGCAGGACTCACAGACGACGATGGTGGAAGATTGCGCGTTGGGTGGTGGCGCGACCTAAACTACTGCAGTGGTGGTTAGGGCTGAACTGCGGGAATATCTCGGCTCGCGTGTCCTGCCTCTGATGAAGCCTGTGTTGGTAGGGACATCTGAGACTGTTGATGAATGCCAACGGTTCTGATGGCGGTGCATGCTGAGAAACCCGAGCGGGCCTTTGTTAATAATTTCGGCCGCTTGCTCTCAGGAAGGCGGGTGGTTGGAGTAGACCACGTGGTTCTCTAAATGGCTGAATTCCGCAGTGCACCATGATTGCCGTCCACGGTTCTTAAACTTATCTTTTTGCATTGCTCTTTTGTAATATAAGTGCACCCTTTACAGTCATGAAATCATGGGTGGTATAAACGCTCTGCAGACATGATACAAAAAAGACAATGGTTAAGCTTAATTTAGAACAAAATGAATTAAAAAAATCTCTAATTTTTAATCTAGGAATGGTGCGAGGCACGAATACAATGTGGCTTTTGATGGCACCAGATGGACAGGTAAGAAATTGATAAATACAGTGGGAAGAATGAAATCTGCTTAGAGGTGGTCTTTATGTTAAGCCTGTGATGGTTTAAGAGTAGTGGACAGAAAGGATTTCTGAAAAGCTGTATTCTGAGGCTTAAATACTTAAGACATTAATGTTTAACTTGGCTAACAGCATGTTTGATTGGATATGCTTTGCCTGTTTTGTAGGTCTTTGCCAGAGGGCTGAGAACAGCTGCTGGGGTAAGTTACTGGAATTCCTCACAAAGGGAAGTAGGTCGAAAATGCGCTGAATGTGCCACAATGATGACATTTTATTTGCTACTCTTGACTGTAAGAATGACGAGAATTATTACCACCGTTATCCTAACTGAGGCACACAGAATGGTGATTTGGAGAACATCGAGATTGCACGTGAGTTTACATGAAGCTATTTCTTCGCAGGTCCTAAAGGGCAAGCTTCACACACTAGCTGTGGGCAAACAGGTGAGAAGCCTTTTTATAGCCCACATTTACCCAGTACTTTTCAGTTAATTTTTTCAGAGGTTACAAATGGCCAAATAAGTGTTGATTGCATTAGGGTTTTCCTCCCCTTTTCAAATGTGAACTTCTGCACTCCACATTTTATATTTAATGCTGAGGGAAACCTGGAGAAACAGATACTATGATGGTTGCATAGTTCAGCAGATTGAATCATGAAGAGAGAAACCATTTGTCTGATGTATCTGGGATCTTTAGTAAAACTGGTTTGCTGTTAATATAACCACAAAGAAGTACTACTAATCGAGCTGCTCTTCTTTCTAGACATTAAACAGAATTAGCTGGAAGTTGAAGTGGTAAGTAAAACTATAATCAAACTAAACATCGGTAACTGGGCAAAGTGACAGAAATGGCTTTTTAGGGATGCCTTCTAATGCACAGGAAGCACTCATACTAGGAAGTGCTTGAACAGTGTGCTTAAATGCATTAAATAAATGCCAGGTCCTTGTCCTGTTATTGGTATTAACGTGCTATCATAGTTTGTAAAAGCAGCCTGTATGATGATAAGCGAATACTGACTGAACATGAAGGTCTTAATTAGCTCTACCTGATTTCAGGCACTTTTCAGATTTGTGGGGAGAAAATTTATCTTTGGCTATTATAAAACCACTCTTATTTCTTAGGTGGACTTGAGCTTTGACATGTCTGGATTGAGAGTTTGGTTTTTTTGGTAAGTGTTAATGGTAAAAACATTTCAGTAGGCTTAAGTGTTACTGAGAATGCTGATATGGTAGAATGCTTAGCTACCAAGCTACTAATTATGACTTATCTCCTATGTTGGTGAATGCATGTTGAGCATGCTCTGAACGGGGTTTTTGTAATGATGTTGATCAAATGTCTGACCTGAAATGAGCATGTAGACAAATTTAACACTGAAGAACCCTGTGAGAAATAATTGAGGGAAATTTAATGATATTTAGCATTTTAATGAAAGATCTCGTTTCCCTTCTAGCTACTGGGTACTACACAAGTTTTTATTCGCGGATGGCTTGCTTAGGGTAAGACATCAAAACACTTCTTTGTCTCCTGGTACTCAGGTTCATTGTTTCTGAAATGTGCTGGTCTTAGTAATTGTTGGCTATCTTAGTGTTTCTGTGTTGCAAAGCCAGTGGACAGTTTTGACAAGTAAAAGGCTTTAGTAGTCAGCTATGATGACGTACATCTAAAGCGTTACTCTCTTTTTTTAGGTGCAGATGTTGGTCACCTTTTATGTAAAGGTATGTATTTTATTAATCTTACATAGTTACTAAGTAAGGTGCTGTTAGTGATGATTTTTGAAAATAACAGATGGGAATCTCTCTGAAAAACAATGAAGATTAATTTTTAAAAACTGAAACAGTACCTGGAAAATTATATAACTGCACCTATGACTACCTATGACTAAATTTGACTAAATTTCTGTAGGTGTGAAGAGTTGGGTCGTCTGCAAGGCCTGGAACAGGAGTTTTAAGCACAGGTACTGTTAGTCAAGTTTGGGTTTTACGTGGAGTGGTTTAAAGCCGATACAATGATGATAACATAGTTCAGCAGACTCACGGTGATGAGCAATATTAAGTCTTTCGCTCCTATCTGATGTATCTGGCTGCAACAATCTTATAATACCCTTGAAAAAGGAAGTTAGCTATTTATTGTCCCATGGAAAATGGTCAGGAGTTTGGATAACTAATGGCTCATATACAAACGTTCTGTACTCTCTTAATTTCAGGGTTAAGAATTCAAGATTTGGAGAAGTACAGGTTTTAATATATTTTAATTAACAAACATTTAGAGAAGTGTAGATGCTCAGCAAAACTGAGCCAGAAAGTAGAGTCCCATATACCCCTCTGTCAACATCCACCACCAGAGTGGGACTTGTGTTCCAATACGATGAACCTGCATTGACATGTCATTATCACCCAAAGTCTATAGTTTTTGTTAGGGTTCACTCCTGGGTTGTGCATTCTCTGGGTTTGGGCAAATGTATAATGACATACATGCACTGTTGTAGTACTGTACAGAATAGATTCAGGGCCCTGAATGTTAGTTTCAAAAACTTAATGGGGGGAGTTAAGTAGGCAGTTTTTAAATGAATGGCTTTTTTTGTCTTCTAATAGGCAGACCTTCTGTTACTCTGAAGATTTCAAGGTAAATCAGTCTTTGGTGTTGCATATGATATGTTAGAATGTAACCAGTGATGTGATGATTCTGCCAAATGAAATAGAATGATATCACTTATAAAACCGTTCCATTTTGATTCTGAGGTTACTAACAAGCATCACTGAAGTTTTTTGTTTGTTTCTTTTTTACCATGATTAACATGTCATCTTTACTAATTTTAGGGCATTTATGACAGCAGTTATGCAGCTTACCAGTTGAAAGGTGAGACTTAAAAATATAGTGCTGTTGTCTTATTCCAGAATACATGATGATCTCACCCCAACTTGAACTCTCTCACTGATTACTTGATGATGAGATAAGATCTGATATTCATATACTCCAAATACCATTAGAATTGAAATATGGAAATATGAGTAAAATGGCTTCTTTGTTTTTGCAGACAGCTGGATGGATGCTTGTGTGATAGAAGATTAAAAGCAACTTTCAGTTTTAATAAATTTTTATACAAAATATCTGATCAAGTGTGCTTATTTCACTTCAGTAGGATAAAGGAAGGGAAATAGGACACCTTGGTGATTAAGGCCCTCTGGCGTTCATTTAACAACACATTTTCATATGTATTTTACAGGATGTCTTAGGATTGAAAGTGCAATTTGTGCTGAGAAATAAACTATAGCATTTATATTTAAAATGCTGTGCTTCTGTTGGAAACAGTGACATGATCTGAAGGATGAGCTATATTTTGCAGAAATTGTCTAGGGCTTGAATGTGAAATCACTTGGTCAATTTTTGCCCGAATTTTTTTTTTTTTGGTGAAGATTGGCACCTGGGCTAACAACTGTTGCCCATTTTTTTCCCCAGCTTTATCTCCCCAACCCCCCCCCCCCCCATACATAGTTGTATACCTTAGTTGTGGCTCCTTCTAGTTGTGGGATGTGGGATGCTGCCTCAGTGTGGCCTGAGGAGCGGTGCCATGTCCACGCCCAGGATCTGAACCCTGGGCTGCTGCAGCGGAGTGCACGAACTTAACCACTTGGCCACGGAGCTGCCCCCACCAGAAATTCTTTATCTGAAAATCACCCTTAAAAGCCAGAGTACTAGCTTGAGGCTGGAAAAGCAAAATTTGAGCTTAAGCAATTTTTGCTATGGAAGAAAGTGCCCAAAGAATGAGAATGTTAACACAGGAACCTCACCGGTGCTCTTACTGACCCAAATGGGCAATTGAACCATCAAAATACATGCCTTTATACAGACGAAATTGCAAAGAAAAATGAGCTCTTAGAGTGGCAGTAGGAATGCTGGAATTTGAAAATCTACATTTGCAATAAGTAGCATGGTGATGGGTCTGGCAAGTTGTTGATAGATGCCAAAGTTGGTGGGTGCAAGGGAAGTAACTAGTCTCAGAGACCTCCCCAAAGATGGATATTTTAAAAAGGCCTAGAAAAAACAGTGGGACAAACTAGATTTTAAATGAAGTGTAAATACTACTGTTATAGAAGTATCCTTGTGTTAGGAAATCGGTGTTTAGGAGTACTAGTTATGCAAATAAAATTCTGGGGCATGTACTTAGGTCAAGTTAATGAGGATAGTAAGATTAGTAAACCAGTGGGTTGCCAGTTAATTACTCCCAAAATTCCTGAAGGAAATAGCTCTGGCTTCTGGCAACATCCCAAAGCCTAAATATTAAATACTTCCTAATCAAATTTAAGCTCACTAATTAGCCCTTGAAAGTGGGTAGGAGCTTTTGAGTTACTGTTTTTCTTAAGACTTTAATACTTTTGATAGCTTAAGAATTGTGAACATTGCAAATCTGAATGGATAAAAACGGTCACTCCTTTTCTCCAAAATAAACCCTCTGTTGGTAGAAGTGAGTTCTAATGTGTTCAGGGTATGAGGGAATAGTATGTTTCAAGCTCTGTTAGCTCTAGCCACATGGACATGCCATGCTTTTTTGAGGTTTCTTCAGGCTTTTCATGCTTGCTCTTTCTCTGCAGGAAAGGTAAAATACCTTTCAGTGCCTGGTGCTTACTCAAATGTCTCCCCCGGGCTCTGAGGCCCTATGTGAGACGGAACCACCTGCACCCGACTCGAGGTCTCTTAACCTTTTATTCTTCATCCTACCCCCACTACTTGGTGTTACATGTTGACTCATTTTCCCCTTTCTAAGAGGTAAAACGCCATGGAAGGGATTTGGTCTGTTCTGTTTGTTGCAGTATTAACAAGCCTGTTATACTCTGTATTTACTGAAATAACTGTAGATGTGATAAGATAGTCTTTGAGAAGTTGTGGAGATTGACCAGGTACCGAAAGACTGAGGATAAGATATCCTGAATGTGAAACGGGGAAAATTCTATTTCAACGAAATAGGCAGCGAAGTACCTCCTATCATGAAGGTCTATGGCTTGGGTGACTGCCTGGTTGAAAACTGTCCACAGTCATGGCTAATGAAACAAATCTGAAGGGCCATAAACGAATGAAAAAGAAAAATAATAGCTCCTTTTTGAATGCTTACTACATGCTGAGTGTGTGTTTTAGTTCATCCTTTTAATGATAGCAGGTTAGGAATTAGCCTCCATTTTATGGGTAAATAGGCTCAGAGGATAAGAAAGTTACCCGAGCCCACACAGGTGGTAAGTGGCAGAGACCAAATATACAAGAGCCTATCTCATTCCTAATTGACAGAATTAGAACATTGAAGAATAATTATCTTTAGGGACTGGAAGAAAGGACCAAAAGCACTAAATGAAACACTACAGGCAGGAATATTGAAGTCTTCTCTTTCTGTCTGAAAAGCCCCAACGGTGTCATCAGGATGGGGGGAAAGCTGGCTTGACCGAGGATTGTTTTGGAAAAACTTGGAGGCTTTATGGAGTACAAACTCAGTGTTATCCAATGGTGGAACTGAGCGGGTTTAAAAAAAAAAAACAAAAACCCGTTGTGACCTTAAGACTCTGGCACTGAGTGGGAAGTTGGACTACTCAATCTCGGGGATGCCTTCCAATCCTAGGAACCTGTAATTCTATATATAATCTCACACACTGCTCGAGCACTGGGGGTGGCGTGGGAGAATGGAATGTGTAGGTTGCTGTTATACCCTGCTATCTTTAGTGTGAATCACTGATTCCCAGGTTTATAATTCCAATATCCTCCTCATTTATTTGAAAACTATATATATTCATGAAAAATTATACCCATTTACTAAGTGAGATCCCAGGTAAATTATTTTCATTGAAGAAAATGGAAATAACCCATTAGTTGACCCCAACCCCACCAGAAAGTCAACAAATGGCAATTCTAGTTTAGTCATGATCTGTTTCATTTACAGTATGTCCTGCCAAACACATTAAGGAAGGATTTCCAGGGTCCGGCCCTGTGGCCGAGTGATTGAGTTCGTGTGCTACACTTTGGCGGCCTGGGGTTTCGCCAGTTCGGATCCTGGGTGCAGACATGGCACCACTCATCAGGCCATGTTGAGGTGGCATCCCATATGCCACAATTAGAAGGATCCACAACTAAAAATATATACAACTATGTATGGGGGGGGTTGGGGAGAAAAAAAAAAGGGGGCAACAGTTGTTAGCTTAGGTGCCAATCTTTAAAAAAAAAATAAAGGATTTCCATGTAATTATGTTCTCAAGCTGGAAAGTTGGGTTCCATGATTCAAAATCAGTGCTTGTTTATCCTTCAAATGTCACAGCTCTTAAAATACATAAATTGACTTTTTCAACTTTTATAAAGCTGTACATTTAGGTATTTTAAAGGTATCCTCATGCTCTTGAAAATCCCTGGGCTTAGAAATGATATATTGCATGCTTCCTTCCTCCCTCTTCTTCCAGATGTAAAACTAGGGAAAGTGTTGGTGTTCTGTGCCATATAGACGATAAAGCTGAGATTGGACTCCTGTTTAACTTTTAAGTGATCTATTCGTCCCAAGCCATTTTAGTTAAAAACTGAAAGAAAGGTCAATGCTTGCTAAGAATTAAGCTACCATCAGCAACAAGCTGCCGACATTTGAGGGAGTATCTGCTTTAGGAGGTCTTCCCTATTGGTTAGGCTGGTCTCAGGGCTTCTCTGCCTGGCTTCACCTAACAATTTACTGCATCATCTCAAATATGATCTGTTTATGTGTCAGTCTCCCCTGTGATGCTAAAAGCCTCTCCAGGACGGGGACCACAATTTATTCATCTCCATGCCAGACCCACCCCTCGCCCCCAGCTCCTAACCCAGAGCTTGGCATGTATGGGTCAACTATCCATTTAATAATTCACCCAAAACGTGTTTATGGAGCACCTATTATGTACCAAGTAGTCTCTCAGATGCTGGGAATAGATACTACAGAGAATACAGACAAAAGCCCTGCCCTCCTGGAGCTGACATTCTAGTGGGGCAGACAAAATAAGTAAGTAAAACATAGAGTATCAGATAACGTGGTAAGTGCCAGAGAGGAAAAATAAAGCTGAGAAAGGCAGGCAGAGGGTGCTGGTGGGGGGCAGGGCTCTTTCAAATGTGGTTGTCAGGGAAATCTTCACTAAAAAGGAAGCATTTGAGCAAAGACTTGAGGATATTAGGGAGTGAACAATGCAATTATCTAGAGAAAAATTGCTAGGGGAAAGCTAGGGCAAAGGCCTGGACATGTGGTCACACTGGTCAACACCAGGAAAAGCAAGGACGCCACTGTAGAGGGAGCGGAGGGAGTGAGGAGGAGCGCGGGAGGAGGTGGTCAGGAAGTAGCAAGCGGCAGGTTACGGAGAGCTTGGGAGGCCACTGTGAGGACTGTTCTCTGAGATGGGAAACCACTGCAGGGTTTTGAGCAGAGAAGTGATGTGATCTGGAATGTCAGCAAGATTGTTAGGAAGCTTTTGGTGTAATGTAGGCATCAGAAGATGGTCACGTGAAACAGGGTGGGAGCCTGGAGGGGTGGAAAGTGTCAGATGCAGGATTGATTTTGAAGGTAGAGCTGACAGATAGTTGAGACAAATAAGTCTCTCCAGACTCACTTTCTTGCTCTCATCATAAAGCAGGACAATTAGGTGTTTACAAGACGACTTCAGAATGATGTCTGGACAAAGGAATGTTACACCCTAATAATAGCTACCTTTATATGGCGCTTCCTTTATGTCAGGGACATATGTCAGGGACTGTACTAGCTACTTCCATATATGACATCTTATTTGGTCCTCACAGCCCTGAGGAAAAGACCTGAGACACTGCGTAAGGCAGAACAAAAGATTTTTCTTTTTACTATTTCCAAGCTCACGTGTGATTTCGATGCTAATGCACTATGGCCTTATTCACGTTTACGGTGTAGGTATTGGGTAGCATGGTGGAAAAGACAGACACCTCTTAGACACAGATGGCAAAAGATGAATGTTTCTGCTAACAGTGAGAAAAAGGCCCCTAAAGAAATGTATTGTTCTGTGAAGGTAATTTGAAGTTTTTCATATCTTGCTTTACTTTGGTCTTATCTTTCTTATAGACATTGAATTCAAGACTGATAAGTGGTCAAAGTCAGCCCCCTTAGATATGGAACAATTAAGGCCAGGTCTAGCAATGAGGCTTCTGCCCTTGACTTTCTGTATAGTCTCAGGCACAATGGAATTATAAGCCATGGATTCTAGACTCAACCTTTAAACCACTATTTGACTAGGCAAGAGACTTAAATTTGTATAATGTGTCCCAAGTATTCACCATCTCAGTAATGGAGTTTCCATGTATACAAAGGCCTGTTTCTGGGCTCTCTAATTTGCTCCATTGACTGACAGGTCTGTCCCTGCACCAATACCTGTTAATCAATATAACTTTATTGTACTTCTTGGCATCAAGTGAAAATATTTCTTCACCTTGTTCTTCCCCAGGTACAGACAGCAGTGTCTGGCTAATTTTGGATCTTTGCTTTTCCACAGAAATTTTACAATCAACTTGTCAAGTCCCCTCTACCCCCTAAAAAAAGAAAGAAGCCCTGTTGGGATCTAAATTGAAGTTAATATTTTGTATAGTTTTAAAAATTATTCTTTACAACGTTATAATATGACTGACATGCAAGAAACTGAACATATTTGAAGTGTATAATTTGCCAAGTTCTAACATACATATATACATCTGTGATACCATCACCACAATCATGATAATGAATACATCCAAAAGTTTCCTTCTGGGGCTGGCTGGGTGGTGTAGGTGTTAAGTTGTGTGCTCTGCTTCAGTGGCCCAAGGTTTGTGGGTTTGGATCCTGGGTGCAGACCTAGCACCACTCATCAAGCCATGCTGTGGCAGCATCCCACATAAAATAGAGGAAGATTGGTGCAGATGTTATCTCAGCCACAATCTTCCTCAAGTAAAAAGAGGATGATTGCCAACAAATGTTAGCTCAGGGCCAATCTTCCTGAGCAAAAATAAAAGAATGTTTCCTTCTGAACTTTTGTAATCCATTACTCTTTCCCAACTCCCCTGTCTCCAGGCAACTACTCATCAACTTTTTTTTTTTTAAGATTTTATTTTTCCTTTTTCTCCCCAAAGTCTCCTGGTACATAGTTGTGTACTTTTAGTTGTGGGTCCTTTAGGTGTGGCATGTGGGATGCCGCCTCAGCATGGCTTGAAGAGTGGTGCCATGTCCGCGCCTAGGATTCGAACTGGCAAAACCCTGGGCCGCCGAACGAGAGCATGCGAACTTAACCACTTGGCCACGGGGCCGGCCCCTCATCAACACTTTGTTACTATAAATTAGCTCGTTTCTAGAATTTTATATATCTGTCATTTGTCATACTGTGGTGGCTGCGTGTTGCTGAAAGCTATGGCACTGGTATTTCAAATACTAGCAGGGTCACCCATGGTGGATAGGTTTCAGCAGAGCTTCCAGACTAAGTCAGACTAGGAAGAAGGACGTGGCCACTATGAATAGGACCCTATGACTAGCATCAGAGCGTTGTCTGATATAGTGCTGGAAGGTGAGAGGATGGTGCAAAAAGACCGGGCAGGGTTCCGTTCTGCTGTACACAGGGTCACTAGGAGTCGGAATCTACTCGATGGCACTAACAACATAGTATAAAGTAAACAATACAAGATGTATTTTTTTCTCTGGAGATTGGAATTGAATTTAATCTATATAACAATTTGGGAAGAACTGACATCTACATTGCATCTTCCAATCCATAAATATGGTATCTCACTTTTTCTGTTCCTTTTTTCCTGTCTTTTCTTCTCTTTCTCTCTCCCTTCCTTTTCTTTCTTTCATTGTTTCTTTTGTTATATTCTTGCCTTCTTTTGAATTGTTTTTCATTCTGTTTTGAATTGTTTCTTATTGTTTTTTTTAATTCTTTTCTTTGTAAGTTATGCACTTTAATTTTATGCTTTTAGTAGTCACCTCAGCCATTTTTGTTTGTTTGTTTTTGTTTTTGTTTTTTCAAAGATTTTAAATTTTTCCTTTTTCTCCCCAAAGCCCCCTGGTACATAGTCGTATATTCTTTGTTGTGGGTCCTTCTGGTTGTGCCACGTGGGACACTGCCTCAGTGTGGTTTGATGTGATATATATATTCTTTGTTGTGGGTCCTCCTAGTTGTGGCATGTGGGACACTGCCTCAGTGTGGTTTGATGAGCAGTGCCATGTCCGCGCCCAGGATTTGAACCAACGAAACACTGGGCCGCCTGCAGCGGAGCGCGCGGACTTAGCCACTTGGCCATGGGGCCAGCCCCCTACCTCAGCCATTTTAATATGAATATTTAAAGTCTAAAATAATGAACATCTTTACTTTCCTCCTTAAAAGTACAAGAACCTTAGAAAGCTTTAACTTTGACACCTTCCCTGGATTCATTTACCATTGTGTTCAGTATTTTAGTTCTATCTTGTTTATTTTTTATCCCACAACTTAGATATAATTAATACTGCCAATGTTTGTTTACATTCAGTCATAAATTTACTATTTTCTTTCCTAATCATTCCTTCTCCCATCTTTAACTCTCCCATATGGATAGGGCTGCTGGATAAAATATAAGACACCCGGTTAAAATTGAATTTCAGATAAACAACAAATACATTTTTTTAGTGTAAGTACATCCCATGCAACATTTGCAATATTTGGGACATACTTATGCTAAATTATTTGTTGCTTAGCTGAAATTCCATTTTAACTGGACTTCCTCTATTTTATTGAATTTTTTTTTTTTTTAGGAAGATTAGCCCTGAGCTAACATCTCCTGCCAATCTTCCTCTTTTTGCTGAGGAAGACTGGCTCTGAGCTAACATCTATGCCCATCTTCCTCTACTTTATATGTGCAACACCTGCCACAGCATGGCTTGACAAGCAGTCCGTAGGTCCCCACCTGGGATCTGAACTGGCGAACGCCGAGCCATCGAAGTGGAACATGTGAACTTAACCGCTGCACCACCGGGCTGGCCCCTGGGCTTCCTCTGTTTTTATTTGCTAAATCTGGCCACCCTATTTGTGGATTAGTTTTCCTTCTTTCTAAAGCACAACCTTTAGAAATCTCCTTATAGAAGATCTATTAGTTGTAAACTTTATCAGTTTTTGTTTATCCAAAATGTCTGAAATTACTGAAGATTATACAAGGGCATATAACTCCAGGCTGAGAGCTATTTTCTCTGAGCACTTTGAAGACAGTATTCCACTGTGTTCTTCCTCCCATTGTTACTATTGAGAAGTCAGCTCTTGGAATACTTGTACATTTCCTGTCTTTTCTCTCTGGCTGCCTTCAAGGTTGTCTCTTTGGTGTTGGAGTTCTGTAATCAAGGAGTGAATTTAAAAATAATTTATAGTGCTTGCAATTTGTTTGCTTTCCTCAGTTTCTTTCATCAATTATTAAATTCTCAATCATTATTATTTTGAACAATTCCTGTCCCCTTTTTCTTCTATTGTTTCATTTTGGCATTCTAATTAGACATAGTTAGTCCTTCTTACTCTATCCCTCAAATTTTTCAAGCTCTTTTGTATTTTCCATCTCTGTCTCTGTGCTGCCTTCTGAGTAATTTCTTCAGGTTCATCTTTCAGTTCATTAATTCTTTTATCCGTGATGTCTTTTTAAATCATGCATTGAATTTTAATTTCAATGATTATATTATTTCTATAAGTTTTATTTTGCTCTTTATTTTTTGCCAAATTTGCTTCATCATTTTTATTAGGTTTTATTCCTTACAGGTTGGATTCTTTTATTTTATTTTTCTGAGGAAGATTTGCCCTGAGCTAACATCTGTGCCAATCTTCCTCTATTTTGTACGTGCTGGCCGCCAATGAGTGGTATAGGTCTATGCCTGGGGACTGAACCTGGGCCGCCGAAGCGGAGCGTGCTGAACTTAACCGCTAGGCTATGGGGCTGGCCCTCTCTTTTATTTCTATAAATATCATATATACTTTGCTTATTGTCAGACTCTACTCCAATACATGAAATATTAGTAAATCTGATTCTGTCTGTTGTGTCTGCTGATAATGTCTGACAATGTAGCTTGTTTCCTTGTGTGTTTTGTGATTTTTTTTTTTTATTGTGAGATTATGTTCCTTGGAACTTTATCCTTAGAAATTCTTTGAGGATTTGGTTTAAGGTGTTTTCATCTAGAGACAATTTTACATTTGCTTTTATATACCTAGGAACACTTTGAATCTCAGCTTGGAAAGTGTTCAAACTTGTTAAGTGCCAGCTTGTGGCTGTTACTACTCAGAGAAGACTTTTTGCCCCATTACTTAAAGACTTGTGATAAGACCAGTGGTGATAATGAATGTGATTTTTTAGATACTGTATAATGAAATGCATCAACATTTGAAAGATTTGCAGTGAACCAGTATTTTCCAAATGATCAATGGGTGGTATTACAAGATCATGCATAAAAGCTGTATTCAACATACAAGATAGACCAATGGACTTTAGAAAAGTTTATCAACATGATTTCAGAGTCCACATTGCAACTAACCTTTGAGGAACTTGTCAAGTTTCAGTGTAGTATTGGAGAAGAATATCCATAATTATCAGAGTAGGCTATTAAAATAATCCTCGCTTTTCTAACTTCAAATTTGTGTGAGGCCCGATTTTCTTCATATATTTCAACCAAAACAACATATCACAACAGATGGAATGCAGAAGCAGATAAGAGAATCCAGTGTCTTCTATTAAGCCAGACATCAAAAAGATTTGCAGAAATGTAAAACAATGTCATTCTTCTTACTACTTTTTGTTTTGGAAAATAATTATTTTTAAAATAAAAATGTTACTTGTGTTAACATGTAACAGATTATTATCTTAAAGTGAATTAATAAATATTTAAGAAATTTTAATTCCTAAGAGAGCCCTTTGGGGTCCTCAATAATTTTTAAAGAGTGTTAGTGGTCCTGAGATCAAAAAGTTTGAGAACTGCTATTCTTAGGTGAAGAAATGGGAGCCTAGAGAGGTTAAATGACAGGGGAAAGGTTGCATAATTAGAGAGTGGTAAAGCCAGGAATTAAACTGAGATATGTCCTACTCATATAGGTTCTTTCTCCTAAGTCCATTGTCTTACATACAGAAGACTGACTCAGATGTGCACTTATTGCATGACTTACATATGCAATTGTTAGATAGATATCCCATCTAATATTTTTATGATGTACCTGGTTATTTCTTGTGTTACAAAGTAACTCAATTTCCTTGAAATAAGAAAAAAGTACCCTTAAGGCAGCATGTTTAGGATGAGTTATGCTTAACAAAAAATCAGCAGCAAGGAATGTGGTCAGCGTCACCGACAGTTCTGGTTCTTCAGAGGGGGATTCTGGAAAAAGAGCGGCTGTATAGATGCATTGTTTTATTCAACCCAAGAGCCCAAGAGCATAAAACAATCCTGTCAGACTCATCATCTGACATATCTCTTCCCAACAAGGAGAAACTGTTTGGAAGACAAAGCTCTCTTGAAGCTAATAGCAACTATCAGTGCTGTAGCTGGCAATGGCTTACCTTGTTCTTAAAACTTGCAACATAGGATAAATCTAAATTCCCTCTGAGGCTGGGGAGATGGGATTCAAAATAAATTTGGCTTCCAGTTTACAATTAGTTCATGCATTCCAAAATCCTGGCTGTATTGTTTTCAACTTTATCAATAAGTAGTTTATCAATAAGTAATTTTTAAGAAAATATTTAATTTAAAATTTCACCCCACCTCAAGGATGAAGGTCTAAAATAGTGATAACTCCTTGGATTTCAGAATAAGCATTTTTTTTTTTTTTTTTTCTGACAGGACTAAAGAAAAGCTGAGTGATATCCAAAGTGATTAGGTCTCTGAGATGCCAACACAGGATTGTCTGATTTCTGGGGACATGGGACCTTTAGTATTTATAACCTAGAAAATATTCTCCAGATTTTGTGGTCTTCTATAACTCTCATTCCCAGTATAGAAAGATAATATTCTGGTTAGAATTAGGCTCTACACAGTGAAGAGTGAATTTATTGTACTTAGAAATTAGGTAATGTCCATGTGGGATAAATAGATGTAAAACTGCATTTCCCTACCCAATAAAGAGCATTTCTAGACATTCTCTCCACTGAGAAATGGTAGGGAGTTGGACACCATTTCTCACCATGAGAACCCTGCCAGCAAGGATTTTCTGGCTCCAGGATACACCCACAAATGGGGAGAGATTGTGTTAAAGGATAAACTTTAGGGAAAAGCTCCACCTAAAGGCGAATCAGCTTACTGCAGAAGTGAAGGACATTCACACTCACAAGCATCACAAATTGAACCTGAAGTGAGATGGATTTTATTTTCAAACAGAGAAAGATTACAGCATCACATTGCTTACAGCACTAGAAAAACAGGCAGGGGCATAAGACTGATACTTGGTGCTTATAAATTATAAATCTAAAGAATGTCAAGGCAAAAGTGAAGATAAAGTAGAAAAGAACAATTTCATTGATCGAGGCCTTGTTCCCATTTTATAATTATTAATTAATTATAAGCTTTTGTGTCAACAGAATGTGCAAGAAAATTATAGTGAGCTAGAGTTCACTCTTTTTAGATACCAGAGCTTCAGTGTTCACTTTTTTATACATTGAGGTTGGTCTACGGTCAATTAATATTTTGAATTACTTACGATGAGGGAAAGTGTTCAGGGATTAACGATTACTTTTAAGAGTAGAAATATAAACAATACTGATTCATAAAATTACTGTTTTTTCCCCAATAGATACAGTTTTGCTTCATGTTAAACTATAAAATACTTACATCTGTATCTGTTTACAGATGGACAATATCATTATCTTACATTTGTGGAATGCTTTATAGGTTTTCAAAGCATTTTCACTCACACTATCTTCCACATACATCATCTCCTCTGATTCTGGCAACAAGAGCTCTGTGGGGCAGGCAGGGCAAGCACTGTTCGATTTCACGTTGGCGGGAAGGGAGGCTAGGAGAGGTCTGTGTAACTTGCTCAAGGTGAAACTCTGACTAAGATTATGTGACTTTCACTTCAGTGATTTTTTTGCATTATATCATGTTTCTTCTCACTGTATCATGTTGATAATTGAAATGTCACTATGTAGCTTAATTTGTAGGATTCTCTTGATGAGGCTGGTTGAACTGACCCCTCCACCAACTGACCAACCTAATGAGGCAAGCATTTTTCCATATTTCACACATGATTTGATTACCTCTGTCCGAGGCGAATAATCTACTGTCTGGGTATGAAAAACATGATTAGAAAACACTAAGCCATTATATTACTCCAACAAAGAGCCATCTTTCACACCTCTCCAAGTAAAAAGAAACTTCAAAAGAGTCCCAAACAAAAAAATCCTAATAATGCATGTTATCAACTCAAAATTGGATACCTTCTATCTGTTTCTTCATTGTGGTGAAGAATGTTGCCTGGATTCCTTCCTCCTAAAGGCCTGATTGTCAGATCTGTGGCAGATCTCAGGATCAGATTTTAGCCTTGGGGAAACAAAGAGAACAAAACTCTAAAGCTCAACTTTCTGGATGGTGTGGATGATCCAATGAGCTCTTTTCTGCTTCTGAGTCCGCTGGCCAGGAGACCCGGATATGATAGGGCTTCAGTTCCTCAGGAGGGATAGAATCTGGGGCATTGCTCATGAGGTCGTACCCCCGGAAGGATTTCGGGAAGGCTATGACATCTCTGATGCTTGGTGCTCCGGTGACAAGACATATCAGTCTGTCTAACCCTGTGAGTAAAATACAAAGTTAAAAGAAAAGAATGTAATCTAAGGTTGGGAGTGACTTAGTTTTTCTATAAAGGTTGTAGAGAATTTTTAAATAAGAATCTTTAACAAGTTGCGGCTAAGCATAGTTCCTTGCCTTTTTAGGGAACTTTTGTTTGTTTGAGAGGTTCTTTTCTATCTCCTTCTAGAAAAAGGCTCAGAACTAATATTCACATGCTCCTGGGATTAACAGTCACAGCAATTAATAAGTCCTTAGCAAGGGCTTACTAAAGGTTGAACACAATTAGGTGCTGTGCAGGGCACTCCAAGAACACAGAAGGAGGCCCCTGTTTTTGAGGGCCTATAATCTAAGTGAGTTTCCTAGAATTTCACACACTCTTCCTTGCTTGATAAAACAAGCAAGGTGAGCAATCATGGCCACCAGAAGGGCAGTGAACATTCCTACTTTCACACAAGCCGAGTACTATGGAGCAGTGCTTTCCAGACTCCTATGAAAGTGTCTGTGAGCCCCCAGGGATTTGAGCAACATTGACTTAAGATGCTGCAGTTTTATTTTATTACAAAATATTTCAAATGCAAATTATGAGCCAAGTTTTATCTTTATAACTGGTAGAATATATTTTAAAAATATATCATTGAAATGAAAACACAAATTCTTATGGAACTCTTGGGCTTGCCCCCTACTTTCTTTACTCCTCCACCCACGCCCTGTAAGCTGAGAGCCCAAATTCAAGACATGGGGCTATGGAATGAAATCAGCTTGTAAAAAGACAGATGGTTTACCTAAGGCAATTCCTCCGTGAGGGGGAGCCCCATAATCTAAAGCCTGGAGCAGATGGGAGAGCAATTTCACATCTTCCTGAAATTCAAAAGATAATTCAATTTAAATACACACTGAATGTCCACTAAGTGCCACACAGTATGCTTGGGTGCTAAAGGGAAAATAGAAATAAAAAAAATACCTTAGGAGGTTTACAGTTTAGTAAGAGAATATGACAAGTCACGGATATTAAAACATGCTGAGAGATGCCTGGTGCTCAGTAAGTGCAGCTGTTATTATACTGATAATGCAAACGGAGTAAGACCAACCAAGGGCACCGAGGTGTGGGCTCAGAAAAGCAGGAGGAGAAGCAGGAAACTGCCCTGTCACAGGGGCCAAGGGGAGAGAACGCTATTAGAAGGCAGCGGCGCCAAATGCCGCTGTTTTGAGTTCTCCAATCCTGCTCTCAGAAACTGTTCTTCCATCCTACCTCACACCTGTTAGTTAACCCCACAAAATGATCTTTAGGATCAGACTCTCTTGGATCTTTTCTTTCCTGAAACCTACCCTAGCCTTCTACAGAATCACAACAAACTGCAAATTCTCAGGCCTGCATCTGTATGGACTTTTAAAATCCTGATAAATGCTGATAGACAGTGGGGTCACTCTCTATCACTAAAGTCTACCCTCCCAATACAACGAAAGTAGTATCTATTAAGTGACACGAACTCCTTTCAAACCTCTCTTTCTCCAGCATTATCACCATTTTCAGCCGTTCTAGACTGCATCATGTTTTGAGCAGTGTAGTGATTAGGAGGTTAGGAGTTTGGGCTCAAGAGCCACCCTGCCTGGGTTAGAATCCTGGCTCTGCTTACTTCTGTGCTGTGTGACTTTGGGCAAATTACTTAACCTGCCTCAGCTTCTCATCTTTAAGATGGGCAGAATGAGGGTATCTTGTAAAGTCATTGTGAGGATTAGATGTGTCAATGCATCTAAAGTACTTAAACAGGGCCCGGCACATAGTAAGCACTAATAAATAGCTATTATTGTCATTTCCTTTATCAAAGTCTTACACTAAAGAGAGAGAGATAAGCTGACACTATTCTACATCTAGTGAATCCGACATTCATAACAAACATTTAACATAATTGACAAATAGGTAAAAAAAAAAAAGGCCCAGTCAGCAGATGATGTTACCTTTAGTAACGTTGCCAGGATGTAACGCTGTAGCTCTGCATCGTGAATTCGGATAGAACCACCTCCTATCTCACTGCCGTTTAAAACCAAGTCATAGTGTTGACTACGGACCTGGAAGATGCACAGAGCTTTTATGTTAGAGAAAATTTCTGGTTTTCTGTTCTATAGACTGAAGACACCGTGGCTACTTAGAGACAAGGTTTTTTTAACTACTGGCTCAAACCCAACAATTTCTTCTGGGGCTTCCAGAACTGGGTCAGACCGTGAAATCTGAAGTTCTTTGCCTTTATTTCCACATCTCCTTTTTATTTGGAAGTATTCATATGGTACCTTTTCGGGCTCAGTGTATAGAAGCTGGATGTCACTCGGGTGGGGAGCAGTAAATGGATGGTGGGCTGACTCCAGCTCTCCAGGATTTTCCTCCTTGGGAAGGAAGAGTGGGAAATCCACCACCCAAAGGAAAGAGAACAGAGCTGGGTCACGGAGCACCACTCCTCTTGCTTCTAGAAGGTCAGCACATTCCAATCGTAATTTTCCCAACAAAGAGCACTAAAAACAGAAGATACAACATTGAGTTAACTGCTGTGACAGAGTGGGCAGCAAATGACACAACCTGGATTCTGAAGCCAGGCCATTCTCTGAGGAGGGAATAACCAATTAATAGTTGAGAATGACTGTCAGATTCAGTTGACTGGGCCAGTATCTGATAACACAGTGATTGAGAACACAGGTGTCAGAGCTTGAGAGACCTGGGTCTGTATCTCAGTTTGGCTACTGACCAACTTCTCTGAACCTTTTCCCATAGTCAAATGGGGATAAAACTATCTACTCCAAAAGACTGTTGTGAAGATCAAGTGAGAAAAGATATGTGAGGTGCAATATGAATGGCAGCTATTACGATAATTATTTCCTTACTGCTTCTAAAGGGTTGGTGAGGATTTGAGGAGTGCCTAGCACAGAGTTAATGTTCAATAAATGTTGGCTATTATTAGAGAAGAAGTATAGAGGAGAGGTTAATTTAGGATTAACCTCTTCTTCTGAATTAACCTCGTCTTCTGAAATAACCTCTTCTTCTAAAACTAGACTTTGTGGGTTAGAAATCTGGCTCCTCCACTTCCTAGCTGTGTGAGTGTGAGCAAGTTTTTAACCTCTGTGCCTCAGTTTTCTTATCTTCAAAATGGTAACAGTATGAGTACTTCTCTCATAGGGTTGGAATGAGGATTAAATGAGTTACTACATACAAAGTACTTAGGACAGTGCTGGGCAAATAGGAAGTACTTGATAACTACCAACTGTGATGCTCAGGGCTTCCCTGAGAAAGGGCAGTCACAACAGTGAAACACACCTGGAGACATGGATAGTGTTGCTTTGTGGCCTATTCCGTCTTACATTTAAATATGCACACAGAGCACTGTGATATTTTCAGAATGTTAATGTTATTCCTCGTAAGTCTGGTTTCCAGCATTCTTTCAAGAAAGACCCAGTAGGAATTAGAATGATACCTTCCTGAGAAAAGAACACCAGCAGTTTTGGTTCATACCAGGGGAAAGTTTAATAGTCTACTGAGTTTGCAGCAGCATTTTTATATAATACAAAGTCTCAAGTTGTTTTAAGAAATGCATTGAGGATCAAATTTGTAATTAAATAGCTTTCTTCATTCTACTATTGCAGGGGAAGGGAAAGACAGTGGATTACATTTAGCTTTGAAGCTGAACTCTGAGACTTTTCCTTTGAAAAAAGTAATGATAAATAAGTACAGTGTAAATACAAATTAGAAGAATGAACGTAACAAAGTACTAACTAGACAGTATTACTATAAAGAAACCATATTTTACTATAGTGCAAGAATGAATGTATAAAATAGTTAAGCCCTGGGGATGTAATGTACAGCATGGCAACTATAGTTAATAGACCGTATTGCATATCTGAAAGTTGTTAAGAGACTATATCTTAAAAGTTCTCATCACAAGAAAAAAAATCCTGTACCCACGTATGGTGGGTGACATGTTAACTGGACTTAACCTTTACAGTATATTTTCAATATTCATGTTTGCCTTTTATGCCACACTTTTTTATATTTTATAATGATCTCTAGAGCTAAATCCAGTCTTCATATATCCCCTGAAGTGCACGCAGCACTCACCACCTCCCAGCTGCCGCTCCTGAGGAAAAATGGTCCTGCCTCGACCAAGGAGGCCCAGGGGTGTCTGCCAGCCCAGCAGCCCCCAGCAGTCTCATCTGTCCCTCTGCATTTTCAGGAATGCATTATATACAAAAGTTTGGGACTATTAAATTTTCTTCATCTGCAAAACCTTGAAAATAAAACTATTTTGCCAAGGCTGTACAACGAATACCAGTAGCTCTCTACCTAAGTGGCTTTCCTAATCAGCCAGATCTAACCTGTGTGAGCAAGGCCAACGGAGGCTGGTGGTTGATGAAAAAAATTCTAGTTTTTCTACAATGCATTATAGGTTGCCAGAAGATATTCATTAACATAAAAACTCACGCAGAGCTGCTCCATTTTATGAAATTAACAGTCAATTTCAAAATGTACTGTGCACACAGGAGAAAAGAGGCATCATTTGGCATCAACAGCACAAACGTGTGGAGGTAATTTTTCTTACTGCTTTCCTGTGTTCTCCGGCAGTCAGCAGGATGACATCTTCCTCTTGGAGCTCCATTAGTCTGATTAGTTCCAAGCTTTGCTTTTCCAATATGAACTCAGCAACTGGAGAATTCCAGTGTCTACTGGCTTTCAGGAATACAGGTAAGACCTCCTGCAATACAAAAAAGACTCATTCACATTTTTTAAAAAGTGGGGTTGATTTCTTTTTCTCATAGTACAAAGACTCCTTGTTCCCAAGAGAAGAGAATCTATGTAAGATTACCTCTATTTCCTCCCTGAGCCCATTCAAAATGATACAAAAGGAATTTAAAAAAGTAATCTCACCATAATGGGAAAAAAAAAAAAAGGAATGAAGGGTGGGGAATGATATCAGCAGATAAGAGATTTCTATAAATTTCTGGCAGATTGCAAGTGAATGGAACAGGAATGATTAAAGAAGCAAGACACAGGAAGCTCTGGCCTAGAGGACATGGAACAGCCCCAGCACCACATGGAACTGACTTTACCCTGCGGAATCCTAGAGAGGCTCAGGGTTCTTACAGAGCCATGGGCCCCCAGGGTCATGGCCAATGGTCCTGATGCTCACCCTAAACTAACTAACCATTTACAAAAGCCCCTTTAAACAGCTTTTTAAATACTTCATTCTTAAATATGTACAATTAACAATCACCACACACTGAAGAAACCTTGTAGCATTAAAAAAAGAAAAAGAGAAAAAGGAAATGGAAATAAACAGAAAAGAATGACCCTAGAGAAAAAGAGATAGGTTACGGACCAAAAGAAGACCTGAATCCTGAAAGGCACTCAAAAAGATATTCTATCAATAAAAGCAAAATAAAACCTAATGAAAAAAAGCAAGACAGAGCTACTGAGGAATAAAAACATGATTTCTAAAGGAAAAAAAATCAACAGAGAAGGCGAAGAAATCTCCTAGAAAGAATAAAAAATACAAAGAAAGTGATGGGAAATGACATGGGAAAAAAAGAGACATGCAAGTTAGATAAAGGAGTCCAACATAAAACTAGTAGAAATTGAAAAAAGAGAGATGAGAGAAATGATGAGGTCAAAATAATTAGATAATAAAAGAATTTTCCACAGATGAATGATATGAGCTTTCATATTGAAAGGGCCCTTCAAGTGTGCAACACAATGAATGAGAAAAGACCCAAAACTACACAAAATGTGAAATTTAAGAACATTAAGAATCAGGAGGCTGAAAGATTGTAAAGTGAAAAAAATCAAGTCTACTATAATGAATAAATACACACAAACATCAGACTTCTCAATAGTACCACCAGATGTGAGAAGAAAATAAAGCAATGCCTTTGATGAGCTATGGCTGTGCTGATACTGTAGCCACCAGCCACATGTAGCTATTTAAATTTAAATTAATTAAAGTGAAATAAAATTAAAAATTCAGTTCCTTAGTTATACTAGCCACATTTCAAGCATTCAATAGCTATGCTGGCTAGTGGCTAACATATTGGATGATGCAGATATAAGACATTTCCATCATTACAGAAAGTTCTGTTGGACAGCACTGTTCTAAAGGGATATGACTGCCAATTCAGAATTTATACTAAGCCAAATTATTAATCAAGCATGAAGTTGTTTTTTTTTTTTTATAAAGATTTTAGGGGCCAGCCCCGTGGCCGAGTGGTTGGGTTTGCGCACTCCGATTTGGTGGCCCAGGGTTCAGATCCTGGGCGTGGCCATGGCACTGCTCATTAGGCCATGTTGAGGTGGTGTCCCACATGCCACAACTAGAAGGACCCACAACTAAAATGTACAACTATGCACTGGGGGGATTTGGGGAGAAAAAAGCAAGGGCAAAAAGAAAAAAAGAGATGGGCAACAGTTGTTAGCTCAGGTGCCAATCTTTAGAAAAGAAACAAAAAAGATTTTATTTTTCCTTTTTCTCCCCAAAGCCCCCCGGTACACGGTTGTGTATTTTAGTTGTGAGTCCTTCTAGTTGTGGCACGTGGGATGCCGCCTCAGCATGGCCTGATGAGCAGTGCCATGGCCGCGCCCAGGATCCACACTGGCAAAACCCTCGGCTGCCAGAGAAGAGCATGTGAACTTAAACACTCAGTGATGGGGCTGGCGCCAAGCATGACGTTTTGGACATAAAGACATTTCTAGACATATAAGAACTCAGAAAGTTTCTCTCTCACATGCTTTCTTAGGCAGTGACTTGAGGATATACTCCAGCACAGACAAGAAAGAGGAGGATCTGGGGTCCAGAAAAAGAGTGGGTTTAACTCAGAAGAGAAATGTAGAAAAGGTCCAGAAAGACAGCTGTGCAGAAGGTAGAGTAATAACTAGTTAAAGGCTTGTGTATGTGCACCTCTTCTCTCACTGCAGGAAGTTAACAGATAAAGTTTAAAATGGAACGTAAAAAAAAAAAAAAAAAAAGGAGCATGTAGACATATTTCTAAAACAGAGACACCCTGGTGTGGGATTGGAGTGGAGTGAGTTACAGCAAACACTTACTGCATTGACTTATTGACACTTCTTTAGTATTTGTTATTTTAACCATGTGTATTCAGCATATTGCTAAAAATTAATAAACATATTAAAAACAATTTAAACCAAATTAAGTGAAAATTTATTTTTAGAGGCCGGCCCCATGGCCGAGTGGTTAAGCTTGTGTGCTCCACTTCAGCGACCCAGGGTTTCGCTGGTTCGGATCCTGGGCGTGGACATGACACCACCTATCAGGCCACGCTAAAGCGGCATCCCACATGCCACAACTAGAAGGACCTACAACTAAGATATACAACTATGTACTGGGGGGACTTGGGGAGAAAAAGTAGGGAAAAAAAAAGAGGATTGGCAACAGTTGTTAGCTCAGGTGCCACTCTTTAAAAAAAAAAACCTTATTATTAGGGGCCGGCTCTGTGGCTGAGTGGTTAAGTTCGCGTGCTCTGCTGCAGTGCCCCAGGGTTCGGATCCTGGGCATGGACATGGCACCGCTCGTCAGGCCACACTGAGGTGGCGTCCCACATCCCACAACTAGAAGGACCTGTAACTAAGATATACAACTATGTACAGGGGAGGTTTGGGGAGATAAAGCAGGAAAAAAACCCCACCTTATTATTAAATTAAAAAAGAAGTAGTACCTATTTGTTACACAAAAATTCAGGAAATTAGGGAAGTAAAAAAGAAAAGAGAAGAAGAAAAGAAGAAAACGTAATAGTCCCATCAACTAAAAGCTGAAAAGTTAACCTTCAGGCTTATTTCTTGGTCCTGTGATTCCTAGAAGCAGATTTCAAACACTAGTAAAATTAAAATAAAGAAACAAAATTGGGAGATATAGGTTGCCAATTTTGAATTTTATCAAGGGCATAAAACAAACTCAAAATATCATCTACTATTACCATCATTTCATAAAGGAAAGAACATTTCTACAGCAAAAACCAAGAAGTAAAGATAGTCCTTTAAATTCATTTAACTTTATGAAAAGCTTTTTACATTGCCCTGATTTTTCTCATTTCGCCTTGACCAATTTTGGAAATCACTATCCTAATCCCCTCCTCTCCCCTCCTCTTCCCTCCCCTGTCTTTCTTTCTCAAAGGGAAAAATCCCTTTGAACCTGAGGTATGAGGTTTGGGATGTGGTGGTGGTAGAGGTGGGGAGTTCATTTTCAATACACAAATACAGTGTTTTTACACGGTTATGATCAGTGTCTATATATAATTCTGTATTCTCCTTTTCTTACAGATCATTACAACATGAACATTTTTCCCATATTACAAACTCCTAGTAGACAAAGTTTTAAGAAGAAACTTTAATATTAATTTTTTTATTCTACCTCAGTTTATTAAATCATTCCCATATGGTTTCATTTTTTTCCTGTTATAAATGATAATGTGATGAGCACAAAGTCTCCTCATATTTAAGATCCTTTCTTTAAAGTATATCACAGAAAATTACTGACTCAAAGAGCAGGACCATTTTTAAAGTTAGTCATTCCAAAATGGCCAAGGCAATTGACACTTCCAGTGACAATGTAAGAATTCCCTACTCCTGTTCCTCCTTGTTTTAGTTCCACCAGTCACCAAGCCAAGAACACAAAATGTGTCTGTCAAAGGTGTACTCAGAATTTAAAAAAGGGTATGGGAAGAACAAAGAATACAGGATCTCTTTCATACTTGTCTTGCCTTCATTTAAACCTTGAGCACATGGGGCTGTATTTATTTTCCTAACTAAATTAAAGTATCTTTGTTTATTTAATGACACTATAATTGCACTTTCACATTCTTTTTTTTTTTAAACATTTTATTTTTCCTTTTTCTCCCCAAAGCCCAATACATAGTTATATACTTTTAGTTGTGGGTCCTTCTAGTTGTGGCATGTGGGATGCCACCTCAGCATGGCCTCATGAGCGGTGCCATGCCTGCACCCAGGATCCGAACCAGCAAAACCCTGGGCTGCCGAAGCAGAGCGCGCGAACTTAACCACTTGGCCATGGGGCCAGCCCCATACTTTCACATTCTGATTAATGGTGAATTCAACCATCTAAGTTGAAGTCTTAGAGTTATACCCAGGGGAAAGCTAACTTTAAAAATAAAAAGAAGAGAGTGACATCAGCATCATGGCATAGTGAGTTGTTCCTTTTGTCTCTCCTAAGTTACAACTAAATGGACATTCATTAACCAGCAGAGGATTCCCTGCACAACACTACAGGACATCTGAGAGATCCATGCAGCTGTGCATCTAGAAGAGGTGGACTGGATCACTGGAAGGCAGTGGAACTAGGTGAGTGCACCCCTCTCCATCCCCGGCGGCAGTGAGCCAGGGTGCAGATCCTCACACAGTAGCCAGCCTGGGGAGACTGTAAGTGGAGGTGTGGGCAGCCTGGCCCACACAAATGCTTTCAGTGTGGTAGCCTGGTCCACGGAAGTGCCCACTGAGGTGCGGTGGCCACGCCCATGGGAATGCTCTCCACCGAGTAGTGGCTTAGACTTCACGAAGGTGACTGCCTGCCAAGCATGGCACAGGTGAGAAGGCAGCCCACCTGCTAAGAGGTCACCCCTCCTGTGGAGCACAGCAGCTCGTGGGACCCACCAAGTGGTGGCTCAGTCCCCGCGTAGGTGCCCCTCCCGCCCAGCGCAGCAGCTCAGCCAGTCCCTTGCTGAGCACAGCAGGTTCCTCCTGTGTGAGGGTGACCTACCCACTGAGCAAAAGAGGCCTCCCTACAGTGCGTGACCTGACTGTCCAGTACAGAGGCCCTGTCCACATGACTGCAATCTGCAGAGCAGCTGCAGCCAGTTGGGGAAAACGCAGAGCAGCCCTACCCACACAACTTCCAAAAGATGGGGTGGGGTCAGAAAACAAAGCCCCTACTGGCCCCCAGTGGTGGAAGGAGGAATCTGTGACCTGATAGTACCACAAATAAGCCAGCAAAGGATCAATTCATCAAATACCATGAAGCACTACAGGAACACTTCAGACCAGAAGGAAAATGACAAGTCTCCAGAAACCAATCCTGAAATCACAGAAATTTACAATCTAAATGACAGAGAATTTAACATAGTCATACAGAAACTCAACAAGTTACAAGAAAACTCAGAAAGACAGTTCAATGAGCTCAAGAATAAAATTAATGAGTAGAAGGAATACTTCACCAAATAGACTTAAGCTCTAAAAAAGCCCCAAACAGAAATCCTGGAGATGAAGAACACAATTAATGAGATTAAAAAAAAATCTAGAAACCATAAAAGACAGAGTTAACATTATGGAGGATAGAATTAGTGATTTAGAGGATAGAAATATAGATATGCCTCAGGTGGAGGAGGAGAGAGAACTGAGAATTTTAAAAAGTGATGAAATTCTTTGAGAAATATCTGACTCAATTAGGAAAAGCAATTTAAAGATTATAGGTATTCTAGAGGGATAAAAGAGGGAGAAAGGAGCAGAGAGCTTGTTCAAAGAAATAGTAGCTGAGAACTTCTTAAACCTGGGGAAAGGAGTGGACTTACAAGTACATGAAGCCAATAGAACTCCTAATTACATCAATACAAAATGATCTTCTCCAAGGCATATATTAAAACTGGCAAGTCAATGACACAGAAAAAATATTGAGGACAGCAAGGCAGATAAGACAATACTCCAAGCAAATGGCAAGCAAAAGAAAGCAGGTGTTGCCATACTTACAGGAGACAAAGCAGACTTCAAGATAAAAAAAAGACAATGAGAGACAAAGAAGGGAAGTATATAATGATAAAAGGGACATTCCACCAAAAGAACATAAGACTTATGAATATATATGCACCTAACACAGGAGCACCAAAGAGGCCCCAAAGTATATAAAGCAACTATTAATACCTAAAGGGAGAAACTGACAGCAATACAATAATAGTAGGGGACCTCAACACCCTACCTACATCAATGGATAGATCATCCAGACAGAAAGTCAACAAGGAAACAGTGGCCTTAAATGAAATACTAGACCAGATGGATTTAATATAGAGAGAACATTCCATCCGAAAACAGCAGAATACACATTCTCAAAGAAAGACTATATGTTGGGAAACAAAGCAAGCCTCAGTAAATTTAAGAAGATTGAAATCATATCAAGCATCTTTTCTGACCATAATGCTATGAAACTAGAATTCAACTGTGAAAGTCACAAATATGTGGAGACTAAACAACATGCTACTTAACAACCATTGGATCAATGAAGAAATCAAAGGAGAAAACAAAAAAATACCTAGAGACAAATGAAAATGAAAACACAACATACCAGCTCTTATGCAATGCAGCAAAAGCGGTAGTAAGAGGGAAATTTATAGCAATACCTCAACAAACAAGAAAAATTACAAATAAGTAATCTTAAACTACACCTAACAGAACTAGAAAAAGAACAAACAAAGCCCAAAGTCAGCAGGAGGAGAGAAATAATAAAAATTAGAGCAGAAATAAATGAAATAGAGACTAAAAAAACCAATAGAAAGGATCAGTGAAACTAAGAGCTGGTTCTTTGAGAAGATAAACAAAACTGACAAACCTTTAGCCAGACTTACTAAGAAAAAAAGAGAGAAGGCTCAAATAAATTAAATTAAAAATGAAAGAGGAGAAATTACAATGGATATTACAGAAATACAAAGGATTACAAGAGAATACTTTGAAAAACTGTATGCCAACAAATTGGATGACCTAGAAGAAATGGATAAATTCTTTGACTCATACAACTTCCCAAAACTGAATCAAGAAGAAATAGAGAATTTAAATAGACAAATCACAAGTAAAGATATTGAAACAGTAATCAAATACCTCCAAAAAAACAAAAATCCAGGCCCCAGTGGCTTCTCTGGAGAATTCTACCAAACATCCAAGAAGATCTAATATCTATACTTCCCAAACTATTCCAAAAAATGGAAGAAGACAGAACACTTCCTAACTCATTCTATGAGGCCAGCATTACCCTGATATGGAAACCAGACAAGAGTACACAAAGAAGGAAAAGTTCAGGTTAATATCACTGATGAACACGCATGCAAAAATCCTCAACAAAATATTAGCAAACCATATACAGCAAGACATTAAAAGGATCATACACCATGATCAAGTGGGATTTATTCCAAGGACGCAGAGATGGTTCAGCATCCACAAATCAATCAATGTGATATGCTATATTAACAAAACGAGGAATAAAATTCAAATGATCAATTAAATAGATGCAGAGAAAGCATTTGACAAAATCCAACATCCACTTAGGATAAAAAATCTCAATAAAATGGGTATAGAAGGAAAGCACCTCAACATAATAAAGGCCAAATATGACAAACCCACAGCTAACATCATACTCAGCATTGAAAAACTGAAAGCCATCCCTCTGAGAACAGGAACAAGACACGGGTGCCCACACTCATCACTCCTTTTCAACACAGTACTGGAGGTTTTGGCCAGAGCAATTAGGCAAGAGAAAGAAATAAAGGGTAGCCACATTGGAAAGGAAAAATTGAAACTCTTGCTGTTTGTGGATGACAGGATCCTATACATAGAAAACCCTAAGGAATCCACCAGAAAACTATTAGAAATAATCAACAACTACAGCAAAGTTGCAGGGTACAAAATCAGCTTACAAAAATCAGTTGTATTTCTATACACTATTAACAAACTAGCAGAAAGAGAATTCAAAAATATAATCCCATTTACAATCGCAAATTCATAGGGAACAACAAAAGACTCCGAATAGCTAAAGCAATCCTGAGAAAAAAGAACAAAGATGCAGGCATCACAATCTCTGACTTTAAAACATACTACAAAGCTATAATAATCAAAACATCATGGTACTGGCACAAAAACAGACACGTAGATTCAATGGAACAGAACTGAAAGCCCTTGGGCTGGCCCTGTGACTGAGTGGTTAAATTTGTGCGACCTGCGTTGGCAGCCCAGGGTTTTGCCAGTTCAGATCCCGGGTGAGGGCATGGCACCACTTGTCAGGCCACTTTGAGGAAGTGTCCCATATGCTACAACTAGAAGGACCCACAACTAAAATATACAACTACATATTGGGGGGATTTGGGGAGCAAAAGCAGAAAAAAAAAAAGAAGATTGGCAACAGTTGTTAGCTCAGGTGCCAAACTGTAAAAAAAGAAAAAAAAAAAAAACGGAAAGCCCAGAAAGAAAACTGTACATCTATGCACAGCTAATCTTTGACAAAGGAGCCAAGAACATACAATAGAGAAAGGAAAATCTCTTCAATAAATGTTGGTGGGAAAACTGGACAGCCACACAGCCACATGCAAAAGAATGAAAGTAGACCATTACCTTACACCATACACAAAAATTAACTCAAAATGCATTAAAGACTTGAATATAAGACCTGAAACCATAAAACTCTTAGAAGAAAAAATAGGCAGTACACTCTTTGACATTGGTCTTCACAGCATCTTTTCAAATACGATGTCTACTCAGGCAAGGGAAACAAAAGAAAAAATAAACTAATGGGACTACATCAGACTAAAGAGCTTCAGCAAGGCAAAGGAAACCAGGAACAAAACAAGACAACCCATCAATTAGGAGAAACTATTTGCAAATCATATATCCGAGAAGGGGTTAATCTCCAAAATATATAAAGAACTCAACAACTCAACAACAAACAAACAACTCGATGAAAAGACGGGCAGAGGGAACTGGCCCAGTGGTGCACTGGTTAAGTTCGCATGTTCCGCTTGGGCAGCCTGGGGTTCGCCGGTTTGGATCCTGGGTATGGACCTATGCACCGCTTGTCAAGCTGTGCTGTGGCAGGCATCCCACATATAAAGTAGCAGAAGATAAGCATGGATGTTAGCTCAGGACCAGTCTTTCTCATCAAAAAGAGGGGGATTGGCGGCAGATGTGAGCTCAGGGCTAATCTTCCTCAAAAAAAAAAAAAGAAAAGGGCAGAGGATACGAACATACATTTTTCCAAAGAAGCACATGAAAAGATGTTGAACATCACTAATTTTTAGGAAAATACAAATCAGAACTACAACAGATATCACCTTAAACCTATCAGAATGGCTGTAATTAACAAGACAAAAATAACAAGTGTTGGAGAGGATGTGGAGAAAAGGGAACCCTCATACACCGCTGGTGGGAACGTAAACTGGTGTAGCCACTATGGAAAACATACGGAGATTTCTCAAAAAATTAAAAATAGAAACACCATATGATCCAGCTATCCTACTACTGGGTATTTATCCAAAGAACATGAAATTAACAATATAAAGAGATTTATGCATCCCTATGTTTATTGCAGCATTATTCACAATAGCCAAGATGTGGAAGAAATGCAAGTGTCCATCGACTGATGAATGGATAAAGAAGATATGGTACATATATATATGATGGAATACTACTCAGCCATAAAAAAGGACAAAATCATGCCATTTGTGACAACATGGATGGATCTTGAGGGTATTACGTTAAGTCAAATAAACCAGACAAAGACAAACACCATATGATTTCACTCATATGTGGATAATAAACAAACACATGGATAAAGAGAACAGATTAGTGGTTATCAGAGGGTAAGAGGGTAGGGGGGGTGAGTGAAAGGGGTAAAGGGGCACATATGTATGGTGACGGATAAAAACTAGACTATTGGTGGTGAGCAAGAGGCAATCTATACAGAAACTGATATACAATAATGTACACCTGAAATTATACAATGTTATACACCAATATAACCTCAATAAAAATTTTAAAAATAATAATAAAAAAGAAAAACAAAAAGAAAGCGATCTGAAATAAGAAGACTCTCAAAACTAATGATACGGTAGGAGATCAAGCAATTAGTCAAAAATATTGAATCCCTAAAAGAAAGAAAAAAAAACTGCTCTAATTAACTTCTTACCTGATTAAAATGGTCAGCTGCAACTTTTCTAATGGACTCAATGTCTTTCCTTTTCAAGTATTTCTGATGAAAAAAAATCAAAGTAAACTCATTAATATGATGCTAAGCTTCATAAACATGTTTAAGATATCAAATGGGTACAAATCTATTTTGCATCTTTCCATCATCATAGTAGGATTCAATAAAAATTTAATTTCTGTTGTGAAATGAAAAGACTTTAAAGCTTGTTACTGGGCTTATTTTTTTCCATTGGAAAAAATGCAGCTCTCATTGGAAATAGCTGTGAATGTATTCCACAGAGGATCCTGCACATGTAATATGAAAGATAAGTGTTCAAAATAAATCTTTACAACTGAATTGTGAAAGAAAAAATAACTTTGAGATCAATAAGAGCATTCAGAATTTGATATTTCAGGTTTCTTAAAATTCTTTATATCTTACTTTTTCTAAGTTATCTCTATGTCTAAGTGAGAGACTACGGTTATTACTATTATCTCCACATCTTTCTAAGTGAGACACTATGGTTATTACCATTAACTAATATTCATGGGGCACTTAACTAGGTATGAGAAATATAAATGGTAAAAACATGCTTCACAGTCCTGCAGTTCTTATAATCTACTTGGGAAGAACGGATATACTCAAATTGGGGGAAATAATAATTATAGTCAATATATGTTATACTAAGCTTACCTTAACACCTTCACTATGTCTGGACTGGAATATGGATACCAGATTACTTTCCACTGAACATATGAAGTGAATAAAAAGCAATGAGACTGAATTCTTAGCCCCATTAATATACTAATATGGTTATGTATCCAAATGAATACAGTCTTTCAAAATAGTAATCTTATTCAAAACACTTTTGGAACTCCTCTTATTAAATTACCTTCAAAGTAAGTGTACTAACTACAGAAAACAGATGTGTCTTGTTACTTTAGCGTCAACGCTTGCCCAGCCCAAGCATTCTCTCTCTCTCCTACCCGCATTTCCCTTTCACAGCTCCACCTCCTTTCTCTTCCCCTGTTGTTAATGCAACCTAGACGAGAGCCCTTAGAAGACCAAGAAACAATATGCAAGGGCTATGCTGGAGCTGATATGGGCGGAGAGCCTTTGGACAAAGTAAGGCTGGAGACAGAATACTGAATATTACTGTATGCTCCTCACTGGTGGAAATCATCCCAAGTGAAGTAGAGAAGTACCGTATAGCATTGTTTAAAAGGAAAAAAACCTCTAGATCTCGAGTGTAAACTCATATTCATAAGGTTTTATTGTACTCTATGTTATAGTTTTAGGGACACCATTAGACTTTATATAAAAAATAAGTACTCTTAATTAAAGAGAATTATTCTTTCTGAAGTGTAATATACATTCTAGAGAAAACCCAGAATTGTATTCCACTTACTGCTCCTTCAGGGATACGTATGGCTTTAACGGTTCCTTTGGGTTTACTGAGCACATCCTGAAGAAATCTAACCTCTGTGTTTCTGAACACATCACTGATATCTACAATCTGGAAAATGAGTTAAAAAAAAGGGTAACTAAATGTAAAGTAATTTTTATCTCAAAACATTTTATAAACAAAATTTTAAAGAAGAAAGTAGATGTTAAGTTAACATTTATCGAGTGTATTCATAGAGAGTTTACCATGGGTTAGGCACTATGACAAGTGTTAATGTCTAATGTATACTTCATTTGTATTAATTCATTCCATTCGTACAAGAGTATAAGGCAGGTCCTCTTATTATCCTCAGTTAATAGTTGAGGAAACCAAGGCACAGAGAAGGAAGTAACTCGCCCAGATGACAGAGCCAATAAGCGGCAGAGCCAGAATTTAACCTAAGTAGTCTGACTTAAGACACACTATTCCACATTACAAAAGGGGAAACAAGGAGTACTCAAGTTGGCAGCTGCAAGTAGGCAGTTATGACTTTTTGTGTATTGTATTTTTTTCCATTCTAAGAACTGGGCACTGGCTCTTCACAGCCCTGGCAGAATTCAACTTCTAAGAGATTTGCACTGGTGACTGAGATATAGAAATGTCACAAGCATTACAGACACAAAGGGCTACTGCTCTTAAGAGCAAAGAATGCGAGGCTTGCTGATGGAAACTGCTCTTCATAAATTCTACCCTTATCCTTAGTTAAACTGTGAAGATCTTCATAATGTGAACAAATGTTTCCAAATGTTTGAGCTCTTTACAGACCAGGGAAAAAGAACCAAAACCTCTTAACTGTTTACCTTTCAGGTGTCATTTTAGCTTAAGAAAAATTGAAGAGGAAAAAAATAGGGTTTTTTTCTTTTTCCTTCAGTTACCATTCATGTCCATACAATTAATAACTTGTCAGTAATAAAAACTTTATAACAAGAACCTTGCCCTTGGAAACTGGTCTTGGAACACAGTAGATAGAAAGTATTGTAATGCTAACAAGCTGTTGTTCTCTCCTGCTGTAGCTTGGTAACAACAGTGGCAAAAAGCTGAAGTAACAACAAAAAATACAGTGTGTAACTGGTTGTAAATTTCAAAGCGGTTCGAAAGACTGCAAGACTATTTGAGGGCAGAGTCCTGAAAAAGTCAAGAGAAGTACCTTCATCCCAAAGCGAGTGTCGGGTTTATCAGTTCCATAGGTGGCCAACGCCTCAGCAAAAGTCATAGAAGGAAAAGGAACCACCACAGGATCTTTGTCCCTGGGCCAGGAATACTGGAGCAAACCCTCAATCAGACTCTGGATCCCAGTCTGGTCTACAAAAGACATCTCTATGTCAATCTGAAACCAAAATAATATACAGAACTAACTTGAACAGCTGCAGTATTAATATGTACATATTTATATATTTCTCTGGTTTCAAGTTACCATAGGATTCCGCACATAAATACTTAATACATGAGGGGGGATAAATATTATTGTATATCTGTTTTATGTCAGGCACTGTGCTAATGCTTTACACACATCAACTTGTTTAGTTCCAACAACTGTCTCACGGCTCACGGCTCAGAGAGGCTAAGTAACCTGGCTGTCTACGTGCAGTTAGGAAGCAGTGAAGCTACATTTGATCCCAGGTGTGTCTAGCTCCAAAGGTGATGATTTCTGCACTTTACCACACTGATGAATATGCTAGCATACAGAAAATAAATCGCTTTGACGAGTCCACTGATTAGATAAATAGGTTAAATATCAACATACAGAATGGTTGTTTTTAATGTACAATAGATTTAAGAACTTTAATCATGACCATTAAAACACTGTAGGAATCTCTGGCATTCCTTTGCTGATGACCATACTCCTTATAAAAAGGACACATGAAATGGATAAAAAATTAAATAATTAGCACCTCGGCTGCAGGCTAGTTTAATTAAATATCTGATGGATAGGGGCTGTCCCGGTGGTGCAGTGGTTAAGTTTGCACGCTCCCCTTTGGTGGCCCAGGGTTCGCCGGTTAGGATCCCGGTTGTGGACATGGCACTGCCTGGCAAGCCATGCTGTGGTAGGCGTCCCACATATAAAGTGGAGGAAGATGGGCATGGATGTTAGCTCAGGGCCAGTCTTCCCCAGCAAAACGAGGAGGATTGGCAGCAGTTAGTTCAGGGCGAATCTTCCTCAAAATAAATAAATAAATAAAAATAAATAAAAAATAAATACATATCTGATGGATAAAATGTAATGAGAAGTAGAGTATGTATAATTACCATGCAGGTCTTAAAATACAGTTTCAGGCTTGCTACTGCCAAGTAAGAGACAATAAATATGACTTAGTACCTGAGTAAACTCAGGCTGTCTGTCTGGTCTTGACCCTTCATCTCGATAACATCGGGCAACCTGAAAATATCTACAATTGAAAAATAGCTTTAATTCAGTCATGATTCTAGGAAGACGCACATACTTTTCCCCAAGAGTTCAATTAACATAAGTTCATGGCTTATGAAATAAATTAATAATGATATTTAAAGGACATAAGAAATTTTAAACTTGTTTATGATGCTCTAATCTCATCAGATACACAGCTGACCCATAAGAAGTTAACTATTCTATATATTGGTTTTAAAAATATACAATGGCACCTTTGGATATTCATATACTACACTGGCATGCAAGGCAGTCCATGCTTCTTTATACATACTCTTTGCATCAGCCAAATTGAAATACTTATTGCCCCATGAATCCACCTGAGCTTTCCTGTGCTATGCCATTCCAACTCTCATCTTGATCTGCTGAAATGCAGCTCTGTCCTAGAAGGCCTAGCTCACAAAGTTTTCAATATTTTCCCAAACAATATAATTTCAAACCTCTTAAGACCTAGATTACAACTCTCAATGCACTTATATTTTGGTTTATGTCACAACTGGTCTTATTTATTTCCCTATTCTGCCTTACCAGATTCATTAACTCCTTGAGAGCAAAACCTGTTCTTTTTTGTTTTTAATCTCCTGCTGCATCTACTAGCATAGAGCTTTGCACACAGTGGCTACCCAATAAATATTTACTAAATGATGACTACACATTTTTAGAGTATTTTACAAGTACTTTCTAAACTGTCTTACCTTTTCTAGCCTTCTTTTAAGAGATCAGACAACTTTGTGTTTCCTTTTTTTCTCTTTTCCTTTACTGACAACTACTAGCAGAAAGAGAACTCACCTGTCTAAACCACCAACCATCAGAAGCTGCTTAAACTGTTGAGGACTCTGAGGGAGAGAATAAAACTTCCCAGGTTCCCTGGATGGTACTACAAACTCTTTTGCACCCTTTTAGTGAGAAAGAGGGAGAGCAGATATTATTTAAAAAAACAAACCCAAGGACTGATAGAAGTTGATACTTCTATCAATGAAAATAACTAAAGAGCAGAGTTCCCATGATGACAGAGATCATCTCTTGCTCATCATTTAGTTCCTCAAAAGGCACGCACATAGTAGGCTTTAAATAATGTTTGCACACAGCAGGTATTAAATGTACACTTGTTGAAATGAATTCCCAATTCTGTTATTAGCTAACAGAATTTAGTGCGTCAACTCCTATTCAAGTAATTCCTAACTGCTTTCCTAAATCAAACTAGTTTGATAAGCCATAGACGGCATAAATAGATTAAACATCAATGTTTAGAAATGTCAGTTCTTAATGAACAAGGGATATGTTTTTAAGGAACCAATTCATTATTGATTTGTATCTATAAACCTCAAGGGAAAGAAAACTCATGTAGAATAAAAGGATTCTGACTCAAAATACTAACCCATATAATTTTCTCAACTCTTAAGAAAACCTTGTTACTGTGATCATCCTAAGGCAGTAAAATAAATAAAAGAAATACAACCAAGTGAATATAAAAGCAAAGTGGTTCAGTTTCATAGCTAATAGGACATTATTAACAGGCTAATTTAAGGACTATACATACCCCTGGAGTCTTCTTAAATAATGTTGGTGTTTCTATATCCACAAACCCTAAAAAGAGAGAAACATCAGGATAGGAATTTGTCAAATATGATGTCTATGGACAGTCCAACAAATCTGAGGCTATCCTTTAACTAGGAATTTTGACTGAAATAAGTTACCACACCTATTGGTACTAGTTTCTACAAATCCAAGAAGGAAGCTTAGGATTTTCATAAAATCCTATTCTGTTCTGAAAGTTGATACTTTTGTCATGAAATAATTGTATTTGACAGATTCTTGTCTACTGACCTGTTCTGGTTTGCTAAATGTTCTGCTAGGGTAGCAAAAATAACACAAATACTCTGATAGGAAAAACCCAGGACTGGTTGAAGAGTCTAATTTAACTCACATGACATTTCTGAGGTGCCAACAAATGATGCACAAATATGATAAATTAAGAAAACCTACACATAACAGCCAAAGAGCTGTCCTACCTTCAGCAGTGATAGAAAATATATTTAAACAATGAAACAGGCACTATCACCTTTAAAAGGCTATATTTGTGATCCAGTAGGGAATTAAATTATGCTCTAGGACAAAATATCTGGAAATTAAGCTTTCTTCAAAAACTGCTTTACACACTGAGTGAATTCCAGACCTCTGGCAACATCTGATCCACTGATGCTAAGGAGAGGATACAAAAAAACTGCTGAATAAAACAGAAGAGATGCTAAAAAGCTCCAAAGAACAGTGAGGTATTTCCCTTACCATGTAGATTACAGAGATATTCCCGCATTTTCATGACCATCTGAGACCTCAGCCGCAGGTTATACTGCATTTGGAAGCTACGCAAGTCTAAGTAGCGATACTGCAAACGAAGAGCCTCTGTTTTCTAAACAAATGTAAAGATTTTTTATGTTTAAATATTTTTAAAATATTGAAAAGATATTAACTTTAGATACAGAAGTTGAATTTTCAAACACTTTCTATCTTTAGCTTCCACCATTTGTGTATACAACACCATCCTTAATTCATACAACTTCTAAGTTTGTTACTAGTACAGATTTTACATTTTTTATTACTCATTATTAATATCACCCTTCATTATTGAAATTTCTCTACCTTACTAAACATTTATCCATTCCTTTAAACCTATAGTTGTCTCAAAAAAAAATTAAACATTTCAAACATCTTTTAAAAATACACACCAGAGTAAAAACAGCTACGACTTTGTCACCTGAAAGGGACGACAAGTGTAAGAAATGCAAGGGAACAGGAGAGAGAATCGCCAGGCTGCACTGGCAGGAACATGGTGAGGTTTGCTTATTGTCAAGGCTGTAAATCTCTGCATCCTTCTTTGTGCTGAGAGCCTTTTAAAAAAGTCCTTTCCCCGGAATAACTTATTTCTTTGAGACTAGAAATAGAAATAAAAGAACTATCTGTCACTTCTCTTTCTGAAAGCTTATCTGGGGGAAAAACTGTATATTTTATTTTTTTTTTATAACAAGGTCAGGTCTGTAATTATACTTCTTTTTTGAATGAAAAGATTAAGTATTGGGAACTTAAAGGTAAGACTAAGTGGCTATGCAATTAATTTAAAAGTCCCTTTATATGCAGGTCTACAACTGTAGATACTTGTAACAAAGCTAAAAATTATGTGGGTGTACTTACCCAGTGCTGTCTAGCTCATCAGTCCCTCAAACTTAGGCAAAGAAAAATTACAGTAATCATATTTATATGCTTAGGAAGTCTAGCAAACATTTTATCACTGTTAGAGGCTTAAACTCAATAGATGCAGGATCTCCTTTGCCATTTGGTCATTTCCAAGCTAGACATAACTTCCTTTCAAAATGTCAAACAATAGCAACAAAAAAACTTGAACAAAACAACACAAGTCTTAAAGATAGAACCATGTTTCACGCTGTCTGAAAAAGCAGTCTAGGTGTTTAGGAACTGCAGCAGCTAATGAACTGTTGCTATTTAAGAATAGATCACAAAGACATTGTAGAACTAACAGAACCATTCAGGACACATCTACAGTCACACCTTGCTTAACAACAAGGATATGTTCTGAGAAATGCATCAGTAGGCGATTTTGTTGTTGTGCAAATAGTATAAAGTGTATTTACACAAACCTAGATGGTATAGCCATTATACACCTAGACTATCTGGTACTAATCTTATGGGCCCACCATCATATATGGGGTCCGCTGTCGACTGAAACATCGTTACATGGTGCATGACTGTACAATAAAGTGCTGAATTTTGTAGAAGTTAAATTTCTTGTTTAAAAGACTCTGAAAACACTTTCATGGTCATCAACATTTTCTAGATATTCTATTTTATTAATAACAGAGGATGGCACCTTCACAAAGTCCTTAATTTCAAAAGGCAGCTTCTTGCAGGAATTCAGAAGTTCGGCTGTTTTAACTTTGATTTCAATCTCACCTGTTGGCATTTTCTTAAAGAGAGAGAGAGAGAGAGACACTTATTTTAAAAATCACTCATCAGGACACGAACACGATGAACACTTGTAAAACACATGCATTTATTTACATATGTAAAATGTATGGGTGCTTATAGTGTGTAGTCTAAAGCATAAATGTCTGCATGATTTTGACATTCTTTTGCAATCTGTGGCTGAGGTGCTTTTAAACAAATGTCTTAATGTGCATATTTATATAAGTATATATGTTTGTAGTGAAGATTTTGAAATCTGTAGGTTCATTCATAGAATGCCAGATGTCTAATAGGTGCTCAGTCTCTGATGCCTGAATGTGTAGATAGACAATGCAAATGTACACAGGTAAAATTTACACAGACAGTTTCTAAACTACTAACTGGATTCTCTTGTCCTGGAGGTCGGGAAATGACTGTCCCAGACACCCGCACCACAGATTCCACAGGGGCTTCACATAAAATCTTCTTCACAGAAGCAGCCGACTACAAAAATAAGATGGGAAAACAGTTCCAAAAACCAAATGAACTTAAAGGAATCTGTAGTAAGTGTAGTCTGTGGTTTAGAAAAATGTTAATATCCATAGCTTAATTGCCATAAACACTGGGGCTGCCCTTAATGACTTTATTAAAGAATTTGGTAAACTGCATCCCCGTTTTGACTCCATATAACACAGAAAGCAAAACTATTAGCTAAGAGTTTTAACATTTTTTTTTTAAAGGAAAATAAGGAGAAGAACGGCTTAATGCAAACAAGCCCCACATACTTTAAAGGCATCTTCTCCAGGGTTAGTCTTAGGGACAGTTAAATCCAATAGCTATAACGGAGTCCAAAGTGAAAGGAGTGCTCCTGGATTAGCTATGCTCATCTCTGGATCCTGTCCCTGAAAGATAATTCATTGCTCTTTACTTATTTCAAACGGTAAGAGCTGAGCAAATAATATTTTTCTTCAGCATACAAGCATTTGTAAACATTACCACAATAGAAACCAATGCTGTCCAACAAGCATGACAAGAGTTCTTTATTTTATCTAATTTTAATGGTAATTATTTTTTGAGCAGGTAGTACCTTCACATGGCTCAAAATTCAAAGGGTACAAATAGATATATGGTAAAAAGTCTCCCTCCTATCCGTGTCCTCCAGCTCCTTAGTTTCCCTCACCAGAGGTACCCAGTGTGACCAGATACTTATGTATCCTTCCAGGGCCATTTCATAACATACATACGCATATGCATGCCCTTGTTCTTACAGATAATAGCACTCTACATGCTCTGCTGTATCTGTCTTTTCTTCTAACAATATACCTTGGATTTTTTTCCATATTAGGACATACAGAGCTTCTTCAATCTTTTTTCTATGGCTGTAAGGATGTACACTACTTTTTATACCAGTCTTTTATTGGGGAACATCTAGGTTGTTCCCAGTTTTTTTCTATTAAAAATAATCTTCGGGGCTGGCCCAGTGGCGCAATAGTTAAGTTCACATGTTCTGCTTTGGCAGCCTGAGGTGTGCCAGTTTGGATCCCGGGTGCAGACCTACCCACCACTTAGCAAGCCATGCTGTGGCAAGTGTCCCACATAAAAAGTGCAGGAGGATGGGCACAGATGTTAGCTCAGGGCCAATCTTCCTCAGCAAAAAGAAGAGGATTGGTGGCAGATGTTAGCTCAGGGCTAATCTTCCTCCAAAAAAAAAAAAATTCTGCAATGAATAACCTTTACGTCATTTTGCATCTGTGTAAGTTCAGGTGTGATTGACTAGACGGGGAATGAATGGTTCAAAGGACATATGCATTTATAATTTTGAAATTGCCAAACTGTCCTGCACAGAGTTAGTGCCAATCTGTATTCCCTCCAAGACTCTATGAGTACTTGTTTTCCCAAACACAGCATGCTGTCAATCCAGTGTATTAAAAATAACAATTCTGGGTAGTTTTAATTCACATTTCTCTATCTATGAGTGAGGTTGGGCATATTTTCAAATGTCTATAAGCCATTTATATTTTCTTTTCCATAAATTTTATGTTCATATCCTCGGTTCATATTTCTATGTGGTCATTGGTCTTTTTTTTTTATTTGTAGTAGCCTTTTAGATATTAGAGAAATTAGCCCTTTGTCTGTGATACGAGCTACACATCCTTTTCCTCAGTTTGTCATCTGCCTTAGTGTTGGTTATGGTAGTTTTTAGTTTTCACTAACAAACTTCTGAATTTAAAACTTCAAACATACGTAGCCAACATACTGAGTTTATTCTAACCACAGCCATCAAAGAGGCTTCAGATAACACTAGGAGCCCTTCTATTACCTCATCCTGGGGAATGACAAGTTGAATAAGCCCGTGGAAATCTCTGAGGACCAGGAAGGTGTTTTGCCTGATTAATGAAGAAAATGAACATGTTAGGATAAAATCTCTGAGCCCAAAATGTAAGCAGGCAAAACAAATTAAACAAACAAAAACCCGTGCAATCTCTCATGTTCCTTTTTATAATAAATAATTATGTGCTTTCATTGGCTACATTCATGCAATTGCTATCTGTGTAGCTTATTAATGAAAAAGCAGACTTTTTTCATTTTCAATTTCAATTTTTTTTTTAAGATTTTATTTTTTCCTTTTTCTCCCCAAAGCCCCCCAGTACACAGTTGTATATTCTTCGTTGTGGGTCCTTCTAGTTGTGGCATGTGGGACGCTGCCTCAGCATGGTTTGATGAGCAGTGCCATGTCCGCGCCCAGGATTCGAACCAACGAAACACTGGGCCGCCTGCAGCGGAGCGCATGAACTTAACCACTCGGCCACGGGCCAGCCCCTCAATTTCAATTTTTATTGGCTATATATATAGCTCACTAATGTTACCCTGATGGCTTATTAATGAAAAGGCAGATTTTTTCTTAATTTTTAATTTTCATTGGCTTAAATCTTTATAAGAAAATTTTATTAAATTTGCAAACTTTCCACATATTAAAACCTGGAGATAATGTTTAAGGCATTAGAAATATCTGATTGATCATTTTTGAAACATAACAATATAAGGTCTTCGGGCTGGCCCTGTGGCCAAGTGGTTAAGCTCGCGTCTTCCGCTTCGGCGGCCCAGGGTTTTACTGGTTTGGATCCTGGGTGCAGACATGGCACCACTCATTCGGCCATGCTGAGGCAGCATCCCACATGCCACAACTAGAAGGACCCACAGCTAAAATATACAACTATGTATGGGGGGGATTTGGGGAGAAAAAGCAGAAGGAAAAAAAAAGAAGAAGATTGGCAACAGTTGTTAGCTCAGGTGCCAATCTTTAAAAAAAATAAATGTTCTAAACAATATAAGATCTTTTCCTTAAAAAAAAAGATACAATCTAAAATTTTCTAGAAGAGGTCCAACTACTAATTTAATACCTCTATAAGCCATCAAAAGTTCCCCCAAATCTCAACATTTTAGCATTCAATCTACATTTCTCATACTGTCCTTAGTACCAGGAAGAGGTACAGAAAGCCTCCTCAGATTTTGAGTTCAGGGGCTAAAGTCACCACATTTACGGGTCAAATATCCACCCATTTGGGGCACGTTCTTTATGAAGGTCTTTATATTCTTTAGGAAGGCTACACAATCTATGTTTTTTGGATCTCTTCATTGTGAATTAATGTACCATTCAGATATGTTCTGGAATACAGAGATGAACAAGAACAAAGAAATGGACTCAGATAATCTTAAGGAATCATTATTCATGTTTTTAGGCTTGATCTCTATCTAAACATAGAATAAAATAAGCTTTTTCATGCTATTGAAGCTTAAAAGCTGGCCCATTCCCAATTACTGGTCCTAGGAAGTCTTCAACCTTAGTAACCCAAGGGACATTTCAGTCCATTGGTGGATCGCACTTCATTGTATTCAACAGATGTTACTGGTACTTACTGAGAGTAACACTATTTGGGTCTTTCAAAACAAAAACTAACCTAAAATTAAAACGTTGCAAAGCTTTTATTCTTCTGACTGGTTGAAAATTAATAAAGGTTTGGAATTGCCTTAGGAAAACCACCACCATGCATTCTTAAACCACCTGCCTCAATTCACCTTCGGTATTGAATCCATCCAAACAAGGTGACTTCTTGGCCTAAGTGAGAAGAACGCAACTCTCCACACGTGTTGGTCCGGGCAACAAAGCTACTGAATTCTTTAAAAAAGAAAGGAGAAAAAGGTAAGATTAAAAATATATCATTTGCAAACTGCTTTAAAAATACAGACTCAATTACATCATTTTAGGTCTTTCATGTCAATGGATGAAATTTATAAAGCAAGCCGAAGTAAGTAATTTGATTCAATCACTATTAAATTTACCTGCAAATGTGTCAAAGCCATGTGTGTAACTGTCTTAATGTAAATTTTTGCCTTGTGTTAGGAAATCTAAATTTTTTTGATCACCTTGTATTTGCCTTGACCTAAAATTACCCTATTCTTAATAGTGCACATTGCTTACCAAAATGAAACAGGATGTTAGGAATTACAGAAGTTTGATGGTGTAGTAACTAGCTTTAGTACAAATCTAGAGTGAAATAGTCACTTGTATACTAAAAAATACAATTCAAAGTATTCTCAAGTGTGAAAGAATTTTTTAGGCTGCCTATTAGTAGCATCAACTAAAAGTAGAATAGCCTATCCATGTGGCTACTTTTCTGGTCGTTCTAAACACCAAGGAAAAACCTACATTATATGGAATGAAGAAAGTGAATGATCTGCTTCTACACATAAGGCTATCCAGTTAAGACTAGGGGAAAATGGAATAAAGGGCCTCTAGGTGCAGAAAACAGGAGGAAGTCTGTGCTGGGGACAGCGCTCTTCATTGCTTTCACCTGGAATTCTCCTCCGTGAACTCAGCACCAGACTTCTGGAGAGAGAACCCCAGATCAGCTGGGTGGTCCTTCCGGTGGGGCTGGATAAACCCCGGTAGAGCCGATTTAGCCAACAGAACATGTTAGAGCCGCAGGGTGGCGAGAGGCGCTCACGAATCCCACTCTGCCGGTTTTGGATGGTGGTCAAAAGTCAGTTTTGGAAAAACACACAAATCCTTTAAAAATGCTAGGAGTTCTCACTCTCTTTTCCAATATTTAAGCCCTTCTCTGCTGAACATTCAAGTACACGTGTCTGGAAACTAGAAAAATCTTAAAGGTCTTTGGGGCCCTTGGGGGAGCGGGTTGGGGAAAGTCCTTCCAGCCCCTCTCAGTGCCCCGTTTTCCACTTCTATTAACAAAGCTGCGGCCAGATGTTTCGGGAGAACGATTCCACACAGCAGCGCAAGGCGGGAGCCCGTGACCGTGCAGAGGCGGAAGGGGCCGGTCACCTGGCTACGCCCTTCCACGCTTCCCCGAAGGCAGAACCGAAAAACAGGGAAGAACCCGGCCTCGAGTTTCAAATCTCCCAAATTTGGCGGCCGAACTCGAGTCTTCAGCAGGAGGAAGGCGAGCAAATCGAAAAGGTTCTCAGCACCCGAACCGATAAACGCCCAGCCGCTGGGAGCCAAGCGCTGCCCAGCCCGCCCCACAGAGCGCCCAAGATACGGCGAAGGCGTTCGACCAATCACAGCAGAGGTGCCCCCGCCATGCTTACTACGGGCGGAAATGTGAAGGAATGCGCACCGGAAGAAGAGAGCTGCGGGGGGGGGGCAATAGCGCGTAATTATGCCAGTTGACAATAATGGTTAGACGGCTCTACCTTGCCCTCAGTTAACATGGCGACCTAGTTGCTTCACCGACTTGGAATCGGCGCCAGGGAGTCTTCCTGCGTCGGGCCGCAGAGCGAGTCGGGAAACGATTTTAAACTGAGGAGGCGCCGAGGTTTGAGTTGCCGCTTCTCAACGGCGGGATTTCCGAGCTGGCTTTAGTCCCTGAAGGGCTCAGGTGGAGAGGGGCGAGTTGGGACAAATTGTCCCTTGCCCTTCCCCTCCGCGGGCAGAAGCCAACTCCGCAGGAACGAGGGTCGCAGAATTGGGTGGCTCTGTCAGCGGAAATATCCCTCCCGGGGTGAAGGCGCAGGGCTTACCTGGCGACGGAGGGCGCGGAGGTCTCCTTACTGGGCGCGTTTGTGTCCATCGTGAACCCATTTGTTGGGGATCGAGAGGGATTTTGGGAGGGCCAAGGCTTCCTCCGGACGCTCTCGTAGCTGTCACTTTGGCGGCTTTCTTGCTTCAGGGGACTTCAGTCTCGACGTAGTTTTGGACCCGGACTTGAAGCATGATTCGTGAGGCTGGAATGGGTGACAGCGTCATCACGGCATTTTAGTGGTAAGATGCTTCGTGTTGGGCCAGGACTGGCAGCAGACTTTATATTTTGTCCTGTTGTACGGTCGTTCTCTTTACAATACTTGTGTCTTGAGGTGAGTTTCACACTACGTGCTTAGCACTCTGCTAAGCGTTAGTGTTGGGGCGGTTGGATTTAGGTGTTGGTGGCAATGTAGAAAAGTGATGTAAGTCAGGGTCCCTTCCTTCATGGACAGGCCACAAGAAAAAATAACTCAGTTGTAATTGTGTGTTATGAACTACAGATGCAAGAGGAGTTGGCGGATTGGTTTCAAAAGGAATGAGATGACTTGGATTTAAACAAAAAACGTTTAGTGTTAGGAATACTATCATATCTAGCTCTATGGATATGGCAGAGCTTCTCCTGAGGAAGTGAAACGTGCAGGTCGGATTGGATTTGGTCAGACAAGTGGCAGGAGAGAAGTATTCTTAGTTGGCGATAGGTTGAATAAAAATGTCGGGGAGCAGAGACAAACATGACAGGCGTGAGGAGCAATGGGGTGATCATCAGTCTAGGGTAGGGGGTGCCTGTTTGGATGTAGGGCAGTGGTTCTTAACCTTTAAAAAAGTTGTCCATGTATACTGGACTTTTCCTCACCTGCCTCTGCCACCAAGTACACGTGCATACAGCGTTTTGCTTACAACCTTAGAGCGTTGTTGGATTTTGGAGGCCGTTTGTTTGTGGGTCTTGGGGTAGGAACTCCTGAAGTAGTAGAAAATGAACCTTGATAGGATCAGACAATAAGATCAGATAATGCGGTGCCCTGAAACCCAGACAGAGCAGTTCTGACTTCATTTCAAAGATGTGTGGGAATTGTTATGGAATCTCAGGCAAGGTAATGACAAGGCAAAAGTGGTGTCTATGGAAAGACTAGTCATGGATTGGGGAAGGGGGTTAAGATTTGGAACGAGGTAGGTGGCTGTAATCAAGAGTGGAAGTGAAGGCCAAGTCTGAGAGGGCTAGTGTATATCCTTTTAAGAAGTATGTGAGAATTTGATAATAAACTGGATGTAAAGGTGAAGTTGAGGGAAGAGTGAAAGATGACCACGATGTACTTTAAGGGGCAGGGAAGAAAATGAGAAGGAAGAATGGAATTATTACTGAGAGAAACAGGGTAGTTGGAAAGGAAAGACTGGTTGTGAAATAATGTTTAGCTTTGAACTTAATGAGTTTGAGGACACGAAAGGTTTAATGTCCTACAGGAAATTGGAAATGCTGGTGCAGAGGTCTGAAGATAGAGATTTAGGAGTCATATGTAGGACGAATGTTTTCATATGCAGAATGAGTGATTTCAGAGGGACACCCACTGTTGGGACAAGAGGAAGAACAGAAATCAGCAGATAAATCGGAAGGAACTATAAGAAATAAGGAGAAAAAAACCCTAAAAATTGAGTGTCTGAAAAAAAAGGTAACAGAAAGTTTAGAGGAGTAAGGATGGACAAATTTGATGAACCAAGTATTTGGCCATGGTTTTAGCAAAAACATTGTTGGTAACCTTCAAAAATGGAGTTTCTTTATAGTGATGGATACAGAAAAGAGATTGCTGAAGATTTCCAATAAGATATTCATTAGTAATTGGAGGCAGTGGTTGTATACCACATTTCCAGGAGATTGGTCTCAAGAGAAATGAAATGAATTGGATTTAAACAAAAAATTTTTAGCGTTAGGAATACTAGAATATGCGTGGCAGTGGAAGAAAAATATCCTGTGTAAGAGATTAGAGATAATAGAGGTTTGAAATAAACATGGGAGGTGGTGTCCAAGGGCGATGTAAAGGGATATGGGGACCCAGAATATTGGTTGAGGGATTAGCTTTAGAAAGCAAGTAAGAGGATCTGTTTCCTTACAATTGGAAGGAAGAATATTGGGACAGTAAAATATTGAGTCAGGATATATTTTCAACCTCTTAATTATTGAGCAGGGCAAAATTACACATTGACTGTGGAGTGAGAAGGTAAAATAGATATGTAGTTTTCTAATCTTCAGTGCATGGATTGTGCTATTTCACATTACTGTTAACATTAAATACTCAAGCGAAATGTCTTCTCAAAACCAACCCTCTCAGTGCTAATAGTCTTTTTCTCACCTAGATAGACTTTAAAATCTTTTTGGAATTCATAGCATTTCTCTTTTAAGGAGTCAAATCCGGTAGGGCTTATTTTGCCTTGAAGTTGGTCCCTGTTGAAAAGCAATGTGGAAGAAGTAGGTAAGAGCCCCTGCTCTCGAGTTAGACTGTCTGGGTTCAAATCCTGGCTCTTTTGCTCTTTAACTGTATGACTTTGGCAAGTTACTTAACTTCTCTGTCTTCCCATCTCTCAACTGGGAATATAATAATCCATCTCATGGGGTTGAGGATTAAATGAGAAAATATTTGTTAGGGGCTTAGAAGAGTACCTGGCACATGATGAATAGTTAATAAATGTTACCAGTCATTCCAAATAAAAAATTTGAAAGAAACATTCGGTGTAGACAAGAATTTAAAACTCCCTTTAAAATAGATAATTTAGTGTGCATTTGAAGATAGAATACTTTAGAGTAGCTGCTGTTTAAATTGTATGATATATGATCTTGCTTTGGGCGTTACTGGAGCTTTGAGAACTGTATGTTTAATTTATGGAGTTTTGTGCAAGATATAGAGGGTATCCTACTTTGACATATTGAAATTTAAATATAGTAACAAATATAACTTTCCATTTGTGAAAAACTTTTTAAAAAGGGTAACTATGCCAGTACTTGGGAGTAATTATTATAACTTTTAAATCATAATTCTATTCAGTGGAAGTTATATCATAATTTTGGAGTTCTGTGAAATACTTCTGTTCAATGAAACCAATACTATTTAACAATTAAGGAGCACTCAGCATTATATTAAGGTAATTATACAAGAGAAATATAAAGCATGGTTTCAGTCAGAGTAGTTTAGTCTTGCTGGGAAGAGAAGAAATGCACACCATAAAAATAGTGCAAGGACGTCTAAGAATACTGGCCAAAGTGAGTGGCACAGACTGGGTGATAGAGGAGAGCTGCATAGGCTGGTATATTATTAATCTCCAAAGATTTTATAGAATGTTTTTGAGAGATTTTATTGACTCATCTAGAGGGTTTGGGGGCTTTTTCAAAATATTTACCCCTCAGATCTCATTCTACACACACACGTGCACCCCCCCCCCCCCCCCACACACACACACACTGCTTCTAGGAATGAGACACTGATGCAGACAGAAGTCTATAACAGGCATTCTAGGGAAGAAGGTTAACAGAACTCTACTACTTGAAAGGGGATCAAATTCAAGCCTGGTCTTAAAGGAGGTGGAATGGAAAAAGGATGCTTCAGATAGGGAATATAGTTGATAGGTGAAAACATGAAGACAAGAATATGTTTGTGTGTAGGAGAAGTAGGAGGGTAAGGACAAGCTGAATTATGAAAGATCTTAAATATCCAGCAGAAGAGTAGAATTTATCTTGTCGTTGTAAAGTTTTTTGCACAGGTGACTAATAATAAAGTTCCGTTTCTGAAGAATGAGTTACCCTTAGATATAGAAAGCACTTGGTTATCCTAGCAAGAACCTGGCTAAGGAAGTAGCTTTGGGAATGGATGACAGAGAGACTATTGAAGGAAAGACTCTAAAGAATGTGCTTAATGACTACATGTTAAAGAATGAAAGTGGGAGACTACTTAAATGAATTTAAATTAACTTAGAAAATTGACAGGAATTTGAAAATGGACCAGCTAGCTTTTGGAAGGAGGTGGCTAGGAAGCAGGTGAATTTAGTTTTGAGCTTACTGTGTTTGAGGTATCTGTAAGATAGTCATAAAAAATAGCCTGTAGCCAATGAGAAATACAGGACTTGGTTGAAAAGTCAAAACTGGGGACAGGGAGGGGGAGGGAGAGAGAAATAATTCCTTTATAGAGAGGAGAAGACTCAGTGAAACTGAGCGTGAATTAACTCTTTGGTGTTCAAAACTTTGGTTTTATTATCGTTTACGTAGACCATGGATTCTTGTGATACACCAGAATCGACTCCTAGACAACGTGCATCCTCAAGGCTTAAAGATTACTTTATAGGTGCCACCCCTCTGCAGAAACGATTAGAATCGGTCAGGAGGCAAACCTCTTTTGTCCCAACTCCATCTCGAAGGAAAATTCCCCAGTGTTCACAATTGCAGGTATGCTTTTTGTGTTCTTTCGTGTTACTCAGTAATTGAGAATATCTCTGAACAAAGAATTTCAACTTTTGATAGTATTTATAGTATCTTCTTAATGCCTCAGGTAATAAAATAAATGAGAAACAGCTAAAACAATTATTCACACTATCAGTACCTCCTCTGTTATATCTTTTAACCTCCTTTAATCTGGAACATCCACAATATTTGTCTTTTATTGACACTGACATTTTTGCAGAATATAGTTTCCTCCTCTCTCCTTTTTATTTATTTATTTATTTATTTATTATTATTATTTTTTAAAGATTTTATTTTTCCTTTTTCTCCCCAAAGCCCCCTGGTACATAGTTGTTTATTTTAGTTGTGAGTCCTTCTAGTTGTGGCATGTGGGATGCCTCCTCAGCATGGCTTGATGAGTGGTGCCGTGTCTGCACTGGCAAAACCCTGGGCCGCCAAAGCGCAGCGCTCGAACTTAACCCCTCGGCCTTGGGGCCGGCCCCCCTCCTCTCTCCTCTTTAAATAGAATATTCCTCATTTTGTATTTGTCTGATATTTCCTCACGATTAGATCGAAGTTATGTTTTCTCAGCTAGGATACTGCATAGGTGGTGTTGTGTCCTTCTTGGGGAAAAACATCTGGTAGCACTTGGTGATGTTAATTTTGATCATCCTGTCAAGATGTTGCCCAATAATTACCTTTTTGTTCCCCTCTGCAGCTAATAAGCAGTCTGTTGGGGAAGACATTTTAAGATAATGCAAATATCCTATTCCCTGTCAAAATTTCTCCTAACACGTAACGTCCATTAATAATTTTTGCCTCATCCCATCTTTATCGTGATGGTTGCAAAATAATGATTTTCCAACTCCATTTGCTCCATATTTACTAACCAGGCTTTGGCATTCTGTTGTAAGCCCTTCTCACTTCTACATTTATTTATTTATCTCTTTATTGGTATGGACTCATGAATTCCCGTTTTTCAAATTTTTCTAGTTCCTCACTAAATTATTTTGATGTTTAAATTGTTCCAGATTTGTCTGGTGACAACAGGCTCTTGATCATTCATAAACAACCCTGAAGATATATAACATTATTGATTTGTAATTTTACTGAAACATGAAATAAAACCCTGATCAATACAAGTTTTGTGTGTGGTTTTGAGTCACCTAGCAAGGAGCCTGCTGATCCATCACCCACATGCTCTTATAACTTTGTTTTCTTGTCAGTGTTGAGTACATAGTATCTTCTGCGATATGAGAAAACTTTTGTTTCTTTGTGAAAACTTTCTTAAAGAAAAATTACTAGTGCTGGTAATGAAAGTGATGGTTCTTAACCAGAAAACAGAAAGTGTATATAAATTAAAGGTTGGAGTGTCCAATTCAGTGCTTCCTTCTGTCTATGATATAAATAATTTTGTTGTACCTTTTGATAGTAATAAGAAAAAGGTTTATCACTTTTTAATAAAAGTATATAACTGTTTCCATGAATACTCTAATCAGAACAAATATTTTTGTCAAGTAGACAACTGTGGTGAAAGTTCCAACAGATAGTTGGAACTGTGAGACTATGCCAGGAAGTATGAATTCTATAGAAAAATTCAGTTCAGGATAGAACCAGGAGCCTATATGGGATGACCCTCAATAAGGCCTTAGAGCCAATGCAATTGATGGTACGTTGGTTCTAATAGAGCACGGCCAAAAAATTTCCATGTTATCTTTTAATTTAATCTATTGAATTAGGCATTGTGTCAGAGTAGATTTACTAGAAACAATTTTAAAAATCACTTAATTAAAGTCAACCTAATTAGATGCTCCAGGAATAGTTACTATTTTCAAAATCTGTAATTTGAAGTTTCTAAATCTGAAACATAGATGTTCATCCAATAAATATTTACTGAACACCTGTTGGCGTTGTTCTAGGTGCTAGAGGTGTAATAGACAATAAAAATCAGATAAATATATAATGTCAGTAGTAGATGCTGTGAAAAAAATAAAACATGTTAAGGAGATGTAGAGTGACAAAAGTTGGAGTGGGTGCAGGTGCTACTTTAGATAGAGTGGCCTCTTGAGTGACATTTGGGCAGAGACCTGAATGAAGGAAAGGAACATACCAGTGAACCCCTGTGGGAAGAGCTTTCCAAAGGGGGAGGTGCAACAAATGCAGAGGCCCATTCAACGATCTTCAAAGAGTCCTGCAAACTCCAGTTTGGCTAGAGTACAAAGATCAAGTATCCACTAATAGATTTGTATTAAGTATGTGAAATCTTATGATTAAATTCTTTACTCATGTTTCCTAATTCTTAAACTTCTTTTGTTTTGATTTTCTTTTAGGAAGATGTTGATCCTCAAAAGGTTGCATTCCTTCTGCATAAACAGTGGACTTTATATAGTTTAACTCCCCTATATAAATTCTCCTATACTAATCTCAAAGAGTATTCTAAACTTCTGGGTGCATTTATTGCTGCTGAAAAGCAGAAAGGACTTGCTGTAGAAGTGGGAGAAGACTTCAACATCAAAGTGATTTTCTCTGCTCTCCTAGGAATGAAAGGAACACAAAGAGACCCTGAAGCATTTCTTGTCCAGGTATCATATATAAGCAATACTTGCTTCCTAGGGGAAAAGAATCTGCATTGTCTTACTGTTTTTAAAATTCTTAGGCTTGTGATTTATAACCTATTGTTTAAGTTATTTTGTTGAGGTCATATTGGCTTACAACATTGTGTAAATTTCAGGTGTACATTATTATATATCAGTTTCTGTGTAGACTGCATCATGTTCACCACTGATAGTCTAGTTTTTATCCATCACCATACATATGTGCCCCTTTCTCTCGCCCCCTTCCCCTCTGGTAACCACGGATTTGTTCTCCATATCCATGTGTTTATCTTCCACATATGAGTGAAATCATACAGTGTTTGTCTTTCTCTGGCTTATTTCTCTTAGCATAGCACCCTCAAGGTCCATCCATGGTCTTGCAAGTGGGATGATTTTGTCCCTTTTTTTATGGCTGAGTAGTATTCCATTGTGTGTGTGTGTGTGTGTGTGTGTGTGTGTGTATACACACACCACATCTTTTTTATCCATTCATCCATTGATGGGCACTGAGGTTGCTTCCCCTTGGCTACTGTGAATAATGCTGCCATGAACATACGGGTGCATAAATCTGTTTGTATTGTTGATTTCTTGTTCTTTGGATGGATACCCAGTGGTAGGATAGCTGGATCATATGGTGTTTCTATTTTTAATTTTTTGAGAACTCTCCATACTGTTTTCCATAGTGGTTGCACCAGTTTGCATTCCCACCAGCAGTGTATGAGGGTTCCCTCTTCTCCACATCCTCTCCAACACTTGTTATTTCTTGTCTTGTTAATTCTAGCCATTCTGATAGGTGTGAGGTGATGTCTTAGTGTAGTTTTGATTTGCGTTTCCCTAAGAATTAGTGATGTTGAACATCTTTTCATGTGCCTGTTGGCCATCTGTATATCTTCTTTGGAAAAATGTCCGTTCATATCTTCTGCCTGTTTTTTTTTTCATTTATTTGTTTATTTTTGGATGTATATCATAATATATTTTGAATTCTGTGTAGATTACATCATGTTCGTTCTGCCTGTTTTTTGATCAGGTTGGTTATTTTGTTGTTGAATTGTATGAGTTCTTTATATATTTTGGAAATTAACCCCTTCTTGGGCATTTGGTTTGCAAATATTATCTCCCACTTGGTGGGTTGTCTTTTCGTTTTGTTCAAAATTTCCTTTGCCTTAGGTCTGCTCTGTGTTTTATGCTTTTTGCATTATTTTTTAATCTCATTAATTGTGTTCTTCATCTCCAGAATTTCTGTTTGGTTCTTTTTAGAATTTAGGTCTCTTTGGTGAAGTATTCCTTCTGTTCATTAATTTTGTTCCTGAGCTCATTGAACTGTGTTTCTGAGTTTTCTTGTAACTCTTCAAATTTCTTTGTTCCTGTTATTTTGAATTCTTTGTCAGGTAGATTGTAAACTTCTGTGACTGCAGATTTGGTTTCTGGAGAGTTGTCATTTTCCTTCTGTTCTGCAGTGTTACTTTAGTTCTTTATGGTATTTGATGAATTGGTCCTCTGCTGTCGCAGTTGTGGGAGTAATCACCTTCTGTCATTTGGGTATGGCCTTGATTACTTTGGTTCTGGTCACCTCAGTCTCCTGTTCCTCCGCTGGCTCTCTGCAGGCTTGGATGCTATTGTCCTTTGCACCGTCTGTGTTGCTGTTTCCCAGTTGTCTGGGGGTGCTTGTTGTACCACTGCCAGGGGTGCTGGGTTCATGGGTGTCACTGGTGGGGTCTTGGGGACCTGGGTTCTTGTATGCAGTCCCTGCTGCTGGTGAGTTGGTGTTGGGGGTGTTGCCACTGGGGGCTGGGTGCTCCCACCTTGTCTGCTTGTAGTTGTGCAGTTTGGGTCATTGCTTCTGCTGTGGCTCCACCGACCATACACTGTTGTGGGGTGGGGCCACTGCCATGCTGCTACCTCCTGCCTTGGACATTTTCAGGCATGGAGCCGCCACTGGTCATCACCATTGCCCTTGGGGCGTTCCCACATTCAGGGTTGCCACTGGCTGCTGCTGCCTCTGCCGCTGCTCCTTGGGCATTCCTACACGTGTGAGGCCACTGGCTGCTGCCGCAGCCTCCCAGGTCTTCACGTATGTGGGGCTGCTGCCACTCCACCAATGTTTGGGTGCATGGGGCTGGGCCGCTCTCACCTCCGCTCAGTTGTGTGGGCCACTGTGTGAGGATCCACATCCTGGATTGCTGCCATGGGGGGTGAGGAAGGGGGTTGTTCCCCTAGTTCCACTCTTCAGGGGAGTCGCATCCCCCCACCTTCAGATGTATAGCCGCCTGGTCTCTTAGGTGTCCTGTTGTGCTCTGTAGGGAACCCTCTGTTGGTCAATGGATGTCTGGTTGTACTTCAGAGGCAGGAGACAAAGGGAACCTCCCACTCCGCCATGATGCTGACATCACTCTCCTTGTTTGTTTATTTGTATAGATCAGGGGTCAGCAAACTATGGCCAGATCTGACCCATTGCTTGTTTTGTAAATAAGGTTTGGTTTTTTTTGTTGGAACAGAACCCCTTTAGCTTTCTTTCATATTGTCTATAGCTACTTTTGTGTTACAAGAGCAGAGTTGAGTAGTTGCTGCAGAGACCATGTATCTTGCTAAGCCTAAAATATTTACTACCTGGCCCTTTACAGAAGAAGTTTGCTGACCCCTGGTATAGATCATAGTATTGACAAGAATCTCAAGATTCCTAGGAGTAGGTTCAGGTGCATATAACAGAAAGCCTAAATAATGGTGGAGTAAACAAGATAGAGGTTTATTTGTCTTATAAAAAGCTGTCTGGAGATAAGCTGTCTAAGGCAGGTATATGCTTCATGAAATTATTAGTAATCTAGGTTCCTTCTGTCTTCTCTGTGATCCTTGGTGCATGGGTCCCATCCATGAGGTCACCTTTTAGTCTAAGATGGCTTCTGGAGCTCTAAATATTATATTCAAGTTCCAGGCAGGCAGTAGGAGGAAGATAGGAAGGACAATCAGGATGCCTGCTGCTGAGTAAATCTTTTATGAGACTTGCTGAGACCCAACAACTTCTCTTGACATCCCAGTTGGAAGGGAGACTAGAAAAATTTTCTTTTTTAGTGGGTACTTTGCCACCTTGAGTAAAAGCACAGTTTTATTGTGGAAGGAAAAATAGACACTGGGTAGACAATTAGAGGTAGTTGATGCCCAGAGAAGTTATGTGGTTTGCATGTCATCAGGCAAGCAGATGTTCTTGTGAGGAATAGAAATGACCTCTTGAATTCCTAGTATAGTGTCCTAATAGTTTTCAAATTAAATCTCATTTCTTGACAGGGTTACAGGACTCTTAGATCATGAAAGTGTGATAGGCATAATATATCCGGGCTTTAAGGTATTTGAGAGTCTCTTATAATCCCTTGAACAAGAAGGAGAAATATGGTAAAATAACTACTTAAATGATCATCTCTAAAGGGATATAATACTGGGCTGTGATCTTCACCTTGCCCTGGTCAAGCTTTAATTAAAACTTCTATGAATATCTGGAAGGTATGTTTGTCATGTAATTTACACATTTAGATTTTGAAGCATTAGTTAATCTGCTGGAAAATATAATCAAGATTCTAAAAGATCTGAATGTGTTGGCACAATGGGCCAAATTGAAAGAGATTAAAATTTTAAGCCTCAGTACAGGTTGGGGAGGATTTACCTGTTACCAGCAAAAATGAATATGTTGGGCTAATTTATGTAAAGTTGTCAACTAAAAACCAGAGAACTACTCTAATCTAAGATTATGTTAATAGGAGTATAATCTAGGTTAAAGATAGTGACAGTCCTGTAATTAATCAGACCTCTTTGAAGTAATTAGGTTCAGTTATGAGTGACTCCCATGCAGAAGAATTTCAGAGAAGAGTGACCAGGATAGTTTGAGAACTTGAGTGTATGTCCTAGGAGGAATGGTTGAAGAAACTGGAGATGTTGAACTTGGCAGTACATATGATAGGGATCATCAGACATTTGAAGGGCTTTTCCTGTAGAAGACAGGTTACATTTGATTTGTTCTATATGCATGTAAGGAAGAAAGCAGGAGTGGAAACTGTAGGGACTAACACATTGAAAGAACATTTTAAGTTGATAGAAAGAGCTGCTTTAGGAAATCTTGAAGTTTTCCTCGATGAAAGAATTCAAGCACTTTGGATTTGGTGACCTTTTACAGTCCCTTCTAAAGTTGAGATTTTGAGGTTCTTTTCAACATACTGTACCTCGTTATGCCATATTGGCCTTTCTTATTTTGCATTTTGGTTGCACCAAGATCTTAGCATATACCATGTCTCTAGTATATAAGAATATTAGAAGAAAGGTCAATTAACTTGATAAGCCCTAATAATGATTAGGGAGGCTATTTTCTCTGTGTTTTTTGGCAAGTAATACAACGTATCTTATTTTTTAATGTGCAAATTAGTTTTGAGATTGTGTAATTTAGGGGGAAATGTACTTTTGAACTTAATGAACCTGTTTTCTTTTCTTTCTTGGTAGATTCTGTCAAAATCTCAATTGCCGTCTGAGAATAGAGAAGGTAAAGTGTTGTGGACTGGTTGGTTCTGCTGTATATTTGGAGACAGTCTTCTGGAGACTGTTTCAGAAGATTTCACCTGTCTACCCTTATTTCTTGCAAATGGAGCAGAGACTAATACAGCCATGATTGGAACCTGGTTTCAGAAAACTTTTGACTGTTATTTCAGTCCCTTAGCAATCAATGCATATAATCTTTCCTGGATGGCTGCTATGTGGACTGCATGCAAAATGGACCATTATATGGCTACTACTGAATTTCTTTGGTCTGTACCCTGTAGCCCTCAACGTCTGGACATTTCTTATGCCATACATCCAGAGGATGCAAAAGCTTTGTGGGACAGTGTCCACAAAACACCTGGGGAAGTTACCCAGGAGGAAGTTGACTTGTTCATGGACTGCCTTTATTCACATTTCCATAGGCATTTCAAAATTCATTTATCAGCCACAAGATTGGTTCGTGTTTCAACATCTGTAGCTTCAGCACATACTGATGGAAAAATAAAGGTTAGTTTGAACAAATCTAGTTAAGTAATTTTTCCTTATTGTTGCATAGATTCCAAAATGTATGGTGATTGTATTTTCCACATTGAAGAAACACATTTGAATGTCTGCCAATTCAAGACAGTAGAGAAATTTTATTTTATGCTTTATAAATGATTTACTAAAAACTCTTCAACCTTCTAGATGCATTTTTATAATGGGAGGATACTATATGCTGTGTGCTACAGTTTTGGCAATAATATGAATTATCTCTAGTAACTTTGAAACTTTCAAAATTGTTTCTTGTCAAACTTGGAAATAATTATCAGAGTAACAGTGGATTTTGTGTGTTAGATGAGAAAATTACAGCCAGAAACACAGAACTAAGATATCATCTTTATATTTCAGGCTTTTCTATCCCTACTGGGAAAGAAATAATACAGATATTGTTTTAGTCTCTATGAAGTCCTTATCAGAGGAAATATCAGAAATAAACTGAGAGTAGGTACTTAAATATATTAAAAAATTAATATATTTAAAATATACTAAAATACAGCTAAAGTAAACACTCAGTGAATATTGGTCTTGTTGCTATTCCAGAAGTTAAACATATCTTAACTCTAATCAGTAGAGCATCCCTGTAGTTAGGTGTTTTATCCACATTTTATTTTTAAAACAAGGAAACTTAGGCCAAGATTGGTTTAAGTGACACATGCAAGATAGCTCAGTAAGAGGAGGAGCTAAGATTTGAATGCTTATCTCTTAGGTTGCAAGAAGTTCATACTCTGTTCATAAGCACTGTATTAGTGCTTTTCAAACTGGAGGTCACAGTACAGCACTAGGTTGGGAAATAATTTTGATGGGAAGTTACCAGTTTTAAAAAACAAAAGAAAGAAATAGAAAATATAAAAATGAGAGTGTATTGCATATGGTAAGGATATACATTTGCTTGTACTGGGTCATGATGTTAAATTTATTTCTTACTATGGTTTGCAGTAAAAAATTTGAAAGATTATACTATGCCGTATTACTTTGACATTATAAAGAAAAAAATTTACATTTTAGTACCTCAGAATTCAATGTTCATGAAGTCCTTATATATTTTAAAATTTGGTTTCCATATGCCCACACTCTATTAATAAACCGCATTTAAAAACTATTTTATATAACATGTTCTTATCCATCTATGAATATAAGGATGTTCCTTAAACACATTTATTTTATCTGGTCTATTCTAAATCTAAGAGCCTCTCTTAATGAGGTAAGATAGTAACTGTGCGTCCTAGGTTCAAATGATGCCATGATGTTGCTAACATTTATTAGGCACTAACTTGTACCAGGCAATATTAAGCATTTTATGCATGTTGTTTCATTTAGTTTTCATAACAACTTATTTATATAGGTTGTAAAGAGGAAACTGTAGCACAGGGGATAAGTCGATTCCCTAAGATCACACAGCTAACCAGTGGAATCGGAATTTGCACCTAGTCACCTGACTCAAAAGCATATGCTTTAAACTGCAATACCATAGTGCCTCTCAAAAGTTTGAAATTAATGTGTTAACCAGGTTTCTGCCATCTGCTTAGTTTCTAAAAGATACCTTTGGAATTGTACATCCCTTTAAGAAAAAGGAAGCTATGGAACCTCTTTGTAGAAAATGTAGATACTTTTTTTTTAAAAGATTTTATTTTTCCTTTTTCTCCCCAAAGCCCCCAAGTACATAGTTGTATATTTTAGTTGTGGTACGTGGGACGCTGCCTCAGCACGGCCTGATGAGCAGTGCCATGTCCGCCCCCAGGATCTGAACTGGTGGAACCCTGGGCCACCAAAGCGGAGCGTGCTAACTTAACCACTCGGCCACAGGGCCAGCCCCAAGAAAATGTAGATACTTAATTTGCATACAAGTCCAAGGGGTTCATAGATAGCCCTTCCTCCCCCTCACTCCTTAGGCAGATGGTCAGTCCCGCCATGGAAGCCAGGATAAATAAGAACTCTTGTCTAATTACCTCTAAGCACCATTGACTAATAGTTGTAAATTTAATTAAAGTTAGTAGTCTTCATTAAGTGAAATCTATTTGACTTAGAGCAGCAATGGTTTGGGTTCATATTTGTATCTTAGCTTGCAGATATGGAATTTAAAATAAGCCTGGAATATTTATCAAATATCAAACTGCTTTGTTATCATTATTAATTCTATTTTAATTTTAAATGTCTTTTTTTTTTTTCAGATTCTGTGTCATAAATATCTTATTGGAGTGTTGGCATATTTGACAGAACTGGCAATTTTTCAAATTGAGTGAGACCTTGTGGGGACGATAAGTTATGGATTATATACCTTTTTCTCACTGATTATTTGCCTGATTCCTGTACTGAGAGGGACTGCAGGAGAAATGAGCATCTATCTCTACATCTGTTTTCCTCACAGTGCCTTTAGAGTTGCCCAGATGGAAGCCACGGAGGATCTCGAAGAACAAAGAAGGTGGTAGTGGAGGACCCACAGCCAGGTGGTCATGTAATAGTCATGATCTGGGATGCCAGTCTCTAGAAAAGGCCAACTTGTTAATTTTTGAGCCATCTTTCTATAAAATATATAATGTTTATTATGTCAAACTTTTAGGGTTCAAATGAGATTAATATTGAGTAGTTCTGATTTGGGTCTTTAAAACTTTTAATCCCTTTGAAGCATTTTAGACTTGCATTCAGAGAGAATTTCTCTCTTCTAAAGATGTATTCCTAGCATCATTTTGCTGTGTAAAACTGGCAGAGTCCTCTCTGAAGGAAACTAAAGACTAATATACGTTTTTAAGCCACTAATATGCTTCTGTTTTTATTACTGTTCAATTCTTATTGCAATGTTGAATTAAATATTTGCTTTTAAAGTGAAGCAGTGTGTTTATCAGTGTCTTGGTGGTAGATCTTTAGTTAATGTCTCAGGAATGGGAAGTCCTATGCTTTTTCCCTAGCACAGAAGTTACAAACCAACAATTATATAGAATCATACAAATTGTAGAGTTGAAAGGCACCTGTGAGCCTCTTTTGAGGGCAGAAATTATCTTGTTTAACTTTCAAGTCCCTAATTTTGCTTTAGTACAATGATTGGTAAGTATCTGTAGGTTAAGTGAATGAATTTTAACCAACTCTTCCATTTTACAGATGAAAACTATGAGATCGAGTAATTTAAGAGACTTGCCCAAGATGTTGTATCTAAATCTCTTTTTACTTACTGAGCGTAGGAAGATTTTGTTTTACTTTGGAAATAATGTTCTTTTAAAATCTTGTTTGAAAGAAAGTAACTTTAATAGGCTGTCATTCTAAAAACAAAGATTAACTTTTGAAATGAGGTATTATTTCACATATACTAGGAACAGAAGAGGTAGTAGAAAAAGCAGGGTGTTGGGAGTCAGACATTCATTCATTCAAGTAATATTAAGCTCCTACTGTGCACTTAGAATTGTATTGTAATAGGCATACAGAGTGAAGACAAAAAAGATCTCTGTCCTGTGGAAGTTGTGTTCTAGTGGAGGAAGGCAACAGATAATTTCAGATGGAGATAAATGCTATAAAGAAAATAAGGCAGTGCAATATGAAAAAGGGTGACTAGGATGGGGCCTGCTTTACACCCAGTTGGCAAAGAAGGTCTCTCTGAGGAAGTGACGTTTGAGCTGAGTCCTGAATGATGAGAGAGAACTGGCCATGTGAAGATCTGAGGAAGGCTGTGCTAGGTGGGTGAAACTGCAAGAGCAAAGGCCTGGAGATAGATAAGAGCTTGGCTTATTTGAGGAACAAAGGAAGTCTGTGTGGCTGGAGCATAGTGAGTAAGGGTGGAGTAATATGAGATGAAACGAAGAAATTGTGCAGCAGAGACTTCTTCCATGGTGTTAGGTCTCCCAGTTTTTGACTGGGCATGTAGCTGTCCAGAATCAAGGCATTTTCCAGCCTTCCTGATAGGTAGGTATAGTCATATGGTAAGTTCTGACCTATGGCATGTAAAATGCAAGTGTTATGTAGAGTCTCCAGGAATCTTCCTTATAAGATAGCAGGCATGTACCCCTTGCCCTTTTCTTATTCTTCTTCCAACTTTGCTGCTTGGAACAAATATAATGACTGGTACTTTAGCTTCTGTTTGAGGTCACAGGGATGAGGGTCGGGTCCTAGGGATGATGGATCATGGCATGGAAGGAGTTTGTGCCCTGTGGACTTCTTGAAGCTGAACTCCAGTGCCAGCTTCGGGCGGTCTTCCTCCAGACTTATGTCAGAGAAGTAAACGTCTATCTTATTTAAGGTGTTGTTATTTTGAATCTTTTACTCGTAGCCAAACCTAATCCTAACTGATACAGAGAGGTAGGATCCATATCATCTAAGTTTTTATAGGTACTGTGAATAAACTGGATTTTATTTTAAATGCAATGGGAAGCCACTGAAGTTTTCAGGAGAGTAATATGACCCAATTTATATTTTATAAGATTTTATAAGATATGAGAGAAAATGATTTGTAGGTAGACAAGAGTGGAAGAAGGAAAACAGTTAAAAAGGTTGTCAGAAGTGGCATAATCTCTATGGAGAAGTTAGCAATATCTAGCAAAAGTATGTGTGATTTACTTTTTGATAAGCAATCCCACTTACAGGATTCTGTCCTTAGTATCCACTGGCAAAAATCCAAAATGAAGCATGTACAAGGCTATTTATTACAAAATTATTTGTAATAGCAAGACTAAAAACAATCCAAATGCCCATCAGAGGGGGACTGGTTGAATAAATTATGGTATTGCTGCACAATGGATTAGAACCATGCAACTATGAAAAGGTTTGAGGAAGATCTCTGATACTGCCATGGAGTGATCTGTAGGATATATTTTTAAGTAAAAGAGCATGATTTGGACAGAGTATATAGTTTGCTATCTTTTATGGAAGGAATGGGGGAAATATGGGTGTGTGTGTATTTTCTACATTTTCAAAAAATAGTGGAAGGATAAACTGAAAATGAATAAAAGTGGTTACTGATAGGGGAAGGGAAGGAACTGGGTAGAGGGGACAGCAATGAAAGTTAAGACTTATTTGAATGTTTCTTGTTTATAGTTTGGAACCATGTAAGTGTTTTATATAATTACGAAACAAAACTAGATCAAAAAGAAAAAAACAAAGCAATCCTTAAAAATTGAAAACAAATCAACATAACTATATTAAGTACATGCCATAATCACACAAAGAATTATTTTTAGTATCTTTAAATTTTAGTATTTTGACTGTACATTGTCAATGGGCTATATCCTAGCAGGAAAGGAATCTTAAATTGCATTCAGTTATCTTGTTATTAGTAATATTGGTATTGTTATTTTACCACTATTTATAGTTAAGATAAAACATACGTAATTATAACAATGTTAGGAACCAAGATTTTCACTGTAAGAGAAAAGATATAGGATTATAAAATCTAGTTAGCTAAGTAGAAAATCTGTAATATTAAATTTGAATTGGAAATATCAGAATGAACTCATTTATTTTTAAAATGTAAAAGGTTTTGATTTTGATGAAGTCCAATTTATCACTTCTTTTCTTTTGTTTCTTGTGCTTTTGGTGTTGTATCTAAGAAATCATTGCTTAACCTGAGGGGCCAAAGATTTACTTCAATGTTTTCTTCTAAGAATTTTATAATTTTAGCCCTTAAATTTAGGTCTGTAATCCATTTTGAGTTAATTTTTATGTATAGTGTGAGGTAAGCATCCAAATTCATCATTTTGCCTATGAATATTCATTTGTTCCAGCACCATTTATTGAAAAGACTTTTATTTCCCCCTTGAATTGTCTGTCCCTTTCTTAAAAATCAATTGGCCATAAATATTTGAGTTTACTTCTGGACTTTTTTGGGGGGGCAGTGAGGAAGATTTGCCATGAGCGAACATCTGTTGCCAATCTTCCTCTTTTTGCTTGAGGAAGATTGTCAGTGAGCTAACTTCTGTGGCAATCTTCCTCTATTTTGTATGTGAGATGCTGCCACACCATGGCTTGATGAGCGATCTGTAGGTCTGCACCCAGGATCTGAACTGGCGAATCCTGGGCTGCTGAAGTGGAGTGTACGAACTTAACCAATATGCTGCTGGGCTGGCCCCCTGCTTCTGGACTTTTGATTCTGTTTCATTGATCTGTATTTCAGTCCTTATGCCAGTACCACAGCATCTTGATTACTGTAGCTTTGTTAGTGCATTTTGAAATCAGCAAGTGTGAGTCTTCCAACTTTGTTTTTTTTTTTTAAGGTTCTTTTAGCTGTTCTGGGTTTTTGCATTTCCATAAAAATTTTAGGATCATCTGGTCAATTTCTGTAATTTTGATAGTTGAATCTGTATATCAGTTTGGGGGAGTTTTGCCGTCATAATATTGTCTTTCAATCTATGAACATGGGATATCTTTCCATTTACTTACATCTTTCAAAATTTCCTTCAATAATGTTTTATAGTTTTCAGTGTACAAGTATTGCACTTTTTTTTTTGTTAAATTTTTTCCTAAATATTTTATTCTTTTTTATGCTGTCGGGAATGGAATTGTTTTCTTAACTTCACTTTTGGATTATTTGTTGCTAGTGTATAGAAATACAATTGATTTTGTATATTGCTATTGTATACTGTGACCTCCTTAAACTTGTTTATTCTAGTAGTTTTTTCAGTGAATTCTAGGATTTTCTATATATAAGATTCATGTATTTCTGAATAAAGACAGTTTTATTTCTTAATTTCAATCTGGATGCCTTTTATTTCTTTTTCTTGCCAGATTGCCTTGGCTAGAATCTCCAGTACAATGGCAGATAGAAGTGGTGAGAATGTCCAGTCTTAACTCTTCCTGATCTTAGTGGGAAGGATATTTCACCTTTAAATATAATGTTACCTGTAGGTTTTTCATAGATGCCCTTTATCAGGTTAAAGAAGTTCTCTTCTATTCCAAAGTTACTGAGGGTTTTTATTATGAATGGATGTTGGATCTTGTCAAATTATTTTTCTGCATCTATTGAGATGATTCATGATTTATTTTCTTTTACTTCAAACTACACATTTCAGGGGGCCTGCCCCATGGCTGAGTGGTTAAGTTTGCATGCTCTGCTTCAGGGGCCCAGGGTTTCGCCAGTTTGAATCCTAGGTGTGTACACGGCACCACTCATCAAGCCATGCGGAGGCAGCATCCCACATGCCACAACTAGAAGGACCCACAACTAAAAATACACAACCTTGTACTGGGGGGCTTTGGGAAGAAAAAGTAAAAATGAAACCTTAAAAAAAAAGAAACTACACATTTCAGTTCTGGTTTCTGGTTCCACACGTAAGGAGCTTGGAAGTCATCACTGTGTCCTAACAACAAGTAAAATGGTGAACAGATGGAAAAATCAACAACTCTTCTTAGATCTGTAAGAGATGGAAGGACACAGAGCAAACTGCTGCCCTCAAGATTGGAGAGACGAACAGGTGACTACAGTAAGCCAAACATGGCTTACTGGAGTAGTGACTCACAAGCATTAACTACTGTGGGAACTAAGGTCAGGGTCAGAAAACCTGAACTGTAATTGATGAATTGCTAGAGGCTCAGTATAGACAAATCTGAAAGTTAAAAACTCCAGGGGGACTGAGTCGTGGGGGGCCCCCACTATATTGTGAGATTTACCTCCAGGAACTCAACCAAGTTCCCACAGAAAATATTAGAGAAAAATCTCCTGTGCTTGCATAGGGGAGGGAAAAAAGAACCATTTTGAAATATGTCAGAGCACTCAGTCCTTAACAAGGCCTCCTTCAGGGGAGACTAGTTAACCAGAGCCTTACTAACCTGGGGAAAGGGAAATAGCAAACACTAGCCCAGTCGAGCCATCCTGTTCCACCTAAGAGGAGAGAAGAAAACTGAGAAATTCTTGTGAAGTTCACAGTCCAGCGGCATATGCTTACTAAAAGGCTGAGACCTAATCACAAGACTATAGAACACTTCCCCTCTCTCCATACCTTATCACTTCATTGTTAAAGGTCTATGTATAGCGGTTCCTTTTACCTGGTTCATCATGTCCGGCTATCAAGAAAAAATTACAAGCCTTACCAGAGACAGAAACACAATTTAAAGGGACAGAGCAAGCATCAGAACCAGACCTGGAAGATGTTGGGATTATCAGACTGGGAATTTACGACTATGATTAATATGCTAAGAGATCCAATGCATACAGTAGACAGCCTGCAAGAACAGATGGCCGATGTAAGCAGAGAGAGAAATCCCAAGAAAGAACCAAAAAGAAATGCTAGAGATAAAAAACATTGTAACAGAAATGAAGAATGTCTATGATGGGCTTATTAGTAGATGGGACACGGGTGAGGAAGGAATCTCTGACCTAGAAGATCTATCAATAGAGTCCTTAAAAGGCAAAGAGAACAGAGACTGAAAACAGAATATCTAAGGACTGTGGGACAACTACAAAAGGTGTAATGTACACTATACAAATAATGGGAATATCAGAAGGAGAGAGAGAGGAACAGAAGAAATATTTGAAACAATGATGACTGAGAATTTCCCCAAATTAATGCGAGACACCAAACCACAGATCCAGGAAGCTCAGAGAACACCAAGCAGGATAAATGCAAGAAAAACTACAGCTAGGTATATCATTTTCAAACTACAGAAAATCAAAGATAAAAAATCCAAAAGTCAGAGGGAAGAAAACACCTTACCTATAGAGGAACAAGGATAAGAATTACACCTGATGTCTGCTCAGAAGCCATGCAAGCAAGTTGAGAGTGGAGGGAAATAAAATGTTAAGAAAAAAAGCCACCAACCTAGAATTCTGTACCCTGAGAAATTATCCTTCAAAAGTGAAGGAGATGCAGACTTTCTTGGACAAAGAAAAATTGAGAGAATTTGTTGCCAGTAAACCTGCCTTGCAAGAAATGTTAAAAGAAGTTATTTAGAGAGAAGGAAAATAATATAGGTCAGAAACTTGGATCTATGTAAAGCAGGGAAGAGCATCAAAGACGAAATAAGTGAAGGTAAAATAAAAACTATTTTCTTATTTATTATAATAAATGTATAATTTATATAACATAACAGTTTGTTCAAAATAAAAACAAGAAACTTAATTATGTATGCCTGTGTATATGCCATATGTTTACATATGCTTATATATAAGTGAAATGAATGACGGCAATGATACAAGGGACAGGAGGGAGGAGTTAGGATTATTTTGCTATTATAAGGTATAGTGTCATTTGAAAGTGGGCTTGGATTAGCTCTAAAACTATATTGCAAATGCTAGGGCAACTACTAAAAAAGTAAAAGAAGTATAACTAATAAGATAAGAGAGAAAATGGAATCATAAAATGTTCAAATAAAAGCACAAAGGCATAAAAAGAGTGGAAGACAAAACTAGGGACAAAGAACAAGGGCAACGAAGAAAACAGTAATAAATATGGTAGATATTAATCCAGCTATATCAATCACTTTGAACATTGATGGTCTAAATGCACCAATTAAAAGACAGAGATTGTCAGAGTGGATCAGAAAACAAGACTCAGTAGTGATGTGAACGTCACTGAGGAGTGAGCTCTTTCCTTAGCGTCTCCGTCCTGAGATACAATGAAAAGGACATTCATAAACCAATAGAGGACATTTGCACAACATGATAGACATTGGAGAGATCCACACAGCCATACAACTGAAGGTGGGGGTGCTGGACACTCCTGGGAGGCAGTGGAAAGAGATAAGGGGATCTCCTCTCCCTCCCAAGCAGCAGCAATTGAGGGTACAGGAGGCAGCTGGCTTGCAACCCTGAGAGAAGGGGCAGTCCTCTGCAGGAATGCTTGTGCTCTCAGAGTTATCTCCCAGCCTGTGGGAATGCTCCACACCAAGGTGGCTAGGCAATCGCAGGGGTGTCTATACAAAGCTGAGCAGCCCAAGTGATGAGTGCAGAGCAGGCACACAGGATTGCGCATGCAAAAGAAAGTGCCCCTCTCTGCCCTCCTGCCTGGCGCACCAGCTCAGCCAGTCAGCTGGAGCAGGGGATTTCCACTGGAGCACCTGCATATATGTGTCTAAAGCAGCAGTGGCCAGTGGGCAAACACAGATGGACCCTGTTGGCACAGCTTCCAATGGACAGGCACATCTGCCAGGAATTGCAGAAGGCTCAGAAAACACAGCTCCTGCCCCCACCAGTCGTGGCAGATGGTTTCTGCAACCAGATACCACCACTATGCGATGGCAAAAGTCCCCTCCCCATTAAACAGTGTGAAGAGGTGTGTTAACACTCCAGAAGGAAAATGACAAGTACCCAGAAATCAACCCTGAAGTCAGAAATTTACAATCTAATTGACAGAGAATTCAAAATAGTTATCATAAGGAAACACAAGTTACAAGAAAACTCAGAGTTGAACGAGATCACAAATAAAATTAATGAACAGAGGGAATCCTTCACAAGAGATCGAAGCTAAAATAAATCAGAAATCTTGGAAAACACAATGAATGGGATAAAGAAAAATCTGGAGTCCTTAAACAACAGAGCTCATACTGTGGAGGACAGAAGCAATAATTTAGAGGATAGAAATATAGAAATGCTGCAGAGGGAGGAGGAGAGAGACTAAAAAGAAATGAAGAAATTCTCCAAGAAATATTTGACTCAATTAGGAAAGGAAACAAGGATTATAGGCATTCTAGAGGGAGAAGGGAGGGAGAAAGGAGCAGAGAGCTTGTTCAAGGAAATAATACCTGAGAACTTCCCAAACCTGGAGAAGGAGCTGGAATTACATGTAAGCGAAGTTAATATAACTCCTAATTACATCAATGTAAAAGGAAGTTTTCCAAGGCATATATTAGTAAAACCGGCAAAAGTCAATGACAAAGAAAAAATATTAAGGACAGCAAGACAGAAGAAAATAACCTATAAAGGAATCCCTATAGGCTTTCAGTGGATATCTCAGCAGAAACCTTACAGGCTAGGAAAGAGTGGAATGATATATTCAAAATTCTGAAAAACAAAAACTTTCAGCCAAGAATACTCTGTCCAGAGAAAATATCCTTCAGATACAATGGAGAAATAAAAACTTTCTCAGATAAACAAAAGCTGAGGGACTTCACAACCACAAGATGCCCCCCACCCCAAGAAATGATCAAGAAGCCCCTCATACCTGAAAAAAAAAAGGGTTTACAAAACGTTGAGCAAGGAGATGAATAGACAGACAAAATCAGAAAATTGCAGTTCTCTGTCAGAACACGTTAGAAACAATTATAACATTAAAGATGAAGGGAAGGTAAGCATGAAAAATAACTATAATCACTTCATTTTAATGACAAACAACACAAAATGGAATAAGTTGTGACAATAATAACTTAGGGAAGAGGAACGGGATGGAACCTGCTTAGACTTAAGGAAAGAAGAAGCTAGCAGAAAATGGACTATGTCATCTACAAGATCTTATATACAAACCTCATGGTAACCACTAAAAAAAAAAAAAAATCAGAACAGAGACACAAATGATAAGTAAAGAGAAAACTGAGAAAACCATCATAGAGAAACACCAAACTGAACTGGCAGTTGGAAATAGGGAGGATAAGAAACAAGGGAAATACAAAACAACTGGAAAATGTGACAAAATGGCAGTATTAAGCCCTCGTATATCAATAATCACTCTAAATGTAAATGGATTGAATTCTCCAATCAAAAGAGACAGAGTGGCTGGATGGATTAACAAAGAAGACCCAACAATATGCTGCCTCCTAGAAATACATGTCAGTTCTAAAGACAAACACAGGCTCAGAATGAAGGATTGGAAGATGACACTCAAAGCAAATGGCAAGCAAAAAAAAGCAGGTGTTGCCATAGTTATATCAGACAAAGTAGACTTCAAGATAAAAAAGTTAATGAGAAACAAAGAGGGGCAGTATATAAAGACAAAAGGGACACTCCACCAAGAGGATGTTAGACTTATAAATATATATGCACCTAACACAGGAGCGCTAAAGTACAAAAAGCAACTATTAACAAACATAAAGGGAGAAATTAACAGCAACACAATAATAGTAGGGATCTTAACACTCCACTTACATCAATGGATAGATCATCCAGACAGAAAGTCAACAAGAAAGTAGTGGAATTAAACAAAAAACAAGACCAGATGGGCTTACTCCATCGAAAACAGCAGAATACACATCCTTCTCAAGTGCACATGGAACATTCTCAAGGATAGACCATATGTTGGGAAAAACGACAAGCCTCAGTAAATTTAAGAATATTGAAATCATAGCAATCATTTTTTCCAAACATATGGTTTCATAAACCAGAAATCAACTACAAGAAAAGTTCTGGGAATGTGATGAATATGTGGAGACTAAACAACATGCTACTGAACAACCAATGGATCGAAGAAGAAATTAAAAGAAAAATAAGAAATATCTGGAGATGAATGAAAAGGAAAATATACCATACCAACTCTTACGGGATGCAGCAAAAGTGGTCCTAGGAGGGACATTCATAGCAATACAGGCCCACATTAACAAACAAGAAAAATCTGAAATAATCTTAAACTACATCTCACAGAACTAGAAAAAGAACAAGCAAAGCTCAAGGTCAGCAGAGGGATGGAAATAATAAAAATTAGAGGAGAAATAAATGAAACAGAAACCAAAAAAAAAAAAAAAAAAAAAAAAACCAGTAGAAAGGATTAATGAAACTGAGAGCTGGTTCTTTGAGAAGATAAACAAAATTGACAAACCATTAGCCAGAATCACTAAGAAAAAAAGAAAGAAGACTCAAATAAATAAAATTAGAAATGAAAGAGGAGAAATTACAACAGACACCACAGAAATACAAAGGATTATAAGGGAATAATATAAAAAGCTATATGCGAACAGATTGAACAATCTAGAAGAAATGGATAAATTCTTAAGACTCATACAACCTCCAAAAACTGAATCAAGAAGAAATAGAGAATCTGAATAGAGCAATCAGAAGTAAAAAGATTGAAACAGTAATCAAAAACCTACCAAAACATAAAAGTCCAGAGTCAGATGGCTTCTTGGAAGAATTCTACCAAACATTCAAAGATTTAATACCTATCCTTCTCAAACTATTCCAAAAAATTGAAGAAGATGGAACACTTTCTAATTCATTCTATGAGGCCAACATCACCCTGATACCAAAGCCAGACAAAGACTACACAAAGAAGGAAAATTACAAGCCAATATTGCTGATGAACATAGATGTGAAAATCCTCAACAACATGTCAGCAAACCAAGTACTGCAAATCAATCACTGCAATACACCACATTAACAAATCAGGAATAAAAACCACATGATCATCTCAATAGACACAGAGAAACTCTCCATAAAATGGGTATAGAAGGAAAGTACCTCAACATAATAATGACCATATATCACAAACCCACAGCCAACATCATACTTAATGGGGAAAAACTGAAAGCAATTCCTCTGAGAACAGGAACAAGACAAGGGTGCCCACTCTCACCACTCTTATTCAACACAGTACTGGAGGTTTTGGCCAGAGCAATTAGGCAAGAAAAAGAACTGAAACGTATCCAAATTTACAAAGAAGAAGTGAAACTCTCACTGTTTGCAGACGACATGATTGTATATAAAGAAAACCCTGAGGAATCCATCAGAAAACTATTAGAAATAATCAACAACAACAGCAAAGTTGGAGGGTACAAAATCAACTTACAAACATCAGTTACATTTCTATAGTCTAGTAACGAACAGAGAGAGAACTCAAGAATACAATCCCATTTACAATCGCAACAAAAAGAATAAAATATCTAGGAATAAATTTAACCAAGGAGGTGAAAGACCTATACAATTAAAACTATAAGACATTATTGAAAGAAATCAATAATGACATAAAGAAATGGAATGATATTCCACACCCATGGATTAGAAGAATAAACATAGGTAAAATATCCATACTACCCAAAGCAATCTACAGATTTGATGCAATCCCAATCAGAATCCCAATGACATTCTTCGTGGAAATAGAACAAAGAATCCTAAAATTCATATGGGGCAACAAAAGATCCCAAATAGCTAAAGCAGTCTTGAGAAAAAAAACAAAGCTGGAGACATCACAATCCCTGACTTTAAAATATACTACAAAGCTATAGTAATCAAAACAGCATGATACTGGTACAAAAATATCACATAGATCAATGGAACAGAATTGAAAGCCCAGAAATAAAACCACACATCTATGGACAGCTACTCTTTGACAAAAGAGCCAAGAACATACAATAGAGAAAGGAAAGTCTCTTCAATAAATGGTGTTGGGAAAACTAGACAGCCACATGCAAAAGAATGAAAGTAGACCGTTATCTTTCACCATACATAAAAATTAACTCAAAATGGATTAAAGACTTGAAGGTTAAGATGTGAAACCATAAAACTCCTAGAAGAAAATACATGCAGTACACTTTTTGACATTGGTATTAGAAGCATCTTATCAAATACCATGTCTACTAGGGCAAGGGAAACAAAAGAAAAAATAAACAATTGGGACTACATCAGACTAAAGAGCTTCTGCAAGGCAAAGGAAACCAGGAACGCAACAAAAAGACAACCTACCAAGTGGGAGAAAATATTTGGGAATCATATATCTAACAATGGGTTAATCTCCAAAATATATAAAAAACTCACACAACTCAACAACAAACAACCCAATAAAAAAATGGTCAGAGGATATGAACAGACATTTTTCCAAAGAAGATATACAGATGGCCTACAGGCACATGAAAAGATGTTCAACACCACTAATCATAAGGGAAATGCAAATCAAAACTACAATGAGATAACTTACATTTGTTAGAATGGCTAAAATAACCAAAACAAAAAATAACAGATGTTGGAGAGGATGTGATGAAAAGGGAATGCTTATACACTTATACACTGGTGGGAATGCAAACTGGTGTAGCCTCTATGGAGATTCCTCAAAAAATTAAAAATAGAAATACCATAAGACCTAGCTATCCCACTACTGGATATCTACCGAAAGAACCTGAAATCAACAATTCAAGGAGGCTTACGCACCCCTATGTTCATCACAGCATGATTCACAATAGCCAAGACACGGAAGCAACCCAAGTGCCCATCGACTGATGAATGGATAAAGAAGATGTGGTGTGTATATACAATGGAACACTACTCAGCCATAAAAAAAGACAAAATCATCCCATTTTCAAAAACATGGATGGACTTTGAGGGTACTCTGTTAAGTGAAATAAGCCAGACAGAGAAAGACAAACACCCTATGATTTCATTCATATGTGGAAGATAAACACATGGATAAAGAGAACAGATTAGTGGTTACCAGAGGGGAAGGGTGTTGGGGCACATAAGGGGTAAAGAGGCACATATATATGGTGACTGACAAATAATAAGGTACAATTGAAATTTCACAGTGTTATAAACTATTGTGACCTCAATAAAATAATAAAAAGGTAAAATAAAAAGTACTAAAATAAAGAGACATGAAAACAAAACAAACCCAAAAAACCCCCAAGACCTAATTACATATTGTCTACAAGAAACCCATTTTAAATATAAAAACACATATAGATTAAAAGTAAATGGATGGTGGGAAACGTGCTGTGCAAATACAAATCAAAAGGAAGCAGGAGTATCTGTGTTAACTTCAGGCAGAGCAGACTTCAAAGCAAGGAAATTTGTCAGGGATTAAGAAGGGCATTACATAATGATAAAGGGGTCAAGTTTGCAAAAAGACCAAACAATCCTTCACATGTATGCAGCTAACAACAGAGTGTGAAACCATATGAGGCAAAAGCTAACAGAATTACAAAGAGAAATAGATGAATCCACCGTCATAGTTGGAGACTTCAATGTCCCTTTATCAGAAATGGACAGGACAAGCAAGCACAAAGTCAGTAAAGATGCAGTTGAACTCAGCACCATCAATCAACTGGATATAATGGACATCTACAGACTACTTCAGCCAACAACAGCAGAATACATAATCTCCTCAAGCTCACATGGAACTTTTAGAAGATAGACCACATTCTGGGCCATAAAACACACATTAACAAATTTAAAATAATAGAAGTCATACAATGTCTCCTCTCAGACCACAGTGGAATTAAACTAGAAATCAGTAACAGAAAGAAAACTGGAAAATCCCCAAATACACGGAGATTAAACAACACACTTCTAAATACCACATGGGTCAAAGAAGAAATCTCAAGAAAAATTTTAAAACATTTTGAATTGAAACTAATATTTCCAACTGTCTACTGGAGATGCCTTGACGCCTGAAAATCTGTTAGCAGTGAGTATCACTAATACTCAGATTGTGGTCTCTAACTATTTCTCACTAACAGGAGCTAGAACTTCTTGCAGAAAGGCTGATTTCAGATAGGACAAGATATGTCTAAGGAGTGTATCTCCTATATACCAGAAAGCAAGACAACCATCAAAAGTCATGTCACAAGAATAGGAGCTGATATGAAGGGGCTCCTGCTTGCCAAAGATGAGACAATTCAAATTCCAAAGGAAAAATGATTGCAACTGATTGATTATATAAAAATTTATGAGCTCATACTGATAATAAACAAAATTCTAGAAACTCATGAGTTGCTTTTGGAGGTTGTTATGGAACCAAATTATGAAAATTGGTAAATTAGAGGGAAGAACAAAACATTTTCTTCTGTCTTTCTACTATAAATTATATTTCAACAGTTGGTTAGGGAGTTTTTCTTTATAGATTCATTTCAGCTAATAAAAGCAAAAGGAATGATAGAAAAGGCATCAGTTTCTAACTCCTACGGAAATAGTGGATTGAAGCATTGGTCATTAACATCCTTTAAAACCATTAGGTGGAAGATTGAGGGGGTACTTTATGATGGATGTATACTGGATTGAGGCAATAGAACACTTATGAAGTCTTTCTAAAAGTTATTTAATTTGAATGTTAATAGAGAAATACAGATTTAAGAACATCTATTACAATGGGGGATACACACACACACACACATAGAATAGACTACAGAGATTATAGAAGAATTTCCAAAATGATAGAGCAAAGGAATGAAAAAGAAATTTGACCAAGAGAGTAAAAGAAAGGACAGGAAAAAAGAAGAAAACTCCAAAGGTAGAACTGTAAACAAATAAAATGATAATTAGGGAAATTTTAATATGAAGTGGGTATTAGATGATGTTAAGGAATTGTTAATTTTGTCAAGCGTGATAAGATTTTTATAGTTAGACTTTATCTATTAAAATTAAATATTCAAGTGTGAGTGAAATAACATGATGCCTGGGATTTGCTTTGAAATACTCCAGTGGTGGGGAGGAGAAGTGAGAGTGGGAGGGAATAGATAAAAGAAGATTAGCAAAGTATTGATAATTTTTGAAGCTGGGTGGTGGGTACATGGGCATTCATGGGTTTGTTATATTGTTTCTTTTTTCATGTATTTGCTTCTCCCAAAGTGAGAGATGAAAGGGACAGCAAGACACTCAAGATGAAAACTGAGCCTTTTATAACCTAATTTGGAAGTGACATACCATCACTTTTGCAGCATGCAATTAGACACACAGACCAGACCAACCCTGGAGCAATGCAGGAGGGGATCACACAGGGTGAGAATACCAGAAGGGAGGGGGCCATCTTGGAGCCACTACACCCACACAGAAAAAAGACTTATGGGAATAAACATCAGAAAGAAACTTGCCACATGAGGTCTATGGCGATGGTACCCACATGCACCTGCTTCTCCTGTCTTATTTCTGCACACTTACCTTTTCGTACTTTATTCTCCTGATAAACCAAACTGCTTCAGTTTCCCTAAACACTCCATGCTGTCTCATTGTCTTTATTCTGCATATTCTGCACATGCTGCTCTCTCTGTTTGGAATGTCCTTCCCACTCTTGTCTATTTGGAAAAACTCACTGTCTTGCAAATTTTTCTCTGGAGTAACTTCTTTTCTATCAGTTTTCCAATCCACATCAGGCCAGACTATTGAATCACTTCTGCTGGGCTACACAAATAATTTGATCATCACATGTTTTATATTGCACTGTGTTATTTTTAAAATTACTTGCCTCACTTATTACCTGAAGCTTGTTTTTTTAATGAAAAATTTTAAACGTACAAAAAATAGAATATTATAATAAATGGCCACAGTATTCATAACCCAGTTTAAACAATGGTCACTTCTTGGCCCTATTATTTCATCTATATTCCCACCCTTCTCCCTGCCTCCCCAAATCTCCAAATTATTTAACCCACAAATATTTTACATGCATCTCTAAAAGGACTCTAAAAAACATAACCACAAAAAATTTACTAAAAATTTTGCACTAGTTCCTTAATATCAAATATCCAGTTAGAGATAAAATTTCCTTGATTGCCTCAAAATTTTTTATAGTTGATTTGCTTGAGAGAGGATTCAAATAAGATTTGCACACTGCATTTCATTGATAGGAGTCTTAAGTTCCTTTTTACCTATCAGCTCCCCACTCCCTACTCTTTTTTTTCCCTTGCAATTCATTTGTTGGGAAAACTGAGTTGTCTATAAGGTTCCCTCTATCCTGGATTTTGCTCATTGAATCCCTGTGAGGTTAACACATTTCTCTGTTCCCTGTATTTCCTGTAAACTAGAAGATTTAGAGCAGTGTTTCTCAAATTTTTTTGCCTCAAGATTCCTTTACAGTCTCAAAAACTATTGAGGACTCCGAAGAGCTTTTCTTTTCTTTTTTCAGCTTTCTTTTTTTTTTTTTTTTAAAGATTGGCACCTGAGCTAACATCTGTTGCCAATCTTTTTTCTTCTTCTTCTTCTTCACCCCAAAGCCCTCCAGTACACAGTTGTATATTCTAGTTGTAGGTCCTTCTGGTTGTGCTATGTGGGACGCCACTTCAGCATGGCTTGACGAGTGGTGCTAGGTCCACACCCAGGATCCAAACCGGCAAAACCCCGGCCTGCTGAAGTGGAGTGTGTGAACTTAACCACTCGGCCATGGGGCTGGCCCCTAAAGAGCTTTTCTTTATGTGGATTATATCTATTGACATTTCTGTATTAGAAATTAAAACTGAGAAATTTAAAAAATACTTGTTGGCACATCAAAAATAATAAATCTATTACATGTCAACATAAATAACATTTTCAAAAATAAAAACCATATTTTCAAAAACAAAAACAAACAATTAGGGATGAGTTACACTCTTTCACATTTTTGCATCTGCTTGTAATTTCTGGCTTAATAGCAGGTAATTGGGTTCTCATATCTGCTTCTGTATTCAATCTTTTGCAATGTTATTTTGGTTGAAGTATAAGAAGAAAATATGGCTCACATGAATATGAAATTGGAAGAGGGAGGAGTATTTTAATAATCCTTTCTGTCTATTACAGGTATTCTTCTTTGATACTACACTAAAACTTGACAAGTGACTGTTGAAATCTGAAACCTTATCAATGGCCCTTTCATACTGTTCCCTTAAATCCGTAGTCTATCTTGCACTTTGAATGGGTCTTTTACACACGCACCTGTCACTTAGAAAAACTGGCTCCATGAATTATGCAGACCTTCCATATGTTGTCCCGTTTCTTTATAAACACTGCATAAAAAAAGTCCCATTCATCAATGTCATCACCAATCTCATCAGAAAAGTCTCTAAGTTTGGGAAGCTGACAAGCTCATTGAGGTTGTATTAGTCAGGGTTCTCCAGAGAAACAGAACCAATAGCATCTATCTATCATTTATCTCTCTCTCATTTACCAGTCCTCACCCACATAGATTTATTATAGGAACTGGCTCAAGCAGTTCTGTGTGGAAGTCCCACAATCTGCCTCTGCAAGCTGGAGAACCGGGAAAGCAAAGTCCAAAGGCCTGAAAACCTGTCCGGGGCTGCTGGTGTAAGTCCCAGGGCCCAAAAGCCTGAGAACCGGGAGCTCTGATGTCCAAAGGCAGGAAAAGGTGGAAGTCCCAGTTGAAGAAGGGAGAGAGAATTTACCCTTGTTTTGCCTTCTTACTCCATTTGGCCCCCAACGGATTGGATGATGCCCACCCATGTTGGGGAGGGTGGATCTCTACTCAGTCTGCTGATTCAAATGCTAATCTCGTCCAGAAACACCCTCACAGGCACACCCAGATATAATGTTTTACCAGCCAGCTTGGCGTCCCTTAGCCTAGTCAAACTGACACATGGAATTAACTATCACAGTGGTCCACAAACTTTCCCAAAATTCTAATTTCCTCTTGAAATCTTGAATTTTATCACTGACAAAATATGCTGTCGGTTGTTTCCCCTGAAGTGGTAGCCTCGCTTTGTTTATTTTTAAGAAAATATTCACTAAACAACCAAGCATGAATAACCTTAGTTTGTCTGTCAGTCATTCTTTCAAAACGTGACTAGTTCAGCTTCCAACTCAAAACAATCACACAAGATTTTTCTTGTGACAATCACTGTACTTTGGTATATAGCAGAAATATTCTATATATCTAAGGGTTGAGATTTAGTAAAATTATTTTTATTACTTCATCAAGGACACTCAAATGAAATTGGCCTTTTTTTTTTTTTTTAAACTGTGAGTATGTGGTGGTGACTGCTACAACTAGTAGTACAGTTTGGTGCCACTGCCTTGATTTGGGCTAGAGCACTAGCAGTTTTATCAACATTGCTTTTGCACCACCAGTGTAAATGTCACCACAGTAAAAAAGGCAAAAACCTTCTTAGTATTACTAAGAAAATAGCTTTGACTCATGGATACCCTGAAAGTATCTTGGGGACGTCAGGGGTCCATAGACCACATTTTGAGAACCACTAATCTAGAGGCTTAATCAAACTCAGGCTTGAAACTGAGCTTTTTGAAGGCAGGGACTGTTCCTATTTCATAGCAGTCCAAATGTTCATTGATCTAAATTCACACTGAAGATATGTGTCCTCTTTTCCTAGGAATTCAGACTCTTTTAAATAAATATTCTAATTTTCTAGGATAGGGGTATTAGTAGCTTGCTGTTATTGGAATAACCACAGATATTTAATGTTAGTACAATAAATACCATCCAGCTTTTCCACATTTTAAAGAATCTAAGTTCCTAACTTCAAGTGGCTAAATAGCTGAAAGATCACTATTGTCAAGGACGCTTAAGACAACTCCGGTTGAAGAGTTTTGCCATTTCTAGGAACTCAGAGCAATTCACAGAGCCAGTTGTCAGAACTACTTAGACAACTAGGCATTAATGCTCCGATTTACTGGGTTGTTTTTGCCTTTGCTTCTTCTTTCTCTCCTGTATTTCTTTCCTCATCCCTTCTTTTTCCTTTTCCCATATGTTTCCTAGGTTAACATAAAGTTTGAAAGGCTTTTTCCCCATTCTCACTCACATATTGTTCAGGAGGGACCTCTTCTATTTCATAGCTGTCAAGAAGTCGTCTTTGTGTGTAGATGTTTGCAGGTGAAATGTTGCAATACAAAACTGGGAAACAGTCAGATCAAACTCGGGAATGTGGAGAGAAGTATAGAGAATAATAGATTTGGAATCAGGGGATGTGGGTTTGAGGTTCAGCTTCTACAATGTCATTTTAACTTTTCTAAGCTTCAATTTACTTATTTATAAAACGAAGATGACTGTCAACCCAACCCAACTCCAAGCTTACTTCATGGAGTTGTGGAAATCACTATGCAAATAAGTTAATAAATATTCTATTTTACTACAATGTCTTTTATAGAATAGGTACATTTCATTCAATAACAAACCCAGAGCACCTTCAGTGGAAGGAAAAAAAAACACCCTTTAGGCTCCAACGAACATCTTGGCCAGTGCTGTAGTTCCTGGTCTCTACTCTAGAATCACTGCCACATGAACTGTTCCCACTGGGGATTTCCCCACTTATGGAGCATCTCATCACTAGAATTTTGTTCTTGTTATCATTCCTCTCCTATCTTCAAATATATTGCAATAGTAGGTCTTGCGAAATATGTGATTTTGCATTGAAGATGGACTGTTAATGACACAGTCCTGTAAGGATCTCAGAAAAATTTTTATACCTTTTCAATATTGTGCACTAGACTTACTTAAAATTAAGGTCTATTTTGCATATTTAGTTCCAAGCCGTGTTTCAGGTAGGCCTGCAGTGGCAGTGTGGTATAGAAAGAAAAATGGTAGAGGGGTTTGGGGAACTGATTTCTAACGTTGGTTCTTTTATTGAAATATACTCTTAGGCAGGACTTCCTTAGTTTTCAGTCTTGGGGCAGAGAAATAAATGGACCAGATGATTGTTAAGAGTCCTTCCAGCTCAAAATTGTATGATTCTAAGTCCTACACCAGAAAATAAGTTTAGAGGTTAGGTAATATAATACTATTATATAAAACATATAGGGCCAGCCCCAGTGGCCTAGTGGTTAAGTTTAGAGTGCTCCGCTTTGGTGGCTTGGGTTTGGTTCCTGGTCGTGGACCTATACTACTCATCTGTCAGAGGCCATGCTGTGGTGGTGGCTCACATACAAAAACAGGAAGATTGGCAGCTGATGTTGGCTCAGGGCGAATGTTCCTCAGCCAAAAAATAAAAAGTAAATAAAATATATAACAAAAATTCATAATTCTAGCTGGCGATCCTTTTATTCCTTCAGACTGAAAGTACTTAAAATTTTACATTAAGAAAATATAAATGATATAGAAACATAAAATCTAAACTAAATAGCAAAGATACAAGCATTAAAAAGCATTAACCAAAATTTTTTATGGTAAATACTACCTTTATTTAAAAAAGTTATACATGCTAGAAAAAAGCATAAATGATACATGTAAACAACTGTTTACCAAATACTTATTTTTTTTCCTCATAAAGGTGCAAATGATCTTTAAATGTAAACACAAAAGTTGCCAAACATTTTTGTAGTGGGGTGGCGGGGGGAAGGAGAAGGTTATTCCTTTTGGTTTAGTTAAAGTCTTAATTCAAAGATTTTCCTGAAAAATACATTGAAAAAAATTGGTCTATGAACACAATGACAAAAAAGCTTTAACCACTGAAATTTTTATCATTTTTTTCCTTAAAAATTTTAACTTTTCACCAGAAAGTGCAATTTGAGAGAAGTAGTAACAGTGACTTTAAAGAATGAGGATAATGATATATAGTTTGTATAAAAGAACCAAGATATTATTAATACAATGCCTCAGTTGGTTTTACGCTTATTAGCATGTACTATTACATGAACTGAAGAATTCCTTCCCTCAGGCCATGATTACAGGTAAGCCTCAGCTTCAGCAGCCTGAGCATCAGGTGTCAATTGCATAACAGCATTCCCTGCTGGGGAGAGGACAGTTCTCCCTGCTGCTCCTTAGTAGCAATAAGGAAATAGGAAGGAAAATTGCCTCAGTCAGTAATGTTTTAGAGCCAAAACTCTTGCAGAGTTGCACATGATTCTATTGGGGGTTTCTCAAGACAGTATATGAGAATCGTACACTGTTTTTATAGAGGCACTGAGCAGAGCTCCAGATCTAGCAGAAACTCTATGAAAATATTATAAAAAAAAGACTTTAAATGTAGTGGAAAACAAGTTCATATGAAAGGAAACAAGATGTGACCTTTCACTGATGAAAACTTTAGTGTCTGAGTCCTGGTTTTATTGATTTAATATTCCTTTTGAACTGTACTATTTAAAGTCTTTTAAATGAGATTTTTTTTTCTTTTTTAGATTTTCAAGTCTTCCTGTGCTTAGTGCAAGAATGAAGGCTAACTAATATACTCTGCATACCTATCTTTGTCACTGGCAGTCCTTGTAAGTAGTGGAGTCTTGTGGATGGAGTGCCTAGAAATAACATCTAGATCATATATAGCCCTTCTCCCCTTATTAGTATTTTCAAACATAATATCTTAAAAATAAAGTTTTGCTGCTTGGAATTTTTGTCTTTTTTTTCTTTTCTTTCCTTTTTTTCTTTTTTGGTGGGAGGAAGGCTAAATCTGAAAAAACAAAACAAAACAAAAACGCCAACAAAAAATCCATGATAAATTAAAACCAAAAATAAATATTCTTCTGCACAGAATTGAAAATTATTGTGCAAAGGTGGCATCTTGCAGGTGAGTACTTTCATTGTATTTGTATTTCCATATGTTGAGGCACCAGCAAAGAATAAAATTTGTTCTAATGTTTTCTCGAGCTGTACAAAGCTCCAAAGTCAAAGCTCTTCAGAATACAGAGGAGCATGTACAGGACTGTCTTCTAGATGTTCACCATATGTGGGATTCACAATGTGTCATTTTAATAACTCCTACGCCACCCCCTAGCCGACGGTAATTCATCCCGCCATATAACCTGTGAAGAAAGAAACAAAATCAGATTTCTAACTGGAAAAAGCACTGTTTCTTTCATAACGAAGACGTTAAATAAAACACGTTTCTATGGTTCATATCACAACCAATATTTTTAGCTTCATACATCTCTTCCAAAGATTAGGAGTTGGAAGTGAGCACTGGCGAGAAGAATTATTTCAGACATTGGCTGAAATATTCTCACTTACAGGATACTGTTTTAAGAATAAGAGAGTGTTATAACCACTTTTTGCATCATAACTTTATAACTTTACACCTAGACTAACTATCATATAGAATCTACATTTTTGTGTCTAATTTTGACCCTGGCTATAGTATTTTCTCACCCACATTTTCCCTTTGCTTAAACTTCATCAATTATTTATTTTTATCCTTTTGTCTTATATGTACTCTTATAAGCCTCCTCAAACCCTTTACGGAACAAAACTGGACATGAGTAAATAAAGTCAGCATCTAGTTTGTGATATGTGAACAAGATCATCTTCAAAATCGAGGATTTCCATGAAAAAGAATATTAGATCCTCTGTCAGCTATAAGGTAAAATTGGTTTTAAGTTTGGGATATATAACTACAAAAATTTAGACAATAATCTCTCAACAGATGATCCTTAAGAATTTCATTAATATTACTTGGTTATATATTACTAATTCTATTTAGTGACAATAACTGAGAAACAAATCCTTACATAGGATCATAGTGACTAAGTGGCAGAAGTAAATTTAGCTGTTTTCCCAAATGATGCTTTCTTAAAATTCCCACTAAAAATAGAAAGCTGTAAATGGAAGAAAATATTCTACAAGTGGGAGGCTCCTATTCATTAAACCTGCCATTCTCTCTCCCTTACGTCTATCAAGTTTTGCTAAAATGTTACCTTTTCAGTGAGGCCTTCCGTGGCCACCTTCTCAAATGCATCTTCCTCCTTGGACCCCCTTCCCTTCCTTCGCTATTCGCCATACTACCCCCTGGGATGGCACTGTGTGTCTCCTTCACTATCATGTCAGCTCCAAGAAGCCAGGGCATTTTGCTTTGTTCATTTTTGTATCCTCAGGGTCTAGAACACTCAGTAAATCTTTACTTAATGAACAAAGTTGCGAAAATGTGATGTAGAAGTGATAAGTGCTGCAGTGTCATTAGTCTGACTTTAGCATTGTGACCAGTGAGCCATGAGAGATATGCAGAATCCAAAGAATGTCATTTAAATCTCTGTGAAAGTGTGGCTTCCCAAAGATGAAGACTATAAAAAGAACTCGGCAAATTCATTAGCTAAATCTTATAGACTGATGAAGAAATCTGGGTGAGTAGTTATAAGCTCAAAATTAGAAAATGTATACTTAGAATGCAGCAGGAATGGACTACGAGACTGCTCCTTTTGGAATAGTGACTATAAAACAAACCTCAGCTTATCTTTCATGGTCATGAGGAAATTCTTTCAGAATGTCTAAGAATAGGTATGAAGTACTTCAAACCTATAATATTAATATTTTATATTGTTTGATAATTAACTATATATTTGTCATTTTAAGTTCTTGTCATGTTTAAGAGAATTTGGCATATTAAAGCATCTATCAGATTAGTTTTGTGAATCAAGTATAAAATGTGTGATTGAGTAAAGATTTAGACTTATGATTTTAAGTTAAAAAGTTTAAGAGAATTTTGCTAAATTTGTAAAAGTTTTTGAATATTTAAAATAAATGCAAGGGTCACCTGATTTATGTGAATTTATGAGAACTACTTAAGTACTTAGGAAGGATTTGTTAGACAACTAAGAATTTAAAAGCTAGGTAAAATTAAACTTATTAATATAGTTTAACATGGTTAAACTCTCTTAAATAAGATGTAGCCTCCTCCCTAAACGTAACTGTGAAAATTTACTACATTTTAAAGTAGAATAATAATATATTTAAGTAGATTTTAAAAGCTCAAGGAAAAAAATTGGTTTTAAAATGAGAAAAATATTATTTTTAAAAAAGCAACTGCAATTTGTTTTTCCTGGGCATCAAGCTGCCCACAAGAACACCAAAAAAACTGCACTGACAGATTGACAGCCAAAGATCTAGACTCCAGTTCTAACTGTCACTCACCTGCTCAGGCAACTAATTTTATTTCTCAGTGCCTTAGTTTCCTCAACTGAACATGATGGGGCTAGAAAGGAGATTTTTTTGTTTTGTTTTTGCCATCTCTAATTATAGGAGAGTTACTAAAGAGAAGAATTTTGTAAGATGTCAGCCACTTCAGAGCAATGGAGTCAAAAGAAGCTATCAAATATGGATAACTTGAAGCCCTCTTCAAAGTACTGCAAGAGGTCATTCAACGTACGACCATCCTGATTTTGACGGTCATGGGCTATCTCAAGCCCATGATTTTTTAAGTCAGCAGTGAGTTGATTTGCAACACAGCTTAAAGGTTACCTCCATGTGTTGGCATCAGGATCAAAAACTTCAATGGTCTTCAAGTATGTTGTGCCATCAAAACCTCCTACAGCCATGAGCTGTCCATTCACCACTGCCAGGCCAACCTACAGGACCAAAACACAGCGGCCACTGAAGAAACTAGACAATCACTGGGAAAATTCAGACTGGTTGCTAGATAAATCTCTTTAATAAAAGATAATTCTTTATGGCCTTACACTCTGGTTTACTTAAACACAGAGGAAAAAAGGAACAACAAAAATCTATTAAATTATGGGAACTATAAAATTATATATTCAATTAGAATATTTACACAGAGTTAAAAACTTGTATTTCTTGAATTTTAGGAAAAGCATTCACTGGGAGTGAGCAAGAACCTCCAAACTGCTCTCACTTTTGGGATTTGCCTGTTCTAATCCACTATCTAAATGGCCACTAATTCTCTGTTTAAAATATAGACCCAACCATGCTGTCACTTCCCTCTAAAACCTTTCTAAGCCTCCTTTTCACCTAAGGGTAAGTTTAAAGTCCTTATGTCATTCAGACCCTCAAGAGATCCATATTAGCCCATGTTTTAGCCTCACCTCCTAATGCTGCAGTAATACTGGATTAATTGCTAGTCCCAGAAAATATATTTCTCACAACTCCATACTTTTGCACATGTTGTTCCCTGGCCAGTGTTTCCTTCCCCTCTTCTAGAAAATCTTATTCATCTTTCATGGCCCAGCTTACACGCTACTTTCTCTGGTTAAGTCTCTTCACTGCCCCAAAAGTATTAAGCGTATTCTCTCATGTCCTTCTATAACACACATGCTATTACTACAGGACTTGTTTTTTATAGTCAGCTGTAAACATTTCAATTTCCTTCACTAAATTGGGAGCTCCTTGAGAAGAGGAATCATGTCATACTTATTTTTGCTTTCCCAGCACACAGTGAGCACTTGATAAAGTATTGGCTAGATGAGTGAAAATATAAACAGAATGTAGCAGTGAAAACAACAGGAATGTAACTAAGAAGCTGTTATCAGGAATAAAGAGCCATAGATGGGGAATGCTTTGACTTGCCAGTGCCTACCAGTGGTGTTCCCTGATTTGTGCAAACTAGAATTCACTTCTTTTTATCCTCAGATTAGGGAGTCTTTAGCTACTGCTGGCTTCTCCCACCTATTGTCCTACACTGATGGACTTCTCACAGGATCAGAGGTTTATGGGTTACATTTCAGTCTGTGCCAAACATCCTAGGATGAATGAATTCTATATTCCACCCAGGAAGTCTCTTATAATCACAAATCATCCATGATCTAGAACATGACACAGGTTACCCTGATCTGGCCTATACCATAGATAGGATAGACTCAAATCAGTTTGTGGAGACTGGTGGTAGAGCCAGATGTGTTTCTGCCTAAACATTTGTATTGGTATGCCAACTACTTAGAATATTACCTAGAAACACTAGGTAAGAATATTCAGCTCTAATAGATATGGATGAATCCATACATCTAATAGATATGAATGAGTATGGGTGAAGTTAATTAAGATAGTAGACAAGACAGAGAGATGTCTTTCAGAGAAGCAACTGATACAAGATAAAACATTAAAAAAATTCTCTAATTAAATATACGATTGGATATAAAATATTTAACTACTTGAGAAAGCAATCAAAATTAATTAATTTTTTTCAAGTACCAAAGTAGCAGGGGTTGTTCTGCCTAAATGGTGCACTTCCTGACTGTCCTGATGTATTAAATTTTTTTTTTTAAAGATTTTATTTTTTCCTTTTTCTCTCCAAAGCTCCCCGGTACATAGTTGTATGTTCTTAGTTGTGGGTCCTTCTAGTTGTGGCATGTGGGACGCTGCCTCAGCGTGGCTCGACGAGCAGTGCCATGTCCGTGCCCAGGATTCGAACCAACGAAACACTGGGCCGCCTGCAGCGGAGCGCACGAACTTAACCACTCGGCCACGGGGCCGGCCCCCTGATGTATTAAATTTTACAGATCAGAGCTCTCCTTCTGCACTGCCCTTTCTTTGTGCTTGTTTGTCAAAGTTTTCAGTAGCTGGGTACTTACTCCACTACGGCGGGATGTCATAGCCACCACTGGAGACCACTGGTTAGTTCTGGGATTGTATCTCTCAGCACTGCTAAGCTCTGTAGTGTCATCTCTACCTCCTACGGCATAGATCATGTCCTGATACACTGCACAGCCTAGGTGTTTCCTCCGGGTCCCCATAGGGGCTATGGTGTGCCATCTGTTTTCCTGAGGATTGTAGCGCTCCACTGCAGGGAAAAGAAAAACCAGTAAGTGACCATTGAACTGCTTCCTCTCACCTTTTGTTTTCCTCATAGGCACTAAAACTTTGTGATAACACATATTTTCAATAAGCGATCTGTTTTTGCTTCTGAGCAGGACCTGTAAACGTTTGAACAATACCACTACATTCTCATCGGCGACTGGTTTCTTTTAGGTATGGTATGGTGGAAAGGACACGTGTTGGAGTCAAGGTACCTAGCGCCACTTCTGGCCATATGATTCATTAGCTAGGACTTGTGGCCTCACACTCCTTATCTTTAAATGAGGGGATTAGACTACATGATCTGTAAGCACTATTCTGTACTAAGAATTTATTGTCATAATCAGACAACTTCTGTACGCCTGTAGTCCCCTGCCTGAATTTCTGCTGCATACTAAACCACTGAAGAGAAGACAAGATATGTGACAATGAATCTGATGTGAGTGCCACACTGACAATATCCTCCGGCAAAAATATCCATTATCTCTAAATAGAAAGGACTAACACATAAACCAGCTTACAGCTATAAGCTTTTAATTATTCTTTTGTGTGTGTGTGTGAGGAAGATTTGCCCTGAGCTAACATTGGCTGCCAAACATTTTCATTTTTTTTTGGCTTGAGGAATATTAGCCCTGAGTGAACATCTGTGCCAATCTTCCTCTACTTTATATTTGGGGTGCTTCCACAGCATGGCCTATGAGTGGAGCAGGTCCACACCTGGGATCTGAACTTGTGAACCCAGGCCGCTGAAGTGGAGCGTGCAGAACTTCAACCATTTGGCCATGAGGCTCACCCCACATTTATTCTTTAGATTACAATATAGAGGGTTTTTGTTTTTTAAGAGAGATGGCTGGGGGGAGGGAAATAATCATATTAAAAAATAGTTCTTTTATCCATTGTAAATTCCCAGTAGCTTATAAAGCAGAGGGAGAAAGAAACATTTGGGGAAAATACTAGAAGATTATGGTTGCAGAAGGAGCTGAGGAAGAGCTAAGAGTTACACTCTCCTAGAGGGAAAATAGTTTTCCTAATAAATTATAGGATAACCTGGACTTTTTAGATTTTTTTGTAGGGGGACTCTCCTAAGGAAAATGTGCTGCTTTGGGGGAACTAGACTGACTTTGGAAGGGACTAACCTGTATTGAGTGGAGATGTCCCGTCAGAGCCACCTACAGCATATAAGAACCCTCCTAACACCGCCACGGCCACGCCTAGTCTTCTGGTACTCATAGAAGCCACTCGAGTCCACTTGTTCTCCTTTGGATCGTACCTGCAGTGAGAGAAAGTAAAGACTACATGCACGTTTTTATTAAGGGAAGCCTTTTCCTAAGGTGTGAAATCATGATAAATATATGTTGAATACAGAGACTTGCTATGGTCAAATGCACAGTGAGAATCTAACATATTTTACTTAGTTATTCGGAAACAATCTTAGAATTTGTGCCTGTGTCAGTTATTAAGCTATTTTCTACACTCTGACTTAACAATGCTGGGGCTAGAACTCTGAAAACCACATTTCTCTTTTGCCAAGCTGGCTCTCTATTAGATTCTGCCCAAAGGAAGGACTAGACACTGGAAGTCTACAGAGGAAAAGGGACTGGTTCCTTTCTGTTTGCTTGCCAACCCTGTCCGTGTTGTCTCAGCAATGGTCCTTCACTCTGACTGTGCCAATTAATTTTAGTTTCTAGCCTTTTTCTGGCACTTCCACAACTAGCCTTGTCATGCCTCTTGGATGTTTTAGTCACAGCTCTGTGAGGTACCCCCTCTGGGCTCCTGAGGTAAGAGTACAGTGTTCCTGTAATCTACTGCTGTGTGGGAAATCACCCCAAACTCAGTGACTTCAAACGACAATCATTTTATTAACTCTCATGTTTCCATGGGTCTGGAATTTTGGAAGGCTTTACAGGGAAGTTCTGCTCAGGCGTCTCATGTGGTGGCTGTCCAATTATGGCTGGGGCTGGAAGAGCAGAGTGCTGAAGCAGTTGGGGGCTGGCTGATCAGCAATCCATGCAGCCTCCAGGTCTCTCCATGTGGTCTCTCCATGTAGGATAGTTTGGGCTTCCTCTCAACATGGCAACTTGAGACAGGCTTCAAAGGTGAGTGCCTCAAGACAGCTAAGTGAAAGTCATATTACCTTTTATAACCTAGCTTCCGAAGTCACATTGTGCTTCTTTTGCCATACTCATAAGCCAGACCAGATTCAAGGAGAGAAAACATAGATCCCACCTCTCAATAAGAAGAATGCCAAAATCAAACTGTATGAAGAACATGTGAGATGGCAGGTGTTGTAATTGTCTTTGGAAAATACAATCTTCCGAAACCAGCCAGGCAGCTAACCCTCCATGGAGATGTGTGTCACAGCTGTTCAGGACACCCCCTCTTCCAGTGCTGACGGTCTTAGTTCTGTCAGATCTCTCCTCCAACCTTCTAGGCTCTAATAACTCGAATCTCTTTCCTTTGTTTTCCCAGCTCTATGGTTCCTACAGTTACTTCAGTGTCCTCCTTACATTCTTTTTTAGCCCTTCAATATCTGCTGGCCAATTTTTTAATATTAAATTCTCTCTACTAAAATAACTGGTATTGTTTCTGTTTTCTTTACTGGGCCCTAGTTGATAAATTACTAGCATTCAGAAATAAATATGACAAAAATCACTTGGAATAGTGTGAGGAATTTTATTTTATTACATAGGTGGAAAATTCTGTTGTATATTAAATACTGTATAACAAACTATATTAATACTATAGGAAATAGAAAATAAATGATACTAAAAATAGCCCTTTTTCTTAAGAAGCAAGTGAGGGAGACAGAGCACATTCTTAATCAAAAACCTCCAAACAGATTCTGAGAATATAGTAACTCATGCAGATGAAAGAAGCAGATACACAGATGCTGGAGAATGGAGGCCTGGAGAAAGGTTATGGCTGGTCAGTGAAGGTTTCCTGAGGTTTAATACACTTTGAATAAAGTTTATCTTACATCACTTTTTGAAAATTCTCAACCAAAAATTCTATCTCCAAATATTGCTTCTGCTCTTCTCTCCCTCTCCTTTCCTTCCAGGACTCCAATTACACCTATGTTAGACTGTTTGTGTTCCATGAATCTCTTACGGTCTGTTCTTTCCATTCTGTTTTTCTGTTCTTCTGTTTGGATATTTTCTATTAATCTGTCTTTGAGTTCACCTACTCTGTCTTCTGCTGTGTCCAGTCTACTTCTACTGTGTCTAGTTAATCTCATTCAACGAGTTCTTAATTTTAGATATCATATTTTTCAGTTGTAGAATGTACATCTTATTTTTAGATTCCAATTCTATTATTAAAATTCTTTTTACCCATTTATCTTTTCGTCTATTTTATTTAATGTATTTATTATATTTATTTTAAAGTCTTCTCTTAACTTTAAATGTGGATCATCTGTGAGTCTGCTTCTATTGTCTAATTTCTCTCTCAATTATTGGCCACATTTTTCTGTTTCTTCAGATGTCTCATAATTTTTTAACTGTATGCTGGATATCATTATAAAAGAATGGAATCCTAGAAAGTGAAGTTGATATTATCCTCTTCTTGCCCCTCCACAACAGATTCACTCCTTCCTATATTAGGCAGATAGAGTGAAATGTTGATCGCTTCACTTCCGTCAGGAATTGAGCCTTAGTTAGACTCAGTCCACCTCTGTTTTCGAATGTCTCAAGGATGAGATCTGTCCTGTACTTTGTGCAGGCCCCCTCCCTATACTAAGACTTTATCTTCTAAGCACTGCTAACACTGCATGAGATTTCAGTTATCCTGGTCCCCTAGTTGCCTGTGCAACCCTAGCACTCAGCAAACATGCCATGGGGAAAACCAGCGGTATGTTTGGAACTGTTCTAGATTCCAGTCTGTCAAAAGTTCCACTGATTTCTCTCTCCTCCAAGAGAATCCCTCTGCCTAGGCCAAGTCCAATATGGGCCAAGTCCACCCATGTTCAGACTTGGCAAATGTTCCCAAGGAAGAAACTAGCTGATGATCTTAGCTCACATAAGACGGACTCTTTCTTTAATGGAATTTTAGTTCATGTAGCCCTTGTTACTTTTACATGTCTCTGATGTTTTAAAAAATAAAATATTTATACTTTGTTGTTTTTTCCTAGTTGTTGCAGTGGGAGTGATGGCTGTCACTACTTACTACATTCCACTTGGAAGCAGAAGTCTTTGCATACTTTTTAAAACCTTTTTATTGTAAAATAAAACATTGATAGAGAAAGCCACACAAAACAAATGTATAGTTTAATGAATTCTTATAAGGAAAGCCCACTTGTAATCACCACCCAGGCCAAAAAAATAACTTTGCCTGCCATACTGGAAGCCCTTCCATGTGTTCCTTTCTAATCTTAATGCCTTCCTCCCCTCAAGGTAACCATTCTCCTGACTTTTACAGTAATTGCTTGTGTTTCTTTAAAGTTTTATCACCCAAGCGTGCATCCTGAGACACTTACTCTTACTCACTAAGTTTTTTGGTATTTTTTTAAAGTCTCTTTTTATCTACAGGTTTTTCCTCCATTCCTCCCTCCCCCAACCCTTACAATTCATCTGTTTTAGAACCCGGGGCATTTGACATGCAATTTCCCCTACAACATGGATTTGATCAATTGTACACTCGTAGTGCAGTTCAACATGCTGATCTGTCCTCTGCATGTTCTGCAAATTGGCAGCTGGATCCAGAGTTTGATCAGATCACATTTTGTCCCTTTGACAAGACTGTAGAAGGTGGTGTGTTAGCAGCTGTTAATTATTAATACCTAGGTCTATTAATTTACTGAGGGTTGCAAAATGGTGAGATTTTACCATTTATTTTCTTTTATTGGGATACTTTTACAAGGAAACAATTCTCTTACCTACTATTTTGTTACCCAATTCACATGTGATACAGTTCATATAAGAAAGGCTGGACAGGGGCTGGCCCAGAGGTGTAGTGGTTAAGTGTGCCTACTCCGCTCAACAGCCTGGGGTTTGTGAGTTCAGACCCTGGCATGGACCTATACACTGTTCATCAAGCCATGCTGTGGCAGAATCCCACATACAAAATGGAGGAAGACTGGCATAGACATTTACTCAGGGACAAGCTTCCTCAAGCAAAAAGAGGAAGATTGGCAACGAATGTTAGCTCAGGGCCAATCTTCCTCACCAAACAACAACAACAAAAAAGAAAGGCTGAATATATGCTTGCTTCTTTCACTTTATTTACTAGTTTTTCAAGATAATAGATTCATTTCCTATGACCTCCCAAAAATAACCAATGAGGCTTTAAAAAAAAATATCAATAGGCAATCATAGATTTAAATATATTTATTGGGTTTTAATCAATTATAATTCTTATTTCTTTTAAAGTTAAAATGGTCTCATCTTTGGTCAGTGAGAACATTTTCAAGTTGGCTCTTGAGTCTTTTTGACATCTAGTAGTCTCTGATAACTTGCTTGCTATCTAGTATGACAAGATGGTCCAGGCTCATCTGTATATTTCCTGTCCTAAATCTGGAATCAGACACTTCTCCAAGAAGCCCTGGTTTTTCGTGGGAAATGGAATTTCAAGACACAATCTGGGAGTATAGATGTTCACTGCTCCTTGGTTGGTCATTATTTGAAGGCATCTTCAGTTGACAGAACTAGAATATATATACATTTTTTTCTTTTTTTTTTTGTGAGAAAGATTAGCCCTGAGCTAATATCCACCACCAATCCTCTTCTTTTTGCTGAGGAAGATTGGCCTTGAGTTAACATCCATGTCCGTCTTCCTCTGTTTTATATGTGGGACACCTGTTACAGCATGGCCTGATAAGCAGTGCATAGGTCTGTGCCTGGGATCTGAACAGGTGAACCCTGGGCTGCTGAAGAGGAGTGTGCAAACTTAACCACTACACCACTGGGCTGGCCCCTGTATATTTTTTCAAAGAGGAATTTAATTCAAATTCAAATTCAGGACTACAAGGTGTTTTACATAACCTCTTCTATTTTATATCTATTATTCCATATTAAGAACCCTCGTTTTCAAGGACACAGGAGAGGACAGGATTAGAATAACCCATACTCATTTCCTTTATTCCATATTATATGCATAACAGTCTTAAAATAGCAATATTATCACATCAATATCTCTGAGAACAATTAAAATTTCTTTTTGCATATCTCTTCCCATTCTCCACCCACTTTTAAAAATAGTGGTACTACATTTACATTGACTGAACATACAGCCAGCGCATGCTACCCTCTCTCTTTTAACCCTTAGTTAGTCATCGTTCTCTGATTAGCTGTATGTTTAACGTTCGCTATCAGTCCTCTGTCAATATCTCCCTAGTAATTTTGTCTGAAGCCTGTTCTCTAGGAGATTCCTCTGAAAGGACTCATGAGAACAATGTTCCATGATTTCTTACATGTTAACACTTTGTGCTGTTTATACTTCAAAGTCAGTTTCTCTAGGTATAAAATCTTTGGTTTACATTTTCTTTGATCTTAAATATGTTACTCCATTTTCTTCTGGCCTAACGTACTGCTTTTAAAAAGTCTGATGATAATCTAAATTTCTTTCCTTTATAAGTAACATGTACTTTTTTGTTGATGACTAAAGGGTTTTTTCCTTTTTCATTCAATTTTATTAGAATACGTCTTGGTGTTGATTGTTCTGGGTCAGTATTCAGAGGATATACTGTATTCTTTCAGTAAACAAATTCAATTTTTAAAATTACAACAAGTATATAATTTTGAATTATAGTTCTTACCATTTGTTCTGTTCCCTTGCTTTAGTTTTCTTCTTCATGGACCCCTATTATCTGTATTTTAGATTTTTACCTGTCTTCAATATTTGTTGCTATCTCTCAAATCCTTTTTATCTCTTTATTTCTTTTTGAATTTAAAACATTTCCTCTTTTTCATCTTTTATTTGTCTTTTGGTATTATCTGTTTTGCTTATTTGTTCTTTGTTCTAGTTTAAACTTCATTCTGAAATGATTTTTCCTTTCATTTCTAATTTTTTTTGAGTTTCACCATCTCATTTGAGTTTTTCTAATTCTGACGGGTGTTTTCATATCTTGCATTATTTTCCCTACATCTTTTAGCACATTTTGAAATAGTTAATTAGTTTCGATCTGTTCTGTAGCTGTGTCTTTCTGATGTGCTTTTATTGTCTGTAGAGATTTTATTCTGCTGCTTATTCTCTCTTCACATATTAACTTTGTATGGGATCTAACCTCAATACTTTCTGTTGCTCATTTTTACATGAAATGAGTTTTCCTGAACTTTTAGAAGGAGGAATGGTTTGTGATAAATTTTATAATTACACGGAAAGCCCTCTTGCTTTTTTTATGTATCATTAAAAAAATGTAGTAATTGTTTGACTCCTGAGATTAACTGGCTTTATTCACTGCTCTTACTTTTATGTTGGCCTTCTCTTTTCATTGTATTTATTGTCCTTGTCCTGCTCAAGTTTGATTCTGCTCCCAGAAGTGTGGGCCCTGTCCTGGAAGGTCATCCTGGCTGGTCAGTTTTGAGGGTTCTGAGGGACTAGATGGCTCTAGGCCCACTGATTTCCAACCAGGCAATGTTGCCTCCCCCCCACCCCCAAGCAAGAGGACATTTGGCAATGTCTGGAGACATTTTTTGTTGTTACAACCAGGTGGGTGCTACTGGCACTTAGTAAGTAGAGGCCAAGGATGCTGTAAAATATCCTAAAATGCCCACAACAAAGAATTACCTGGCCCAGAATGTCAGCAGCGCTGATGTTGAGAAATCCTCTTCTAAGTCTTTCAGATCTTATTGCAGGTCCCTTGCACTTACTCTATATTGGGAGTGGGCAAAACTCTTCTTAGTTTCAGCTGTTGTTCATAAATATTCCCCTCACGCTTTCGAGTAATATGTGTTGGCTATCTGAGGTTCTTCTGTTCTTATATCTGTCAGAGTTCTGATTGCTTTTCTCTGTTTTTTCCTGTATAGACACTGAAATCATGCAGGTCTTGTGGCTATTGGTAGTTTGTCTTTGCCCACTTGTGTTTTAGGGTTTATGGGGATACTCTTTCCCCTAGTTTATTTTAAATTTTGTCCCTATGGTTTTAATTGTGGTAAAATTTACCATTGTAACCTTTGTTTGTTTTTGCCTTTTTGCTGAGGAAGATTGGCCCTGACCTAACATCTGTTGCTGATCTTCCACTTTTTCATTTTTCTCCCCAAAGCCCCAGTACATAGTTGTATATCCCATCCTATATGTATACATATACATATGTATATCCATAGTTGTAAGTCATTTGAATTCTTCTATGTGTGATGCCAACCAAAGCATGGCTTGATGAGCAGTGTGTAGGTCTGTGCCCAGGATCTGAACCTGTGAACCCTGGGCTGCTGAAGCAGAGCGTGTGAACCCAACCATTCAGCCATGAGGCTGGCCCCCCACTGTAACCATTTTTAAGTGTACAGTTCAGTAGTGTTAAGTACATTTACATTTTCATGCAACCAAGCTCCATAACTTGTCCACAGGTTTTTAGCTTTGCTATCTATTGAGCTGCTTTTATGTGGGAATTTGGAGAGATTAAAAAATTATGCTGTTGCTACTGTTATCTTCCCAGAACCTTCTGCATAGAGTTTTGAAGTGGAGAAATAAGTTTCATGATGGACATATAAAAGGGAACTGGTATAGCTTTCAAGAGTGACCTGGAATTTTATCTCTATTTAAGACACAGTTAAGCTCTTCAGTTTAAATATGGTAACCCAATTCATAAATGCTAATTCAAAAATTCTGAGGAGTCATGAAGCATTTCTTTTTAAGAAGTGAGGATGAAATATGGCATGTTCTTGCCAGTAAGCACAGTACATGAAACTTCAAAATGTAATCTCTAGGATAGAATGACAAAAAACTGACAGGGCAAGAAATTAAGAACAAAAACTGTTTCACCAAAATGAACTGATTTGTAAAAGTATAAAGTAAACTTTGGCAGCCCACCCAGATTTCCCTAAGTATACTTTAAGAATTAATGAGAGGATGTGACATCAGCATCATGGCAGAGTGAGCTCTTCCCTCAGACTCTCCCCACTAAGATACAATGAAAAGGATATTCATAAACCAATAGAGGACATTCATACAACATAAAAGATGTCTGAGAGACCCACACAACCAACCATTTGAAGGTGGAGATGCTGGATCCCCTGAAGGAAGTGGAAGGAGGTAAAGGGATTTCCCTTTCCTCCCCGAATGGCAGTGACCCAGGGTGCAGGACCGTGTGCAGCTCTCAGAGGAGAAGAGGGGCAGTGCTCTGCTGGAACACCTTCACTCTCCATGTTCCCTCACAGCCCAGGGGAAAGCCCCACAGAGAGGTGACTAAGCTATTGTGGAGGTGTCTTCATCAAGCCAGCACACCAGGAGAGCAGATAGCAGGGCAGATGGAGAAGGCCTCTGGGATTGTGCAGGCAAAAGAAAGCACCCCTCCTCCTGCCCAGTACTCCAGCTCAGCTGGTCAGCCAGAGTACCTGTGCATATGTAAGAAAGGCAGCAGTTGTAAGCAAGCAAGCCCAGGATTGTGGCAGGCTCAGAAGACACAGCTCTTGACCCCACCCAGTGGCGGCATGTAGAAGCTGTGACTAGATACTATCACTATGTGGAGCAAAAATGCATGCCACCAAACAGTATGAAGAAATATTTTAGTACTCCAGACCAGAAGGAAAATGACAAGCACCCAGAAATCAATCCCGAAGGCACAGAAAATTATAATCTAAAAGACAGAGAATTCAAAATAGCTATCATAAAAAAAAAAAATCAATGAGTTACAAGAAAATACAGATAGACAGTTCAATGAAATCAGGAACAAAATTAATGAACAGAGGGAATTTTTCACAAAAGAGATTGAAACTATAAAGAAAAGCCAATCAGAAATGTTGGAGATGAAAAACATAATGGATGAGATAAAGAAAAATCTGGACTCCCTAAATAACAGAGCTAATATTATAGAGGGGAAAATTAGCAGTCTGGAGGATAGAAATATAGAAACGCATCAGATGGAGGAGGAGAGAGAACTAAGACTAAAAAGAAATGAAGAAATTCTCTGAGAAGTGTCCGACTCACTTAGGAAAGGCAACATAAGGATTATGGGTATTCCAGAGGGAGAAGAGAAGGAGAATGGAGCAGAAAGCATGTTCAAAAAAATAACAGCCAAGAACTTTCAAAACCTGGGAAAGGAGCTGAAAATACAAGTGAAATAAGCTCACAGAACTCCTAACTATATTAATGTAAAATGACCTTCTTCCAGGTATATAGAAGTAAAGCTGGCAAAAGTCAATGACAAAGAAAAAATATTAAGGGTGGCAAAGCAGAAGAAAATAACTTACAAAGGAACCCCTATCAGGCTTTCAGCAGATTTCTCAGCAGAAACCTTACAGGCTAGGAGAGAGTGGAATGACATATGCAAATTTCTGAAAGACAAAAACTTTCAGCCAAGAATACTCTATCGAGTGAAAATATCCTTCGGATATGATAGAGAAATAAAAACTTTGTTGAGATAAACAAAAGCTAAAGGAGTTCATTGGCACAAGACCATTTCTACAAGAAATGCTCAAGAAGGCCCTCATACCTGAAAAAGAAAGAAAAGGGTTACAAAGCCTTGAGCAAGGAGATAAATAGGTACACAAAATCAGAAAACTGCAGCTGTCTATCAGAACAGGTTAGCAAACACTTAGATATAAGATTAAAGATAAAGGAAAGAAAAATATCAAAAATAAATACAATCTCATCATTTTAACCACAAATTCACAGGACAAGTTGGAATAAGTTGTGACAATAATTACTTAGAAGGGGAAGAGGAAAAGGATGTAATTGGCTTAGTCTAAGTAAATAAGAGGCTGTCAGCAAATGGACTATCTCATCTATGAAATTTTTTATACAAACCTCATGGTAACCACTAAACAAACAATCAGAACAGAGACACAAATGATAAATAAAAAGAAAATTGAGAAAACCATCAAAGAGAACTACCAAACTGAACTAGTAGTCCAAAATACACAGGATGAGAAACAATGGAAATTCAGAAGAAGCAGAAAATGAGTGATAAAATGGCAGAATTAAGCCTTCATATATCAATAATCACTCTAAATGTACATGGATTGAATTCTCCTATCAAAACACACAGAGAGGTGGGATAGATTAAAAAACAAGACCCAACAATATGCTGCCTCCAGAAAACTAATCTCATCTCTAAAGACAAACACAGGTTCAGAGCAAAGGAATGGAGGATGATACTCCAAGCTAATGGCAAACAAAATAAAGCAGGTGTTGCCAAACTTATATCAGACAAAGTAGACTTCAAGATAAAACAGGTAATGAGAGAGAAAGAGGGGCAGTATATAATGATAAAAGGGACATTCCACCAAGAAGACATAACACTTATAAACATAAATGCACCCAACACAGGACCACCAAAGTACATAAAATACTATTAACAAACCTAAAAGGAGATATTAACAACAACCAATAAAAGTAGGGGACCTTAACACCCCACTTACACCAATGGAGAGATCATCCAGACAGAAAGTCAACAATGAAATATTGGATTTAAATGAAGAACTAGGCCAGATGAACTTGCATCTTTTCCAATCATAATGCTATGGAACTAGAAATCAACTACAAGAAAAAAGCTGGGAAACTGACAAACATGGAGACTAAACAACATGCTACTGAACTAAGGGATCATTGAAAAAATTAAAGGAGAAATAAAAAAAAATCTGGAGATAAATGAAAATGAAAACAGACCTTACCAACTCATATGGAATGCAGCAAAAGTGGTCCTAAGAGGGAAATTCATAGCAATACAGGTTCACCTTAACAAATAAGAAAAATCTCAAATAAGCAATCTAAAACTACACCTCACAGAACTAGGAAAAGAAGAACAAAGCCTAAAATCAGCAGAAGGAGGGAAACAGTAAAAATTAGAGCAGAAATAAATGAAATTGAAACAAACAAACAAACAAAAAAACAGTAGAAAGTACAATGAAACAAAGAGCTGGTTCTTTGAGAAGATAAACAAAATTGACAAACCCTTAGCCAGACTCAGTAAGAAAAAAAAGAGAGAAGGCACAAATAAATAAAATTAGAAATGAAAAAAGAGGAGAAATTACAATGGATACCACAGAAATACAGAGAATTATAAGAGAATACTACAAAAGCTATATGCCAACAAATTAGACAATCTAGAAGAAATGGATAAATTCTTAGACTCATACACCTCTCAAAACTGAATTGAGAAGAAATGGAGAATCTGAATAGACCAATCACAAGTAAAGAGATTGAAACAGTAATCAAAAACCCTCCCAAAAATAAAAGTCCAGGACCTGATGGCTTCCCTGGAGACTTCTACTAAACATTTAAAGAAGATTTAATACCTATCCTTCTCAAACTATTCCAAATAGTTGAAGAAGATGGAACACTTCCTAACACATTTTATGAGGCCAACATCACCCTGATCCCAAAACTAGACAAGGACAAAACAAAGAAGGAAAATTACAGGCCAATATCTCTGAGGAACAGAGATGCAAAAATCCTCCACAAAATATTGGCAAACTGAATACAGCAATACATTAAAAAGATCATACACCGTGATCAAGTGGGATTTATACCAGGGTTGCAGGGATGGTTCAACATCCACAAATCAATCAATGTGATACACCACATTAAGAAAATGAGGAATAAAAACCACGTGATCATCTCAATAGATGCAGAGAAAGCATTTGACAAGATTCAACATCTATTTATGCTAAAAACTCTCAATAAAATGCGTATAGAAGGAAAGTATCTCAATATAATAAAGGCCATATATAACAAATCCACAGCCAATATCATACTCAACAGGGAAAAACTGAAAGCCACCCCTCTGAGAACAAGAATAAGACAAGGGTGCCCATTCTCACCACTCTTATTCAAGACAGCAGTCAAGGTTTTGGTCAGAGCAATTAGGCAAGAAAAAGAACTAAAAGGAATCCAAATAGGCAATGAAGAAGTGAAACTTGCTGTTTGCAGATGATATAATTGTATATAGAAAACCCTACAGAATCCATTGGAAAATCATTAGAAATAATCTGCCAACTACAGAAAACTTGCAGGGTACAAAATCAACTTACAAAAATCAGTTGCATTTCTATACTCTAATAATGAACTAACAGAGAGAGAACTCAAGAATACAATCCCATTTACAATTGCAACAAAAAAGAATAAAATATCTAGGAATAAATTTAACCAAGGAGGTGAAAGACCCATAAAATGAAAACTATAAGACATTACTGAAAGAAATTGATGATGACATAAAGAAATGGAAAGATATTCCATGCACATGGTTTGGAAGAATAAATACAGTTAAAATGTCTATACCACCTAAAGCAATCTACAGATTCAATGCAATCCAATTGGAATCCCAATAACATTCTTCACGGAAAGAGAACAAAGAATCCTAAAATTCACATGGGGCAACAAAAGATCCCAGAATAGCTAAAGCAATCTGGAGAAAAAAGAACAAAGCTGGAGGCATCACAATCCCTGACTTCAAAATATCCTAGAAAGCTATAATAATCAAAATAGCATGGTACTGGTACAAAAACACACATGCAGATTGATGGAACAAAATTGAAAGCCCAGAAATAAAACTACACATCTATGGATAGCTGATCTTCAACAAAGGAGCTAAGAACATACAACGGAGAAAGGAAAGTGTCTTTAATAAATTGTGTTGGGAGAACTGGCCAGCCACATGCAAAAGAATGAAAGTAGACCATTATCTTTCACTATAAACAAAAAACACCTCTATATGGATCAAAGACTTGAAGATTTGACCTGAAACCATAAAACTCCTAGAAGAAAATATAAGCAATAATTCTCTCTGACATCGGTCTTAGAAGCACCTTTTCAAATAGTCAGACATGGGAAACAAAAGAAAAAAAAACAAGCAGGACTTCATCAGGCTAAAGAGCTTCTGCAATGCAAAGGAAACCAGGAACAACAAAAAAAGACAACCCCCAATTGGGAGAAAATATTTGCAAATCATATATCTGACAAGGGGTTAATCTCCAAAATATGTAAAGAACTCACACAACGCAACAAGAAAAAAACAACCCAATCAAAAAATGGGCAGAGGACATGATCAGACATTTTTCCAAAGAAGATATACAGATGGCCAACAGGTACATGAAAAGATGTTCAACATCACTAATCATCAGGGAAATGCAAATCAAAACTACACTAAGATATCTATCACCTTACACTCATTAGAATGGCTACAATCACCAAGACAAAAATAACAAATGTTAGAGAGGGTGTGGAGAAAAGGGAACCCTCATATACTGCTGGTGGGACTGCAAACTGGTGCAGCCACTATGGAAAATAATATGGAGATTTCTCAAGAAATTAAAAATAGAAATACCATACGACCCAGCTATCCCATTACTGGGTATTTATACAAAGGACTTGAAATGAACAACTCAGAGACCTATGTACCCCTATGTTCATTGCAGCATTATTCACTATAGCTAAGAATGGAAGCAACCCAAGTGCCCATCGACTGATGATTGGATAAAGAAGATGTGATGTATATATATAATGGAATACTACTCAGCCATAAAAAAGACAAAATCATCCCATTTGCAACAACATGGATGGACCTTGAGGGTATTATGTTAAGCGAAATAAGCCAGACAGAGAAAGACAAACACCATATGACTTCACTCATATGTTTAAGATAAACAAACACACGGACAAAGAGAACAGTTTAGTGGTTACCAGAGGGGAAGGGGGTTTGAGGGTGAGCACAAGGGGTGAAGGGGCACATTTACATGGTGACTGACAAAATAATAATGTACAACTGAAATCTCACAATGTTATAAACTATTATGACCTCGATAAAAAAATTAAAAAGTAAAGAATTAATGAGAATCCATATACAAAATACTGTGGGGTCTTTATGTGTTAGATAAAGTATTATTACTTTAGTCATTTTTCTGGAGGAAGTCTGGGCAAACTCATGCATTAAGTATACTCCAAGTATGGAAAAAAATCAGAATAGATTTCAGAAGTAGTATGCTTGATATCACGCATAGAATATAATTTAAAATACGATTCCAACACTTCAATGTTAGGCTCAATCAGTGTAACACATAGTTTAAAAAATCAGGTTATATCTTTCATCTTCCTAGACTTTAAGATCAACTGAAAACTTTTTCCTTAAAGCCCATGGGAAATCCACTGAATACTGGATTCCCTATTGTCCTAAATTCTTTCTTTTAAGGAGCCCTCTATATTCTTTAAAAAAAAAATTGAAAATAACTCAAAAAAATCACCTCTCAACAATGTTGAGGCAAGACACGCCATCCTGGCCACCCACAGCATAGAGAAAGCCTCCAAGCACTGCCACACCAACGCTTGTCCTGCAGGTGCTTGTAGGAGCCACATCACTGCTCCACTGGTTTGTTTTGGGGTCATACCTGCAGAGAACACATCAAGAGCAGAGTTTATATTACACCAAGAAAGTGTGGCTATGTTTACATATTCAATGATATATAATATGATATAAATTCTTTTCACTAAATATGGACTGATTAATAACTAAAGCATGTGAGAGTCTAATTTATGTTTTTATTTTTTGAAATTAATTTTACTTAAAAAAGTTATATATAAATACATATTCTTTAAAAAATTTTTTCAGAATATTAAAGCTAAAGTTCCCTTTGAGTTCCACCCAATTTCTGGTCTCTTCCCATTTTGATTTAGTGTATATCCTTCAAGACTGTTCAGTAAAATATTTTTAAGTAGGCATATATCTACGCACATATATATTTCCTTATATGTAAGCACGTTTTCCTTACATAAATAATAATACACAGTAGGCACTGTTTTTTCACTATTTCTGAGATCTATTTATGCTAATAGATACAGCTCTAGATTTTTCCTTTGAACCATTTCATTATATTGTGTGTACCATATTTTATTTAATTGTATTCCTACTGATGTATCCTTATGTTGTTTCTGATATTTTGCCATCAAAAACAGTGATTAGCCTTGTATGTTTCGCCTTGTGCAAATGGATAAATAGAATCATGAGGCACAGAGTATATTTTTATAACTTTAAAAAATACTATCACATTGCTCTTTTTATAGCTATACAAATTTTATTTGTTTTCAATTTCATTAATTTTTTCTTTTCTTTCTTTTTTCTTTTTTTAAGGAAGATTAGCCCTGAGCTAACTACTGCCAGTCCTCCTCTCTTTGCTGAGGAAGACTGGCCCTGAGCTAACATCCATGCCCATCTTCCTCTACTTTATATGTGGGATGCCTACCACAGCATGGCTTGCCAAGTGGTGCCATGTCCGCACCCGGGCTCCGAACCAGCCAACCCCAGGCCGCCGAGAAGCAGAACATGCGCACTTAACCGCTGCACCACCGGGCCGGCCCCTTTTCTTTTCTTTCTATTTAATTGATTTCTCCCTTTTCTTGAGTTTTGTTGCTCTTTTTATAACTACTTGATTTAAAGGCATGATTTATTTTTCCATCTTTCTTATTTTCAAATGAGTGCATGTAAGTTATAATGCACATAAATTTGCCTCTGAAAACTACCTTAGTTGCATTCCACACATTTTGATATAGATGGGCTTAACTGTTATTAAGTGGTAAATATTTAATCATTTTCACTCATTTCTTTAACTCATCAATTTATTTTTAAGTGTGTGTGTGTTTTCTTTTAACTTCTATGGAGCTGATTGCCCTGCTTTTTTTGTTTGTTTTTTTCAGCTACACAATCTATACCTCGAGATCTTGATACGCTGCAGGGTTTCATAGATATGTTAAGGAAATACCAAGAATCACTATAAATCGACACAGCTGAATGTAAAAGGGTATGTGAGAGCAAGAAGCTATAAGTTATTTCTACTATTGTAGGTTTCCAGTGTGCCAAGCACTGTGATAAAAACGGAAAAAGACATTTCAACAAACAATTATAGACAACATGATATGTATAAGTATGTTGAAAACACTTATGAAAGAGCAGAGGAATGAGTAATTAATTTGTCTGTATTGTGTCAGAGAAGGCTTTATATAAGAAGTAAGATTTGAGTCTTGAAGAGATATTCCAGGGAAGAACAGCATGCATACACACAGGCAAAGAAGCATGAAAGAGGATGGTGTGTCCAAGGAACTGCAAGTGAGGTGGCGGGTCTGCAGCAGCATGTTTGGGGAATAGTGGTGTGCCAGGGGAGAGAGACTGGAAAAATGGGTGAAGGTCAGATCATAAAGGACTTGTATGTTATGCTAAGTGGTCTAGGCTGCCAACTAGTGCCACAGACGCAAAACTAAAGCAGCAAGTCACATCTATTTCCTAATTAACATCTGAAATAAAAATTATATGAATAGTAGAGAAAAAATTTCAAATTGACCTTACTTACCTTTCAACACTATTGAGATAAGAGGATCCATCATGGCCTCCTACTGCATATAACAGGTCATCAAGAACGCTGACCCCAACGCCACATCGCCTTTTGCTCATTGACGCTACCATTCGCCATTCATTGGTCTGTGGATCATATCGTTCAACACTGGAAATGGCATCTCCACTGCACCAACCACCAACTGGGGAAGTAATGGAAATGGTCAGGAGAATACCTTTCCTGAAGCATAGAATATATCACTCACTGCTGACCTTTAAACTGCGACCTAATGTCTGGACTTACCAGATATCTCTAGAAGCAGGTCAGAACATAAGTTATGACTTTTACTTATTCCATTGGGATTGCTATAATCTTTAACTTTCTAAATAAGTTAGTCTTACGTCCATTTTACAGAAGAGGGCAAGGACACCAATTCAAATCAGGTTGGGAGGTAGAGTGGCATTTAATAAATAGAACACTGCATTTAGTTAGAAAACTAGGACTTGACTGTGGCCTCTACTAAGCTATGTGATCTTGGGGAAATCTTGGAAACTATCTTATTTGTAAAATAAGAAATAAAAATTTAAAGGTGAAATAATCTATATATGAAACTGCTTTCTAAAGTATAAAACCTACATTAATGTAATGTGTTATCGAAAGCCAAAAGAAGAACTATAACTCAGAAGCCTGTCTTTATTTTTTTAAAAATTCTCTTAGGGGAGAGGGATTTTGGCTCATCTACTCATGGTCTCTTAATAGGTCCTTTTGTGACTAAAAATAATACAAAAATTCTTATGATTTATACTGCAAAATATTTTGCTTTCTGTTTAATCTGCAGTCTGTACTAAATTCTACATTATCCAAAGTGACATTTAAGATCAGAAAATATCTTGAAGAAATTACACTTTTCATAAGTAAGTAATACTCAGAATAATAGGTTCAAACTCAGTTCCATAAAGCTTCTCTGAGTGCTCCCTGAAAAAAAGCGTAGTTACAAAGGATATATTTAATTTTTTATTCTTTCAAATCATCTCTATTTCAATCTAAAATAAGAGCTAGATACTGCAGCTTAAAAAGTGAAGTCCATGGATACCTTAACCTTAAAACATATGAAAACTGATGTTTTCTAGGGGGTGTCATTAACTTCCTGAGCCAGACTAGAATGGTAGTAATGTTGCTAACCTTCTTCGAAGTATATTTGAAAATTCACTTCTTTATTTCAAATCTCAATGTGCTGTATACATTTTGTTTTATTATGGTTTCATTTAAATCAGGATATTCACCTAATACTAAATCACACTAAGTTTTCTGTATATTAATTTGATTAAATTTGAATTCTGTTTTAGGCTATATGCTAGGATTTTCAAGATCAGAGAAAACATCATAAATTCCAAAGTAAAATTTGGCTGCAAATGTGAGAGTTATAAGCATTTAAGACAAATCAAATAGCCTAATCATTAAACCTCGGGCAGAATTTTACAATGGAAGCCATTACATTTTGCATTCCATTTTACAATGGAAGCTTTTTATTGGATTTCATGGCTCCAAGTCAAATTAATATCACTTCATAAACTGTGCTCTTTGATACTAAAGAAGAAGAAATAAGCCTTTAGGAGACCACACTTAAATCTTTCCTGTCACCTGGGGAAACAAGAACAGGAAAGGGTTGTTCAATTCCACTGCCTTATGGCGATTGTATGTGCATTATGATTTCCAAGGCAGCAGGGTGATGGCATAACTAGGATAGAACTAGTTATCATTATAAGCCAAGGACACTGTACCTAGCAAAATAAAGTGTACGCATTGTCCTTGCCATGGGAACTCTCAACTTAAGTTACGCAATGTACCTAATGAAAATTATTGCTGAAAAGGGGACATATAGTTTTACATATGTGAGACGTTCACTCTAAAAAGAATTACTTCAAAGAGAGATTTGGTCAAAAGTGTTACCTTAAAGAAAGAAACTTCCATAAAGTATCTGGAATAACAATTATTGAACTGTGAACACTAAAAAACCCCCAAACAAATCAGAAACACAAAATTGAGAAGCATCAAGAAGCCTAGGGCTGGCCCCGTGGCTGAGTGGTTAAGTTCGCGCGCTCCGCTGCAGGCGGCCCAGTGTTTCGGCGGTTCGAATCCTGGGCGCGGACATGGCACTGCTCATTGAACCACGCTGAGGCAGCGTCCCACATGGCACAACTAGAAGGACCCACAACTAAGAACATACAACTATGTACCAGGGGCTTTGGGGAGAAAAAGGAAAACAATAAAATCTTAAAAAAAAAAAAAAAAAGCCTAATGGAAAACAAGAGGATAAGCCAGAAGATATTAATAGGAGTAAAATGCTCCTGAGTAAGAAACTACTGAGATTATAGATTTGATCTTAGGCTTCCAGGGTTTATCTCCATAGAGTGATGAGGAAAGGAAGACTCAATTTTCCAAAGTTAAGTGAAAACTGGTAATTTGGCATTCCAAAGATAATGAAAACAAAATCGCAATAAAAACCAAAGCAAATTGAGGATTAAATTTTAAGTAGAGACAGATGGGTTAAGATCTAAACTAATGTCAGTGAACACTATCACTCGAGAATGGAGTTCAGATCTGGATAACATAAAAACACTAAGAAAGCAGGGAAAACCAATACTAGTTGTAAAGGAAAAGACTTAGCAGCTTTTCTCAACAAATGAAAACGGAAACCACAGGGGCTGGCCCTGTGGCATAGGGGTTAAGTTTGAGTGCTCTGCTTCAGTGGCCCAGGGTTTGTCAGTTTGGATCCCTGGCACAGACCTGCGCACTGCTTATCAAGCCATGCTATGGCAGGCATCCCATGTACAGAGTGGAGGAGGATGGGCACAGATGTTGGCCCAGGGCCAATCTTCCTCAGCAAAAAGACGAGAATTGACAGCAGATCTTAGCTCAGGGCTAGTCTTCCTCAAAAAAAAAAAAAAGAAAGAAAACCATAATAGTGTAAAAAAGGTGAGATGATTTAACTTTTCATTGTTATATTTTTGTGTTAATCAAAATTTCTATACTGATTATGTATTCACTTTTATAATCAGAAAAACAAAAAGTGTTATTTAAAAATAGGTTATATTTCACCTACAAAGTGACCTTAGTAATCCATTACTGCTACTGGCATGTGCTTTCCAATTTTCTTTTTCCATTAATCATGATGGGTCGATGCTAATTTCTCACTAGTGTTTCTCAGGATCAACATGCAATTAATCTTTGTTGATTGCCTACTCTGACAAGATTGCTATACAATCTGGAAACTACAAAGATAAATTAGAAATGGTCCCTGCCCTCAAGTGGTTAACAATATAGTAGAGGAATCAGATACCCAAACAGCAATATGGCACAACAAACTACTTTTATAAGTAAAAGACCCTTAAGAACATAATTTATCTAGTTTAACCAACAAAGCTAAACAAATGTTATAAAGACATCCCTGTGAATCTAACTAGATCTGACAATGAATTTATTCACCAAGCTATGGCAACTATAGACTGCTATGTGGGAGCGAGAATGCAGATAGAGTAGGTGTGAGCATGCAAGTGTCGTGTAAACCTATATGAGTGTGTAAATACATATCTGTGCCCGCATATATAGGAAAGAAAGTCATAGGAACAAGTAAGAATGATAATAGAAATGATAAATCCATTAATAACAATAAACAGAGACATTAAGACACTGGAAGTAAGAGAGATTTCAATGCATGATGAATTAGTAATTAAGTTTTAAATCTAAACACGAATGAAAGAATGCTTTCAAAAGAGAAGGAAAAAACCTTATGCAGATTAGAGAGGAAAAGAAAACCTGGTATCATCTTTCTTCTTGAAGAAATGTTGTAATCCTCTACATGAAGAAATTTAGATAAAAAAATTTTAAAAGAGAGAATTCAAAACATAAATTGTCAAATTTTCCTCCTAAAAATATACTCCCACATGCCAAGAGAAAATTAAATTGGAGAGAAAAAGAGAGGCAAGTGGTTAGGCTGATGGGAAAGGATACTATGCCTCAGCAATTGCATGAAATTCCCTGATGAAAAGGAATAGAACATTTCACAGATCAAGATAGGACAATAGAATATGAGAACAATTAAATCTAGGGAGCCATGGAATCCCTGAAATTTGGGAGCTTAAATATAAAGACTACAATATGTTCCAGTTAGCTTTATGAGTCAGGATTTGAAAAAACTTTGAAGAGAAAGAACTTGCTATAGACTGAACGTTTGTGTTCTGACAAAATTCATATGTTGAAATCTAAGGAGGTGGGGCCTTTGGGAGGTGCTTAGGTCATGAGGGCAGAGCCCTCATGGATGGGATTAGTGCTCTTATAAAAGAGACCTCAGAGAACTCCCTTGCCCCTTCCACCATGTGAGGACACAGTGAGAAGATGAGAAGATGGCCTTCTATGAAGAACCAGCAAGCCGGCCCTCAGCAGAATGCTGAATCTGCCAGCGCCTTGATCTTGGATTTTCCAGCCTCCAGAACCGTGAGAAATAAATTTCTGTTGTTTATAAGCCACCCAGTCTATGGTTTTCTGTTATAGCAGTCCAAAAGGACTAAGACAGAACTAGTGAGAAGTTTTACTAAACAGTAGGAAAGTTATTATTCAGGTGAACAAGGGAGCTGAATTCACATGGATGCAAGTGAAACATCTGAGATGGAAAGTTCTCAGAGATTTAGGGGCCAACAGCAGGACCCAAATGATACAGCAGGTTGTCTTGGGCTCAATTCAGCTCAGCAGAGCTAGGAAAGAGTGTAACTGTTTAATGTAAGACAATGTTTTTTGACAATTCCATGCAATTATGAGGAGATTTGCACACTGGTATATAAATTAATGCATATGACTCATTTTAGCAAAACATCCCCTGCACGACATTTTTAGATTTATATAAAAATAGAGCACTCTTTTAGAGAATTACCAGAGTTAGTTCATGAGTTACCAGTCAAGCTACATGACAAATTATTACGTGTCTCTTATGACAGTGGATATCACAACTGTCCAAAGGACTACTCAAATGACAACTTCCTTTTTTTGTTTTTTTAAAGATGGGCACCTGAGCTAACAACTGTTGCCAATCTTTTTTTCTTTTTTTTCTGCTTTTTCTCCCCAAATACCCCCAGTACACAGTTGTATATTTTAGTTGTGGGTTCTTCTAGTTGTGGTATGTGGGACACCGCCTCAACATGGCCTTATGAGCGATGCCATGTCTTTGCCCAGGATCCAAACTGGTGAAATCCTGGGCCGCCGAAGCAGAGCGCGTGAACTTAACCACTCGGCCGCGGGGCCGGCCCCAAATGACAACTTCTTAAGTGGGAAAATATTCAGTTTGGCCACAGTGCAGTAAGATCCAAACCTGCAAAGAGTACTTCTCCACATCGGATAGGTTTCCGTGGTCTTGTCCTAGGTCCTTGCATTAGTGGTCGTTCTTGAGGCAGCAGGAGATAGTTTTTAGCCTCATCTACCAAGTCTCTGTGGAGAAAATTCTGTGTTTATTCTAAATGTCTAAATAACATTATTAATCAAATGTGGTTTAGGAATATGTAAATTGGCAAACGGGAGCAAGCATAAATCAAAACAAATCATAAACGCTAGCCAATATTAAAAGGGCCACAAACATAAGAGCAATGATGCCGGTTACAGTGTGAGTTGTGAACTGATTGCTATTTCCATCATGACTTCATATCGTAGCACAAATTCAGCCTAAAACTCAACATGCTTGGGGCCAACAATAACTTAGGTAATCTAAAAATCACAACTCAATTACCAGCCTGCAGAATTGCTGCTTCCTAATGAATTTTATTAGATTCTGCAGGATACTGGCAAAGTGGCACATCAGCCATGGCACTAGATATTTGCTAGATTAATTAAAAGAATAAAAACTAGGTCAAAAATTGGATTGCTAAAAAGAAACACTGTACTGTCATTTATTATTAATTTACTATCTGGTACTGTATGAATGGTTTACTCTCAACAAGTCTACTGAGGACGAACACATTTTTTTTTTCTACCTATTAAGGTACTTACTGAGAAGAACTTAGTAATTACACTTGTTAAACACAATATCCTAAGACAAACTATTTACATATATACTTCTTTCACTTGAGAACTTTGAGTGATTCAGTGCCTGATTAGTGCAAATTCAATGTTATTCTTTTCTCTCTCGACTCTGAAAGTGTTTCCTAAACTACACTATATTTTCATTTCTGTAGTTATTTTATGTTACAAAGAGAGATCATTTATTCCTGCTAGACCAGTCCCAGGCATGACCCAATTATGCACTTGATTATATGGCTTTGCTAAGGCCCCTTCTGAGTTTATTTATCTTAAAAACAAAAACAAACCAAAACCAAAAAAAAAAAAAACAAAAAACAAACCCCAAGCTATTGACCAAGAGCTTTTTCTAGCTTCCCCAGCCTTAAAAACAAAGACTGTGATCTCCTAATAGCTGGTTTTTGGTTAACTTGTTCAGCAGTTCCTAGAAATAGTAAAGAGTAATACTTAGCAGCCAACACAAAATTAATACTAACGACGACGACAACCCTTACAGTTATGTGCTAGTCCCTGTTTTAAGGGCTTAATAAATATTAACTCATTTAATCCCCACCACAGCCCTATGGAATATGTCCTATTACTACTCCTACTTTCTAGATGAAGGAACTGTAGCAGAAAGAGGTTAAGGTAACTTGCCTAAGGTCATAAGCTAGTAAATGGTGATGTCAGGATAGTAGGAACGGGCTTCTTTTGAAAGTGCCTTTGTAAGTACCTTTACTTTCTGCATCAGAATCAGTACAATCTGCTTTATGTTTTATGGGGGAAGGGCACCTTTGTATTGTTTCTTCAGATCTCAGCATCCATAATTCATACGGTTTTCCTTCTGCTATATTTGGGGAACTTAATTATCATTTGTCCACTTTTTAAATTTAAAAGATAAACATCTAAAATCTCCTCTAACATCTCTTGTTAAAGGGACAGGCTCCAGATTATAGAAGAAATGCAAATGAGTCTCCATGGCTGACCTCTCTTATAGGGATTCCTGATTCTGGAACAAGTTTCTTTAGTCACTAAGGGAGACTCAAAGGTCAGTGTAGGTTAAGGAGTTCTGAGTACTGACTTGCTCTTTCATTTTTATGTATGGAACATGTGGGGAAAAATAATTTAAAAGATTATATCGTTTCAGATTTGAACTTAAATCTTAAAATGTGTCAAACTGGGAAAAGCAATTTATTAAATTTTGTATATATTACAAAGATAGCCCAATAAAACAGGTGTTTTGTGTGTTTGTTTGCTTTGTAAATGCATTTAGAGTTTCTTTCAATTAAAAACCATGATGAAACTGCTTCATTAAGATCCAGTGGAAACTGTTCCCCAGCTCCTTTAGGAGTGTGGCAGATCTTTAACTACGTCCACAATCTCAGAAAGTAAGGCTGGTCCTGTTCCCTGACTAGGCATATATGATGAAATGGAAAAGTGCTCCTGACACACTTTTTGACAGAATCAACAGAATTATTTAATTTATCTCAAGAAAAAATGTATTAGCCAAGAATGGCACCTTCAAATTCCAGCTTGCACCAAAATCTTAGAAATCTACCTCTTTATTGCCACTTCTACACCAATAAGCACCACACATAAAAACCTAATGGAATAGAATACAAGAAGTTCAGTCCTCTCTTCTTCCATCTCCTCCTCTTGACCCTAGCCCAGAAGAAAAACCTGTTAAATACTGCACTGGTTTTGGCACTAAGAAACACAATATTTATGAAGCAATACAAAAAAGGAAATTAGGAGAAAGCAGGAATGCCTAGTTGTTGATTTTCCCCACACAGGGCCATTCGTACCTGCATTCTTCATCACTTTTGATGAGGGGATCAGAGCCTACTGTGCCCACCAGGAACTTGGGACTAAGCAAAGGCAGACGAACATGCTGCAGCACCTAGGAGATAATCAACACTGTCAAGGGCACGAGCTCCCAACTGCAACATATTTAAGAGAATACATAACCCATGCTCCCCTATTGTGTTTCCAATTATTTTAGGATTAATTAATAAACGATAAAGTGGGAGGGAAGACATAAATACTAAAACTAAATTTATTCTAACCATCAATTCAGTAATTAGAATAATCAGAAAATTTAAAACACTAGTATCACTTTAGAATGTTACTTTAAGCTTTCAGGAATACATTATAAGCTTCTCTATAACTAGCTTAGACAATGGGACTCTGGTCCAGAATATTCTAGTCCAGAAGAATTAATAATCCAGAAGAATATTCTATTAAATTGCTAAAGACTATAGTCATAAAACAAGAACACTGAATGTTCTGTTTAGTGACCACTTATGCCGCATATCATCCCTTTACTCTCCAAAATGTGGTGGGATTTCCAAGTCATAGGGAAGGGAGGCATGATAATTGCCATCCTTGCTTTCTTTTGTTCATTTTGTACTAGTTAGGTTCTGACTTGTGCTATAGCCCAAACCTAGAGTTGATGCAAAATAAAAAGGAAGCAAAGGAGCAACAAGTGCATAATGATAAACACTTAAAATGCTTCTAAACACTTATTTCCTTGATTATTTGGAAAAAGATGGTCTTTCTTACAGTCTAATATAAGGGACAGTGATAACTGTTTCTTTTTGCAAGTCAAATACATATTATTCCATCCAGGACAAAGCAGTTACTTAGAGAAGCATTTCCATCATACCTGGGGCAATTGAGGCCTTCTTTCTTGAATGCTGTATTTGACCCAGGCCATCACTGCGTTGAACACCTGTTCTTCACTGCGAACGTTTAGTTCATCACTAGATATTATATCAATGAGTTGATTGGCTGGAAGCAACATGAACTCTTCACTTTCCATCACCTGTTCAAAATTAGGTGAATAAAAGAAAAAACTCTGTGGTCATATTTAATTTATCATCTCAATATTTTTCTTGAGGGTTATGTGGCACAGCTCTATTCCAAAATGGAGGTGAAATTCAAAATAGTACCAGAGGAGAAGAAAAGTTTAAAAAGGGAACAAAGATAGGGCAGAGCACAGAGGATTTTTAGGGCAATGAAATCATCCCATATGACATACTACAATGGTAGATACATGTCATCATACATTTATCAAAACCCAAAGACTATATAACACCAAGAGTGAATCCTACTGTAAATTATGGACTTTGGGTGATAATGAAATGTCAATGAAGGTTCATCGGTTGTAACAAATGTACCTCTGGGGTGGGATATTGATGTCGCGGGAGGTTGTGCATGTGTGGAGACAGGGTATATGGGAACTCTGTACTTTCTGCATAATTTTACTGTGAACCTAAAACTGCTCTAAAAAATAAAGTTTATTAATTTAAAAAAAGGGAACAAAGGAGAGTACATAGAACAATTAAGATTTAGGAAAAATAATTTGTGATTCAAGAAATTGAAGAAAAATGACATCTTTTTCCTAAAATGAAGTAAAAAACAATTTATGCTCAAAATCAACTAAACTAATACCAAATTATAACTCTAGAAATATAAGAGGCATACAAAAAAGTCATGGAGCTTTCAGAGGAAGATTACTTGCTGAAATGGCAGCATCTAGGGCAGAAACACCAAGGGGCCAGTTTAAAAAACGAAGAGGGTGTCAGCAATTCTACAAGGAAGAAAGGATACAATAAGGAGCAGGAGAGTTAGACTCATGAAAACCTCTGAGGACCAAACAACTCTGATATATGTACATCAGTGAGAAACTACAAACATACCAATAATTTACCTTTACCCAAGGCTAGGGAACTGTCAGGATGGAGATGAAATGGCAACAAGGGTATTACCTTGTTGTGCAGTCTGGCCACAAATCCCAAGATCTTGTACCTCTTGTCATCAGCATGTAGAGTAAAAGGGAGGGAGAGGAGGGAAACAGTCACTGCTATACTCCATGTGGTTTGTTCTCCCATTCAGAAGATTGTGCTACATACGGTGTCTATTTGTGCAGGAAGGATGTGGTTAAGAGCTCAGATTCCTACGTGTGACCTCTAATACAGATGCTGTATTCTCTGGGTTATATGCCTGCTGGACAGGGTTATCTTTATGCTCATCAAAAAGTCAGAATATTTAGCAAGATACAAGATACGCCATTTGAGTATTTGATTAAAAATGTTTTTCCCAAGTACATTAGAAAAAAATGCAAATGCTAAAATAAACAGTTAAGGGCTATAAGGTTAGCTATACTTATAGCAGAAAACACTAATGAGTACTTCAATTTTTATGGCACAAGTCTTCAAATCATCTTAGTGAGAGACTTTATGGGATTCAGGAAATTAGATAGGTAACCTTTAAACTCTACCTGAGATTGCTTAGCCAGATAACTTCGTAGTAAGAATGGCTGCTCTATACTCTCTCTGGCAAGGTTAGCAGATGAAAGATTTAGTAAATAAAAATACAGGACATACTTATACTAAAAAATTATTTGTTGTTCATCTGAAATTTAAATTTAACTGGGCACCCCGTATTTTATCTGGCAACCCTATGTTGGGGGCTATAAAGGTAAGGGTTAAATTTGGAGGCTAGCTCCAAGTTAAGTGTGCTGGCCTTCACGGCATGCAAAACTTTAGCCATGGCTATATCTTACTTTCCTCTTATTTTCTTTTCATTCTAGTTTCTTTACTTAAATACAAGTATGGTATCATATATCTTAGTGAAGTGCCTTAACATTCTTTTTGGATCTTTCTCAGAGTATAATTTTTTTCCCCAACTTAGTGATTACAAACCAAATGTTATGTAAATATCAATGATCACCAAGTTTAAAGTTTAATAATAGACCTCTATGATATTAACAAGTCACTTACTGGAAAGATTAGATGGCAAGGAGATGTGAAAATCTGTGTGAGAAAATATCTGTTTGGCACTAAGAGTAAAGAGTAAAAATAATGCTTTTGATAAAGCCTGGTTAAAATGTCACTTCTTTTTCCACCAACAAGAAAAAGATATCAATGATCTACTGTTAGGGCAATCTAACACTGAAGTCTATTCTTGAACCAATAAGCAGGTTAAGAAAAATAATGCATTAAAGTATCTACTTTTTAAAATAAGAGTTTACAGGAGATGTGAATTTTAAGTCCCACACTATTATGGTAATGAGCTTACTTTTAGTTTCTTCAGATGAATGTAGATGCAATTTGAAGAATGAATGAAGCTGAAAACAACAAAAATGAATAAGCAGTCATCTAGATTTGTTCTAACAGAAGTGAATGGTGAACTCATTGTTGAGTTGAAGGACAATTTTTAAAGATTTTATTTTTCCTTTTTCTCCCCAAAGCCCTGGTACATAGTTGTATATATATTTTTTTCAGTTGTGGGTCCTTCTAGTTGTGGCATGTGGGACGCCGCCTCAGCATGGCTTGATGAGCAGTGCCATGTCTGCGCCCAGGATCCGAACTGGTGAAACCCTGGGCCGCAGAAGCGGAGCGTGCGAACTTAACCACTCGGCCACAAGGCCGGCCCCATGAAAGATAAATTTTAAATTTATGTTTATTGGCAAGAGTAACACTATATGAATTAAGGTAGGTCTAATGGAATAGAAGGAAATTAAATATAGATTTAACTTTAAAAATAATTTAAGTGAGTCATGAGTTCGAAGCCCCAAATAGTGACTTTTGCATCTACACAGAACGGTTCCAGTCTATGAACAGGGGTGAGGTTTTCTCACTGAGATTTCATTATGGGATGAGTCAGGCTCACTTTGGAAGCAGGGTTAGAACCAGAAGAGATTCCAAAACTTTCTCTACTGTTAAGGATATTCTTCAGATATTTGAAACTACTTTAGATCTAAAACACAAGCTTTGGTTAAAGCAGGAAATTTTTAAAAATCAACTTTATTTATTTTAAACATATAGTTCAATGAGTTTTGATAAATGTATATACTCATTAACCATGATGACAATCAAGATATAGAACATTACCATCATGCCAAAAGGCTCTAAAGCAGGGAACTTTTAATCTGGGGTCCAATGACTTTGGCAAATTATTTTGGAAATTCTTAGTGATTGCAAATCTTTATTTTTGGACAGTGGACTTGATATTTGTAAAAAGTGTAAGGAAATTAAGAGTCAAGTCTGTTAAAGAAGGTATGTGAAGAAGTTACATTATTTTGAATGAGAAATCAAGTGTGACTATAAAATATTGACTATTAACTTTAGTGACATACAAACTTCATTTAGTCACGGAGTGTTCCTCTTTTCATATTTAAATTCATGAGAGATATTGATCTGTAGTTTTCTTATAGTGTCTGTGGTTTCGATATCAGGGTGATTTTGTCCTTATATTTGGCAACCTCCTCCTTTTTTCTGAAAGATTTTGTGTAGGATTAGTATTATTTCTTCCTTAAATGTTTGACAGAATTCACCATCTGGGAATGGCGTTTTAAAATCATAAATTCAATTTTAAATTGATGGCTTTTAAATTATGAATTCAATTTCTTTCAAAGTTATAGGGTTGTTCTAGCTTTGTTTCTTCTTGAGTCAGTTTTTGTAATTTGTGTTTTTCAAAGAATTTGTCCATTTCATCTCAGTTGTTCAGTTTAGTGGCAAAATGTTAATAATAATCCCTTATTATCCTTTTTTAATGACTGAGGGATTTGTAGTGATGTCTTCTCTTTTATTTCTGAAACTGGTAATTTGTGTCTTCTTTTTTCTTTTGATCCGTATAGCTAAAGGTTCATAACCATTGATGGATAAAAAAAATTAAAAGAGATTACTTTGTACACCTCTATACAACTAAATTTGAAAACCTAGATGAAACTGATAATTTTCTAGGCAAATATAGTTTATAAAAATTGATCCTAGTAGAGAAAGAAAATTTCATAGAAGAAATAAAGAAAATTATCAATAAACCACTTCACAAAAAAGCACCAAGCCTAGACAATTTCACAGGGAAATTCTACCAACTTTCAGAGACAACATAGTCCCAATGTTGTATAAATTGTTTCAAAGCATGGAACATGAAGAAAAACTTCTATCTCATTTTCATGAAGTATAACATTTATATCTAACCTGATAAAGATAGTACAAGAAAATTAAAGACTAATATTGCTTATGAATATTGATATAAAAACACTAAATTTATTTTTCTTTTGCTGAGGAAGATTTGCCCTGAGCTAACAACCACTGCCAATTTTCCTCTTTTCTTTTTGTATGTGAGCCACCACCAAAGCAAGACCACTGACAGACGAGTGGTGTAGGTCTGCAACCTGGGAACCAAACCTAGGCCACTGACGTAGAGTGCAGTGAACTTAACCACTAGGCCACCAGGGCTGGCCTAAAACACTAAATAAAATACTGGTGGGTAGATTCCAATATTACATTAACAGTACACCATGACCAAAAGGTGTATACCAATAATACAAAGATGCTTCAATTTTAGGATTCCATTAAGGTAATTCATATTAATAACAGGTTTGAGAAGAAAATTAAAGGCCCTGGACAAAGTTCAATACCATTCCTAATAAAAAGCATCCAAGAAAACAGGAATTGTTGGACATGGATACTTCCTTAATATGATAAAATATTCACACCTCAAAGCTAGTATATTACTTAATGGGAAAACACCAGAGGCATTCCTACTAATGCCAGAAACAAAGGAAATATGTCCAATATGTCCATTACTATTTAACATTTTACTGGAAGTATTAACTCAAGCAACTAGAGAAAGAAAACAATTAGAGGCATTAACAATTGGAAAAGAAGAAATAAAACTATTGACATACAGGTGACATGACAGGATTCTCAGAAAACTCTAGAGAATCAATGGTAAAAGTAACTCAAAGAATAAGAAAATTCAGTAAGTAGCTTTCATATATATTAATGAGAAGTGGTTAGAAGATATAATGGAGGAGAGAAACCTATTTACAATGGAAACGAAAAATACACTTAGAAATAAACTTAAGAAAAAATGTATAAAACCTAAATGAAGAAAACTATAAAACACTCATAAGAGACACAAAAATAGAAGTGAAGAAATGGAAAGACACTTCTCATTCTTGGATAGGATAACAATGTCACAAAAATGACTGTTCTTCTTAAGTTAACTTATAAATTAATAGAATCCCAATAAATATACCATCAAGTTTTTTTCTTAGAGCTGGATAAGGTGATATTAAGTTCATTTGGAAAAATGAACATGCAAGAAAGTTAGGAAAACAGTGAAAAAAAAGTTTTATGATAGGGGTACTAGCCGTACTATGTATTAAAATATACTACAAAGCCTCAATAATTAAAACATTGTAGAAAATAGTGTGGTACTGGTGGATGGCCCACAATAGAAAGTCCAAAACCAAGCACATACATAAATTTAGTATAAAATAAAGATGTTATCTCAAATCTCTAGGGCAAAGAGAGACGTTTAAATACACAGTATTGAGACTAGACAGCCACTTAGAAAAAGATATTATTAAGTCAACATTTTATACCATACATAAGATAACCTGGGTGTAGGGAAAGCTTTTCAAAGTCTGCCTCAAAATCCAGATGCAATAAAGGAAAAGACTGATACATTTGACAATATTAAAAAAAAACAAGTTTTGCATGACCACAAATACCATAAGCAGAGTTAGAAGGCAATGCAAACTGGGAAAAAAGTTTATAACACGTTTCACAGATAAAAGGCTATCACTGTTAGTATATAGAGAGTTTTAAAACATTGAAGAGAAAAAAGACCAAAAATCTAATAGAAAAATGGGCAAAAAATATTAACAGACATTCACAAAAATTATATAAAAATAGCCTTTAAGCATATGAAAGATATTCAACTTTACTTATTTTAAGAGAAATGCAAATTAAAACCATACTGAGATTCTTTTTCTCATCTATTAGACTGGCAAAAATTCAAAAGGCTGACAAGTTATCCTTTTGGTGAGGCTGTGGGCAAACAGTCGCCCTCATATACCACTGGTCAGAATGGTTCTACATCACGTAAAGAGGGGGAATTTGGTGGTATTCAGCAAAATTACATTTACAGCTAATCTTTGGCCCTGCAACCTCATTTCTAGGAATTTATCCTGAAGTTAAACCTCCAACAATAGTGAAATATTCATACACAAGGCTATTCATTGCAGCAGTATTTGTAATGGCAAAATACTGAACACTACCACCTAAATGCTCAAACACAGCAGACTGAGTGAACAAACTGGTACATCCACATAAGGAGAACAATGCAGCTGTGAAGAGAGAACAAGGAAGACCTCTATGAACTAGGATCTCTATGACTGAATTCCAGAATACATTAAGTAAAAGGCAAAGTGTAACAGAGAATACAAAGAATGCTATCTTTTGTGAGGGTAGAAATGGAAATAAGAAAACATACATATAGCTGCTTAATTTTACAAAAGTAAACACAGGAAGGATAAACCAGACTATAAAGCATCAAAATAATAAATGACAACAAAGGACTATAATCCATTGACTAGAATAAGAGTCTATGAGTCAATAATACTAATCAATCTATCAACTAGAACAAGGAAAATTCTTACAGCATTATGTAGATAGAAAAATGGAGCTTTTTTTTTTTTTTTTGGTAAATCACCATTTTGCAACCATCATAGTAATAACTGATTCAGGCAGAAATTATCAACGGATGTTAAAATATGTGAGTGAAAGTTTGATGAGGAACAGGATATTTACATGAATTCAAAGCATCTGTCCATAGAAGTTCTTACTAATTACAAAAGGAAAAATAAAAAACTTAATGGAGGAGAAACTTTAGTGACTCCACTTAACTAAGCGATCAAAGTTAACATAACCAGTAATGGAACAAATAGACACGATGACACTGAGAAGGACAAAATATCACTTATGTAGTATTCCTGTCAAAATGTATAACCTGAATCTATGCATGAGGAAACCTCAGACAAGCTCAGACTGAGGAACATTCTACAACATAACTGGCTTAAACTCTTGAAGGTAGAGGAAAGTTCTCCAGATTTTCAAAAACTCAAAAGACAACTAACTGCAGTGCATGATCCTGCTCTGGATCCTGGACTGGAAAAAAATTCTTATAAAATACAATACTGGGACAATTGGTGAAACTGGAATATGGACTATGAATTAGATAATAACATTTTTATCAATGTTAAATTTCCTGAATTTGATACGTGAACTGTGGTAAGAGAATTATATATATAAAAAATGTCCTTGGTCTTAGAAAATACACATTGAAATGTTCAGGAATAAAGGAATATGATGAATGCAATATACTCCCAAATTGTTCAGAGAAAAATATATAACAAGAAGAGAATGATAGCAAATGTGGCAAAACGTTAACAACTGGTGAATCTGGGTAGAGGTTATATGAAAGTTTTTTCTTTTTCTCACAATTTCCTGTAAATTTGAATTTTTTTAAATAAAGTTAAAAACATTTTTCCAATGTGATACACTAAAAAATGGTATCTTGTTTTGATGCTTCTTTAGTTATGTCTAAGGGTGAGTATCATTTCATGTTTATTTTACATTTGAATAACTCTTTTGTACACATTGCTTATTCATATCCTTTGCCTATTTTTCTATTCTGTTTTTCTTGATTTTTCTCATTGAATTTGTATGAGTTTTATGGGAATTAGTGTTTTTTCTGTCATGTATGCTCCAAATAGGTTTTCTGAGGTTGGTATTGATTTTTTCATTTAGTTTATCGTACTGTTTTTGTTGTTATAAAGAACAAAAATTTTTAATTTTTATGCAATCATTTATGCATCTTCCTTTCTGGCTTCTGGGTTGTATTCTGCTTAAAAAGGCTACTTTTACTCCCAGCTTACTAATGCTATCTTCTAGAACTTTTAGTATTTCATTTTTTTAGGTTTAACTTATTTATCCATTGAGAATTTCACCTGTTTAAAGAGTTTGTTTTTTCCTCCAAATCACCAGTTTTCCTAATTATATTCACAATTCCACTTTCCTCCACTGACTTGAACATCTACGCCCAGACCCTTCTAAGCTCCACTGATCTGTTCCTTCTCTAGAACCAAAATGTTTGTAATATTTTTACTATATCTTAAGGCCAATGGCTCTAATATTAATTTTCAGAAACTTCTTGGCTATTCTAACATATATATACATTTCCTCCTTCTTAAAAAAATCCTTTCCTTTGCATTTCCTGACTCCAGACTTGTGGTTTTCCTCGTCTTCTCTCTAGTTATTCCTAGTTTCCTTTGCCAGCTGCTCTTTTAGTAACCATTCTTCAATACTGGAAAAATTTTAGGGCTCTTCTCTCTCTCTCCAGTAGGTGATCTCATTGGCATTGACTTTTTTGACCTTGTTTATGGTGCTTTTCTGTTATAAAAATGTTTTAAACTTTTACGCAATCAAATTTATCAATCTCTTCTTTTACAGTTTCTGGGTTATATCCTGCCTAGAAAGAATTAAGACATAGACTCCTAAATTTTAATCTTGGCTTAGCCTCTTTTCTAAGAAACAGACTCATATAAACAGTGGCCTGCTCAATATCTCTATTTAGATATCTCGCAGGCATCTCAATCTGAATATATCTAAACAGAATTCATGATCTTACCTCTTCAAACTACTCCCCTCTCCAGTACATTTGTAGTACAAATTCCCAGAAACGGGATTGCTGAGTCAAAGAGTGTGTGCAGAAAGTGTGTAATTTTGATAGACACTGCCAAATTTCCTCTCAAAGGGGTTTTATAGCTATTTCTCTATGGCCTTATCAACAGGGTGTGCAAGCAAACTTCTGGACATTTATAATTTGATAGATTACAAATTTGTAATCTTATAGATAAAAAATAGTACTTTGGGGCGCTGGCCCAGTGGTGTAGTGGTTACATTCGCATGCTCCACTTTGGTGGCCTGGGGTTCACAGGTTCAGATCCCGGGCACGGACCTAGCACCACTCATCAAGCCACGCTGTGGCAGCATCCCACATAAAATAGAGGAAGATTGGCACAGATGTTAGCTCAGCAACAATCTTTCTTAAGCAAAAAGAGGTAGATTGGCAACAGATATTAGCTCAGGGCCAGTCTTCCTCAAACACACACAAAATAGTACTTTGGTGTAGTTTTAATTCGTGTTTCAGTAATTATGAACAAACTTGAGCAGATTTTCCTATGTTTAAGGGCAATGTTTCCTGTTTACTGCCCATTTTTCTGTTAGGCCATTGGTCCAGGTTATTGACCAAGTGGAGCTCTTCGTGTATTAAGGAGATTACTGTCTATGATATGAGTTGCAAATATTTTCCCCCAGTTTGTCTTTGACTTTTATCTTGCTATTGCTGTTTGTTTCACCATGCAGAAATTTTTAATTTTTATGTAGTCAAATCTACCAATATTTTCTTCTATGCCTTCTGGGTTAGTCAATTAGAAAGGCCTTATTTGCCTAAAGATTTTAAAAGAATTGCTTTATGTCATCTTCTAATATTTTCATGGTTTCATTTTGTATTTTTAAATCTTTGATCCATTGGAGGTTATCCTGGTGGACAGAAGAGTGATATTAAAGTGTAAAATGGACCATGTCTTTCCTTGGCTTACAACTCTTTAATAGTTTTCTATTGCTCTTGAGATTAAATTTCAAATTCTTAACATGGTCTATTAAGTCTACTGTGATCTGGCTCTGTTCTTTCTGTAAAATCACTATGTAACATCCTCCCTTTTGCTTTCTGGATCTCACTGGGTTTCTTTTAGTTCCTCAAACCAGTTATGTTTCTTCATGTCTCAGAATTTTGCATAAGTTGTTCCAGAACCAAAGTTGAATCTCTCTCTAATACACTGTTAAATCATCCAGGGATGCTTCTTTGTAGCACCTATGAACTGTAATTAATTACTTGTGTAATTATGCATTTAAAGGCTATCTTCCCTGCTAGATTGTAAACTCCATGAGAAGAGACACTCTAGGTGTCTTGTTCACTGCTGTAGCCTCTGGCCAAGCATAGCTTTGCAAATACTTATTAAATGAACGAATGAATGAAAAATAACAGGTTTAACGAAAAATTCTTTTGATAATATCTAATTTCATTTTTTCTGATTATTAGTTCACCAAATAACCTCTAATCTATAATTCGTTCTGATGAACAATCCATATAATCAGGAAGGAAATACTTCATGCAATCAGACATAGAGCTCCTTAAGAATTAACAAACTGTATTCTAGCTTATAAATTAGCTTTTTATGAAGACGGCTAGGGAGAATCAATCTCTAAACTTTAACTTCTGCTGATAGAACACAAAATTGGTCTCTAAAACAAAAACCAGGCTTAGAATTTATAACAATTTTTTTCTCTGATGAGTTAGAATCAGCAATAAATACCTAAGCAGGTATGTGTTAGTTAGCAGAATGTGAACCCACAGTCTTTGCTGACAAATACATTATGAACGCATTCAAACACCAAGTACAACTCACCTCTTGAAAGTTATGTTGCGTGAACTTGTCTGCTATCCTTAGCAACTCACGACACGAATGTGTGTCAGCAAAAGCCCGGATGCCAAGGCAGTTAGAAGGATCTAACTGTCTCTTTAAGAATTCACAGCAGGCTTCCTGTATTTCTGCCAGCTGGAGGAGGCATGCGGCTGGCAGAAGGGTCTGAACATTGCCCTCTTCCACAGTTATCTGGGAGGTATATGCAAAGTCAATCAGTAGTTCCATAGCCCTCTCATCTATGTCTCGGATCACTACTTCTGTCTGACGGCTCTCTGCCAATTCTCCTGTAAACATAGCTCGGAAATAGGGACTACAGGCTGACAGAATGACTCGATGGGCATATATCTTCTTAGCGCCCACAACTAGCACCACATCGCACAGCTCCCGGTGCTTTCTCAGAAGGTTAATCACTTCCAAGGTTTGTCGAGGGTGCTTGTCTGAGATATAGGGCATGCGGGCAGGCTGGGGAACCCCTTCTGGCAGTTTGTTGGGGTCTCCAAGGGTGCAGCGGCTTGTTACATCCATTCCAGTCTCTCCTGGTCGAATGTTGGTACACCTGCAGAATGGGGGCAGGGAAGAGAAGAGAAGATGGCAATATTATTAGAAGCTCACTCTTGCCATAAAGTGTCAAGAGACGGGGAAAGGTGCAGGTAACCAAAAGAGAGAACTAGGCCCCCAAAGAGCTCCCTTTCTAAGAACTCTAGAACTCATAAACTTCCTTCAAGTCTCTTGAAGAATGAACAGTATGAATTCCAAGTCAGAGCCCTTTCACTATGCACTCCCATAAAATAAGGGACAATTCCTTTCTCATGTCAGAAATAGACTAGACTGTCTCAGGCCACATCTTTTACAACTGCCTGCAATACATTAATACAAATTTATTTTAAAAATCTGTAAATTATTATCTTTCTGCACAAAACATTCCTATAGACTTTAATTCCTTAATCTAGTTTAACCAAAGTCTTGATGTTTGTTATTTTTCTAAAATACAGAAATGTTTCTTTCTCATTATCGCTGGGTGATATTTTAAATTTCTCTAAGGTTTAGCACAAAATCTATAAAATATAGCTCATGTTGCATGAAAAGATCAGAAGGAAAACAGGCCAGGGTCCAAAAAGTTAACTTTATATTTTTCCTTCATCCTAAGATGCATAGTTTTCAGTTTATATAGTCAATCACAATGGTTCTAAAGAAGTAAAAAACAAAAGGAAAGAAAAAATCACAAGCATAGGTTACAAAAAGTAGTGTGTCACTGGGATGCTATGGATAATTGCTGAGGGCCAGACATAATTCAGAGGATCCTTCAGTCTATGAGAGAGGAAAGCTCAGAATCAAACTTTATGATATTGAAGAAAACTGAGGTATCAATTATATGGATAAATATGGGCTATACTGTCAGCTAGTAAGAAAAGTTTTGCATACATTTAATGCAATATTTACATTTCTAAAAAGTTATTAAATCAACTGTGTATCTTATAAGCAAGGAAATATAGTAAATAACTATGTAGTTAATCACATTAGTTTGTTCCTAAAAGGGGAAAGAACCAAATCAAATATTTTAGAAGCCATTCACAGGGAGAAATGAAGAATTAAAATTACTTCCCCTGCATAAGTTGGACTAAGTCAAACCACAGATGTCTTAAAATATTTACCACATCTTAAATTGAGATTTCTTTTTGGCCCCCAAGTCTAACAGGTCTGACACTTGGGTACTATGGCTATTCTGGTATTATAATTTTGATATTTATTTAGAGTGTTTATAGCTATAGGTAGCATAAAGTTTCAAAGCACCCTCTAGAATCAGATGGACCTGGATTGAAATCCTAGTACTGACAATTACTGGACAAGTTACTTTTCATCTCTAATCCCCAGTTTCTTTAGCTCTAAAATGAGTAAGTATTTACCTAAGGCAAAGATTAAAGGAGACAATGTATATAAAGGCTTTTAGTTCAGTGCTTGCCACAAATTAACCATTTTAAATTGTAGCTATTATAGTAACAGAACTATCTACATCCCTTTCAGATAAGGTGGTTATGCTTATCCATATTAAAAATCAAGTCTAAGTTAATGTTTCAATTAATATTTAAATGAATTTTGAATTAATGATAACAAGTCTGGATTGAAGTTTATCTTTACTTAGAAATTCTTTCTTCACAGTTTACAAACATTAAAGTGGTAAGGAAAATGGCAGGTGAAATATTTATTTATTTAGCAGGATTCTTAAGAGTCTCCAGAAAAAGATTTTGTTAGACTAATTTGGGGCTAGAGATATTAAATCTGAATAATAAGCTTCATTTGTTTAAAAGTGCTCTATGTGTCCAATTGCTCACTGATCACAATCAGTGAAGTTTTCCTATAACTACAAAGGAAATGTAGAGATACATACATAGACAGTCCTCACTTTACAAACTGTTTTCTAAAAGTTTACTTTTATATTGGCTGTTTGGAGGTTCGTATTTTTCTATAGTAAGAGCACTGTAAAGGGGGGCCAGGTTTAGTTGTAAAACTAATTCAGTTCATCAAAAGCAGCACTAAAAAAGGAAACAGAAGAAAAAATATTGGCAAACATTCCATTTAGGTAAGTATGTTTCAATTGTGTGTGTGTGTGTGTACACAAATAAATTCATATATATTTGTATAACTGGGTCCCTTCATAAGCTGTAGGTTTTATCAAAAAAGTTTAAAGGCCACTGACATAGAGTTCTGACCTGAGTTTTGAAGTTCCAAGTCACAAGGGCCAAGAGGTAGAAGGAGAAGGAAAGAATATCTCTCATTTTGGGATTGCTCTAAGATTTGTTGTTGCTGTTTTTTGGTGGCTTTTGGGTGGGGTGATGGCTGTAGCTTAGGGAGCTACTCGTGTATATAGACTTTGGAAGTCTGTAATTTGGGCATCTCCTATATATTTAAGTATGTGTTACCTGAACGATGTTAAATGACACACTCTTGAGAGGCTATAATTCTTTTCCTTTAAAAAGGGAGATGAAAACAAGGGGAGGGGGATCTATAAATTTCTTAAATTTGATAAACACTGCATTATAGGATCAGGGTATACATGTAAGTGTTTGAATATTTTACAGGTTGATGTTCTCCACAAGTCTTTAAATATGAAAACTGCCCTTTCTTGATTGGCATAATCTGTTATCCAGCTTGAAGAGCGGAGATGTAGGCTTGGAACAGAATGGATCATCAGATCATCTAACATAATACTCTCCTTTAACAGAAGAAGAAGCTGATTTGGTTAGGTGACTTGCTCAAAATCACGAAGCTTTCAGTAGTAGAGCAGATCTCCTGAAGCTTTTGGATAAACTACAGCTGTCTCCTGAGGTACTGCAAATATTTAATAACTCTTCTTCATGTGAATGCTGGGGGTGGCAGTGGTAGGATTATTTAACAATTCAAAATAAGATTTTGGTTTTTTCTTATGGATTATCCAAATTTCTATACAACTCTTTTTTTAAAGCCCAGGAAGCTGCACTAATGCAGATTTTTTTGGATCCAGTCATCATAAAGAACATACTGGTGAACTATCGGAAGAGCCAAGTAACTTGGTAAAAGGGCCTACAAAGTGAATTTCAGGTTTAAGAAAGTAAGTATAACAATAACAAAATTGAACCTAAGTCTTTTCTAGCTAAACATAACTGGGATGGTCTAAGAAATTTTCAGAATTATCTTTAAATATTTCTAAAATACAGTCAAGTTTATTACCTTTTCAAAAGTTATTCTAGATAATATATGAGAAACAAATTTATACCTTATATTCATATTTCATATGTAGAAATTCAGGTGCTAACTTACCAGGTAAATGCCACAAACTTAAATTATTGACAAATAATTAGAACTAAGATATTTGGATTTTCATAATCATGACACTGTATCTATCAACATGCAGAGAAAAGAGAGAATCTATGCCTCTCAGTTAAGATGGTAATTATTCTTTTAACATAACAAATATTTACTAACTGCATATAATTTATAAAGTATTTAGTTATGAACTGAGGAAAATCAAAGGAATATAAAGAGGCAATCAGGAAAACTAATTATCTAGAAGAAAAGATACATGAATAACCAGAAAGAGGGCAACTAGGATAAAAAGTGTGGTTCAGAAAGGCAAAATTTGTCAAGTATTTGTTTATACTGGAAAGATCCTAGATGTGACTGGATCTCATCCTAGATGAGCAGTCAGGTTGCTACACAGGTGTGTATTTTCTTGTGAAGTAGGAATATTACATTGGGTTTTTCTGGAGCTTTGGTGAAATATCCTACACCCATGCTCCAGATCATTATATTTCTATTTCTGATTCTATACTCACTAAGCAGTCTTCTACTAAATAATCTTTCCAAAGCTATTACGTTATTTAAAAGGGAGGTAGGTGACTCCAGCACTCTGATCACTGGGTTTTAGGCCAGCTTCATGTGTGTCTCAGAGACTAATCATCTATGACTAGATTGAGATAGTCTAACATCCGTCCTGCAAGGGATGGTATCAGTTTACTACCCCCAAAGCTGTAGCACCGATGAGAACTACAGTAGTATAATAAAGTCCTAGTGTTGGAAGAGTCCCCTGGGAAGGAGAGGAGAATCTAAAAGGACATTTTGGGAAGAAGAAACCAGATTTACACTACAAAGGCATAACCAGAAAACAAAGAACATGATTATTCCTTTCTCCAATAGCAACTTGTTTTCCCCAAGTACTTATAAATTTGATCTTTTTATGTTTGTCCTCAGCTCACAGGTGATTCTGTATTCTAGAGTACAAGCTCTTCATAATTCCTGACATCTGGAAGAAACAGCACTGTTTATGCTTGACAAGTTAACGACTGAACCATAAAGCTGAGCAGTTAAAGGATAATTTTTACCATCCACATAAACAATCAAGTAAGCTTTTAACCACGGAGCTTAATGGCACCTGTACACAGTAGATGCTGAAAGAATAAACTGCAAGTTAACGGTGGTATTATTAAGCTTCTTTAAAAAAGAATCATCCTTAAAGACAAGCCCAATTCAAAAATCCCTATTATAATACTGACATTGCAGATTGAAATTGAAGCCTTTTTGTTGCAACCTTAATTATGTACATAAAGATGGTACTGTTGAATCGGATATAAACAACTTTTTATTTCACCTATGTACAATATGGAAGCTAATTTCTACATATCTACTTTTTTTCTTTTAAAAGTATACTATAGCAAAAAAAAAAACCTGTTCTTTATTATTGCATTAGTATAGATTCTGACTTTCACAAATGGGTACTTCCTATACTCACCAACTGTCTGGTTTGCAAACTTGGAAGGAATTCTTTTATATATGATCATTCTCCAAAGTTCTGTCCTCTCTGCTCTCTATACAGATTCTTGGGAGAGCTCATCTAATCGCCTGGTTCCCATCCCCCATATGCAAAAGGATCTTTATCTCCTACCTGGATAAGTTCTGAAATTGGATCCATATGAATGTCTCATCATCACTCAAACTCAATATATCTCAATGATAGATCTAAAACTGACTCCTTGATTCTCTACCTTCCCCTACATGTCTCTTCTCTAGTCTTCCCTAGATGAATAAAAGACAATTTCATTCTTCTAGTCACTCATATCACAAATCTTGGAGCTCCTTTCCTTCTACACACCCTCAAACTCAATCCATCGGCAATTTCCTGTCATTCTACCTCCAAATAATATGTGGAATCCAGCTATTTCTCTACATCTCCAACAGCCTCACTCTAATTCAGGCTATCCTCACACCTTTTTTATATTATATATATTTCAATGGCAGTGGCCAATGAAAGTGAAGAAAGAGACAGCAAGTATGAAGTATTTCTAGAAAGAAGGTTGACGGTGAAAAGAAGACACATACAGTACTATGTCTGCTTAAAGAGGGGAAAGACTGGAAAATGATTATATGCTGATGCGAAGAACCAGAGGAGGGAGAAGTTTAAAAGTATAAGTAAAGTGGGAGAGAATAAATGACACAGCAAGACGCTTGAAGAGTGGGAGTATACAGAACCAAAATACACAGGAATGGATCTTAGACAAAAGGAAGAAAGGCTCACCACAAGAGATCAGAGTAAGGGAGTGGGAGGGAAGATAACATGGAAACATACATTTATTTTGGGGTAAGGAGGCATCAGGAGCTTCGAGAAGTTCATACATGCTGGTCTCTTATTTTTTCTGTGAAGTTGGGGGTCGGGGGTGATATCTTTGTGTGCTGCGAGTGAGTGCAGTGGTAAAAGGATCACGAGAAGAATGAGTAAGGATGTGAAATAGTTGCTGTGAGGAATGAGTAAGCATTGACTAGGGACTCAGAGAAACACTGTTGGCCCGAATGATATTAAAGACTCTAAATATAGTAGTATGAATTCCCAGTGGCTGGTTTTATCTAGCAGTAATCAACAGCCCAAAGCAGAGAATATAAATGCCTGTATTAATCTACAGTTGGGAAACACCATGGACAAACCAGGGAGTTGAGTGACGGCCAGAAAATGGTTGAAGTGGCTGTGGAAGTGAACTGTGTGAAAACAGAGGGGGTAAAGGCACATTGATTTTGACTGTATCAAAGAACTGACAGAGTGGTCATTCAAGAGGTTATGGTCAGCAAACAAGTTATTGGGGGGGCTGGCTGGTGGGGTGGTGGTTAAGTTTGTGCGTTCCACTTTGGCGGCCCTGGGTTCACCAGATCAGATCCCGGGTGTGGACCTATGCATCGCATATCAAGCCATGATGTGGCAGGTGTCCCACATATAAAACAGAGGAAGACAGGTGGCTGATGTTAGCTCAGGGCTAATCTTCCTCAAAAATAAAATAAAATAAAAAGTTATTAGGACTTATGATTTCAGAGAGATTTTTTTCTGAGTGATAGTAGAAATGAACTGTTGAAGTAAGTGATGGTGAAAGTCACAAGAATTTAGGAAGTCAAGGAAATCCAGGCTAGGTAAATGGATGGGTCATTCCCATGAATATTGATATCTCCTAAAACAATAGTGAGGAGAATAATGAAATCATGTGCATGTAAGGAGCAAAAACCAAAGAACAAGTCAAATATCTTAAATATACTTCACGTTTACCAAAGGAATGTTATAATTTTTGGTACCTCCCTAAGTAAATAACATTTCCACCCACCCCAAATATGTGAGTCAACTTCAAATTTCAGGGCTATCATGTCACACATTCCTTAGATCTTCTTCTCAAAAAGTACTACTCTTAATTGAGGAAAGAGTCATTTTCTGTAAGTGGCTAAGATAATTTGAAATCAAGCACAAAAAAAGTTTAGAAAACATAGTCTCTGCTTCTAAAGCAGTTATAATCAAGTTTTATCTTAGTCCAAAGACCTGCAGAATCTTTCCTTAGCCTGGAATTGTGCTCCCATCTAAATGAACATCTCTCCTTTTATACTTCAAAAACTTTGTTTTAATTTGGAAATGAATAGCCTGCTCTTAAAAAAAAAGACTCAGCCAAATTGACCCTTATTCAAAGTCCTAAACACACTTGAATAGAGAGAGCTAAAGATCTGAGTATACAACTCCCTAAGGAAATAACACCTGAAAGTGCCAGTTCTGCTTATTAGAAAGGCACCCTCTAGGCACTACATTCCATACCTGGTTCCATCCCCGAAAGCCAAGCTGTTAACCTCTTAATTTGTAAATAGGCCATGAAAGCTTCAGCCCCAAGACATCTCATGACTCCTTATTGTATAAAATGAGTGTCAGCATTTGTGCCTTGGCCCACCAATCAATGCAAGATGAAGGAGGAAGGGCAAATGGCCATGCAAGCAAGCTGGTCTCCCTTTATGTCAGGAAAGCAAAGCCTTCCTGGGATACCTCTCAGTAACTTCCACGGACATCTCACTGGCAGCACTGTGTTACACAGCCATCCCAAAATGCATAGAAGATTAAGATATCAAGCATAATATTTAATTTTCTTGTGTCTATACAGTAGAGGGAGGAAAGGAAGGAGAGGTGTTGAGCGAGCCAATCTTCAGCGCGTGCCACACCAAGGAACAGCCAACCAAGCAGGTATATGTTATACTACTATTTTTAAGCATACCTTTTAGATTGACTAGAATAAACAGGAAATTCTAAAGATATGAGAGCTGAATGGGATTTTTTTGTCTTTTGAAGTTGAACTCAAGGAGAAGCTCATCTGATCTTCACTGTGACTGAAAATTATCAACAAAAACTCTAGATACAGTTAAATAAAACAAGACCCAAAGAACCTAAAGCTTCTTACCCATTTTAGAATCTTTACTTGAAGGCTCTACCTTAAACATCCTGGGACACCCCGGGTTCTGTCTTTGGCATCCTCCTTTTCTGTTCTACCCTCACTCATGTCTACAACTTCAAGAACCTTCTGCATACTGATGACTCACAATTTTTTTTTTTATCTTCAGCCCAAACCGCTCTTCTGCCCCAGACCCACATTCCAATTACATGCTAGCTCTCTCTATCTGGGTGTTTCCTAGACAGAATAATCTTAAGGTGCGAGAAAGAGAATCTATTCTTGGCTTACTGAAACCTGTTCTTCTTCCTGTATTTTTGATCTCATCACATCAGCGCGTAGTTTCCCAAGCGGAAACCTTTGGAGTCATTTATATCATTACTTCCTCAAATCCTTTTGATTTTACTGTTAAACAAACACTCAATTCCATCCTCTCCTCTCAATCCCCAATACCATAGATCTACTTCAGGACCTCATCAGCTTTCATCTAAACTACCACAATTCCTTTAAATTAGTTTCTTTGCCATCAATTTCTTCCCTTTTTTCTAGTCCACACCCTACCTTCCTAAATATCAGCCCAAAGAACAAATCTAACCTGTATAACAATGTCCATAGGCTCTTAAATACCTAAAGGCTAAAGCCAAACTCTTTCCCATGGTTGTAGCCTCATCGCCCGTATTTTTTCTCCCTTTCCCCTTCTTATTCTGTCACATACTCTACATTCCAGATATACTTACGATTCCATACATCTCATATACTTCCAGGTCTTGGTGTCTTTTTTTTTTTTTTTTTGGTACAGCTGTTCCTTCTGTTTATGGTGTCCTTTATTATCTTTCTTCTTTAAATTTTTATCCTTTAAAGTACATTCTTTACTTTAAAGCAAATTCTCACTCTCTCTAGAAGACACAACTTAAATATCACCATCTCTATGAAGCTTTCCTCATCTCCTCAGAGCAGAGGTTCCTTCCTCCATGTTTTACATCCCTATTAAAATCCTGTTCTTGTTGTATTATGGTGTCTGTTTACATGTCTTTCCATCACTTCATCTGTATATATGCAGTATACAGGCAAAGAACAAGTACTATATAAATGTTTGATGAATGAATAAACCAATTCCTAATAAAATCAGGCTCAGTTTCCTGTTTATATATTTAAGGAAAGATAGAAGAATTACATTGCAAATGTTTTAGCGTCTCTAAATGAAATAAATGGTTAAAAAATAATATCTTGGGAAACAGGCACACTGTTGGTAGGCTGTAGAATGGTACAATCTCTAAGGAGGGGATTTGTCAATATCTACCAAAATTTTAAAATGAACATACTTTGTGGGCAATTTTGCACCTACAAATTTATTCTATGCTTACACATCTGGGCAAAAACCACCTACAAGGATATTCGTTATAGAATGAGTTGTAGCAGCAAAACATCTGAAATAACTTAAAAGTCTCTCAAAAGGACTGGTTAACTATGGTACCTAAAGACAATGGAATACTATGTAACTATTAACTTTTTAATAATAAGGTGGGTCTATATGTATTTGTCACAATCTACAAGATAATTTGTGAAGTGAAAAAAGAAAGATACAGAAGAATACACATGATATGCTGACATTATGTTTTTAAAAAAGGGGAGATAGTCTATATATGCTTGTATATGCAGTACAATGTCTGTGAAAGAAGGCATAAGAAACTGTTTACAGGGGTTCCCTCTGGAGAGGAAAACTGGGAGCTGGGGTCAGCATTGGGAGACTTACTTTTCATTGACTATCCTATTTTACCTTTAAATTTTGTATCACGTACACATAATAGCTAGTTAAATAAATGAATGAAGCTTTACTAGTAAAACGCCAATCAATTTCATAAAACTTTATAACTAAGCATTAGAATACCTTTAACAACAATTTTCAATCTTGTCTTGTTTATAGTTTTTTTTTCTTTTTTTGTAGAGTAAAAGTGTGCAGAACCATTCAGTCATTCAAACAATTATTCAGTGATCATTAGGTGCCAGGGATGCAAAGATATAGAAGACTCAGAGCTCATGCTCTAGTAGGGAGAATGAACATGGAACATTATGTCAAATAATCTCGATATAAAGAGTTACTTCTCATTCAAAGCTTCTCCAATAGCTAAGAATAAACCCAACATTACTTTCCAGATATTGCCTTCTAGGTTGCAGCAGCAAGAATGATAGCCCAACAAGGAAAGGTAGGGAAGTATGACCATGACTTAATGTAGGCAGCAAGTAAAAGTAAAACCAGAGAGCAATGGGTAGGCCAGGCTCTGGCCAAGTGCCGGGGATGAAGAAAGAGCTGTACCTAACAATTAATGGCACCAAAAGTCTCCAACATTATTTTGAATAACTAGTGGTATTACATAATAGAGCAAGAAAAGAAAAAAGGGTAGGTATGAGTGATTAGCGAATATTTTATATAGAAATTACTGATAAACCAAAAACATTCCTACGCTGTGCCTTCTCTTTCTGAAAAATAATATGTTCTTATTTTAGCAATTACATAAGATATGACATTTATGGAAGCTAAGGATGAAAAGCAATCAGTGGTTTTTTGCAATCATGTTAAAAGTTGATGTGATGAAGCATTTAATATATGTATTGTTAACTTCACATATTTTCAGTCAAATGTTATTCCTACTGTAGAGTAAGATATAAATAAGATAATGGCATTCTTACATCCAAAACATCTTTTCATCTGGGGATATAAAGTATTTGCAAGCATTCATTAATTTCCAATATCCTGGTCAGATACAATACAGAATTAAACTGGGGCACAGAGAAGATGAACAGCTCAAGGTCAATTAAAAAATCAGTAACAGATCTGGAAAAAGATATATATTCTGGTTCTTGCTTTTGGTTCTAAGTCATACTCCCATCATAAAATGTTTCTTCTCTTAAAAGGGCATGCCAGAGCTGTTTATCTGTGATGTTGAATAACAAATGATTAAATACAGTTCAATCAATGTAAAATGAGTTTTAAAAATGAAGAAATAAAACTGGGCTGATTTTGTTTCAACAACAATTTTAGTCCTATTTGTTAGAACAGATTGAGGAAGAGCCTTACGGAATTCTGGGGATGGGATGGCCTATAATTGTCTATATTTTCCCACATATTGTTGTATTTTTCCACATACTAAGTTATAATGTCCAATGCCTTTTTTAGTCCTAAAACAATATTCTCTGCAATGCAGCTACTTTAATTGACAGAACAAATGTATTACTGAACATCAATGAAATAATCAAAATCATAATTAGACATTCAGTACAGTGTATTATAAATAATCATTATTCTTATATGGCAACAGAACCCTCTACATTCTATAAGGAATTGAAGACTATAATAAATCCAAATAGTAGCATAATACACTTAGAGACTATTACAAAAAATTACTAAGCAAAAAGGAAAATTTAAATGTTAACAATTACATAAAATTCATAGCACTCTTTATAAATCTAAGTTCTATATTTTACTCTATTAAAAAAGCTATTAATTCCTGATATTACTTTTGATTTATTTTAGAACAGAACTCATTAGTTCCAAGCAGAATTTGGTAAGATTTGAAAACTTCAAAAAACAAAAAAATTTAAACGAAGCCCTGAATTATTACGTGCTGAATTTCAGTCAGTGAAACCGAAGATTTTCTTCCTAAATGCCTACCTGCGCATTGGCTTTCCTTCCATGCACCATGAAAAGTACCCTTCACCACACTCTAAAGCCGAACCTAAGACAACAGAAAAGCAGTAACTTAATAAAAACTATTTCTGATCCTTCCAGTGACAATCTCTATGGAATCATTTCGTTCAGCGGTAAAAAATTTTATATCCTACTATACCACAGGCCTTTTGCAGATGCACAATCATAACCTTTAGCTATAAGATGACTATCCTTACTCTAAATGCTAAAACGATTGTACGTGAGGGGGAGCAAAGGGCGCCGTTTAGGTTAGTCTTGTCTCTCTTCAAAAAGTGCTTGGCGACATTTAACTTTGACTTCACCATCATGTATACCTACAGAGCATTCACCAGATACCCACCGCAGTACTAACAAGATAGATGGGATAGGGAACAAGCTGGTGTCGCAAGGGATCTGAAAGCTGTTAACTTGTCCCGAAGTGACAGGAGCAGGAGGAAGTATTTGCCTTTAAAAACAAACAACTCCGCTTCCGACGGACCGGGCAGCTCGAACAGGGTAGAGAAACTAGGGCTCCAGACTAACATTCTCTTTGTGAGCCCTTCTCTCAGTCCCTGAAACAAAGTCCACCACCCACTTGGCAGGATCTCGCTAGGACCCGAGGGTGAAATGGGACGCACGTACCCATTTTCTTTCCCCGAATTCCAACCTCTGTCTGGGAAAGCTGTCCAGGCTGCGGAACCCCAGAGCCCCCAGGCAGAGCAGCCCAGCCCCTTCCCCGGCCCCGGGGTAGGGCTGTCAGCCAGCCGTAGCGCAGTCTGGTGCCCCGTGAGGCCCAGTCCCAGCGCCCCAGCAGCCCCTTGTCGCCGCCGACTGAAGGCAGCGGGCAAAGCACGGCTCCTACCCTACCGGGCAGCTCGCTAACTTGGGACCGCAGATTTGTAAAGCGAGCCTCGGGCGCTGTCCGCTGTCCGGTGCTCCGCGGCGGCTAACTCACCGGCTCTGACACTTTCTTCTGTGCCGCAGCCTCCCCCGCCTCCTCCACCTGCCGCCCGCTCTCTGCCTCCTCCTCGGCCGCCGCTAGCGCACGCAGGATGCCGCTCCTCGAACTATTTCCTCCCCACCCCTTTCCCCTCTTCAGCAGCAGGAAGTGGTCCTGTTCCTAAATCGTTCCCCTTGGAACCCACATATCCTGCCAAGAGGTTCCGGGGCGGCTCAGAAAGTAGCCGGGCCCTTTGCTGGAGGTTCGGGTAATCTCAAATACTGCCTGTTCTCGTATGCAGTTCCTTGTATTCCGAGGGTGACCACTTGGCGGGTTCACTGCTGAACTGGCAGTAGTTGAATACTGAAGCTTCCTCCTTTCTTCTTTGTTTTCCCCACCAGAAGGCAATAGAAAGATAGGACTTGTCACGGAATTTTTATTTATTTGTAGCCAGTGGGTCTCCTGTTGGCACAATCTTGCCCCTACTTGTAGATTGAATGATTGATGCATGCATACATGGGGTCCACACATATTTATTAGGCCCCTACTATGTGCAAGCTGCTGAGGATACACGGCCGAATCAGGAATAGACCCAATCTTCCAGATTTCTCACAGTGTAGTTTTCAAGACGTCAGGGTTTTATCTAGGATTCTGAGGCTTTGCCAGCTTGCTAAGCTTTCACTTAGTATTCACCACCAGACACTTCACCAAACACTTTTGTGAACTCCCTTTAGTATTAGGGCGAAACATTCCTTTTCAATTTGTCGTTTCTCCCATTTTCCTATGGCACACAGCCACCTGAATTTTAGTATATATTTAAAAAACAAACAAGTGGTAGGGTAGGGCATACCATATCAGTCATATCAGTGAAAGGCTACTGGTTTCCTGACGACTGTCCTGGGCTAGGGATGAACTTAACCAGATTTTCTTTAGCTGTTTTTCATGCAGGATCTACACAGGTGCATCCAGTTGTTTCTGAAAGGGAAAGATGACCTTTTGTTAATTAGCTTGTAGTGGGAAATGCATGACCTTCAGATCCAGACACTGATGGTTTCAAATCCTAGTCTTGTGACTGACTAGCTTTGTGATCTTGGTCAAATTTCTTAATCTCTTAAACATTAGTTTCCTTTATGTAAAAGGGAAATAATACCATTTTTTATAAAATTTTCTGAGAAGTAAATTATAATGAAGATCACATTGTGTGTTTGGCACTTAGTAGGAACTCAACAAATGTCAGTTTTCTCTCTTCCTCCTGTCCTATGTATTTAAATGGACTCACTTATTAATTGAACACTTATTGTGTGCCAAGTACTACAGTAGGCTTTGGAAATACAGTTGTAAATGAGATAGACAACACCCTGAAGCTCTAGTGATCATTTATGTGGTTATGGTGGTTGACTTTCCAATGTCTTTTTCATTATGAATAATTGGTCTAAACCATCTCCATGCAAATGATCCAATATGACTGATGGGAAATCAGAGGAAATCTAATGGGCACTGTGGGAAAAGAATTCCTAGCATTTTTAGATGAGATGCAGGAAGAGATAGTATCTTTTCCCTGTGGCCATTGTTGTGTCTGGATGTGACATCTAGAACCATTGCAACCATTTTGCAACCACGAGGGAAGCCAGAGGAGAATGAAGCTAGACAATAAGGATGGTAGACCAGAGAGACTGAAGGAATTTGGATCCTTGAATGTCATTTTAAAAATATTCATTCTCTTTCACCCAGAAACTTCTCTATTGTTGGACTTCGAGTTATGTGAGATAATAAATTTCATATTTTTAAGTGACTTTGGGGTTTCTATTACCTGCAGCCAGTAGCACACTAATTTGTCTAAAAGGATATAGACAATAAACAAGTAAAAAATTAGCAAAATAATTTCAGTGGCAAGTGCTATCCAGGAAGGAGATAAACAGGGTGACGTTATAGAGAGTAGCTAGTTGGGGAAAGAGAGCCTACTTTAAATGGCATGATCAGAGAAGTGCTCCCTGAAGAGGTAGGTTGAGACCTGAAAGATTTCCACCAGTCCAGGTCGAAACCTGGGAGAAGAGTGTTTCAGGTAGAGTGAATAGCAAGGGGAAAGGACCTGAGGCATAAATAAGCTTGTCCTGTTCAAGGAACATAAAAAAGGATCAGTGTGGCTAGAAATAATAATGTGAGATATCAGATAAGAGAAATAGGCAAGAGCAAGATCATATATTGCCTTGCATGCTATTGTAAAGGAGTTCAGATTTTATTTTAAATTCTATGGGAAGACTCTATACAAATGGAGATATTTCAGCTCAATTTAGGCTTCCCAAATTCAAAACCTTTGAAAATTAAAAGATAAGAAAGAAGAAAATGTGGATGTTCCATATTAACTATAGAGACAATCACATGTGGGAAAGAATACAGATCAATATTTCCAGAAATATTCTTGCTATGGTTGATGAAAAATGAGGGCTGATTTTATTTTATGTGTATGAAGGTATGTGTATATGATTGCCTCCAGAATCCCATTGCTTTCATTAAGGAGAAAGTGACTAAATTAGTCTAAAATCTCAAATCTGTTCCCTGCCTCTGCTAACACTCCAGTCGTATGATAAATAAATCATTAGATAAGGAAAAGCAGTTATTTCACAAAAGGGAATTATTTTGTGGTATAGAAGCAATCTAACATTTAAGCAATACTGATCACCTAAAAGTGGGTACCATTTAAACTAATTCTTAGTGGCTTATGAGGTAATAGGAATTTGAGGTTCATAAAAATGGAGCCTGTTGTGTTTACTTCAGACATTAGAGCTATTCCCAGATGTGAAGAAATGGAAGGGTAAAAGATAAAAAGGAGACTTCCAAACATGCTGTGAACGTATCACTGAAGGAAAGCATAGGAAATCCCCTTAGATGAGTTCCAGTCAGAGAGTAGCCTCTCAAAACTGCAAATTCAGAGTAAGAGTGAGAAATTCTCTGCTAAGGATGGCTACAGGTCTGATTTTTTTCATGGTGTCTTAATACATCTAATTACTGTCATGCCAACATAACGACATTTCGGTTGGTGATGGACTGCATATACGATGGTGGTCCCAGAAGATTTTAATGGAGCTGAAAAATTCCAGTCACCTAGTGACATTACAGCCATCATAACGTCATAGCACAACACATTATTTATGTGCTTGTGGTGATGCTGGTGTAAACAAACCTACTGCGCTGCCAGTCGTATAGAAGTATAGCAATGCAGTTATTTATAGTACATAATACTTATAATGACAATAAATGACTATGTTACTGATTTACATATTTACTATGCTATACTTTTAGAGTGTACTCTGTCTACTTATGAAAAAAAGTTTACTGTGAAACACTATGCTGGGTTATGCCCGCAGCAGCCTCATACATCTGTGTTTACTGAGTCTCTTGACTGCATTATTTTCTCTTGTGCTTGATTTAATCTCGTGTTCTTTTGTTCATCATGGCCCCTAACTGTACAAAATCCACCGCTAATGCTGCCAGTAAGAGGCCATGTAAGATTGACCTGGAAATGAAGTTTAAAATGATTAAGGACTATGAAGGTGGAAAATCAGTGATGGCTATTGCTTACCAGTCAGGCATGTCCCATCCCACCACAGCTACGATCTTGAAGAACAAGAACAAAGTGTTGGAGACTGTTAAAGGATCTGCTTCAATGAAGGCATGAGATTAACAAAAATTTGAGAAGGGCCTATATCAGACATGGAGAAACTTCCAATGGCCTGGATTGAAGACCAGACACAGACAGCGTATCCCTCTCAGAACGATGATGATCATGGCCAAAACAAAAAGTTTGTTTGTGATGTTGAAAGAAAAGGCTGGAGCTGACTATGATGTTGAATTTACTGCTAACTCTGGGTGGTTTGAAAGATTAAGGATCCTTATTCCTTACATAATGTGAAAGTGAGTAGTGAGTCTGTGAGTGCTCTCATGAAGGCAGCTAAAGAATTTTTGGAAACTCTAAATAAGTCGATTGTGGAGAAAAATTACTTGCCAGAGCAAATATTCAACATGGATGAAAGCTGCGTATTCTGGAAATGGATGCCTGAAAGGACTTTCATTTATAAGGAGGCTAAGTCAATGCTAGGTCTCAAGGTTTTTAAAGACAGGACAAGTCTTTCTTGGGGGCAATGTTGCAGGCTACAAATTGAAATGCTTCGTGATCTGGCACAGTGAGAATCTCAGGGCCTTCAAGCATATCAATAAGCACACACTGCCAGGAACAAGAAGAAGTCACTGATGACCCAGCTCCTCTTCCAAGATGCTCTCCTGAATTGCTATGCCAGTGAAATGGAGAAGCACTGTTTGGAGAATAACATACCTTTCAAGAGTTTGCTTATGGTTGATAGTGCTCCAAGACATCCTTCCTTTATTGGAGATCTTCACCCCAATATCAAAGCAGTGTTTTTCCCTTAGATACACAATGAAATAATTTTATTTCACAGTAGACTTTAGCAGTTAAAGATTTAAACTATAAACCCTAAAGCAACCCAAAAAAAAAAAACCCCAATGAAATGAAGAGGTATAGCTAATAATCCAATAAAGGAGCTAAAATGGAATCATAAAAATACACTAAATTGATCTGAAAGAAGGTTAAAAAAAGAAAAAGAGAATGAAGAATGAATGGGACAATTACAAAACAAATAGCAAGAAGGTGGATTTAAAACTCTACCATATCAATAGCTTAGTAAATATAAATAGGCTAAACACTCCAATTAAAGAGTAGAGATGATCAGATGGGATTTAAAAAAAGCAAGACTCAACTCTATGTTGCCTACAAGAAACTTAGTTTAAAAATAAAAAAAATAAAGGATATTATATTAAACACATTATACCCACCATCTAGTTTAAGAAATAAAATGTCACAACTACGATTGGAACCCCCATATATACACTTCCTTGATGCCTTATCCTCCTTTCGTCATAATGTAAACATCATTCCAAAGTTAAAGCTATTGCTTTATAATTCCTATTCATTTTCTTTGTATGTATTTTTACTACGTATGTATATATAGTGTCTGTGTGTGCACATATGTTCTTAAGCTTTATATAAATGATATAAAAGTGTATATATTCTCCTGAAACTTGCTTTCATCACTCAACATTAAGTTTGTTAAGATTTATCCATGTTGATCAATGAAGGTCCAATTTAGTGACTCATAAAATGTGGTCCTGGACCAGCAGCATCAGCATCACTTGGGAAATGCAAATTCTTGAGCCCTACCACTGACCTCCTGAATCAGAAACTCTGGAGGTAAGGCCTGATAATCTGGTTTTAACAAGCCCTCCAGGTGATTATAATGCATGTTAAAGCTTGAAAATCTTTAATCTAATTTATTTATTTTCACTGCTTTATAGTATTCCACTGTATGACTATACTGCAGATTTAAAAAAATCTGATTATCCTGCAGATGAATATTTTGACTGTTTCTTGTTCTCCCTATTACAATGCTACAATGCAAATTCTCACATATGCCCCCTTGTGTACACCTGTAAGGGTTTCTCTAGGATATGAAGTAGGAGTAAAATTGCTGGGCTGTATGCTATGCATACCTTCAAATTTGCTAGCACTGGCCAAATTGCTCTCTAAAGTGGTTGTTCTGTTTTACAACAACAACTATTACCACTACTACTACTAGTAAAAACTTACATAACATGTACTACATGCCAGACATTGTTTTAACTGCTTTTCTTATATTAACTCATCAATACTCACACTACTCCTCTTGAGGTTGGGGCTATTATTATTATCATTCCAATTTTACAGATGGCACCAAGGTGTTAACTAACTTGTCCAAAGTCAAGTTGAGCCAAAAAAACAGAGCCAGGACTTGGAATCATGCAAATGGCTCTAGAGTCTATGCTCTCAGCCATGGTGCTACGCTGCCTCTCCTGCCAGCAGCGTAGGGGGGTTCTTGTTGATTTCTATTATCATTATGCTTGGTGTTTCCCAACTTTAAATTTGTTTTGCCCATTTGATGGGTAAAATTTTATGAAAGCATAAAAATAGAACAAGAAAATGTGGATGAATTTCTTTACTAAGAGTGGAGAAAAACTTTCCTGACTATGACTCAAAATCTAGAAGCAAAAAGATTGATAAATTTGGCTGCATAAAAATTTTTCCATGGGAAGAATATTACTAACAAAGTAAAAAAAATGACAGGGAGAAAGTATTTGCAATATATGTCACAAAAGATTTAGAACATAACATATACATAGCTCCTAAAAATGGAGAAAAACAAATAGAGATAATTGGGCAAAATAGATGAACAGGCAGTTCACAGAAAAAGAAATGACCCTTAGCCGTTTGAAAATATGTTCAGTCTTGCTCATAATAAGGTAAATGCAAACTATAGCTACATTAAGACCTATCAGGTAGGCAAAAATCCAAAATTGGACAACCTGCTTTGTTGACATGACTGTGGAGGCATTCTCATTTATGGCTGATGTGTGTGCCAAATGATAAAACTTTTATGGATAGGGATCTGGCAAGATTTAGCAAAATTACATTTGCATTTACCTTCTGACCCAACAGTCTCACTATCTCAAGGATACACTTGCACAAATAAAAAGAAAGTTATTCACTGCAGGACTCTTTGTAACAGCAAAAGAATGGAAACAACCCCAAAGTGTCTCAATAGGGGACTGATTGAATAAACAATGGGATATCCACATAATGAGGATTATGCAGCTATAAAAAGAAATGAGGACGATCTCTGAATACTTATGTAGCACGTTCTTCGCGATGTATTGTTGAGTGACAAAAACTAAGTAAACAATGTTTATAGTATGCTAACTTTGATTAAGAAAGGGGTAGAAATATAATGTGTGAGTGTATATATGTATATGTGTATTTACTTATATTTTTAAAGAAACAATGGAAAGATAAACTGAGAATTAATAAAAATGTTATCTAGAGGGGAAAGGAGGGAACAGAGTAGAGAGGTTAGTGATGGAAGCCAGATTTCTCTGAGTACTGAATTTTTAATTATTAAATGTTCTTAATAATTAAAAATTCATTTAAGCAAAATACATTTTAAAAATAAATTTCACATTATTATTTACTTAAATAACATTTATTTTTTATTTCAACAAAATTAAAGGCATTTTATTTAAATGTCTTCAGCAATTTTAAAATAAATTTTAATCAAAAGAGAAAAAAAGCAGTGCCTAAATATTGAAAAATAAATGGACCTAAGGGGATGTCAAGTTGGTGGCATATGAATCCTGTAATGCGTCAGCCAAACATCCTTCAGGAATGAGGGACATAATCCACCAGCCACTAGAACTGCTGTTGACAGACAGATCTCAGCTGTCAGCCCTTCCTGGGAAGCACTTTGGTCGAAGAGAGCTGCCTGCCCAAGGTCTCATTCCCTTCCTGGGGTAGCCTGCAGCCAGAGACTGGTTGATGCAGGGGTACAAAGGCACAGCTCCCTTACCCCATCTTGGGACAATTCTGAAGGTCATCCCAACTTCAGAGCTCCCCAGAAGGTCTGCCTAGGCTGTTGTTGAGACTACATTGCAGACCGATTTCTCCCTCTGCCCTGTTTCCTTGCCTTTCTTTCCAGGTGTTGATCCCAAGAGCACTCCCTAATACATTTCCTGCATGCTAAACTCCATCTCAGATTATGCTTCCTAGGGAGCTCAACTATGACGGTTGGTGCCAGGAATGGTTCAAGATGCAGTCAGTAAGATAGGATGGATCTTTTTGGTGTTGCATCATCTGCTGCCAGGCTAGCTAAGAAGATATCATCACTGGTGGTAGAAAGAGTACAGATAGGCCCTGACACAATTGCAGTGCAGCTGTTAAAACTTTCGTTATTTGCAATATGTACATTCTGGAGGGAGGAAACACTCTAGTGAGTGCAATGTATCAGGTGTTAGAGATACATGGAAGAAATATGGGTGGGCTGTTGCTAAGCTCATTTGATGCCATCTAATGAAATACAGAGAGTGATTAATTGGCTATTAAAAACTAAGCATAAAAGCCAAAGGATTTCTTAGCTAACAAATACAGAGGCTCTCATCTTCTGCAACTAGAGAGCAGGAAAAGCTGAGAACCAGGTCCAGGACTTAATCATAAGAGTAACAGAGCCTTAAAGAAGATTAAACTCTCAATATTGGCAAGTCTGCTATGCCAAGAACAGCGTGGTGGTTGGGAAAGACTGGGACCTTGACATATGGGATAGGGACATCTGGGTTCACGCATCCCAAAATCTTTAATTTCCAAAGATCCCTGAATCCTCTGAGCCAAAGAAGTGGCCCCCTCCTCCCTAGGGCTAGTGTTCTTCCCTTGCCACAGGACAACATAAACCATTTTAGTATCAGCCCTGCCATGCCTTGGCTAGGCTTGCCACTAGGCTAATAACTAGAATTAAGTCACTAAGTAACCTGGCTGAGGTAGGCTAGGCCTGATAATGAAGGAAAGGGACTATACACCAAGGAGCTCAGGATCTGGATGAGTATACATGGGACTGAATTCTGAGGGTGCTGGATCAAGGAGGATAGAATACAAAGTTGAATAAGGGAGATTTAATTAATTTGGAAGCACTCTCCTGGGATATGGGATTTAACAACCTGGCAAGGCTCTTGGAGATGGTGCAAACATGCTGCTAGAATGGCTTCATAATCATGGAAAGTGATGGCCCATGCTAAATGAGGCAAAGATGGAAGGCAGTGGGTCAAGGGATTAAAAAGTTAAAAGAAGTGAGCATGCTAGAGTGGATATACTATGTAAGCCTGGAAAACCAACCAGGCAATTATATTCCATGGAAGGGACCAGAGAATATACCATTTACCAAAGTAATAAGGAAGGTACCAGTGAGAGGAGTACCCAGAATCACTAATAAGTTCAGTAGTTGCTCTCCTCTGTATACCAGATTGATGGTAGGAGATGCTAATATAGAACTGGACTCACTGATTGCAATGGGGATCTTAGGGTGGCCCCAACTCCCCTACACACACAATGGAGGCCAGATGGCAAAACTTAATCATCAGAAGCCAGGTAGATGCAATTATTATAATGAGCGGTAAGGTCAAGGTGTAAGGAGGGGATCTCTAAGAATTATACAGATGGTTTGTCTCCAGCCTCTCCAGAACTGAAGCTGTTGCCGCATGGCCCAAGACTCCACCATAAGTCACATTGTTAGCACATTGGTAGACCATGTAGCATGGCCCAAGGTCCCCAGGTAAACAAAGACACGCAGGACCTTCCAAGGGCGCAGAGATTACCTCCTAGAAACTGGGGGAAAAGGGCCAACCTTTCTTTGGACAAAGTTAATCCTTTACTGTTCATTTTTTCACCAGCGCTTTTCATCTGCTTGAACTTCTATCCTTTTGTCCTGCCCACTTCAGATCAAGCTGGGTGTCTGAGCATTGCTGGAGAAAATCACTTGACTGTGCAGGTTTGGGTCACTTCAAATTCATGGTCTTCAACCTCAATCACCTTTTCAATGCCATCAAAGTTTTCACTTGTGATAAATAAGTGACAAGAAATAGGATATATTGGAGTATATGAGGAAGCCATTTGCTGTAAAATTAATTCAGCCTGAACTTGTTTTTCCAAAAGGGCGTGACGTGGCTGTTGATCATGCATTGTATATCTGCTTTAAGTATTTACTATGGCCTAAAGATAAGAACACCACCCTTAAATCTAAGGATGTAACTTCCTCACATTGGCATTGCCTTAAGGATTAGCATCTCTCCCTAAACTAAGGATTGATTGCTGACCTGTTGCATTCACCTTGTGATCACCCACCTTGAGACCACGGACCTGCTGTGGTCACCAAATTGCTGTCCCTGCGAAGCAATCTTGTGACTACTGTAAAAGGTACATTCTAATCATATGTGATACATGCTCTTTGATGGTATATAACCACTCTGTACATTCCCACTTCTTTGGAGTGCTCCATTCCTTTGTGAAAGGACTCTCCCAGGCTATATTGTTCTCAGAGTTGGCTCATAATAAACTCACTCCAACTTTGATTTATAGATTGGTTATGGATTATTTGTGTCAACAATTGTTTTGCCAAATCTTCATGCTATTCTCAAATCCTCACGTGTCCCTTCCTCCCTCAGTTTAACCATCCTTAGTTCAAGGCCATCAAGCTTGGTTTTCTTCAACTTCCAATTCCATAGTCTAGAAAAACTATCTGTATCCATGCCACTGTTACCTTTTGCACTTCAGAATTAGAGGACTAAGTGAGATTCCTACTGTTTGAGGCCAACCTGCCAATCTACACCCCAACCCTTTACCGTCCAGTTTCCTTTAGGATCTTACTTCATTAGTCACCTTCTTTCTGAATCTTCTCTTTGTACTAGTTCCTTGCTATCATCCTCTAGGTATACTCAGGCTTCTGTGATCCTCTTCCTGCCAAGACATCTCCTTTGATACCTTGTTTTCCTTTAACTTCGGAGAAATCTCTTTCCTCCACATCTCATTCAAACTTCTCAAAAGAATGGTGTACTCACTGCTACCACTTCCTCATTTCCAATTATAGTCGTTAAATCAATTGCCCTGATGTTATATCTGACAAATACCAAAATTAACTTACATTAAAAATAAAGACGTTTCCGGCATTTAGAGAGTCTAAAAAAAGCTTTTTATTCTAGCTTCTTCAAAGTACGGATGTTTAGTGCTTCTACTTCCTGACCTCTCTCATTCACTCCTCAGTCCACTGCAATCTTGATTTTGCCTACCACCCTTCACTAAAACTCATCCTACAAAGGTTATACCTAAGGGCCAAATTCCCTTGTCATTTTTTCAGTCTTTTTTGAAACTATTTCCTTGGTTTCTATGTTGCCACACTCACCTGGGTCTGTTCGTTCTCTGACCACATCTTCCTCTGCCAACTCCTTGAATGCTGTTGTTTCCCAGGGCTCTGCCCGCAGCCCTCTATTCTTTTATTCACTCACCTTAGATGACTTCCTCCTCTTTCAAGGTTTTCGGTAACATTTATATGCTGATGACTCCCAAATATAAATTTATATTCCAGCCTTGTCTACTGAGCTTTAGATTCAAATATATGTTGACTGGAGGCACACTGATATTTCTACCTCTACTTTCTAAGGCTGAAATCATCATCCTGGTTCTAACTCTGCTCTTTTTCAAAATCTCTCTTAATTAGGAAACCACAAGCCACTTGGTCACCTAAGATAGAAACCTGGGAGTCATTTTTGGCTTCTCTTTCTGCCTGCAGTCTTGTCCCCCTCCAAACTATTCTTCACATTGCTGTCTGACCTTTTCCAATCCCTCTAACCACATCTCTTGCCTCTCTCCCAACCACATAGTCTCCTATTTCAATCTACGTGGGTATTCACTAATGTACTTTGCTGTTTATTTTCTGCCTCCATGCCTTTTTATGAATTAAGCTTTTTCCACTCTTTTGCCTGTTGAATTTCTAGGTATCTGATTTGGGATTTTCACTCTGCCATCCTCTATCATATTATTTATTATTCCGAGCTTTTGGTTATCTTATAAGTATGCCTTATAGAGTTATATTTAAGTCATGGACACAAAGATGTTGAAATGGAGAGGGTGACAGAACACTAGCGCATCGTACTAGAAACCTGCCTCCAGGTTAATTGATCCAGTAACCAATAATATTCAAGTGCAGGTGTTCACAAGCACAGTGAAACACCTAACTGCAATATTATCCATCCCAAATTTCATGTATTTATCCTTAGGGATAGCATGTTTCTAAAATAAAGCCATACTATATTTTCCCCCTCCATGTTATGAGGCATTGATATTACAAGTAACAGAAATCCAACTGTTTTTTGGATTAATCAAGAAAAAGTAATTTATTGACTAATATAATTGAAAAGGGGGGGGATAAAAACCGGCTTCAGGTCTGTCTAGTGGCTTCAGGGTTCAACTGATGGTGTCAAGATTCAATCTCATGTTTACATCTTGGCTTTTTCATTTCTCTGTCAAGCTCTCTCCACGTGGTGGCAAGATGGCTGCTGGCAACTTAGGCTAAACTCCTCTTCTCATCAATGCCTGCTGAAAAAAAAATGCCTATTTACTTACTGCTCTGGCAAGAACTCAGGATTAGCTTTGACTATACTGGTCTGTGTTCCATGTTTTTTCCTGACCAGATCACTGTGGCTGTGGGTGTAGAAAATACTGCTTGGCCAGGACTTGATTTGGAGTGGGATCAGCCCCACCCAAACCACATGGGCTGAGAGTGTGCCAAAGGGGTTCGCTCCTAGAAAACTGAGTCTGTGACCAGAAGAGGAAGGATGGGCAGGCAAAAACAGTGGATGTTCAACACCTCCTCCTCCACTTCTCAACTGTGGAGATTAGCTATGTGTGGAAACAGTTCTTTAGTCACACACCAGGAATGGTGTTAATCGTATCTAATTACTGCCAAAAGAATGGCTCAAGATAGATTATTTTGAAATTAAATTATCATTTTGGACAGGCATCCTCTAATATTTAATTAGTTTATAGTTTATCAGTGGCAATCCTGTGGTGATAGAACCAGACTGACCTAGGTTCAAATCCTAGTTCAGTGCTTTCCTAGCTGTGTGGTCCTAGGTAGTTGACTCAACTTTTCTGGGCATCAGTTTCAAGGATATTAATACTACCTCCACAGAGTTGCTATGAGGATTAGAGATTATTTATATGAATCACTTAGCATAGTACTCAGCATATAATAGGCCTCCAAACAATGAAACATAATTGCTAGTACAGCACATTAAGTTACCTTGGAGTAACTTTCTCAACTAGTTTATTCTGTTAATTCATCAGAAATTAACATTATATAAAAACGTGTTTCCCTGTCTATAAATTATGTCATTCAAGAAATATAATAATAATGAAAATAATTTAGTTTCTATTTGGAGGCCCCATTCTTTGCTGATTTCTTTCAGTGCCCCTGTACCACCTCCACCCCCTGCATCCCCACAACTTTTTTTCCAAGTAATTTTATTGGGATTATAATGGTTTCTAACATTGTGAATTTCAGGTGTACATTATTGTTTATCAATTCCTGAATACATTTCACTGTGCTCACCCTCAGTAGTCCAATTTTTATCCATCACCATACACATGTGCCCCTTTATCTCTTTCGCTCACTCCTCCAACCCCCTTCCCCTGTGGTAACCACTAATCTGTTCTCCTTATCCATGTTTTTGTTATCTTCCACATATGAGTGATATCATGCAGTATTTGTCTTGCGTGTCTGGCTTATTTCACTTAACCTCATGCCCTCAAGGTCCATCCATGTCGTTGTAAATGGGACGATTTTGTCTTTTTTATGGCTGAGTAGTATTCCATTGTGTGTGTGCGTGTGTGTGTGTGTGTGTGCGTGTATACCATATCTTTATCTATTCATCTACAGATGGGCACTTCGGTTGCTTCCACATCTTGGCTATTGTGAATAATGCTGCAATGAACACAGGGGTGCATAAATCTCTTTGGATCATTGATTTCAAGTTCTTTGGATAAATACTCAGTAGTGGGAGAGCTGGATCTATGGTGTTTCTATTTTTGGTTTTTTGAGAAATCTCCATATGTTTTCCATAGTGGCTACACCAGTTTGCATTCCCACCACCAGTGTATGAGCATTCGCCTTTCTCCACACCCTCTCTAACATTTGCTGTTTTTTGTCTTTGTGATTATAGCCATTCCAACCCATGTAAGGTATCTCATTTTAGTTTTGATTTGCATTTCCCTAATAATTAGTGATGTTGAGCATCATTTTATGTGTCATTTGTATATCTTCTTTGGAAAAATGTTTGTTCATATACTCTGCCCAGTTTTTGATTGGGTTTTTTGTTTGTTTTTGTTGAGTTGTGAGTTCTTTAAATGTTTTGGAGATCAACCCCTTGTCTGATAAGTGATTTGCAAATATTTTCTCCCAATTGGTGGGTTGTCTCTGTGTTTTGTTCATGGTTTCCTTTGCTTTCTTTGCCCCCTTTTAAAAAGTCGTCTGTTTCGGATCTTAAATTCCTGAATCATGAGAGATAACAGTTTCCAAGTTCCTTCCGCTCCTGCCACAGTTGGCACGTGTAAGGTCTCAGGGAATGCTACTTGAGATCTCGTCAAGATGGCGCCGTGAGCAGACGTTGAACTCGCCTCCTCCCATGAACACAACCAGGTTACAACAATTTTGGGAAGAATCACCCTGGAGTGAAAACTGAAAACTGGATAAAAAGAAGCCCCACGACAAGGGACAGTCCTGACGAAGGCAGAAGAGGCAGTAACTCCAGCCAGAGAGGAAAAAAGCCACCTTTGGGAGCAGCGGAGCTTCTCAGCTGGCCAGGTGGGAGCCACCCTAAGGTCTGCAGCCCTCCCTGGAGGAGTGTGGTCCGGAGCGGGGGCGATACTGCTATAACCATCCTTCGGACGGGGTCTTACTGTCTGGCTTTGCGGGCTATTAACTGCAGCGAGGACACCCCCAGAAAAGCTATCGGCGGAAAGCCGAAAAGATCCGGTTCTTAAAGGGCCCACGCACAAACTCACTCATTGCAGCAACCTAAAATCACCAGAGAGAAGGCTGACTGTCCTTTGGTGAAACGAGACTCACCGGGTGGGCTCTGGGGGCATCTTGGTGAGAGGAGGGTCCTCTCCGGAGACTGAGACATTGGTGGGGGCCATAGTTCTGAACTGGTCCAGGCGTGCTGATATGACACCAGTGGGGGCCATTGAAGTGCATTCCTTGGGCTGTTAGCCCAGGGGTCTGCCACACCCACTAGAGCACAGATTTAATCCAGTTCAGCCAGGGCAGGCAACCTGCCCTAGGGACTGGTCCCACCTAACAGCAAGCCCTCAGGCTACTTTTCAGCCTGCACTGACTGAGTGCCTTGATCCTCTACAGGCAGGCAAGGGTGTCTGCCTCTGTGGGGCAGGGCCTGTGTGAGGACCAGGTGAACTGTGGGGGGCATTGAGGGAGAAGTGGGGGCCTCTGCAGTGTGGCATTGGGGTATGCTCCAGGAGGTTGAGAAGTGTGCACGGACCAGGACTGTGCTGACAGTGTATGTAGTCCGGTGTGGGGTGAGGTTTATCAGCGGCCGAAGACTTGTGCTTCACAAATAGCCATAAAAAGGATCAGCCCCACCTTCCAAAGCCTGAAACAATTGAGTGCCCCCATGCCAAGGGCTAGCCCCACTCAGCTGCACTCCTAAGAGAACTGACAGCAGCCTTGTTGGCCTCAGGCCTATCACAACTGTAGCCCCTGAGCCTAGCAACCAGCTACACTGGGTACCAACCCAATTAAGAAGACAATTGCAATAAGAGTGTGCTGATAGACTTTGTAGCCAACAGTGCTGAGGTCCCCCGCCCCAGACCGGATTTACAAGCAGCTGGTCAGGGAAGGAAAGATCAGACTCCCTGGGTACCTGCAGGGGGAGCAACCCTGCCACAGCAGAAGGACACAAGTAGCCCACAAAGTGGACACTCTTGGTTCTTATGGACTGGTGACAAGAGGGAAGCACACTGCTGGGCCTCATAAGGCATCTCATACATAAGGCCACTTCTCCAAGATTAGGAGACTTAAGTCAATTCAACTAGTACAAAGAAAATAGCACAGAGAAAGAGGCAAAATGAGGAGGCAAAGGAATACTTTCCAAGCAAGGGAACAGTACAAAACCCCAGAAAAAGAACTAAGTAAAACAGAAACTAGTGACCTACCGGACAAAGAATTCAAACAAAACATAATGAGGATGCTCACAGATATGCGGAGTAGAATGGATGAACACAGTGAGCACATCAGCAAAGAACTGGAAGATATAAAAAAAAAAAAAATCAGAAATGAAGAATACAATACTCGAAATGAGAAATTCACTAGAGGGACTCAATAGGAAATGCTACTTGTTGGTGACAATGACCCTAAACCGTAGGAGAAAGATCTTCAGTAGACTAGAAAATTAAGGAAGCTGTCTGTTTGAAATGCATTTTGTTTAAAGGCCAAAGATAAGAGTAAGATGGGCCGGCAACCAATGTACACACCTTATTTTTAAATTTTAGTTTTGAAAGTGTAAAATAAATACGGACCATATTGCCCAAAACTTACAAAGTAAAGAAAAAATACGCACGCCACCATTCGAACACAGCGATTTTACTCATTTCCATCAATCCCTGCCCGCCTTTCCGCTCTCCCTTGCTGCACTTTGCAACCTTGACCTTGGCGCGCAGCCGTGTCCACGGCGCTTGGGGCGGCGCTGCCGCGCGCCGGGTGCGCCGTCGCCATGGTAACCGCGGAAGCTGGGGGCCTGGGAGCGGTGAGTCCACGGTTGCCCGCATCGAGGGCGGGATGGGAGCTGGGGGTGGGGGTAGGGGTAGGGATGGGGGTGGGAGGATAAGCATCTTTTCGCCGGGCTGCTCGGCAGGGGCTGAAGGGAGTGGGCTTCCACCGCGGCGTCCTCAGGCTTTGCCGCTGCCCTGAGCTTTGCGTGGCGGGCGCCGGGAGGATAGCCTCGGGGGTCCCCGAAGGTCCTTCTGGGCTTCAGGCCGAGAGGTGAACTCTGGTGCCCAGAACTGGCCAGTGTCCTCTCCGCCCGACCTCCTGGGTCGCGCGGCAGGGCTGCTTCTGTGTGTATCCTCTTCCGCAGGCCTTCCCTTTGTTTAAGCCTGGGGAACCAGGGCTGCCGTTGGGGACCTCTCCTTGAATTGGGACTTTACGTCCTCAAGGGACTACGTTTTTTGAAGAAAAAATTCTACTGGCTTAAAAGGCCGTTAAGATCTGTTCATCTACCACAACTTCACGCTGCCTCCTTCCCCTTTGTTTCTGCTACTCTCATTACCTGGGTTGCCCTTTTCTCCTTTTAAGACGCCTACTCTTCAATACTTCAAGTGTCACCTCTTCTGGGAAGCCTTCCCGGGATCTCCCCACTCCGAGTCTAATTCAGATGTCCATCCTCTTTACTCACGAAGCACCCTTTGCTTACCTCCACTATAGCCCATATCTCACTCTGTCATTGCAGATTTACTTGTGACCACGACCGGTGTGATTTTCTATTATTAGTGCCTTAGCAGCCTCAAAAGAGTTCACACTTCATAGTTAAAAGGAAAAGTTTATAGACTTGTTTTCTCACACGAATTCAGCAGGGCAGAGCAGGTGCTAGTCTCATTTCACAAATGAGGAGAGTGAGTTCAGAAAAGTCACATAATTAATCCCAGGATGAGGACTTTAAGCCTGGGCCTTCTGCCTCACAGTCCACTATGCCATTCTTCCTTCCCTCTGCTCTCTCCATGCTCGTATTGTATGTGAACTTTTGGTTTTGCGTAGTGGGGTTGTAACTTTGATTCATGTTATAACTTTTATGGGCAAAGAAAATGTAATTTATTTTTGTCTGTCACTGATCTAGTTTCATGAGCGCTCGTTCGATTATTAGGAAAAAATAATTGAAATATTCAATTGGTTTTAAAGTTTAGCTCAATCTGTAATTGGCTTCTTTGGCTAATGTTTACTTTCTCTTATACAAAAAACATTTAGGTTCTCAGACAGCTTCTCCCCTGATTCTTTCCTTGAGATGGTGTCCCGGTATGTGGATACATGTGGATGGCTCACGAGATCCACGGGGAAGTATCGGGTCCCTTTGGCATGTCTGAGCTCCTGTCCCTCGTGAACAGGTCTCTCCTGGTTTGGTCAGATCTCAGTAGCGCTCCCTGGCCCACTCAGGTGTGCTGAGCTCTTGCTGAGACTTCCCTTGCGCCCTGGTTTCCCAGGCTGGGCTCCTTTGCTCCCAGCTCTCTCTCCCTCCCACCCTGCTGTAGCAACCAGGTGTGGGGGACAAGCCCCCCTCAGCCAGACTCTCTGCTACTTCTAGGTCTCATGTGTGTCCGAAAGCAGTGGTCCTCAAACTTTTTGGTCTCAGGACCCCATTCCACTCTTAAAAATTATTGATCTCAAAGAGCTTTCCTTTATGTGGTTTATATCTATCCATACGGTAACTGCTATAAATATAATAAGAATTACAAAGTAAAACTGAGAATTTAAAAAATGTTTATTAATTCTTTTAACAATAACAAAATTAAACCTATTATATGTTAAACATAAATTACATATTTCTCACAGAAAATATTTTCTAAAACAAAAATATTAGAAAGTTGAGTTAAATTTTTTAAATATATAGAATATTGATAAAAAGAAGAAAGGAAAACCTATATTATTATGATCATCCTATTAGTACTTGTATTCATAGTAAATGTACTTTCAAATATTCTAAAGCTTCTATGTTATAAGAAGAAAAAGACCATAAAAAATAGAATTCCTTGCTCTGTCTTCAAAAGACAGAATATGGTGGAGGACACAATCAGCAATAGACCACCAAACATGTGACAGGAGAGTTCACTTTTATTCTCCTAATTGGATGATGTCTTTTAAAAGGCAGGCCTAAGGATAAATGCCCTGGAAGACTTCATTTTGTCCCTTTGTTTTGGAAAGACTGCTCCCAGTTCACTCTAGATTTGGGCTGAACAGTCTTGAGGGTTTGACCGTAGGCTGGAGTGGCTGGAGGGTTAGTCCTATCCAGAGGTTCTCACAGAGTGGTCTGAGGAATCCCTGGGGGTTCCTAGACATTTTCAGGGAGTCTGCCAGCCAAACTATCTTCCTGTTAATTCTTAGATGTTATTTGCCCTTGCACTTTCCTTCTCTCACATGTTACAGTGATTTTCCAGAGGCTACGCGACCTGCAATATCACAACCTCACACGTCATCGCAGTGAATGCAGAAGCAAATGTGGGAATCCATCTGTCTTCTATGAAGCCAGACATTAAAGAGATTTGTAAAAATGTAATATAATTTCACCCTTCTTATCAATTTTTTCTTTGTAAAATATAATTATTTTTCATAACCTATTTTTTTATGTTAACATGAAATTGTTTTAAGATGAATTAATAAATATTTTAGAGATTCCTCAGTTTTAATTTCCAGTGTGGTAAATATTGATGGATATAACCCACATAAATAAAAATTTGGGGGATTCTCAATTTTTAAGAATTTAAAAATTTATTTTTTTGTTTTATTTATCAGCGAATTTGAGAACTGCTGCCCTAATCATGCTAGTTCTGGGCTGGTATGGAAATTAAGCTCCATTCAAGGGTGTGGCCTGAATCATGTCTCCAGATTTGATCTAGTTTATCTAGATGCAGAAGAATTTGTCTATAATCAAGTGTTTGGTGGTAGTAGAGTCGAAAACCATTTACTTAGACCCTGCATAGGAAAACTGTATATCAAACAAAAGAAGAAGGAGCATTACCATCTTTTGCTTCGTGGATACTTTTGCTGGGAGATGGATGATATGATGATGATAGGTTCTGCTTACTGAATGCTCACCATGTGCTTGGCACATGCATTATCTAATTTATTTTAATTCTGAGAACAATCGTATAATCTAGGTTCTAGTGTTAGTCCTATGAGAGATTAGGCAAATTGCCCAGTATTATGCAGCTAATAAATTGCAGCATTGGATTGTGAACTCAAGTCTTTCTGACTCCAAGACCCATTGGTCTCAGCTGTGAAGAAAAGCAGTGGGAATTGTAAGCCTGACGTTAAAAGTTATCGAACCTATACAACTTGTCAAGAATTGTGTTAAGTTTGAAAGTGACATGAGAGAAACATAAGGTTTGATCCTTACCTCCATCCAGTTTACAGTCTAGTTGACTAGATGTCTTACATACTTGAAACAAATGGAAAATAATGTAATGCCATGTTTGGTAAGTTGTATGGTACAGACTATATATAAAGGCCTTTGAAGTTCAGAGGAGGGAGGGGCTCAGGTGCACTCTAGAGTGGAGTCAAGGAAAGTTTAAGGAATAAGGTAGGTTTATAGCTTGGCCTAAAGAGGATTTGGCTAGTAGGAATGGAGGAGAAAAAAAGCTATTCTAGGCCTAGTAGCAAGAATATGTATGAAATACAGATAGGATTTTCTCGATATCTTCAGAGTCTCATGTCTGGGCCCCTGCTAGGCCAGTGAGGAAAAGCATTCCAAACACCTCCTGCCTCTATTCTCCAAGGGGGTGAATATGCATGTCTTTAGCAGAGATGTTCCACAATATCACAACAATATTCCTAGGGTGACAAGATAATTTATTGTTTAGTACTAATGGACACTTGAGAGTGAAGAGGATGCTATTAAAAATTACGCCAGGGGAACAGATGTAACTGGAACTGCCCTGGGTACACTGGGACATATGTCACCCAGGCTATTAATCATAAACTCATGCTAACTTCTGTTAGATTCTCTCTTGTTGATTTCCTGGTATAGTCTCCATAGTGGTTATTCAAAAGTAGCGTTCTTTCATACTGTGGTTGCAACCCATTAGTGGGTCATGAAATCACTTTAGTCAGTGACACTCAGCCTTAAAAAATAGAATGGGAATAAAAACATCAGTATATTATATCTAGTAAGGATAAATGGTATTTTGCCTAATTACATATATGCAAATATATCCATATATGCAATGTATCCAGGACAAAAGTGTCCATTGCTTCTCAAAAATAAATTATTTGGTCACCCTATTAATAGAAGTTATGTATATTTACATATAGAATTAAAACAAGTTGTCATAAACTAATATATTCTATATACTATAATAGAAATATATGCTACAATATATAATATATAAAATAATATATATGTATTTGGACAGGACATCCACCTCATGGTCTAAATTAGCTGTGCAATCTCCATGCATCATGCTTGCAATCCAGTGAGAAGGAATTACACTTCCTGTACGACATATCTTCTTACATTTTATTGTCTACTACTGGGACATATGGCCACACTATGTTGCAAGAGAGTCTGGGAAGTAGTTTTATTTCAATACAAATGTTGGTTAAAAAATAGTGTGGTTAAAAGAGAAGAGGATGGTATTGTATGCCTAAAGATGGAGAGGTTAGATTTTGGGGAAGTCAGCTGTGTCCGAGTGCTGTATGGAGACCCACCGGATCATCAGGAGGCCGGAAATGAGCAGGAACCGAGGGAGCTCTGGGGGGTCAGACCACAGACACCACCGCGTGTTCTCATAGCAGGAAGTCTGATGAGTACACTGCAGGTGTCACTTCTGATGAGTGACCTTCAAGTAGCCTCATGTCCTTGTGTCCCTTGTTCAAGCATCAAGATCCTGGCCACTTATATGTGGAAGCTAAGAAAACCAAACTCATAGATACAGAGAACAGATCGTTTGTTGCCAGAGGCAGGGGGAGGAGGACAGGCGAAATGGGTGAGGGTGGGCAGAAGGTACAAACTTCCAGTTTTAAGATAAATACCTTCTGGGGATGTACTGTACAGCATGGCGACTATAGGTAACAACTCTGTACTGAATTAAATACAATACTGTATTGTATTTAAAAGTTGCTAAGAGATTAGCTCTTAAAAATTCTCGTCACAAGAAAAAAATTCTTTTGTAACTACATGAGGTGATGGATGTTAACTAAACTTGTGGTAAGCATTTTGCAGTATATACTTAATATCAAATCATTTGTTGTACACCTTAAACTAATACAATGTCATATGTCAGTAAAGAAAATAATGCAACGATTAACAACAGCAACAGAAGAGTGAAGATCCTGGGATTGAGCTGCTGCTTGGATGAGCCTAATTTACCTGCCTGCCCCCAAGCTCGAGCTGAGATGGAGAGGAGGAGGATCTCGCCTCTTTGGCCTTTGTAGTAGGAAGTGAGCTTTATCTTCCATTAAAAGAATTCGTTAGGGGCCGGCCTGGTGGCCTAGTGGTTAAGTTTGCATGTTCTGCTTTGGTGGCCCAGGGTTCACAGGCCCGCATGCCTGGCACAGACCTACACACTGCTCATCAACCCATGCTGTGGCAGCATCCCACATACAAAATAGAGGAAGATTGTCACAAATGTTAGCTTAGCGACAATCTTCCTCAGGTAAAAAGGGGAAGATTGGCAACAGATGTTAGCTCAGGGCCAGTCTCCCTCACTAAAAACAAACAAACAAAAAGCTTTAAAATGGAGACTGGGATTCTTTAAGGAAGTGTGTCTGTGTGTGTTGGGAGGGTGGGGAGTTGGGTGCCAGGCACTCAAAAGGATTACAAGTTTCCTCTATATTTATTCTGTAAGATGAAGGAATTGAATGAAACAATCTCACAGATAAGATTTGGACCAAATTGTATGGGGGAGTCATGGTTGATTGGCTAACTCAGCTCCCATTCTCACCCCTGTTTACCTTGTTCACTTCCATTATAGAGGCAGGAAAATCCAGAAACTTGCTTTTTTTTTTCCATCTCTCAAATATAGGGGCACAATCTGGGCTTTGAGATATAACTGGAAGTTGGGGCTTGTTAGGAAAGATTTTGTTTTGCTTTCCTCAGTCCTAAAAGGGATGGATGCCACTAATATCCTCTGGGGGGATTCCCTGTTTTTCCTGCCATGAATGCAGAGGTGATGACAGGAGTTAGGACAGCCATCTTATCACCATGAGGCAACAGTCATGATGATGAAAGTCTTACTATGATGGAATAGAAAGATAGAAAGATCTTGGATCTATATTTTTGAGCTGCTGAAGCCTCTCCACCTTTAAATTGTTACATGAGAAAACCATCTCCTACTTTTAAAAGTCAATCTTTTTATTTTTCTATTTGCAATCAACGAATTCCTAACTTCAACAACTTGTGAGTATTATACACATTTAGTGAAGGTAGAGATTAATGTAGGGCTATAGTAGACAGAGATGTTATTCTTTCTAACTAGATTTCCCTTCCTTCTGACTTCTGAATGACCAAATCTTGCCCATTCTTTATGGCCCACTTAAATGCCATTTTCTTTACTAAATGTTGATTCCTTTTATCCCATTTCCTGAATCTTTCCTTCCCACCTTGTAAACACTATTTTGAATCTTGCGTTCAATCTTGCTTTTCTTCTTTTTTTTAAAAATAGTGTTATTCCATCTACTTGTATTCCTAAAAAGTCTATTTTAATTGCTTTGAACTTTACAAAAGTATATCTTGAAATATGTAATCTTTTTGACTTACTTTTTTTCAGTTAATATTATATTGCTAACATTCATTCATATTATTGTGTGCCTTAGTTATTTATTGCTGTGTAACAAATTACCCCCGCACTTGGCAGCTTAAAACAGCATACATTTAGTATCTCACCCTTGTTCTGGGTCAGGAATCAGGGCCCAGCTTAGCTAGATCTTTTCCTTCAGGGTCTCTAATGAGGCTACAGTCAAGGTGTTGTCTGGGGCCATACTTATCTCAAGGTTCAACTGCGGAAGATCCACTTCCCAGCTCACTCAGTGGTTGTCGGCACAGTTGAGTTCCTCCTGGGCTATTGGACTGAGGGCCTTGGTTCCCTACTGGCTATTGACCAGAGGTTGCCCTCTGTTCCTTGCAAAGTGCCACTCTCCATCATAGCACATGAGATGAGCCAGGGAGAGAATACCAGCAAGATGAAGGTCATCTGTTGCAACTGAATTATGGAAGTGACATCCCATCGCTGTTGCTGTCTTCTCTTCATTAGAATAAAGTCGCTATGTCTAGCCTGCATTCAAGGAGAGAGAATTACACGAGGGTGTGAATACCAGGAGGTGGGGTGAGGGGCATTGAGAGCCACTGAGAAGCTGCCTACCCCATGGTATATCGCTGTAGTTTATTCGTTTTAACTACTATATCCTATTTTGTGTGAATATGCCACAGTTTATGCTCCTATTCATGGGCATTGGTCCCCTTCTCCCCCAGGAATTTTGCTATTATGAACAGTGATACTACAAACACTGTTATACATATCAGAGGACCGTGCTGCACTTCTCTGAATCATTCCTAAATTAATATGTATTCTGCCAGAGTGAGCACTATTAAAACTTCCTTGGATATATTCTACCTGGAATTAATCTCCTCCCTTCTAAACTCCCGTAGCACTTCATCTCTTATGATATTTACCACCTGCCACCTTTTATTACACTTATTTTGTGCATGTCATGTTTTCTCCTTTGAAAAAGTAAGTTGTCAAGGGCAGGAAATAAATTGGATTCTTCTTTGTAATTTACATAGTGTCTGCACAGTGCTTAGTATATTAGTAAGCTTTCAGTAGGCATTACTGAGTGAATGAATTCTGTTTAAATGTTAGTGCCTGATTTTAAAGGTCTCAATAATCTGGCTCCAATGATCCAGCTGTATTTCTCACTTCTCCCCAACATGGACCCATGTCTTTAACATTCTCTTTCAATCCTTTCCTAATGAATTTAGCCCACACTGATCTCTTTCTTCTCCTGTTCCTATTGAATTTACTGTTTATATCACACATTCAGTATTTTAGTATATATTCAGGTAGTATATTGACTTATAGTAGGTGCACAATAAACTTTATTGATTGAATGGATGAAGTATCTCATTTTATAATTATTTTCAGCCAGTTAAGTATTTTCATTCCATCTGTATTGTCAGGTGACAGATTAAATAAATAAATAAACAAGTACTGATTTGTTTGAGTAGATTTCTATTACTTTTTTTTTATCTCAGGTATTTTTGGAGTTAATGGAGTCAGAAGGACGCCAAGATTCAGAGAGTTCAGAAAAATCAGCATTTTTCTCACAGCATGAAGAAGAGGAAGAAGGTGAAGATGAAGAAGCAGCCAGAGAACCAGAGGAAACGGGCACCATTAATCCCCTATTACAGCCTGCTCTCACAGGGGATGTAGAAGGTTTGCAGATGATTTTTGAGGATCCTGAGAACCCTCATCATGAACAGGCCATGCAGCTACTCTTGGAAGAAGATATCGTTGGCAGAAATTTGTTGTATGCAGCTTGCATGGCTGGGCAAAGTGATGTGATTAGAGCTTTGGCAAAATATGGTGTGAATCTGAATGAAAAAACGGCCAGAGGTATTTTGTCATTTTTTCTCTTATCAGTATTACACATGCCTACCTAAAGATGCTATGTACTATCTTTAAAGTTGGATGAATTTTATGTGCCTGGTTTATATTTTGCATATATTATATATGTACACATATATATGAGTTATGTGTCTGTATACATGTTGATATGGTATAACACAGTAGTTAAGAACACAGACTTCTCTATTTATTAGCTGTGTGACTTGGGCAAGTTACCTAATCTTTTTGTGTCTCTGTTTCTTCAGAAATGAGGATAATAATTGTATTTTCCTTACAGGGTGTTATGAGGATTAAGTAAGATAATAAATATAAATATCACAGTACTTGGCACGTAGTAAATTGGTGTACGGTAGATGCTTGATAATATCATTGTTATCTCTTTCTTTTGAAGGATAATTAGTTTTTGCAGTCATTATCTAATTAGTTCTTTTAATTCAGTCATTTGTTTTTTTTTTTCAAGTTGCAAATATAATACATGGTCATTGTAGAAAGTGAAAGCAAAGATCTTCAGCAAGTAAGGAATATTCATTTTCTTCACACTCACCTGGAGCGTTTTACAAATTGATCATATGTTAGGCCATAAAGGAAGTCTCAACAAATATCAAAGACTCTGTGGCATGCAGTCTTTGGTCTCTGACCACAATAAAATAAAATCAGAAAATGGTAACAAAAAGATGACTGAAAATCCCCTCTAATGTTGGGAACAAAACACTTTAAATCATCTGTTGGTCACAGACAATATAATGGGAATTATGAAATATTTAAGTGGCAACAGGATCACTATGTTAGAACCTGTGGAATACAACTAAAATTAAAATTCTAGTTTAATGCATGTATTGGAATATAAGAAATGCTGAAAATCAGTAAGCAAAACATTTAACTCAAGGGGTTAAAAAAAGAACAACTGAGTAATCCAAAGAAAGTAGAAGAAAAGAAATGATAGAGTAAAATAATGACATTGAAAATAAGGAAACAATAGAGAGGATCAACAAAACCAAAATCTGGTCCAGTGAAGAAGACAGAGTTAAAAAACCTTTGATAATATTTGATATAATATCAGCGAGAGCATAAATAATGTTTAGAATTTTTAAAATGGAGCATTCACACAGGAAAAACTAAGATTAAAAAAAATTATTAGAAAGCGTTATAAACAACTTCATGACAATACATTTGAAAACTTGGGTGAGGGGCCGGCCCCGTGGCCGAGTTGTTAAGTTCGTCCGCTCTGCTTTGGTGGCCCAGGGTTTCGCTGGTTCAGATCCTGGGTGCGGACATGGCACCACTCATCAGGCCATGCTGAGGTGGCATCCCACATGCCACCACTGGAAGGACCCACAACTAAAATATACACAACTATATACCAGAGGGATTTGGGGAGAAAAAGGAAAAATAAAATCTAAAAAACCCCCCCAAAACTGATGGAGTTCAGAATTGATGGTTTGTTTAAAAAAAAAAAACCAAAAAGAAAACTTGGGTGAAATGGACAATTTTCCAATGAGATATAAATTACCAAAATTGATTCATGAAAAATTAGAAATCTTGACTAAATTAATGGTTATTAAAAAAAAGGAATAAGTAATCAAAATTTGCCTCCTTCCCCCACTCCCACCTAATTCCAGAATCAAATGTTTTAAAGATAAGGCCTACTAGACTTTTAGGGAGGGGGAAACTGTAGCTTACACAAATGTTCCAGAGAATTCCAAGGGAGCTGGAAAGCTGCTTATTTTATGAGATATAACTTTTATAGCAAAACTAGTTAAGGACAGTACTAGAAAGGGAAATTATAGGCCAATGTCATCTAATAACATAGATGCAACCATCTTAAATAAAATATTAAGAAATTGAATCTAAGATTGTGTATTAAAAAATTTAGGGGCCGGCCCTGTGGCCGAGTGGTTAAGTTTGCACTCTGCTTCAGCAGCCCAGGGGTTCAGCGGCTGGAATCCTGGTCATGGACATGGCACTGTTGGTCAAGCCATGCTGAGGCAGCATCCCACATGCCACAACTAGAAGGACCCACAACTAAAAATGCACAACTATGTACTGGGGGGCTTTGGGGAGAAAAAGGAAAAATAAAATCTTTAAAAAAATTTATTGGACTAGGTTAGGTTTACCCCATCAATGCAAGGATTTTTTTTTTTTTTTTTTATGGTTTAGTTTTTTTTTTTTAAGGTATGATTTTTGGTGAGGAAGATTGGCCTTGAGCTAACATCTGTTGCCAACTTCCTCTGTTTTTTTTTCCTTCCCAAAGCTCCAGTAAATAGCTGTATATCCTAGCTGTAAGTCATTCTAGGTCTTCTGTGTGGGATGCTGCCACAGCATAGCTTGATGAGCAGCTTGTGGGTCTGCACCCAGGATCAGAACTGGTGAACCCCGGGCCGTTGAAGGGGCCGCTGAAGTGGAGCGTGTGAACTTAACCACCCAGCCACAGGGCCGGCCCTGATGCAAGGATGTTTTTAACATGAGAAAAAATGTTAGTATAATTCACTACATTAAAAAATTGAGTAAAACCACTTGATCATCTCAATAGATATAGAAAAGTTTTTTGAAAAAAATGTAGTACTCATTCATGATGAAAGTTCTTAGGGAAATAGGAATAGAAGAAACTTTTCTTAAGGCTCTCCATCAAAAACCTGAAGCAGGGGGCTGGCCCTGTGGCTGAATGGTTAAGTTCACGTGCTCTGCTTTGGGGGCCCAGGGTTTCTCCTGTTCGGATCCTGGGTGCAGACATGGCACCGCTTGTCAGGCCATGTTGAGGCGGCATCCCACATAGCACAACCAGAGGCGCTCACAACTACAGTATACAACTACGTACTGGCGGGTTTTGGGGAGAAGGAGGAGGAGGAGGCGGCGGAGGGCAAAGGCAAAGGAGAAAAGATTGGAAACAGATGTTAGCTCAGGGGCCAATCTTAAAAAAAAAACAAACCTGAAGCAAACTTACCTAGTATTGGGTCTTTAGAACCATTCTTTAAAGTCAGAAACAAGACTCTGATGTTCACTCTTATGGCTTCTATTCATCATTATGGTGGAGGTCCTAGCAAGTGCAGTAAGACAAGAAAAATAAGAAAAATACCATAGTATCATATTAGAGCTGGCTTTTACCAGCTCTTGTTAGCTGAATGCTCAATTTTTAAGTTTTGTGAATTGGTTGACATCACATTGGTATTGTCAAGCTATTGGTAGCTTGCAGCTGGCCATGCTAGGAGTATATACATCATGGAAATTGGCTAATGTTACAAATCAGGGCTTTCCCCACAGAGAACTGGCCATTAAATATTTACCAGCACACTAATAGATATAAGGATTAGAATAAAAGAAGCACAACTCTCATTATTCATAGGCACATAGATTTAAATCCAGGGGAATCGATTATTGTTATTAATAGAGTTTAGCAAGAATATGAACATAAGATCAATATCTCAAATCAGTAGCTTTCTATATACCATCAACAATCAACTAGAGAATGTAATAAAAGTAAAGATCTTGTTCACAACAAAACTATAAAGGAATTGGGAATAAATCTGAGAAAAGAATCTCAAGACATTTATAGCAAAAAGTATAAAACCTTATTGGATTACATCGAAGAAGACCCAAATTATATCTATGTTTCAGATGGTGAGATTAAATATTGCAAAGATGGCAATTTCTTCCAAATTAATTTCTCAATCTAGTTTATATCCCAGTAGGTCTTTTATTTTTTTTTTTTAAAGCAAACTGAGAACCTGACCCTAAATTTCAGTGGAGAAATGATGAACTGTTTAATATATGGAGAACATTGGTTATTCATCTGGAAAAAAAGTTAAATTAGACCTACTTCGTCCCATGCACAAAAATCAAAATCAAGGAGAACTCCATGCGAGATATGAATGTGGAAAGCAAAATTTTTTAACTTTCTAAAAATAAATGGAGGATTGTTATATTCTTGAGATATTACAGGATTTCTTAAAATGAGTCATAAGAACATAACCATTAAAGGATAAGACACCATTAAAAGATTTGACCCAGACTGGAGATATTTGCAATATCTTCTCAAGTGATAAAGACTATATCCATATAAAGACAGCCTACTAATCAATAAGAGGAATTCAGCCCAATAGAAAAATAGGGAAAAGATAGGAGCAAACAATTTATGGAAGAGAAACTCTCATAGCCAATGAATATGTGAAAATATGCTCAACTTCACTATTAAAATGCAAATTTAAACAACGAGCTACCACTACTCACTCATCAGATTGACAAAAATTTAAATATCTGATAGCATTAAGTATTGGTGAAGATAAGGGAAGTGGGAACTCTTTTACTCTGCTGGAGGGAGTGGGAATGTAAACTGGTAACAACCACTTTGAAGAACATTTATCTAAAGTTGCAAATAGACCTACTGTATGATCCAGAATTCCATTTCTAGATATACGTCTTTGAGAAACTCTCACACGTGTTCACAAGGAGACTTGTCCAAGGATTTTTATTCTAGTATTGTTTGTAATAGTGAATAATTGGAAATAATCTAAATCAATAGAGAGATGGATAAACACATTATCATCTATTCATACAGTGGAATATTACACAACAGTTAAAGGGAATGAGCTAGCCCTTTGGCTATTAAAATGGATAACACTCCAAAACATAACAATGAGACAAAAATCAAGTTACAAAAGAATTCTGTAATGGATTGGTTAGTACTATTGATTTTAGAGTCCGGGTTCAAATAGCATGAATTTTAGAGCCTGGGTTCAAATCCCAGCTTTGCCACTAACTATATGACTTGGACAAATTATATAACCTTTCTATGCTATGGTTTCTTTGTCCATAAAAATGAGAATAATAGTTATATCTAAAAACCGTACTATGTATAAGAAAAGTAGAGCCCCAAGTCATTATATGACTGTGTGCCTCCAACACTATTCAAGGGGGGTGATGTTCTGACTAGTTGACATGAGAATTGCCATCCTCTTGTTAAGTATTTTCCAGTGTGTGGAGATAGGTGGACAGTCCTTCAGAGTTTGATGAGTTACTCTAAGATAATCCATTTTTTCACTCTGATTTTGTGCTCATCATGAAATCTCATTTAGCAGAGGAGATTCCTAAGCGAAGTGTTCAAGGTGCATCCTGGTTTCTTCTTGCTACTTATAGTAAAATGCCAGAGGAGAGAGACATAGATTGAGAGAAGGACTGGTAAATTAAAAGGAACCCAGGACTTGATGATTTGGAAAATTCTAAGCTCATCTAGATACCAAAGACATTAAAATGAAAAGATTCACTGTCAGAAAAGCATGCTCTAGAGAAAAAGCTGAGTGTGTGACTCTGCAACCCTTTGTTGATATGTTGGAAAGATCAAACGGTCAGAGTATTTAGACACAAGAGATCAAGGGCATGACTGAGGGTATCCATTTAATGAAACCGGGGAGCATCTAAAAAGCTAAGGGCATTGTCCCAGAGCCATCTCAGCAGAAGCCAAAAATAGACAAGGGAATATGTCAAAAGAATTTGTAAACCTGGCTTCTGTCTAGTGGAGTGAATCAAATCCCTTTCACATCCACAGGAGACCTACAGGGTTCTTGAGAATTTTATAACAGCAGAAACACTGCCAGCTCAGACAGAGAGAGTAAAAAGGAAGGAAGACTGTTGGACCCCCAACATTCTACTGTCAGGAAACAGGCTGATAAACTATTCAGCTGCAAACATGTGCTGCCTTTCATGAAAAGGGAAGGACAGCTCAAAGCTGAGAGCCCAGGGGATTAAGTTAGGAGCCCAGAGGGCAGAGCTGAGAACCATGGAGAATTATTCCCAGGTTTTGAAACCTAATGGAGTTTACTTGGCTCAATTTCACAACTGCTTTGGACTGGTGACTGTTTCACCTTCCATTTTCCCCGTTTGAACCAGAATGTCTATACCTATTCCACTGCTGTGTGTTGTGAGTAGATAACTTGTTTAGCTTTACATATCCACAGATGGAGAGGAACTGTGCCACAGTAATTATATTTAATGGATTATATCCAAAGCCTCATGCACATGTTTTAGATGATTTTGATGATGAGGTTTGACACTTTTGAGCTGATGACATTTAGATAAGATTTTAGACTTTGAGTTGATGTTGTAATAGGATGAGACCTTTAGGACCTTGGGATAGATTGAATATATTTTTCATTTGGGAGGGTTGTGAATCTTTGGGGGCCAATGGGTGGGCTCTGGTAGGTAGAATAGCTGCCCCCCCCCCCCCCGCCCCCGACATGTCCCTACCCTATCCCTGGAACCTGTGAATATGTTGCATTCCTTGGCGAAGGGACTTTGCAGGTGTAATTAAGATTATGGACTTTAAAATAGACAGACTAACCTGGATAATTCAGGTGGTCCCAGTCTAATTACACAAGGCTTTAAAAGCAGAGAACTTTCTCCAGCTGGCATTAGAGGAGATTTGTCAAAAGAAGTCAGAGAGGTCTGAAGCATGAGAAGGACTAGTGTTGTTGCTGGTTTGAAGATAGAGACAATGTGATGAGGAATGCAGGCAGCCTTAGAGAGCTGAAAGAGGCTCCTGGCTGACAGCCTGCAGGGAATCAGAGACTTCAGCCCTCCAAACTCAAGGAGCTGAATTCTGCCGCCAGCCCGGATGGGCTTGGAAGCAGAGTTTACCCCAGGGTCTCCAGATAAGAGCCCAGGTTGGCCAACACCCTCTGAGTTGATTTTAACTCTCTGAGACTCAAGCCAAGGACTCAGCTGAACCATGGTGTGCTTGGACTTCCGACCTACAAAGCTGTGAGATAAATGGGTGTTGTTTTTAGCTGCTGAATTTGTGGTAATTTGTTTTGGCAACAAAGAAAACCAGTACAGAAATCTTCACAGCTGCATCTTCTGATGCTATTTGTTTCCAATGTACACTTTTTAATAGGGAAAGGAATGAAGCAGTATTCTGGGCATTATGTATAATAATGATTTGGCATTCCATGAAGACAATTCTCTAAAGGGAAGTATGCATGGACTGGGCAACCTAATTATACTAATCAACTTGGCAATTATTATTTTAGTCATTGCTGAATTTACTGAATCACTTAATCAATAATGAATTACATTAACGTTTACCAGTCAATTTCTTGTTTGGTTGGTATGATTCAGTTCCCATGAGATTGTTCACCTGGGAGAACAGATCAAATCAAGGGTCTGTGTGAACATTTAAGTTCTACTCTCTTCGCAAATTTCAATTATACAATGCAGTTATCAACTATAGTTACCATGTTATATATTAGGTCCTCAGACTTTATTCATCATATAACTGAAAGTTTGCAGACTTTTACCAACCTCTCCCTATTTCTCCCACCCCCTAAGGCCCTGGCAACCACTTTTCTACTGTTTCTATGAGTTTGACTTTGCATTTCTTTATTTAGATTCCACATATAAGTTCTACCATGGAGAATTGGGCTTTCTCAGCCTGCCTTATTTCACTTAGAATAATGTCCTCCAGGTTCATCCATGTTGTCGCAAATGACAGGATTTCCTTATTTTATTAAGGCTGAATAACATTCATGGTGTGTGTGTGTCTGTGAGCAGTAGTGATCTGTTGGAGTGTAAGAAGCCATTGGCCTAGAATTACAAGACTTTTAGATGAAGAACTGCAGTATAGATGTTTCTATAAAGGATGAAGATGTTTGTCGTTTACTTGTGGATGATCCTCAGGAACAGAAAGGAAGAAAAATGATTTTCAAGGTGATTGATAACTCATGTTTGCATTCAGGATTTCCTTTCCTTTTAAATGCTGGAGAATTGGACACGTTTGATCTAAAGGAGGGAGGATGAAACAATTCTTACCGTCTCAGCTCTCTGTGCTCCTGACTTCTGGCCCTTTGGGAAGTGCCTTGTTTTCTGATTGAGCCCAGGACAGGCCTCTGCAGTTTGCAGTTTATTGACGATGGAACCTCCTCTGGTTCTGAAAAGGCTTCGGTCACTAAATCTGGCCCTACTCAAACAGGCATGATCAGAACTAATTACCGTTTTAAACTCTGTCTTTCCATATAACCAGCAAATGTTTATTAAGAGTAGAGGAATAGCCAGGCCTTGTGCTGGGAACTGAGGGTAGAAAGATGAATGAAGTCAGCCTTGGACAAGTTCACAGTTTAGCAGAAAACAGATATGTAAATAAATAATTACTTCATGGTAATTACTTTACGGTGGGTACAGTGATAGCTCAAAGGAGAGATAAGTCAATTTTACCTGGAAGTGTTGGACATAGGGAGGGTTTCATAGAGGAGGCAATGTTTATATTGAGTCTTGAAGAGTGACCAAGAGTGACCAGGAGTTTACCAGACAAAAGAGAGTTAAGGGATAGGCATAGCAGACAGTATAGTAATTGCAATACCGGATTTTCGTGTTACAATATTGCTGGTATTCTGGTATATTTACTTACTATTTTAGGTAACTGAAATACTGGTCTTTTTATAGTTATAGTATTATTTGATATTCTAAAAAATATGAAATCTGAGTCATTTATAGGTTGAGAACAAGATCAATGATTTAATTGCTCAATTTATACAAAAAAGACAAACTGAAATCTACAAATTTAGATGGCCCATATTGGGATATTGCAAAGTTTCTGTTGTAAAAATCACTCTTAAGTTCAAAAGCTTCCAAAACAAGTAGAATGTGAATGTTGTGGTTTTGAAATTGATCAGGAAACTGAAATGAAATCTCCTTCTGTACATGAGAAAACTAAAAAAGACCAAAAAAGACAAATATGAACCAGCAATGTTTTCTTTGGGGAAAAAAAATCACAGCTTACTCTCAATAAAAATATTGTAAAAATAGAAAAAACCTGTTCAAAGAGATCTCTCTCTCTCTCTTCAAATTAGAGATGAGATAATTTAAAGGAAAATATTTGGTGTTAGTTTACAACTGCTTCCAACTAATGTTAATTGAGAAAAACTTCAATAGGTGAAAAAATTTGTGCACAAATATCCTGGTGACACCATTGACACACTTAAAAAAAAGCAAATAATGTTTCATTTGCAGTTTTCATGACTAATTACATTTTATTCATTCTTATAGTGTTTGCTTTTCTATCCTTAATTTTTTCTTCCTTTTTTTTTTTTGGCTAAGGAAGATTTGCCTTGAGCTAACATCTGCTGCCAGTCTTCCTCTTTTTGTATGTGAACCACCACAACAGCATGGCCACTGACAGATGAGTGGTGTAGGTCTGTGCTTGGGAACCAAATCTGGGCCGCCAAAGCCGAGTGCACCGAACTTAACCACTAGGCCACCAGGGCTGGCCCTGTCCTTAATTTTTATCAGTTTAATCTGACAATTTATATTGATAATAGAGTGACAATATATACTTAGCATTTCTATTTGATTAAGTTTTGCTTTTGTTTGATGTTTTATGTTTGTACATTTTTGTACTTAAAATATATTAAATAGTTTCACTGATTAAAAAGATAAATTCTGAATGTAGTTTTAAAAATACCAGTATTAATACTAAGTAAACATAAAATTTATACTGGTATTATTTTATTCCACTACTATAATTACTGTTTCAGGGAGAAAAAGACAGCATGTATGAAGTTATTAGAGGCATCGAACAACATGATTTGGGGAATTCAGAGTCTGGCACTGCTGGTGGTGGGTGGGTTGTGAGAAATGTTCTAGGTAGGTGAGGATTTTGCTCCATAGCCTATTACTTTGTCTTGACTATCATCATCTCAGTTCTTGGATTTTGACCTCATCATTGACCTTTACAACAACCTTGAGAAAAGTGCTTATTCTCTTTGTGCTTTGGTTTCCTTACCTATAGATGAGAACAATACCAGTGCCCACTTCATAGGATTGTAGTGAGGATTAAATGAGGTGAAGCACATAGAACAATGCCTGCATAGAGGAAAAGATTCCTTTTCTTTTCGTCTGATATTTTTCCTTACAGTGAACTACCTGTTCAGTTGACTCTATGTTTAGTAACCAGTAGTCTTCCACAAAGAATTTATTTTTCTCTTAGAATCAACCTCAGTCCTTCCCAGTTCATTTATGGTTTCTTTCTTCCTCCTGGGATTTCCAGCATGTAGCCTTCTGTATCCCCTCCTGGGATCCAACACTCATTGCCAATATTATGGAGAACTTCAGGAAAATCTCCTTGTCTGGATGCTTTTGAAATCACCTTATTTGTTTATTTTTATTGAAGTATAGTTGACATACTTCAGGTGTACAACATAGTGATTCAACATTTATGTACATTCCAAAATGATCACTGTGATAAATCTAGTAACCGCCTGTCACCACACAAAGTTATTATAATATTATTGGCTATATTCCCTATGCTGTATATTACATCTCCGTAACTTATTTATTTTATAACTGGAAGTTTGTACCTCTTAATCCCCTTCATCTATTTTGCCTAACCCCCTGTCCTCCTCTTCTCTGGAAACCACCAGTTTGTTCTCTGTCATTTGTGAGTCTGTTTCTGTTTTGTTTTGTTCTTTAGGTTTCACATATAAGTGAAATCATATGGTATTTGTCTTTCTCTGTCTGACTTACTTAACTTAGCAGAATACCCCCTAGGTCCATCCATGTTGTTGCAAATGGCAAGAGTTCATTCCTTTTTTATGGTTGAGTAGTATTCCACCATGTGTGTGTGTATATACACCACCTCTTCTTTATCCATTCATCTATTGATAGACTCTTGGGTTGCTTCCATATCTCAGCTATTGTAAATAATGCTGCAATGAACATAGAGATGCATATATCTTTTTGAATTAGCGTTTTTGTTTTCTTCAGGTAAATACCCAGAAGTAGAATTGCTGGATGGTATGATAGTTCTATTTTAAATTTTTTGAGGAACCTCCATCCTATTTTTCTTATTGGCTGTACCAATTTAAATTTCCACCAACAGTGCACAAGAGTTCCCTTTTATCCACATCCTTGTCAATACTTGTTTTTTGTTGTCTTTTTGATGACACCCATTCTGACAGGCCTGAAGTGATATCTCATTGTGGTTTTGATTTGCTTTTTCCTGATGATTAGTAATGTTAAGCAACTTTACATGTGTCTGTTGACTATTTGTGTGTCTTCTTTGGAAAAACATCTGTTCAGGTCCTCTGTCCATTTTTAATTGGATTGTTTGTTTTTGGATATTGAGTTGTGTGAGTTCTTTACATATTTTGGATATTAACCCCTTACCTGATATATGATTTGCAAATATATTCTCCCACTCAGTAGTGTGCTGTTTTGTCTTGCTAATAGTTCCCTTTGCTGGCAAAAGCTTTTCAGTTTGATGTAATTTCATTTGTTTATTTTTGCTTTTGTTGTCTTTGCCTGAGGAGACAAATCCAAAACATATTACCAAGACTGATGTCAAAGAGTGTACTGCCTGTGTCTTCTTCTAAGGGTTTTATGGTTTCAGGTCTTACATTTAAGTCTTTAATCCATTTTGGGTTTATTTTTGTATATAATGTAAGAAAGTGGTCCAGTTTCATTCTTTTGCATGTTGCTGTCCAGTTTTACCAACACCATTTGTTGAAGAGGCTGTCTTTTCCCCATTGTATATTCTTGGCTCCTTTGCCATAGATTAATTGACCATATAGATGTGGGTTTATTTCTGGGCTCTCTATTCTATTCCACTGATACGTGTGTTGGTTTTCATGCCAGTACCATACTGCTTTGATTACTATAGCTTTGTATTATAATTTGAAATCAGGGAGCATGATATCTCCAGCTTTATACTTCTTTCTCAATATTGCTTTGGCTGTTCGGAGTCTTTTGTGGTTCCATACAAATTTTAGGATTCTTTGTTCTGGTTCTCTGAAAAATGCCATTGGTGTTTTGATAGGGGTTTCATTGAATCTGTAGATTGCTTTGGGTAGTACGGACATTTTAACAATATTAACTCTTTCAATCCATAGGCACAGTATAATCTTCACATTTATTTGAAATCATTTTATTTAAATATTTTCTTCTCCTGGGAAGGCAATGGGGTTAATGTCTTACAAAGATCTGTGTATTTCTTTCTAGAAAACAGACCATTTCCAACAAAGGAAAAACATGTAAAGGTTGCAAATTCCTTGGTAAAAGCCTCCCTCTGTTTAGAAATCTTGTTTTAAAACTATATATGTTTAAAAATAGGGGAAAAAATTAGGTGTTATACTGGTCTGTAACTTAAGCCTTGAGGAAAGTGATATAAGGAGCCAAAACAACTCATTTGGAATGGCCTCCTGGTCATGCTCTCAGTGTCTTGTCTGTAGATTGTGTCTCCCTCCCCCAGCAAATCAGGGGCCCTGGACCATTCAGCTGATGGAAGACTTCCATCTTCAGGCGGAAGGCAGGAACAGTGAGGGTGGTAGCTGAGTATTTCTTGGCCCCCCATTTTGTAGGGGATAGAGGTACAATACAATTCTTGGGCTAGTCTCTATCTCTTGCTCTTTTGAAATTTCTTGCTCATTGTAATATTAAAAAAAAAAAAAAGTGGAGCCAAAGAGGGGAGGTCATTCTAATTTCGGCTGGTCCTGTAGTAGTTTGCTTCATGCTCCTCTGATTCCTTCTTAACACTTTATTATCCCTTCCGGTTATGGTATCCTCAAGACAGAAAGAGTTTACAGCTTGGTCTAAGACAGATACAGTCTAAGATTGTGGGAATGTGGCAAATAGGGAGCCAAGGAGAGGTTTCTGAAAGCAAGTGGAGGAATTGTTATTCTTTTTCCCTGTGCTAGCCAGTGGCAAACATTTGGGTGCTATTTCCTTCTCCTTATAAACCCTTTATTTGGCAATGGACCTGGGTTTGAATCTTTCTTTGGCTACTTGCTACCAGTGTGGCCTTGGGCAAAGTATAGTCTCTGCCCTTCCTTTTCTCTGCATCTTTTAATGGGGCTAGTAATGCCTACCTCATAGGATTATTGGAAGGACTAAATGAAGTAGTGGCACATAAAGTGCCTATTAATAGATTCAGTACTTGCTAGTTCCTTCTTTTGCTCAGATCTTCTCGTAGTGGTAGTACATGCCTCTTTGGCCCATTAACTGAGTCATAAATATATCCTTGTGGGTAAGTTAAAAGAATGAACTTTTGACTTGATTTTTTAAAACCAGTCTGAAAAAAATTTAAGGACACTGCCTATGTTTTTGACCTTTACAATTATACGTCATGGTGGTCGCCTCAGTAAGTCTAAGATATAACTTTTTAATTTGATGGATCATAATTTCAGTTTTAATTCAAATGATTAATTTCCAAACCAAAGGCATATGCAGTCGTAGTCATTTGTATGCTTATGTTAACGATAATGCTAGAGTAATTAGAGTTTGATGAAAATCCCTTAGACTAAGTCATGCATCTAATTGTGTCCCAAAGTAGATGACTGCTCAGGGATTGCCATCTCCTTAGAAGATGTTGAAGAGCTCAGGCTTCAGACTGCCTGTGTTGGTATCTTGCGTCCATCACTTACTGTGTTCCTCGGGCAAGTTTCTTAACCTCTCTGACCTTGTCTGTAAAGTGGGGATTATAGTAGTTCTGACCTCGTAGGGTTTTTATGAACTAAATGAGTTTACTGTATGTAAAGCGCTTAGAATAGTGCCTGGCCCATATTAATTGTTCAATACTTGATTGCCATTATGATCTTCTGCTCCAAAAATAGCCTAAACAATGTAGTTATTTGACCTTACCTTCTTCCTACTATTTGTTAGGTTATACACTCTTACACTGTGCTGCAGCCTGGGGTCGTTTGGAAACTTTGAAAGCACTGGTGGAATTGGATGTTGATATAGAAGCTCTGAACTTCCGGGAAGAAAGAGCTCGAGATGTTGCTGCTCGGTATTCCCAGACTGAGTGTGTTGAATTCCTGGACTGGGCAGGTAAGGAAGCACATGGGGTGGTAGCAAGCTGGCTGACTGAGGTGCTTTCCTCCCATGAGTTATATGCAGGCTGTGTCTCCAACAAAGCACACAGGTGGTTAACATTTTCACCTTCATCAAGAGGTTGTATTTGTAGATAGAACCACAGTCACTGTTGGTGATAATATGTGAAATCTGCTTTTTTTTTTTTTGCTATTTTGTTATTGGCCTAAAACGTTATACTTAATAGAAACTGTACATATCGGGAGCTGGTTGATTTACGAACTTGTAACAATTTCACCAATAATTTTCTATAAGAATATATATATAATAAATATTCAAGACCATTTTCTGAAAGACCTACGCAGAGTGGACCATTCCTTAGATGTTTAAAAAATGCGATATTTGAGTAATGTATTTGATTCCTTAGGTAGAAAAGGTCGTAATAATTTAAAATGATTTGCCAGGCAAAATTAATCTGTGATATTAGAAGTCAGAATAGCAGTTACCTTTATGATATGAGGGGGACCTCTGGAGTGTAATCTTCTTTTTCTTGATCTGCTTGCTGGTTACATGATGTGCACATTTGTGAAAATTCATTGAGGTGTACATTTATAGTTTTTATACTTTTCTGTATGTATGATATGCTTCAATCAAAAAACTATGTGCTATTTTGAGTTTTACTAATATTTTGCTTACGTCATTTCCACAGCCCTGTACATAGCTTAGAGATTTTAGGAAGATATACCTGTATAACTATGTATGTGTACAAACATTAGTTAAAAAACTAGTACTTGGGGGCTGGCCCAGTGGTGCAGCGGTTAAGTTCCCATGTTCCGCTTCTCGGCAGCCCAGGGTTTGCCGGTTCGGATCCTGGATGCAGACATGGCACCGCTTGCCAAAAGCCATGCTGTGGCAGGTGTTGCACGTATAAAAGTAGAGGAAGATGGGCATGGATGTTAGCTCAGGGCCAGTCTTCCTCAGCAAAAAGAGGAGGATTGGCAGTAGTTAGCTCAGGGCTAATCTTCCTCAAAAAACACACAAAAAAACTAGTACTTATGAAGTTCCTGGCATTCATTTTGCATTGTTACCTGCATTTGTGTTTTTAGCAAGCATTTATTAAATGCCTACTATAAGCATAGCATTTTTATAGGTACACTTGTTGTTCCTACTCTCTGGACATTTGGTAGGTGGGGGGTGATAAGCTATAGACACATCTCACAGTTAACAATATCAGAAAGACTATGATTAAGGGTTAAAAATCAGCAGAGCTGGTGGTACGTGCTATGGGGTGGTCAGAGAACATGAAGTCGGAGCATGTTGGAATTGAGTTGGGCCTTCAAGAATGGGTGGGATTTGAATAAACAATAGAAGGGGAAAGGGTGTGAGCAAAATCTCAGAGCTGGGATTGAAAGTGTCATGTTGGGGGACAGTGACGAAATTGCCTTACTGGAACAGCAAGTCGTATTTTGCACATGTAGGCTACAGCACAGGCAGAATAATAAAAGAGTAAGTACATGGGCTCTTGAATCAGATTGCTTGAGTTTAAATAGTGGTGTGTCCACTTGAAACCTATGTTTGGATAAGGTATTTAAATTCTTTATACCTCAGTTTTATTTTCCAGAAGAGGCAGCCAATAATAGTTCGTTCCTCTTGGGGGTTGTTGTGAGAATTACATGAAATGATATAAAGCACTTAGCACAATGCCTGGTGTGTGATCAGCACTAGAAAAATGCTGCTGTTATTATAGCCAGATTATACCCTTAAATGCCAGGCTAAGATGTTTTCATTTTATTTCTGTAGACACTGAGAGCCACTGAAAGTTTTATGTAGAAGAGGAAGAGGATGAAAATGCTATCTAGGAAGATTCGTCTGGTAGCAATAAGGAGCTTCTTATCAGTAAAATGAGAAGGGGACTGGGAGGATTACTAGAAATAAGGAAATTGAAGGAAGATAGCACATTTGGGAAGAAAAAGAATTATACTTTGTGGATTATTTTAAAGATAATTATCTACTTGTACTAAGTATTTTCTAGGGGCAATATTTTTGTCAATACCTTCAATTTTATGATTAGGTCTATAAGCAAAAAGAAAAATTGCAAAGAATTTAATTGATCCCCCTGTGTATAGTTATTGTAGGTGAAATCCACATTATATAAATTAAAATCCATTTTTGAATAATAACCCATGGTACTTAAAAACACAATCCAGAGACAAATTTTGCTATAACTATTCTGAAAAGAAACAGTGTGGGGCTTATAATGTAGAGTTTCATCAGTTTCCTTCTCCCTATTATCCTTCTGTTTAGTTTGGCTCCTTACATTCTTGGGGGAGTTATATCTAACATTTCCTAGTAATGAAGATAAAAGAAGACTATGATGTCATAAACTAGAATGCTGTTTCAAGATCAGTGATGGAATTGTAAGGATTGGGGCTTCATGGTAATGTCTGGGGAATGTAACACAAACTTCTCAACATAAAAGTTAACATTTAATTCAGACTTACCAAGATTATAAACCACTTCCATTTCTTCTTCTGGTGATTAAAGTAGGAGTCACCTGGAGAATTTTAAGGGGCTGAGGACTCCCTATCCCAAAGAGTCTCCTCCATATTGCTGAAAATTCCACCAATAAAGATAAATTTCTTTAGATTTTCAAGGTTTGGAGACTTTTTAAGTGTTCAAGAGTCCTCCATTAAAAGAAATAGGTATCAGTGTTCTCTTAGAGGGAATTGGTTGACAGTTCAGAACTCTGAAGGGATGGAACAAACATTTGTGGAAATATGGGAGTAGGATTGTGCTAAGGAAGAGTGGAGGTAAGGAGAAGAGTCTGGAAAGTGGAGCAATAAATAAACGTTTAATAGTTCATAACCCAAAGCAGGCAGTATTCTTTTCCATTATAAAAACTGTAGAGTTATCTATTACTGTTTCAAGGATTATTTTTTAAAAGTTTTTTCCTCCCTTATATTGATGGGAGGTATGTTATAGCTCTGGTATATTTTTCTGGTATTTTTCAACATGTTTTTAATCAAATCTTCTGTCTTAGTCTCAGGCAAGTCTCTCAGTTTTTGTTTAGAAAATATGATAACCATACTTTTTAAAATTGAGGCATCTTATCAACAAAAGTCTGAAATTTAAAAAATGTTGATACTTAATTCATAATTTATCATACTGAAAATGGAAAAATTTATACTTAAAAATTTATTCTATTCCTTAATATTTCCATACTATTTTAGCAATCTGAGATGGGAAATTAAGTCTCCCTGTGGCCGTAAAATTTGCTCAGGAGAGTAAGAAAAATCACATTATTTAAATCAGAGATTTATTGAAACACTAAACCAAGATTCTGTTCTATGGATTAAATGATTAGTAATCTAACATATTAAAAAGAACAAAAGAGTTAAACATGAAGCCATGATAGTATATAATCTTTTCCCCAGTACTTTACTTACTAGTATGGATGGATAAAAATGATAAGAATAGATATTCTTTTCTTTTTTTTTTTTTTTTGATGAGGAGCCCTGAGCTAACATCTGTTGCCTATTTTCCTCTTTTTGCCTGAGGAAGTTTGTCCCTGAGCTAACACCCGTGCTAACCTTCCTCAATTTTGTATGTGGGTCGCCACCATAGCATGGCTTGATGAATAGTGTGTAGGTCCACACCCAGGATCCAAACCCACCAACCCTGGGCCACTAAAGTGGAGCATGCGACCTTAATCATTATGTTACCCCTCTGGGCTGGCCCCGATACTTATTCTTTTTACCTGAATAGAAATAACTTTTCAACTCAGACTTCTTTGGAAAGTTTCAGTAAAGAACGTGACAAAAATTACAAAGGCTGCCAAAGAACCATTTTTATTTTTATATAAGTTCTATCACTAGGTTTCTTATGTAACCTTCATATTGGACCGAGTTACATGTGCATATGGATATCTTCTGGCTCCTCCTCCTGAAGGAGTCTTCTTCCTCTTTGGTTTTCCGTGCTTGACTTTCTTAGCCAGAGGATAATGGGATGACTGATTCAGATATGTGGTCAGCATTGATGTTTTAGCCATCAGTCTGCAGAGTATTTCATCAATGTCCTGGAAGGACGGGCCTTCTAAATCATTACCAAGTGTATCTAAGGAGGGTTGTTTTTTCAGCTAAAAGGAGAAAACAAGTGATATTATAGAATTTTTTTTTAAAGATTTGTACCTGTGCTAACATCTGTTGCTAATCTTTTTGTTTTCTTCTTCTCCCCAAAGCCCCCCGGTACATAGTGCTAAGGACCTTCTAATTCAATACACATTAGTTGAGCACCAAGTATGTACAAGACACTGTGCCAGATGCTGGGGGTGAATGGCGAGGGTAGGAGGAGGTTATAAAGAGAAATAAGACATGGAACTTCCCCTCAGAAAAGCTGACAATCTTATGTTTTAACTCTTTGGTAGTCTATAACTACTACTATTTACATCACTAACTCACCTTTTTTTGGTGTTTCTTCCATTTCATCCACAGGTAATGCACAGATAAAACAAATAGGATAAAAGAAAGAGCCTGTACTAAAGTATAAGTGAAATATAAATAACCCTGAAATATATCCATATTAGCAAAATTGAAGCATAGATTGTTCAGAGGGTAAGGGAGACAGTAAGATGGAGAATGCTTAAATTTCAGATACTGCATTTCTTCTGGAAGAATTTCCCATCCAACCTTTGTCCAGATGGTTCCATCACAAACGCAGAAGGTCTCCTTGAAGAAGCAGATAAACAAAAAAGGAAAAATGAGGGATAGTCCTTGAAAGGACATCTTTCTTTCTCAACTGGAAAAAAAAGTCTATAGCCAAAAATTGGTCAAAGACAGAGAAGATATGCCAAGTACTAGTTCACGTGGTGCGCCAGTAAAAGCATTGAAGATAATCTTCCTTGTCAGCAAAATATATACTGATGAGCATTGTTACATCAACTACTAGTCATAGTGATTCAGTGATGTCATAAAGAACCACATTGGGACTAAAAGGTGTCACCTAGGCATTCACCTTGGGATTCTTAGGGATTCTTTTTCTTGCTTTTTGCCAGAATGGTTTGAGCTTCTTCAACTTTCTGAAAAACAAAGACTTTACTAATATTTTGCTAACTAATAAATTCAGACTGTAATCATATTAATAGAATTTCATGGAAAAAATTTTCCTATATCCCTTCTGACCCTTCTGAAGTATGGCAGTTTGACATCTACTTAAAGAATAGCTATAGCCATACCATTTCACGCAACCTGGCATCTGCTTCTGTTTTATCACTCTGGAATATCTTTCCCTGTAAATGGTTAAACAAATATTGTCTCACCCTTTTAACCCATGTCCCTTTGGTGGCAATGTGGTAACATCAGATAGTGGGTGAGGGGTGGGGAATTTGGCATGGTATGTGAAAAAGATGAGATGGTGAGGTGGCAGGGTATATGATAAAAAGATGAGACATAGACCCTGCCTTTAAGGAGCTTACAGTATAGAGGTAGAAGAAAAAATAAGATGATAAAAATTACAAGATAGACTAAAATAAGAGCTAAATCAAATTATAATCATGTAACAGTTGATAGAGCAGTGAGTTCTCCCTGGGGGAATTAGGAATTTCGCAGAAGTATATTTAAGTAAGCTTTGAAGAATGAATAGGATTTTGGTAGGGCATTTTGGTAGAGCAGTGTGGAGAGAACAACTTAGGATGAGGAAACCTAACAAGCAAATAAATTCTGTGTAAACAGTCATACAACAAATATTTATTAAGAATCTCCTATGTGCTAAATACTGTTCTATGAGCTGAGAATACATACACAACTAGGTACAAAACAGAATCTTTATGTTCATGGAATTCACCTTCTAACAGGGAGATGCAGAAAAAAATATCTATCTAAATCTATGTGTAACCCTTGGAGTGCTATGGAGAAAAATAAAGCAGTGTAGTGAGGGGGTTATGAAGTTGCCAGCAAGTGAATGAGTGAGTGTGTGCGTTATTTTATAGCACGTGATCAGAGAAGGCCGTGCTGATGAGGTGCTGCTTGAGCAGAGACCCGAGGAACTGAAGGAATGAACCATGTTGACATCTAGGGGGAGAGGGAGCATGAAGTAAGTAATGGATAGACTCTCCGTGAATGTTGGAAGGAATAAAGCTGGAAAGATAGTTGGTGGCTGTCTAGATTTTGGAAAGCCCTGTATTTATTTAGTCAATAGGGAGTTATTTGTAGAATTTTGAGGAGAGGAGTGACATACTTATAAACTTATTGAGTGCTTTACTCTTTGTTAGGCACGGTGCTAAGATATTTGCATGCATTATACTACATTTTGTATAATCCTTACAACAATCCTATGAGGACTTCCATTTTATATATGGGGAAACTGAGGTTAGAGGGGTTAAAGTATTGCCATGGTCTGAATGTTTCTGTCCCCTCAGAATTTATAGGTGAAGTCTTAATTCCCGTTGTGATGGTATTAGGAGGTGGGGCCTTTGAGAGGTGCTTAGGACATGGAGGTGAATCCCTCATGAATGGGTCAGTGTTCTCATAAAAGAGTCCCCACAGAGTTCCCTAGCCTCTTCCACCATGTGAGGATACAGTAAAAAGGTGCTGGATATGAAGGAAGAGGGCTCTCACCAGACTAAAACCATGTTCGTGCCTTGGTCTTGGGCTTCCCAGCCCCCAGAACCATCAGGAGTAAGTTCCTGTTGTTTATAAGCTACCTAATCTGTGGTATTTTGCTATAGCAGCTTGAATGGACTAAGACAGGTGGCACTTATAGGATGCTTGCAATAAGCTCCTTTCTCTACCAAGCCACCCCAAAAGCATATGTGCTCTCAGTAAAATCAGTGTGCTTATTGTACAGATTCAGTTTCATGACAAGGCTCTTAGTCCCCTCCTCCAACCAATTCCTCTCCTAGGCTCCATCCTGTGTTGAAATTCTGGAAACACTGTCTACTCCCAAGTCATCCCACTAGTGGAGCCCAAACCTAAACCTTGGATTCCAGTTTAGGTAATTAATTCTGCTCGCAACGTGAATGATGGGTTTGAAGCTGTGAAGGGCTGGAAGCAAGAAGCCGGTTAGTTGGTCTGTATATATTAATACTATTCCAGATATGGGTCTGAATTTGACCATAGAAGGTACTTTTATTATGTCTGCATTACAGATAGGCAGATGAGGCTTAGATTGTTGGGTACTACAGGTGACACAGGTGAGCTTTAGAGAGATTTCATTAGGTCTCTCAAAAATTCCTACTTGGAGTTTCATGAGATTACGCAGACTGATTCTGGTAGGCTGGATAATGGCCCCCAAAGATATCCAGGTCTTAATCACTGGAACCTATGAATGTTATAGGGCAAAAAGGACTTTGAAGATATGATTAAAGATCTTAAAATGGGGAGAGTGTCTTGGATTATCCAGGTGGGACCTAAATGTAATCACAAGTGTCCTTATTATAAGTGAGAGGCAGAGGAGATTTGACACAGAAGAGAAGGTGATGTGATGATGGAAGTAGAGATTGGAATGATGTCCTTTGAAGAAGGAGGAAGGAGCCACCAGCCAGGGGTATGGGCAGCCATTAGAGATTGATAAAGGCAAGAAAATGGATTCTCCTCTCAGCACCCCCAGAAGGAATCAGCCCTGCCAACATCTTAACTTTAGCCCAGTGAAGCTGATGTCAGACTTCTGGCCTCTAGAACTGTAAGAGGATAAATTTTATTGTTTTAAGCCACCAAATTTGTGACAATTTGTTATAGCAGTCACGAGAAATGAATACATCAACCTTAAATCAATTTGGGGCTAATCCACAATTTACAATATTCAGTTGTCCCATCTAGGAATATGGTAAGTCTTTCGAGTTATTTGAGTCGTTTATTTCTCTCAAAGTGTTGTAATTATATTTAAACAGGTCTTGCAAATTTTGTCATGATATTACTTTGGGTACTATAGTGAATGGGATTACTTTAAACACTGTGTTTTTTATTTTTATTTTTGAAGAGGACGGCTATTTTCAATTTATTTTGAAGGCTCAAGAAGGGTAAAAAAGTGACGGTTTGTCTATTGTAAATGTTTTTTTTTTGTTTCTTCTGAGTAGATATGTTTATAGAATATGGTCTCTTTGTGACCAGGTGTCATGTTTTATATTTATTTGTTCTTCAAAAATTTTAGCGCGGTTTCAGGAACACAGTGAGTGCCCCAAAGTGCTGTGCTAGTTGAGCGTTCTCTTTCTTGAAGTTCAATGAAACCAACTGTAACAAATTGCCTACACACAGTCTTTATAAAGCTCTGGATGGATGATGGCAAATTACAAAAAGATGAGCATGTTTTTTGGTCTTTGTCTTATTAGTGTGCATTTTACTATCCTGTTCTTTCAGATGCAAGGCTGGCTCTGAAGAAATATATTGCGAAGGCCTCTGCAGCTGTTACAGACACAGAAAAGGGACCAGGGAAGCTCTTTAAGGAAGACAAGGTACTGCATTGTGATTATTGCTTGTTCTGAAGTCTTGAGATTTTTGCCTATATCTTTAATTTCTACACTAATGCTCTAGAGGTGGGTAGTGGTCCTTACTGCTGTCTTCTCTTCTCCCTCTCTCCCTCCATTCCTCCTTCCCTTCCTTCCTTTCTTTGTTAATAAACTACTGATAAGAGACTGATAAAAATTAAATGAAATAGTATTAAAGAGTAACATAGAGATGTACTAAGGTTCATGCCCAACAATGTGAATGAATCTTAGAAACGCAGCATTGAGTGAAAAAAAAAAATCATCAAAGACTACATAGATTTTTATAAAGCAAAATCAAACTATATTGTTTAGGGATGCCTCCATATGGGGTAACACTATTAAAAACGAAAAGCAAAGGTATAAGCATCGGTTGTGATTTTCTCTTGGAGGCTGGTGGGGGATGGGATGGGGCAGGGCACAGAAGCAGCGACAATAGCACTGGCAATGTTCAGGCTCTTCTGTTGATTTGTGGAGTCCACTGATACTCATTTCATTATTTTGCCTCAAAACTTAGACATACATCATATATTTTAGTGTATATATATATATATATATATATATATATTACATACATTACATATATTTTACTCTTTCAAATTTTACATAATAGTAAAAAAAGATACACAGATATAAAGGTGACTAATTGTAATTACAGGCCAGCTTGCCACATTTACTATACACTAACTACTACAGGTGGACTAGTTTATTGCTTTGGATGTACAGACACACACAAAAGATATACTCAAAGTATCAGAAATGTGTTTTGGTTTTAAATTATTTCCTACATTTCTGTGCAGGCTGTTCTATGAATTTCCTGTAACTTATAATTCCGATGAAAAAGAACTAGGTACTACCAAAAGTGTAGGATATCACAGCCTGAGAGCACAATGAGTTACACATTTCACTTGTGGTTTGTAAAACACTTTACAAAATCTCTTGTGAAACAAAATAGAGGCAAAATTCTATTAGAATAGCTATTGCTGCTCTTAGATGTGCAAAACAAAATTTTTCTGGCACAAGCAAACAGTACTTTATCAAACTCTTACTGCAAAAGTTTTAATTTCAATTTTTAAATATTTAGTTATTTGAACTAGAAAATACTATGTACATGTAGTAATATTTAGAATAAAATTGAAATGTCTAAAGCAAACTTAATAGTTTTCTTTTTGCCATTTCCAGTCTTATTACCCTGTAGTTCTAATACCGATTTTGTGTAAATTTCACCATACTTTTCCCTTCACTTATATAAACACATATATGCACCCATATAGTTTTATGAGAGATTTTGTTTTTATAAAATGGGATCATAGTATACATATTTATTCTTTAATTTTCTTTTTTTCCTTTTAATAATATATTATGGACATCTTTCCAAATCCACTTCATTCTGCATACACTACTGCCTATGTAATAATGTGAACAGAACATACAATAAATGTATTCATTTTTCTTTTTTATTACAAACCAGAGAACAATGAACATCTTAAATCAGACACTAGCAGTTTGCTGCTGCAAAGAGATGGTTCAGCAATGCAATTTGAGAGGTTTTCAGTGAGGTGAAGCTCTTCTTGAATTTCTTGCACTTCTTCCTTCTGTGAACCCACTAAGAAGGAATAAAATATCAGCATTCCCTCTTGAATTGCCCCAGCTCATACTCTCCACCTTTTCTTTTCCAGCCTTTGTAAACACTTCTCTTTATCACATGGCTCAATGAAAATAAAGAATTAGGTGGAGGGTGTACAGTGGCCCAAGGCTTTAAGACCCTATATTGTGAGTTTTATTATATTCACATTCCGCTAATGTTAGAGCTGCACTGTCCAATATAGTACCCACTAGCCACATGTGGCTATTTAAATTTGAATTAGTTAAAATTAAATAAAATTAAAAATTCAGTTCCTAAGTCATACTAGCCATTTTCTGGTGGTCAAAAGCCATGTATGTCTAATGGTGACTATATTGGACAGGGCAGATCTAGAACATTTCCATCATCACAGAAAGTTCTGTTGGATAGTTCTGGTTTAGAGATACTGTAGAGTTTTACTTTTCAATAAATAAGTGGAAAGTAAATTTTCTGTTTCTGTCTGTAGAATACTGTCCTCAATGCATGCCGTGTAAGAAATGAGTGGTTGGAAACCCATTTGGAAGCTTCAATTAATGAGATTTTTGAGCAGAAGCAACAGTTGGAAGATATTGTGACTCCTATCTTGACAAAAATGGCTACACCACGTAAGTTTTGGATAAAAAGTGGTTTGAGTGTCAGAAAAGATGAAAATTACATTTTATGCTGTTATTTCTAGGATATTCTGAATTTAACAATCTTCATTCAGTACTCATTAATCTTGTTATAAGCACTAATCTGTAATATAACTTCCTAGTTTCATTGATAGTATCAATATTAATAATTAAAAATAACTGAGTTCTTTCTATGCAGAATGTTTAATACTAATCTTATTACCATCATTAATCATTTTATATAATAATTTACTATGCCTTTGATTTTGACCAGTAATTTTCATCTAGGAAGGCATATCCTCTTAGGAGATAGAATGGCAGAATTTGAAAAAGCATTTTCAGTATTATAACTATATTTTGAAAAACCTATTGTGGGAACACCATTCTGTGAATGGGGAAGGTGCACTGTCAGAATCTTTTTGGCAGGCATACCTAAGATTTTAAAAAATATCAGCTTTATTGAGATATAATTCTTATACCACAAAATTCACCATTTGAAAATGTACAATTTAGTGGTTTCAGTATATTCACAGAGTTGCATAATCCTCACCACTATCTAATTTTAGAACATTTTACCACCCCAAGAGGAAAACTCATACCCATTAGCAGTCACTTCCCAGTCCTCCCTCCCACAAGACCCTGGCAACCACTAACCTACTTTCTGTCTCTATGGATTTGCCTGTTCTGGACATTTCATAAATAAAACCATACAATCTGTGGCCTTTTGTGTCTGACTTCTTTCACTTAGCATAATGTTTTCAAGGTTCATCATGTTGTAACATGTGTCAGTATTCCTTTTTATGGCTGCATAATATTTCACTGTATGGATTCACATTTATCCATTCATTAGTTGATGGACATTTGAATTTCCACTCTTTGACTATTATAAATAATACTGCTGTGAACTTTCATGTACAAACTTTTGTGTGTCCACATGTTTTCTTTCCTCTTGGGTATGTACTTAGGAGTGGAATTGATGGATCATATGGCACCTCTATGTCTAACCTTTTGGGAACTGCCAGACTGTTTGCAATTTTCTATTCCCACAAGCAGTATATATGAGGATTCCAATTTCTCCACATCATTACCAACATTTGTCATCATCTTTCTTTTTGTTTTAATTTTAGTCATTCTAGTGAGTGTGAAGTGGTATCCTAATGTAGTTCTGATTTGCCATTCCTTAATTACTAATGATGTTAAGCATCTTATCATGTGCATACTGGCCATTTGTATATTTTCTTTGGGGAAATTCCTGTTTGAATCCTTTGCCCATTTTTAAGTTGGGTTGTCTTTTTGTAGTTGAGTTGTAAGACTTCTTTATGTATTTTGGTTACAAGTTCCTTGTCAGATATATGATTTGCAAATGCTTTCTCCCATTCTGTGGATTATCTTTTCATTTTCTTAACTATGTCCTTTGAAGCACAAAAGGCTTCAAGTTTGACAAAGTCCAATTTATCTGTTTTTCCTTTTGTTGCTTGTGCTTTCAATGTCATGTCTAAGAAACATTGTCTAATCCAAGGTCACCAGGATTTACTTTTATTTATTTTGCAAGAGTTTTGTAGTTTTAGCTCTTACATTTAGTTCTGTGATCCACTTTGAGTTATTTTTGGTACATGATGTGAGGTAGCGGTCCGACTTCATCCTTGTGAATGAGGGTATCCAGTACCTAAGATGTTTATGTTTCTCAAAATGGGCTGTGGTTTTTCAGAGGTTAAGACACTTAACCTAGTCTAGGCAGTATTGCAGAATATCTCTTGCCATCTGTACCTAATGTCTAGTGAGCATACGCACAGCACTCTGCTGGGCCCCCTGAAGGGCGAGAGATACTTTACCCTCTTCTTGTCTTTAAGGAGCCCACCAGTCAGTTTGTGAGTAAACATGCATACTTGAAAAGAAAAGCTAAGTTCTGTGTATACTTAGAGAAACTTAAGTATCAAGAGAAAGCATAATGAAGAAAGAGGAATTGCCTGAAAGAGTGGAATATGAAGGGAATTCTGGAATGAAAGCACAATATGATGATTAAAGTTCAAATGTGGGAATAAGGAAGTAGTCAGTATCCATCTGGCTGATTGTAGTTGAGCGTGTTAAGGAAGAGTAGAAAATAAGGTTGGAAAGTTCACTTGTGATCATTTCATTAAAAGTACTGAATTGTATAAGCTTAGAAGTTTGGGCTTTATTTTCAGGGCAGTGGGTTGCATTACAGGCTTTGGGGTAGGAGAGAAGAGGGATTAAGTAGGAGGGAATACCCGGGCTTTCCTTGTGAAATGGATCAGAGGGAGAAGAGACTAGAGGGAGTGAGACATCAGTATAGTCCAGGAGTGAGATGATTGAGACCTGAATTATGTGATTATACAGTTCGATTCCCACTTTCTCCCCCCGCTCGAGCACTACCGTTAGCCTGGCCCAGCAACATCCTTCCTTTACTTCTCAACTCTGAGGAAGAATCACCTTTCTCCCCAAGTCCCCTATAGCCCCTCCAGTCACCCCTGTATCTTGTACCTTCATGTTATGGAAATGTTAGATCTTGATGGAACCTCTGAAATGACCCCTGTATTTTACAATGAAGAAAGCGAAGACAAGAGAAGTTAAGCAGTTTATTCAAAGTTGCTCTATTCACGGCAGAATTGGGAATAATAATACTGATTATATGGGAAACGTGACCTCAAAGCTTTAAATATTTAAAAAAAAGGGAAGGAGGAGAATACTTGAACTGATATACCAGCACCAAGGTTTAATTAATGACTAGTTCACGCTGGTACATTCTGGTTTATTTCATGCCCATTGTTTTTAAAAACTGGCTTCATTTTTGTTTTATGTTCCAAGCTAATTAAATGTAATTTTAAAATCTGCTTCCTTTCAGGTCAAACAAAAGGTTCCAAAGCTGTCGTCTAAGCCTTGGTGAGAAAAGAAGTCAAGATCATACCTTCTACTGAACAGATATTTTATAAAAGGCTGCATTTTCTTCTAGGATTTGTAAAGGCAAACCCATTCATGCCAGTTGAAGAAAATAGATGTGGAGTTTTATAAAAATAGTTAAGTCTGAAATTAAATAAGTCTTGTTTTACTCTCTTCAACATGCTTATGTCCAGACCCTCTGGCTTTGCCTCTGCCCCCTCAAGGGCAGTCCCACGTGAGTTCCACGTGCTCCTTCCAGAGAGCACTTGGGTATGAGTCACTCACAAAGAATATATGGAAGCTTTAAAAGCTATTTAGAGAATCTAACAATTTTCTGTGTAATTGAGGCAGGAAATTTCCATTCAACCAAGGAATTCTATTAAAAAGATGTATTGCTTATTTCCAGAAGAAAAAATTGTTCTCCCTCTCTCAGAAGGAAAGCTATGGGATGACATTCTGGAGCAAGGAAATATTAAGAATGCTTTGGATCCAGGTCCTCTGCTTATACAACTATTACTGTTTATGTCCAAACTAAAATTGACCTGTAAGGTGGCACACAATCCCTTAATAGACCTTATTTCTTTATCTTCAGCCTCCTTCTGTCTTTAATAAACACAAATCTGTTTAGTTTTTTATTTAGATTTCCCCTTTTCTGTAAGTTTGGTAATACAGATATTGTAACTGGACTCCATGCTGTTTTTCCTTCTGATCTGTTTTGTATTTCGTAGGTTTTAAATATCATTGTAGGTTTCCTGTTAGTGATTTGAAATGTCTTTTTTTCTAGTTATCTAAAAGCCCCTGAACCTCCTACTACTCTGTGACTTTCTGGAGAAGCGTTATAGAAAGAAAGTGTTAAAACAGCAGCAACAACAAAAACAAACACATTGCTCATTGTTCCTATGACTTTCTCTTCTTTGCCCTGCCCTGAAAGCTAGTTTTTCCTGTCAGAGAGGAAGGCAAAGAAATGAGCAATTCAGTAATTCCTTGTCAGTTGACGTTTTCTCAGCCATGGGTTTGAGATAACACCGTTTTAAATTTGTCTCACAAATTTTAAAGTTTTTAGATCTTTTTTACGTACCAGCAGTTCCGTTTCAGTTGCCTTAAGCAACAGCACGGGGCGGTAACTCTCACTCCCACCCCTGGTAGATCCAGTGGGTGTTTACAGAGTTGTGCAAAGACGGAGATCTGTGTGTGCTCCGTTCTCTTAATACTGCGTACTGTGAGAAGTCCATTATCTTTGGGCACTGCAATAATTTGGGAAAAGGCCAGGTGCCATTTTTGTTTTTTCTACGTTTTCTGAGCCTTGATCTTGAACATGACATTATTTTCCAGGCATGTGGTCCTGGCCATTAGAGAAGGATTCCTGAATCTCACTTCAAAGTTTCCTAGGTAAGACTGAGGCGCTTCTGGAGACTCCTAGTAGGATATAAACCTCTCTTTTGTTCGTCTTTCCATCCTTATCTTCAAATTTTTTGTAGCTTTTGATATACTTGGTAATGTGGTCTTCCGGACTCTCCTTGTATTGTCACGTTACATCATTATGGTTCCTTTACTTTCTTACAAACTGCTTTTCTAACTCTTTCAGCAGCTGCTATGGTTTGAATATGCTTGTGTCCCCGCCAAATCCATATGTTGAAACCTAATGCCTGTGTGATAGTATTGGGAGGTGGAGCCTTTGGGAGGTGATTAGGTCATGAGGACAGAGCCCTTACAAATGGGGATTAGGCCTTTATAGAAGAGGCCCTTGTCAGCTCCCTTGCCCCTTGCACTATATGAGGTTACAGCAACAAGACAGCTGTCTAGGAAGTGGGCTCTCACTGGACACCGAAGCTGCTGCCACCATGATCTTGGATTTCCTAGCCTCCAGAACTGTAAGGAAGAAAAGTTTGTTGTTCGTGAGGTATCTGGTTTAGGGTATTTTTGTTATAGCAGTCTGAACAGACTAAGACACCCAGCTCCTCTTCATCTTGCCTCCAGCTAGGGTAACTTCTCCAAAGTCAATCCTATCTTACAGCTTTGTATGTCAATTATACCTCAATAAAGCTGGAAAAAAAAAAGTCAATCGTAACCCTTAGTGAAGCAATCTGTAATTCCGCATCCCATGACCTTCTCTATCCCCAATATTAGGAACAACATATCCCTCCTTCTTTGGGGCACCCATAGTGCTAATAGCCTCATCCTATTCTATTTCACTGTTCACATGTTTATCTCCCCATGTGAATTGTGAGCTTTTTAAGGGTGAGGGCTTTGTCTTGTTTTCATTCATCCCTAAAGAGCCCATTGGATAGTAAGTTAGTAAATAATAGTTGAATGAACTCTCTTTTGGCACTCTCCCTCGTGGAACCTCTCATCTTCGTTCATTTATAGAGCTTGTTCACCTTTCTAAAAATGGCTCCTGGATCTTTATCTCCATGTCTTGCTTGTGCCAGTGCCCCATTTCAATTCCTACTCCTCCAACAGATGTCTCACATATCCAGCATTATGTCTGTGTTAGCTGGTTTCTTCTCTGACCTATTTTCTAACCTTCATCTTGAATGCCGTGTTAATTTTCAGGCATGTGAATCTGGTGATTACCAAGGGATCCCTGGATCTCCCTTCAAAGATTCCATTGATAGGAGAATCTGAATATACGTCTATATCTATAGATCTATAACTTTAGTATGTTTTGAGAGATATAGTACTTCTTGTGTCCTATTGTTGCATTGAGTTACCAATATATTCATAGAAGAGTTAAAATGTCCTTATGTTTTGTGTTTGAGCTGTTACACATGTAGCTGCATGACTTTTTCTGAACACGCACAGAGTAATTACTATTTCAAAGTGCATACTAGTAAGTTAAATCACATTATTTGAGAGGTGGTAGAGCAAAGGCTAAATTCAGTGTTTTGATAACTTCTAAATAGTAGTTCCTTAGATGTTTTTATTTCATTGACTGGGAAAATGTAAAAAAATAAAGGGAGGAGATTGATATGACATCATTAAGAAAACAGCTGCTATCTGCTATCACTATCATTTAATAAAATAAAAGACATTTTAACACCAGAAAAGAAGCGAAAGTATGATCAGTGTAAGTACCCTTTACGTTGAATAAATTGTTTTATTCAATTTATTCAAGGGGCTTTTATGTTATATGTTTTCATTTTGCCATCTATGATGGGACTTTTATCATGAATCACTACTGGCATATGATTCAGCCTTTAAGAACTTCTGCTCTACATTAAGCTAAAGCAGGCAGACTGCTATTTAGGTTAACATGATGCCCCAAACTGTAAAGGAATGACAACCTACCCCAGTGTTTTATCTAATATGTGATAGGTTTTATTTTCCAAGATGGCCACATATCCTATTCCACGTGCTCTTCTTACAGTATGGTCATGACATTCCTCATTGGAGAAGTGGGTCTCTCTTCTCTCCTCTTGAATCTGGGCAGGCCTGTGACTACCGTGGAGGTAATACTATGTGATTTCCGTTGATCATAAAAGATCATAACAGGTGATACCTAATTCCCTTGAGATGCTCGCTCTTGGAAACCAGCCTGTGGAGAGACTCACGTGGACAGGAACTGAGGCTCCAGCCCATAGCCCATGCTGAGCTCCAGCCAGCAGTCATCCCCAACTTGCCAGCCATATGAGTGAGCCATCTTGGAAATGGATCCTCCAGTCGAGCCACCACAGCTGATGCTGTATGGAGCAGAGACAGCCTTCTCTGTTGAGCCTTGCCAAAATTGTAGATTTCACCTAAATAAATGATTGTTGTTGTTTTAAGCTACTAAGTTTTGTGTGTGTTTATTATGCAGCAATATGTAACATTACAAGTTTTGGAATCTGGAAGTGAGAAATTGACATAACAAACCCTAAACTGTGTGGCATTGCCTTTTTGGGATTGGGTGGCAGGCAGAAGCAGAAGAGCCGAGAGGAGAGTGTTTGGGAAAGCCTCCAGGGCCTTAAGTAGATTATTAACAGAATCTTTAAGGGCCTCTAGCAGACTCTTTTGCCTGCCTTTACTTTTGCTCTCCTTCTGTAAATTCATGTGACTCTCATAACTGTTACCCAAAGTGTGTTTCTTGGATTATCGTTTCTGGGGAAGTTTGTAGGTGTTACGCAGAAAAGGAGTATGTGCTCAAATAAATTTGGACCCACTATGTTAAACAGGTTTCCTTTCTGCAGCGGCTTCTTAGAATTTGTCATTTGCTGGTGTGCATTGTGATCCTATAAGTCAGAGAGATGGCCTGCAGGTTTCACAAAGAAACTTCCCTTTAGTGGGAGTTTATAGGAAAGAGAGGAAAGTATTATTAGAAGATGGAGAAAGGGGCCCCTGGTAAGTTTGGTAAGGTGGTAAGTTTGGCCACACTGTTGTCAATGATCCTGCTAAGGATATTTCCAGGTGTTCAAGTGCCACCTGGCCTCTTCTACTAAAATGTGAGAGGAGAGAGATGAGCTGAAAAGGAACAGCTCCATTTTCAAATAAAATTTAAAAGAAATATAAGGAAGCCAGTACCTGCTTGGTTTGAAAATAAAATAGTTTCTCATTGCTAGCTTTTCTAGATGGCAAAAAGTCCTCAAATTAGGAAAAGGCCTCTGAGGGGCCGGCCTGGTGGTGCAGCAGTTAAGTTTGCACGTTCTGCTTCGGCAGCCTGGGGTTCGCCGGTTCAGATCCCGGGTGCGGACATGGCCCCACTTGGCATGCTGTCGCAGGCATCCCACGTATAAAGTAGAGGAAGATGGGCACGGATGTTAGCTCAGGGCCAGTCTTCCTCAGCGAAAAGAGGAGGATTGGGAGCAGATGTTAGCTCAGGGAAAATCTTCCTTAAAGAAAAACAAAACAAAAACAAAATGGCCTCTGAGAAAACATAAAATCTCAGGTGAGATTGTGGGGTCATTTGTTAGGCCTCAGAGATATCTAAGGTGGTGCCTCATGGAACATTTCAGACTTGAAGTGGGCTTTCAAAGTGCAGCTGGGAAGATGGCCCCCAGCTGCTCCAGGTTCATCATCACAGCTAAACCCAAATGGAAAGCAAACAGCTCTCTCCCAATAATGGTATATATGTCAAGCTAAGAAACCATCTGATTGGTCCTGTCTGAATCCTGTGCCCATTCCTGAACCAATCAGTAGTGTTAGGGGGATGGGAAACTATGACGAACCACCCTGTGTTATGTGCCTGTCTCAGTCAGATAGGATAGTCTATTATCAGAAGACCAGCTTGGGGGGAAACACACTGGGCAGCCTTTCAACCCTCAACTCCCAAAGCTACCAAAGTCTGCTCAGCTGGCTCTACGGAAAATGGTGAAATAGAAATTTATTATGGTGCTTTAAAAAAAATTTAGCTCTATAGGAAAGATTGTAATGTAGAGAAATTTGATCATCTCTGTATTCTAGTTATGTGTTATCTCTAACTCTCAACTATATGTAATCTAGAGCTGACTAGGAATTTTGTCCAAATTTCCTCGAAGGATGAGGGTTTTTCTAAAAACCACAGAGACTCTGAATTTTGAAATGTAAAACTGCATGAGTCTTACCTGTAGGGTCAGTTGAACCCAGAGAGCCTGAGGGAACAGCAGTAGGATGGGGATTAGATAGAACCTGGAAGGACATTGCTCAATGATCTGAGGCAGTGCAGTTGAGAGAAATCAAAGTGACAAGCAGTGAAAATGGGAGAAAGGGTAGTGAACTCAGTAAGTAGCAGAGTTAAGTAAGGGCAGGATGGGAAAGAGTAAGGAATAGATCTCTCAGGAGGCAGCCTGTGAATAAGACAACTTTTTTTTTTTTTAAACATAGTCCTTGAGATTTATGGCAGGCATAGGCCCAGTGGCTTAAAAGAGCTGTACCGGATAACAACCACCAACAACAAAATGCTGTGAAGCAAATATTTTGGGGAATGGTGTGTGGGTGCCAATGGTGGTTGTTGCAGTCAGGGGCAGACATACAGCTGTTGACTGAAACTATATAGTTTCAAATAGGAATTGGGACTTTCATTTGTCAAAGTTTCCTTGGTAAGGCGTGATGGAGAAGACTGAAGATAGATTTAGTGATTTCACTGCTATGGTGTTATCATTGGTGCCCTGGGGAAGAAGATTTCATTAGTGTGATATAGGAATGCGAGAGTAGAATTTCACTGTGACAAAATAACTTCTCTGAAAGTAAATACAAATTGATTGATAATGTTCCCTTGAGTTTACACTATATTTGTTTTTAGTTGATTAGCTTGGGGCAAAAATATCTTACACTAGGCATTACAGAATTTGGGATGCATTTGTCCTCCTATGAAGAATGCGAGAAGTTTCTTCAAATTAAGGACCAAATGCCGACGACAAATATGAATTAAGGAGGAAAATGGGAGTAAGAAACTCCCGCTGAAAAGAAAGGAGAGGTAGAAAATGAGACAATGGAAAAGGATGAATGAAAAAGTCAGAGAGGAGACAAGGCAGTGTTGAAGAGGGTTAGGGTTGAAGGAAGAAAAACAGAGCATATATTTAAAAAACATATAGGAGGAGGTTCTGTCTACATAGACCATTTCAACTATTATGTTAGGCCAAGAAAAATCAGTTAAAACAGTTGGGAGTATGAACACAGCATGAGCATTAAGAAATGTGAGCTTCCTTGGAACTGGGATCACTTAGCTTCTTCTGGATTGGAGGTAGGGACAATGTATGTAGCCAATCAGAATGAAAGTAAGTTGTTAGGAAACCAATAGGAATTAGGCAAGGAAATGGCTTGTGGTGTGATAGCAGTTGGCAGTACTGTGCCTGGCAAACTGACGCAGAGCTGAGCATTATTCTTTGCGATTTTCGAGAGCCTTCATCTGGATTTCAGCTCTGAACAAGCCTAGCATTGGCAGAAGATATTGCTGGTCTTGGTAGTTTGGAGAACTTGATTTGAAAGTGATGCTGTAATGACAAGTGGGGATAGCAGGTTGTGAAGATGCCAAGGACCTTCAGGGCTACTTGAGGGACAGGTGAAGTGACTTGAAGATGTAACATTTTAAATCTCTTTTCTGGCCCACCCTCTGCTTCACACCAGAATCACTGTGGCTTGTAGACCAAACAGGTGTAAAACAAAGAACCAGAGATGAGATCTCAATGTTGCTGGAATACTTCAGGGATCTCTAGGAATTTTTAGGTTAAGCCTAGCTGCAAGGAAAAATAAAACAGAATGAGTCCTTCTCAGGACCACCCATAGATTTGTGCAGGCTATATCCTCCACAAGGGCACCAGCTGAGGGTGGGTATTGGGGCTGGAATCCAGACTGCTATTCACATGCTGAGCCACCCTGTTGTCAGGAAGGGGGCTTTTTCTTATTCACTCAAAGGCACCGTATGATCAACCTCAACTTTCATCTTTTTCTTCGTTTTTAGGTTATTCATCCCCCTGCCTATCCCTAAACTCAACTTGTGTGACTCCACCTTGACCTTGTTTCCCATTTGCCCTTTTGGATTTGGAGGGGCCTGAGAGAGAAGAAGGGGACATGGGATTGCCATAGTAAAAGGGAATTCCAGCTTGACTTGTACCCATGGAGAAAGAGTTCCCCCTCAGGGAGTTCAGTTCAATCAAATATGGAGAGCCTATTATGTGCCACATACTGTGTGCACAGCCTTAAGAAAAATTAACATTCAGGCCTGCCCCTTGAGAAACTCACTGTCCAATGGGGAAGGCAAACATGACCACATCATAATGATAAGTGCAAAAATCAATGCAATCCCTTCCCACTGACAGGTAGCAGGATGAGGAAGAAACACTAACACTGCTGTAGTGTTCCCATAAAATGTTCTTGGAGCAAGAGTGGAGCAGAAGGTATTAATGTGGCAAGAGGAAATGTGCTCATATCTGAGCGTGGTACAAATCTTAGAAAGAATGTGGGTGCATCGGGTCCCGGCAAGTCTCATTTTCTTCTTTTTGCGTATTATAGCAGGTTAGTCTACAGTAGTGAACGTGTCAGTAATAACTCACATATGAATTCATGAAGTTGGACTGGGAAAGCAGTGGCAAAATGAACTCTTCCTTCTGGACACAGACAGAAGGTAGCAGACCTGATTTACTCTGTGGAATGCCAGCTGACTACGCTTACGGAAAGGGGCATTTCATAACGCTTCTGTGTTCAGCTGTTGTTATGGGAGGTAGGTGGTTGTTTTTAAATCTCATCTTTCTTCTGCCCTTTGAACCTTTTTCAGCATGGAAAGTAATCACAATTACATTAAAAAAAAGGGGTCCAATGAAATTATAAGATGTGAGTGAATGCTCTCAGTCTAGCTTCATTTAATGATAAGTAACATCTATGCTGTGTTCCTTCATTCAGTGACATTTGCTGAGCACAGCAGTGTGGTGGGCATAGGGAGGAAAAGACAGTCCTAATCTCGAGGAGCCCTCTTATGGGGGAGATAGGCAAACATAATTACAATGCCACGTGGCCAGTCTAACTCTAAAGGTATGGACAAGAATCGCTGGTAACGAGGAGGAGAGAGAGCCTTCCACTGCCTGGCTGCCTGCCAGGCCTAACTTGGCCAAAATATCTGGATGGAGGGAGGGCGACTGGGGCAAATAGAACCCAGACATACGATTCACAATTTGCTTAGTTGACGTCATCAATTTGACCCATTCTGTTATGGCCTTTGATATGATTTTTCTTTAGAGAAGATGCACCACTCACCCCATCCCCTAGTGAGGAATTCGAAAAGGCTTCACAAGTAAGGGCCTCTTAAACAATGATGAAGAATTCAGTAGATACAGTGAATGATATTCTTGCTGGTAAAATAACGTATTCACAAACAGGTGCTTTCTTCTACCATTCAATGCTACTAATGAGAGAAAAGTTTCTGATCTCCTTTAAAAATTTTTTATCTGGGAAAAATGTCAGCTGTTTTAAAGTCTCTTCTGGAAGTAGGAAGATTATAAAGACACAACGAATGAACAAACATACATAAAATTTTACTTACTGTGTCAGGGAGTGAAATTACTTTCTCTGGAGTCTTTAAAATACTCACTAATGACCTTGGTCCCTTTTGGTACTACAAGGTGCTGAGGACCATGAGTTTCCTTGGCTCTCCATTCTTGATGATGACAGAGAGACAAGTGCTCCAGCAGTACAGGGCACTGCACAAATAATTCGAGAAACATTTCTTTATCTGGCCTTACACATAAGAAGTAGTCAATAAATATTTACTAATTTGGCTTGATCTATAGCTGGAAGGCAGGAAATGCAGAATCTGGGATGCCAATGAATCTTGTCCTAGGCATAAATTAATTGGATTATAATCTATTTATTGCTCCTGGAGGGAATGAACTGAATAATCTTGGGCAGAGTAGAGAGTTTCAAAGCAAAAAAAAAATGGGTGTAGACAGAGAATAACAAGTGTCTTTTGTAACTTGTCTGGTGAAGGCAGTTTTTCCTATGGTTAGAGCTCAGAAGTACTTTTTTTTTTTTCTTTTTAAGATTGGCATCTGAGCTAACAACTGTTGCCAATCTTCTTTTTTCTCCCCAAACCCCCTCAGTACATAGTTGTCTATCTTAGTTGTGGGTCCTTCTAGTTGTGGCATGTGGGACGCCACCTCAACATGGCCTAAGGAGCAGTGCCATGTCCGCACCCAGGATCCGAACCGGTGAAACCCTGGGCCGCCGAAGCAGAGCGCATGAACTGAACCACTCGGCCATGGGGCCGGCCCCAGAAGTACTTCTGACTTTTAGGAAAACTAGAGAATATATGTTGCTGTAGTTTAGGATGAGAAATTGTTAACATAAGGTGTACTATGTGGATCAAAGGTTTGACTTTTCATAATCTCTCATCATCAGATTCGGAGGTAAGATCTGTACGATGATCCTCATGTGCCACTGGGTGGGCAAATGGGAGGTTGGAACTTCGCTATTTTCCAGATTGACCTGGGAGACATGCCTCATCGTGTGCATCTCACACTTAAGAGACAGCGTTTGTAACAGCTGTCAATTATTTAGTCATAATGATGTGACACAGAGAAGATTTTAATTAAATAACTAAATAATTAAAATACTAAATTGCTTTGAAACTGTACATTGTCTAAATAACACATACATGTATTTCCTTAGGATTTCTGAGGGCGTATTTGAAGAATTCTGAAGTCATTGTCTTGGCAATTCTTTCTCTGTCAGGATTTGCGCTAGGACAGCTGGCCTACAATATTGTTGAGGTAATGTCTGTACAATAAATCAGAGAATAGATTAAAGAACAATGAGCACAAACAAGATCCACTCCCACCCTCCTCCCTGAATGTACGGCATTTTTTTTTATGTACACAGCTACTGAAAAAATTTCCTCTGGTATAAAAAATTTTACAAATGAAACCCCATACAATAAAGGAGACATAAATTAGAGGAGCTTAAGATAAAGCTCTAATTTGGAAGAGAGGAAAATTTGATTGCATCCTTGTGTTCATCATCTGCCTTTGGAGCCTTGCTCTCCTTCCTTCCCCTGTACACACACTGGCTGCTTCCCTGCTATTGTCTTTAACACCCATGGAGACTCTAGTAATAAAACGCAGCAGTTATTGTCATCATGGAGCATGGTTGCTCCTTTCTAGCTGCCAGATTAAATGCAAAACATGCATCCTATGGTATAAAATAGAGATACAAGAGAAATTTCATTAATTTATTAGCTTATTAACTCAATTTCAAATGCATAGGAGTGTGGTTGGTAACCATTTGTCTCCACTCATTCTTTTATTTTTAAAAATGCAGACAATGCTTGTAGCTATCTAGGGTCGTCAAAGTCTCCTGTTACTCTTCTGACACACCACCGCTACTTCTAGCTAACATTTTTGAGTATTTACTATGGGTAGGCTCCCTTTTAAGTGCTTTGTATTTATTGTTCTGTCAATTTATTATTAACTCTTAAGTTAATCCATTCATCCTCAACCCAATGCAACCCAGTGGAAGTAGTTACTCTATTCCCATTTTACAAATGAGAAAACTGAGGCACAGAGAGGTTAAGTAATGAAGATTAAAATATTAATTGGCCCAAAAACTTTTTAGGAGGGAGTGTTTACAGCACTTCCATCATTGTTGCTATAAGTGTTTTCCATTGATCTGTGTACAACCTTCATGATTTATTTCCTATATACACAATCTCTATTGTTATCTATGTATTATTTTTCACTATCTGACTCACTGAGAGATTTTGAAATCCTAAGCAAATGTCGGTGAAACACAAGTACCTGTGCGAGTCCCTTTTTTCCCCTCTTAGTGCGAATTAGAATAAATATCTAACAGTAAAACAAAAAATACTTATGTGTGAACTACCTAAAATCATCTCAGGGACCACCAATGGTAGGGGTGCCACTTTTGAAAACACTGATTACTGACCACAAGCAATGTTCATGTAACCCAAACTCACACAATTCTCTGGGGAATAGAGGACTATACATATAACTCATCTGGACAGTTAGATCGAGAAATCTACCACAAGGCACTCAGGACTGGCCTCTTAGATAATCTCTCATCAGCTGCAAATTGGAATATTCTAAAATTGATATTGATTGACATAGCATCAACCTAATTTCTAATACTTCAAAATGGCAGCAAACTAATTTCTTGTTTGCCTTTGTTATTTTAGGTGCACAAAGTTGTCTACCCTCTTCTAAGAACACCAAGTTTTTCACTTTATTGTTATTTTTCACCTTTAATTATATTTCTGGCTGCTTTGGACGTGGATTTTTATATACTCAAGAATGTGCTTTGGCAGGTAAGAACACATTTTAAAACAAATTGTGGCAATTCTTGCTTATTCATGTTGACAGAGAATGTGACTGCCTATAAAGAAGATTAATAATTCACAAAACTCACATTTTCAGTTGTTTTACCCTCCTCTTTCTGCAGAACCACTAATGAAAGAGAATTGAGGGGAGGGAGAAAGAAGGAATATGAGTCACAGAGTGACCACTGTGACTAGGCACTGAGTAAATATCTTCTCCATTTTACGTACAAGCAGACTGTGGGTCAGAGGTCACAAACAACACTGACAAATGGCTGAACCTGGGTTCTAATCCCACATCTGACTTCATCTCAACTGTATCTGGAGACTTGTCCATTTTCACTACTAGGATTGTTTTATTTGGACCTTCTTGTGCTTTTTAAAAAAATCACGTATGCTAAACTATTTTGTTTTTCCTTTCAGAGAACGTGTTACTTTCTTTGGTTTCATTCTGTTCTTTTCTAACATCTTGAGTTAGATATTAGTTGATTGATTTTTTAATTTTTTGCATTTTGTCCATTTAAGGTTTTAAATTTTTCTGTAACTACTCTTTTGGTTTCATCCCACATGTTTTGATTTTTAGTGTTTTCATTATCATCCCAATCCTACCTAAATTTTCTTATACTTTTTTTCTCTGACCCATTAATTATTTAGAAATTGTTTTAAAATGTACAAATATGGCTTTTTCTTATTATTTATATTATCACATTGTGATCACAGAATGTGCTTTGTATGTCAACTCTTGTGATTTGTGGAGGTTTTCTTTGTGGCCTAGTATGTGATCAATTTTCCAAAATTTTCTGTATTTGCTTTATAAGAATGTATATTCTCTAATTGTTGAGTGCAGGGGTCTAAGTTTGTTCAGTAGATTGTTTTGTTAGTAATAAAATTTGGTGTTCTGTATCTTTGCTAACATATATCTTTGTTTTTCAGCTCAGTGTAACAAGCTTCCATAATAACTCTGGATTTATCAATTTCCCCTTGCAATTCTGTCAGCTTTTACTTTGTGTAAATAGAGACTCTGTTATTAACTGCCTACAAGTATTGTTATTTTCCTAGTTAATTTTTTTTAACATTATTTAGTTACCCTTTTATCCCAAATAATGCTTTTTGCCCTAAATCAATCTCACCTGGTATTACTTTAGTTATACCAGCTTTCTTTTGGTTAGCATTTGCCAGCTATAACGTTTCCATCCTTTCACTTTCAAGATTTTGATGTCCTTATGTTTAAATGCCATTTTTATTATTCTTTTTGCTGAGGAAGATTAGCCCTGAGCTAACCTCTGCTGCCAATCCTCCTCCTTTTTTTGCTTGAGGAAGATTAGCCCTGAACTAACATCTATGCCAATATTCCTCCAGTTTACATGTGGGTCACCCCCACAGCATGGCTGACAAGTGGTGTGGGTCCACACCTGGGATCTGAACCCCCAACCCTGTGCCGCCAAAGCAGAGCATGCCTAACTTAACCACTATGCAACAGGGCCAGCCCCTCGATGCCTTTTTGATAATATAGTTGGATTTTGTTATTTTATTCAGGTTGAGAATCTCTGCTGTTTTTAAAAACTAGTTTGACATTTATTCTGACTAAAAGTATTTAGAAGGGAAAAGATTTTAACAGATTTGAGACACCAAGGAAGACATATGGATGGAAAATAAGTAGTTGGAAAGATGCTCAACATCATAAGTCATTAGAGAAATACAAATTAAAACCATAATGAGATACCACAACATACATTAGAATGGCAATAGCAGCAACAATGGCAAATCAGATGATACTAAGTGCTGGTGAGAATGCAGAGAAACTAGAACTCTCATGCATTGCTGGTGAGAATGCAAAATGGTGGAGCCACTTTATAAAGCAGTTTGGGAGATTCTTATAAAGTTAAACATACACTTGCCATATGACCCAGCAATTCCACTTCTCCGTATTTACCCAAGAGAAATGAAAACTTACATTTACACTAAAACCTCTATGTGAATCTTTATAGCAGTTTATTCATAATCCAAAAAATCTGGAAACAACTCAAACATTCCTCAATCAGTGAATGGATAAATAAATTGTGGCACATCTTACAACGGAATATTACTTGGCAATAACAAAGGAACAGATTATTGATAGGCATGACATGGAAGAATTTCACATGCATTATGCTAAGAGAAAGAAATCAGACTCAGAAAACTACGTATTGTATAATTCCACTCACAGACCTTCCTTCTAGCAAAGGCAAAACTATAGGTTTGGAGAACAGATCATTTGTTGCCAGGGACTGAGGATGGGGGAAGAAATTGACTACAAAGGGGCAGCATGAGGAAATTTTGGGGGGTGATGGATCTGTTTTGTCTCTTAATCGTGGTCGTGGTTACATGACTGTGTGCATTTGTCAAAACTCATATAACTACACCAAAAGAACGAATTGGATTTATTTCTTCCATTTAATTTTGTACATTGTATTTAACCTGATTTTCCGTTGCTTTTTCTCATTCTTTCTTCCCTTCTCAAGCAATTAAGTTGATTCAGTTTTCTTTATCCTTTTTGTTCCTTCTGCTTATTTAAAAGTTTTACATTCTATTTCTATGTTTGAAGCAGGCACTGCGAAGTGCCTATCCCATATGCGTTCTCCCTTTCTTCCTCACTAACAGAAACTTACTATTTTTGGTTTGGTACAGTAGTGGGCCCAGTGTGAAATACTACATTTCTCAGCATCCCTGACAGATGTGGTAGCCTCAGGAAGTAGTCTGGCCAACGAAATGTGTACAAAAGTTTGCCGAGTAAGGGTTCTTCTAGAAAACCCTTAATAAGGGGGCCAAATCAGCCAGCACGTGCTTTTTGCCCTACGTTTCTCTCTCTTTCTGCCTGGAGCCCTGCCAATCAACAGTTAGGAAACTAGGAAATATTTTACACAGAAGCGGGAGAAATTTGCATTCTGTTTTAAGAGCATTTTGATGTTGAAAACTATTAAGCTGGAAGAGCAACAAGAAAGATTGGTGAACAGTCTTTTAACAACAAGATAGAATCTTATTTGTTTGGAAGGCATGATTTCTTTGAGGCAGGTAAACTAGAATACCTTTCAAAGCTATCTTCTAGAGTGTAGCAGTCCCCCTTTATCCGCAGTTTGGCTTCCCACGGTTTCAGTTACCCATGGTCAACCACAGTCTTAAAATATTAAATGGAAAATTCCAGAAGTGAACAATTCATAAGTTTTAAATTGTGTGCCATTCTTAGCAGTGTGGTGAAATCTTCATCTCTTCCAATCTATTCTGCCCTGGACATGAATCATCTCTTTGTCCAGTGCATCCACACTGTATACACTACCCGCCTGTTAGTCACTTTGTAGCCAACCGCGTTATCAGTTCGGCTGTCGCGATATGGTGGCGCTTGTGTTCAACCAACCCTTAATTTACTTAATAATAGCCCCAAAGCGCAAGAGTGGTGATGCTGGCAATTCGGATATGCCAAAGAGAAGCCGCAAAGTGCTTCCTTTAAGTAAAAACGTGAAAGTTCTTGAATTAATAAGGAAAGAAAAAATCGTATGCTGAGGTTGCTAAGATCTACAGTAACTTTTATTACGGTATATTGTTATAATTGTTCTATTATGATCAGTTGTTAATCTCTTACTGTGCCTAATTTATAAAGTAAACTTTATCATAGTAAGTATGTATAGGAAAAAACATAGTATATATAGGATTCGGTACCATCTGTGGTTTCAGGCATCCACTGGTGGTCTTGGAACTTATGCCCCTGGATAAGGGGGGACTACCAGAAGTGTATAAAATATATAAACAAGATCTGATTCTTATTTGAGTAAATGCAGTCATGTCATCTTTAAATGTTAAAATCTAATACCAAGTTATGAATTGGTTTCACAGGTCCTCTTAACTGGATTAATTAGCTTTTCTACGGCATTCATCATAATTGGATATGTGGTTCTGAAATTCAATAAAGATGAATGGGATTTGCAGTCTTGCCTGCTCTTTAGCTTGACTCTTGGCATCACAGATCCTATTCATTCTGTGAATTCACTGAAAATGATTGGTATGTCAGATTTATTTCTCTCTCTTATCTTGAAGATATGAAGATAAATTATGTTCTTTTGATTATATTTTTCTTGTGTGAATTGTGCCTCCAGCAGAGTAGATATTTGTGCTGTTTTTCTTGGAGACCGGGCATTGATTGATTTGAAGGATGCAATGCAAATAAGGCAACCTAGGATCTGGGGTAAATAGCACCAACTATAATCTCAAAGGATTTTTTTCAAGAAGAAAATGTAACCTTTTTAGAGGAGGGTAAAAATTAGCATTCTTATTCCATTTCACTGAATTCTAAGGACACAAAGTAGAGACTCTGCTCTATGCCTAATGAAACTTTTGCAAGTCTTACTACCTTTTGTTAAAACAGTCTCCATTTTGGAACAGCTAACCTTGGGCAGGTAGTGGAGCGGGTTGTAAAAGAAATGGGGTAAGAGTATAGTCTGGCAAATATGTTATTCAAGAAAAGCTTATTTCCAGGAGGGTTTGGGATCCCCCTATTTCCCATTTTATTTGGTAAAGGATGATTTCACTCTGAAATCTCCCCCTGTTGTCATGTTTTATTCACATAGCAGTAAAATCATGAAGTGGTTAGATGCTATGGTTTCTATTTTTGACTCGGAGATAGTTTCCCAACCGATTTTAAGATCCCGGCTATATTTAGTGGAAATATATCGCCTTGTGATTGGAGGGGGAAGCCTCCAACCTTTACAGCAAGTGATACCCCCATTTTTACACCCATCTGTACCTACAGTCGGGAAAACGTAGGAGGTTTTAAAATGGTTTTGGGGTGATATTCCAAATTGTCACAAGATATGTCTCAAAGACTCTGATCCTGTCCTCTTTTCTTTCTCTCTGTGTTTTTTCCAAGTACAATTTTTTCCTATTTTTTCTTCACCTGTCTTTCTGTTTTAGCCATTTGTATTTGCCACTGGTTTTGTTCACCTCATTCTCTTCCTGCTCCCTTTTCTTCAGTCTCTTGACTCTAAGTGACTATAATAAACTATAAACTTTAATTATTTATTGCAGTTTCTGTATTCAAGTTTTTTTCCAGAAAAGGAGTCAAATAAAAAATCTTCTATTTCTTCAAAAGAAAAGTAGTGAAGCTATTTGGCTCTTAATTGACATTTTCTTTATGTCAATAATGCTCAGGTGGCACATGTGTTCTGGATCCAGTAACATTTTTTCCTAGTAAGACAGATTTGACTCATTTTTCTGGGGAAAATCACTCTCACTTATTTGTGGTGTTGGCAGAGCCACCACATCGCCCTATGTGTGAATTAGATAAATGATTCTTTCTCTAAAACAGTTTACTTCTATCTGATCGTCATAATGCATTAATTTTTAGGGAAAATATTTTTTGCTATATGACTAAAATTATCGCAATAATATAAAAAACTACAGGTTTTTCAATGAGAAGGGTGCTTCTTTTGATGTGGTGCCCTTGTGTAGTGTAAAACCTGTACAACCTAATCTGAGATGGACGGACACATGGAAAAAAGTAGTGCATGCTCACATGCAAGTTAAAAGGAGCTTATCTATTCATTACCTGTTTGAAAAGAGCACCTGGAGCTCAAACAATTTTTACTTTAAAACAAATATGGAATAGGAGCTTGTAAAGGAACAAAATACAGTTTTGGTATGATCTCAACTGAGTAAAGAAAATTATATGCTTAGAAAAAGACTTCAATGTTAAAATGGTTATATCTGGGTCATGGAATTATAGGTGGTTTTTGTTTTATTCTTTCTTCTTCCAAATTTTACAATAAATTAATGAATATGTTAGTTTCACATTAAGCCAATAAAGAATGTAGGGAGTAATTCTTGTGGGGTTTTACTATTAAAAATAACTATAAATCAAATTCAAAACTGTGTACACCAAACCTTAGGCTTTACTTGCTCCTGGTTGACTCACTGAATCTGAGGGAAGGATTAAAGGATTTCTTGACCAGCTAATAATCTCAAAACCTGTTTAACCAGTATTTTTGTGCCTTCTGTTTATAGTCAAAGTTAGTAACAAGAAATAAGGTGAGATGATTATAACTTATTGTGCAGGATAATGAAGCAGGAAGTAAGAAGAACAAAAGAACAATAATGAAGAAAGAAGAACAGAAATAAATAGCCTGAATATTGATCCATGATCAGACACTGAGTATTCTAAATTCTGTATAATCCTGGTGTCTACCCTATCATTTAGGAGACTTTTGCAAAGATAGCTAGAATCCAAATATTCTGATGTTTCATATCCTCAGATCAAACTCTGGAAGCAGAGATTTCCTTTCTTGTAAACTACATATAGTATCTTAGAAATAATAAGAATAACCCCCACCCAAGTTATGTATATTCAATTATTATGTGTTTCAAAAACATATAAGACAGAAAAGTAGAATCTTAATCAGATCCAGTTCTGTTTGGATTAAAAATAAAATAGTGTCACTTAGGGGCCGGCCCGGTGGCGCAGCGGTTAAGTTCGCACGTTCCGCTTCTCGGCGGCCTGGGGTTCGCTGGTTCGGATCCCGGGTGTGGACATGGCACTGCTTGGCAGCCATGCTGTGGTAGGTGTCCCACGTATAAACTAGAGGAAGATGGGCACGGATGTTAGCTCAGAGCCAGGCTTCCTCAGCAAAAAGAGGAGGACTGGCAGTAGTTAGCTGAGGGCTAATCTTCCTCCAAAAAAAAAAAACCAAAACAAAACAAAAACAAACAAACAAAAATAGTGTCACTTAATGTGATCAGTTTGGATTTGATACAATGGATTCTATTAAACAGCTGCTTTTAAAAAATATGTAGCTATGCAATCCTTTTTATATTAATTTGTAATTATATTATGCTGCCTAACATACCATTGTGTGTCAAGTGTTCTTAGATTTAGGGTTTATGCTTTAAAGTGAAAAAAATCCAAGGCTGGTATGTAGCTTCACAGACTCATCAGGGACACTGGGCTATTTATATACTCCTATTTATTTGCTCCTATACCTAAGATAGAGTAACAGTGCCTAGATTTACTTTTATGCCTGAAACAACTGAAAAACTAAACCAAATATATGAAAAAAAACCCCAACCAGTTGTCAGATATTGAACCTCAGGCAGTGCAGGACAGTGATCCCTGAGAAGGACAAAATGAGGTGAGTCCTTGATCGCCCTTGCCACAGCTTATTACCTGGAGGGAGTTTCCAGTTCTCAGTGGAGGGGAGGGTAGCCTAGGTGGAGTCTGTTAGTTTCTTTGAGTGGGAAAGATCAAGAGTTTGGAGTCCAGGAAGGCCAAGGCAGCTAGAGTTCATGGGACAAATTACTGCAGAGATGGAAGCTGCACTGAAGGAGGAGTGTGAGAGCTGCAGAGGCTCCCCTTTGAGTCTTTGGATGAGCACTCATTAGTGCAGGCATGTGAGGAAACTGCCCAAGGCTGGGAAAGGAGAATACTTGAAGGAGCAGAGGGAACAATTCTTTTCCTGTTTACTACAGCCAGAGTGGAAAAACCTCATAATTCATGGCCCATCAGGTAGAGGACTCAGAAGGTTATTGCCTCAGGAGAGGGGAAGATTAACCTCAGACTAACGGTTGCTCTGGCACTACCTAATAAAGCTTAAAAGCAAGCCTCAGAAGAGTCAAACTGTTTCCAAGTAACAACTGCATCCCAGGACAAAGCTCAAGAATAGACGTAGGAATACATAAATACACAGCACCTAATAAGGTAAAATATACAATTTGTCATCTATAATTAAAAATTAGCAAGCATGTGAAGAAGCATACCCATAGGTAGTACAAAAGTAATATGTAGAAACATACCCAGCAATGATGCAGATGACAGAATTAGTAGACAAAGATATTAAATCAGTTTTTATAACTATATTCTATATGTTCAAAAAGTTAGAAGAAAGATTGAGTATGGGGTAAAACCTGCTCCTACGAGCTTATGAGAGCCAATTGTTAAACCATCAGGAATTTTGCAATCCACTTGTTAAACCATTGGTGGCTTCGAATTGGTTATGGTGGGAGTGTTTACCCATGGAACTGGTAAATGCTACAAATCAGGCCTTTCTTAATTTTTGAGAGCTAGGTATAAAAGAGACCTAAATCAAGCTTCTAGAGACGAAAACCACAATATCTGAAACAAAAAATACACTGGATAGAATTAACAGATCAGACACGGAAAGGATTAGTGAACGTGAAGATGCAGCAATAGAAACTATCCAAAATGAAGCACAGAGAGAAAAAGTCTGAAAAAAATGAACAGAACATTAGTGAGCTGTGGGACAACTTCAAGTGGCTTAGTGTACAAGCGTCCAAAAGAGAGAAGAGAGAGAGGGAAGAACAAAAAATTATTTGAGGAAATAATGGATGGAAAATTTCTAAACTTGATGAAAAGTATAAAGCCACAGATTTAAAAGGCTCAATAAATCCCAAGCCCAAGAAACACAAGGAAAACTGCACCATGGCACATTATAATCAAATTCCTAAAAATCAGTGATAAAGAGAAAATTTTAAAGGCAACCAGAGGAAAATGAGATATTATATACAGAGAAACAAAAATACTAATGACAACAGACATCTTTTCAGAAACAATGCCAGCCAAAAGATAGTGGAGCAACATTTTTAAAGCACTAAAAGAAAAATACTGCCAGCTAGAATTTTCAGTGAAAATATCTCAGTAAAAATATCTTTTGAAAGCAAAGACTTTCTTAAACATATAAAAGCTGAAAGACTGTATCACCAGCAGACTTACACTAAAAAAATGTTCAAGGAAGTCTTTCAGGCAGAAAGAAAATGGTATGAGATGGAAATTTGGATCTATATAAAGGAATGGAAAGCACCATAACTGGTAAACATATGGAAAATATAAGACTTTTTAAAATCTTATTTTCAATCTCTTTAAAAGATAATATTTAAAGCAAAAATGGTAGCAATTGTGGGACTTATTTATCTGCCTCTCTATCCTTTGTGTAAGGCTTCCATCCTTGGGATCACAAGTTGGCTGCTAAAATTCCAGTGATCACATCCATATTTCAGGCAGGAAGAGGAAGAAAGGCAAGGTCCAGAAAGATGCTCCCCTCAGTCCAGTCACCTCCTCCCCCAAGAAATTTCCCAAAAGTCCTACTCAGTAACTTCTGCTTATATCTCAGTGGCCACTCTTAGAAGCCCAGGAGTTGGGGAAAGGTGGTTGTTTAGCCGGGCACATTGTCACCCTGAATAAAACCAGTTTTGTTTTTTTTTCACTAAGAAGAACAGAGGATGATACTGGATGGGCAAGTACCAGTCACTATCACCCTACTCATAAATTGTATATCACTGCACGATTAATTTAATTATATTTTCCATTAAACCTGGTAGTGAATAAGTACCAATAAGATGGGTACTCAATTTTTTTAGTAACAGCTCTATTGAGATATAATCCTTATCCCATAAAATTGATGCTTTTAAAGTGTAAAATTCAGTGGTTTTTAAAGTATTTACAGTTATGCAACCATAATCACCATCTAATTTATAACATTTTCATAATCCCCAAAAGATATCTTATACCCATTAGCAGTCACTATGCACTCCCTCATCCCGTAACCCCCTGGTAAACACTACTCTGTTTTCCATCTATGGATTTGCCTATTCTGGACATTTCATATAAATCTAGCCATATGTTACATTTTTATGTGTGGCCCTTTTCACTTAATATAGCGTTTTAAAGGTTCATCCATGTTGTAACATGTGTCAGTCAGTACTTCATTCCTTTCTGTGACTGAATAATATTCCATTGTAGGGATAGGCCACATATGTTTGTCCATTCATCAGCGAATGAACTGTGGGTTCTTTCCTCTTTTTGACTCTTCAGAATAATGCTGTCATGAACATTCATGTACACATTTTTGTGTGGACATTTTCAATTCTCTTGGGTGTATACCCAGGAATAGAATTGCTGGGTCATATTTTATAGTTCTTTATAAAATGTGATTCTTTTGGAGTCTAACAATTCATCCTTATTCAAGCTAAATACAGTGCCCTGAGAAGTGTTTTATCTCGTTCTGAAACTCAAGTATGGTTTGAGGTTATGAAGACTTCAAGGAATGCTATTGTCATGTACCTTTGCCATCGGAGATACATAAGGCACAAAGGACAGATTAAAAAGTGGTGATTATGATTGTCTTACAGACCCACCCCAGGCATGGTGGCCTTCATTTTTTTTTCCTAGCATATTCCTTCTCTTTTCCTTTTGTGTTTCCTGTGCAAGAGCATAATTTTCATGAACCTTATTACATTATATTTTATATTTCCTTTTCCAGGCATTTCCAAAATGTATACTGATATCATTAGAGGGGAATCAATGATCATCTGTGGTTTTACATCCATTGTTTTTGGAATGTTTCGGAGACACTCACATCACTTACCCATGTTTAGGGGTAGGAGCATTTTTTGTCTTTTTATTTTCTAAAATCATTCTTGTATGCTGCATTTCAATTCCTTCTAAAATTAAAATACGTTCGAGATGTCTTCACTTTACTGTTTTCCCTATACTTTATTCTTGGACCAATTAAAGTAGTATATCAGGTAACAAGAAAATAATTACCGTCCATGTGTTTTCTTGGACTTTAAGGGGGAAAGAGTGTTAAAGAAATTATTTCATCTCCCTCAATATGCACGTGCACATGTGCATGCATGCGCATACACACGTGTCATTTAGCTCAGACTTACTTCTTTCCGGGATCAATCTGGACCTCAGTGAGTGGATGTTAAGAATTGGGTTGGTCCTGGATTTGAGTCTAAAGCAGAACAGTTCAAGCAGTACTGGAGAGTCAGGTCCTAGAAGTGATAATAGTCAGATTCAGGTGGTTAAAGTTCACTGGGATATGAAGCCTGTTACCTCACTAAGTTTCCAGATGTGGTGTAGTAGATAATAAAGGGGGGAAAATCACAGCACAAAGAAGGAAAAGGTGTTGTCCTGATATGTTTATGTGATAGTTGTAGGAGGAGAGAGGTACTAAAAGGAGAAAGAAATATTGGTAATAAAGAGAAGTTGGCAGTGCTTCTCAATGGGGGAGTTATAGGCATTTGGGGTGGGACAATGTTTGTTGTTTAGTACTCCCCTCAGCATTGCCTGATACCTGCTCACTAACTGCCACTCTTGTCCCCAGTTACTGTGACTACAGAAAATTTCTCTTCTCCATTTCCCAAATGCCACCTGGGTGGGGGCGGGGGTCACAAATGGATTGCAGGTTGGTAGGGATCCTGGACACGGTTTGCTTGGCCTTGACAGTTTGTAAAAAATTTGAATTTAGATGTCCTTTGGTTGGACATTCACTCTCCAGTTTGTCACAGGCTTTTCACATTTATGGTCCCTGCCAGGCTCATGAGAGCATTTGAGTCTGCTGTCCCTGCATTAGTAAACCTGGAGCTGCAGGCTGTCAGGGAAATATATCCCCAGAGAGCCTCTTTTGCCAGGCTTTCATGGGAAACTCCCCTCTGCTGAAGAACAAGGTCCCCACTCAAAGTCTCAAGAGCAAACCAAAGTACATAGACCCAAATGTCATCAGTGAAAGAAAAAAATAAAGTCATAGTTCAACTTCTTTTTTTTTCTTATTTTCTATTTCTAGAGTTACACATGATTGTGGACCTCTCCATGGACATTTTTGGAAGCATAATATGTGGATATTGGTGTGCAAGAATCATTCAGTTTACATTGACTGACCTTTTTAGCAATACGCTGACTAATGTCATTATTTGCGTTTCAATGGTGTACATGACTTTCTACATTGGTAAGGCAGAAACAAATACAAAATATGCTATCCTCAAAGTGAACTTAATGCATCTTTATTTTCCCTTGATCTCAAATCCAGTTGCTTCTTCTCGATCACTTCCCCCTTGTTGTTGTCCCTCTGTGCGTCTTGTCATATTATCTTTCTGCCACCTCCAGCTCTTTCCTGGTCTCTTAACATCACTTAATTTCAGCTCCATGTCCCTTCCCTTTGCATTTCTCATCTATGTTGTTACTCTCTTATTCTTTTCAAACTCTGTTTTTTGACCTTACATTTAGTCACTGGCAGTCCCCTGGAAGAGGAATCAGCGCTGAGCTGATTTCTGCTCTGACCCATAGTCTCTGAAATGAGGAAGTTGAGACAGATGCTCCTGAGGTCTTTTCCAGCTCAACAGTCTTTAATTCAAAGGGTACCAAATTGAGGGCATGAAATTAGGGTAGAAATGGAAGCCATTATCTGAGGCTAAGAGGCAGGAAAGGAGGGGGAGAAATCAGGCGTCCTTGTATCCGGAGGAGAAGCAGGAGAGCTGATGAATCGCAGGTGTCAGAGTGCCCAGCACACGTAGACCTCCCACAATCATTTGCTAGTTAATCCAGTGATATTGGGACTTAAAGTTTTTACTGGCTTAAAGTAACCATCCCAAAGAGCCATACTAACTCTGGCAAAATGGTCAAATTCTGCTTCTTCTCCTATCTCACACAGTGGAGTAATTTCCATCCATGAAAGACCACATGTAGCAAGAGGTTAATTACTCCTCTTTTCACTTCCTGTTGTCTATAAGAACTGCTGCTTCTACAGATAAATTGCCACAGGGTGTTGTTCACTGCCCCGAATTGGTAAAATTGTAGAAAATATTGACTGAAAGGTCACTTCCCTCAACTTTCCTCATTTTTTCCTCCCCTGTGAACCTTTTATGCCTTAAATCTCTGAAGAAATTTTTTAAATTTAAGATTTCCATTTCTTCCACTAGACCTCCACCGTTGAGGTGGAGGCTGTCTCTTATTCATCTTTTTATTTTTTCTCTTTTCTGTGTTCCCCTAGCCAAGCCTAGCACTTGCCATGTGCCCAATAGTAATTTAACACATGTTGGTGGAATAAACTGGTGCTAGTCCACAGAAAGCTTTGGAGTTAAGAAGACATGAGTTCAAATCCCAGCTTCACAATTTCTTAGCTTGGTGACCTTGGAGTATTACTTAACCTTTCTAAGCTTTAGGTAGTTTCCTCATCTATAAAAGTGATACAAGGGCTAGCCCCATGGGCTAGTGGTTAAGTTCTGTGCACTTCACTTCAGTTGCCTGGGTTCATGAGTTCGGATCCCAGGTGTGGACCTACACCACTCATCAGCCATGCTGTGGTGGTGGCCTGCATACTAAGTGGTGGAAGATTGGCACAGATGTTAGCACAGGGCTAAACTTCCTTAGCAAAAAAAAATGCATAAATAAATAACTTAAATGATATAATAACACCTAATTTATAGGGGCATTGCAGGCACTAATGTGTGCTGCATGACTCACTCATGCTGGTGTGCTGGAGATAGCACTTACTGGCTCACGAGGGCTGATTGTGCACATTTCTTCCCAACTCTGTGTTCAAGTGACGTAATGTTGGTAGCTTGAAACTGGGCATTGTGGAAGTAATTACACAGTAGAAATTAGCAGATACCTCCAATAGTGCTTTTTTTTTTTAACCCCAGGAGAGCTGGTTTTCAACATTTATCAGCACATCACTGGCTTCAAGGTAGGGCCACCAATAAATGTGGATTCCCTTCCCTGTTCCTTCTAAAAAATGGAGGTGCTTCCAGTCAGTGCTTGAGAGGCTTGGAATAGATTCTCCGTCACAGATCTCAGAAGGAACCACTGCTGCCAAAGCCTTGATCTTGGACCTCTAGCTTCTGGAGCTGTGAGACCACAAATTCCTGTTGTTTAAGATACTTCGTTTGCTGTACTTGGTTATAGCAGCCCCAGGGAACTAATACGCCTCTCTCCTCCATTACACCTTCCTCTGCTTCAGGGATTAAAAAAGAACTTAGGACAGTCCTTTATTCTTACACTTAATCAGTTCCTGACAGCAAAGTCAGTAATAGGCACAGTAACAGGAGAAGTTCCATTGCCAGAAAGCTAAACGTAGATAAAATTCTCATTTACACATTCCCTTATGTTACACTGCTGTCATGTTATCTAATTTTATTTTTTTCCTTCACTAATGAACACACTGTCAACTGGCCTAAGTCCAAGGAGTGTCTCATTGAGGTTGGAGAGTCACCTCTTTGAGCGCACATAGTAATTTCCATTTTTGTCTCTACTGTGTTAAATTCATGACATCTGGACTTTTAGAAATCACTTGTATCAGCACATTCTTTCCTTTTCATGACATAAAATGGTCAAAAATTGCACAGACATTGCTACAAAGACAAAGGATGCCATGCTTATGGAACATTGTTGGTTGACAGGTAGCATGGCTGGAAATATTAATATATCAGTCCACAGAAGAAAATTTGAATTTAGTGTACAAAAGCCACTTTAAGAGAGTCAATGTATAATTCTTGAGAGATGGTGGGTTATATAAAAGTCTAGGCCAGAGGTGTACCAAGAGAGGTGGTGGGAGGGGTCTATCTGGCAGGAGGAATAGTTTATCAAGTGATATCGTTCAGAACTTCCGGGGAATAGAGATAATGAAAAGAAGACGCCTTTAGTCAGTTTTCATTATTTTAAAACTCTCTGCAAACAATGCATCCCCTTCTTGCCTGCTCCTGCTGTCTCTTCGTTGTTGTCATTGGTCCAGGCTATAAATGTCAAAGGCCTTGAGTCATCACCCTAATATATTCTAGATAGGAACATCCATTCCTGAATCCTGTTGCTTTTAGAAATTCTCCTAGGTGGAGGACCTTCACTTTTTCTAAACCAGAGAGAGACAGAGATTGATTGAGAGAGCCCCTTGTCTGCCACATTAATTTTCTGTGATGGTTTCTTTCCATTGAGTAAGAAAAACTTTGCCTCTCTATTTTTAACTCCTTGGGTCTATCCTGATGAAAACTGCTTCCTTTATAACATATTCCATGACTTTTACCCCTCTTCTCGAACATTTAAAATACAACTTAGTATAATAGCATTTGTAATTTTTTAAACACTTTCTTTTTCTAATAAAAGTAATATATATTCATTGTAGAATTTTGGAAAAATTTCAAAAAGTCAAAGAAGAAAAAAAATCATCCATAAACTTCTGCTATAAATTTAACCAGTGGTACCTTTTGGTGTATGTTCTCAGCCTTTGAAAAAATACATCCGTATATTAAAGTATGCATTCACACCATATATTCCTATAACATTGGGATTATACTACATAAGATATCAGTTTTAAAAGAAAGTCATTTAGTGGTTTCCTCATAGACGTTGTCTCTGAATGACTGTTACTGAAAAAGACTACGATGAGCTTTAAAATTCAGTAGTTCTGATTCTCTGGGAATTGGAAACAAGATTTCGAAGGACAGTTCTCAGCAGTACTAGTTTTACTGTCATTGGTTATTTATATTAAATTCAGCTAAATAAGTGATACAAAGGCATCTAAAGTGGACTTAAGTGATTAGATAAACCAAAGAATAATAAAATCCTCTTCAAATTAGTAAACAGTATTGATTTATTATGCAGTAAAGTGAACACATAAAAACAATAACATAATGATAAAGATTATTGTTTATTCATGGTTTTAAAAGTGTGCCAAGCACTTTTCACATTACCTCATTTAATCCTCACAACAATTCTATGAGGCGTCATTCTTTTACACCCATTTTACAGAGACAGGGACACGAATGGAGAAAGAGGAGGTCACATTCCCAGAGCAACCAGCTCTGCCCTGCTCCAAAGTGCTTCCTTTCCTACCTTGCATGTTCTTTCCCTTCCTTTCTGTCTATTTACGATGTGTTATTTGAAGGCTCTGCAGCGTAGGACTGTTGGTATTTTGATATTCGAACATTCTTCCTACTTGGTTTTCCTGCCTCAGACTACATTTGTTTAGAGCCAAAGGAATTACAATTTTCGGGGAGTCTGTATCAGGCCAAAGGACAGCAGGCTGCAGGCCCTGCAGTCACCACAGAAGCCCTGAGCTTGGACCGCGACCTCTAGGACATGCAACACAACGTCCCTGAGATGCTGGGCAGAGGCTGGGAAACTTATTTTTCTATTCGCCCTAAACCTCAATGATGGTCCACTGCAGAGTTGGCAAACTACGGCCTGTGGGCCAAATACGCCTATTTTTGTACAGCCCATGAGCTAAGAATGGTTTTACCTTTTAAGATGATTTAGAAAGAATTCAAAAGAAGAATATTCTGTGGCACAAGAAGATTATGTGGCATTCAATTTCTGTGTCTATTATTTATTGGACCCTCATTCATTTACGTATTACCTACAGCTGTTTGTGCATTACACCAGCTCAGTGGAGGAGTTGCAACAGGGACTATGCGGCCCACAAAGACTATATATTTCTTATATGATCTTTTACACAAAATGTTTGCTGACTCCTAATCTATAGGATTAGGCCAATCCCATGAAGCAACTTTCCAAGAGCTGCTACTCTGAAAGTTTCCCACCAATTCGTCACTTGAGATAAAGTACCTCAGTATGCAGATTTGAAAGCAACTAATTTTATTCATTGTTTTTCTTCCCAGTGGAATTTTTCGGAATGTCAGGTATGGTTGCTTTAATCACTGTAGGACTGAATTTGGATTCCTTAAGCTTTAAACCAAGGATGGAGTTCATAATTACTAAGTAAGTCTTCCGTTACGTACTTGGTATAGGTCTCATAGAAGTTTAGTGTTTATTTTTTTATTATTATTTTTTTTTAAGATTTTATTTTTTCCTTTTTCTCCCCAAAGCCCCCCAGTACATAGTTGTATATTTCTCGTTGTGGGTTCTTCTAGTTGTGGTATGTGGGACGCCGCCTCAGCGTGGTCTGACGAGCAGTGCCATGTCCGCGCCCAGGATTCGAACCAACGAAACACTGGGACGCCTGCAGCGGAGCGCGCGAACTTAACCACTCGGCCACGGGGCCAGCCCCAAGTTTAGTGTTTAAATGGTCTTGCCTTCATGGACACTAATAAAATTTCCTTTTTATAACTTTTTTCTACCTTTTAATTGTAATCTTACTACCAGTTATATTTGAAAAGAACTTAAGGTACCAACAGTTATTGACATTAATTGATATTTCTATTATGAATAACGTGTCAGTGGCTCAGAGACCATAGTGCTTTTTATACATAAATAACTCTGATAAAAATTTACTTTGAATTGGGGAAAGTTTAAAAAAGACTTTATTCCTGTTTAAAGTTTAAAAAGTTTAAAAAATACATTTATTCATAATGTACCTGAATGACAGTATCCTAATATGAGAAGAGCTAGAAAAGAAAAGTAGCAGAAAGATTCAACACAGCAAAACTACTACCTCCCCTTTACACCTGGTAATGCAAGGTGTCATATGGACATCTCTGGACAGAGGGAAAACCATTTGTCAGTTTTCTCAGACAAACGAGTTAGCCTTTCTCTGAGAGACTGTGCTAAATTACAGAATTGTTTCAGAACTTTTTGACACCAGATCAGAGTCTAGTGTAGAAATTCTCACATCACATGAAAGCAGATGTTGAAATGAAAAAATGAACCATAATCCTGAGTTTTCCCATGAAGATTCATTTCTTTAATGTAAAGGACTATCCATTGTGCTGAAATTGTGTCCTTCCTACTTTTTTTGAGTTTAAAGTGTTCTTGCTTTTATGAAATTCCAGTGATAGAAGATGGTACTTTCTTGTTTATAGCTCTACTTTGGAAAAGAAAAAAAAATGGCTTGTAACTATACTAGTTTTGTGGATATGTGAATGACAATTTATGGGTTGTCAAAATCCAGAAGCTTGGAAAGAACTAATCCATAGAACGTATACTTTTAGTTTACTTTAGTTTCCTGAGCTCAGTCACACTATTTGTCAGCATCATTATAAATTACTCATTTTTTTTGAGGAAGATTAGCCCTGAGCTAACATCTGTGCCCATCTTCCTCTATTTTATACGTGGGACGCCTGCCACAGCATGGCTTGACAAGTGGTGCACAAGTCTGCACCCAGGATCTGAACTGGCGAACCCTGGACCACTGAAGTGGAACGTGTGAACTTAACCACAGCTCCACGGGGCTGGCCCCATAAATTACTCACTTTACTCATTCAATTGTTTATTCTTCCACCTGTTTGACCAATCCTTTTTTAGTGTCTCCTGTGGCCTGGACATTGTATCTTAGGTTTGGGGCCAGGAAAATAAGCCCCTTCTTAGAAGGTGCTTATTGTTAAGTGGTAGACATGCTTATGTAAGAAACTCACATTAATTGTAAATAATTATAGGTTTATTGGGATACTACTACATGTAAAGCTTTTTTTAGGTCCCATGGAGACATTTTAAAAAGTATTCCACTCAGTCAGTTATTCATCATTTCTGACTTTTCAGGAAATGAAGCATTGGGGTTTGAGGTCCCATGCATACCTTTCCCTTCTAGAAGCTCTGAATCAATTGAATCAAGAGATAGGAGTCAGATAGAGAATCAGACTGTCTGCTTGATTGTAGTAATGCTGTATCAGAGAACATGGTTGATATCTGCAGCTAAAAGGAGGCTTCCTAATGCTTCTTCCTGAGCGTCGAATTTGAGACCCACCTATAGGGAGACTGGCTTGTGGGCAGACACCTCACCCAGTCAGCTGAAAGGGAAAGCCCCAAGAGAAGGAACCAAGAGGAGACAGGACTTGAGATCTGCCTGTAGAAATCGGACCTGGCCCTCACCCAGGCCTGTTACCACATGGAACAAGAATAGCCCCAGGCCCTAACTGAAGTGTTCTGGTCTACTTAGTAAGAATCTTTGGGGGTGGGGCTAGGCATATAGACTTTTAGAAAGCAATCTGGATGATTCTAATGCTCTTCTCTGCTTAAGAACCATGGTGGTGTGGGCAGTTGGCTCTGTAGGGATTCAGAGGAGGATCACTTCCAGCAAGAGTGCTTAGGATGGTTTTGTAAAGAACATGGATTAGAGTCAGCCTTACTAGATTTTTACAAATTCAGTAGATGGGGAAGCAGACAGGAGAGACTTTCAAGGTAAGGGACTTTCCTGCAAATCACAAAAGGAGAAGTTGTGTAGAGGACATTGTGGTGATCTAGTCACCTATCACAAAGTCAAGGTTAACTAGGTGGCTCCTTGCAGCAAGCTCAGCTCTGGGTTTAGCTGTGGCAGGACTGACAGCCGATATGCTGCCAGCTAATCTCAGCAAAACTCCCATATCACCAACCTGGGGGCGTGGGGATCCTTATTTTTCTGACTTGCTCTTATCATTCTGCTGTGAGAGGCCGCCCATGGGTTGGTGTGATGAGGTAATGGGGAATATGGAACTGAGTGTATTTTAGTTCCAACAAATACTTTTAAATGTTGATTATGACAGTGATGGAGGCAAAGACCTCTGCTGAGACAAGAACAGCAGATACGCGATACATGATTTTATGTAAAAAAGAAACTATTTAACAAACACATTGCTTAAAATGTGATTTCCTTTCCATTCATCCTAGGTTCTTCAAAATGTTTTCATCTGTCTTCCAAGATTTAATATACACTTTCTTTGGCATTGTGATTGGATGTGGAGAAATCAAGTATTTTCGATTTCACACTGTGAGTTTCATGTTCATCTTATTTGCAACAGTAAATGTTGTGAGGTAAGAATTATATCTTAAAATTTGCTTACTGGACTTAGGTTCTCAAGCCCAGAATTATAATTGGGAAGCAGTGGGTTATAGCAGAAAGATTTCTGGATGTGGAGTCAGGAAACCTGGGTTGGTGTCAATAGCTCACAATAGCTTGCTGTGTGCCTGGGGCAAAGTCTGTTTACTCCTCAAGTTTTCATCTGTTAAATGAGAGCGGGCAGAACAGCAGCATCAGCATAACCTGTGAGCTTGATAGAAATGCACATTCCTGGGCCCATCCCAATTTGCTGAATTGAATCTTTGGAGATGAGGTCCAGGACACTGTTTCAACATGCTTTGTTAAAGTTTGAGCATCACTGGATCAGATTAATGGTTCCTAACATTTCTGTTAACTTTCATCATCATTTATTATTATCATAGCTATGATAAAGCCATTTATTAAGGGCTTAGCATGTACATTATGTCATTAATATTAATACAACTCTATGAGGTAGGTGTTACTGCATCATTTCACAGATGAAGTGCAGAGATCTTAAAAACTTGCCTAGAGTCACCCAATTTGTAAGGACAGAGTTGTCATTTAAACTTGACTCTAACAAGCCTGCTTTTTCTAGAATGCCCTTGCCCACTTGTGGTGTCATGTCTTCCATAAGAATTTATGACACTGTCTCCAAAAACATTGTCATTTCCACTCAGGATAGGCCTGGCCCAAGGGAGCTTACTTTATAAGATGTTCCCATGGAACGTTGCTTCTGTTGACTTTGAAGACATTGTGTGCAACTCAGGTAGTCATTCCCACACAGAAAGATGTGTCTGCAGTTTGTTTGCTTCTACCATGGGAACTCATGTACAAGTTGACATTGGTCACAGAGTATGAAGAAAGATACAAGGCTTTCTGCACATTTTTGGACTCAGCTACACATTCATGATCTCATTTCATCTTCATAATGACACTAGGAAATAAGAATTATTATCTCCGTTTTATGGACAAAGAAATACCAACAAAGGCAAACTCCCTTGCCCAAGGTCAAAAGGTTAGTAAGTGCCAGAGATTTTGTGTGAACTTATGGTTCCATCTCACTAGAGGAAAGGCTTTAATGGAGGTAGCGTTCCTAAGGGAACTTCAAGGTATAGGTGGGCTTTTCATAAGAAACTTGTTGAGAAAAACATTTCAGAGAGGATGAACCAAACAATGGCCTGGATGTAATAATCATTTCGAACACGTACTGGATGCTGACCACATTCAAACATCATTCTAAGCCCTATGAATGTCACCTTATTTAATTGAGCCTTCATAATAATCCTTTGAGGCAAGTACGATTACTATTACTATCTCTATTCTATAGTTGAAGTGACTGAGGCTTAGAAAAGTTAAATAACTGGCTTAAGTTTACATAGTTAGTAAAAGAAGGCTAAATTTGGATCCAGGTAGACTCCAGAGCCTTTGCTATACTACCTCTTTTTTTCGATATTAGGACATGACATAAGTTGTTCTATTTTGGCTGGACTCAATGGTGTTTTAGAGAAAGATTATTTAGTAAGGCCGAAGAGGTTAGTAGGAATTACTTTGCAAAAGGCTCAAACGCAAGGTAGAAAAGTTTGCCCAAAGTAATTATACACGTTATAGATGGTAACAGTAGATTTTCTGTCTCTCAAGGACAGGAATTCTCAGATTGTCTTGTGAAATTCCCAGCTGAGCAACTGATACACACTATATTTTTTGAGGCTGAGAACACGTCAATTTTATTTCTCCTGTCATTTGAAGGACAGCACTGATATTCTTTTGACGCAGACCCCACAAAGATAGATTCTAAATTTAGGCACAGCATCCTAGAGAAAAATTACTTGTAGAGAAAGAAGGCACAAATTGAAGTTATTTATGTGGTATTTGGTGTATGATTCTTGTGGAAGCTCAAGAAAAATTTGGTTGAACTAAGTTTCTTAGTGTGTCTATGATAATTTTACTTTTTGGCTATGATATGCATGTCCTAATTTCTGAGTCCCTTCCTGAATTCCCTTCCAGTGAATAGATGAGCTTGTCAATGTTATTCGAGAAGTTTCCCTGCAGGAATTTACTACCCAAATCCAAACAGTACACACTGGTGTTAATGATAAGTCCTTATATTTGTACAGAACTTCTAGCATGATATTTCAAGACTTGAGTATTATATGCAAAATTTAGACAGTAGATTGGGTTAGTTCCAGAAGGTTTGAACAAGTTATTAATAAACTGGATTATCTTCTCTTTCCTGAAAAATTTCACATGAAATTTAATATTTAGTATATAGTTTCAACCATGAATAACATTAATACATAAGTTGTGATTTAAAAAAAGTGTTTGTCTCTCCACAGGTTGCTTACTACTGTGTTAGTGAGCCCTATTCTGATGCGTTCGAGTTATGAATATAATTGGAGATGGGGAGTTGTGATAGCCTGGTCTGGAATTAAAGGAGTTTTCAGCTTACTCTTGGCTCCTGATATTCACAATCTGGCTGAAAAAAAAACAAAGTCACCACAAATGGTAGGAAAAATCATGTCTCCTGATTATTCATATTTATTTTGTAGCACTTGTCATCATTCTCAATAATAAAGTTAACCATTTTTTAAGTTCGATTTGAAAAATGCATTCTTTTAAGTCTAAAGGAACTTTCAGAGGGAAGTTTACTTATGTTGACAGTGTGAATGGGACCAACAGTCAAGTAATTGTTACGGATGGGAGTCAGATGGACTTGTGACTGGATCCTGGCTCCACCATTCATGGATCGAGCGACTTTGGATAAGTTCTCCAGACTTGTGGAACCTCAATTTCCAGTTGAGGATGGAGACAGTGCTTAGTAAAATATCTGCCACTTAGTAAATTCTCAATAAATGTTATTGAGCATATAAATGCTATTTTTTGATAGCTGTCAGAAAGTATGAAAAAATAATACCCTATCTAGAGCATTCCAATCTCTATAAATATTAGATCAAAAATTGAAATTCTAGTTAAATACACTAACAGAAGAAAGATTTTGTAAATTTTTGAATTAAGGATCTAGTTATATTTACGTATATAGGGCTAATTTTTAGAAATTAATTTCCAGAAAAATTTTGGCAGAAGATTACATTATCTATAGTGAAAAGCAAGATTTAATTTCCTTTCCACTCTCTCAAAGCCTTTTCTCATGGGCTAGCTGGTGGATTTCTGGGCGATCTGGTGGTGGCAGCATCTGAGGTACTGGGACTCCAGGGGAGCTCCGAAGAGCCCAGTGCATCTGCTGACAGCATTAGGGCACCTTGTCATTTGTGACAGTACTGTGAGAGCTAGCTGCAGAAGTTGCTAGAAATCCCCATGACACTCCCACCACCTCCCAGTCAGATGAATCCCAAGCCAGCTTCTAGGAGGGAGAAAAATTCATAATATGAATTAAGGACACTTGCCCACCTGCCAAGGAACTTTAATCTGGAGGTGGATGTACAGAGTTTCCTGATACTGTCCAATTTCCAGCTCAGGATTTTTTCTTCTTTGCTATTTTGCTCCTGTTCTAGAAGACCCCAGGAATACAGTATTTTTCAAATATCTTCTTTTGGGGAGCAACTATTACCCTCTCCAACTTGCAATCTGAGAAATCAAAACAAAGAGAATAGCCTGTTAGCTCAGGGAGTCATGTGCCCTAACTCCCCAAAAATGAAGTGCTTTTTTAACGGAGTATCATATTCCTCACCATCTTTCCTGTGGATTTATGCTTTATATCGGTGGACATGGTCTGGGAATTAATTTGGAGTTCAAATAAACCTGTGGTTTTGCAAAGACTTTGGGTCCTTCCATGCTCCAAAGGGAAAGTATAATAACCAACATCTGAGCCTCTTCGGTTTTCTTTTGTGCAAGGAATTGGCCTAAAACCAAGTCAATGAAATGTTAGCTATCATTTGACTATCATTTTACAGTGTTGCCCAAATCTGTCTGATGTTAAGAATCCCTCTGACGTCACCCCAGGCCTACAGAATCAGAATCTGCAGGGAAGAAGTGTGGGGGCCAGGATCTCTGCGAAGCACTGCAGGTGCTTATTGTTTTCAGTCAGGTTTGGGAAACACTCTCTGAAGGACATATTGCTATTAACTCCATTTTTCAGTGAAGGACGCTGAGGCTCAGAGTGGTTAAGTTAACTGGCCCTAAGTTACATGGCTAATAAATGGCAGAGCCAAGACCTACAAATGTGGTTGTGTTTTTGCACGATGGCAGGTGCATGTCCCTATCCCACCCGTGGTCACTACTGCCTGCTGTTGCCGAGGTTTTTCTGTGACCCTGCAGGTTCCACAGCAGCGTCTGTGACGCCTCCCGCCTTGCTGGCTTTGCATGGCCGCTGCTGAATGTGGCAGCTGTGGAGAGCTCGTCTCTCAGTGTTCTCATCCCTCTTAGAAATGACAAAATCTATTTTTTTCTCCTTCATATTGAAAACTAATTTCTGCCCCAGTATAGTATACTCAAGCAATGTCTACAGAACAGCCCTTTTGCCTCGATTTGGGCAACTTATTAATGTTTTGGTTCTAACCATTTGTGTGTTTTGTTTTTTTAGTTTATCTTGTATCTACTAGTAACATCGTTGATGACTATGGGAATAAATTCGTACATGATGACTCATTCAGCCAGGACATTGGGTAAAGTATATCTGTCTTTCATTAATTAACTGGGGAGAATAACACAAATAGATTATTGTTGGGAGCCATGGGGACATTTCTTATGGAGCTCAAGGAATTGATTATGAAATCACTCATTTTCATTCACTCATTATTTATGGAATCTGCCTTAATTGGGATATTTGTTTGGCCAGTTTAACAGGAACCATATTAACAATGGCTTAAATAAGACAGAGGGGTTTTTTTCCTCTCCACTGAAAAGTCCAGAAGTGTGAGATGGTTCTGTTCCACAAAGTTGTCTGATTTGTTGCTCCTCCACTCCGTGGGGTGTTGCTCCTATCTGCAGGGTACGAGCCAACTCACTACCACTCTATCTTCAATCCAACCAACTAGAAAGGGAAATTGGGGGGGTGGGGGGGTGTGGCAATGGAGGGTAAGTGGCTTCCTTTTAAGGGCACAATCTAGAAGTTATATATATATCATTACCACTCACATCCCATTGGCCAGAACTTAGGCACATGGGTACACATGGGCAAGGGAAGCTGGGAAATATTATCTTTGCGTGGCTGGCCATATGTTCAACCAAAACTCAGAGATTCTATTGGTAAAGGAAGAAGGAAGAATGGATATTGAGAGACAATCAGCAGGCTCTGCCACTGTTGCCTACTTCTAGAAGGAATTTGAGGCTGTTGATAATGAAATGCAGAAATATGATAAAATCACAAATAGATACACAGTCAATAGAGAAATCCAAGATGAGATAACGAGTGGCAGTGGGGTCAAGTGGAGAGTGGGAGGGCGGAGGTGGGATTACCCAAAGTCTTAGAGTACGACCAGTATCATCCCATATCTTGTGGTCTAGTCCTCAGCTTTGCTGGTGCAGAGAGCTGATTCTGTCAGGGTATCTAGAGTTGATTTACTGCTAGAGTTTTACATATACTGCACTCATAGGAGAATATGGATAAAGCAGAAAATCAATTTATTAATTTATAACCAGGAAATTTCTTTCTATGTACAAAATAATTGTGATCATTTTTCAGCGTATTCACCTTTAAATACCAATTTTTTTGATAAACCAAATTAGCAATTAGGTCTCTTGGAAAGCGAAAAACTAATGAGAGGTCAATGGAAATATAATGTTGAAGGAGAATTCTTTTAAACAGGAAAATAACCTGGTGAATTTACCCTATCCTACCCACAAGAGACACAGTCCTACCCATTCCTGAAACTGTGCCCCATCAACAGTATTGCAAATCTTCCTGTGACAGGCCACCTCAAAGCCAAGGGCTCCAATATGTGAACAGGGCTAGTAAATGGGGCACTTTTTTGGCGACTCTCTTTTCCCCTGTCATGGGTTTGTTCGTACTTGCAGTGGAAAAGTGTGCTTGGACCAGCAAAATCCTACACTGGAGCATGAGTGAAGTTAATTCCATCCCTGAGGCCTTGCTCACACCTCCCTTCCCACCAATTTCCTTTGGCGCCCAGGGATCCAGACCCCTCTGCTCTCTTTGCTTAGGATATAACATCTAGCTTTCTCCCAGGCTTGATTCCTGGTGAATCTTCCTACTCTGATACTCAAAGGCAAGATCAACAAGGGATGTTACTATTATGATAATGTTTTTTTCTTCTTTTATAAATTTTTTATGGTATTAACCAGGCCTCAGAATTTTCTTTAATTCATTAGGAAACAAAAATATCTGGCAAGTATTTTCTCCTCTCAGAATCAATGCTCATCCTTTCTGGAAATACTATGTGGCACATGTTTAACAAGTACTTGATAGAATTGAGTTGTATCAGTAAGAGTTTCAAACCAACTTCTTCCACATTGGTCTAATGCTTTTAAGAGATCGATCCCTCTTCATACTCTTCCAGGATCCTTTTAAACACAGGGATTTCATTCAAATGTATTGGTGCCACCAAGTGGTCCACAGGTACTCATATTTCCCCAGAGCAACTGGGAAGCGGCTGTTGCTCCATCATATGGGGAGGATGTAATTAGGCAAATGTATAAACTTTCTCCTCGTGTGATCTTGGCCATGGGAATTTTAAATCCAAAGCAGACACCTTCTAATTCTTCAGCATCCAGTCAAATGCACCTTTGCTCTGGACCATGGTGAACCAACAGGGATATGCTTCCGGATCATTTTGAATACCCCAAATTTCAAATACTACTGTTGCACACAATGTCCTGCAGAGAAGTCAATAAAGTTAAACTGAAACATTTAGAACTATTTTAACCCTTTATTTCATATACAATTATGAAGAGAGGACAGTTTTATTGAGATGGAATTCTGAGTGAGTAGGCTAAGCTCACTCACTTATTAAATTCTCCTTTTTGGTCAGCGAGCCTCATAACTGTAACTTCAAATTCATACCTCAAGAAATACAAACTACTGCAAGCTCTGGATGTGTAGATTTTCTGGCCAGGAACAGAGAGGTTAAATTTGAGGGATCCCTATTGCAGTGGTCTTTAAATTTTGTTATGTATAAGAATCAGTGGGAGAACTCGTTAAAATGCAAATTCCCAGGCCAATCTGATTCTCCAAATATGGAGTGGAGTCCAGGAATTTGCATAGTTTAATAAGCAACCCTTCTACCTGTGGAAGACACAGGTAGTTTTCTACACTTTGAGAAAATACCGATTGGGTGTCTTGAAATAACGAGTCATGTCTCTAGCTAAAGGGAAGGAAAGGAAACTTGTAAAACATTCTTTAGCAGTTGAGTGAGATAAAGTGGAGCTATACAGCCAAAAGGAAACAGATAGTTGGATAATTTTCTAGAAAATGTTGGGCAAAAAGTTGTCCTTGCTCTAAACATTTTGGTTTGTCTATTCAGATGATGCCAAGATTTCACTCCATCGTGCAAAATTTTTGCTTCCCCTTTCTGTCTTTGATGTTTTCTATTAAGACCCTTGCTTTCTTTTGTCACAGGTTTGTGTGCTATTTCCCTTCCAAGACAAATGGCCATGCAAAATGCCATTAAGCACATACAGGAGATAATACAGAACACAATCACTTTATTTAAAACAGAAAAGATTTTGACAAATGTTAATTGGACCTTGGTAGAAGAAAAAACGAAGATTGAATACATCATTCCTGTGAGTTGATACCTGGCAAAAAAGATTCCTCCTTTCCCTCCCTGGGTCTGCCTCTCTTGCTTTAGTTTATATAAAAACCTTGATTCTGATAATTCAATGTCAGAAAACTTAGGGGGGGGGCGGTATATTTGCTACCTTTGCTATCTTGGTGCAATGACTCCTTTGAATTCTGTCTCTAAAGAGATGGTCTTAATGGTCTAGCCTTATTTGCCAAATACGGGAGAATTGGTCTTTTCACAAACTGACTGGTTGAATAACTATGAATGGCCCCTGCCAAGCTGATGTTTCTAATTGGTTGAGGAACTGAGATCTCTCTCCTCGTAGACACATTATAAAATGCGAAAAGCAGAGGCTGCTTCAGAGAGGAGTCAAGCATCGACAGGTTTGGGGAAGAACATGGCTTCTAGATCTCCCCCAAAGAATGGTTATTTCACCACAATTGAAAGCAACATTTCTTATGTGGAGAATGTTATCCAGTATAGCCCTTCATTTTAGCAATTCTGATTTGAGTTATTGGAATCTTTGTTGAGCAAAGCATTTTACAGCTCCTAATCATTTGTACTTATTTTTAACTTTATCTCTGTATGTTTTTAAACTTAGTCTGATACTGTTCAGTTTTCCCACGTTTCACATGATGAAAAAGAGGAAGAGTCCCCAACGGATGAAGTTTTAATGGAAGAAGCCAGATTGCACATAGCTATAATACAAATGGTTGGTACCATTCATGTAATCTGCTTTTTGTTTTTTCTTATTTTTGCAATGCTTTTAATTCTTACATATGGTTTTCAGGTGACTAGAAAAAATTTTTTTTTCACCTTTAATAACCCATTAGTTAAAATTTATGTTCTAAAACATAAACATGTTTATGATAGTTAAAATTTATTTTTGATTTATGAGAGTTAAAAACAATTTCTTAGGTTTTACATTCAAGTCATAAATCTTATTATTCTGTTTCTACGTCTAGCAAACTTGAGCAGTTCACTTTTTTCTTTTATATTTTATTGAGGTCATCTTGGCTTGTAACAGCCGTTCACTTCTGAGGGGACTTTGAATAATGTTTGGTGCTATTTACATACTTAGTTAACTAAATGTCTTCAACTATTTGAAACTGCTTTTACAAATTTAACATATTTGAGTTCCTTTTATATAAAATTCTCTCAGGTGTTTATCTAACTCTTGTAAATCTAATAAGTTAAAATAAATCTATTGAATCAAAAATTCTCTTAAAATATTTAGGATGTAGTATTTAAATGATCTACTATAAACATAGAAAGATTACTAGGTAAAATCAAGTTTAACTCAACTTATCAAATTGCACATTTTAAATTGGGGTTATAGTCTACTAGGACAAATTTTATTCAAAATTGCAAGTATATAAAATACTCATGCTAAGAGTCATTCCTTTTTACTTTTATTTTAAAACTTATTATTATGCAGAATTTCTAACATATACGAAAGTAGATATGATGGTCTAATGAAGCCCCACGTACCCAGCATCCAGGCTTACAAACCATCCACACATGACCAACCCTGCCCCGTCTACACCCTCCTTCACTTCTCCACCTTCCATATTATTTTGAAACAAATTCCAGATATCATATCTTTTCATCTGTAAATATTTCAGTATGTAGCTCTAAGTTTTTTAAAAAAAATAGGAAAATACTAATGTTGCATCTAAAAATTGATAATTCCATAATAACATCAAATAGCGAATCAATGACCAAATTTCCAATTGTCTCATAAATGCATATTTTCAGTTTATTTTTTAAGTTGGATTTCAGTAAAATTCACACATTACAATTAGTGGATATGCCCTTTAAGTCTCTTTTAAACTGTAAATTCCTTCTCACCTTTCATTTTTTTCTGTTGAAGAACATATTTCTTCTTACTACAAAAAATATTAATGCATATTTTCATTCTTTTAAACATTTCTATACTTAATTAAAAATGTCCTTAGAGTTTGAAAGGCTCTTACCCAGGGAGTGAAATATGGTCACGAATTCTTTGCAGAGCCTCCTGTTAAGAGGTGGTATCTATACTCCCCACGCCCCCACATTGAATTTGGGTTGTTCTTGTGACTTGTTTTGACCAATAAAATATGGCACAAGTGACTTTGGGATTCTAGAGACTAGGCCCTGAGAATATTTGCAGCTTCCACCTTCTTCCACTTTCAATACTACCCGGAGACTGTCATGTGAGGAAGGTGGCCTAGCCTCTGAAGAATGAGAGGCCACATAGAAGTAAACTGAGGCATGCAGCCAAGAGTCAGGACCTCACTACCAGACTTGTGAATGAGAGGCCATGTTAATTCAAGGATTAGGCAATAGGCTTAACCTCTTGATGGTAAGAGATGCAAAGAATTTGCGACCATATTTAATGTACCACAGTGTTCTCACTGGCCGCAAATATTTATACCCCTCATACAAGCAAAATACACTCATCCTTTTCTAAGACCACCCCCCTCCCCCAAAGCTTCATCCTATTATGGTATCATACTCAAGTCCAGCATCTCATGATCTGCATTTGGTCTAGGTATGCTAAGGCTCCTTGGTTGCATCTCCTTAAGTATGGTTCCTCTTGATTCAGAGACTTGTGAACTAAAAAGACAAATTAACCTTCTACCCCCACCCCCAACATTTAGTGATAATCAACAGACACTTCTGTTCAAGAAAGGGAAGAACAGGAAGCACTGATTAATCACCAGTCCATGGCAATTTTGAAATCCAGCTGGGCATAGGAACCAGTTCTCCCCATTCTTTACATTTCTATACGGAATAACTGATGTTTGTAGGGGAATAACTTTCTTAGCCTGATTTCTGCCAGTAGAAACTTGGGAAGTTTCTATTCATTTAGAACTGTTTCTGCCTTTTTTTTAGTCCAATCTGATACAATTTCCTTAAAAACTTGTGTGTTGTCAATGAATCTGATTATAGCCCACTCTACTCCACAATTCCTTGTCATAGACAGGCCACATGTCAGACAATATGAGTCTGAGAAAGCCTTCAGTCTGCTTGAGAGGGTAGACTAAGCACCGCCTTTAATCTTTCAGTGGTCTTAACAAAGGTTCTTCAGCTACACCCTTGATTTGATCTTGAACCTGAAGCCACATTTTACTGGCTGCACTCTAGATTTGATCTTTGCCCCTGGATCTTTTTTGCCAGCTGGCGAGACTGCAGATGAGAAACAGGTTTAGTTTCCAACTTGGCAAATCATGGCCTCTTTATATTTTCTTTTGCTTGCAGATTGAATTGTTTCTCTTTGGTTTATCTCTCTCTTCTCATACCTTATCATATGCAGGTAAAAAGTTGACACTTTTAATATTTCTAGAATATTAGAAATCTAGAAATTTCCTTGGCCAGATTCATAAGTTCGTTAGGTACATCTCCTACCTTCCAAGTTACCTCAGGTGACAATATTGCTAATTGCGCTACCTCTTCATAGCACGGCTGCCTCCCTCCAGCCTCCTACACCAGTTTTATCACTGCTCTTCCGGCTTCCCCTAACAGTGTCCTCACTGCCCTTCTAGCTTCTGGTCACCACTCAGTCCCAAAGCATGTTTTAGCATTTCGTTATGGAGACTCTCTACAATTGGTACCAAGTTCTGTTTTGGCTAGCCTTTGCTATATAACAAACCATCCCCAAACTTAGTGACTTAAAACAACAATGATTTATTATTTCCCACAGTTCTGTGGGTTGGCAATCGGGATGATTTTGTTGTTGGTCTCACCTGGGAACACTCAAGTCTGCCGTCATCGCACAGCTCAATTGGGGTTCGTGGGTCAGGATGTCCTCACTCATAGATTTGGCAGTTGACTCTAGCGTCTTTCAGGGCACTTTGTTTCTCCTCCATAGGGCCTCTTATCTTCCAGTAGAGTGGACTGGACCTCTTCACAGCATGGCGGTTTCCAGGTTCCGAGAGGGCAAGAGGAGAAGCTTCAAGGCCTCTAAATCCTACGCTCTGAAACTTGAATAACATGACTTTTACCCTCATCCTATTACTTAAAGCAAATCACAAAGCTAGCCCAGATTCAGTGAGTGAATCCCCTACTTCTTGATGGGAGGATCAGCAATGTCAGTTGCAAAGAGCCATGGACACAGGGAGATATGATACATTGGGACCATTGTTATAATGGCCTACCACATTTCCTTTTTTAAACCAAAAATCCTCTGTAGTGACCCACTCCAGGTTATCTTTTAATGGCTTTCCTGGGAGTACCTTCTATTAGCATTCCTTCTGCTTTTGTGACCTCTTTCCTTTTTGGTTTCCTCCGTGGGCTCTTCTTTATTCCTCAGGACAGTTAACTCTGTCTACTATTCTCACTTTATAGTCTTTACAGTCTCTCCTTCTTTGTTCTCAGCTACGCTCATGGTTTTAACCCTATCCACGGATGCTCTTCAACTCTATATTCTTCCTTCCAAAACTCTCACCACCATCTCTTTAGACTCATGAATCCAGCTGTGGCTAGACATCTCCTGAACATTTAACTGTACTTAAATCCACACTGAACTCATCCCAAATCTGCTCTTGTATTCCTGGCCTCAGTGAGTGGGATCATTACCCAGGTGATCACTCAGGTCAGTCCTCTCTCTCCCTCCCTCTCCAAGCTCTAGCAATCTTACCTTCTAAATATTTGCCAAATATACACTTTTCCATCCCTGTATCTCTTAATTTAGGCCATGATAATCTCTTGCCTGTATAATAATCTTTAACTGGCCTCCCTGCCTCCAATATTTCCACTCTCAAATCACAGGGAATAATCTAAAAGACAGATGGGAATACACTACCCTTCTGCTTAAAACCCTACAATGGTTCCTCAGCACCTATAACATTTTCCAAAGTGAGTTCCCAAGAGCTCCCAGGATGCTAAGAGAGACTTCATGAAAAAAAAGCTTCAGTGCTCAAATTAGTTTGGAAGTTGCTGGTTTAAACAAATTTATACAGATTGCTTATGGAATTCCTTGTAGAACTTCTCAGAGATCTTAACCTACTGAAGTGCATTGAGCCTCTTCAAGAGAGAATATTGAATGCAACATTTTTCTCCCTCCCTTCTTCATACATCACATTTTTTTTTTTTGTGGGGATAGGAGTTCAAGGAGTATCTTACAGGATTAGCATATCATCTTCCAGAAAAAGCTTACCTATGAGATCAAATCTATGCATAATACACAAGGTCTTTTGTAATCTGGCCCCTGCCCATTACTCTAACTGATCTTTCACCATTCTCTGCCCCACAACTTGTCCTTTACTGCACTCACTATACTGTTTCTCATCTCTGTGCATACACTGAAGGTGCCACTCACTGTTCACCCCTTCCCAAGTCTGCTCCCTCACCTCCATTCTTCATCTGGATAATCATGCTCATTCTTAAAACTCAACCGAGGTATCATCTCTTCCAAGAAGTTCTCTATGACCCCATCTCCACATCAAGATTGATTAGTGCCCTGTGTTTACTTTTTTTTTAACTTTTTTTTTTTTTAAAGATTTTTATTTATTTCCTTTTTCTCCCCAACCCCCCCCGGTGCACACCTGTGTATTTTCAGTTGTGGGTCCTTCTAGTTGTGGCATGTGGGACACTGTCTCAGCATGGCTTGATGAGCGGTGCCATGTCCGCGCCCAGGATTCGAACCAGTGAAACCCTAGGCCGCTGAAGTGGAGCGTGTGAACTTAACCACTCGGCCAAGGGGCAGGCCCTACTTTTATCTTCTTATATTTTCTACACTGTTGTATAATTTTATGTGTCTAACTATTCGCCTTCTCCCAATAGGCTATGAACTTCTTGAAGCCTTGGATTATATCTCTAGTACCTTAGCATAGGACTTAGAGTAGAGTAGGCATTCAGTAAACATTTGTTTAAACAATGAATGAGTAAACAAACATTCAATCATAAGTACACATGGAACATTCTCCAGGTTAAATCATATGCTGGGCCTCAAAGCAAGGCTTAAAAAAATCTAAGAAGAGTGAAATCATACCAAGTATCTTTTCTAACCACAAAGGTATGAAACTAGAAATCAATAACAGGAGGAAAACTGAAAAATTCACAAATATGTGGAAATTAAACAACACACTCCTAAACAACCAATAGGTCAAAGAAGAAATCAAAAGGGAAATCAGAAAGTATCTCGAGACAAATGAAAATGAAAATACACATATTGAAACTTACAGGATGCAGTAAATGCAGAGGGAAAGTTAATAGTGATAAATGCCTTCATTAAGAAAAAGGAAAGATCTTAAATAAACAACCTAACTTTACACCTCAAGAAATAGAAGAAGAAGAACAAAGTGGGCCCACTGCAGAAGGAGGAAATAATAAATATTAGAGCAGAAATAAATGAAATAGACACTAGAAAGACAACAGAAAAAATCAACAAAATGAATAGTTGGTTTTTTGAAAATATAAAATTGACAAACATTTAGCTAGAATAACCTAGGAAAAAAGAGAGAGAGAACTCAAACAAAATTATTAAAAAGAAGAGACATTACAACTGACACCACAGAAATACAATGGATCATAAGGGGCTACCATGAACAACTATATGCCAAAGTATTGGATAACATAGAAGAAATGGATAAGTTCCTAGAAATATAAACCTACCAAGACTAAATCATGAAGAAATAGAAAACTGAATAGACCAATAATGAGTAAGGAGATTGAATCAGTAATAAAAATCCTCCCAACAAAGAAAAGCTCAGGACTAGATGGTTTTGCTGGTGAATTCTACCAAATATTTAAAGAAGCACGAATATAAATCCTTAAACTTGTCCAAAAAATTGAAGAGGAAGGAACACTCTCATAGTTGTTTTACAAGGCCAGCATTACCCTGACATCAAAGCCAGATAAGGACACTACAAGAAAAGAAAAATAAAAGTCAATATCCTTAAAAAAATAGATGCAAAAAATTTCACCAAGATACTAGCAAACCAAATTCAACAGCACATTAAAAGTTTCATACACCATGATCAAGTGGGGTTTATCCCTGGGATGTAAGGATGGTTCAACATCCACAAATCAATCAGTGGGTAATACACCACATTAATGGAATGAAGGGTAAAAATCATATGATCCTCTCAAGAGATGCAGAAAAAGCATTTGACAAAATTCAACATCTTTTCAGGATAAATACTTTCAATAAATTGGGTATTGAAGGAACATACTGCAACAAAATGAAGGCCATATACAACAAACCCACAGCTAATATCATACTCAATGATGAAAAGCTGAAAGATTTCCTCTAAAATCAGGAAAAGACAAGGTTGGCCACCCTCACCATTCCTATTCAACATAGTTCTCGAAGTCCTAGCCATAGCAATCAGGCAAAAAGAAATAAAAGGCATCCAAATCAGAAAGGAAAAGAAGTAAAGTTATATCTGTTTGCAGATGACGTGATCTTGTATATGGAAAACCCTAAAGACGCCACCAAAACACTGTTAGAACTAATCAACGAATTCTGTAAAGTTGCAAGATACAAAATCAACCTACAAAAATTGCTCGCATCTTAACACACTAACAATGAACTCTGTGATAGAGAAATAAAGAAAAAAAATCCCACTTATGATAGCATCAGAACCAATAAAATACTTAGGAATAAATTTAACCAAGGAGGTGAAAGATCTGTACACTGAAAACTATAAGACATTGATGAAAGAAATTGAAGAATACAAAAAAAAAAGGAAAGATATCCCATGTTCATGGATCAGAATTCATATTGTTAAAATGTCCATGCTACGTAAAGCCATTATAGATTCAATGCAATGCATATCAAAATTCCAATGGCATTTTTCACAGAAATAGAACAAACCATCCTAAAACATGTATGGAACATACACAAGACCCCAAATAGCAAAAGCAATCCTGAGAAAGAAGGAAAAAGCAGGAGGCACCACAATTCCTGATTTCAAGTGATATTATAAAACTATAGTAATCAAAACAGTGTGGTGCTAGCATGAAAACAGATACAGACCAATAGAACAGAATTGAGAGCCTAGAGTAAACCCATGCATATATGGTCAACTAACAGCCAAGAATATACAATGGGGAAAAGATAGTCTTTTCAATAAATGGTGTTAGGGGAATCAGATCTTCACTTGCAAAAGAATCAGATTGGACCTCTATCTTAGACTACTCACGAAAATTCACTCAAAATGGATGAAAGATTTAGACATAAGACCTGAAACTGTAAAACGCCTAGAAGGAAACATAGAGAAAAATCTCCTTGACGTTGGTCTTGACAAAAAACTTTTGGATATGACACCAAAAGCACAAGCAATAAAAGCAAAGAGAAAAAGGTGGAACAACAGCAAACTAGAAAGCTGCTGCACAGCAGAAAAAAATGAAAAAACACAAAATGATAAGGCAGTTGCCGGCCTGTGGCTGCGTAGTTAAATTTGCATACTCCACTTCGGCAGCCTGGAGTTTACCGGTTGGGATCCTGGGCGCAGACCTACACAATGCTCTTCAAGCCATGCTGTGGTGTCGTCCCACACAGAGGAGTTAAAATGACTTGCAACTAGGACATATAACTATATACTGGGGCTTTGGGGAGAAAAAAAAAAAGAGGAAGATTGGCAACAGATGGTAGCTCAGGGCCAATCCTCCTAAAACAAAAAGATAAAGCAACCTATGGAATGAGAAAAATTATTTGCAAATAATAGGTAAGATAAGGCATTAATACCCAAAATAAGTAAGGAACTCATACAACTCAACAGCGAAAAACCAAGTAATCTGATTAAAAAATGGGCAGAGGACTGCAATAGACATTTTTCTAAAGAAGACATACAAATGGCAAACAGGCCATACATGAAAAGGTGCTCCACATCCCTAATCATCAAAGAAATGCAAATCAAAACCACCTCACACCTGTCATCAAGAAGACAGAGATAACAAGTATTGGCTAGGATATGGAGAAAAGGGAATGCTTATACGTTATTGGTGAGGATGCAGATTGGTACTGTCACTAAGGAAAATGACATGGAGATTCCTCAAAAAATCAAAACTAGAACCACCATATGATCCCGCAATCCCACTTCTGGGTATATACCCAAAGGAAATAAACAGAGGACCTTGAGGAGATACCTGCACGCCCATGTTCATTGCAGCATTATTCACAATAGCCAATACACGGAAACAACTTGAGTGTCTATTGGTGGATGAATGGGTAAAGAAAATGTATAATATATATATAATGGAATATTGTTCAGCCAAAGAACAGAAAGAAATCCTGCCAGTTGTCATAACATGGGTGGACCTTGAGGGCATTATGCTATGTGGAATAAGTCAGATAGCGAAAGGCAAACACTTAGGATATCACTTATGTGTGGATCTACACAAGAAGCCAAACTCATAGACAAAGAGAGTAGAATGGGGGTTACTAGGGGTTGAGGGTTGGGGGGAACGGGGAGGTGTTTGTTAAGGTGTAGAAACTTAACAGTTATAAGATTAATAAGTTTTGGGGGTCTAATATGGTGACTATAGTTAACAATATGGTGAAAGCTGCTAAGAAAGTATATCTTAAATGTTCTCACCATACACACAACAATTGTAATTATGTGAGGTGGTGGATGTGTTAACTAATCTTATTGTGGTAATCATTTTGCAATATGTATGTGTATCAAGTCATCACATTGTACAGCTTAAACTTATACCATGTTATATGTCAATTATATCTTAATAAACCTGAAAAGAAAGAAAATAAAAAGAACATAGTCTACTTTTCTCTCTTGGTAGTTCTTTGTGAGGCTGAGATGATTAGTTCCCCTTTGAATTAATGCTTTGTATTGTCTACTCTACTGTAGGAAGATGCTGCTGCTGCTATTTCTATTACTGAAGCAAATGCCTTGAGTTGTATAGATTTTGAGTTTTCTGAAGCTAGGAATCTTTGTATCATTTATAACATCCAGGACAGTACTTGGTAAAAAATGAATATTTGGTAAATATTCAAATTGAATGAAATTTATTTTCTGCTATAGATTTTTTGGTAAAAGTATATTTTCCTATATTGAGCTCAATAACAATAGTGAGGGCCAGGTACAGGTCAAGTAGAGTGCATTACATTAATGTTTCAGTCCTTTGTAATGTTTGTGTAAAATTGTATGTTTAGAGGAGCTTTGAAAAACAGTGTAACAATGGAATTCTCGGTGTAGAGGCAGCCCGGATACTAATTGGTGCGGCCAAAAGCTATTGCCCCATCCAAGGAAAGTAAGTATATTTCTTTAATTGATAATTCCAAAATCAAATGAGTATGTGATAAAGAATGCACAAACTGAGTATTCAATGTCCAGATTGATCAATCTATTTATTTTATCTTTTTTCATCTATCTGTCTGTCTGTCCATCCATCCACCTATCCATGTACTTCCTATTTTACTTGTTTACATTTTTTTTTCCCTGAAGGTTCATAACTTTGGTGGCATTTGGAGATTCTGGAGGAAGATCTGACTATAGTGGAATTATATAAGAGACTAGGGGAGCCATGAAAGAGAACCCATGAAGTTCCAATTCTGTTATAATTATTTTGTCTTTATAACATATTCACTAAGTTACTGGATACGAGAGGTAGCCTGGAGCCCACCATTAGACTGCTCCCTGCTCCTAGGGTGGAGCAGGCTCTGGAGGAATTGACCCAACTGATGGACCTGATAGATGCTGTTAAATCTGGTGGGAAAAGCTCGGTCTCTTAGAGATATATTGATATCTGGTTACAGTCCTGGCAAACATTAGATAATGGATGGTCTAAGACAAAGCCTTGGGGCAACAATGGTTCCGTCTGGGTGATAGTTAATATTTCAGCAGCCTGGTAATCTACTGGGAGATCCAGCATCAGTTCCTACATAAAGTTTGGGAAGGGTAGGGACTTCAGGGCCTTTGAGAGTCTTGGGTGAGGCAAAGCATGACAGAGGGAAGCTTGACTTTGAACCGCAAAGAACTGGTCTGAAGAAGCTTTAATTATGTTCTACGTCAGGTCAGGGACGGTTCCAGGAACACAGGCAGCAGGAGTGTCACGCTGAAAATGTTCCTGTACCATGACCATGAGTGGGTAGGTGGATGGATACAGAGGCTCCAGACGGCGTGTATTTAATAGACCCACATTGCATTTATATTTAGTATAACTTTCTCTTTTATATTACCAAAAAGTATAGCATGTGCTTTTTATCATAACATATATGTATATTTTTCTCTATTAGATTCATGAGCATTTATGATGTTTCAACTTACGTAAGAGCTAGAAGTTGGCTTATGAAATTTAAAAATATGTTAACTTTCTTGGACTATCGTACAGATAAGGCACCTCTTATTCTACACGGGTAAGCACTGTGAACCTTTAATAGCAATAGACTTGAAAATGTGACTTTTTCTACATTGTCAGAATAGATTAGTTTGATTTTCCTTATTAAAAAAAACAGCTAATATTATGGTTAATTTTTCTTATTGATTGAGTGGTGAAGGAGCAGAGTGCTTGCTTCTCTTTCTTCCTTCTGTTCCAGCAACTTCGTTGACGTTGCTATTAGAGAGCAGGCAGAAATAAGAAGAAAAAGATGGTCATGTTTGGGTTTTTAAAGTTTTAATTGCCATGTGTCAGGGTCATATTCCATACTGGGCTGCTTTCATATTCTTCTGTGTATAACATTGAGCAGGGATGAGAAATATCGAACTCGTGGCCTAGTCCTGGCTCTCAATTTAATTTCCTCTGTGCCATAGAGTGGTTTTGTTGATGTCTAGAATTAGGAAAAACACAACATGGCCTTAATAATACCTATAACGAGTGTTCCAAAATATCGCAAGATACAGATACTTAACTTGTGTAGACTCTTTGCTTTGTTATATAAGTTGTGAACTTATATACTTTTTAGAGAAGGAAGACACGGTTTTTCTACTCATAGAAGATATCAAAACAAGAAAATACTGGAAGAATTAATGCTACTAAATTTTAAGTGGGTGTTAGCATACTTTTCACAACAAATTCTGATAACTTTTTACTTTCATTGATTTATTAAGTTTAAAGAGAAATGTAAAAAAATTAAAGCCCTGGGGTCTTGACATATATCCATGTAACCTCTTTTTGTTGGGATCTACTTTAGATAGATTGAAAAATTTTAAAAACTAGTCATGGTAGGGGGCCGGCCCCGGTGGCCGTGTGGTTAAGTTTGCATGCTCCACTTCGGCGGCCCAGGATTTCACCGGTTCGGATCCTGGTCACGGACACGGCACCGCTCGTCAGGACATGTTGAGACGGTGTCCCACATAGCGCAACCAGAGGCACTCACAACTAGAATGTATGACTATGTCCTGGGGGGCTTTGGGGAGAAGAAGAAACAACAACAACAAAAAAAGAAGATTGGCAACAGATGTTACCTCAGGCGCCCATCTTTAAAAAAAAAAAAAGTAGTCATAGTAATTATTGAATAGAATATTTTTTCCTGTTCTTAATTTTAAACAATGCTAATGTTTTTCTCTAAATTTATTTGTTTCTTGCTTATGATGTATGAATCTTTGCATTTTTTCCTATTTACTATTAGCTTTGATTTTAAAAAATTCTTCTCATCCCTGATATAAATTAACAAGAGCCGTATTTTTATCTTTCTCCATTATGATTTTTATATATAGAAAGTGTGTTTTAGACTTTTGCTTATCTATTATTTTATACTGTTTATACTCTTCTTCTTCAAATTAATGTTAATGATTCGTTTAAACAATTGTTGAATTTCAGATCTTAATTGTTAGAGTTTTAGTGATCTGATATTTTATTTGATCTCTTTTTTTCAGGAATAATAAATTTATGATTTTTGTATATCGCATTGTATTTTCAGAAGAATTTGAATATACAGGACATATTATAACATTTATATACATTTACCCTATGATAATGCATCTATGGCCAATGGCAAGAGAATTAAATGTGGCAGGACTGATATTAGTAAACTATTATTTTGTATCTTTATACGTATTAGAATCAGCATTGAAGGTATGTTTTAAAATAGAAATGTATCCTATACAAAGAACAATTCAGATATTTTGAATCTATATCTTTCATATTATTGAAATAATCTGTACTAGAACTGATTTGCTATATTAGTTGATAGGATCCTGGAATTTTAGTGATTGTTTTGCATTTTATGAGTTCAATAGTGAAATCAGTATAATAATCACAGTCTTGGGTACCAGATAAGATGAATATCATAAAAGTGAAGAGAATCTCAAAGATCAAGTGCAACAGAATTGAAAATCCAGACATGGATGTTTCCTTCAAGTATTCTCTGTAATGATGCCAGAAATAAGTAAATGAATAAAATCGAATTGGTTTGCTAGATCTTTGCCATTATATAAGATGAGAACTACTTTTTAGGATAAATGCTTCAAAGATGATTTATGAGCATTACTGTTTTCATACTTTAATTATTACTGACAGTGTTGCAAGGAACCTGTTTACTGCTAGTTTTCATTGTTTTTGGCATTCTGGTTTCATTATAGATTATACATATTTTGAATGAAATTAAAATTTTTGAGGTTGGAGATTAAAAAGAATTTTTTTTGGAATTCCAAATGGATAACTTAAAACCCAACTTTTGGAATATAACTCATTTGTAGTTGAGGATTTAACTGTTAATTTTTAAGATCTCCCCCTCCCCACATCATTGTCTGGTGCTATGAAATGACGTACATCCTCTGTGTTTTCTAAACAGATAATCATTTTGAAAAGAAAATATTTTCGTCAATATTGGAACACTTTGGAATTTATCATCGTGCTTATTGGAATCTTTGATATCTTTTTTATACACCTTGTCAGATGGAGACCAGACAACTTGGTTCTTATTCAGATTGTAATAATAATAGGATATTTCAGAATAATTAGGTTTATTCCTCTCATCAAGGTAAAACTTCACATTTTTAAATATTGGGTTTTTTTGTCCTACACTGGTTGTTAAATGAGTTAAGAATCCTCATTGTTTAGAAAAAAATAAGGGGCTGTCTCTTCTTCTAGAACCCTCTCTCTACAGGTATCTGCTTGGTTCGCTCTCTCACCTTCTTGAAGTCATTGCTCATATCTCGCCGTCTCGCAGAGATGGCCTTCCCTGACCACCCTACGCAAAATGTCAACCTGCCCTCCATACCCCCAGCTTTCCACCCCATCTTCCTGATCCCTCTCCACCTGGTTAAGTTTTACTTTCTCCCCATAGCACTTACCACCTTTTTACTGTGTGCTGTACGTACTCTCTGTGAGGTAGGGATTTTTGTTTTGGTCATTGTCATCACCTAGGCTCTAGAATGGTGCCTAGCATATAGTAAATACTTAATAAATATTTGTTAAGTGAATGAATGAAGATGTTGGTGTCACTTGAAGGTAGATTTTCAGTCTCAGCTCTTGGCCTCCTTTCTCTCTTTCCGGTGGAGTTGCATTATAAAAGCTTTCAACTCGAGAGCTTTAGATAATTTCACATGCTGTTCCATTTTTTGGGTTGTTTAATCCTTATTACATCAAACAAGGTCTATTAGTGTGCATTGAAGTTATAGAGGCTTAATATTAAAAAAACTGCTGTAAATGGTGACAGCAAAAGGCATGCTTTAGAATCTCCCATCTAGTCTCCATTCTCCGAGAGATGTAAGAGTTACCTTTTAAAGGCAGAATTGTTTGAATGTCCAGACTCATGCTTGTAGACTTTCTTTTTTATTCCTTCCTTGATTCTGTATTGTTACCAAGGTTTAGTGTTCATAATAATTACTGTACAGCGTTGTAGACACAAAACCTGCTTTAAGGGGTAATTTTGGTTATTTATGACTTTTGCCTCATGAGCTGAGTTTAGAGCGAGTGCCCACATAAGGTACAACCCCATCATAGTACAAACTGCTCTAGAAATCAAGCTGTGTAGTATGAGGCTAAGTCTTCAAATGGAAGGTGGAACCTTCCTTAGGTAATCAGTTTTTACACAGAGATCTGATGTAGATGAACGTAAAATAATTATTTTAGAAGTAATACTTTGCAAAATGTCTCTCTGAGTGAAATAAAGATTTAAAGGTGTTATTGTGGAAGTCAGCTCTATTTAAAGTGTGAACCCATTGCTACTTCTGTCCAGCATGTTCTGACAAATGTCAATGAAGTATATTTAAGGAATTAATAAAGTCCCGATTAGCCTTTTAAATTGAGTACTTACACATTCCAAGAACTGTGCAGAACACTTTATGTCCATTGTCTAATTAAATTATTGTAAGAGCTCTGTGTCACCACCTATCAAGTTAGGTGGTCCAATGGTCAGTCTCAGCATAGTGTGGCTTTCAAAAGAAACAAATGTGTATTGGAAAGCTTGGCAGGATATTGGAGGTCTTTACTTTAGATCCTCTTAGGAATAGCTCAGGGGGTGTCAGTGCTGTTTTGGAACAAAACTTTTGTTTTGTGTCTTGGAACAAATTTTTCTGTAAAAACTCTCTTCAATATCTCTCCCTCTGCCCAAAGTTTCACAATCAAAACAGCAGCTAAAAAAAAATTCTCTCCTTTCTCTGTTTGTAATTCCTTCGCTGTGATGCTCTTTTTCTGTTTTCGTCCTCCTCCTCTGTTACCTGCTCCCTCAGCATCTGCCCTGTGCTCTGACGTGACTCTCTCTCTGTGACTGACTGCATTGCTTGTGAGGAGCAGCTCCACTGGAACTCTGGTACCTAGGTATTATTGTCCTCAGTTTACAAATGAGGAGACTGAATTCTCAAAGTCACTAAGTAACTTGCTCAAGGTCACAGAGCTGGTGAGTAGAAGAGCTGGTATTTGAACTCAAGGAGGTTTACATTTAAAATCCCATTCTCTTCTGTCACTACACTCTCCTGCCTCGGCTTATGACCTGAGAAATTAGAGCTAAGAAGGATCTTAGATACCCTAAGTTCCTTTTCTTACAAGTGAAGAAAATGAGGAGGAGAGAGAGGATATATTCGGTCGGTAACTATCACCCAGGTTACAGGACTGCCTCTCTCATCTCCTGAAATCTGGAGGTATGGAGAATGGGGGGGAAAGGCAGTGGTAGCCACTTCCCCTTAAAGTTACAGAACCAGTTATTCACTGAGCTTTCATTTCTTTAGAGAGTGGCTCTCAAACTTGAGTGTGCGTAGACTTGTTAAAACATTGATTTACGGGCCCCAGTCCCAGAGTTTCTGGTTCGGCAGGTCTGGACTGGGGCCTGAGAATTTGCGTTTCTAATGAGTCTCTGGGTAGTGTCATTGCTGGTCTGGACACACTTGGAGACTATCTGTCTTAGAGGGTGCTTTTCCTCATCAAGTTTTCAGGTTTTTTTTTTTCCTCTCCATTATTGCAGACAATAATACCACTGCTGATAAATATTGCAGATGTGCAGATCAAAAAGCGTCTCAGGTTGATGTATAGTATTACAAAAGGCTATGTCAAAAGTCAAGAGGACGCCAAATTTTTAATAAAACAAATTTCTAGCCGAGAATCAATAAATCAGGTGAGAGACAAGCACTGGTCATTGGGGAAAAAAGTCACTTAGGTGTATTCATTTCTTTTAAGACCATTTCTACGTGTATTTGACACAACAGATAACTTGTAGCAAGTGAAGGAGATTCAGTTGTTTATTATGTCATACGAGATGCAGAGAACAGTGTCTGTCCTTTAAATGTCAGCTGTCGTTATCAAACATTTATGATCCTCTTAGAAGAAAATCTACCATTTGTTTTTATTTTTTGAGCACAGAGTAGAGATTCCATCTGTCTTTGTAACACCCTCTAAAAGACAGGGCACATGGAAAGGCTTCCTGCAGGCGCTGAGACTCAAACAAGGCTTCAAAGAAAAGGTAGGTCTGAAGTGGAGAGGAAGAGTGAGGGAAAGCGAAGACAGATTTGACAGTGAAAACTTGAAATGCTGGTACTGAGGCGTGGATGAGTAGTAGCATTTATTTATTTATCTATTTATATCATGGAAGACCCTGCTCATTTCCAGGCAGTATGAGATAAGGAAGGAGAAGACACAGTCGACTAGGAACTCGAGGTAGAAGGAGTCACCTCCTAACCAGGTTCCTTCGTGTGAGTCTGTCCACTCCAGGCCACACTGACATTTAGCAGAGTAATGCTCCTAAAAGGGCTATTTTAAGTCTCATATCTGAATTTCAATGACTCTGCATGGCCTAAAGGGTAAGGTCTTTGAATTTATATGAGAAGGGAGGACAGAACACGGGAAAAATGGCAAAAAATAATCAAGCATAATTTTACAACCTGAAAATAATAGAATGCAAGACTAGAAGCAGCTGTCCCACCCCTCCTCTCTGCCACTTCACGGAGACCGCCCCAAAGCGGCCGCTCCTGGGTGACATTCCTCTGCTGCTTGCCGGAAGAATTGTAAAGAATACGCAGCTATATTTAATTCTTCTTTCTAATCAGCCTTTATTTACTCTCTACCATGCAGTGGAAGGAGATTAGAACATTCCTCTCCTTTAACTTTTCTTTTTCCTCCCTGTCTTAAGATTTTGGAGCTATTATTTTTACACGAAAAGGTTTATAACATTTACATTCTATTCTGTAAGAATAAGTCAGTCTTCATTCTTTTCAATAAATGACTCTACATAGAACACCAAAAACAACCTTTACTTTGTTATGATTATATAAATATTATTCACTGTAGATTCAAGCCACAACGAAGAAAATATGATCCAATGTCGTTAAACATTTACTACTTGAAAGAGACCCTTCTAAATGAAAGAGTCAAATGGATTAATTTTTTTTAAACTATCTTCCTTCTCTTCCTTTAGATTATATTCTGTAGGCACTTTTTCTGGAGTCCCATGTGAGCCTCCTTTTCACTTTGCTTTTTATTATGCTGGATTATGCCCATAAATAATTTTTTTCATTTGTATTTATATGTTCCAAGATCTTTTTACTTTGCTCTCATAGTTAACAGTTTGACTCTCCAAAAGCATTTTCTTGCAGACATTGCCCCTCTGTCATCAGCGTTGCTGAGATAAACCTGATTTTACTTTCATTTTGTGGGTGACTTTTTTTTCTCTCCATTTAGAGTCTTTTAGAATTTTCTTTTTATCCTTGGAGTTCTGAAATTTCACTGGGATGTGTCTAGGTGTGATTTAAAAAAAAAAAAAGAGAAAGTTGGGGCTGGCCTGGTGGTGTAGTGGTTAAGTTTGCATGCTCTGCTTCAGCAGCCTGGGGTTCACAGGGTTTGGATCCCGGGCTTGGACCTACACACTGCTCATCAAGCCATGCTGTGGTGGTGTCCCATACACAAAAAAATATGGGAAGATTGGCACAGATGTTAGCTCAGGGCCAATCTTCCTCACACACAAACGCACATACAAAATTATCCCATGCAGCACTTGGTGGGCACTTCATAATCTGAAGATTGCCATCTTTTTTTCCCTGACTTCTTTGATTATTCCCTCCTCTCTGTGGTTTCTATTTTCTCCTTTTGGCACCTTTTAAAGCAGATTTTTTGAATTTCTGGATTTAGTCTCTATTTCAACTTTTCTCATAACTTTCAACTCTTTCTTCTTTGCTGTGAGAACCGCTCAGCTTAATTTTCCAGGTTACTAATTCAATCTTTAGCTGTATCCATTCTGCTATTCAGACCATCTATTACATTTTCTTTTTTGACAACATTTTTTGATCTCCAAGAACTGTGATTGGTTCTTTTTCTTAGCAACTATTTGCTTTTCTCTTTTTTACAAATGTGGCCTTCTCTTGACTCTCTACTTTAAAAATTTCTGTTTCCTGTATTAATTCTGCTTTTCTGAGGTTCATTCTTCTATGTTTTGTGCTTAGTTCTTGTCTTTCATTCTGTGTTTTACACCCAAAGTTTGGTGATTTTTGGTTATATTTTCATACGTGTATATAAGGGTCTAAATTGAACAGTATCAATAGCTGGAGGGTATTTTCTCAGCCCAAGTGAGACCCCTGATTTTTAAATGACAATGAATTTAAATCCTAATTATCAAAGTCCTATCTCTAAAGACTATGTGTGTGTACACTCAGGGTTTGTTGCGGGGTTACGTCTTCTGGTTGTTGTGCTAATTTTCTGTGAAGACTGTTAGTTCCCTCAGGCCAGAAAGAGGGGCTCTGCCCTTATCAAATTCAGGAGAGGGAAAGAGGCTGCAATGATACCTACCTTAATGTTTTTATTTTTAATTTCTAACATAGATAAAAAGATATACTGTTAAATATCTTCAGAAATATCCTTAGCACTTAAGATTTTCTTTTATAATCAAGGACCACTATAGGGAGAGCATACCTGAATCTTAGGAAGGCATCTGACATCCTTCACACAGATAGAGATAGAGAAATATCTAGATCTATCAGAGAAGTATTGATTATTGGATCAAATATTAATGTGCAACAGAATTCTGTCCTGTTGGTTTACTTTGAATATTGGAGAAGAAAATTAAAAGAACCACTGAAAGTCTGGATTGATCTCTGTTAGAAAGAACATAGAGCTATTCATAGGAGAAAGGATTTCAGAAACAGGAAGAGGAGAGAAGAAACACAAGAGCCATTGGGAGGAGGTCAGCGTGTGTTTTGAGGAATTTGGGAGAAGACGTTGAGAGTTAAGGACAGTTGCCTCCAAGTGTAAGAGATGAAACAAATTCTCCTTTGGCATTTTAAAGGGAGCCTTCAGTAAAGATTTAAATGGCTTTTTGAGATGTGTTTAGATATCAAACTGGTGTTTATTCTGAAAGTGGTTTAAGAAACTGGTTTAAGAAACTGGCCAGTGGCAGCTAACCTTTAGAGAAGTCACGTATATGTCCAGGCTGTCACAATTATCTTCTCTTTGGCAGGAGTTGGTCCCCAAGCTGTCTTGTGCAGGTCATTCTACAGCAGTTTTACAGAGTTGCTGTAGGTCCAGTTGGGTATGAAGGGGGCCTAACTGCCGTCCGTGCACCTATGCAAGCAGGGCTGGACCACGGTACGTGGGTGCTGTGAGCAGGCTAATAATTTGGCACCTTCCCAATATTGATTCAGTGTTATCAAGTGAAAAGAAACAATTTAATAAAAATCGTATACCTCATTCTTTTATTCAAAATGAGAGATTTATTACATGTGATTTTTCTAAACCCAAAACAACAACAAAAACTGCTTAAACTTTAGATAACAAACCAACTGTTTCCTGTAGAGAGCACTATGCCACACATTATTTGGGTGCAGAATTTCAGTCATCTGCACCTGACAATCCTAGGACACTGTCAGTTGTTTGGTGCCAGGGCTGTTGATGTGGTCAAGTGAAAGCTGCAGAGAGACTGCAAGCTAGAGAGTAAGCTCCCTGAGGAGCAGTGTTGGGGCACGGTGAGTATTTGACAAATGCCTATTACATGGTTGACCAGAGATTGGTCAGCCCTGGTGTGGAGCTGTTTCTTCAGTTCTGTCAGGAGTTATCTCTAGGCAACATGAACTAATTGACATCATATTTTCTCATGATTCCACTTGTTTTTGTGCTCCCGAATCCTGGCTCCCCCAAAAGCTGCTCAGTTGGCTACTCCCTAATTGGGCTCCATCTGTAAGAACTCTCCTTGGTGCACAGTGGAGTACACACTAGTCTTTTCTGAGAAAATTAGACACAGTAGTTATGCAAGCTACTGAGTGCACAACATTTATGGTAATTTGAGTATGAGCATGGGGAAGGCAGCAGAATCAATACAGAGGGAAGAATTGAGACAGCTATATCCCCCAAATCATAAACTAAGTGAGATTTCTTCTACCATACTTCTTTTTCTCAGATTTTACAGCCAGAAATGCACTTGGCATAATCAGAAATTAATGTTTTTCTTAACTTCTTACAGAAATTATATGAAATTTTGGAAACTAATCAACGAGATGCTGTCAAAGAACTAGGTAGGTAGTTGGAGTTTCTGATTTCTTGAAATCATGCCTTATTATTCCATAGTTTAACCGAAGGAAGACAAGTTCATGCTTTCATTCAATCATTCATTCACTTATTCATTCAACAAGCATTTATTGAGCACATGGAATGGGCCAGGTATGCAAAAAGTGCAGAGCCTGGTGGAGGGTATGTGCAAATCCATAGATAATTGCAGAAAGTGAGAGAAGTCTTGTTATTTGCTACAGGAGCATGAGGAAAGAATGAGGAGTGTGGAAAGTGTGTTAAGGTGGTAAGGTCAGCTGCCTTGAGGTTGTAAGAAAAAGACATGTGAAGATTATCTTTGACAAAGGGTGTTTTTGTTTTTGTTTTGTTTGCTTTGTTTGCAAGGATACTCAGGAATGTGGGTCTGCAAGAGATGTCATTTCTTGAGCGCCTGCAGTCACTCTGCTTGAGTTGAAGCACACAGCAGGAGCGCTAGGATTTTATACAAAGCTCCTTGGGTCTTCTTTCTTCATAAGGGGGCTGTGGGCCAGGCTCTCATTGTGTGCAGATGTATCCGGTAGAGAGCTTGGCCTATGGTAGGCCCTTAATAAATAGGAGTTATTATACAAGAAATAAAGTAAAGCCATTTTGTATTTATAACCATGTGGAAAGAGGCCATATGGATTTATGAGGATCCTACCTTCCAAATCAAAATTGAAAGAACATGGTCTGATGAATGAAGTTGTAAGTTTGGAGATAAGAGGATGTAATATTTTGGCACTTCTCAGAAAATCCAGGGCCCATTTTTGCCATTTACATATGGGCAGACTTTTATTTCTGTGCTTTTAAAGATTAGGGGCCAAGAAACTGCTGTCTCATATTATGTTTCAGATTAGTATGGGATATTACAAAGTTTTCTTGATTCAGTCCTGTAAAAGGGAGTGCCTGTTTCCGAATGGTTATTGCAACTGATTATTGAATGCTAATTATGTCAGGAAGTGTGTTAACAGCTTTATATGCATTATCTCATTCAATCCTCTATGAGGCAAAACTATTGTCATCTTCGTTTCATGGATGACGAAGCTGAGGCTTAGAAAAATTAACCTGCCTGAGGTCATATGGTAGTAAATGAAATTGAGGCTTAGAAAGATTAACCTGCCTGAGGTCATATTGTAGTAAGTGGCGAGCCAGGTCTCAAGCCCAGATGTATCTGACACTAAAACCTATGCTCTTGGTCATCCTAGCCTTTATTTTACTGGTCAGCTTATTTCAGTTAAAAAAATGATTGAGTACCATCCAGATGTCAGGCCTTGTGCTCAATGTTAGAGTTACAAAGATGAAACAGATGCAGTTTTAGCCTTGACTCCCAGTCCAGCCCATGACTTCTAATGTTAATTAAAGAGGAAAAAATATGTGATTTGATCTCAGAAAGACCCACCAGTCAAAGCCTAGGGGCTCTTTCATTAAGTCATTTATTCATCCACCCAACAAAAATGACATAATATGTAGGATGAGACAAATAAGCAAAAATAATAATACTACAATGTAATGAGTTCCATAAGAAAGATATGTAGGAGATGCCATGGGGATAAGGCAAAGGGAGTGGTTTTCTCCTAGCTGGTGGGGGAGGCCAGTTTTCAATTTTCTCGTCCATAAAATGGAGATGAAAATAACTCTGGTTTTAGTGCCTTCACAAATTCTGTATGAAACAAGAATGAAAGGATATTGCATAAATACTTTGGAAATTATAAACTATTGTACAAATATTAGTTATTATTGTGGTTATTGCATCGTTTGCTTACTGATAGTTCTATTTGCTCCAGGACTCATAGAGCACGAGGGTCGTGATGTCGTCATTGCTTTGAAGACTAGGCAGGCAATCCGGAACGTGATTGCTAAAGCTTTGAAAAACCTCACCTTCCTTTGGTCAAGAGGCATTATTGATAAGCATGAGGGCGTAGAGATGAATAAGGTAATAAAGCAACTTTCCATATTTCTTGATTGCATGAGACCAACACCCAAGCCTGCATTGTTTCTTTAGCTGAATGTAATCAATGAGCAGGATTGGAAAAAGAGTGATTAACCTCAGTTGTTAACTCTGTAATCACCTACAGTGTTTGTTAATGCCAATGACAACTAATGCCAATGCTACCTGGTGCATTCCATGTCAAAACTAGTTGGCTACAAGTGAAAGAAACTAACTTGAGCTAGGTCTGGCAAAGCAATGGGGTTGGGGGATTTATTATAGGGACACAGTGCCTTATAGAACCCACAGTACCAGACCATGTGGTCAGGCCTCAGGAAGGAACTTGAACAGGACCTAGAAAGCTTTTCAGATTCTCCATTTCCTATCAGGGTTGCCCTCTGTGGGATCTTCTTTTGGCTCCCTCTACAAACTCACTAGATTTTTCTGCTTCTCTATCCACTGGTGGAATATGTACTGCCCAGGCCCACCAGCTGTGGCAAGGAAGGTGGGAGTCACATAATGTTGACATGGTAGGGAGGTGACTAACTTGTGTGTGTGTGTGTGTGTGTGTGTGTGTGTGTGGTTGGGGGTCAGAGAGGGGCCAGTTCTGAGAGGACAGGAGCAGGTAAGTCACCCTAATCCATTAGCTGGTAAATGGACTTTTGAAAAATTATAAATATATTTGCAAAGAATTGGGAACATAAGACAGAGGAAAAGAATGCTTAATGTTTAATCCTACCATTCTATGGCATCCACCATCTAGACTTTGAAGGCTATCTAAGATTCAATTGAATGCTTGATATCCATTAATTAAAATAAATAAATAATAGCCCTTTTGAGGAGAGAGACTTGTTTTTTCCTATAGGTTTGTTTAGAAAGGTAATGGATAAATCAGTCATTTAACAGTTACTTATTGAATGCCTAATTGTCAGCCAGAGAGATATAATAATTGTAGGGAAGGAAGGCAGTTTCTCTACCCTCTACGTCCTTCTGGCTGGTCTAAAAATTAAATTGACATGAGATGGAATAACAGGAGAAAGTAAAACAAAGTTTAATAACATGTATACATGTGAGAAACCCAGGAAAACTGAGTAACTCACTAGAATGGCTGAAGCTGCCACCTTAAATACCATCTTCAGCTAAAGACAAAGGAGGATGTTGGGGGTAGTGGTTTGTGACTTCCGGGGGAGGAAGATAATTTACATGGAGATGGAAATGCAAATGTTTGTTAAACAAGTGTTTTCTGGGCCATCTATAGACAATGTGACCTGAGAGACAGAACTTTGATAAAAATGGTCTTGCTGGTGCTTTTCTGTCCATTATACCTATTTTACATTATCCTATAGTTATCTTGTGGCATTAGCTTCTTCCTGGAATGGGCCTTCTATCTTAAATTCTTTTAGGCAGTTAGAAGGAAAGTCAAAGTTTCTTTCAGAGTCTTTTGTCTTTACAAATAATCAAGCCAAAGAGACACATTTTGGGGTGGCCAATTCTGTTTCCTCACATTATCAATCCCAGGTCATATGGAGCTAGGTAAATCTATTCAACTTAATTAGGTAAATATATGTTGGGTATGTGCCACAGACTCTTGAGAAAATTGGGATACTTGATACAACACTGACCCCACGGTCCATGGGCTCTTCCTCATTCTTTTATTTAGTCATTTATTCATCCAATCAACAAAAGTTACATCAATGGAGGGTGAGAAAGATAAGTAAAAATAATAGTATTGCAGTGTAATGAGTTCCATAAGGGAAATCTGTAGGAGATGCCATGGGAATAAGGCAGAGAAATGGATTATCTCTTACCTGGTGGGGGAAGCCAGAGAAGGCTTCTCAGAGGCTACAAAACTGGAACTGTATCCTTCAAAATTAGAAGGATTTAGCAATCCTTCTAATCATAACATCATACACATGAAAAAAATCATACACATAAAAAAAGGTGAAAGAACATGGCATTAAATCGTACAGTAATCAACTGTGAAGTTTAGATAATTTGAGATTAAGAATGGTAGAATATGATGTTAACTGGATTATAAAGATGCTAAATTCAATATGAGTTAATATATCAGTGAAAATAGTAATAAGGGGAGAATAGGGACAAACACCTTTAGAGGATAATTTAAATAGGGTGAGAGAAGCTGTGAGTCAAAATCAAGGTTAAATCTGTATAACAGTAGTTTATCTAGATTTCTTTAGCTTTACCTAATGTCCTTTTTCTGTTACAGGATCTGATCACCATTATTTCGATTGTTTGTTTTTAGGTGCTTCTTGCAAAAATAAAGGCACTCAATAACTTTCCAATGGCAATCCCACCCCCTACTCCTGAAAAGTATCTTCATAATATCCTTTGGCTAGAAAATAAAGATGTTCTCATTGAGTTCTTCAAGGTAAAGTTTCAGTTTTCTATTCTGGCTCAGGTTTGATGATAATTATTTTCCATTTTTTCCACTCCCTAATGCAAGATTAACAAAAAAGCCTATCCAAAGCAAGAATCTTGTAATGGCCAATGAAGGGTAAGTCAAAATGGAGGCCCAGAAAAACCCAGAAGAGTAGATTTCATTTTGAGCCTAAAGGGCAAAGATAGTTTTTTACAATGGCTTATCTGCTTCGGATGAGCTAGCTATGTTACTTTATTATTACCAATCTCATCTTATTTTATGTTGTAGAGTTCTGGACTTCCAGATGCACTTTCTGGAAAACACTTTTTTTAGAGCAAGAGTCTCAAATTTAAATTACTATACAGGCCAGCCCGATAATATAAAAGTAAAACTAACCAGGTACAGTATAACAAGGAAGAGTGAGGACGGTGGTACACTCTGAGTTCATGCTCTGTGTAAAGTCAGCTAAGTGTTCCTATAGGAATTTGGATTCTTTCAAAAAATGTTTACTGAATATCCTCTATGCCCCAGAGAATTTTCTAGGTTTGGAGATATGGTAGTCAACAAAATTAATGAAGTCCCTGCTTTCGTGGACTTTACATTATATGGATGGAGATGGACAATAAACATACCAGCACATATATAGGCTGTCAGGTGGTGATAAAAGCTATGGAGAAAAGATGAGAAAAGGGAATATGGTTGGGCAGCTATTTTATATGGGGTGGTCAGGGAAGGCTGCTCTAATAAGATGACTTTTGAAGAGAGATCTGAAAGAAGTGAGTGAACAAGCCATGTAGACATCTGGGAGAAGAGCACTCCAGGCAAGTGCAATGCCCTGAGGTGGAGTGTGCTTGGTGTGTTCAAGGAACATCACAAAGGCCCCTGTGGCAGGAACAATGATGGAGGGAAGAGATGCAGTCAGAGCAGTTACAGAGCCTGAGATTGTAGAACTTTGTAGGCCATTGTAAGGACTTTGATCTTTACTCTGAATTAAATGGACACCAATTGGAAGGTTTTGAACAGAGAAGTGACATGATCTAACTTATATTTTAAAATGACCACCCTGCTGCTGTGCTGAGAATAGGCTATAAGGGGTCAAGGGCAAGCCAGGGAGACCAGTTAGGAGGCAATTACAATAATGGAAGCACGGGACGATGGTGGCTTGGACTAGTCCAAGTGGTGAGGAGTGGTGAGACCCTTGATGTATTCTGAAGATACAGCTGATAGATGCTGATGGAGGGAGGGTTAGAGACAGAGAGGATGACTTCTAGGATTTTAATCTGAAAATAGAATGGAGTTACCATTTACTTAGATGGGGAAGAGGAGATTATGCGGGGGCAAGAGTTTGATTGTGATTAAGATAAATTTGGGAAAGCTATTAGACATCCAAGTGGAGACGTTGAGTAGGTAGTTGGATATATGACTGGAATTCAGGTGGGAGGCCAAACTAGAGATAGACATTTTGGAGTTGTTAGTATAGAGATAATATTTAAGGTCTTGAGACTTGATAAGAAGACTTAAGGAATTATTATGGATATCCAAGAATTGAGTCCTGGGCTATACAACATTTAGAGATGGAGAGATGAGGAAGAATTACCAAAAAGAACTGGGGATAGAAAAAGAGATGAGATTTGTGGTTACCAGAAGTAAAGGGTAGAGACTGAGAGAATTGGATGAAGGTGGTGAAAAGATATAAACACACGAGTCATAAGATAAATAAGTCCTGGGGATGTAATGCACAACATGATGACCGTAGTAAACACTGCTGTAGGGTATATTTAAAAGTTAAGACAGTAGATCCTAAAATTTCTCATCACAAGGAAAAAAAAATTCTTTCTGTTACTGTATGAGGTAATGGATGTTAACTAAACTTACTGTGTCAATCATTTCGCAAAATATTCATGGCAAGTCATTATGCTCTACGCCTTGAACTTATATAGTGCTGTACATTAATTATATTGCAATAAAACCAGGGAAGAAAAAGAATTGAGGGGTAATCCATCAGGTAGGAGGAAAACTAAAAGAGTGGTGTCCCAGAAGCCAAGTGAAGAAAGTATTTCAAGAAGGAAAAAGTGACCGACTGTGTCAAATAAGGCTGAGAGATCAAATAAGATGAAGACTGAAAATTGACTATTAGATTTAAAAACGTAGAGGTCAGATTTTTTAAAAAAGAGAAACCATAAGTCTGAATTTTTATGTGAAATTTCCAAATTTTTAAAATTTGACAACAAATTAAAAAATATTGTGCAGGCCAAACAAAACACATCCGTGAACTGGATGTGATCCCCAGACCACTAGTTTGTGGCTTTGATTTTAAATGCCTATTGTATGAATTATAAGGTTTATAACTTTTTAATCAACCTGTTAAAACCTCTGTTAGACTTTTGGAGTCAGGAACACTCTGTGACAAAAAATGGTACTTGCTTTACCACAAATTTTGTTGTACTATACCTTGTGATCTAGGTGTGAAGGTATATAAGGCATCTGCTTGTCCATAATGAGATGTTTTCCTTGTTTTCTAGAAAGACAGTAATCATAGTGGGATTCTGCTGAACCTTGAATACCTGATTCTCTTATGCCATGCTCATATTTTCTTTGTGCCAGAAACTTTTGAATTTTTCATTTGAAATTGATTTCAAATTTAGTTAAATTGACCTTTTTTTTTAAAGATTTTATTTTTTATTTTTCCTTTTTCTCCCAAAGCCCCCTAGTACATAGTTGTGTATTTTTAGTTGTGGGTCCTTCTAGTTGTGGCATGTGGGATGCTGCCTCAGCATGGCTTGATGAGCAGTGCCATGTTGGCGCCCAGGATTCCACCCGGTGAAACCCTGGGCCGCCACAGCAGAGCGCGCAAATTAACCACTTAGCCACGGGGCCGGCCGCAAATTCAGACTCTTTTGGTTGAAAGTAACAAAAACCTACCTGAACTAGTTTAAACAAAAGGAAAGTTTACTGGAAAGATGTTGTGGTAGTATATAGAAACTAAGAAACAGTTGACTAACCTTGAGCAGGGTGAGAGTCAGGCCAGCTGTGGGACATAAGTGGTGGGAATTTATGGCCCTTCTTCCAGCACTTGGCTGTGATGACTCAGTTCTCAACTCCCAAGCTCTTTGTCCCTCAGTTCAAATTCCTGAGAGAGAACTCCAACTGGCTTAGCTTGAGTCAGATGGCCAGCTTCTGGGGTACAAGTGTGGCTGTGAGAAGGAGGAGGAAACCTGATGGGCAGGGGCTGTTGGGGTAGTTTGGAAAATAGATCTCTAATAAATGGGGGTGGGAGGTGGGCTTGGACCGAGAAGAAGACATCTAAAAGGTGTTTATTATAATTTACATGGTATTCAGTTTTTTAAAAATCCAATTTTAAGGTAAAATTAGAATTTAGTTCTTTATAGGTAATAGTTTTCAGAAGTAAAATTAACCAACTGTCCAGCAGGGAATGAGGAAGGAATGGGAAAAATAATTAGAAGATAACTCCATAAATTAATGATTCACCGCTCCCTGAGGTGAATCTATAACCAGGGTACCAACCTCCTTCCCTTCCTTAATTTGCCGTGGCTCTGCAAAGCTGTTGGACTTTCTCTACGCACTTACAGACATCCCCTTACCGACATCTTCAAGTGGCCCTTTTCCTTAATATGTTGGTACTTGATAGCCATTTAAATCAGATTTTACCAGGGTAAAAATTGTGATGACCTGGGAGCACAGAGGCATTATTCACATTAGAGCCAGTCCAGGGATTGTGTGAATAACTAAAATACACTGAGTAAACAAAACAAACACCCCTTATTGTAGACTATAATTTCAGCCTTGGTCTCCATCACAGCTGTAGTTAATTTTCACTACGCCTCCCTTCTTTCATCCTCCAACTGGTGTGGTTACTTAGAAATGTAATAGTCTATAAAGGTAGAAAAACAAGGTTTGAATAATACCTATGCTGGGTAACTGGCTTTAGGTGAGCTTTGAAAAGAAATTGTGAAGTCATCCGTGCTTCTTTCAATGCTGTCGCATAATTGAGAAGTACACAAAGTGAGAAGTGAAAACGATTCACTCTCCCACCCCTCACTTAGAGATAACCACTATGAATGCTTTGTAAAACGCTAATCTGTCACCATAATTCTCCTGTTACAAATCCTTCAGTGGCTTCCCCCTGGTTTTGGGAAAAGCCCAAACTCTTTAATGTGCCCACGAGACCCTTCCAGACCTCGACCTGGCTCACCTTTCCGCACCTGCCGCCGCCGGGCCTCTACTATCACTTTCACGGGCCCTAGGCACTTCTGCCTTCATGGCCCTCTTCCTCCATAAAATAGTACAAAAAATTATACTTTAGGACTGTGTTAGGATAAAGATGAATATATTAATACTAACTATTAATATTCAAACATTTCCCTCTACCTAAACATTCTGTTATTCCCTCCTGGTTTTAAAAGAAACTAAAATATTGCTGTGAGTCCCTAAAAGTATTGTGAACCGGCGGCGCTGCGCCCATTGAAGCCTAAGGGATAACTCAGCCCTGGTCTCCACCCTCCTGCCCGAGACATGTTGAATCTTCTGCTTACCCCAACTGAAGATGTTCTCTTTGTTTCCGGATCTTTGCATGTTCTCAGTCCTCTGCCCCGAATGGTCTCCAGCTCATCGTATCCTGGCTCTCTGATACTCTTCGTTCAGGTCTCAGCTCAGCTGCTCCTTTCTCTGTAAAGTCTTCCCTGGACACCCAAGACATGGTCCTGTGGCCTTTCTGGATTTTTCCAGAGCATCGTGTCTCTGTCTCTTTTGTCAGAATTAACACGTTTTACTGTAAACGTCCACCCAACCCGGCATTTATTGGGTGTCTCTATCAGTTGCTGTGCTGGATCCTAATCCCAAAGTCTACAGTTTGCTTGCTTGACCTTTCTTTCTAAAAGTTGAGGTATGTCAGCGTGTTATGATTCATTAACAAACCAAAGAATACAGTTTGTGTTTTTATGTTACTTGAAAATCAGTTTAGTTTTAAAATCTTATTTCGGCTTAGAAAAGTAGACTATGACATTTTTGTGTTGACTTTCCTTTCTTTTTGTTTCTTTCAGGAAAGAGCAAAACTTGCCTATTTTGACTATGGAGATGTCATTTGTAAAGAAGGTGAAATGCCGCAAGGAATCTACTTAATTATTTCAGGAATGGCAATTGTAAGGGACTATTTATCAGTTTCAATTCTGGCCCCCAGATGCATGTACTTTCTCCTACAGTGTAGCAGGAAAATGTATCAGTAATCATATAATCTCACAAATATTTAATTATAAATTATGATGAATGCTGTATTATATATAATATATAATGCTGTTATATATATTCATGGCCAGCCCTGGTGGTCTAGTGGTTAAGATCTGGCACTCTTACCACACCTGCTCGGGTTCATTTCCCGGTCAGGGAACCACTCCAAATGTCTGTTGGTTGTCATACTGTGGTGGCTGTGTGTTGCTGTGATGCTGAAAACTGTGCCACCAGTATTTCACATACCAGAAGTGTCACCCATGGTGGACAGATTTCAGCGGAGCTTCCAGACTAAGACAGATTATAAAGAAAGACTTTGCCACCCACTCCCCAAAAAACTGGGCATGAAAACCCTCTGCATAGCAGTGAAGCATTGTCTGATAGAGCTCTGGAAGGTGAGAGGACAGTGCAAAAAGACCAGGTTCTGCTCTGCTGTACGCAGCATCGCTAGGAGTCGGAATCTGCTTGAAGGCACTAACAACTAGCAAATTTACTCTTCACTGAAAATGTATTTTGAAATACGTGATCATAACATAAGGAGAAACTTAGGAACTAAGTTTCAAATTTTTAACATAATCTCTTTTCCAAATGAAACCATTTCTACTCACAGTAAACACTACAGCTGCGGTACTGACACTTTCCAACATCTGAAAGGTGCTTCCCATTTTACAAAATACGTTTCTTCGCAGTCATTACTCATTCTTCACAATACTCCAGGGAGAAAGCAGTCTTTTCCATGATGTCCGGATAAGGAATCCAATACTTAGGGTGGTTGAGTTACTCACCTAAAGGAAATGAGAGTCTGAGTGAGTGAATGAACAGCAATGTCAGATCCTCACAGAGATCAAATAGGATGAGGACCAAAAGGCAACTTTTAATCTGACCAATAGGAGGCTTTTGGTGACCAGAGAGAGAGAAAGGAAAGATGTCAGTAGAGTGAGGGGGACAAGAATCCTTTAGAATCTGAATACTAGTGGTGACTACCTGGGTGAGCCCCAGCTGATGGCCTAAATAATTCCTAGATCCTAGATGACAGTTATGAGTGACAAACCCTTATTATAGTGCAAATAATATATTTGGCTTTCTAATTTTGGAATGGGTATTTTAGACCTTAAAAATACCAAAATTGATCATGGAAATAAAGTATTGTAATATATATACTGTAATACTAACATACATGTAGCACTTATTAAGTGCCTGGCACTTTTCATTTTTTCATTCATTCATGCACTCATTCATTCAACAAATATTTACTTCATTAGTAACATGCAACAGGCACTTTTCAATCTAGGCATGGAATTTCCAAAACAGACAAAAATCCCTGCTTTCTTAAAGTTTATTTTCTCTTTTTTGGTGAAGAAGATTGGCCCTGAGCTAACATCTGTTGCCAATTTTCCTCTTTTTTTCTTTTTCTCTCCAAATCTGCAGTACATAGTTGTATATCCTAGCTGTAGGTCATTCTAGTTCTTCTATGTGGGATGCTGCCACAGCATGGCTTGATGAGCAGTGCATAGGTCCACGCTCAGGGTCTGAACTAGTGAACCTCAGGCCGCCGAAGAGGAATGTGTGAACTTAACCACTTGGCCACAGGGCCAGGCCTTAGAGTTTATTTCCTAATAGAGGCATAGAAGGAGATGAGACAATGAACAAAATAAATAGTTAAATATATAGTATATTAGAGGTGATAGAGAAGTGAAGAAGTTAGCTGTAATTTTTAAAAGAGTAGTCAAGAATAGCAATACATTATGACATTTAATCCTTATAACAACCCAATTTTCACATGAGGAAACAGTTGCACAGAGAGATTAATTTACTTGCCCCCCAAGGGGACATAGTAAGAGGCCAAGGAGGGCTCTGAGCCCATGGAGTCTGCCTCCAGTATCCATGTCCTTAGCCATTATCCTCTGCTGCCTCCATCAGAATCCATGTGCTTAGCTGTTTCCGTGTGCTGTGTTCCCATTAGGATCATAGCAAACCTACACTGCTACTAGTATTTATTAAATATTCAAATCAAGCATTTAAAAGCTGCAACATAACATGTTCTTTGGAGAATTTTCCCACAGTGACTGAACTAGCTAAGGCTTCTTAAAACATAAGTCCAATGATATCTGGACTGAAGACATCATACTAGTGTTCTATAAATGCCATAACAAATCACCACAAATTTAGCGGCTTAGATTTATGATCTCACAGTTCTGTAATTCAGAGGTCCTGTGGGCTCAGCTGGTTTCTTCGCTTTAGTCCCACAAGGCCAAAATCATGGGGTTTGTAGGACTGCATTCCCTTCTGGAAAGTCTGGTGGCGTAGTCTGCTTCCAGGCTCATTGAGGTGGTTGGTAGAAGTGTTCCTTACAGGTTTAGGACAGGCGTCCCTGCTGCTTTGCAGGCCGTCAACTGGGACCCACCTCTAGCTCCTAGAGCTATTCTTCGGTCCTTGCATGCAGGCACTCACATCTCAGAGCCAAGGCACGTTCAACCCCTCTTACGATGGTGGATCTCTGACTGACTCCACTTCCTTTTCTACTTGTAAGGGCTCACGTGATTACATTGGGCTCACCAGGATAATCCACTATCATCTCAAGGTCAGCTGACTTGTAACCTTAATTCCATCTGCTAAATCCTTTCACAGTAGTACCTAGAATAGTGTTTGACTGAATAACAAAGGGACGGGAATCTTGGAGGGACTCCTTTAGAATTCTGCCTACCACAGATGTTATATTTTTAAAATTATTTATTTATTTGCTGAGGAAGATTCGCCCTGAGCTAACATCCATGCCAATCTTCCTTTATTTTTGAGTATGTGGGCTGCCAGCACACTGTAGCCGCTAACAGAGTGGTTATATCTGTGCCCAGGAACTGAACCCTGGCCACCAAAGCAGAGCACACTGAACTTAACCACTAGGCTACTGGGCCTGGCCCTCCCATAGATGTTATCTTTTTTTCTGAGTTTGTAAAAAGCAGAGACATTCTTCATTGCTCAAAGGGCCTTTGAGCTGCATTAAAAATTAAATGAAAAGAATTTCAAGTCCTTTGGAAGCATGAATGCCTCTAAAAGCCTGGATGGTAATCAGCAGCAGGGGATGCAGTTTTCACAGCAATTTCTTCAGTGACCCTTTTGTTCCCTGTATCCTGTGTCCTGAACAAAGGTCTTCCTCTTTGATGTTTACAGCTAAACTTTCCGGAAAATTCTGTAATCCTTTGGGTTGATTCCTGCAGCTTCTTCCTGAAATCTGATACCTTTCTTCTTCCCCCACCTGTGCCTACCAGTGCTTTTCCTGAAGTAACTTGAGCATCCTGTGCTCATCCTAAAAACTTCTTCTGTTGGTGTCTCATGGTAATTATTCTTAAGCATTTTAAAGGGAGACAAGGCTTTTACTGAAATCATGGCTTGGTTTGGAGCCATATTGATTCATGATATCTGATTTACGCATCCATCCAATCAAAAGATGTTTTCCACCTGAGGCACCAGCCCATTATGGTAAGAATATCTAATAGAGAATCGAGTGGGTGATTGCATTGGTTGCAGACTGCAATTACTACTTTTGGTGGGATTTTTATACAAGGAAGGTATAAATAGAGGTCGTCTGTAAAGCTAAAGATTGGAGAGAATTCTTGCCTTGGAGAGTTGAAATGTGAAAGAAACTGTGATTTTTGTGAAGTCCTATTCCTCCTTCACAACTGAGAGGATTCATAAAGAATCTCTTCCTTCCATTGTAATAATTGCAAGAAACAGTGGGAGCTCCTATGGTTTGGCCAGGGGTTTTTAATTTTGTGTTTCCCTTTGCACATTTTTTTCCCTTGGCAGTTGCATAGTTCACCTCCTACCTTTGGAATAGACAGTGCCCTAAGGCCTGATAGAGAGTCCAAAACCATGTTTACAGAGTACTGTACCAGTGGCGACGTAATTGGAGAGTTGAGCTGTCTGCTCAAGCGTGAAAGTGAATGTACTGCCATCTGTGAAACAATTTTACAGGTAAGAAACTGGTTCTGTCTGTATTGTGGGTTATTAGTTAATTCCCCCTCAAGTAAATAAGGAATGTCAGCATCTTTTCTTCCTTCAGGTTCTGATATCTTACTTAGTCACCCAACCAGCTGTTGTGAAGCAGTATAGACTAAAGGTGAGAGGCAGATTTAGTGTCTCACATCCTGTTTATGGGATCTGGAATAAGATATTTTAACCTCTTTGAGTCTTTGTGCCCTTGTTTATTAAAAGAGAGACCATCTAACATTTTATGAAGATTAGGAAAATAACTCTTGGCAGGTTCTGGGCATGTGTAGGTGCTCAATAAATGGCCACCATTATTGAGCAGCATTTTTAAAGAATGCTTGTTTGTTTTTAAACTCTCTTTCTTCCATTTTTTACTTGCTAGATAAGAATTTATCTATTCAACAAATAAATGGCCTGATAGTCCACTAGCTGTGGGGGATTCAAATATAAATGAGCCAAAATGACTGCTTACAAAGAATTCTCAAGCTTTTGAGACTATTAGAGGCAATAGGGCAGGGTCCAGAGTCTTAGGGGGTGTGATGAAAAGAGGAAATGTTGCTTCATCAGTTTCATACTATTTCACTTCTGGAAGAGGATAGACAGTATGAATTTATTCACAAGGCTGAATTGAATTCATTGAAGTTCATTTATCTTGAATCTTGAAAGAATAGTCTTTCTTATTCAAGGCAACAGTTTGCCTCTGGAAATAAACACTGTAAATGAGCCCATTTTTACCTACTGTGGCAATAAAAATAGATGTTTGTGTGGCTTACTTTCTAAATCTTGGGCTCATGAGCCATATCTTTTATCATAACTGTTGACTGTTATGAATTTTCCTTTCCTATTAAGTCTATAGCTTTAATTGGACTGTAAATTGTATTATATTATACATAGCAAACAAACTCTCCACAGTACAGTGCTTTTAAGTGGCAGAGTATCATAATTATAGTAGAGTTGACAGTTAGTTTTTCTAAGAGTTTAGATGAAGATAAAATCCAGATGCATCTTGTTTTCTGATGGTCTTGTAATTTAGTTCTAAATCAAGCTTGCTGCTCAACACCTTGTCCTTTCAGGCCTGCTTTATCTCCCTGGAGGATTTATATGAAGGCTTTGATGTCTTCTGGCCATCCCTGGAATATAAAATATGGCTAAAGCTTGCTCTCAGTATTGCCTATCAGTATTTTGAATCAAGTCTCATTGATGAGGTAAGTTACATGATTAAAATGTGAATGAAACTTTATTTATTGTATTTTTTACAAAATGCATTTCATATTTTTTGAGACAAAGACAGAAAGGAAGGTTATGTCTGATTTTCTAAAGTGAGATTTCAGAATTTTAAGCACTCTTTTATCCTGACTTCTTGCAGGTCGTCAGTCCTCCTGTCACAGCTAATTTTCCCAGGCTATCTATAGTCATCCCTTTAAAAAAATAAAGTAGATTCAGCAATTGTTATATAGGTAGATCCTCAAGAACCAAGCACAGCATTAGTTAGAATGAGTTAACAAACATGCAGCCTGGTGCTTATTATAGTCTAGTCTATTTACTTACTTTAATATAAATCTCCTGCCTTTTCAAAATCTTTATTGAGTTAACTGAGCCTCTACTATGAACCTTCTCTCCAAAAAGTAGTAGTTCAAGACTGTTCCTGGACTGGCACAATTTAAAATCCCATATTTATATCCTGTTTAATAATTATTTGAGACCCTAATAGGAGTCAGGAATAGGGGAAGTGACAGACTTCAAGTTCAACAATATTGACTGAATTGAGAGATTGGATATAAATGTTGGATTAAAAAATTATCATGTCTCAAGAGAATGAGAAGACAATCCACAGACTGGGAGAAAATATTTGCAGAAGACACATTTGGTGAAGGACTGTTATCCAAAATATACAAAAAACTCTTAAAACTCAACAATAGGAAAACAAACAATCTCTGTTCTTTCCAGTAGTGGGAACAGCATCCAAAATGTGAATTTCCCCCATGGTGGCAGGGTGCCCTGATCTGAGGTTTCAAAGCAGATCACCAGCATGTACGCCAGCACGAGTGAACAGAGGCTGTAGCCCCTGCCCCACCCAGCAGTGGCAGGTGGCATATATATCCTGAGACTTGAGGCCACAGAGCAGTGCTGGTAACTCAGTCTCCTCCTCCTCCCCTGGGAGTGGCACTGGTCTCTCTAGCAGTGGGGACAGCAACCAAAATGAAAATATCATTGGCAGGAGCAGGGTCTCCTGACCTGAGGTCTCAAAAATCACACTGGTGCACACCAGTGATCAGAAACTGCAAGACCAGCAACAACACTTGTGGCTTAGCCCCTGCTCCTTCCAGAAGTGGCAGGTGGCACCTATGACCTGAGGTCTCAGGAACCACAGCAGAACCTGAGACCCAGCCCCTAGTAGTGGCACCTTTGACACCAGCTCTACCAGCAGTGGGGGCTGGATACAAGACCCTATGGCCCCAGCAGTGACAGCAACACTCATGAACCCAGCACCCTGGGCAGCAGTGCTGCCAGCATCCCTAGGTAACCCAGGAGCAGCAGGGCAGGTGATGCACAGGGCAGCAGTACCTGAGCCCACAGAGAGCCCATGGAGAGCAAGTGGGTGACACAAGACCCAGGTGACCCCAGAAGCAGCAGAAGTGCTCGCAGCCTGGTGACTCTGGTGGCAACACCTGAGACTGCAGCAACATCAAAAGCAACAAGGCACCAGCAACCTCAGAGGCACAAGCAGCACAAGGAGGGCACTGACAACACCTCTAGCACAGGCAGTGGAGGGTCTCAAATACAACCAGAAGCAGCTCAGAACCAAAGTAACCAAAGCTGTACCCAAATAAGAAAGGTGGTTACTACCACAAAGCACCAGCAGAGGATCAATTCATTAAGTACGATGAAAAACTGCAGTAACATGGCAGAACAGAAAGAGAATGACAACTCTCTAGAAACCAAATTGAAGTTACAGAAGATTACAATCTAGCTGACAGAGATTTCAAAATAGCTCTCATAAAGAAACTCAATGAGTTACAAGAAAACTCAGAAAGACAGTTCAATGGACTCAGGAACAAAATTAATGAACAGAAGGAGTACTTCACCAAAGAGACTGAGGCTCTAAAAAAAACTAGACAGAAATTCTGGAGGTGAAGAACACAATTAATGAGATGAAAAATAAAGTAGAAAGTATTAAAAAAATAGAACAGACCTTATGGAAGAGAGAATTAGTGAGCTCAAAGATAGACATCTAGAAATGATTTTATTTCTAAATAAATATAGGAGGAGAGAGAATTAAGATTTTAAAAACATGAAGAAATTCTGTGAGAAATATCTGGCTCTACTAGGAAAAGTAACATAGGGATAATAGGTATCCCAGAAGAATAAGAGAAGCAGAAAAGAGCAGAGAGCTTATTCAAAGAAATAATAGCTAAGAACTTGGCTGGGGAAGGAACTGGGTATGCAAGTACATGAAGCTAACAGAACTTCTAATTATATCAATGCAAAAAGACCTTCTGCAAGGGATATAATGTTAAAATTATCAAAAGTCAATGACTGGGGCTGACCCCATAGCTGAGTGGCTAAAGTTCCATGTGCTCTGCTTTGGCAGCCCAGGTTTGCAGGTTCAGAACCTGGGTGCGGACCTACTCCGTTCATCAGCCATGCTGTGGAGGTATCCCACATACAAAAAGTAGAGGAATATTGGCACAGATGTTGGCTCGGGGTTAATCTTCCTCAAGCAAAGAAAAAAAAAAAAAGAGTATTCACAACAGATGTTAGATTAGGGCTAATCTTCCTCACCAGAAAAAAAAAACCTCAATGACAAAGAAAGAATATTAAGGGCAGCCAGAGAGAAGAAAATAACCTACAAAGGAACCACCATCAGGCTTTCAGCAGATTTCTCAGCAGAAGCTCTACATGCTAGGAGAGAGTGTAACATTATATTCAAAATACTGAAAGACAAAAATTATCAGCTGAGAATACTCTATCAGCAAAATTAACCTTCAGGTATGATAGAGAAATAAAAGCTTTCCCAGACAAATGAAAGCTGACAGAGTTCATGGCCACTAGATCTGCCTTAAAGAAATGCTGAAAGGAGCCCTCCTACCTGAAGTGAAAGGGCAAAAGTTTACAAAGCTTTGAGCAAGGAGATAGACATGACAGAATCAGAAAATTGCAGCTCTATGTCAGAATAGGTTAGTAAACATTTAAGTATAACATAAAGAATAAAGGGAAAGAAGGCATCAAAAATAACTATAACCACACAAATTTGGTCACAAACTCACAAAACAAAAAAGAATAATTTGTGACAACAAAAACATAGAAGGGGAAGAGGAAAAGGACAGAACCTACGTAGGCTAATGGAGATGAGAGGCTATCAGAAAAAGGACTATCTCACCTATGAGATCTTTTATACAAACCTCATGGTAACCACAAAACGAAAAATCAGAGCAGAGTCACAAATCATAAATAGAGAAAACTGAGGAAAACATCACAGAAAACCACCAAACTGAAATGGCAGTCAGAAATACAAGGAGAAAGAAATAGCGGAAATATAGAACAACCAGAAAATAAAAGATAAAATGGCAATATTAAGCCTTCATATATCAATAATCACTCTAAATGTAAATGGATTGAATTAACCAATAAAAAGACACAGAATGGCTGGATGGATTAAAAAACAAGACCCAAGAATATGCTGCCTCCAGGAAACACATTTCAGCTCTAAAGAAAAATATAGTCTCAGAGTGAAAGGATGGAAGATGATACTCCAAGTAAATGGCAACCAAAAGAAAGTGGGTGTAGCTATACTTATATCAGACAAAACAGACTTTAAGACATAAAAGATAAGAAGAGACAAAAATGGGCATTGTATAATGGTAAGAGGTACACTGCACCAAGAAGACATAACACATATTAATATATGTGCACCTAACATAGTAGCACCAAAGTATATAAAGCAACTATTAACAGACCTAAAAGGAGAAATTGACAGCAACACAATAATAGCAGGGGACCTCAACACCCCACTTACTTCAATGGATAGATCATCCAGACAGAAAGTCAACAAGGAAACAGTGGGCTTAAATGAAACTCTAGACCAGATGGACTTAATAGAGATATAGAGAACATTCCCTCCAGAAACAGCAGAATACATATTCTTCTCAAGTGCACATGGAATATTCTCAAAGATAGACCATATGTTGGGAAACAAAGTGAGCTTCAATAAATTTAAAAAGAGTGAAATCATAGAAAGCATCTTTTCCGACCACATTGCTATGAAACTAGAAATCAACTATGAGAAAAAAGCTGGGAAAGTCACAAATATGTGGAGACTAAAGAACATGCTACTGAACAACTATTAGATCAATGAAGAAATCAAAGGAGAAATAAAAAAATACCCGGACACAAATGAAATAAAAATGTAACATACTGAAACTTATGGGATGCAGCAAAAGTGGTACTAAGAGGGAATTTTATAGTAATGTAGGCCCACTTCAAGAAACAAGGAAAATCTCAAATAAACAACCTTGCACTATACCTAAAAGAACTAGAAAAAGAAGAGCAAACAAAGACCAAGGTCAGTAGAAGGAAGGAAATAATAAAAATCAGACCAGAAATAAACAATATAGGGACTAAAAGAACAATAGAAAGGATCAGTGATACTAAGAACTGGGTCTTTGAGAAGATAAAATTGACAAACACTTAGCCAGACTTATTAAGAAAAAAAGAGAGAAGGCTCAAATAAATAACATTAGAAACGAAAGAGGAGAAATTACAATGGACATGTCAGAAATACTAAGGATTATAAGAAAATGCTATGAAAAGCTATACACCAAAGTTGGACAACCTAGAAGAAATGGATAAATTCCTAGAATCCTACAATCTCACAAAACTGAATCAAGAAGAAATAGAGAATCTGAATAGACCAATCACAGGTAAAGAGATTGAAACAGTAATCAAAAACCTTCCAAAAGACAAAAGTCCATGGCTTCTCTGGTGAATTCTTCCAAAAATTCAAAGAAGATTTAATACCTATCCTTCTCAAACTGTTCAAAAAAATTGAAGAGGATGAGATACTTCCTAACTCATTTTTCAAGGCCAACATTACCCTGATAGCAAACCAGGGAAGGACAGAAAAAGGGAAAATTACAGACCAACATTGCTGATGAATATAGATGCAAAAGTCCTCAACAAAAAGTAGCAAATTGGATACAACAATGAATTTAAAAGGTCATACACCACAATCAAGTCGAATTTATTCCAGGGATGCAGGGATGGTTTAACATCCATAAATCAATCAATGTGATACACCACATTAACAAAATGAAGAATAAAAATCACATGATCATCTCAAGAGATGCAGAGAAAGCATTTGATAAGATCCAATATCCATTTATTATAAAAATTCTCAATAAAATGGGTGTAGAAGGAAAGTACCACAAAATAATAAAGCCCATATATGACAAACCCACAGCCAGCATCATACATAGTGGTAAAAAACTGAAAGCCCTTCCTCTGAGAACAGGAACAAGACAAGGATGCCCACTCTCTCCAGGCTTATTCAACATAGTACTGGAAGTTTTAGCCAGAGTAATTAGGTAAGAAAAACAAATAAAGGAATCTGAATTGGAAGGGCAAAAATGAACCTCTCACTATTTGTGGATGACATTAGTCTATATATAGAAAACCCTAAAGAATCCACCAAAAAAGTGTTATAAACAGTCAACAACTACAGCAAAGTTGCAGGGTACAAAATCAACATACAAAAATCAGTGGCATTTCTCTATGCTAATAACGAACTAGCAGAAAGAGAAATGAAGACTACAATCACATTTATAATCACAACAAAAAGAGTAAAATACCTATAAGTTTAACCAAGGAATGAAAGACTTATACACTGAAAATTATAAGACATTATTGAAAGAAATCAAAGGAGACATAAGGAAATTGAAAGATATTCTGTGCTCATGGATTGGAAGAATAAACATAGTTAAAATGTCCATATTACCTATAGCAATCTACAGATTTAGTGCAATCCAAATCAGAACCTCAATGATGTTCTTCACAGAAATAGAACAAAGAATCCAAAAATTTATATGGGACAACAAAAGACCCAAAATACCCGAAGCATCTCTGAGAAAAAAGAACAAAATTGGAGGTATCACACTCCCTGAATTAAAATATACTACAAAACAAATGTAATCAAAACAGCATGGTAGTAGCACAAACCAGGCACAGTGATCAATGGAACAGAATTGAGAGCCCAGAAATAAAACCACATATCTGTGGACAGCTAATCTTTGACAAAGGAGCCAGGAACATACAATAGAGAAAGGAAAATCTCTTCAATAAACGGTGGTAGGAAACCTGGACAGCCACATGCAAAAGAATGAAAGTAGACCATTGTCTTATACCATACATAAAAATTAACTCAAAATATATTAAAGACCTGAATGTAAGCCTGAAACCATAAAACTCCTAGAAGCAAACATAGGCAGTACGCTTTTTGACATCAGTCTTAGCAGTATCTTTTTGAAGACCTTGTCCACTCAGGCAAGAGAAACAAAAGAAAAAATAAACAAATGGTACTACGTCAGACTATAAAGCTTCTGCACAGCAAAGGAAACCATCAACAAATGAAAAGACAACACACCAACTGGGAGAAGATATTTGCAAATCATATATCCAATAAGAGGCTAATTTCCAAAATATATAAGGGACTCATACAACTCAACAACAAACAAACAAACAACCTGATCAAAAAATGAGCAGAAGATATGAACAGACATTTTTTCCAGAGAAGATATATAGATGGCCAACAGGCACATGAAACGATGTTCAACATCACTAATTCTGAGGGAAATGCAAATTAAAACTACAATGAGATATCACATCCATCAGAATGGTTATAATTAACAAGACAAGAAATAACAAGTGTTGGAGAGGATGTGGAGAAAAGGGAATGCTCATACACTGCTGGTGGGAATGCAAACTGGTGCAGCCACTATGGAAAACAGTAGGGAGATTTCTCAAAAAAACGAAAAACAGAACTACTGTACGATCCAGCTATCCCACTACTGGATATTTATCCAGAGAACTTGAAATCAACAATTCAAAGAGATATGTGTACCCCTATGTTCATTGCAGCATTATTCACAATAGCCAAGATGTGGAAGCAACCCAAGTGCCCATCAATGAACGATTGGATAAAGAAGATGTGGTGTATATATACAATGGAATACTACTCAGCCATAAGAAAGACAAAATCATGCCATTTGCGACAACATGGGTGGAACTTGAGGGTATTATGCTAAGTAAAATAAGACAGACAGAGAAAGACAAATACCATATGATTTCACTCATATGTGGAAGATAAACAACAAACAAACACATAGATAAGGAGAACAGATTGGTGGTTACCACAGGGCCGGGGATGGAAGGAGGGTGAAAAGGGTCAAGGGGCATGTATATATAGTAATGGATAAAAACTAGTCTATTGGTGGTTAACACGAAGTAGTCTATACAGAAACTGAAATATAATAATGCACACCTGAAATGTACACAGTGTTATAACCCAATATGACCTCAATAAAATAATTAAAAAAAAGAAAACAAATAATCCAATTAAAAAATGGACCAAAGATCTAAACAGCAAAGAACGTATACAGATGGCAGGTAAACATATGAAAAGATGCTCCACATCAATGTGAGAAGGGAAATGCAAATTAAAACAACAGTGAGGTACTACCGCACACCCATTGAAATAACCAAAATCTGGAACACTGACAACACTGAACGCTAGTGTGGATGTGGAGCGACAGGAACTCTCATTCATTGCTGGCAGGAATGTAAAATGGTAGTCACTTTGGAAGATGGTTTGGGAGTTTCTTAAACTAAACATACTCTTGCCGTAAATCCAGCAATTGTGCTCCTTGACATTTACCCAAAGGAGTTGAAAACTTATGTCCACTCACAAAGCTGCATTCAGATGTTTGTAGCAGCTTTATTCATACTTGCCAGAACTTGTAAGGAACCAACCAAGATGCCCTTCAGCAGATGAATGGAAGACAAATTGTGGTACCTCCAGACAATGGAATGTTATTCAGTGCTAAAAAGCAGTGAGCTATTAAGCCATGAAAAGACGTGGAGGAAAATTGAATGCGTATTGCTAAGTGAAAGGAGCCATCTGAAAGGGCTACGTACTGTATGATTCCAACTATAGCCTATTCTGGAAGAGGCAAAACTATGGAGACAGTAAAAAGATCAGTGGTTCCTAGGAGCTGGGATGGGGGAGGGTGAATAGGTGGAACACAGAGGATTTTAGGGCAATGAAAATACTCTGTATCATACTATAATGATGGATACATGTCGTTATACATTTGTCCAAACCCACAGAATATACAACACCAAGAGTGAACCGAAATGTAAACTATGGACTTTGGGTGATTATGATGTGTCAACGCAGGTTCATCAGTTGTAACAAATGGACCACTCTGGTGGGGGATGTTGGTAAGGTAACGGGGAAGGCTGTGCATGTATGGGGGCAGGAGAGATAGGGGACAGCTCTGTACCTTCTTCTCAATTTTGCTGTGAACCTAAAACTGCTCTAAAAGAATAAAATCTTTAAAAAAATTAGCGTGTCATGCGAAAGCAGTCATATTTCTTTTACTATGTGGCAATAATTTTCAGAAGAATTTTAGCTGAAGGGTAAGGAGAATTAGATTTTTCTCCTTTCTTTTGTCTTGCCAGTTTAGAGTCTAGTCTGTAATGCCAGAGGAGAGAATTAGGGCCAGTTGGTTGCAACTATACGGAGTCAGACTTGACTCAATAATAAGGTGAATGTCCTTTTATTTATTTTATTTTTTTTTTAACTCACAAGAAACACATGTTCATTATATAAATTTAAAAATACAGATACAAAACATAATAAAATAACTTTCTTACCCAATTTTTACTCCCCAGGGAATCTCTATTTAGCAGCTTTGGTTTATTTCCTTCTAGTGTTTTTCCATTCAAGAACTAGCCAGTTAAGACTTTTTAGAAGGGGCACTGTAAGATTATGCTGCATCCCCCTTCTCTGAACCATAGAACTAAAACTTTACATGCGTTTAAAAAACCAGAATAGCTTTTTCTTAGATTTTTCTGGTTGCAAAATTCTAGATAAGTTTGCTAATTTTCTTATGTTCTTGGTGCCCTAGCTATGCTGGTGTATTTGGCAAGTAAGTGTTTGGTTTGTCTGTCGGGGACCAAGGTCTGAGGGTTGGGTCCTTTCTCTGTGCCCCTCCTGTGGCTGAAGATGTTCAGAGTGAGCTGATGGTCCTTCCGGGCAGCGGCCAGGGGATTCCTACCATTGGGCTGACCGCAAAACTCCGATGTTAGTTTGCTGGGGCTGCCATAATGAAGTACTACACACCGGGTGGCTCAAACAACAATTTATTTTCTCACAGCTCCTGGGGATAGAAATCTGACTCAAGGTGTGCTCAGGGTTGGTTGCTGTTGAGGGCTGCTGGGGAGTATCTGGTCCAGGGCTCCCTCCTTGCTTGTGGATGGTTGTCTTCGTCTTCACACGGAGTTCTCCCTGTACGTGTGTCTGTGTCCAAATTTCTCCTTTTTTATAAGGACACCAGTCATCTTGGCTTAGGTGCCCACCCTACTCCAGTATGACCTCATCTTAACTGAAGCAATTACATCGGCAATGAAGCTATTTCCAAACAACGTCACATTCCAAGGTACTGGGGTTTAGGACTTCAACATATGAATTTTGGGGGGGACACAGTTCAACCCATAACAGCTCCCTTCCAGCTCTAAAATCTTTGATTCTGAGCCTTGAAGTACAACTCAGACTCAGTGCCTTGCATCATTTAGTTATTCTTTGTTCTCTTGTCAAGTGGGATGTCCACTTACTGCTAGTTAAGGCCTATGCATCTTTACGACTCTGGTTCTTGTGCAAATAGAAATCTATAGGCATAGCTGGCCACCCTGCTCTGGCTGAAGTCAGACTGGGCAACCACATCCAGGGCCACTACTCAGGAACAACATAGAAACTCTGAGTTCAGAATCTGTCAGAGGCCATTCTAAACTCGAAGTAAATTCTGTCTGTTGGTGCCAGGGTCCGTATGCCTTTTGACACCCTCAAAGAGGTCAACTAAATCAGTGAATTTGCGTTCTTCTTGATACCATGTGTTGCTTTGTATGATTCATAGAAAAAAATGTAATTTTATTGTAGGACTTAACCTTTCGGAAGTGTGCAGAGCTCAATCTTGCATATGTGCAGACTTTATCAAGCTACAATGAAATGACCATTGATAATGAGACCATGAAATTTGTTATTGTTGTGTACGGCAGTGTCATTGATACTAAGAGAGAAGTACCATATCTTGCACCTTGCATTTTACCTAAAACCTGTGGACAGGTAAGGAGGATCCTTTCTAAAGAGTGATTTGCTTTTCATGGTGCTCCAGAAGTGACTTTAAAACTCAACTGACCACCTTAAAAATAAATTTAACCTGTAAAGACCCTGCAGTTCTCACCCACCCTTGATAAAAAAGTCAAAACATAGCCACAGCTTCTGTGTACTGTTGCGCAGGTTGTGTCCTGCACAAGGGTGTGACCAAGGGGCAAGTAGGTGCTGGAACCTGCCTGCTCTCTGCTTACTAAGCTGTTTGCCTTGGTGTGAGGCTGTGTCTTCCCACAAGGACAGGGTGTGTCTTTTGTAGTTCACACCAAGGCAACACCTCCTACGCTAGTGGCTCTAGAAGTATCTGCATTGGTTGATAAGAAGGGAGTTGAGTAGGGGCCCGTTGCTTTGCTGCAACAGTAGGGGCTGGGGCACCCCATGATGGTGATCCCTGGGCCTTATCATTCCATGCCTCTGTAAGGAAGAGGGATGTGTGAACACTTGGGGCACAATGGGGTGGAAGAGCAGAAGCAAGGTCCCTAATGGGCCACCTGCCTGCCTGCCATTGAACCTCAGGGTGACGGAGGCAGAGCCAAGTTGGGGGAGGACCAAGAGGCCTGAGAAGAACTGACATCTCTCTAATCTGATAGTAAGTTTCTCCCCTTTGGAAGAGGCCCATTCTGCCCGTTCAGGCTGGGAAAGGTCATTAATTAAATGAAAAATTGATGAACCTCCTAAAAAGTTCATTTGCCCCTTTCATAACATTCTTATTTTCTATCTCTCAACAATTCAGAAGATAAAGGTTATTTAAATGTTTTTTGTTAATAGAAAATGAATATCTCTTTAGCTTTGAAGGGAGGGGTAGGGTGAGGCAGGGGACAATGGGAGCAACACCCACAGTTTAGTTTGTTAAGAAGCCAGATGTGGAGTTCAAAAGTCAGTTCAAAAGCTGACGCCTGTGCCCACTAGGTGTGTGAACCTAGGCAGGCTGCCTTCCGACCCCAGTTTCCTCATTAATAAGATGAGGACAGTAGCAACAGCCATCTCCTAAGGTTATTGTGAGGATTAAATGAGATAACACGTGGTATCTAGAAATGATAGTTATAATTGTTACTTGTATGCTATTTGCATTCTGGGAGGGCAGATTTTGTGGCACATAGGCCAAAAGCTCTAAGAAAAGAAGACAGTCCTGCCCCCGGGAAGGCTTGACCATCAAGGCAGGAGCAAAAGTACCTCTGGATGCAGGGGATTCCCTGTTTTCAAACTGGGAATTTCCAGTCTGGTTACAAGTAAGGTGTCGAAATTCCCTTTCTGATGTCTGTAAATACACAAAAGATAATTTGCTGGCCCAAGACTTTTTGAAGCAACATTAAAGAGGATTTGAAATGAAAAAGATAGAGCTTAGGTTGGAGGCCCAGTTCTAGGTGTTGGCTTATTTCTTATATTCTTTGGAAAGGTTAGAAAACAGTCATCTTAGAGATCAAAGAATGTTCTTTTGACTAATTTTGACTTTTCTGTTTAGGTTCAGGGAACTTCAGATTTAAGCAAGTTGCTGGTGATCCAAGCATCTGAGCCTGTCAAAAATAATAATAACGCCAAGGTCATGGGTAAGGGATAGCCTGTTAGTGGCAGGAAAACCATTGAGAAGGAATTTTGACACATGTAAAATTCCTTTAATTCTAAGAAAATGATTTGAGAGAATTGTGTGGGTTTATCATCAGTCCCCATCCTTGGGCTCCCCCTGGCTGCCACACAGCTTGTGGGAGGTCACAAAGACTTCCAGACACTGACATCCAGGTGGCTCATTCCTGTCTCATGTCCCTCCCTCCACACCTTTGCGAGGGGAGAACAGCTTCTATGGTGTACTCTGTTCCTGCCACATAGTGCTGTTGGGGTCAGAGCAGGAATGGGCAGGGCATAGACTCTCTCACCTCAGGCCCAGGTGTGGGGAGCTGGTTTGCTTCCAACAACAAAAGAGAATAGGGAACCTGACCCACGCTCACTGAGTATTCCAAACCAAGGTCACAGCCACACTCAAATGACTTGCTTTGAGGTGCACTTTGTAGTCACTAAGTAATGAAAGTCACTAAATATGTATTAGTACCCAATTGCATGTATCACGGGGCTAAGCGAGATACAGAGAAGACTTGCTCTAGAGAAAATGCATTCAAGGTCTTTCATTCAATGCTCAGCATCCCCAGCATCCCTGCCTTACCAAGCCCTGTCTCAGCTTTCTCCCAGCTGCCCCAGCTGCAAAACCAGAGTTATCCGTGATTTGTATCTCTAATTGGCACCATCCCAGTGTTTACAGTTCATGTGACCTGCTAGCTTAGACATGATATAATTCTTAATGAATTGCTAATTTGGGGGGAAGGGTTTACATGATTTCAAATTGTGCTTATAAAGTGACATTTTATTTTATTATTTCTCATTTGCATAATTATAAAAATGCAGCCCCACTGTGTGCTGGGAACTATGTCAAATGCTAGTTAGTGAGTGAGTCAAACAGGGTCTCTGCCCTGGTGCGGAGGAAAGACAGATATTCAGTAATTCATTCCACTTCTCCCCTAGAAATGAGTTCAACCTCAGACATTCTTATGGCTCACTTTCCCTGCCCTGTTCTAGGGTCATAGGCCTCGCGGTGATTTTGGGAGCTCCCGCTGCTCCCAGGTCTCCTGTCCAAGCTGGCTGACACTGAGATGAAGTCCCTCAGCCCTCACAGTCTCTTTAGGTCTGCCACTCTCCTGCTTCCACAGCACTCTTGGGCACAGGAGTCTATGGCAAGGCTGGGAGCTCAGGCCTCCTGTTAGCCGCCCTGGGGCACTGAGGGCTACTGAGTCAGAGATTTTCAGCACTTCCAGGACGAAGGGCACAGGTCTTTACTGTTCCTCTCTCCTCCCTCAGGCCCTCTGGAGTCATTTTTAGACGAAGGGAGACACATGACTCTGTATTCCCCAATGAGTTTGGGACAAAAGTCACAAACGGTAGGCTCATGGACTGGATCCAGCCAGTACACTAGATTTGACCCACACACATTTTCTTTTAAAATTGTAAAATTAGTTGCCAGGCATAAACTTTCAGAAGTTTCACACTTAAAAAAAAATCCAGATTTTGAGCTTTTCTTGAAAAAATCAGAAAGTCTTTCAACACTAGGTCCTCATTCCTTTATGTGGGGAAAATCAGACAGAGCTGAGCACCAACTGCCTTCTACAAGGGAAGAAGATGCTCTCTGGTTTGCTGGAGGCCACATTGCTCCCTCTTGTCTCATACAGCCCACTTTAACCATGCATGTGAACTGTCTGTTCTCGTTTGAGTCTGTCAGCCCTTGTACTGGACTTTTGGGAGCCTATTAACAAACCTCCTGAAGGAAGAAAGTAAAGAGCCCATTTGAAAGGGGAGACCCACAGAGAGAAAGCAAATTGATATTTCAAAATATTCTTCTGCTACTTTACTCTGAAACTCCTAATTTAGTTTTTCTGTTTGATGCCTGTATTTGGATTGGTTCAGTCAACACTGGTGTTCGAATGACCAAGAAAGAACATAACTGGAAAAGATGAGGTAATAAACTCAACACTTTGATTAGATTTTTATTACTGTGGATATTAAACTACACAGCTGAAATAAATTGTGAAGTCAAGTAGCAAAACGTCGGTGAGAAAAGAGACTGAGTGGCAACTCATTTATTTGGAAAAATTGGGATAAAGCACACCTGCATTACTTAAAAATTAAAATTATAGAATATTTTTGAAAGATATAATTTTGCCCCAAGTCTCCTCTCTCCCAATTTTCCCCTTCCTCACCTCCTTCCCCTGATGTTTAATTCAAAAGTAGGGATCTCTGGGAGTAGATGATGCATACAGCTGGACATTAGCATCTAAACATTGATGCTCCTCCCTTTGGAGTGTGCATTCCCTGTGGATGTCTGGGTGCTATGCTGGGAGTATGTGAAGCCACAGGTGGATCATGGGCATCTTCCTAGAGTATCAATGTTACCTGATGATCTTTCAAAGAGAGAAAACGCATTTAACCATGAGGTAATTTAAAATGTTTCTTTAAGTTAAAACACACATATTGTAGAGTAGAATAACAAATTTGCATGAATTTTTAAGATAAAACAAGAGATTTCAAAGCACTTTATTATGAAGAGTCAGTCAGGTTTTGCCCTGACATCTTTTCCTACTCTCCTCAGCAATCAAGGCTAATTTAGAAAAGTTTGAGAAGGCTGGAAGTCATACAGAGAGCAGGGGAGGGAAGAGGGGCCAGTTACGTTTGGTCAGGACACAGCAGAGGCAAGTCTGGTGGGGAGGGGGACCCTGCAAAGGGTCTCTGTTAGGCCTGAGTCCCCTGATGAGTGGAGTGGAGGAGGAAACAGCTCTGAAGGGGCAATGGGGCGCAAGGCAAATGCAGCAGTGGGTCAGGCAGCAGTGATGGCGCCAAGGATGGGCTTCAGAGCCCTTCAGCACCCTCCCTCCCCCAGCGCCCGTCACCCCAGAGAAATTGGCCTTCTAAGGTCAAATGATATGCTGTATAAGTGCGGCTTCAAGAGAAGTCCCTTGCCCCACCATATCCCCAGACAGATAGTCACCCTAAGACCCTTCTAACAGAAATTCTGGTCCCGCCGCTGTCATTTATGACAATCAAGGTGGTTTGCAGTGTGTTTGTTGTGGGAAGGAAAGTTTCATTGACCAAACTTATGGGTAAACGTTCCTTTAAACACAGCAACTTAGTCCTTTTTAGGCAGCCTTCCTAGGATCTTCTTCTCCTCTTTCTTAAATGGACCCTATTTCAAATGGGAAACCTAACTGAGAGTCAAGAAATTGGTTCCTCATTTGTCACTGTCTTTTCCAGGTCCCATTATTAAAAAAAATTCTTATTCTGATTTATGAAAAAGGCTTTCGGTTACCTTGCAATCAGTCACAAAGTTATCTAGAGTTCAAGTCTCCTAACATTTCTCTTTTCCTAAGTGCCCCTTTGGTAGACTACTCGAATTGAATTAATGTCAAGAGATGACGTTTGATGGTGCAGAGAGGCACATGTATTTACTTATAATGTATCATCCAAAGGTCTTAATGTGTAAGATCTCTTAGAGGGAATGTCCCAGATAATAAAATGGAAACTTTTCCGTAAGTTTTCTGGTTGCATTTAATAGTTAATGTTTTCCCTGACATGCTCATAGTCTAATATTTTACTTTTGACTTTCTTTTATAGTTGGAAATTGAATCCCATCTCACAAAAGGATACTAATGGCACTAACATGATATGTGGAGTCAGGTTAAAGACTGAGCTAATATCCCAGCTCAAGTGCTGAAGAATGATCTGGCAAGAAGTTTACTTAGAAGTTGCTGAAACAATTTACTGCTGCATTTATTTTACAAGCAGTTGATGGACTGCTGCAAATTGTTCAATTTGAAGTAGTTGCGTTATACTTGAGATGTTAAAAAGTTCTTCCAGATAATATATCCTAAAACTCATGGCCTACCAAATGAAATTCTGTGTCCAGCTGAGAGCCAGTTATAGCAGAGTACAAGTTATCAAAAGCATTGTACAATTTATTACCGTCTAGAGCATAGGATCCATAATTCTGACTTATGATAGTGCTATAATTAGTACCTCCCTAACATTTTCCAGAGTAAAGTTATTCCCCTCCCATTCCCAATTTAGTAAGTATTGAAAAAAGGAACTATGTTCCACAATCGTAGTTACTGAAAGCCGTTTTAAGAGAAATTAACAATCCTACATTGCATAGTACTATTTGATAGTACTTTTCATTTTATTTTCAAAAGTCAAATAAAGTTGAATGTTATGGTCTTATTGTTTATTATTTAGAATCCATTGTTCCTTTTCATCCCAACAAGACTTTGAAAGAATACATGATTCTCTACACTAGGGAAAACCAACCATAACAGAGGTAATAATGGAAGGAAATACAAGAGAGTAAGTCAAGCCTATTTATGAAGAACCTTCTGGATACCTAGTGTAATAGGGCAGTATTTCTCAGAGTGGCCTGCAGAGCACCTGTGTGAGCAAATATCGAGTGAGGCTGCACATTACAGAAACCCGGCCACCATGGCAGAACCACATAGGGCCTCAGTTTCCTGATGTCACAAGATGTCTGGAATAGAACAGGACCGGTGCAGCTGCTTGAGGAAATTATCACGGATCCAGGCTCCTTGTAGCTCCCTTCTCCTTCCTCATTGGCCGGTGACTTTTACCCTCACGGTGGCAAAGTGACATCTGTAACTCCAGGCATCCCATCTGCTTTTCAGTAGGGCAAGGAGCTTTCTCTTTATGAGGCTCGGCCTTTCATCAGGAAGGGACCCCACGCCAGGCCAGCACTGTCACATGGCCACACCCATCTATCATCTTAAGATGAATTTTAACTGGCATTTCACCTTGCCACCCTTAATACAGCCTGTGTGTTGTAGTAAAGAATGAGGGGGAGATGGATAATGGGTGAGCACCTGCAGTGTCTGCTGTACTCTGCATCAGAATCACCTGAGCTGCTGGAAATGAAGAATTTCTGGCTACCTACAGAGGGAATCTCTGGGATAGGCCTCTCGGCTCTGTATTTTAACACGCTCCTCCCATGATTTCATGCATAATGAAGCTTGAGATCCACAAGTATAGAGGATAAGGAAGTGGCAGAAACAGATGTCTGCTCTACAATCTTGCTTAGGAGACATATACCATATATTGGAAACAACCAGAGGACAATACTTCATTCCATGAGTATCAGTTCGGATGCGTTTGGCCTCAGGTACTAGAAAACCCAAGTCAAAAAGGCTTAAACACTAAGGAAATCTATTTTTTTTAATGTAATCTAAGTCAAGAGGTAGTATGGGTTCCTGGTTGGTGCCCAGTGAAGATGAAGGCTCAGATTCTTTTTCCTCTCCCCTCTGTTGTTGACTTTATAGCCTCATTCTATAGCAGGTTCCCCACTCCCGGGTTGTCAAGACGCTGCAAGCAGCAATCAGTGCTTTATGTTTTCTTGTTCACATTCAGTGCAAGACCAAAAAAGGCTTCCAATTGCTCTCAAGTGAGAAAGAATTCTTCTAGAAACTCCAATAATCCTCTATTTGTGTCTCATCCCCAAGAATTGAATTACATGCCCATTTCTGAACTAAACACTGACAAGGTGGCGATGACCTTTTAACCAGTTAATGCATTTTTTATGCTAGAGGTATTTCCTCAATTTGCATTGCCCCAAAGGGGTGGGGGCAATTGGAGTAAATCACTATGCAGTTAACTGCCCCCAGTCATGAGCATTTTGGCGCTTTAGAAGCAGCCATGCTGGCTCCTTCCGCTTGGACGAGCTTCGCCTCAATGCAGATCCTACCCTTAGGGTGAAGGTTGGATGTGAGATCAGAGTTGTGGCAAGAAGACCATACAGGAGCCACAAGTTTATCACTTTGCTAATCTTGGAAGACTATCTATTCTAGCCAAAGCATTTGCTGATTCTTTGAGCAGCCGCAGGGAGTGCCTCTCAAATTCCTTGTTTCTCATAGCCACAATGGTCATATATTAATTCACTTTCAATTAACACATCTTTGGAGGTACAATGCATTTTTTCTGTTCTCCCTATGAAAATTGACAGCAACAATTCTTGATAGGGGAACTCTAGTCTCCAAGCCCAATAGTGTATCAAGATGTATTTAGGATCACTTCTACCCTGGAAATGCAGATTCATTACATGATAGTCTATACTTGGAAAAGAATACTTGCACAAAGTCTCATGGCTGCTTCGTGATAGAGCCAGAACCCAACCTGAGGCTATGTGACCACCTTTTCTTTGAGCTTTTTCAGTGTTTTTATAGCGACATCATCTGTGTGGGTAGAGTAGATGTAGCCAAATAAAACAACAAGTTTTGGGTGCCTGAGTGAGTGAGGCAGGTTTACTGGGGGAAAAGTTGATGAATTTGATTCTGAATTTGCAAATTCAATGGCAAATGTTCCATCGGTCAGTAAAGATATGACTCAAGTTTGAATAATTAATGCTGGAGATTTAGACTTCGGACTTCGAACTGTTACTATAAAAGAAAGCTGAAGCCAGACTCTCCAAGAAAGACTAAAGACAAGTAGCAAAAGGAAGGGAAGAGAGCAGTGAGGAACCCAACAGTTAGCGAGGGGATGGGAGCCAGGAGCCAGGGCTTAGTCAGAAGAGACATGCCTAAGAATTAGTCCTTTAAGGGCAAAATACTGTGACTCAGAGAGGACGTGAAGGCAAGACCAGGCCCCTTAGGTCTCTTTCAGACCAGCACTCCCCTGGATATTGTATAACTTGGAATTTCCACCTACATTCTCAACCTTTTTAGTGTCTCTCAAATTTTACATGTGGAGAAATCAAGGAAACTAAAGGCATAATAACTTGCCTAACACATGGCACCAGGGGCTACATTTTACATTATTGTACTCAATAAAAATACAGAGGGCTACATGTAAGAGATTACACCAGGTATGGGACACTTCTTTCTAAACCTAGGACTTACTAGCACAGTATAATAAGTCTTGAGAGACCACGAGTTCAGAGTGACCAGCACTCTTTCCAGAAAGCAGACCTGTACCCTTATCCTCAAGATTCAGATTCTTAAACCCAGCAATCCCACTAAGGCATTAGGTCAGGAGAGCTCTTTACAGCAGGGATCAAACTCAAGGGCCTATAGGACCCAGGCAAGTAACAGGAAGGAGAAAACTGGGCTGAGATGTGGTGAAATCATAGGTCCATCCATTTTCCATTTCATCCAACCATGCAAATGCTCCTCCATTTTCATAACATGGAATTTTATATATCCACCTTTGGAGAAAAGTGCCAACGCCAATCCTAGTAAGGACACCTCTGCCCTCAGGACACAAGTCTAAACTAGTACTTCACAATGTGACAAGAGACTTCTCTGATCCAGTTTTAACAAAGGATTTATTTAGCGATCCCCCAAAAGCAAAATTCAGAAAATAACCCCCCTCACTGCAAGAACAGTTCTATAATAAAACATTGTCAGTCCTCCTCGCCTCTCCCCAGGGCGTGCCCCTTCCCTGTGCACATCAGCAGAGAGCAGCCTGACCTGGGAAATACCGTGTGAAAGGCAGTGTCATATTGCTGGCACCTTCTGGTTCACCTCCCTAGCAGACACATGGAGCCTTTTCTGCAGCCTCCCTCTTTGGATAAAAAATTATTGAAAAATTTTCTTTATAGCAAAATTTTTCAAGACCTCCCCACTCCCAACTTCAGTTATCTCCTGGAAAAGTTCAGAATTGAAGTTTTTTCCCCAGCGGTGATTAAAACACTGAATACTGAAAATCAATTGCGTTACTCTAAGTTCCTGAATTATATACTTAGTCATCTACAGAAGAAGTTGAACCTCAAGTTCCGTTGCTCCCCAAAACGGGTAACAGAAGAGAGGATTTGATGAGAACAGCTGAAAAATTTATAACCATTCTATGATGGAGCAAAGCAGGCTTTTTCAACCTCGCTGACTGTACCCTGCAGAGATCCAACAGATTTGAGTCTCAGATATAGAATATATTTCAGAGAGAGACAGCAGAGTGCTAAGATATATGAACAGAATAGAATGCTGGTGGAGGCACAGAGTAAAGAATCCCAAGAAACTTTTAGTGCCATTTTCATTTAATAAGCCAGCAGTAGAGCAACCTTAAGACCTCAGCTGTGATCGCACCAGGATGTTTTTATGAAATTGCTCAGGAGAACAGGACTGGCAGCTGAGATCCTCCGGCTCACTGTGCTAAGCGAGCAGCTCCAGCCCCAGCTCCTTGCAGAGACCTATGGCTGTGGGGTGTAGCGGAGGTATTTTTTGCCAGATGGGAGCTCTTTGGTGAAGACTCCTTTAGGGAAAAGTTTTTTGGCTTCCTCTTCAGGGATGGTTGGAAGGACCATCACGCTATCTCCATCCTATGGAAAGACATTGAGAATGGTGAAATTCAATCTTTCAGTGAAGCCTAAACGCAAGGAGTAACTTTAGCAAAGTAGCTCTAGGTGCTAAGGAGAATAATCAAGTATTCTTTAACCTCTCCCCTCCGAGGAGTTTTGTTTTCACAACTTGATCTTTGACACTTCAGTGAGGGAAGTACTTCCCCATCTTAATAAGAAATAGTCCTATTTTAAACCCAGTAACCACTTGCCACCACACTTTTTAAAATTGTAATTCTAAGCCCTTCCCATGGGCTGTGAGGCCCTGCAGGACTGAATCCTGCTTCCTCTCTCATCCCTGGTCCCCCAGCCCAGCTCCTGCTGCTGCTTTTCCAGGCGCTGGCTCTCCTTCTCTCCCTCCAACACACCACGCTCACTTTTAGGTAAAGCCCCTTAACTGCTCCTTCTGCCTACGTGCTGTGCTCTTCCTTCACAAACATGCAGGACTTGGTCCCTTGCTTTCTTCATGTCGTTCCCCAAGGTTCCCTAAGAGAAAAGGCTTCCTCAACAATCCCTCCCACTGCTGTGCATCCATTCTCCCCACCTCTGCTTGATTATTCTGTCGCCAACTAATATGGTATGAACTGGCTTCCTGTTTGTCTCTACCCACTGGAATGTAAGCTCTGTGAGGGGAGGGACTTTGTATCATTCACTGCTATACCCTTTCACAGTGCCCAGTGTCTGGGCTCAATAAACATATGTTTAATGAGTGGATACAGAATTTAAGTGATTTGCCTGTCAGAAAAAACAAAGGTACAAAACGTGGTATTCAGGTTTTGTATTTTAAAAATGTAGCAACATTAAGATACTCTTGTGATATTATCCATGTCGGACATATTATAGAAGTCTTAGAGATTCAGTTTATGAATAAGTTCCAGAGAATTCTACATGGGTTTAAAAGACTGAAGCTTCAGCGAAATTAAATGCTTCATGATATTAACATACCAAATAGTTGTATAGCTGTGACTTAAGTAGCCAATCAAGGTTTTGCTATAAATATTTTGCCATTAGGCAAAGGTTAGGGGTTTAAAAGAATCCTTTTATTAGGAAAAGGAATCATTCTCACCAATTAATTTGTCCAAATAATCTAAAGGTAGAAAGCAATATAGGGAGATTGTTTTTCATATGAAAAGTGTTAAAGATCCTAAAAATGGGCTCTCAGCAAATCTTAACTCAGCCAGGAGAAAAAAATCCTCCCAGCGTACTTGTAGGACAGAAACACAGCCCCAGGTAACATAGACCCTGAGGGCAGCCATTCAGAGCTGGCCTGCAAGGCCTATGGGGTATCTGCCCTTTTTAATTAACATCTTTACCTTCCAATCAACGGGGGTAGCAACCCTCTTCTCTGCTGTCAGCTGGAGAGAGATAACTACTCTGAGAATCTCATCAAAGTTCCTGCCAGTGGTAGCTGGGTAGAGGATAGACAGCTTCAGTTTTTTATCAGGACCAAAAATAAACACCTGCAAAGCACACAGAAGCATAAACAGAAAGAGTTCTTTGAGTGTTTTTGATATTAAAGCCTCTCAGAAAGCTCTTCAGTCATTAAAAATGTTCAAGGGTGAAAAACAAAACAATGACAAATGCCCCTTGGGCACCGCCCCCCCCCCCCCCCCCCCCCGCCTCCCTCATAATCTGGAAAGATACACTAAACTGTTAATCTGGGTGGCTGGAATATAGATAATTTTCTTCTCCATGTTATTCTTCTAAACTTAGAAGGGAATTATACTTGGTTCTGCTGTCCCAGTAAGAAAAACTGATATGCAAATTGAATCCAGCAAGGCCTCAGGAAGGTACTATGTTAATTAGGGATGACTATCATAAAAAATAATACTAATGGGAGTTGATACTGGTGCTCACATAGTTGTACATTTTTGCAGACGAAGGACTAAGTCTGTTCTCTAGTGGGTAAGGACAGGACAAATAGGAATTCAAAACCAGAGCTGACTTATGAAGAAGGACATGAGCCATCACTTTAAAGAGAGGGCTGTCAGGAGAGCTAGAGAAAAGATTTCTCAATTCTAGATGACATTTTTAGGAACTACTTATTTTTCTGTAGATTTCCAAAAGCTTTAGATTAAGCAGTTTAAAAATTTGGGTGAAAATTTGACTTTGCATCATAATTTAGATAATCAATGAGATTGCCACCAATGTAGTTATTTCCTAACTGGAGATATTCTCCTTTTTCCTCTAGTTGGTCCAAGCATTTACTTGGACATAGAGCCTGGCCAGTCATGATGGCTGGATTTCTACATAATGGATTTCTACAACTCACCACACGAGCTGTCACAGGCATGCCCTTTTCGTCCTTCTCTGCTGGGTCCAGCATGCCCAACAGGATGGCAAGGTCTCGATTCTTATCATCAATGATGGGAAAAGGTAATGTTTCTTTGGGTTCATCACCATTGTAAGCATTGATATCCTGAAAAGCAAGTGAAAGGGGAAAGAGAAATCTAAACCAGGCACATCCTCTGAATTCAATCAGTGAACAGCCAACATCTTGCAAGACAGGGAAGAGGACCACAATCATCATAATTTTCTCTAAGCAATTTTAATAAGAAAATAAACGAACAAACACTCCTCATCTCAATTGTTCGTTGACAGGAATAATAGTAGGGTATAGTACTTAGATTATAACCATAGACACTTTTCATGCCCAAGTCTCTTAAAATTTGGCATGCTTTTACTGGTCTGAGAAAGTAGCATGAAACTCTTTAAAGGCTGAATAATAGAGTCAGATCCCAATCCAAGGTGGCTGTGGGGACCCAAATGCTGTAAAAACCCATCAGAAACAATGGGTTCATTGAGTTTCTCACACTTAGAAATAATACCACATGCCAAGATAATCCTATACATCTGGTCCCTGCCTCAAAAGCATCCTGACTCAGACATTAAGCTACTGTAAGACAGGTCAAGAAATAAAACTTAAAGCGAACATAAGAATGGAGAGTTGAATGTATACTTCAAGGACAAGTCAAAGGCAAATCTCTTACAGGTGAAAAGGCAGAGGTAAATTTACAGTAGGGTGAAATCCACACAGAAAAAAAGAAGCATTTCAAGTCTAACTAAAGGATAACAATGTACTCACCTCCTCTCTCTACCGCTTCTCCTCCCCTAGTAAAACTTCATTCATTCATTCTTTTCTACTTTTCCTATCCCTGGAAGTTTTGGGGGGGGGAGGAATCTAGCTTCATTGTTTCATGTAGCATTAATGCAGCACTTGGTAAGAAAAGATGAGTAAGACGTGGAATACAGATAAGTAAGACACTGTCAGGTGTCTGAAGGTTTCTGCCTTCAAAGGAACTTCTAATTTGGTTAGATGATTCCCATATGATGCAGCAGCAAACACAGGGCTGCAATACATAAATGTGAGATTGCAAATACTGAAGTATACCAACAGCCTCATTTGTAGGACTGCCGAGTTAGCAAAGGCTTCAAGAAAGGGGTATGACTTCTACCTGGGCCCTCGAGGGATGGATAAGATTTTTACAGGGAAAAAGCAGGCACTCTAGGGAGAGGGAGCAATATTAACGAAACCCGTAGGCAAGTCTGAGCATAACCTATTGACTAAAGAATGTGGAACTTATCTTGGTAGTTTTAGGAAGTAATGGAAAAGAGGATTCAAAGATGAAATAAGATCTATTGAAAGTAAAACAGGAGTTGATAGCATAGCAGATACAGAACCCTTATGGATTTCTCAACAGAGAGGAGACAGGATAAAAGTGACATTGATGAACTTTGAAATGGATAACAACACAGTTTAACACCTTCCTTAATTTTATCATCTTAACTTCCCTTCTGCTGTCACTGGCTGCCTATCACGTTACCATGACTAAACAATAATCAATATGGTTTCATGCCATGGCACTTGAGGTTTCCTCTATAATCAGTCGTACGTCAAAGTCTGGGCACTACTTCTGACAGTTGGAACTTGTTTCCTATTCAACGCAATCACAATTTTGAAAACTTCTAAGGCAGAAGCTCATGAGTTAAAATGAACCTGGGTATGCTCCTATTCTTTAAAAAGTATACACTCCTCCTTCAGTGACCTGTAGTTTCAATTACCACGAAGCAGTAATTCTCAACCCTGCCACTTGCATAATAGGCATTACATTACACCCACGAACACCAAAGAACCATGTTTTGGCTTTATTCTATCTTGAGTCAGCCTAATTCCTTCTCCCTATCATCTAGTATCAAAAAGAGCACTGGTGTGAGGTTCAAATGACATAGCCATCATTTTCTAGGACAGCAATCTTGAGTAAGTCCCTCCAACTCTCTGAGTGAAATGCCCTTCCCTTTTCTCCTATACGTGATTCTTCTAATATCAGAGACTTAGGGTTAATAGGTATGAAATGGCCAAGGGACGCAGCCCAGGTGGCCAAGTCACAAGTCAGTACTACATCTTATATTCAGTTGCATGTGAAGTGTTTGACATAGTGCCTAACACACAGTGGGCCTCCCTCAAAAGTTACCTATCATTACTTAGTAGCACACTGTAGCAAAGACATTAAAATATTCTCAAGTTAAGTTTAGACCACCATATTTATTGTCCAAGTAAATCCTTTTGTTGAAAGTAGACAATTCCTTCAGTACGTTCATTCAACAAATACAGCCCAACCACTCGGGATGTACTGAGTACTGAGCCCTGTTCTTTCAGTGTGCAAAACAGGAGTCTGCCCTCCTGAGCCTCCACTCCGGTGCGGAGACACAAACAAATGAGCAATATGCAGAGTATTTTAGACGGTGACAAGTGTTAAGAAGAAAAATTAATCAGAGGGCCATGGGGAGGGTGGAGGGAGTCATAATTTTAGATAAGGAGGCCAAGGAAAGCCTTGATGAGGTGTCATTTGAATTGAGACCTGAAAGAGGTGAGGGTAAGCCACCAAGATAACTGGGGAAAGAGTCTTCCAAATAAGATGTGGGATATATTTGGAAGGCAGAGCAGACAAGTTTGCTCATGAATCAGACACGTGGTGTGGAAAAACAAGAGGAGTTAAGGATGGCTCCTGGATTTTTGACCTGAACAACTACAAAAACGTGACTGTCATTAGCTGAGATAGTAAGACCTTGGGATTAAGAATAGGAGCCAGTTTTAGACATACTAGGTTTGAGATGATGGGACAACCCCGGGGAGATGCCGAGCAGCGAGAGGTTGTACCAACTTGGAAGCCAGGAGAGTCCGGCCTAGAGATGGAAACTTGGGAATTGCAGCATACAGATGTTAGTGGATGTGCTCACCAAGGGAAAGAGCACAGATAAAGAGAGAAGAGGTCCAAGAAATGAGCCTAGAGCAACTTTAGCATCAATTAGGAGTTGGGAGATGATGAAACTCAGTCTGAGCATGAGCAGGAACAGCTACAGATGTGGTGTTCTGGAAGCCAAGAGAGGAAAATATTTCAGGATATACAGTGATCACGTGGGTTGAAGGCTGCTGGTAGGCCAAGAGAGATGAGGGCTGAGAACAAACCTTTGGATTTAGCAAGTTGTGGAGGTCCCTGTCCACTCCAAGTCAGGTTTTCAAATAATCAGTAAAGTTTGAATCTGAGGTTTACTTATACCTTCACTTCAAAAAATCTAAGCTGCTCTCTGTAATTTATAACTTGATCTACAACCTCGAAGCACATGCCAACTGGTACTATACCTTGCTCCAGGCAAGATGGTCTTCAACACTGTCTATTGAGAGAGCAATCATCTTAACGTTCCTCTTGGCAAATTCTGGTGCCAGCTTTGCAGCTCTGCCAAGCTCCGTGGTGCACACCGGGGTAAAGTCCCGAGGGTGGGAGAAGAGAATGCCCCATCTGAAATGAGGAACAGAAAAGTCACAACTGCATGAAGAGGTTCTCACCAATTTCATGTTGAATGAGAAGTCACAAATCCTAGAGCAAAAATGACTTCTTTTTTAAATGAATGCTTATAAAGAGAATTACTTTTAAGCTTTTCTATTGAAGAATCCTTTTTGATCTTTTTACCTCCAGAAAAGCCTATGTTTAAAGCCCAATTCAATCAAAGATGAAATTTAACATGATAAATCTTTAAAAAGACTATAATTTTAGGGTGTTGTCTCTTTTAATAACTATAGAGCCACCCTGACTCCTTTTCAGCTAATAAAATTTGTGCACTCAAACCAAGTAGCTTATTGAAATAACTTATTTTCCTTCTTACCCTCTTCTACAATTTTTTCTAAGCACAGAGACCTGACATTCAGCTCCAATAAGGATGTCCCAATATGCCCTGAATTCAAACAAATCCCTGACTGCAATAATAAGTAGATTATGTAATCTGAAATAAATAGGCTTCTATCCTTTTATATGTAAAATTAAAGTTGACAATCGGCTTCTCTGAAATGAATGAGTATAAAATCTTTTGTAAAACTATTTTACTGATCTAACCTGCCAAACAGGACACCCAACACTTGTACCCTGGCAAACAACAGCACTTTAAGAGTTTTACCCATCTCTTCATTTGCAGTTTTTTTTTCTTCTTGCTTCAGACCAAGTAGGTAGAAAACTGACAGCCTAATGTAGATTTCTAGAACTACAGATTCTTAGGAAATACTAATATGTAAATGATCATTGCCTAAGGTTAAACTTGTATAGATTTTAAGCATGTTTCAAGTGAAGAGTGACCAAGAACCTTTAGAGTACCATTTGCTTTTCCTTGGCAACAGAAATTACTCTTCCAACTGAAAAGGAAAATTTCACACTCAGTTTTCCACATTCCCGTGGATTTACATTAAAGCAGGATCCTAAACTAGTAGAATACTAAATCCACTCTAGATGCCAAGCTGACCTCTATTAAGTTTGCCGTTTCCTGAAGTACGAAGAACAAAGCAGAGACAAGGGTACCTCCCTCTGCCGCTCAACTATCTCCCAAAGCTTCAGGAAAGGAAAAGACCTTCTTATACACAAAGGGTGGAGGGCCTATGGCAAGACTGGGAAGAGAGAGGTAATATTTTTAGGACTGTGGAGGGGTGTGGGAGGTTTACTTTTTTATAAAGGGCAATGAGGGACATACATCTTTTGAAACAAACAGTCCAGCTGTGAGTAAAATCTAGGCCTTAGATTCTATGGAAAATATCTCAGTGTCAGATGGGATGTAAGAGAAAGTCTCCATAAGTTGAGGAAAAATGACCAGTGCATTTCTTCCCATATTGTTGAAGGGGTGATGAATTAGATCCTGAGTCAAGAGCCTGCTTGGCTGACTCATGCTGAGGCACTTGCTTTTAAGCCATTTCACATCCTCCCCCCACTCCAAAGCCAAACCCCGTTTACCACAAGCTAGGAGGAGGATAAACTCTGAGAATGTCCTACTATGGCCTCCTTTCCCCTCTAGGTCTCCCTACTACTTCCTGCTCTTAAGAGTAATTCAGTTACATTATCCCATTTCCTTCCTTCCTCATTTTCAAAAGACAAAGGTTTCCTCCTTTAAGGGAAAGGTCCCCACTCACTAACCCCCAGAAAACACATTTTGTTTGGTGAAGATGTCCTATGAAGAAGCTGCTTCTACCACATCTGTACGGAAACAGTGACCAGGCTCCATACACTCACCAAATGCAGCCCCTAAACCCCTTAGTTGTTCCCAATTGTCAGGGGTAGGGTAGACACCTGTAATGTTTGAAATTATTTTGGTTCTTTCTCCAAAAAAACACCTGGAACAAAAACTGACAGTGAATTGAGATCACATACACAATGGAGTTTGGAAAAATTATATTAGGCAAAAACCCATGAATTATAACGATATAAAGGACTCAAACTTCTTTTCCTGAAGTTCGGGAATACTATCCCACGCCTGACTCGAGGCAGACTTGCATATTATTTGTTTATAGATGCAGACATTTTTCTCATCTTCCCTCTGGTGTCTCCCTGAGAAGGTACCACGTTTAACCAGATCAAGACAGATTTAGAGGTCAATAAACAATGACACTACAAAAACCCCCAATAGTAGGGTTAGCTTAAATATTAAATAGTTACAGCATTTATAAGTATTGCTATAGTAAATATGCCTGATGTTAATATTTATCTTTAATCCACACAACCTAAGAGTTCTGGTAAGATTTTGTTTTATGGGGGTGAGGGCTGTGGGTGGAAATGGGAAGGAACATACTCTGAATACCCCGTGGGTTTTTGCAGAAATACTCTACTTAGAATTCCGAGTATGAGACCGGCCTTAGTCTGTATTTCTGAAGTCTTTTCCTGACTTTAAGGTCTGAATGTTCCATTTCTCATCCCTTTTCTAGTCTAGTCCTCTCTTTCACAAAGCTTAGCTTTTCCATTCATCAGTGGCTGGAAAATGGACTTAAGGGATTGGGTAAGCCTAAGGGTATAAGAATCTCTCCCAGGTTCTTTGTGTAGCCCTGTCAAATCACTGATTAAGCTCATAAACTTCCTTCTCTCTCTGTCTACAAATATATATACCCGGATACTGTATATAAAAAGGATACAAACCCCGGGGGGAACTACTAACCCTTATAATACCACAGTGTAGTGGGGCCACTGAAACTTCAGAATCACAGGATAACTAGACACATCTGGGATGTTTCAGATGAAGACTAAGCAACTTAAAGTCTGCTGATTCAGGAGCTGTTAGAAGCAGGGCGGCAGCAATTTACTCCTAGTTTTAAAGGAATGACTGGCCAGCCAGATCATGGGTCACCAATTTGGTTACCACCACTAGCAAGGCTACGTGCTGCTGGAAGCAACGCAGGAGGGGGAGGGGACAACGAAGGGCACAATGGGAAACAAAAGGTCTCAAAGTGGGGAGGCACACGTGTCCTGGTGCCCGCAGTGGCCTACCCTGGCAAGAACAGGTCACTGCAACTGAACAACCCCAGAAAGCCCTTCTCTCAAAGCGTTGCAACTTCTGGAATGAAGGACACATCTATATACACAGTGGTCTTGTTTCCTCCCAAAGCTGTTACCAAATCATATCCCGGCCACTGGAGGAGGGTCTGGACAAAAAAGTCTTTCAGTCACTTATTTAGCAGCTGGTGGTTTTAAATTTTACGTCTTGTGCCAAGAGGCCGGCAAATGCCACTGCAGCAAGCAGAGAACCCTTAGATAACACGCTGGGCCCTCGCCGAACCTTCAGCCAGCAGCAGTGTCCTCTGACGCTGGCCTAATACACTCATCTTTCCCAGGGAGCAAATTCCAGAACGGAGGCAGGGAGGGAGGTGCGACCCTGGGCACGAGTCCCGGGAAGTGACCGCCGATGCCTCCCGGCTCCTGCCCCCACCGGGCTTCGGCCTGACCACGCTCTTGGCACAGTTGACCAAACTGAGTTAAAGAACAACAAACCCTCCTTCGCACCGGCCTCGCATTCCTGAGAGCCGCGGGAAGCCCCTTCGTTCCCCTCCCCTTCCCGCCCGGGGCCTGCCCCGCCACCGGGAGGCAGGGGGAGCCAGCGGCCGGCGCACGGTGGGCCGGAGGGTCGCCGGGCTGGGCAGGCGCCACCCGCCGAGAAGCACGTGCAGGAACCGGTGCGAGAAGAGGCGGGCGCGGCCAGGAGGGGGCTGAGCCGTGAGCGGGGCGAAAGGGAGAGGAAATAGGGAAGGCACCTAGAGTCCGGGCGTACCCCGAGGCCAGGGCCTGGCTACGAGGTGGCCACTTACGAGTCTCCCAGGTAGTCGTGGAAACGGATGCGGCCGACAGTAGTATTGGCCTCGAAGTTGGGAGCCTCGTCCCCGAGAAGCAGACCTCCGGGCATGGCGGCAGCAGAAAGGTCTGGCGAAGTAGGTGCCGGCGGCAGCGGGGCCGCTGGGCTGCGGGGGGCGGGACGCAGGCGGGGTGGGCGGGGCCAAAGGCGGAGCCTGGGTGGGGGGGCAGCGGTGGAGGCGAGGGGGCGTGGCAGGGGCGTGGCAGGGGCGGGGCCGCGCCCGGCGCGGGCGGGAGCGAGCGTCTGCAGCCGGCGGGAGCGAGGGCGGGCCTCAGACCTGCCCCGGACTTGCGGGTACCAACGTGTATCTCGCCTGACTTGAAGTCCCCCCTCCCCCAGGAGGCTTGTGGGTGCCCAGGGTTTGACCCTGCAGTGCGTTTGGGCTTTGGAGGAGAAAGGAAGCGGAACGCAGTACTAACTGGAACCCGAGGCAGAGAATTGTGGGGGCGGTCAGGCTCCGGCTGCCCTGGGGAGCAGCCCGGGGCCGCGGGGACCCTCCTGCGCACCCGCCCCCGCTCCCGACGGGGGGTCGGGCGACCCCTCCGCTCCCTCCTCTGTCACTGTGAGCCTTTGAACTCCTGACCGCCGCAGTCAGCCTAGCCATTCTGAACTCACTGTACCGGAGGATGTGGCAAGGCCGAGACATGTAGGGCGCCTTACGTTAGAGGAAGTGGCTTATTGCAACAAAAATTCCAACACTCAAGTCAGTCAGTGCTTGGGTAGTGTGACCAAACGTGTATTCCACTCCCCCTTTCAGGGTTTATTATGAACCATAAAATATTCAACACAATTATCCTGAAATCTAAATATAAATTTTAAAAACATACTTATTGTGATCTGTGTGCAAGTCAACTCGGCCGCATGAGGAGGTGGGAAGTTTAGATTTCGCTTTTTTGCTTTCTATGCGCCAAGCACGAGGTGGACAAGATGACTGTTCTCTTGGAGATTTCATTCCAATGGAGAGACATAATTAAACAAGAAAATGTTAGATAACAGTAACTCCTATTCCGAGAAATAAAATAAGATTATGTGCTAGAGGTGTGCCTGGGGTGCTGCTTTGGACTGGATGGTCTGGTCTGGGAAAGCCTGCGGGAGGATGTGGGTTAATACATATACAGTGCCTAGTAAGTGCTCTGGAAATGGTAGCTATTACTTGGATGACGATAGTGGTTGCTGCAATAACTCTTGCTTTGCCGACCATGTGCTAGGCACTGTACCAGGCCTGGTGATACAGTCGAGGGATACGGTTCCTTCTCTTACAGGGAAGGCAGAGTACACGCAGTTATGATAAAAATGTAGGCTGATTGCTGGTGCGGGGATGGTGCCAAATGGTTGGAGTTTAGAAGTTGGGAAAAATCCTCAGAATGGAGCTCCTCAGACTTAAGGAAAGCACATGGCAGTGTTAAGAGAAGTGACTCGCACACTGAGATTTCAGTTTCCGTCATAGTAATGTTTTCAGGTGTGTGCGTGTGTGTGTGTGCGTGTGTGTGTGTGTGCGTGCATGCTAATCATGTTTACTCGGTTCTCCTCTGAGGCACTTGCGTTAAGATTACTGGGGAAATTTCTAGCTACTCTAGAAAACTCTGCAAAGCTGCTGTAATTTAATCTCTAAACTAATTTCATCCCACACTTTGGTTTTAAAAGCACTTTGTCTTAACTCCCTTGTAGGGGAGAAAGAGAAGAAGAGGGAAAGGACTGTGGTTTGACCTTAAGGTACTATTAATAATGTTGTGGAGATAGGCTGGAAAACACAGATGTGCTGCAGATATAGAGAGAAAATACAGAAACAGATTATTGCTCTCTATAAAAGGCGTAATTATAGAACTGTCATTGTAAATTAAGAAAATGTAATAAAGTAAGAAAACTGCTTGTTAGAATATACAGTGCCAGAGATGGTGCCCTGGCAATCCTCTTACACCCTGCTAACTTGTTGGCTTTAGCCTTTGCAGCGTTTTAAATTCTTTTGAATTAGCTGTTAACATTTAAAAAATATTAGTTTTCACAAAAATATCTGGATTTCTGTCTTCTGAAGAGTCAGAAAATCTAGCCACATGGGGCCTGTGCTCCACCTGGCAAACAGTGGCTGGAGAGTAGCCTTCTAAAAGTGCATATGTTCCCTATTTATTCAGAAGCTCTCCCACCACGTACTGACATTAAGTGTCTATTGTCCTTTTAACCCCACTCTTGCACCATTATTTTTCTTAAGGTAGAATTATGGGGAAAATGAATCCTATTCTATTGTATCCCCATCTCTCAAAATTGTGAAAATGAAAGGTTTACTTAGGGTCATATATTTCAAAGAGGAAGAAGACAGAGCATATTTCTTTGTAAAGGTAAAGAATGTCCCCAAATACTTGATATGCAGACAAAGACAGAAGAACACAGTCTCTCCTGCCTGACCCTTGTACATAGTTGAGTTTAACCTCTCTAATACAGGAAGGTGAGTGCTCTGTGGACAGAGCCCCATTCCAGAGGGAAAATGGTAAAGCTCTTTTCCAAAGGGCTAGCAAGAAGTGCCATAGGAAAGGTGGAAAGGAGGAGGGCCAAGGGCAGCATTCCAGGGGGAGACCAGAAGGTGGAAATGTGAGATCTAGGCTCAGGCAGGATTGATGTGACCGAGAGAGTGGAGGCTCTGATATCAGAAAAAAGGTTTTCAGGCAGCTATCAGGGTTGGGGAGAGCCTTGAAGTCCTTAGAATTTACTCCCGAGTGTCAGGAAGGAAGAGATTTGTGGGGGTTTTCAGAGAGCTATGACTCTTGGCTGGTTGATGGTCTTTTCTGCCTTACTGCTTTTCGCAGGTTGAAGGAAAAGGTGAAGAGGTTGGCAATGGCCCTTTGAAAGAACAACAGTACATTGTGATGTCTCTCTCTGTCTCACTAGGTTGTGAACTCCTAAAGGTTTGACCATATTTTCTGGATAAATGTTTGTGATCTGGTGGACATAGTGGGCGTGGGGCTAGATTGCACAGAGTATTAGAGAAGCATTTGGCTACGTTCCTGCAGCCACAACAGCAAAGGCTCTTGTCTGCCTCCAGCTGGAATAGAAGAGCGATGTGTCCCTAGTTATAATTGTTGCTAGGTAAAAATTCTTATGTATGTGGGAGGAGATATATAAAACTTGAAATTAATGTTAGGAAGGTGGAGTTATGTTTTAAAAAGAATTCTTATAAGCTTTCTTGTTAAATTTGATTGTCTTTTCAAAAAAAAAAAAAAAGAAGAAAGAAAGAGGGCTGGAGCCCAGGAAACTACCTATTGATCAGAGCAGTGCTGTCAGCCTGCTTTGTGAGTGGGGCTGGTAAACTCTCCACTGTTCTTCTTTGTGGTGTTTCGTGTGGTCACTCCTATCCACCATATCTGCTACAGGGCAGCTACAATCTGGAAAGAATCAAAGCAGGAAATGTGGGAGTAAAAATGAAAAGACAACAGCTTCCAAAATGCTACAATGATGAATAGCTCTCAGAGGGGCTTTAGAGTAGAAAATTTTGACACTTCCTTTCCCAAGTAAAACACCTTGAAAGTTTGCTGTTTATCCTGAAAGAGACTGTTGAGTAAGTCTCAAAAATAATGAATTTGTTTATAAATGGTTAAAGATTAGATTTAAGAACATGATATAATGATTGGGTAACTAAGTAACAAAAGCCAACTTGGAATAGCTTGAAGGATGATGAGTTAAGTAACCAATTCTCTCATCTGCTTTTGGTTAATCGTAAGAGCATAAGAGGCCCCATGCCACAAAGGAAAGAATTTATTATTTTTACAGAGTGTGCAGTGAATATAAATTTGTAAAGCTTCATGCCTGTATATATACAGAGACTGTCATGGGGGGAAAGATGGAGAGAAAAGAGAGAAACAGGTAGCAAAGAAGTCACAGAAGCTGGGAAGGGGAAGAAGAAACAAAGAAAAATGAGAAAAAGGGAAATGTTTTGGAGAGGTACCAGTTTGAAGCCCTGCCTTGTCCAGGATCCCTCCTAAGGAAAGTTGACTGTATGGTCCTGCCGCTCTGGCCATGGCCATCAGTGTTTGCACAAGACTGGGTGTCTGGCCCAGAGGCAATCACCTCTCTTGGTGACTGAAAATATAAGATAACAGATTCCGTCAGCAGTTCATAGTAGGAGCAGAAGCTGGAAGATAGTCAGGTAAGATAGTAAGCAGAAGCCGTGAGACAGCCAGGAGAAGACTGGAGAGTGGCAAGAACTCTGGAGGCGGAGCAGCAGATGACAGATGCTGAAGGGTGCAGGATAACCCAGCTAGGCATTAAAGCTACACCGGAAAACAATAGCCTGGTAGCTTCCAAACTCCAACTCTTTGAGGCCTCGTGCCAGGGGTGAGCTAAAGGTGGGTGGTGGGAGAAGTCCTCTCCAGATACAGGCAAGCAAGCTACATATTTTCTGAGAATTTAAAGGTAATAATAATTAGTCTGCTTGTTATTATCACCCTGATGTGGCACTTCTAAGCAATGTTAGTGGTAAAATACTCCTTCCAGAAAAATCTTGATATTTGTCTAAATTCTAAAGGATTGCTGCAGTTACTGTGGAGTTTTAATAATGTACACTTAAGCTCCAGATTCTCACATTTCAATTACTTATCCTTTAGTAAAAAAAGTATTCTACGTAGAAGTTAATTGGAAGAATTCTCCGTTATATAGTCAGCTCTCTATATCTGTGGACCTCATTCATTTCAAGGGTAAATTGGTTGTGGTTCAAGCTGTCCTGCAGTGCAATTTCTGTCTCCAACTCCTGAGGTAATAATTCCTGCGTTTAAACAGTAGATCTGAAGTAAACAACAATAGGTCAGTGATTACAAAGTCAAAGTGACAGATTTTAAGTTATTTTATTGTGAGTGACCACTTGGAATTTTTGTGTTTAAAATTTAAGACATATGTATACTGACAACTGTAAAAAATTGCTAGAGGAAATTAAAGAAGAGAAAAATTAATGGAAAGACATCCTATGTTCATGGATTGGAAGACTTAACATTTTTAAGATGTCAGTACTACCCAAGGCGATTTACAGATTCAGTGCAACCCCTGTCAAAATCCCAAAGGTAGTTTTTGCAGAAATAGAAAAATTCACTTTAAAATTCGTATGGAATATCAAGGGACCTTGAATAGACAAAATAATCTTGAAAAAGAATAACAAAGTTGGAGGTCTTACATTTTCTGATTTCAAAACATATCATAAAGCTACAGTTATCAAAATGGTGTGGTACTGGTGTAAAAACAGACACAGTGACCAATTGCTCATTCTTTAATGTTTTGTTTTTCAGATTTAAAGAAACCTTTTTCTCTTTTCTCTTAGCTGTCTATAACTTATAGCAGGTTGGTAAAGTATATCTTTGTGAACACAGATGAAACAATTACTTTTTCTCTTTACCTGGTCTCTCTAGAATTTGGAAACTCTTATTAAGTATTCTTATTTTCATGGCAAGATAATTATTTGTATAAGTTTAGTAAGAATGTGTTCTGCTTATAACAGGACACATTGGAAACATTGGTTATATTGCCAAGGCTTTGACTGGAATGTCATATTTCAGAATAATGTGCACAGAATCAGATATAACCAGACAGCTTTAAGGAACTAAGGTTGACTTTAGGGAACTAATAAGCCCATTGGAAAAATACCCTGGTACCTTGCTTCCAGGGTTCCCACCTTACAGGTGAATGAGGAAGGTTACTTCCTGGAAGGTCCAGGAACATTTGGGATATTTTGGGGACCTTAAGAAGAGAAGAATTCATCCAAATCCATAGAGATTCCAGGCAAAGTCTGATGGAGAGTCCTCAGCTTGGCTTCCTAGCTTCGAGAAGCTTTTAAAAGTCTAATTTGAGATTTCTTATGAAAAATTCCAGCAAAGAAAACTCAAAAGGCCTGTGTGGTCAGTCACTATTTTTGCTGTCCTTATGTAAGTAATCAGGCCAAGTTTAATGAGACTAGACTTATTTTGCAAACAAATTAGTCTTACCGTAGGGAGAAAAATTATGTATCAGTGGGAAATTATAGCATACCCTTGTGGATATTAGATTCTAGCCCTGTTCATTGTCTTTGAGATTTTATTTACCTGTAAACTGTAAGGGATCCTGAATTCTAGTTTCCTTCAATATCAGGCAACAACTCTCCAAACTAACATTTCTAACTTTTCTTCCAACCTTCTGACTTGTATTCACTGAGAACTGAAACAGCCCGTTTCCCAAAGCTCTACAAGCTGAGGCTGGATGAATTGATACAAACTTGAGAGAAATCACCATAACAGTTGTGGTGTATGGACGACCTTCCTGGCTGCTGCTGTGTGGGCCATTCAGAAAGTTCACCAGAACACCCAAGGCCATCACTAGAGGCATACAAAGTGCAAACCAGGAAATTCGTCAGATTGCTGCTGCCGTCCTCACTCCACTATCAAAAGATGCTTCAAAACCAAAATCTAGAAATCTTCTTGACTGGTTTCCCTCTAGACTCAAAACTGCATTTACAATCTGCTCCAACCATTAACCTTTGTTTTCATAGGAATGCCTCTTGTTAAATACCTGATTGCTTGCACCATATAGAGGCCTACTTAGGTGGAAGTCTACGTGCAGCACTGCCTCCTAAAATGAGACACAGCTGTTTAACTGGACTGACGTGTTCCTAAGACTAAGAGCCGGTTTTAGTAAGCTATGGGATAATGTACTTACATTTGTTCTTTTCTGCATGTTCCAATTTATGTTTTTCTCCCCCTTTACTGATCTATCTCACAACTTCTGCCTCAAATCTCTCCACATCCACCAACTCAGACTTTAATAAGTGAAACTTTCTGAAGGTAAAGTTTTCAACAGCGAACTGAAGGAAATGAGAATGTTACCCCAAAATACACCTCTTTGACATAAAAATTATTTTGAGCTGAAGGCAGTTAAGAAGAAGCAAAGCCAGGAAAAGCTCTCCCTTTTCTTCTGAAAGGCAGGATATAAATCCCCCTTTTGCTGGAGACACACTCTCAACAGCTCAGAGGTGGCAGCAGGGAAAGCAGCACACAAACCTCACTTCATTAGTTTCCTCACATATCTTTACCTTCCCACAGCTTGCTGCCCTTGGGAGCCTGAAACCGCTTTCCTTTGTCCTGCCATTTCTCTGCAAATTTCTTGTTCTTTGTTAATGATTCGTATAAGCTGCAGTTCTAAGAGGGTATCTATCTATCCATCCTCAGTGCAGCAAGGTGCCTCGGGGAAGCTGACTTTACCTCTAGCTCCAGAGATAGTCCTAGCTGGTCCAAGATAATCAGTATCAGCATTACCTGGGAACTTATTAGAAATGCAGATTGTTAGATTGTTAGACCCCATGCCAGACCTACTGAATCAGAAACTGTGGGGATGGGGCCCAGCAATGTGTGTTTTTAACAAGTCTTCCATGGGATTCTGATGCTCTGGGCTAAAATAATACCATGCTTTTACTGGGATTGGTTCAGGAATGGGCATTTGATCCAACTCTTGCTAATGAGACATAGCAACCACCGGGGGGGAACTTGTGGGAAGTGTTCTTACTCCTAAGTGAAAATCAAAGGGAGTCAGTTTTTCATCTTCCTTTGGAAATTGTGCCTGGATGCTTAGAAAAATTGCAGTCATGTTACTATAAGACCAGGAATGAGATAACACCAAGAGTGGCAGAGAAGAAAGATGGAAAAGGTCTGGATTCTTAATAACATCATTGAGCTGTAACTCATCCTGGAACTTATTCTACCTCTAGACTCCCCGCTGAGGGCAAGTAATATCCTTATTTTTAAAGATAGTTTGAGTCAGGGTTTCTGTAACTTGCTGTCAAAAGTATGCTATAGTCCGATAAATTAGACTTACTAATATTTTACTTTGGATTTTTAAATTTTTATTCAAAGTGAAAGTGACCCAAGATTTATATTATTTTATTTTTCCTGGCATTGTTAGCTTTTAGTATCAGGATTAAACTTCTTTATAAAGTAAGTTGGGAAGCTTGTCATAATTGTTATTATTTGATTAATTTAAATAACTCAGGAATTATTTGTTCTTTAAGATATGTTAGATTTTTTGGTAAAGCAGTCTGGAACTAGTGCTTTTTTTGAAGTTAGATCTTTTGTTACATTTTCAAGTTCTCTGATTATTGAGCTAATTTTCTCTCTTAGTGAGCCAATGTTAGTAATTTATATTGTCCTAAAAATATCTATTTCTTATAGATTTTCTAATTTACTAGCATATGTTGCAAACTTTGGAACTTAACAAATCTATTTTCAGTTACGTTTTCTTTCTCGTTATATTTGTGCTTCTCCATGTTTTTCTCTTGGTCAGGCTTGCTAATGCCTTCCGTGTTGTAGTATTCAAAGACAAAACCAAAATGAAGCTATTGTTTTGTTTGTCAGGTCTATACCATTTTGTTTTGCTATACTTTTAGTTTATTAATTTCTACTTTTATATTTATTGGTTTCTTTCTCCTTTCTCTCTTGGTTTATTTTGATTTTTTTTTTAGTTTCTCGACTTGAATGCTTAGGTCTTTACTTTCAGTCTTCTCTATATGTTAATAACATCACTAAAAGCTCTGAATTTCCCTTTCAGTTAAGGCACTGGTGGTATCCCATAAGTTTTGAAATGTAGTATTTTTTATTGATTTCTAAACATTCTGTATTTTAGCCTTGATTTCCACTTTAACCCAAGAGCTATTTAGAAAACTGTTTTATAATGTTCGTGTGATTAGATTGGGTTTGCTATCTTTTTCTTAATTTCTTGTTTTATTCCAATGTGGTCTGTACCTTTGGAAACATATTGAGATTTTATTTGCAACCTAGACCTTGATAAGTGTTTATTAGTGCTTCACGGCCATTTAAAATAATGAATATTCTGTTTAAAGGATGTGACAAATATCTACCTGTGTACATCTGTTTCTCTCTATCTGTCTATCTATCTGTGATTCCCAGGTCCCCCCACCCTCCCATCTACTTAAGCTTATTAAGGTCTTCCCTCTTCTGCTTACTCTTTCTCTTTCTACATCATCAATCTCTGCTTCTCTACTGATCATTCCATTAGCATACAAACGTGTTCTAGTACAGTTCTTTCCAACAGGGATGCAAAGTGAGCAACATATATAATTTAAAATTTTATGGTAGCCAAGTTAAAAAAGTAAAAAGAAAGAGGTAAAACTAATTTCAATGTATTTTATTTAACCTAATATATACAAAATATTATTTTATCATGCAATCAATATAAAATTATTGATGAGATATTTTATATATTTTTTTGTACTAAGTCTTTGAAATCTGGTGTGTAATTTATACTTAGAGGACATCTCAATTTGCACTAGTCACATTTCAAGTTCTCAATAGCCACCTGTGACTAGTGACCACCATAATGGACAGCTCAGTTTAAAAGTCCTGCCTTGACCCAACATTTCGTCCTGCTACCCCTCACTTCTCTGTTCTTCTCTCCCGTTTTCTTCCTCTATCCATTAAAACTCATCTTGTTAAATCCAGTGTAAGCTTTTCTTTACTTTCAATGTCTTTGACAGAGTTGACCACTTTTTTGGAAAACACTTCTTTCGCTGCCTCTTAACACCAACCTCCCCTGATTGTTTTTCTCTTCTCTCATTTGGCTGCTCTCCCTGTCTCCTTTACTGGCTCCTCATCTTTTCTCTGATTTCTAAGTGTTAGAGCTTCTCAGGGCGCATTCCTTGACCCTTTTATCTAACTACCGTTTCTCTGTAGGTGATATCATCTAGTCGTGTGACCTTAAATAGCATCTATATACTGATGATGCTCATTTTTATCTCCAGCCAAGCTCAAGGTATGTATTGTCATGTATCTGCCCACTTGTCACTTTGACCTGAGTGTGTCATAGACATATGAAATATGTCTAAAATGTAATTCTTAATTCCCTACCTCCCCCACTAAAACAAACTAGTTTGATACAAGACTGAATATCTCCAGTTTTCCCTTTCTCTCTAGAAGGTCATTCTGACTCCTCTTTCTACTCATCTCCCACAGGAGTCTTAACACCAAGCCCAAGTTATTCTGCCTCCTAGGTGTATTTTGTGGTTATTCACCCCTCTCCATCTTTACTCCCAGCCTCTGTATTCAGGTGTTCCAGTTATTAATTTATGTCACCTTAGCTCCAAATCCACCTTTCTTTGTCCTACTTTATGATCCTAGAGCTATACTCTGCAAACTACATCTTTTCTCTGCCAGATAGATTTATGTTAGGTTCAGCCAGTTGAGAGTGGAGGGTTTGCTGAAGGGATTCTCGAGGCTGGAGAAGGAGGAGAGACTTATCTTTTTCCTGTTTTTTTTTCTTCCTATATGGCAGTGAGTGGATCAGCATACAGCTGGCGCAGCCAGTCTTCCTTGTGGTGGTGGATTGGTCCCATGGCTCCAGAGAGTGCTTGTCCTCCAGAAGGTTTTTTCTTCATCCCCGCAGGGGTGACATTTTTCTGCAGCAGATGACCCATTGCATAGAGGCCTGAATTAGCTCAGTGTGGCCCTTTTCTATGTTTTGAAGTTTCCTCCTTGTTTACTTTGCCCTCATGTCTGAGAGTGACAGCGTGGCCTGCAGGTGCCACCTCTATTACACCAAAAATTCTCTTTTACCCTTTTCAGTAGCTAAACACCTTTTTACCAAGTGAACAGTTCTTTATATTATGCTTTCCCTGTTTGAGTTACTGTGTGATTTCTGTCTCTTGGCTGGACCCTGACTGAAATGGAAATGGTACTATGAGTAGTCCTAGGAGAAAAACTCTAAAAGATTGGTTTTTGGAGTTGGTTTGCTCTGAAACCCCTTGCCAATGGGAAGTGCAATGCTAATAATACATGCCATTCAATGGCATCACAATCAAACCATCACACATGGTTGATGGGATGAAATGCCAACTGAAGCATGTGCTTTGGGGGCTGAGGAGGCTGCTGAACTTGACTGTTGTGGCAGTGTTGATCACTGCAAAGACCCTGGTGTAGGATGGATATTTGTGAGTACAGTGGAGTGCTTACAGAAAGAAAATGAAAACCTCAGATCCTTAAACTCTTGGTTCAATTCTTGTCTGAGAACCAGAGAGCTTCCAGACAGCCCTAAAAGAGTCTTTTATTTCTTGTAGTCACAGAGCTAATATTATTGAAAATCAAATGCACAATTTAATTGTGCAGGTTGCAGAATTACATCAGTAGAAATCACAGCCTTGCCAGATTTCCCGTGTGAAAGTTGGGGATTGATCAGAAAGGAATGAGTTCCCAAAACTTGAAGTGGAGAATTCTGGTTAGACTTAAATGAAACTGAGAATCTTGAGTCACTCTGAGTCTCCTTTGCCTGCACTTGTGTATCTGAAGAGTCTTTTTTTTCTCTCTCTCAAAAACCCTCTAATTACCTACCTGAGAGCAGATACCTCACAGGAGAGGATGACCATACTTCTTAAAAACTACCCAAACACCTCCTATTGCCATTAGACCCATAATGAGGGTTAGATTTCAGCATGTTCCACTGGCCTGGAAGTGACAGCAGCTCTCTGAGTATAACTGGTGCTGAGCCCAGGTTTCCAGATTTTCCCTTTTTCAGGGAGTCACTACTTGCTCTGCAGGGTGATTCTGGGCCAAGATAACCTCAATAAACACTAGGCTCCAGATTCTCAATCAGTGTCTTTAAAAACCCTGGTTTTGAAATTTTCTTATGTGTAATGTCTTTATCTGATAAAGGGGAGCTGGCTGATTCATCTGTAATAGAAGATAAACAATCAACAACGCACACTTCTAGTTGGAGGTGCCTGGAAGGAATATTATTAGTGCTGCCTTTTTATAGGAGGGCAAATTTGCTTGAAATTTCAAGAGACTGATTTATTTAAAATTTAAAACTATGCCAATGGGTTGGCCCCACCTCTTCTCTGTTTTTTCATCCTTTTTCCTCTAAACATTTCTTCTTTCCCACCTCTTTTTCTTTTACATTATTATTCAAGTGTATGATTAAAATAATTTTCTGCCTATTAAGATACAGCTAACTCAAATCAGGAAGATTCGAGTAGTTCTTAGGCAGTGGTGGCCCACTCTCCTGTATTTTACCTTGGTCACTAACAATACCTGCTTGTGGGACAACTGGAGGTGTGGGGGCAGTGTAGCAGTGCTCACTGTCCTATGGAGATCAGTTCCATGATGTTGGACTCTGAGCCCTAACCGTCTGCTCTTTCAGATTCCATCTACCTTTGTCCTCCTCCAGCGTAAGTACAACCCCTGCTTCCCTCAGGAGCACTTTGAGTTGTAGGGTATTCTCTCTGCCCATGTGGAGTCTGGAAAATTTAGTTACACAGAGGAATGTCACCCAATGAAAAGAGTTTGGACTCGCTCCAGTAAGCACAATCTGTGAAAAACATTAAGGCATGTGTTTACTCTTCACCTAGAATGGACTCTTGAGGGCTGAGGACTCTAGCTTACTATTTTCTCATGGCTGCATAGCACATGATCTATTTTAATTGCCCAGTAAATCTCTTCTGATTACTTAACAAATATTTACCGGTAGCAATGAATAAAAACTAAGAAGTGAGGCTGGGTATTTCAGTGTTCAGGTGGATATATTCTGCAAGAACAAACTTTTCCACCTTCCTTTCTAAACTGAGGTTTGTCTTGCACTTCAATCTTAGGTCCTAAATTGGAGCTAGCAACTGTGGGTTAAAGGAGGAAATAATCACTGAAAAGAAACAAGGTTAGAGATGGGAGCTATGTGTACCTCAGGCTGTTTCATAACATGTGTTTTGTGAGGACATAATATTTAGATGATCTTGGCTCATACTCATTCTGCAGAGCAAGTAGTGACTCCCTGGAAGAAGGGGCAAATCTGGGAACCTGGGCTCAGCACCACTTATACTCAGAAACCTGCTGCCACTTCCAGGCCAGCGGAACATGCTGAAATCTAACCCTAGTTATGGGTCTAATGGCAATAGGGTGTGTTCGGGTTGAGTAAGCTACTTTTTTTTTTACTGAGGTATAATTGACATGCGCTATTATATTAGTTTCAAGCATATAACATAATGATTCAATATTTGTGTATGTTGCAAAACGGACACCACAATAAATCTAATTAACATCCTTCATCATACATAGATACAGAATTGTTTTTTCTTGTGATGAGAATGCAAGCTACTTTTTTCTAGAATTTTATTAGCTTTAAATTTTACATTTAGGTCTATGATCCTTTTTAAGTTTATTCTGTTTAAGGTGTGAGGTATAGGTCAAGGTCTTTGTATGTATGTATGTATATATGCCCTTATTTGCATGTGAATGTCCAAATGTTCCAGCACAATTTGTTAAAAATACCATAATTTCTCCATTGAATTGCTTTTGTAGCTTTGTCAAAAATCAATTGACCGTAAATACAAGGGTTTACTTCTGGAATCCCAGTTTTATTTTATTGATCTGTATTTCTATTCGTTTGCCATTTTCATAGTGTCTTGACTACTGTAAGTCTTGAAATTAGGTAGTATGAGATCTCCAACTTTGTTCTTTTTCTATGTTTTTTTTTTTGTACTGTTCTGGTTCCTTTGGCTTTCCGTATAAAATTTTGCGTCAGCTCGTCTGTATCTACAAAAAGTCCTGCTGTAATTTTTATTGGGATTGCATTGACTATAAATTGGTTTGGGGAGAACTGAAATCTTAACAATATTGAATCTTCCAATGCATGAATACTGTATGTCTCTGCATTTATTTAGATCTTCTTTGGTTTCTTTCATCAATCTTTTGCAGTTTTTAGCAGATAGATTCTGCACATATTTTGTTAGGTTTATACCTAAGTACTTTGCTTATTTTTGGTGCTATTGTAGGTAGTATTTCTTAAATTTCAAATTTGAATTGTTCGTTGCTGAAATAAAGGAAAAAGATTGGCTTCTGTATATTGACCTGTATCCTGCCATCTTGCTAACTCAGTTATTAGTTTTAGGAGCTTTTTGTGGATTCTTGAACTTTTTGACATAGAGTATCGTGTTGTCTATAAATGGAGATATTTTTGTTTCTTCCCTTCTTATCTATATGTTATTTACCTCTTTTCATTGTATTATTATACTGGCTAAGACTTTCAGTACAATGTTGAATAGGAGTGGTAAGAGAAGGCCTTCTTCTTTTCTTCCCAATTTTAGGGGGAAAGCATTTAGTCTCTCATCATTGAGTATGAAGTTAGCTGTTGGTTTTTCTTAGATGCCTTTTATTAGCTTAAGGAAGTTCCCTTCTATTCCTAGTTTCCTGAGAGTTTTTATTATGAATGGATAGTGAATTTATTCTAATGCTTTTTCTGCATCCAGTAAGATACTCATGTGGTATTTCTTTAGACTGTTGATATGGTGAGTTACATTGAGCTTTTCAAATGTTGAGTAAGCCTTGCATTTCTGGGATAAACCACACTGGGTTGTGACATATTATCCTTTTTATGTATCGTTGGGTTCAATTTGTTAATGTTATGTTAGATTTTTGTATCTATGTTCATGAGGGATATTGGTTTGATATTTTCTTACTTTTAATGTCTTTATCTGATTTTATTGGATAATGCTAACCTCATAAAATGTGTTAAGTGTTCCCTCTTTTTCTCTTTTGGGAAGAGACTGTGTAGAATTGTTATTTCTTCTATCAATGTTTGGTAGACTTCACCATCTGGCCCTGGAGTATCCTTTTTGGAAGGCTTAAAACTACAAATTCAATTTCTTTAATAGATATAATACACATAAGAAATACATAGATTTATTTAATAGAAATATATCCATTTCTTCCAGAGTGAGTTTGATAGTTTGTTTATCAAACAATCGGTCCATTTCATCTATATCGTCAAATTTATAAATATAGAATTTTTCCTAGAATTTCCCTATCATGTCTTTTTTTTTTGTGAGGAAGATCAGCCCTGAGCTAACATCTGCTGCCAATCCTCCTCTTTTTTGCTGAGGAAGACTGGCCCTGAGCTAACATCAATACCTATCTTCCTCTACTTTATATATGGGACACCTGCCACAGCATGGCTTGATGAGCAGTGCCATGTCCACACCTGGGATCCGAACCAGCAAATCCTGGGCTGCTGAAGCTGAATGTGTGAACTTAACCACTGCGCCACCAGGATGGACCCCCACTATCATGTTTTTAATGTCTGTGGGATCAGTAGTGGTCCCTTCTTTCAGTCCTGATGTTGGTAACTCATGTCTTCTCTATTATTCTTGGTCAGTCTGGCTAGGGATTTATCCATTGTACTGAACTTTTGAAAGAACTAGATTTTGGTTTCATTAATTTTCTCCTTTTGTTTGTTCTATTTCTGTGAAAAATGCCATTGGAATTTTGATAGGGATTACATTGAATCTATATATTGCTTTGGGTAGTATGGATATTTTAACAACATTAATTCTTCCAATTTGTCAGCATAGAATATCTTTCCATGTATTTGTGACTTTTTCAATTTCTCTTTCTTTAATATCTGGTAGTTTTCAATATACAGGTCTTTCATCTCCTTGGTTAAATTTATTCCTGGGTATTTTATTCTTTTTGGTGCAATTTTAAATGGGATTGTTTTCTTATTTTCTCTTTCTGATAGTTCATTATTAGCGTGTAAAAATGCAACAGACTTTTGTGTGTTGATTTCATATCCTGTAACTTTACTGAATTTGTTTATTTGTTCTAACAGTTTTTTGGTGGAATCTTTAGGGTTTTTTATATACAATATCATGTCATTTGCAAATAATGATAGTTTTACTTCTTCCTTTCCAGTTTATATGCCTTTTCTTTCTTTTTTTTTTTCCCCTAATTGCTCTGGCTAGGACTTCCAATTCTGTGTTGAATAAAAATGGTGAAAGCAGGCATCGTTATCTTGTTCCTGATCATAGAGCTGACAGCTTTTCTTTTTGAGTATGAGATTGTTTTGCTATTTTCAACGTTAATTGATTTCTGCTCTTACCTCAATCCTTTCCTTCCTTCCTTCTTTCTACTTCCTTGCTTTGGGTTTATTTTGCTCTTTTTTCTAGTTTTTAGGGTGCAAGATTGGGTCATTGATTTGAGACATTCTTCGTTTCCAATATAAGCATTTAATACTACAAGTTCCCTTGGAGCACTGCTTTAAGTGCCTCTCACAAATTTTGACATGTTGTATTTTAATTTTCATTCAATTTTCCACCCTAATTTCCTTTGTGACTTTCCCTTTGACCCATGGGTAATTTAGAAGTGTGTTGTTTGATTTCCAAATATTTGGATATTTACTAGATATCTTTGTTTTTAGTAATTTCTCATTTAATTCCATTAGGATCCAAGAGATATTTAGTATGATTTCAATTATTCTAAATTTGTTAAGGTTTTTTTTTGTGGGCCAGAATATGGTCTATCATGGTGAACATTCCATGTGCACTTAAAAAAATTATTGTCTGCTGTTGTTGGGTAGAGTGTTCTGTAAAGATAAATTACGTCAACTGGTTTATAGTAGTGTTCAGGTTTTCTATATTGGTACTGATTTTCTGTCTACTTCTATCAATTACTGTGAGAGGAATGTTGAATATGGATTTAGCTACTTCTCATTTCAGTTCTATTTGTGTCTGTTTTAAGTTTTGGAAGTTCTGTTATTAGGTGTATACATATTTAAGATTGTTGTGTTTTTTGGTGAATTGACCCTTTTCTCAATATGAAATATTTTTTTAATCTGTGATAATAGTCCTTGTTTTGAAGTCTACTTTGTCTGATATTAATATAGCCACTTACCTTTTCTTTTGATTAGCATTTGCATGCTCTCTCTTCTTCCATCCTCTTACTTTTATCCCTTTTATGTCTTTAAAACCAACTTGAATTCCAACCTAAAGCAAAGAAACTTGACATTTCATTACTCCTGTAACTTATCATAAGTGAAGTAACAATTTCAGTTAGACCTTTTATGCTATGGTTAATGAGTCAGAGATTCCCATGATTACATTGGGGATCCTAGGTTGGGATTGTCAAGGATATAACTGATATAATTCTCAAGAAAAGAGGATTGAATGTATTTTATTTAACAGTGAGCTTGATTTATAACTTTAAAGTATTTGTACTTTTGGCATGTGAACCTGTCTAAGTGTTCTGTCCTGGAGCTCAGCAAATCTTGGGGTAGGCCTGTGGGAGACTCTGCTTGTTGTGCTAGGCATTAACTCTTTTGTTTTAATTATGTTTTTGTTTTCTGTATTTTATGATGCTTTGACAATTTGAGGCCTTGCTGACTGGGGAGAGTCTGCCCCTCTCAGGGTTAGCTAATTCCTAGAGAAAACATACAACTTGCCTATGAGCATGCTTTCAATATAAAAACCAACCAATCCCAAGTCCATATCCCAGATTCACCTCCTTTTATCTGGCTACTGAATTCTGCGACACTGTCCCCCTGGACAGGGCTAGGTACTGGATAACTAGGGACCATCTGTATCACCCAGAGAGCCCACTGAAATTATTCACACTATCCAGTCCTAAGCTTGCTCAGCTGCTTGCCCTGCCTTGCCCATTCCTTCCTGTGAAAACCATAATAAAGGCTTTTGGTCATGCTTTCCCCTCACTCCTTCTGCTTTTTGACTGACCCTGGTGCTTCCCTATATGGTCCTGTGTAGTGTGGCAGACCCCTTGTCTTCAGAACTGTGAGTAACAAACTATACTTTTAGTGGCAAGCATCCCCTGATCTATGGGCTTCTTCACACCTAAATAAAACAAAATCCTGAGTACATTTTAAAGGACCTTTAGCTGCTGAATTGTAGAAAGGTCTAAGGCACACCAGAGGCAGGGTTGAGTGGTTGGGATGGGGAACTGGAGGCATTGGGTAGGGGATTTGGGGTACCAGATATTTACCACCTGGCAGGAATGTAGTGGTAAATACTGGCTGAAAATCAGCTCTCTCTGTAATCCCTTATGTTATTGGTGAATCAGCTGGTGTCTGATGAGGAGTTAGGGATAAAGCTGGGAGTACAACTGGCCAAGACTTTCTTGTCTTGTCATACTGCTCTTTTTAGAGAAGAGATTGCATCTTTATGCCCATTCATTCTCCTCAGAAGGTGCTTATTGAGCTCTTATAAGTGTCCAAAACTGTGATAGACGAAGCTAGAACTAGATGCTGATGAGAAGCTAATAGAAGGGGTGTAAATGATGGCTCCTCTTCTTCAGGAACTAAAATCTGGTTGGGGAGGAAATATGTCATGGGGGCATACACACGGAATGCAGACTAAGAGACATGCAGTCAACCAGAGCTGTGGGAGCCCTGATCCTGAGGCTGAGAAGTTGGAGAAGATCTCAAGAAAGAGGGAGGATGTGAGCTGGTCCTGAAATGTGGGCAGGACTTGGAAAGAGAGGAAGGCAAGGGGCTTCTCAGCTAGGAAGAACAACCAGAGCGTTTGGGGCTAAGAAGACATGTGCTTGGGGAACAACGCTTAAGTCAGTCTGGGCCAAGTGGATTTTACTGGAGACGAGTTGGTGAGGCACGGTGTGGAGGGCCTTGACGAAAGTGATGATTGGGGCAGGCTGAGCTGGTGGTAGAGGCAGTGTTTGGTGCATCACAGGCACTGACAAGATATTTTTCTGGCTGAAGAAGCAATCTTTATACACAAATAAGAACTCTCCAACACCAATAAGAACTCTCTTGCATGCTTGTTTTCCTTCATATTTGTAAAGAGGCCTCCTTCCATTCCATTATTGCTACAGCTTTGAAAATTCCATTTGATCCGAGCAGCTGGCCTTTCCCATGTAACTGGATAAGAGGTAATGATTTTCCTCAAGGGGTGTGCGGGAGCTGGCTTATACCAGTTTGTGAGAGCAGAATATTAAATTTTCAGAAGTTTCACAAGCTGGTTGTTAAATATAGCCATTATTAAAAATTGAGTTACATGTACTTACACTTAAATAAGTTATACTGTAAATGTAGGTAAAAGTACTCAAAACTCATCACTTTCTGATTATTTTATCACATTTTACTGTTATCTGTCTCTCGAGGTTATTTATACTATTGTATCTGTGTGGTGGAAATACTATGTAACAGCGGGCTTACTGTGCATCGACTCCCAACTTAGTGTTCAGAGATGTCGCTTTGGCAGCTTGAAATTGGTCACTATACGAGCATTTATACCATAGAAATCAGCGAATGCTACAACTCAGCAGTTTACCTCCCCCTGCCCTTGCCTTCAGACCCGGCTGTTAATCATTACCAGCACACCACTGACTTCCTCTCATTCCTCAGTTTTCCAGGCTGCTGCATAAAATTCCCTCTCCAGCCCTACTTTGGAGTGGTTGGGAACCAGAGTCTTAATCTATCTCTTTGGAGCTGCTTCAAGTGGAAGAGGGGCATGACCAGTTTCAGCAAACCTGGTAAGAACTCATCAGCCCCCTCCTCAGGACGCTGTCTACAGTTGTCTGTGCATCCGGAAGAGATAATTGAGTTCAAGCAGATATGAGAGGTAATACAATCCTAGAGCAGGCACTCTTTTCTTCTTTCAAGGTTCATTAATCCCCAGGGGGAACATCACGAACACACATGGGCACAAACGCCCATCCATAGCTACCCACACATGAAAAAGCATGTTTTTATTTTAGAGTGAAAAATAGAAAACATTCAAAGTACCTGCTTTTAAAATCAAAACTAAGAGTTCTCAAGACAAGTAATAACAGTTTATTTTTTGGCTTAATTTTATAGCCTTTGGGTGACAAAGGATGGGTGGTGTAAGGAAGGGCAGGAAAGGAGCCTGAGGTAGAGAATGGGAAGAGAAATGAAAGGGGAGAGGAAAAGGGATGAAAAGAGGAAAAGCACGAGTGGGAAAGAAAATGTGTAGAGAGGAGAAATCTGGAAAGGGCAGGCAGGAGAAACGGTGGGTCATGGGATGAAAGACGAGGAGCCCGCTGGGTGGTGGAGACCTCCGGTTTCACTCAGCCAAAGCAGCAGGAGAGGAGTTCCCCCTGCTCTGAGCAGCACCCAAGGGGGTTAGCAACCATCTGACAAGTAGCTCATATTCTTATTTCCCATCTTTATTATTTATTTTTGAGAATTAGAGTATTTTTTCATGGGATTTTGAGCATCTTCACCTTGTGATGAAATTACTTAGAATTTAGGATTTTAGTAATTTATATTAAATTATATAAATATAGCCTGTATTTTGCCTTAATGGGTTTTAAACCTGACAGATTATATAATTTTTAAGAGAGTTTAAAATGTCTCGTTTCACGATGTCTATAGATTACATCTGGAAACAATGTTTATTTAAAAATAAATCTGTTTTTAGTCTATTTAGGACCTGGTATGAGGAGCACACAATGCAAACAAGTAAAATGAGGAAAGACTCTCTGAGGAGACCGGGTGGTTGGAGGCCAATGGTGTCCCCTATAGCACACACTGAAGGTAGCCAGCAATCGAAAGGAAGGCAGCTGTGATCACTAATGACAGAGTCCTGTTTTGGTGTGGTAGGGGATTATGGAGAAGAAATCCAGATGTGCTGGGTCAATAGGAATTGAATGTTGTAGGTAGAAAATGGCAGAGCAGAAGAAAGAAACAAGAGGATGCAAGACTGATCTTGAAATAATTGGGGTGAGAAGAGCCCTGCTGGTTGTAACAATGTCAGCTATTTGCATGGATAGCATGTTTTGATTAGAAAAGAGGCTCTTTGTTCTGAAATGTCTTCATCAGTGAAAGTCAAGGAGATGAGCATGGCGGGGACACAGTGAACTCAAATCTACTCCTCCACATTGACGGGGTCACAGGATGGTCTGCAGAACTCAAATTCATCTTCTGTAACAGCTTCTCCTAGCTATCAGCCTACACGCTCTCCTCTATCTCTGAGTTCCTACATACAGCCTGTCCACTCAGGCTGATGTACAGATGATGGGAACAGTCTTAAATTGTTTTCTAGGTGCAAGTTTTTAACTTTATTAGGTCAGGCATTGTGATTTTTATTTCCTTTATATCTCCATTTATTTGCCCCAGGGTGGGTGTACAAAAGTACTTCTGAGCTTGGAGGCAGATGACCTGGACTTTAACTTAGTTTTACGCTCGTTAGCCCCATGAACCTGGGCGGGATGTTTTCCTTTTATCTTCCTCATCTCTACCCAGATTAGAGTGATCTCTGCTCTGCCCACTTCACAGGGTTAATGTAAGAATTCACAAAAAATGTGAGTATCCTTTTGTGAGCTGGAACTACTATAGAAATATAACACATTCATTCTTTGGGTCCCTATTTAGCTGTCACCTTCACTGTGAGAACTTCTTAGTTCTTTAGCTAGACTTAGACTTGGGAAAATGAGAGAGCCCAGGCAGTGTGACGGGCCCCAGGCCTGGACCTGCCCCTGCCTGTCACACCCTGCTCTGCAGATGAGTTACTTGCAGAGTCTTGACAGTTTTCCTAAATACAGACATTTATTGCGAGTGCTTAGAAGTCTACACTGCAAAGGTGGTACAAAATTGGTGTCTGCTCTTTACAGGCTGTGCCAGGCTACTTCTCTTGTTTATCTATTTAGTCATCAAATTGTGTTAGATGCGGAGGAATCAGAGACCAATAACAAAAGCTTACAGTCCAGTGAGGGAGACAGAACACGAACGAGTAGACATGTAAATAGATGATTGTAAATTGTGATAAGTACCAGAATGGAAAAAAATAGGGAGGATAAGGTTGGAAGGAGGCATACTTTGAGCATTAGAGGTCTCCTCTTTTAGCAGGGACCTGAAGGAAAGAACAAGCCAGCCATGCAGAGAAATGTGATAAGAACACTCTGGGCTGAGGGAACAGGATGCAGGAAGGCCTGGAGGCTAAATGAGTCTTCTAAATGAGGAACTGAAAGGTAGAAAGTGGCGCTGGAGTCTACACAGAGAGGAAGAGAATGGCTCAGAATGAGTAGGGGGGGTGGGCTTGGGCCAGGTCATGTGTGACTGAAAACTGCAGAGTGTGGTTTTAAAATCACCTCATTGTCTGAGTCCAGGACATTCTCTGTCTCAAAGTCAAACTCGAAATCTTGCCTTTGGATTATAAGAGAATACTATGAAAAACTACATGCCAACAAACTGGACAATCTAGAAAAGATGGATAAATTCTCAGACTCATACAACCTCCCAAAACTGAATCAAGAAGAACTAGAGAATCTGAATAGATGAATCACAAGCAAAGAGATTGAAACAGTAACCAAAAACCTTCCCCAAAATACAAGTCCAGGACCAGCTGGCTTCTTTGGAGAATTCTACCAGACATTCAAAGAAGATTCAATACCTATCCTTCTCAAACTATTCCAAAAAATTGAAGAAGATGGAACCCATCCTAACACAGTTTACGGTGCCAACATCACCCTGATCTCAAAGCCAGGCAAAGACAACACAAAGAAAGAAAACTACAGGCCAGTATTGCTGATGAACATAGATGCAGAAATCCTCAACAAAAAATTGGCAAACCAAATACAGTAATACATTAAAAGGATCATATATCATGATCAAGTGGAATTTATACTAGGGATGTAGTGATGGTTCAACATCCACAAATCAATCAATGTGATACACCACATTAACAAAATGAGGAATAAAAACCACATGATCATCTCACTAGATGCAGAGAAAGCATTTGACAAGATCCAATATCCACTGATGAGAAAAGCTCTCAATAAAATAGGTATAGAAGGAAAGTACTTCAACATAATAAAGGCCATATATGAAAAACCCACAGCCAACATCTTACTCAACAGTGAAAAACTGAAAGCCATACCTCTGAGAACAGGAACAAGATAAGGGTGTCCACTCTCACCATTCTTATTCAACATAGTACTGGAGGTTTTGGCCAGAGCAATTAGGCAAGAAAAAGAAATAAAGGATATCCAAATTGGCAATCAAGAAGTGAAACTCTTGCTGTTTGCAGATGATATCATTTTATATATAGAAAACTCTAAAGAAGCCATCAGAAAACTATTAGAAATAATCAACAACTACAGCAAAGTTGCAGGGCACAAAATCAACTTACAAAAGTCAGTTGCATTTCTATGCTGTAATAATGAGCTAACAGAGAGAGAACTCAAGAATACAATCCCATTTAAAATTGCAAATAGAAAAAAAAAAGAATAAAACATCTAGGAATAAATTTAACCAAGGAGGTGAAAGACCTGTACAATGAAAACTATAAGATGTTATTGAAAGCAATCAATGATGACATAAATGGAAAGATATTCCATGCACAAGGATTGGAAGAATAAACATAGTTAAAATGTCCACACTACCTAAAGCAGTCCCAATTAGAATCCCAATAATATTTTTCACAGAAATAGAACAAAGAATGCTAAAATTCAATGGGGCAACAAAAGACCCTGAATAGCTAAAGCAATCCAGAGAAAAAAGAACAAAGCTGGAGGCATCACAATCCCTGACTTTAAAATATTCTACAAAGCTATAGTAATCAAAACAGCATGGTACTAGTACAATAACGGCCACACAGATCAATGGAACAGAATTGAAAGCCCGGAAATAAAACCACATATCAACAGACAGCTAATCTTCAACAAACGAGCTAAGAACATACAATGGAGAAAGGAAAGTCTCTTCAATAAATGGTCTTGAGAAAACTGGAAAGCCACATGCAAAGGAATGAAAGTAGCCCACCGTCTTACACTGTGCACAAAAATTAATTGAAAATGGATTAAAGACTTTAAGGTAAGAACTGGACCATAAAACTCCTAGAACAAAATACAGGCAGCATGCTCTTTGACATTGGTCTTAGAAGGATCTTTTCAAATGCCATGTCTACTCGGGCAAGGAAAATGAAAGAAAAAATAAACAATTGGGATTTCATCAGACTAAAGAGCTTCTGCAAGGCAAAGGAAACCATGAACAAAATAAAAAGACAACCCACCAACTAGGAGAAAATATTTGCAACTCATATATCTGACAAGGGGTTAGTCTCCAAAATATATAAAGAATTCACACAACTCAACAACAAGAAAACAAACAACCTGATAAAAAAATGGGCAGAGGATCTGAACAGACGTTTTTCCAAAGAAGATATACAGATAGCCAATAGGCACATGCAAAGATGTTCAACATCGCTAATCATCAGGGAAATGCAAATCTAAACTACACTGAGATATCATCTTACACCCATTAGAATGGTTATAATCACCAAGACAAAAAATAACCAATGTTCAAGAGGATGTGGAGAAAAGGGAACTCTTATACACTGCTGGTGGGAATACAAACTGGTGCTGCCACTATGGAAAACAGTATGGAGATTCCTCAAAAAATTAAAAATAGAAATACCATATGACTCAGCTATCCAACTACTGGGTATTTATCCAAAGAATCAGAATCAATAATTCAAAGAGACTTATGCACCCCTATGTTCATTGAAGCATTATTCACAATAGCCAAGATGTGGAAGCAATCCAAGTGCCCATCAACTGATGAATAGATAAAGAAGATGTGGTATATATACCTATATATATATATATATATATATATATATATATATATAATGTAATACTACTCAGCCATAAAAACAGACAAAATCATCCCATTTGCAACTATATGGATGGAGCTTGAGGGTATTATGTTAAGCGAAATAAGGCAGACAGAGAAAGATAAACACCATATGATTTCACTCATATGTGGAAGATAAACTATCATATGGACAAAGAGAGTAGATTAGTGGCTACCAGAGGGGGAGGGGGTTGGGGGTGAGCCTAAGGAGTTAAGGGGAACACTTATATGGTGACTGACAAATAATAATGTACAACTGAAATTTCACAATGTTATAAATTATGACCTCAATAAAAAAATATTGCCTTTGATGTTCAGACTTACATAACCATCAAAACCTAAGAAAGGAGGAGAAGTGTCAAGATCATGATGTAGGAAGACTCTGAACTCACCTTATCCCATGGACATAATCAATTTACAACTACTTTGGGAAGAATTACTCTGAGAAAGAACTGAAAACTGGATAAAAAGAACCCCTGCAACAAAGGAAAATCCTGACTGAGGTGGAAGAGGCAGAAAAATCCTTTCTGGAGAGGAAAAAGCCACCTTCACAAGTCACGGCCAACCTGCAGCAGTTCATGGCCAGCCGGCAGCAATCCTAAGGTACGCAGCCATCCCTGGAGGAGTGAGGGATCTGAGCAGGGGAGCATTACCACAATCAGCATCCTTTGGACTCAGCACAACTGAGATGAGTCTCATAATATCTGGCTTTGCTGGCTACTAACAACAATGGGGAATACCTCCAGAAAAGCTTATTGGATATAAGGGGAAAAAAGCCAACTCTTAAAGGGCCCATGCACAAATTCACCAGTTTGGAAAGTGACCTAAAATTATCAGAAAGAAAGGTGCACAGTCCCTTAGTGAAAAGAGACTCACTTGATAGGCTCTGGGTGCATCTTGATGAGAGTTGAGACCTCTCCAACGACTGAGACATTGGTGGCAGACATTATTGTGAACTAGTACAGGCATGCTGACACAGATGCCATTGGAGTTCTTTCCCTGGCCTCTTAGCCTAGCATCTGCCCCACCTACTAGAGTTCTGATTTAATCCAGCTCAGCCAGGGCAGGCAGCCTGCCCTAGGGGCTGGCCCCACCCAATAGCAAGCCCTCAGACAACTTGTGGGCCTGCATAGGCTGGGTGCCTGGATCCTCTGCAGCCAGGCAAATGGGTCCATCTCTGTGGGGCAGGGCATGTGCAAGGACTAGATGGAGTGTGTGGGACATTGGTGGGGTGAGGGGGGCCTCTGCAGTGGGGTGACTGTGTCCACTACAGTGGGTGGAGATGCATGCATGAGGCAGGACTGTGTTGATGGTGTGTGTGGCCCTGTGTTTAGTGGGACTTGTCAGCTGCAGAAGACTTGTGCTTCTCAAACAGCCACATAGGGGATTGGCTCCACCTTCCAAAGCCTGAAACAATTGAGGCCTCCTGTGCCTGGGGCCAGCCCCAATCAGCTGCAACCCTGAGAGAGCTGACAATAGCTTTGCAGGCTGGAGGCCTAGAGCAATTATAAGCCCCTGAGCCTAGCAACCAGCCACGCTGGGGGCCTACTCACTTAACAGAAAAACTGCAACAGGAATGTGCTATTAGACCTTGCAGCCAGCTGCGCTGGGGCTCCTGATGCCTGATAAAGTGACTGAAGGGTCCATAGCAGCCACACACAGCTGAGAATTACAACCAGTCGGCCAAGGGGATAGCCTAGCTTCCCTGGGTGCCTGCAGCAAGAGCAACCCTGCCACAACAGAAGGGCACACGTAGCCCACACAGGGGTCACTCCTGGTGTATTTGGAACTGGTAATGAGAGGGAAGCACACTGCTGGGCCTCATAAGGCATCTCTTACATAAGGCCACCTCTCCAAGATCAGAAGACATAGCTGACCCACCTCATACATAGATATAAGCACAGAGAAAGAAGCAAAATGAGGAGGCAAAGGAATATGTTGCTAGTAAGGGAACTGGACAAAACCCCAGAAAAATAACTAAATGAAACAGAAATAATATACCTGACAAAGAGTTCAAACAAAAAGTCATAAGGATGTCTTGGGAGAAGAATGGATGAATGCAGTGAGAACTTCAACAAAGAATTGGAAAATATAAAAAAGAATCAATCAGAAATGCAGAAAATAATACTGGAAATGAAAAATTCACTAGAGGGACTCAATATCAGAGTAGATGATACAGAAGAACGGATCAGCAAGCTGGAAGAAAGACTAGAAGAAATCACCCAAACTGAACAGATAAAAGAAAAAAGAATTAAAAAGAGCGAGAACAGTCTAAGGGACCCTGGGACAACATCAAGTGCACTAACATTCATATTATAGGTGTCCAAGAAGGAGAAGAGAGAGACAAAGGGGCAGAGAATCTATTTGAAGAAATAATAGCTGAAAACTTTCCTAACCTAAGGAAGGAAACAGGATGCAGGTACAGGAAGCACAGAGAGCTCCATACAAGATAAACCTGAAGAGGCCCACCAAGACACATTATAATTAAAATGTTAAAAATTAAGGATAAAGAGAGAAACCTAAAAGCTACGAGAGAAAGGCAACAAATAATGTACAAAGGACTCCCCCCAACAAATGGGACGACATCAAACTAAGAGGCTTCTATACAGCAAAGGCAACCATCAACAAATGAAAAGACAGCCTAACAATTGGGAGAACATATTTGCACACCATATATCTGATAAGGGGTTAATACCCAAAATATATAAAGAACTCATACATCCCAACAACAAAAGAACTAACAACCTAATTAAAAAATGGGCAAAAGATCTGAACAGACTTTTCTCCAAAGAAGACATACAAATTGTCAACAGGCACATGAAAAGATGTTCAACATCATTAAATATCAGGGAAATGCAAATCAAAACTACAGTGAGATATCACCTCACTCCTATCAGAATGGCTATAATTAACAAAACAGGAAACAACAAATGTTGGAGAGGATGTAGAGAGATGGGAACTCATACACTGCTGGTGGGAGTACAAACTGCTGTAGCCATTATGGAAAACAGTATGGAGATTCCTCAGAAAATTAAGAATAGAACTACTGTAAGATCCAGCTATTCCACTGCTGGGTATTTATCCAAAGAACATGAAAACATGAATGCATAAAGATACATGCACCCCTATGTTCACTGCAGCATTGTTCACAATAACCAAGACTTGGAAGCAACCTAGGTGCCCATCAAGGGATAAAGAAGATGTGGCATATATACACAATGAAATACTACTCAGCCATAAGAAACGATGACATCCAGCCAGTTGTGACAACATGGATGGACCTTTAGGGTATTATGCTAAGTGAAATAAGTCAGAGGGAGAAAGTCAAATACTGTATGATCTCACTGATAAGTAGAAAATAAAAGCAACAACAAACAATCACATAGAGACAGCGATTGGATTGGTGGTTACCAGAGGGGAAGGGGGCAGGCAGGAGGTGAAAGGGGTGATTAGGCACATGTGTATGGTGATGGATTGTAATTAGTCTTTGGGTGGTGAACATGATGTAATCTACACAGAAGTAGAAATATAATGATGTACATCTGAAACTTATATAATGTTATAAACCAATGCTACCACAATAAACAAACAAACAAAACAGACCTAGGAGATATTCTTACCACTCCCCTCTCCCTAACTACCCCACTCCATATCTAACCTGTCAGCAAATCCTGCTAATTCCATCTGCAAACATCTTTCCAAATCTCTCCACTCCCCTTCGCCTCCACTGTCACCACCCTCCATCAAGCCACTGCCCCTCTTGCCCCGTCTACTGTAGAAGCCTTCTAGGCAGTAGTATAGTGTGTTGGTAAATGGGCTTTTGTCGGGGGTGGGGGGTGGTGGGCCCTAATTTGAAGCATTTGCAAGTTTCCTTGGTATGAATACTCCAACAATGGCCTTTTCAATCTACTAACCTGACGCCACTAAATGTGCCCTTGGGAAGATATGTGCACAGTCAACTTCTTTGAGTCAGAGCAAGCCAGCGGCAGCACACCACCGCTTAGCATCCTGCTCCCTTCTTGCTGCACTCCCATCTGTGGTTCATTCTGCAACCAGAGTAATCTGTTTAAAGTGCAAATCTGATCATGCGTCTCCGCTTCTCCATACCTTCCCACAGTGTTTTGACTTTATCATGAGTCGGGTAGAGTCTTCCTGAAAGGAGAGCCCAGATCTGGTTCTGGGTTCTTGTCAAGAATTTTGGACCAAAACGTGAATCCACAACTAAACCTCAGTCCTGAGTCTTAGATTGAGTGACTTCAGAAACCCCTGAGGGAAACTGGCTTGATTAGTTTGATAAAGGACTTTGCAACCCTGGGAAGGCACTTAACTAGAAATAGGGATGGTGAAGTAAGTCAAACCCATAGTATTAATACTTTTGTACTAAATTAGGAAAAAATTGGTAATCTCTGTGGTAATGTATGTTTTGTTAATTATTTAAGATGCTTGAAAAGTTTTTTCATTATGATCAGGCATATTGATTTGGGATTTGAAAATATTTCCAAGTACTTTTTATTAGACTTGTGATATTAATTTGAAATATATAAAAAAGCTGAATTTATAAGTAATGATTATATGTTTAAGATAAATTGACTGGTCATATTTATATTTGATTTCTTAGATTTGCAGAAGTTGTGCAAGTGCTTTGACAATTTTCTGCTTCTACAACTGCCCTTTTGGGGGCTTGAAGGGGTTGACATGATCAGATGCATTATATTTGTCAATATAATTTAAAATGTTTAAAAAATAAAGTACAAGTAAAGATAATTCTTACTTTTATACCAACATTATTCAATTTATAAATAGAATAACCATTTTACTTTGAACTTAAAGTCTTTCTAAGCTAGGTTTTAAACTTTTAAAACTAGTTTTAACTTAAAAACTTTTTAAACTAGGTTTTAAAATTTACAACTTTAATAAACTAAATATCAGTGAGGAGACAGGAACCTGTCAGTGTTCCTTGCAGTGTGCAAGAACCTCTCTCTGACATTAAAACCTCAATTGCTGCTCCTATATATGCAGGGGAAACTTCTGGAAGAAAAAAAAGGACAATGGCTACCCCTAGGCAGGAAGGAAGATTTATGTTTTGTTGCATAATCTTTTGTACTGTTTGAATTTTTAAAACTATATGTCTGATTTCTTTTTCAATAAGAAACAAAGACCACTTTAAAAATGGCTGGTGGAGACCTTGAGATCTGAGGCTAGAAGGAGAAAACCTCCTTGTAAAAGGGAGGGGAGGGAGATAAGAGGAAAGTAGGTTACCAGAGGGGAATAAAAATAAGTGGAACGAATTGTTTCATATAAAGAGTGCTGAAGTTTTATAGATTACACAAACAAATCTTTGAGCCAGCTAAACTTTTTCATCATTTTATAAGTATTCCATTGACTCCACTCAACTTGCACGTAGCATTCTCCCTTTCCAGTCCTAACATTGCCCAAGGGTGGACATGTAGTTCATGCCTGCGAACACCCTCTGGCCTGTGATATATGTTTGATTGCTATGGACCTCATGAGCCTGTTACAGCTGAACATTAAAACAAAAAAGTGACAGGACTGTCCTCACCCGTCTCCACTTTGCTGGCATAACTTTCAGAGCTTGATGCACAGTAGGTGCTCAATAAACATTATTTCTCTCTTCCTCCCTAGATGCAGTGCTTAATTTCACGAAGGCCATAGGCTTAAGCTAATGGACACGTCCACTGCAGTACAGTGGGAAGCGCTGCAGGCAGGGAGCGTGCGTGATTCAGGGCGGGGCATGACTCTCGGGGAGGCAGTGGATGTCCAGATAGTGCTTCCCCAGGACAGCCTGAACAGGCCGAGGACAGCAGGTGCCACCTTCTCCTCCTCAGCAAGAGAAGTAGAATATTTAAGTTAAATCATAGGTTAATAATAACTAATATTTGACCAGTGCTTTACAGTTTACACAGGACATTCATATAGATCTTCTCATTTAGTTCTCACAACAATCCTATGAGGTCACTCATTTTATATGAGAGAAAACTGAAACTCACTAAGTGATTTACCCAAGGTCAAACTGTTGATAGACGAGGACTCCAGTCCAGGTTTTCAGACATTCAACTTGATGTTCTTTATATTGCACCACATTTGATGTAAGGAGAGGTTTTTCCTCCTCCTTAGCTTCACTGCGTAGACGATGTGTTGCTGGAAATCTTGGATCAGGTCTGCCAGACACATTGGATTCCTCAGAGTGTCATGTTTCTCTTTGGTTGAGCAGCTGTCTTGTAAGAAAGCCAAACTTGTAAATGAATTCCGTGTGTCCTTGGGGGACTGAGCCTTCTAAGTGAATGGTAGCAACACATTTTCACAGCCGGTGCTGGTAAAATAACCCGTGCGACTCTTCACAGCCTTTCAGAGGACTCACAAAAGCCCCGGTGGGACAGCAGCTGGCAGTTGAATGATATTCAATGCCGCCTAATCTAACATGTACCTGGTCAGATACTCTAGTAAGAAAGCTTCAGCTGTAATCGCTTAAATTTCTTCCATAATGAGAACATTTTATTACTCCACTGAAGAGTGTGTGCCAAGAAATTCTGTACTTAAAAATCACTAAGTAAACCAAATAGCTTTGACAGAGAATAACTTCCAAAAAGAAGATGTCCATGGTTCAATATACAGATTGAACAAACCAACCTTAAAACTCAAAACAAAACCCAATCTTTTCTTCATTTATACCACAAACTGATATAAATTCAATGTCGATTAGGGAATTAAAATTTAAACATGAGATATGAAACAAATAGAAGTACATATAAATGACTAGAAGAAAATATACACAAATACTCTATGATCTTTGAATTGTAGGACTTTCTAAGTATAAATGAAGAAACTATAAAGATTATATTTGCATAGATGGAAAAATTTTAATTTCTGTGTATCAGAAAATGTAATAAAATTAAAGGGCAAATGACATACTGGGAAAGATACTTGCACCTGGCAAGTCAAAGTGTTATTATTCTTGATACAGAAAATAGGCAAAAGGTAACAGTTCACAGAGAAATAAATACAACTAGCCAATAAATATATGTGTAATCATTCAACCTCAGGAAAAGTCAAAGAAGTACAAATTAAAGCCATAGTGAGATACTTTTTCACCTGCTTAGAATGGCAAGGGAGAATTTTCAGTCTTATGTGATGCTGGCAGACGTGAAAATTTTCTGGAGGTCATAGAGCAATGTGATTCAGAGCTATAAAAATGCTTATTTTCTTGAGGTTAACAAGAAACTTACTGGATCTGTATGAAGAACACCAACTTAAAATTTTTTTTATGTATTTATTTTTACTGTGGGAGATACCATGTTTCTGCATGAAAAGATTCAGTTTTGTAAATATATCAATTTCCTAAAATTAATTTTCGCGTTTAATGCAATTGCAGTGAAAAACTCTAGTAGGATTTTATTTGGAGAGCTTGGTAGGAATTGATAAAGTGAGTTTAATTTTTCTTTTCTGTTCTGAGTAAAGCATTTTCTTGGGGTGCAGAAAATTTTATTATGGAAGCATAGATAGGAAAGTAAGCCAAGAAGATTTTAAATAGGAACAAGAAATAGGAAATATGTATGCAATGGGATCTTAATATGTATTACAAAGCCACGGAAACTAAAGACAAGGGTGGCAGAAGAAAAGATAGCCGTATGGATCAAACAGAATAGGGTGACCACACATACAAACCCTAGCATATGGGGGAATTTAGCACATGATAAAATGTTGAAAAACATTATTATTCAAAAGATGGTGCTGGATCAATTGAGAAACTATTTGGAAACAAGTAACAATAGATTTTTATCTAGCAGCTTGTAACAAAACAAACCCCCGAATGGAATAAGTTAAATGAGAGGAAATGACATTGTAAAAAACTAGAAAATAAAGATGAATGCCTATATGATTTTGTAGTGAGAAAGGCCTTTTTAAGTAAACAAAAACAATAAAGGGAAAGCTGGATAGAACTGATTACACAATAATTTAAAACTACCACAAGCTAAATTAGTAGGCAAATAGCTATCTGACAACAAAAACCAACACAAAGTCACAATCCTTGAAAAATCAAAAGCCTAGAGGGCTTGTCCATGACCATCCTCAGGTTCCGTAATTCACTAGAATGACTACAGAACTCAGGAAAGCACTGTACCTACGGTGACAGTTCTATTATAGTGAAAGGAAACAGAGTAAAATCAGCAGAGGGAAGAGACTCGTAGGGCTGAGTCTGGGAGAAGTCCAAACGCAGGGCTGCTTCTGGTTGTTGTCTCCCCATGGAGTCATAGATGGTGTCACCTCCTGGCCACAATGTGTGGCTGGAGTATTGTCAACCAGGGAATCTCACCTGAGCCTTTGGCGTTCAGAGTTTTTATTGGGGCTCAATCACATACTGTCCATATGGCTGGTTTTGTCTCCATCCCCTCCACGAGGTCAGATTAATGGCTTCAGTTTCCAGTTCCTCTGGAGGTCAGAACTGCAATTTTCCTTTCGCCAGCAACTAGCAACCTTTAAAAATTTTTCTTCAGAGGTAGATTAACTTTTGTTGAATATAGCTATCAATGAGAAATTATTAGATTTACTGTGCAATGTATTAGTCCGCTCATGCTACTATAACAAAATGCCAAAGACTGGGTGGCTTAAACAACAAAAATTTATCTTCTCCCAGTTTAAGAGGTTAGGAAGTCCAAGATCAAGCTGCTGGTGGATTCAGTTCCTGGAGAGGGCTCTCGTCCTGGCTTGCAGAGGGCTGCCTTCTTGCTGTGTCCTCACAGGGTAGAGGGAGAGAGTGAGCTCTCTGTCATCTCCTCTGATAAGGACACTAATCCTATAGGATCAAAGCTCCACCCTTATGACATCATTTAACCTTAATTACTTCTTTACTCCAGATACAGCCATACTTCAACATGTGAATTTTGGAAAGACACAATTCATGGCATGTATTAATAAATAGTTCAGTTATTTAGTGAGTTCCAGAATTTCGTTATTTGTTCTGCCTTGGCCATTTTCAGCATCCTGGGTTATATTTGTTAATGAGTATCTCTAGTAGGCACAGCCCTGTTTTCCACTGCTTTCTACATCCATCAAAATAGGGGCATTTGATGCCATTACCCAAAAGACTCAACCTTGCTTCCCATCATGTGGCATCAGAGGAAGAGGTGATCATGAGTACACGTGCATTTTAGAGTCTCAGCAGACCCACAGCCTTCCATTTGCTGTCCACTCCTGTCCTGTTTTGCTAGTCCAGCCTATCAGTGGCACCTCAGTATTACTCATGCCTAGCATTCCAGTTTTGCATCAGGGATGCACTCTAGGCCATTTGACCAGGGTCCTGTTTATTTAGTGTTTCACCATCTCCCATGGGGTCCCTGGATTGCTTTCCCAGCCAAGAGTACACCTGTCCCCTGACACTGAGAATTTACATCTATTTCCTGCTTTTGTCTGCCAGATTAGATCTTCTGAAATAAAAATGTGTGTGATCCATACTTATATTCGCCATTTTTTTCAGACACTGTGTATTGATTACCCAGATGGCGATATGGACGTCAGCTTCTGCAGAGGAGGGTCTTTGCTGGCATCCCCCATTTTTGTCCCTATGGTGTTGAATGCCTGCACATTTTTATACCCAACCCATTTCATGATCCCAAAAACCTCCCAAACATTAAATTATAACTTTTAGAAAACTACCAAGTAGTGTGAACACACCCCCACACCTCCCCAAGCACATCCGTGACCTTTCACGCTGTCTCCACTTGCACCCCATCTTTTGCCCCCACTCCCATGCTGAGCCTCACTAGCAGCTTCTACTGGTCCAGCACTTGGTGATAAAGAAAGTTAATGGTCAAATTTGCTACATCAAAATATCCCATTTTGTTGCAGCATATCAATTGTTTGCTTACTCACCAATTTTTCTGCCAGGTCTCCTAAGTGATCTTGTGTATAAAAAGAAGAGAAAATGCCACAAGGTAAATTATATGAGGTTCAGTAGGGACCAAAAAGCAGCTATATCACAATAATAACAGTTACCATGCACATGTAATATCTTAATTAGACACAAGGCAAGAAAATATAAGGGAAGGTAAAGCATTTAAAGATTTTGTATATTAGATTTCCAGGGCTGCCGTAACAGAATACCCCAGACTGGGTGGCTTACACAACAGAAAGTGATTGTCTCAGAGTCCTGGAGGCTGGAAGTCCGAGATCAAGGCGTCAGCAGAGTTGGTTTCTGGTGATAGAATTGATAGCTATTAGGTATTAATCCTCATGGCTCCCTTCCCTCCACTTCCTATAGATGCTCTCAGGACATTGCCACATCCCGCTTCTTTCTCTCTGCTGCTCTCATCAAATACATATTCTGAGCAGAGGGCTCCATGCTGAGCTTTAACACCGGCCCTATGTTTGTGAGATATCTTTGGTCACAGGTGAAGCTGGAGGAGAGCAAGCCTGGGGAGGAAGTAAGTCCAAGACCTGAGGGCTCACCTTGACATTCCCTTCCTCCAGGAAGGCCTCCCCATGGCCAGCACAGAGGGGCTCTCAGCTCTTTTCAGTTCCCTTTCATGTGTCTCCATGGCCTGGATTACAGACTGCAGGAGGCTCGGGAGAGAGTCCTTTCCCTTTATCTGGCCTCCCTTTTCACATTTGCCTCCCACAGAAAGTTCCAAGCTTTTCTAACTCTTGGTGTTGTATGTCCTCACCACAAGGCCCTTGTTTTCAAGTGGAGGGAAAGGAAGCTGACATTCTTTGAGCACCTACCCCATGATGGGTGTCTTTCATACATTACCTTACTTATTTCCACGTGGCCCATTCTACTGTGAGGGTCAGAGGTGCTCACATGTTAGGTAATGTCCTCAGGTCACCTGCAAGTAAGCATTTGGCTAGGATCTAAACTTAACTGCAACCTTCTTCAAACATCAAGATCAGGTTATGGTCCTGAACACTCTTTTTTCTCATGCATCCCGACACCATAGAATACTGTCCGTGGAGGACGGCATGCAAGGTAATGATGTGAAAACAATGTCAACTGTGAAATACTTCATTCAGAGAGAAGTAGTATTGGCAAAAAGGATCTTTTCAGCAGCCAACCTTGTCCTGGGAAGAAAGCTCAGTTGAGGCCGGTTCACTAAAGGCAGATGAATTGCAGCTGAGGGCCAATAAAGTTACAAGAAAGTAGCATTTCTTTCAGCTGGCAGGAGGCCCTGCAGGGCCCAAAGCCCAAGGATCAGGGCAAGCCTCCTCTTCTGTGGCGCAGCTAACAATTCCTGCCTCAACGTGCTGAGGGCGCCCTCTACTGCCCAGCATCTTACTAACAAATGGCGCGTAAAGACCTTTGAGAATCTTGACCTGGAAGGCAGCACAGTATTTCTGAATTTCTAAACCCAACTTGAGGGTTATTATTTAAAGAAACTAACACATTTTTCTTTAGAAAATGATTGTGTTGGATGATAGTCAGAATGTAAAAGTATTCTCCAAAGAAAATTGGAAAGAACTACAGTAATTCATTCACTTTAAGTCTGTAAACATTAATTTACCAACATAAATAGCATGCTCTTTAGCTCTTTGGAGGATGGCAATGGGGGAAAATGAAAAATCATGATTTAGCAATTACTGGCTGAACCACATTTTAAGAAATCTGACTAAGATGAAGGGTGAAAATTCAAAATTCAAACATCTCTTTGGAGGCTGGTAATTCACATTATAAATGAATTCTTCATTTTACAAGACTTCAGCATAGGCCTCGGCTCAACTACCAATTCTCCTAACCCCAGAGGAGCTTTGAGAACCTGAAAGGAGTAGGGGTTTGTGAGATCTTTGAGCACTGGGGGAAGAGTGTCTTGTCTTGAGATTTTACTAGGATTCAGCCTCTGAGTTACATCTGACCTAAATATCACAAATTATATGAATATTGGGATTGCACATGTCATATAATATAATTGCTTTTATGTACAGAAGATGAAATTATTTCATTCAGTGAACACCTCCATAGTCTCTTCATCATAATACACTACCATTTAAACAGAATCCTATTTACTATGTACACACTTTTTTTTTTAAGGACTCTGTTAGGGAATGGGAATGCCAAGTTAATTATTCTTAGGACAAGCAAACTTAAGAAGTCAATGAAACCCTGCTGCAGCCCTTCCCCCGACAGTACTTTCCCCTTTCTTTGCTAAAAGGGTTTCCTCTGGCGTTCCCTCTCCTGACCCGTAAGCCATTGAACATTTTTCTCAACTATGCCAACAGTTTCATAACATCTGCTCTTGACACAGGGAAAGTGGAAAACTTTATACAAGTTGTTATTTACATTAAATATGGGTTGCCTCTCAAAGGTGGGTTTCTCTTGCTTGATACGCATAAAAGACAATTATTATGGCATCAGATTTTGAGGAAAGTAAAAAGCTTTATTGTGAGGTTAACCTGCAAGGAGACAGGAGGCAAAAACTCTCAAATCGGTTTCCCAATTCAAGATTTGGGATTAAATTTAAGAGTTTAGGGAGAACAGGCAGATATGCAGAAACTCTAGTGATGCAAGTTTTGATTGGAGGGTTTTAAACATTTATGGTAAGGTTTTAAACATTTATGGTAAGATTTGTTTTAAATGTTTATGGTAAGGTTTTAAAAGTTTATGGTAAGGTGTGGAAGGGGCTTTAACACTGGGTCTTCCTAGACAATGGACACCTCGCCTCTGATAAGAGTCTGACTTTCACGTTCCAGCAGTGTCCTGGTCCTGTGGTTCTTTAGGGGGAGAATCTTTGGTTCCAGTGTCATTTCAGGTCAAGATTTCCTCCTCTGTGCATGCTCTGGCTACATGACTTGCATTTTTGGCTTGCCCTTGAAAAACCTTCTGTTGCTAGAATGTGGTCAGTTTGAACTGGTCCTGGAGGGCCCGTGGTTACAGATACAAATGTAAAAACAAGATTGGTGACCAACAGGAGAGCATTAAGGAAGCAGTTGTGAATTCTGCTTCTTTCTTATGAAACAAAATATATTTGTGTACCACAGAGCTGGCTGGCTGGGTAAATAAAGACCTTTCAAACCGCCCTGCAGTTCTTTTCTCAGAGCTGCCTGAGTGTTGGATTCTTCTTCTGTGTTCTTTGACCTGAGTTCCTTTGAATAGTGAGCTTAGCAACGCTCCTTTTTTTAAATCACTTTATTGAGGTAAGATTGACATACAAAACGCTGTACGTAATTAACGTGTACAACTTAATGAGTTTGGAGATAAGTATATACCCATGAACCCGTTGCCAGGATATATGCCATAAACATATCCATCTCCTCCAAAAGTTTCCTCCCACACTATTTATTTTTGTGATAAGAACACAATGTAAGATCTACCCTCTTAGCAAGTTTCAAGTATGTAACGCAGTGTTGTTAATTCTAGGTGCTATGCTGTACCATAGATCTCTAGGCCCGGAGTGGGAGGGAGGGGTGGGGTAGGGTGGGCTTGGGTTTGGCTCAGTAGCTGTGGGCGAGGCCTTCCACGCTCTATCTTGAGGACAGTGATAAAGGTTAAAAATAAACTGTAGCCCTTGAGTGGGCTTTATGAGGAGTAGTTATTTAAGTATGGGATTTATTTGACAAAGCAGCAGAGGACAGCTTCAGCCCAGCACCTCCCCGAAAGTTCTTGCTTGGGCAGGGAACCCCTACATCCCCCGGTTGTGGTGGTTCTGCAGCAAAGATATTGGAGGAGGATTGGAAGACACTACTACAGCTCCATAAGACATTTTATTCATGCTCACTTAAAAACTAAACCCACTAAATCAACTTCCTTCCTCCCTCCCTTCACCAACTTTGTAGGGTACCCACCATGTGCAAGGCACACTGCTAGGTGCTAGGATTCGAAGGTGAATGAGCCACTTGGTCTTTTTCCTCATGGGTGGTGGAGTTTGTGGCTTAGCCTGTGCCCAGTGCTGGGTCTCAGCCTTTTGAGCATGAGTTCCTCCCTTGACTGTGTTTCCAAGAGCCAAAGAGAGGTAGTGGAGTCTAACAAAGGACAGGGCCCCTCCCAGCTTCTCTCTCTTCACAAGTGAATGCCACACTTTAAACTGGAACACTTCTGTTTATTTAGCACCTAATAAATGCTAAGAGAATTCTGAGTACTTTTTCTCTTCTCTTTTGGTTGGGAGCATGTTCCTAAGTATGACAAATGTGAGCAGACCACATGGAGAGCTGAGGGACTATAGGAAAGGGGGGAGCAGACCATTCTCTCTTTCTGAAAAGTAGAAATTTTTCATAGAAACATATTTTTGTAATTTTCTTTTTAAAAAAGTGTATTAGTGTGGAAAAATTTAAACATGCATAAAAATAGAGAGAATAGTATAATAAACTCTCATGTGCCCTCTGCCTAGCTTCAACAATTATCAATTTATGGCTTACTCTGGTTTCACACACAGCTTCTCACCTGTATTATTTTGAAACAAATTTGATATATTATTTCATCTGTAAACATTTCAACATGTAGTTCTAATAGATAAGGACTCACTTAAAAAAAGTAATTACAAAACAATTAGTTCACCAAAATTAGCAATAACTCTTTAATATTGTAAACCATCTAGTCAGTATTTAAATTTCTAATTGTCTCATAAGTGCATATGTGCATTTTTTACAGTTTATTTGTTTGACTTAGGATCCAAATCATCTCTACCTATGGTAATTTGTTACTTTGTCTCTTGTTTCTTTTATTTCATAGATTATCCCCCTCCATATCCCTCTGTCTTTTATTACCCTTGTAATTGACAAAAGACTAATTTCATCCAGCGGATTTTGCTGACTGGATCCCTGTGTTGCTATTTAACAAGGTCCTTCATACTCTGTTTCCTGTAAATTAGTAGTTGAATCTAGAGGCTTGGTCAGATCCAGGTTCCATTTTTCTGTCAAAATGACTTCATAAGTGGTGGAATAATCTCTCTCTTTTTCATGACATTCTTTATAAAGTCACTGTGGTTTCTGCACTTGGTCGGAGCCTGTAAAACAAGGTTTTTCTACCACAACACTATTGAAATTTTGGACTAGATAATTCTTTGCTGTGGGGGGCTCTCCTGTGCATTACAGGATGTTGAGCAGAATCCTGGCCTCTACTCACTAGATGCCAGTAGTACCCACCCTCCAGTTGTGACAATCGAAAATATCTCCATACATTTCCAAATGTCCCCTAGGGAAAGTGGGGCAAAATCGCCCTTGTTGAGAACCACAGGTGTAGACGAACCATCAGTTCTTCTTAAAGGTCATCTGTCTGGACCTTGAGAGAATTATGTTAAGTGAAATAAGCCAGCGAGAGAAAGATAATCTGTGTATGACTCCACTCATATGAGGAATTTAAAATTATAGACCAAGAACAGTTTAGTGGATGCCAGGGGAAAGGTGGGGTGGGGGGTGGGCACAAAGGGTGAAGTGGTGCACCTACAACACGACTGACAAACATTAATGTACAACTGAAATTTCACAAGATTGTAACCTATCAATAACTCAATAAAAAAAAATTAAAAAAAAAAGGTCATCTGTCCATAACATTTAATTGTCCCAGTGCTAATCAATTTGCCACAAGACCTAAGCCATTTACTACACCTGTTGTTTCCAGTTGCTGCTATGACAAATTACCACAAATATAATAGCTTAACACAGTACAGATTTATTATCTTATAGTTCTGAAGGCCAGAAGTCTGAACTGGGTTTCACTTGGCTTAAGTCAAGGTGTCAGCAGGGCTGTAGTCCTTCTAGGCTCTAGGATAGAATCTGTTCCCTTGCCTTTTCCAGCTTCTAGAAACTGCCAGCATTCCTTGGCTCATGCCCCTTCCTCCATCTTCAAAGCCAGCAGGGTAGTAGCATCTTGCAATCTCTCTCTCTCTGACTCTCTTGTATCTCTTTTATTAGAACCCTTGGTATTACTTTGGGCCCGCTGGAATAATCCAGAATAAGCCCCCAATTTTAAATCCTTAAATTAATCATAGTTGCAAAGTCCCTTTTGTTATGTAAAGTAACATATTCACAGGTTTTGAGGATTAGGACATTGACATCTTTTGGGAGCCATTATCCTGCTTATCACACTCCTATAACTGAGAGTCAGAATCACACTCCTATAACTGAGAGTCAGAAAGAGTGGAAAATTCACCAAGAGATTTACAAAGAGTGATTTTAACAGAAAACAGAACAAAAGTGTGTAGAATGTAGGAATAATCGTAATTTGGTCATAGTCCCTAGGCTTGGCCTCCTCGCTGATGGTTCAGAGAACCTCCGTGGACACAAAAAAGGCTGTGTGTGCATTAGCCATTTATGATCTCTTATTTCTCCCTTGAACAGGACTGAATTTCTAACGGCTGTTAAAGAAAAACTAAAGCTAGACGTAAAGTAGTAGAAACAGATTTTATTGAGAAAAATTATGGCAATAGGAGAAGAGATCTCAGTATAGAACTGGGCTCAATTCTGAATATAGTGAGGACAAGTGGGGACTCATAGCCAAGGAGCAGGGTGGGGGTCAGTGGATGGAAAATTACTAAGAAGAAACATCAGGGGTAAGGGGGCCTTCTGGTTAAACTGGCCTAATAGGACTCTTGCTAAAGGCAAGCCAGGGTGGCCAGTCATCACCTGGGGATGGTGGAGGATGACGAACCCGATTAGATACCGAGGGTGGTTAGATATGGAGGGTGGGGCATTCTGGCTAGACTGACTTAGGATTCTTGCTAAAATTGGACAAGGCAGAGACAGACACAGAAGCTCAAAACTCAGGGCCTAGTTGAGAAGAGAGTTCAGGGGGCCTGAGTAGAGTTTGGTCAAGGGGAGGATCTCTGTTACTGCTCAGTGCCCTTTCTTGTCTGGTTTGCACTCTTACTGGCCCCTCACACTGAAGGTGTTCCCAAAGGATTCATTGACTTTCTTCCAAACCTGCTCCTTTTTCCTTTTCACTTTTTGTGTTAGTGACACTTCTGTTCTCCTAGACCCCAGAGTTCAACCTCTTCCTTTATCTCATCTCACACATCAATTATTTGCTAAGTCCTAGGGATTCCATTTCTGTAAGAGCTTTTAAACTTACCTTTCTTCCCTATCCCTACCATCATTCTCTTATGTCAGGCTTTCAGATTCTCTTCTGGATTATGAAATAGTCCTCCTAAATTATCCCTAACCAGTCTCCTTGGCTCCAGTTGCTCCACTTCCAAGTTTATCCATCAGTGATAATAATAGTTTATCTTATGCAGCATTCTACATATGTAATCTCATTAATCCTCATAACCATTGTATGAGCAAAGTTGAGCCAAGGGACAGGCCAGAAGGGCAGAAGTTCAAAGTCACAACCCAAAGGGATACCAAGACATTCAGAAATTGAATTCATCAGGAATTCCTGTTGAAGGATCTGTACCCAGATCAAAGAAAGGACAGGACTCAGATTAACTATAGAGTATTGTTTGGCTGGGTGGAACACTGAAATTGCTTGAGATAGTAGAGGAAAAGCAGAAGGTTTCTACCTGACTCAGTGCTCAGCCTCTCCTCTAAAAAAAGTTGAATAAACATTTAACGAATATCTGATAGAAGGGATATCACATTATTACATGCCTGGGGACCCAGCTGTCTGGTCCCATTTTACAGACGAGGCAACTGAGATTCAGGAGATTTAAGTAATTTGCCCAAGTTCATATAGGCAGTAAATGGCAGAACAGGAATTTTGTCTTAGGACTCCAAAGTTCAGTGTTCTTTTCACCCTGTTATCTGACTTCACCTGTGTTTGCAACTTAATTTCTCACTCTTTTCTTCATAGCTCCAATGTTGCAGTAAAACCAAACTCCTCAGTCTTCTTTGCTAGACCTTGAACTTGCCCTCCTTTGCGTCTTTTTTGTTTGTGGTTTCCTCTGCCTCCCGGAATGGCCTAGAGCCCATCTTCATCTTTGCAGTTCCTATTCTCCTTGCAAGCCCAGAAGCAACATCATTGCCTCTAGGAAGTCATCCTAAAGATTCCCACCTGGAAGTGATGGGTTCTTTTAATGAACCATAGCAGACCATACCTTGTTTATGGCTGTTTCTACTGTGTATATTTTATTACGGATATCTATGCATAGGTCTTCCTCTCTTAGTGAACACATTGTCTGTGAGGGCAGGTCTGTGTCTAATTCATCCTTGTGCCTCCCACACAGCCTTGCCCATAGGAGGCACTCAAAAAATATGTATGATATAAAGGAGCAAGTATAGAGATGCTTCAACCATAATTCTCTAGTTCTCTCTGATGATCAAGGATTTGGCAAAATATACTTTTAAAGCCAGAGGCATGGAAAGTGGGTGTAGTTTTGTTTCACTTTGATTCTGTGCCTTTGTACGAATGATTTCTTCTCCATCACACATGGGGTGTTGTCCCTTCTATCCCATGTGTTTTTGCCAATTCATAGCTATCACTTTCTTCAACAACTGGCTCAAAGCCTCGCTCTTCCTACAGGACTTCTCCAGGTGGCCTGGACCCTGGTTGCTCTGTACCCAGTGGTCACAAGGCGCCCACACTGATCGACATTTGTCAAATAACCATCAAATCATTGATCATCATCATCAAGCATCAAACTGTTATTGAGAACTTGGTGTTTGAAAGGCTCTGTGCTGAGTGCTGTGGGGGAGGGCAGGGTAAGCTTACAGGGGAAGTGAGATTCAAGCAGGGCCTTGGAGCCTTTTAAATTAAGGAGGAGGAAAGGAAGGGGAAATAGAATTATGCGTGACATTGAAGTTCAAGTTCTACTCTTCCTGTTATTAGCTATGTGGTCTTTAGAAAAAGTATTTAATCTCTTTGGGAATCAGTTTCCTCATATTTAAGATGGGATGATAAAATCTACATTAGGATGGTTATGAGGATTAGTGTCAAAGGCCTTTGTATGAGTTACAAGTCTTTTGGTTGCAAGTGATATTCATTCAGTTAATTAAGATACAACATGTAACAACATCTTCAGTGATCAGGATATGAAGCTGACGACCTCCTTTCGCCATGTCACCAAATCTCTTATCTTGTGTTGTCCACCCTCTTGCCCAGGTTGGCTGAAGATGGGAGATGTCTTCCATTTGGGCTTTCTTCTGCAGGGGACCACAGTTGGGTGTCTGTCATTCCAGTAACTACAGATTGCTCAGTAATTGGCTGGCTTCCCAAGGGAGAGGGGAACCGAATTGTTTCCGCCTCCCTTGCACTTACTTTGTTGTTTTAAGTCTGTGCCCTGTGTAGTGCCGCTTCTACCTGGAAGGTGCCATCTTCCCAGCCTTAGCCAGGCCAACTCTCACTGCCCCAGTAAGAGGCAGCTGAGGTGTCACTCTAGGAAGTTTCCCTGACCCATGTTTGACCCCTTCGACTGGCTTAGGCTCCCCTTGTCTGCGATCTCATGCTGCACAGGGCATCGCTCCCTCACTGTACAGTTATCACACTGCACTATGAACACCCGTCTCTCTCATCAGACTCTCCAGCCCTTCAAGATTAGCACATAAAACTCATTTATTAAATGACTGTTGAATGAATGAGTGGCCTCTCTCCAATCTCTCTCAGTGCTATCTTTTTTCCTCTGAGCACCACTATCCCTTCTCTCTCTTTCTGCATTGTTTATGGGTTATTATTTACAAAACCACTTCCTAATCTGACCATCGATATCGTCCCCAGGTATTAAAAATAATGATAACACTAGGTCACATTTACTGAGTACTTGCTATTTGTCTGGTACTGTCTCAAGCATTTTACATGTATAAACTCCTTTAAATGTTCTTTTTTCTGCTGGAGATGAATCTTGATCCTGTGGAGGTGTACTGTCCTGTTACAGTCCCAACACAGCACAGCAAGTCCTACAGTGAGACACGAGCTGGTGAGATCTATTATCATCCAAATATTGGAAGATATGACTAGGAAAAACAACAACAAAAAGGAGTTCTAAACATGTGATATCCTTATAGTGCAATGAAAATACGTTTTTTTTTTTCTCTTTATGTTTGGGTTTAAATTACTGTATTATGTTCCAGGTAATTTAAACCAGAAGAACAAGTTGGGATGTACTGTTGTATTTAAATTTCAGCTTGCTAGAGGTAGTCTTGAGAGAGTTATAGAAACATGAATATCAGTGTGAAAAAAATGAGAGAGGTTTTCATTGTTATTCAAAAGAGATAAACTATCAGGGAAGATAGATTTGGGAACATTGGTCGTGGGAATTCACCTTTCAGTGACTCCTTCTTGGCTGGGAAGGAAAGTTTTTCTTCTAGTTAGCTGGGAAGGGTGACAGGGTTATTTTACCAGAGATGGAAGCAGCTGGCAGCTGAGGAGAACTCCCTGGACAGACGAGGAGGGAGCAATATAATATGGAGGGAATGGGGTTCAGTGGGCCCCGGGCTCACAGCTCAGTGACACTGCTTACCAGGTGTTAGCTTTGGTCAAGCTACTCATCTTGGAGACTCAGTTTTCTTGCCCATAAAAATAGGGGTTGTGGGGCCGGCCCCATGGCCTAGTGGTTAACTTTGACATGCTTTGCTTCAGCGGCTTGGGTTTGGTTCCCAGGTGCAGACCTACATGACTCGTCAAGCCATGCTGTGGCAGTGACCCACATACAAAATAGAGGAAGATTTGCACAGATGTCTGCTCAGAGTGAATCTTCCTCAAACAAAAAGAGGAAGGTTGGCAATGGATGTTAGCTCAGGGCAAACTTTCCTCAAGAGGGGAAAAAGATAGGTGTTGGGTTGCCAATTTTACCAAATAAAAATACAGCTCACTTAGTTAAATATGAGTTTCAGATAAACAACATTTTTTTAATATAAATATGCCCCTTGAAATGTTTGTGTTCCATGCAATAAGTATGTCTCAAATATTGCATGGGACATACTTACATTAAAATGTTATTCATTGTTTATCTGAAATTCAAATTTAACTGGGCATCCTATATTTAATCTGGCAACCCTAACTGGAGGGTGATATGAATAATTATCTCGTAGGGATGTTGTAAGGTTAAAATAATACCATGCTTAAGTCTTACCACAGTAACTGGTGATTAGTCAAAACTTGAACAAATGGATGTTATTAGCATAATAGTTAATATTAATGAAGGTTTAATTGCTATTTTTTAAATTTCAGATTTATTGAGGTATAACTGACAAGTAAAATTTAAGACATTTAGGGTTTACATCCTGGTGATTTGATTTATGTATACATTGTGAAAGGATTCCCCCATGTAGTTAATTAACATGTCCATCACCTCACATATTTATCTTTTTTTCCTTTTTGTCAGAACATTTGAGTTTTACTCTCTTAGGAAATTTCAATTATACAATACAGTGTTATCACCTATAGTCACCATTTTACATTGGATCTTCAGATCTTATTCATTTTATGGCTGAAAGTTTGTACCTTTTTGCCATCCCCCAACCCCCTCACTGGCAACCACATTTCTACTCTCTGTTTCTATGAGTTTGACTTTGTAAAAAAAATTTCGCACATAAGTGATAACATGCAGTATTTGTCTGTCTCTTTTATGCTTATTTCACTTAGCATAATGCACTCAAGGTCCATCCCTGTTGTTGCAGATGGCAAGATTTCATCTTTCTCATGGCTGCATAATATTCCATTGTATGCATATACCACTAATTTATCCATTCATCCATTGATAGGCACTTAGGTTGTTTTTATATCTTGGCTATTGTGAGTAATGCTGGAATGAACATGGGAGTGTTGATATCCTGTTTTTATTTCCTTTGGATAAATACTCAGAAGTAAGATTCCTGGGTCATATGGTAGCTCCATTTTTAATTTTTTGAGGAAACTCCATACTGTTTTCCACAGTGGCTGTACCAATTTATACTTCCACGGACAATGCAAAAGAAAAAGAAACAATGCAAAACAATTTCTCCACATCCTTGCCACTACTTGTTACCTCTTGGCTTTTTAATGATAGCCATTCTAACAGGTGTGATGTGATATCTCATTGTGATTTTATTTGCATTTGCCTGATGATTGGTGATCCTGAGCACCAGTTCATGTACCTGTTGGCTATTTGTATATCTTCATAAGAAAAATGTCTATTCAATTTCTCTGCCACTTGTAATTAGACTTTTTTTTTGTGCTATTGAGTTATATTAGTTCTTTATATATTTTCGGTAGTAACCCCTTATCAGATATATGATTTGCAAATATTTTCTCCCATTCGGTAGGTTGCCTTTTCATTTCATTGATGGTTTCCTTTGCTGTACAGAAGCTTTTTAGTTTGACATAGTTCCACTTGATTATCTTCGTTTTTGTCACTTTTGCTTTGGTGTCAATCCAAAAAATCACTGCCAAGACTGATGTCAAGGAGCTTTCTCCGTACATTTTCTTCTAGGAGTTTATGGCTTCAGGCCTTCTGTTCAAATCTTTCATCCATTTTGAGTTGATTTTTGTGTATGATGTAAGACAGCGGTCCAGTTCCATTCTTTTGTATGTGGTTGTCTAGTTTTTCCAAAACCGTTTATTGAAGAGACTACCCTTTCCCCATTGTATATTCTTGGCTTCTTTGTTGAAAATTAATTGACTATGTATGTGTGGGTTTATTTCTGGGCTCTGTCTTCTGTTCCACTGGTCTATGTGTCTGTTTTTATGCCAATACCTTACTGTTTTGATTACCATAAATTTGTTATATAGTTTGAAATCAGGAAATGTGATGCCTCCAGTTTTGTTCTTTTTTCTCAAGATTGCTTTGGCTATTAAGGGTCTTTTGTGGTTCCATACACATTTTTGGATTGCTTTTCTATTTCTGTGAAAAATGCCATTGGAATTTTGATAGGAATTGCCTTGAATCTGTAGATAGCTTTGGATAGTATGGACATTTTAACAATATTCATTCTTCCAATCCATGAGCATGAAATATCTTCCCATTTACTTATTTGATTTTCAATTCCTTTCATCAATATCTTATAGTTTTAAGTGTACAGATCTTTCACCTCCTTGGTTAAATTTATTCCTAGATATTGTATTCATTTTGATGCAAGTATGAATGGGATTGTTTTCTTAATTTCTCTTCCTGATAGTTTGTTGTTAGCGTATAGAAATGCAACAGATTTTTATATATCGATTTTGTATCTTGCATCTTTGCTGAATTTGTTGTTAGTTCTAACAGTTCTTCGTGAAATCTTTAGAGTTTTCTATATATAAGAGCATGTCATCTGCAAAGAGACAGTTTTACTTCTTCCTTTCCAATTTGGATGCTTTTTATTTCTTTTTCTTGCCTACTTGCTGTGTCTATGACTTCCAGTACTATGTTGAATAGGAGTGATGAGATGGATATCCTTGTCTTGTTCCTAATCTTAGAGGAAAAGCTTTCAGTTTTTCACCATTGAGAATGTTGTTAGCTATGGTCTTGTCACGTATGACCTTTATTATGTTGAGTTACATTTGCTCTATACCGACTATTGGGAGTTTTTATCATGAAAAGATGCTGAATTTTGTCAAATGCTTTTGCTGTATTTATTGAGATGACTACATGATTTTTATCCTTCATTTTGTTAATGTGGTGTATCACATTGGTTGGTTTGTGCATGTTGAACCATTCTTGTATCTTTGCAATAAATCCCTCTTAATCATGGTGTATGAGCCTTTTAATGTATTGTTGAATTCAGCTTGCTAACATTTTTTTGAGGATTTTCGCGTCTATGTTCATCAGGGATATTGACCTATAATTTATTTTCCTTATAGTGACCTTGTCTGATTTTGGTATCAGGGTAATTCTGGCCTCATAAAATAAATTTGGAAATGGTCCCTCCTCTTCTATTTTTTGGAAGAGTTTAAGAAGGATTGGTATTAATTCTTCTTTAAATGTTTTTTAGAATTCATCTGTGAAGCCAGCTGCTCCTGGTCTTTTCTTTTTTGGGAGGTTTTTGCTTACTGACTCAATCTCCTTACTAGTAAATGGTCCTTTCAGATTTTCTGTTTCTTCATGATTCAGTCTTGGTAGGTTGTATGTTTCCAGGACTCCATCTATTTCTTCTAGGTTGTCTAATTTGTTGGTGTATAATTGTTTATAGTAGTCTCCCATGATCCTTTCTGTGGTTCATTGTGATGTCTCCTCTTTCATTTCTAATATTATTTATTTGAGTCCTCTGACTTTCCTTCTTGGTGAGGCTAGCTAAAGTTTTGTCTATTTTGTTTACTTTTTCAAAAAAACAGCTCTTTGTTTCATTGATCTTTTCCATTGACTTTTAGTTCTATTTCTTTTATTTCTTCTCTGATCTCTGTTATGTCTTCCCTTCTACTATCTTTGGGCTTAGTTTGTCTTCTTTTTCTAGTTCTGTCTGGTGTAAAGTTAGGTTGTTTATTCAAGATCTTTCTTTTTTCTTAATATAGGCATTTGTTATTTTGAACTTTTCTCTTAGAACTTCTTTTGCTGCATCCTTTAAGTTTTGGTATATTGTATTTCCATTTTCATTTTCTCAAGGTATTTTTCAACTTCTCTGCTGATTTCTTCTTTGACCCATTGGTTGTTCAATAGCATGATGTTTAATCTCCACATATTTGTGATTTTCCCAGTTTTCTTCTTGTTTGATTTCCCATTTTACTGTCATCAGAAGATGCTTGATATGATTTTAATCTTCTTAAATTTATTAGCACTTGTTTTGTGGCCTCACATATGATCTACCCCGGAGAATATTCCATGTGTGCTTGAGAAGAATGTGTCTTCTACTGCTGTTGAATGGACTGTTCTGTAAATGTCTCTTAAGTGCCTCTTGTCTAACATGTATTTTAAGTCCAATGTTTCTTTATTGATTTTCTGTCTGGATGATCTATCCATTCTTGAAAGTAGGGTATTGAAATCTCCTACTGTTATTGTGTTACTGTCCCTTTCTCCCTTCAGGTCTGTTAATATTTGCTTTATATCTTTAGCCACTCCTGTGTTGGGTGCATAAATACTTACAAATATTATATCCTCTTGTTAGATTGACCCCTTCATTATTATATAATGACTTTTTTTGTCTCTTATTACGGTCTTTGTCTTAATTCTATTTTTTCTGATATAAGTATGGCTACCTCAGCATCCCTTTGAGTTCCGTTTGCATAGTATATCTTTTTCCATCTCTTTGCTTTCAGTCTGTGTGTGTCCTTAGAGTTGAAGTGATTGTCTATTAGGCAGCATATAGTTGAGACTCATTTTGTTATCCATTCAGCCATTCTATGTCTTTTGAATTTAGAATTTAGTCTATTTACATTTAAAGTAGTTATTGATAGGTATGGACTTATGACTGTCATTTTGTTAATTGTTTTCTGGCGACTTTGTAATTCCTTTGTTTCTTTCTTCTTCTCTTGCTCTCCTTCTTTGTGATGGGATGATTTTCTGTAGTGGTATGTGTAGATTTCTTTCTCTTTATATTTTGTGTATCTACTGTAGGTTTTCACTTTGTGGTTACCATGAAGCTTACATAAGACATCTTATAGTTATAATAGTCTATTTTAGGCTGATAACAACTTAACCTCAAATGCACACTAAAGCCCTATATTTTTACTTCTTTACCCCCATTTTAGGTTTTTGATATCACAATTTACATCTTTTTACCTTGTGTATCCCTTAACAAATTATTGTAGTTATAGTTATTTTTAGTATTTTTGCCTTTTAGCCTTCACACTGATTTATAAGTGTTTTACCCACCTCATCACAACATTAAGTATTCTAAATTTAACTATATATTCACCTTTACCAGTGAGACTTATAGTTTCATACGTTTTCTTGTTACTAATTAGCATTCTTTCATTTCAGCTTGAAGAAGTCCCTTTAACATTTCTTGTAAGGCTCATCTTGTGGTGATGAACTCCTTCAGCTTTGTTTGCCTGGAAACTATCTTTCCTTCAATCCTGAAGAACAACTTTTCTGGGTAGAGTATTACTTGTTGGCAGTTTCTTGTTTCAGCACTTTGAATATATCATGCCACTCCTTTCTGGCCTGCAAAGTTTCTGCTGAAAAATCTGCTGATAGACTTATGGGGGTTCTCTGATGTGTAACCAGTTGTTTTTCTCTTGCTGCTTTTAAGAGTCTCTCCTTGTATTTAACACATAATTTAATTGTGTGTCTTGCTGTAGATCTCTTTAGATTCCTCTTATTTGGAACTCTATAGGCTTCCTGGATTTGGATGTTGGTTTTTTCCCCCCAGGTTAGGGAAATTTTCAGCCATTATTTCTTCAAATAAGTTTTCTACCCCTTTCTCTCTCTCTCTTCTCCTTCTGGGACCCCTATAATGCATATACTGGTCCATTTGATGGTGTCTCTTAGGTCCCTTACACTATCTGCACTCTTTTCATTCTTTCTTCTTTTTTCTCCTCTGATTGGATGAATTCCACTGCCCTGTCTTTGAGTTTGCCAATCTTTTTTCCACTTGATCTAATCTGCTGTTTCAACCCCTCTATTGAATATTTCAGTTTGTACAATCAATACAATATTTATTGTATTCACAGCACTGTGGTTTCTGTTTGGTACTTTTTAATATATTGTATTTCATTGTTGAAATTCTCATTTTGTTCATGAATTATTCTCCTGACCTCAGCGAACATCTTTATGACCATTATTTTGAACTTGTGAATTGCTTATCTCTGTTTCATTAATGTTGGTTTCTGAAATTTTATCTTTTTCTTTTGTTTGGAATATATTCCTTTGTCTCTTCATTTTCTTTGACTCTCATTTGGTTTCTGTACCTTAGACAAGACAGTCACCTCTCCAGTCTTGATGGAGTGGTCTTTTAAAGGGGATGAACCTTATCATTCAGCTCAGCCTGAGCTCTTGGTTGTCTCTCAAACCTTTGTGATTGTCCAAGCCTCCTTTTTTGTTCTTAGTGGCTCCCAGTAGTTGAGGATGCACCAAGACCTGTTTACATCTGGGTATTTTCTCATTTGCCAAAGTGTAGGAGTCACTTGACTAGTTTCTGGATTTCTTTCAGAGGGAATTGCTGCATTTGTAGCTGTAGATTTGGAGTGTCCATGGGAGGAGGTGAGTTTAGGAGGTTTTTATGTCATCATCTTGGACTGGAACCCTCTCAAGATCCTGTTCTCACCCCAGTTCTTCCGTGAAAACCCTCCCTGAATCCCCCAGCGTGCAGCAGCAAAGTCTTGGTCCTCAGAAGTAGCCTGTGCATCATGCATCTTTAGTATCATTTCATCGTGCTGAGCACACTGCTGTGCAAAGTAAGGTGTTTAAGAAATATTTGCCCTTTCAGCAGAGGCATGGCCCACTGAGGCACGTCAGTGCCCATAAAGGTCTTTAAATGGCAATTTGCCATACAGGGAGCCCTTGGCAAAAAGTTTCTGATTCTAAATTAGGGGAAGGTGAATTATGATCAAGGTCTGGGAACAAGATTTAGAATTACACAGTGACAATTGGAGGAGGGAGGAGAATTAGTAAATTATACAATTATTTAATTACTTAGGAGATTTTATTTAAAGTCTATTCCCTAGGGTATTGTTAAAGAAAAAAACTATTCAATGACACTTGTTAATGATGATGAGGCAGACTTTATTCAGAACCATTGAAACAAGTGTAGGGAGTACTGCAATGGAATTTTACCGTGGGGGAGAGAGATTGGGCTCAATTCTGAATGCCGCATGGGCAAGTGGGACTTGATAGCCAAGAAGCAGGTTGGGGGAAGTCAGTGGATGGAAAATTACTAAGAGGAACCATCATGAGTAAGGAGGATTCTGGCTAAATCAACCTAATAGGATTCTTGCTGAAGACAGGCCAGGGTGATGGGTGATCAGACATCACCTGAGGGATGCTGGAGGGTGAGAGACCTGATTAGGTATTAAGGGTGATCAGATATTGAGGGTAGGGGGTTCTGGTTAAACTGACTGAGAGGGGTTCTTGCTAAAACTAGATTTTATAAGGAAGTGTACAGATCGGCCTGGGAGAAGGTTCAGGAGCCCGACTAAAGTCTGGTCAAGCAAAGACTCTGTCAGTTATCTTTAAAGTATATTTAGTTTATGCTAGTCAAATAGATATGTTTGAGGTTTTATGTATGTATTTTCTTTGTTTCATTTTTAAACGGAGGGAAAGCATTTTTAGCTTTATCTTAAGGAAATTATGCCGCCATATTAAACCTGATTGGTGGCAAGGAAAAGACCTTTACTGCCACCTGGTGGCCGTATCCTCTTATTGCAACACCCCCAAGAACAGCCCTAGAGGAAAGTCCGCGTCTGTGGCACGACATTAAGAGCCAGGAACAACTGTGTCCGTTCCCCCAATTCCCTCTCTCTCAAGGCTTGAGGCTGAGAATTAGCCCCTGGCTAAGGGAGGCAGAGCAGGGGAAATGGTGAGGTCCGTGCCCTCCCCCTGGGTACTGTGGGTTTCAAGTCTGAAGTGAAACTTTGCCTCCAGAGGAGCACTGATGATTACATTGGACTAGAACAGCTAGAAAATCCATGGTATTGCTCAGCTTTCATCCAAAGGACAGGGAAAACACACGTCCAGATGATGGAGTTGAAGGGACAAAGAAAAAGGAAAAAACTGTGCCTTTTACTTGCATCCTGTGGCATGCAGCTCATTCAATAAACATACTTCAGATGCACAGGTGTGTCATGAGGGAAAAACAGGGGGCAGGGAGCACAGCCGCACTGCCAAAGAGCAGGCAAACTGCACTGCATTTGGACCGCAGCTTCTCACCACACACACGAACACACTGGGGTCAAAATCAGGGGAGGCCTGAGTCCAGGTAAGGTTATCAGTAGAGTCAGCTCCAGGGTTCATAGTAAATCTACTTAAAAAAAAAAATCTTAAAAAATCCTGTGGTCTTTTACAGCAGTGACATGAATGGGGTCTAGTTCTGGCCCTGAGCCAACCAGGGCAAGAAGACCTGTTTCCTTTTGCTCTCTCTTCCTCCCCTCACAGGTCTTCTGCAGGCCACAAAGCTGGGTGGAAGCTGGTTCAGCGGGTGCCTCTCCCGCAGCCTTCACCCTCTCTTTTCTGCCAGCCCTCTGTCTTCTGCCTCCCTAATCCCAAATACTGCCTAAACTTTGAATACTGCCTGGCATTCAGCACAGGCTTTCTCTCCCACTAAGTCAGTGAATCTTTCCCGCCTCCCTGGGACGCATTTATAGCTGTGTTTGCATGGGAGGGTCTTGACAGCAGGGCGCCTTGCCCAAGGCCGTCACACACCTGTAAGTGGCCAGGCTGGAGTGGGAGCCTGGGTCTTTGACTTCAAGTCCAGGCCTTTCTCCATTTATATTTGCTGCCCTAGTATCTCCGCCTTCGATTTCTGGCTTCCCGTTTTGGACTATGACGACTTTTTTTTTTTTTTAGTACGAAAATTTTCAAGACGCCCACGAGTGGAAAATGCACTCCTCCCAGCCAGATCAGACTTCACCAGATTCCTTACAGCTGTGTGCGTTGAAATGACTAATGACAGAGCCCTCTGCTGCCGGTGGAACTTTCACACACGGCACTGTTGCTGCCGCTCATCAGGACACGACCCTGCGTATTTACATACTGGATGTCACCCCAAAAGCCCCCGACCAGGGGATTTCCGGGATGTAATGAGAACGCGCTCTGGGCCTTGGAAGGTGCGCTGTGAGTGCGCCTCCTGCAGCGCGCAGACGTAACATTTCAGACCCACACTCCCTGGCCAAGGGCTCTTCTCCTGGGAAGATATCAGATTCAGTCATAGATCCATAGGTGCCAGCTATGGATTGAGGTGCTGGGAATACGTAGATGAGGAATTCACGCTCCTTCACGCCTGGAGCTCGGTGCCTCGTTAAGACAAGGGACGCAAGCGCTGGAAAATTTCAGTCCATAGCGTAGGTATGAAGGAGGCGTTCTTGGGGCCCAGAGGAGGGGCGTGTAAGTTGGGGGCGGCCAGGGAAGGCCTCCTGGAGTTGGTAAAGACTGGTTTGAGTCTCCAACATTTTTTTAAAAGTGCTTTGTTTTTAAAAAAATCTAGTTATGCAGGTAATATATCTCATTGACAAATAATGTAAACTTTTTAGAAATATGTTCCTTTAGAAAAAGCTCAGGGAGCAAAGAGGAAGAAAGAAAACTTGATTAGGAGGATTTCTACCCAATTGTAGATTGTGGCTTTCTTCCTGAAAAGGGAGATGTGTGTGTGTGCATGTGTGTGTGTGTAAGAGGGTGGCATAGTGCCAACAAGAGGGAGGTGAAGACTCGAGACCTTGTCCCTGTGGCCAGAATCTCTTTGTAGTAACACTAGCCAGGGTGAGAAATCAATCAGCTATGTACTGGGCACCCACGCCCATGGGACTCTGGTTTTTCTGACTTGATTTTCTACATTTTAGTTTTGGCTATTGGAGTCTTACAACCTCAGAGGCTCATCTCTGCCCATTCCTCCAAGTGGTTTATCAAGGTATTTTCCTAAAAGAAATTCATGTCTCCCTAGGGGCCAGCCCCGTGGCCAAGTGGTTAAGTTCCCACGCTCCGCTGCTGCAGAGGCCCAGGGTTTTGCCTGTTTGTATCCTGGGCGCGGACATGGCACTGCTCATCAGGCCACGTTGAGGTGGCGTCCCACATGCCTCAACTAGAAGGACCTGCAACTAAGATATACAACTATGTACCCCGGGGATTTGGGGAGAAAAAGCAGAAAAAAAAAAAAAAGAAATTCATCTCTCCCTAAAAAGAATGATGAGACCAGGTTTGAGATGTTAACAATATTTAAGCTGCTCTACTGCCAGGAAGAGCACACATTTATGGAGGACTTTCTTTGCACCAGGGATGTGCTGAGGGCTTAATGACCTCACAGCAACCTTATGAAGTAGGTGTTTTATTGTTCATTCCCATTTTACAGATGAGACAACTAAGGTTATTACTTGCTCAACCTACGCAGCTAATAGTTGGCAGAGCCTGGCCTCAAGCCCATTCTCTCTGACTCCCTAGTCCCTGCTCATGATATTCTGCTGCCTTATTTCTCAAACACATTTGGCTACAGGAGTGTTTTTCCATTGCCCGCCCCTCATCTCTCAGCACTATTGTTGCCATTCCACGGATCACAATTTGGGAAAAGCTGCCCCAGGAAAATATTTTGCCCTGTCTGTAAAATAGAAATAATAGTGCAATCTCAGTGTTGTGATGATTGAAAGATGTTTCAGAAAAGAGGTGCTGAGGATACTTACCTTCCACCAGGTGTGTGTTTTAAAAATTACAGTTGTAATGTCCTCGATGAAATGAAGCAGTGTGTTGGCTGGGATGACAGTGAAGACAGTGGTTACTAGGGCTGGAGACCCTCGGGCCCGGGGCGGGGGGCGGGGGGGGCGGGTAGAACCCTGCACACTGCCCCCCCCGCCCCCCGCCCACCATGGTCCCTTCGATCCCCTTGCCCCCCTCTGCCCTCAGTTCTCCCTCCTGTTCCCCTGCAGTTCTTGTCTTTGTCCCACGAGTTAGTGCTTCAGCTACCTCCACCAGAGCTGGGATCTTGTTCTGAAGCGCGCTGCTGCCCTCTCAGGTCAGCCCCAGAACTCCTCCTCTGCAAATCTGACTGTCCTGAGCCCCAGCTGGAGGCCAGGCCCCTGTTACAAACTGCTCAGACTACCCACAGCCCTGCTGAGGCCACCCAACTCTGCTACCACTTCCCCACCCCCCACCACGGCCCAGCGACAGACCGCTGCCTTTGGAGACAAGGACCAACCTGGAAGACGCCTGAGTTGGCTACACCTCCCTGGACTCTGATTTGGACAGCTCACCCACCTAGTTAATTCCCTACCTGCTCCCAGGATCCTCCCCTGCCCATCGGACTGCTCTGGCCGGCCGTGTGCTTCCTTTTCCCTATGCACCGGTTTTACCCAGCTCTCGTTTTCCTTTCACAATTTTAGTGGTCCTGCAGATGTGTGCATTTGGATAAAGCATACTAAAAACAAAACAAACAAAAACAGACACTCAGCCCGCCTCCTTAATTCTATCTGGAAAAAAGAATTTGCATTCTTTTCAATAAATATCAAGTATTACTAAAAAAGGAAAAAAAAATCCTTTTACGCACTTCTCTCCTTGCACCTGTGAGACAGCCTCTTGTTGTTACTCTTATTTCACACACGGAGTTACTGAGGATCAGAGAGGGTCAACCTCATAGAACTAAAGATAGCAGAGCCAGGGCCAGAACAATCATCCCGTGTCTGTCCCTCTGCCAAATGCTGCTCTTGGACCTGGCGCCTTCAGGCCCTGCCCAGGGCCCTGGGGATCATCAGGGCTGGGGCCCTTAGCTTCTAGAGTGGCCCAAAGTGACAGTGTAAGGTGATTCCAATTGATTTTGACATGTGTGTAGGATCCCCCCGTTTCCTCCCTTTGCTCTTCTCCCCCATTCTGTTCCAAGGTTGATCCCACCTGCCGCTCTTCACAGGCATCAAGGTGCTTTTGGCTTTTCCCTGCAGCTGGTCCATAGGGTTCTTTGCTGTCACTCACCCACCCACCCACTCACTTGCCTCTTGACAAAGTACCAGTTGAGCCACATGCTGAGGGTTGTGGAGATATGTAAAGAGAAATGTGAGATGTGGGACTTGTGCCTAGTAAACTTTTAAGGAAAAATTATTCTGACACTTGTTAAAAATGCAAGGAAGTGTTTATTCAAGATTATTGCAATAGGTGAGGGAGATTGAACTTGACTTTTAATACAACACTGGGGGTGTACAGCCAATGAGCAGGGTGAGGGAGTGGATGGAAAACTGCTAAGAAGAACCTGGTTAAGTATCAACGGTGGGGGAAGAGGGCTTGACTGGATGTTGAAGGTGGGGGGAGTCTCGATTAACTGACTTAGCAGGGTTCTTTGCTACAGCTGGGCTCAGCAGACCTAGGGAGGCCCGGCGGAGAAGAAAGGAGGTTGATTATAGTTTGGTCAGGGAGGGAGTTTTTGTCAGCACTCACAAAGTGGTGTGAGAGTCAGGACCCGAACACAGGGCCCAGAATGATGAGTCAGGGATGAGCAGAATGCCAGCCATGGACACAGCTCGTGCTCAGAGTGGTGCCAATGGTGTATATAGGCTATTCCCGCCACTGGCTTCATGGCTGACCTTTGGATAGTCATGCTGGCTTTATCCCATGTTTGTTCATTTCTTACTACTCTTTGACATACACATACTTTTTGTCTAATGCTTTGCAAGCTTGCATTTCTAGAATTTGATACTTTCCGCCACAACTGAGACTGGAAAGTACAAAGGCTTTATTTAGACCTTGGACAAGAGTTTTAACCTCATATTTCTCTTCTGCAATATTGGAACAATATCTGATATGGACTGAATTGTGTCCCTCAAAATTCATATGTTGAGGGCCTGAGCCCCAGCATGACTCTATTTGGAGACAGGGCTTCTATGGAGATAATGAAGGTTAAATGAGGTCATGAGGGTAGGGCCCTAATCCAATAGGACTGGTGTCCTTTTAAGAAGAGGAGGAGACACCAGAGATCTCTCTCTTTTTCCTTGCATGCACAGAGGAAAGGCCATGTGAGGACACAGCGGGAAGGGGTCTGCCTATAAGCCAGGAAGAGGGGCTTCACCAGAAACTGAATTTTACAGTACCTTAATCTTGGACTTCTTGCCTCTAGAACTGAGAAAATAGATTTCTGTTGTGTTTAAGCCTCCCAGAGTCTGGTATCTTGTAATGGCAGCCCTAGCAAACTAACACAATACCATCCTGTGGGTTTATTATGAGAGCTAAACACAACACAAGTTGAGGACCTAACAGCAATGTACATATATTTGTTAGCTTATCCCACTTTCCTCCAGTCCAGTGATATGTGGGGTTGAAAAGGGCCTGTTTGCCACCAAATATCCTCCTTGTGACTGAATGATGGCATGGTAAATTCATACAGAAGAACCACTCCTTTGGATTCAAGCTTTGTTTCTCCATGTCTCAAGTAACAGAACCTTCACAAACTAGTATAAACTAAAAGGGGAATTTTCTGGAAGTATCCTGTTATCAGTTAGGGTTCCTGATTTCAAGCAGTATAAACTAACTGGTTGACTTAGGCCAAAAAAGAACTATTGAAAGGATCATGAATCAGGCAAGGGATTATCAGGAGGGCTGGAGGCCCGGGTAGGGGGCCTCGCTGGGCAAAGGACCTGACATCACGCCATGGAATGGTGCATGAGGACCGCAGGGCCACACTTTTGGGCACCGGCCGCTGTTGCTTACTCCTGTGACACCTTGAGTGCTGCCATCTCCTTGTCAGAGCCTATATCACCCATCTGCATTCTGGCTACAAGGAAGGCTGGGAAGGTGAGCATTTGGCATTTTCAGCATTGACAGTGGGAGGTGGCTCTGCCTCCCACCGAGATTCACAGCTGAGGAGCTTCCATAAATAATAAAAGGAGGTTCAAAATGCCAGATGGCCAAAAAGTTCCCCCACATGTCCAGGGGAATCTTACAGAGCCCCAAAATAGGAAGTGTAGCTTCACTCAGAAGACCAAGAAGCAGGAATTGGAAAGCTGGGAGCCGGGTTACTCTGCGTGTCTCTCCGTACTTTCTCTCCCAGAAGGTTGGGTTTCCCTCGTCTGCTTGCTCATGGGTGACTCTTAGAAATTAGTTGTCTGTTTCCCGTAGAGCATCTGTTTGCTCATCTTCCAGAAATACCTCCCAATTGTCCCTCCTCTGTCCATTCTTGGTCTGGGTGGGCTCCATTTCCAGCCCTAGGGATGAACCCTATGACCCAGGTCCAAGCCAATCATTGTGTTCCCTGGCCACAGTGATTGATCCAGGGGGTGGCCATGTAACCTAAGACAGCCTGGCACATTTTTAAAAAAAATAATGAACTATAACTTACATGTTGTAAAATGCACAAATCTTAAGTGTACTGCTCAATGAATTTTACGTATTTCTACACCCATGGAACCACCACCGAGGTAAGGCTATAGAACATTTCCAGCAGCCCAGAAGGCTCCCTTACAGTCGCTGTCTGTCAATACTCCATCCAAAGATAATCACTATTCTGACTTCTATTACCATACAGAGGTTTTACCTTTTTTTTGGAACTCCATCTAAATGGAATCATACAATATACAATCTTTGGTGTCTGGCTGTTTTGCTCAACATTATGTCTGTGAGATTCATCCATGTTGTTTTATATAGTATTGGTTCCTTGTTTTTCACGCTTGGTATGGTATCCCATTATATGAATTATACCACAATTTATTTATCCATTCTACCATTGATGGACATTTGGGTTGTTTCTCGTTTAGGGCTATTACACGATGTTGCTCTGTACTTGATGTATCTTGGTGTATATGAGCACTCATTTCTTTGGGTATGTATCAGGAGTGGAATTTCTAAGTCATAGAAAAAAAATACATAACTTTAATAGGTATTACCAAAGAGTTTTCCCAAGTGATTGTACCGGTTTACACATCTACCAGAAATATATGAGACTTACAGTTGCTCTCCATTCTTGCCTATACTAATTATTGTCAGCCTTATAAATTGTAGCCATTTTGGCTGGGTATCATGGTATCACACTGTGGTTTTAATTTGTATTTCCGTGATGACTAAGGGTGCTGAACACATTCATATGCTTATTGGCCATTTGGATATCCTGTTTTGTCAAGTGGCTTTTCAAGTACCTATTTCTAAAAAACATTGGGTTGTTGGTCTTTTTTTTTTTTAAATTAATTTTCAGCAATTCTTTATATATTCTGGATATGAATCCAGATACAGATATTTGCTTGTTACACATATTGCAAATATACTCACCTAGCTCATGGTTTGCATTTTCACTCCCTTAGTGATGTCTTTTTAGGAACATAAGTTCATTTTGTTAATCTTTTCTATGGTTAATGCTTTTTAACTTATTGTGTTTAAGAAATCTTTGCTCACTCTGAGATCGTGAACCGGTTAGTGACTTTTGAGGGAGGTAGGGGTAAGTGGCTCCTTCTTTTTGTTGAATTTGAGGTTGTAAGGAGGTGAAGCTGAGCCAGAAATAGAGGCAGAAAGTAGACAGACTTGCAGGGTGGCCTTGAGGTGGGGCCCTGTCCGAACAAGGCCAGTCTGAGCCTCCCAGGAACTGTCCACTATGGTTGTGCCTGAAATCAAGAGGCAGGCCGAGGGGCTGTGGTGGAGCAACCTATCTCTGAAAAATATTCATTTAACGTTTCTTTGATCAAGCGTTTATTGAGTGCTTATCCTGCAACATGACATTATCATGGAGCTTATATACTGGGGGGTTTTGGAAATCATTTAAAAACACTGTTTTATATGCCAGATTAGGAAAGCAAGGTGAGGACAGGTAAATAATTTGTCATCATAGTAGGGCAGAACCACTGCTAAACCAGAAACACAGTTAAAATCCACGTCTCCTGAATTGGAGCTCATTCTCCTCCCCTGCCCCTGCCATCAGGCTGGCAAAGAAAAGTCTGAGGGGTGGTGATGAATAACATTGCCTTTGCCTCAGGCTTAAAGTAGACTAAGCCTGACTCAGGTGGGTGGAGGTTTTCCTTTCTTCCTTTGACCTTGGGCAAATAGAAAGTGAGATCAGATCCCCTCTGGTCTGCAGTGGTAGAGACTTCAGGAAGCCCACATAAGTCAAGAGGCCAAAGAGAACCAGTGTCAGCAGGGGGAAATCAGAGGGACTTCCCCCAAGTCCTTCCTGTCAAAGACAGAAGCATTAGAGAACTCGGTGAAGGAAAAAACATCTCAAGGACTATTCCAGGCTGAGTAAGTGTCTCCTTAGTGGGGCTGCTCCTCATTTGGTTTTACCCCGGGACACTGGGCTGCATCCTGCTGTGGTCAGTTCCGAGAAGCTGCGATTTAAAACTGGATGTATGTAGCTTTAAGCAAGTCCTAGGCCAACGCTCAGTCCCAAGGAGCGTCAGGGTCCTCTCACCAGCGGCAGGTGGGGAGTGGTGGACATTGGATGCCTTGGTTTTCGCCGGTGACCTGCAGGTGAGTGTCATGGTGTGCCAGCGAGGCTATGAGGTCTCTTCTGACCTCCTCTGCCCTGCCTCTAATTTTCCTTCTGCCGACTGTGAGAACCAGCACCACGAGGGCTCACTCAGACACGCTCATGATTGTTAAAGCATCTTTAGGGTGTTCATACTGACCACGCCCTTTCCAACAAACATCTTTTGAATGTTCCGTCACATTATTAGACGAAGGCTGCACTTTTTGGCAGTGGTTCCTGAATTCAGATGGGCGGACTGGCGCCAGGCTGTATAAGAATCACCCTGGTGGGGCTTAGCGTGGGGCTTGGCGTGGGCCCGGGAATCTGAGTTTAACAAGCCCTCCAGGCTATTACGACAAACAGATGATTCTGAAACTCATTTTGCTATTTAGAGCTTGGGCTCCAACAGACCTGGGTTTCAATTCTGCGTCTGCTTTACCACTTAACAATTGTATTTTCTTGCACAAAAATAGCCTCTTGAGCCCTCAATGTTCTTGTCTGTAAAATGGGGTATAATAGTAAGATGTACCTCACAGTGTTGTTATGCAGAGTGAGTGAGATAATGTGAAGTTTCAGTATGTAAAGCTGAAGCACACGGCATGTCACTCAGGGTCATGATAATATTAGCTACTATTATTACTACTGTTATTATGCTGCCTGTGTATCTCCTTCACCTCCTTTCTCCATCTTTTTATACCCTAACTACATACTAACATTGCTTGGTTATATAAAACCACCCAGACTAATTTTACTTAATACAAACAGAACAAAGTACATATTAGTATTTCGATTTCCTAGGTAAAGAAAGAGTACAGAGAAGTTAAGTAATGTGCCCCAAATCACATAACTTTTAAGTGCCAGAGCCGAGGTCTAAGTGCAGGACCATGCGATTCTCTGGCTGACAGGGGCAAAGTTGAGAGCAGTGTTATTGCACGGAGGGAGGAGGCAGTATCTAGTCACGTCCTTCTCTCAGGCTTCATATTTTATGTTTTGAGTGTTTGCCTAATTGTAAAGAAGTTCAATGAATTCATTGGTGCGCTTGACGTTTGACCAGCTCAACCTTTCCGCACAAAAGAGGAAGCCAATGGATGTAAGAGGGCTGGTCTTTAACGGCTGGCTGACCAGTGAGGCCACTGATGAGCAGCACTGGCACAACCAGGTTAGCAACGCAGAATCGCTGCCAGATCCCATGTCTGAGGCCGCATTTTAACAAGGTCACCAGGCTAAAGTCTGGGAAGCACTAAGAGGAGGCAGGAGGACCATAGTGTGGAGTAAAGAGCCCGACATAGGGAGCAGGGGTCCACGTGCTTGCACAGTTGCGGTATTTTGCTGATTGAGGAAGTTGGCATTTCTGGTTGAAAATTATTCACCTTTGATGAGGAGGAAAAGGGCCGGGTAGGCTTACACTGGTGTTTGCCGTGAAAGTACATCTCTGCTACGTCCATCATACAGGAGTAGATGTGCTCCTTCTTATTTTTACCCACATCCTTTGGCATACTGCCACCAGCATTGTTTAGATGCCAGCACCATGTGGGCTCACTTAGCCAGGCATCACTGGGGTTTTCACATTGACCAAGTCCCTCTGCAATAAACATCTGTGAATGTTTTCTTACATTGTTAGAAAAAGGCAGTAATGATGCGGTAGTAAAATTGGATCTTGGTATTCATTTACCACTTTCGCATGAGAAGATGACATGGAGAGCTGGTGACTGAGTGTATTTTTCAACTATTCTGGGCCCCAGTGACCTTCCTGTCGAACCACAAATTTAGAGCTTGATTGTAGGTTGGTTTTATGGCTCACGGTTCATTTGTGAGTGTTGGATATGCAGCTGTGACTACGTTGTCATCATCTAGTGTTTGTGGTAGGTTGTGGATTTTTTAAGATTAAGGACTATGACTTTTTAAAAATTTATATTTAAATTTTATTGGCATATAACATGCATATAGAAAAGAGCACAGATCTTAAGTATACAGCTTGAGGGAATACGTAAAGGTATGCACCCATGTGCCCAGCTCCTAGATCAGGAAGCAGATGATATTAGAACCGTAGGAGCTCCTCACCTCTCTCTTCTAGTCTCTACTCCCCTTTGTCCTCCCACCAGGGTAACCAAAGTCCTTGCTTCTCCTATTATAGGTTAGTTTTGCACGTAGAAGCTGTATTTTTATGTCAGAAAAAAAAATTTGATTTAAAAAATATAAACCACTAAAAGCAAATGTCCCTCAGGAAATGCACAATAGTGTAGTTACAAATTCTGTAGTCTTTGGCTTTACCTGTAAAAGTTGGAAGATTTTTCCATTTAATTTTGTCTTCTTATTTTGAAATAATTCCAAACTTAAAGAAAACTTGCAAGAATAGTATAATAAATTTTTCTCCTGAACCATTTGAGAGGAAGTTGCTGGCCAGACTGATACCTTCTCACGACCCAAATATTTTAGTGTGTCATTCCTTCACAAGAGGACATCCTTCTACATAAGGATAACTATCAAAATCAGGAAGACACCACTGATACATTATTACCATCTAATCTGCAGACACCATTCAAGTTTCACCAACAAGTCCAGGAGCTGTATTGAATTTAGTTGTCACGTCTCTTTGGTCTTCTTCAAAGTAGGCGAGTTCTCGGCCTTTCCTTGAATTTCAGGACCTTCACACCTTATAAAATTACAGGGCAGTTATTTTGTGGAATGTACCTCAATTTGAGTTTGTCTGATGTTTCCTCATAATTAGATTTAGGTAATTTTTAAAATTTTTTATTTTTGGCAGGAGTATCACAGAAGTGATGGCCTTCTCATTTCCTCCAGTAGGTGGTGCACAGTTTCAATTTGTTTTTTAATGGTGATCACTTCAATCACTAGATTAAGTGTATCTGCCAGGCTTCTTTATTGTAAAATATTCTTTTTCTCTTTATAATTAGTATTTTGTGGGAGGTTCTTGAGACTATTTAAGTATTCCATTCTGCATCAAACGTTGACCCATTACTTTTAGCATCCATTGATTATTCTCGTCTGAATCAATATTATTATGAGGGTTATCAGAGAGCGATTTTCCTATTTAATCACTCATCTACATTTATCAGTTGGCATTCTACCGTAAGAAAAACTTCCTTTTCTCTTTTTTCATCAATTAATTAACTAATTCATTTATATCAGTATAGACTCATGGATTCCTATTTTATTCATTGGATTCTAATGTTATCATTATTTATCAAATCTGTTATCATCAAGTTATCCCCAATTTGGCAGTGTCCTTATCATTCTTTGAGCCCTTTCTTACTTTCTAGATATTCTAAGCTCATCTTGTAATTTTCCTGCCATTTCTTCTGAGATCCCTGGTTCATTTTAGTGGAGAATGGTATTTAGGAATCAAATTGTGGATGCTAGGTATGTTTATCACTGTTCAGATGTCACTGCTCCCACATCCTCTCAATGGATAAAGCTAGGGGACACCCCCCACCCCCGCTGCCCCCACACGTACCCACACTCACACATACCTCTTTTACGTCTATATTTATTTTTATATCTATCTATACATATTTTGATAAGCATAAATCCATACTGATACTGATAATTTTAATCCAGAAGCACAGAGTCATTCTAGTTTTCTCTCTTCCCATATTGTAACGCCTTTTCCTGACTGTGAGAAAGTGTTTCCCTTGTCCACGCTGCGTACGCTCTGACACCCCACCCTCAACTGTGCTAATCCTCTCCTCAACCTGCTTGGGCCCCAACATCCCACGCCAGGCTGTTCCTTCTGCCCCCCTAGCCCTCCCAGCAGCCTTCCTCACCCGACGCTGGCTTTGTATTGGGCCACTGCCGCCACCTTTGTTCCCTTGCATAGCCGTCTGCCTTACCCGGCTCAGACTTCGACAGCCTGCACGGAGCTGTGTGGTGGCCCTCCTCATCCACTCCTGCTCTACTGTCCTTCCTTGCCGTCGCTGCTATTTCCCCAACCCACAACTAGATCCTCTGCTCGCCCTGCTCTGAACCTCATACTCCTCAACAGGCTGCTGTCACTGTCCCTCCACGCAGGCAGATTTCTCCATTGCCACAATCCTCCTCCCCCTGACCGACTGCAACCAGAAGCTCTCCATAATTACCCCTCAGGGCTCCCACGCTCTGGAATGCCACCTGTCATCCCCACCCATCTTGCTCAGCCCCTTCGAATAACTTTTGGCTGGAATTATTCAGGACAGAAGGCAAGGAGGCAGACTTTTTCATTAAGCACTGTAGACACAGTGCTCAGGGCCCACGATACTTTTAGGGGCCCACAACAATGTGGTAATTTTAATTTCTTTTACATTCAGAAGAAATACTGAATATAATAATAATAAAAATAATAATGAATCCAGCCTGAATTACACTTATTTTTATATCAATGCAAAATAAAATTTTTAATATTTTTTTTTGTGGAGGAAGGGAAAAGTGCCTAGGGCCCATGAGAGTTATGAGGTAGCCCTGCTGTGTCTTAGTTAGCTTTGTAGGCCCAGTTCCTTGTAGAGTTTCTGGAACATAGTATGTACTCAATAAGTATTTGTGGAATAAGTGAATGAATAAGTGGCCAAGCATTGGGGCTTATATTTCTTGTTTCTTTCATGGAAGACAAGAATAGAGTAGAGTAAATATTCATTGATGGCATGTTTACTAGAATGAGTGTTCTTTTCCCCCAGTAGTCAAAGCTATCTATATATTCATCCATTCATTCCAATATTTACTGAGCAGCTACTGAAGGCCAAGGCTCTGCTTCTTTCGTGTGTCAGTTTGGAACTGTGGAATGTCTACTTTAGTCTCAGGAGACCTGAGTGTGTCTACAGGGGCAAGGTCCTCAACTAACCAGCCAGAGTGGGGACTGAACTGGCCCCGCCTCCTTAGCAGACCACTCTAAGCCATGAGGTCCACAGGTCAGAAATGTACTAAGATAATCTTCCAGCTCCAATAACACACATTTTCCCTCTGTGCAGCCTTCTCGATACCACTGAGAAGAGCTAACTCCATCTTTTCTCAGTATGAGTCACTGTTAAAAATACACACATCGTCATAACTGGTTTAGTCTCTAGATCTGTCAGTTGATTTTTCAAATGATAATAAAATCAAGTCCCAGGTTCATGCTGAGAACTTGTCTTTATTGATGAGGGGCAATGTGAAATGGATGAGATGTTTGGAGCCAGAATTGTTTACCATGTACTATTTTTATTGGGAACTTTTTTATTCCAATCTCACTAATTTAAATGTACGGTAATTTAGACAGTGGGTAAAGTTAAATTTTCCTCTGTACTGACTATGACAGGCACTTGGCAAGCAAAATAATAACATAAACATGCTTGTATTAGGAATGCTTAATATGCTTAAAATAACATAACACTTTCAAGTACCCTCAAGTATTTTGGCATAAAAGCTTCCATTTGAACGCTTATTATGTTTTAGGTCAGCGCTTGGCAAACAGTGGCCCATGGGCCAAACCCAGCCCACAGACTGTTTTTGTAAGTCCTGTGAACTAAGAATGTTTTTAACATTTTTAAGTGGTTGAAAAAAAATAAAGAGAAGAATAATATTCTGTGATACGTGAAAATTATATTAAATTCAAGTTTCAACATCCATAAGAAAAGTTTTATTGGACTCAGCCACAGCCATTTGCTTATGTATTACCTGTGGCTTCTTTCCAATTATGAACGCAGAGTTGAGTAGTTGCACCAGAGACTATGGCCCACAAAGCCAAAAATACTTCCTATCTTAAACTTTACGCAAAAGTTTGCCTTCCTCTGTTCTAGGCACTTGGGCTGCATCAGTGAAGAAAACAAAGATCCCTGTGTTGGAGGAGGTCATCCAGAGGACGTGACTACTGGTTGACCCAATAGTGAGACCAGGGCAGTCAGAGGCTCCGTACTTCTCCACTGTCCTTGGAAGGTATGTTTGGCCCACCGTTCACAAAGCCGGAGCCATTTCAAGGACACAACCTTAAAAAAGTAATGTGTTGTTGAGACCATCTGGGCAGTATGTGTGGCTGAACCCTATTAGGGCCTCTATATAAACTTTTAAGATCTTGGTGCGCGAGTGCAGAGATCTGCTCGCCTTGCGGCTGCCCAAGACGAGCCTTGAGAGTAAGTTCCCTTGCTTATTAAAACTGCTACCAATCTGGAATGCTCTGCTTTTTTCTTCTGCCTCTCCTTGCACTCTGTGTAAGGGGCCAGTTTCAAATAACACCAGGGAATTCCGAAGTTGCAAAGCAATACTCTGCCCTCAGTAAACAAATTTAATAGGGGAAGACAGTAAAAAATAAACATAAGTGAATCATATTGGAATGTGGTAAATGTGATGAAAAAAAAGTAGAGCAGGGTAAAGTGGACAGGACCTTTTGGGAGGAGGAGGATGTTACAATTTAAAGAGAGCAATCAGGGCAGGCCTCAATAAAAAGGTGATATTTGAGCAAAGACTAGAAAGAGGTGAGGAAGTGAGGCGTGTGGGTGTCTGGGGAAAAGCATTCTAGCAGAGGGATAATGGCAGCTCCTCATAGGGTTGTTATGTAGATTAAATGAGTTAATACATTGAACTAAAAATAGTGCCTGGCACATGGTAAATTCTCAAAAAATAGTTCTTTTTTAGTGCCAGCTGGCTGTAGATGCTACTTTCCTCTGTGCAGTGGGCTGCTGCACTGAGTTACTCTTGGTAGGCCATCCCTGTATCGGAGAGAGGCTCTCCTAAGTTCATGGAGTCCTGATATCTTAGCTTTATCTGTCCCAGGATTAACTCTCACCCTGGGGCTTAGCTCTCAGGGACAGAGCTGCTCCCAGAGAATCATGATCTCAGGAGGTATCACATGTGTGGTCTGCATAATCGTAAAATACAGATCCAAGTCTGTCACCACACAGGCAAAGGGACTTTCCCCACATCACACAATACGTCAGCAGCAAAGCTGTAACAGACATGGAAGCTCTTGCTTCCAAGTCTAGTGCTCTCTGTCCTGGTCTGCACTCCATGCCCTGCGATAAGCCTACTCTTATATATCTTATTTCTTCCACTAAATTTTCAGTCTCTTTGTGCAGGCACCATGTCTTACTCATTTTTGTTTTCTCCTTCAGGTGCTAAACAAAAAACCAAAACTGTTGAAAGAATACTCACTACTTTAACTTGTTTGATGACACCATTCCAAATCTTAATTGCTATGTGTGTAAATCTGTCAGAAAATCCCCAAGTGGAATGGACTGTCCTTTGTTCCCCCTGCTTATCTAATACCTGGGGAGATAAGTTGTCTGACAAACTAGGGAGCTCCTAGAAAAGATCCCGGACACTTACATTTTCCAATTTCTTTATGTCGCTAAATATCACATGAAGATCTCAGAGCATAAAAACGCATTTGTGAGCTTTGGGCTTCGATGATCTCTATAAGCCCAGCAGAGGTGCCAGGCTGCTAGATAAGAGACGGCATTTCCAGGGCAAAAAATTGGGTAGATGAAGCAGGACAAATACTCGATTATCCTTTGGCTTAGTCCAAGGTGGTTCTCAAAGTGTGGTCTATGGACCAGCCGCATCAGCATCGTGTGAAAACTTGTTAGAAATGCAAATTCTCAGGCCTTACCTCAGACTCACTGAAACTGAAACTCCGGGTGTGGGGCCCAGCAATCTAGGTTGGAACAAGCTTTCCAGGTGATTGTGAGGCACACTACAGTTTGAGAGTCACTGGCCACTCTTCTATCTTTACGAATTTCTGACCAGGACTCACCCTGTTCTGCCAAGTGCCTAAGCTATGTGTTGGGTGAGCAAGGAGCTTTTTAAGTAGAACTTGGTGGTGACCTTGAGGCAGGAAAAGCTTTCTGGGGAAAGTCGAGATTGTATCACCTTTCCAGTTGGCTTAACACATTCCCTCTAACTGATGAAGGTGAGATACACACGGACATGAAGAATAGTCCAGAGCATTACACAGTTAGGTCAGGTGTTGCAATAAAGGGAGCTTTTAAGTCTTAAAATATTACCTCTGGTTGGGCTTTGGTCGCGGCTGGATATGTACACCAGCTGGGCTGTGAAAGTAATAGTGTGGAGTCCAGAAAGCTCTGCTCTGGTTTGGGCAGGCTTTTTGAAAAATCCTCATGCAAAGTGCAGAAGGCCAATTCATGGTAGGTAAAGTGGCCTCCCCAGGGTCCTATGGCAAATCAGCCTGTAGGAAATACAGGTATTAATCATTCCAACCTTGCAGGATTATGGATGTGATGCACCTTTGGCTGAGGTATGGGAAGAATAACCGAGGAACGCATCTTTGATCTATGATCAAAGACATTGACAAATTTTGCTACCCCTTCCCCTCAATATAAAATTTCTGAACACAAGAAAAGCAGCTTAGAATCTGAGACAAATGGTTAAAAAAATCTTTGTAAAGAAGCCGTGGATTTTCAAGGCAATAGTAACAAAGCAGGTGCAAGTGAACAATAAGAAATTGACAGAGAGCTTCAGCCAGCACAAGCTCTACATCAGCCACATTACAAGACAAAGATAACAATGACCTAAATAGGTCTGGCAAGCAGTTGACCACAAAATATGACATCATCAACATTTTTCGAAAAATGGATTTATTATTAAGGATGAGCCTTGCCCAAATATATAATGTACTTTGAAGCATAAACTAACAGTAGCACAAGGCCAGTTTGATTAGCAAGACCTTTGAAAGCAGAAACATGAAATAACCATTTCAGTGATGTTTAAAGTCATGTAAGCCTCCGGTGAGTATTTTAAAACATTTCACCAAACTCACTGATATATTTTCAGAAGTCATTTTGAAGTTTCTTGCTTGTAATATCAAAAGACAAAAAGGTCCATACCATTGGGGAAAAGCATATGCTTCCTGTTGAAATATAAATGTCTGAAATAAGTCAAAGGAAAAATTGCATGAAATTAAATTTCATTCTTTGTCAGGATATACTACTGGAAAACATGTGGAAAATATTGCTACATACATACAAAGGAAGAATTATCATGACAAATTACTCAGTATGGGATGCTTGTTATACAAATTAGATGAGAGCACAGATGTTTCTCACGTCTCAGCTAACGGTAAGCGCTAGAGTTTGTTTCAGCAGGGGAATTTAGGAAGAACTACATTTTTGAATGAATTACTAAAGGAAAGATATACAGATAATAATTGTATATGACTTACTTAAAACATTGTTCTATAGTCAAATTATATAATACATAGCTTTTCCCTACTTTTGAACTGTCTTCTTTGGATGAGTTCTCAGAAACGCCACTCACCATTTCGTCTACTACACTGTCAACTTTTCCCCAAGGCGTGGAAGAATCTCTGGCGTGCCCTGTGAGAGCACAGGGACAGAGTCCAACTTGTGTACTCTGCTAAGGAGTTGGGACTTTATCCTGGGGGACACGAATGAGATTTTCGATTTTGGATGGTCATTGTCTGGAGGTGGCAATGAGCCCGAAAGAGGCAAGGTCAGAGGCAGGGACAGTTGGGAAGCAGCGAAGATGAGCTGGAGGACAGGTCATGGCACCCTGAACTAGGACATGGCAGATGACACAGGATGTGGAATGAAGGTGACACAATGTCAGGAATGACTCTCAGGGTTCTGGCGGTAAGTTAGGGAGCGAGAACATCTGGAATAGACTTTTGGGAATAGACCGGGGGTAGGCTGCGCTTTCAGCAGAATTGCAGTTGCGGAGCTCCCTTCCTAACATTTAGCTCTCCCCTGTCTGCAGCATCTGGCCATCCTCTCGCAACCTCTCACATCCGGGTATCCTCCCACATCCGGGTATCCTCCCGCCTCCGCATCCAGGGATCCTCTTCCAGGTGCGTTAGGAGGTCTGTGCCCTCGTGCGAGTCTTTGGCTGTTCAGCCATTCTTTATGCACCCAACCTCTAGGCGTGGGACAGCACTCTCGCCTCAGTTCCTCCAGTGTCTCTTTCACGTCCTTTTCTTCCTCACTCTACCAACCAAACGTTCATTCCCTTCAGGCTCTGGGTTAGGAAAATAAAATGGCCTGACTACAGAAAGGAAACTCCAAAATTTATGGGCTTGTGATTGCAGTTCAACTATTGTGTTTGGAGTGAAATCCCTTTCTTTGAGCAGTTTTAACGGTAAGTTGTAAGTGTTTTTGTGAGACATTTGTTTATAGTTAAGAAATATGGATGGTATGGTTATAATTTTTAAATATTATACTAAATATAAGGGTTTTCCTCCTAATTTTGCCCAGTCCTTTGTATCCAAATGACCTGATTTAGCAATTATGAATGGGCTTTTCTTATATTGTTTGTCCAGTCTGAGGAAAGCCTGATACTAGAGCCCAGGCCTTCTGTCTCCAGGACTGGCTCTTTTTCTATTGCACTGTGTGTATATGCACTACGTTAATCATTTCCTTCAACGCCAAGCACTGCTTAGGCATGCTAGTTGCCCAGGATTATTACCTATTCCTTCTACCATGACATCTTAGGAAAGTATTTAAGGTGTTTGCTGCATCCTGTATCCTATCCTCAAGGATCTGTCAGCATAGGCAGGAACAAAGAAAAAACCTATTAACGAAATCAACAGGGGTATATAGAATTCCAGGGTTTTTATGAATCTAGTCCATTAAGGAGGTCATGGCTGTAGTATCAGCTGTAGTGGGTTACGATTATGGAAATCCATTTTCATTCTCCAGGTCCCATTGGTCTCTGGCATTGGCTAACATGGGGGATAAATAATGAGACAATAGGCATTATTTCTCGTGCAACTTGATATTGCCTGGGGTGCTACCCTTGTTCTGTTTGGCTTGGGAGGAAGAGCTGCCCCAAGGACTTCTTAGGGTTCTTCCTACAATGATAGCTCTTATTCTATAGGTCAGGGCCAATGAGGGCATTCTTCTGTGGTAGCCATTCTAATTTTATTCTCTTAAATTGGAGAAATAATTACAGGATATGGGAACTCCCTGGGGACTCCTATGAGGTGACATTGGGTTAGAACTCCATTTATCACCTGACTCCTTTAAGCCCCTGCTCTAACTGGTATATTCTAGAGTGGCATTAAGAGTCCTAAGGAATCAGTATTAGCCCAGGGGTTGTAGCTAACATTCCCCAAACATTTGGGGGTATTTTTAAGGTAAATGGCTACAGGTTCGTTTGGGCAAAGTTGTGAAATTAAAAGGTCCTAATGCTTGAGCATTCTGGCTTACATAAAGTATTTTTTTTTGCAAAGCCTGCTTTTTACTTGTATTTTTATGATGAAAGTCACTTAAAACTATCAATTTTGTTCTTGGAGGCTCTGTGGTCTATAAGCCAGAGTTAGAGATCTTTGAGCATCAGGCTACTGATTACATATTTCATGGTAATTGCTAGTCATCCTCACTCCATTTAGGGGTTGGTTTAGACTGTCCAGCTGGGTAACCAGGGTGGTTTGGGTTAGACTGAGGAGGAGGAGCTATCTTGAATGCGGGGAGAGGGAGATGCAACTGTGGCTTTCTGTGGTGGTAGGAGGGGCGGGAGATGCAGTTAAAAAGAGGTTCCTTAAGTTAGAAATGCAGAAATAAGCGAGAATGCACCAGAGAGAGCTAAAGGGGGATTCTTTCTTTGGCTAGATCAGTATGTCTTTTTGGGTTACATTCTAGTTATGTTGGCTTAGGAGCTGTTGCTACACCTCCAAAGAGAAGAAAATGAGTTAGCTTTCTGATGTATATAGAACTACCTTGTTAGCTCAAAGATAGGTGATGCTAAGAAAATAAAAATGGAAATTTTCTTATAGGCATAGAAATGATATGGATTTTTCTTACCTTGTCATTGGCAGGGGGTCATCCAAAGCGAAGTGGGTATACTTGAATGCCACAGTAGTATCTGGAAGAAGAAACACACTGTATTTCCAAGAGTCTGTAGAAGGAAGAGTTTGAAAGTGTGATGAAATGATATCTTTACTTTTTCTTATTTTAGAATTCTCAGTCGGTGTGCATAATATACTACCATTTGTAAAAAGAAAAAAATGTGTGATGTATATACTTATATATGCACATAACACACAGGAAACTATTAAGAGGGGTTGCCTTTGGTGAGGGGGCCTGGGAATACATAGGTGTGGAGAGAGACATTTCTCACTGTATATCAGTAATTCTCAACCATTTTAGTCTTAGGATTCCTTTAACTCTTAAAAATTATTGGAGTTACCAAACAGTTTTTGTTTATGTCAGTAATATGTCTATCAATATTGACTGTATTAGAAATTAAAACAGAGATCTTAAAAATACTTATTTATTAATTCATTAAAAAATAACAATAATACACCCATTATATATTGACACAAATATATTTTTCAATGAGAAAACCCCTATATTTTCTAAAACAAAGTTCAGTGAGAAGAATGGCATTGTTTGACATTTTTTGCATATCTCTTTAATATCTGGCTTAATGGAGACAGCTGGATTCTCATATTTGCCACTGTATTCAGTCTGTTGTGATGTCACATGTCATGGAGCCTCTGGAGAACACCACTGTACACTTACAAGAGAATCAGAGTGGGAAAGGCAAACAACATCTTAGCATTATTGTGAAAATAGCTTTCATTTCAGGGAACTCTGAAAAGGATCTCAGGGACTCTGAGAGGTCCTAGGACTACACTTTCAGAATTGTTGCTGTAAAAACTCTGTTTGAATTCTGTTCCATGTGCGTGGATCAGCAAGTCAAAATACATGCAGACTTATGTATATACAAGCATCCATCCATGCATCTACATGTATAAATGGATACATTTAAAGACTGTCTCTTCTGGTCTTTCCTGAAGGCAAAAAGAAAGGTAACTGGAAGTTGCTATGAAACAAGTGCACCACAGTTTTGATGTTAATGAGACTATCTCTAGCTTAAGAAAGGAAAAGCTAATATACAGCCAATTATTTTCTGTAGTATTTATTGAGTGCTTATTGGCAGTAGGTCAAGAATTTTACATGCTTTATCTAATTTAATCCTTTCCTCAACCGTATGAGGAAGGTACTATTGTTTTCTTCACTTTATTGAGGAAGAAACTGAGACTTCGAGAAGTTCAATCAGGTGTCCAAGATCATGCAGCCAGTAGAATCTTGGTATGTCCAAACTCTAGAGCATATCACTCTCAAAAACTGGAAGCTGAATGGTTGTCTTTTTTCTTTTTTTTTTCAATTTTTAAAATTATGGTAAAAAATACATGACATAAAGTTTACCCTCTTAACTGTTTTTGAGTATAGTTCAGTAGATTAAATGCATTCATAATGTTGTGCAACCATCACCATTATTCATCTCCGTAACACCTTTCATCTTATAAAACTGAAACTCTATCCCCTTTAAACAGTAACCCCTCTTTCCATCCTTCCCCCCGGCAACCACTGTTCTACTCTCGTCTCTGTGATTTTGACTACTCTAAGTATCCCATATACGTGGAATTATGCAGTATTTGTCTTTTCATGATACGCTTATTTCACCCAACATAATGTCCTCAAGATTCGTCCATATTGCAGCATATATCAGAATTTCCTCCCTTTTTAAAGCTGAATAATATTCCATCGTAGGTATCTACCACATTTTGCTTATCAATTCATCCATCGATGGCCATTTGGTTGCTTCCACATTTTAGCTATTGTGAATAATGCTGCTATGAAGTAGATGTACAAATATCTCTTTGAGACCCTGCTTTCAGTTCTTTGTTTTTGTTTTTTTGGGTAAAATCTGAGTAAAGCCTTTGGTCAATATTACTCTACCAATGTTCTTAGTTTTGACAAATGTACCATGAATATGTTGATAGTGGGGCAAACTGGGTGAAGGGAAGTCTCTGTACATCCTTGGAACTTTTCTGTAGATTGCAAATTATTATAAAATAAAGAAATCTTTTAAAATGAATTACAAGATTTAATACTTAGTGATAAATCTACTTTAGGAAGATTCTTCTCATATGTAATCTAATCCTTACTACGCCAGTGTAAGTGCGTTTGATTTTTTTTTTGTCTATTTCCTCTAAGTCATTAAGAAACTTTGCTCTTTATTTGCCATAAAAAAATGTTCTTTCATGACTTAAAATTTGAGAATAGCAAGATCTCTTCACATTTATTTGCATTTTTAGCAATTCAGACTATTTAAACCATCCAAAATTATGGTTCAACTTTAACCCCTTTATGGCCACTGAGTCCCATATTCTTTGGCAATACTGTTTTACTGGTCACATAGGCACAGCAACTTGCATCATTATGATTGGCTTTACTTATTTATTTATTTATTTTGTGAGGAAGATCAGCCCTGAGGTAACACCTGTTGCCAATCCTCCTCTTTTTGCTTGAGGAAGATTGGCCCTGAGCTAACATCTGTGCCAGTCTTCCCTTATTTTGTATGTGGGTCACTGCCACAGCATGGCTTGATGACTGATGTAGGTCTGCACCCTGGATCTGAACCCACAAACCCAGGCTGGCAAAGCACTTAAACCACTATGCCACTGGCTCAGCCCCTATTTTCTTTCAACTTATTGAGATGTCATTTACATAGAACATTATGTAAGTTTAAGGTATACAATGTGTTGATTGATACACATATATTTTTTTCTTTTAAAAAAAATATTTTTGTTGTGGTCTAAATAGTTTATAACTGTGAAATTTCAGTTGTACATTAATATTTGTCAAACACCATATAAAAGTGCCTGTTCACCCCTTGTGCCCACCCTTCCCCTCCTTCCCCCTGGTAACCACTAAATTTTCCTCTTTGTCTGTAAGTTTGTTTATATTCCACATATGAGTGAAATCGTATGGTGTTTGTCTTTGTCTGGCTTACTTTGCTTAACATGATGCCCTCAAGGTCCATCCATGTGGTTATGAATGGGACAACTATGTCTTTTTTATGGCTGAGTAGTATTCCATTGTATATATATACTACATCTTCTTTATCCAATCATCAGTCATTGGGCACTTGGGTTGCCTCCACATCTTGGCTGTTCTAAATAATGCTGCAATGAACATTGGGGTGCATAAGCCTCTTTGTACTGTTGATTTTAAGTTCTTTGGATACATGCCCAGTAGGGGGATATCTGGGTCATCTGGTAATTCTATTTTTAATTTTTTGAGAAATCCCCATAGTGTTTTCCAAAGTGGCTGCACAAGTTTGCATTCCCACCAGGAGTGGAATGCAACCACCACCTCTTTCTTTTCTCCACAACCTCTCCAACATTTATTATTTTTTGTGTTTGTGATTGTAGCCATTCTAACAGGTGTAAGATGATTATCTAAGTGTAGTTTTGATTTGCATTTCCCTGATGATTAGTGGTGTTGAGCATCTTTTCATGTACCTATTGGCCATCTGTATATCTTGTTTGAAAAAATGTCTGTTCATGTCCTCTGCCCACTTTTTGATTGGGTTGTTTATTTTTTTGTAGTTCAGTTGTGTGAGCTCCTTATATATTATGGAGATTAACTCCTTATCAGGTATATGATATGCAAATATTTTCTCCCAGTTGGTGGGTTGTGGTTTCATTTTGATCTTGGTTTCCTTTGCCTTCTAGAAGCTCTTTAGTCTGATGATGTCCCACTTGTTTATTTTTTCTTTCATTTTCCTTGTCTGAGTGGACATCGTATTTGTAAAGATCCTTTTAAGGCTGATGTCAATGAGTGTACTGCCTATATTTTTTTCCAGAAGTTTTGTGGTTTCAGGTCTTACCTTCAAGTCTTTGATCCATTTTGTCTGTTTTTGTGTATGGTGAAAGATAATGATCTACTTTCATTCTTTTGCATGTGGCTATCCAGTTTTCCCAACACCATTTATTGAAGAGACTTTCCTTTCTCCATTGTATTTTCTTGGCTCCTTTGTCAAAGATTAGCTATCCATAGATGTGTGCTTTTATTTCTGGGCTTTCAGTTCTGTTCCATTGATCTGTGTGCCTGTTTTCATACCAGTATCATTGCTGTTTTGATCACTGTAGCTTTGTAATATGTTTTGAAGTCAGGGATTGTGATGCCACCAGCTTTGTTCTTATTTCTCAGGATTGCTTATGCTATTTGTGGTTTTTTCTTGCCCCATATGAATTTTAAGATTCTTTGTTCTATTTCTGTGAAGAATATCATTGGGGATTCTCAGTGGGATTGCATTGAATCTGTAGATTGCTTTAGGTAGTATAGCCATTTAAACTATGTTTATTCTTCCAATCCATGTACATGGAATATCTTTCCATTTCTTTATGTCGTTATCGATTTCTTTCAGTAATGTCTTTAGTTTTCCTTGGATAGGTCTTTCACCTCTTTGGTTTAATTTATTCCTAGATATTTTATTCTTTTTGTTGAGATTGTAAATGGGGTTGTACTCTTGAGTTCTTGTTCTGTTAGTTCGTTATTAGAGTATAGAAATGAGGTACACATATATCTTGCAAAATGATTACCACTCTAGTGTTAGCTAATACCTCCATCATATCACCTAATTACAATTTCTTTTTTGTGGTGTGAACATTTAAGATTTACTCTCTGAGGAACTTTCAAGTATATAATACAGTATTGTTGACTATTATCTCCATGGTGTACATTAGATCCCCAGAACTTATTCATCTTATAACTGGAAGGTTGTTTCCTTTGAACAATATCTCCCCATTTCCCCCACCCTCCAACCCCTAGTAACCACCATTTTATTCTCTGTTTCTATGAGTTTGATGTTTTTAGATTCCACATATGATGAGATCATATGATATTTGTCTTGCTCTGTCTTACTTATTTCACTTAGCATGATGCCCTGAAGGTCCATCCATGCTGTGACAAATAGTAGGATTTCTTTCTTTTTTATGGCTAAATAGTATTCCATTGCATATATACCACATTTTCTTTATGCATTCATCTGTTGATGGACACTTAGGTGGTTTCCATATCTTGGCTATTGTGAATATTGCTGCAAAGAACATGGGAGTGCAGTTATGTTTTTCAGTTAGTGTTTTCATTTCCTCTGGATAAATGCCCAGAAGTGGAATAGCTGGATCATTTGGTAGTTCTATTTTTAATTTTTTGAGGAAATGTCTTACTGTTTTCCATAGTGGCTGCACCAATTTACATTCCCACCAACGGTGCACAAGGGTGCCCTTTTCTCCACATCCTCGCCAGCACTTCTCTCTTGTCTTTTTGATGATAACCATTCTAACAGGTGCAAGGTGATATTTCGTAGTAGTTTTCTTTTGCATTTCCGCGATGATTCATGACGTTGAGCACCTGTTCGTGTACCTGTTGGCCATCTGTATGTCTCCTTTGGAAAAATGTCTATTCAGATCTTCTGCCCATTTTTTCAATCTAATTGTGTGGGGTTTTTGCTATTGAGTTGTATAATTTCTTTATATATTTTGAATATTAACCCCTTATCAGATGATTTGCAAATGTTTTCTCCCATTTGATAGGTTGCCTTTTCATTTTGATAATGGTTTCCTTTACTATCCAGAAGCTTTTTAGTTTGATGTGATCCCACTTGTTTATTTTTGCTTTTTTTGACTTTGCTTTTGCTGTCAGATCCAAAAAATCATCACCAAGATGAACAATTGTTATCTCTTGTCATGCCACTCTCACAGATATGAAGTGCTATCTCACTGTGGTCTTGATTTGCATTTCCCTGATGATTAGTGATCTTGAGCACCTTTTCATATATCTGTTGGCCATATGTACATCTTCTTTGGAAAAATATCTATTCAGTTATTCTGCCCAGTTTTTAATTGGATTTTTTTCTATTGAGTTGTATGAGTTCTTTATATATTTTAGATAATAACCATTTATCATATATATAATGTACAAATATTTTCTCCCATTCCAAGCTTATCTTTTCATTTTGTTGATTGTTTCTTTTGCTATGCAGATGCTTTTAAGTTTGATGTAATTCCACTTATTTGCTTTTGCTTTTGTTGCCTTTGCTTTTGGTGTCAATTCCAAAAACTGTTGCCAAGATCAATGTCAAAAGCTTTTTCTTTATTTTTCTTCTAAGAGTTTTATGGTTTCAGGTTATGTTTAAGTCTTTAATCCATTTTGAGTTAAGTTTTGTGAGTGACAGGAGTCCAATTTCATTCTTCTTCTTGTGGTTATCCAGTTCTACCAACTTCATTTATTGAAGAGACTATGCTTTCCCCATTATATGTTCTTGGCTTCTTTGTCATAACTTAATTGACCATATATGTGTGGATTTGTTCTGTATTTGTTCCATTGATTTATGTGTCTGTTTTTATGCCAGTGCCATACTGTTTTGATTACAATGGTTTTGCAGTCCAGTTTGAAATCAGGAAGTATGATACCTCCAGCTTTGTTCTTTTTCAAGATTTCCTTGGCTAATTGGGGTCTTTTGTGATTCCATATACATTTTACAATTGTTTGTTCTATTTCTGTGAAAAATGTCATTGGAATTTTGATAGAGATTTCATTGACTCTATAGATGGCTTTGGGTAGTATGGACATGTATTAACAATATGAATTCTTCTGGTTCATGAACACTGGATATATTTCAATTTATTTGTGTTTTCTTCAGTTTCTTTCATTAAAGTCTTGTAGTTTTCAGTGTACAGGTCTTCCATCTTCTTGGCTAAATTTATTCTTAAGTATTTTGTTGTTTTTGATGCTGTTGTGAATGTGATTGTTTTATTTCTTTTTCAGATATTTTATTGTTAGTGTATAGAAATGTTCTGCATGTTGATTTTGTATCATGCAAGTTTAATGAGTTCGTTATTAGTTCTAATAGTTTTTTGGTGGAGTCTTTAGGATTTTGTACATATAAGATCATATTATCTGCCAACAAAGAGAATTTTATTTCTTTTGTTCTGATTTGGATGCCTTTTATGTCTTTTTCTAGCCTGATTGGCCTGCTAGGATGTCTAGTACTATGTTGAATAGGAGTGGTGAGAGTGGGAACCCATGTATTGTTCCTGATCTTAGAGAAAAAGCTTTCCATTTTTCACTGTTGAGTATGATGTTGTATGTTTGCTTGTAATATATGGCCTTTGTTATGTTGGGGTATATTCCTCCCATACCTAATTTGCTGAGTTTTTTTTTTTATCATGAGAGAATGTTACATTTTGTCAAATGCTTTATCTGCATCTATTGAAAAGATCATATGATTTTTATCTATCATTCTATTAATGAGTGTGTCACATTGATTGATTTATGTATGTTGAACCATCCTTGCATCCCAGAGATAAATACCACATGACAATGGTATGATCCTTTTAATGTGCTCTTGAATTAGATTTGCTAACATTTTGTTGAGAATTTTTGCATGAAGTGAGTTTGAGAGTGTTTCCTCCTCTTCACTTCTTTGGAAGAGTTTGAGAAGGATTGGTGTTAATTCTTCTTTAAATATTTGGTAGGATTCAGCTGTGAAGATTTCTGGTCCTGGACTTTTCTTTGTTAGGAGGTGGTTGATTACTGATTCAATCTCCTTGTTTGTTATTTGTCTATTCAGATTTTCTATTCATGATTCTAAATTCTCCGGTCAAAGACACAGAGTGGGTGAATGGATAAAAAACAAGACCATGTGTATGCTGCCTATAAGAGACTTACTTCAGATGTAAGGACACAGACAGACTGAAAGTGAAGGGATGGAAAAAGATAGTCCATGCAAATGCAATCCAAAAGAAAACTGGAGTAGCTATACTTGTATCAGACAAAATAGACACTAAGACAAAGACTATAATACAAGGCAAAGAAGGTCAATATATAACGATAAAGGGGTCAGTTCAACAAAAGGATATTACATATGTAAATATTTATGGACCCAATAGGGGAGCATCTAAGCATATAAAACAAATATTATAAGACCTAAAGGGAGAAATAGACAGCAATATTATAATAGTAGGGGACTTTAGTACTCCACTTTCATCAATGGACAGATCATCCAGAGAGAAAATCAATAAGAAAACATTGGCCTTAAATCAATCTTAAGCCAGATGAACTTAACAGACATATACAGAACGTTCCATCCAAAGCAGCAGAATACACGTTCTTCTTAAGCACACATAGAACGTTCTCCAGGATAGATCATATGTTAGGCTACAAAAGAGGTCTCAATAAATTTAAGAAGCTTTAATCATATCAATCATCTTTTCTGACCACAATAGCATGAAACTAGAAATCAATTACAAGAAGAGAACTAGAAAATTCATAAATACGTGAAGGTTAAATAACATGCTCCTGAACAACCAAGGCAAAGAAGAAATAAAAAGAGAATTAAAAAGTACCTTGAGAAAATGAAAATGGAAATTCAGCATACCAAAACTTAATGGAGTGTAGCAAAAGAAGTTCTAAGAGGGAAGTTCAGAGTGATAAATACCTTCATGAAGAAACAAGAATGATGTCAAATAAACCTAACATTACCCTTTAAGGAACTAGAAAAAGAAGAAAAAATGAAGCCCAAATTTAGTAGAAGGAAGGAAATAGCAAAGGTCAGAGCAGAAATAAATGAAATAGAGATTAAAAAGACAATAGAAAAGATCAATGAAACTGAGAGCTTGTTTTCTGAAAAAATAAACAAAACAGACAAAGCTTTAGTTGGACTTGCCGAGAAAAAACATGAGAAGACAAATAAATAAACTCAGAAATGAAAGAGGAGGGGCCGCCCCAGTGGTGCATCGGTTAAGTGCGCACGTTCTGCTTCGGTGGCCTGGGGTTCGCAGGTTCAGATCCTGGATGTGGACATGGCACCGTGTGGCAAGCCACGCTGTGGTAGGTGTCCCACGTGTAAAGTAGAGGAAGATGGGCATGGATGTTAGCTCAAGGCCAGTCTTCCTCAGAAAGAAGAGGAGGATTGGGAGATGTTAGCTCAGGGCTAATCTTCCTCGGGGGAAAAAAAATGAAAGAGGAGATGTTACAGCTGATATCACATAGAAATACAAAGGATCATAAGAGACTTTATGTACAATTATATGCCAATAATTTGGACAACCTAGAAGAAATGGTTAAATTCCTAGAAACATACAACTTATTGAGACTGAATCATGAAGAAATAGAAAGTCTAAACAGACCAGTTTCTAGTAAGGAGATTGAATCAGTAATCAAAGGCTTCCCAATGAAGAAAAGACAAGGACCAGATGCCTTCACCGGTGAATTCTACCAAACATTTAAAGGAGAATTAATACCAATTCTTCTCAAACTTTTCCAAAAAATAGAAGAGGAGGGAACACTTCCAAACTCATTTTACAAGGCCAGCTTACCCTGATACCAAAACCAGATAAGGGCACCACAAGAAAATAAAATTATAGGCCAATGTCCATAATGAACATAGATGCAAAAATCTTTAACAAAATATTAGCAAACTGAATTCAGCAGTACATTAAAAGGATCATACACTGTGATCAAGTAGGATTTATTCCAAGGATGCAAGAATGGTTTGACAACCTCAAACCAATCAACATGATACACCACATTAACAAAGTGAAGGATAAAAATGATATGATCATCTCAATAGATGCAGAAAAAGCATTTAACAAAATCAAAAGCAGTTATGATAAAAACTGTAAACAAAGTGGGTATAGAGGGAACATACCTCAACATAATAAAGGCCATATATGACAAACCCATGACTAACATCGTACTCAATGGTGAAAAGCTGAAAGCTTTTCCTCTAAGATCAGGAACAAGACAAGGATGCCCACTCTCATCACTTTTACTCAGCCTAGTATTGGAAGTCCTAGCCAGAGCAATTAGGCAAGGAAAAGAAATAAAAGGCATTCAAATCAGAAAGGAAGACATAAAACTGTCACCATTTGGAGATGACATGATATTACACATACAAAACCTTAAAGACTCCATCAAAAAACTGTTAGAACTAATAATGTGTTCAGTAAAGTTGCAGGACACAAAATCAATATGTAAAAATCAATTGCACTTCTATATGGTAATACCAATTAAGAAAGCAATCCTATTTACAATTGCTTCAAAGAATAAAATACTTAGGACTAAATTAAACTAACGAAGTGAAAGCTCTGTACACTCAAAACTTAAACAATGATGAAAGAAATCGAAGAAGACACAAATAAATGGAAAGGTATTTCCTGCTTATGGACTGAAATAATTAACATTGTTAAAATGTCCATAGTATCCAAAGCAGTGTACAGATTCAATGTAATCTCGGTCAAAATTCCCATGGCATTTTTCACAGAAATAGAAGAAACAATCCAAAAATGTGTATGGAGCCACAAAAGACCCCGAATAACCAAAACAATCTTGAGAAAGAACAAAGCAGGAGGTATCAGACTTCCTGATTTCAAACTGGATTACAAAATTATAGTAATCAAAACAGTATGATGTTGGCATAAAAACAGACACATAGATCAATGGAACAAATAGAGGGCCCAGAAATAAGCCCAGTCATGTATGTCAATTAATTTACAACAAAGAAGCCAAGAATATATAATGAGAAAAGGATAGTTTCTTCAATAAATGATGCTGGGAAAACTGAACAGCCATGTGTAAAAGAATGAAACTGGACCGCTGTGTTACACCATGCACAAAAAACAACTCAAAATGGATTAAAGACTTGAACGTAAGACCTGACACCATAAAACTCCCAGGAAAAAACAAGCAGAAAGCAACTTGACATCAGTCTTGACAATGATTTTTTGGATCTGACACCAAAAGCAAAGGCAAAAAAAGCAAAAATAAACAAGTGGGACTACATCAAACTAAAAAGCTTCTGCATAGTAAACTAAACCATTATCAAAATGAAAAGGCAACCTACCAAATGGGAGAAAATATTTGCAAATCATCTATCTGATAAGGAGTTAATATCCAAAATATATAAAGAAATTATACAACTCAATGGAAAAAACTGCACACAATTAGATTGAAAAAATGGGCAGAAGATCTGAACAGACATTTTTCCAAAGGAGACATACAGATATCCAACAGGTACATGAACAAGTGCTCATCATCACTAATCATCAGGGAAATGCAAATCAAAACCACAATGAGATAGCACCTTGCATCTGTTAGAATGGCTATCATCAAAAGGACAAGAGATAACTAGCATTGGCAAGGATGCGGAGAAAAGGGCACCCTTGTGCACTGTTGGTGGGAATGTAAATTGGTGCAGCCACTATGGAAAACAGTATGGCATTTCCTCAAAAAATTAAAAATAGAACTACCAAATAATCCAGCTAGTCCACTCTGGGTATTTTTCCGAAGGAACCAAAAACACTAATTTGAAAAGATATCTGCACCCCATGTTCATTGCAGCATTATGTGCAGTAGCCAAGACATAGAAGCAACCTGTGTGTCCATCAGTGGATGAATGGATAAAGAAGATGTGGTGTATACACACATAGACACAGTGGAATATTATTTAGCCATAAAAAATAGGCAATCTTACCGTTTGTGACAGCATAGATGGACCCTGAGGACATTATGCTAAATGAAGTAAGTCAGACAGACAAAGACAGATACCGTAGGATCTCACTTATATGTAAATAAAAAAATAAAATAACCCAGAACTCATAGATATGGAGAACAGATTGGTGGTTGCCAGAGGCACAGGGTAGGGGGCGGGCAAAATTGGTGAAGATGGTCAAAAGGTAAAAACTTCCACTTACAAAATAAGTCCTGGAGATGTAATGTACAGCATGGTGATTATAGTTAATAATACTGTATTGTATATTTGAAAGTTGCTAAGAGAATAGATCCTCTTAAAAGTTCTCATCCTAGGGGCCAGCCTGGTGATGCAGCAGTTAAGTTTGTGTGCTCTGCTTTGGTGGCCTGGGGTTCCCCGATGTGGACCTACACACCGCTCATCAAGCCATGCTGTGGCGGCATCCCACATACAAAATAGAGGAAGATTGACACAGATGTTAGCCCATCAACAATCTTCCTCAAGGAAAAAGAGGAAGACTGACAACAGATGTGTTAGCTCAGGGCCAATCTCCCTCAAAAAAAAAGTTCTCATCACAAGAAAAAAGCATTTGTAACTGTGTAGTAATGAATGTTAGCTAGACTTATCATGGTGGTCATTTCACAATATATACAAATATTGAATCATTATGTTGTATGCCTGAAACTAATACAATGTTATATTGTCAATTATATCAGTGAATAAATAAATAGAAAAAAACCTCCTAAAATTCTAAAAAAAAAAAAAAGCATAGCCAGCTAGAAAATGTAGGAAAATGCATCAAGAAAATGTCGCGATATAGTATTATAGAAATATATTAATTATTGAGAAGTTGTGTTATTTTTCTAGACTATATGATTGTATTCGTCAGCTTTCTTTTACTTATTTTTTGTGGTTTCTTTTCTTTTTCTAAATAAATATTCACTCTGTTACCTGATTTGATGTTCATAGTTTTTGTATTCTTTTTTTCTTAAAGAGGCCTCCCTTGTATAAGCTTTGGGCCCCACAAAACCTGGCTCCTGCCCTGCCTGTCTGATGTGGCACGTGGATTCCCGTGAAGAGTTAGTAGTATAAACAGTGATGCAATATTCCAATTTCCCTATATTTGTTGTAGGGTAAGAGAGAATAAAGAATGCCTTCCACTCTTTCATTATACTTTAAAGTGATATAATAAGTCTAATTGTAATGCAATCCTGATTGACACCAATATAAAAGTAACGTGGTTTTAACTCCTTTAGAAAGTCTCTTTATTGGTTTTAAAATTACAAAAATAACTCACACTATTTTAAAAGTTCACATAATACGGAGATGATATAGCAAAAATAAATAAACAAAAATCTCTTTTCCCCATTCCAGAATCCTAGAGATAACCATTGTTTATTGTTTGCTGTGAGTTTTCTTTCACAGTTTTTCTATGTACTACAGCCTGGGTGTGTAGTCGGCTATGCCATCTAGGTTTGGGTAAGCACACTCTATGATGTTTGCACAACGACAAAATCACCTAATGACGCATTTCTCAAAATGCATCCCCGTTGTTAAGCGACGCGTGACTCTATGTATATGCAAATAATATGTGTAAATATGCATGTATATACAAATATATATGTGTGTACATAATATGTGTATGTGTGTATGTATACATACATGCACACCTCAGCATGTATGTACACATAAATATATTTCAAATTAAAAAAATAAAATTACAACAAAAATGAGTTGATAAAATACATGCTTTTTCCATCTTTTTGTTTCTCTGAACAGTGTGTATAAACCTCTTTCCATATCAGTACATCTATGGCTACCTCATTCTTAGATGCAAAATATAGATCTAATATAATTTAATTAGTCCCCTATAGATGGGCATTTAGGTTATTTTTATTCTTTCCTTATTATAAACAATGCTGCACTGAAATCCATACAAATATCTCTGTACACATTTATGAGTGTTTCTGGGGTCAGATTCCTAGAAATTTAATTTGAAGGAAATTTGAAGCTTTGTTATTTATTAGCAAATCATCCTCCCAGAGTGATTGGCTTCCACATGGTTACAAACTCAGGTTATGAATAGGGCCAGATTGCATATGTGGATGTCCCCAACAGGTTAAGAATGTGGCCGTCAGCATTCTTCAAGCCTTTGGTCGTATTCATGTAGCGAGGAGGCTCGGCGATGTGATGTGCGGGGAAGGGGCGGAGAGGTGGAGTCCCTGCACAGAGCTCTGCTGCTTCGCTACCATCCCGGGCAGTTTCGCCCTGGCCCCAATTTGCAGATCCACTCAGCGTATCAAAAACCCTGCAGTTAGCTGGACCCACCTATTTTAAAGGCAGTTTAACACACATCTGGTATTATTGAAGCATGCTTTTGAGGGGATTTCATCTTCCATTTCCTCCTTTGCAAAAACATGTCAACTTATTCTTGTACCCACATTCAGTAATCTCTCTGAGATGAATTCCAAGACACATAATTTTCTCCATCTTCTTATATTTCCAGGCCTGTTGTCCTACAGTCAGCTTGGCTAGCCCCTTTGTCTTCTTCACCCAGGGACCATCACAGCAACCTGTGTGAAAAGCCCCCTTGCCCTATCAGCAGTGTCAAGTTTAGGCGTGTGTTGTCACGCAGCTTTCCTTGCAGCCTTGTTATTGCTCACATGCTGTCTTGGGTTATTACTTCCCCTCCACCCTCTAGTTTCTCACAACTGGGTTCCCGGTCTGGCGAGTGAGTCCTGCTCTAAAGTTTCTTTTTCACAATGGGCGTCTCAGCCTAGCTTCTTGTTTAAATTCTTTCCTACTTCTTTGGATCGCTTCCGGTTTCTGTCACTTGCAGTACCACAGCTGGATCTGCTATCCCCAGCTATCCATCCTTTGTAACCCAACAATAAAAACCAAAACAACAAGCCAGTAGGACCTTCCTTGCCAGCCTCAGGATTTCTAGTTCTCTTTGGTAAATGGAGATCAAGCATGGTAAGTGGAATTAACCATATCCTTTTTGAAGGCAATCTTTGACCTTCAAAATTGCTGTATTTATTTTATCACTGTGCTTAGCTACTGCAGCCCACATGTAGTGGGAGGCAATATTTCAGTTTTAAGTGCTTGAAAGGTTTTTCTGCCAGAGTCAGCACCGACTTGTCAGGCAAATAACTTCTGAGGTGCAGCTTTGATCTTGGCAAACCTCATTTGATAGGGAACAGACTCTGAAGTGGGAAAATGGGAAAGATTTTAGAGAAAAGGTGGGCATATGGGTCTTCACCTGTCAATAGGCACTTTTTTAAAAAAGCCTCCACCCCGAGGAGGTAGACGTCTCTCTTTCCAAGGGTGAAATCAGAACTGAATCTGTGTTGTCAGCCCGGCTAGGTGGATTGAGGGGAGGCCAAGGTTAGAGGTTGACAGCCTGGCTGCTGGTCTGTATGGTCATCATAGCCAGGGTGGACAGTATGCTAAGTGAATCATTGACCCTGCAGTTAAATGGTCTGACCAATGTGCTTAGATTGACAAACTTCCTACCCAGTGTGCTATGGATACTGATATGCGGAGAATGAGTTATAAAGATGCTGAGATGTCGACCCCTTACCCCTGTGAATCCAGGTAGGACCTAGAGCATCAGGGAGCACCTGGGCTGCTCACCTCTGACCTCAAGTAGCTTCTCCCGTTTAAGTGTGTGTTACGAACAGCATCATTTTCTCTATGTGTCCTGAAATGGAAAGATTGGAAACCTTGCCTTGGCCTCGGTAGACCTGTTCTACTGAGGAAGATTCGCCCTGAGCTAACATCTGTGCCAATCTTCCTCCATTTTTTTGTATGTAGGATGCCTCCACAGCATGGCGAAATGAGTGGAGTAGGTCTGCACCTGGATCCAAACCCAAACCTGGGCCCCAAAGCAGAGCGTGTGCAACTTTAACCACTTGGCCACGTGGCTGGCCCCACGGTAGACCTGTTCTTAAAGGCTAGTGGTTAGAGAAAGTATAGGGTTGAGGCTGGATGGAAATGCAGCATGAGAAGGAAACATGAAGGACGATGAGCCCAGAATAGGGCACTATGTTAATGTGAAAATAGTGAGGAGAGAAAGGAGAATGTCTCTGGATGGTTGAGGAAAAGACTTTTTTTCTTCAACAGGGAAAAAGAAAGTCCTTGAATTTTCCTTTTAAAAAATAACTCCCAGACTGTGAATGGCATTTGTTTGTTTTTTCTTGTCTATTCCACTAGACTATGAACTTCTTGAGAATAGATTCTGTGTTTTATATCTTTTTGTCCCAAACACCTAATACAGTGCCTATTAAATAAATGTTTGTTGAAATGACCAGGCAAAAAATAATTGGAAAAAAAAATTCATTCATTCGTTAATTCAACTCAACAAACATTTTGGAGCCACTATTATGTGCTAGGCTCTGGACATTCAGATGAATTAGAAATACCATAGTCTTCAAGGAGTTCAGTTTAGAAGAGGAGACAGACAGGTATGACCTTGTTAAGATGGCGTAACAGAGGCTGAACAAGAGAATACTAAACACCAAGAAGGGAATGGTCAGTTTCATCCTGAAGAGTGGTTAGGAAACCAGGGGTGTTGCTTTCACTAGGTTTATTTTTAAAAGTTCATTTAAATATAATATATCCATAGCATACATGTATAGTGAATGTACAACTTAATGAATTTTGGCAAATTGAAAACCCCGTGTAAACCAGTGCCTCAGAAACATTGTTTATTTCTCCTCCTACTCACTACCCCCGAAAGTTAACACCTATTTGACTTCAAGCAGCATAGATTAATTGTGTTTACAATTAGTGCTTTAAGTAACAGGAATCACACATGTGCTCTTTTGTGTGTCTGGTTTCTTTCACCAAAGAAATTATGCTCGTGAGACTCATCTATGTTTTCAGGTACAGGTGACGAACATTCAGTCTCATAGTATGGATATTAATTAATTAATTAATCAATTCATCTTTCCTACTGTTTGATGGATATTTCCAGTCTTTGTTATAAATAGTGCTGTTACAAAATTCTAGTACGTTTGCTTTAGTGAAGAGATATATATACATTTCTGTTTAGTATACCTAGGAGTGCAATTGCTGGTTCTCACGGTGTTTTCAGCTTTTGTAGACACTTCCAAACAGTTTTCCAAAGTGGTTGTACTAACTTATACTCCCAGCAGCCGTAAATGAGGGTTTTGGTTGCTCTGCTTCCTTGCAAACACTTGATATTTTTTGTCTTTTCATTTCAGTCATTCTGGTGGCCAATCACATTGTAGTTTAGCAGACTTTTGAAAGATGCTTTGTGTGTTATCAGGCAAATGGGGTGGTGGAGGGGCTCCTGGGGAGGATCAGAAAGAGTGCTCAGAAAAGGGGGGCCAGCGCGAGTCCTCGGATGTGAAGCTCTGTGAGCCTGGTGAACTGCAGGTAAATCAAATACACAAATAATAGAGCTCCAAAGTATTTTTGTACTAGAAATTCATAGTTTGTGGTGGAAATGGACTTAATATCAATCCAATTTGCCATCACCTGATGAGTCAAGCACAGTTATAGGCTTGCAAGCCCTGAAAGGAATAAACAGTGGCATCTCAAATGGGGGACTGCGACAATGTGGCTTGTGTATAAGCACAGGAAAAAAAAAAACCTATTTTAGTGATGCTCCAGCAGGCACTCGCCTATGAAGTGTCTTTGTCCCAGGGAAATAAGAAGTGCATGTCCGACACAGGACCTCCAGAGTTCTTCTGGCATCTACCATGCTACTTGGTGATGTGGCTGGGTCCTCCAGTTGCCTGCCGTGTGAATAAGTCTTTCTATCATTTTTAGTAACAGAATCCCCACTTTTATTTTGGGTGGAGGTGTTGTCAATATGCCCAGTTACAGACCATATTTCCCATTCTCCTTGCAATTAAGTTTCTAGCCAAATGCAAATTGTGTAAGGATGGTATGGCGCTGCTGGATATTGCCCTCACTAGGGAGATTTATCCTTCTTTTCCCATCCTTTTTCCTGATGGCTTGAACGGGAATATGATGACTGGACCCTGAGCAGCCATCTTGGACCATCAAGTGGAAGCCATGTGCTGAGGATGACAAAAGAAATCCAAAAGCCTGACTTGATAAAGCCACCATACCAGCCTAGCTATGACAGAGAAATAAACCTGTATTTTGTTTATGCTAGGGTTATTTTTCTCTTTCTTTCTCTTTTTGGTTATATGTAGCCCAATCACATATTAACTAATAACTGTATATTAGGAAGAGGAAAGCTCTGCCTGGAAACTGTGTGTGGGAAGAAAGGACATGAAGTTTTTAAGTATAAGCACTGACTGGTAGTTCTCTCTAATACCATAGGCATGGGTTTGCGTGGGGTCTGATATTCTGCAAATAAGTCCCTGTGGAATTGAATTGAATTGTTGCCCAAACCAATGTAAGAAGGTCATTGATTAGTTTTCTGTTGCTGCTGTGACAAATTACCACAAACTTAGTGGCTTAAAACAGCTTTCTTATCTTAAAGTTCTGGAAGGCAGATGTTTGAAACCAGTTGCCGGGGACTAAAATCCAGGTGTCAGCAGGTCTGTGTTTCTTCTGGAGGCTCTGGGGGAAAGTTCGTTTTCTTGTCTTTTTCTGGCTTCTAGAGGCTGCCCACTTTCCTTGGCTCGTGGACACACATCATTCCAACTTTTGCTTCCATCGTCACATCCCCATCTCTGACTCTGACCTTCCTACCTCTCTCTGATTAAGGACCCTTATGATTATATGAGCCCACCTGGGTGAGATAAGCCCATCTTAATATCTTTAACTTAATCACATCTGCAAAGTAACATATTCACAAATTCTGGGGATTGGGACATGCACATCTTTTGGGGGGCTCGGCCTAACATAGTCATGTTGTAGCCTTATCTTATCTATGATTTGAGTTCTTCTTATTAACGTGGGTCAGATGCTGGGCAGAATGGTGTGATGGAAGGAACACCGGTTTGGAGTTAGCACACTTAAGAGTCCCAGAGTTGCTTCAACGTAGCTGTGAGACCTTGGACATAACATTTAAACTCTCTTGGCTCTCATTTTTTAGTTTGTGAAATGAGGTTGTTGAACTAGATCAGGGATGGACTACCTGGCAAGCATGCTGTCAACACCATAGCAGAGATGACTTGTTCAAAGCCCTTTCTCATGTGAGCTTGTTCCCAGCCTTCCAAACAGGCACTGCCAGGTGGCCAGAATTGATACTGAGATGAAATCTATTTTCTCTCCCTGAACAAGATCATCTCTAAGGCCTGTGACGTAAGCTATTAAAACACGTACACAGTTAAAACTCAACCAGCTCATCATGGATCTTTGGGTGCCCAAAGTCAATTGATTCCCTTTCTTTTCAATATATTTTCTCTCCAAAATTTTCTCTAGACCTATTAACTTGGCTAATCAATGTTTCATATCCCCCTGCTTTTCCTCTGAATGGAGTGGTTAGGAGCAAAAGCAGAAATAAGAGCCCCGAAATGTCTCCTGTCTTATCAATCAGGTATAAATGAGAGTTGCCCGCAGAGAAAGCCTGCCCTGCCACTACACCCAAGACTCCATGCCCTACCAGGCTGTGCTAGTACTTACACCTACACGTACACTTAGACCTACACTTAAAAGTTCGTGTCCTTTTTTTCATCCAGTGAGTTCCAGATGGAGCTTACTTCTTCCTAATACACAGAGAACACTGCAGCAAACTATGCTGTTCATTGCTAGACCGATAAGCTAGAAAGAGCGATTGGCAACCAGACATGACCAGACATGTGAAACATCTTACTGAGGGCAGGTGCAAAACATTAAAGACATATAGCTTGGATGGTGGAAAAAGCTGCCAGACAGGATGTCAACTTGCTGCTATTGGAAGGAGTGTAATGTGAAACAGCCCCCCCCCCCCGCCCCCACCACACAGCTAGACTTAAGTTGCTCGCAAGGAGCAAAGTCAAGTACTAGACAAACCTCAGAATTATCAAATGATCAAACTGTCTCTAATATGTGGTTTCTAGAATGCATTATGAAAAAGGAAAGGGCAATTTTCTATTAAAACAATTGTCCCTTAGATTCTGCCCAGACTTGCTGAAACCTCTTTCAACTCTATTTTTGGTTTCTAAGATTTTCCAAAGAGACAATCTTTCTGTTTATTCTAATAGCTCTTCTCATCGAAGTGGGACTTTGGATCTTTTCAGGTCGTAACCGCAGGTCAAGCAGTTGCCTCTTCTGAGATCCGAGTTCCTCACTGGAAGCTCTTGGTAGAGACGTAGAGGTGCGTTGCCCCGGAATGGGCTGCCTTTCCTGAAGAGCTGAAGCATTCCTGCGCCTGCATTAGGGATTTGCCATCACATAAGCCTGTTTTAGTTTCCTCACGGAACTTACTGATATCTGAAATTATTTTCTGTATTAGCTTACCTTGGGGCGGCTACCCTGTGGCCGATGGGTGGGAGAGCTGATCTCAGTTGCAGGCTTGTTTTCTTTGGCAGGCACAGTGAGACATGTCAATTTTGAATCTGAATGTCTTTGAGGCACCCAGACAGTCCTTGGCGCAGCATAATAATCCCCACTCTCTATAGTCTCCCACTTGGCTTCTTCACACATTTGAGCTCTCTGCCCAGCACAGTAAGGCACTTGAGTGTGGGAATGGTGGCTTCTGTATAGCAGGTCTGCTGGGAGACCTCTAACTCCATGGAGTGGGGCCATCAGTGTCCCAGCATGTATGATTGTAGGCATTCAACAAGTACGTGTCCACTGGGGTATAAAGTGAGAGGTTTTACTTCTGGCTCCTTCTAAATTGTAGGCCAAAGAGGGGGTATTCTACCCTTTTTGTGCTTTTGCTTTCTCACCTGTAGGAGGATAGAGTGGTGCAATGTACATGGAATTGAGAGGGGGAAATGGGTAGAGCTACTGTTAAGATCCTTTTGGAGACCTCCATCAGCACTCTCCAGACAATGAGGAACTGCCTTCTAGGCAGACTTTTGCAGAAAACTGAGCTGGCTTCTTAGGGAACAAAGGTTTGAGTCTCATTGTCGTAAGGCCTCTGGCTGTGAGAGATGACATAATGAAGAGTCAGTCAGCACAGCAGGGGGAGTAATGCTCCTGTGTCCCCAAAGATGTCCACGTCCTAATCCCCAAACCTGTGAATATGTTACCTTACGTGGCAAAAGGGGCTTTGCAGATGTGATTAATTTCAGATCTTTGTGATGTGGAGATTATCTTGGATGATCCATCCAGGTGGGCCCAGTGTCATCACAAGGATCCTTATAGGGAAAGAGGGAGGCAGGAGAGTCAGAGTCAGAGAAGGCTGTGTGCTGATGAAAGCAGAGGTCAGAGTGATTCCATTGCTGGAAGGAGGACATGTGCCAAGGATTGTGGGAGGTCTCTAGAAGCTGGAAAAGGCAAGGAATGGATTTTCCCCTAGAGGCTCCAGTAGGAATGCAACCCTGGGTTTTAGCCCAGTATGACCCTTGTCAGATTTCTGACCTCCAGAACTGTGAGAGAATGAATTTGTGCTAAGACAATAAGTTTGCGGTAATTTGTTACAGCAGCAACAGGAAACTAATATAATCAGTCAATATTAATTGAGCATCTATGGCGAGCTGTGTTCTCAGAATAATAGATATGATCCTTAAACATACTTTAGTTGGGAAGGGAAACATTAAACAAATGTTTATAAACAATAGTTAAACAATTAGAAATGTGAGAAATGGTGCAACAAAAAAATTCAGGGTACTCTGGGACCATAAAACAAAGAGAAACGTAACTGAGATTGGGGGTGACTGGTAAGGGATGCTTAGGCCGAAATCCAAATTATGGGTAGTAATTAGCTATGAGAAGAGAGCAGGTAAGAGTGCTGCAGGCAGAGGGACGGGAATGGGTGAAGGCCCAGAGTGAACGTGGCGTGTTCAGGGAGAAGGAAAATCCAGTGTAACCAGCGTGCTCAGGACATGGGGAAGAGAGGTAGGAGATGAGGCTGGGGAGGTAGGCAGTCCAGATAACATGGGCCTTTAACGATTCTATCAAAGTCATGTTAGGATTTTGGACTTTGTTTATCAAAACCGTAGGAAGTGCCCAGGGTGTGTGTGTTTCCAATGGGCTGCTGAGTGACAGGACTGGATTTCCTGTCTATTCTTTAAGTAGATGGAGAGCCCTTTTGGTAGAGGCTTTTAGAGCTTATCCATACTGTCTTCTTTCCTCTTCTTCTAGGAACAGGAGAATGTTTCTCTTTGCAGGTAAGTGGGGCCAGGTCACTACTTCTGGCCAATGAGTTGTGAGTAAAACTAACATGTTATTTCTACGTTGACACATTTAATTGCCAGCACGAGACCCTCCAGCATTCTTGTTGTCTGTTGTGTTGACCAAGGAGGTTGCACGTTTTCGATGTTGTAGCTAGAGGATGGTGGAGGCACCAAGAATCTGAATTGCTGAGCTGCTGCATGAGGGGCACCAGAGTCTCCTGGATCCACAGCCAACTGAGTTAGAAACAAGCTTTTGCTGTGTCAAGCTCTTCATGTTTTGGTGCTGTTACTGCATAGCCTAGTTTTTTCTGATTAATTCAGTCATTTAATACGGTGGCTCCTTGATCGTCACAGTGAACCTTGGGAACGGTTGAAACAGAGAATTTTGGATACCCACCCATCCTGTTCTGATTTGGCCTCAGGTAGAGCGGGGGAGTTTATCAGTATGTTTTGTAGTAGGAACCCTTGATTCTACTAGTCTGTCTTTAGCCAAGATTGCCAGAACTGGGCACGTCAGTTGAATTGTGCTGGCCTGTGCTGTGAATAGCATTTGTTGTTTAAAAAAAAAAGAGAAAACATTTTGATGTCAGTTGTTATCTGGAGGATCCTGGGACATATTTTGAGAGAACAGTACATTTAGGAATGTCAGAGAAACTAGGTGTATTAGTTTGCTGGGGCTGGCATAACAAAGTCACAGACTGGGTGGCTTACACAGCAGAAGTTTATTTTCTCACAGTTCTGGAGGCTAGAAGTGTGAGATCAAGGTGTTAGTTTCGTCTGAGGCCTGTCTCCTTGGCTTGTAGATGGCGTCTTCTCCCTGCGTCTTCAGGTGGTCTTCCTTCTCTGGATCTCTGTGTCCTAATCTTTTCTTCGAAAGATACTAGTCATATTTGATTAGGTTCATCCTAATGACCTTGTTTTGCCTCTTTAAAGACCCTACCTCTAAAAACAGTGACATTCTGAGGTACTAGGGGTTAGGACTTCAACATATGAATTTTGGGGCGACACAGTTCAGCCTCAAACACCAGGCTTTCAGGAAGCACCTTTATTTTATGCGGGCTGCAAAAAGAGGAGGTTGTCTCAGGGATGGAGGTATCTCTAATTAAGAGAAGAGCTATGCGATTTATGTGGCGATGCGTCTGATTCACAGAGTTCACTTACAGCTTGGGTAAACATCTATCGTTTTCTATGATTTTTTTCCATACGTAATTTACGATTAATGGCAGTTTAAAAAATATCTTTTATTTCTTTTTATTGTTTATTTCATTGGCTAGTCCCTTCAGTACAATGTTGAATTGAAATGCTGATAAAGGGTATCTTTGTCCCATTTCTAATCTCAGGGGCAAAGATTTTAATATTTCCCCATTAAATGTCATGTTTGCAGTAGGAGTTTTGTAAGTTTTACAGCAAGGTTCTCTCCTCTCTAGTTTTCAGGAAGTTCTCTTCTCTCTAGTTTTTCTAAATTTTTAAAAATCATAAATAACTTGAATTTTATCACTTTTTTAATAGATTAATTGATATTATCATGCTGTTTTTGAAAATTAAACATTAAACATTGCGTTCCTGGGGTAAATACAACTTGCTTCTTCATTCAATTTGGTTGTATTTTGCTTAGAACTTTTGAATTGATATTCATGAAAAGATTGTCATTTCTCCCTCCCCACTTGAGACAGCCTTTCATGTTTTTGGTAAGAAGATTGTGCTGGCTTTATAAGATCAGTTCTGAAGTGTTTTCATTTCTTCCTGTTCTCTGGAAGAGTTTGAGGATCTTAGTATTATTACTTCCTTAAATGTTTGGAAGAATTCATTGGTATAGGTATGTAGGCCTGAAGATTTCTTTGTGGGGAGGTTTTAAATTATAAATCCAATTTACTTAAATATATATTACTATTCAGACTTTCTGCTTCATTTCTGTTTCAGTTTTGATATTTTGCATTTTTCTAAGAATTGTCCATTTCATCCAGAAATTTTCAGATTTGTTGGTATAAGGTTGTTCATAGCATCTTCTTGTGATGTTAATGTTTGCACTACTTGTAGTGCTTTAATTCTCTATACTAATAATTTGTGTCTTTTTTCTTGATTATTCTTGCTAGGGGTATATAAATTTTATTAAATTTTTCAAAAAGCTAGCTTTTGGCTTTGTTGATTTTTCTCTTTTGTATGTGTATTTTATATTTTTTGCTTTTATCCAATTTTTTTTCTTATATTTGATTGGAGTTTGATATGCCTTTTTTTTTCTAGCTTTTTGAGATAGTTACTTAGATTATTGGTCTTCTGCCTTTTTTCTTTCATTTAAACCTATGTTCCCCTCTAAGTACTGCTTTAGCCATATCCCATAAAGTTGAGAATCACTGTGTTAGGCTCGTTCCCAAGGTTAAATGTTACACCAATGGTTTTCAGCTAGGGGTGATTTTGGCCCTCTCTCATCCTCCGGGGACATTTGGCAATGTCTAGAGACATTTTGGTTGTCACAACTGGGGGAGGGGAGCTACTGGCATCTAGTGGGTAGAGGCTATGGATGCTGCTAAAATTCCACAATTCACGGGACAACTCACAACAAAGAATTATCTGGCTCAACATGTCGATAGTGCTGAGGTTGAGGAACTGTGAGGGTCTAGACCGGTTTATTACCAAGAAATGTACCCTCCCCGTCCCCCCATAATGCCCTCCACATGGCTTGCTCCCTCACTTCTTTTAGGTTCCAAAGATTCTGTCCCTAATCACACTATACTTGTAGCTCTGCATCATGCTCTGTAATCTCTACTCTGTTATATTTTCCTTCCTAGCACATCATATATGTTACCATATGATGTAAATATTATAAATATTATATATATAATAAAGTTTGTTTCTTTTTGCGTGTTTCCTCCCACTCGAATAGAAGCCCCTGAGGGTGGACCTTTGTCTATTTTGTTTACTGTCCTTTTCCCAATCTCTAGAACTACACTGCATGGTTGAATAAGTTTCGTAAGTTTTGTAATGAATACTTATTGCATGATTGAATGCATTGCTGCAGGGGAATGAGCATCATTCCCAGAGGGAGGCGCTGCGAATATAATGGTAAATAAAGCAGATGTAGTGTAAGGGTAAATACAAACATAAAAAAGAAAAAATTGAATTTTCCCTGGTGCAAGAAGGGAGACTCTCTCTTCCCCTTTCCTTGGAGCATTTACTTAAAAATATTGTAATTGTGATTTCTTTCTCTGCCCATTCGAAGTGTCTGTAAACCTTTTAAAAAGCTAAACATGCCTGTTGCCACTTTTACAACCCAGGAATCTTTCTCTCAAGGACTTGGGAGCCATCCCTTTGAAATGTAGTCAAGGAAGATAGCCCCCCTCACTCCTAGTCTCTGGGAGGGTAGGAGCCTGACTTTGGTAGGTGCCTGACTGCAGGTTGCTAACCTACCTCCTGTTATCAGTAAACGAGAAATTTATTTTTCCTTTGGATAAAGGCACTTAGTAAACATCGTGGCTACCCCAATTACCAGGTGAATTTCAAATGAACTGTGTGTGACAGGTAGTGCTGTCAAGTGCTCTTATGTGAGTACTAGTTGCCGTTTATTTTGAGAACAGTCATGAAATGACTTGCATCTGCTTGACCTTATAAAAGGATGTGATTTGTTTGTGCCTTGTGATCTCTTTAGCGGATTACCTGTGACGTGCATCACATTCTGCTTTTTTTGGTGTGTGTTAAAACTCTTCTCTTTTCCTTATTTTTATTTTTTAAAAATTATTTTATTGAGGTCATATTAGCTTATAACAATGTGTAAATTTCAGATGTACATTAGTACACATCAGTTTCTGTATAGACTGTGTGGTGCTCACCACCAATAGTCTAGTTTTTATCCGTCACCATACATGTGTGCCCCTTTACCCCTCGTGCTCTCCCCTCTACCCACATTCTAGTTTAATGCATATTCAATAATAAAACTGGTTTCTTTCCCTTCTACTTTTGTGGTTAGGTTTTCTGAGCTGGCAGGAGATTTTGTTTCTAATTATGTTGCCCCAACAGCAGTCACTGGCCATGCCAGGGAGGTGGGTTTATAATTTAAAAGATGCTTGACTGCTTTTTTTTTCTTACTGAAACTAACGCCCTTCTCCTTGCTTTTCTTTCTCTCTTTCCCATGGCTGCTGTTTTAGGAGCATCAGTGCTTCTGAATCTTAGGAGACTCTAAATTTCATCAATTGCTTTCTCCCACACCATCTAGGGATCATCTAGAGATGCTTTCCCAATTATATGTAAAGTGCAAACTCAGCATCAAGGTAGGGAACAAGTAACAGTTAGTACACTAATGGACTCTCCTTTTGGTCCTTCAGCAGATTTGTTTTAGACAGCCTCTTTGTCAGAGTGGGTACAGAAATCAGAGGGATTTTTTTTTTTTTTTTGAGGAAGATTAGCCCTGAGCTAACTGCTGCCAATCCTCCTCTTTTTGCTGAGGAAGATGGGCCCTGAGCTAACATCTGTGCCCATCTTCCTCTACTTTGTATGTGGGATGCCTAACACAGCATGGGTTGCACCCGGGATCCGAACTGGCAAACCCCAGGCCACCGAACGGAAAATGCGAACTTAACTGCTGTGCCACCAGGCCAGCCCCCAGAGGGATTTTTTTTAGGTGATGTGGTCATCATTGGTTGGTACTCTGGTCTAGCAATCCACAGTGGGGTGTGCAGGTATTTTTCCTACATCTTGCTCCTTTCTGAAAACTTGTCTCTCTTCTTTGGATGAAATACATAGTCTGGTTTAAGATGTTTGAGCAACTCGTCTACTGAAGGGCTTGAGTAAGTGTCCTACAGCTGTGCAGACTTGGGGCAGAGGTGAGAAGTGCATCAATTGTGCTTTCGCTTGAGCTAACTTACTCTGGGGGCCGGGTTGGGGGTGGGGAGAGAGAGGAGTGAGGGGTCATGGGGGGTGCATCATCTTAGGTCTTCAAGAAAGTGAACCACACAGAAGCTTCCTCATTCCTTTGTTCTCTTTTTCTTCCAGTCCTACTCATGTTCTCTCTTTAGTCCTTTCACCCTCAGGGGCAGTCATGCCCTTCTTTCAGGATAAGGAAATAGGCTCAGACTCTTGCTAGGTCTTAGAGCTTTGCTCTCTCAGGCACCAGCTAGTTAATCGTTAATCCTGGGGTCTTCCTCTGCTCAGCCTTCCACTGACTTCCTGGTTGGGAGGGTCCCTGGGAATGGCAGTTGCTTTAACTTCAGTTCCATCTCTCTTTGTTGGCAATGCTGAGGCTAGTTTTTCTTCTAAAGTACTTGATGACACACATGCTTCTCCACTGGAGAAATTAATTTTTTCCTGAAAATTTTTTGGTTTATTCTATGTATGGCATGCATATTCTTCTTATTCTTTGATCCTATTCATTATGAAAAGCAAAACAAAACAAAACCAGACCCTGGTTTTGTTATGCTATAGGTATGTTTTTTCTTTGACATAATTTTCATTAAAAAGTGTCCCTGGCTTAACTGAGACTGCCTCTGCTTAGCTTTTTGGCTCAAAGGGCTCTATACTCAAAATAGCTTCTCTCCCTCTGACCCCCAAATTTCACCTATGATAGATGTGGTTGAAATTTCAGTAGTGCCACCGTGTAAATATTCAGTATTGAAAAACATACTTGTAGCTATAAAGGGCAGAACTGTTCCAGTGAGAGAGATGGTGCCGACTTTTGAAGAGATATCTTTATTTCGATATATGGCTTTGCCAGCAATTCAGTGGAAACACCTCTGATTGTGCTGAGTCCTGTCTATTGAACAATGAGAGTTTACATAAAACTTTCAAAATTCTTTTCATTTTTTGTGAGTAAGCTAAATATAAAAAGTAATTTGATATCTGCTCTCTCCCCTTATGTCTTCTCATAACACATTTGGTTTCCAGATGTTGAAGTTAGAGATGTTTTCTCTGGAAAATAAAAGTGTCAGTGTGGCTAAGAATATGTAAGATACTGACGCATGTCTGAAAATGAGGCTGATGCAAATTTTAAATCCCTGGGGCCCAGTGGGGAACCCTGCCACATGCTGAAATTTGGACTAAAAGCGAAGGAAGCCAAATGTATTGTTAAACTCCTAGTATTCCAAGGTATTAATCTAGATGTTTTGCCACATATTATCCCATTGCATTTTCTTAATAATGTTACAAAGTAGGTTTTATTGTCTCTCTCTGTCTCTCTCTCTTTTTTTTTTTTGCAAAGGAAGAGAGTCAAGCTTAAAGGTTTAGATAGTTTTCTCAGAGTCCCAGATATCTTGGTGCAAAGCTAGAATCCAGGACAACTTGACATAGAAACCCTTGCACTGTCCCTGTGCCATGCTGCCAACCTTAGTAGTTGAAAGTCCTGCACATTCAGCTATCCAACAGTACCCTACAATGTTACTTCAGTACAACAGTACCATGACCTTGTCTTGTGTGGTCTCATACCTTTATGCCTTTGAGGGCAGAGGTGATGATTTGTCTAGCTTTTTATTACCGGTACTTAGCATAGGGAACGAAGTTTTTAAAAAAAGCTCAATAAAACATTGTTAAAATGGATGAGTGAATTAACTTGGCCATCCTAAAAATCTCTTCCAAAGAAGGTCTCTCCCTTTAAGAATTTCTGTTTGCTTAAGCCTTTGCATTACTAAAACCTATGAGATCATTTGAGATCCTTTTCCTCCTTGGCCATTTTAACGTTCATAAAGTTGTCAGATATGCCATTTTACTTTTATAATATCTCTAACACCTGTCTCTTCCTTTTTATTTCCATTGTCACCACCTCTATTTCAGCTAGTCTCAGGGATTGTCTTCTCTACTTCCATTCACTCTCTGTTTCATTCCATCTCATCCATCCACCGACCCACCCATCCATCTATCACTCCATCCATCCACCGACCCACCCATCCATCTATCACTCCATCCATCCACCAACCCACCTATCCATCTATCACTCCATCCATCCACCAACCCACCCATCCATCTGTCACTCCATCCATCCAACAATCCAACTTTTTATGTCTTCAAGAAACATTTTGTGAGCACTTACTAAAGACACAATAAATAGATTATCACAATACAGTATGATAAATGCTTTAAGAAAAGATTGTTTAGGGTGCTATGAGAACACAGAAAAAGGTCACTCTTACTCAATTTGGGGAGGGAGATTCAGAGAAGGCTTGTTGGAGGAGGTGTCATCTGAGCTGAACCTTAAAGAATCAGTTGAGTTAGAAAGGCAAAGAACATGGAGAAGGGCAAAATAACAACAACAGTGTCTCTCCCTTGTTGCATCACCATTTCTTTCCCCTTGTTTCTATTTTTCTCCACAGCAGTTCTCAATATCTGGCATACCACATATTTTACCTGCCATGTCTCTTCTCAGAATTATCCATTGACTTACCTTCTCAGCAGCAATAAAAGCCAAACTAATTACCGCAGTTGACCAAACTACCACAGTGTGGCTTCTGTTAGCCCTCTGGCCTGTTTTCTTCCTACTTTTATCCTCAGTCACTCTGCTTCGGCCACACTGGGCTCACTGTTCCTTGCATGCATCAGGCTGCCTCCTGCCATAGGGCCTTTGCATTAGCTTTTGCCTCTGCTTATAATGGTCTCCCTACAGTTATCTGCATGGCTAACTCCCTCATTTCCTTCAGGACTTACTCATGTCACCTTACCAGTCAGGTCTTCCCTGACTCACCTATTTGTAATTACATCAACTCCCCTCCCCACTAGAACTCCCCATTCTGCCTTCTTTGCCTAGACAATATCACCTGCTAACATACCATGCATTTATTTATTTATTTTATTTACTCCCTGAAGAATGTAAGCTTCATGAAAACATGAATTTTTGACTATTTTTTAATCATTTCTGTCTTCATTACCTAGATGAGTGCTGGCACATAGAAAGTCTCAATAAATATTGGTCAAATGAATAATTGAAAGGCTGGAATATAGGAAATGCAAAGGCAATAAAAAATTGCCTATAAAAAATTTTAAGGAAATGCCAAAACTCCAGTTTAGCCAGATTCATTCTGAGATACCTTCTTGCATGGCTACAGAGTTGTGCCTACAGCAGTGTGACCCCTCCTTCCTCAGATTTGCTGAGTGCTGACTTCTCTATAGGGAAGGAAACATTTCATTTTAGTTGGTGGTAATGACTAACTTTCCCTCTCTCTCCCAGATCATGTTGTTTTGAGCCTTCACCACCACCAAAGGGTCGCTTCCCGATTTCTCAGCAGGGCTTTTCCCTTTGACCAACACACAGGATTCTTCTCCTACAGAGCTTTGGATTTCCTGGTTACTGTTCATTGTCACAATGTAGATTTGAGAAGGTGGAAGAAAGGGAAGTTGAAGTTTTTGGTTAATGACTTCGGTTTCCTTGGTATGTAGGAGGCTAGATCATCAGTTGAGAGAGGTTAGAGATGATGAAATTCGAAACCATCACTGATGACATTGGGGAAGGTGGCTGACCAGAGAAAAGAGTCATTGAGCAGAATGAAGTGTTTGGAAAATGCATAATATATTTGTAAGGTGTTTGATATGGATTTTTTGCATAATACATTATGTGTGTTGTGGTTTAGTTATGAAGAAGAGTGAATTGAACTCAAATTCCCACTGTTAGGAAACGAACAAATAAGAAGTAATAAGGTATTTTTGTGATTGTCCATGGGGATCCTTGTTGTCTTCAAAAATTAGGAGCTGCTGAATGTGAGATAACTCCAGCAGACAGGCTAATCATCAGTACTTACAAAATGATCGGACATCCATTAGGTATATGGAGAAGAGGCCTAAGAACCTGGGCCTTCCAGAAGGCAGGCCTTGTGGTCATTTCTTAGTTGTAGATAAATTAACACTGGGGCTGTGACTTACCAATGGTTTCTTGTGGCGGCTGTGCCTATTATCAGACAAAGCCTCCTGGGGGAATAGCCACGCTCATAGCATCACACAAGTCCCTTCTCTCTAGTGGCAGGAGAGGCTGTTTGGAGACCAAATGCTCTGTTTTCTACCTTCATCAGCCTCCCCTAAATTTTGACATTGAGATTTATTTTTCAGACCAGAAACTTGGATTTAGCAGATTGTCCACAGGTGTACTGTGATCATACTCTAGACAAGCAGAATAGGAAGAGAAGGAATCAGGTCAGGGGAGGAGCAAGAATTTTAGGAGGAAGACTAGAGCCATCAAGACTTCCAGGAGGTGTGAGGAAACATCTACAAGATCCAGGACCAGGGGTCCAGGACAGAATTTGGGAGCAAGGAATGGTTGGGCACTTTTACAATGGAATATAGAGCAATTTTATACCAAAAGGTTCACATTGGAGCCCAGACCAACAGAGGATTCTGGAAAATAACATTTACAGGACACTTACTATGTATCTGGGATTTATCCAACACTTATCACATAACACTAACACATACTTATATCTCATAACAGTTCTGTGAAAGCACTGTAATGACTCAGTCTGCAACTGACAAAATTGAGGCCTAGAAAACTTGCTCATGGGTGCAAACTAATGAGTGGCCAAGCTGAGATTTAATCCTGGCTCCTGAATCAACATCCAGAGTTCTTAATTAGATCTCTCCCACTCGGGCAGGAGATTGTGGCAGCCAACCCACTGGGTGACAAGACTTTAGTCATATTCTAGCAAGGGGTCTGTGCTATTTACACTTTTTAGATGTCTGCCGATGAATAAACACAAAGCTCTACTGTCTGTTTTTAAGTTTCTAGATGCCACTCATTGCTCTGAGTCTCCTCCTGTGTGCTTTCATAGTGCATTGACCCATGGTTGACTTTCCCCACTCCTGTGGGCCCTGTTTGCCCCATGCAGCTGAGAAGGAAGCGTCTTTCTCTTGTTTTCCAGGCTGTGCAGCACTAACAGACATGGTATTTCTCTGCTAGGAAAGCTGGAGAATGGAGAAAAAGCAAAAAGGAAGAAAAAGAAAGCCTGTCTATCTATTTTATCTCTTCCCCCTCTCTGCACTCAAAAGCCTTCTTTGCCACTCTCAGGCCCTGGCTGGTGACATAAAATTAACCATCACACCTACCCTTGCCTTCCTTCTTTGTTACCCCTTGTGCCCTGAAGACCTTTCCATTCCCTCTGATCCATGTGCATGTCCTCCACTCCATGATGTCACGTGTAACTTTGAAAGAATAAAATTGTCTGGGATTCTTCACTGGTTATTTGTGTAGTGTCATCCGTTAGATTCTAAACTTCTAGATGGTGACGGCAGGGATTTTATTTATTAAACTAGAGGCATATAAACCTATTATATTTTCTGTATCCTTCCTAATGGCAAGCAGGGAGGTGTGCCTAATAAACACTTACTGTTTAGTGCTACCATTCATTCTGATTGGAGAGCATGTTTTCTGATCACTTGGCTTCCCAGGAAAGGAGCTGGGGAAGGTGACGTTAGTTAGTAAGCTTGAGACTGACAGGGGCATCTCAGTCCTTCCCTCAGCCGTGTGCATGTCCTCACCCTGGGGCCTTGGGCTAGGGCAGAAGAGGAAGAACTGCTTTGCGTCTTCCCTCTTGCTGGATGAGAAGAGCTGGATCTGAGAAGCTCCATTTCAGGGTCGCAGTCATTCTGGCCCATGTGGGAGATTTCCCGCATCCAAGCCATTGATTGGGGAAGCTGAGGGTAGCTTGCATTTGTCTAGAGCAGAGTTTCTCAACGACATCACTGTTGGCATTTGGGCTGGATAATTCTTTCATGAGAGGGGCTGTAGGATGGTTAGCAGCATACCTGGCCTTGATCTGGTAGATGTCAAGTAGCATCTGCACCCCCTGTTGTGACAATCAAAAATTTCTCCAGATAGTGGCAAATATCCCCTGGGGAGCAAAAGCATTTGAGAACCACTGATCTTGAGCTTTGTTCTTTACAAAGCAGTTTCACCTATGTCATCACCTCTGAGAGTCATTACAGCTCTGAGAATCAGGAAGGAACTTGTTCTTTTCTCTGTTTTACACAGCTGGTCAAGTGGCAGGAAAAAAAATAGAACTCACATCTGACTTTTATCTTTCAGCTCTTTCTCATATATCGCCAAGGGCAGGGTAAGAACAATCCCTAGGGATAACTTGACCCTACCCTGAAGGAGATGTCAGTTTTGAGTTGAGGAATAAAAATCCTTTCTAAATTATACGTTTTGACAAAGGGAGCCTGTTAACTGCTTTGCTATTTTCAGACTTTGCTTCTTAATTTTATTTTGATGACCTTTCATTTGCCCTTTAGAAAGGGAAGAAGTTCAGATTTCCTTTCTTATGTGGCTAGCTTTATTTTTGACAGCTAGGGTTTCCAAACCTTCCAGACGTTTTAAGAGGAGGAGGAAGGTCCTAATAAAACATGTTCACTTCCTCTTGAAGATGCGTCATTGTGATAACAGTGTGTATGCAACCTTCTCGGTGGTGTTTTCCAAGAAAACCAAATACAAAACAGAAGTTTGCAGTAATTGTTATTGAGACTAAATCAGAAAACTGAAAGTATTGAAATAAGCCTCCGAAAGGTACAAAGTTTCTGAGGCTATAAATAATTATTGTATTTTCTGTGTTTTGAAAAGAGAAAAGGTAGAGTGTTATTTTAAATTGGTGTCTGAAGGCAAAGAACTAAAGTTTCCTAAGAAAGGGTAAGAATATGCTTCAACTTGAGATATTAATTAAATTTAAGCACATTTACTCCTGTCAAGATATATATCTTCACGTTTGAAATGCAGTTCAACCGTGCTTAGGTGTCAGACTTTGCATTCATCATTTTGGAAGCATATTGTAATGAATGATAATTATTTGTATTAAATGAGGGCCTACTTTGAGTGGCCACTGTTCCAGGAGCTTCACTTTTACGGGGAGGCAGCGTGCTGAAGTCCAGGGCCCGGTTTAGAGAGTGGTCAAGATCTGCCTTTTCTACACGTTTGAGAATACCTCAACCTTTTCTAGACATTTGACTTTATGGAAATTATGTAGCCTCTTTGAGCCTCAGCTTCTCCATTTGTAAAATGCAATAATAATATCAACCCAATGTTGTGAAGACTAAATGAAAAAAATTATGTGACAGCCTAATTAATATTATATTAAATTAATGTTTAATCTTAATAATTTATTAATAACACACAATGGTATATTATTAATATTGTTAATTAATTAACATTCAGTATTAACAGTAAGTGATATAAAATGAAAATTATGTGAAAGAATAACATCAGTATTAATTAATATTATTATTAATTATTTTGTGTATGTTGAATTGCTTTTGAACAATTATGAACATTTTTTTTTAAAGATTGGCACCCGAGCTAACATCTGTTGCCAATCTTTTCTTTCTTCTTCTTCTTCTCCCCAAAGTCCCCCAGTACATAGTTGTATATTCCAGTTGTGTGTCCTTCTAGTTGTGCTATGTGGGACGCCGCCTCAGCATGGCTTGATGAGTGGTGCCGTGTCCACGCCCAGGATCTGAACCTGTGAAACCCCGGAGCGTGTGAACTTAACCACTCGGCCATGGGGCCAGTTCCAATTATGAACATTCTTCATCAACAAGGTAGGTTGGTATTTGAGGGTTTCCATATTTTTCTCCAAATGAGTTTATTTTCTATATTTTTATGTTTCTGGTTTTATTTTTGAAAGTGCGAGTGTTACTCTCCTATGGCATAAACAAATCCCATGGACAGAAGCCTATCTGTAGATGTGAAACACATGTCATTGGAGAAATAGTGAATAGACTTTGTGCATCACTGATTACACTTATTTTGGAAAAGATATCTGGACTGCAGGTGATGGCATTTTTGTGAAAGTGCAGAATTAATTGTAAATCTAGAATAGCTCAGTAAAATGTTCCCGCTTACTTATAATAGTCAAGACTCAAATGTCTCATGATTGAAACACGTTTTCCTTTTGAAGTTTCTTAGTAGTAACACAGAATGCTGTTTACAAATAATGGAACGTAGGGTATTGCCTGACATTTATTAGACCTCAATACTTGCTTATTGAACTGAACAAGTTGCCCAAATTACATCAAATTTGTTATAGCTTTGAAGTTTGTTTTCCACTTATCATATGAAGAGGGAACTATCGCAAGCTCTGCTCTAATAGACAACTATATCTAATCATGTATTGTTCTTTTTTCTTTCTGCATTCTATACATTGTTATGATCCTATTATACTCTCTGTTTTCACTTTGCTTTTATTCTTTACTATTTCAGCATAAGCATTTTGGTAGTTCTTTCAGGCATAATTTTAAAAGGGTACATAATAGTTCCTTTAGTAAACAGCTTTACTTTATGTAATTCTTTACCTGTTATTGGACACTTATGTTGTTTTCCAATTTTTTTTTAAAGATTTTATTTTTTCCTTTTTCTCCCCAAAGCCCCCTGGTACATAGTTGTATATTCTTCGTTGTGGGTCCTTCTTGTTGTGGCATGTGGGATGCTGCCTCAGCGTGGTTTGATGAGCAGTGCCATGTCTGCGCCCAGGATTCGAACCAACGAAACACTGGGCCACCTGCAGCGGAGTGCGCAAACTTAACCACTCAGCCATGGGGCCAGCCCCATCCAGTATTTTAATATTATAAAAAATGCTACAGTGAGCATCATTACTTAAAAGTCAGTTTTCTTTGGTATTTAACAATATTCCCTTAAAATAGTTTTGCATATGTATAATTACTGGACCAAAGGGCACAAAAATGTTTAATTAATATTTAATATTTAAGGCACAAAGCATTTTTAAGTCTTTTGATACATATAGCCAAACTGCTTTCTGAAAGGTTTTAAAAGCTATGTGTACAAATTCTTGCTTCCTTACCCTTGCCAGAACTGGGTATTCCCATTAAAAATGTTTTTTTGATATGTAAACATATATCTCAGTATTTAATCTGCATATTTTTAGATATTGATGAGGCTGATATTTGAAAAATATGTTTTGTTCATCATTTGAATTTTCTCTGTAAATTTTCTAGTCTCTTCCCACGCTTCCCTGAACTTGAGAATGCCTAGTTTACTCTACCTCGTATCAGTGCTTTGGCTATCAATTTTGGGCTATCATTGAGGGTGAACATCTTCACCTGTTTACTGTTATTGGTATTTCTTCTTCTGTGAATTGTCTGATTATATCCTTGACTCATTTTTTGTTTGGTATGTTTTTCTTTTTCTTATTATAGTACTGTTCTTATATACTCTGGATCTTTGGTCTGTTATATTTTTATGGAGACTTTTGCCATACTGAAGGTTTTAATTTTAATGTAGTCAAGTTTACGTACTCCTTTTTGAATTTTGCTTTTTATGTCTTTTCAAAAAAACTTTGTGACTATAAGGTCCTGAAAATATCCTCCTATTTTTCCTTCTAAAATTTTAACCGTTTTGGTTTTTATGTTTAGTCCTTGAAACCACCCAGAATTTATGTTTGTGAATGTTTTGTTTTGAAGTAGGCTGTAACTTTATTCTGTTCCTCCAAACAATTAGGCAACTTTCCCAGTACTGTTACACTACTTACTTAATAGACTTTCCTTTCCTCAGTATTTGAAATGCCAACTGTTACACACATGCACAAACACACACACACACACTGCTTCTTAGGCTCTTCATTCTGTCTTGTGGTGGTTAAGAAAGAACAAGGCTTGAGAAATGTCATAGAGTTTATTTTTTTACAATTTTATTCCTAATTCCTTATTATACTACATCGTGGTTGGTGGACCTGATTTGTATGTGACCCATATTTAGAATTTGTTGAGTTTTCCTTTAGTTCCCAAACTATAATCAATCTTTCTAGAATATTGCATGTGTGTTTGAAAATAATCTGTACTATCTGCTTATGGAGTATGAAATTTATCTATCTATCTATCTATCTACCTACCTACCTACCTAAGAGAACAGTACAACACATACCCATATACTTACCATACAGATTTAATCATTGTTAATATTTTGTATATTTCCTTTTTTAAGTTAAGGGAATAAAATGTTACCAAAAGGTGAAGACTTTTTTTTTGCATTACTTGCCAGTCCATTTCCCTCGCTCCCTTCCCAGAGATAACTACTATCTTGAATTTGGAGAAACACATTCCTGTTTCCTTGGAAAATTTTCCAATTTTTTTATTGTGATTCATTCAGATTTTCCACTTCTTTATTCAATTTTAGGAATTTTTGGTTTGTTTCCAGAAAATTATTTTCATTAGCATTTAAAAAAGTATTCGTATGTAGGGTTTAAAGCAATAGTAATAGCTAATGCTAACTGTGTTTATGATGAGACAGTCATTGTTCTATATGTTTTACTGGTAGCCAGTTGAGCTTCACGACAACCTTTATGAGGCAGATATTGTTGTCATTTTTATTCAAGAAAATGAGAAATCTGAGGCATAGGAAGATTAACTTGTCCAAAGTCATACAGCTATAACGTGGTGGAGGCTGGATGGGAACCCTCTTCAGTGTGATTCTGGAGGTGACGTGACATGAACTAGTCCAAATCTGCTTTTTATACTGGGTTCAGCTTGAATAGCATGAAGGGGTTGGAAGTTCTAGCAGTGCAATAAGACAACCAAACAGAAATAAAAGGTATAAGGATTGGAAAGAGAGAAATGGAACTGTTTTTTTTCTCAGAAAATGTGATGCAGTGTCTCTAAAGTATCTACAGATAAACTATTGGAAATGTTATATAAATTCAGCACATTCTGTGGATACAATATCAGCATACAAAAGTCCATTATACATTTATATACTAGTAACAAAAATTAGCAAGTAAAACTTTAAAAATACTATTTGTAGTGACATCAAACAACAACAATAGCTATCTAGGAATAACATTCTTGAATGAAATTAAAGTAGAACTAAATAAATGGAAGGATACACTGTATTCATGAATTAGAAGACTCAATATTGTTAAAATGACAATTCTCCCCAAGTTTATTAACAGATCAATGCAAGTGAAATAAAAATTCCAGCATAATTTTAAATAAAATTTGACGAGCTGATTTTAAAACTCACAGGGGAACACAGAAATGCTAAGAATAGCTAAAACAATCTTGAAGACCAGATTTGAGGGACTTTGCTAGGTGTCAAGACTTATTAATAGAGTTACGTAACTGTAACTTTACATAACCGTAAGAATGGAACAGAATGTAAGATCTAGAAGCAGACCCACACTCATATAGTTATTTGATTTAGGAAAAGAGTACCATTGCAGTGATGTGAGGAAATGATGATCTTTTACATAAATGGTGCTGGATTGATTGAATGTCCAATTCAAAAAAAAAAAGTATCTTGACCCTCTACTTCACATCATGTTCTGGTTATCTATTGCTGCGTAATAAACACACCCCAAACCATAGTGGCTTAAAACAACAGTCATTTTATGGTACCTCGATTTTGTGTATTGGGAATTTGGGTAGGGCTCATTTGGGCAATTCTTCTGCCCCATATGGTGTTGATATTGGTGATATTCAACTGGTGAATGAGATGAGTGGGAGGATCCATGATGACTTTATGTGCATATCTGGTCCCCTGGGAGGGTGGTTGGAAATCTAGGCTCAGCTGGGACTGTCAATCAGAACATATACTTGGCTTCTCCAGCATGGTGGTCTCGGATAATTGGACCTATAACATGGCAGCGCAAAGCTCCCAGAGAGTATTCCAAGAGGCCAAGATGGAAGATGCAAGGCTTTTTATGACTAACCTCCAAAGCCCCAGAATGACATGTATGCCATATTCTGTTGGTCATGCAAGTCACCAGGGCAAACTCAGATTCACAGGGATGGGATCTAGACTTGGCCTCTCAATGAAGGTTCAGCAAAGAATTTGGGCCATCCTATCATTCTAGATGGATCATAATTCTAAATGTGAAAGGTAAAACAAAGCTTTTAGGAGAAAATATTGGAGAAAAATCTTCATGACCCTATAAGTAGGTAAAGACTCCTTAAATAGAACACAGAAAACATTAACCATAAGAGAAAAAAATGGATAAATTTGACTACATTAAAAATAAGAACCGTATATAAAAAAATGCTTTTCAGAAATTTAAAATAGAAGCTACGTATATTAGAATGTATCCAGATATAAAAGAACTGCTCAATCAATAAGACAGATAATTCAACAAAAAGAATTTCTTTAAAGAAACTTAAATAGGTACTTCACAACAAAGGATATATAAACGGTCAATAAACGTATGAGAACATGCTCAACATCATTAGTTATCAAGTTAATGCAAATTAAAACCACAAATCCACCCACCAAAATTAGAAAGACTAATTCCAAATGTTGACAAAGATGTAGAGCAATTAGAATTCTTATATATTGCTGATGGGATTGTCAATTGGTACAACCATTTTCAAAAAATGAACATATGCATACCTCATGACCTAGCAAATCTACTCTTAGAGATATATTCATTAGTAATAAATGCATATGCTCACCAAAAATATCTATAACAGTACTTATAGTACCTTTATTAAAAATGGTTCAAAATTGGGAAACAACCCAAATGTCCAGTGACAGTAGAATGATAAGTTAATTGTGGTATATTAATACAATGAATACTGTTATACTAATACAAAAAGAAGAAATTCTAGCTATCACATGATATGACAGATGAATATCATAGACAATGTTGAGCAAAAGAATCCAGAACAAAAAAGTACATAATGTAAGGTTTCATTTATATGAAGCTCAATAAAGGGAAAATTAATCAATTGGTGATAGAAGTCAGAATAATGATTACCTTTGGAAGTGTATTAATTGGGAGGGAGCTATCTGAGGTGGTGCAATTATTCTGTACTGTAATTTGTTGGTGAGTACTCAGATGTTGAGTTACACAACCAAAATTTGTGCCCTTTACTGTACATCCCTCAATAAAGAAACAAAGGGGGCTGGCCCAGTGGCATAGTGGTTAAGTTCATGTGCTCCACTTTGGTGGCCCAGGGTTCACAGGTGTGGATCTCAGGCGTGGACCTAGCTTGACAATGGTGAAAACCTAATGCCCAAAGCAATGGTTTGAGGAGATGAGGATTTTGGGAGGTGATTGGATGATGAGGGCAGAGCCCATGTGAATGGGATTAGTGTTCTTATAAAAGAAGCCCCAGAGAGCTAGCTTGCCTCTTCCACCATGTGAGGATACAAAGAGACATCTGCAAACTGGAAGAGCACCCTCACCTGACCATGGTGGCACCCTGGTCTTGGACTTTCAGCCTCCAGAACTGTGAGTAATAAATTTCTGTAGTTTATAAGCCACACAGTCTATGATATTTTGTTATAGCAGCTAGAATGGACTAAGCCAATAACCATACCTGTGAGAGACCCATTAACTTTGCATTTTATAAAAACAAAAAAGGATTTGTTTGAAAAAAATCAGAGTCACAATAGGAAATTTAAAAATTATGCATGTTTAGTACTACCTTAATAAATAAATGTAACAACAATAAAGAGTATTCATGAAATTTTATATAAACATGCAATTTTCTCTGTATAAACATCTGGGAGGAATTGCCTTCAGTGTGGTTAGGGAATTAACCTCCAGCCTGGTGTGATCTAATCTACAGTCCTTTTTCCTTTGCCAGATTTGGATTCTGCTGATTCCTTTTTCCTGTCATGTTTTTACTGTTCCATACCATAGATGTTGGGATTGTCTGATTCCTTATATTCCAGCCTTATCTCCATTTTCTGCTTATAAATGTTGCTCCCTCCAACAAGTGCTGCTCAATGCAGCTGTTTGCATTACATGTGAACCTGGAAATGGCTGTGTCCTGTTGCCACTCCTCAAGTCTCTCTAAGCGGTGCCCTCTGACTTCATTCACTCACTTAACAAAGTCGATGTGTTTTCACATTGTGGACAGGGCTTTTGAAAAGATTTTGGTGGCCCTATGTCATTTCAGATTTATTAAAATATTTTGATAACCCATATAACTGTTTTTTATTATAACATTTTTTGAAAGGATTTTTTTCTTTCTAAATAACTTAGCTGCAAGTAACTCCTTTAAAATACTACTGGCTGTGATTTGTTACCAATATTGGGAAGTGATAAAATGTAACTTAAAAATAGTTTTCAAGGGAAACTTGAAAGCAAGAGAAAAACAGCTAGTCATGTACAAGGGAACCCCCGTAAGATTATCAGCAGAAATTATAGGCCAGAAGGGAGTGGAACAACATATTGAAAGTGCTGAAAGGAAAAAACTTAGAACCAAGAATGCTCTATTCAGCAAGATTATCACTCAGAATGGAAGGGAAGATACAGAGTTTCCCAGGCAAGCAAAAGCTAAAGGAGTTCATCACCACTAAACTGACTTTACAAGAAATGTTAAAGGGAGTTATTTAAACATAAAAGAAAAGGCCATAACTAGAAATATGGAAATTATGAAAAGAAAAATCTCACTGGTAAAGGCAAACATATAGTAAAGGTAGTGGATCAACCACCTATATAAGTAGTATGAAGGTTAAAAGACAAAAGTAGTAAAATCATCTTTATCTACAATAAGTAATTAAGGGATACATAAAATAAAAAAGTTTAAGTTATGTTTTAAATATCAAAAATATAAAACGAGGGGTGAGTAAAAGCGTAGTGCTTTTCGGACTCACTCAAACTTAAGTGACTGTCAACTTAAAATAGACTGCTATTTACATAGGTTCTTATAAAGAACCTCAATGTAACCACAAACCAAAAATCTATAACAGGTACACAAAAATTGAAGAGAAAGGAATACAAACATAACACTAAAGAAAGTCACCAAATCACAAGGGAAGAAAACAAAGGAAGAAAGAGGAAACAGAGAAGATCTACAAAAACAAGCAGAAAACAATTAAAATGGCAATAAGTACATACCTATCAATAATTACTTTTAATGTAAATGGACCAAATACTCAAATAAAAAGACATAGAGTGGCTGAATGGATTAAAAAAAAAAACCCCAGACAAATATACATGCTGTCTACAAGGGATTTACTGGAGATCTAAAGGCACACATGGGCTGATAGTGAGGACATGGAAAAACAAAAAGAAAGCTGGGGTAGCAATATTTGTATCAGACAAAATAGACTTTAAAACAAAGATTGTAGCAAGAGACAAAGTAGGGCATCACGTAGTGATGAAGGGATCAATCCAACAAGAGAATATAACACTTGTAAATATATATGCACCCAACTTAGGAGCACGTAAATACATAAAACAACTATTAACAGACCTAAAGGGAGAAATAGACAGCAATACAATAATAGTAGGGGACTTTAACACCTAGTTTACGTCAATGGTTAGATCATCCAGACAGAAAATCAATAAAAGAAACATCAGCCATAAATGACACATTAGACCAGAAGGACTTAATAGATACATACAGAACATTTCATCCAAACACAACTGAATACATATTCTTTTTAAGTGTACATGGAACATTCTCCAGGATAGATCACATGTTAGGCCACAAAACAAGTCTCAATAAATTTAAGAAGATTGAAATATCAAGCATCTTTTACGTGCCATATATGACAAATCCACAGCTAACATCATACTCAATGGTGAAAAGCTGAAAGTGTTTCTTCTAAGCTCATGAGTAAGGTAAGGATGTCCACTCGCACCACTTTTACTCAACATAGTATTGGAAATCCTAGCCATAGCAATCAGACAAGAAAAAGAAAAGTCATTCAAATTGGAAAGGAACAAGTAAAACCATCACTGTTTGCAGATGACATGATACTATGTATAGAAAACTCTCAAGGCTCCACCAAAAAACTGTTCAAATTAATAAATGAATGCAGTAAAGTTGCAGGATACAAAATTAACAAACAGAAACCTGTTAGATTTCTATACACTAATAATAATCTATCAGAAAGAGAAGGTGAGAAAATAATCTCATTTACAATTGCATCAAAATGAGTAAAATATCTAGGAATAAATTTAACCAAGTAGGTGAAAGACTTGTGCTCTGAAAACTATAGTACACTGATGAAAGAAATTGAAGATGACACAAATAAATGGAAAGATTTATCATGCTCATGGATTGAAAGAATTAATATTGTTAAAATGTCCATACAACCCAAAACAATCTACAGATTCTATGCAATTCCCATCAAAATACCAATAGTAATATAGGCCCACTTCAAGAAAAAAGGAAAATCTCAAATAAACAATCTTACGCTGTACCTAAAAAACTAGAAAAAGAAGAACAAACAAATCCTAAAGTTAGTAGAGAGGAAATAATAAAAATCAGAGCAGAAATAAATGAAAGACTAAAAAAGAGAAAGAAATGATCAATGAAATATTTCTTGTTTGTTGAGGTAGGTCTGTATTGCTATAAACTTCCACCTTAATACTTCTTTTGCTGCATCCCATAAGTTTTAGTATGTTGGGTTTCCATTTTCGTTTGTCTCCAGGTATTTTTTGATTTCTCCTTTAATTTCTTGAATGATCCAATAGTTCTCCAGTAGCATATTGTTTGGTCTCCACATATCTGTGACTTTTCCAAGTTTTTTCTTGTAGTTGATTTGTAGTTTCATACCACTGTGGTGGAAAAGATGCTTGATATGATTTCAATCTTCTTAAACTTATTGAGGCTTGCTTTGTTTCTAAACATATGGTCTATCTTTGAGAATGTTCCATGTGTACCTGAAAAGAATATGTATTCTGCTGTTTTGGGATGGAATGTTCTATATATATCTATTAAGTCCATCTGGTCTAGTGTTTCATTTAAGGCCACTGTTTCCTTCTTGACTTTCTGTCTGTCCATTGACATAAATAGGGTGTTAAGGTCCCCTACTATTATTGTGTTGCTGTCAATTTCTCCCTTTAGGTCTGTTAATGGTTGCTTTATATACTTTGGTTCTCCTGTGTTAGGTATATATATATTAATAATGTTATGTCTTCTTGGTGGAATGTCCTTTTTATCATTATATTATGCTCATCTTTGTCTCTTGTTATCTTTTTCTCCTTCAGTCTATTTTGTCTGATATAATGACTACATCCACTTTCTTTTGCTTGCCATTTACTTGGAGTATCATATTCAATCCCTTCACTCTAAGCCTGTGTTTGTCTTTAGAGCTGAGATGTGTTTCCTGGAGGAGGCATTTTGTTGGGTCTTGCTTTTTAATCCATCCAGCCACTCTGTGTCTTTTGACTGGTGAATTCAGTCCATTTACATTTAGAGTGATTATTGATTTATGAAGACCTAATACTGCCATTTTATCTTTTGTTTTCTGGTTGTTCTATATTTCCTTTGTTTCTTTTTCCTTTTATTTCTTACTGCCATTTCAGTTTGGTAGTTTTCTGTTTTTTTTTCTCCCTCAACTTTCTCTTTATTTATTATTTGTGACTCTGCTCTGATTCTTTGTTTTGTGGTTACCATGAGGTTTGTATAAAAGATCTCTTAGTTGATATAATCTTTTTTCTGATAGCCTCTTATTTCCATTAACTTATGCAGGTTCTGTCCTTTTCCTCTTCCCCTTCTATGTTTTTGTTGTCACAAATTATTCTTTTATGTGTTGTGAGTTTGTGACCAAATCGAAGTGGTTATAATTATTTTTGATGCCCTCTTTCCCTTTATCCTTTATGTTATAATTAAGTGTTTATTGACCTATTCTGATGTAGAGCTGCAATTTTCTAATTCTGTCTGTGTATTTATCTCCTTGTTCAAAGCTTTGTAAGCTTCAGCCTTTTTGGATCAGGTAGTGGGGTTCATTTCAACATTTCTTGCAAGACAGGTCTACTGGCAATGAACTCTGTCAGCTTTTCTTTGGGAAAGCTTTTATTTCTCTGTCATATCTGTAGGATCATTTCACTGGATAGAGTATTCTTGGCTGAAAGTTTTTGTTTTTCAGTATTTTGAATATAATATCCCATTCTCTCCTAGCCTATAAGGTATCAGCTGAGAAATCTACTGAAGGCCTGATAGGGGTTCCTTTGTAAGTTATTTTCTTCTGCCTTGCTGCCCTTAATATTTTTCTTTGTCATTGACTTTTGCCAGTTTTAATATTATATGCCTAATATTATATGCCTTGGAAAAGGTCTTTTTGCATTGATGTAATTAGGCGTTCTATTGTATTAGGAATTCATGTACCTGTAAGTTCAGTTCTTTCCCCAGGTTTGGGAAACTATTATTTCTTTGAACAAGCTCTCTGTTCCATTCTCCCTCTGGAATACCTATAACCCTTGTGTTGCTTTTCTAATTGAGTCAGGTATTTCTCAAAGAATTTCTTTATTTTTTTAAATCTTTGTTCCCTCTCATCCTCTTCCAGAATCATTTCTGGGTTTCTATCTTCAAGCCCACTAATTCTCTCCTCCTTATAGTCTGTTTTATTTTTGATGCTTTTTACATTACTTTTCATCTCATTAATTGTGTTCTTCATCTCCAGAATTTCTGTTTTTTAGAGTTTCAGTCTCTTTGGTGAAGTACTCCTTCTTTTCATTAATTTTATTCCTGAGTTCCTTGAACTGTCTTTATGAGTTTTCTCGTAACTCATTGAGTTTCTTTATGAGAGCTATTTTGAAATCTCTGTCACTTAGACTGTAATCTTCTGTGACTTCAATTGGGTTTCTGGAGAGTTGTTGTTCTCTTTCTGTTCTTCCATGTTATTGTAGTTCTTCATGGTACTTGATGAATTGATCCTCTGCTGGTGCTTTGTGGTAGTAACGAGCTTTCTTATTTGGGTTCAGCTTTTGTTACTTTGGTTTTGAGCCTCTTATGTTTGTCTTTGAAAGCCTACACTTTCTACCCTTCATGCCTCTACTAGAGGTGTAATAAATGCTCTTTTTATGCTGCCTTTGCCTCTGATGTTGCTGGTGCCTTGCTGTTTATGATGTTGCTGCAATCTCAGGTATCACCACCAAGGTCACCAGACTGCAAGCAATTCTTCTGCTTCTGGGGTCACTTGGGTCCTGTGTTCCTCACCTGGTTTGGCATGGGCTCTCTGCATACTTGGATGTTGCTATCCCTGAACTGCCTGTGCTGCTGCTCCTGGGTTGTCTGGGAGTGCTGGTTGCACCACTGCCAGGGGTACTGGCTTCATGAGTGTTGCTGTTGCTGCTAGGGGGGCTAGGAACCTGGGTACTTGTATGCAGCTCCCACTGCTGGTGGAGCTGGTGTCAGAGGGTACTGCCACTGAGGGCTGGGTCATTGGTTCTGCTGTGGCTCCTGAAGCCTCTGGTCACAGGTTACATCTGCCACCACTTGGGGGGAGCAGAGGCTAAGCAGGAAGAGGTTGTTGTTGCTTCTCCCTTGTGCAGCCTCTGGTCTGTGGTGCTAGCTGGTGTATTTTGAAAACTCAAGGTCAGGTCACCCCACGCAGCCAGGAAAATTTGAGTTTTGTATACTGTCCCCTGAGTCTTTGTCTGCCATTCCCTCATGATTAGATTTAGGTCATGCATTCTTGGCAGGCATACTACATTAGTGATGTTTTGTCTTTTTCAAAGCATTGATAGTATGTAACTTAAAGGACCTGGCACAAAGTAGTTGGTCACTATATATCACCTTATTGTTATATTTTTTATTGAGAGCAGTTTCTCAGCATCTTTTGGGAAAAAGTAGAGAATAAGTTGATTTAATATATAAAATTTTCTTTTTTTAAAAGCATTTTATGTGTGTGTTTGTCTTAAAGTTGATGATGAAATCTGAAACAGAAGTGAGGTTGCCAAAGACTGACCATTCCAAGAGGCAATTAATGAGATAGTGTTCTCAGAACCAGTGAAGATACTTCAAGAGAATAATTTGGTGAGTTTCTCATGTGTTCCCTGAAGTTGGAGGCATGCAGGGACTGGCAGCTGACTCAAGTACAAAGTCTCGAGTTGAGAATTGTTGGCCTGAGCTCTGTTGTCTTGGGGAAGTGTGAGGGAAAATGTCTTTGTTGGAATCCACCACAACTTCTAGCCTCTGGCATGACAAAGGATGTTTGGATTTCCCATGAACCCATGAATCCCCACAGGAGGAAATTGAATTGGGTTGTTTTGAATGGGAAGCTACACAAGAGGACTGAACCCAATAGAGGAGTGGGCCACAAGAAACTGGTAGCTAAAGGGGAAGTTGTAAGTGGCCAATTGGAGAAGACACAGTGTATGTTAAAGGAACTGTAGGTGAGAGATCCCCAGTGATGGAAGTTGTCTCTGAAAAAGCCACAAAACCACTCCAAGAAAGAAAGAATTGACATTTATAACATCCCTCTCAGAGAGGATACCTACCCCAAAGTATAACTGTACTATGAAATAATACCTTACTTCTTTTCACTCATCTCATTCCAATCCCTGAAAGATCCCAAGACATCAGTCAGGGAGTGAAGGAGAAGGTGGAATAAGAGCTAGAGATGACTCTAACCACACCATCTCCTTTCATTATAGGCTTCAAAACGTAAGTGGGCCAGAGCTCAGAGAAATGAGAAATTTTAAATTTGATGAGAATAGAGTTGTTTTTCTTCTTTTTTGTTTTGAGCAATTTGAAGAAAGTCCTTTTTTTTTGGCTGGGAAAGATTCACCCTGAGCTAACCTCTGTTGCCAATCTTGCTCTTTTTTTCTGTCCTCCCCAAAGCCTCAGTACATTGTCGTATATTCTTGTTGTAAGTCCTTCTAGTTCTTCTATGTGAGCTGCCACCACAGCATGGCTACTGACAGATGAGTGGTGTGGTTCTGTGCCTGGGAGCTGAACCTGGGTTGTCAAAGCAGAGTGCACTTAACTTTAACCACTAGACCATCAAGGCTGGCTCGAGAATAGAGTTTTGATTACTATACCTGACTAGCTTTTTTTTTTTTAACATATTTTTTTAGGTATGCTTTTTTTTTGTAAGGAAGATTGGCCTTCAGCTAACATCTGTTGCCAATCTTCCTATTTTTTTTCCTCCCCAGAGCCCCAGTACATAGTTGTATATCCTAGTTGTAAGTCCTTCTAACTCTTCTTTGTGGGGCACTGCCATAGCATGGCTTGATGAGCAGTGTGTAAGTTTGCACCCAGGATCCAAACTGGTGAACCCCAGGCCACTGAAGTGGAGCATGTGAGCTTAACCACTGTGCCAGCAGGCCAGTCCCCTGACTAAATTTCTTAATACGTGGAAAAAGATATTACTAAATTTCATTGAGTCTAAGATGCTATTGATTATGAGATGCTCCATTATTTTATATACTGCTAAGAAAGAAAAACACCTTCCAATTATAAGATAATATTGGTGTTAAGAGATGAGATGTTGAGACAGAAAAATATGTTCATCTTAGAGTAGATGAAATATAGTAACATTTTATTATCTGAGAATGATTGGAAAAACTGTGAGATCTGCTTGAGATTTCATTGAAGGGAGGGTAAATGAATTGATTATAGAGGGTTTAAGGAGGGGCAGTGCTGATAAAAAGTAAAATTTATTCCTGCCTGTACCCTACAGTGTCCAAATGGCTCAACAAAACTGGTTTAAAAATGTAATTTCTTAGTCTAATTTCAAGCAAACAAACACACCAGAGCTAAGCCTGCCTTTCACAAAAGCCTGAACTTAAAAGGTGATCCATGCTCTCGAAGGCTCATTTTAAGCTTCACCTTCTCTTTAAATATGTCTAATCCTGCCCAGAAAGAGCAGAATACACTCTTGAATTCTGATATAGGTGACAGATTTTCTTCGTTGGAATTGAAAATTTATGTACATGGAAATAATGAAATACTTGGAATGTTCTCGTAACTTGTGAGGATTAACAGGAAATATTAGATCTCATGCTCTCATTAACGCATTTGATAACATGTGTAGGGTAATAGTGTAACTAAAATATCATCTGACTCCCTGCCTCTCCGACATCTTCATAAACGAAACTGAATCCTTTCATCTGTGGTCTGTGAAAGTTTGAAGAACTCCCTTTTGCTTTTCTGAATTCATGGAGAGCTATGTCTCAAGTCTCCTCAACCTCTGGCTCTCATGCGCTTCAATCTGGATTTGGAACTAGACTCCTTTGGTGGTTTCAAAATATGTCCAGAAATTATTTGACACTCCTCTCTTCAAAAGATGGCATTTAATACCTCTCTGACTGAGTGTGGGATGGACTAGGTGGCTTACTTCTAATGAAATGAATATGGTGGACATGACATTGTGTGACTTTCTGAAATTAGGTCGTATGGCATGTGGCTTCCTCTTTGACCTCTCTCTTGGATTGCTTGCTCTGGAAGAAGCTAGCTTCCATGTCTTGAGGACACTTAAGCAGCCATCTATAGAGAGAGGTTCATATGGTGAGGAACTGAGGCCTCCAGCTAACAGCCACAGAATTAAACCATCTTGAAAGTGGAGGTCAGTTTCTTTATCAATTTACTGAAGTCAAGGGACATTTTAGAAGGATAGGCCAGAGTTTGTATTTATATTTCTCTTGGCTGTGATTATATCAAAGCCCAGAGTCAATTTGCCCCAACAATACTTAATTCCTTAATAAAGTAAATAAAGTAATACTTTACAAAAGTAAAGGCAAAGTATTAATAAGTCCTTAGCTAGGGCTTTTCATTCATGAGCAACTGGGTCTCTTTGCCTCTGGATTTTCCCCATTCTAAACCATTATCTTCAGCCAGTGAGATCTTCCTATAACATTTATCTGACCATGCTATCCCTCAGTTAAAAAGTGCATCCATGCCCCCACCAACTCCTATTGCCTCAGGATGAAACCCAAACTCCTCTACTTGGTTTATAAGAATTCTAAGTGCTGCCATGAAGTGAGATTGTGGTCACTTCTCTGGCCACGGGATGTTTGTTTTGAATCTCATGCAATTAAAATTTTAATTTTCACAAGTTCTGTGTGAAGCAGAAGACACTATAACCTTTGCTTGGAGAAATTTTTGTTTTAGAAACGAATGCTTATTTCATGTCAATATTTCTCACGTACACAGAATTAATGGACTTAGTGACCAAAGCTTCTGGGAAGAAAGAAAGAAATGCCTGTTTTCAGATTGTGTCGTAGGAACAACTGTAACTCTGTGGGTGGTTGAAACTGGAAAGGAGAATAGAAAGAATTTGGTAGAGCAATATACCTTTCTTCTGAAAATATTACTGTATTAAGTTCTTAAGCGATGAAAAAGAAAATAATAGTTATTGTATATCCACTGTGTAGCTATTGAAAAGAAAAAAGGTAGATCCATCTTATTGACCTGGAACATTGCCTATCATATGGAGTGGAAAAAATGGCTAGAGAACAGTATGTAGAAAATGATCACATTTAGGTAAAAGTTTTTATATCCATAAGCACAGTGTAGAAGGCACGATATCAAATTGTTAATGATGACTATCGCTGGGAAAGGGGCTTATGAGGGCAGTTTATGAGGTGCTTTCTACATTATTCACTTCTGAATTTTAAAAATTGTGTAAAGATATATCCTTTCTAATTTAAAAAGATGGTTCCATTTTGTAAAGATCAAGGATGATTACTAGGAACTTTAAATTAACATTTATCCTGTTGTCTTCACATAGACTGTCATTCAAATTCTCTTGGAAGGATGGAAGATTTGATGTCAGGGTTTAGTCACATCTGGAAACCATATTTTAAAGGTATCCTTCATAACCTCCTTAGTGGCTAAAACACTGTATCTCTTATTAAATTCTTCCTCATAGCTAATCCTCATATGTTACTCCACCTACATTTCTCCCCAGAGTTCAGTTAGATCTGGGAGAAAAAGAGTTGATAATTCTCCTTTGTTTAAAAATGATTAAGTGATTTTAATTTTCTTTTTATAGCATGTTCTCTTTTTCTAAATTTCTTGCCCTTGATCATTTCTTGGAAGCAACATGGTGAAAAGGAAGAGTGTGGGGTTTGAATTTGGAGGAACTCGCCTCACAGCCTGTTGTCTTCATTTACCGGTAGGCTACCTGTGGGTACACCATGACCTTCAACTCTCTGGATTTCAGTTTCCTCATCTATAAAATGGGGTGAGTGTGGCTGAGAGGATCACAGGGGTTAAGGAAAGTGAGAGTGTGATAAACAAGAGCATCTTGCTAATATGTAGCTTGACCCTCCTCTTCCTTCTGCTCCCTTTTCTTGCTTCTTTTCTTACAGAGTCAGAAGAACTCTCTACATATCAATATCCTCTTCTGTAAAACAGAATGAAAATAACCCCTGCCCTTCTGTACTTCAAAGTGTGACTTTTGTAAGAATCAGCTGGGCAAATGCATGTTAAAGCCTATTGTAAACAAGAGGGTCCTAATGCCAGCAATATTTGTCTTTTGCCACATGACACCCTACAAGTGGGTTTGTCATAGCGAACACCATCCTTCCCATTTTACAGACAAAGACATAGCTGGAGAGGCTGTGACTTGCACGTGGTCTCACAGCACTAGATCCCAGGCTTCTGGATTGTTAAAAGCCATTTTTAAAGTTTTTTTCTGTTCTGTAAATTAAGCGATGTCAACTCAGTTTTTCTTTATAAATTCCACATAGCAACATAATCAACAAAGAAAAGCAAACGAATTGTTCAAATGATTTTCCTCTCTGGAATTTTACTATTAAAGTTGGGTTGAAATATGTGAGCATTGAGTGAGTATCAGCCAGCACTGTGAAGGGATCACTGGTTAAATGGGAAGACAGGGTCCCTGCCCTTGTGGAATGTATGTTCTGTGGGGATTGGGGTAGAGCAATGGATGTCAAGCGGAAAACAAATGAGTAAATAAATAAATGAACAAAAAGTTTGGGGTGGTGATATGCATTTTTGAATCGAATAAAGCACAGTGATGTGAAGGGGTGACAGTGTGGTGGTCTTGCATGAGGAGGTGTGACCTAGACTGAGTGATCAGAAAAGGGCTCTGGAAGGAGATGACAGTGAAGCTGAGACCTCAAGGAGAGCAGGGACTTTGTCTTCACCATTGTGTCCCCATTCCCAGTGACTAGACCAGCGCTTGGTAAACAACATGTGTTCATGTAATAGCTGATACTAAGAGCTGCTCTTGATTTCGCTCTTGTCATGCGCCAAGCACTTATGCTTAATGATTTACATTTATTTAAAAGTTGAATCCTCACAACAACCCAAAGAATTAACTACATTATTGCCCCACTTTTCAGAGAAGGGATATCATGACATTTGTGGTAAAGGGAATGGAATTTTATATTTTAAAATCTTTAATTTTCTTGTTACTTCTTTTAATCTCAAACCCTTTAAGAACAACATTAGGTCACATTTTAATTGACCAAAATGCTGGGAAGTGTGGTGTTCTGATTTACCTAATTTTCTATGGAAACATATTTGTTAAAGTTTTGTATAAAAATAATAGTTTCTCTATCTGCTTTGTTCGTATGCTAGTTGTAACTGGATCATAGAAAGCCTGAGTTGAAAACAACCATACAGTTCAACTGGTCCAACGGCACTGTTTTATATATAAAGAGACTTAGGCCTCAAGAAATTAAATTAATCTTTTTTTTTAATGACTGTGGATTTTTGTAGTGAGTAAAGCTATCATAAGAAGAATGGCTATTTGTTAAGTACACGAATCACCTTTTTTGCAAACAGTTCGTTTGGTCATCATAAGAACTGCAATGACAGAGACATTAGAATCCTCACCCTCAATGATAAAGCACCTGAGACTCAGGGACCTAAGTTACTTGCTCAAGGTCACATTGACTGTAAATGGTAGGGCGGGATTCATAGTCAGATATACTCCTCCGATGCACCATGCTGGGACTCCCCCAAACAGGATCAATTCATAGTAAAAATATTTTGGAGATTAAGCACAGAAATTACAGCAGTTTGGATTGAGTATTTACTCATCCCAGGACACTGGAAATTATGTTGATTTTGCTTACTTTGGGGAGAGAGGAGCCAATTTCTCTCCACCTGAAAGTAAACGGTACAAAAAAATTCCAGTTACTTCTATTTCGATTAATGCATGTGGCATCACACATCAAGTCATCAACAAAGTCCAGTTCATTTGAACTGTTCAGTGAGACAGTTGGGTCCTGGCAACTACAGAGAGGGAAATCTCACAGAGTCTTTTGGGGAAATCCCTACCCTAAGAAAATCCCTCCATGACAACACAGCGCCCCAGGAACCTTTGAGATTCTCTAAAGGCAATCTTGACACCAGTGAGAGATACTATCTTTCATGTCTTCTCTGAATGACTGAGGGATTCTGCCTCTGATATTCTCTCCTCTTCCTCATAAGAAGTTACTGACCAGAGAAACCCCCAATATGGGTGGGCTAAAGATAAAGAACTCTGGGGCTGCTTGGTCTTCCCCAGGGGCTTTAAAGATCAATGTCAGCTTTTTATTTTATCTATCTATCATCACCATCATCTATTTTAGAGGAGGTGAGGGATTATAATGAGCAGCCATCAAACAACCAATAGAGTCTAGGGATTTATGGATCTCATAAAACAAATCAGTAAAGGAACAAGCCTAAAAGTCATTTTAGCCATTTGAGGATGAGTTTAAACATCACTTAATCCTTGTAGTGGAGGAGACCCTCAGCCCTGACGCAGTACCCCCCCACCCTTTGGAGGCGTGCTGGAATCCTAATTTATCTAGTCATCACAGTCTGAGAAACAGATGAGTTATGCATTCATGATTACAAATTTAGATTATTTCTGCAAAATCATTGTTATGTGTTGTTGGGGCCTAGGGCAGGCCACCCCAAAATATCCCACAATAGCATATTGATTATTTTGAATTAAAGTTACTTGAGAAGCAAAAAGTGCATTCTGAGCCTCCTAACTCTATTCCCCCTGAAAATGGGAAATAAATCTCCTGTGTAAAGGGCATTCTCCCTGCGTCCTCATCATCACACCTAGAGATTCAGGGTCAAGAAGCCTGAATAAGCAAACCTTGTGAATTTACTACCTCAAGCCTAAACGCTGCTTAAATTCCTCACTAATTATGAACCCCAAATCTAAGCTTCTTTGTCTTGTCAATTCCTCACAAATTTACTGTATCTTTGTGTAAAAGATATACATATACTGCCTGCTTTGTTCACTCTCTGAGCATCATTTCTTTGTGATCTCGAATAGATACATATTAATCTGTTTTTTTTCCTCCTGTTAATCTAGTCTTGTGTCAGTTTTATTATTGTGTCAACCATTAAGAGCACAAGAAGGCTAGAAAGGGGATTTTCCCATGCCCAGACTGTTTTGGTGAGCCAGCAAGGAGTCCTGACTGGCTGGGGAGCTGCTTTCTCCCTGAGGCTGCTGCAGCTATGAGATCCTGGACAGCTGACACAGAAGCCAGCAAAAAAGGTAAAGCTTCTTCGCATGTCAGCCTCCCAGATCTCTGTCTGCAGAATTTGATGGGAACAAAAGTGGTGAGAGCTTCTTTTTCTCTCTCTAAATTTAGACTAGCAGGAGAAAATATTTGTGAAACTAGTTTCTTGGACTTTAGAGACTCTGGCATTTGGTAAATGAGTACTCTTTTGATTTATTTTGTTGATCCTTCCCTCCCAGAGAAGGTCTTTGCTTTCCTTCATCTCTGTCTGTTGTGTCCTTTGTCATAAAGAGGAAGAACCATAGGGCAGGACAGCAGGCACAGGCTCTTAATAAGCCTGCTAGTCAGGCCAGCCTCACAGACCGGGTTATTTCATGGTTCTTCCCAGATCAGCATCTGTTTAGACAAACTTTGCTGTGGGTCCTCTGTGTAAAAACTGCATGAGGTTTTTCCTTCTGTCTTGTTCTATGTCCTGAGCTCTTGGCTTTGTGACCAGTGAGAATATTTTCTCTGGTCTCTGCCATCTAGAAGGTGCATTTACCAGAGTGTACCTGGCAGCCAGTCAAAAGGCTGGGGTTCCAAGACACATGGTCACAAGGAGCACTCCCTTTGTCCAGGATGCCAGCTCTTAGGGGACTTTGTCATAAAGGGTCCAGTCCATAAAAGACCTTCGTTATTTCAATCTTCGTTGTTTGTTAGTGCTGGAAAAATTCCATTCCGCTAGTGCCTACCCAGTGTCACAGATTAGCAGGTCTGTGACTGGAGGTGTCCCAGGGTCTTGTGGGAGACTGGAGACACCATTTTCACTACACCATCCTTACCACCTGTGCAATGAAGTTCTTTCCTTTCTAGACTATTTTTGGGAGTGAACTTTTGGATCTTGTGAGGGCTACATCCTTTGTACTCTCTTTTGGGGACACCCTTTGCTTCCATGGTTAAGCCATAAAAAGGCTTATTGGTTTGAGTCACTATTAAGATCCTACTTGTCAATGGCCAGATGATGGATCCTTAAATTGGAAAAACTTCTAAATAGGAAATAATTTTTAGAGAGCTCATATTGGTATAATGGCTAGCCATTAAGACTTCTTTAATAAGATGGAAAGACAGAAATTAGAACAAAACTCAAGTCTACTCATACCCATTCTTGTTTGCCTTCAGACATTTATGGATATTGTAAAAAAAAATCAGGTCATTGTCTGGCACTTAAGAAGGAAAAATATATATATAACAGCTAGACTTAGGGTCTCCCTAACAAAATGAGAGAACAAAAATTTAGATAACACAAAAATCCAACATAAAATCCTCTCCTTAAAATCTGGCTCTGTGTGGCTATTTCAGCTTCCTTTCCTAGGCAATTTACAGAGGGCACTCCAGTCTAATCTCTTAGAGTATACAGGTTACTCACGTAAATGATAAAAGCCACAAAATCAATTCAGCAGTAGCACCTAGGACAGGCGGTAAAGCTCACTTTGCTGAGCTCTATAGTCAGGTTCTGCCAATTTCAGGCCTTCTTGTGCAATATACTTTGCAGATTTATCCTAGCAGCCCCTCCCAGGGAATTTATGTCCCCATGTCAAGAGCTCCTTTACCCCATTCAATGGCCTTTCTGTAATGCCCAGTCAAGAGAAAAAAATTTCACGTTGTCCCTTCCTTTACAAATCCAGACCCAACAGTTATTGACTGTTTCTCTCCAAGGGATAACTATTGCCTTCTAGCTTGTCTCATTTTGTGTCCTAAGGGCCTGGCTTAACTTTCTCCCTGCCTGGGACATGCATGCAGCTGTCTGTTCTTTCTTTTGGCTATCTTTGGGCGTGACTCTGGATCTTGGGAACGTAATAACTGTCAAGGACACCTCTTGGCTCCACGGAGTTGTTTAAAGCTGCCAGAAATATTTACTGTTTGCCTCAGCTAAAAACTGACAAGCTATTTGAAAGGATTTTTTTTAGCAGCTATATGGTCAAAAATTGACCACATTAAAAACTGATATTCAGAGCCTGATAGGAATTTTTTTTATCGGCCTTCTTCCTTAAGTTAAAATAAAACTATGTACCCAGGGGAAAGGAGCAAATTAAAACTAATGTAACTGGATGGACAGATCAACCTATAATATCATTTAAGTTACAACACAATTTCTGAGGAATTGAGAACAACTGTCCTTATCTTACAAATCTTACAAAATCTTTACATGAAAATGCAGCCATAAAGACAATTCAGATTCCACCCATTCCCTTTCACCAATTCCAAAAGCTATTTCTCTCAAAAGCTTTGTGATTTTTCCAAGAACTCTTATTTAGACCATTCTCAGTTCCTAAGTCTGAAGGAAAATTTTAAATCACATTACCCTAAAACTCCTATCAAAAAAACCCCACTTACGGCCAGCCCCAGTGGCCTAATGGTTAAGTTCAGCATGCTTTGCTTCGGTGGCCCAGGTTCGGTTCCCAGGTGTGGACCTATACCACTTGTCAGTGGCCATGCTGTGGTGGCAGCTCACAAACAAAAAGAGGAAGATTGGCAACAGATGTTAGCTCAGGGAAAATCTTCCTCAGCAAAAAAACCCCCAAAACAAACAAATGAACAAGCTTAGATTTTTTTTCTCTGTGTCCCTTAAAGTTATAAATTTTACCATGTCTTTAAAATGTAAACACTCTGTGATTAGGCATGTGTGTGGTGATGGATTGTAATTAGTCTTTTAGTGGTGAACATGATGTAATATATACAGAAATTGAAATATATAAGGATGTACACTTGAAATTTATTTTTTAAAAAAGAAGGAAGTACACTGGGAAAAAAATAATGATCTTGACAGATAGTGTCAAATTGTTTTCTAGAAATTTGCATCATTTTGTAAATAGCTACTATACCCTATACAGCGTACATAGAATGCAACATGAGAAAATTTTTGAAGAAATAATGTTTATAAACCTCTCAATTTGGTGAAAGACATAAACCTACAGATTCAAGAATATAACTGAACCCCAAACAAAATGGACTCAAAGAAACCCATGCTCAGAAACATTGAAATCAAATTGGTGAGACATTTTCATGATGAAAGCTTTAAAGCAGTCAGAGGAAAATGATGCATTACTTATAAGAGAACAATGATTTGAATGACAGTAGATTTCTCGCTAGAAACCAAGGAGGACAGATGGAAGTGACACAATACTTTTAAAGTGTTTAAAGACTTAAACTATCAATCCAGAAATCATAAACAGTCCTTGTCAGAATGGAAAAGCAAAACAAAATAGCCATGGCTGTCTACTAGAAATTCGCTTTAAATATATTAATATTCATTGCTTAAAAGACAGTTCTCAAATCATCAATCTAAGCTTTTCTCTGATGCTACAATCATATATGTTATAAGAAAAAAAAAAAACTAGAGACCAATGTCCCTTATAGACACAGATGCAAAATCTTTAACAGTATATTATCATATAAAATCCAGCATTATACAAAAAGGATAGTATACGAGGGTCAGCTGGGGTTTATGTATGAGTGCGATTTTGGTCCAATAATTGAAAATCAATGCATGTCATTCACCAATTAACCAATAAAAAATTTTAAAATCATATGGTCATCTCAAAGATGGAGAAGAATCACTGAAAATATTCAACATCATTAAAATTCATAATGAATTAAGAAATAAAGAGAACTTCCTCAATGTGATGGAAGACATATGCATCCTGATTATGGTGGTGGTGACTGTATTTGTTTTTCAAAACTAGAACTGTATCACTGGGGTGGGTAAACTTTACTGAACATAAATTATATCTCTATTAAAAAATGAAAATAAAGATGTAGGCCATTTATCTAGACATTCACACATAAAATATTAATTTAACCTCAGAATTGTAAATAAAAATTCTTGCAGTTAATATTGAATATTTCAAATGTTCTGTATGAACTTAAAATAATTGGAAAATTTCTATTCATCTTGCTGAGGAAGTGTTTTTGTTATTGTGTAACTGACCTTCTGGTGATACCAGATCGCTTATCCAATTGTCCAAGAAATGATGCAAATTCTAGCCTACTTGCTTACACTCTTTCTGCTATTTACAAAATTGACAAGTGCCAGAGGCTTTGATCAGGGAAAGAATTAAAAAATGTATTCTTAGAAAAGGGAAATGTAAAACTCCCAAAAGATAACAGCCCACAACTGCCTGAGACTAACCTGGCTAACTTAATTGGTAGAGACTAAGGTTAAAGAAAAGTTTATTTTAAATACAGGCTGCTAGAGAGGCTCTTTGCCCCAAATCTAATTCACAGCTTCTTTATCTAAGGTAAATATAAAACCTAAGTCTTCTCCAGAAATATTAACAACAACAACAACAACAAAAACTTTTAAGGAGGTAACCTTGTTCCATCTGCTAATGACACAATTATTTATAAAATAGTAAGTTTTATATTGTACCTGATTCGTGGCTGAAATTTTTAAAATAAAAGCAATCAGATCTCTCTTTGTGTCCATCTATATATATGTATGTATGTTATAGATATGGTATTTTTCTACCTCCAGATGGTATTAGCAAAATTCGTTTCTAAAGAGCTCTATTTAATTAACTTAAACACTTATATGAATTATTTTTAAATATAGTAAAAACTAACCCAAATGTTCTTCAAGTTAATGTAATATAAAATAATCTTTGGTAAATAAAACCTTGCTTAAGTTTGTTGGTTTAATTAAAATAAGCACGTTTTCAGAGATATCAGCACTGGATATAATGCAAACATGCAACTTTTATTCTATCTGGGTTATTAATCAAATAAGCTCTTATTACCTCTATTATAAAATTTGTCAGCAAAAATAATAATAATAACTTAGGATGATGCTAATTGCTTTAATGCCTTAAATTTTCATGAATAATCTAAGTATGATAGTTAAGAACAAGTAAATTATATAAATGTTAATAAAATAAAAAATTTGGGGTACAATAATTATGCTTTATGATATATGTAATTAAAAATAACTTCCCCAGGTCTTTTTGATGGTTTAAACCTTTAAACTATTACTAGGTAAGGTTAAATAGTAAAAAGTTCATGAAATATGTATATCATCTCCAGATAGGATAAAATGATAAAATATTAATTACTATATAGGGGTTTATGTTCTTTTGACATTATAGAAAATCTAAAAAATAAATTTGGGTCTGTTAATAAACATGTTTTGTGCTTTATTAAAAGATTTTACTATAAAAAAAGTTTCTGGGGCCGGCCCCATGGCTGAGTGGTAAGTTCACGTGCTCCACTTCAGAGGCCCAGGGTTTCACCGGTTCAGATCCTGGGCGTGGACATGGCACCGCTCATCAAGCCATGCTGAGGTGGCATCCCACATGCCACAACTAGAAGGACCCACAACTAAAAATACACAACTATGTACCTGGAGGCTTTGGGAGAAAAAGGAAAAATAAAATCTTTGAAAAAACTTTCTAATAATTATAAAACATGTTCATATATTTGCCAACCTAAAGAATATGGATATAACACAGTTCACAATTACTTGCTTCCTAGTTTTCACTAAAAATGAAGATTTCTAAAGGTTAAAATTCTAATTAAAATATGTAATTAAGGCTGCTAAAATTAACAGGGGAAAAATCACTGTATACGTGAAAATCAGATGTCTGTTTTTAAAAGAAAAGATATAAGGAATGGGGATACGTTTTGTTGAAAATAATAATAATGATAATTTTGTCCCAAAATAAAGCTGGTTATTTCTGAATTAAAAAAATAGAAAGAGAAAAGAAAACTTACCTTGTGTGGTCAAGTTAGTTAATGTTAAATTGTTATTTTAAGAATTTTAAAAAATAAGTTTTAATATCAGTAGTGTATATATATAAAACTAAAACTTAATTTTATTTTCATCTCTTAAGAGAACACATTTTCTTGGAATATTGGTCTACTCCTGACAAGAGATTATCAAGTATTTTTCCTTACCTTTTCATATTTTATCAAAACTATTTCCTGTGCCTTATGTTAAAAGCTGAGGCTTTTCTATTAAAAAGAGCTAAGGTTTTACAGCCATGTAACCTTATTTGTCTTTGAAATATTTTTATCACTTTGGTTAAATAGATAACTAAGTATTATTTAATAATGATATGTGATCCCTATTTAGGCAAATGTTTTAAAATATCTTTGATAATTTTTACAAATTTCCCCAAATCAAATTCTAAATGAAGTCTTTTTGACCTCTAGCTAACTTTGGGATTTTTCAGAGGATCCCTGAAACATCTCAGAGGATTTGTTCTCTTTCTTTATAAAAAGAAGGCTAATAAACCAATTGATATGTTAAATTACATGGGAAAGATTATCAAATAAGAAATAACATTGTCTTCTTTATGTTGTGTCTATATAAGTTTGTGTTACAAGAGTTCCAAAAATTACATGAAACTTCTGGAAGTCTAATATGTTCTGGTATAAAATGTTATCTGTCATCAAAATTGAGGCTCTCCCTAAATATCAGGAAAGCACTTTAGCTGACTTTCATGCAAAGGCAGCAATAACAGAATCTATAAAGGTTATGATACATGTGGATAAAGTCTATTCTGCTTCTGCCGAAAAAACTTGACCCCTCATTGCAAAACTTTGCCATCCTGATGTCCTTGTAACATAGCAACAGTCTGCTCCTAAATCAGAGAAATTAAGATAGGTAAACAATGACTGTAAATTAAACAAACAGGGCTATGGGAAACCCATGACAGCTGCTTGGTTCTTCTCAGTTCCCTGGCAAACCACAATTTTTGGTTTTTACCATCCTTCACCCATTATAGGAAAAACTATTTCTGTCCCAAGAGGTCTCAGAATTCCTCCTTCTGGGTTCTTTGATCATCTGCAGCTGGACTTCATTCAACTGTCACTTAGTATGAGTTGTCAATATATTCTTGTTATTGTATGTATGTTTTCTGCATGGGTTAAAGCCTTTCCTTGCCACAAAGCTGATGCCCTAACAATAGCAAAGAAAACTGTTATAAAAATGTCTTTCCCCCTTGGAGTATACTTTCCACAGTCTCCAGTGATCAAGGCACACACTTCACTTGGAAAAATCATACAAGCCTTAGCAGCACCTTTGCAAACTTCTTGAAACTATCACTGTCCCTATCACCCTCAATCAGCAGGCAAAGTTGAGAGAAGTAATGGAAAAACTGGATTCAAACAGAACAAGAATTAATTACTATGAGACTGAATGAACTGATGAAGATAATTATAATTTTTGTGACTTTTTGTCTAAAATATTAGTTATTTTAATCTTTTGTTTTTCCAGATTTAAGGAACCTTTTCTTCTTCTTTTCTCTTAAGCTATCTGTGACTTACAGCAATTCAGTAAATTGTATCTTTGTAAGAATAATTGAAACAGGTCCCTCTAGAATTCAGAAACTCTCAGTGACTGTTCTTATTTTCATGACAGTATATTTATTTGCATAAGGTCAATAGGAATCAGTTCTTCTTGTAAAAGGACACAATTGGAAACATTGGTTATATTACCAAGGCTTTGACTGGAATGTCGTGTTTGAAGGAGACAGGTGTAAAATCAAATATGACTAAATAACCTTAAGGAATTAAGGTTGCCTCTATGAAGTCAATAAAGCCCCTTGAAAAAACAGCCTGGTACCTTACTAATAGGGTTCCTGACAGCCTAACCAGGTGAGTAATGAAGGTCACTTTCTGGCAGGTGCCAAGACCTCAAGATATGTTGGGAGCTTCAAGAGCAGAGAAATTTACATAAATCTATAGGTATTGCTGGTGGAATATTTGGCTTGGCTTCTTAGCCTCAAGAGGCTATGAAATGTTCAATCTGGAGATTCCTTATGAGAAGTTCCAGCAAAGCAAATTTAAAAGAGCCTATATGATCACTCACTATTCTTGCTATACTTATATAAATAACTAAGCCAAGTTTGTTGGAACTAGACTTATTTGGCAAACAAATTAGTCTTAATTGACTATCTTTGATAGAAATAAGGTGATTTTAGAGAGAAAAATTACATTTGACTGGAAACTATAATACACACTTGTATTAGATTCTAGTGCTGCTAATTTTCCTTGAAGTTTTGTTATTTGCCTAAAAACTGAACTAGATCCTAAATTATTCTAATTTCCTCAAATACGTGGTCACAACTCTACAAACTAACATTTTCAACTTTTTCTCCCACTTTTGACTTGGAATCATTAAGAACTAAAGCTGCCCTTTTTTTCTGAAGCCCTGCAAACTGAAGCTTGACAACTTGATATAAACTTAAGAGACATTCATGCCTGTTGCAGTGTAAGCCACTCAGAAAGCTACCTGAACACCTGATGACATTATCAGAGACATTTCAAACTGCAAAAGATGCTTCAACTCTGACATCTAGGACTGCCCTCTAGGCTCAAAAACTAGTTTATGATTTTCTCCAAACAGTAACCACTGTTTTTCTTTGTTTACATAGAAATGCCTCTTATTAAATACCTGATTTCTTCTGCTGTAGACCTAACTTTGGGAGCTCACCAGCATCACTGCCTCCTGAAATGAGATACAACTGTTTCACTGAACTGAGCTATTTTCAAGACTAAAAGATTAATTCAACAAAATAATGGAGCAATTTACTAGCTCAACTTTTAACGTGTGAAACTTCCAGGGAAGTTTCAGAGGAGGGAACTGTGGGAGCCCAGGGCAACCACCCCCAAATATCCCACAATAGCATATTGATTATTTTAATTAAAGTTACTTGAGAAGCAAAAAGGGCATTCTGACCCTCCTGTCTCTATTCCCTGTGAAAGCAGGAAATAAATCTTGAAAGGTCCTCTCCCTGCATCCTTATCACGAGAGCTAGGGAATTCCAGCTAAGAAGCCTACATAAATCAATTTTGCTAATTTACTACCTCAAGCCTAAACTCTGCTTAAATTCTTCACTGATTACATACTCCAAATCTAAGTTTCTTTGTCCTGTCAATTCTTTACAAATTTACTATTTCTTTGTGTAAAAGATATTTATATTGCCTGCTTTGTTCACTCTGTGAGCATTATTTCTTTGTGACCTCTAATAGGTACATCTTAAACTGTTTTTTTTCTCCTGTTTATCTAGCCTTGTGTCAATTTTATTATTAGTCCAGCTATAAGAACACAAGAAGGGAAGAAAGGGGATTTTCTCCCCATCCCAACAGTGTTATCTCAGAAAAAGCCTTAATTCCAAGCTAATAAATCAAACAGTCAATATAAAAAGCACTTGTGAGTTACCTGCTACAAATCTTTTGATAACACATGGTGAAATTTAGAAGTTGGGCTATCCTAAACCAGTAGAAAACTATTTCAAGGAAGTAGGCAGAAAAATTCCTCAGTTCTGTGAAGTCATGTAAATGTCAAGCCTTGGTCTTGTTGATCTAGTCCTTTGGCATTTTCTCCCATACCTGCATGTGGTTACTCTCTCAAATGGATCACCATCGCCTTCTTGGCCATTAAAATCAATGTAATGAGGCAAGAACAACGACGTTTACATTTTACAACTAAAGAGAGTATTGATACACTTTTTCCTGTGACTAGCATTTGCACCCCCATCTCAGGTCTTCCCCAGGATATATTGCTCCATTGTAGGCGTATACCCTCTACTGAAATTACTCCTGTGCTTCTTTGCCTCCCTCACTGGTCCACGTCCTTTTTAGACAGTGCCTGTCTCCCGGTGCTTATCTTGGATAGGACTCCACCAGAAAACATATACATGAGAGAGGGATTTGCGTTCACGGATAGTCTCATGAGCAACACCTCTGAGGAAATTAGGGCAGTAGGATTGGGCAGACAGAAGAGTTGAAATGTGAAACAGTTACAACAAAGGCCTCATAAGATCCCATGGACGCCTTGGCTAACTCTAACGCTTGAATGACACCTTCAGAATCCTCCTACTTTGAAGCAAGGGGACTGGGTCTTTATTGCTCAACCACTAGTCCTTGTATGCAGACATGACCTCGGGCAAGGAAGTTTTCATAGGCTGAGGGCAGTTCCCAGAGAATGACTCAGCTGAGAGCTGTCAGCGGCTGCCAATACTCTCAAAAGCTGGAAATAATGAGTGTGCTTCAATTCTGAATGCAGGGATCTGGGTGGCATGCCACAGTACCCACTACACTGCTCAAAAAATGTTGTTAAATAAGTGACATTATAGTCTAGTCATTTCTCCAAGTAACTGGTGTTTTTTATTTCACATATGTAAGTGGAATATTTTAACCAATTGAGGATGTATCACCCATGGTTGTTAGTTTAGAAGCATCACTTTTAGGTGCTAGTTATATAGCTACGAGGTTTTGGCACAAATTTTATTTGCCATAAGATTCATTTCATTTATCCAGTGTGATCTGCTTGAAGAGACACTGAGACTTGAGTTAGAAGACCTGGGTTCTTTTTTTTTTTTTTTTTTTGAGGAAGATTAGCCATGAGCCAACTACTGCCAGTCCTCCTCTGTTTTGCTGAGGAAGCCTGGCCCTGAGCTAACATCTGTGCCCATCTTTCTCTACTTTATAGGTGGGACGCCTACCACATCATGGCATGCCAAGCAGTGCCATGTCCACACCTGGGATCTGAACCAGCGAACCCTGGGCCGCTGAAGTGGAACGTGTGAACTTAACTGCTGTGCCACCGGGCCGGCCCCAAGACCTGGGGTCTTATTAGAACTCTGCCACTTACTATAGGACAAGTCATTTTACTTTGTTCTCAGTTTTCTCACCTGTAAATTGGCAAAAAATGATATTCTGGCTGACTCTTTCACAGGGTTGTAGTGCACAGCAATAAAAAGGATTCTTGTCAAAGCCCTTTGTAAATAGCTGGTGAAAAAGGGCCTGAGGAAGCTGTGGGAGTCCTTGGTTGGCTAAAGAGTCCCAGTTAGCATGAGGAGCCCCAGACTTTAAGGGCAGTGTGGATAGTACACAGAGGAATAGGGGCAAGATTGTAAAGGGAAGGGATGAAGAAGAAAGGTGGAATCTTCCTGAGGTGCCAAAAACCACCTCTCTACTTCACCATTGCAACTCAGGTTGGCTCAACTGAAATAAATTCAGAACAAAACACAAGAGACAGACAAATCAGTCACTGAATTATATACATTAAGTAAATCTTTATGTATTTTAGAACTTGTTTCTCACTCCCTCTCCCCACCAGGTAGAGGCTGTAGCAATCATATTACTGGAAGGAAAGCAAAACCACTGTATTTGTTTAGTTCTGGGGGATCTTGGATACAATATAGTATCTATCACTTCAACAACACTTTGACTCAACTTGTTCAAACGAAAGCAAGTGGGTGTTCATTTCTAAGTCTCTCTTTATCTTTCTCTCTCTCTCTTTTTGTTGTGGTTGCTTTGGTCTCATTTTTAATCTCTCCCCATTACAGCCCTCTCTCAGTCCCTGTCCTGAAAGTAAGTGATCACCCTTCAGGTCAGGGTAGAGTTAGTGTGGACTTTCCCAGACCCTTCTCACAGCAGTGGAAAGGTTTCCTTTGAATTTTAAACTTCTTAAACCCTGATGGCAAACCCTCGGTTTTGGTTTAAAACTGGAGGAAAATGTCATGTGGTCAACTCCAGGAGGTGTGGTTGGTTTATCTCTAACCAGAGACATTTCCCGACTGGTTGCCCACTTGAGGCTAGTTTTCCCTTCTACCCAGAGGTTTTCTGTTGCATGTTGTGCTCTTCTCTCTCTCTTCTTCCTTTGAACAATCCATGCATTCTTCTATCTATCTGCCTCCCTTCTGGTTAACAAGCCAGCTTGGGTTGCATTGCATATTTCATATTCCCTTCTGCAGCCTCATTGATGAGCTGAATGTAGATAAACTCTCCCTTCAATTTCAATGCCTTGTTCCTGGGACTCACACTTTTTCTGGCATGGTCTCCATCTCTGGGAGCTGGTGATTGACCAGGATAATTTCAACAAAGCAGCAGGGTAGATCAGGGTCAGGCCCTGCTTTGTGCTTCCTGTTATTTCAAGATTTATGGGTTGGATGATCTGGCACTCAAGTCTGGCCTTGCCAATAGCATATTTCTTTTCATCTATAAGACACCCTAGAAGGAGATCACATCAATGCCAGGGAAACGTGACATTACTTGGACTATGACATATCTGGTGTCTATACAAATGCTTTTTTCCCTGTGTAGCCAGATAACTACTCCCCCTACCCCTCAGATTTCTTAAAAGAAATGAGGTTACAGGGGCTGGCCCCGTGGCCGAGTGGTTAAGTTCGTGCGCTCCGCTGCAGGCGGCCCAGTGTTTCGTTGGTTCGAATCCTGGGTGCGGACATGGGACTGCTCACCAAACCACGCTGAGGCAGCATCCCACATGCCACAACTAGAAGGACCCACAACGAAGAATATACAACTATGTACTGGGGAGCTTTGGGGGGAAAAGGAAAAAAATAAAATCTTCAAAAAAAAAAAAAAAAAAAGAAATGAGATTACATATTGTTTGATGGTGTATGAATATAATGGAAGCATTTTTCTCATGGAAGGCTACCCTGACCTACCAAGGGTATTCTGGGTACCCTTCTTATGCACTTTAATGGCATCATATACTTTCCCTTGTATTTTCTGTATCTTTCTCTCCTACTACATACCATGAAGTAAAAAAAAATCTCTTGTTCATCATTGTATCTCCAGAGTCCGGAACACAGAAGTGTCAATATATATTTGTTCACTAATTAACTGAACTTTGGAAAGTGTGGATCCTCTTCCCATTTCCTCATAAGGAAGAGGATTGGCAATATCTGCTTTTCTGGGTGCTATCTACCCAGGGCTGTGTGGCCTGTTGAGAGGCAGTGCTGAGGGTAAGTGGATATTGGGTTCTTAGATGTGATTTTTGCCTCTCCATCACTTCTGTCCATCCATACCATCCTCCTTGCTGTACCTAGAACTTGTCAGGCACAGTCTTCTCCATGGGGGAAGCATGGTTGGCAATGGGTAAAGATGATCAGGAGGACATAGCAAGCTGCTGATAAATGTGTCTTTTTCTTCCTGCCTACTCATGTCCATTAACATGGTAAGCATGTGTGCTTAGTGGTGTTTCCATGCTGTCAAGATCCTTTCTAAGCCTCTATTCTTTCCTTCTTCTGTCTCCCCATAAACACCTTTCTAGCCTTCTCTCCTGCCAGTTAAAAAGCTAGTACATCGTACATAACCTACTGTAAATGATCGCTAGTATGTGACTTTTAAAGCTGATTTAGATTAGCATGCACCCTCTTCATAATTTTTTGTCTTTAAGCTCTATCTCCTCAACATATCGTGAGCTCCTTGAAAGCACGGCTCTTCCTCATGCTCTCCCTTTCTCTCTGACTCTGATATGTAGGATAGATACCTTCTATGTAGCAAGATTTTAATCAATATTTGTTGGGTGGAATTGAAATTTAGGTGGTTAGAGATCCAGGTTTTGATGGGTAGATGCTTGATACCATCACCTTTTGTCTTCACTGGGTCAGGGCTTCTAGCCAAGCACATTCTCTTCCTAGCTCTTTGTCTGACTAACTCATCTTAAAAATACCTTCCTCTGAGTAGTCCTCCAGGGTGATGCAAATCTGGGTTAGGTATTCTTCCCATGTGGTTTTATAGCAGCTTTTACCCTCCCATATCATAGGAATGTAGAATAATTCTATCATATTGTAATTGTTTAATTTGTCTTTTTCTCCCATGAGACCAAATGCCTTGTACAAGCCTTCTCTTCTTTGTGGTCAGATTTGTTTGAGTGGTGCTGTCCAAGAGAATTTCCAGTGATGATGGAAATTCTCTATTCTGCACTGTCCGGTAAGGTAGCCACTAACCAGACGTGGCTATTGGACACTTGAAATGTAACAGTGTGAATGAGGAACTACATTAATTGTATTTAATTTTAATTAATCGATATTTAAATTTAAATAGCCTCATGTCACTAATGGTTACAGTATTGAACGGTACAATTAGAAGTTTGTCTATTTCTATTATTTTTTCCAAAGAACAAACTTTTGGCTATGTTGATTCTCTATTTTGTTTCTTTCTTTTCTATTTCAATCAATTCTGCTCTTATCTTTATCATTTCCTTCTACTTTTTTCATTTTTGCTTTTGTTTTCCCTCTTGTTCTTTTTCTAACTTTTTTTTTTTTTAAAGATTTTATTTTTCCTTTTTCTCCCCAAAGACCCCCGGTACATAGTTGTATATTCTTCGTTGTGGGTCCTTCCAGTTGTGGCATGTGGGACGCTGCCTCAGCGTGGTCTGATGAGCAGTGCCATGTCCGTGCCCAGGGTTCGAACCAACGAAACACTGGGCTGCCTGCAGTGGAGCGCACGAACTTAACCCCTCGGCCACGGGGCCAGCCCCTTTTTCTAACTTCTTAACTTGGAAGCTTATGTCATCAGTTTTAACATTTCTTCTTTCTAATGTAAGCACTCAAAGCTGCAAATTTTCCTCGAAGTGTTGCTTTTTTATATTTCACAAATTTAACCTATAGTATTTTAAATCAATTTTATTGAGATTTAATTTCCATACCTTAAAGTGCAGCTCTTTAAGAGGACAGTTACAGGAGTTTCTGTTAAGGTATTCAGCTATTTAACCACTACCACAATTAAAATAAGGACTTTTTCCATCACCCTGAAACGTATCTTTATGTCCCTTTGCAGTCATTTCCTGTCCTATTAATCTATTGTCACTATAGATTAGTTTTGCCTTTTGTAGAATTTCACACAAATGGAAACAAATTCAGATACTCTTTGCCTCTGTTTCTTTAGTTCAGCAGAGTGTTTTTGAGAGTTATCCATGTTGTTGTAGGTAACAATAATTACTTCCTTTTCTTACAGATTAGTATTCTGTGGGATGGATAGATCACAATAAATGGATAATTGTTTATCCATTTATTTCTTGATGAATGTTTGGGCTGCTTTCAGCTTTTGGCTATTATGAGTAGAGCTTCCATGAACATACACATACAGGTTTTTGTGTGGAACTATGTTTTCATTTTTCTTGGGGAATTACTTAGGTGTGGAATTGTTGGGTCATATGGTGAATATAAGTTTAACTTTAGAAGAAATGGCCCAAGAGTTTTAAAAAAATGGTTGTATCATTTTCAATTTCTATCAGTAATATGAGAGTTTCAGTTGCTCCACATCCTCATCAATACTTGTTACTGTTAGTCTTTTAAATCTTAGCCATTCTAGTGGGTGTCAAGTGATATCTAACTGTGGTTTTATGTTGCAGTTCCCCAATGACTAGTGATGTTGAGCAACTTTTCATGTGCTTATCAGACATTTGTGTAATTTTTGTGATAGGACTTTTCAAATATTTTGCCCATTTAAAAAATTGGGTTGATTATCCTCTTAGTATTCAGTTCTAAGAGCTCTTTATATATTCTGGATACAAATTTTTTTGTCAGTTTTATATATTGCAAATATTTTCTCCTTGTCTGTGGCTTTCCTCCCAGTCTGCTTTTTTGAAGAGCAGAAGATTTTAATTTCAGTTAAGTTCAGTTTATCTACTTCTGTCTTTTATGGTTTGTGCTTTCTGTGTTCTATGTAAGAAAACTGTCTATCCAAAGGTCATAAGGATTTGTTCTTCTATATTTTCCTCTAGAAGTTTTATAGTTTTAGCTTTTGTGCTTAGGTCTATGATCCATTTTGAGTTATTTTATTTTTTTTAAAGATTGGCACCTGAGCTAACATCTGTTGCCAATCTTCTTTTTTTCTTTTCCTTTTTCTCCCCAAAGCCCCCCAGTACATAGTTGTATATTCTAGTTTTAGGTCCTTCTAATTGTGCAGTGTGGGACGCCGCCTCAGTATGGCCTGATGAGTGGTGTCACGTTCGCACCCAGGATACGAACCAGCGAAACCCTGGGCCACCGAAGTGGAATGTGCGTACTTAACCATTTGGCCATGGAGCCGGCCCCTGAGTTATTTTTTGTGTGTGGTATGAAAGGGTCAAAGTTTACTTTTTTCCAAATGAATATCAGTTGTTCCAGCACCATTTTATGACTTTCCTTCCCCAGTGAATTATCATGGCACTTTTGTCGAAAATAAATGGATCACTTGTATGTGGATAATGTGATGCGTCTATCTTTGTGTTGTCCATTCTGTTCTGTTGGTCTTACGTGTACTTCATGCCAACACAACACTGTCTTGATTACTGTAGTTTTGCATTGTCCTGAAGTCATATAGTAGAAGTCCTCCAGTATTGTTCTTCTTTTGTAAAACTTGGCCATCCTAGGTCTTTTACATTTCTATATAAATTTCAGAATTAGTTTTGTCAATTTCTATGAAAACATGATCTGGGATTTTGGAATTGCATTGAATCTACAGATAAGTTTGAGGAGAATGAAATCTTAATGATATTGAGAATTCTAACCCGTGAACATGGTATATATCTCCATTTATTTAGATATTTAAAAAATTCAACAGTGTTTTATAGCTTCCAGTGTACAGGTCTTGCATATATTTTGTTAAATTTATTCCTACGGATTTCATATTATTTCATTCTATTGTAAATATTTTTCCTTAATTTCAGTTTTAATTGTTGTCACTTAGACATACAATTGGTTTCTGCATGTTGTCTTTTGTATCCTGTGATATTGCTAAATCCACTTCATAGTTCTAGTGACCCTTTCTGTTCCTCTATAGAGGGCTTAGGATATTCTATGTTCACAAACAAGTTGTCTAAAAATAAAGACAATTTTACTACATCATTTCCAATATATATGATTTTATTGTTTTTCTTGCATTGTTGCATGGGCTAGGAACCTCTACTACAATACTGAATAGAAACTATAGGGACCAACAACATTACTGTCTTCTCAGTCTTAGGGGGGAAAATTTAGTCTTTCAATATTAATTGTGGTACTAGCTGTAGGTTTCTTATAGATGCTTATTATCAGGTTGAGGAAGTTAACTCATTCCTCGTTTGCTGAGAGGTTTTATCATGAATGGGTGTTGAATTTTGGTAAGTGCTTTTTCTGCACCTTTGAGATAAACGTGGTTTTTCTTAATCTCTTAACATGGCTAATTATATTAACTGATATTTGAATGTTAACTCAACCTTTCATTTCTGAGATAAACCTCACTTTGGTGTTTATTATGGTGTATTGCTCTTTTTATGTATGGCTGGATTTGTTATGCTAAGGTTTTGTTAAAGAGTTTTGCATTTTTGTTGAGGAGCAAAATTGATTTGTATTTTTTTGTTGTTGTAGTGAGTGTGTCTGGTTTTGGTATCAGGTTAATGTTGACCTCATGAAAGGCATTGGGAATTATTCCCTTCTCTATTTTTTGAAAGGGTTTCTGTAAAACTAGTATTTTTTTCTTCCTCAAATATTTTAATATAATTCATCAGTGAACCTGCCTGGACTTGGAGTTTTCTTTGTGGGAAGGTTTTTTGTTTTTTAATGAATTCAATTCATTGCTATATAGAATCATTAAAGTTTTGTGTTTTTGCTTTTTTTGGGTTAGTTTGCTAACTTGTGTCTTTCAACAAATTTGTCCTTTCCATCTAATATGTTGAAATTATTGGTATAAACTTGTTCAGAATCTTCCCTTATCATCTTTTTAATATCTGTTGGCTCTGTTTTGAATCCACTCATTATTTCTATTGGTAATTTTTGTCTCTTTTCCCTTAATCACCTAGTTAGAAATTTATCAATTGTATTGTCTTTTCAAAGAACCAACTTTCTTTTTCATTGATTTTTCCTTATTGTTTGTCCAGTTTCTATGTTATTGACTTCTGTATATATATTTATTATTTCACTCTTTTGTATACCTTGGGGTTAATCTGCCCTTCCTTTTTAGCTTTTTAAGGCTGAAGCTCAGATAATTGATTTTAGAACTTTCTTGAATTTTCACAGAATTATTTAGAGCTATAAATTCCCTCTAAGTACTGTCTTGTCTGTATCCCCAAAATTTTATGATGTTTTAATTTTTATTTAATTTTAAATATTTCTAATTTCCCTTGCGATTTCTTTTTTGACCCATGAGTTATTTAGATGTGCATCTTTTAATTTCCAAATATACATTATTTTACAGATTTCTTTTAGCTATTGATCTCTATATTTGTCATTTCTAACATAATTTCTATTGTTTCAACTCTTCTAAATTTATCAAGACTTGTTTTATGGATGAACATATGGTCTGTTTTAGTTATTGTTATGTGTATATCTGAAAAGAATATGTGTTCTGCTGTTGTCAGAATAGGTCTCTCTGCTGCTGTCTGCAAATATCAATTAGATTAAGTTGGTTGATAGAGCTGTTAAATTCTTCTATATCTTTAGTGATTTTCTGTCTACTTGTTCTATAATTTACTAAGAAAGAAGTATCGAAATCTCTAATTATATTTGTGGACTTACATATTTCTCCTTGCAGTTCTGCCATTTTTGTTTCATATATTTTGAAGCTCTGTTATTAAGTCTAGACTTAGGATTGTTATGTCTTTTTAATAAGTCAACTCTTTTATCATTATGCAATGCCGTTCTTTGTTTCTGGTAACATTCTTTATTTTCATATCAGTTTGTGTGATATTAATAAAAGAACTTTAGCTTTCTTACAGCTAATGTTTTTAATGATATCTTTTCATCCTTTTGCTTTTAACTTGTCTGTATCTTTAAAGTTAAACTGTTTCTCATAGATAGCATAAGGTGAGCCTTGCTTTTTACCTAGTCTGACAATCTGTGCCTTTTAAGTGGAGTGTTAACTTTACAGTTTTTGTAAATAGCAATGTGGTTAGATATAAATCTATCATATTGCTATTTGTTTTCTATTTGTCTTATCTGTTTGTTATTACTTTTTTCCTCTCTCCTACCATACATTAGATTAGTTGAGCATTTTTAAGTATTCTTGTTATCTCCACTACTTGCTTCTTAGCTATATCTGTTTCAGGTGGTTGCTATGGGGTTTCAATTTGTATCTTTAACTCAGCACAATGTATCTTCAGAAAGTATTTTATCTCTTCATATATAACATAAAAAAATCTTTTAGCAGTATGCATTCATTTACTCTTTTGTTTTTTGCAGTATTGTTGTTATATAATTGACTTCTGTATGTTATAAAAACCATAATACTTTCATATTATTTTTGCTTTAACAGTCAATTATCTTTGAAAGAAATGAAAAAGCAAGAGAGTTTTTATATTTATCATTTCCAAGTATCTTCATTCCTTTGTGTAGATGAAACTTTCCATCTGGTATACTTTTCTTTCAGTCTGAAGAGTTTCCTATAGTATGTTTTCTGGCATAGATTTGCCAGTGACAGAGTCCCTCAGCTTTTGTTTGTCTGCATAATTCTTTATCTCCTTTCATTTGAAGGATATTTTTTATGGATAAAGATTCATATTGATATATATTTTTTTTCTTTCAACACTTTAAAGATTTCATTCCCCTGTAGTCTGGTGTACATTATTCTGACACTCTCAGTCATTCTTATATTTGTAATGTCATGTCATATGATATAACATATATTTTTTCTGGCTGCTTTTAAGATTTTTTCTTCATGACTTTTTTTTTCTTTTTCTTTTTTTAAAGATTGGCACCTGGGCTAACAACTGTTGCCAATCTTTTCTATTTTTTTTTTTTTCTTTGCTTTATCTCCCCAACCCCCCCCCGGTACACAGTTGTATATCTTAGTTGCACGTCCTTCTAGTTGTGGGATGTGGGACGCCACCTCAATGTGGCCTGACGAGCAGTGCCATGTCGGCGCCCAGGATCCGAACCCTGGGCCGCTGCAGCGGAGCACGTGAACTTAACCACCCGGCCATGGAGCCGGCCCCCACGACTTTTTTTAAAGCAATTTTATTACAATATACCATGTCAGATTTTATTTGCTTATATCCTGCTTGTGTTTAATTGAGTTTCTTGGGTCTGTGTGCTTATAATTTTCATCAAATTTGGAAAATGTTGAACCATTATTTCTTCAAATATTTTTTTCAACCTCACATCTTTCTCTTCTCCTTCTGGGGCTCTAATTATACTTCTGTTAGATTGCTTGATATTGTCCCACAGATCCTTGAGGCTTTGTTAAGTTTTTCCATCTTTTGTCTCCTTGTGCTTCAGTTTGGACGGTTTCTATTGCATATATTCAAGGTCACTGATTCTTTTGCCGTGTCTAATTTTCTGTCAATTCCATTCAGTGAAGTTTTCAATTTAGATATTGCATTTTTTATTTCTTGAAGTTCCGTTTGGTTCTTTTTTTAAAATATTCCGTTTCCACTCCCATGTTTGTGTTCTCCTTCATGCCCTCGAGCATATTTTTAATAGTTGTTTAAATGTGCTTGGTTGCTAATTTTTCATACTATCACTTCTTAGCTGTTTTTAGTAACTTATTTTTCTCCTGGTTGTGGATCACATTTTCTTGCTATTTGCATGCCAAGTAATTTTAAGTAACTTTTATGAGATGCTGGGCTTTGTGATTGTTACATTGTTCTGTCTGTATTTGACTGTAGTTCTTTAAAGAATGTTGGAAAAATACCGTCAAGCAAAGTTACTTGTGGATCAACTTCTTCACTTTGAAGTTTTCTTAAACTTTGGGAAAGTTTAAAGTAGCTTTTGTTAATTCAAACATTCCTTCACCTTATGAGAACTCTGAGAATTTTTCATCTTGGAGCTCTCCTATAATTATTGCCCAGCCTCATGGCATTTCACATTATGCATACATTGCTTACTATTTAGCAGTGGACTAAAGGGGACTACTATGCATATTTCTAGAGCTTTTTCTATGCATCTCTTCCTTTTCTCCAGTACTCTGTCTTGAAAAATGTAATCTCTTTAGCATCCCTATCTCTAGCCAGAGCTCCTTTCTCTGTCTCTTCAACTCACCGAGGCAACTGGTCTTTGCTTGGGTTCTCCTTCTCCGCACTATAGTCTGGAAATTCCTCCAAGCAGAAAGCCAGGGTAAGCACAGGGTTCTCCTAGCTTAATTCCTTTCTATGAGGAATCACAGTTCTGTGTTACCTGTTGTACAGTTTCTTAAAACATTGTTTCATATATTTTGTCCAGTTTTACAAAAGTTTATAGTAGGAGGACAAATTTGGTTCTACTTATTTCATCATGGCAAAAGTGGAAGTCATGATCTGTAGTATTTTTTTGGTGAGGAAAATTTGCCCTGAGCTAACATCCATTGCCAAGCCTCTTCTTCTTCTTCTTCTTTTTTTTTTTTTGCATGAAGAGCGTAGCCCTGAGCCAAGATCTGTGTCAATACTCCTCTATTTTTTGTATGTGGGATGCCTCCACAGCATGGCTGACAAGTAGAGTAGGTCCATGCCTGGGATCTGAACCCTCAAACCCGGGCTCCCAAAGCAGAGCATACAGAACTTTAACCACTCAGCCACAAGGCTGGCACCTGTAGTATTTTCACTATTGTTTAGTTTTAAACATTTTAAAATTTCTATTATGATTTATTTTAGCCCATGAATTATTCACAACTGAGTTTTAAAATTTCCAAAAGGTATGAGAGTTTTAAACATTTTTGTACTAATTTCTAACTTAATTGCATTATGTCCTGAAGATGTATTCTATATAACAAAAAATATCTGAAATGTTTTGGAATTTGACATATTGCTTGTTATTTTATAAATATTTCATGTGTATGTGAGCAGAAAGCTATTTTCTAATTGCTGGGGACTGGTTCTGTATATGTCCATTAAATCAATCTTGTTAACTGTGTTCAAGTCTTTTATATCTTTATTAATTTTTTATCTGCTTTGCTATTTATTAAAGAGAGAAGCATATTGAAATCTAATACTGGGATGGTTGTCAATTTCTCTTTATAGTTCTATCAATTTTTGCTTTATGTATTTTGACACAAAAAAATGAAGTATAAATTATGCACAGTAAAGTGCACCAATCTTAAATGTATAGTCCAAAGAATTTTTATACACACACACACATAACTACCACCTAGATCAAGATGCAAAACATTTCCTGACCCACAGAAGTCTTCCTTGTGTCTATTTCCTGTCAACAAGCACTCAAACTACTATTTGAACCTATACTGACATTGATAAGTTTCATGTATTTTTGAACATCATATAAATAGAATTATACAATATGTATTTTAGTGTCTGTCTTTTTTGCTAACATATCGTTTTGAGTTTATTTATGTTGTTTTATGTATCAGTAGGTTTTTTTTTTATTGTTCTGAAGTATTCCACTGTGTGAATATTTCTCCATTCTATTGTTGACCATAATTTAGGTTCTTTCCATCTTGGAGCCATAATGAATAACTCTTCTATAAAAGTTCTTGTACATGACTTTGGTAGAGGGAATAAACCTTCACATTTATTGGTAAATGCCCAGGAGTAGAACTGCTAAGTCATAGAATACCTATGTGTTTTACCTCAGTAGATACTGCCAAACAATTTTGTAAAATAATTGTACGAATTTACTCTCCTACCAGCAGTGTATGAGAATTCCAGTTGCTCTACATCCTTGCAAATACTTGGTATTGTCTGTATTTTAATTTGTTTAATTCTGGTGGTCATGTAATGGTATCTTATTGTGGTTTTTAGTTTGCATTTCTCTGATGACTAATGAGGTTGAGCACAATTTCATATGTTTATTGGTCATTTGGACATCTTTTTTTCTTCTTACTAAGTGGCTGTTTAGATTTGGGCTCATTTTTTCCCCTTTGGGTTGTCTGTCTTTTCCTTATTGATATATAGAATTTTAAAAATATATTCTGGACAATAATTCTTTGTCAGCTATATGTATTAAAAAATATCTCTGTGGGGCTGGCCTGGTGGTACAGCAGTTAAGTTTGCACATTCTGCTTTGGCAGCCTGGGGTTCACTGGTTTGGATCCTGGGTGCGGACCTATGCACTGCTTCTCAAGACATGCTGTGGCAGGCATCTGACATATAAAGTAAAGTAGAGGAAGATGGGCACAGATGTTACCTCAGGGCCAGTCTTCCTCAGCAAAAAGAGGAGGATTAGTGGCAGATGTTAGCTCTGGGCTCATCTTCCTCAAAAAAAAAAAAAAAAATCTCTGTGTGTGGCTTGCCTTTTCATTATCTTAATAATGTCTTTTGATGAACAGAAGTTTTTGATTTTAAGGAAGTCCAATATATCAATCTTTTCTTTTATGGTTAGTGCTTTCTGTGTCCTGCTTAAGAGATCTTGGTCTTCTCCAAGTTTAAGAAGGTATTCCACTATTTCTTTCTATTAGAATCTTAAGTGTTTTAGCTTTCATATTTAGGTCTATGATCCATTTGGAATAGATTTTTTCATGTTTCATAAGGTTGGGATTAAGGTTAACTTTAAAAATGGATATCCAGCCAATAGACACATGAAAAGATGCTCACCATCACTAATCATCAGGGAAATGCAAATCAAAACTACACTAAGATATCACCTTACTCCTGTTAGAATGGCAAAAATAACTAAAACAAAAAGTGACAAATGTTGGAGAGGTTGTGGAGAAAAAGGAACCCTCATACACTGCTGGTGGGAATGCAAACTAGTGCAGCCACTACGGAAAAGAGTATGGAGATTTCTCAAAAAATTAAAAATAGAAATACCTTATGACCCCACCATCCCACTACTGGGTATCTATCCAAAGAACTTGAATTCAGCAATTCCAAAAGTCCCATGCACCCCTATGTTCATCGCAGCATTATTTACTATAGCCAAGACATGGAAGCAACCTAAATGCCCATCAACTGATGATTGGATAAAGAAGATATGGTATATATATATATATATAATGGAATACTACTTAGCCATAACAAAAGATAAAATTGTCCCATTCACAACAACATGGATGGACCTTGAGGGTATTATGTTAAGTGAAATAAGCCAGATAGAGAAAGACAAACTCTGTATGACTCCACTCATAGGTGGAAGTTAAACATAGAGACAAAGAGAACTGATTGGTGGTTACCAGGCTAAGAGGGGGGGGGGAGGGCACAAAGGGTGAAGTGGTGCACCTACAACATGACTGATAATAATGTACAACTGAAATTTCACAAGGTTGTAAACTATCATAATCTTAATAAAAAGTTAAAAAAATGGATATCCAATTGATCCATAGCTATTTATTGAATTCTCTATCTTTTCCCCATCAAATGGCGTCTTTGACACAAATCAAGTGACTATATATGTGTGGGTATGTTTCTGACTCTCTATTCTGTACCATTGCTTTATTCTTTGCCCTTATAATAGTGTCTTAATTTTCAGTTTTATAGTGTCTTAATGTCAGATAGTGTAAGTCCTCCACCTTTATTTTTCTTTCACAGGATTACTTTGGCTATTTGAGGTCCTTTACATTTCTGTATAAAGTTTAGAATTAGCTTGTCAAATTCCAAACTAAACAAACCTCTGTTGGGAGTTTAGATTGAGATTGAACTGAATCTGTAGAACAATTTGGGATGAAATGACAATTTTGAGTTTTGTAATCCATGAGAATCCAGTAGTCTGCTCTTCTATTTAGTTATGTCTTCTTTACTTTCTCTTGGCAATATTTTGCTATTCCCTGAGGCTAGTTTGTTAGTTGCAAACAGTTAATTTTAAAAAATATCTTCTAGATTTACAGAATCTTTTAACATTCCCACATCTTTTTACTTTAGTTCAGGTGTAGCAAACTTTTTTCTGTAAAGTGCCAGAGTAAATATTTTCAGGTTTGCAGTCCATACAATCTCTCTTGCAACCACTCAACTCTGCTCTTGCACAGTGAAAGCAGCCATAGACAATACATAAACAAATGAGCATGTCTGTGTTTCAATAAAACTTTATTTATAAAAGGCGATGAGCATAGTTCAGCCTGTAGGTCATAGTTTTCTGAAAGTCTTAGATGGTTCTCTTGTAAATAGCCTATAACTGGCTCTCCTATAAATAGTCTAATTGAATTTAAAAATCTAAGTGCACAATCTGTGACTTTAATTGTTGACTTTAGTTCATTGTATTTTAAAAAAATTATTCTCATATATATTGACTTTTTCCTGCCATTTTGCTTTGTATTTGCTCTACATTTTCATACTTTTTTCTTTTTATTAATTGAATTTTCATTTGTTTATTTTCTTCCAGTTTCTTCTGTGTACTTCTATTACTTGTAGTAATTACTCTTCACATTTTACCCTTATATTTATCAAAGTCTACCTTTTCTGAATAATAAAATATCTAGAATATTTTAATTTCATTCACTTTCCTATTAACTTATATACTATTATTGTCATGCATTTACTTAAGTCCTTATTTTTTAACCCATCTATTAGCCTGTATTATTATGGTTTTTCTATAAATAAAGTGTTTGTTCAGTTTCACTATATGTTTACCATTTTCCTTGCTCATAGTTTTTTCCAGGATCTTAGATTTCTTTTAGGGATCATTTTTCTTATTGCCTGAAGTATATTCTTAGAAGTCTCTTTAGTGAAGGTCTGTAGGTTGTGACTGCTAGTTTTTATTTGTCTGGAAATTTTTTTTTGAGGAAGATTAGCCCTGAGCTAACTACTGCCAATCCTCCTCTTTTTGCTGAGGAAGACTGGCCCTGAGCTAACATCTACGCCCATTTTCCTCTGCTTTATACGTGGGACGCCTACCACAACAGTGCCACTTTTGCCAAGCGGTTCCACGTCCGCACCCGGGGTATGAACCGGTGAACCCTGCGCTGCTGAGAAGTGGAATGTGCGAACTTTAACTGCTGCGCCACTGGGCCGGCCCCTGAAATGTTTTTATTTCACCTTCATTTTCGAAAAGCATTTTGATAGCATACAACTCCCAGTTGACAGGTTTTTCTTCTCAATACCTTGAAAACACTAGTTTGGCTTCCATTGCTATAGTTGAAAGTCATCTGTCAGTTTAATCTAATTTTCATTCCTTTGTAAGGTGATCTGCCTTTTCTCTCTGATTTTAAAAACTCCTTTTCAACGATTATACTTTTTATTTCTAAAAGGTCTATTTTTCATATCCATGTGCCCATTTTGATAGTTTTTAAATTATTGCTCATTTTTGTGACTCCATTTCTAGATGCATTTCATACATAGTTATTCTATAATATGTATCAACTAATTCTGGAATTTTAAGTACTTTGTCCTCTAAATTTGCTATTGTTTTCTTTGGTCGTGCTCTTTGGTGACTGGGAAACTAAGCAGTTTCCCTTAGAGTTCCTAGTTGGTTAGAATTAACCTATGAAGATCCTGAGGCCATAAATTGGGAGTGCTTTCATCTAGAGAGGATTTCCAGTTGTTTCTACTAGCAACCAGGAGACACTACCAAACTGGAACCATTTTCGCCTCTTTCTAGGTTTCTGACTTTCTGTGGGAGTCTCTGATTTAGACTGCGTCCTTTGAGGCTTAGTTTATCAATTAACTGCAGTACTGATCAAAACAACATACAGAAAATCTTGTCTTTTTCTCTTGCTTCTTGCTCATTGATTCCCACTCTGGTTTCAACTCATTTTTTTTTGTTTGTTTTGTTTCGTGGAGGAATTATTGGTTGGAGCCTTTGGAGATATCCCAAAAAATGCATTCGAAGGTCTTACATCCAGGATCTAGTTAATTTATAGCTTGAGGGTCCTTCAGAGTATGTAGTTTACCATATAGACAAAAGTGGAGGTTTTCAAGAACTATGTTTAGTTGAACCCAGTGCCTGTCACAACTATTTGTTGAATGAATTACTTACCTTTGATATAGATAGAGGAGGTAGCCATCAGTATAGTATGTCTTGGTAGATCTAGGACAGATTTGCTACTGAAAGATGTTTCTGCATTTGCTTGCAGTTGATGCCTGCAATTCTCTTTCAAAATGAGTTTTCTTTCTTTTAAATGAAAGCAGTTATTATTTAGTAGATGGCAAATGCCTACTTGGTTGACCACTGCAGGTGACATATCAAAATTCTTGTCAGTCACTTATCACTTTTACCTTAGTAAGAATTTAACAGATGCATAAAATCAAAGAGTCATCACATGTTCAAGCTGAAAGGAATCTTAGACTTTATAGAATTTAACAGTTTCATTATACATATTCATGTACATATTCTTCATAATCAGGGAGTTTAAATATCTGATGTAAGATCCTAAGATTGACTCTAGAACCACAAAGGAGAAGCAAATTTTTTGATAAGAAGATTGGGGTGGAGAGTGAGCGTGAGAAGACGTGGAGTCAGACACACTTGACTCTGCCACTTAGAGATGTGTGGCTTGGCAAATTCCCATTCTTTCTGTGCCTTTGTTTACTTTTCTCTGAAATAGGAATAACTTTAGTACCTCCTTCATAGGATTGCTGTGAGTATTGAATAGGATAAGATATGAAAATCATTTAGCAAAGACGTCATGCATAATGAGTTCAATAAACATAAGCAGTAGATGTTATGATCACTCCATCCCTCTACCTGCAGCCCAAATCAACACAGAAGAGAACCATTGATGTATAGATTGATCACCTCAAGCCACCAGCAAATATCTAACTGCTATCTTAAGAAGGTAGAGTCTTCTTAACTTTGTTATGTAAACTGATTTAAATACTACTACTACTACTACTAATGAAGTTTTGCAGTTTAAGGGGTATACAATAACTGCCTGAGAAATGCTCTCATGCATTAGTGCTGATTCAATTTCTGATGATGTTATATAAATGAAATATAGTGTGTACATAACACTCTGCTAGATTCCCATGTTCTTGCTCTCATTTTGAGGACAAGGGTATTGAGGCTTAGATGCAGGGATAATTTCCCCAAAGTCATAGAGTTAAAACTCAGGATTCTATACCAAAGCATCCAGAATGTTAATCATGAGCTTTTTCCATTTTGAGTATAATATATCCTCCATGTCTTGATTATTTCATATATTGAAAGCAAGAAACAGAGCATCCAAGGAACTAGAAGGAAAATTAGGAGAGAGTGCAGCCTCAGGCCATGGGGGGAGAAAATTTTGTAAAGGAAGAGTGATCAATAACATTGAATGTAACAGAGATTAAAATAAAGATGAGAAAGGTAGACATACATTTGATTTTGAAATATGGGGGTACCCTTGGTTACCATTAAGTCATTTTTATAAAAACTAGAAGTTGTAATTTTGGCCTATGATTTCCTATTGGAAACCAGCTGGCTAACTTTTGAGAGTCCAAATAATAGTTGAGTCAGTGGCCAGGAGAAAACAGATTTTCTGGAAATGACAATTTATGTTCGTTGGACAAGTAAGGCAGCTACTATGTTTCTTGTGGGCTAGTAAGAATTTCTCTTGAAATATGGAATTTTGATTTCAAGTGTTTGGATTACAAATATAATTTTCCTCAAGATGTTTTTTGTTGATAGTTGGGCAACCTGACCTATTTTGTACACTCCACTGTGCCTGATCTTATGTTCTTACAGGGCGTCTAGTGCTTTTACTGGGAGTTCTGGCCTCACTTTCCTTCTTGATTAATTGGCCAAATCATATCATTACACCAATTTATTTCAAGAATGCTTCTGGTAGCTGGGACACATATGCTGGAGGCTATGCCTCCCATTCCCTCAATTAGAATTGAAACATTATTTGTGTGGAAAAATGGTTTCTCCTTATTTATACAATCACTTATGTACTAGCTGTGCTCTGGGATCATATCCGATTTATTAAGATAAGTGCAATTTTTTGAGGACTTCATTTTCCAGTGAAGGTTTTGATGAGGATTTAGGCTGGTTAATTTTAAAAACTACAGATGAGAGGGAGGCTCCGAGGAGTGGAATTTGCTTACACTTTGAGAGATGTTTGCATTTGTAAAGGAAGTCTCCATCTGTCGGGGTGTCTCCCCCTGCACCAGGAGGAAGGCGGGATGGCCTTATCTCTGGAAACTCTTAATGGGGAAGGCAAGGACTTAAGTTGTTTACTGTCTGGCAACCTCATGTAACTGACTCCCCCCCCCCCCCCCAAACATCCTCCTTTGTCTTTAGCTGAAGGTAATATTTAAGTGGTGGCTTCTGCCATTTACTTAATCTGGTTTGATTCTTATCTAAAAGTTATAGGACCACCCAATAACCAGAACCTACTGGCACTGATATCATTTTAACAACTTTTTTTTAACATATTCTTTCCTTTGTCTTGTAAAGAGATAACTCACATACCTATGCCTTAAATTTAGCCTTACTCTGCACCCATGTTTGCAGCAGCAGCAGCAGCAGGGGCAGCAGCAGCTCCTTCTGCCTGTGGGTCCTGTCCCCATGCAGCAGCAACTCTGACTGCCCATGGGTCCTGTCCCCATGCTATTCCACACTATTCTCTAAATAAAAGAGCACTACTGCCAGACCTTGAGAGTCCAAGAAATCTTTCTTTCAACTCCTCAGCTCATCGACCCTGCATCATTTCTAGTGGCCGGTACAGGAAACTTGATTCATTGGCTTGTGAGCTTGAGTTCTGGTAAGTGCCCTTTTTTTCCTTGTGCCTTTCTCTTTTTTGAGGATGGATCTAAATTCACTTCTCCATCAGGAACTTTCTTGGACGGCTGTATGAATCCACGTTTGCTGCCCATGGCTACTCTATGGGGCAAATCAAGGCATTCAGTTTGAAGAGAATCAGTACCTTAAGCCTCAGGGTGAGGAAGAATGAATTAATCCATTCCTTCCTGACTCTATCTCTAATATATAAATTTTACATGGGCATTGGTCGACCACTTAAGTCATTAGGATGGTCGCCAATCTCCAAGACTCCCGTGGAAGGTTTCTTTTCCTAAGGCTGGATTGTTATCCCTCCCTATGGCACCCCCTCTCTATGGCACCTGACCACACTCCGAACCACGGGAAAGTCCCAATCGGGAGTCTGGTTCAAGGAAAGTACCAAACTCTAACCTTTGGTTGAGTATGGGAACCCCTTCTTGGGAGAATGGCTCCAGGGTGCAATTGGGTAGAATGTCCCCCAGACTGGCAGAAAATTCCTCACTGTTTTTCTCTATCTTTTCATCTCTGGGACCATTTACCAGGCACCTATTACTGCCAGGCAGAATAGGGAAGATGTACAAGGGATGACCCCATCATCCCTTGCTACAGGAACCCCAATGGGGGGATTTTCAAGGTAATGGCTCCTTTTCTCTCATTTCTCTTAAAGTTCTCCTTTTCTCTCAGGGACCATTCACCAGGCACCTATTACTGCCAGGCAGAATAGGGAAGGTATACAAGGGATGCAATGCCAGGGGTGCCCTCATCACCCCTTGCTATAGGAACCCCACAGAAGGAACAATGGCAGGACGCTGCCCTAGGTTCAGGGGGGATTTTTCAAGGTAATGGACCCATTTCTTTCATCTCTCTTAGAGTTACAGTGGCCATTTTGGTCTCCTTTTGAGCTTTGCAACTGGGAAACAGAAGTCTTTAAAGAGTAAAAGGCTCCACACCTGGGAGTCCCAACTTTGGGTTTCTGGGCCTGATTACCTCTGCGACCCCAAGTAGGGTGCCCTCTCTTGATGGTTGACTCATTGAGTATTTTAGTCACCTACTGAGTTGGCTATGAGGGTAGGAGACCTGTGATTTATTCTGTGAACTGTCATGGTAGGGTAGTGTGCCCCAGCACGGGAACTGTTGTGTGACTCTTATCTTGATAACCCTCTGGAAGAGGCCATGAGGGCGAGGTCTGATCTTTTCTTTTCCTTTCTTTGTCTTGTTCATCACCTCCTTTGCTGTCACCAAGTTAAGTTTAAGTTCAGGCTGGACTTGAGCAGAACGGACCTTCTGTAAAATCGAAAACTAGAAAACCTTTTGCCAGGGACTTAACTCTCGACCTTGGTGCTGGGAACCCCAGCCTCCAGCCAGTTCCAGGCCTTTGTCTCCTGCTTCCCTGCCTCAACTGTGCTGGTTTGGAGACACAGTGCCCAGGCTGAGCGGGACTTGACTAAATCTTATAACTATATTGATGCCCGCAATTGACCTCTGCACCCTTTCTCCAGGTGCTGTCAGTCAGACACTGGCTTTATCGCCATGGGGAACTCCCCCAAGCATCCCCAGAGACCCACCCTGTGGATGCGTTCTAACTCCATCTGGGAGAAAACTTGAGGGGTTTCTCTGTGCCTTTGTGATGCAGTTGGACAGGTAGATCAACCTGGAATGTAATTTCAGTTACCACCCAGTTTCTGAGAAATCAAGAGCTCTGTTTAATTGGCTTAAAGTAAGTGCTTACATAAATTCTAAATGTAGTAGAAATTAATCCAATGTCTTTCAAGTTAATATGATGTGAATTAATCTTTGGTAAATGAAAGCTTGTTTAAGTTTGTTGGTTTGATTGAAATAGTCTTGTCAGAGTTGTCGGTATTTGCATATGATGCAGTCTGGGCTTTACTAGTCAGATACGTGTGGCCTGGGTTTACTAGTCAAATAAATTCATGTTGTCTGTTAGAAATTCATCAGCAAAATAATAGCTTTAAATGATGACCAGTTTTGTCTAATGTCTCATGAGGTTTTTGTGGGTAATCTGAACATAATTGTTGGAAACAAATGATTTAAATAGATAACAGTCGGTACAATAACCGTTTTGTGGTCTGTATATTTGGAAAGAAAAAAAAACAGCTTCGAATTCTTTTTGGTAACAATCTTGAGTTTTGCCAAGTTAAGTTAAATGATAAAAATCTGAGTATCCGGGTCATTTTTGGATAGGATGGAACACTGAAACATTATTGCTAAATGTATCCAAGTTAGTTACTTTTGGCTTCTTATTGCAGAAGGGCTAAAAGTCTTTGGGTCTCTTACTGTAAAGCAGCGTGTTTCTAGAAATTACGAAAAGTGTTTAGAGTGCTGATATAAAAGACAATTCAAAATTGCTTACCTTTTAGTGTTTACTATGGTCTGTTAAGGGTTAAGAGTTCTAATTAACATATATAATTAAAGCTACTGGAAATTTAATAAGGAAAACAGCTCCGTATTCAAGGAAAGTTAAAATGTAACTTTTCAGTAAAGAGGGTATAAAGAATGGAAGTATTTTGGGGCTGGCCCCGTGGCCAAGTGGTTAAGTTTGCGCACTCCGCTGCAGGCGGCCCAATGTTTTGTTGGTTCGAATCCTGGGCGCGGACATGGCACTGCTCATTAAACCACGCTGAGGCAGCATCTCACATGCCACAACTAGAAGGACCCACAATGAAGAATATACAATTATGTACTGGGGGGCTTTGAGGAGAAAAAGGAAACAATAAAATCTTTAAAAAAAAAAAGAATGGAAGTATTTTGTTTGATGGGTTAAGAAAGATAAATTTGTCCTAATATGCTAGAAAGTAGGGAAGAAAGCATGGGACAAATTCTGAAGGAAAAAGAAAGTTGTAGAAGGTTTGTGAAGGAGAAATTCTGAAAGGACTTTTATGCCTGGTCTAGTAGACTAAGATTAAAGTAAATCCAATTAAGTAAATGAGTTTTAATGTTAAAAATAAGCTGGTGCAGAATTAAAATTTGGTTTTCTCTCAAAGGATAATTTTCTTGAACGTTTGATCTGCTCTTGATACAGAGGTTATAAAAGGTATTCCTTTGAGTAAGTCTACCTAAAAGACAAATCTGTTTTGTTAAAATAATGACTGAGGTCACTCTTAAGATTTTTGACTGTTTCTATTGTCACTTTGAATGGATACCTGAGCATTGTTTCACAGTGAGCGTTGTTTGAACAACTGTTTTAAAGTCTTTTGATATTTTTGACAAACTTCTCATCAAAAATATTCAAATCCCAAATGAAGGCTGTCTTTTAACCTGCTAGAAGGAAGAGGATTTCTCTGGGGATTTTAAGGGGTCCCTGAGACTTCTCAAAGAAATTTGCTCTCTCTTCCTATAAGGAGGAAAATACTAAACTAATTAGGCTTATTTGGTCTATTAAATTACATGGGAAGCATTGTCAAATAAGCGATGATAAACTGACTTAGGTGGTATTATGTGGGTAAATGCTATTGATATAGATGTCTTAAAATTATATACCATTCCTAAAATTCTGTTCTGTCCTGGTTATTGGTCATAAGTCCAGTTATTATCTTGAAGTGTTATATGTCACAAAACTAGCCAAGTTTCTTTGTCAATTGCCCTTCGAGTCTTTTGTCTATTTGCAGATAGTTGCTGTTTTACTCTGATGCTTTTTGCTTTTGCAAATATGTTTCATCTTCAGAGAAATTCCTGGAAAGGAATATGACACAAGATTCTAAACTACAGGTTTCTGATAAACTTTCAGATTGTAAAACTGAACTGGGTAAGAAATTACAGAATTCTAACAGAAACTAAGCCCATAGATCTGCTAACAGAAGATTAAACAATAATCAATTATACAGGACTGTGTGAACTGATGAGGATGCTTATAACTTTTTATGACTTCTGTTTGAAATATTGTTGAGTTTTGACGTGTTGTTTTGTTTTCTCATATTTAAGGAAATCTTTTCCTCTTTTTTCTTATGCTAACTATGACTTACAGCAATTTAGTGAAATTATACCTTTATGAGCAAAACTGAAACATTTATCTTTTTCTCCCTACCTGATCCCTCCAGAATTTGGAAACTCCTTGTGAGTGGGTATGGTTATTTCGTGGCAATATTTGCATAAGTTCAATAAGAATCTGTTCTCCTTATAACAGGACACATTGGTTATCTTACCAAAGATTTGACTGGAATGTCATATTCAAGAAACATACAGGCTCGGATATGACAATACTGCCTTTCAGGAACAAAGATTGGACTTTCTGGAAATAAAGCCACTTGGAAATATGGGCCTGGTACCTTGTTTACAGAGATTCTGGCAATCTTGCCTGGTAAGTAAGGAAGCTTGCTTATCTGGCAGGTGCAAGGAACCTCAGAATATTTTGGAGGACCTCAAGAAGAGAGAAATCCATCCAAACCTGTAGGTATTGCAGGCAAAATCTGATGGCAAGTCCTTGGCTGGGCTTTTCTGGCCTTGAGAGGCCTTTACAGTTCAATCTGAGATTCCTCATAAAAAACAATTCCAGCAAAGCAGATTTAAAAGAGCCTGTATAATCAATTGCTATTCTTGCTGCACTTATGTAAATAATTGAACCAAGTTTTATTAAAACTATACTTATTTAGCAAACCAATTAATCTTAATTTGGCTATCTTGTAAAAATGAGGGTGATTTTAGAGAGAAAAATTATGTTTCAGTAGAAGCTTAGTATGCATTCATGGATATTAGATTCTAGGTCTTCTTTTCTACAAGATTCATGTATTACTAGTCATAATGTCTCCTTGTGGCCATCCATCTCTGAGACCTTGGAGTTTCCTGGCCACAATTAAACCTTTTCCTTCAACACTACTGCCCAAATACTGACTAGATTTGCCTTGTTACAGGTGGATCATAAACAACAAGTTCCAAAGGTAAAGTCCCCAGCTTATTGATACACACAGGATGGACTATATCAAATTTGTGAGGAATATATTTGGCTCACTCCTACTAGTGGTCAATTCAGTCAAAAGGCCACTCTGTGGTGGGAACAAACCAATCACACCTGTGATACATGGCCTAATAGCACCCGACCTATGGAAAAATTCCCCGTTATATGTGTTCTCATGTCATAGCCTTAAGAAATACTGACTGGTTTGGGACTGATTTGGTGTCATTCTTCCCCTGGTGCAATCCTCTCTCTTATACTCATCATGCTATTTCTACAAGGGCCTTTTCTTAGCACCTGGTCATATAACACAAGGAATAAGAACATGAATTTTGGAATCAGAGGCTGCTTTTTCAATTTTGTCATTGACAAGCTGTGTACAATTAGTCAGGGTACTTAATGTCCCTGAATTTCAGTTTTCTATCTGTTAAATGGGGCAATAACAATACTTACTTCATAGGATCATAGTGAATATTAAATCAAGTGAATACCCAAAGCTTTTAGCATAATGTCTGGTTCATAGTTAGTGCCGATCATTATTGGTATTGCCCTAGATTCACTTATTAAGTACTCAACAAGTCCCAGCTCTATGCTAAATAGTGTACCTGTGAGTTGACAGTATCTCTTTCTTCTTATCACCTTTTGCGTCTCCTTTTTTGTTTCTACTGTTGAAATTCTCAGAAGGCCTAGAAATAGAGAATTCCCTAAAAATTGGAGTCAATGGGCTAGAAGGGCTATGCAAGTCATGGCAGGACTCCAATCTCTGACTCCCAGGTTTAAGACTCTACTTCCCTTCAGCTCTGTATTTAGGCCTCTTTCTGGTTATTCTCCTGGTCAAGACATCAGAAGCTGATTGAACAGAACAGAGCCAGTACAGTTACATTTATGAAAGATAATAACTGCTGCAAATTCCCCCATGTTCTTTACCCTAGACAGGTTTCTGTCTTATCACGGTGGAAGGTGGTAGGGTGAATACCATGAAACCATGTGCTGCTTTCTTTTTCACCACAGGCAGAGTTTCACTCTGGTTGAATGGGTTCAAAGAGAAAGTTTCAATCTAACTGATGGCTTTACAAACACCTGGAACATCTGAAGCGTTATTATTATAGCTGACTTGTTCTGAAGCACTAGGGCTCTTCTTATTTTTAGGGACTATAATTGTGTGTCCTTGTATAAGGGGAGAGAAATGCTGCCTCCAGAAATCAAAATTCTATCACAGCATCACAGTTGGATGTAATGCTTACCATCCAGCTGCAGAAAATAAAGCAGCAGTGCTGAATGCCCTGTGGGGAGGCTGAGGGACTCAGGAGCCTGCTTCTTGGGGTGAAGGGGCCAGAGATGAGCAAGTTCTCTCTGTGATTCTGCTTTTTATTCATGCAATGACTTGTTTTAATCTCCCTTTCCAAAATGTAGGTAAATGGCAATTTCCTTATCAGTACTATGTAGTCAAATTTCTTGCAAATTTGAAATGTAAAATAGGAAATCTCTGCCAAGTTGGGTCCATAAATTAATGATGGTCATAGGAGCTAACCAGAGATGCAGCTGGACTAGACATCAGCTCCTTTCGTATAGTTTGGGGGCTCTGACTTAGTGACTCCTCTTCTCTCTCTACTCATACTCTCTGCTGCTTCATTCACTTCCAGCCTAATGTGCTTTTCCCTTGGACAAGATTACAGGGAGTTGACCTGCCATCATGGTATTTGACAGTCTTCCCAATCATGGGAAGTTGGGCATGACGGTGTTCCCTCTGAGGATGTTAGTGATAGAGGTGAAGAGAGAGGGAAGAGGGCCAATTGGGAGAAAGTCTGGAGCCTATAGTTTAGAGGGTGTCTTCCTAGGGAAAAATTTTGCTTCCTGGACAGCAGAGTTATAGAGACAAGGTAGATTTGGATTAATCTTTCTGTAAAACTGTATTGAGATTTTTTCATAACACAATTGTCATATTTTCTCTCTCATTTTTTTCTCTTTGGCATAGGTTTAACACAATTTTCTTAATTTTTTCATTCTTAGCTATCATGTTGGTTGTTGGCTTGAAATTGATATTCTTTGTCATGTTAGGGGAACATCTACTATAAATTTTTAAAGAGTTTTTTTAAATCAAGAAATAACGTTCAATTTTATTGAATTTGTTTTTTACTCTGACCAATTGAGATGCTTTTATTGTTTTTCTCATTTAATATAATGGTATTAGTGCCAACCACAGTGTTGTAAGATTTTAATGGGTGAGTATATATAAAAGTCTTAGAACAGTGTCATATAAATGTTAGCCATTATTATTATATTTGATGTGCTATGTTATCTTACTAAGTTATAGAAAATAACCCACCCTTACACTCCTGGAATTAAACTCAGGAGGCACTGTTAACCTGTGCTCCATGACTGATGTATGTCCCACTGTGGGGGGAAGGATGGGTGCCCAAGAATCGAAAACACCTTTTCCCAACACTTGAAAACACTTTTTTCTAGGGCACAGTGTGTGTCTTTGGGATGGTAATTCTTGTGTGTAATTCTTGCCTTTGTCTCAGAAAACACTGGTCATAAGAGATCTGCAAGTGTTATAAATTGAACAAATTTACTTTCATCCCCTGTCAGTCAGATTAGTTACAGTGGCCAACAGAGTGGTGTACCCGCAGAAGTGTGGAAACCAGAGATTTGTCCAGAGGCAATTCTCTATGGTGTTTTTACATATCTTGTGTCAGCTTTTGTTCCAGACCGTCTTTTTAAGGATTGTATAGCACACAGCCTTGGAAGCTAGAGATAGTGTATTCTTCTGGGTCAGAGGGCAGATTTATTTCTTGATCAGGATAATAAAGGTGATCTCTCTCTGTGCGGCAAAGTTTGAACAGGACTGCTTGAAGTCCCAGAAAAGATTGGAAGTTTCCTAAGTGTGGGCTCCTCAGCTGGGACATGAAGCTGCGTGTGTAGCATCCACACGGTCTCACTCCCTCCCCACATGAGACCTGGGGACCAGAGGAACAGATGTGAGCATGGAGCTCATGCTGCCTGCTCTGCCATGAGTAAAAGCTATCTAAATCCGTTTGGGCTTATTGTTTCCTTACCCACTAAATTTTGAAAGTGCAGCAAGTCAGTAAGCTGCTTGGAGATTTCTTAAGCACTTGATAAGAATTAGACAAATGACTCAATAGCAAATGGTCAAAGTAGGTGAACAGGCAACTCACAGAAGGGGAAATCTAAATGACTAAAAAAATATGGAAGGGTGCTAAATCGTATTCTTACTCAGAAATACAAAATAAAGATACTCTTATCAAAAATGTATCAAGAATGAGATGCTCTTTTTTAACTTATCAAATTGATGAGGAAAATAGGTGCCTTTTAGATTGCTGTTGGGAGGGCAAATTCTTACTGTATTGATTTTATATTGCTGTATAACATTATCACTCATTTAGTGGCTCAAAACACCATAAGTGTATTATCTCACAGTGGGTGTAGGTCAGGAGTCTGGGGACAGCGCGGCTGGATTCTCTACTCAGAATCTCACTGCATTGAAATCAAAGTGTTTGCCAGGGCTGCAGCTCTTATTTGGTGCTCTTTCAAGCTCTCTGGCTGTTGGTAGAATTTGTCTCCTTGAGGTTTAGGACTGAGGTCCCCATTTCCTTGCTGGCTGTCAGCCACAGGCCACTCTCAACAACCAGAGATGTCCAGGTTCCTTACCAAGTGGCCCTCTCCGTCTTGAAGCCAATAGTGGCATATCAAATTCTTCTCCCGCTTCGAATCTTTGGCTTCTTTTTATGTGATCAGCTGGAGAAAGCTCTCTGCTTTGAAAGGTTGTGTGTGGTTAAGTCAAGCCTGCCTAAATAATCTCTCTATCTTAGGGTCATACAATGTAATCAGGGAGTCTTCAATATTCACAGCACTGGGGATTACGCAGGCTATGTACATGGTGAGGAGGGTAAGGTCGTCTTAGAATTCTACCTACCGTGGTTACTATAATTGGGGAAAGTAATCTGGCAATATCTTTTGCAGTTAAGCATCCATATACCTTTTAATTTTGCGTTCCTATTTTTAGAACTCCCTTTTATAGAAACAATTATATCAACATATACAGATAAAGTCCAAAGACGTTTATTGCATTATTTGTAATGCCCTCGAATTGGAAACTCATTCTTTATCAAAAGGAGACTGCTTGAATAAATTACGGTTTATCCATAACATTCTTAATATGACTAACTTAGATCTTTATTGATTGATTTGGATAGTGAAAAAAGCAAGTAGTTGAGTAATGTGTTTAACAATATAATCTCGCTTTGAAAATGAAATTTCAAAAATTATATGTATATATATATATGTGCGTGTACGAACATGGAGGATGGACACCAAGCTGTTGATCTGATTACCTCAAGGAGCCAGAAAGAGTTAGATGGGGTGGTGGATGGGCAGAATATTAGTAACTTTATCTTTACACATCTCTGCCCTGCTTCACTTGCTATAAGTATATTTTGCTTATTTAATTAAAAATAAATATTATAAAGGCTAAACAAAAGTAATATATATTTTCTGTAGAAAATTTACAAAATACAGTAAGGCTTCAAGAAGCAAATACAGTTACCCACAATGCAAACATCCAGACATATTTCCTTCTTAACGTTTGCTATATTCTATGCAGTTATAGCCAAAAAACTCATAATGTAAATATCACTTTGAAACTTTGATCTTTTTCACATGATCATGGTCTTCCCCATCTTAGTATAGAGCAACTCTAATTTTCCAGTGGCTCAATTCAAAACAACCCTGGAAGCATTCTTGACTCCTCTCTTTCTTGCATACCACACACCTGCTGTGTGAGCAAATCCTGCCACATTTACTTCTGGACTATATCCAGAGTCTGACTGTTTCTCAGCACCTCTGCAACCATCCAGATTTGAGGCACCGTTTTTCTCACCTGGATTAGTGGATTATTGCAATAGCTTCCTGGCTGGTCTCTCTGCTTCTTCCCCTGACAACTCCTTCAATCTGTGCTCAGCAAGCAGCCACTGTGATCCTTTTAAGAGAGAAGTCAGATCATGTCATCCTTTTACTCAGACCACAACGTTCTGCCATTCTTATTTCATCTACCCACCCTCTTGCTCTCTAGACCCCTTTTTTATTATTATTTTCAATAATGCTTTTGGAAATTACTTCTTTAGGGTAGAAATTGTAAATACATGTAAATATTAATTCATTCCATTTTACTAAGCTGCATGCACATAATTTATTTTGATATATAAAAATGGATTTATAATCAGGAGAGCAAATGTTGTGTTCTGACTATCTGAGCTGAAAGCCAAATCATCAATTTCATGAAAAATGGCTTCTCATCACATTTTTTGAGATTACGTATTTACAACTGTAGTCTTTATCATTACCGCTCAAGATTTCAAATATAGTAGCTGTAAAAGGTCATGATGGGTCCTAGCAATTTTGGTCCCTAGTAATTTTCTTTGCTCTGAAGTCTACTTGTGTAGACTTCTACTTGTGTAGAATGTAGCCATTCCTATTTTTCCTTTTGATTATTTACGTAATATGTCTTTTCCCATCCTTTTACTTTCAACCCATCTATGTCATGATGTGTGAAGTGAATTTCTTGTAGATAGTATTTAGCTGGATTGTAGTTTTTAAATCTGCTCTACCAATCACTTTTTTTTAATTGCAGTAAGTCTGCCATTTGATTATAGGCATACCTCAGAGATATTGCAGGTTCAGTTCCAGACCACAATAAAGCGAATATCACAATAAAGCAAGTTGCATGAATTTTTTGGTTACCAAGTGCATATAAAAGTTATATTTACACTATACTGTAGTCTTTAAGTATGCAGTAGCATTATCTCTAAAAAGATGTACATACTTTTATTAAAAAATACTTTATTGCTAAAAAATACAAAGCATCATCTGAGCCTTCAGTGAGTCATCATCTTTTTGCTGGTGGAGGGTCTTGTAAAAAACACAATTATCTGTGGCGTGCAATAAAGCAAAGTGCAATAAAACGAAGTATGCCTGGACTTGTTTTCTGTTTGTTCCCTCTGTTTGTTGTTTCTCTTCATTGCTTGCCTTCCCATGGGTTACTTGAACATTTTTTACGAGTTTTATTTTGATTTATTTATAATATTTTTGATTCTATCACATTGTGTAGTTCTCTTGGTGGTTGCTCTAGGTATTTCCATATACATACCCATCTCTCAGCCTACTGGCTTGGATGTTTTACCACTTCCAGTGAAGTGGAGAAACTTTACTTTCACTTGAGGTCTCTTTAGCTTCTTCATCTTTTAAGTATAATTGTCTTAAATGTCTCCTTTACACAAATTGAGCCCCACATCAGATGTTGTTATAACTTTGTATCAGTCATAAAACATTATTAAAGAACCTCATGAACTGAAAGATAGTTTCTTATGTTTGCCACTAGTTTTGCTCATGCAATAGATCTCCTTTCCTTTCGGAAGAACCCAGTCTTCTTCTGTTACCATTTTCTTTCTGTGTGGAGATTTTAAAAGCTGTTCTTTAAGGATAGGTTTGCTAGCAACAAATTCTCTTAGTTTCCCTTAGTCTTAATGAAGATGTCTTTGTTTCCCCTTTGTTCTTGAAGAATAGCTTTGCCAGATATAGCATCAGAGTTAACAGTTCTTTTTTTTAAGCATTTGAAAAGTATTGTGCCACTTTGTTCTGGCCTCCATGGTTTCAGATGATAAATCTGCTGTTAAAATTGGTGTCCCTTTATAGGAACACCTCTTCTCCCTCTCCTTCCTTCTCCTTCTCTTTATCCTTTCCTTCCTTGTCCCCCTCTGTCTCCTCTCTGAAACTTAGATTCTATCTTCCTGCAAGTCTGGTGGAGAACTGCCTGGGTGATCCTGGAAACAGATCGTCCAGCCCCAGGCAAGCCTTCAGGTAACTAGCCCTGGCTGGCAGCTTGACTGCAACCTCATGAGAGGTTCTCAGCCAGAACCATCTAGGTAATTCCTGACCCACAGAAACTGTGAACTAATAAACGCCTATTGTTTTAAGCCGCTAAGTTTTGTGGTAATTTGTTATGCAGCAATAAAAGACTGATACAAAATCCCACTAATTAGACCAATGTCCCACAATGTGGATGAGCAGTGACTATTACACGTACAATCTAGCAGATATTTTGTTTCCACAATTGGATGGACCCACTGGTATGCAGAGTAGGAATCAGTATTTGCCAGATGTGCTGTACATATCTGAGGGAAAAGTGCACGATGACTTTTTCTTCTTTTCCTCAATGAAATCTCATGTTATAAAGAAAATATATTTTCTTTAGTTACTGATGATTTCATAAGCCATAATGTAGTCTGCTAAAGGTGCATCAGGGTACATAATTCCAGGAATCCCACTATGTTTTCAGCAAGAATGGGTATTGCCCTGCTAATAAAGAAGTTTATAATAAAGTCCAAGTTCTATTCTACATCTTATTATTATTATTATTTTTGCAGAGAATAATTGATCAATAGTGTGCCTCTTGGTCTCAATCTATGTTAAAGGAAATAGTGAAAATTGTTCACATAGTAGATAAGAGTCACTTACTGTGTATCTTTTCAGTGCTGTGTAAAGAAATGCATGTGAATATAAAACTTCCTTTTCTGTGTTGAAAACAGTAGATATCAAGAGTAAGGGTGCTAACTTGAGTTTTTAAAATAACAGCTGGGTTAAAAACATTTCTTAATGACACTGTGGTAATAAGAATAACAGTAATGACCATTTCTTTGATTTCATCTGATTTGAACTCCCATTAAGTAGTTCTTGGATCCACAAAATTTGAGAAGCACTCACTGAACACGTAGTAAACAATAAATGGCAGTTATTGTTGTCTTATTTTTTGATTGCTCTTCAAATGTTTTGCACTGTGATAGCTACTAAGAATATAAAAATAAATGTGACCCTCAATTCAAGTCTAGAAAAGGGAGTAAGGCACGTAAACTGATCATATGAATGCCAAGGCACTGCAGTGCTGGAGGAATTCACAGGAACGCAAAGAAAGGCACCCAGTTCAGTTTGGATGGGTGGCTGGGAAAGCTTTCCTGAAGGAAAGATATTTGAGTGAAATCTTAAAAGAAGAGTGATACTAGAGGCTGTTATTGGTTGAGAGTTGATTCATGTACTCCTTATACTTTAGAAGCCAGACAAGCAGGTGCCCATCTCATTCTGAGATGCCCAACCGAGGCTCTTAGCTGATAGGAGGCCATCTCGTTTCTCTACAAAGTTGGGCCATATTTTCCTGACGAAATATCTATACCCTACTTGCAGTAACTCACTTTGTTTTCCTAATGTGTTTTTGCAAAACACATTCCTGTTTTCTTCAATTTCTTTCTACTACATCATCCATTGAACTAATTCACAGTTATCCCTCAAATACTCATCCTGTGTCACTTCCTCTTAGAAGAATTTCCCATGATCTTAGGTTGAATTGGATATTATCTCTCCATGCTCTTCCCACTTCTGCAGACTTTATATTCATTAGAGTTTTTTTGTGAGTGTACTTTTATATTTCCATTATATTTTTAGCTTTTAGAAAACAGAGTTTATGTCCTACTAAGATGCCATTGTTATTATTCTGTTTTATTAATCCAACAAGCAATCATTAAGACCTACTATATGCCAGGCACTATTGGCCTCTAAGAATAAAACATGAGTAAGTAAGGTCGTTGCCATTCAAAGCCCACAGTTTAGCAGGAGAAACAAATATATATTCTAGTGAGACATACAAGAAATATGACAAAGTTTTGTAGTAGCACAATGAAAAAGCTAATCAATACAATGGGGGTTCATAGAAGGCTTTAAGTAGGAGGCAACACTTGAACTGGCTCCTGAAGGATAATTAAGACTTTGCCGGAGGGACAAAGCAGCCAAGGATGGTTCAGTTGAAACAAACATTATGTTCAAAGGAATGAATAGCCATTTGGGCATTTGGAGGAGCAATGCTAGTTCAGTATACCAATGGAGAATGTGAGAGGAAAGGAACACCATTGAGAGATGAAGCTAGAGGGATTGGTGGGGAAGGGCCTTATATATCATGTTAAATAGCTTACATATTATCCCAAAGGCACTGAGGAGTTTAAGTTTAGAGGAGGGGAGTTTATGATTAAATTTGTTATCTAGAAAGATTATTTTTTGCCATAGAGAGGACGGAGTAAAGGAAGAGTTATTAGAGCCAGAAAGGCTAGTTGGGAGAGTATTACCACAAAACCAAATTAAAATAATGAATGGGAATTTAAAACGCAGTTAGAAAATTTTAATGGAAAATAATCTCATTCTCAATTGAAATGACAAATGTCAAATTCCTGGAAAACTATCCAAAGAAAACAACATTAAAGAAGACATGACTATGTGACAAAGCATACCATATTTCTGATTAGATGATCTCAATAATACAGATGTCAAATTCTCTGTAATTTACTTTATAAAGTTGATGATATCACAATAAAAATCACAGCAGAAGTTTTTGAACTTGACAATATGAATCTACATTTGAAGAAATAAATAGTCAAGAATAGTCAAGAAAGTTTTGAAAATAAGGAACAATGAAAATAAGGAACATACACTTGAACTGCCAGATATTAAAATCTAAAATGAAAATAAATACAGGTACTGGAATATAGTACTAAGTAGAAAATTTAGAAACAGACACAAACATATATAAGAACATAGTATGTGGTGGCAATTCCAACAAGTAGAGATTGTATGGACAACTAATTAAGCATTGGAAGGAAAATGGATTTTAATCCCTACTTCAATCCATTCATAAATAATTAAAATAGTGTAGAAGAATTAAAGATATACATGCAAAAAATGAAATCATGAAAGTAGTAGAAGAAAATAATACCATATTCTTACATAATTTTGGAATGGTGAAGACTTTTCTAATGATAACACTAAATGCAGAACTCATAAGGCAAATATTCTGACTGTGGCTGAGTGCTTATTTATTTATTATTTTGGGATGAAATCTAAGTGTGGCTCCTTCTCTCCTCAGAAAAATAGCAGAGTGACTATTGTTATTGGAGTGTGGGGAGATGAGTCCCACTGGAACTTGAGTCCAGCATTCAGAACTTCCTCAACTGTAGGAGAATTGAAGTCTGAAGTTTTTAACATTTGAAAGATTCTTTACAACATTAAGAAGCAGAAGGCATTTTTCTGGAAGGAACTAGTCGTATACATGCAATAAATACTTAAGTAATGAAAATAAATAGAAAACAGAGACAGATCCAAACATATTAAGAACATAGCATGCAATAAAGATGGCATTGATTTTGTGTATCATCTCATGAATCATTTACAGTCATGTTTACCTTCCTTTTATGAGAGATTAATGGTAGAGTGATACTTTAAAACTCACTGCATATATCTTGACAGTCCCACCAGTTAAAGATAATCCATATGCCAACGAAACATGGAAAACAATTTATTGAAGAGCATTCATTAAAAGAAGTATGATGTAACAGAAGGAGCATAGCTTTGGAGTCAAATTCTGTCTTCACCACTTCCTGTGTGACTTTGGGCAAATTAATCACTCTGAGTCTTCACATCCGCAACTGTGAAGTCGAGATAATAATCTCCACCCTGAAGGTCTGTGATAAAGATAAAACTTAACGTACCTAAAGTTTCTCTTGTGGTGCCTTAAAACATAGTATTCATTTACAGTAGCTGTTATTCATCCAGGGTCTGCTTAACTTTCATCTAAGCTAGATGGAAGTCTCATTCATTTATTCAACAAATACGTACTGAGTGCCCAGCCCTTGTCCTGAGGATAAGAAATTCTAGAGGAAACGTCTTTCCCTTTCAGGAGCTTACGTGGATTGTGAGTGAGGCAGACAAATAGATAGTACAACACAGAAGAATTATGAGAAATGCTGCTTTCCCTCAGATTGCACATAATCTAGTTACAGAAATCAGGAATGTACACAAACAACAAGAAAACACTATAGCCCCAGACAACAGTTGCCAAAGTTGGTGACATAGATAATAGCCAGGGAGTTTTGAGGAAATGGAGATTGTGATATTGTAATTCATAGCAAGAAATATATATTTGGTCTTTATCCTGTTCTGGCGCAGAGTTCCTAAAACTCTTGAAATTTCCTAAATCCTAAAACTCTTGAAATTTCCTAAGTCGTGAGAGTGATAAAGATGTCTTTTGTTATGTTAATGAAGTGACTTTTGGACCACACCTAAGGATGGGGGCTGGTTGCCAGGAGAAACAGCCATGTGATTAGAATTTTCAGCCCCATCCTCCTGATCTCCAGAGAAGGGAAGGCGCTGGAGGTTGAATCAATCGCTAAAGGCCAATGATTCTATCATTCATGACTATGTAATGAAGCCTCTATAAAAACCCCAAAGGATAAAGTTTGGAGAGCTCCCAGGTTGGTGAACATATGGAGATTCAGGGAGAGTGAAATGCTTGGAAAGGGCATGGGAGCTTCGAGCCACTTCCCCGTATGTTGCCCTATGCATCTCTTCCATCTGGCTGTTCCTGAGTTATATCCTTTCATAATAAACTGATGATCTAGTAAGTAGAATATTTCTCTGAGTTATATGAGCCACTCTAGCACTTAGCTGAACTCGAGGAGGAAGTCATTGGAACCCCCAATCTATAGCTGGTCAGCCAGAAGTACAGATGACAACCTGGGCTTGTGACTGGCACCTGAAGTGGGGAGAAGGTGGGACAGCCTTGTGGGACTGAGCCCTTAAACTGTGGAATCTGATACTATCTCCAGGTAGTTAGTGTCAGAAGTGAGTTAAATTGTAGGACACCTAGTTTGTGTCCAAGAATTCCTTGGTTATGTTGGGAAAAGCCCCCACCCACACACATTGGAATTGGTTCCAGAACCTCAAGAGATAAAGAAGGAAGTCATGTGTTTGGATATGAGCTGTCCTTTAGCAAGTGAAAAGGATAGGCAGAATGGGTGGGTAGTCATTCAGGCAGGAAGAAGAAAATGTGAGCACACCCTTGTGTGTGGGAATGATTCCTATGAGACTAAAAAATTAACATATCTAAAAATTCCTGTCCACTTATATAGCCACTGATACATCATAGTTCATGTGGCACCCCATCTTCTATTTCTAATCTTAAAAATTAGCCTGTCAGGACTTCCCCTATGTCCCTTGATCTGTCTAATTCATACTTATAGATCTCAGCTAACTTTCCTTCTTTCTGGAGCAGCAGTCTATAAGTAAAGCCTTACTTGGGCGTGTATGGTTGTAAATAGTTGTAAGGAGACGTTTTTAGACCCTCAACTTCCAAATGTATTCTTTCTTAAAATTAACTTGTGACATTACACCATCTGGGTGTAGGAATATTCTGGACTCCTTTCTCAATCTCTTTTGACAATTGGCCTCTTCCTCTTTTACAAAAGAAAATCCCATCTCTCACTCATCCTGAATTTTACTATGTTACATTTCTTGGGGAGTAAAAACATCTAGGGGCTGTAAATAAAGTGATAATTTGAAATACTGGTATTAAAGATGTCTCCTTTGGTCAAGTCACCCTAAGATTATTTTTTTACTTCCTCTGTTTTATATGTATTTCCATTAAAGGCAAAGCATGCCATAGAAATGAGATATTTTGCCTTGTGATGTGATGTTCTGAATTCAAATTCACTGTAGAATGGGGCAATGGAGTAATGACAATTTCCTCTCATGAACTTGTCCTTCTTCCCTCTTCCAACCAATGTCACTGAATGCAGTAACCCTGAGGGACCCTGAAGTCAGGATCATGCATGAACAGCAGAATTTTAGGAAGAACCAGGGAGGTAGCCTTACTTCATTCAGTAACAAACCTACAGCAAGTTTCAGTACCTTCTCTCTCTTTCTGTTTCTCAGAATTATAATTCAGAAGGGAGCTGCTTGTTACAAGGATGAGTATTAATATGCTTTTTTAATTGAAAAAATATGTCAGATACAGACAGAAAGTCAACAAGGAAACAGTGGACTTAAATGAAACACTAGACCAGATGGACCTAATATATACAGAACATTCCATCCAAAACCAGCAGAATACATATCTTCTCAAGTGCATATGGAACATTCTCAAAGATAAATCACATGTGGGAAACAAAGCAAATCTCAATAAATTTAAGAAGATTGAAACCATATCAAGCATCTTTTCTAATCACAATGATATGAAACTAGAAATAAACTACCAGAAAAAAAAAACAGGAAAGTTACAAATACGTGGAGACTAAACAACATGCTTCTTACCAACCATTGGATCAATGAAGAAATCAAAGGAGAAATTAAAAAATACCTGGTGATAAATGAAAATAAAGACACAACATACTAACTGTTACGGGATGTAGCAAAAGTGGTACTAAGAGGGAAATTTATAGCAATACAGGCCTACCTCAACAAACAAGAGGAAGCTCAAATAAGTAACCTTAAACTACACCTAAAAGAACTAGAAAAAGAAGAACAAACAAAGTCTAAGGTCAGTAGAAGCAGGGAAATAATAAGAGCAGAAATAAATGAAATAGAGACTAAAAACACAATAGAAAAGATCAAGGAAAATAAGAAATGGTTCTTTGAGAGGATAAACAAAATTGACAAACCCTAGCCAGAATCACTAAGAAAAAAAAAGAGAGAAGACTCAAATAAGTAAAATCAGAAATGAAACAGAAGAAATTACAATGGATACCATGGAAATACAAAGGATTATAAGAGAATACTATGAAAAGCTATATGCCAACAAATTAGATAATCTAGAAGAAATGGGTAAATTCTCAGAATCATATAACCTCCAAAAACTGAATCAAGAAGAAATAGAGAATCAGAATAGACCAATCGGAAGTAAAGAGATTGAAAAAGTAATCAGAAACCTCCCCCAAAACAAGAGTCCAGGACCAGATGACTTCTCTGGTGAATTCTTCCAAACATTCAAAGAAGATTTAATACCTATCCTTCTCAAACTATTCTGAAATGTTAAAGAGGACGGGATGCTTCCTAACTCATTCTATGAGGCCAACATTATCCTGATACCAAAACCAGACAAGGACAACACAAAAAGGGGAAATTATAGCCAATATTGCTAATGAACATAGATGCAAAAATCCTCAACAAAATATTAGCAAATAGAATACAACAATACATTAAAAGGATCATACAATAAACAACCCAGCCAAAAGTGGGCAGAGAATATGAACAGACATTTTTCCAAAGAAGATATACCGATGGCCAATAGGCACATGAAAAGATGCTCAACATCACTAATCATCAGGGAGATGCAAATCAAAACTACACTTAGATATCATCTTATGTCCTTCAGAATGGCTATAATCACCAAGACAAAAAATAATAAATGTTGGAGAGGTTGTAGAGAAAGGGGAACCCTCATCCACTGCTGGTGGTAATGTAAACTTGTGCAGCAACTTTGGAAAATAGCATGGAGATTTATCAGAAAATTTACAGTAGAATTACCATATGACCCAGCTATCTCACTACTTGGTATTTATGCAAAGAACTTGAAATCGACAATGCAAAGAGGCTTACACACCCCTATGTTCATTGCAGCATTATTCACAATAGCCAAGAGGTGGGGGCAACACAAGTGCCCAAGAAGTGATGATTGGATAAAGAAGATGTGGTATATATATATATATATATACACAATAGGATATTACTCAGCCATAAAAAAGGTGTAATTGTCCCATTCGCAACCACATGGATGGACCTTGAGGGCATCATGTTAAGTGAAATAAGCTAGAGAAAGACAAACACCATATGATTTCACTCATATGTGGAATATAAATAAACTTACAGACAAAGACAACAATTTAGTGGTTACCAGGGGGAAGGGAGGGAGGGTGGGTACAAGGGGTGTAGGGGCATATTTGTATGGTGTTTGACAAATATTAATGTAAAGCTGAAATTTCACAATGTTATAAACTATTAGACCACAATAAAAAATTATTTTAAAAAAAGGATCATACAAAATGATCTAGTGGGACCTATTCCAGGGATGCAAGTTTCACTCAACATCCAAAAATCAATCAATGTGATACACCACATTAGCAAAATGAGGAATAAAAATCATGTGATTATCTTAATAGTTGCAGAGAAAGCATTTGACAAGATCCAACAACAATTTATGATAAAAATCCTCAATAAAATGTGTACAGAAGGAAAATACCTCAACATAATAAAGACCATATATGACAAACCCACAGCCAGCATCATATTCAATGGTAAAAAACTGAAAGATATTCTTCTGAGGGCAGGAACAAGACAAAGATGCCTGCTCTCACCACTCATTCAACAGAGTACTGGAAGTTTTAGTCAGAGCAATTAGGCAAGAAAAAGAAATAAAAGGGATCCAACTTGGAAAAGAAGAAGTAAAACTCTCACTGTTTGCAGATGAAATGACTCTCTATATAGAAAACCCTAAGGAATCCACCAGAAGACTATTAGAAATAATCAACAACTACAGCAAAGTTCCAGGGTACAAAGGCAACATACAAAAATCAATTGCATTCTATACTCACAATGAACTAGCAGAAAGAAAACTCAAGAATACAATCTCATTTGTGATAGCAACAAAAAGAATAAAATACCTAGGAATAAATTTAACCAAGGAGGTGAAAGACCTATACACTGAAAATTATAAGACATTAGTGAAAGAAACTGAAGAAGATATAAACAAATGGAAAGGTATTCCATGCTCATGGATGCGAACACTAAACGTAGTTAAAATGTCCATGTTACCTGAAGCAACTACAAATTCAATGCAATCTTAATGAGAATTCCAATGACATTCTTCATGGAAATAAAACAAGGAATCCTAAAATGTATATAGAACAACAAAAGACTCTGAATTGCCAAAACATTCCTGAGAAAAAAGAACAAAGCTGGAAGTATCACACTCTCTGACTTCAAAATATACTACAAAGCTATAGTAATCAAGACAGCATGGTGCTGACAGAAAAACAGACACACAGATCAATGGAACAGAATTTAAAACCCAGAAACAAAATCACACATCTATGAAAAGCTAATCTTTGACAAAGGAGCCAAGAGGATACAATGGAGAAAGGAAAGTCTCTTCAATAAATGGTGTTGGGAAAACTGGAAAGCCCCATGCAAAAGAATGAAAGTAGACCATTACCTTACACTATACACAAAAATTAACTCAAAATGGATTAAAATACTTGAATGTAAGACCTGAAACCATAAAAGTCCCAGAAGAAAATATAGGCTCTACACTCTTTGACATCAGTCTTAGCAGTATCTTTTCAAATACCATGTCTACCCAGGCAAGGGAAACAAAAGAAAAAATAAACAAATGGGACTACATCAGACTAAAAAGCTTCTGCATGGCAAACGAAACCATGAATGAAACAAAAAGACAACTCACCAAGTGGGAGAAAATATTTGTAAATCACATATCTGACAAGGGTCTAATTTCCAAAATATATAAAGAACTCACACAACTCTACAATAAAAAAATGAAAACCCAATCAAAACACGGGCAGAGGATATGCATAATCTACCAAGTCATCTTCTGGATTGTGAAACTTCTTAAATTCATCTTAATCTTAGCCAATTTGACCATGTGCAAAACTCTTTACTCAGAGTTTTTGTTTCATAAACTTTCTGTAACCTTTTTAACAAACAAAAATATCTTTATTTCTTATACTTTCTTTACTGAAAACATATATTGTACTTTCCTTGAATACAAAGACATTTTCCTTTTTAATTTTTAATAGCTTTATCACATATTTGAATTTCTAACCCTTGGAAAGCTTAAAGTTGAAACTAGAAAGTAAGGAATTATGAATTGTCTTTTACATTAGCATTTTGTGGCTTGGCAAATTTATAAATATTTTTTGTAATTTCTAGAAACATACTACTTCATTGTACAATCTTTTAATAAAATATAAGACATGTTTACTAAGAGACCTAAAGATTGTTTAGTTCCTCTGTAATAAGAAGCCAAAAGTAGATAAGCCTATATTTACTAATTAATGTATAAAATTTTATCTTATTTGGAAATTATCTAGATAGTCAATGACATTTCTATTATTTAATTTAACTGAGCAAATCTTCAAAGTTTTAAGTTACCAAGAAGATTTTGGAAGTTATTTTAAATACACATCATAAAATATAATTACTGTGAAAAGTTTATTTATAAACTCTTATCTCACTTACATCTAAATCATTTGCTCCCCAAAATTATGTTTAGATCACTCCTGAAAACTTCACAAGACATTAGACAAAATTAGCTATCATTCTAAGTTATTATTTTGCCGACATGTTTTCTAATTGAGATAACATGAGCTCATTTGACTAGTAAATGAAAGCTACATGATTGCATCATATCCAATGCTGATAGCTCAGAGGACACGTCCATTTTAATCAAACCAACAAACTAAAATATGCTTTTATTTACCAAAGGTTATTTTATATTTTGTTAACTTGAAAATCATTTGGGTTAGTTTCTATTACATTTAGAAATAATTTATATAAGCACTTACTCTAAGCCAATTAAATAGCTTCCTTTTAGAAATTATACCATCTGGAGGTAAAATATCACACATATGTAACATAGACACACATATGCAGAGATTCCACAGCTATTGTTTAAAATTACTGCCATGAATCAAGTACAGTAATATGAAGTTCACTACTTATAAAAGAATAATTGGATCCAAATTTCGTTTTAGTAATTAAAAAGAGTTAAGTTCATCTGCTAAATCTTTTTACTAATATTTGTGTAGAGGATATTTAAGATTTTTTAATTTTCAAATATTTCTTCTCCCCTTTTGTAAGACAAAGATAGTTGCTTTAAACTTCTCAAATACTTGGGTTATAGCCTGAATGATATCAAAATGCTAATCTTCTCATTTATTTACATTCTCTTTAATTCACTTCTTTATATCAGGGAGAACTTTAACTAAGAGGTAAATCAAAAGATTTTTATGTTCTGAAATTTTGGGACAGTGTATCACACTTTAAAAAGTCTGCATAAAGTGTTTAACAAAGGCTGTCTTTTTAAGTGCACGATTTAACCCTAGACCAATTTACCTTGGTGGGGGAACTTTTATTATCTTTTTTATTAACACCTGATTTTAGCCTCTAGTTTTTCTCTCATAGTGTGTGAGCTCAGGCAACTGAATTTACTTCCTTTAGCATGTTTAATGAACATTGTCTGAAGGGCAGATTTATATGCTGTTTTACAATATCAGACAGGTGAAACATTCCCCAGTGAGACACAATGTCTGTCCCCACAATACAATTTATAATACAGTCATGCAAAAGAGATGTAATCACTTCACATAAAGACCATTTAAATATGCCAATTTTTCTACAAAATTTTATCTTAATTCCACCAACTCATACTTCTAATCATAGCTTCTATTAGGACTTCATTAACAACTCTCCATCTTATAACATTGGCTAAGAGAAGCACTGCCAGACAAGCATAATGTTGATTTTCAAAACACACTCAGGCAAAGTTGATATAACCTTGTCATATAATACTAGCTCAAACATTCTAACTTTTATAATCCTATCAACCTTTATGATTTACGTTTTTTTCCGATCTAGTTGTAGCATGAGTCAGGGTCTCAATAAAATAGATTTTGATACCACAGCTTGTTGGGTTCCTGCATCAGGGAGTCTCAGAAATTTCTCTTCTCCTTCTCTTGGTTATTTTACCCATTTTTGTGCAAAAGGCTTTAATCCCCAGCAAGAGGTCAAGCCAAGGGACTCTGGCCCTTTTGTTAACCTTTAACTTGATTAACCAGCCTAAATGTTTCCTTCAGAAATTGTTGGTCAGGTTTCTCACTGTGATTTCTGCCTTCTGGCTTTTTAAATAGAGAAGACTTGTTTGGGACCAGTTAGTGTTGCATGGGCCAGTTAGGGGTCCCTATGGGCTGCCCAACCTTAGGCAGTGCTGTATTAAATCTTTGTTCTAACTCCATTAATGTCCATTTTGTTTATCTCATTTTTTTAAATAACCACCTTAAAATTTCCAACCTGCTGGGATGATTCTCGTGACTCTTCCTTTTCTAATTCCTCTTTGTTTCTCCTTTTAATATTTGCTTTATTTACCTTGTTTTCTAAAAACCCTTTAAAAATTTTTTTACCTTATGGAAAATAGTCCCTAGACTTTCCCTGGTCTTCTGTTTATTCTTTTGTTAATTAACTTGATGCTTTCATTAGCATCTGTAAGACCCCAAATTTGACTAAATTCTTAAGGCTAGTCATTATTTCTTTGTACTTTCTTTTTAATTTGGCCTTTTTATAGGTACCAATAAAACAGCTCTTTATGAGAGCTCTCTAAAAATGTTTCCAATTTAGAAGTTTTTCCAATTTAAGTGATGCGCTGTCTGGCCATTGATAAGTAGGATCTAAATAGTGACTCAGACTGATAAGCCCTTTGTGGCTTAAACATGGGCACAAGAGGCATCCCCAAAAGAGAGTACAAAAGAAGAAGCCCTCAAAAGATCCAGAAAATTAACCCCCAAAAGTAGTCTTTACACAGGCAGCGTGCACTAACAAGCAATGAAGATTGAGACAAAAAAGACCCTTATGGACTGGGACCCCTTATGACAAACTCCCCTGAGAGCTGATACAACCAGACAAAGAAGGCGTGTCTTGGAACCCCAGTCTATGCAACTGGCTACCAAGATGCACACTGGTATGTGAATCTTCCAGATGGCAGGTAGCAGAGACCAAAAATGTCACAAAGGCAAGCTCTCAAGACATAGAACAAGACAAAAGAGAAAACTTTATCTTATATGCCAATTAACGGCTTTAGCTAAGCCTTGGGTCTCTTGGAGACAAACTAATACTTAGGAGGGAGGTGCCATGTTGTTGGGGATTATGTGTCTTTTACAAGGTGCCCTGTTGCAATGAAATTTTCTGGGGTTGTTCGAAGACCTGTGTCATCTACCCCATTCCGTGACCAACTTATCCTATCATGGGAGCCTTCTTGAGGTGGTGAGCACCCTAATGCCTCTCAACTGCTTGACCCATGACCACCAAATCTGTGGCCTCATTGGCTTCCAGGATGCCCCCTAGCAATAACTTTCAGCTCACGCACATATTAACCCACAGCAAAGTTTACTGCTGGACCAGCCCAGACAACAGGCTGATAGAGGTGCCTGCATCTTGCCATAGGGTTTTTCCTTTCTATGACAAATGACACAAAGACAGAGACAAGGAAAAATAGTGGCCATCTATGGGAGGAGAAGGATCAATAAACCAAGAGTACTCAAATCAAATTTCCCAGTGTTTCTAAGTCTGCTACTACACGAAATTGGGGTTCTCTTGCCTGATGCCCATACACAAGCCAATTAATTATAGTATCAACCTTTGGGAATGAAATCAGCTTTATTCTGTGAGATTGATCTGCAGAGAGACAGAGGGCATGTGCCCTCAGATCTGTCTCCCTGATTCAGGATTAGTGACAAAATTTAAGAGGTTAGGGAGAACAGGCTGGACATGGAAATGCTGGTGGGGCAAGTTTTGACTGGTGGGTTTCAAGCATTTATGGTAAGGTTCTAAACAGTTATGGTAAAGTTCTAAACATTTATGATGAGGTTCTAAATTTTTATGGTAAGGTTGGGAAGGAATTTTAACAGTTGGTCTTCCTGAATGATGGACCCCTTTCTTGTGATAAGAGTCCAACTTTCAAGTTCTGGTCATGTCCCAGTCCTTTGGTTCCATGGGGAAGAGAATCCTTGGTTCTGTGGCCATTTCAGGTCAAGATTTATTCTTCTGTGCGTGCTCTGGCTGCATGAATTTACAAATTTTATGAAAGGTAATTCTATTTTTTTTTTTTTGCTGAGAAAGATATGCTCTGAGCTAACATCTGTGCCAATCTTCCTCTATTTTGTATGTGGGTCACTGCCACAGCATGGCTGCTGATGAGTGGTGTAGGTCTGTGCCCAGGAAATAAAGCTGGGCTACTGAAGCAGAGTGAGTGAGAGGTAATTCTTAATCACTCTGTTGATAAGAGATGGGGTCAGTTGAACTGGTTCTGGAGGGCCTGTGGTTACAAGTCCAAGAAGCTAGCTTCACCAATATTTTCTCCTGCTAATCTAAATTTAGAAAAGAAAAAAATCTCACCACTCTCACTTCCACTGGACCCTGCAGGCAGAGATCTGGGAGACTGATGTGGGAAGATCAGGGAGACTGACATGGCAAGAACTCTTACCTCCTGCTGGCTCTTGTCAGGGGTCCCAGATCTCTCAGCTGCAGTAGTCCAGGATTGAGTAGCATCCAGCCAGTGAAATTTTCTGCCATCCTTATTACTAAAATTTAAGGGTAGAAGAACTATTCCTCTGCCCTCTAGGTCCTTCTGGCTGGTCTAAGAATTACATTGACATGAGACAGAATAGGAGAAAATCAAACAAAGTTTAATAGCATATATACATAGGAGAAACCCAGGAAAACTGAGTAACTCACCAAAATGGCAAAAGCCACTACCTTAAATACCAATTTCAGCTAATGACAAAGGAGGATGTTGGGAGTAGTGGTTTGGGACTTCAAAGGGGAGGAAGGCAATTTACTTGGAGATGGAAAAGCAAATTTTTGATAAACAAATGTTGACCATGCCTTGCAAAGAGAATGAGAGATGACTTTGATTAAAAGGCTCTTGTTAGGTTCCTCCCTGTCTATCGCATCTACTTTATATTATTCTAGTTATCTCCTTCCTGGAACAGTCCTTTTATCTTAAATATTTTAGGCAGTTAGAGAGAAAGTCAAAGTTTCTTTCAGAGTCTTTTGTTCTTAAAAATAATGAAGCCAAAGAGACACATTTGGGGTGGCAAATTCTAATCCCCCACAATGAGATGTCTTAGTTCAAACAGTGAGGCAGGAAAGAAGGGGTGAATTCCTTCTTCCCCTACCTTTTGTTTTATTCGGGCCTTCAGTGGATTGAATGAGGCACATCCACATTGGGAGGGCAATTTACTTTACTGAGTCCATGGGTTCAAATGCTAATCTCATCTGGAAACACTTTCTTAGGTACAATCAGAAATAATATTTAACCTGGGCACCACATGCTCAGTCAAATTCATATATAAAATTAACCATCACGTAGTGGTTGCTGTTGTGTGCCACACAGATCGTCCCTTCAGGACCAAGGTATTGATTTCCCTGGTTACTTGCAGTGATGACTGCTCACAGCCCTGTTCCCAGTATGCTGACTGCTCATAATTTCTCTGGGAATTGCCATTGCTAAAGGGAACTTCCCTTCCCAATAATACAGCCTTCCCTGGGGTCAGCCTATATGCAGTGACTAGTCCAATGCAGGCATCTAAAGTCCCCACCACTTGTCTCCATTTGGAACAGATCTGAAGGGCTATGCCCCTTTTAGGTCTCAAACTAAAGGAAGCTCCTCTCCATGAAAGAGTAACAGCTACAACTAACAATCTTTTTTTAAGTATTGGTAAAAGCCTTTTTTTTTTTTTTTAATTCCAAGAAATTGAGAAAGTGAATAACCGTAATTGCTTTAGCGAGTTAGGTGGTTTCCAACAAAATTGCAATAGGATCAAATCTAATTGTCAGGTGATGCGTGTTGAATATAATTTCTGATAGCTTATTATCTGATTTCTAGACGGAACTCAGAAAAAGACCAAAGAATTGAGTAAATTGCTATAGTAAATCTCCTCCAAACCCCATACATTTGTATGAGCAAAATTTCTCTAATTAGTTTATAAAAAATAAAATAGGAATAAAGATGATGCTGGATCCTGTCTCATTTTAGCATGAAGTGTTAGTCAGCCAATGATAAATGAACTACGTTCTTTTAAAAGTTCCATCCGCCTCACTAAGCAAGACATTTCCAATAAAATTTTTTTTCTACATATTCCTTGATTAATTGTATATTACTAATACTTTTAACTATAATTTAATCCAGAAGAAATTTAACAATTAGAGTCTCATAGTTACAGGAAATAAAGTTAAAAAATTTCAACCAATATATGTATTTTATTGAAGGGAGATATGATAGGATAATAATTAAAAGTATTTAAAACATAAAACAATTTTGGATAAAATTCTATGGGGGAAATGGAATGGAAATACGATTTCAAGGAGAAGAAGAAATGATGAGAAATTTATGACCATTGAAGAAGTACTTATGCATGTATTTTAAACAATAGATGATGGTAAGTATCAAGTTTACCCTACCCATTGAATAAACATGAAAGAGTTGCTGTGTTATTTTAAAATGTTAATATTTATAAATAGCAGGAATTATATAATTTACAATTATTCAAATGAAAATATTTTAGATATCAACTTAAATATGTGTGAGGAGGGAATATAATTTTTAAAACTTCCTTTAGGGAGTATCTAAGCAAAAAAATTGATAATCGCTGCCCTAGACTAGATGTTCCTGCCATATGCTTCCATGGGAAATTCATAATTCTTTCAATTGCATGTTATTGTAGTTTGATATTAGTTTGTTTTGCACAATGGTCTGTGATTTGTGAAAGCAGGAACTCCTTGCTTATCATTGTATCTCCAGAACCTTCTGTGTTGCCTGATACAAAACAGCTCAATAATATATATCTTTAAGCTTCAAAATTTTATTCAAAGTGGAAGAAAGTTGAAAACAATTTAAATGTCCATCAGTAGGGAAATAGTTAAATAAATTATGGTGTATCCACATGTTGCAATACTATGGATATCCTAAAAAAATCATATCATCAAAGAATATTTAATATCAAGGAGCCAGGTCAGAGTGCTAATCTGGATTCTGGCTTGACTTGCCATGGAGTTTTCCTGAATGGAATACAACGTATATAATTCCATGTTTTGGAGAAGCCTCTCTCACATGTATATGCCTATGAAATAAATAATTTGGCTGACCTTTGTCCCTGGTTCCTGGGAGTAGTCTCCAAATCCTTGGAATTTCCTGAGTAATAGGAGTGTCTTTGTTGTTCTTGGTGGGCCCTGATAGTTTATGCTAATAAAATGACTAAGAATGGGAGGCTGTCTATGTCAGAAAGACCAACCATGTAATTAGAGGGTTGGGGCTTTGAGCCACAGTGATGTCAGCCTGATATCCAGGGAGGGAAGGTGGGGCTGGAGATTGAGTTCAACTACTTGGGCGATGATATAATCAACCATGCCTATATAATGAAATCCTAATTAGTAAACTCTGGACAGTGAAGCTCAGCTTAGCTTCCTTCATTGGCAATACTCTATATTGTCACACATGATGTGCTGGGAGGGTAATGTTACAATTGATGTCAGGAGTATATCAATTCTCAAGCCCTGTGTCATAATTTAGTTCACAGGGATATGGATTGCCTTTCCCTTTGACAAGATTTTACACCGGTCTGTTATATTGATGACATTATGCTGATTGGACCAAGTGACCAATAAATAGCAATTACTTTAGACTTATTGCTAAGATCAGAGGGTGGGAAATAAATCTGATAAAAGTCCATGGACCTTTGACCTCAGTGAAAATTCTAAGGGCCCAGTGGTGTGGACCATGTCAAGATATCCCTTCTAAGGTGAAACAAAAGTTGTTGTATCTGACCTGTCCTACAACAAAAAAGAGACACAATGCCTAGTGGGCCTCTTTGGATTTTGAAGGCAATATATTCTTCACTTGGGTGTGCTACTTCAACCCATTTACTGAATGACTCAAAGGGCTTCTAGTTTTGAGAGGAGCCCAGACCAAGATAAGGCTCTGCAAAAGGTCCAGGCTGTTGTGCAATCTGCTCTATGACTTGGGCTATATGATCCAGCAGATACAATGGTGCTTGAAGTGTCAGTTGTAGATATCCATAGATATCTATGGATAGCTACTCCTTTTTAGAGAAATAGCTCTTGGCCTGCCACTGAGCCTGAGTAGAGACTGAACCTTTAACCATGGGCCATCAAATTACCGTGTGATCTGAGCTTTCCTTCATGAACTGGGTGTTATCTTATCTGACCCATCATGCTAACAAGTTGGACATGCATGGGGCACTGCCTCATCAAATGGAAGTGATATATATGTGAAGGAGCCTAAGCAGTCCCTGAAGGCATAAATAAGTTATATGAAGAAGTGGCCCCAATGTCTGTGGTCCCCACTCCTGCCACACTGCCTTCTCTCTCTTATCCTGAACCTATGGCCTTATGGGGAGCTCTCTATGACCAGTTGAGAGAGGAAGAGAAGACTTAGGCCTGGTTTACAGATGGTTGTATCATGTGCAGGCACCACCTGAAAGAGGACAGCCATAGCAGTACAGCTGCTGTCTGGAACATCCCTGAAGGACAGGGGTGAAAAGAAATCCTCCCAGTAGGCAGAATTTTGAGTAATGCATCTGATTATTCACTTTACTTGGAAAGAGAAATGGCCAGATGTGATATTATATACAGATTCATGGGCTGTAGCCAGTGGTTTGGCTGGATGGTCAAGGCCTTGGAATGAACATGATTAAGAAATTGGTGACAGGGAAATTTGAGGAAAGCTATGTGGATAGACCTCTCTGAATGGGCAAAAGATATGAAGATATTTGTTTCTATTTGAATACTTATCAAAGGGTGACCTCAGCAGAGGATGATTTTAATAAACAAGTGGGTAGGATGACCCTCTTTCCCTAGCCACCCTTGTCATCACCAGTGGCACATGGACAAAGTGGCCATGGTCACAGGGGTGGAGATTATGCATGGATCCAGCAACATAGCTTCCACTTATGATGGCTGATCTGGCTATGGCCATTGGTGAATGTAGCAACCAACACTGAGTACCTAATATGGCACCATTCCCCAGGATGATCAGCAAGCTATCTGGTAGCAGGTTGATTATGTTGGACCACTCCCATCATGCAAAGGGCAGTGTTTTGTTCTCACTAGAATTAAACGCTTACTCTGGGTATGCATTTGTTTTCCCTGCATGCAATAATTTTACCTAAACTACGATCTGTGGACTTACAGATTGCCTTATCCACTGTCATGGTATTCCACACAGAATTACTTCTGATCAAGGAAATCATTTCACAGCAAATGAATTATGGCAATGGGCCCATGCTCACTAGTCTTCCCATATTCTCCACCATCCTGAAGCAGCTGGCTTGATAGAATGGTGAAGGGCTTTTCAAAGAACCAGTTACAGCATGAGCCAGGTGACAATACCTAGGCTTCTCAAGAAGCCTAAATATGCTCTGAATCAGTGGCCAATATATGGTGCTGTTTCTCCCATAGCCAGCTTTCACAGTCCAGGACTCAAGGGATAGAAATGGTAATGGCACTACTCATTATTACTTCACAACAGTTCTTATTGACATTTTGTGCCTCAGAGGGTGCAAGAGGGAATGTCTAGATTCAGCCAGTCTCAGAATTGCTGCAATCCCCCAAGTCCACTCATTTCATAGACCCAGGGGCTACCACAAGTGAGTGTACCAGGAGACCTACTCACCTTTCAATCACGATTCCAATCACCTTCCAATCCTGAAAGTGTTTCTTCTGATGGGTATTGATATCCTACTTTAATATACCCCTCCAAATCACCACAGTAATTTCCACAGGGCCCTGCCCCATATGAACGTCACTTAAAAGCCGGTTTTTCCATTGCACTTCTATCTGACCATTGTCAGGGAGGAAGTCAATCCGCTTTCTACACTTCTTGTCTTCTTACAGCTAGACTAATAATAAAATTGGAGAAAAACCCAATTTAATTATGTGTGCATGGGAAAATCATGAAAATGATGCTTGAAAAGTGAACAAAGCAGGCAGGCTATATATCTTTTACAGACAGAAACAATAAATTTGTAAGGAGTTGACAAGACAAAGAAACTTAGACTTGGGGTACATAATTAGTTAGGAATTTAAACAGAGTTTAGGCTTGAGGTAGTATATTAACAATGTTTGTTTATTCTTGGCCCAGAATTCCCTAGCTGTGGTGATAAGGATGCAGGGAGGGCACATTTCACATGGGAGATTTAGTTCCTGCTTTCAGGGGGAACAGAGACAGGAGGCTTAGAATGCCCTTTTCGCTTCTCAAGTAACTTTAATTCAAAATAATCAATATGCCATTTTGGGTATTTTAGAGTGGCCTGCCTTGGGCCCCAACAATTCCCTCCTCTGAAACGTCCCTGGAAGTTTTACATATTAAAAACTCAGCTGGTAGATTGTTCCATTGTTTCATTGAATATGTCAGTTCAGTTAAACAGTTGTGTCTCATTTCAGGGGAAAGTGATGCAGGTGGGCTCCCAAAGTTAGGTCTATGGTGCAAGCAATGAGGTATTTAATGAGGAATTTCTATGGAAATAAAGAAAAACAATGGTTAATGGTTGGTGCAAATTATAAGTCTGTTTCTAGGCCTAGGGGACTGCCAGTCAAGAAGATTTCTAGATATCAGAATCAAAGCACCTTTTGCAGTTTGGAATATCTCTGATGATGTCTTTGGATGTTTAGGTATCTTTCTGTGGCTTACATGGCAATAGGCATGAAAGTTTTAAAATATGGGCTATTGTGGTGATCCCTGTTAAGTTTATATAAAATTGTTCAGTTTCAGTTTGTGGGGCTTCAGGGAAAAAGGGCAGCTTTAGTTCTTAATGATTCCAAGTCAAAAGTGGGAGAAAAATTGGAAAAGTTAGTTTGGAGAGTTATAGTCAAAATATTGGAGAAAACTAGAAGAATTTAGGATACAGTCTAGTTCTTTAGGAAAATAGCAAAACTTCAAGGAAAATTAATAGCACTAGAATCTAATATCCACAAGTGTCTATTATAGCTTCTACTGAAACCTAATTTTTCTCTCTAAAATCACCCTTATTTTTTACCAAAGATAGTCAAATTAAGACTAATTGTTTGCAAAATAAGTATAGTTTCAATAAATTTGGCTTAGTTATTTACATAAGTACAGCAAGAATAGTGATTGACCATACAGGCTCTTTTAAATTTGCTTTGCTGGAACTTCTCATAAGGAATCTCCAGGTTGAACATTTAATAGCCTCTAGAAACTAAGAAGCCAAGCCAAATATTCCACCTGCAATATCTATAGATTTGGGTGACTTCCTCTCTTCTTGAGGCTCCCAAGGTTGAGGTTCTCATACCTTCCAGGAAGTTACCTTCATTACTCACCTGGTTAGGCTGTAAGGAACCCTATAAGTAAGGTGCCAGGCCATCTTTCCAAAGAGTTTATTGGCTTGATAGAGTTAACCTTAACTACTTAAAGCTGTTTGGTCTTATCTGAGTTTTGCTTCTCTCTCTCAAACATGGGACTTTCCAGTCAAAGCCTTGGTAACATAATAAGTGTTTCCAATTGTGTCCTAATACAAGGAGAACAGATTCTTATTGAACTTATGCAAATAAATATATTGCATGAAAATAAGAATACTCACTGAGAGTTTCTGAATTCTAGAGGGTAGAAAAAGTAATTTTTTTTCAAATCTGCTTACAAAGGTATAATTTACAAAATCACTGTGTCATATTAAGAGAAAAAAGAAAAAGGTTTCCTTAAATCTGGAAAAGCAACAGATTAAAATAACTAATATTTTACACAAAAAAATCACAAAAATTATAACTATCCTCATCAGTTCATTCAGTGTCATGTAACTAATTCTTGTTGTGTTTGAATCCAGTTTTTCCATTAGTTCTCTCAACTTTGCCTGATGATTGAGGGTGATAGGGACAGTGATAATTCCAAGAAGGTTACAAAGCTTTAGTTAAAGCTTGTATGATTTGCCTAGTGAGGTGGGTGCCTGGATCACTGGAGATTGTGGAAGGTATACTCCAAGTGAGAGACACACTTTCTAACAGTTTCCTTTGCTACTATGGGGCATCAGCTTTGTGGTAAAGGAGGGCTTCAACTCACCCAGAAAACACACATACAAAAACAGGAATATATTGACAACTCATATTAAGTGACAGTTGAATGATGTCCAGATGTAGATGCTCAAAGGACCGAGAGGGAGGAGTTCTGAGGCCTCTGGGGACAGAAATAGTTTTTCCCATAGTGGATGAAGGAATGTAAAAACCAGAAAATAGTGTTTTCCAGGGAGCCAGGGAGAACCAAGTGGCTATCTCATAGCCCCAGCTGTTTGTTTAATTTATAGTCATTGTTTACTCATCTTAATTTTTCTGATTTAGGAGGAGACTATTGCCATGTTACAAGGATGCTAGGATGGTAAAAAATCTGGCAATAAAGGACCGAAATTTTTTCTTTTTTGCAGAAGCAGAATGGACTTCATCCACACGTATCAAAGCTTTATAGATTCTGTTATTGCTGTCTTTGCATGAAAGCCAGCTAATATGCTTTCCTGATATTTAGTGTAAGCCTCAATTTTGAATGACAGAAATTTTATACCAGGATATAATACATTTCCAGGAATTTCACATAATTTCTAGAACTCATAACATATACTTATATAGATACAACATAAAGAAGGATTAATGTCATTTCTTATTTGATAATGCTTCCATTTAATTAATTGTATCAAATAAGCCTAATTAGCTTAATATCCCTCTTTCTATAAGAAGGGAGAACAAATCTTTTGAGATGTTTCCAGGATACTCTGAAAACACTCAAAGTTAGCTAGAGGTCAAAACAGACTTCATTTAGAATTTGATTTGGGGACGTTTGTCAAAAATATCAAAGGGTTTTTAAAGACACTTGCCTAAAATGTATCACAGAGCATTATGAAATTTAATATTTAATTATCTATTTAACCAAAGTGACAAAAAAATTTCAAAGACAAATATAAAAGGTTACATAGCTGCAAAACCTTAGTTCTTCTTAAGAGAGAAGACTCAATTTTTAACTTTATAAAGCACAGAAAATTGTTCTGATAAAACACAAAAAGTAAGGAAAAACTTTTCATAATTTCTTATCAGGAGAGAAAAATATTCTAAGAATACTTTGTTCTTTTAAAAGATGAAGAGAAAATTAAGTTCCAGTTTTATATAAATATGCTATTAATATTAAAGCTTATTTTTAAAATTCTTAAAATAACAATTTAAGTTTAGCTAACTTGACCACATACGATAAAATTTTCTTCTCTCTCTCTTTTTAACAGGGAGAGAAAACCAAAATTTGATTTTGTACTAGCTTACTTTTGATATTAAAACTCATTCACTTAATTAAGTTTATTCAAATCTCAGCTAGCACTGACCACATATAAAATCTCTTTCCAAAGATTCCTTTTCCATAAACCTTCTATAACTTCCTATGTCCATTTTAGTTAGTTTCTTGTTCTCCTTTTTATTCAGAAATAAACAGCTTTATTTTGGGGCAAAACTATTTTTCTTTCCCTCAACAAAATGCGTCTCCATTCCTCATATCTTTTTTTTCTTTACAAAAAACATACATCTTATTTTCTTTGCATACAGATATTTTTCCCTTATTATTTTTAGTGGTTTTAATTACACATATTAGTTAGAATTCTTAACCATTAGAAACCTTAATTTCTAGTGAAAACTAAGAAGTAAGCAATTGTGAACTACATGTTATACCCATATACTTTAGAATGGCAAATTTTTGAATACATTTTATAATTTCTAGAAACATGTTTCTTCATAGTGCAATTTTTCAATAAAACACAAAACATATTTATTAATAGACCGAAATTTATCTTTTAGTTTTTCTAAAGTAGATAAACCAAAAGTAGATAAAACCATGTTTAGTAATTAATGTTTTATTATTTTATCTACATATTCAATGATATCTACATATTCAATGTAATCTACATATTCAATGAACTTTCCATCATTTAAACTTGCTTAGCAAAACTTTACAGTTTAAGCCATAAAAAAGACTTAGGGAAGTTATTTTTAAGTACACATAACATAAAACATAATTATTACACCTAAAAAATCCTTATTTCATTAACATCTATATAATTCCTTTCTTCTTAACAATCATACTTAGCCTATTCGTAAAAATTTCATTAGCTATTAAGGAAGTTAGCCATAATCTTGTTTTTTTCCTGAAAATTTTATAAACTGACATAACAAGAGCTTATTTGATTAATAACCCAAGTAGAATGAAAGTTGCATGTTTGTATTATATCCAATGCTGATAACTCTTAAGATATGCCTATTTTAATTAAACCAACAAACTTAAACAAGTTTTTATGTACCAAAGATTATATTTACCAAAGATTACTTATATCATGTTAACTTGAAAAACATTTGGGTTAGTTTTTATTATATTTAGAAATAATTTATATAAGCTCCTACTTTAAGTTAATTAAATAGAGGTCTTTAGAAATGAATTTTGCTAGTACCATCTGGAGGTAGAAAAAGACCAAATCTATAACATACATACACATATGTAGACAGATGCAAACAGGGATCTTATAGCTTTTATTAAAAAAATTTCAGCCATGAATCAGGAACAATACAAAACTCACTAGTTATAAATAATTGTATCTTTAGCAGATGGAACAACTTAAGGTTACCTGTTTAAAATCTTTCTTTGTTATTGTTAATATTTGTTAATATTGTTAATATTTGTGGAGAAGACTTAAGGTTTATATTTGCTGCAGATAGGAGACCATGAATTAGATTTGAGGTGAGAGAGCCTCTCTAGCTGCCTGAATTAAAAATGAAACATTTTTCCTTGTTTTTTTTCTTTAACCTTAGGCTTTATTGATTGAGCCAGCCAGGTTTAGTCTCAGGCGGTTGCCAGCTGTCATCTTCTGGGGTGTTTACATTCTAAAGACATGGTTAAATTTCTAACTTCAAAGGACACAGAAAAAAATGCAAGCTTTTTTCATAAGAGTTTCAGGGTAATTGTGATTTAAAATTTTCCTTCAGTCTTAGGAATTGGGGATGGTCTAAATAGGAGATTCCAGAGAGGTTACAAGCCTTTTGAGATAAAGAGGGGGAGGTTTTGGGATTGGTGAAAGGGAATAAGTGGGATCTGAACTGCCTTTAGAGCCCCAGTTTCAGTTTTGTAAATATTTGTAAGACAAAGACACTTGCTCTCAATTCCTCAGAAAGTGCGTTGCAACTTAAATGACATAATAGGTTGATCTATTCATCCAATTACATAATCCCTGATTTGCTTCTTTCCTTATTTGATGGTTTTATTTTATGTTATTTTAACTAGGGAAGAAGGCCTATAAAAAAATTCCTGTCAGGCTCTGAATATCAGCTTTCAGTCTGGCCATGTATTGACCATAGAGCTACTAAAAAGAAAATCCTTCTAAATATCTTGTCAGTTTTCAGCTGGGACAAATAATAAATATTTCCAGCAGTATTAAACAACTCCATGGATCCAAGAGGCATCCTCAAAGGTTATTACCTTCCCAAGATCCAGAGTCACTCTCAAAGGCAGCCAAAAGAAAGGACTGACAGCTTGCATGTACCAGGCCAGCAGAAAGTTAAGCCAAGCCCTTAGGACACAAATGAGGCAAGCAAGAAGGTAATAGCTATCCCTGGGAGAGGAGGGGTCAATAACCAATGAGTCTGGGTTTGGAAACAAAGGGACAATGTGAAATTTTATTTTTTTCTCTTGACTGGGCATTACAAAATGGCCATTGAGTGGAGATAAAAGGGCTGTTGTTCAGGGGACATGAATTCCCTGGGAGGCAGTCTAGGATACATCTGCAAAGAACATTGCATGGGAAGGCCTGAAGTTGGTAGAGCCTGATTATAGAGCCAAGCAAAACATGCTTTACTGCCTGTTCTAGGTGCTTTTGCTAAATTCATTGTGTGGCTGTCAGCATTTACATGAGTAACCTGTATACTCATAGCAATTAGGCTGTAGTTCTCTCTGTAAATATTGTAGGAAAAGAAAGCTAAAACAGGCAGAAGAGGCTGGATTTTAAGAAGGGTATTTTATGTTGGATTATCGTGTTGTCTAAATTTTGTTCTCTCATTTTGTTAGGGAGTCCCTAGGCCTAGCTGTTATATTATATAGTTTTTCTTTTCCTTTTTAAGTGCCAGACAATAGAACTTCCAATGTCCTGATTTTTAACAACATGTGCAAATGTCTGAAGGAAAATAGGAAGGGGTATCAGTGAACTTTGATTTTTGTTCTAATTTCTGTCTTTCCATCTTATTAAGGAAGTCTCAATGGCTAGCCATTGTACCAATAAGACAGCTCTCGAAAAATATTTTTTTTTCAATTTAGAAGTTTTTCCAATTCAAAGGATCCATCATCTGGCTATTGATGAGTAGGATCTTAATAGTGACTCAAACCAATAAGCCTTTTTATGGCTTAACCGTGGATGCCAATGGTGTCCACAAAAGAGAATGCAAAGGATGCAGCGCTCATGAGATCCAAAAAGTTCACTCCTCAAAATAGTCTAGACCTTTGTTGCACAGGCAGTGAGGATGATTTAGTGAAAACAGTATCTCCAGTCTCCCACAAGAGCATGGGACACCTCCGGTCACAGACCTGCTAATCTGTGAGACTGGGCAGGCACTAATGGAATGGAATTATTCCAGCACTAACAAGCAATGAAGGTCGAGATGACAAAGGTATTTTATGGATTGGACCCTTTATGACAAAATCCCCTGAGAGCTGGCATGCTGGAAAAAGAGATTGCTGAGGACAAAGACAGCTTTGAGTTTGGACCCCTTGCAGAGCTCGCCCTATGCATCTCTGCCTTTGGCTGGTTCTCCCTTTTGCTATAATAATATTTTAATCATAAATATAGTGGTTTTCTGAGTTCTGTGAATTGTTCTAGTGAATTATCAAACCTGAGGGGGAGTAGGAATCCCCAAATTTGTAGACAGTTGTTCAGAAGTGAGGGTGGCCTTGGGACCTCTGCACTTGTACCTGGTATCTGAAATGAGGTTAGTCTTGTGAAGAACTGTGCCCTTCATCTGTGAAGTTTGGCCCAACTCCAGGGAGTTGAAGTCAGAAGTTTTGCAATGCCTCTCTCTTTTTATTAATTCTGGTTAAGTATATTAGTAAATATATTCCTTTCAGTGTAGATGCCATATGTCTAAAGCCACAACTATACTGGAAATGGGAGTCAATAAACAGGGACTAGATTAATGTCAGAATCCCTACTATATGGTATTTGGAGTTTTGTGGCATTGCTTATACTGAAGTTAAAGTGCAGTTACCAGCACATAGGTGTTATTTAAAGCAATTAGACTGGATTAATACCCTCTGGAGAAAGAGAAGAGGTTCTTTCTCAGGTTTCTGAAGAAGGATTGGATGGTGCATTCTCCTGGGGAAGAGGAAGTTCTGGGCAATGAGTTCAAAAGTGGAGAAGCGATCTAAAGAAGAGCAGGTATCCAAGAAGATGATTTAATCTCTGTGCCTTACCCACCAAAAGCTTCAGTGTGACCCAACGTTATCTTTAAAATCTATTTATATTTGAACCATATCAGAACTTTCAAAAGAACCTTCAAAGAAGAAGGGCTATGAACTCAAGAGCAGGGGATATGTTTAAACACTTGAGTTCCCTTTAGAGGTAAGTATGTGTCTAAAGATAGAGCAGGAGGAATGGCCTGGCTACCGACCTCAAAGGGTCTTCCCCAATAGATAAGGGAAGTATCTGTTTTTCGGTTGTTGCAAGTCATGCTTCTAAGGTAGAATAATAAGGTAATGCAGTAAGAGATGGGTAGAAGCCTTGTCCTATCTTCATTCTATCCAAGTTTACTCTTGTTCCCCAGGTCAGCATTTAGATCAGCTTATGAAAGTTTCTCAATTTGACCCTCTCTCTTCTATAGTTGCAATGGGCAGAATTGTGTTCCCCTAAAATTCATATGTTGAAGCCCTAACCCCTAGTGTGATAGCATTTCAAGATGGGGCCTTTGGGAGACAATTAGGTTTAGAGGAGGTCCTGATGGTGGGGCCCACATAAGGGGATTAGTGCCCTTATAAAAAGGGGAAGGGACACATAATACTGTTTCTGCCATGTGAGGACACAGTAAGAAGGCTGCTGTCTGCAAGCCAGGAAGAGGGTCTTCACCAGGAACTGAATTGGCCAGCACCCTGATCTTGAACTTCCCAGCCTCCAGAACTATGAGAACAAGTTTCTGTTGTTTAAGCTATCCAGTCTATAGTACTTTGTTACAGCAGCCTAAGCAGACGAAGACAATGGTTTCTCATAATTTTGCTCAGAATCTGATAAATCTTTTATTAAATATTTTATGTAGCTAGTATTTTTCTGTTTGTGTGCTTCTTTCAGTCTTCATAGATATGTTAATGGACAATTGAGGCAAAGTCAGGCACTGTTATCTTTCTATTCTTTAAACTAAGAAGTTCAGTCTTGGTATTTTTGACTTAACTTACTTCATCTTTTCAAGGCTGAATTGCAAGAACTACCCTCTCTTCCAAACTTCTTTTCTCTTTCTTTTAATAATGCCCAAGTAAAAATGGCTATGTGATTAAAATGGTATTTTGTTAGAACACTTTCTGAATCCTGACCCTTCCTTCATTGTAAAATTCCTTGGCAGGGCTTGGTATGTAAGGTTCCTTGAGAGGGGGAGGATGGGGGAGAGAGAAAAGCTCACAGATGATGAAGGTGAAGCAAGACAAAGCAAAGAGATATTAGATTAGCTCTTAGCCTAATGCAAAACTCCAAGAGGTTTCAGCGGACCCCGTGAGGGACTCTTGTTTGCTCTGCTAATATGTGCCTAATTAGCTAACAGCATAAATTGTCTGTTTCTGTCTCCCAAACAGAAACCTAAGTTCAGATCTGACTCTCTTTTGCCCTCAGTTTCCAAAGGAAGAAGGGAATCCAAAATAGGCCACACCCACATTATAACAACTGTTAGCTTGGCAATGTGGTACCATCCAATATCACGTAGCCAATAAAATCCTAAACTTAAACCTAAACAGCGCTTCTTCATTGGGAGTATAAAGAAAGGAGGTGGGGAAAAGGAGCCTTGAGCTCCCCCTAGAGGTTAGCAATAATATTTCCATAAATTAGATTTTATATTATACAGACATGCCTGGCTTAAGGAGGAGGAGACCTTCTGGGAAATGCGTTGTTAGGCAATTTCATCGTTATACAAACATCACAGAGTGTACTTCAGAAACCTAGATAGTATAGCCTACTACACACCTAAGCTATGCGTACTAATTTTATGGGACGACCATCGCATATGTTGACCTAAATGTTGTTAAGCAGCGTGTGACTATAAACTGACTTTTGCTTTCTTATATAATTAAATTTTGCCACATCAATCATCCTGCCAAAGTCTGCTCATGACTTTGAGGAGCATTAAAGTAATTAACAAATTGAGGAACAAAATATAAATAAAGCATACAGGCTAAGAACAGCACACAGACATACAATCATTGTACCTCCATTCTTTTTGACCCTTGTTACAAGCATCCTGGTATTGACATGGGTGTTGAGGCCCAACTGATCTTTATTAGCAACTTCAGTCAGCCGTGATCAAATAGGTTGCTTGAAAAAGAGAAAGTTTGTCTTACCTCTTTTCCCAAGCCACCCCTCAGACCAATTAATTAGAATCTCTGGAGGTGGGACCCAGGCATTAGTATTTAAAAAAAATGTTCTCAGGTGACTCTCATGTGCAGCCAAGTTTGAGAACCAGTACACTAGGGCCAAGATGTGCTCTTCAAACCTAGTTTCTTTCTTCTGAGCTCTATGTTATTTTCTCCTTTTATATTTTATGATTTCACTTTCTATGGCTCCATTTTGTTGTAGGCAGTTCCTCTTTTGATGTCCTTTGTATTTCAATTTTGTCAATCTTGTTTTCCTCTTGAACACTTCCTTTCAACTTATGTTCAAAAGATGCTTCTAAACTGCATTTAATAAACCCAAGATATTCCACATTTGCCCCGTTATTCTTGATCTGGTGATTCCTACTCCTCCAAGACCCTGGAACTGGTCTACGAGAAATAGGGTAGAGATCTATATGTAGTCTCAGGGCCTCCTGTAAAGAATTTGGGTGTTAATGATTTTCCTGTACTCATTGTACTTTATCCTAGAGTTGCCTTTGCATTACATTCATTCTTTAAAATTGCTCCATCTAGAACTTGGTTTTTAAATAGAACTTCAAAGAACTTAAGGTCTTATGCAGAAAGTCATCCAACCATAACCTAAACTCAGTACTAGACCTAAACCCTCCAAATCTTCAGTTCTGTGTCTGTCATTCTGGGATGCCTTTCGGAAGAACTGGGAAGGTAGGAGTGATGATTGCATACTGCCTTGCTGACTACTATGCCCACCTTCTCCTACAACTAATGTGTAGCCATGACTAAAGAGATGTAGAGTAACTTGGAAGATTTTGAGGAAAACTCAGCTCACTTTATTTGCTTGGTTCAGCTTAAGCAGGAAAACTCCATAATGCCAGGAGCTTGTCTACTGTCTTCCCAGCATTAGATAGAATTATCTGACCACAATTCTCCACATCAGAGTAGGGCAACTAGAAGCTGATGTGTTTTGGGTTCATTCCTTTTGCCTATAGCTCAGCTCTCTCTTCCTTACCAGGCAAGAATCCCCCTCTACAACCTTCAACTTTAATTTTTTGAATACTCATACTACTAAGTATCCTGTGAGAAAGCTTTGCCATTATGGCAAAGGGCAGTCACTTGCTGTTATGGATCCCTGTTCTTCTAGCTTGTGCTGACCCTCTTCTTCACCATATGCCCTTCTTATTCCATTCTTTCTAAGTGAATTTGTGCACTCATGTTTTGAGATCCTTGCTCTTGATCTCCCTCTTGGACAAATGGAGATGTCCGAGCTGATCTTTTGTGTTTGGGATGGATGTGACTGATATACAGGTGTAGGACTTAAAAAAAAAAAAAAGCCGATAGCTGAGCACTGAGGAAGATCTGTCAGTGAGGGGAGATCTGACATATCAAGTCCAAATGAAGAGAGGAACAGAGAAAGACATTGATCAACACTGAAAGGTTGGTAAAAAGGAACTGGCAAGACAGAGTGAGTGGGTTCAAGAGGAAAAACTTGCACATATTCCCAATGCAACGAAGTACAGGGGATGGGAGTCTTATAGTTGCCCACAGTTAAGGCCATGGAAGGGAGGCATGAAAGACTCCAAAGAAGTTCTGAAACTTATCCTGCTGGATGTAAGCTAGTAATCATTTCACTTGCAACTTCTAAAATACATTTTAAGTAGAACTTCTATAAAAATTTCAGTGGAGGTTTACTTCCTGCAAAGCATTCTATGAAGTGCCTGCTGTAGCTCCTGGTCACCTGGGGAACTCTCTCTTGGTCTTGCTCTCTCAGGGTTCAGTGCTGGTCTGCTCACAGTGATGGAGCTCACATTTTACTCTGGTGGGAAGACCTGCTTCCTGATTGCAGTCCAAGCCATCCTGCAGTAGATAGAAATATAGACGTCGAGACACTTCCTGTGCAAAGCAAATAATCATTCCTACAACTTAGACTCAGGGCAGGGTGCAGTGTGTATTTAACTGTTAAATGCCTGGTATTGTATAGATAATTATCACAAAGGAAGAGCAAAATGGGAAGTTCCATGCTGAAAGGACTCCTTCAGTAATTCACTATATTTAATCTCAATAAATCATTTTGTATTTCAATAATTTCAACTATCAGAGCTTCAAATCTCTGATTAGATTTGTACGAAGATTGTATGAAGATATATCAAGAGATCCACAATTAAGCTGGTAGAATCTTAGGCCATCATTCGTCCAACATAATTATTAACAATTAGACTTATCATCCTTTAAGATAGAATTTCAGGAAGATTTTTATTTCCTCCCTCTCTTCCTTACTATTTTCCTTTTCTATTCTGAGAGCTAAGGACTGGAAATATCACAAGAAGTGGGAAAATCTGTACTTTGGCAGAAATGCCTTATAAACATAAAACATTTGACCTTGCTAGCCAACTGAAACCTGCCTAAAACTCAAGAGCCGCACAATGTCAGGACACTGGCCTTATTCACTAATCGTAATTCTCTGCCTTCTAGGAGAGACTTCAATAAAGGACAGGCTCTTGTGCTTCTTTTCAGGGAAAACAGTTTGCCATATTGGGTAGGTTTAAGTCTTTATAATGTAAACTGAACAAAATAGGGGCCTTACTCCTAAGCATTGACTCCTCCAGAATAATACTACTATAATTAGAAAAATGATCAAAAATAACTATAAGAGATAACATTAATTGACAATTTCCTATGTCTCAGGCACTCTGCTATGTCCTTTACATATATTTTCTCTTTTAATCCTCAGAACAACTCTATGGGACAGAGACTGTTATCATCTCTGTTGCACATATAAAGAAAATAAAGCTTGGTCGTTTAAGTCATTAATGCAAGGTCACACAGCTGCAAGAACTGGAACTGGGACTCAAGGCCAGGTCTTTATCATCCACTTCCCATTTAGACCGTCTTGAGGGACTACCTGGGCCAGCCCTTCCCACAGGTGTAATATCTCCATTCATTCAACAAATAAGTATTGAATACCTTCTATGTGCCAAGCGCTCTCATAGAAAATGGGGGTCCAATAATGAACAACATTTGTCTCTGACCTCAAGGAGTTTATAGATTAATATAGTTTCTTCCCACTTCATTTTATAACAAAATTCCTTTTCAGATCTCTTTGTTGGGCAATTAACCAGAAGTGGAAACTAAGATGCCCGTATGGATTCTGTAGTTAACTTAAATGGTGTGAAGTGTGCCAGGTGAATGTAGAATTCTGGGAAAAAAGATGTTTTTATTTTGACCAAGATCTACACATCTGCCTACTATTTGTGGTTTTAAACACCCAGCAACTCTATAAAGTCTATAGACCCACTTTGTGCTTTCTTTCTTAATGGTTTCCAAACCTGAATGCACATCAGAATCACCTGGAGAATCTGTTAAAAAAGCTTGCTCAGCCCCACCCTAGAGTTTCTGATTCAGTGAGTCTTAGGTGAAGCCTCAGAATTTGTATTTCTGAAAAGTTCCCTGGTAATTTGGATGGTACTGGTGTAGGAGGTCACACTTTGAAAATCCTTCTTAGATCATCTATGCATAATTTTAGCCATCCTAGTTATATTATGAAATAATTCTTTCTAGTGGGATCCGTAATGAACTTATGTGTCAATAGACTTTTGATCTTAAAATCTCAGTTCTCACTCTACTTCTCTCCCTTCCATCCTTCAAAAAATAGTTTTTGAGATCTGTGTTAAGAACCTGCAGATACTGAAGTGAATAAGACCTAATGGCTGGAAGTTTTCTATATGTAAGACGAAAATTTCTAACTCTTAACATCTATCCCCATATTAACTTTCAATGTAATCCATTAAAAGTTTGAAATAGGCATAATCTCATTAATGTTGAAAGTTTGTTTCAAGACGATTAGCTAAATCAAAAATCAAACTTAAAATTCATCTAAGTTTTATTAATGTGCTAAAATGATCAAAATTAATTAAATATTTTAAAAGTTTTCATAAAACAAAGAAATACAAAACACTAATCAGGCAAATTGAAATAAAGATTTCAGTTTATCCCTTAGATGCCATATACACAGAATAGTAGATATTGAATGGGCTTACCACCTGTGTTGATGAACAAGGAGTTGACATATATTGATCATCAATTTTTAAATGCTCAGAATATAATTAAGAATATTTGGCACTAATTTTTTTGAAAGATACATTAGGATGAAATGACTTGATGATTTAGGGGTTTCAGGATCATATAATGCCTATGAGTCATCAGTGTGACCACCACTGCCACTGCCACAACCACCCAACATTTATTGAGCACTTACAACGTGTCAGGCACTATGCTTAACGTTAATTATGCACTATCTTTTACTCCTCACAAAATCTGGGAAGCAGAAAGTGTTATTATCTCCATTATACTAAAGCTTAGAAATATTTAACACTAAGTGTTGGTACTAACTATTGTTGTTATTGTTAAAGGCAGGAAACTTTGGTGCCCAGGTGCACAAGTTTTGACTTCTCGGGAGGGAGTATGTTGTGAAATGAGTGGGTAGACCCAGGCTACTTCCCAGCAGTCACAAGTGCTCTGCCCAAGTCCTCCCACTGACTTTAAAACCTAGCTGAGCTGTGCCCTTTGTTTGTGCCCTCCCACCCCTTGGTTTGCAGGATGTGGCATTGATAAAAGAGTGACATCACAAGGAACAGGACATGCAGTCCATCCAAAGACACTAAGAGTACAGCTCCCCCTTGGTAGGCCATTTTGGAGAAATTGAATGGACAATTTTATCTTTGGATATTTCCCTCAACGTTGCATTTTGATAATGTGAGGGATGTCCTCAGAGATAACAAAGGCCTTTTGCTTGATATCTAGGTCAACTTTCAGCAGTCACAAGTCCTCTTGCTGCTTTAAAATGTATCTAATTTTGATATGTACAAAACGAAACTTATCATCTTTCAGCCCCTGCAAACATGTGCCAAGCTCCTCTAGTGTTCCCCACCTTGAAGAATGGCCCACCATGCACACAGTTGTCCAAGCCAGAAACCCATCCTTCACTCTGCTTTCCTCCCTATACCTCACCCAATCTAATTAATCAAGTCTTGTCAACTCAACTTCCTAAAAGATCATCCACTCTTTTCCCATCTCACTGCATCTACCCTTCCCGTCTTCTTTCCTTCTTATTTGCTACTCTCTCCTCTTTTACTCATGTTGTTGTCAAAGTGATTCTTCTAAAACTGGTTATTATCTCACGTTCTTACGTAAACACTCTCTAACATCTTTCAATTGCTATTAGCATAGGCTCCAAATTTCATAGTGTGGCTTATAAGATGCTCCATGACAGGCTAACACCTGCCCCTCCTGTGTGTCTCTGACCACTTATACTCCCATTATGATGAAGTTGTTTTTGCTTCTTGAAAGGGCCACATGCTGTCTCCCATCTGGGCCTTTTATATGCTGTTCTCTCTATCTGAAACAATCTCCCCTCAATTGCCATGCATACTTCTGACCTCAGCTTAAATATTCCCTTCTCCAGGAAACATTCTATTCTTCTACCTGAAGGAAAGTGTGAAGGGTAGAACTCCTAAGATAACACTTATTCACTTTGTTTTAAATTCTTGTTTAATTGTCTGCTAGACTGTAAGCTCGAGATGGCAGAGGCCATATTCAGTTCTTCATAAGTGTATCACAGAGTTTGGCACATAGTAGGGGCAAAATAAATAGCTAATTAATTAATTTAATGAAAGACTTAAGTAGGGGCAAGTATTATAGAATCTTGCACCTTCCTAAGTCACTGAAAACTTGTGAAGAGCATTTTTACCTCTACCATCCTTTGCTTCTCTTATCGGTTTTAAAAAGCAAAAAATAAAAATCCCAAACAGTGTCAGGAGGGTCTGAAACCTTGGTTTATCTCTAGGTAAAACTGTGAAACGGAGAAAAGATGAATTCAGTGGTCCCTACTGTCAGGTGGCTGAGGTCCCAATTTTGCTCCTTTCTGCCCAGTGTTCTCAACTGAGAATCTTGGTAGGCCAGTTTCCACTAGAATTTGCAATTTTTCCTATTAATCTTTGTAACTCATTAAAACTCACCTCAGTGGTAAGCTTTCCCTCCCTCCTCCTCCAGTACACACCCTATGTTCTTCTTTATCATGGAGCCATTGAATCACAGGTTTGGAAGAAACCTCAGACAATATCTAGTCTACCTCACTATCCTATACTTTAATTTCTCTTTTTCATTTTCTTGTCAAGAGTTATCCAGGACTAGTGGCACTAGATATTCAGTGACGAGGAACTCCCTATCTCCAGAGAAAGCCCATACAGATAGTACTAATGGGTCAGAAGCCCCAGTTGAAAGGGCACCCATTCCTGGGAGGGAGGAGACATTTGACATCACTGCCAATGTAAACTTTGAGGGAGTCTCTCCATCTTTTTCTGAGACCAGGTTTGGTAGGGGGTAAGAGGAGATAACATGTAAGGCATTGAGATGCTTGGGAAAAGGAGGTTAGAAAGAGGTCTTATAGAAATAGGGAAAAGGTACAAAAATGGAGACCTGGCTCTTTCAGGAAAGTGGAGCTACTCTCAAGTTACCAAGTTCTTTGCTTAGACTTGAGAATGCTTGAAAAGAGAAAGAATGCTTGGAGGACAGAAGACTCAGAAAGACTAACACTGATAGGTCGTGGTGGTGGTAGCGTGTGTGTGTTGGTGGCTGGGAGAGCAGGAAGGAACAACGGTTGCAAAGTTGTATTATTGTTATTATTTGCACATACTTTATTGTGAGTGGCAAGTGGGTTCTAAGAGAAAAAAAGATTTTTGTAATTTATACTTCAGTACGTGTGTTTATAATGTATTAAAATGTTTCATGTCAACACTACTGCTAAAAGTATTAAAGAAATTTATTTCAGCTTTTCTTAAGAAGTTCTTGTTAAGAATTTGTCATTTTGTTTGTAATAAATTGAACATTCTGAACGATGAGGAAAACAAGGGAACCCAGAATTATCTCTCCAAATCAAAGATTATCTCCATGAGAAATGAAGTATTGTGAAAATAATAAATAATAAAAAATGCTATATCACCAACGAAAATGGTTTCTATCTACACCACCATGGATGAGAGCCTTTATTGATCACTTAGTCCAGTGGCTTTAAAATTTTTTTTAAAAAATTTGATGTCCAGTTTTGTTACTGCTTTTTAAAGGAGATATCATGCCAAACTAAATAGAAAACAGTTAAAAACAAATTGATTTGTTTGAAGTTGGGGTGGGACCCTCTAAGTTCCGTCCACTTGTTTCCTCCTCCCTTCAGTTTTGGGAACTGAGTGTTCTTTGGAATTTAGTTTGAAAATTTCTAATTAGTGTAACCCATCATCACACAGGTAAAGTTAAGATCATGCCAGATTTATCACACTGTCTCAGATGCCCTTCTAACATAGCATAGGCAAGAAAATATTCAATTACACAGGAGAACTAAGAAGTAACACATTGTATAAGCACATATGACTTATAGACACACACACACATATAAACACCCATGGTGATAGAGACATCTCTGCAAAAACATATGTAGAGCAAGCTATGCTACATAGTACAAAGTAACAAATGTATTGTGTATACATATCCAAATGTCACCTGGGCAGCTGGGGTCTACTTTACCTTTATGGAAAGTTCCATGTGCTCCTCAAGACTTTTACTAATTCCAGATCCTGTGTTTTCATAATCAGTTCTGGTTCAAAACTTTTGCTTCTATGGGATTAACTGGATTTATGAACTGTTGCACTGGCTAGCTGACACTTTCCCTCCTTCCCCCCATGTCACTCCAGATATGGAACTCCAGCACTAAGACATAAATAATCCACTTCATTTGGAATGTCTTTATTTGAGTCTAGAATTGTAACTCTTGAAATGATAGATAATTTTATTCTGCCAAATGCATCATTTTTATAGTTTGAACTTTATGATTTAAATGTTTAATATTTATTCCTTAATATGTAAACACTTAGAAGATCAGGGAAAAAGGCGTACCTTTGACAGGGCTGGTAAAAAGATTAGTGCACTCACATAATTTTGAAATTACAAGTGGCACTCCAAGTTCTGGAAAACTCCTCCCAATGACTTATCAAGACAAACTTTGCCCAGTGAACTCTAAGAGGAGAGAGTGGATTAAAACTGTTGTGACGGAGAAGGGGACAAACATAAAAGCAGAGACATAAAAGCGAGGACTGTAAAACAGCCTCACCATAAACCAGTGGGATGGTGAAGACAGGGATACAGAAAGCACAGGCAGGTCTGGGCATGTCCTGGAAGGTGGGATGGAAGGAGAGAAGAGACGGAGATGCCACCGCTGTGAGTTGATGAGTAAGGGTGAGAATGTAGGGGGAGAGGGCAGGCAACTGGAGGGTGATGATATAAAAGGGGAAGTCATAAGGAAATGGAAAGATTTTTATCTTTGACTTTTTATATTCTGTTTTGGGGATGGCAGATGCTTTTTAGTTTCAGATTTGCCAAAATTAGAGATGTGTACTAGTTTTCTACTGCTGCTGTAACAAATTACCAGAAACTTAGTGGCTTAAAACAACACAAATTTATTATTTTACAGTTCTGTAGGTCAGAAGTCTGACATGAGTCTCATTAGGCTAAAATCAAGGTGTCAGTAGGACTGTATTCTTTCTGGAGGATCTTGGAGAGAATCCATTTCCTTTCCTTTTCTAGCTTCTAGAGGCTGCCCACACTCATTGGCTCCTGGCCCTCTTCCTCTGTCTTCAAAGCCAGCAATGTTTCATCTCTCTCTGACCATTATTCCATATTCACATCTCCCTCTAGAATGGTCTTCTGATTTTTAAGGACTCATGTGATTAAATTAGGCCCACAGAGATAGTCCGTTATAATCTCTCAAGGTCCTTCTTTTTCTTCTTTTCTTTTTTGTGGGGAAGATTAGCCCTGAGCTAACATCTGTTGCCAATCCTCCTGTTTTTGCTTGAGGAAGATTGTCACTGAGCTAAGATCTGTGCCAGTCTTCTTCTATTTTATATGGGATGCCACCACAGCATGGCTTGACAAGTCGTGCTAGATCTGCACCCGCAATCCGAACCTGTGAACCCTGGGCCACCAAAGCGGAGTGTGAGAAATTAACCACTATGCCACTGGGCTGGCAACTCAAGGTCCTTAATTTAATCACATCTGCAAGATCCCTTTTGCCATGTAAGGCACTGTTCTCACAGGCCATTATTCTGCCTACCCACAGGATATTCCCTTCTCTGGTTTACTCTAGTTTTTTAAATCAAAATGAAAAGAGGATACTAATACCAGCCCAAAGGATTCTTTTCTCTCTCTCTTTCCTATAAAATTCATTGCTAAGCATTATCTATACTTTTTCTACCCTGTCTTTCAATGGGATTCTCTAAATATCTGAATGGTCCTGGGCCCCAGGACTGGCTGAGTTTCTTGGTGTTTGGAGGGTGGATTACAAAGCAGGAGCACTTGTAGTTAGGAAACAGCCTTCTGTCAGCATAACCATATTATTTCAAAAGGAGAATGAGTATTTTGACTACTCTCAATTCCTCAGGGAAGACTTAGTGGCCTGTGGTCCTATCTAATTACAACACTCTCGTCTCGTTTCAGACTGTGATGGCTACATTTTTTTCTTTTCTTGAATATAAAACCAAACAAGCATGATTAGTAGAGAAAAGGGATTTCTCATTGTGACACTGTAAGAGTTGCATATTGTAAGACTAAAATGTTAAGTGTTTGCTTTGATATCCTTGAGCCTCACAGGACCCCAAAGGCCCAGCCATGAGTTCACCTGTTCTTGCCAGATGCTCTTGCTTTTGCTAGCAGGAAAGGCTCTCCATGTGACTGGTTCCCATTTCAACCAGACCTGCTGCATCCCACCTAGTCCTCAACCTGATGGGCTTCACCTTCCTGCCAGCCCATACAACTATTCAAACAAGTGAATCACATCCTCCCACAGGAACCAGGGTTCACCCCATTCTCTTGTCACTGCAAAGCCTGCCTCCCACAGTCCCTCCTGATTCACTCTGTGCCCAAGTGCCATCCCGGTGGGCCCTGCATGGTGTGTGGTGTCCTCTCTTTCCACTGCTGCCAATCTCATCTGTCCTGTGTCACATGTCATGAGTTTGGCCATCTTGTGCTATTTAGGACAGTGAATTCCTCCTTCACCAACTGGGTGAAGAGGAAGTGATTGGAACATGGTTGCTTTCCTTATTGCAAAATATTTGGTCTATGCTCTGGAAAGAGATACTTGAGTGCTCCCAGGCCCTTACCAAGAACCACAGGCCCAGTCTTTCTCATAGGAAAGGGAAAAAAGTCAATACATAATGAGATTAGTGGCTCTCAGAATTTTTCTAAGAGGTTCCAGTAACACTGCTGAAATGTGATAGAGGACAGAACATAAAGAAATTGGTTTCACACAAAGCTCACTAGCTTCTTTGAGTGTACCACGACCTTTCAGGCACTAAGTGAATAGACACCAGAATGTGTTGGGGAGGGATTAGTTCTTGGCAAGACAAAGCCCCATTCCATCTCACTTTCCCAACAAATATTTTTGTCTTGACTTTTGCAGAAATAGAAAGTATGTGAGTAACAGCAAGATCTACACTGAGAAGAGATTGATGTCTAGAATACAGAAGGAACTCCTACAAAGCAACAAGAAAAAGATGGGAACTCTAATAGAAAAAAACTGGCAAAGATGTGGCTAGGCAATTGGCAGGAAGGGAAATCCTAATGGCTAATAAATATTTGAAGAGATGCTAAATCTCACCAATAATCAAGGAAATGCAAATTAAAACAACAGTACTACTTTACATTCATCATTTGGCAAAATTAGAAAGTCAGATAATAGCAAGTGCTAGTGAGGATGTGGGGAAACCGAGATCCTCATGTACTCCTGGGGACAGTGTAAACTTGTGTAGCTATTCCAGAGCACAATCTGTTGTAATCAGTGAAATCAAGCTTGCCTGTACTCTGTGACTAGCACTTCTGCTCTTAGGAATATATCCTGGAGGAGTCCTCAGGGAAACATTTATGAGGGTGTTCAGCCAAGTGGTATTTGTGGTAGCAAAGAACTGTAAGCAAACTAAGTGACCATTGATTTCCAAGACATTAGATAAATAAAATGTATGAGAAGATCAGATTCTTAGCGTCAGTCAAAAATAATAATTTAGATTTACATTTAGCAACATTGGTAGACGTAAAAACATAATATTGAATTAAAAATAACTCAAAAACAGGTGACACTTATAGATAATCCCTTTTATTTAAATTACATACCAAACACAAAATATGCCATATGTTTTAAAAATACATGTATCTCTAAGTAAATGTATGAAAGGTGGATTGGAAAGAGTATTTGTCATCAGAGCAGGGGAGGGGAATGAAACTGTGGATGGGGGATGAGGATGAAAAATAATAAAGTAAGATACAACACATGAGGGGCCTTCTCCTAATTGAAATAGTGGTGTCCACAAAATGAGAGTTATGATTACCTCAATTCTGTATACCTGATTCCAAAGAAATAAGAAAGGAAGAAAGAAAGGAATGAATGAAGGAAGGAAGGAAGGAAGGAAGGAAGAAAGGCACAAAGGAAGAAAGGGATGAAGGAAGGAAAGAAAAAAGAAAGGAAAGAAGAGGCAACATGTGGGGGCCAGATTATAAGAAGCTGACTTTTGGGGAGTGGGTTTCCAACCACTGAGCCAATTCTCTTGTAGCCACTTTGGACTCCTCCTAGTGAGGACAAACAGACATGAAGGCATCCTGGTTCAGCAGGAAGGAACTTGGAGTGGAAGACAAGAAACTTGCACCTTTCTTTCAGCTGTCACAAGCTGGTTGAATAATCTTTGGTAGGGCACAGACATTTCTGTTAGATGGGGAATAACAGGCCCTGCTCTACCCACCATGCAGGGTCCTCGTGAGGATGAAATTTATGAGATGTGGCAGAAAATGTTAAAAGCTTTTCATAAATATCAGATAATATGTCTATTGCAAGACTGGGGGTGAACGGACGATTCTAGTTGAGAGAAGGAAAGTAAAATTAAGTTTCCTATGCCCTGAACTTGCCAGGGTCTTTGTTCACCCGAAAGATCAAGAGGACAAAAACCAAATCTAAGGGAATTTCTCTTAACTGCCCTCCCAGCCTGGTTTATTTACTTCCTCTCTTCCCTCCCTCCTGTTCTCCCTCTCTTTCTTCCTTCCTTCCTCCCAAGTTAATGCTGTTAATTTTAGATGTCCGCAGTTAGATCCTTGGGCTGGCAGATTTCTGTTCTAGGATGTGAGGGCAAACTTGGCTCCTGAGTGAACTCGGCATCTTAGTTTCCAGGAGTGGATCGCTGAAAGAAAGAAGGAAGGGATGTTGCATTTCTTGAGTGCCAAGATTTGATCTTGGAAACATCATTTAATTATACAATAGTCTCATGAGGGAGACAAATGACAGGCTTAGGGAGGCTAAGTATGTGCTCAGTGATGCACAGTGTCACACACAAAGTGACAGAAGTTGAGTTTGTGTCTGATTGAGCTGAAGTCCATTAGTTTGTTCTATACCCCCATGGGGTCTTGGAGATCATTTGGTATCCTACTCCTCCTCCAACACCCTTCCCTGTATTTTCAGATGAAAAAACTGAGGTCCTCAGAGATTACCTGTGTTCTCCTAGGTCATATGCTAGTTGATGGCAAAATTGAGGTTGGAATCTGGTGCTCTGAATCCCACTATTTTCCACTGTTTTATGCTCCCATGTTTACAAACTTAGATTATACATGATCTAGTTATGATCATAAAAATCAAGTGAGCGACCCGGGGTTCGCCCGTTTGGATCCCAGGTGCGGACATGGCACCGAGTGGCACGCCATGCTGTGGTAGGCGTCCCACATATCAAGTAGAGGAAGATGGGCACAGATGTTAGCTCAGGGCCAGCCTTCATCAGAAAAAAGAGGGGGATTGACAGTAGTTAGCTCAGGGCTAATCTTCCTCAAAAAAAAAAAAAAATCAAGTGATACTTTCTTTGCTTGAAGACATTTCTTAACGTCTTTTGTTCCAGCTCTTCTGCCACCTGTTTCACCACCACAGCCTGCAGTATGCCTTCTTTTTGGAATTATCTGCTGTGGCATAGAGACAGCCTCAGAATGCACTTGTGGCTGGGAATTTTTAGGCACTCAATCTAGAAATATGAGGGAACCAAGGACCAAAAGCTGAATTTGAAGGCATGTAAGGAAGGAATTGATTCTCCAAGAAGATGGTGAGCCCTGACCAGTGAGTTTGTTGAATCTGAGACTGGGAGTTCCTTGGTGGGAATATTTAAAGGTGACTCAAACATAAATAGGGACTAGGGGTGGATGGTTGGTCAATGACTGACTTTATGGCTTGTAATTAATTTTTGATCTGAACTTAAATTACATAGAAAAGAAATGGCTCTTTGGAAGAAAAATAAATGTATGTATCAACAGCATCTACAGGTCCCAACAAGCCATTCTGTAGTTTATGTAAATCTTATTTCCTTTAAAAGGGCTTGAAAATGCCAAGAAGCAACAAATGATTGTTCTATGCCTCTTGCCCCAAGGCTGTAGACTCTACCTTATTAGAAGAGGCCTCATCCATCTCATCCTCCCTTTTCCCTTTAATTCAGGGTCTTTTTCAGGAGCACATGAGATTCTAGTTACTATGTAAAAATCTGCTGGCCTCCCCGATCAGGAGAAATAGATAAGATACAAGTTCCTGGGGAGTGGAAGTTGCTCTTGAACAGAAGTGGGATGTGGGGATGGTCTGGGAAAGAGGATGTGGGTATGAGACAAATCACACATTTACAAGAAGGGCAGATAACATTATAGAACAAGGTAAGCCATGTGAAGGGTTAGAGATGAAGGATCAACATAGAAAGAACCATGGCGAGGCCCGGAGCAAACGGACATGGATGGACAGCTGTATACATTCAGGAAGGGTGACTTATAGGGAGGGAGGTGATCAGTGTTCTGCCTCTGCATTTGGGAGCTGGCTAGCAGGTTTGTAGACTTGCCATTGTTAAGTCTGTAATATGCATCAGAGTTTAGCAGATTGATTCTGAAATTATTGAATGACATTGTGAGTCTGAGTGGTCCTTTGCAGAGGGGTGGTGGTATGGTTGATGGATGGTAGATGGGTTCTAATGGGATGCATCATAGGAAAAAGTTCTTTCTGAACCTGTAGTGATGTGGTCCTATGAATCTAAAAGTAGAAGTTAAAAAGTGAGTAAGAATATAGAGGCCCTGTGATAGTCCTGTTCTGTAATACCTCATGCTTGCCATTGTATTCATTCTGTATTCTTTTCAATAATAAGTTTCCTGGAAAAGATGGATTTTGCCACTAAATTATGAGTCTCAAAGCCACAAGGGGTGGAGCACATTCTTGCTCACCCACACCTTATATGAATTATACTTTGAAATTTCTTTCAACAGAAGATGCGGGCTTTCTCTACACCGCTTTCTGGAAAAGTTTTCCTCACTTCTAACCAGAAACCCTTGAAGCCACTTTTTCTAGATTGTTGTTTTTGGTAAAGATGGTGTATCATTTTTTTTTTCCTGAAGATATTTGGAGGTTTTATCCTCATAGCGTTTCACAGAAATCAATTAAATGCACCTTTGTTTTTTGGTCATGATAGAAAGACGAACTTTGTGTGTCAGGCAGACCTGATTTTGAATGCCAGCTCCATTATTTAGTGGCCATGTTTCTGTCTCAGGGTTGTTGTCCTTGCTGTTTCTTCTTTCCAGATCTTTGCATGGATAGCTCCTTTATATCATGCAGGTCTCTGTAAACTTGCTAGCTTCCTACCCTGCTTAGTTTTTTTCATAATTCTTATGATACTTATTTGTTTGTTTTGTTGGTTTTTTGTCTGAGTAATCTTTAATTGTCTATTCTTCCATTAGAATAATAGCTGCCATAGAACACACACTCAAAACACATTTATTAAATGGATGAATAAATGAGTGAATTAGTGACTTTGAAAAGTTTAGTGACTTTGAAAAGTTTATTAACTTTCTCTGAGCCTCAATTTCTTCTTTACTTTAAACAAGGTTAAATAAATCTCCCTCAAAGGATTAAAGATGAAATGACAGACAACAATACATCTAGCACCATGCCTGTCACATCAGATGCATTCAGGACTCACCATTTTTCCTTTCCTAGTGCTAAATGATTCCTTTAAAATGTTTATCTAATGGATGCTTCAGGATCTGTACTACTGAGAGATAATTAAGTTGGTATCTGATGATAACAAGTGGCCAAAAGAACCTAAAACCAGAAAACTCAATGCTTTCAATGGGTTATCTGGCAATAGGAAGAAAAAAACTAAGAGAAAATTGACAAGAATGTTTTGTAAGTCATGTTTGCTGGGAGAAAATGTCAAGGTCTTTGGTTTTCTGACCTCCTCCTGTTGTGGATAAGGCAAGTTGGTACAGGCAGATTGGGTCACTTGCCCAGTAATTAGTAGCAGAGTTGGGCTGGAACTTAGATGCTTGAGAGATGCTCTGTGCACTTGCCTCCTACACTTCACTTGCCTCCAAACAAGAATTGGTTCACACTGGTTTCAGAGTTTAGAGGCTCTACAGATGGAAAATGTTAATCATTATGGTTTCAGATTCTTGGCTGATTCCAGCTTTCTAATTCTTTAGTTATAAACATGTCTTAACCTTTGTCATAATAACACCTTAATAAAAACAAACATTTGGAGATATTTTTTCTTTCTTACTAAATTAGTAACCTCAAAATTTTCTTTGTTTGTAGGCCTAAAATTATATTGTAGAAAACATTTAATAAAGAAGACATGTAAAAATAAGGGATGAAAACGACAGAACATAATGCTGGAAATACTTTAAGATCAAACTTAGTATCAAATCAGAGACTTATAGTCTGAAAGCGCCAACACCAATCAGTAAATGTTATGAAAAGATGAGGTAAAGCTATGAATATGATCTGAAACTGTGGTAGAAAATAAGCCCAATAATTAAAAAAGTACGATTTAAAATCTCACTTTCAGTTCTTAGTCACGGATACTTTTCTGTGAAATTTGATTTGTTCTATAATAAAAGCTTTACAAGTTTAAAATAATTAGACATGATTTATGCTAAATCAGCTTTACAGAAAGATTAAAAATAAAGTGTATATTAGATAACCACATTTTCCATGCAGCTCATTCTGGGTGGAATCATAATAGATATCTTTTTTAAGCCTAGTTCCTAAGAATGAGCTAAATGTTTTTCTAACGGGCTTCTAATAACTTTGCTGGTTCAGGTTACATTTTGATGGGGTTCTCCAAGAATAAGTTTAGTCATTAATTTCTTCCATTTCACATCCTGTTCTCATCCCCTTACGTTTCCTTTCTCTCTCACATCTCCCTTCTTCCCTCCCTCCTTCTCTTCTTTCTTCCCCCTTCCTCCTTCTCTCTTTCTTCACAGCCCCACCCCCTTGCCACTCTTCCTTCTCATTCCCATAATTTTATCTTTGCCCCTCCCTGTCCCTCTTTCATTTTCTTTATCCGGGCCACGTGAATTTAAAGAAATCATATAAGTAAACAGGGGTCTTAATGTCTTTAAAAACCACATAGGTAAGCCTTTTAATTTGAAATATGCTACAATTTTTATCAGAGATGGAAATGCTCTTAGATACAGATTGTAGTATATGTCATTAATGGCTCTGCTCGTCCCTGTAACCACCTTCTTTGCCCTGAGACTGTGATGCTCCACTCCCTGAAAAGGCAGACATGTATTTCCGCACTCTTTGACTTTGTTTTGGCCATATGACTTGCTTTGGTCAATAGAGTGAGGCTGAGGTGCTGGTATGCCTATTGTAAGCCTGAGAACTAAGAGGCCTTATGTGTTTCTGTTTTGCCTTCTTGTGCCTCTATCATTGCCATGAGAAGAAAATGCCCAGATTCTTCCACTGGTCACAGGAAGAGAGTTGAGGGACACCTGGAGCAGTACGGCCCAACCAAATCAAGCCTCAGTCAGTTGACTGGCAGCTGATACACAAATTCCTTAGCTGAATATCTGCTTATTGTTATGTACCACTGATATTTGGTAGTTGTTTATTACACAGCATTATTGTAGCAATAGGAAATTGACACACTAACTAAATTTCTTAGATTTTGAACTTTTAGAGACTTAGCCCAGAGAAGTCTAAGGTTACACGTTAGTTAATGACAGATCTGGAAGTAGGACTCAGAGCTCCAAATAGTTGGACCTATGCTTGTCCAATAAACCATTCCTTGCTGTGAAGTGTATTTTCAAACTCTTAAAACTCTTAATTTAATACCTTTTTACTGAACTTCTATTAATACCTCCTTATTATTTCTTTAACTAATTTGAATCTATCATTTCAGTAGTCAGTTGGGTTAACTTGATTATTCAATTTGTGATAAAAGGCAGAAAGCAGAAGGCAGTATTGTATTGTTAAGTCTTGCCAATCTTGCTGTGTGGGATGTGTGTGTGTGTGTGTGTGTGTGTCTATGTTTGTGATAGAAAGCTAAAAAATCTGTCATCATAGCTCAGTACTTGCCATAATTAAATTATAGGCCAGGTACTGTGGTAAGTACTTTTTATTCATTATTCATTTGATCTATACCAGGAGTTAACAAACTATGGCCTGGGACCAACTCCTGTCTGCTACCTGTTTTTGTAAATAAAGTTTTATGGGAACACAGTCATGTTCATTTGTTTACATATTTCCTATCGCTACTTTTGCGCTACAGTGGCGGGGTTGAGTAGTTGTGGTAAAGACTGTACAGCCTGCAAAGTCAAAAATATTTACTATCTGGCCCTTTACAGAAAAAGTTCTCTGATACCTTGTCTTATAAGGGTAGTTGTCAAGTGTGATCTTTGAGAATTGTTGCTCTACATCTATTCTATGATATAGGTTTAATTATTATCCCCATTTTACAGATGATGGAACAAAGGCAAATCACAAATCCGACAAGGAGTTAATTTTCAAAATATCTAAAGAACTCACACAACTCAACAACAAAAAAATGAACAGCCAATCAAAAAATGGGCCAAGGATATGAACAGACAGTTTTCCAAAGAAGATATAAAGATAACCAATGGGCACATGAAAAGAAGTTCAACATCTCTAATTGTTAGGGAAATGCAAATCAAAACTACAATGAAATATCACCTCACACCAGTCAGAATGACTATAATTAACAAGGCAATAAATAACAAATGTTGGAGAGAATTTGGAGAAAAGGGAACCCTCATATACTGCTGGTGAGAATGCAAACTTGTGCAGTCACTATAGAAAACAGTATAGAGATTTCTCAAAAAATTAAAAATAGAAAAACCATATGATTCAGCTATTCCACTACTGGGTATTTATCCAAAGAACATGAAATCAATAATTCAGAGAGATCTATCCATCCCTATGTTCATCACAGCATTATTCACAATAGCCAAGACGTGGAAGCAACTTAAGTGTCCATCAATGGATGAATGGATAAAGAAGATGTAGCATATGTATACAATGAAATACTACTCAGCAATAAAAAAAGACAAAATTGTACCATTTGCGACAACATGGATGGACCTTGAGGGTATTATGCAAGTGAAATAAGCCAGACAGAGAAAGAAAAACACTCATATGTGGAAGATAAACAAACACATGGACAAAGAGAATAGATTAGTGTTTACCAGAGAGGAAAGGAGTGGGGAGAAGGCAAAAGGGGTAAAGGGGCGCATACGTATGGTGACGGATAGACCAGACTGTTGGTGGTGAACACAATGCTGTCTATACAGAAACTGATATATAATAATGTACACCTGAAATTTAAATGATGCTGTAAGACAATATGACCTCAGTAAAATAATTTTTTAAAAAAGAAAGCTCTGAACACTCAGCACAATCCCTGCCCTCTCTCCCACTTAGAACAGAATTTTCTATGCTCACTTTTATTCTATTCACTGTTCTTTCTTAGTTCTGTAAACATGGACCAGTTTATCTGCAAACCTGCTTTTAATAAAGTTACATAAAACACAGCCAGGAGAAAGGAACTGTGCAGAGAGGATAACTTAGACCTTTCTGGGCAAGGCTTTCCACTTACTGCTAAGTAGGAAGAGGAGAGAAGGCAGAACTTGGGACTCTGGGGAAGGTTGGCTCAGTTGGCTAGGGTAGGTAGCAGGAAGATTTGACCCAAGACTGGATTTTGCCCTGTTCCATGTCCTTAGGTAAGGAATATCCCAGAGGTGGCTCTTCCACATCCTGGTCCATGAGAGGCACTGAGAATTGGTCAAAACACACTTTCTGACTGAGCTTAGAGACAGCTTCAGTCTCCTTCTTAAGGCTGGGTCCTGTATAGTCACTCCACATAAAGGATGTGGCATATATGATGAAACCTTATTACCATCCTGACTTTATGTTATACCTGTAACCCCATCTGTGCAACAGGTGTGAGTCTCTCAGACACAGAGACTGTATATGACTCATTCCCAGTCCTGGAAAAACAACTGGCATGTCTGTGGAGTTTTCATTGGTTGAATTAATTAGGAAAGATTTGCATATTTTTCCTCCTATACATATGAAATTGAACCTTCTTTTGTTATCCATGCCCTGTAGACACAGAATGTGTAGTAATTAATTACATGGGTTCTGGAGTCATATTATCTGAGTTTGACCTTCTAGCAGTATTGTGAGGATCAGATGATTTAATATAAGTAAAATACATTTAACAGTACCCAGATTATAGTAATGCTCAGTGAATATCTGTTGTTATTATTATTAGTACACTGTGGCAGAGTCCTTGTTTAGGAATACGTTAATTGTTTAAAATGAGGAATTTCAGGCTGCCAGCTCCAGCAGCAAGGAGTTTAAGTATCCTGAATTACCTTCCTGTCAAAAACAACCAAAAGAAATAGATAGAATATAAAGAATATTTAAGAAATGCATCTCTGAGCCAGAAAGAAAGGAAGACATCCACAGATGTTAAAAATTAAGTGGAAATGGGAACCTTGAGGGCAAATGATCATCAAGGCATATTTCATTTGCAGTTGTCTGATAAACCTTGATGACCTTGAAGTTTTGTTTTAATGGATGCATAGGACTTAGGAGACAAGGAATAAAGCCTAAGGTTGGCCTCAGGTGGGGATCTCAGGAAACCTACACAAGAGGCTGGGACACCAAAGAGTCATGTCTTCAATTTAAGGCTAAACTGAAAATGAATTGCTCTGTAGAATGGGACAACAAGGCAACTTGTCTGGTTTGGCCTTAGTTTGGGTATAGGAAAAATAAATCTCCCCTGAGAATTTATAACCACAAGCCAGTCTTCTCTGGGGTTTAAGCCTGAATGGAAAGTCTGAGTTGCAAAAAGAAATGGTGAGCAAATATGTAATTAAATATGTGGTTAAATAAAAACAAACATTGACCATATGCAATAACAGTAGTGATGATAATGCCTAATTGATAGGACAAATCAAAACAAGATAGAACCAAAATACTAGACAGCTGTGGCATTTAAGTTCAGGGAGTGATGCTGATTGGAGTTAAAACATTCTAAGATCTGTGTAGTGTCTAAGAGGAAGGTAAAAATGTTTGTGAAATTTAGAGTTTGTTAAGTATGCATGCTGAGAAATCTAGGTTAACCACTAAAAGAATAGACACAACAAGCTTTCCCTTTCCTGAACTCCTTTTGAAATTCTTCTCAAGTACGAGGATTGGCACTGAAGTAGCATTGTCCAAGCCCCAACAGTTAAGACACAAGGAGAAGCAAAAGTTTTTTACAACATAAAATATTCACTAATGAGTTGGCTAGTAATGAAATTAGTCCCCATGTAAATATCCTTCTCTCTCTTCTGTAAGTCTATGGTTGTGAAGATTTGAATACAAACTAAATTGAGTGGCACAAATCTTGCAAAAGAATCAAGATGTATTAAGGAGTGTGTGAAAGTACAACTGGAGAATCACACAAACTTTTTGAAAAAGGAGCGTGAGGCAGATTCAGATCAATTGACAATGGAAGAAGAGAGAATCAACAAAGATGATAACGTGATTGGATGATTCAAAGGAGAATGATTTGATACACAGAGATTAAGAAGGCCCTTGAGAAAACTGAGGAATCTCTCTCTAATTGTACTAATTATGGAAAAAGCTAAGATGCTGAACAAGGGACCCTGAAATACAATAACTTAAAGAAGACAGAAGTCATGTCTCTCTCATATGACAGTCTAGCTCTGTGAGGTCAGGCCCTTCCATCCTGTTGCTCTTCCTTCTTCTAGGGAACAATGCTCATCTATGTAGTCAAAGCTAAATCATGTGGCATATCCATATTTCAGTTTAAAGGAGGAGGAAAGAGAGGAAGTCTAGGGCAAGCAATTTCCTTTTGAGCGAGTGATTAAGAAGATATATATATTTTTTAAATTTTTTCTCCCCAAAGCCCCCCAGTACATAGTTGTATATTCTTCGTTGTGGGTCCTTCTAGTTGTGGCATGTGGGACACTGCCTCAGCGTGGTCTGACAAGCAGTGCCATGTCCGCGCCCAGGATTCGAACCAATGAAACACTGGGCCGCCTGCAGCGGAGCGCGCGAACTTAACCACTCGGCCACAGGGCCAGCCCCAAGAAGATATTTATATAAAACGTCCTCTCACGTTCCACTGGAGAGAACTAAATCACATGACCACACCTGCTAGTGAACCTGGGAAATGTAGTCTCTCCCTGGAAAACAAAGGGCCTAAGAATAAGAGGAGAGTAGATTTTTGGGGGACAACTAGTAATCTGCCCCACGAATATTTGTACAAAATTGACTCTCTGATCATGCTCTGAAAAAACATGACGTAAAGAGTGATGTACCTCTAATTAGGTAAGATGAATTATGCCCACCCAAATCGATACCTGACTCATTCTTTAACTTAAAAATGATCACCATATCATTATTACTCACATTTTGTGGATTAGATAAAATAAACATTTTAAAAAATAAACAAATGAGAGTTTACTAGATTACTAGGTGCTTAATAGTCTTTGTTTTGTTCTTTTATTTTCTAGTAAAATGACTAGAAAATTCTTATTTCTCCTCCACATCTGTCTCTGGTATGATTCTGCTCTACAATCTCTGTGTTCAAGAATTGTAACCAACTAATTTCTATTTTTCTATTTTTAACCTCTCGCTATTTTGGCCCAAGAATGGTAATTTGATTTCAATTTGTGGTTCCTCTTTTTACTCAGGTTGCAGCTAAGTTCTAAGAGCTTACACAGCACCCAGAAATTATTGGGGCTCCATCTAGCCTGACATTTGCTGGCACAGCTATCATCCATCCGGGCCTCATTCATTCAAAAAATAACTAAAACACCTACAGCTGCCAGGCACTGAGAAACACTTCAATCCCTTCTCTTATGGAACATATAGTCTTGGGAATTTTGGTGCATTGTGAAGAATTCTGGCCAAGGGCATGGTCAAGCCTGCACGCTTGTTAGAGGGAGAAGTCAATTTAAAAGACTGGCTCAAAGTGAGGAGGAAGAAAATGACCAAATGGAAATCTGGGGATTACTTATGATTTTCCATTTTCAATGGATTTTCATTCCACCATGATCTATGAAAATTGAGTGAGGGTGAAATTTGCAGTCAGAAATGACTTAGAGAAATGTATATGTGAGAAAGAGTGACTTCTGTTTCTCCTGGGGAATTCCTCTTTTGATGTTGGGTTGGAGGGAAGGAGAGCGCTATAAATATGCAACCTAATGCATACAGTTTAACACACCTCTTACCACAGGACTGTAACTTTCTAGTTTGCTGTGGGATAACAAAGGGAGTATGAGCCACAGTTCTGAAAGTTGCTTAGAGTCTCTAGTCAAAGAAAAATTACAGCCAGGACAAGCAGGAAATAGAACTTTACTAATAAAATACTGTGGCAGAAATAAAGCATAACCATGAAGAAAGGTAGTTTATAGATAGGCAGAGAGGAGGGGAAGATGATTATAAGACGGGAGAACAGTGTGGTGCATTAATTGCAAAAGGGTGGCAAGAAACATAATAGTGGGCAGAGGTCTAGGTGACAGGGAGGATAGGCCTGGCTGGAGCCCAGATTTGCGTGGGAAAGTTTGCTACTGTGGCCATGCTCTCTCCATCTGTTCAAACCCACTGCCACACACTCAGTTTAATCTCATGACTCTTCTCTAAAGCCTCATGAGTGAGAACACTGGCTTTGAAGCCAGATAGACATGAGTTTGAATTGTGGCTCTACTATTTACCGGTACATGAACTTGGAGAAATTACTGAACCTCTCTGAACCTCAGTTTCCTCATTGACTTACAGAGTTTTGATGATTGTAATGAGCCACCATGTACAAAGGTATCCAACAGAGTTTTCAAAGTACTGCAGAGAGCATCTATCACCATTATGGCCTACCAATGAGGTGATGAGTGCCGGGACCTGGGTGGGAGCATAGGCCAGAAAGGATGAAGTGCTTTAGCTTCAGACAGTCCTGAGTTCACATTCCAGCTACACCACTTCCTCTCTAATTCCCAATCTGCAGGGATTACATGAGATCATGATTATAAAGTGCTCTGCATAGGCCAGGTATACCAGTAGTGCTTTTAAAACGTTTCCTTCCCCATCACTTTTCCATTCTTTTTGTCTTTGCTCCCCAGCAGACATCTTCCAGTCTTCTAGTTATGTGTTTGTGCATAGAGTGGGTCAATGGACAATGACTAGAGTGGTCATGTCTTAGCTTGCCTGGACAGTTCTGGTGTGTGCTGTCGACTCAGCCTTATTTTGAATAGTCTTTCCTTTCACTCATAAAGTGCCCTGGTTTGGTAATAAATTACTCTCGTACCACCTTCAGCTTTCTGCCCTCCTGTCTAGCATTCTAGTCATGATCTCAGGCTGCCTTTTCTGAGGAGGAAATCACCTGGGGGCTTTGGGCAGAGGCCTATTGCACCACAGTTGCTGTGGAGTAGACAGGCATCCCCCCAGGCAACCCCCTCATTTGTGTCTTCTTCATTGTCGGGTCCCCAGGGTTAAATGGCCACATATTCTTTCCCCTGGGGTTTCTCTTTTCGTGGAGCTTTTACAGAATTGAGATAGAGATACACAATAGAGTTTCTCCCCTCCCATTTCCTATTTGTTTCCAGCCAATCGTTTTTCTGGTTGTCTGGATCTCTACGAAGTGTTTGGGAAAAGGAAGAAGAGGAATGAAAATAATGTCCAAGAGGAAATCACAACTCTACAACAGATCAGAAATGGTCCTAACCTTCGTGGGCATGTGAAAGCTGGTCTTAGCCCTCCTCAGTGATTTATCTCTTCCATTGAACTCATGAAATCCACCTTTGTCTAGTCTTCTCGTGCCTCCTTTTATATTCTTGGGACTTTATGGAATGGTTTCTCCACTATTTTGTTTAAGTAAGTTTTGGGGGAACCTAGTGGGTGCTCAATAAATATTCTTTTGTAGAGTGGTGGCAAGCCACAAAAATGGACTGACAGTGTTTTTTAAAGACTTATTCCCACTGAGACATCCTGGTCTAATCAGAATGAAACTCCAGATAATAATGTAATAAGAGTAAACACTTATTAAAATCTATGTGCCAGGTACTTTACGTGCATTATCTCACAGACATCTCACAGCAACCCTGTGAAGTTAGGGTCTAGACATGATCATCATATTCTTTCCCACATTTATTAATGAGGAAACCTAGGCTTAAAAACATTAAAAAATTTGCTCAGTTACTCCGATAATTATTCCATTATGACTGAAAAAGCAGCTCGTCTCCAGAACTCTTGCTCAGTTATACTAGACTGTCTCCTCAGACTGCAGGAAGTGAGGACCCCATCCCACAGGTGGAGCCAGGATCCAAACTGGAGAAAGCCTGCCTGGGGTAGTCTGAATTTTGGGTAGAGTACCCCTACACTTCTGAAAAAAGCCACAAAACTTTAGCCACTTCTACTTGTCTCTCCGTGGTCTGGCTTGTGACATGTTTCCTCTGATATCTTTTCATACCCGTCTTAATGATCACGTCCTCCTTTTACCTTGGAAAGTTATTGAAAAGACACCATTTTGGTGACTGTTCAGAAGAGTTCCCTCCCCCCCATCCAGTTGGCACTGATTTTTTACTGCAGTTTCTTCTGGCCAAAGGGCATACCATGATAGAGAAGGGAGAATATCACCAAAGGCGTTCTGACATGAGAGTGTGCCCTGGGATGCTGGAGGAGGCCGCTGCACCTGGGTGGCCTCAAGAAAGGAATTTTCCAGGGATTTAAGCTAAAATTTCTCAATCTTGCTGACTATGAACTAGTTCTTCCTGAAGGGGCAATGCTCTTGAATAACCTCACCTTTGGCTTTCTGGTATCAAGATCTCTACGACCTGATTGCATCATGTGTGGTTATGTTTTTTCACTGATGCAACTAACTTCCCCTGATTAAGATTGGGACTTTTTCTCTTTGGTCATTTCAGACCCTTTCAGTGGAGTTTTTGTGTCTTGTCTTTTGCCTCTGATGTTTCCTTTACTTAGTCAGGATTTATTTCAGGTTTACTTATCATTCCTCCTCCCACTCCTTAATTTTTAGACATCTGAGAATATCCATCATAGGCAAGCAGCTTTCATTCTAGTATGTAGTTTTAACAATGAGAAATGAAGCTAGGACCAAAGCCTAAGGCCAATTGGAGGGAGAAAATATACCTTTTAGATGAGTTCTTTCAGTTGGAGTAAATCCAGGATCATAATCCTACAATATTCTGAGCTTCGGAGGTGACCAACTATAACATTAGCTAACGTTCACTGAACATTTATTATATGCTATGTCGTGCACATTGCCTGTCTTGTTTCACTTAACCCTTATACAAACTCTGAGCAGGAAACTTTCCATTTTCAAGAGCACAAAATCAAAGCTGAGAGAAATTAAGTGCCTTGCCAAAGGGTCACGCAACTAGTAAATGGTGGTCCTGAGATTAGAACTCACAATCTTAACCTCTATACTGCTGTGTAAAGGAAAATATCACATGGAGTGAATTAGCCAAATGACCTTGGCCAAGTTACATAACCTCTCTGTGCTTAGTTTCCTCATCTGTAAAATGGGTAAAATGGGGAGATTAAACTGACTTGGAGTCATTTGAAGCACATCTGTGCTGCTTAAGTGAGGAGCTGTCCAACACTGAGCTCTTGATTTGCAAATTGCCTCCCCTCATCTGCTCCTCCTTGCTCTTCCTGTTAGCTCAGTTAGTGGCACCACTATACAGTTACTCAGCCAAACCACTCGGAAGTCACCTTCTGTTCCTTGATTTCCTTCACTAATCATATCTAACCCAGAGAGTCTTATTGCTCTACCTCCAAAGCATGTCCCAAGTCTGACCATTTGTCACCATCTCTATTGCCACAACTCTAGTAGCCACAGTACTTTACATTCTTGCCTGGACTATTGAGTGTTACTGCTTACATAAGTTGTTAGTATTAGTCAATCTTCTACACAGGTTAAAAAAAAGAAAGCAAACAAGTAAACTTTTCTCTCTTTTATTTTTCTGAGTAGTAACTAAAAGACCAGTGAAAAATATTTTTTACTAACCTTGTAATAACAGAATCTCACATTTTACACATTATGAAGGGGCTTTAATATAACGTATAAGTTAGAGGTGGAGGCAGCTAGGAAACATCAAAGGTAGGTTTTTTGTAAGTTAGACGAATTTTTTCCTTCATAGAATTTTGTCCAGGGATGGAAGATGAGGTCTTAGTAACTGGAGAGTGTAAGAAGAAGGGGCTTCTATGTATAAGAATCCCTAGAATTTTTTCATTGGTGGGCATTGAATTGGCTCTTCCCTTGCCACCTGGAAACTGTGATGAAGTTGGTAGGGACCCTTGAGATAGAGATTTTGGGCTCCTGGTTGCTTTAGTAGACATTTCTAGTAGCTGTGGAGGGGATCTAACCCACAGCAAATAGGAACAGAGATGTAAAGAGATCAGTCTGAAATGTCAAGGTGATTAGTCCATGCAAGGGTCCTGAAGACTCAGGAAAAACAATGGTTCAAAGACAGAACTGCTGGCAAAGGTGACAAGCATCAACCTGCACCAATTTTTGGAGGATCTGTGCTCTCCCTGGCATGCCCAGAAACACCTAAGGACCACACTGTGGGGTGAGATAGGGTCAAGCTACCATGTAGATTAAGGTCTATGTAGCCCAGCACTATCCAATAGAAACATGACAATGTAATCTAAAATTTTTTAGTAGCCATATAAAAAAGTAAAAATAAATAGGTGTAATTAATTTTAATAATGTTTCATTTGACCTAATAGATCCAAAATATTATCCCTTCAATATGCGGCACTAGCCTAGTGGTGTGCTGGTACAGCAGCAAAAAAAAAGTTCCAATTTGTGGTGTTTACCAATTTGCACAGTGTAAATACTCTCACCATGGTCAATTTCAAGCTATAATAATGATAATAATAATGACAACTAACAATTACTGAGGGCTACCATATATCAGACACTATTTGTTTCTCTCTTTCTTTCTCTATATATAATCTTGACCTATCTATCTATCTATCTATCTATCTATCTATCATCTATAGTAGATGACTAAATGAAGGCTGAGAGGTTAAATAACTCGTCCAGTGGTAAATAGCACAGCTTGATTTGCAGACAGGTCTTCTGACTTACCCAGAGTGTCAAGAATAAAAGCAAAGTGGTATCAAAGAAGGGTGGGGAATCAAGGAGCTAAGGTGTAGAAGGAAAGAAGGATGGAAGCTCTGAAGAACTAGAATAAAACTACAGCCATTGATCCAATCTAATTCAGCTCCTGTATTGAGCACAGCCATGGCCTGGTGCTGGGGGAGTGGTGACATGAAGATGGATGGAACCTAGAGTCTCTCCCCCATGGGGAGATAGGCACGTACATGCAGAACTCTGGCACAGGGCAGACTGTGACCTGTGCTATGGGAAGAGCCTAATCCTTTTCCCCCAGACTGAGCTTAGAGCAGAAGGAAGGTGGTGTGGTGGAGAATACCACATTGGGGCAGAGGGATTTGGGGGCACTGGAGCCTGAGCAATTCCTCCCAGGTCATCCTTTGGGACTTCTGGGTCAGTGATGAAACAGGAAATTGAGATCTAGTTTCCAAGTTTAACCAAGACAAGTTGAGAAGTTTGAGCCAGCATATGAAGGAAAAAGAGCAGGGACTGCAGAAAGTACCCAGGAACACAGCAGAAAGTAGGAACGGGAGGCCTAGAGGAGTTCCCTAAGCCAATTTGCCTAACGCGGTAGGGTTTTTTGTGTGTGTGAGTTTTGCAGAAGGGACGTACCCCAAGGACTTATTAGTACAGCTTAGGGAGGCAGAAATTAGTGGACGAATGATATACAGTGGTATTGGGGGTAGGGAGATAAGGGAATACTCCCTTCAAAAAGAGAGAGACTGTTGACTAGACCTCCAGAAAGCTTTAAAAGGTGGTTAATGTAACATGTTAGTGAAAGAATAAACACCGAAAAGCCTGTACGGGGTTTAAGAAAACACAAAACAATAACACCTGTTTAGGGCTCACTCTGTCTAGACACATTGTTGCTCAGTGTATCATATAGATTATTTCACTCTAGCTCCAAAATAAGAAGTGTATTAATAAAAGAGTTCCTTAGAAGGATGTTGAAAATGATCATAACGAGAGTTTTATCTTGATAACAAGATGTATCTACAAGATGTAGATATATATACATATCTACCTTCAGATATATATATCAGATGTACATATCTGAAGGTAAGAACAAGAGAGAGTTTAAGAAACAATGCTCTTTTGGTACAATTTTTATAATTTCTAGCTGTCTTAGTCTGCTTTGGCTGCCATAACAAAATGCCATAGACTGAGTAGGTAAACAACAGAAATTAATTTTTTCAGAGTTTGGAGGCTGGAAGGCCGAGCTCAAGGAGCCAGCAAGGTCAGGTTGTGGTGAGGGCTCCCTTCCTGTCTTGCAGAGGGCTGCGTTCTCACTGTATCTTCACTTGGCAAATACAGAGAGAGAGTAAGCTCTATGGTGGGATCTTCTTATAAGGACACTTATCCCATCAGACTAGGGCCCCACTCTCATGACCTAATTACTTCCCAAAGGCCCCATCTCCAAATACCATCATATTGGGGGTTAGGGCTTCAAGATATGAATTTTGGAGGGACTCAGATATTAGTCTATAACACCAGCTATTGAAGGTTTGTTACAGTTAAACAAACAGAAAAACTCAGATGATTTTGGTTTAAATCTCAACACTATTGTGGTTACGTTACTCTGAGATTCTGGTTCCTCATGTTAAACATGTGGTTAGTAATAACCATGTGCAGTGTTCCCAGGAGGACTGAATGAAAACAGGCTTTCATGTCTGGTACACAGAAGGAGCAAAAAATATATGATGTATTCCCATTCACCAATCATTTCAAAAAAAATAAGATCTAATTGATAGGAAGAAATTATTCTCTCCTATTGAATTAGTGACTACGTACATTTGGCATGTTTAATATCTGTTAGATATATTGATTGTTTACTAAGTGCCCAGGCAAGACATAGAGCTTATATTTTCATTTAAAAAATCAATAGTATCACATCGAGTTTAAGAATAGGCTCCAGAGTAGAAGGACCTGCATTCAGATCCCAGCTCTATCATGTACTAATTGTGTGACCTTAGCCAAGTTAGTTGCTCTCCAAGCCTCAATTTCTCTCAATTATAGAATGGGGAGAAGAATAGTACTCTCCTCATAGATTAGTTGTCGGGCAGTGGAGAGGCATTTCAGGCAGGACAACAAGAAATGCAAAGACTGAGAGAGTGAACATCATATTGCCTCATTCACGGTCAATTATGAATGTGGACATCTACACGAGGGTTTCTCAACCTCAGCACTATTGATATTCTAGACTGATAATCCTTTGTTGTAGTGGGATTGTCCCATGCCTTGTAGGATGCTTATTAGCATCCCAGTCTCTACCCACTAGATACCAGTAGCACGACACCCCAAATTCAGTCAACCAAAAATGTCTCTAGACGTTACCAAATGAGTCCTCAGGGGCAAAATTGCCCCTAGTTGAGAGTCACTGGTTTATACTAATTCCAATTTATACCCAACTAAATATATTTTAGAAAGAGGAAGGAATCTCTTATGTACTCAGTTTAGATTTGCTTTTGGAATGATTACTATTTAATGAAAATTATCTTTGGGGGATGAGTAAAGGTTCTGTATGTGATGGTGATTTCATGAGTGTATACAACTGTCAAAATTCATCTAACTGTCCACTTTAAATAGATACAGTTTATTGTCTGTAATTATGTTTCAATAAAGTTGATCTTTTAAAAGGAAAATTCTCTATATTCTGCTATGAATTGAAAGATCTACTTACAAATTTTTATGTATTTTCTTGGCATTGCATACATATTTTAAATACACGACTTAAAATGCAATTTTGTGAGTGTGAAAAACCTGTCTAGATATTTGCTTTCCATAGTGAAATAGTACTTCATGGCCATATTTCCGCAGAGAGAAAAACTGTTGTGGCTGTTTTGTGCCACGAAGTTTTAGAATCTATCATCACACCCTAAAATAACTTCCAGCGGTCAATTCCAGATAAAGCAAAGTGGCAAACATGAAGAATGAAGGGGAAAATCAGCACCGGAAGAAAAGGGGTTGATAAGAGGGGCTAATGCGTCTGAAACCTGAATGGAATATTATTACACGAGTTCGCATTTGCATTTGAACTAATGGTGTACATCCGGTTTCAATGAAAAGTACACATTTCAGGTTTGCTAATCTTTCACGTCTGAGATCAAAGTCCAGTGGTCAGGAGACTTCTGTATTTAATAGTGCCATTTTCAGTTTTGTTTAGACTCTCATTCATTTCTGGTCCTGAAAATAGTATGCTTCAGATCTACTGCAAGGAAATTCAATTGAATTTGGCAAATCTTTATAGAAAGACTCTATCTGAGTGAGTGCAATACAGAACTCGTGACCTCAGGACCCTGTGACATCACGGCGAAGACTGAAATAAATTTAAGTAGTTATACGACAAGACAGAGCATGGTAAATGCTCTCAGTGCAGGGGTGGAGACAACTGCATTCTTCTGGGGGGTCCAGGGAAGGCTTTTCCTTATAGAAATGTAACAGTGAAGAGATTTTATGAGGCTATTTGGGGAGATGCACAAATCTGGCTTTTCTGGAAGCTTTTAGAAATACAGATTCACAAGGCACTACTCCAAACTTCTCTAATCAGAATTTTTAGAGTGAGAGAATTAGGAATCTGCATCTTTCAAAAGCTTTCCTAGTGATTCTGATGATCAACTGGGCTTTGGGTCCTACCGATCTTACAAATCCCCTTCTCCATGTGAGGATCCCCTGAACAGTATTCCTTCTGGGTTTTTGCTTTTGTTTTTTTTCCGAGGAAGGTTCGCCCTGAGCTAACATCCATTGCCCATCCTCTTCTTTTTCCCTTGAGCAAGATTAGCCCTGAGCTAACATCTGTGCCAATCCTCCTGTATTTTTTGCTTGTGGGATGCCTCCACAGCATGGCTGATGAGTGGAGTAGGTCCTCACCAGGATCTGAATATGTGAACCCCAGTCTATCGAAGCGGAGTGCAGGGAACTCTAACCACTAGCCCATGGGGCCAGTCCCTTTCACAGTTTCTGTTTAGCCTCTTCTGGAACACTGAAAGCTCACTACCTCACAAGGCAGCCAACCTTTCATGGAAATTGTGGAGCGTGTAGGAGTTTGATTGTCGGAGATGGAGCGTAAAGATATTTGAGGCAAAGTGCTATCAGAAATAATCAGGAAATAGAGGGAGATAAGTTTGGAAAAGACACTTGGGGTTCCATTGTGGAATAACCTGAATATCAAGCTAAAGAATCTCAACTTTGTCTTCTATGAGGTACAGGCCCTTGACAGGATCTTGGTCATCACTGGGTTTAAAGAGCCTGCCAAAGCAGAATGGATTGGAGATCAAGAGAATGAAGGCAGGGAGAACATCTGGACCTTTCATTCAAGAGTTCAAGTGAGGAGTAATAAGGACTTGGGTCAAAAGCAGTCGGAATGGCAAAGCAGAGGAAAGTATGAGCCATATTACAGGCATAGCTCTACAAAGCTTGACAGATTGAAGGCAAGGAGGAGTCAAAGCTGATTCTAGGGTCCAGAGTGCTGAAAACATTAACCAGAATGGGGACATTAGGATCAAAAACAGGTTGAGAAGGCAGATGCAAATCAGGTTTTTGACATTTGCAATGCATTTGTTCCCATCACCTCCCATCTCACTCTGTCACCTATGCCAGGGCAGAGCTTGATAATGACTTTCTTGGTGTGCTCAGAGATTGACACAGAGCAGGCTCTTAAAACGTTTGGTGAATGAATAGCCCCTGTAAGTGCCTTCTCCTCTCTGCTTTAGTTTAAGACCTTATTATTTCTCCCTTGAATAATCGCAAACCCAAGGACCGCCCCAGCTCATACTGCTATCTTTGTGTGAATTAGAACAAGCTTTCCTCTATGAGTTTATAAATTAGAAAACAGGGCCTTTATCTGGCTGGATGCAGCCCTTTGTTCAGGGCTTGGGAAGCAGAGCACACTTTTCTTGGAAGACAAAATCTCCCCTTCCCGTAGGACAAAACTTCCCGCTCCAGGATGGAGGGCTTGGAGAGCTGACTGCAGAGGTGGGTGTTAGATCCTACTCATCTCCTCAGCTGGCACAGGGCACCCTGGAGACGACTCCCAGCTGGTCTCCTCGATCCCATCCTGCCATTTCTATTTCACTCAGAGTGATTTTTTTCTAAAATGTAATCAGATCACATTCTGCTTCAAACCTTTCTGTTTGCCCAGTGCCCTCAGGATAAAGTTCAAAGTTCTTAACTCGTAACAAAAGTCCATTTATGACAGCTTCTCAGCCTCTTCCCTGGGCGATTCTCCTCCATCCTCCTCTCCAGTCGCAGTTCCCCAAGTGGGCAGTGCACTAGTAGGCTTCGCCCAGACTGCATTTCCCTTACTCCCTGCCCGGCAATTACTGCCCATCCCTACTTCCCCAGATGGCCAGCAGCTTCTGGTTTCTCCAGGATTTACTTGACTCATCTCAAGTTGTTCTCATCTTAACTCCGATCTGAACCAGAACCCACCCCCACACACCCTTCCTTCCTGCACAGCCACCCAGGACCCAACACTTTGCTGGCTGTGATTGTCCTGACTTCCTGTCTGTGACCTCCTGGAGGATGAAGAATGTGTTTTGTTTATTTCTTTTTCCCCCAGCACCAGTATGTAGACACCTGGCTCATGCTTGTTGAATGGACGTATGACTTAGAAATAAATGAAAAGTGCAGATTTTACCTCCAACAACCCCTCTAACCCAGCCCCTGCCAACCCCTGCGAAAAAACCCCAATCAAACGAACAAAACAAAACAACAAAGAACCCCCACAAAAGCCAAAAAGTCAAAAAAAGTTTTTGCAGCTTTCTAAACACGAGTATTCCGTCAATTGTCAAAGGCTTTTTATTTTGTGTACCTTTCTGTAGTCTTGAAATGGCTATTCATTTACAGTTTAAAGATCCATGGGAAGATAATTGCTTGGAATGAAGTCTGAGGCTCTTATTTGAAGGCTGGTTTGCTCTGGTGTGTCTATGTCTTTGACCTTTGTGAGATGTTTAAAAAAAATTGCCCGTAGATTCAGGTAACACACTTGACCTCTTTAAAAACATGTCAACTTTGAAGATGGAGGACTCTGTCCATCTGTTTGAGATTAAAATGCCATCAGTAATATCTCTGATGGTGGTTTCACTTGTTCCAAATGCTGGACCATTTCAGTGATGAACTTTGAAATGCTTACATAGTCTATCAAAAGACCTTGCCTGGAACTTCCAGGCTAATTGATTTTTCTGTGTATATTCCCCCTTGTCCCACAGAAAACGTGCATAAGCTGTGAGAATGTGTTCAATAAAAAATGAAAAAAGTAGGGGCTGGCCCAGTAGTGTAGTGGCTAAGTTTGCACACTCTACTTCAGTGACCCAGGGTTCACCTATACGGATCCCAGGCATGGACCTATGCACGGCTTATCAAGCCATGCTGTGACAGGCATCCCACATATAAAATAGAGGCAGATGGGCATGATATTAGCTCAGGGCCAATCTTCCTCGGCAAAAAGAGGAGGATTGGTGGTGGGTGTTAGCTCAGGGGGCTAATCTTCCTCAAAAAAAAAAAAAAGAAAAGAAAACATTAGATGCAAAACATCACTTAAACTTCAACAAAAAATCACAAGTAGGCAAAATCTGGCAGTAGGAAACTGACAAGGGAGATGAGAGGTGTGCCTTAGCTGTGCAGGCCTAAATGTTGGTATATTGACACTGTGCTTTCCTGGGACAACACAAAAAATGGAAACTCACCCTGTTGTATAGTTCTTATTGTCTATAAGGAAAAACAGTAATTGTCAACTTTTCTTCATAGAAGCCATGATGTTAACAGTGAGAAGACACCCTGTTCAGAGCACAACTATGCACTCTGTTTATCTTTTTCATCCCTTTGGCAGTCATTAAAAAATATTTTCTATGAATTTCAGCATTAATAGTTTTAACTATTTCCTTTTCAGCTGGTCTTTTCAGTTTCCAATATTATTTTAGGCTTTTTTGCTGGGACTTGTTTAGTCAGTTTTTGAAAATAAGAGTGTAAGCAGTTACCAATTTTAATATTTATTTATGACTATTAACTATGACACAAGAATTGGGCTCTACACACTGATTTTTCTCTTAGTGGTTTTTCTCCACACCCTGCATGTTACACATACTTTGCTCAGAGGAATAACTATTCCGAGATAAATTTAGATGAAATGATTTCTAGTTTAGGCTTGGAGTCTATAATACAGAGTCTCAGTTACCTTTTCTTTCAGACAAAAACTTGAACTTCTAAAGACCAATATGTTCCCCAAATGCAAGGCATAATGATTATAATGAGGATATTAATTCACGTTTTAATTGATTAATACTATAATAATAAATGTACTTTCCATTTCTCATAAACTTTTTCTTTTGAATATGTCTCATAGGCATTTTAGATAAAATTAAGTTGCATATAACATCTCATATTGTTGATATCAAAATATTCCTCCCTCCGTTCTTTCTTTAAATATCTGTTGAGTGGCTGATGGGGAGCTCAGAGAGGCATGTTTGTGCACAGAAGAGACAGAATTCTACCTTAAACTGCCCCTCCCACCATCCCTATGTCACCCAGTACAGTGTTGGGCTTACTATGTACTCAGTAAATATTTGTCAATTTGAACTTGACATTATAAATAATTTTATCATTTATTTCATTTTATCACTTATTTCAGTGGTAGAGGGTAAGCAGTGTCTGTCTATTGGTAGACTACTTTTACTTTCCAGGTTGAGTCCACCCCTGACCTCAAAGAAAGGAATGACCTTCAAAGCTTATTTGGCTCTATCCATTTGTTCACTCATGCAAAAATCAAGTATGGGGCAAATGTCAAGTGGCGCAAAGGGGGAAAAGTCAGTACACTCTTCTGCTCTTTTTCTACTATGTGTAAAGTTAATCATACAGGTGTTTACTAAATTTGCCTCAAAGGATTAAGTGAGAAAAAGATTGTAAGGCTGTCTATACTGTGTCTAACACTTAGTCCTTGCCCAATATATACTAGTTTATTTGTTATAATATAATGGACTAAAACTAGAGGATCTCACTTCTTTATTTCTACATGACCCACCATCCTATTTTCTTCTTTTCTCTTTTTCATCCCAAGAATGATCTGTGTGTGCCTTTTTTTTCTGAATCTGTGAATGGGTTCAATGCTTAGTTACCTAATAAAGTCAATAAGAACTTAAGGCCAGCACTTTCCTTAAATCTCTTCTATGATTTAAGACACCTTGGGGACGGGATAGCTGAGCTGCTACATCAACGGATGATGATTTTTATCTTTATCAAGTGACCCACAATTTGGTTACCAGTGCAATGAGAAATTAAGAAAATAGCACACTTTTATGACTGTCATTTCACAGTCACTCAAATCAGAACTGGAATGCCACAAAAACAACTCCCTGTTAGCCCAGAGAGAAAAAAAAGAAAGAAAGTAAAGGGGAAATTCAGATTAGTCACAAAGAAGTTCCCCCGCCTGCCTGCAAAAGCTGCAGCGTTAAAACTGAGAGAGTCCGCTCTGCTCTTTCAATCGCCTCTTGTCTCTGGTTCTGGGACCTCTGTATTTTCTAATTATTACACTCTGTTTTGCCTTCAACTCCTTCTTTGTGGGGAAGAGGTCAGTCCTCCCTCAGATTCCCCTCTGCTAGTCTTCATCTTCCCTGCATCCAGATTGTGAAGATGGAAGGGGTCCAACCCCTGGAGGAGAATGTGGGAAACACACCCGGGCGGAGATTCCAGAGGAACAAGCTATTGCTGGTGACCTCCATCATTCAGGGGTTGGGGCTGCTCCTGTGTCTCACCTACGTCTGCCTGCACTTTTATACTTCTCAGGTAAGATGCACCACTGGGTTCTCTGTTTCCTCCAGCTCATGCTGATGGCAGCTCCAACAGCTGCAAACAATGACTTGCAAATAATCTGATGCCAGAATTGTTGCGTTGCCCCCCCCCCCTCAACAATTGTAACCTGTGGTCACACACCCTCCTGCCTCTCTTTTCCTTCCTTCTTTTTAGCAGGGGTAGTGGTGGGGCACAGGAGAGGTAGGGGAAGGGTGCTGCTTCTGGATGTTTCTCCTTTTCTTTGCAATGCAAGAATCCTCGTATTCCTTTATGAGCTGTCACTCTGAAGCTGTGAGTCACTGATATACTTGGTTTACCCATTCTGCTTGTAAGCCTTTGATTAATGTAAAAAAGAAACAGGAAAGAGACCGGTTCACTTTCCTGTTGTATTCATAAACCCCATAGACACTCAAGGAGATTTGCTTTTAGAAGAATGCGGAAAGTATCAATATTAAGTTCTTTCAAATAGCTAACTTGTGTATTTTAAGGGCAGAGATGTGTGTGTTCACGTGCAAATGTGCACACGGCCAAACGTTTACCCCAACTTAATCAGATGTTGTTTCTCACAGTCTTTCTCTACCAATCACAACGTATAGACATCCTTTGTCTCTTTTTTCACTTTGTCCAATACATTATGTAATGGATAATCACCCTTCTAGCATTTCCCTAACTTAATGAAGATACTTTTTCCATTTTTCCTTCTCTTTATTCTGGTCCCTTTTATGTTATTTTTTCTTATTTACTTGCTCATATCTACAAACATTATAAGGTCTTTTAGGATGTTCTTGACTGCAGGAGATTCCATTGAAAAGAAAATAAGTATATAGTCTTGCCATGTTCCCTTGTTGCGGCTAGTGTGATTAATTCTTGTTTCCCCGGCGGTTTGCTTTGTGTTGGAAAAGTCTCTCCCTGGTAAAGGTCAGACAATAGGAACTTTTATTTCTAATGGCCATGTCAGGGACTGGGTACCTCAAAGTAGACAGGGATAAGATGAGCCAAGTCCTGACCAATGCCTGGGCTTGTCTTTGCCTACAGGAAATGGGGGTTTTTGGTGCACCGAGGCTGGTGGGAGTGCGGTCGTGATCACTGTCCCACAGAGAGGGCTCATGTCCCCAAATTCTAGGAGTGTAGTTGTTCTCATGCTCTCGTCTGCAGACCGGTGAGCACAAAAACGCACTCGCCCTCTCCTCATCATGCTGCATGCTTCCTTCTCTGTGCAGAACCCTTTGGGTGAAATTAGAGTAGGCGATTTGGGGAGAAGGTGCGGGGGAGGAGCAATGTGTCCATGGCAGGATGCCCAAGACGCAGACCGGAATTAGGCTCTTCCGAGAAGAAAACAATGAGAGTGACCAAAAATAGAACAGCTGAATGCCTTCACCAGGTCTGGGAGCCCTGAGAGTGCTTTCTCAAACAACCACAGTGTTACATATTTCCTTACACTGTGGGATGAAAAAAAGACAGGACAGATGGCCCCAGTCAAGGCTCAACCGTTGCGCTCGGGCTCTGAGCAGGGCAGAGCAAAAGGTAAAACAGATCTATAGTCAGCTGGTGGTGGGGCTGCCTGGACTGTCAATACCCAGGGGACGCTGAGAAGGAGAGGGGTCCTTTCTGGCAAGTCACACAGCAACTCTGACAGAGCTTGAAAGGAAAGCTGAGGGCGGGTTTCCGGGACACTAGAATTCATGCTGAGCTGATCTCTGGGAGAGAATTAGCTTTCTCCGGTCCTGTCACAGAAATGCAAGCAAAGACATAGGAGGTATGTTAGAGCTGTTTGCTCAAGGAACATTCTCTCATATACCCTGGATACAGAATGCTTTTGGCACAGATATTTGAAATTCTTCACTTGACATTAACTTTAATTTTTTTTCTTCTTTCTAGCTAGACTGTTTTAGCTAACAATTTCTTAACTGCTATAGGACCCAGGGCAGCACAGTGCGTTCTTACAGTTAATCTCATATAGTTTATTAGGAGGGAGGGTATCATAGCTAGATTGTGTGTGTTCTCCCTGGAACTTGATCAAATGGTGGTGGCGGCAGGGGTGGCAGTAGTGTGTGTGTGTGTGTGTGTGTGTGAGAGAGAGAGAGAGAGAGAGAGAGAAAGAGAAAAGTGTAGAGTAGCTATTGAAAAAGGTTCATAGACTGGTAGCCTTTCTATACTCATCGATAAGGTTGTTTGGAATTTTGGTTGAAGGTTGGGGTAAGTGCGGATGTAATTCAAACCTCTACGTTCGTAAGACGTAATATTATGGTGATGTGTATAGGGAGTGACACAGAGCTGAGATGCTCATCATTTACCCAGGTAAATTTTATTGTAGGAGAAAGATACTTGGCGAGTGATCATGATTTTCCCTTATTTCTTAGATTTAAGTTTTAGCCTTATAAAATAAGTGCCTACATGGATGGTTCTGTAAAAAACACAGATGTAACCGTTAAACTCCATTTGACACTCAACTTTCTCTTCCATCAAGTTCATTTAGTAACGTTTGTTTTCTCACCACTCAGTTAAGTTTTATTTACTTATGTGAAAAGCAGAAGTTTGCATTTTTGAGATGCCAGAAAAAAGGATAGACCTTACCCACTCCTCATATAATTCACTTCCTTCTCATCTGTAACGAGGCAATTGGATCAAATGATCAGAAAGATCTTTTCCAGTTCAATACCCTGTGAGTATGTAGTTTATATATATTCCTACAATGGATATGAAGATTTGAGAAATATAAAATATAAGTAAACAAATTTTTGTGTCTAAGCTTATGGATTTCCTGGTTCTTAAGATGAGGCTGAGGGAATAAAATTTGTGTACATATTTGTAATCTGTACTTATTTCTATACTATGTTCATATCTAAATAACCTATTCTGGGTTAGCCAAATTTAGAAAGGGGAAAGAAGTGGATGCCCTAGGAGAATATCCATGATACAAGTTATAAAATTGAGTGATTCTGTTACCAAAAACAGTACACACTATATGGATATTTATTGGGGTTGCTGTTTAAAGTACCAGGCTTCCAGTCATACCTGTAACTTCAGCTGGGAACAACAGCAGAAAAAAAGCCGACCAATAAGGTGAGAAGCTTTTGCAAATTGTGTCCCTGTCTCAGGACTATTGGAGCCGGGCTCTCCCAAGATTTGTATCACCTTTAGCATAGCACTTGATAGATGTGAGGGGCTTACTGACAATTTTTCAGCCAATCCCACAGTTAAAGGTTTACAGTCTTATCACTTTTACTGTTGGGAAGAGCAGAAGTGGAGGTACTTGGAAAGTGAGTTGACCAGATCTGTGTCAGTGGTGGCCAGAATCAGAATTCACAGTTTCTTGATGAAGTTCTAGGCTATAATTTGGACTTTTTTTTGTATCAATTGGGAAGAAAAAGAGGCATTTTTGCCTGAAAAATCTTCTCTCAGATGAGCTCAATTTAAATGTGTCCCCATGTAATTGAACAAGATTTTTAGAGATGCTTTTTTTAGGACAGACATGCAAATAAATGATTTTCAAGCAATTGAATTTGCATTTCATAAGAAATTCTATGGGAATTAAAAAGAAACATCTGAAGTGTTGAGCTGATTTGTCACTTTGTGTTTTGAAGCTCGTCAAGGAGATACTAATAAAAATGTATAAAACTGTTGGATTTTTGAGCAGGCATTAGACATAGTCTATTTGCAGATAAAACAAACTCAGAAAGGGTAAACGTTGGGGAAGGAGGTAATGCTTCAGCTGATATTAGAAGCAGAAGTGAAATTCCTTAAACAGGCAAGAGGGATGATGGCGGTTGGGCAGGGGCAGAAAGCTTTCTAGGTAGAACAGCAAGTTGTTAAGAATGGTTGAAGTTGAGCGTTCACAGGGGAAAGCGGCAGAAGAGGAGGCTGAAAATCCAGGTGGGGGCAGATGACAAAGGATCTTGTGACTCATGCTAAGGGAATGCGCTTCATTCCACGCTATTCAGAAGAAAATACAGGGAAAATTACCAAATTGGTTGCTTCTCCAAATTTCACTTCTCTTACGTGGTCCACATATTGGCAAATATAGAAAGTGAATCTAATCTCTTAGGGCACTAGGGGGCACCACAGTTAAACTAACCAGTCTCGGATATCTTAAAGAGAGCTGACTCTCTTTCCCCGAGGAGGTAAAATTAGAAAAGTTTTCTCAGGAAGCCAAGTTCTGATCCACATGTAAGAGGATGAATAATATCAGGGGGGCCTCATATTGCTCACTATTTATACAATTATCATGTTTCTAAATAAAAAATTTAGATATAAATTCTGACCCAAGTACTCAAAATAGGACAGAATAATTTGGACAGGGATCATGCTGGAAAATGTCACATATGTACACACATATAGAAACAAATATACACACACAGAGCAGAGTTGGAAAGTGAGCAGAAAGGCTCTTGGTATAGACCTAGGAATACAATCTCCCAGTTCCTTTTCTGTTACCTCAGCTCCCAGCTGGGAGCACGGAGTAGACCCAGGCTTGCCTAAGGGCTGACCATCCTGCCCTTCCAATTCTTTCTTTTAAGAGCAACTACTTTTGTGCCCTTTACTCTCAGAGGACCTGCAGCTTTCCACCACCTTGAGGGATTCTCCATTCGTGGAAAATGAACGTGAATCTTCTGGAGTCATTTAGGTTAGGGGAGCCATGTACAATGTCATCACTATTTTGCCAGTGAAAAGAAACAATGGAGTTACAGAGTAGAAAGCTTATTTCCCACAGTCACGGATAAAATATATGGTAGTATCAGGGTGAAATCGGTTCTCCGACATCCTATGGCTTGTGTATTTTGGTTGTAGCCACTCATACTTTTGATATCCATATGTTTTCAAATGAAGGAATTAAAACACTTTCTTATACAAATATACAAAACTTCTTCTCAAACTTTTGGGGGAGTTACTAGGGTGTAGAAATGAGTATGTCGGACTAGGAACTAGAAGATTCTGGTTCAGTTCAGTCTTAACTTCATGACCCTGGGTAAATTCCCTGAGTGTCAGTTTAATCATTTCCAAAATTGGAATTTGGCTGTTGTAAGGAGAAAATGTTGTGTTACAGAGCTTTGGAAATGAGTTGATTATTCATAAAAATGGTAAGTATACTACCACTAAAATGTTTACCTTGTAGTATGTACACACACACCCCGTGACTCAAATTGCAGAAAGCATATCATAGTTAAGGTTAACTTTAACTCCATGGACATTGACTTCCCTGCTGCAATTCTTGGAATTAAAAAAAAAAACAAAACACCCTGGGAATAATTCTAGCATTTATGAACATAGATTTCTTTTTTTTTTTAAAGATTTTGTTTTCCTTTTTCTCCCCAAAGCCCCCGGGTACATAGTTGTATATTTCTCGTTGTGGGTCCTTCTAGTTGTGGCATATGGAACGCTGCCTCAGCATGGTTTGATGAGCAGTGCCATGCCCGTGCCCAGGATTCGAACCAACGAAACACTGGGCCGCCTGCAGCGGAGCTCGCGAACTCAACCGCTCGGCCACGGCGCCAGCCCCCATAGATTTCTAATTAAGAGCTCATGGCTGCGTTAGAGAACAAAGGAGAAATGACGGGGAGAATTTGTGAGGGTATAAACTATGTTTAGGTTCAGTAGTCTGAAAGTGGTTCAGAGATCTGCAATGACACACTTAGCACACATGGCCCAGGCTGGTTCCGTTCCCTCTCACTTTGATATGTTTCACCCAATTCTTCAACGACCTGCCTGCCAAATAGGGTGGAAAATTACATTTGGAAGAGGCATGTGAGAATACTGGGAACACTGGGGATATGACTGGCATGATTAAAATTGTTTTTTCTTTTCAGCAGACCTCTCATTCTGAAATGCACCTTAGGTGGGTTATTAATTTGTACAAATGTGTTTACCTTTGATAACTTGTAAATGCCATTTCAGAACACACTCTACTGACAGAAAAATAGCCAAATAGACCCAAACTTTAATTCCTCCAATACTAATGTAATAAGAACTTGTGGGTAGAAAACCTTCATTCCAAAAGTGTTGCATTGTATTTGTAGGGAACTGAGGGGTCCAGTGAGTTTGAATGATGTGCCCTCTGGGCTGGGCTGCCCTGTCGGTAGCCAGAGCCTGAGCCTAGAGAACCGGAGAAACCGTCAAAGGTCAGGGTGAAAATGACAGTATTACAAAAAACTATAAATAAGGATCAAAATAGTCATTAAGGGAAAACATGAAAAACTTGTTGGGTTATAAGTAAGTTGTAACACATGTATTTTACAGCTCGGTAATGTAAAATATATTTTGAATTAAGTGTGTGTTGGGTGCTTAATGCTTTTGGCTTCCAAGTCCCTAAAGGTCTTAATCTGGCCCTCTACGTGGTCTGATGAAAACTGGGAACTGGAAGCTCTTTTTGGGGGATAATTGAGGGGTCTCACTGTTGGTGCTCCTTGCAAGAACAGTCCCTCGTTTTTGCAGATCTTTCCCCTACTTTTGTCCTCACTGCTTCACCGCGACCTTGGAGGAAGATAGATATTTGTGTGCGGTTTTACTTTGAGGCAACTTGAGGCATTAGAGACTTGCGTAGGTTCATATAGAAAGGTCAGAGTTAAAACTGAAGACTAGGTCTAAATTCTAGTCCTGTCTCTTTCCATTATACTTGGCCATGACTCAATGACCCTAAGCTTTAAGAATTATCGCTGGCTTTTAAAAAATTTGTTTTCTTTTCTGGGTTTAGTTGTTTTTGAAGCAAATTGAGGGAAAGATCTATAATCTGGTATAGAGGGAAGAAAGATCCTTTTTTAAAGGGATTTAAATATACTTACACAAATGTAGATAACATGATCAGTGTAGCTTTAGCAATCACTTAATACCTTATACGTTATTTTTTATAAAACAGAGCATTGGATGTGTGATATATTCATAGAGGAGAAAGGGGACATGGATTCGGGCACTGACTCATTTATTCTCTCTGAGCCTTATTTCTCGCTGTCTTTTTTTTCCCCTAAACACTAATGAGATTAGACTGTATAATGTCCCCAGGCCCTTCTAGTTCTCTGAGACTCTGATTCACAGATTTACTTTAATATGATAGTGTGATTTGCACACTATTTAAAAATCCCTATTCAACCATGTATTAGTTTCCTAGAGCTGCCATAACAAATTACCGCAAACTGAATGCCTTAAAACAAAATAAATTTATCCTCTCATAGTTCTAGAGGATAGAAGTTCAAAATCGAAGTGTTGGCAGGGCCATGCTCCCTCTGAAGGCTCTAGGGAAGCGTCGTTCCTCGCTTTCTCGCTCTGGCGGCTCCCACCAGTCCTTGATATTCCTTGGCTTGTAATTGCATCACTCCAAGCTCCGCCTCCACCTTCACATGGCCATCTTCCCTGTGTGTGTCTTTGTGTCCTCTCTTCTTCTTTTAAGGACACCAGTCATAGTGGATTTAGGGCCCACCTTAATCTAGTCGACCTCATGTTGCCTTGACTACACGTCTGCCAAGATATTTCCAATTAAAGTCACATAATGAGTTTCCAGGTGGACATGAATTTTGGGGAGACACTATTCAACTCAGTACAAACCACTTACTCATTTACTTATTCAATAATATCTACAGAGCATCAATTACCTGTCAGACACTGAGGAAACAGTGGTGAGCAAGACATGGTCTTCCTTGTGCTCCCGTAGTTTCCAACCCAGTGGAGAAAGAAGACAGTTAAAGAAGCAATAACATAGTGTGTGATAAGTACTGGATAACAAAGTAGGGTACAATTCTTCAGTAAGAAGTTCTACAGAAAGCTATCTACCAGCTCCAATACCTACTTTCTTGATTGGGATTATAGAGGAAACTTACTTTCTTTTCATTAGGCACTTTATTTCTCTTCTATTAATTGACAGGAAGGCTTTAGTTTAAAATGTCATTGTTGTTGTCACTACCACCATCATCATCCCACTGCCATTATGTGATGATTTTTACCAGTCATCAATCTCAATTCACACCAGAGTACTGGTCGAGAATTATTTAGACTCATGCAAATGAGTCTAAGGGCTTCATTGCACAAACAACACTAGAGATACTCTTGACTGCTCATTAACCCTTGGAGGGAGCCGCTTGGGGAGGAGGCCTGCTCCTTGTGTTACAGCAGAGGGCTTTACCATTTTGAAAGGATCTTCTGTTCAAAAGGCCTTCTTATCACCTGATCCCTTGGGAATTCTCTTTTGGATGCTGTGATTTACATAATCTCTGATATGGAAGCATCCTTAGACATAGCTTATTCCACACTGCTTATTCATCATCTAAATTGAAGTTGGACATCAAGATGAGGAAATTAGAAACTGAGGGAGGGAAGGACTTGTTCTGGCCTAAGACCACAACCAAGATGTCCCTATTCCTGGCTCAATCCCTCGTCTATTCTACTAGGTTGCCTTCCCAAGGCAATAGTCCCTCCTTTTTATATAGCAAATGAGATGGGGAAGGAGTGGCTTCAAATAGAAAGCACTGATTATAATAATTGTGCTACTCCCTTTGTACTCAAAGGTAAATGGAGCGATTTCAAAAACCTTGAGCAATGCTGTACGGTGTTGGGTAGAGCCAGTGTCAGATATTACGTGATTATGCAACCATTAGCTAAGGTCTGGGCATAGTCTAAGGAGCTAAGTTCCACCTTAGCATAGCAAGTATTTATTTACTGAATGCCATTATGTTTGAGGCTTTGAAAGGTTTATGGTAATGCAGTGAGTACATTGTAAACTGACCCTTCCAGTTGCTTAGAGACTAAGCTGCTACAAGAGTATTATGGTGGAGACTTACCCAATCACTGATGCGAGGAAGGGAGCTCTTAGAAATGTTTTGGCAGACCCTTTTGTTAGTCTACTTTGACAACTTTGAGTTAATGTGGAAAGGGAAACCCAGATATAAGAAAATCTTCCCCTGAGGCAATAAAGAGTTGGCTGCCTTAAGTCAATCACATAATTTTGAAGCCTTGCTCATGTCACATGGATGCTTTTGGTTCATTTGGTTATTTACCTGAATACCTGAGATTCCTGTTAGGAATCTGTTAATTACTAAACATTTGGGACAATGAAATCACAATTCTTGTTCTCTGAGATAGAGAAGAGAGAGTTAGTAAACAGAAGTCTCCCTGAGAGATGGCCACTACTAAGTAAATTTGACAAGAAGAGTGGAAGTGGTTAGAGGGTGCGGGCTAATGTGAGGATATCACATAGGCTGTGTAGTAGAGAGGAGGAGTGAAAGGTAAGAGATTGCTAAGGAAAGGTGCTGGCAGAGATGTGAAGGGTGGCAATGGAGAAAGAGAAGGTTTTGGATGACAATTTAAATGCTTTTTGTTTGTGTTCATGTAATCCCAATAGACTCTTTATTCAACAAATTTTTCAAAGCCACACATTTTTGTCTCTAAGAAATGTAGCTCTTGGGATAAGGTTTTCTGAACGTGGAACACTCTGTGGCCAAAGAACCAGGTTTTGCCTGTTATTCCTATTCCTTTCTCTGAGTGGGGTTCTGAGCTTCCCTAGGACCAGAAGTGGGGGGCCTTTCCCTTTGTAAGGAGGCTGTTTCCACAGATTACACACTAAATCCATCAGGATGAGGGCCTACCTTCCAAGCCTACTGTAATGAATGGGTAATATGGAAAATTCCATCCTCCCCTTCAAATGGTCCTTGAGACACACCCTGAGCGCTTGTGAGGTCATGCTTTCATTATCTCTCAGGTCTCCTCTGATTGACATGAAGCCCAAGGTTAGGGGAGGAGATGTTCACATCAGTGGGAGTGGCATGTTGAACTGGGGAGTCCCCTCAAAGATCTCCTTCCCCACCGTCTTCCACTGGCTCACACCCCACACTACGCCCACCTAATATCTTGATATTGTGCCCTGGTATCAAGTGAGGAAGGCAAGGCCCATGTAGTGAATGCTGAGCCCACTTCCTGGTTTCATATTTGATGAGCATCCTTCCCTCCTACCACAGATACCCCCCAGGACGAATACCAAATGAGTATAAGATTGGCAGCCTCATGCCACATCCCAGTAAATCAGAATTAGAAACTCACACTCTCCAAAGATGAACTCTTGAAACAAGCATCACCTTTTTAGGAACAGGGTACAGGCTGCTGGGTAAACACTAGACATCAGACATTTCCCCTCTATTGTCCCCTCTTAGACAACTCAGTGATTCAGGTGCTGACAGAGGCCAGGAAAGGACCTAATTAAGACTCTTCTTTGCAGCACCTGCTTGCTGCCTATTTTGTACTTGTCCATAGGCCCACTGTTCCTCGCCAGGATAGTTGCACCTAATCAGAGCCCAGCTAAAGATTTTGCCAATGTGTACTACAGAGACAACCTTGTAGAGGTGGTTGAGGAGCTCTTTTCCGGAAGAGAACTTATGGGTATTTTGGGACTTATCAGAATACTCTGACAACTATCTAAAAACTAGTATTGTAATCTTGTTCAGTATTGATGATGAAAATAATTGAGATTAATCTTGGATCCTCAGACAAATGCTTTCTTAAGGGCTCTTCACTCTTAAGACAGTGAAGGATAAAGAAAAGGATATTATCATGAACTTAGGATTCAATCAAACTCAAGTTAATACCTGTTTATTCCTCAGTAAGTTCTTTTTTTTTTTCTTTTTTTTTTAAAAGATTTTATTTTTTCCTTTTTCTCCCCAAAGCCCCCCAGTACATAGTTGTATATTCTTCGTTGTGGGTCCTTCTAGTTGTGGCATGTGGGACGCTGCCTCAGCGTGGTCTGATGAGCAGTGCCATGTCCGCGCCCAGGATTCGAACCAACGAAACACTGGGCCGCCTGCAGCGGAGCGCGTGAGCTTAACCACTCGGCCACGGGGCCAGCCCCCCTCAGTAAGTTCTTAACAGCACTGATTTTCATTTTCCTGTCTGTAAAGCATGGGTAATTATTATTGCTACTTCATACGATTATTTTGAGCAGCAAATAAGGTAATGAATTTGAGAAAGAATAATATAATGCACAGCATGTTGTAAGTTCTCAATAAGTTTTTATTCTTTTTCTTGAGTACATCAAGAATGGTCTCATTTCTAGACCTTTCTTCTATAGAATGTCTTTTGCTTATCAAGGTCTCTCTCTCTCTTTAAAGACCTAAGTCGAAGTCTTTCCTTCTTGAGCTGCCAAAGCCTGCAATGATTTTTATGTCCTCTGGAACCTTATGGCATACACTGACTATTGGTGTCTCCCAAAGCTTTTATGTAGAGTGACTATTTCCCCAATTGGCATATGAGTTTGTCAAAAATAAGGATTGTATGCTCTATCCTTTTGTGTTTCCAGAGTTGAATGTAATGCTTGCCACATAGCAGGTACTCAATAATTATTGATACTCTTTCAAACCACCAAATAATATGACAATCATATTATTCAACCAACTACTGAATAATACTTACAGTAGGGCAAACATTTCTTGAGTGCCAGCTTTGGGAGATGCATGCTTTTTGCCAAAGGTGTGGTTGAAGATACATTCTCTGGAGTTTGGCCTTCAGAAGGTCACAGTTTGGTGTAGTTATTTTCAAATCTTGAACCTTGGATGCTTGTAAAAATGCAGATTCCTGGGTCCACCCAGACCTTTTGAATCAGAGTCTTTATGAGTAAGCTGGCAATCTGCACATTTTTACAAATTTTCCAGGTGATTCTTATGCACATTAGAGTTTGAGAACCACTGGACTAGCAGACCGTCCCTTTGCATCATCAGCTGTTCCTCGACATGGCACACAAGTATGATTTAGTCAGTTGGTCAAGTAGCCCATATATCAACTGCCTACTGAGTACTCTGTTCCTGTTTTCTTGGCTTCACTTAGGGCAACCCTCAAACCCAGGAGGGAAGCCTAAACTCTGGGCTCTCCCTTTGCGGTCTCATGTGAGACCACCACCCTGCCAATCTGCTATGTGTGGCAACTTCTTCTCTCCTCCAAGCTTGGCACTGAAGTGGACACAAGGAATGGAATATTAATGAAATCTTCATAGCAGTTTCTTCTCACTTCAAATTTGTACAGGGAGAAAAAAATCTACTTGTGTGGTATAATGAAAATTGTATTGTATTGGAGGGCAGGAGTTGAATCCCTTCACTTCTGTGGGACTTAGTTTCGTCATCTGTAAAATATAAGGTTCAGCTAGAAGATGACTTCTTTTATGCTTATGTTTCTGAGATCATCTCCTTCAAACTTCAAGGATGTATTTTAATTCTAATGTGTAGACTTCCAGGAGTTTGCATTTCACCTTTGAGGATGGCGTGGGCTTTTCAGATTCTCCAGATTGAAGAAGCTTTATTCTATAGCTTGTCCTTACATGGAAACCCTTCAGGATCATTGACATTTTCCATTTTCTTTTAGTATCTGGGGAAGATCTGAGGATTTTGCTTTTCTTGCTATAAAACAGACCATGTTGTGCATGTGGGTAAAATAAATATCTTCTGACTGTTTTCTGGTAGCTTTTCTCATGAAGCCCAGATCCTTTTGTACTGTTTCTCTGGGCATCATAGTATTATGTAGAATAAATCAAGAACATAATATGGATCTTGTCTTCCATTTTCATCCAAGAAAAATAGCTGACGTTTATCAACCTCTTACAATGTTCCAGGCTAAGTGCTGAAAATTCACATATATCATCTCATTCAATCTTCATAACAACCCTCTGAGATATAGATTTTACTATTTCCATTTTACAGATGAAGAAACTGAAAATTGGCAAGGTAATGTTATTTTCCTGAGGCCACACAGCTAAGTAGGCTTGTAGAAGAGATGAGACTTGTATCCAATGGTGGTAGACTGGAAGTCAGTAGAGTGACTTTTTTTACATTAGGGTTCACTCTTGGCATTGTACATTTTGTGGGTTTTAACAAATGAGTGATGACATGTACCAACCATTACAGTATCATACAGAATAGTTTCACTACCCTAAAAATCTTCTGTACTCCACCTATTCATCTCTCCCTCCTCTCTAACCTCTGGCAACCACTGATCTTTAACTGTTCGCCTTTTTCAGAATGTCATATAGCTAGAATCATACAATATGTAGCCTTTTCAGATTGGCTTCTTTCACCTAGTAATATAGATTTAAGGTGCCTCCTATCTTTTCATGGCTTGATAGCTCATTTCTTTTTAGTGATGAATAATATTCCATTGTCTGAATGTACCACAGTCTACTTATCCATCCAACCTACTGAAGGACATCTTGGCTGCTTCCAAGTTTTGGCAATATGAACAAAATGAGCAAAGCTCCTATTAACATCTGTGTGAATAGAATGATTTTAGATACTTGCTATGGGAGGAGAGAAACCAAAAATCAGGGATTTATTTAGGCCTTGAAGGTGGTGATATTTTGATGAGTAGACATAGATGGAGGGACATTCTTCATGGAGAAGACAAAGGAAGCAAGTGTTTTTCAAATGCTTGCCAAGTGCCAGGCAAACTGCTGGGTGCTTTCACATATATTATCTTATTTAAACTTCACAGTCATCTCCTGGAACATTCCAATAACAATATTATACCTTATTTTCACAGATATGAGAGTTAATGCTCAGAAATTATATATAAGTTTTCCAAATTCACAAAACTAGAGAAGTTACAGTTTGAGTTGAATCTAATTCCCAAGCCTATACTCTCTGTGTTGTCCTATGAGGCTCTATTCAAGGGCAAAGATATTAGGGAGAATGGTTGGCTAGAGCATAAGACACAGAAGGGATATGAGTGGCAATAAAGCTTGATGACGTTGGAGCCATGCCATGAAGGGCCTTGAGTTGGGCACTGTAGGGGCATTTCTGAGCTGCTGGGTAGTCAGCATGAGGTGATAATGTATGGAGGATGAAGGGAAAAGTTGTGTAAGGACAGGGAGCAAGAGGAAGGACCATCTTATTTTATTTCACAACATTGCCTAGGCTTGATGGTATTAATGCTAGGAAGAGACTTTGAGAATATGCAGATTTCTAAAACTGGGTGACCTTCAGGAGAATGAACAGAAAGCTTGAGTCTGGAGTTCCAGTTGGTTTACCCAAGAGAGGAAGTCACGTGTGCTTTCCTTGCTGCCTCTCAGCCTCTTGGTCTCAGAGAATGTCCTCTTTGTCACTACCACTCCTACTTCATCAGGGCACTTCAGAATGTTGGGAAATTTCTTTGATTCACAGGAAGTTTTTGGAGATTTTGCAAAGCAAGTCAAATAATCAAATCACAAAGGCTTTTAGATCAGAGAGCTTGACATAAATTTGGGGATGAAAGGCTTCATGTTTTTCTCTTTTATTAAAATTGACTTTAGAGTTGCAGTTTTTACAATCTAAATCATGGACGGTTAGTGCTGAAAGGGGTGCCTGTAATCTTCTAGTAACTTTTAAAGATGAGAACACTTACATCTAGGGAAGTTAAGAAACTTACCTAAGATGACATGGAACCTACCTGGCTGGCATTAGAACCCAGGTTGCTGCATTCTGAGCCTTGCACTCTTTGTGTTACTCCACAGGCTGCTGCTGACTTTGACAAGGTGGCCATCCATGGTGGGACCAGCTGGCCTGGAGAGCAGTGGGGGCATTTATTTACCCAGGGGTTATGGTGGCAGGATAATATGCCTTTAGAGGAGCCTTCTTCCAGAACGCTGCCTTAAGCACGAAGCACACTAATTCAGCTGTCACAATCAGTTTACAGAGGGGAGACAGTCAAAGACTGAAGTCAGCCCAAGGCAACACCACTCTCCATGTGTTCACCACTGAACTAATATTGCCCCTGAGGCCCAGCCACAGGCAGGGCTCAGAAAGTCTCTTCCTTACGCTGCCTGTTGGTTTCAGCTTAGCAAGCCTTGTGATAATACTTAGAAGGAAAGTAGGGGATTCCTCGTCTGTGGGTAGTCCCCAGTGGAATCCACTTGACTACAGCCACTAGTGTGCCAGAAGAGTGGGAAGCAGGGATTCCACTTGCCAGGGCATGAAAACAAATCTCTCCCCCCAACTTTGATTGGGACATCTTGCCAAAAATAACCTTGTAGGAAGAGCTGCTGTTCTTGGCAGGCGCAATAGGCATTGTTTTTTTCAGTTTCCTTTTTTAGTAGGTACATAGAAGCATATGGTACAAAGTGTAAAATACATAAAAAAAAGCAGATTATGAAAAGTAAGGGTCGCTCCCTCCCGACCTCAGGCTTCCAATTCCTTTCTCCAGAGGCAATGTTTGTGACCAGTTTCTTGGGTATTCGTTCAGATAAATCCAATGCCCATCCAAGCATTATGATTATTTTTAACACAAATGGCAATACACTTTGTACATGATTCTGCCTTTTGCTTTTTTCACTTAGTATATTTTGGACTTTGCTCTATATTGAACTTCTTTGTTCTTTTAACCACCCAATTACTATAGACATGTTATCTATGGGGCTTCCCTTCTTCACTGCTTTACTTCTTCCTTGCTGTTGAATACTCATTTGGTTCTAGCTAGGTTTTTCAAGCTGCTAAAGAGAAGGGAAAGACTCAATGTTAAAAAAAACTACACTCAAATCTTGAACTCCAAAGGATTAGACCAATTTTTCTTGCCTGCATGCCCTGAAAATAGGACACTTTTACAGTGAAAGAGAAAGCAGTCAAGAAGCTTCCAGAATTCACTCCCAGTGCATTCTGGGAGTCTGGGGCCATGATAGATTGACTGGTCACAGCCTTCTCCATGATGGGATCTCTATGCTGAATGGGTTTCTTAACAAGATGATTATTTAATGCTCTGTTATCCAAAATGGGAAATTTGGGCTCAGTGAGTCAAAACAACATGCCAAAGGGGAGTTTGGCAGAAATGAGGACAGATCTTAGATGCTTGATGAAAGAGTAGAATACTTTTAACTTATCTTAAGAGATGTTATACAAAACCAAAAAGGGCAGGTAGGAAGTCTGGGTCTAATCTTCATGGAATAAAAACAAGTCTCTTGTCAAGATGTTTCCTCTTTAGGCTATTGCATTCCTGCTTCACAGGACATGACTTGTTGATTCCATTGCTTTACTTTCTTTTCTAAAAATATCTCCTTTTTCTTCCTTCAGGTACCATCTCAGTATCCTCCAATACAAAGTATCAGAGTACAGTTTACCAGTAAGTATTGTTAAAAGTTTAACTGCTTCATATTTTTAAAAGAATCTTCTCTCTAGGCTCTTAATTTTCTCTAGAACACATGATGTCTCCCTTTCCTTAGGGAAGCATTAAATCCTAGAATTGTTGGAGCCTGCATATTATTTTCACTAAGGACAAAAAAGGTGTATAAAGAAGAAAAGGGGAGTGATTAGTTACCCAATATGTGCTTTTCATTGTACTAATTACTTTATATGCCTCACTAATCCTCCCAGGAACCCTTTGAGTAGGAATTGTTCTCATTTTTCAGGTAAGGAAACTAAGGCTTTACTTCTTACAAGTCTGTCTGACTGTAAGACACATCATCTCTAGCTAATTCTATTATAGGACCAGATTTTACTTTAATGAGAGTTGGGGGAGGCCCCAGATATGAAGGCAAGTTGATACTTTAACTACTAGGGGAGCATTATTTGTATCCATGACTAATGCTTGGACAACCACCAGTAGTTTCTATATGGATATTCATTTGTTTATTAAGTTCTCCTGAGCCTGAATGAAGTATATCTTGCCCTCCACAAGTGGTCCTCATTTTCAAGTCAAAGTACGATCCCTGGGGCTCGGTACAAAGCAAGAATTAATGAATTGTGTCCAGCAAAGGGGAGGTATTCTTTCCTTTCACTAAAGGACACAGGCCTGAGTGGAGAGTCTGAGATGCAGTTGCTTGGCCATTCAGGATGATATTGGGGCTGATGTGGAAATAAAAGAAATTTAGACTTTTTGGCTTACACTTGGAATGGCCCCACACAAACTACCAAAGCCATCACTCTCTGTTCTCCTCCTCTTTCTTTTCTTTCCTCTGTAGCAGAAACTCTTTCCAAGACAGCTTCCAGTGAAAACTATCAACAAAAAGTAGAAGGGAGGGGCCGGCCCCATGGCCAAGTGGTTAAGTTCGTCCACTCCACTTCGGCGGCCCAGGGTTTTGCTGGTTCGGATCCTTGGTGTGGACATGGCACTGCTCGTCAGGCCATGTTGAGGCAGCGTCCCACATGGCACAGCCAGAGGCACTCACAACTACAATACACAACTATGTACTGGGGAGTTTGAGGAGAAGAAGAAGAAGAAAAAAAGAAGATTGGCAACAGATGTTAGCTCAGGTGCCAATCTTTTTAAAAGAACCAAACAAACAAAAAAAGAAAAAGTAGAAGGGAGAAGCAGGTTTGTGTTCTTGAGCTCGTCCACCTACATTTTACTGAGCCCAACCTGAGCCCATGGACATTCTGTATATAGCTGCATTATTAAGCTCAAGTGACTGCTGGCAAAAGCCAGTGGTAAATGCTCTTGGTAAGTCTAGTGCCTGGGGCATGTGAAAAATTTGCATTTCTTGGTTAGGTGGAAAGAGGATAGGGGAGAGTTAAAAGCAATCGCTTTGACTGGAGGTGGAGTGCAGGACCCAGGCAAGGGGCTCTCCTGCCACTCTTTGCCCTAGTCTATCCACTGAGCAAGAAAAGGAGCACTGAAATTGCCAACCGCTCCTGGTTTTGAAAAATCAGGGAAACCTTGAAGCTCCATTTCCTGCCACAGGTCTGTTGTGACAGCTGCCAATTGCTATGATCTCTCAGCTCTCGAATCCCAGCCCCATCTGAAACTCTCTTGGCCACTAGTATTAGCTTTGCCTCTTCTTCCATTCCACAGGTAAAGCAGATTCCAACCATGTGTAGAAACACAGTGCTCTCTTTCTTTCATTCTTCTCAAAATCTCTCCCTCTCACTTCCTCTTCATATGTTTCTAGACATATTGGAAAGTTGTTGCCCAATGCTGTGCTAAGGAATCATTCTTTTTTCTTTTTCCTTTTTGCTCTACTCTCCCTAGGTTGTGAGAATGAGAAAGGTTTCATCATCACATCCCCAAACCAGGATGAAATCATGAAGGTGCAAGACAACTCAATCATCATCAACTGTGATGGGTTTTATCTCATCTCCCTGAAGGGCTACTTCTCCCAGGAGCTCAGCCTCAGCCTTCATTACCGGAAGGGTCGGGAACCCCTCTCCTCCCTGAGCAAGGTCAGGTCTGTCAACTCCATCATGGTGGCCTATCTGGCTTTCAAGGACAAAGTCTACTTGAATGTGACCACTCATAATACCTCCTGCGATGACATCCAGGTGAATGGTGGGGAACTGATTCTCATTCATCAAAATCCTGGTGGATTCTGTGCCTACTGAGGACCTGATGGCCACACCCAAGCCAGGCATCAGCATGAACACTGAGCTGGGGCTGGACATAACACTGATTCTTCCTTGGGAGTGGAGGAGTCATCCCAGCTCAGCCCCCATATCTGGCCACATGGGATGTGACCAGAAGCTGATCCCCTCTCCCCTCCCACTCAGGGATATTTAAAACTTATTGTACACACCAGTTAACTTTATTTATCCTCATGTCTTCTAAATCACCAAGCCCTTATCCCTCACAACTGCCTCAAGCATAGTGGGGACTTCTGTGAGAATGAGAAACTAGGTGCCACTTCCTTAAGACACATTGTTTCTATTGGTCAGGAAATTGTCGTAATAAACTTTCTTTATTGAAAAAGACATTTGACTACTATTTGCTGGAAATTTGACATCTGGCAGTGGCAAAATGAAGAGGACCAAGGAGAGGGGCTATGAATCTGCCAAAGGTGGTGTGGACGAACCCCTGGCAGCCAAAGCTGCCTCTCCAAGATGAAATTGGTTGCTGTTTGCATATTGCCTAAATACTTCTCTCATTTTGTGGAGTTCAAAAGGAAAATCAACTTCTGAACAGCTGTCAGGAATTGATGAAGTAGCCGGCTAAGGAACACTCTGTGCTCTGGGTTTTTTTTCTTTACCACTTTGCTTTCACAGCCTCCAAGTGTTCTTAATAGAAATTTCCCCTCCAAAAAAACTCCCTGGGGATGCGATGCTGTGAAAAAACTATTCAGTGATTAAAGGAAAACCGAGAGAGATTTTTCTAATCTGGGAGAGTGAGGTAATTTATTGTGAGGGTTATCTTTATCACTCAGGAGAGCCATGAAACTGGACCTCTCAGGGTAAAAGTCAATAAGAATTTAAACAGTCTGGGGAGGAAAACATATTCTTTGCCATTGACAGGCAAATCAGCACATGTGCATCCTCCTGCTATGGTGACATACATACTTAGCCCCATGACTTGCACACGTATGCCACATTGCTAGTTTCAAAAAATAGTGATTCTATTGTCAAATGCAACTTTATGTCAACAGACAGTGAGAAGCTATTGTATCTTATGAAAAATAGTCAACTCTGTCTAGAAACACCATAAAATCACATATGATCTTACATTGATAACTGACTAGAAGGACCAACGATCAGCCAATACCAAGGCTTTTAAGGGACTAAGAAGATCCCCTTATGTTTAGTTTAAATCTCCTTCTTCATATACCAGGCTTACAGCATTGTGGACAAATGTGATTTTTCCTAAGTCAAATTTCTAGATGATTTGTTAGTTCTCAAATTTTTGAGAAAATTTTTTTAAATGGTAGCAAATATTTCCCTTCCATTTTAAATAGAGTGCACAACATATCATAGAATCTTTCTGGATGATCCTGTATCATCAAAGTAATTATATTGTGCTGCAAAACACTGATATTCTCAGCATCTCCAGAACATGGGAGGCAGCTGGCCCCTACACTAAAGGGTCTCAGTTATATTTGGATTTTTTTTCTGTCTGTTTTTTAACACAGTTTTCCGTCTCCTCTTAAGTGCCTGTCTATCTCAAGCTATGTTCCTGCTCCTCTCTTTTAATCTGTTATGGAGAGAAGCTAAATAAAAAGAAGCTAAGTAAGAGAAATTGTGCATAAGGTAAGGGTAACTGAGCTCCGAGTGGCAGTCAAGGCACTCACGTAATGGTAATCATAGGTAAACACTTACGGAGGGCCCACTGTGGACCAGTACTGTGGGCTAAACGTTTTACGTGAATTGTTCTGAGCAAGATATTCTGTGATATCTGTCTTGACTACTCAGAGGATTTAAATATGTGTGAGTGTGTGTATGTGTGTGTGTTGCGTATGTACACTTCTTTGTTATTAACCGTGGTCTGCAAAGTCAAAGTTACTCAGTGAGTGATATCTAATAAGTAAATGTTTATGACTATAGGTAATATTTAAGAAAACATATGTTTACTTTTTTTAAGTTTGGAATTTCTGACTATATTTCTCCTGGACATGCACATTCCAGACCTAAGCATAATTGTTGTGTGGGTTGTTTGCCTTTGGTGTCACAGCCCCTTCTTACAGCTGCCCACTCCCTTAGGGTACACATGGCTAGCTCTTCCCGTGCTGGCCTCCTTCAGCCACATGGGGATATTTCTGCCATGCATCACTCTCACTCTCCTACCTTCCACTCATCAAAATATGTGTGTCCCTTTTAAGTCATTCCTTCAAAGGGATAATTAACCCTTCTCGATACAACGGAGTTTTGTGGAAAGAGAACTGAATAAGAAGTCAGGAGATTGGAATTCTAATTTTGACCTAGTCGCTAATTAGCCAAGTGACCTTGGGCAAACAATTTCCCATTTTTAGATCCTGCTTTCTTCTCTCATTAAATGATCGTTTAGAATCTTATGTTCATTGTGCTAACTGTGAATGTACATATGAAATGTCTATGTACTGGTTGCTGTGAGTCAAGGTGTGAAACTTTCTCTTTTAGCATATGGATTTTTTGGGTTTTGTGGACAAGCTAACATCTTCCCTCAACCTTCTTGGTGATTCCTTCAAAAGTAGTTAGCACTTGTTACTCAGTGACTTCCTGTTTAGGGAATGGCTTAAGGGATCCCAATCTTGATCCACATCATAATTTGTTCTTAAGCATATTGGGCAGGTCCCCTATTTTAAGCCATAATTTTGTATTTAGTGCTTTCCTGGCTCTCAGAGAGTATTAATATTGATATTAATAATATAGCTAATAATAATATTGATATTTACATGGAAATAAATAAAAGATCTCAGAATTCACTACTGGTTAGAGTGTTGGAGTTTTTATTTATCCTTCTCTTCCCTTCCTCATTCTGATCAGCTAATTCCCTGATGAGGGGAGGATGGGACAAACGTTCTGGTTTCCTATCTGCCATTGGAACTACGCCCAGGGGATGGGTGAGCTGCCAAAGTCCATCTTTGGTTTTGAAAAGACGTTCACTGGAAGTGCTCAGGGTTCCTCTTTGTGTTGAAGAGACTGATTCAAATAGAATTCTACTATGTACTGTTCTTCTTTCCCTCAGGACTTCTTACCTCATTTCTACCCCTGGGATGATCTCTTTGAATATTATGTCCCTTCTCCCTTGGAGTAATTACATCTGCAGTCTCAAGAAGAGGTCCCAACTCTTGCTGGGTTTGTGTGCACTGTCTGGCCACAATGGTCCCTGGACCACCTGTGATGTTGTTGGTGCCTCTCTTCTGAAGATTCTCCTCTCCCCTGGCTTCATTGACCTCGCCCCTTTCTGGTCTTCTCTTTCCCTCTGTTCTCTGCCTTTCTTTGCCTCCTTCACCCCTCTCCTTCCTCCCCCTCACCCCTTAATGCTGGTGTTCTTCAGGGCTCCACCCTCAGCCCTCTTCTTTCTCTACATCAGAGGTCACAGTCTGGCAGCCAACAAGCCACAATCTGGCCTAGGTATGAGTTCAATTTATTTGTTAAGTTGAATTTACTTGCCAACATTTAAACACTGGGAAATTTTTAGCTTCTTTCAACAAAACAAAACAAAATAGGAGATCTGGGGGATGCTGGGCCCAATTTTGGCCTGGCAACAATCATCTCAAGCAGAGTAGCAGCCTCCCTCTTTAGAAAGACTGTGTACTCTTCATTTCCCTAGTGTTCACTCCATTCAGACAATGTGCAAATGCACATATCCCAATCCACTTCAATCATTTGCTGCCTGGCCATGTGGTGTTTGAGTTGTGATCTCTGCTGTATGCACTTGCCAATTTCTTTGATTCTTATTCCTTCAACCACTGTTCATTCACCAATGATATCTAAAACCATTCTCCAGCTCAGATGTCTTCCACTCTGGTGTCACACTTATTGTAATCATCTGTGTTATTAGTAATAAAATACCATTTGCTGAGTACTTATGATATGCTAGGCATGATATTAGCCATTTTATATGATTCATTTAATTCTATCTTCCTAACAACACTTTGAGGTAGGTATTATTATTCCTATTTTACATATGAGAACCTGAGAATCTGAGAGGTAAAGTAACTTGCCCAAAAGCATGCAGCTAACAAGTGGTAGAGCTCAGATTCAAGACTAGGGATAGGTGACACCAAAGACCATGCTCTTAACCACTGCTACCCTGCCTCTGGGCAGCTCCATGTGGATGTAATGGGCACCTTTACTCAGGATGCTCACAATATAATGTCTTCTTCCTCACCAAGCCAGTCCTCCTTCTGATTCTTGATGTTGGTTAAAGGCATCATAACCATTCCTGAAGCCAGAAGCCCCAGTGTTGTCCTACATTCCTCCTTCTCCTTGTTCCTACCCATGAGTCTGTGGACTATTGCTTTGCTTGGACTATGGCTTCTCCTCATTAACTCTCTTTCAGACTACTGCAGTAACCTCCCACCAGGTCTACATGCCTCAGTGAGTTCTGGTCATATTAAGAAGAGGATACACCCTAGTTCAAAGAAAGAATGAAATAAATTAATGAAATGAAGCAGGATGCCATGGTGGAAAGCTCATGGTGTTTGGAGCCTAGTTTTACATCCTGACCCTGTCATTCATTAGTGGATGACCTTGGCGAGTTTTTCTGTTTTCTTTTTTAAAATCACTCTAACTCTTACTTTCCTTATCTGTAAAGTGGGGATAGTATACATACCTTCTGGGTTATTTTAAACATGAGAGTACCTAGTATATTGCCTGGAACATGGTTGATCTCAATACCTAGTAAGTATTAACTTACAAAAGTTACTTACTTCACAAGGCAGAGAGTAAGTGCCAAATGAATAACACAGTTGTGAGAATTAGGGATGGAGAAATCACTGAAGCATAATGGAAGAGCTTTGCAGTTAGACTGAGAAGAGGAGAGAAGGAGAATATAGCAGGGTGAAGAACAGCATGTGCAAAGGCCTAGGGTTAGGAAATCTCATGCTATTTCCTGGGGACAAGGAGCATCCACTGTGCTTATGGCACTCACTCACTCATTCCTTTATTTAAGCATATTCTATTTTCCAAGATAGGAATTTGTATTTCCAGGTACTTTTTTTTTAATTAAATTTTTTATTTTTTATTTATTTATTTTTTTTGAGGAAGATTAGCCCTGAGCTAACTACTGCCAATCCTCCTCTTTTTGTTGAGGAAGACTGGCCCTGAGCTAACATCCATGCCCATCTTCCTCTATTTTATATGTGGGATGCCTACCACAGCATAGCCTTTTGCCAAGCAGTGCCAGGTCTGCACCCGGGACCCGAACCCTCAAACCCCGGGCTGCTGAGAAGCGAAACATGAGAACTTAACTGCTGTGCCACCGGGCCAGCCCCCCAAATTTTAATTTTTTTAATTGCAGTAACATTGGATTATAGCATTATATAACTTTCAGATGTACATCATAATATATTTCGAATTCTGTGTAGATTACATCATGTTCACCACCCAAAAACTAATTATAGTCCATCACTACATATGTGAGCCTAATCAACACTTTTATTCTTTCCCCAACCATGGTAACCATCAATCCGGTCTCCATTGCTATGTGTTTGTTTGTCATTGTTTTTATCTTCTACTTATGAGTGAGATCATACAGTAATTGACTTTCTCCCTCTGACTAATTTCACTCAACGTAATACCCTCAAGGACCATCCATGTTGTCACAAATGGCCAGATTTCATCATTCCTTGTGGCTGAGTAGTATTCTATTTTGTATAAATACCATATCTTCTTTATCCATTCATCCCTTGATGGGCACCTAGGTTGCTTCCAAGTCTTGGCTATTGTGTATAATGCTGCAATGAACATAGGGGTGCATGTATCTTTATGCTTTTGCATTTTCAAGTTCTTTGGATAAATACCCAGCAGTGGAATAGCTGGATCATATGATAGATCAATAGGATGGTACTGGCACAAAAACAGATACACAGATCAATGGAACAGAATCGAGAGCCCAGAAATAAACCCACACATGTATGGACAGCTAATTTTCGACAAGGGAGCCAAGAGCATACAATGGAGAAAGGAGAGTCCCTTCAATAAATGGTGTTGGGAAAACTGGACAGCCACGTGCAAAAGAATGAAAGTAGACTATTACCTTACTAGCACAAAAATCAACTCAAAATGGATTAAAGAATTAAATGTAAGACCCCAAACCATGAAACTTCTAGAAGAAAACATAGGCAGTACGCTCTTTGACATTGGTCTTAGCCGCATATTTTCAAGCACCATGTCTGACTGGGCAAGTGAAACAAAAGAAAAAATGAACAAATGGGACTACATCAAACTAAACAGCTTCTGCACAGCAAAGGAAATCATCAACAAAACAAAAAGACAACCTAACAATTGGGAGAAGATGTTTGCAAACCATATATCAGATAAGGGGTTAATGTCCAAAATATACAAAGAACTAGTACATCTCAACAACAAAAAAACCAACAACCCAATTAAAAAATGGGCAAAAGATCTGAACAGAGATTTCTCTAAAGAAGATATATGGATGGCCATCAGGCATATGAAAAGATGCTCAACATCATTAGCTATCAGGGAGATGCAAATCAAAACTACAATGACGTATCACCTCACTCCAGTCAGAATGGCTATAACTAACAAGACAGGAAACAATGTGTTGAGAGGATGTGGAGAGAAGGGAACCTTTGTACACTGCTGGTAGGAGTGCAAACTGGTACAGCCACTATGGAAAGCAGTATGGAGTATCCTCAGAAAATTAAGAATAGATTGACCATATGATCCAGGAATTTGTATTTGATTAGAGTTGGAGATAAGGATTAATGAGTAGTTTGAGGACAAAATACTGGAGGCATTAAAGACACAGCTAAGAATTTTGGATCCTGTTCTTCAAAGGGAGACACTGCAGGTTTTTGAATAAGGAGAATTTATCATGATTTGGGGAAAGAGCCTAAGTTCTTGACAATATCACTTTTTGTTTTGACCCAATTCATGTGAATACCTTATTTTCTGTTAGTTGAATAAAAGGTTTGAATTATTTTTACTAGAAGAAAATAAGAAAAATAAATGTATTAAAAACCAAGTTTTTAATACTTTTGGCAAAAGATGTACAGAGAGCTTCTTATTAAATTCAGGGTGAATGTTTAATAAAGACCATACTGGGTGATTTTTAAAATATTAATTAAATATTTTTTAAAAAGTAGTACTTTAAAATATCAACCTGAGATGTTATGAGCACTGAAAAATAATTCCTTAATTATAAAATTAACTTTTTGGCAGTGCATTGGAATTGTCTGCCTATCTATCTATCTACCTACCTATCTACCTACCTATCTATCTATCTATCTATCTATCTATCTATCTATCTATATATCCATCTATGTATAATTTTCTTTCCCTTGTAGTAACCTCCCTCTCAGAGTATGTGAGTGGCCCAGAACCTTTCCCAACAGTGTCCCTAGTAACTAGCCATGGTGGCTGTTATAGCCACTCATCCAATCTGTGATCCATGGATCAAGATGTGGAAGGATATTGTTAAAATTTAAATGTAAATACTACTTAGGAGAGCTGACACATGAAGCCTACTAAAGCTTTGCCACCACCACTCCCCACTCCAACGAAAAGCTGGTCAGTTTGTTCATTTCAATCTTGAGGGCATGGGATGTAAAGCCTTGAATTCTGACTGATGGCTGGGGTACTACTAGGGTAGCATTCAATCCAGGAGCAGACAGGGAATTGTCTTAGGAAGAGGATGCTGAGCATCCAGGGTATTCTACTATTCTTCCACAGTCCTTGAGAAATCTGGAGCCACTGTGCATGCAGCATGATTAAACATGGGCCTTGACCAGCATTTTGGTTAATAAAATTGGCTGACTTTGTTCATCTTCCTATGGCCTGTCTGAGGGAGGGAACAGAGGGATGCTAGGAGCTGAAACACGGATTTTGTATTTGGGTTTCCTAGGAGTCATGCCAAGGCTGAGAAAATACTTTTACTTTCATATACATTCTCTTTATTGCTGATTGATCTTCATTTTCCTCCTGATTTATGCGGTCTTGACCTTCTTTGGTCTTTGAAGTTTGAAGTTAAAAGAAGAACAATAACAAAATAAGAGATAATCAATAGGAAGACTTGATATTGTAGAAGTATAAGCAAGATGTAATCTCTAAAAGTCATTTCAGCCAAGCTCTCTACTTTTACTTATGATGCACTATTTATTAATAAGAACATACATCATCTTAGTGATTTTTAGGATATGGCAATCTTCCCCTTACAGTCTGTTTCAAAAGGTAACATTCTATAATCCTATGACCATTCCTTAAGGCAACTTGAACCTTTCAATTTATAAAAATCTCATTTACTATTATAAATCAAGCAATAGTCAGGCAGTCAACATAAATTTGTTCTACTCCTATTATATGCCAAGTATTATGCTAGTCACTTAGTGACACATTTTTTTCTCATGAGAAATGGAAATGAGCTGTTATTCTTGATCATTTGCTCTCAAGCCTCAAATACTTGCTGTTGTTATGTCTATTGCCCATTCCACCCCTAACACACAGGCATTATCCAGATGACTTCAAAATACTATTCAATCAAAAGCATTGATAAAATGTACCACATTATTTTTATATTTTTTCATTAATACTATTTCTATCCCCTTAGTCATGTTCATGCTATTTTAAACTCTTGAAAATTGATGCAAATATTTTTCTTTTATTTTAATATTTAATATTAAATAAAATATTTAATATTTTATTTAATATTTTATTTAATATTTTTATCTTTTAGGTGAGTAATAAACAATTTTCATTCTATTTACAGTTAAATCACATTTTATTAGAGGTCAAATACACAGCACTTTTTGAAAAAGCAGACAATTGAAAGTCCAAAATAGTTTTGCATTTGAATTTTCATTCTTAGATTGTTGAATTCATGAAATAAGGAGGCCAGAGACAGAGTCAGTAGTTTTCTTATATAACGTTCCTTATGTAATTAATAATATTTTCCCCATCCATCCCCAGATAATTATTGAATTTCTACTGTGTGTTACCATGAGATTATTGTACTACGTACTGGAACTATAAAGACAAATATGTAATAGTTTCCTTCCATTAAGTACTGAGTATAGTGTGTAGTATTAACTGGAATGGGGAAAAGCTGGAAACCAGGTTATCAGATAAGAAACTGCATGTTGATGACTGTAAAGAAAGGAATGGATCTGAAGCTATCAGGAACAAAAAACTAATAAGACCTGGTGATTGGCAAAATCAGAGTGGTAGATAAAAGGAGGAATTCATTTGCTCATTCATTAAAAAATATTGTTGTTTTGAGAGTCAAAAAGAACTAAGAAACAAAAAGCAAAAACAAGAAAGGAAAAAACCAGAGTGTCAGGAGAAAAAAAAAAATGGTTATCTACTTTAAATTGAGAAGAGACCTCACTGAGGAGATGACATTTAACTCAAGATCTGAAATTTGGAAGAAAGCAACTGTATTTGAAACCAGAAATGTTGGCAGGGGCCAACGAAGTAGCAAAGAGTAGTGGAAAAAGGAAGTTAAAAATACCATCTATGACCATGTGACAATTTCGGAAATGAGGACTGTAATAGTTGTGAGTATTTCTTCCTTATTTTGATATGACTATATTTATGCATATATTAACTAATGTTTTCCTTCCACTCTCTCATTTCTCTGCTATCTAATATAATATGTGTTACGATAGTTAACTTTACACCTTATATTTTAACTTATGGAATATTAAAGAGAGAGTGTGATTCAGTTGGAAAGGAATGAACATCATCCAAAAGTGGGTAAATGAACTTTGTATATTATTCGGGGGAGAGAGCTAACATGTTTTTGATGGTACAGGGGTGGCTGCACCATTGAGGGGTAACATAATTTTGTTATTGTCTTTATTTCGAAGTTAAGTATGATTAAAGGATGCCAAGTTGGCAAGGGGGGAACTGTGGGAGGTCCATACTAGTACAAATTAGGTAGGCTAGAAGTATAATTCCTAGAATACTTTTTCCTGCATAGTTACAGCGTGAAGTTTCATAAGATTTAGAAGGTAAAAATGAAGGAGCACCCATTTTTATACTCAAAAGGTTGGAATACAGGGCCAGGCACTGTGGCAACTCACAACCATTGTTGCTGCTCTGCTGGCTCACCATGTTGCTATGGGGCAACAGCCAAACCCACACCTCACCTGGCTCCTTCTCCAAGCTTTGAGCCAGGCATTTGTGCAGCTCTGTGGTAAAGGGATCTAATTCCTCCTGCAAGCCACCAGTGTTCTCAAAGCTGGTGGTGTCCAGAGACAGATATGGTTCCAGCTTATCTTCATGGGTCCAACGTTCAAGAGAAGTGCTAGTATTGAGAATAGGCAAAGAAGATCCAACATATAAAATAATAGGAGTCCTTCAAGAAGAAAACCAATACAGAAAACAGAAGAAATGTAAAAGCTATAATTAAAAAAACTCTTCTGAAATAAAAAAGATTGGAAACCACTTGTTGAAAAGCATAGTGCCTACTTGGAACACTGACCCTGACTGACTAATACCAAGAAATATTATAGTAAAATACTAAACTTAAACAAAAAGAGGGGCTGGCCCAGTGGCGCAGCGGTTAAGTTCACACAGTCCAATTCGGTGGCCTGGGGTTCACTGGTTTGGATCCCCAGTGTGGACATATGCACCATTTGTTAAGCCATGCTGTGGCAGGCGTCATACATATAAAGTAGAGGAAGATGGGCATGGATGTTAGCTCACGGCCAGTCTTCCTCAGCCAAAAAGAGAAGGATTGGTGGCAGATGTTAGCTCAGGGCTAATCATCCTCAAAAAAAAAAAAAAAAAAAGAGAAAGAGAGAGGATCTCATCAAGATGGTGGCATATGCGGACCCTGAATTCACCTCTTCCCACAAACACAACCAGGTTACAACTATTCTTGGGAAAATTACCCTGGAAAGAAAAGTGAAAACTGGATAAAAAGAATCCCCACAACAAGGGATAGTCCTGACTGACGTAGAAGGAGAAATTCCTTCTGAAGAGGAAAAAAGCCACCTTCGTGAGCAGCAGACCTTCACAGCTGACTGGGTGGGAGCCACCCTAAGGTATGCAGCCCTCCCTGGAGGAGTGGGGACCTTAGTGGGGGCATATTATCGCTGTAAACATCCTTCAGACTCAGCACGACTGAGACGCGTGTCCTACTCTCTGGCTTCGGTAGCTATTAACTGCAACAGGGATACCTCCAGAAAAGCTATCAGAAGAAAGCCATAAAAACCTGGCTATTACAGGGCCCACACATAAATTCACCCATCTCAGAGAGCAACCTAAAAATCACCAAAAAGACAGCTGCACAGTCCTTTGGTGAAAAGAGACTCACCTGGTAGGCTCTGGGTGCATCTTGGTGAGAAGTGAGACCTCTCCAGAGACTGAGACTTTGGTGGCATACATTGTTGTGACCTAGTACAGGTGTGCTGACACGGATACTAGCAGATGGCATTGAAGTTCTTCCACTAGCCTGATAGCCCAAGGGTCTGCTACACCCAGTAGAGCTCAGATTTAATCCAGGTCAGCCAGGGCAGGCAGCACACCCTAGAGAATGGCCCCACCCAACAGTAAGCCGTCAGGCTGCTTGTCAGTCTGCAGACTGGGAGCCTTGATCCTCTACAGGCAGGCTAATGTGTCCACCTCTGTGGGTCAGGGCCTATATGAGGACCAGGTGAATTGTAGGCGAACATTGCTGGAGAGGTTGGGGCCTCTGCAGTGGGGCAACTGCATACACTCCAGGGAGTCAGAAAGTGTGCACGGACCAGGGCTGTGTTGATGGTGTGTCTTGACCTGTGGGGGGTGGGGCTTCTCAGCAGCAGAAGACCTGTGCTTCACAATCAGCCACAAAGAGGATTGGCTTCACCTTCCGGAACCTGAAACAATTGGGTGCTCCCATGCCTAGGGCCAGCCCCTCTCTGCTGCAATCCTAAGAGAGCTGACAACAGCCTTGCAGCCCTGAGGCCTGCAGCAGCTGTAAGCTCCAAAGCCTAGCAACCAGCTACACTGGGTACATACTCAATTAACAGGAAAATTGCAACAGAAGTGTGCCTTTAGACCTTGCAGCCAAGGGTGCTGGGGTTCCCCAAACCCAATTTACAAAAGCTTTCCAGGGAGGAAAGACTATACTCCCTGGGTACCTGCAGAAAGGGGAATCCTGCCAAAGCAGAAGGACACAAGTAGATCAAACAAGGGTCACTCCCAGATCATTTTGACTGGTGACGAGAGGGAAGCACACTGCTGGGCCTCAGAAGGCATCTCATACATAAGGCCACTTCTCCAAGCTCAGGAGGCATAGTAAATTTGTAACTATGAGCACAGAGAAAGAGGCATAACGAGGAGGCAAAGGAATACATTCCAAGCAAGGGAACAGGACAAAACTCCAGGAAAAGAACTAAATGAAACAGAAATAAGCAATTAACCTGACAAAGAGTTCAAACAAAAACTCATAAGGATGCTCACTGATGTTGGGAGAAGACTGGATGAACACAGTGAGAATGTCAACAAAGAATTGGAAGATACGAAAAAGAATAAATCTGAAATGAAAAATACAATACTGGAAATGAAAAATTCACTAGAGGGACTCAATAGCAGAGTAGATGATACAGAAGAACGGATCAGCGAGCTGGAAGGAAGGCTATAGGAAATCACCCAAGCTGAACAGATAAAAGAAAAGAGAATTAGACAGAATGAGAACAGTCTAAGGGAACTCTGGGACAATATCAAGAGCATAGGGCTGGCCCAGTGGTGCAGCAGTTAAGTTTGCATGTTCTGCTTCTCGGTGGCCTGGGGTTCGCCGGTTCGAATCCCGGGTGTGGACATGGCACCGCTTGGTATGCCATGCTGTGGTAGTCATCCCACATATAAAGTAAGGAAGATGGGCACGGATGTTAGCTCAGGGCCAGTCTTCCTCAGCAAAAAGAGGAGGATTGGCAGTAGTTAGCTCAGGGCTAATCTTCCTCAAAAAAAAAAAAAAAGAGCACTAACATTCATATTATAGGTGTCCCAGAAGGAAAAGAGAAAGACAAAAGGGCAGAGAATATATTTGAAGAAATAATAGCTGAAAACTTTCCTAATCTAAGGAAGGAAACAGACATTCAAGTACAGGAAGCACAGAGAGGACCAAACAAGATGAACACCAAGAGGCCCACACCAGGACACATTATAATTAAAATGTCCAAAATTAAAGATAAATAGAGAATCATAAAAGCAACAAGAGAAAGGCAACAAGTGACATACAAAGGAAAGCCCGTAAGGCTATCAGTGGATTTCTCAGCCAAAACCCTACAGGCTAGAAGACAGTGGAAAGGAAAAAAACCTACAGCCAAGAATACTCTATCCAGCAAGATTATCATTCAGAATGGAAGGAGAGATAAAGAGCTTCCCAGAGAAGCAAAAATTAAAGGAGTTTATCACCAAGAAACCAGTTCTACAAGAAATGCTAAAGGGACTTATTTAAGTGGGAAAGAGAAGACCACAAATATGGGTAAAGAAAATTATCAAAAAACCCCACAACAGGCAATAAAATCACTTGTAACAAGGCAAAAATACAGTAAAGGTAGCAGATCAACCACCTATGAAGATGATATATAGGTTAAAAGACAAAAGTACTAAAATTGCCTATTACAATGATAAGAGCATAATGGATAAGACACAAAAAACAAGAGATTAGATATGATTTCAAAAACGTAGGAAGACAGGAGTAAACAAGTAGAGTTTTTAGGAAGAGGTCCAGCTAAAGAGACTATCAACTCAATATGGATTGCTATATATGTAGAATATTATATAGAAACCTCATGGTAATCACAAACCAGAAATCTATAATAAGTAAACAAATAAGTAAGAGGAAAGAAATCAAGCACATTACTAAAGAAAGTCATCAAACCAGAAGAAAGGAACAGAGAAGAACTACTAAAACACACAGAAAAAAAAGTAACCAAATGGAAGTAAATACATTTTTATCAATAGCTACTTTAAATGTCAATGGACTAAACGCTCCAATTAAAAGACATGTGGTGGCCAACTGGATGAAAAAACGAGACCCATATATATGCCGCATACAAGAGACGCACTTCAGACCTAAAGATGCTCACAAACTGAAAGTGAAAGGATAGAAAAAGATACTCCATGCAAATAGCAAAGAAAAGAAAGCGGGGGTAGCAATACTTATATTGGATAAAATAGACTTTAAAATAAAAACTGTTACAAGAGACAAAGAATGCCACTACATAATGATAAAGGGAACAATCCAACAAGAGGATATGACACTTGTAAATATTATGCACCCAACATTGGAGCACCTGAATATATGAAGCAACTACTAACAGACATAAAAGGAGAAATAGTAACACAATAATAGTAGGGGAATTTAACACTCCACTTACACCAATGGATAAATCATCCAAACAGAAGATCAATAAGGAAACATTGGCCTTAAACAACACAGTAGATCAGATGGACTTAGTAGATATAAATAGAACATTTCATTCAAAAACTGCAGACTGTACATTCTTTTCAAATGCACATGGGACATTCCCCAGGATGTTAGGCCACAAAACAAATCTCAATAAAGTTAGGAAGATCTAAATAATACCAAGAATCTTTTCTGACCACAAAGATATGAAACTAGAAATCAACTACAGGACGAAAACCAGAAAAGCCACAAAAATGTGGAGATTAACCAAAATGCTACTGAACAACGATTGGGTCAATGAAGAAATCAAAGAAGAAATCAAAAAATACCTGGAGACAAACAAAAATGAAAATATGACATGCCAAAATCTATAGGATACAGCAAAAGTGGTTCTAAGAGGAAAGTTTACAGCACTTCAGGCATATCTCAACAAACAAGAAAAAGACCAAATAGACAATCTAACAGTGCACCTAAAGGAAGTGGAAAAAGAACAAACAAAGCCCACAATTAGCAGAAGGGAGGAAATAATAAAAATCAGAGCAAAAATAAGTTGAAATAGAGACTAAAAAAACAATAGACAAAATCAATGAAAGCAAGAGCTAGTTCTTTGAAAAGATAAACAAAATTGACAAACCGTTAGCTAGACTCACCAAGAGAAAATGAGAGAAGGCTCAAATAAATAAAATCAGAAATGAAAGAGGAGAAATTATAACAGACACCTCAGAAATGCAAAAGATTATAAGAGAAGACTATGAAAAGGTAAATGCCAACAAATTGGATAATCTAGAAGAAATGGATAGAGTCTTAGAATCATACAACCTTCCAAATTTGGATCAAGAAGGAGTAGAGAATTTGAATAGATCAATCACCAGTAAGGAGACCAAAACAGTAATAAAAATCCTCCAAAAAAATACAAGTCCAGGACCAGATGGCTTCCCTGGTGAATTCTACCAAACATTCAAGGAAGACTTAAAACCCATCCTGTCAAACTCTTCCAAAAAATTGAAGAGGGGAGGCTTCCTAACTGATTCTATGAAGCCAACATTATCCTGATACCAAAACCAGACAAGGACAACACAAAAATAGAAATTACAGGCCCATATCACTGGCAAATATTGATGCAAAAACCCTCAACAAAATACTAGCAAATCAAATACAGCAATACATTAAAAAGATCATACAGCATGATCACATGGGTTTTATTCCAGGGATGCAGGGATGGTTCAACATCCACAAATCTATCAATGTGATACACCACGTTAACAAAATGAAGAACAAAAATCACATGATCATCTCAATAGATGCAGAGAAAGTATTTGACAAGATACAGCATCCAGATATGAGAAAAACTCTAAATAAAATGGGTATAGAAGGAAAATACCTCAACATAATAAAGACCATATATGACAAACCCACAGCAAATATCATTCTCAATGGAGAAAAACTGAAAGCTATCCTTCTAAGAACAGGAACCAGACAAGGATGCCCACTGTCACCACTCTTATTTAACATAGTATTGGAAGTCCTAGCCAGAGCAATCAGGCAAGTAGAAGAAATAAAAGGGATCCAAATTGGAAAAGAAGTGAAACTATCTCTGTTTGCGGATGACATGATTTTATATATAGTAAACCCTGAGGAATCCACTAAAAATCTTTTAGAAATAATAAATGAATACAGTCAAGTCTCAGGATAAAAAATCAACATACATAAATCAGTTGCATTTCTATACACTAACAATGAAGTAGCAGAAGGAGAAATTAAGAATACAATCCTATTTACAATTGCAACAAAAAGAATAAAATACCTAGGAATAAACTTAACCAAAGAGGTGAAAGATCTGTACAACAAAAACTATACAACATTGTTGAAAGAAATCGAAGAATACACAAAGAAATGGCAGGCTATTCCATGATCCTGGATTGGAAGAATTAACATAGTTTAAATGTCCATACTTCCTAAAGCAATCTATAGATTCAATGCAATCCCTATCAAAGTTCCAATAACATTTTTCACAGAAATAGAACAAAGAATCCTAAAATTTTTATGGAACAACAAAAGACCCCATATAGCCAAAGGAATCCTGAGGAAAAAACACAGCTGGAGGTATTACACTACCTGATTCCAAAATATACTACAAAGCTATAGTAACCAAAACAGCATGGTACTGGCACAAAAACAGACACAGAGATCAGTGGAACAGAATCGAGATCCCAGAAACAAACCCACACATGTATGGACAGCTAATTTTCGACAAGGGAGCCAAGAGCATACAATGCAGAAGGGAGAGTATCTTCAATAAATGGTGCTGGGAAAACTGGACAGCCACGTGTAAAAGAATGAAAGTAGACCATTATCTTACACCATGCACAAAAATCAACTCAAAATGGATTAAAAAATTAAATGTAAGACCCCAAACCGTGAAACTTCTAGAAGAAAACATAGGCAGTATTCTCTTTGACATTGGTCTTAGCAGAATATTTTCAAGTACCATGTCTGACTGGGCAAGTGAAACAAAAGAAAAAATGAACAAATGGGACTACATCAAACTAAACAGCTTCTGCACAGCAAAGGAAACCATCAACAAAACAAAAAGACAAACTAACAACTGGAAGAAGATATTTGCAAACCATATATCAGATAAGAGGTTAATTTCCAAAATATACAAAGAACTTAGAAGTCTCAACAACAAAAATACCAACAACCCAATTGAAAAATGGGCAAAAGATCTGAACAGAGATTTCTCCAAAGAAGATATACTGATGGCCAACAGGTACATGAAAACGTGTTCGACATCATTAACTATGAGGGAAATGCAAATCAAAACTACAATGAGATATCAACTCACTCTGGTCAGAATGGCTATAATTAACAAGATAGGAAACAAGTGTTTGGGAGGATGTGGGGAGAAGGGAACCCTCATACCCAGCTGGTGGGAGTGCAAACTGGTACAGCCACTATGGAAAACAGTATGGAGTATCCTCAGAAAATTAAGAATAGATCTGCCATATGATCCAGCTATCCCACTGCTGGGTATTTATCAAAAGAACTTGAAAACACAAATGCATAAAGATACATGCACCCCTATGTTCATCTTAGCATTATTCACAATAGCCAAGACTTGGAAGCAAACTAGGTGCCCATCAAGGGATGAGTGGATAAAGAAGATGTGGTATATATACACAATGGGATACTACTCAGGCATAAGAAATGATCAAATCCAGCCATTTGTGACAAGATGGATAGACTTTGAGGGTATTATGCTAAGTGAAATAAATCAGAGGGAGAAAGTCAAATACCATATGATCTCACTCATAAGTAGAAGATAAAAACAATGACAAACACACATAGCAATAGAGTCTGGATTGATGATTATCAGAGGGGAAAAGGAGGGGGAGGAGGGTGAAAGGGGTAATTAGGCACAAGTGTGTGATGATGGATTGTAATTAGTCTTTGGGTGGTGAACATGACGTAATCTACACAGAATTCGAAATATATTATGATGTACATCTGAAAGTTATATAATGTTATAATCCAATGTTACTGCTATAAAAATAAAAATTAAAAAAAGGAGAAAGAATTCAATAAGCATCTTGGCAAAAATATTATCACTAGACTCTTTGAGACTAACAGTCTATTATTTTCCTGTTTCTGCTGTAAGAAATTACCGCAAACTAATTGGCTTAAAACAACAGGAATTTATTCTCTTACAGCTCTAGAGTCCGGAAGTCCAAAATGAGTCTTACAGGGCTAAAATCAAGATGTCAGCAGGGCTGTCTCCTTCTGGAGGCTCTCAGGGAGAATCCATTTCTTTGCCTTTTCCAGCTGCTAGAGGCCGTTCTCATTCCTTGGTTAGTAGCCCCATATCACCTTGCATTTTCTCCCCTTGCTTCAATCATCACCTTGCCTTCTTTCCTTTTCTGTAGTCAAATCTGCCTCTACCTCTCTCTCATAAGGATACTTGTGAGTACATTTAGTGCTCATCTGGCTAATCCAGGGTAACCTCCCTATCTCAAGATCTTTAAGTTAATCACATTGCAAATTCCCTTTTGCTGTATAAGCTGACATTTACAGGTTCTAGGTTTTAGGACATGGATGGGGGAGGGGACACTATGACGTCTACCACAAACACTTTAAGCTAGAAGAAAATGGAAAACGTATTTAAAATACTGAAGGAAAAAAAAACATCAGCCAAAGTTTTCGTATCAGCAAAACTGACATTCAAGAATAATGGGCATAAATTGTTTTCAACTTTCAAGGACTCAGGATATATTATTCCCAAGAGCCCTTCCTGAAGAATCTATCAGAAAATGATCTCCAGACAACTAAAATAACTAGAGAGGCATTGACCTAAGGACTTGTGGTAATCATGAAACATTTGGTTTTTCAAAAAATAAAGCTTAAAAGGAAGAGATTATAGTATATAATAGCTACATAGGTATATCGTAACTTTAAAATGGGTAGGGAAGAAAAGGGAAGCTATATTAAAAATATGTTTTAAACTGTTCTTAGTAACTATTTGTTGGCAGTAATATAGTATTGCTTTTCTGAAGCTCTGTAGTGTATAATGTGGAATAAAGTCAGTGTATAATCATCATCCAAGGCTCAGCTCAAAGAAAGAGGAGCTGTATAGCTCCTCTATACAGCCTTTAATTCCACGAGGAAGAAAAAAATCTTTTCCTTTCTTTGAATTCCCGTTATACTGCATATAATTTTTGATGACATTATTTTTTATTTTTCATTATAGTGATTTTATGCAAGCTTTTTCTCAAGCACCACAATGATGAGTTTCTATATTTGGCACAGTGCTAAGCATATTAAGTTGATCAGAAAATATTTTTTTGTGAATAAATAAATAATCTTGCAGAAACTTAGCAAGTACAGAGATAAAACATTGATATTGCTAATAAAATTCTTATACTGGGTCCACATTTCTTTTTTCCCAAAGTGATGCAATATCTGAAGGATAGAGTATCTTCATTAATAATATCTCCTCATTAAATAGTAAAATGTTCCTTTTATAAGTCCAGGTTCTGGCCCTGGTGAATTGTGTGTTTTTGGTCCAGATTGTTACAATGGAAATAGCTCCCCAAGGACCCATAGTTTCACTGTTTTCTGAAGGTAGTTAGTGTCTATGGATATAATTTATTAGATAAGCCTCATAAACCATAATTAGCTGTCCACAAAGAGGCAATTATACCATTACTAATTACCTGCTCACAACTTCCTTGTACACAGAACAAGGTACCTCAAACAGGATATAAAGGAGATATAGCATTCATTCTGAGTCTGTAGCCCAGGCACGTGCTTACAAGCAGAAGACATTTGTAAGAGGAGATAGCCAGCTTGTCTTAGACTAGAAAGAATGAATTTTTTTTAACTTGGCAGATTATCCTGTTATTTTAGTGTCAATTGAAAACATAACTCATATACCGTTCAACATGAGTCTTACTGGAAGAGGAATAAATCTAGCTAAGGAGCCTGGGAAAAAATGGTATCTCAAGCTAAGTTTAGACATGCAGACAGTTGGGTCTAGATCCACATTCTACAAGAAGGTCTGGTCTGAACTAATTCTTTTTCCTGTAAAGTTAAATAAGACAGGAATCTCTCTCAAGCTGCGCTAAGTCATGCTGTTTATAAGACCTTTGCCAGAAATTCTCAAGGGGCTAAGGAACAGCACATTGCACACTACAGTTTCTTAAATAAAAGCTTCCTTTTCAGAGGGTGAGATGTCCCTTGGGAGCAACAAGAAAAGGAATGAGGAAATGCAAGTGAAGAGAAAGCAAAAATAAAGCAGGCATGGATAAGACAAGATATCAAGGATGGGGCAATGTAAATGTTCTTCAAGAACATAGAGTTACACTGAGGTTTATTAAATTTTAGGGTATATAAAATTCAATTCAATTTATTTGAACAAGTATTTGTTCAATTTCTTTCACCAGGTGCCTGACACTGTGCTAAGTGTTCTGGGGAATCTGAGAGCAGCAGAAAAGCAGCAGAATAACATGATTGGTATAAACTCAAGGTTTGGAATCAATGGAGGCTTAGGTTCAAGTTGGGACTTTACCACCACTTATCAACTGTGTTCTTTGGCTAACTATTTAATTGTACATTCCCTACTCATGGCTTCCCCTGCTCCGCCATCATGCAAACAGGGATAATGAAACCTATCTCATCGCCTTGTTGCGAGGATTCGGTGAAGCATTAAGCACTGTTCACAGCTCATGATGTTTTCAAGATGTTTAATAATCTTTAGTTACTGCTGTAGAAACCACAGTCCCTGCCCTGCAGGATCGTGTTTCACAGAAACCAAAGACATAAGAGCCTCTAAAAAAATTAGAGAAAGATAGAAATTTCTGGGTTTTCAAGAAAGGTGAATTAGATAAACGGAATATCTTGCGTTATTATCAAATGGTGAAGACTTTATGATCTGTATCAAGTGGTAGACCTGCAGCTTTTTGTTTTATTCTCGAAAATTCTACAGGCTTAAGAAAGTTTTAAAAAAGGCGGACTAGCCATTTTATAGATGAGAAAACTAAGGTTTACAATGGCAGAGACTGCTAGTTAATCAACAAAACTATTTCCTCTTCTTTCTGGGACTCTCAGCCTCCTTTGCAGTGAGAACTAGCCATGTGACTGAGTTCTAACCAAAGGAATGTGAGTTCTAGTCCCTCCCACTTGCAATCCTCTAGCCTCTTTTCTCATCTTCTGGCTGGATATTGACTTCCAAGGCAGCTTTGACGCCTTCTTTAGTCTGGGTTTATAACTGACTTCAGGGAATAGAGCCTCTTCCCTGTCTCTTGTCACCAATTAGAAAAACCTGTTTGGTCTACATAAGCAGGAAGTTGCCAATACTTTAAGTCACTGAGATTTTGGGATTTTTTTCTTTTACAGCAGCCAGGATTGCTTAACTAAAACACTTGGAGGGAATACGAAACTGACTACATATAAAACCACTCACAGAGCCATGTTTAAAATCTCAGCATCAAGGAATCAGACCATACGTTTACCATTATCATTTTTTACACCTGTGGCATCTTTAGACATAGATTAAACCTCATAAAACTGTGTTAGTCTGGTTCCCATGTGTGCTGAGGTTGATGAACATCAGTGGGGAGTAATCATGTTTGTATTTGTATTAAAAATACGACTGGTCAAAAGTAACCTTTAAATCACTCTTCTGTAACTGAATGACATTGCTTTTTTTATACTTTCTAATACCATTCTAAAGATTAAGTCTATCAATATGGTAGTACTACAAAAATTCTTCAGAGGTCTGAATATTTAATAAAACAGTTAAAATAAAGCCTTGCATAGAAACAGCAGTGGAGTCTTCAAACCATTTATTTTCTAAGAGCCTTTCCCTTCTTTAACATCATAGAATAATGGCTATAATGATAGCAACTAATTTTCATGGAGCTTATACTGTGCCAGGCATTGTGTTAGGCATCTGGGGTATAACTTTATTCACCACTACCCCAAAGGGATCTGAGATGCCACATTACTCTATTCAAAAGAGATTTAAAATTACTTATTGGAGTTTTTACAAACACAACAGTCTCAAGATTCCGTGCAGCAGTGATCAAGGAGATAAATGAAAACTTTGCTATTGACTTGTCTGGTATAACTTATTGCATATGCTTTATTTGCAAGTCAACAGTTAAGGTGTCCTTTGAAACTTAGCCAGTCTCGTGTACCAGAATAAGCAATATACACTTCAGTTGCAGAATAAAGTGTGCCACACACCTCACAACCCCGGACCTTATATCTGTAATTTCTCATCCTAATTCTTATTGTCAAGAAGTTCTAAATCTACGGAATGAGTAAATCTGTCAGCATAATCTCTAAAACTTCTGAATCAACATTCTACAAGAGGAGCAGCCATATTTAAGGGAAAAAGTGACCACCAGCATCACTACCATCATCACCATCATGATTCTACAGACAATGGTATAGCATAGTGGCTAGGAACAGACTCTGGAGCCAGACGACCCATTTAAATCCTGGTTTCACCATTCATTAGCTCTGTGACCTTGGGAAAGATACCAAACCACTCCATACCTAAGTTTGTTCATCAATAATATAAGGATGAGGATAATAATATTTACTTCACAGAATCATTAAGTGGATTAAATTATTTCATATATGTAAAGCATTTAGAAGAGTATCCGGCATGTAATAAATATTAATTATGTATTAACTATTACTGTTATGGTTTTAGGGTAAGTCATGGCACTGAGGTAAATATGAGGCATTGAAACCTCATATTGCTGTCACTCTTCCTTATCTATGTGTATATGAAGAGCAAGGTCATAGGTAACTAAAAAGCGTGGGTATTTTGATTGTATGTGGATGATGGCTTTTAAACCTGAGGAAGTGTTGCTACCATTCTGATTCTTAAGTTCGATAGTGGATAAAAGTGGGTATAAGTGTTAGTTTTATTATTATGTTCCATAATATACATATACATATGCATTATTTTGCATGCATCAAATATTTCATCAAAAACAATAGGATTTGTGATGTCTTATTTATGAACTTATATAAAATTATACAAATGGATGTGCATATGTAATAGAAATAAATTTTTAACATTTAAAAATCATAGGACAAGCACTCTGATTACCCCAGTTGTAGAGTGACATTCAAAGAGCTGAGTTAGATGCAATGTTGGCTTGCTTTGCCCAGAAGAAGAAGGCTCAATGTGGATGAGTCAGATCAGATACAGCAGTAAGTGGGTAAGATTTGCCTTTGATGCCAACAAGATCCTTCTCTTTACTTCTTTACATTCCTGGTTTCATCTTAGTCTCACCTTTTATCCTTATCAAATCACACTTTTTAGCCACTATTACCTATTGTCTAATTTTCTACATTCTCCTAACAGGGCCCCTTGCCCCCAGTCATGTCCGCCCCCATACTGTTTCTACCCTGCATCCAAGAAGACTTTTTGAAAATACAAATTTGTCACTTCTTGGCTTGAAACTGTTGGATGACTCTGCAATGCCCTCAGGATAAAGTTAACATAGTGTGGCATAGCAAAGACTACCAGTTGCCTTGAATATCTTTGTCCCATTCTTCCTTACGAAGAGAACCCTGATTTAGTTAGGGAGGGCAATTGTGCTCAGCTAAGAAACTATATTTCCCAGCACGCTTTGCAGATAGGAATAGTTGTATGACCAAGTTCTGGCCCAAAAGATATAAGCCAAAGTTTCGAGTGTGACATCTAGATAAGTTCTGCTCAAAGGAAACTGACTCAGGGAAATGTTAACCTGTTGCTCTTTTTCTATCCTTCCATCTCCTTGACTGGAAGAAATAGTTACTCAAGCTAAAGTGGTCATCTTGAGACCTTGAAATTGTCTTATGGAGGGAAATCCTGTTCTAAAGATGGCAGAACTAAAAGGAAGAATGAGCTGAGATCTTTGATGGTTTCTCCATCATGGAGATACTTTGGACTACCTGCTCCTGGATTTGTTTTACATGAGAGAAAAATAATCTTATATTTTACTTAAACCATTGTTTTGGTGAATTCCATTTCTTATAGCCATACACAATTTTCAAATGATATCCATGGCTTTAAGGCCTGGTGTCTGCCTATCTCTCCAGTCTCATCTTCTACTGTCCCTACCCACTTTTGCCCTCAACCCTCAAAGACCTACATCTCAAGCAGAACAAATTACTTTCAGTTCCCTAAACTTGTTGCTCTATTCTCTTTGCCTGAAATATTTTCTTCCCTCCCTTTGACTAGTTTAATATCTACTCTTCTTTCTACTCTTAATTATTACTTACTCCAGGAAGACTCCCTTTTTATTCCAAGTCTGGATACTTATCCTTCCTATGTGCTCATTAAATCTTGTATTTTCTGTCTTGTCTGATATTAATTGCAATTGATAAGTTGCTTATCTCTTTCCTTCCCTAGGTCTTATGTTCAGTGAGAGCAAGAGCTGTGACATGTCTATAGCTTTATCTCTAATATCTTGCAGAAATCCTGGCACCTTAGAGCCAGTCAATAAATATGTGGTGACTGATGAGTGAATGAATGAATTGGTGAATAAATTCTATCAAAGTGAAAATTATGGATTTATCTTAATGAGATCCTTCTAACAGTGCTATTTTGACTTTGAAAAGAGGTCAGAATGTGGCTTCTATGAAAGACATGGGTGGTCCATTGGTTCTCCTGATATCTCATGGCACAACCTTCTGTTCCACAGAAGCAAGAGAAGATGGCAGATTTCCACTTTCGTCTGTGTTTTGTCTTTATCAATATGTACTCCCTGCTCTTTCTCCTCCTCCTCCCTTGCCACACACCACAGCTTGGAGGAAAATTCAATCAAGGACAAATATTTCTTCAGAGAAAACATCATCTCTAATTTAAACCAAACAAAACCAGCAAAGTCATTCTGTCTCTTTGAGGTTGAGTAATGGGTTTGGAGGAGTGTGTTGCCATGTGCCAGATGCTGCACTGATACCATCAACTCTTTGCGTAAGTTTGACTTTTTTTTTTTTCCAGTTTGTATTATTACTCACACTTTCATAGTCTTTGTTCCCTTTCTAAAGAAATAATGATTTGCCAGAAGTTGTCTTGGGGTCCGCGTCTATGGAGAAATGAAACCTGGCTGGAGATGTTTGTTGACCAAGAGTGAATTACACTGCTTATGATTTACTTGGATGATTTCATGAGTCTAAGATAACCAACATAAAATTGTTACTTAAGATAGAGGACCTACCTTGGATTTCCAATAATTCTTACGATTTGGCCAAGGAATGAAATTAATCATCCTCAAAGTCTGACCAAATAAAGTAGCTGAGTTTTAAGTGTTTGAAAAATCAGTTCTTCATTTCCCTACCTTTATGTTCTGTCACTGAATAAAGGCATACTTTCTAAACTTTCTACTTTTAAAGCACTCAGATTTAATTCTGAAATTATACAAAGGAGATGTGGGGCTGAGGACCAGAGAAGCTGCATTGCTGAGACTTACATATCAAATTTTGTTTGTGTTTGTTTAAAAATTACTTAAGATATACATATTAAAATTTTTTTTATCAATAGTCACCCATTCCTACATCCCTGATCAATGTCAGAATAGACTGAAATACAAATAAAATTCATGGTGCATCTGAATTCTTTTTTGGAACTGTAGCAAATTTGATCAAAGTCAGTCAAATCTTTTAAAAGTTGTTGTGGAACAAATAGGTAGGTACTGTTGAAATGCCAAGTTGAAAAAGAGCTTTTTTTACTTTGTAAAAAAATCAGAAATAACTAATACACTTGAGACCCACACCCACTAATGGAAACTTGGCCAACAGAAAAGAGAGGTGATAGTGAGGAGAGATGGAGGCAGAGTGAGTGGGGAAATTATAGGTTTAAGTTTCTCAGAGGCTGTCATCAGTCCCTTTCCTGTGTGGTAGACATCACTAATTGATTTCGACATTCTCTTCTGCTATGCCTGATTTGCTGTCAAGATTCTTGTTAACCCAGTGTTCTAGGTAGATGCTAAAGTTGATTGGCATTAGTAAGATAAAAAAGAGCTCTTTGTAACTAAAGTATTAAAGATATAAGTATTGGAGATACTTAAAACTTTGTGAAAATCTACCCAAAGAGATGGGCTTAAATTAGGAGTTCCAATCAACATAGTTGAGGGATTAATTGAGTTAGGATGTGAGTCCTGTAGGTAGGATAGTTCTTCCAATGAGAAGAGAGAAAGTAGAGGGAGTTTTTGACCCTGTGCAGGAAAGCAGAGCATCCTGTGACCTACTTGTATGGCATAAAGTGCAAAGACTCCACCTGCTTCATTTATGGCTGTGTGACTTTGCACAAGTCACTAAACTTCTCTGAATTGCTCTGTCTTCGTTTGTAAAACTTCATGTCAAAGTTGTGAGAATTAAATGAGATAATCAAAAGAGTTTTGTAAATTATAAAGTGTTATGGAAACCTAGGATCAAGGGGCTACTGATTTGTAATAAACAGTAGTCAGATAGACGTAGATAGTTACCACATGAATGGATGTAAAATTTTGAGAACATTGGAAGGATAAAAATCATTAGAGCCAATCAACAGAGTGATCAACTCTCCAAAGTTATAAACCAAATTACAAGTAGGAGAAAATAATGGTGGAAGTAGGAAGTGGGTGGGGGGCCTCCAAGCCTAGAGTCCACAGATACAGGATGTGGGAGGGAACCCTGGAGCCTTTTTCAGGGTGATGAATTGAGTTGCTATATTTGGAGTAATTAGGTTGTTGTGCTAAGCGGTGGGCAGCGCTGGTAGTGTGTATGAGTGCTGGAGGCAGAGAGAGGAGGCGAAGGTCCAGTGGCATGCCCTGCTCTCTTCCCACAATAACTAGAGGCAGGTGAGAGTAAACAAGAATAGGCAGGCCCCAAACCAGGTTCCCCAACATAGAGATGAGCAAACACTTAAGAAAGACCCACAGCATGAAAAAGAGGCACCAAACCCATCAAACAGAGCTATTCCCTCTGGTTAAGAGACACAGTGTTAGAAGAAACTCATAGGAGGAAGAAGGGACTGGTTTTCAAAGGAGGGGGCCATTTGATGCTAATCCAGACCTCGTTGTTTTTGAGGGATCACCTAGCTCCCAGAAGATCTTCAGGAGCCAGCGACCTACAACCTACATCACAAGTCACACAGCTTCCTTATGACATGTCCTCATTAGTCACAGTTTGATGTTACAGAAACTTTCTTCAGATAATTATGAAAAAGAGCTTGGAAGCCAGCAGTGTGTCTGGGATTGATGTCGAAGTGGGCAGTGACGCAGAAACACCGGTGTGGCAAGCAAGCACTGAGTTGAGCACATTCTGTGGGCAGGCTTCCAATAAGATAGCTGTGGATGCATGCTGAGAAAGTGGCAAAGCCGTGATTATATGACTTTGGATTTTTTTTCAGAAGCTTACAACCCAGTGGTGTCCTGACTCCTAAATGTGACGATAATGCAAATAGTGGCTGAGTTCTTACCATGTATCAAGTATGGGAGGGACATGTAGAAATATCTGTGAGAAATAAATCCCAATGGAGTTCTCTTTGCTCCACTCCAGCTACCTTTACAAACAAGATAATAGTTAAATGACAACACAATGAAAGAGGCCACAAGTGCAGATGAATGGGACAGACATAGATTGCTATTGTTTTGGAAAAAGAAGTCATTATGAGCTGGAGCTCCCTGAGAAGATTTTATGGATGTAGCGAGCCATAGCTGAATGTCAAGATTTCTGATTGCATAACAGAAAAAAATGTTATGTGGCTAGCTCTGTAACTTGCAATCTTCGTGGATCTTAACAGGCATGAAGATCCTATCGCCGAGAAAAGCTAAAAAACCTAGACATTCCTCCAGGCTACAAAACCTAGACATTCTTCCAGGCTTCGGGAAAAAGGCAAGAAACACTCTATGGTGCAATGAACAGGACAGAAACAGAATAAAGGGCATATGAAGTACTTACACGTCATGAGTTAAGAACATCAGTCCAGCGTCTTTGAATACACTCTATGCTTTGATTCTTTACCTATTTTGATTTCCTCCTTTTTTGGGTAGAATGGTGCTGGCATGTAATCCGGATTCCACCAATCAGACATGCAACTTTGGAGTGGGTTACTTGAGGAAAAGGCTGTGTGCAGGTGGCAGTGGCTTGGTTCTAGGTCAATGGTGGAAGTGTTGTTCTGTGGTGAGGTTCTAAGAGGAGTTTTTGGAAATGCAGCCACAAGTTTATTTCTCCAGCCCCTTGAGTTAGCTAAAATCCCATAATAAATTTCTCTTCTGCTTAAACTAGTCAAAGTAGGTTCTCTTTTTTGTAACTTAAAGGCTTAGCTGACACTGTTGGCTCTAGATAACCTTTGTAAGTGCAGACTTTAGAATTGCCCTTCATCCCTCAGTGGTTATTGAGTGGATCACATGAAGTCTAAGTAGTAGAATGACCATGTATAGCTCATGATATAAGCAGAGTACAAATTCATTGTCACCCACCATCCTTTTAATATTTACTCAGAGGAGATAATCTTTCCCTACTCCTGGATGAAAACTCTGATGGATCCCAACCCACAGCTTTTCCATTCAGGAGGTACGGTCTCTTTAAGTAGTGAACACGGTCTGAAGTCAGCAATTAAAATATCCAGCAGAAGATATTAAACAGATCTCAAAATGATATTTAATGGCTTATCTCCCCCTACCCCTAGATCAGCCTGTTTTAGCCTGGAAGCTTCTAGTCAGAAAGGGGGACATGGTTGGCTGCTTCTCTATCTCCCTATCTTCTCATCCTTCCCCCAGAACTTGCTGGTCAGGGAGTAGAAGAAGGATAGAAAAAGCATCAATTGAACTGACCAAATAGAGTCAGTTGAAACATGGCAGATGTTTAGAGCAGAATCTCTCATGAAGCACTTTGGTGGCTCTTTGGAAGCCATGATCAGGTCTCTCAGACTTCAGTTCCCTTGTCCTGAGCAAACACTTCTCTAATCTAGATGGTTGTTTGTGCCTCCTATAGTTTCTGATAACCCAGAACTCATCTCCAGGTTTTTGCTGCTGTGGTTCTGCTTCCTCTTTAGGTGACCATATAGGACAAGCACCTAAGATGACCTCTCATACTTCATTTCCACCAACCTCTCTTGCCTGGACAAACTCTAGGAATATCAGCCAATCTTAGTATAAGAGCACTTTCCTGTCCTTGCCACCAGAACTGATATTTTGAGCTAAGATTCTCTGGGTAGATATTAGACCTCAAACCCCTGTGACTTATAGTGGCCACATATTAAGCTCTTTCAGTAGCCCTGTGTTCCATCTCTCCTGAGTGTGAGATGAAGGAACAGGCATCTATTTCTAAAATCTCATTATAAAAAATGAAGGACAGGTATGTGTTTTGTTAAAAACAAAATACAGGGGCCTGCCCTGTGGCATAGTGGTTAAGCTCGGTGTGCCCTGGGTTTGCAGATGCAGATCCCAGGTGCAGACCCACACCACTCATTAGCCATGCTGTGGTGGTAACCCACATATAAAATGGAGGAAGATTGGCACAGATATTAGCTAGGGCTAATCTTCCTCAAGCCAAAAAAACAAACAAACAAACAAAAAAACCGGAAGATTGGCAAAAGATATTAGCTCAGGGAGAGTCTTCCTCAGCAAAAAAAAAAAAAATCTTTTGTAAATGTTTTGAAAATTCAGTAAATTAAATTCAGCAAACACACATGCATCAGGTAGTGGTCTGGGCACTGGGGATGCAGAAATGAATAAAACATGGTTCTTGCTCACCGCATAGTAGATTTATAATCGCAAACAAGTAATTGCAGAATGGGATGTGTCAGGTAGAAATGGAGGTGTATGTAAATCATTCTGCTGGAATGGTTTGGTCCAAGGAGTAGATACTTCAAGAATGAGTAATAATATCTTTGAGAGAAAGTAAAACACATTAGTTCAATGGAAAATGTCTGGATGTATGATATTGTCTGGAAAATACAGGAAACTTTGAAAACGAGAGGGAAAATTATGCTAGGAATTTGGCTCACTGAGGGGGGAGTTTCCCTTCAGTTAGCTGCGGAGCAGTTTTAGAGTGTGATGTCTTGTCTTGAGTATACAGCTCAAGTAACATCTGTGAGGCTCATGGCTTCAGACATCTGTGCAATTTCTTTGGCTTCAGGTAACTACATATGTTGTTCGAGAACATCAGTGACTGTCAACAAGACTTTTGCTTCTTTGAAATTCTATCAGGGAAAATAAAAGCCAAGCACCAGGAATATATTAAAGGGTAGAATTCTTTTCCTTGGATCAGGGTCTCAGGATTCTGGGGTCATCAAGAAGGAGACTTAAAAGACTTAATCCTAGTGAGGCCCGAGGCTTTACTATACACCCCTGTGGGAGAGTGAATGTGGATGGAGAGGCCAGAGGGAGGAGAGTGGGAAACCCTGTGAAGAAACAATGCTATGTTCAATTTACATAGATCTTCAAAATAATCAAAAGGCATAATTTTAATTTCATTTTCTCCATACAACATGCCTGCAAGGTAGGTAGAGACCAAGATTACCTTTTTAAAAAAATAATATCACTTAATGAATCAACAATAGGCTTATGACTACTGGCCCCAAGTCCAGAGCATCTGCAAGAGAGCTTAAAATAAATGACATTATGTGCATAAGTTACCAAGAATTATTCATGCAAATTCCCTCCTCTCCTTTTCATCCCCATCACCTGGAGTCATATCATTATAGCAAAACTCAGCAAACAGAATAAAGAGAGTAATTTTATATTGGTGAAAGGCAAAATTACCATTGAAGACAAATACACTGAACCTTTGGGCACAGACTAACATATAAATAAAATATATAAGAGAAAAATGATCAGAAATTCAGAATAAATTGACAAAATACAGAGTGAGCAATTTTAGACACCACAAGCAGGCTACAACACGTAAAGCATAAAAAGAAATCTGAGCCTTAGTTTGCTCAGCTGTAAAAATGAGGTTGACGTTTGTTAATTTTTAGGAGTGTTGTGAGAATATGCAAGGCATCAAGCACAACAGATGATGTGAGTGTATGCTCAATATTTAGTAGCTTAAGAAAGGTAGAAGTGGTAGTGGTACATGGAAGCATATTCCCTAAAAACATATAATTCACGTTCTTTCAGATAGTTATAAAGCATACACAAAAATTAGACATAAAAAAAAATCTGAATAAATTAACAATAGAAGAAATTCTCCAGGTTATGTTCTCTGGTCACAGTGCAATAAAATGAGAAATAGTTATTAGTAATACTTTATCATTTTTACTATTATTGATACAAGAATTCAAATAAGTAACAAAAACCACATGGAAAATGTTTAAAACTCTCCAATATAACCACTAAAATAAGACACAAGTCAATTAGTTAATAACAGACTTTGAAGAAAATAACAAAAGTTAGAACTCCTCATAAATACACAAAACATTTGGGATGAAGTCACAGAGGTACTCAGAGGTCAATTCATAGTCTTCATTGCTTTTATTGCTAAAAATAATAATGAGAAAATAAACAAATCGAGCATTTAACTTGATTATGTAGGAGGAAAAAAACATATTAAAGGTCCTAAGGCAATTAGCAGAAATGAAGTAAAACAAAAGTTGAAAAAATAAATTGTTAAGCAAAAAATCCTAAAATGGAACTAACAAACTCAAGAGCAACAATTATACTTACAAGACTCTGTAGATTTTATCAAGGAAGAAAAAAGTGAAAATAAAATAAACACCGTAGGAGAGACAATTAGCAGGGGTTCCCTGAACCAAGAGAGAGGAAACTTGTCAGAGGGCGTAGTGGCAGAGGCTCAGCATTGCAGGGCAGATGACACAGGTAATCAGATGGCAATGGCCAAAGCAGAACTCTGACCTTCTTGCCAGTCAGGCACCCTTCTCAGGCAGGCACCTGGAATAGGGAGCTCCACCCAAGACAGAGACAGAGTAGGAGTGACAGCTGCTCCTCAGAGTGAACTCAGCGCATGCAGGAGCGATAATTTTCTGTACCTTTCCATTTCTTCCTGGTAGCTTTGATAGTCTGGATCACGGGAAGGCCACACTGTCCTTCTCTGGGTTACGAGTGAGGAGAGTGAGACTTAACATCGGGAACAGGTGCGATTTAATGCAGCAGGGAGGCAGGAGCTGTCCTCACTCCTGGGTCCAGAACTCACTGCTGTAGCTACTGTTTAGAAGTCAGGAAGCTCCATGAGGGGGGTGACCAAAAGAAGACTGCTGTGTCCAGCAGCCCAAATGCCTCATATGCCTGTGGACTCACAACGCCGGTGCCTGTGAGGTGCTGGATCACTGAGTCCAGTTGCAGCCACTGCCTCAAAACACATCTCATGACTGTCCTTGCCACACAGAACTGCAGCAGGACGATGGCCTTGTCTTCCTTTGGCTTCCAAGTCTCACAGGAGAGCATTGGCAGAATCTAAATCACATCCAGGACATCAGCTGAGAAAGAGCCTGGGAAATGTGGTCTGTAGCATTCTAGATTAACAACCAAGTGAAACCAAACCAAATCCTAGAAATGAGTTGGAAATTGATGCCAAGTGCTGATAAACAAATTCATCACAATGTGTCTAGACGTAGGTTTCCTTTCATTTACCTTATTCGGGACTTCCTGAATCTGAGAGTAGATGTCTTTTATCAATTCTGGAAAATTCTCAGTCATTATGCACTCAACTATTGCCTGCTTTCTCTGGGTTCCGACTTTCTCTTCGTTTTTGGCTTATGGAGATTGTCGTTACTTTCTTTCTACCGACTCTCTAAAAAGTGAAAACAAAAACAAAAAACCCCCAGCTTTCTGGAGAAGAGTAATTTACTGAAAATGTTAGGTTGTTTTCAGCCTTTCAATTGGACTCTACCGAGTAAGAGAAGTAATAAAAATGGTCTTCAAGTGAAGTCCAATGTAGGTTTGATTGTGTGCTTTGTTTCCTGCCTTCAGCAATGGGAGTTTACTACAGAACAAAAGCCAGGAGCCTAGGGACCATGGGGTTTACATGGCTGTCTTTATGGTTTTCATAGAGGCTTAAGGCTACCCCATACTTGCTGGCTTTGGGTAACTATCAGGTCCAGCAAGGATGCCTTTGGACACTCTTCTGGTAAAGCAAAATTTCTTAGACAGTCTGATCTATGACCCATGTCAAGCTTATTGCTCATTAAGGAGGAAAGTAAGCAAGTGGATGAAGGAATGTCAGTTCTTAATGACAGGAGAGAAAAGAAAGGTTGTGTTCAGCAGCTTCTAACCCTTTCAGTGGTCTATTTAACAGCTGCATAGACAATTCAGAGCCCTCTCCTTAGAGTTGCTAGGCATGAACCATTACTCAGAAATAACAAGTAATATTTCTGAGAAGGAAGCAAGGAGCAAACTGATCTGCAGCAATTAGACAATACCAGTAAACAAGATTTTATTCCTCAAGAGGCCAAATTAGGAAAGAGGGGCAAGACAATTCCCAATACAAGTCACTTGTTGGGGTTCACAATACATTACTCCAATATATGGTGCCTTGGCATATTGAATATTTTAAGCTGAAGGAATTTGAGAACTGGCAGATACAGGAAGAACTCTCTGAACTCTCCATTCTACCCTGCAGCAGCCCTCCCTATACTTGGAGGAAAGTGCATTCTTATCTCTAAAGACAGAGAGACACTGAGAAGAATCCAAATGAACAGGACTTGCTGTTTCCCCCAGTTTACTACCAGTTACTACCTTTAGCTCACATCCTTTAGTCCTATCACGTTTTTGCATCACTTTCTACTCTTTGTCAAACCTAGTATAGAAACACTCAGGCTTAGCTATTTCTTCAGGTTTTCATTTCCTATTACAAAGGCTCCTGTGTCATGTAAAACTTATACTAAATATGTTTTTATGCTTTTCTCCTGTTAATCTGTTTTTGTCCAGTTTAATTTTCAGGCACACCCAGGGGCCCTATGAGGATTGAGGAAAACTTTTTCCTTCCCTACACTTAAGTAGAGACATTGCTGTTGCAGTTCCCAAACATACAATTAAAAATATATATTTTTTTCCCTTACTTGATGGCCATAATGACTCCAAGGGATGAAATGAGGGCTGCTGCCTATTACCTGCATCCCTCACATGCATTCTCTCACAGCTATCAGGGGGCAGAGAAAGTGTGGTAAAAAAGCCTTCTTGGGAGCAGGACCGACAAATATTCTCTCCTTTTATCCTGGGTCAGGAATAAGTGTGTTCCAATAGATTCTGCCCATCCAATCAAAAGGAACAAGGAATCCTGCCTGTTGATCTGGCTAAAGGCTAAAGCTGGGGCCCAGGTCATTGCTGCTCTGGGCCTGAATCTTGCATAAGGCACAGGTGTGCAGAGAGAGACACTGTAGTTCAGGGGCACTAACATGTGGCTGTACACAATCTCTCCTCTCCAACTCTTCTCTTCTACATTACAGTGTGCTTGTTAAAATATACTCTTATCCTGCCACTACTCTGTTTAAAATTCTTTGATGACGCCTTTCATTATCTTCAAAGTAAACCCCAAATATGCTATAGAAGATCATTCATGATCTTAGCCACTGGTTGCTTCCCCACTCCAGCCATTCAAAACATTTCACTTTTCCATGAACATATCTCATTATTCCAAATCTCTGGTCAGAGTAGACGATTCCCTGGGTCTCCCAAGGTGAATCTATGAATTCTTTGCTCAAGGACTTTTGGGCTTGAGGAGAGAGAGAGAGAGGTCAGTAAGATCATCTCTGGTGGTAGAAGTTGCAAGAGGTCAAACTCAAGAGTTATTGGTGACCATGTTTTACCCAAATGTGGAGAAAACCACTCAGCAGTGAGAGAGGAGGAGGCCCACATGCAGAGAAATGAGAAAGAGACAATGAGAGTCTTGAAACCATTGTCCACAGTTCCAATTAGGTTTTATTAATTGTTGACCTGGATAACTCCTCCTTATCCTTAAGAGTTGTGTGTGAGACATTACACAGAAATATGAAAATGAGTTTCTGATCTCTAGTGAGAGTGCCATAAAGAGCACACCATACAAAGCACTCCTTTTAGTTTAGTCCTCTTGGAATAGCATATGACTGTGAAGGACCAAAGATATCCAGGTATTTCTAGCTTTGTCCATAACTCAAAGAATGTGTCCAAAGAAAGTTGCTTTCTTCTTAAATTTTTTCAGGCTTTTGTTTACTTTTTTTTTAAAACAAATTTTCTTTGAGGCTAATTCTCGGCAATTAGGACAGGATTGTGAGCTTTATGAAAATATCTGATATCTTGAGTTTGGAAAAGGAATTCATTTGGAGCATTCAATGGAAAAAATACACATCATTAAATATTTATTTCTCCTGCCGCAAACTGCTCCTTAGGTACAAATCTAGGCTAGCAATGTTTGGAATGTGAGAAAGAATCTAAAGAATTAAGTTAGAACACACTGATTATCTGCAAAACATTCCTCTTAGGCTTCCAGATTGAGCAAGCTTCTGCTGTTTGAAGTTGAGGTATGGAAACTTACGCCTAAGAAAATTCCCTTTCATTGTTAGCACAAGTCAGTACCTGGGAAGCTGCTTGTGAAAAGGTGCAGTGGGGTGTGCCCTGTGATGATTCCTTCCCTTTCATTCATAAGAACCCAGCTCAGCTCTCCCCACCTTGGGGAAGGAGTGACTGAGGAATCTGTACAATGCCAGCAGACAGAGGCAGAAAGCCCGTGACGTAGCTCCACAGACTGCAGCTGAGAAGGGTTCCCCTAGTGCAGTAACATCAAAGCTGGAGAGAGAAGTGGGTAAAGGTGGAGGGAGGAGCTGGGGTGCTGGCCAGTGTAATAGGACGTTTATAGCCGGGTCTTCAAACTGGAGTCCCCTCAACCTATAGGTGCGCCAAAGATTAAGGAGAACATGCTGGGCTGTCCTTTCCAGCTTTTCTTTATTTAAAAAAAAAAAAAAAATCCGTCTCAGACCTTACATAACAAGGAGCTCCAAAAAAGGGAAGCGAGCACACTATTGGTACCTGCAAAGCCTCCTTTAATTAGGCACTGGAGTTCCACTTGCATAATTTGCACAATTTCAAGGAGAATGACTATTCCAAGTCTTTGGGCACCAGGTCACCTTGGAACTGAACCCAGGCCCAGTTTACTCCAAGCCCCTCAGCCTTTCCAGGAGCAGGAACCAGCCTGGATCTCCTTATTTGGGTATTGGGGAGGTGGGAACTCATCAGACCACTAAGGAACCTGACAGCTGGGGGAATTAAAGGCAGGTTAACAAAGATTTGAAGGCAGAACTGGGCCCTCTGAATCAGAAAGGAGGAAGCTTTCTATCACTTCTAAGCCCACGGCTCCCTCCTCTGCTTGGCTAATCAGGCAAGTAGCTGCAGCTCTTTAGGATTGTGCTAAGTGAAGGAAGCAGATGGTTGGTTTCACTTTTAAAAGTAATAACAGTTTAGAGAAACTGGCAGAGATAAGATCCCTCCAGGGCTTCCACTTCTCTGTGATGCAACTGGGGCCGGGAGGGGCAGTTGTGATGCAAATAGTTTGGGCCAGCCCAGGAAGGATCTCTGGTGGGTGGAAGAGTCACAGGGGATTTTCTTTTGGAGAGGAGAAAAACTGGCATTCCTGCCCAGTGGGAGGAGCAAACAGCTCAGACTTTTGCTTTCTTGAATCCGCCCGCTGAATGGAGACACAGCTGCAGGGGATGAAAGCCATGTTCCTAATCGCTCCGCTCCTCTGATTTTAGGGAATAGATTTTTGTTTTCTTTGTGGAAGGGTCTTGCTTTTGGCCACCTTAAGCAAAGGATAAAATAGCTTGTGCTCTTCATGAAAGGAAAGTGATCCTCTCCAGATCTGTGTCAACATCTTTATTTCACACAGCGTATTTGTGACCCACGTGTAAAATCAGGAAGCTGCAGTTCACAAGACGCTCATAGTTACAGAAAATAGAAGGCAGCCAGGCTAAATAAGGCCAGCCCCTAAAATGTATGCCCAGGGAGTGAAGAACAGACTTCCTCAGGAGGTTGCTCTGTCCCTCTGTGTCAAAACAGAACTGCTGACTTCGGCAAAAGGGTATGTTCTTTGCAAGATCATTTCCAGGAGTGATGACAGAGTTATGATGGGGCCTCATAATTTCATTTACTTAATTAGTTTATAAGTTACACCCTGCCTTTTCCTCCCTATAGAAACAAAAATTCGTGGTGTCCTATTACAAAAACGAGGTGAGCAATCATACAGTCACTGTAGAAATGGAAGACCTAAGACACATAGAAGTGAGTGTTTGGATAGTAAATACACCAAAATGGAAATTAGTATTATTACTGTGAATTACACATTCAAGTAGCCAAAAGACAGTAGTCAAAAAAAAAAAAAAAAAAAAAAGAAAAAGGAAAAAAATAGCCAAGTAGCCAAAGAAAGAAGGGAGGAAAGAAGGAAGGCAGCAACCAACACATTCAATACCTAGCCTGATGCTATCATTGTGCCAGGCACTTTTCATAGCTTATTTCCTCCAGTCCTTAGAACAGCCCTAGGAGGGAGATGCTATTTTCTCTATTTTACAGATGAGGACAGAGGGATTAAATACATCAGCCCAGGATTGCAGGACTAGTAGTTGGGACTAAGATGCAGCTTTTCCTTTCCATACCCATTGAGGATCCAGGAAGACAGTGGGGCCCAGTGCTTAAGAGTGTGTTTTAAAACCAGACTCCTGGGTTCAGGCCCTGGCTCCACCAAGCCCTTCTGTATGCCTTCAGGCACATTCTTTAATTTCTTCCTGCCCTGCCCTGAAGTGGGGAAGAGGAGGATTATGTGAGATATACGCTAGTATCTGGAACATAGTGAATGCTCAAAACTAACAATTATTATACAGAAACTGGTAGGAGTAGGTGGGGCACCAACTGTGTTTTGTTTTGTTTGTAATTTTTTATTCTTCCTAGATTTCTATCTTAGTCCATTCAGGCTGCTATAACAGAAAACCATAGACTGGGTGGCTTATGAACAATGGAAATTTATTTCTTACAGTTCGGGAGGCTGAGAAATTCAAGATCAAGACACGGACAGATTCTGTTTCTGGCGAGAGCTTCCTGGTTCACAGATGGCCATCTTCCGGCTGTGTCCTCACACGGTGGACGGGGCGAGGGTTCTCTCTGGGGTTTCTTTTATAAAGGCACTAATCCCATTCAGGAGTGCTCCACTCTCATGACCTAATCATCTCCCAGAGGCACCACCTCTTAATATCATTACATTGGGGGTTAGGATTTCAACACATGAATTTTGAGAGGACACAAATCAGTCTCTGTAGCAATATCTTTTAAAAATAATATTGAAACTGTGTCTGTCTTATACTTCTCTACCATAATTATCCCTACATTTATGGCTGCATACTCTTTATCATCTCTTACTGGTAAGTATTCTTGGTAATACTCTCTATAGAGAGAATAGAAAGATAAGTCAATCTTCCATCTAGCATAGCTGATCAAAACTTGTTTTTTTTTTGTTTTTCCTTTTGTCTAGATACTTTTTAAAAAACTAGACTTTACTTTTTAGAGCAGTTTTAGGTTCATAGCAAAATTGAGAGGAATGTATAGAGATTTCCCATATCCTCCTGCTCCCGCATATGCATAGCCTCCCCCATTACCAACATACCCCACCAGAGTGGTACATTTGTTACAAGTGATGAACCTTGAACTTTGACACATCATAATCACCCAAAGACCATAGCAAACATTAGGGTTCATTCTTGGTGTTGTACATTTTATGGATGAATGTATAACGACATATATCCATTGTTATAGTATCATACAGAGTAGTTTCACTGCCCTAAAATCCTCTGTGGTCTGCCTAGTCATCCCTCTCTCCCCCATAACCCCTGGCAAACACTGATCTGTTTACTCTCTCTACAGTTTGACTTTTCCAAAATGTTATGAAGTTGGACTCATGTAGCAAGTGGCGTTTTCAGATTGGTTTCTTTCACTTAGTAATACGTATTCAAGGTTCCTCCATGTCTTTCACGGCTCGACAGCTCATTTCTCTTCCGTGATGAGTAATATTCCATTGTCTGGATGCACCACAGCTTATTGATCCATTCTCCTACTGAAGGACTTCTTGGTTGCTTCTAAGTTTTGGCAATTATGAATAGAGCTGCTATCAACATGCCTGTCTAAGTTTTTGTGTGGATATAAATTTTCAACTCTGGTGAGTAAATACCAAGGAGTGCAATTACCGGATTATATGGTAATATAAGAGTATGTTTAATTTTGTAAGAAACTGCCAAACTGTCTTCCAAGGTGACTGATCCATTTTGCATTCCCACCAGCAATGAATGAGAGTTTCTGTTGTTCCACATCCTCACCAGCATTTGATGTTATCAAGTGTTCTGGATTTTGGTCATTCTAATAGGTGTATAGTGGTATCTCATTTTGTTTTTGTTGGTTTTTGCTGAGGAAGATTTTCCCTGAGCTAACATCTGTTGCCAGTCTTCCTGTGCTTTTTACATGTGAGCTGCCACCATAGCATGGCCACTGATGAGTGGTGTAGATCTGCACCCAGGAACTGAACTCAGGTTGCCAAAGCAGAGCATGCTGAACTTAACCACTAGGCCACTGGGGCTGGACCTCATTTTGTTTTAATTTGCATTTCCCTGGTATAATGTGGAGCATCTTTTCATATGCTTATTTGCCATCTCTACATCTTCTTTGGTGAGGTGTCTGTTAAGGTCTTCACTGCATTTTTTAATAGATTGTTTTCTTGTCGAGTTTTAAAAGTTCTTTGTATATTTTGGATAACAGCCCTTTATCAGATATGTCTTTTGAAAATATTTTTATCCCAGTCTGTGACTTGTCTTTTCATTCTCTTGACAGTATCTTTCACAGAGTACAAATTTTTACTTTTAATGAAGTCCACTTTATCAACTCTTTCTTTCATGGGTCATGCATTTGGTGTGATATCTAAAAAGTCATCACCAAACTCAAAGTCCAGATTTTCTCCTATGTTATCTTCTAGGAGTTTCATAGTTTTGCTTTTTACATTTCAGTCTGTGGTCCATTTCAAGTTAATTTTTGTGAAGGATGTAATGTCTGCTTAGATTCATTTTTTTTTTTACATGCAGATGTCCAGTTATTCCAGGACCATTTGTTGAAAAGACTATCTTTGCCCCATTATTTAACCTTTGCTCCTTTGTCAAAGATCAGTTGATTATATTTTTGTGGGTCTATCTCTGGGTTCTCAATTCTGCTCCACTGATCTATTTGTCTATTCTTTCACCAATACAAAATTTCTTATGAATAATAGCTGGGAAAAGTTTCTTTCGTCTTCACCACTCGCTATTAAATGCCGCAATTACAATTTTTTGCCTAAGGATAAAACCTCAGAGAACTCTAGCCCTGAGATCTAGAAGGACATGTCTCCCTAATGGCTGTTGCCTCAGCAGCTGTTCTGAATTGGCCAGGCTATTCAGCTCCCAGTTTCTTGTCCCCACTGGACTAGTCTTCTGAGTGTGAGAAAGCCATGAAGCCTAAGTCACAGTGGCCCTCCAAGCAACATCTCATTCTGATTCTTCTCTCTGGGGTCAAAGATAGGGTCCAGATGCCTGATGAGGGTTTCCAGGAGCAGGTTGTTCCTGGAGGCCTGGTGCATGTGTAGGTAGTACTGGCAGCCCATGGACCACATGCCAGGCTTTCCTTGGTTGCACCCTTTCCTGGTGACAAGCTGGCAGTGCCAAGTGGATATGCCTACCTGGAGCCTGTGGACCACCATACTTACCTGCTTCCAGGATTACCTGCTTGGGCCTTTTCCCTGGGTTCATCCTCCAGAGAGTGAAACACATTTGTGGTGTGCACATCCCTAGGTGTCAGAATAGTCAAGGGGAAGCAGTTTGCATTGCATCAAAGATAGGAAGGGTTGCGGGGTGGTAAGGGCTATGGATAGCTTGGATGTGTAAGTTAAGGTGTTGACATACATGCATGTGAGATACCTCAACATGTGGGAAGGAGCCAAAGGCTGGAAGAGCAGAGGTGGGGGTATGGGACTTGGCACCATCATTTTCCATATCAACTTTGAGGAGGGCAAGAACTCTGAATTTGTATGTGGCCTTCCAGATCATTACGAAGGCATAGTTGTCAAAGAGAGAGGAAGGACGTATTTTATTTAACAGTTTGTTACTTGATTTTAACTTCTATGTAGCTAGATATATGGTATGAGGACCTCCCTTTGTACTCTTGCTCATGGTACCACAAATATGAGGGTGGACCTATTGGTGGGGGATAGACCTGGGACCACAATTCAGTCTTCTTGGCTCCTGTGCCCAAGATCTTTCAACTTTTTAAATGAGCTTGGTTCACCCTTACTGAAAACAACCGCCTCTCCTAGATTTCCTCTGGTTTTACCCTGCTGGTCAAGTGTGAAATCTGAGGCTGAATCAGAGAAAGTGTGCTCACCCTAACTTAAGTTAAAGGTCAGTTTGTTTTGGGCATTCAGTCTCCCCTGGCTCATCTCTTTTCAGGTACCAGTAACTTCTGCTGTGGCTCACCCTCTTTCTCTCTCTAAACTTCATCCAAGAGGTGATCCAAGGGTAGGCCCAAGGGCTGGCCACAGGGTTACTATTGTAGGGATACAGATAGAGCTTGGCTGGGCAGGCTGGAGTGCCCACACACCTGTTCATGGATATTATGGAACAGAGCCAGAGGTGGAAAGGGGGAGAAGACTGTGGGCTGGGGGAGTCTAGAGACTGGCATTCTCATGCTACCACATTTCACTGCAGAACTCTGAGCAGAATCTGCAAATTCTGAATTTGAACTTGGTCTTTCAAACTATTATAATCCATGTAAGATGATAAAACACATTTAATTTAACAACCTCCTAGTTTGACTTAGAACTTTCAAATATTTTCAATATAGTATGTGGGTCTCTACTTACTTTTTCATACTTGAGAATGTTAGGAGTAGACCTGCTTAGGAGCATTTTTCCTCCCCATAGGATATGCTTCTCTTCTTTCTGGATAAAGGCCTGCTGAAGTTTCCGTCATAATGTCCACTGTCTGAGCTGGATAGAGAACCTGACCACTGGCTGATCTTTACTTTCTTGCTGGTTTAAGGCAAGAGGGTCTTACATAGCTTTTCAATTTGGGCCTCAGGTTGTATCTGACCTTCCATGTTTTCTTAGGTCCTTCCTGAAGTTTTTCCCTGTCCTGGAAAATTTGTTGAGAATTAGCAGAGAAGGATAAAAAGTCCTCTGCACTCCACCCTCTCTTTTTTTCTACTCCAACCTCAAAAACACATGCACACACATGTACAGAGCCACACAAGATTCCTGTAAAAGCTGGAACCCCTGTTCTCATCACTGAGGTTTTCTGGAGCTTCCTTCCTCCTCTTACTGCCCTAGGGCATTTTCCACTCAAAACCATTGACTTAAAAGAAAGAAAAAACACTCTTGAGAAAAAAAAGGGAAGGGTTCTTGTCAGAACATGGAAAATAAAATTCTAAAAATAACTCGTATTCCCCTACAGACATGATGCAAGCATCACTGAGCTGAGGAACTGCTGACACAGTTAATAAGATTTCTGGCCTCTTGCTGTTCTCCTTCTTTCCCATCAATGTTTTCTCAAGTCTGGGTTCTGGGCAGTGACTCTCGAAGGCAGCCTTGTAAACAAACACTCACAAATGCCTAAAATGAAATCTTAGAGCTGTGGCCTCTTTTAAACTTGCAATTATATTTTCATAGAGATATATACTGATTGGGGGCTTCTTTGCTGTAAATAACTCTTTAAATTTTTCTGGTTTTGTGAAGGGGATTGAGGAAGGTAGAGATGGGATAATGCAATCAGTATCAAATCAAAATTTAGGAGCTGACCAAATGATGCTGATAAAATTGGGCACAACTCAACAGGTTTCGGGAAACTCAGGACATTAAGATAATTCATCAGTCCATTCATTCATTCAACTAATATTTCTATTTCCCTCTTCCTACTCTAACAAAAAGGATTAAAGCAAAAAACTTGTATTTTATTACTTGTATTTATTGTGTTTACCCACAAGGATTGTACACACTATTCTGGAAAATATAAGATTGTGACACAACTATTCAGAAGTTCAAAACTATTGAGGAGGGAAAGCATGTATCTGAGGAAGTTAAAACAGTATAAACTTTATCAGATAGTGAACCTTCAGTTTCACCTCATTTCTGCAATCCGCATTGTATGTTATGATGAGAGTAATCTTTCTAAAAGAGAATCTCATCACATAAATCTGCTGAAAACCCTTTAGTGGGTCTCTATTACTTATTGGAAAAAGTCAAAGTGCCTTAGCATTGTGTATAAAGTGTTCGTGATCTCATCACACTCTACCTTTTTGGACTCATCTCCAGTCACCACCCCTCCTTCCTGTGTATAGAATGGCAGCTTCTGGAGAGCCATGACTATGTCTTACTCATCTTAAACTTCCCAGTGTCATAGAGGAGTCTTCAAGAACACTTTGTTTTTAATTAATACAGCCTTTCCCACCTATCAATCTCTTTTCTAAACCACTTTATTATAAAATTTAACACATACAGAAAATTTCATATACCAAGTGGACAGCCCAATGAGATGTAAAAAGAACACTCGTGTAATTAATATCTAATTCAAAAACTAGAATCTTGCTGCTTCCCCAGAAGCCCTCTGCATGCCCTTTCCTAATCACATCCTCTTTCCTCCCTACCTAAGGTAATCGCTCACCGCACCTATTTGCCTGCTCTCAGCTCAAGCCACAATCCCCCATCCCACCTCACCTCTGTGATCTTTCTCCTGACCTTATACAGCCCTTGAAGGCTTTCTTTCTCTCTGATCTTTAAAGCACTTATTTTCTTTAGCATTCATTTGGCATCTAGTCACCCACAGCATCTCAAATAAAATATTCTGTCATAAATTTACATTTATGATATTCTTCTTGTATTATTTAGATTATTTTGCCTTCATTGCAGGTATCTTTAACTGTTCAAGGAGATTTTTTTTTTAAGGAAGATTAGCCCTGAGCTAACATCTGCCACCAATCCTCCTCTCTTTGTTGAGGAAGACTGGCCCTGAGCTAACATCCATACCCATCTTCCTTTACTTTACATGTGGGACACCTGCCACAGCATGGCTTGACAGTGGTGTGTAGGTCCGCACCCAGGATCTGAACCAGTGAACCCTGGGCCTCCGAATCAAAATGTGCGAACCTAACCACTGTGCCACTGGGCCAGCCCCTCAAATAGATTTCTTACATCTACATTCTATATTGCCATTGTCTATGTTTTACTTTTATAGTTAAAATCTCATTATAGATGCTTAATGAATATTCATTGAATGAATAATCAGCAATTGAGTGAACAACATGTATCAAAGCACGTAAGAGGCAGAGATTTACTCAACCAGGGAAAGAGAAATAACACAGTATAGTCTACACAAATAAACACAGAGAGCAAGAGAGAAGCGAGACGTTGTTCGGATGTAACATATATGAATAGGCAATAGTTGCACACACTGAAAATTGCTATTTCCCTCTCCTCTATTATTCACTCCCTCAAACCAGAGCAGGTATTAGAAAATCCAGGTATGCTTCTAATATAATCTTCATACAATTTTAAGCCACTGGTTGAGTAAAGAAGGCATTTAGGATCAGGCAGTACATGCTCTTTAGCATTTTACTTGAGAGAAACTGTGGCCAGAATATGGGCCAGACTATGGGATGAGCTCTTGACATGGATACCCCAGGAAGGCTTCCCTATTTTCAGGGAAATTGGAAGAGATGACACTGAAATTCTTTTTCCCACTTTATGATGGCATGGGTAATTGAAAGCCTTTGGCAATCTGAATATAATGATTAAGTCTATAGTTTTACTTAAAAATTAAGTTGGCACTGAAAGCGCAGGTGTAGGATATGAGGTTGTAATTCAAATATCTCCTAGGATCTGCTAAGTAAACACAGTTAAGACTTTTAGTCAACCCATCTCCATCCTTTCAACACTTGGGTAGAATGATAAATGTTAAACACATAAACTTGAATTATCCTTCCTTGCTTTTCACATACTGTTCAATGACTATGCCCCTCCACAGACAGCCATACTTTTCTTTCAGAATTTGACTCATTCTTTGAGATTCAAAATAAAATATATCCTTATATATGAAGCCTACCTTGTTGTCTCATGAAAGTTAGGGCTGTGTCTTTTCTGGCCCCACAGCAATTCTTTCCTTAAAGTATTTAACACATTGTATTTTGAATATGTATTTATCTACCTCACAGAATTATAGGCTACTCAAAATTAAGAATTGGGTTTTGTTTAGTTCAAGACCTATGGTAGGTGCTCAATAATTTAAATGAATAAAAAGTACAAGCAGTAAAATTTGAGGCACAGTAAAAAGTAATAAACACCCAGTACCAGAATGAATACCTTCTTTTCTCCAGGTACTGGATTAGATGCTGAGAAAAGGCAAATGAACACAGAACAGGCATCCAGGAGCTCACAGTCCAGTAGGGAAAACAAGGAAGTGAACACATGCAACATTGTTGGAGGGAGGGAGACAGAGAAGAGTAGGGTGCTGTGGGAGCCCAGAGGACTGGTCTTAGATTCACACTGGGCAATAGGAGACAGATGTTTAAGTTGATTCATTAAGACACGTAGTCAGTCAGGTGGAGAAGGGGAAGAGGTAAAAGACATTCAAGGCAGAGGAAACAGAAGCATTGGAGTCCTCTATCTTAATGAAAACATGGTCATATGACCTTACACAGAGCTGGTGAAAACAAGCACAGAAATTTGCTTCTGTCAGGTGGACCACAGCCCTAGCACTTTTCCTGGGTGTACTAGAGAGGAAAAGAGACAGAGGAGAGCACAAGAGAATAGCTGGAGAGAGTATGTTCAGCTACAAGGGAGAGTAGCATATTTCTGTCTGACTGGGAAAAGAGAGGAGATGCAATTGAATCACAAGTGGACTTGCACTACACTTAGACGTACAAAGAAGATGAGTTTCTTTATTTTCTATTGCGTCTCTGATCTTCTTTACAATCGCTTCACATTCCCTTGGAAAGGGAGGCCAGAGACTTTCAACTTCCCATTTCTCGAATCACAGGCTCTTCCAGTTTGAATAGTGTATTTGAATGACTCAGCCTCTTTAGGATAAGTGCTTTGCAGAAGTCATCTCCTCATCTCTACTCCTGCCTCCTTCCCTTGCTTTTTTTCCAAGTGTAATCTCATGAAAACAGGGAAAACAAATGATTGGAACTTATGTAGCATTCTATAGAACATTATTGGTCTCCTTTGGGTTGTGTCATGGGATATGCTCCCTGGACTGGTGACCTTTCAGTGCAGCTGGTTCATTTGACATTTTGGAGGACACGTAGGCATCTGTGACTAGAATTCACAGTCTAGGACATTTATATGATATTTTAAATATAGCAAGCACTTCATTCAGACTCTCTGTCTTAGCCAGTCTACTGCTGCTGTCAGCACCACACCATCCTGTCACATGGTTGGGTACCATGCCCGGGCCTTGAGGAACAAGAAAAGAAACTTTACAATCATCTTTTTGAGCACCCTCCCCCAGGATCCTCAGGCATATGAATCTGGAGGTTTCTACTGGATCCTTTCCCTTTGAGGTCATCCTGAGTAGGGGAAATGAAGAAATGAAAGGTCTCTCTATAGTACTTAGTCAACTCTTTTCTTTCCCATAATCCATCAGGACAGAAGGAACAACTGATTTACTTCTTCCTTCCTGGCATAGACTTCTCTTACATCATCTCCTCCTTCATCCTTTGTAATAGCAGAAGGATTATCATTTTCATATTGTGGGAAAAACTATAATTTGAAAAGAAACTCTAAAATCTGAGTTGGCAAGGCCTTGCTTGATAAAGGACAAGGAAACATTGGTTTAATGTCCCTACATACTATTCTAATTACAAGAGCACAGCCATGCTAAAAAGTAACATTTTAAATAGAGAAGTGTTCTGGAATGGCAGAGCAAGACAGTCAGTGAAACTGTTCTTTCACAAAAACACAGAAAATACTGGCAAAATAACTAAAATCAACCATTTCAAAACTCTGAAAATTAACCAAAGCCACAGAACAAACTGAAAATTGTCTATTCAAGAAACACTACTAAACCTTTGTAAGATAGGAGTATCTATGTCATTTGAATATAGGCTATTCCCATCCCCCTTACCTGTCAAGCCCAGTAGTGTGGTAGTCATGAAAAGCCAGCAGCCTCACAGCTAATGAAGACGGCTGACCACTTCTGGAACTTGATTAAAAGCCCCATATGTATAGTACAATCAATATTTTGTCTGAATTAGCAGCTACCTGAAAAATGTCCATTCCCAGGATGCTGAGACTATTTGATTTGATTCACAGTGTAGCTTAACAACAACAAAAAAGCCCTATCCCCAGGATATTACCTAAAATAATAGTGAGCTTCCAGCAACATCAAAGCTGTTGGCCCAAGGCTGTGATTTCAGTTGAGGTATGAAAGAGCATGACTGAAAATTTAAAAGCAGGTCCTGGAGGTCTAGATAACTAGAACTAGGACACTTCAAAAAGCTTTGACACATTTCTGGGGATCTAGAAGGCAATGCGTATGTGCAGGACTTGACCTAGGAAAGTAGAAGGCTCCAGTCGTTCCAGTCCATGTATGGCTGACACTGAGGTCCTGTACAAGCAGGAAGTGAAAGCTAAGGCTGTTTTGTAAATTGCCTGAAGTTTGATGGCATGCCTTCACACACAGATCCCCTTGGCAAAGGGTGAAAGACATATAAACAAAGAATTTAAGGAAATCTTCTAATAGACCATTGGCTTGCCACTAAATAATACTGACTCAAGGATGACCTCTAGGAACCCAGCTTAAAAATAAAAACAAGAGGGAGCTGACCCAGTGGCAGAGTGGTTAAAGTTCTGGATGCTCCACTTTGGTGGCCCAGGTTTACAGGTTTGGATCCAGGTGAGGACCTACTCCACTCATCAGTCATGTTGAGGAGGCATCCCACAGGCAAACTGGAGGAACATTGGCAGCAGATGTTAGCTCAGGGCAAATCTTCCTCACCAAAAATATAATAATAAAAAAATAAATAAGTACATAAATAAATACATACATAAATAAAAGTAAGAACTTAAATAAAAACTTAGCACAGAACTCAGTGGCTACATTTTGCAGAATACCAGCAGCAATATCAAACTTCGGAGTGGAGGGTGATCTGATATGATAGTTGTTACAATATAGTTGCTACAATATACAATTTATTATCTAAAATATCCAGTTTCAACAAAAATTATGTGACATGCAAAGAAAAATGAAAAAATGACACATACACAGAAGAAAAGGGAGCCATGAGAAAATGTCTCTGAGGGGGAATGATAGTGAACTTAGTAGACAAAGACTTTAAATCAGCTATTATAAATATGTTAAAATAACAAAAGAATTAAAAGAAAGTATGACAATGATATTTTACAAAGTAGAGACTATCAATAAACAGAAAGAAGTAATTTTTTAAAAACTCAGTAGACATTCTGGAGTTGAAAAGTACAATAACTGAAATAAAAATGTTCACTAGAGGTGCTCAAAAACAAACTTGAGCTTGCAGAAGAAAAAAATCAGTGAATTTGAAGATGGGCCAATTGAGATTATCCAGTCCTAGAAATAGCATTTTAAAAAAAGAACAAAGAAAAATGAACAGCCCCTCAGAGATCTGTGAATACAATCAAGCATAAGAACGTACATAAAATGAGAGTCTTAGAAGAAGAGAAGAGAGAAAGGGGAAGAAAGAATATTTGAAGAAATAATGGCCCAAAACTTCCCAAATTTGATTAAAAGCATTAATCTACACATACTAGAATCTCAATGAACTGTGAGTAAGATAAATTCAAAGAGATCTACACAAAGACACATCATAATCAAACTTTAGAAAGCCAAACCAGAGAGAGAATTTTGAAAGCAGCAAGAGAAATGAGTCATCTTATACAAAGAATCCTCATCAGAAACAATGGAGGCCAGAAGGCAGTGGGATGACATACTCGAAGTACTCAAAGAAAGAGACTGTCAACTAAGAATTCTATATCCAGCAAAACCATCCTTCACAAATGAAGGAGCAATTAAGATACTCCCAGATAACCAAACTCTGACACAATTTGTCACTAGCAGAGTTATCCAATAAGAAATACTAAAGGAAGCCCTTCAGGCTGAAATAAAAGGATGCTGGATGATAACTCAAACCCACAAGAAGAAATACAGAGCGCTGGAACAAGTAAGTACATATACATACATATATATTCATATATATATAAAGCAGTGTAAACATATTTTTGTTTCTAACTCTTTTCTTATCTTATTTTAAAAGACAACTACATAAGGCAATAAATATAAAACTGATGTACTTGGAATGAATAAATATATAATTTGTATGAAAATAATAGCACAAAGAAAGGGAGAGGGAGTTCAGGCATACTGGAGCAGAGATTTTATATATTATTGAAATAAAGTTAGTATTAACTTCAACTAGATTGTTTTAAATTAAAATGCTAATTGTAATCCCTAGAGCAACCACTGTTAAAATAACCTAAAAAACATAGTAACAGAGACAAGAAGGGAATCAAATTGGTATAGTAGAAAACAAATATTTAACACAAAAGAAGGCAATAACAGAGGAATAGAGGAACAAAAAGACACATGACATATAAAAAACAAACAGCAAAATGGCAAACACAAATCCTACCTTATCAGTAATTACAACAAATGTAAGTTGATTAAACACTCCATTCAAAGGGTACAGATTGGCAAAATATATAAGAAGACATGATCCATTTATATGTTATCCACAAGAAACATGCTTTAGATTGAAAGGTGCAAACAGGCTGAAAGTAAAAAAGACAGAAAACAATATACAAAGCAAAGAGTAATGAAAGAAGAGCTGCGACGGCTGCACAATGCATGACGAATAAGAGTTTAAGAAAAAGTTGTTACTAAAAAAAGAAGGACATTTTATAACGATAAAATCATCAATCCATCGGGAAGAAATATAATTATAAACATACATACACCTAACAAAAGAATCTCAAAATAAATATAGCAAATATTGACAGAATTAAGGGGAACAAAAGAAAACTAAACAATAGTATTGGAAGGTTCAACCCCAAAAGACCAACAAAAAATTAGAAGACTTCAACAAAACTGTAATCAACTAGATCTAACTGACATCTATAAAGTGCTCCACTAAACAACAGAAGAATATACACTTTTCTCAAGCGCACACAAAACTGTTGTCAGGATAAATCATATGCGAGACCATAAAACAAGTATCAGTGAATTTCATTGGCTTGAAATCATACAAATTATTTTCTTTAACAGCATTCGAATGATATTAGAAATTAACAATGAGAAAAACATTTAGAAATTCACAAAGATGTGGAGATTAAACATATTCTTAAATAACCAATGGATCAAAGAATAAATCATGAGGGAAATTAGAAAATACATTCAGATGAATTTAAATGAAAACACAGTATACTAAAACTTATAAAGTGTAGCTCCAGTAATTCTTAGAGGGAAACTTATAGCTGTAAATGCCTGTATTAAGAAAGAAGAAAGACCTCAAATCAATAATCTGATCTTCTACCTTAAGAAACTCAGAAAAAAGAGCAAACCAAACCTAAAGCAAGGTGAGTGAAGGAAATAATAGAGATTAGAGCAGAAATAAATGAAATAGAGAACAGAAAAACAATAGAGAAAATCAAAGAAGCCGAAAGTCTTTTTTTTTTTTGAAAATGTCAATAAAATTGACAAACATTTAGCTATACTACCAAGAAAAAAAAGAAATGACTAAAATTACCAGACTAATATAAGGAATGAGAAAGAGGACATCACTGGTAAACTTACAGAATAATTTTAATGGGATGCTATGAAAAACTATATGACAAGTTTTATCACTTAGGTGAAAAGGACAAATTCCTAGGGCACAAACTACCAAAATGGACTAAAGAAGAAATAGGAAATCTGAATAGACCTATACAAATAAAGAGACTGAATTAGTAATTTTAAAATTTTTATAAATAAAAGTCCACGTCCAGGTGGCTCCGTTGGTGAATTCTAGCAAATACTTAAAAAAGTTAATGCTAATCTTTCACAAACTATTCTAAAAAAAGAAGAAAAGGAAACATTTCCCAATTTATTTCATAAAACCAACATTATCCAGATATGAAAGTCAGACAAAGATATCACAAGAAAAGGAAATTACAAACCGATATTCTTGCGATGAAACGCAAAAATCTTCAAAATACTAGCAAAATGAATCTAGTGACGTTTAAGGGAGATTATATGCCATGACTAATTTATCCTAGGAATGCAACGTTGTGTCAATGTATGAAAATCAATAAATGTAATATACCAAATTAGTAGAATAAAGGACAAAAACCACATGATCATCTCAATTAATGCAAAAAAGCATCTGAAAAATCCAACACTCTTTCAAGATAAAACACTCAACACACTAGGAATAGAAGGAAACTTCTTCAACTTGATAAAGGACAGCTACAAAAATCCCACAGCTAACTCCAAATTTAGTGGTAAAAGACTGAGTGCTTTCTCCCTAAAATCACGAGAAAGTCTCTTTTACCAATTCTCTTTGATTCTACAGTTTCTGCTGGAGACTGTAGCCAGGGCAGTTAGACAAGAAAAATAAATTAAAGGTATCAGATTAGAAAAGAAGAAGTAAAATTATCTCTACTCAAGGATTTCTTGATTTTGTATATAGAAAATCCTAAGGAATATACAAAAAAGCCTATTACAACTAAGCAATGAGTTCAGTAAGGTTGCAGGATATAAGATCAATATACACATATCAATTGTATTTTTATATATTAGCAATTAATAATCCCAAAATGAAATTTAAAAAAACAATTCCATTTACACTAGCACCAAAAATACTTAGGAATAAATTTAACAAAAGAAGTGCAAGAGTTGTACACCAGAAACTAGAAAACATTGTTAAAAGATTTAATAAATGGAAAAACATCCTATGTTCATGCATTGAAAGAGTTAATATTGTTATAATGGCAGTACTCTCCATATTGATCTGTAGATTGATTGCAATCCCTATCAAAATCCCAGATCTCTTTTTGCAGAATTTGACAAGCTTATCCTAACATTTTATGGAAATGAAAGGGATGTAGAATTGCCAAAAGAATCTCAGAAGAAAAGAACAAAGTTGGAAAACTCATACTTCCCTATTTCAAAACTTACTACAAAGTTACAGTAATCAAGACAGTGTGGTACTGGCATAAGGATAGAAATATAGATCAATGGAATATAATTGAGAGTCTAGATATTAACTCTTATATTTATGGTCAGTTGGTTTTCAATAAGGGCGCCAATAAAATTCAATGGGAAAGAATAATCTTTTCCACAAATGGTATTGGAGGGTCTGAATATTCACATAGATAAGTACGAAGTTGAACCCCTATCTCACATTAAATACAAAAATGAACTCAAAATGGATCACAAACCTAAATATGAGCTAAAACTATGAAGCTTATAGAAGAAAACTTAGTAGTAAATTCTTGTGACCTTGAGTTAGGAAAAAGTATCTTAGATATGACACCAAAAGCACAAGTGACTAAAGAAAAAAGAAGATGAATGGGATTTCATTAAAATTAAAAATGTTTGTACTTCAAAGGACACTATCAAGAGCATGAAGACAACCCATAGCCTGAAAGAAAATATTTGTAAATCATTTATCTGATAAAATATTTGTATCCAGAATATATTTTTATTAAAAACACCTTACAACTCAATAGTAAAAAGAAAAATAAGCCAATTTAAAACAGAACAAAAGATTTGAATAGACATTTCTTCAATAAAGATATACAAATACCCAACAAGTACAAGAAAAGATGCTCCACATCATTAGTCATTAGGTAAATGTCAGTAAAAACTACCATCACTTCCCATCCACTAGGATGGTAAAATGAAAAAGACAAACAACGACAAGTGTGTGCAAGGATATGGAGAAATTAGAACTCTCATACGTTCCTTACAGGAATGCAAAATGGTGCATCCACTTTGGAAAACAATGTGGCAATTCCTCATGTTGTTAGTGATAGAGTTACCGTATAACCCAGTAATTTTATTCTTAGGTGTATACCCAAGAGAATTGAACACATGTCATCATAAAAATATGTTTATGAATTTTCATAATAGCCAAACAGTGGAAACAACTCAAAATGTCTATCAGCTGATGAACGGATAAATGAAATGAATGAAGTGTCCAGAATAGGCAAATCCACAGTGACAGAAAGTAAATGAGTGGCTGTCAGAGACTGAGGAGAGAGGGAGTGATTGCCAATGGGCATGGAGTTTTTGTTTGGTGGGAAGAAAATGTTCTAAAATGAGATTTTGCTGATAGTTGCACAATTCTGTGAATATACTAAAAACCACTGAGCTACATACTTTAAATGAGTGAATTTTATGGTATGTGAATTATATATTAAAGTTAAGTTATTAAATAGAAATAAAGTTATTAAAAAGAATAGTGAGAGAAGCACCACAAAAAATGTGACAGCCAGGGGGAGGAAAGCATGAAATCTCAGGCTCACCAATTCAGAGAGCATGACTCTGTCAACCAGGTGCTTTTGGAAAGTCACTAAGATACTAGGTGAGTTCCCTTGCTAATATTTATTCAGAAGCCCAGATTTATCCAGATTTCTACTTTTCTGAGCACTAATTTTAAATTATTAGGCTAAATCATATGGCCTATGGGTGATATTTTATACATGTCAAAGTACTTTTACACATATTTTATTTGGCCAGAAAGACAAATATTAGTAATGGTCCAAGAAATTAAAAATTCAGGTACAACAGTAAGTTGGGCTGGATAAAGTTAAGGTTGGAGCAAATTTAAAAATAAACAAATTATCCTCAAAGGCAATGTCAAAGGTCATGACTTTGCCACTAATTCCTACCAAAAACTCCTCTTTACACTTACACTCTTTACTCTAATAAAATTTTATTTCATATAAATGGAATCATACAATATGAGGCCTTTTGTGTCTGGTTTATTTTGCTTAGCATAATCTTTCAAGGTTCATCCATATTTTAGTATATACTACAATTTCATTCCTTTTTAAGGCTGAATAATATTCCATTGTATGTATATACCATATTTTGTTTATCCATTCACCTGTTGATGGATATTTGGGTTGTTTGCACTTTCTAGCTATTGTGAATAATGCTGCCGTGAAAATTGGTGTACAATTTTCCATTTGAATACCTGCTTTCAATTGTCTTGGGTATGTATCTAGAAGCAGAATTGCTGGATCCTATGGTAATTCTATGTTTAACTTTTTGAGGAACTGCCAGAGTGTTTTCCACAGTGGCTGCACCATTTTACATTCCCACCAGCAATGTACAGCAGTTCCAATTTCTCCACATCGTCACCAATAATTTTTATTTGTCCCCCTCTTTTTTTTTTTGGATAATAGCTACCCTATGGGTGTGAAGTGGTATCTCATTGTTGTTTTGATTTATATTTCCGTAATGGCTAGTGATGTTGAACATCTTTTCACATACTTATTGGCCATTAGTGTATCTTCTTTGGTGAAATGTCTATTCAAGTCCTTTGCCCATTTTTGGATTGTGCTGTTTCTTTTTTGTTGTTAGGTAGTAGAAGTTCTTTATACATTCTGGATATTAATCCCTTATCAGACATATGCTTTGCAAATATTTTTTCCTATTCCATGGGTTACCTTTTCACTCTGTTGGTAGCATCCTTTGATATACAGCAGTTTATAATTTTAATGATATCTACTTTATCCTTTTTTTTCTTTTTTTGCCTGGGCTTTTGCTGTCATATCGAAGAAACCGTTGCCAAATCCAGAGTCATGAAGCTTTTCCCCCTATGTTATCTTCTAAGAGTTTTATTTCTTATGTTTAGCCGTTTGATCTATTTGAGCGAATTTTTGTATATGGTATACAGCAAGCATCCAACTTCATTGTTTTGCTTATGGATATTCAGTTTTCATAGCACCGTTCATTGAAAAGATTGTCCTTTCCCCATTGAATGGTCTTGCCATCCTTGCTGAAAATGAAAATACTATATATGCAAGGATTTATTTTTGGACTCTCTACTCTGTTCCGTTTGTCTATATTTCTGTCCTTATGCCAGTACCACACGATTTTAATGTCTATAGATTTTTTGGTAAGCTTTGAAATCTGAAAGTGTGAATTCTTCAACTTTGTTCTTCCTTTTCAAGATTGTTTTGGCTATTCTGGGTTCCTTGAGATTCCGAATGAATTTTAGAATGGGTTTTTCTATTTCTGAAAAAACTCCATTGGGATTGCATTGAATCTGTAGGTGACTTTGGGTGGTATTGTCACCTTAACAAAATTAAGTCTTCCAATCTATAAACTTGGAATGCCTTTCCATTTATTTATGTATTTTTTAGTTTCTTTCAGGAATGTTTTATAGTTTTTAGTGTACAAATCTTTTGCCTCCTTAGTTAAATTCATTCACAAATATTTTCTTCATTTTGATGCCACTGTAAGTGGAACTGTTTTCTTAATTTCATTTTTGGATTGTTGATTGTTAATATATAGAAATGCAACTGATTTTTGTGTGTTGATTTTGTATCTTGGGACTTTCCTAAATTCAGTTATTAGCTCTAACAATATTGTGTGTGTGTGTGTGTGTGTGTGTGTGTTATCTTTAGAGTTTTCTACATACAAGATCATCTCATCTGTGAACAGAGATGATTTTACTTCTTCCTTTCCAATTTGAATGCCTTTCATTTCTTTTGCCTTGCCTAATTGTCTCATTGCCTTTGATCAATACCAAACACCTCCATCATCCAAAGCCTTCTGAGGCATTCTGGATTGTATTTCTCTTTCCACATTTTCTTTCTTCTTCACAGACCCTCCCTTTGTTACCTCAGATATAGCTGCTCAAAAATCCTAGACCTCGAAACTCTAAACTGCTTTGACAAAACAAAACGGAGCTACCTTGTCTTCCTAGGAAGTGTTAAGACCACCTTCTGCAGGTCCAGGTTGAAACTAAGCCTGCACATTCTGGAATGAGTCTCAGAGTAAAGTCCCTTCCTTCAAATATTCCCTTTTATCTCACAGAGGGCCAAGTGTGATGTCATGAGCACTATATTCGGTATCAGAATATCTGGGTTCATGTCCCCATTCCGTCTCTTACTAGCTTTGTGCAAAGTGGAGAATTCTTTACTCTGAATGTTGGCATCTGTAAAAATGAGGTACTAACAATATCTGCCTTACTGTATAATATTTTGAGAACAAAATAAAATAATGTATCTAAATACACTCTGTAAGTTCTTAAAGTACCATCCAAATTTATACTATTGTAAATAAAAGTCATAAAAGTACTAAGTAAAACATTATTATTCATTCATTTATTTATTCCATAAAATGAATCAAACTTCTGTTATGTTCTCTGAAGGAGAAGAAGGGAATTTCTCAAAAGGAAATGAGCCAAGCCTCTTTCTCTGAAAGTGCTCACACTTTAGTTGGAGCGATATGTACATAAATAATTCCAATTCAGCATGACAAATGATACAGCAATGGCGTGAACAACCGGTATGCTGGAATGACTGGTTCTTCCAGGAGGTGTTTGGGAAGGCTTCACAGGTTGTGCATTTGAGCTGAGTCTGGGAAAACATTGGCAGGCTCACCCTGAACCTGCCAATAGAGTGCCATAGAGAACACAGCAATCTTGAAAATGAAGTGATAGCTGCTCCTTTGCCTGAGTTTATGACTCCTTAGACTCCAAGGAAGGAAACCTTGAAGAAGCAGGGAAAACATGCTTTCAGCAGACTCACTTTCACACCCACAAGCCTCTTTGGTAATACTTCAAATTCCTTTTTTAGGCTCTGTGTGAATTTAAGTTTCTCTCAGACAGTCACTTGATAAGATAAAGCCACACCTGTAGAGTGAGGCAACTCCTTTGCATTCATGAAAAAAATAACAATAATGCCAATGATAATAATAAAGCAATCAGAAGGTCACAGAGTGGAGAAAGAACCATTTTTCACAAGGTCAGGTCATAACCCCATTTCTGTTGATTTAGAACTTCCATATGGACCCCAGGTCTTGGGACTCTCAGCTAACAACATTGTGCAGACCTGTATCACTCCCAAAGATAAAAGAAAAAATATCCTCAACTGACAAACTATCTGAGTAGTTAACTAATTCCTCTGCAGTTGGAATACAGTGATCCCAGCAGCCAGAAGAGTGTTCCCTTGAGAAAAATCTCCTTAGGAACTTGTTACATTGTGGAGTACTCCCAGAAAAACAAAACCAGGAACTCAGCAACTTTCTTCAAGCAGAGAGTCCCTGATAGACTGTAGACTTCAAAAAGAGGGGGCTCCTGATATTCTCTGTTGTACTCCAGCACCTGGCACATAAAACCATGACAATAAATGTGTGTTGTGGTGAACTGAATGGTCCAGAGAATGTTCCTTCACCAAGAAATCATCAAACTGGAAGGGAAATTCTGGGTCTGAACACAACCATTTCTTTGTTAATAGGAAAATTTCAGCTCTTGCCTCTTCCTCATGCCCTTCAGAGAAGAATTTATGCCTTGGAAAGAAAAGATGGGAACAAGAAGGGTTGTCCTTCCTTGCTCTGTCTTCTTATTCCACAGCACTTTTGTTGCTTCTCCCAGACTAGGGTACACAAAGACCTCTCTCTATGTACTCTCCTGACTCTAGAGGAGCTAAAATTTCATTCAGTTGGTCCCCTTTCTTGTCTCAGCTCTTGGTCACTGTTCCACAGACATCACCAGAAGGTTTAATAAAAAGGAGGTAGTTTTCTTTTTAAGTCTTGACTATTCTCCATTCTTTTTCAGAAATAATCTTTTTCTCTCATCACATTCCGAGTAACAAAGTCTCTGTAAAATTTTGCAAGGAAGGATTCCAGGGCTAAGTTACACTCAAAGATGCCGAGTCACAAGCAGAGAGTCACATAACGCAACTTTTGGGGAATTGGTTATTTCTCCAAAAGGTCAGAGACCCAAAACATCATTAATTGATTTATATCATGAAGTGCTGAGTAACAAGTCTGAAGGCAACGCTTTATGAATCCCAAATTACTGGCAAATAATTCTCTTGGCCAAACATATATATTTTTTGAAAGATACACACTCACATGTACACACACAGGAACATATATTGGACATATTACAGTGAGTCCCTATGGGAATAAAGGGTATGGGAATGGGGATTGGAGATGAAAAAAAGAGAAAGAAGGCTTTTCATAGACCAGTGATGATATACCTGAAACCCAAAACAAAGCAAAAGATGGAGAAGGATTTTCTCACATGGGGAGAGGGGTGGGAGAATGTATTAGGCAGAGAGAACATGCCCAACACAGTGCTAGGCATTAAAGATATGACAATACACAAGGCAGACATCAACCCTGAATTTGCCAGGCACTGTTCAAAGCATATGATGTATAGAATATAATCTTCACAATAAGCATATGAGAGAGATAGGTGCTATTATTATCCTCAGCTTAGATAATGATAAAGTTAAGGTGCGTGCAGGTTAAATAACTTGCTTAGGGCCATAAATCAGGAAGTGGCAGAGCCAGGGTTTGAATATCAGCAGTATGACTCTGGAGCTCACATGACCGCAAACTTAATCACTCGCTATACTTGCTTATAAACAGACAATAGTAGTATGCTAGATAAGTACTCATGCAATTCAAATGCTTCAAGTTCTCCATCTTTCTCCAGTCACCTTTTACTTTATTATTGAATGGACTGGTTCAATCTCCATCCCAGAAACTGTAGGAAGTCTGGTGCATCTTCCATGGTTAGAAAGTCTTTGGGGATAAGGGGAAGTGGGCAAATCTACATTCTCTTGATCAGCAAACTTCCATACTCTAAACCTAATTCTGGACATGGCTGTCTTTTCTCTCTGCCAATATCAATTTTGGCATGAAATATTATATGGTTCCTTTTGCTCCTTGCAATCCCCCTTCCCAGAACTATTTATAAAATATATTTGCAGCAGAGTTTTACTAAAGGTTTGGGAGTGAATGGGAGGAGGAGTCTGCAGAACAGTTCAATACAGGCATCAACTAAACCATATGTTAGATGTTATTGTTTCAAAAGTCCATCAGTTGATTTTGCAGATCCAGGGAATGCTTAGCTCCAGCTTGCTGCCAGATGCTCTGGTCCCTTGCTGTGTCTAAATACTCTTTTTGGGTAGCGACAATCTCCAACCTCTAAAATCCTATTGGGTCCCACGAAGTGTGACTTGGCTCTCTGTGTTAGCTCTCTTCTTCTCAAACAGACCCAGAAATTTGGAATGGTAGATGCATGGGCAGAGAGCATGCTTCATAGCCAAGACATTTCAAAACATTTTTTTGACAAAGAGCTATCTCACTTATTTGAATTGGACCACTGCCCTAGTATATGAAGCTTGCTGCCATCAATTCTTTTTTAAAAATAGATGGTGTTTCTTTCTACATCATCCTGGAGGAAGAGTACAAAGTGCAGTTAGAGCACATGGAATGGGCATCTAACCTAGACTGCAGGGGTAGTGGAGGGGATGGCCAGCAGAGATGATAACTCTACACCAAAATCCTGAGGATAAGGAAGAGTGAGACAGGTGAATGGAATGGAGGGAATGGTAAAAGGGTTCCAAGACACAGAGCCTAATCCAAAGCACAGGGGTGAGAGAATACTCACTTAAGAACCAAAAGATAGTTCTGTGTTATTAGAGATTAAAGAGAGAGAGAGTGGCAAGAGATGAGGAAAAGCAAGCAGCGTTGTGGCAGCCAGACTAAGGAATCAGAATTTATCTGAAGGCAGTGAAGATCCAAAAAAAGAGTTTTATGGGAGGACTATTATGATCAAAGCTTTCTCTCTTCCTCCCTCCCTCTTTCTCTCTCCCTTTCCTCCCTCTTCTTCTTTTTCGTTCTTTCTTTTCTTTCTCTCTTTTCTTCCTTCCTTCCTTTCTCTTTTTCTTTCTTTCTTTCCTTCTTTCTTTCTTTCTTTCTTTCTTTCTTTCTTTCTTTCTTTCTTTCTTTCTTTCCTTCTTTCTTTCCTTCTTTCTTTCTTTTTCTTTCCTTCTTTCCTTCTTTCTTTCTTTCTTCTCTTCTTTTCTTTCTTTCTTTCTTTCTTTCTTTCTTTCTTTCTTTCTTTCTTTCTTATTCTTCTTTCCTTCCTCCCCTCCTTCTTCCTTTGTTTCTTTGTTTGTTTCTTTTCTTTTCTTTCTTTTTCTTTCTTTCTCTCTTTCTTTCTTTCTTTCTTTCTTTCCTTCTTTCTTTCTTTCTTTCTTTCCTTCTTTCTTTCCTTCTTTCTTTCTTTTTCTTTCTTTCTTTCTTTCCTTCTTTCTTTCTTTCTTTCTTTTTCTTTCTTTCTTATTCTTTCTTCCTTCCTCCCCTCCTTCCTTCTTCTTTCTTTCTTTCTTTCTTTCTTTCTTTCTTTCTTTCTTTCTTTCTTTCTTTCTTTCTTTCTTTCATGGTGGCTGATGTGTGGAGAATGAATTGGAGGAAAGCAATAGTGGAGGTTATTGCTTATAGTAATTTGGGTAATGCCTGTGAGGCCAAAGGAAAGTGGGACAGATTCAAGTTATCCAAGATTTGGATGGAGAGGGAGGAAGTATTAAGGAAGAAAGAGACATAAAGAATTGGCTACAGGGGCCAGCTCCATGGTGTAGTGGTTAAGGTTGGTGTGCTCTGCTTCGATGGCCCAGGTTTGTGGGTTTGGATGCTGGGTGTGCACTTACACCAGCCATCAACCATGTTGTGGCAGCAACCCATATATAAAGTGGAGAAAGATTGACACAGTTGTTAGCTCAGGGCTAATCTTCCTCAGAAAAAAAAAAAAATTCCAGGAATTGGCTTCTTTATGGATCGGGGGCAGAGTGATGGATTCACTAGGATAGGGAATCCAAAAGGAAAGAAAGAGCTGAATGAGTATGGGTATGTAATGAATTAGATTTAGGACATGATGAATAGTAAGATTTCCAGATGGAGATGGCCAGTAGGAAGCTGGATATGTGCACCTGGAGCTCCGGTGATATCTGTCTTGAGATACAAAGTTGGGATTCGTCAACAAGTAAGCGATAATGATGCCCCTGGAGTAGATAACATTACCTACTTAGAGCGGCCACATGAAAAGAGAAAAGAATGATGGACCAAATGTCAATGAATACCAATATTTTAAAGATGGACAAGGAAAGACGAGCCCACCATAAAGACTAGAGAGGATGGAACAGAGAGATGGAAAGTAGGACAGAGAAACCAAGGTTAAGAGTGTTTAGAGAAGGAGAGATTCATCAGTCATGTCAAAGCTCAGAGACATATTCTGGAAACGGTGCTCCTGTGAGTTATTTTTACCCAATTTGATTATAAGCCTCTTGTGCCATTGTTGAGTGTAAAACTTGTGCTTAATAAATACTTCTTGATTGACAGCACACATCCCTTCCCTCCTCCCCAAATATTGCAAGTCCGTGTTCTTCTGATTGCAGACATTGTTTTTCTTAGTGAAGAAAAACTGACATGCTCTTAATAAGAACTTTAGAAAATCTAGGGGCCGGCCTGGTGGTGCAGCGGTTAAGTTCTCACTTTCCACTTCTTGGTGGCCCGGGATTCGCGGGCCCGGATCCCGAGTGCAGACAGGGCACTGCTTGGCAAGCCACGCTGTGGTAGGCTTCCCACATATAGTAGAGGAAGCTGGGCATGGATATTAACTCAGGGCCAGTCTTCCTCAGCAAAAAGAGGAGGAGTGGCAGTAGTTAGCTCAGGGCTAAACTTCCTCAAAAAAAGAAAAAAAACTTTAGAAAATCTGAAGTTGACTTCTTGGTACAGATAAATATGGCAGCAATTAATTTCTTAGTATACCATCTCATTTCATGGAAAATAATATATACTTTAGGAAGGAGTGACTTTTCTCCTGACTTTCTCTTTTACTGCCTACTAGAGTCCTTTGGTCAACCTCTAATTCCCTAAGACAATTAAACACTTAAATAATTTATTATTTATTAATAATATAGGAAATGGGGCACTGGTGTGAGTTGTAAGGGTAGATCTCTTAGGTTGCATACTGCAAAGAGTGTCTGGTGTCACATAATTTGCCAGAGCTGGTATTAAGGATTCATGAACACTTGATTTTGTGACCCACATTGCAGTTTCCACTTGGACTTAGTAGCATATGAGTCAGCTGACCCCAATAAGTCTTGTCATACTTCTGGAAATTGGGTATCCCATCAACCACTCAGAAAGAGAAAATCAGTTGGAAAAATATTTCTTGTAGTTAAAAACAGGAATAAAAAAGCTTTCACTTCCTTTACTTAGCATGAAATTTATTTGCTCAGGCTTGTGAATGCTTGGAAATTGTCTACTTCTTTTTTTTTTTTTTTTTGCATAAACCCACTTGACCTCTTGGCAAGCACTTTACTCTCCTTGACTTAGTTTCCTTATGTGCAAAATAAATGTAGATGGATAAATGTATCCTCCTTTGATGAAGTTTTTTTGTGAGAATTAAATGAAAATCTGTGTTGTAGCCTTCCACAGGAAATCAAGATAAGTTAGTTTACTTTCTTTAAGATGGACCACTTTGAGTTTTATTCTTAAATACTTTGCTGATTTTAAATCTGTTTGTGGTGGGGTGCTGACTGGAAAAAGCAAGGGCGTCTTTGCAGCTAGAGCTGAAACTCCCTTTATTTAGAGGGGAAGACAGCCTGTGGGGAGCCAGAAAATTGTTTTCAATCTCTCGCATAATTTGAAAATTGAACTTTCTTTGTACTTATTTATAGCAGAATATGATTTTAGAAACATGTTCAACATACTACTCCAAGAAGCCACTACCAATGGATTGGAGTTAGAATGAGAACTAAAATAACTTGGCATCCGTATGTCATCACTTAAAAACCCGGGCATGACTTAATGAATTTCTCTTCCAGAATGAGACAGTAATTCGTGCAGCTTCTTACACACTTTCTCCTCTGATTTACACTATAGTTATAGACATCATTTTCAAAATGGCTAGCGGGAAAATCAAGATTGTCTTTGGCCACAGGACAAATTTTTAAAAGAAGATGTAAGAGATTCAAAGCAAGCAAAAGAATCACTCTTAAGTTATAATCTCTATTTTATTATCCATCTCTTGAGTAGCAAGTTTGATTCAGTTCACCAATGGCTTATTTTTTGAAACTAAAAATAGAGGTGGTTTAGAGTAGAGGCTCAAAGAATAGACTCTGAATTCATTCAAAAGGCATTTGGATCTTGCTTTGCCACTAACTGTCTGACTTTGAGAAAACAACTTAATTTCTGTGTATTTCAATTTTCTCATCTCGTCAAATGAGAACTTAAATTTTCTATGCTTCGATTTCTTCATCTGTAAGATGTGAGCAGTAATGATACTTAGCAATCAAAAGATTATGAGAATTCAATGGTTTAATACTTACAAAGCACTTAGAGCCTAGCATGCAGTAAGTTCCTTATAAGCATTTGTTAACTAAACAACTAAATAAATATAAGCCAGTTAACAATGAAGGAAGCATGAACAGGTAAGTAAGCAGGTTGTTAGAGAAGAAGAACACAGTTTTGGAGATAGACAGGTCGAATTTTGACTGCACCACTTGCTGACTGTGGAGGCTTGGGCCAGTCAGTTTTCCCTTCTGAAGAATAAGTTTAATAGTCACTTTGCAGAACTGTAGTGAGGGTTTGAGCTAACTAGTGCAAATAACCTATCATAGTGCTTGGAACATGGGAGGAAAGCATATTAGAAAAGTAACTATTTAGTATTGCCCTTAAATAATGAAAAGGTAGAAAAGAGATTACATGCATAGCAGGAAGGATGTAGATTTGCCAACAGGAAGATTTTTCTGGCAATAAATCTTATAAAGGCTGGAACAGTCCATAAGGAGAATGTGTAGATTCTCCCTTTAAGGTAAATCTTAACTCCATGATAACTGGGCATCTGAATCAGTTTGACTGGGTAGGGTATAGATTCTAGAGACATATTCCACAAATTTCTTCCCTTCCTTCCTCCCTTTCTCCTTCTCTCCCTCACTCTCTTCTCTTCTTTTTTTCCACACAGATTCAGTGCTAAACATTATTCCAGGCAATGGTGATACATATACGACTAGAATCCAGTTCCTCTCCTTCAGAGGGTTGCTATTTAGTGCCTGTGTTTTATAAATGGAGAAAACTTTGCAGGTGCTAAACATGAACTGCAGATATTAAGAAAGTCAACCAGGCCTGTTATCCTGACACAGCTCTTTACTTCTACAAAGCATTTTTTTTTCCTCCTCCCAGCTCTTTCAATCAATGAACTAAGATCTTCTAAGGACCTGTTGTGTGTTAGGTGCTATAAGGAGCTCTGGGAATAGAAAGTTCATGAAAAAAAGAGTCCTGCTGGCTAGATGCTAACAGTGTCATGGACAGGCAGACATGCATAAATACAATTGCTAGGCATCATTTTATGTGCTGGAATAGAGAGAAGAGGAGAGAGTTGTAGGATTATAGAGTAGAAAGGGTCTACATTTTCCTAGAAACATCAGGGAAGGCTTTGAGGGTGAGGAAACATTTTTATCTGAACCTAAAGGAGGAACTGGTTTTCTAGATGGAGAATGGAGAAGGTTTTCGGGGAGAAAGAAGAACTTCAAGGCCTGAATGTGCATAACCTTGAGGGAAACACAGATACTCAGTGACCCGTGGGCCTGAGGAGACTTGTCGACCAGTAGCAGGGAGGAGGCTATGAACACAGTTGACTGTAGGGAGCTCTTCAAGAAGGAGCTCAGACTCTTCTTCCAGGCACTGCGACACCAATAGAAATTTTTAAGAAGGTAGTGTTTTGATCAGTTTTTCAGGAATATATTGCTGGTGGACTAGGAGAAAATGGGGATAAAGGGGTCAATGAAGAGGCTGCTGCAATAAGCTAAGAAAGATAATACGAAGGCCTGAACTAAGGCAATATCATTAGGGATAAAGGAGAGGGTAGGACTTACAGGAAATGTGCAGGATTTGGAAACTAATAGGATCCAAGGCCTGAGAGAGAGAGAGAAGAATTAAAATAGATTCCAAGATGTCAAGAGAGGTTATTTGATGGATAGTATAGCTGATGACCAAGTCCTAGGATACAGAAGTAGTTAGTGAAGAAAATAATACATGGTTTGACAGGTTAAGTTTGAGGACTATTTTTAGCTATTTCAAGGTTTAGCTATTGTGAAAAGTGCTACTGTGAATATGGCTGTACAAATAGCTCTTTGAGATCCTGCTTTCAATTCTTCTGGGTATATACCCAGAAGTGGAATTGCTGCATCATATGGTAACTCTATTTCTAATGTTTTGGGGAAATGCCATCCTGCTTTCCACAGCAGCTATGCCATTTTACATTCCTACCAGCAGTGCACAAGAGTTACAATTTTTCCACATCCTTGCCAACTCTTGTTATTTCCTGGTTTTTTTTGAGAGTAGCCATTGCTAATGGGTGTGAGATGGTATCTGATTGTGGTTTTTACTTGTTTTTCCATAATTATTGGTGATGTTGAGTGTCTTTTCATGTGTTTATTTCCCATCTCTATATATTCTTTGGTAAGATGTCTACTCAAATTCTTTGCCCATTTTTGAACTAGGTTGTTTGATTTTTTTTGTGGTTGAGGTGTAGGAGTTCTTCACATATTCTAGGTGATAAGCTCTTATCAGATATATTATTTGTAAGTATTTTTTCCCCATTCTGTAGATTGCCTTTTCACTCTGTTGATAATGACTTTTGATGCACAAAATTTTTAAAAAATTTATGAATTCTAATTTGTCTATTTTTTCTTTTGTAGCTTGTACTTTTTGTGTCATATTCAAGAAATCATTGCCAAATCCAATGTTGTAAAGCTTTTGCCCTTTGTGTTTTTCTAAGCATTTTGCAGTTTTAGCTTTTGTGTTTAGATCTTTGATGCATTTTGAGTTATTTTTTGTGTATGGTGTTAGATAAGGGTCCGATTTCATTCTTTTGCCTGTGGATATCCGTTTTTTCTCCATGCCATTGGTTGAACAGACTGTCCTTTTTCCATTATGTAGCCTTGGCACTCTTGTCAAAGATTATTTGACCATACGCGTAAGGGTTTATATCTGGACTTTTTATTCTATCCCATTGGTTTATATGTCTATATTTATGCCAGTACCATACTGTTTTGATTATTGTAGTTTTGTAATATGTTTTGAAGTCTGGAAATGTGAGACCTCCCTTTGTTTTTTTTTGTCAAGAATATATGGCTATTTGGGGTCCTTTGAGATTTTTGTATGAATTTTAGCCTCTTCAGGGGTTCCCTACTCCCTGGCTCTGCATGGTGATCCCAAGGCTTCAAGTGGAGGCCATCTGGCCTGTTGAAACCAAGGCCCCACCTTTTGAAACCAAAAATGTAGCCCTGATGATCTCTGCAGAGTCTTTGGGTCCATTCTTCCCTTTTCTTGTGGAATAGCATTTGCTTGGACCTGAAAAGATTTATTGCCCCATCCTATAGAATCTAAGAAGTCTGACAGTCTTCCTTGATTGCATCTTGACTGTCCCCTTCAGTTAAAAGTGTCTCATATAATCCCATAATCTCTTCATCAAGCGATAGTCCAGATAGTCCAGTCCTTCAGAGAATTTTCCCTTGAGAAAGTTTTCTCATTTTTTTGTAATATGGACTGAGAATTTTCCAAATGTTTAAGTTCTTCTTCCTTTTTGCTCAACAATTTCTTCAATTTATCTCTCTCCTCTTGCATTCTGCTTTAAGTGTTAAGGAGGAACCAAGCCATTCCTTCAGTACTTTGCTTGAAAATCTCCTCAGCTAAATACTCAATTTCATCTCTCTCAAATTCTATCTTCTACAAAACACTAGAACACAATTCAGCCAAGTTCTTTGCTAATTTATAACAAGGATCATATTTCCTCCAGTTTCCAATAATCTGTTCCTCATTTCTGGTGGAGACCTCGCTAGAACGGTCTTTAACATCCGTATTTCTACGAACATTCTGTTCAGGAGGATATCTATATTCTCTAAGATGATAAAGGCTTTCTCTACATCCTTGCCAGCATTTGGTATTGCTTGTCTTTTTGATAAAAGACATTCTAACAGGCTTGAGGTGATATCTCATTGTGGTTTTGATTTACATTTCCCTGATGATTGGTGATGTCAAGCACCTTTTCAATACCTGTTGGCCATTTGTGTGACTTCTTTGGCGAAATGTCTATTCAGATCCTTTGTGCCTTTTTTAATTGGGTGATTTGTTTTTTGCCATTGAGTTGTATGAGTGCTTCATGTATTTTGGATATTAAATCCTTACTGGATATGTGGTTGGCAAATATTTTTCTCCCATTCCTCATGTTGCCTTTTCTTTTTGTTAATGGTTTCCTTTGCTGTGGAGAAGGTTTTTAGTTTGATATAGTCTTACTTATTTATTTTGCTTTTGTTGACTTTGCTTATGGTGTAAAATCCAAAAACTCATTGCCAAGACCAATGTCAAAGAGTTTAGCTCCTGGTGCATCCCCTTGTAAGGATATTAATCCTATCAGATCAGGGTCCCAGCCTTATGACCTCATTTCAACTTAATTCCTACTTTAGAGGCCCTGTCAGCAAACAGAGCTACACTGGGGGTTAGGGCGTCAACATATGCATTTTGGGGTGGGGGGCACAAGCGTTCAGTCCATAATACACATTTTGTTTATTCATTCATTTGTTGATGGACATGGGTTGTTTCCACCTTTTGGCTATTGTGAATAATACTGCTATGAAAACGAGTGTACAAACACCTATTCAAGTCCCTGGTTTCAATTCTTTTGGGTATATACCCAGAAGTGGAATTGCTGGCTCATATACTAATTCTATGTTTAATTTTTAGAGGAACTGCCACACTGTGTTTCATAGTGGCTGACCATTTTACATTCCCCCTAGCAGTGCATAAGGGTTCCAATTTCTCCACATCCTCACCAAACTTATTTATTTATTTATTTATAATAGCCACCCTAATGAGTGTGATGTCATATTTCATTGTAGTTTTGATTTGCACTTCCCTAAAGATTAGTGATATTAGCATCTTTTCATGTGCTTATTTCCCATCTGCATATTTTCTTAGAAAAATGTCTATTCAAGTCCTTTGTCCATTTTTGGACTGTTTTGTTTGTCTTTTATTGTTGTTAAATTGTGGGAGTTCCTTATATATTCTGGAGATTAATCTTTTATCAGATATGTAATTTGCAAATATTTTCTCCCATTCTGTATATTGCCTTTTCACTCTGTTGATAGTGTCCTTTGATAGACAAAAGTTTTTAACTTTGATGAAGCTCAATTTAACAATTTTCTTCTATCTTTCTTGGGCTTTTGATGTCACATCCAAGAAATCATTGCCACAACCAACATGATGAAAATTCTTTCCTAAATTTTCTTGTAAGAGTTTTACAGTTTTAGATCTTATGTTTAGGTTTTGACCCATTTTGAGTTAATTTTTATACATGGTGTAGGGTAAGGATCCAACTTTGTTCTTTTGCGTGTGGATATCCAGTTTTCCCAACATTATTTGTTGAAGAGACTACTATTTCCTCATTATGCAACTTTGACATGCTTATTGAAAATCATTTGAACATGTTAGGGTTTTTTTCTGGGCTCTCTGTTCTGTTCCACTGGTCTTTGTGTCTGTCTGTATGCCAGTACCACACTATTTTGATTACCATAGCTTAGTAATACATTTTGAAATAGGAAGTGTGTGACTGCCAAATTTGTTCTTCTTTTCAAGATTGTTTTGTTATTCTGGGTCCCTTGAGGTTTCATATGAATTTTAGGATGAATTTTTCTATTTCTGAAAAGACATTGTTTGGATTTTGATAGAGATTGTATTGACTCTGCAGATCTCTTTCAGTAGTATTGACATCTAAACAATATTAAATCTTCTAATTCATGAACATAAGACATCTTTCCATTTATTGGTCTCTAATTTCTTTCAGCAATATTTTATTGTTTTCAGTGTACAAGTCTTTCATCTCCTTGGTTAAACTTATTCTGAGCATTTTATTCTTTTTGATTTTATTATAAATGAAATTATTTTCCTAATTTTCTTTTTAAATTGTTGATTGTTAGTGTATAGAAATGCAAATGATTTCTGTGTGTTGATTTTGTATTATGCACCCATTATGACTTTATGAGTTCTATAGGGTTTTCTTTGTGTATGTGTGTGTCTATCTTGACAGTTTTCTGCATATAGGATCACGTTGTCTGAAAACAGAGATAATTTTTCTTCTTTCTTCCCAATTTGAATGACTTTTGTTTTTTTTTCTTCCCTAATTGCTCTGGCTAGGACTTTTAGTACTATGTTGAATAAAAGTGGTGAAAGTGGGCATCCTTATTTTGCTCCTAATCTTAAAGGAAAAACTTTCATTCTTTCACCACTGAATATGATACTAACAGTGGACTTTTCGTATATTGCTTTTATTGTGTTGAAGTAGTTCCCTTCTCTTCCTAGTTTGTTGAGTGTTTTTTTATCATGAAAGGGTGTTGAATTTTTTCAAATTCTTTTTCGGCATCAATTGAGATGATCTTGTGTTTCCTCCTGCTTCATTTAGTTAATGTAATGCATTACATTGATTTCTTTTCCTTTCTTTTTAAATTTCTTTTTAAAGATTGGCACCTGAACTAACATCTGTTGCCAATGTTCTCTTTTTTTCTTTCTTCTTCTCCCCAAAGCCTTCCAGTACATAGTTGATATTCTAGTTGTAGGTCATTCTGGCTCTGCTACTTGGGATACCACCTCAGTATGGCTTGATGAGCGGTGCTAGGTCCACGTCCAGGATCTGAACTGGTGAAACCCTGGGCTGCTGAAGTCGAGCTGGCAAACTTAACCACTGGACCACGAGGCCAGCCCCCAATGATTGCTTTTCATATGTTGAGCTATCCTTAGGTTATAGGAAGAAATCCCACTTGATCATGGTGTATAATTCTTTTAATGCGTTGTTGAATTCTGTTTGCTAATATTTTGTTGAGGACTTTTGCGTCAATAGTCATCAGAAATATTGGCCTGTAGTTTCTTTATCTTGTAGAGTCTTGGTCTGGATTTGATAGTAGGGTAAGTCTGCCCTAGTTAATGGAGTTTGGAACTGTTTATTCCTCTTCATTTTTTTGGAAGAATTTAAGGAGGGTGGTGTTAATTATTTAAAAGTTTGGTAGGATTCGCCACTGAAGTCATTTGATCTTTACCTTTTATTTTGGGGAGGTTTTTGATTACTGATTCAATCTCCTTACTAGTTATAGGTCTTGTCAGATTTTCTATTTCTTCATGATTTAATTTTAGTAGGCTGTCTGTTTCTAGGAATTTTTCCATTTCATCTAGGCTGTTTCAATTTATTTGTGTGCAATTGTTCATAGTACTCTCTCATAATCCTTTTGATTTCTGTAAAATTGGTGGTAATATTCCCTCTTTCATTTCTAATTTTAGTTAGAGTCCTCTCTTTTTTCCTAGTCCATCTAGATAAAAGTTTGTCATTTTGGTGATTTTTTTAATGAACTCAGTTTTTAAAATTTTATTTTTATTATTCTTTGTTTTGTTTATCTCTGCTCTAATCTTTATTATTTCCTTCCTTCTACTAACCTTGGGTTTAGTTTGTTCTTCTTTTAGTAGTTCCTTAAGGTGTAAATTTAGGTGGTTGATTCAGGAATCTTTATTTTTTAATTTAATCACTTACAGCTATAAATTTTCCTTTAGGACTGCTTTTTTGGATCCCATAAATGTTGACATTTGTGTTTTCATGTCTTTATTTTTTCTCTAGATATTTTCTTTTCTTTCTTTTTTTTTTTTCAGGAAGATTAGCCCTTCGCTAACTGCTGCCAATCCTCCGCTTTTTGCTGAGAAAGACTGGCCCTGAGCTAATATCTGTGCCTATCTTCCTCTATTTTATACGTGGGATGCCTAGCACAGCATGGCTTGCCAAGCGGTGCCATGTCTGCACCCCAGATCTGAACTGGTGAACCCTGGGCTGCCAAAGCGGAAAGTGTGCACTTAACCGCTGCACCACTGACACAGCCTCTCTCAAGATATTTTCTAATTTCCCTGTGTGTTGTTTAATTTCAACGTATTTGTGAATTTTACAGTTTTCCTTCTGCTATTGATTTCCACTTTCATTCCATTGTGATTGAAAAAGATACTTTGCATGATTTTTTTCCTGAGGAAGATTTGCCCTGAGCTAAGATCTGTTGCCAATCTTCCATTTTTACATTTTTCTTGAGTAAGATTAATCTAATCTTACTGAGCTAATATCTGTGCCAATCTTCCTCTACTCTGTATGTGGGCCTCCACCAGAGCATGGCTAACAAGTGGTATAGGTCCACATCTGGGATCCAAACCCACAAACCCAGGCTGCTGAAATGGGGTATGCTGAACTTAACTACTAGGCCGTGAGGCCATCCCCTATTCCTCATTTTTAAAGGACAATTTTGCTGGATATAGAATTCTCTGTTGATAGTTTCTTTCTTTCAGTACTTTAAATATATCATCCCACTGCCTTCAGGCATGCAAGGTTTCTGCATGATAAATCCTTAAAGATTCATGAAGATGAAGCAAAAAGGCAGAGAGAGAACCAGAGAGAATAGTAGCCTAGAAACCAAGATGAGAAGGGTTTTCAAGAGATGTTTGGTCAATTGTAAAATCTACAAATATGTCATATAAGAATTACTGAGACAAGATAATTGGATATGGAACTTTGGCTGAAACATTAAGGCTTTATGAAATCTTATTTGCATAGCTGAACAGAAACCTTCTCATCAAATCAATTCCAGCAAAATGCTGTCTTCTATTTGATTTTCCCATTTCTTAAAATGTATGTGTTTTAATCATGTGTCATCTTTTGTTTACTGCTGCTGTTTCAAGTGACACTTTTGTGGTTTAGAAATCAAAGGCCAGAATTCCCCTTTCTTCATCATATGAATTCCTTTTAACTACTTTTATTTTCTGAACTTCCTTTTGCATCCCATCTGGCATCTTAAGGGGGTTAGAGATTTTTAATTTGACAATATCATATTCTCATGTTTCTTATATAAATCCAAATGCGTAAACTCATCTTTTCATACCTTATCAGTCAGAATTAAAAGAAACAAGCAAAGAAACGGTCCTAAGGAGATCAAGATGTTGGTTCTGACTACAGTAGGAGACAGTTAATTTTTGTTCTGATCCAAGGCCAGAGAATGCACCCACCTTATAACCCCAGCCTGGTAGCCCTCTCAATGTACAATTTTGGCCATTAAAGAATATAGGACGGAATATGTGAAAAGTGATGGGCAAGCCTATTCCTACATGGAAAGACAATACAAATTATTTTCAATATTTGACTCAAAGAGGATCAATATATTCTTTCACTTACTCATTGACTCACTCTTCCCCTACAAATTTATTGAACACCCACACTATGTGAGGCACTGTGGATAGAGAGATAAACACAATCTCAGCCCCTCAGAGACTTGTAGTTTAATACAAAAACATAAATACTAATATAGAGACAGGTAAAATGCATCAAGATAAGTGAAAGGAAAGAATGAGTAATATTATAATTACAAGCTAACAATAAACCCAAGAGTTTCTTGGGAGGCATGCCAGCTGCTCAGTCCATTTTTAATGAGCTGATCACTGTTATCCCTTTTGGTAAGAATCTACTCAGATCTACTTGTTGTATTTACTTCTTTAACAAGGATGTGGTTTTGTGGCAGGGTTTACGTTACAGCATGGTTTGATATACATCAGGTAACAGACATACAGAGTAATCACTCACTGCCTACAGGGTGTCTAGCAAAATCCTAGTAGCTACAAATCATGGGCAGGGTGCTTCTGGGCTTCCAGTTTGGACAAGACGAATATGAGTCATGCTGTTTATACGATAGGCTTTAGGCAACATGATGAGCACAAACACTGCTCTCCTTCCTTTCCTTTGTGTCACCTCAAAGCCCTCAGCTGTGAGAATCTCAAAGGAGAGAGAGGCTCGAGCATTACATCCAGCCATAAGACCACCAGATCATAGCTATACAATAAAAAATGTTGTTTTCAGTGCTGTAATGCTCAGGGGAAAAACAACCATGGAGTTAGAAGCAAAAACTCAACATAGACTTGGCTCTGGTGATAGCTGATTCTGATTAGTGGGGGTAGAATGGGATGAGCATAGTACTTATAAACTCAAGACTTAGTAGCTGAATCTGGTCTGGGTGCTACTCTGTGATGGTCTAATGTTAGGAAATTCATCCATCCATCCACTCACCAATTTATCCATCCAATGTTCATTGAACATCATCTACATCTTAAGTAGGGTATGGGTGCACAGATAAAAACGTGTCATCTCTAGAGGCTTGCACCTCAATGGAGAAGATGTATAAGCAAGCAGATGATTATAGTGTGGGATGGTAAATGCTGTAATATATATAAATATAGTGAGATTTGGTAGGAAATAGAAGAGGCAGCACTTAACTAAGATGAAAAGGGCAGGGGATGGTTTCTCTAGGAAGTAGTGCCTGGTTGAATTTTAGAGGATAATAAGAGTTGGCCAGCACAAGATTAAGAAGGGGGGGAAACTAAAGGGTTTTTGTCTAATATTGGCCTCTCTAATATTGGTACTTCTAGAAGGCAGAGTCCTGAATAAGCTAGGATATTTATTAGCCTATTTTGGGATAAGAACTTTCCCTGAGCAGGAAATCAGGGGAAGAAGCTTACTGACAACACTTCTCAAATACAGAGAACTGTAACTTGTAATGGCTAGACCTTTCAGCAACAGAACAACACTGAGCCTCCTCCTATAACCCTTAGACAGTCTGTCCCTTAGCTGAAGAGATTTATAGCATATTAGAAGGGAGACTAGTTAGAGCTTAGACATCTATTTTAAACTCACCCTCCTCTCCAACTTGAATAACCATTATGTCCAGTTTTGGGCTCAGGGAATAAGCTTGAGGATATAGACTACAATCCACAATAGCTTTTCTAGTGGTTTGGGCCTATCTGAACACTTCCTGTTGATTATTTTTTTTACAGTGTTTAGCATCAAAGAGAGGAAGAAACGTCCATGTGAAAGCATTTGATTAATACTACTCTTTATAGTCCTCAATATTTTTAAAAATTTTCCAAAAATATGGTATTGCTGTATCTATTCAATATGAATACCATGTATGCTTTAAATATTATTTTGTGGATTATTTAAAGACAATGCCAGTTATGCTATGCTAGAGGTAAAAAGCAAGTTATGCAGCTGTATGAAAAGTATGATTCGAAATTTGTCTATATAAAAAATATATCCATCTTCTTCCACTTCAGCTCCTTACCCCTTGATGACTGGAGCAGGGATTACTATAGAGACAGCTCACAGCCAGGAATACGTAAATGGATGTTACGTTCTAAGTTTAAACTTCGAAGTTCAAAAACTAACTGTTGCAGATTTCACAAAGAGGGGTATTCCACCAAATGTTATAGCAACATCCTCTTTCCTGTGTAGATAAAATGGCTTGAGTTGGGTAAAGGGATCATTTGCAGCAAGTGAAAATATTAGAAGAGCATCTGTGAGGACAAGTGCTCTCACAGAGTTACATAGTGTGTCCAAGGTCGTGGATCCTCTTTATGTCCCACTCCTGGATCCCATCTCTGCAGAGTGAGGCACATATGACATTGATTTGATAGGGGCCTAGGCCATGTCATGAAGGGAGTAATAGGCTGGGATTGGCTACCTACTCCAGAAGACTGTTGGCGGGGAAAGATGAACCTGCATCAGGGGACCACTGGAAATAACCCATTGGGAATGGAGGGAGGATGCAGCAGTGCTCTCCAAAGGACTCCTTGATGCCAGAAGGCAGCAAAGGGTCAGCTGGCATCCTGTGGTAGGCAGAAGGACCCCTCCCCCAAACACATCCACACACTAATCTCTGGAAGCTTGACTATGTTACCTTATAAAGCCAAAGGGACTTTGCAGATGTGATTAAGGTTATACACCTTAAAATAGGGATATTCCCCTGGATTATCCAGGTGGGCCCAGTGTAATCACAAAGGTCCTTAAAAGCATAGAACTTTCAATGGTTAGTGTTTGAGAGATGCCACCAAAGAAGAAGAGAAATTTGAAGCACGAGAAGGATATGTCCCAACATTGCTGGTTTGAAGATGGAGGGGAACTGAGTTCTGCCAACTACCTGAATGAGTCTTGAAGCAGATTCTCCCCTAGAGCTTTCAGATAAGAGGACAGGCAGATCAACGTGTTGATTCCAGCCTTGTGAGACCCTAAGCACGGTACCCAGTTGAGTCCCCCACATTTCTGACCTACAGAATTATGAGATAATAAATTGGTGCTGTTTTGAGCCACTAACTTCGTGGTAATTTATTGGAGCAGCAACAGGAAACTAATTCACACTCCAAGACCACTACTGTGTCACCCAAAAGGATCATGGCCCAGCAAAGTAATATCAAATCTCCAGTAATGGCCTTCACTGACACGTCTCCCCTCCTCACCTCCAGCTCTACATGTGTCCTTTCTGCCTTCATGTTGAATTGGTGGGCCAAGACACAGGGAATTTAAGACAGAGAAAAAACAGGTAATGTTCATACCACCTCCTCCTCAACTGCCACAGCTTACATGTATAGTGTGTGTGTCTGTGTGTGTGTGTGTGGTAGAGGGTGGTGGGTAAGTGGGTAAGGTTGCAAAAAGGGCAAAATTTGGCAATATTTATTGGAAAGAATAAAGCTTTGTGTGTAAATTGATGAATTCATACTATCAACATTATTAGTTTTATAGATACAGAAAAAAGATAGGAAATTAATAAAATCTGCATGGTAACAGAGGTTATATCTGGGATATACTGTTATGCATGATTTTAAACATTTATTGTACTTTTCTGGATTTTCCAAAATTTCTACTGTTATATTGTTATTTTAAAGAAAGTATACTTAATGAGGGAATTCAATTTTTGTTTCTTTTAAGAGTTTGTACATTTTTGAGGGTAGAATCTATTTCTTAGGCCATTTAAAAATTTTTCTAAAATACCTATAAGTGACACATCCTTATTTGAAAATTTGAGGAAAATTAGGGTTCAAAATTTTCATATCAGTAAACCTCATATATGTTCACACTCCTCAATTACTAGGGTGATATTAAGCAACACTTTCTTCCTCCATCTTTATTGAGATATACTTGGCTATTGTGTAAGTTTCAGGTTTACAATGTGTGGATTTGATACACTTATATATTGCGAAATGATTACCACTGTAGTGTTTCTTAACACCTGAATCACATCACCTAATTACATTTTTTTTATGTGTATGGAGAGAACATTTAAGATCTATTCTCTTAGCAACTTTCAAGTGTACAATACAGTATTATTAACAATAATCACTATGCTGTAAATTAGATCCTCAGAACTTATACATCTTATAACTGGAAGTTTGTACTCTTTGACCAACATCTACTCTTTTACCCCACCCACCGCTCAGCCCCTGGTAACTGCCATTCTAGTCTCTGTTTCTGTGAGTTCGGTTTTTTTAGATTCCACATATTAGTGGTATCATGTGGTATTTGTCTTTCTCTGACTTATTTCACTTAGCATAATGCCCTCAGGATGCATCCATGTTGTTACAAATAGCAGGATATTCTTTCTCACGGCTGAATAATATTCCATTGTGTATATACTGCTTCTTGATCCATTCATCCCTTGACAGACACTTAAGTTGTTTCCATATTTTGCTATTGTGAATAATGCTGCCAGGAAAATTGGAGTGGAGATATCTCTTTGAGATCCTGTTTTTCATTTCCCTTGGATTGACACATCTCTTTCACATTTTCACATATTGAGGTATATGGGGTAGCTATTCTGGTTCAAAAACTGATTCAGCTTGAGCTAAAGAAACCTGACTTATGGCCTATCAAAGGTAAGTTGGACATCTGCTTTAGCTATTAAAGAATGCCCTCTCTTAAGATAAGAATGCATGCTTCCCCTCCTATGCCCTATTGGTAATGCCCTATTAGTGATGCCCATGTTAGTCCCTTTCTTAGCATCAGGATCATGTTGTCCTGCTAATTTGCAACTGAACGCCTCTTTGAAACTTTGATGAGTATGTATCCTGGGAATGTTTAATGTATATTCTTTATTCTAAAAAGATATAGGACTGTACTGAAAACCATGCTTCTCTGGAACACTCTCTTCCTTTCTGGAAAAGGCCTTTCTGGGTTATAATCTTGACTCTGGCTCAAGTAAAACTCGCCTATCTCTCTTATCTACAGAATGGTTATTGGTTATTTTGTATTGACAGGATATATACCCAGAAGTGGAAATGCTGGATCTTATGATTGTTCTATTTTTAATTTTTTCAGGAAACTCCATACTGTTTTTCATAGTGGCTGCACCAATTTACATTCCTACCAACAGTGCAAAAGTGTTCCCTTTTCTCTACATCCTCCCCGACACTTGTTATATCTTGTCATTTTGATGATAGCTGTTCTAACAGGTGTGAGGTGATATCTCATTGTGGTTTTGATTGGCATTTCCTTGATGATTGGTAATGCTGAGCAATCTTTTCACATACCGGTTGGCCAATTGTATGCGTTCTTTGGAAAATGTAAATGTCTTCATGGGAAATGCCTATTCAGCTCCTTTGTCCATTTTTACTCAGTTTGTTCTTTTGCTATTGAGTTGTATGAGTTCTTTATATATTTTTCATATTAACACTTTATCAGATATAGGATTTAAATATTTTCTCTCATTCCGTAATTTGTCTTTTTATTTTGTTGATGGTTTCCTTTGCTGTGCAGAAGTGTTTTGATTTGACGTAGTCTCATTTGTTTATTTGTGCTTTTGTTGCATTTGCTTTTGGTGTCAAATCCAAAAAAATCATTGTCAAGACTGGTGTCAAAGAGCTTGCCCTCTATGTTTTCTTCTAGGAGTTTTATGGTTTCAGGTCTTTATTCAAGTCTTTAATCTATTTTGAGTCAATTTTTGTGTATGGTGTAAGATAGGATCCAGTTTCATTCCTCTGCATGTGGTTGTCCTGTTTTCCTGACACCATTTATTGAAGACTTTTTTTCCCTCACTGTCTATTCTTGGTTCCTTTGTTGTAAATTAATTGACATATAATGGGTTTATTTCTGGGCTCTCAATTCTCTTCTATCAATCTATGTGTATTTTTTTTATGCCAATACCTACTGTTTTGGTTACTATAGCTGTCTAATATAGTTTGAAATCAGAAAGTGTGATGCCTCCAGCTTGGTTCTTCTTTCTCAAGATTGCTTTGGCTATTTGAAGGTCTTTGTGTTTCTATATAAATTTTAGGATTTTTTTATTTCTGTGAAAATACCATTGGAATTTTGCTAGTGATTATTGAATTGTAGATTGCTTTGGATAGTATGGACATTTTAACAATATTAATACTTCCGATCCATGACAACAGAATATTTTTCCATTTCTCTGTGTCCTATTAAATATTTTTCATCTTCAGTATGTAGATCTTTCATCTCCTTGACTAAGTTTATTCTTAAGTATTTTACTCATTTTGATGCAATTGTAAATGACATTGTTTTCTTAATTTCTCTTTCTGATAGTTTGTTGTTAGTATATAGAAATGCAACTGATTTTTGTATATTTATTTTGTATCCTGCAACTTTACTGAACTCATGCATTATTTCTGGGGGTTATTTTTGTGGGGAAGATTGGCCCTAACCTAGCATCCTTTGCCAATCTTCCTCTTTTTTCTTGAGGAAGATTGTCCCTGAGCTAGCATCCTTTGCTGCTCTTCCTCTATTTTGTATATGGGATGCTGCCATAGCATGGTTTGATAAGTGGTGTGTAGGTCCACGCCTGGGATCTGAACCCACAAACCCCAGGTCACTGAAGAGGAGATAATGAACTTATCACAGGGCTCGCTCCTTGCATCTGTTTTTTGATGGAGTTTTTAGGGTTTTCTATATATAACATCATGTCATTTGCAAATAGAGACCATTTTACTTCTTCCTTTCCAATTTGGATGCCTTTTGTTTCTTTTTCTTGCCTAATCACTCTGGCTAAGACTTCCAGTACTATGCTGCATAAAAGTGCTGAGAGTGGGCCTCCTTTTCTTATTCATGATCTTAAAGGAAAACTTTCAGTTTTCACTATTGAGTATAATGTTAGTTCTGAACTTGTCATATATGGCTTTTATTATGTTGAGATACATTCCCTTTATACTCAGTTTGTTGAGAGGATTTTTTTTGATGAAAGGATGTTGAATTTTGTCAAATTCTTTTTTTGCATATATTGAGATGATCATATGATTTTTATCCTTCATTTTGTTCATGTAGTGTGTCACATTGATTGATTTGCAGATGTTGAACCACTCTTGCATACCTGAAATAAATCCTACTTGATTACAGAGTATGAGCCTTTTAAGGTACTGTTTAATTTCGTTTGCTAACATTTTTTGAGGACTTTTACATCTATGTTTATCAAAGATATTGGCCTGTAATATTCTTTTCTTGAAGTATTACTGCCTTATTTTGGTATCAGGGTAATGCTAGCTTTGTAAAATGAGTTTGGAATTGTTCCCTCCTCTTCCATTTTTAGAAGAAGTTTGAGAATGTTTGGTATTAATTCTTCTTTATATGTTTGGTAGAATGTAATGGTGAAGCCATCTGGTTCTGGCCTTTTCTTTCTTGGGAGGTTTTTGACTAATTTGCTGATTCAGTCTCCTTGCTAGTAATTGGTCTGTTCAGATATTCCGTATCTTCTTGATTCAGTCTTGGTAGGTTTTATGTTTCTAGGAATTTATCCATTTCTTCTAGGTTGTCCAACTTGTTGGTATATAATTGTTCATAGTTGTCTCTTATGATCCTTTGTATTTGTCTGGTATCAGTTATAATTTCTCCTCTTTCATTCAAAATTTTATTTATTTGAGTCTTCTCTCTTTTTTTCCTGTTCTGTCTAGCCAAAGGATTTCTATTGTCTCTTTAGTCTCTATTTCATTTCTTTTCACTCTGATCTTTGTTATTTACTTCCTCCTGCTAAATTTGGGCTTCATTTGTTCTTCTCTTTCTAGTTCCTTGAGCTGTAAAATTAGGTTGCTTATGGAAATCTTTCTTTTTTCTTGAGGTATTTGTTTATTGCTATAAACTTCCTTCTTAGAACTGCTTTTGCTGAATCCCATAATTTTAGTATATTGTATTGTCATTTGTATTTGTCTCAAGCTATGTTTTGATTTCTTCTTTGACCCATTTGTTGTTCCAAAGCACATTGTTTAATCTCCATGTACTGTGAATTTTCCAGTATTGTTCTTGTAATTGACATCTGGTTTCTTACAACTGTGCTCAGAAAAGATGCTTGATATGATTTCAGTCTTCTTAAATTTATTAACACTTTTTATGTGGTCTACCAGATAGTCTATCCCTGAAAATATGTCATGTGTGCTTGAGAAGAATGTGCATTCTGCTGCTGTTGAATGGAATGTTCTGTAAATGTCTGTTAAGTCCATCTGGTCTAACTAACGTGTAGCTCAAGTTCAATGTTTCTTTACTGATTTTCTGTCTGTATGATACATTCATTGTTGAAAGTGGGGTATTAAAGTCCCCTACTATTGTTTTGTCACTCTCTATTTCTCCCTTCAGGTCTGCTAATATTTGCTTTATCTATTTAGGTGCTCCTATGTTGAGTGCATAAATAATTACAGATCTTATATCCTCTTAATGAATTGACCCCTTTATCATTGAATAATGACCTTCTTTGTCTCTTATTACAGTTTACTATAGTCTTTGGCTTAAAGTCTATTTTTTTCTGATATAAATCTAGCTACCCCTGCTTTCTCTGACTTCCATTTGCATGGAATACCTTCTTCCATTCCTTTACTTTCAGTCTATGTGTGCTCTTAAAGCCAAAGTGAGTTTCTTGTAGGCAGCTTATAGATGGGTCTTGTTTTTCAATCCATTCAGCTAGTCTATGTGTTTTTATTGGCGGAATTTAGTACATTTACATTTGAAGTAATTATTTTTCAGTCTTGACTTACTATTGTTGTTTTGCTAACTTTTTTTTCCTTTTTTTGTAATCCTTTTGTTCCTTTCTTCCTCTCTTTCTCTCTTCCTTTGTGGTTTGATGACTTTCTTTAGTGGTATGCTTAGATTTTTTTCTCTTTCTCTTTTGTGTATCTACTGTAGGTTTTTGCTTAGTGGTTACTGAGGAGCTACATAAAATATCTAATATTTGTAAGTCTTTTTAAAGATGATAATAACTTTATGCATATACAAAAGTTCTACACATACACTCCTCAGCCAACATTTTATGTTTTGATGTCACAATTTAATCTTTTTTCATTGTGTAACCATTAACTAATTATTGTAGTTATAATTATCTTTACTACTTTCATCTGTTAACCTTCATAATAAAGTTATAAATTATTTACTCACCATTATTATAACATTAGAGCATTCTGAATGTAACTATATATTTACCTTTACCAGTAAGTTTTAAACTTTGATATGTGTCTCCTGTCTTTTTGTTTCAACTTGAAAAACTCCCTCTATCACTTTTTGTAAGGCCATTCTAGTGGTGATGAACTTCTTTAGCTTTTCTTATCTGGAAACTCATTATCTCTCCTTAAATTCTAAAGGACAATGTCACAAGTATAGTATGATTTGTTGACTGTTTTTTTTTTCTTTCAGACTTTGAATATATCATGCCACTCCTTTCTGATCTGCAACGTTTCTATTGAAAAATCTGCTGATAGTCTTTTGGAGGTTTCTTTGTATGTAGCAAGTTGCTTTTCTCTTGCTGCTTTTAAGATTATCTTCTTTTCTTTAACTTTTGAAAATTTAATTATAATGTGTTTAGTATGGGTCTCTTTGAATTTATCTAGTTTGGAAGTCTCTGGGCTTTCTGCATCTGGATGTGTTTTTCTTTTCCAAGTTAGGGAAATTTTCAGCCTTCATTACTTTGAATAAGCTTCCTGTCCTTCTTTCTTTCTTCTCCTTCTGGAACGCCTATAATTTGTAGATTGGTTTGTTTGATGTTGTCTCGTAAGTCCCTTAAGCATCGTCATTCTTTCTCATTTTGTTTCTTTGATTGGATGAATTCCATTGCCCCAACTTCAGTTCACTAACCCTTTCTCCCACTTGATCTGATCTACTGCTGAACTCCTCTATTGAATTTTTCAGTTCAGTTATTGTATTCTTCAGCTGTGTGATTTCTGTTTGATACTTTCTTATATTTTCTATCTCTGTTGAAATTCTCACTTTGTTCATGCCTTGTTCTCCTGACCTCAGTTAGCATCTTTATGACCATTAATTTGAACTCTTTATTATGTAAAACACTTATCTCTATTTTATTAAGTCTGTTTCTGGAGTTTTATCTTTTTCTAGGGAACATATTCCTCTGTTTCTTCATTTTCCTTGGCTCTGTTGCTTTATGCACATTACATAAAACAGCCACCTCTTCCAGTCTTGACAGAGTGGTCTCTTGTAAGGGATGAACCTAGTCAGTCAGCCCAGCCTGAGTTCTTGGTTGTCTCTCACAGCTTTGTGACTGCCCAAGCCACCTCCTTTGTTCTTGGTGCCTCCCTGTAGTTGAGGGTGTGCTAAGACCCATCAGTGTCCTAAAAGGAGGATCAGAGCTAGAATCTAGATTCTAGTTGATTGGAAGCGGGATCCTTAGGCAGCAGCTGGGAAAGTATGTAGTTAGGCCACTTCCAAGGATAAACTGGGAGATGTGCATTTTTGCCTGCTGCCTCTGCATTTGGCTCAGATGTATAGCTGTCAGAGGGTGCTCCTGCACCCATTAAAAGCTGATTCTTTGTTTGCTACTTGGGAGGCAGCTGTAAAAGCTAGGGCTCCAGATATGTGTCCAAGCACCTTCCAGGGAGATATCAGTGACTTAACATGAATGAAAGGGAGTGGATGGGAGATGTGTCTGTAGGTTTCCCTGGTCTCTGAGGAAGATCTCAGTCAGCCCTTAGAAGCATGCCAAATTAGAAGTTTGACCCTTTGGCAAAGATTTTAAAGTATATAAATAAACCCTTTCCGGCAGAAGACTAGGAGATGAGCATTGTTTTTGCCTGCTGACTCTGTGCTGAGCCCTCTGAGGACCACTGGTTAAGAACTTATTCTTTGTTTGCTACAGTGCTGTAGGAATTGTGAATGCAGTCCTCATTGGCAATCAGAGCCAGGTAATCCAGGGTTTTTTCGATTGGGTGGCAGCAGCTAAATCTGGGGTGAAGATGTGTGTCTAAGTTTCTTCCTATGAGATACTGGTGATTTGGAGCAAGCTAGAGGGATAAGTCAAGGAAAGCCTCCACTGGCCTCCCTAGTCTCTGGGTAGGATGGCAGTTAGCCCCTAGATGTGTACTGAAAGAGAAGCCTGACCCTCAGGCAGCAGTTTTTCATGTATGTAAATAGATCTTTTATCAGGGAAAGTCTGAGAGGTGGGCATTTCTTTGTCTGCTTCTGCTAAGCCCAGGGGAATAGCCACAGGAGTCCTCTAGAACTGTTTCTTTGTCTTTACTATGGTTTGTCTTTCAGTGTTGGGTGGTTTGGGGACCTGTCCCTCAGATGGGAGTCCTACAAATTGGAGCACTAGATGTAGAGTCCAGACTCTTCACTCTTTGTGGAGAGTCTGGGAGTTGGGAGTTCCCTTCAGATTGTATGGTGTGTCTCAGCCTCTCCTACCAGTTTCAATGTGGGTTTTTTTCTCATTTACCCAATGTGTAGGAGTTGCTCAGCTAGTTTCTGGATTTTTTTCAGAGGGAATTGCTTCTTGTGCAACAGTACATTTGGAGTGTCCATGGGAGGAGGTGAGTTCAGGAGCCTTTTATGTCACCATCTTGGACAAGAACTGGTGCTACAATACTTTCTAGGTATTACTTAGAGAAATAGGAGTAATTCATCAAGAATCTTGTGGTTTTTCTCTGTGTCCACAGTTCCCTCACTGGAAAAATGAGGGAATTAGTTAGTCATCATTTCTAGCTTTTACATTCTAGGATTACAAGATGACAAAAGAACATCCTAAGGATCCCATCTGTACAGTCACATTTTAGATTCAAAAGTGTCCATATTCTCTGCCATTTTTTTAGATATGTGAACGTAGCAACTAAGTAAACATTTAAGAAATTTGGCTATTTTATAGTTCTATTCATTTCTCATCACATAGTAATGTGTGTGTGTGTGTGTGCAAGTAGTGACAAGATTCTGTAGGGAAACATATATCAAACTTTCTGTAACAGAGATAAAGTAAAATAAGTGGTGAAATATGGAGTGGCCTGGTGAGTTCAGTTGCAAAGGCAGGAAAGTGTACCAGATATCTCACATTTGTATAAGGCTTTAGAGTTTGAAATGCACTTTACATTTTTCTTTATAGATAAAAAACTACAGTCCAAAGAGATTATTTTCACATGCTCAAAGTCGCATGGTAGCCAAGTGAAAACAATCAGACCTAGAATCTGGAATGCTTGACCTCTTGGCTGAGCTCTCACCAAGGTGCTTTCCTGAGGCTTTTTCTCCTATCTCAAAACATTACAGAGCAATACAAGCTGAGAAGGTCTGGCCTCCCCATGTCCACCAGCTCCAAGCATCTATGAGAAACTGAGGAAGACAGAGGCAGACTAGACTTGGAAAAGGGAAATGATGGAGGCAGAAGCAATTTTTCCTTTTCTCAGCTCATTTGTTTCAGAAGTCTATGCCATTTAGTTTTTTGTCCCTCCATTCACTGGCAAACCGTATACTTTATGTTCATATGAATACAATTGATGGTGAATTTACGTATTTCCTACTGAGCCTAAATGGTCCTACAAGTTGGTTGACTTCAAATCAGCGTGGTCAAATCTTTATTATGAGCTGATCAATTCCTACTTAAAAGAGAGAAGTTGCTCAATAAATGTTAGGTGGTGTTGCTGCTGCGGTTTCTGTCAATATTGGTACTCCCAGTAGAATCTTCATGCCAGTCTTTGTGCTTTCAGCACGTTTATGAATGACTCTAACTGTTATTGAAATCATTTGTCATTTTTACCAAAGTTACTACCCTATCTGTCTTTCCTTTGAAACTTTGGTGACCTCTATTTTATTCCACATTCAAACTACCACAAGTAAGCTTTCCATTTGGTTCCCACAACTCTACTTGGCTCTAAATTTCTCCTTTAATTAATACTCCCTTTGACTCTTTGTTTGCCTATAAATTTTGCTATTATTACTCTCATCTTTAAATTAACATCATGGGTAAAATTTTAACTAAATGCATACTTCATATACAATATTGGAGTATAAAGAGTTTCTTTTTCTCAGTTGACATCATTTTCTGCTAAAAGAAATTGAATACCATGAGGAAATTTTGTGGCTGGAAATAGTTTTAATATTTCCACTGCAATTAATACCTTCATCCTAATTTAAAATTTGGCTTCAAATCTGGCTTCATCTGGGAACCTGAGTCATTTTGAGATTAAGGAGGGGAAAAAAAGGAAGAATATGAAATTGAAGACAGCAAAAAAATTATTCCTGTTACAAAGGCTACTAGGGCTGCCCCGGTGGCATACTAGTTAAGTTTGTGTGCTCTGCTTTGGTGGCCCAGGTTTCACGGGATCCGATCCCACGAGTGGACCTGGCATTGCTTGTCAAGCCATACTGGGGCAGCATCCCACATAAAACAGAGGAAGATTGGCACAGATGTTGGCTCAGTGACAATCTTTCTCAAGCAAAAAGAGGAAAATGGGCAACAGATGTTAGCTCACGGCCAATCTTCTTCACACACACACAAAATAAAAAGGATACTATTATTTAGTAAGAGCTTTTTATTCAAAAGACATATTAGTAGGTGTCTTATTCAGAAGCGGGGCACATAAGGATCCTTAAATTGTAAATTGTCTCTCATTTTAAAATCCATCCCCTACTAAAGCCAAGTTCATGTGCTGATTTATGCTTAAGATAGAAGGTAAAGAATGGGCTTTAGAGCTAAACAGATCTGGATCTGAATTTTAGTAGTTTCGTGGCTTTGGTTATGTTGTCAAACACCTGTTAACCTCAATTTTCTCATCTAAATAGTAAAATGAGACAAATAACGGTCTATTTTGTAACGTTATTGTGAGGATTAAATAAACCTAACAAAGCATGTGAAAGCTTAAACTTTAAACACAGTACCTAGAAGAGAGCAGGCTTTTAATACGTATTTGTTCCCTTGTTTTTACTGTTTATAATGCTCTATCTTCTTATTTTTATGGTTTACATTTGAAAGCAGCACTCAGTGGTGTTGTAACCAGAGAGGCTGGTGCCCAACATGCTCTAGGAAATCGTGGGAAGAGAGCACCAGGAGAGGCCATGAGAGGTTGTGTACGTGTGGGGAGGAGAATATTCTTACTTTCAGCCAAAGAGATTTCCTTTAGGCTTGTTGGATGATGAAAGACTTGACATAATCTAGGCCTTATCTTACATAATATTCATAGCTCACTCCTCAGAGTTGTTTGCTCTTTATTTAGCAAATGGAAACTGCCTGCTGCCTTTAGTTGGCACCATTTCATCAGACAGCATTCTACAATGTTGTCTATGATTCAGTGTTTTTTCCATTGGCATATCAGCCTGAGATTTCCTCTTTATGGTGGCACATACTACTGTATTTACTGCTAGAGTCATCACACTGGATAGATGAGTACCGTGGCTTCAGCAACTGTAGATGATTTGTCAATTCTCACCTGAATTGAATTAACTGATAACTCTAGGGAAGTTACATAAAATCATACGGAAAAGATAAGCGAAACTTTATCTTGAAACTGAAACATATTTTCAATGCAAGTTTGGAAGGATTACATGGAAAAGAATCAGCAATTACCAGGCAATGAATTCCTTAAGATCAGAGACCCTGTCTCATTCCTCCTGATTTTTCTATTGCCAAGTAAATTGCCTGAAATACTCTGACTAACACACACACATGCATGCACGTTCACACACAGTGTGTTTAATTAGTTTAATTAATTTATTGAATTGTAATCAATCAGCTTAGGGGAATGGAATATTCTAAAGTTTTTTCATCTGGCTAACCTTTCTTCAGACGTATATCTCAGCCTAGACATTGTCTCCTTCATGAAACTCCCTTTACCCTGAGCGAGGTCAGGTATTTGGTTTTCATTCTATTATTACACTTCTGCCGCTATTGCCTTGTATATTTTCTCTTTCCCCACTTACCAGTAAAAACCAAACCAAACAAAAAAGCAAGAAGAAGCTTAAAGATCGGGACTGGCCCTTGTTTATCAGTATTCAAGTTCCTAACATTGTACTTAGCACATAGAAGACATTCAGTCATGTTTTCTAAATGAGCTAGAGGAATGACATGTCCTTATGCTATATTTTGGAATCATTTCACACAGAAAAGTCAACAGCTTTCTTTACTTATTTAGGTCCCCAGTGCCAAAATCAACAAATCTAGCCATGAGCCAGAATATCTGAATCGAATGGTGTAAGACCAGTGGTAGAAGTTGGAAAGCAGACGAGAAAGTGTCTCATAGATTTCTGTATGAACACACGTCACAGTTGGGTGTTGAATGCAGTGAATGTGCTGATTGTTCTCCACTGGTGGAGCTGGTATGTGGTAGCTTGTCAAGTGAGGAGACCAAGTAGAAGAGTAAAAGGGAAAAACCTCCCCCCAAACCCTCTGCCGGGGCTACCTAAGGAAGTCCAGGAGATTCGGGAGATACTTAGTCTCAGGAATATTAAGACTCTCTTATTTCAGTTAGGTTGATAGATGAAATACATAGTTCTGTGGTGATCTGTCATATTGGGCAAGGTACAATGAAACAGTCATGCCCATTCAATATCGCCTCTGCAGTGATGTTTGGTGGCTTTGAATAGTAAATGTCATACCATATTGTACAATAGAAAGTCTATTTTCAGTCCAGATCCCAAGCAGGAAGTAATTCTTCCCACCAAGAAGTGTTTAAGATGTTCCTCTCATGGCCAGGATATTAACACAATGCTGATTAGACCAGAAAGGACACACACAGGCCCTTACTCCAAAACAACAAGCCACTCATATTGAGGACTCAGGCCAAGAGACAGGGACTTACAAGCGCACACAGCTTTTCTCAAAGATTAGTGGTAACGCAGGTAGCCAGCATGAACAGGCTTCCATGGAAATTGGCCAATACACTTGTTACTTAAAGGCCATACTTGAGCCAGTGAAATACAGACAAACAACGAAGAATTTGGTAAGGGCTCCAAAAAAGTGGACATGCCAAAACAGATAGCACAGAACAAGACAATTTGGGGCATAGAAAGAGGGTCCTCAGGTGCAACGTAAACTCTGACAGTTGTTTTATTTTTTCTTTTTTGTAGTGCAGGGACCCCATTTAAGCTTTGATTGCAGAGATATCCCCTTCACAGGCAGCTATTTCAAAAAAAACCACACTGCCAGCCACGTGACTTGATAAGGAGCCAGGCCGCCTCCCCACACTGAGGCTCCTTTGTTTTACACATCTCAGTTGATTTCAATAACTGACAATTTGGGCCACTTTCTTTTCCTCTTTCCACACTTTAAATTCTAGCTCTCATGTCTTAAATTCACCAAAAAGGAGTAAGTCCATGAAACCCTAGGCCCCCAGTCCTCGATTCCAATAAAAGCAGAACCCCAGGCCCTTGTGTGCTCTCTCTCTCTCCCCCTCTACCTTGCTGTGTGGCCCAAGGTGCGCTATGTAATTTCCAGGTCCTGTAAGTAATCAACCTCTATTTCTTCCAAGTTTACTGATGGTCTTGCAATCATAAGAACCACAAGGGCTGGTCTGGCCACAACATAGGTTATTGACAAGCTGAGACTGACACACAACACCAGGTCACGGAAGAAAAACATAGCTTGAATTCAAACTATTTCTTAGGTCACTCTGATTAGGGTTGTTAGTTCCTTACAGAGAATGATCTGAAGATTGATATGAGAAGTCTCTGTATATCTTTAGAATTTATTGTACATACAATATGCAAATATGTGTATATCTATGATATGTATACATCCAGTATACATGTAGAGATGTACATATCTATCTATTTATGTATAATGAGCTGATCACAATTCTCTTTACAAAGTAAGCATTCATTAATCTTAACAGATACTGTTGTTGCCTTCATAAAATTCTTAGTTTAAAACCCTATTTATGTATTATGTCTCTTTTCTATTATCTGTCTATCTACGCATCTTCAAGCCAAATGGGCCCTATGTGTCACAACAATGAGTGCTCTGATATCCAGAGTAGGCAAAATCAGTCATGTAGTATTCCGTAATGAATTCTGATATATTGAATATTTCTGACTGAATATACTACATGATACACTGTCACAAGGATCCAGTCATGGGAAATAGCATATAAGGGGAACATGGCAAGGAGTGCAGACCTGAGTGATACAGGATTTTGGAGGAATCTGATGTCCAGCTAATGCTCTCTCACAGATTTTAATATACATTCTGCTCTTGACATATATTTCAGCATAGAGAGGTGGAAAAAATATGAGGTTTGGAGTCCAAGAGATGGGGATTCAATCCCTGTTCTACCAGTATGGGGAAATGATTCATCTTCTAGAATGTCCGTTTCATCATTTTTATGTATGGAGACATCAATACATGGCTGCTTGATGTTCAGATGTAATCAGTTGTGCACAGAGAAGGCACATAATTGGTGCCCGATTCATTTTAGTGTTATTTAGTCAATAACTGAACTGTAGCCAAGTTTCTATATGTCTAATTCATTCCAGATTCAAAACAACTATGAATACAGTTAAAACTGCTTAATCAAACACCTCTCGCATACTTTTTTTAATCTGAAAAATATATAAAGAAGATTTCTTTTAATTAATTTTTTGGGAATTCCTCATTTTGCAGCTCTTATATGAGAACTACCAGATCCATTCAAAAGTTTGTTGTTTTTTCAATGTGCGTATTGAGTTCTTTTTTAAATTTCTAACATTTATGGATTTTTATACCTCTGAATATTTATTCCTCAAGTTTTACCACTTCCTCAAGAAAAAGCTCCCTCCTTTCTCCTCTCAAACAATCCATGTCCAAGTTGTCTTCTCAACTACTTTAGCTTATCTAGCTTTCTGTTCTCTCAGGCTCTGTCCTCTGGTATTCATGTGGGCATCTGTCTTCCTATATGTAAGATTTTAATTTAGTTGGGTGGCAAATTTCCTGACAGGTGTGCCTTTTTTTAATTTCCCCCAAAACTCTTAGTACAGCAGTGGGCCCATAGTAAATGTTGGACATGGATTTGCTAGTCAAACTTGATTAATAACCTCATCCCAAGTAGTTGAACCAGGAACAGGTTACAAAAAGGAAAGCTTGGGTTTGGTGCTCATTTACCTCTTGTCAAATCCTGAGATGTCAATTCTGATAGCTTACACCAGAAAGGCAGCAATGGTGACTCATTACTTTAGAATTTCAAAAAGTCTTCCCTACTGTCACTCGTCCTAACTTGAAGTTTCGTCATTTCTGAACCTTGTTTCATGAAAAGACGCCCTGGAATGTATTCTTCTTGAGATAGGCATGCCATCTTTCTTAAGAGATTTTCGTCAGGTTAAAATAATTAACCAGGATATACCGAGCCAAACCTTGGTTAAGGGCAAAAGGAGGAACTGGATTTTATTTGGAACAGTTCTTCACTTGAATAAATGTTTACTGAAGTGCATAAGCAGAGGCAGTCCCATCTAAAATTTGGAGAGGAGACAGGAGAAGGATCAGATCAGAGAAGCAGGAAGGAAATGGTCGAACTTTTCAGTGATCAATTTTAAATTCAGCACCTGTGTGTACACATCTCAGACGTGATACAAGTGCCAGAGTTATAGGCACAATGCATCACTTCTTCTGGAGTCAGTTTATTATTCATCTCTGCATCGTAGCATCTAGAACAGAGCCACAAAAAACATTGTGTTGAAAAATTGCTCCTATGTGACGCTGACCCTTTTCTTCAGAAATAGGTTGATTGATCAAGATCAAATAGGGCCAAGTTAAAATCTGACCACTCGGTGAGAAATAGTGCTGCAAATAGCGTGGTACTAAGAGAAGACGGTTGGGTCAGAAAACGGTATCCCTGGGCTCAGTTTCCCACTCCACTGTTGCTCACCCATCAGTGGTGTGATATACCGCTCAACCTGTGTTACCCTGAGCTTCCTCTTTCAAATATGAGGATGTTAAATCCTTAGGCTTTTTTCCCCTAATTTTAAAAATCTTTGATTCTCTCTTAGATTCAAGCAGTGTCTTCAAAATAATTTCATGTTTACCTCTTTTTCGTTAAATAAACTTCAGTAGACTTATACCCTGTGGTAAATATTTTTATAATCATTCTTTTCTGGGATTTTATAATTGATTCAGTTTTCATAGCATCTGTAAGAAGAGTGGAGAAGAGACAAACACTTAGGGAACACCTCATATGAGCCAAAGCTTTCACATTTATTTCATTCTCAAAAAAGCCCTATGAAGTGGAAACTTTCTTTATTTTACAATTAAGGAAACAGAGAAGTCAAGCAACATGCTGAGGCCACTGAACAGGTAAGGGTTGGCCAGCACCAGGCTGCCCTCTCAGGTCTGTCAGGTTTAGAAGTCCATGCTCTTTCTAGCTCAGGATGCTGGCATTTTATTAAAAATGTAAGCATTCCACTTAACAGAGGGAAAGACTGAGGTACAGAGAACCAGGGGGCTTTCTCAATTTTGCAGCAAATTAGCATTTTTGGTGCCAAGAAGAAAACTCAAGCTTTTTGGAATAGAGTGTAAGCTCAGACTGGGAGGGGCAGAGTGCAAGAAAATATTCTTTTGCAAGATAACTTTATTTCTATATGATGCCAGCATTGAATTTTTAGGGTTTTAGAATGGTGAGACATGAAAGAATTGAGCTTGTTGTATTTACATTTGTTTAAGTTTAAATTCTAGTAATACACTTGGTGTTTTCTAGAGACTATCTCAGAATGAACACATTTTATATCCTAGAAATTGGTAAAACTCTTCATTTTTGCCAAACCACACATCCTAGCCTCCCTGTCTCCCCAACCCCCTGCCTCACACATACTTGATGTCTGGAGTGTGATAGGATTTAATCTGGAACTTTATTTCTTCTTATAAAAAGTAATTTTCTTATCTGGAAATAATTTGTAATGTTGTACAGCACTGTACTTCCTCTTGCTTCAGGAAAGATTTTTTTTCCCCTGAACTTCCCTTGTGTTGGTTTTTTCATCCTCTGTGTTTGTATTGGCTTTTAACCAAATGTTCCTTTCCGTGTCTTTGGCCTGGTGCCATACGAGAGTCAGCACTCAGCCTAGAAGTATCGTTTTCCAACACACAGAATCAAAAGGAAAACCCCGCCTCTTACACCCACTACTTATTACCATAATACTACAAAACTGCCTAGTTGCATCACTTACCCATCACTTGTGAATTTCTGCTTTTCACAGCTCTCATTCCTGCAGAGAATGAGTTTGAACCACATGGAGAATATGCCTTTAAGCCATTCAAGTCCTCAAGGAGCCCAGAGAACATCCTGGAAACAATGGGTCCTCCACTCAACAATAATTATTTTGCTATTGCTTTGTTCCTTCGGTACACTAATCCTTACTTTTCTCCCACTCAAGGTAAGGAGACAACAGTACCTAAGGTTGCTATTTCTTTTGTAAATCTAGTAATTATCATTGTCACTCAGTATTGTTTGAGTTAGTTGGAAGGAAGAGACATGTGGGTGAAGATAATGTAAATATAATGCCAATTTTGTCATGGCATATGGCTTTTGAGGTTTATTAAGTGTTTTGAAATGAAAGGTATTAGAAAATGCTAAAAATGTTAGCTGCAGAACTGAGTTATATGGAGAGAATCAGTTAACTAAATCAGTCAATTGACACATGCCTGTGGAGTATTTTCTCCCTTTCTACACCTCTGCTAAGCCCTCATGGTGGAATAAAAAGGTGTGAAACATGATGCTTACTCTAAGAAATGGGATGCAAGCTATAGTCCTATCAAGGGAAAAGATTTGAAAAAGTAATGGAAGACAGACCAAGGTAAGTGACAGGTGGTTATGTGTCTTAGAAGAGGGAAATGACATTGAACTAAGAGTAAGAAGATCTGGATTCCAGTTCTAGGCCTCCCAATAACTAGCTGTGTGAATTTGAGAAAGACTTTTAATCTTTTTGGTCCTCAGTTTCTTCATCTGAAAAATGATGGTAGGAGAATGGATTTGTTTATTATAATGTCTCTTCTAGCTATAAAATACAGTGATTAATAATTTATCTAAGGGTAGTATGAATATAAATGCTTTAGGAGTTCAAAGGGTGGGGAATGACTTTGGGCTAGTGTGATCAGGGAAGACTTAATGGAAGAAAAAGGAACCACATTCCTATTTGGGAAGCCCCTGGTGCTTCTCAGGAATTTCCCATTGAGCTCCAGTCCAAGTTTTGGGTCTAGTGAAGGGAGTGGAGATACATTATGTTCTTATTTTTCTAAGGGGATTGGTCAGCAAAGATCTCAAAGATATGGTTCTACCTCTTAAGATATCTGAAAGCAACTGAGAAAAGACGCAGGAGGAAGCAGTACACTCTATTTGCTGGTAATGATTTAGTTAGGGCAAGAGTAGCTTTGGCCAAATTTTTACACAGTAGCCCATTAATTTGTATTCCATAGCTGTACACAAAAGTGTGCAACAGAGACATTCTAATCACATCCCCACTCCCTCAAGGACTGTATCTAGTGGAAACCTGAACTTTCTGGAACAGAGGAGCTTTGAGCAAAAAGAAAAGAATTGTCAGGAATTCTGAGTGATTAGATTTCTGAGGAAGGGGAAGGGTGAGAATAGCAATAGCTTAAATTTGGAAGTGCTTTTTCCTTCTAAAAACCACCTCAAGTCTTATTAGCTAGATGACCACAAAGAATATAGGATATGCTGTAGGTGTCATCCGTTCCTGCATATGACTGTGGGAACCAATGCATAGAAGGAAAGGCAAGGAAATGCGTTTCTTAAAGGCCCACAGTGCCTGTTGCAAAGGGGAAGAGGAAGTCTAATAATGTCAGTCATCTAGGGCACCTCTTGCCAGAATTGAACTTGATCAATCTTGTGGGTGTGAGCTCTGATTCTGGATTCTCTCTCTAGACAACATGCAGCTACTCAATGAAAGGTTCTGTCTCTAAAGAAATTGCCTAGAATTTGTTCCAAATTTGAAGATGTTTAAAAGGTTCTCAGGATATTGTCCTGGCAGGATGCCAAGGAGGCTTATTTCCCATGGGAAAAGCCAATGGCCTGGCCAACAATGTAATGATATTAGCTCATGTATTCTACTTTCCACTCCCCTGCACTTCCCTTTCCCTGCTGGCCACAAGTAAGTATCTTTGGAAAAGAGGACTGAGTGGCTAGCGGATGGTGAGTCATTATGAGGTGGTCGCTTCCACCTTCTTACAATACTTGGAGTTTATATTATTTTGGTTTCCACTCTAGTTTTTATATGCAAAATCCCACTTCCAGCTTCTCTCGGCACTAATTCAAAAAGTGTTAGGAAGATTGTCTTCTTCTAGACCAACTGAAATTTCCTTGGGAGAAAAATTTTTTCGTCTTTTCCGCGTTTTTTCAGAAGACATTCAACTGAAAATACTGGCTATAAGCTAAAGGAGTGTGGTCTACCCCTCACTGAAAATAACCTCACAGCAATTTTCTCTAAGAACTCAAATGTTCAGGAGAGTGCCTTGCTTCAACGAAATGAAAGATACTTCCAAAGGAGAAGCTATGTTTGTACTTAAAAGCAGAGTAGATTCTATTTCCAAATGATGATCTGTTTAGGGTTGATTTAAGTTGGATTAAGTTTCAGTCATTTGAACCCAACTATGTAAATCTGGGCTTAAATCTAAAGGCAGTTATAAGAGCAACTGATCCTTGTAAGCAAAAATGAACTAAACTAAACCGAGAGTCCCATATGCATCTTTATGAGTGGATATTTACTCCTTCTAAACATCACCAGAACTATAAATGGAAACCGCCCCCACAGAGTGGTGGGGGTGAGACTTTTGAGTCATACAGACTCCGTTTGGATCTCAGCCTAGCCTCTTATCAGCTAGGTAACCTTCGGCTAGATACTTGACCCCTCTCATACTCATTTCCTCATCTGCAAATGAGCAAGCTAATTCTTATCTCATAGAGTTGCGGTAAGGATTCATGAGACAGTGCCTGACCTGTAGTAGCTCTCAATAGATTGTAGTGATTCATATTGGCACTGTTATTATTAATGACATTACAGTGAAGATGAATTTAAAGAGACTTTTAACAAAATGGATATTCCTTGCTTATCTATTTCACTTTCTCAGCCAAAGACTATACTTTGCTGTCAAATAGATGATTTTTGTAATTAGACAGATTTTCATTTGTGACATAATTAGAGAATGTCACAGTGGTGGTTTCTGTAGTTCCAAATGAACGTTGAAACAGCCCATGACATAGTATCCAGGATTTCTGTCTCTGGCAGTTAATTTGTCTGTGGCTGTAGATTTCTCCGCACCCTGCTTATACGTGAGAGTAGACAGCAGAGATGCTATCTGTGGCACATATTTTGGCACTCATTTATATTTAGATATTTACCAATTGCTTCAGGTGTGTAATCGTGTCTTTCTAAAAAGATTATAAACTTCTTAAGAGGCAAGGACCATAAATTACACTTGTTTCTCTTGCTTACAATGCTAGTATAATGTTGAGAATATAGGGTGCTTAAAGTTTTGTTCAAATCTTTATTATAATCAGTGTCATTATCAAAACAACTAATATTTAATGAGCAGGATCAGACAGAATATCTGGCAAAGACCTTCATAAGAATTACCTCATTTAGAGTCATGAACAACCTCAACGAACTAGGTGATATTATGTTCCCCCATTTTATAAATGAGGAAATTGAAGTTAAGGGAGTCCCTTTTACATGCCTATAATTAGTTAAACTAAATTGAATTTCAACATCTCTTCTAAGAAATCCCAAAACAATGATGAAATAATTGCAAAAGCAAAAACAATTCAGGAATCTGGTGATTTATCTTCTAGAGAAGCAGCTTCCAATTTGTTTTTTTTAAGATTGGGACCTGAGTTAACATCTGTTGCCAACCTTCTTTTTTTCCTTCTTCTCCCCAAAGCTCCCCAGTACATAGTTGTATATTCTAGCTGTAGATCTTTCTAGCTCTGCTATGTGGGATGCCACCTCAGCACGGCTTGATGAGCGGTGCTAGGTCTACCCCAGGATCTGAACCTGCAAACCCCTGGGCCGCGGAAGTGGAGCACGCGAACTTAACCACTCGGCCATGGGGCCAGCTCCCCAAACTTTTTGATTGCACCTCCTAATCAACAAAATGTTTTTGAGTAGAATCTCAATATATATGCTAATTATTATGTTACATACAAGCACTAATACTATGTGTATTAAACAGGTACACAAAATAGAAATTTATAAGGATAATCCAAATAATATGCTTAATGTAGTTTAATCACAGTGCAAAACCATTTTGCTTTTACTAAAATATTATATTTCATTAGCGTGTTAATGTATAATATAAATGTTTCTAAAATAATTGAAAAAAACATTTTAGAAGAGTAGTTTGATAAATATGTTTCCTTAATTTTCTTAATGTGAGTATAACACTTTGTGTTACAATAATTTGAAGGTTATATTCTAACTTGTTTACCTTGATTTCAAGTTTTGACTATCATGACTGGAAAATTACCTTACAAAGAAATATAGATCAAAACAGAAGAATGCATCTGTGAGTGTGCTTACCACGAATGACACTGAATTTTCAATCTATCCTTCAATGATGAGGTTTTCTTTTTTAATTAAAATGACATTATCCCTCACTCTATTCATGCCTTTCCTTCTTTCCTTACACAACTTACATTCCCTGCTCTATATTTATAACCCTTCCCTTGCATTAACACACTCACTTGCCTCTCTATCTCTTCGTTATACTCCAATATTGAAACCTCAATCCTGGAAAATCCCAAGTATTGGTTGAAACCAGCTGCTCTGTGTCTTGCACAGTTGAATGAGGCTGAGGAAAAACATAAGGTCTTGTTGAAAAGTTTTACTTTAGATTTGTGGCTACTAACTTCAAGTGGGACTTCAGCATTGCTCTATAAACAACCTACATTTCCCCTGTCCATTTACTCTCCTCTACTGGACTATTTCATTCCTTTGACTTCTCTTTAAACATCCAATGCCTCCTCTCCATTCTCACTCTCACCTGATAACCTTGCTACCAGGTTCTGTGAGAAAAGAGAGGCAAGCAGGAAAGAAGTTCCAAAGCTCCCCATCGTATCTACCACCGAATTTCATCTGCATTTCCTGTGTTTCCTTCTTGTCACTATGCATGAACTATTCATGCACCTGTCTAAGGCCACCCATGAACTAGATTCTACCCCCTCTTAGCTACTCCAGGGCATAGTTCCAACCATGATCTAGCTCTTCCATATTACCCGCCCCCCCACCTTATCGGAACATTCCTATCAAATGGTAACTGATAACCATGTTGTCATTTCTCTCATATTAAAACAAGCAAAAACAAAAATCAGAAAAACAAACAAAAAAATCTCTTTGATTCTCATCCCCATCCAGTCTCCAAGGCTCCACTCAGTTTTTCCGCTCTGCTCATCACTGTCTCCACAGCCAGCACCTTGGTCAGAGGCATGCACTTTCTTGCATAGATGGTTGCAGTGCCCTCAGCGCTTGCCTCACTGCTTTTGCCCTTGCCTCTCTTTAATTTACTTCTAGCACAGCAGCCAGAGAAATCTTATCTAAGGAAAATGTACAACACCTTTAAGTTCAAAAAGTCTCTTAAGCACTTTGCCACAAGACCACTGTTGAACTTTATATGGTACAAAAAATTTTTTTGTTTATAACTCATCTTACTATTAAGTAGTTTAAATCCTTCAGCACTTAAATACTTGTATTTATAAAATTAACCACACTGATGGCCTCTTCGAGCATGTAAACTACGGTATGTTGCAACAGTTTGAAACTGAGGTCTCCTCAGGGTGTCTCGGGTACTGTATATGATGTGTGATTGTCTGAATTTTAAATAAGGGTGGCTTTATCAATCTGAGTTGTAAATATTTTTTTTTTAAAGTTTGGCACCTGATCTAACATCTCTTGCCAATCTTCCTTTTTTTTTCCCTTCTCCCCGAAGCCCCCCAGTACACAGTTGTATATTCTAGTTGTAAGTGCCCTTGTTATGCTACATGGGACGCCACCTCAGCATGGCCTGATGAGCGGTGCCATGTCCGCACTGGGATCCAAACAAGCAAACCCTGTGCCGCCAAAGTGGAGCACACGAACTTAACCACTCGGCCACAGGGCCAGCCCCTGAGGTGTAAATGTTTCTATAGCTTAATTTCATATTTTTTAAAATAAAAATAAACATAATTAGAAATTCTATTATTTTCTTCTCACATGCCGATGGATCACCTTGTGCAGTCACTGGAGTGCAGATACTATTATTGTTTATAGAAAATTTCTATAACATGAGAAGAGGAGAGTCCAAGATCAAACAATCGTCCTCTGGGTAGAGGCTAGGTGGATGGAAAGAGACCTTACCCTTTGCCTATAAGACCCAGAAAAGCAGCTAGGTAAGGCAAGGCAAAGGATGGAGCCAGTGATCTGTAAAAGGAAGCTGAGAGAGCTGAGACAAGGTAGAGGGAAGGATTTTTTTTACATGGCTAGGGAAAAGAAGTTTGTTTCAGGAATCTGAAACTCTAAATAAGTCAATCAAGAAACTTGTGACGCTGCTGTCATCCTGACCAATTCCTCTTTTTCTTCTCCTGCAGACTGCCAATGAGACCTGTGTAGCTAAGTTTGGTGAGTAACCTGTCTTGCATGCCTCCTTTTTACTTATTTTAGTATTTGATGCAAGAAAGCAAGCTCCAGTGTTGTCAAGGAAGCCGGGATACTATTTTATTTATTCTTCAGGTACTATTTATAACTGCTTACCATGGTGCCAAGCAGTTACTAAGAGCTGAGGCTTCGGAGGTAAACCAGACACACAGGCCCATGCCCTGATGGAGCTGACATTCAAGGTCACCTCTCTGGGCAGGAATGCACGTCACTCTTACAGGCCTGGGAATCTGAGACCCAGGAATCGACTTTTAATTCTGTGTTTTAATAAGTGTAAGTTTTAGGTTTCTACAACCTTTCCTTCTGACAAACTCAGAGTCCTTCTCACGTTTCACATATTGCTGGTGTCCAGTAGAGTGTGTGCGGGGGTACCGTTTGTGTTTCCAAATGTATAGAAGAGGAATGAGAGCTAGGGAAATGACCGCTTCCTCTTCTCTTTTCTTCTCTCCTCTTAGCTTCGGAGTCACTTTCCCTTACGGCGACCTGGTATTTGCTTAGAAACACATTAGAGTTTACAGTCACTTGGCCTTGGGGTATTTCTTAGACTACACACAAAATTGAAAAGAAATACATTTCGGGTTGTTTACAGGTTTCAGGCCAAACACATATTTTCAATTGAGAGCAGAATATTTCTAGAGTCAACGGCAACCCCTGTTTTCCTATACAGTTCAAACTGCCAGACTTCCTTGGCTTGTGGAGAATTAGGCAATCTCTTTTTACTTGCCTCTGCCTTTATGATTTGGTTTTCTAGTGAATGGAGTGGAACTCATGATGGACTTGAAATTCCTCTTGATGTGGTAAAAGTTGTGAACTTCAAGTGATGCTAAGGTGTTCTTTAAGTAGCCCCATCATAGAATTAAATAAGAGAACAAGTGACACATTTTCCTGGTGACTTGTCTCTGGCCTAATACATGTCAAGCAGGAAGAAATCTACTGAACTCTGGCCTCATTGGAGATATAGGGAGACTTTGATTCTTGCTCTGATGATCTTCCTTCATTCTCCTTCAGAATCTACCCCCAAAGTCTTAAATCAGTCATTTCTATATACATAAGAATTTATCAATGTGTTATTCTTCCAGGGTGTCTTATCAAGATTTCTTTCTAGTTATGGGATAAAGGCTTTGCTCCCATAACAAAAATGATGGAGAATTAGAGGACAGGCTAGATAAGTATTTGGGGTGGTAAAAGCACTTCCTGGGGCTCTGAAATCACACTACTGTGAGAAAACAATTAACATCAAGAAAATAGATGGATTCCATATATACCTATGGAAATGAATGACTAGGTCTTAACCCTTTCCCCATCCCTTGTAACAGCATTCAAGTAGGGATGGTTATATTTAAATAGTTGAATAATTTCCATTTATAAACTCATGAATTCACCAGTAACTATTTTTGGACGATTTGGATAATGATATCCCAAGTGGATCTTGAATGATATGTATCTATAAACTGATGAGAAGAGTCGTAATTTAGACACAATGCATCTAATTTAGGAACACAGATGTATCATTCAATCGAGAAATATTATTGAGCACATACTAGGTACCAGGAACTGTTTTAGGTGCTGAAGATATAGCAATGAACAAACTAGAGAAGTATTTGTCCTCAAAGACATTATATTCAAGTAGGTATGAGATAGACAATAAACAAATGAACAACTTAATTTATGATATGCTAGATGGTGACACTTTCCACAAAGAAAACTAGAACAAGGTAAAGGGAGAGAGTGACAGGAGAGTACTATTTCATATTGATTGATGAGGAAGGTCTCATTGATTTATCACTTTAGTGATACACAGTAAGTCATATTTGCATATAAAAGCATGAATATGCATCCTGGACTGTCAGCTCTGCTTATCACAATCCTGGTGTCTAATTCCTCTCTCCTTCTTTCTTTCCTTTCACAAATATTGATTGACAAGAGACACAGTGCCACCTAAAACATCACCCACTTTTCTATTCCAAATCCATTTCCTTAGAGATTTCCCAGCTAGAGATACACTTAGGATTTGCAATTTCTGTAAAACATGGAGTAGATAGCTACTTAAAATGTTAAAATTGTGGTTATAGAGAACTAATATAGACCAGGTCAGAAACAACCTGTAAGTGGGAAAGAATTATAATAAAAAAGAGAATGAAATAATTAAATAACTATGCTTTCCTTTTTTTTTCCTCCCTTGTAAATTTCTTATAGGACCATTACCTTCAAAATGGCAAATGACATCTCCTGAGCCTCCTTGCGTGAATGAGATAACTGATTGGCAGCTGAGGATACTTCAGAATGGCTTGTATTTAATTTATGGCCAAGTGGATCCCAATACAGCCTACAAGGGAGCGGCTCCTTTTGAGGTGCGGCTATATAAAAATGAAGACATCATACAAACTCTAACAAGCAACTCTGAAATCCAAAATGTAGGAGGGACTTATGAATTGCATGCTGGAGATACAATAAACTTGAAATTCAACTATGAGCATCAGGTCTTAAAAAATAATACATACTGGGGGATCTTATTGCTAGCAAATCCCCAATTCATCTCCTAGAGACTTGATTTGGTCTCCTCATCCTCTTCAGCACATGCAGAGGCACTGGTAGGTAGATTGGAGGAGGCAGATTTTCAATGCCTACAGTTTGTCTGGGTACACAAATCAACACACACAGAACTCCTCTGCATGTGAATTTTCATCTCTCATGCTCATCTGAAAGAGACTCAGAGGAAAGGTCAAAGACATTTGGTTACCCCTGACATTGGGTTGGCAAAGACATTTTGCTAATCCATGATAAAGTAAATATGGGTGGCTAGACTCTTCAAAGAATCTTTGTCTAATCCTTGAATGCTTGGTGAAAAAGTGAAGTCTTATTCCCATGGGAGCCTTACGTGGTTTGCAAAAAAGGTCCAGGGCAGTAGTCTGGCCTTGTCCTCATATTCTTGGGCTGCTCCACTTCATTCTTCCTGTATTCCCATCTCTGAGACCATCCTGATAAAAGTAGTCAGATTGGGAGAGTGGCCGCAGATACACCAACAACAATCCATTTTAGATGTGATGACGTTAGAGGGTGGAGAACACTCTAGAGAACTATTGGGACAGAGGCATAAGTGGCATGGAATGAAACACACTTATTTGGGAATTTCTCTTTATTTCATCATACTCAGGACGCATGGTGCTTTATAAAACTAGTTGTTCAAAGCCCTTCATATAGGGCTTCATGACAACTTGTTTGTGTCTGTGTCTAAACATTGTCAATGGTAAAGAAAGAATAATCATTAGTAATCATAAGATTTAATCCTAGCAATTGGTATTACCAGTACTGTATTTTGCCATGTAATGATTTCATATTCTTTTAGCTGGCTCTCTACAGTTCACAAAGTGCTTTTGTGTATTACACAGCATCTCTATGAAGTTAATGGGGCAGGTATTTTGGCACAGTTCTAACAATTAGAATACAGAAGCAGATGGAACATAAGTAACTTGCCTCAACCCATAGAACTGGTGATTAACAGGGCCAGTGGGCTTCCCACTGTATCACACTGTCTCAGTTTTAGAGTTGGTATACCTGCTATCATGTTATAAGTCAGTTTAGCAGATTCTATTTTCAGGAAGTGTATTCCCTTTCAGCCCAAGGTGGGTAGAGAGAAGCTGCAACAGATCTTTCCTTTCTCAGCAAATTTCTTTTCCTTTTCCTGCTTGGAGCAGGGACTATTAGGGTGTTGCTCAGGGCTTACTCCAACCAGCTTCTTTTCCTCACTTTGAAGAACCTGTCTTGGTCAAAAGTGTTAACTTCTAAAAACAATGAATAGCACTCAATTCAATTACAGCCTGCTAAAGTTTTGGACTCCATCAAATCAATTAGCACCTTGTGGTTTCTTTTTGAAAGTATGTAGTATGATTACATGATAACCCAATTTAAAATATTTATATATATTTGTAAAAAGCTGTATTATGTTAAATAATACTGTCACATGTAAAGCTAATTTAGAAATATTTGTATTGTGTGCAACAAAAATCGTTTGGGAGCAGGCTAAGCCTGAGGCCAAGATGTTTCTTGGTAAGTCTCCTTTTTAAACATCTGCTGAGTAGCTGTAGGGCCAAAGACGTGGATGCCTTATTCATCTTGCATCTGTATATCTTCTCAGGAAATTAAAGTTATATCACATATATTTATGGGAACTTGGGGTGTTGATCATTGTTATGTTGTAAGCAGCAGTGTGTTGGAGTGGGCAAGCACTAGCTCTTGAGAGCTGATTGTTAAATTTTCAGAAATTTTGCAATGGTTAGTAAATACAGCCATCCTGGAAATTGGCCATGGTGGAGCTGTTTATTCCATGGGAATTGGCAAATGCTCCAAATCAGAGCTGTCTTTTTAGAGGTCCCATTCACCAGCATACTACTGTTTGTAAAACTTTCCTTCTTAATGACTCCTCTCTGCTCCTGCCCATGCCTGGGACAATCGAGGCAGGCAAGGGAGAGAGTGAAATTGTCATACTCCCAGCAAAAACCCCACATGATGGTGATTTCTCAGGGCAAGCAGAGGTCTCTGCTGCTGCAGCCAGAGAGATGGCTACCAATGGATGATATTCAAATTTCCCTGGTGTTGTAATTTCAGTCTTTGTTTTCAATGTATATTCTGTTTCCTTGTTTCTTCAAATAGTGTTTACATTTAAACCTTAATAAAATGTACGTTGGTAAGTGAACTGTAGCTGACTTATCTGTGGATTATGAGACTAGAGATAGTGAACTAGAGAGCCTAAGGGTGCATCTGAGAAATCCTTGCCCATATGAAACACTGCTTGGCAAGTATTAGGCAAAAGCGAGAGCTGGATTCAACTAGCTTTTGGTTATAGCTGTCTCAATTTCTGAGGGGTTAGTCAGACAGTTTCACCGTCTGACTTTCAACCACCTCCTCAACTCCACCGCACCCACCCTCACCATCAAAGCTGTCACCAACCTTTCTCACACTTATTGTTTGATACCTTCCATTTTGCCTAATCAGAGCTGACCCAGAGTGTGTTATGTCACTAAGGGCTAAGTCTCTGCTTCTGAAGATGGCGGTTAATTGAAAAGTGATGCAGACTTGTGCGTTTGATGGAGCAGACTAGCTCCTTAGATGAGTATATCCGTGCTTCTTGGAGATGAAATTCCTGCTTTTGTGTGTTCTACCTCAAAGGAGCAATTTCATTGGTGGGAGTGGAAGGAGATTTTTTATTAGAGAGAAGGAGAAGCAAAATCTTGATCAACTTATGGGTGAGGGGTCTGAGGATTATCTTTTAGCAGAAGTGATAAATGATGCCTTGGCACATAGACTTTCATTGACCTGAAAGGATATACCTCTATTTGGGGGGGTCACTTGTGACTCTGGCAGAGTCATTCCACCAGTCATGGCTCTCCTGTGAGTCCCACATCTATCTATAGGAAACTTGCACATATGCTTTTACCCTACAAACTCAGAGAGGATGGGCTCACCTCCATGCAGCAGATTCTCCTGTCTTTGCTACCAAGAGGTTGCTTTTCTTTTCCTGACAGATTTCCTGGGTGGGGTCAGACTCTAGCCCACTGTAGGCTTTAGCCTTCTCAGTGGGAGTCAGGCGCCAGTTCTTTGCATCTCCCAATTTCAAAAAATAAATTTTAAAGCTCTTTTAGGGGTTCCCTTGAAGTCCTCTATCAGGCTTAAGTTTAGAGAGTTTCATTGCTCCCCATCCCTCCTGCAAAGGGTGTGGGTGAGGACTCACGGCATGGCCAAGCTCTCTCTTCATAAATTTGATCACAATCTCCCCTTCTCCCCACTCTGGCCTCATTTTATGCCCTTGATCCAGCTGAAGTGTCTAAGGGAAGTGGGGAGGGGATTTTACCTTCATTCCTTTTGTCAATTCTGCATATTGGCAGGGGCAATTGTCTTATTCTGTCTTATTCTTTGATATCTTAGGTACCAATCAGATTATGCCTGAGTTGAAATGGGTCAGAAGAGTCCCACTTCTACTCTCATATGTCTAAAAGGGATCTGGGAGGCCTACAATAAAATACAGAAATGCAAAACCCCAAACCATCATCACAGGAGCAATAAAATAAGAGCTTAATACAAAGGCAGAGGGAAAGGAAAGTTATTGTTTAGAAAAGTTGGGCTTAAGAATATTGTTACAAATGAATGCAAAAGATTGCTTTTAATTTCTTGAAAGTCAAGGAAAACTAGAGAAGCGTGAAGGGAATAGAGTTGTTTTATGTATTTTTTTTAATGCACACTGTTTTGTTAGGAGAAAGAAACTTTTCCCCAGCACTGAGCTCTAAGCGGACTCTGCCTCCAGGTCCACAAGGAATGCTCTAGAGAGAAAAGTGCATACTCTTCCATTCATTTTATTTGAATCTACTGGTTTCTGTTAACAGTTACCAACTTTAAGGATTCAAACAGTTTAGTTATCACTCTAAGACACACAGCAGTATTGGTGATTCCCGTGACACAGTTTGGGAAAGTAGGCTAGAGGGTTTATGTGGCCTTCTTCAAGATCCCTTCCTGGGATCTTTGTCTGGCAACAGAAAAATGAAAATTCAATGAACAGGTCCATTCTATTAAACCAACTTCCTCATTGCTTCAATTGCATAATCAGAGAGGGAATCTCTGATTTCAGTGTCTGGAGAGATTGTTTCCACCCAGCTTTGGTGTTGTCCAGGGACAACACAGGGGTGGCATGTTCTTCACATGGGGCCTCAATGCGCGGAGTCTGAGCTGGACTGAAGTGAACTGGTGAGTTTAAGTTTCTTGGAATGGAAGACATCTAGAGAAACTCTTCATCTTCCCTCCCTGCCTTTGGGTTATACCTCCTATCTGATGGATTAGTTTCTGAGGGGAATGTGATGACCAAGAGTCCAGGGTCTGACATGATGCTTGGCTCATAGTCCTAATTATCTATTGAGTGAACAAATAAAGGAATCATAAATTTATTTGAGTGTTCACATGAACTTAGCATTATCATATGTATTCTGGATAACAGAGTCCAGTGGACAAAGCCTTCAGTCTCCCCTCCCATCACCTACTATTCTCAAGTGCTCTCCTTTTTCCCCATCAAAATCTGTTCTTAGAATATTCTTAACGTATTTAAGAAAAAGAACCTTATAAATTCACTTGTGCTAAAGGAAAATGGCCAATAAGCTACCTTGCATCACTAAAACAGGACAAAATCCTATTTGTTTTAAGTCTTCCCTAGGAAGATACACCAAGAAGCAACCTCTTTACAATATCCTAAGGCAAAACAATTTATTCAATGATCAGTGGCAGAGTTTTTCAAAGTGAGGTCGGTGGAATTTACATTGGATTCACCCAGCATGTTTGAAAAAAAAGGTGATTCCTAGGCCCCATTCACAGTCTACTGAATAAACATTTCTAGGAGTGAGGCCTAGCAATCAAATTTTTCACAAACTCTGATCCATACGTTATTCTTATGCACCCTACAGTTTAAGAACCACTGCTTTATGGCATGCAACTTTGAATTTCAGCTGAGTATTTCTCCAAGTATTTAAAATGAGTCAAAGCTTCTAAACAAATTTAAAAAAAAATCAGTAAAACAAAACCAAAAAAATCAAGAAAGCAAAACCAACATTGATGGCACCCACGAGATTTACCATAATCCATCTCTCATCACAAAAGCAAATGGCCTTCTATCCTCTATTTGGGTCTGAACGAAGGTCAGGCTCTTCACTTTTCATAACCTAATAGCAACATTGGCACTTTAACATCGGCAATCTAAGGCCTATGAGCCTTGCCACAATCAATATCACATTATCTACCTGTTTGCTGTCAACTTTCAAATATTTATCTCTAGCCCAACTTGTTTTTCTTTGCTTCAGACTTGTAAATCCAACTGCTACTCAACAATTTCACACTGGAGGTATAATGGACACCTCAAATTCAACATGTCCAAAATGAATCTCTTAATGTTTCCCCAAATCAGCTTTTCTTGAAGCCCCCTTCGTTTCACTTGTGTTGTTTGGGCCAAAAACCTCTGAGTTGTGGAGTCATTCTTGACTCCTGTCTTTTACCCATCTTATCTGTTAGGAAATCATATTTTCTTTACCCTCAAAGAGAATCTGATCTCTTTTTTGTTCTCACTTATCTGTGTCACCAGGATTATTTCAATCACTTCGTAACCAGTTTCTCTGCTTCTACTTTTGTAGTCAGACAAACTCATTTTCAAATCTCAGTTTTGCCATTTACTACTTATTTGGGTCTTGGACAAATTACTTGCTCTCTCTGAGACTTAATTTCTTGTTTTGTTTACTATCCAATACTATTTACTGTTGTTTTGTTTACTATCCAATGCCTGATCCATAGTTGGAGCTTAATAACTATTTGTCGAATCAAGGAATAAATGTAAAATAGGTTTAAAATACCGACTCATGTATGTAAAGTTCCTGATACATAGGAGACACTAAAATGGTGGCTGCCATTGATTTTATTTTTATTAAAGATTTGGATTTATTCCTAAGTTTTTGAACTTTGTCATTTCTCAAGTTGAGATATTTATTTAACATCTCTCTTATTCTCTTTCCTTCCCAAGATAAGCCCAAAGATAAATAAACATTTTATTTATTCAATACTTTATCATTAGTACCTAAAATAGTGTTTGGAATATTGAAAGAGCTCAACAAATGTTGAAATGAATGAAAAAAAAGGACAGTGATTCTTGGTTGTAATGACCAGCAAGACATAGGATACATATGTTGCAAACAACCTCCCAGATTCGCGTATTCACTTCTGTTCCTCTAGGTTTTTTAAAACTCTGAGTAATGGATGGAAAATTCTAAGTACCTAAATGACAAGTGCTCAAGAAAAGGTGGCTGCTATCACCACCGTACCCATACCACCATCATCATCATGACAGTCATCATTTCATTATACTCATTTCACCAGAAGCATCATCCCAGAACACATTAGCTTGCTTTACCACAGCAACGTTTTCACCAAATTGTAAGTTAAGCTTGTGCCGTTGACTTTTATTGAATATGTTTATTAGAAACAGCCATGTGCATCTTCTCGAAATGATTCTTAGAACGATATTTATTGTGTTGCTTATCATTCTTTATGGCAAAAACAGTCAGGAAAACTGATCTTTCATGAACTTGAAGCCATAACTCTATGGGAATTTTTTTCCTCATCTATTTCTACAGATCAATAAAGAGTTCAGTAATATGTGAGATTATTTGGAATGCTTTCCCTCTGCAAAGGCAATATATGTCTCTAGAACCTTGAATCTGTTATTAATTACTCCAAATGAATATTTTTGGAAACACGAACTGTGGTTTCTGAGCACAGATGTTGACAGATGCTATCTCAGGTGGTGAGTTGCTTTTTCAACAAGGCTTTTCAGAGTGGTTATTTCAGAGTGGTGAAATTACCATGTCTGAAATTCAGTCTTCAGGTTTATAGATCAGAAACTGAATTTTATCAAAGTCTTAGAGTTTATAAAACTCTCAGGGACTGCATAATCAAATTCAAAAGAGAGTGAGAAATAAACTAAGGTGGAAGTTTATTGATCAGTACATTCTCTCTGTGAAGGAACATTATATGGGTGTTCAAATTATAACCAGAAAGTTATTGGCGGGCATGGAATCCAAGCCAAGGTGATTAGGAATGAACAAACAAAGGCTTCAGATACCAAATACATCTTTTATTCATTGAACAAATATTTCCTGGGGACAATTATATCTTAGATATTATGCTAAGTACCAGTGGGGATACAAAAATGAAAAGATATAATGCTTGTCTTCAGGCACTTTAAAGTTTAGCAAAGAAACAGGTATGTAAACAAATAATCAGAAGAGTTCATGTATGATACTTACTTTAATGGGAGCAAATTAGTCCACAAAAGAGGTGAAGGAGAACCTGAACAAGTACAATGGCTTGGTGATGGGGATAGGGAATAGATCGAGAGAAAAATTTATGACAAAAAATCATTGGTCTTTAGTGATTGTGGTAGATACCATTTGGGTTTCTGCCAAGCTCAAAATGATTTCCTTGTCAGACTTCCTTATCCACAGAGCGTGTTTCAGCAGCTTCATATTCACCATGTTAGTCCATTCTCTTCGCCAGAATTGACTTGTTCAGGATTAACTACCCAGGGTGACTGGAGAAGATAAAAATTTGGGAGCTATGGGGTAGCTCATATTCCTCCTGTAAAGTGGATTAAGAATCAGAGAAAGTCAATCTGGCTGAGACAGAAGAATGAAAGAGATATTTAGAGAGAAGCATAAATGAAAGATAGGAACTGAACTGTTCTCAACCCATAAGACCCTGCTGTGTTCTTGTCCTTGGATTCTATGAAAATCACTGTCCCTTTATGAAAAATTCCCTCCCCCCTCCCTCAGTTAGCTTAAGTTGGTTTCTTTTCATTGAAATCAGAGTCTTAACAAATAAAGTGATTGATTTAAGGTGAGGGATGAAGAAAAGGAAGGACCTTCTTGGACTTGCTGAGGAGGATGGTGGTGTTTTCACGTAGGGGATATAGCAGGAAAAAGTAGAGAACATTTGGGGTGGTTGAGACAATCATTTAATTTTTATAAATGTATGGTTTGAGATGTTTGTAAAATGTTCAAGTGGGCATTAGTAGGATGCAGTCGGAATTCAGGAGGAGTTGCATGTGACGGAACGAATATTTGAAAGTCAACAGCCTTTAGGGTGAAGTTACTGGAGTGCATGAAATCACTATAGAAATGGTTTAGAGTGAAAAGGGAGAAAACAACTGAGACCTAACAAGCACCAACATTTGAAGACAGGCATAGGAAAGGAATCCTAGAGAGTGGCAGTCAGAGACAATGAGATCAACTGGAAGCAAGTGGGTCCACAGCAATAGGCTGAGAGAGATTAAGAATGAGGGAGTGGACAACAATGTTAGAGGCTCCAAGAAGTCAAATACTATAAGAATTGAAAATTGCTCATTGGATTTTGCTGGTAGATAAGTGTTGGTGACATTAGCAAGATCATTTTCAGTGATATAACGGGAGAAGAATACAGATTTCAAGGAATGAGGAACAAGTGGGAAGTATAGTTGCCAGATGAGGAGTATACGGAAAGTGAGACAAGTTATACTACTCTTTGTAGAATCTTGGTTGTGAAGAAAAACGTTGAGGAGTGGTAGAGAGTCATCTCAGGGTAATCTCAGAACTAAGGGAGAGAAAGAGGCATCTACCTGGCAAGCAGACTAGGGATTAATCCCGGCTGGTCAGGGCAACTTCTTCCTAGCAGAGTGATCAAGACACATAGTGTGAGCCAGCCTTGGACAATACAATGAGCTGGGCAAATCCAATTCCCTTTCTTAGGAATTTATCTAGAATATAGGGGGATAAAGTACCATTTGCAGTGGAGAAGAATTTAAACAATGCCATGGAGCTGTTGACAGGCAGGAAGAATAAAGCTGATGTAAGAGAAAAAGCAGGTATTGCCATATGAACAGGAGAGAGGGAGGGAGAGACGATGCACCTTGATGGAAAGAAAATATTGAAAACAGTCAATTCCCAGAGATGGTGCTGACATAATTTCAGTTCCTGTTCCAGGCCTTGTGAATCATTTCAACAAACCACTCTTTCTCCTTGAGTTAGTATAAATGGGTCTCTTTTCTTTCAACAAAATGAGGTCCATCAATTCTCTAAGATATCTTTTCAAGATATTTAAAAACCTCTGCTATTTTCTAGTCTGTATCATTTCATGGGAGGCAATTGAGTGCTATGGTTAGGAGGCTGGTCTAGATTTAGATAGGCCTGAACTTAAATCCTGACTCTGCTGCTTACGCTTTGTGTGAGCTTGAGAAATTTGTGTAACTTCTTTGAGGCTAGGTGTTCTCATTTGGGAAGTAAGGAAAATTATTTCTACTGCCTAAGATAGTTTAAGGATTAAAATAAAAGAATGTATAGAAAAAGCTCAGCTCAGTGTCTGGCAATAGAAAGTTCAATAGATGCCAATTATTTTTATGTTATTAGTTTACAACTAACTCTGTTAGGTAGCCTTTTCTCTGTTTTAAATTTCTGGGGTGTTTTTTAGCTTCAGAGAGTTCCTCCTGGAAAGCAAGTACACATTCAGCCTTTTCACACTTTATATATTTGCATACTGATGTTGCATGGTGTTTGGAATGATGAATGCTGAGAAGATTCAATGTCTATGGCTTGTGCTTAGTAGTTGCCTTTTCTTAGGTGTTCTCTAGAAACAGTGAAATGGAGAATATACTTTATTTAAGTTACAAACATAATGATGTCTCAATTTATTTTATATAAAGAAAATATGTAGGGAGGCTGGCCCAGTGGCATAGTGGTTAAGTTTGTATGCTCTGCTTCAGTGGCCCAGGGATTGCCGGTTCGGATCCCTGGCGTGGACCTATGCCCTGCTTATCAAGCCATGCTGTGGCAGGCATGCCACATATGAAATAGAGGACGGTGGGCACAGATGGCAGCTCAGTGTCAATCTTCCTCAGCAAAAAGAGGAGGTTTGGTGACGGATGCTAGCTCAAGGCTAATCTTCCTCAAAGAAAAAAAGGAAGAAAGAAAATGTCTAATCATTCATTCATTCATTTACTCCACAAATATTTGTAAAAGTTTTCCTAGGTACAAAGTGCACCTAGGTGGTACAGACAATGGGAAGACAGACATTGTGATTTAGGAAGCTACCTTTGGTAAGAGAGAGAGATGGATTCAAATCACAGAATTATAGAGTTGAAAGGTATCTCATACAAGGATAATTAATCCCAAACCTCTTATTGACAAATGGGGAAACTGAGACACAGTGAGTTTAAGAAGTGATGTAGGAATTGATATCTGGATTGTCCAAATCCCAGCCCAATTCTTTTTCTGCTAGATCATCCAATACGGTAAAGACTGAAGCAAGTGCTATGATAAGCATAGGGCTACAATCAAGGAGTAACAAATTCTAGCCAAATGAGAAAAGGGGGAAGTATTTGAATTTGTGTGTGATGAAAGAGTAGGAGGCAGGCCTCCAGGCAGAGGATGAAGTGTGAGCAAAGGCACGGAAGTGTGGAGGAAAGCACATGTGATCTCATGGCCTGGTGAAGGCCATGTGTGAAGATAGGAGATGGGAACTGACGCTGGACAAAAAGGTGGCCAAATCTCAAGCAGCTATTGTGCTGCTGCGAGAAATCTCTGCTTTTACTATTGGGCTTTTTGTATTTTATTTTAGAAGTGTATGGCTTGAAGGGACATGTTTCAGAGAAGGCAGCTCAGGTGGCATGGTAAAAGATGGATGGGAGAGGCAGAGCAAGACCAGCTAAGAGTCTATTGGGTTAGTCCAGGCTGTGAGTGGTCTGCAGTGGCAGGAGCAGTAGAGAGGAGGGTAGGCACTGCCGCAGGAGCGATAGTAAGAAAACGTGGATCTTGAACAATAAGACATGGTTGTAACAATGATGGTTTTAGTTATAGCTAAAACACTCATTTCAATATTTTGGATAGTTTTGTTTTAGCAATAAATGGATAGAATTATTTCCATTAATATAATCAGATGCATTTTGAAGTTTCTGTAGTTTAAAAAACATAAGAAGGTGTCTTTCAAAATCTTTTAACGAAGTCAAGAAACCAGCCTTCGAAACTAGTCCAGGTAGCTTCCTTGCTGTGATCTCTTTGCCTTCCACAATCACCTAAGCAGAACTGACGACTCTGTCCTATGTACTGGAAATGTATATGTTATTACAGTAAGTATTTGTATAAAAATCTTTTTTCCCTAAACTGCTATAACCACCTTGAGAATAGGAATATGATTTTACTTTGTTTCTCTCATGTCTGGCGAAGTTCCTGGTCTGTGTGTATTACCAAAGCCTTCTGTGTACATTCCTTTCCTGAGTACTTGGCAAGATCCTTTAAGTGACTCTTAGGGACGTGACTACTCAGAACATCAACGAGTACACCTGTATGTATTTCTCCATCTTTTTTACAAGGATGGCAAAATTGTTTGGTAAAATCCATATGTGCTAGGTCTACAAAGTCCCTTTCCCATGCCAGCAAAACACATATGCCCAAACAGGAAATGCGTGGGGGTTCGAAATGATTTGTTATTAGTGAACCCACCCAGGTCCTAAAATATCACCACTTCCTTTTCTGTTTTAAGAGTCTTTTAAACCTTCTATTTTGGAATCTTTTGCGTGTTTGAGGCCAACCACTTTGGCGTGTAGTTTGTAGAATTATAAAACAGCTCTTAGTTATTGAGATCTTACCATGTGCTAGGTACTCTTCTAAGCACCTTCTGTGTAATCCTCACTACAACTTCTTTGAATGTATCTTCTTATTCTCCCATTCTACAGATGAGGAAACTGAAGAACAGAGATGCTCGGTAACTTGGTTAATGTCACCCAATAGTAAGGAGTAAAGCCAGAATTCTATCTTGGCAGCCTAAATCCAGAGCCCTTGCTTTCAAACAAGCCATGCTGTCTTTCATTGAATCTTTCCTCTTAAAATTGAAAATCTAAATAATTTTTACCAATTTTTAGTCGTCTGAAATTTCTCTGGTTCTCTACTGTCTTCAAAATTTTCCCGGGCATTATGAAATCTTAGCAAATTTTTTTAGCAAATTGAAAGAATTCACCAGAGTCAACAGAGCCAAACTCATTCAAAATGACAGGAAGTTCTAGCATATTCTTTTCTTTTATCTGTGTTGCCCTTTCCAGTTTGTACAGCATTTCATTGACAGATGTCTCAGTCTAAATGCTATTCTTTCTGTGAATCCTCTTCTAGACTCCCCATGCAGATTTGGGTATTTTTTTAAGTTATATTTTCCCTGGGTTTTGTACTCACCTCTATTACTGTAATTATTTTAGTATATTTTATTATATATTTTATACTCATTTATTTGCATGCCTATCTTCTTCCTGGACTATCAACCTCTTGCCAGAAGAGATTATATCTCCTCATTAAAAAAGGCTCAGCACGTAGCAGGTGTTCACTAATATTACAGACAGAAAGTGGCAGAAAGCAAAACAGTTCCTGAGAAACTCAAGTTTCTCTGTCATAAAAGTTAATGTGACACTATTATGCCCAAGGAATCAGGCTCTTATCCTTTCCTTGTTAGTCTTCTTTAAACAAACAGGTAAGAAACAAAAGCACAAGTAAAGCAATCATTTTCTTGCTTCAGAATTTCTTTTTTGACATACCTTGTTCATTTCGGGCTATAGCTTTCCTGGTTCTATTCTGGGAGGTTTGTGCCACTGTTTTGAAATTGTCTTGGTTGTGTGCCCCATCTCCCAGTTTTTGTTTCTACACTGCTGGGTGTGAGCCCATCAGAAAATCTGTCTCTGTAGCCACATATATCCTTCTATACACCCTTCTTTACTTACTCATCTGGGTGATATGCTATTGTAGTGTCAGGAATTTCTTTCTGACAGTTTCCCATCTTTCTTGATCTGCTCGCTGTCCCTCTTCCAATTGTACTTCATTGAATTCTGTCTAACTTTGTTCAAAGTTTTTGAAATATGCCTTCTCCAAAATATAGGGATTATGACCAATGACTCCTTTCATTGGATTTACATGATAATCTCATATGTGTTTTCATACTCATAACTTTAACTAGCATATGAAGGACTGAAGCTGGAGGAATTCAGTAAAGTGCTGAAGGGAAGACATCTAAGTAGCAGGGAACTGCTTACAACCAGGTTTGTCTGATACTAAAGCACGTACTCTTAATCCATGTTACACAGTATACACTCATAAATTCTATATGAGGTGTCACAGAGCCCCATTGCGTAAGATAAATGTGAGCGCAAGCTTGCCCAAGGCCAGTCAAGGGGTAGTACCTAAAAGAACTGGAATTAGAAGCAGTTTCTGACTGCTAGGTCAGTGCTTTTTCTACTATGTCTTGACATCCTCTATTACTGGGATTAGGTAGAGAGAGTAAACACTGATTTGGTATTTTATATAGTACTTTGAAGGATTAGAATGAATTTTTAGCATGTGGAAGGGTACAGCACTGCTAGAAACAGACATTACCTTGAAAAAAGATTGGCCTCTCATCCTTTACTCCCTGTCTTCATTCACATGGGGTGGGAATAATTGGTGTGTTCCATAAAAGGTTTTGCTGATACAATCTTAAAGTTTTATGCAGATGGAACTATCAGTGGTTCCTTTTCCAGAGTTATTGTTAACCTATCCTCCCTCTCATTTTTCCACTTCTGCTTTCATAATGAAAATAAAGAACACTTCATAGAAAAAAAATGAGAGTAAAGGAAAAATTTGCAGAAACTCATGTTCACGAACTTTGTCTGAAGCTATTTAAAAAATCAAAGATCTATTAGGGAATACAGTTTAGTCTTCTGATTGACCCCCTTAGTTATATTGGCTTTGTCTTATATTCTCCTTCTTCAGCTTTCTACTACTTCAGTGACAGTCTTCCCATCTTTGCTGATATCCCTTTCTCTTAACATCTATCCACTATCTCGTTCCAGAGTAAGTCTAACCCCTTTCCCATATAATGATCTTTCCAATTTTTGAAGAGTGTTAACAAGAACCACTAAATCTTCTCTCCCTAGGCCAAACATCACAGTCATTATAGGATGGTGCAGATGAAAGAATGGAGGTCTAGGACTCAATGACCTGGCTCTGCCACTTGTTAACCATGCTATCTTGGTGAAGGCACTTAATTTCAGCATTACCATCTATAAAAATGGATATAATAGCATTTATCTCATAGGATGATTATGGGGGTCAACATCAATATCAGAGAGTGTGTCAGACTTGCATATTATAAATTGGTATGTAAATATGATAATAGCTGTCCTGCCCCTGCCTGCAGTCCTGTTGTGGTTATACTTAAACTGGAATAAAGCACTTTGGAATGGGGCTGATCTGTATAAATCTGTATAAAAGGGAGATAATTTGCTCTCTCAAGGAAAACACTATTCTTCTTTAGTATGCCTAAAGTAGCAGTGGACGTTGTTAGTAGCTATGCTGGCTCGTCTTAAACTCGAGATCAACCAAAACACCCAGATCTTTTTCTCAGGTCACCTCTATTTTGTTCATGCGCGCACATGGTATTTACCCTAGATTCAGGAATTAATATTTGTGCCAGTTAAACTTCACTCTGTTGATCTTGGCCCACTGCTTGAGTATGTTGAGGATATTTAGAATACTGAATGAGTCTTCTGGATAAGTTCCACTACCCAGATTTGCGGCATGTGCAAATAGATCAATTTTCTTTCCAATATCCTTTGCCTATGGCTTGTATAAGATGTAGGTTTGTCCTCTACTTTTCCGCTGCAGGACTAGAAGAATCTGCACTTATAGACGTAAGAGGTCTTGAAATACTTTGAGATGGGATCTTCCAGGGTATCTGACTCCATAATCCCTTGAAATGTCTAAGAAAAGCTCCATTGTTGGCATTTTTTGTTACTGTTATTGGATTGGTGGCATGGGGAAGAAGTATTACATGGTTTATTTTCCTTGCCAATGCTTGTGAGAGGTCTCTACTTTTTGATGAAAGATTGATAATGCCCTACGGAAGATGATGATCTGAGAACTTTCCATTTTGGTTATTGCAATGATGAAAGAAAAGAGCCTGACTCATCTCATTTCAAATTCTGAAGACCTTTCCACACCCATTTATTGCACATGAGCACTTCCCCTTTTCACAGGATGGAGAGGCCTATATTTATTTGTCAGAATTTATTTTCTATGTTGTCTTTCCATACGCCAAGACTTAGCAATTCTTAATATCACCTTAACATCATCTCAGAGATCAAGATAAATGAATTGGGTCCAACATGAAAGTGTCCCACTATAGATAGACCAAGTGATAAAAAGACAAAGCTTCTCAGGAGTATTATTATAGATAGCCAGTAAGCAAGTAGCCAGGGAGAGGGCAATGAGTAGGATTGGCTTTGGTACTTGGGCTTTAAAAATATGCACACAGCTCTTTTTCTGAGCCTTCTTGCTCACCTGGGCATTTCATTATAACTCTTCCCATGTATTCCACTTCCTTAACCTTTTTTTAATTGAGATATAATTGACATATAACATTATATTAGTTTCAGGTGTACCACATAATGATTCAATATTTGTATGTATAGTGGAACAATGATCACAACAAGTCTAATTAATATCTTTCACCAGACACAGCTAAAAAATTTTTTCTTATGATGAGAACTTTTAAGATCTACTCTCTTAGCAACTTTCAAATATGCAATACAGTATTATTAACTATAGCCACTATGATGTGCATTACCTCATCTTTAGTGTTTAATGACTTCAAGATATCTTTAATTTCTACCTTTATACCCAACCTTTCTCCTGTGCTTTCAAACACGTTTAAATGTCTTTATCTTGAAAAAACTTTCTTTGATCCTGGTACCTAGACTCTAGCAATAGAGGAATTGAGCTTTTCAAACCAGAATCTACACACCCTTTGCTTCTACTTCCTGGTCTTTCAATCATATGTGGAGCTTGTATTCCACCTCCATCATCAAAGTGAAAATGTTAAGGTCATCCATGACATCTCAAATGGCTTATTCTCAATTCTCTTATTCTTTGACTTCTTTATAAGATTAATGTGATTGACTATATTCCTGAAACTCTCCCTGGTCCTTTACCTCCAAGATAGTCTACTGTCCTAGCTTTTTTTATGCTACCTTAATTTTAGTCTTGCCATTGCCCTTAAAATAAATTACAAGGTTCTATATGATTTTGGTCCTTAGTCTAACTCTCCAGCTTCATCTCTTGACTTTTCCATCTTGCATTTTACACTCATCATGCCAAACTTCTTTTGGTTTCTTGATGAGTACTATTTGTCTTCACTCAACTCCGGTCCTTGGGACATGATGTTCTGTCCCCCAGGAGTACTCCTTCCCACTTCTGCTTTAGCTGACTAACTCCTTACTCATCCCTTCTATCTCAGCTGAAATATAAATTCCTTGAGGAGGCCTGTCAACCTTTAAAGTAGGTTCTCTGCTCTTTGATTTCAGAGATTCATATCCCAACATTTATCTTGTTTTATTGTTATTATCTCTTTAACTGTCAGTTACTTTCATTAAGCTATAGGTTTTGTAAAGATTTGGTTTATTGCTATATCCTCCCAGAGTTTGGCACACATAATTATTCATTAGTGGTTATTGAATGAATGGATGGATAAATGAATGAGTGGCCATCCATTCCCTATCATCTCTACTGACTTCTCTTCTTCTGGCCTCTCAAGTATAAAAATAGGGATAATTATATCTTTTATAACCTATTCCAATATTGTGAGGATTAAATGAGGTAAGGTATATAAAATGACATTTATAAATTATAAAGAGATATGCTGGGATGTCACTTGCTATTATTACTGTTTCTTCACTAACAAGACAGTTTCTTATCTGTGGTGAAGAATGCCTTCAGAAATATTTGTATTAGGACAGATGTTGTTCAAAAGCATAAACTTGCAATGAGTAGTAAATAGCTCCAAGATCTAATGTGCAGTATAGTGAACATAGACAACAATATTGCACTACAATCGTCAAACTTGCTAAGAGACTAGAACTTAATTATTTCAACCACTTAAAAAAGGATAATTACGTAATGTGATAGAGGTATTAATTATCACTGCAATAGCAATCATATTACAATTTATAAATGTATCAGATTAACATGTTGTACACCTTAGATTTACACAATGTTATACATCAAGTATATTTCAATAAAAAAAAGAAATATTTGTTTCAGAATACTCAGGGACTTCTGAGATTGGCCAAGTTTGCGTTATTCTGATTAACCAAAGATTCAAGAGTACTTGGATGAGAGTTGTAAAATCACTGACATCCTTGTGGAGGGTTCTCAGGATAACTTGAGATTTGCATTTTGCAATCTTAACTCAGGTCATAGAAAAATTTCAACAAAATGATTCCTACCTAATGTTATCCTACCCTGAAAGTGAATCCATATTAAACAATGTCTTCCCTCATGCAATAGGTTCCTCTTTGTGAATTCTGTTTTTGATGAGAGAAAATCATCCAACTTCTTTTTTTTTTTTTTTTTTTTTTTTTTATTTTTTTTTTTAAAGATTTTATTTTTTCCTTTTTCTCCCCAAAGCCCCCCGGTACATAGTTGTATATTCTTCGTTGTGGGTCCTTCTAGCTGTGGCATGTGGGACGCTGCCTCAGCGTGGCCTGATGAGCAGTGTCATGTCCGCGCCCAGGATTCGAACCAACGAAACACTGGGCCGCCTGCAGCGGAGCGCGCGAACTTAACCACTCGGCCACGGGGCCAGCCCCTCATCCAACTTCTTTCTCAATTAGTTTATTGCAGAAACAGAAAGATAGATTTGAGAAACTACAAACCAGGAAGGGTTTTTATTTCCTCGTGTTTAGCTCCTGTTTGGAAGGAACGCTTGGAGGGCTTTTGGACATTCTCCAACAGTAGAAAAGGAAAGAATATTATTTTTCAGAGATTATCTTAAGGAAAATCTAAATACAAAAAGAAAGTAATTTCTCCAGACAGTGCAGTCTCAGAATTAGAAACAGAAATAAGATAGCAATTTCTTGACACCCACTTCAAGAAGTTAATCACTCAGCTGTTTTCACAGGTCATGTTGATCACAACACATTCCAAAATACTATCCAATTCTAAGTATTTCTATCAGACTTTGGTCTGATCACATAAAATTTAAGAAAAAATCATCTATATGAGGCCCTGGAAATTTCCTTCTTGTACAGGAAAGAATCTCTGTTTCAGAGTGGAGGTTCCAAATTCAGAGTCCAAAGAGAATGTGTCCAGAACTCCAGGTGGCTGACTTACCCTCTGGAGCTGGGCAAGAAGAATGACTAACAATAACTAATATCTACTGAACATTTAATTGGTACCAGGTGCTGTTTTAAGTACGTTATGTAGATCATCTCATTTACTCCTCATAACAAGTCCATATCAAATAAAGAAACTGAGATATAGAGAAGATAAGAAACTTGTCCAAGTTCACGCAAGAAATAAGTAGCAAAGCCAGGTTACAAGCTCCTGTAGTTTGACTTTGAGACTGAACTCTTCACCCTTCTGCTATATCAGCTCACTGATCAATGTAGATTATAAGCCTCAGTTAAGGAACAAAATCCTTTCAAGATACCACGTTAGTGGGAGGAGAGTTATTGCCCTGACTGAGAGTAACTATTATAATGCATACCAGTAATTGAAATAAAAATCACAAACGAAGGTGTCATTTAATCAAATATTTATTGAATACCATGTAATCAATCTCTAGGAGAAATGGAGGGAACTACAAAATCAAAGGGAACAAGTTCATGGCCTGAAGAAGCTTGCAATCTGAAGGCAATTCAAGTGATATAAAGGAGACAGATATACCCTTTGGGAATCTGCCACCGATGAAACATGTCTGTAATCACCAGGAAATGGAGTTTCTACATGATTTCTGACACCAAGGTGTCCCCCTATGGAGTTAATGCCAAAGTTTTTGAGGAAAAATATCTGTTTTCTTTTCTTTCTGATGTTGTGGGACAACTTCTTGGCCTTTTGGATCTCAAGGACACAGTCAATCCATGACGCAGGACATATATTCCAGAGGGGGAAATATGATTGGATGAGAAACCTCCCTATAGTTGCCCTTGTGTATAATTTGTTACTTTTTCCTTGGCTGAATTAGGGAAAGTGATGGTAAATTCTACTCTCTCTTTTCTCTTGGGGACTCCAGAAGACTTTATGTTTGAAAAATTTTCACTTAAGATAGAGATACTAAACAGACCTTCAGGATGAGAGGTTCTATCTAGAACAATCCATCAACCATTACATTCTAAGTGCTTAGGACAAATTCAACACAACATAAGGACCAGGTGAGGGTCTTAAGAGAAATAGTACATAAGCACAGTCCCTCATCCGCAAGGACTTTGCAGTTTGATTAGAGACAGAGAGTGCTTATACGAAACACTAGAAGAGCCAGACAATAAGATGCAGAGTGGATATTATCTCTAGGTGTTTTTAGAAAGGAGGGGTGAGTGAGAGCTGTGCAGGAAAGGCTCCCAGAAGGAAGTAGAGGTGAGGGTGTATGAGTGCATTGTGTGCTTGTGGGCAGGAGTGGAGGGAGTGGCTATTAAAAAGCATGAGGCTCAGGATTCTGCCATGGTGTGATAGCCAAAGGAGACATCTGTGTCTTCAGTTTGAGGAATTTCTTTTGCCACCGTGACTACATCATTCCACCTCACTTCTGTTCTCTTCTTGGCAAAACTGCCGATCGACCTAAATACAATGCCACTGGATGGTGTGTCCTTTTAAACACTGGGACAAATTTGGACAAGATAAATTAATTTTAGTTAGTTCTCGAATTGGTGATAAAAAGTGCTAAAATCCAAAGAAAAATAAGGCAATACCCATGTTGGAGAAAGCTATGCAAGCGCTTTGGGGGCATTTTCTTAACGTTTATGCACTAGGCCTCTAAAAAAGGCCACCAAATTGTCACCTTTATCCTAGCTAATTTTTAGGGACCTTGGGGAATTTTCTTTAAAGGTAATATTGCAGTTTCTTAATAATTTATTTGTGACACAGATTTTCTTAATAAATCCAGTAGTGTCTTGTTCTTTTCCTCTTCTAGATCCCTATTTGATTTTAGAATGCTCATTTTTCTCTTTTCTCCATAGAAATTTTTTTTAGGGGGGAGAAAAAAGACTTCAGCCTGATGTGCACAAGAACTTCTGGAAAAACTGCTAAATTCTGCATTTAGAGGGAAGGAATGGTTTTCTAGGGATAAGAACATGGTCTCTTCCTTGAATGTGGCAAAATTGTGCAACTTAATTAACTAAAGGTCAAATGAGGAAGAAGCAATGTGGTCTTTTGTGCACTTTCATCTCCCTCCTTAGCACCCTTTCCCATAATCTGAGCCCTTCCTTCCATCACATGAGACACATAAAGCGGTCCATTGTGTGGTGTCACCATCTTCTAATTTCCCAATAAATACCTGAAACTCTGTAACCTAACCTGCACTCTCCTCTTTAGCAAAATTACCCTGTGTGAGTATAAGACCTTGCTCATCGCTAGCTGGCATTTTGGAAAAGACTTCATGATTTAATGGGGACATCCAATCTTTTTCAGTTTAAAGGAAACATTAACCTAAACTTAAGGAGTTTAATGGCACTGTGTTGGGTGGAGTAAGCATGCATGCATTCATTCATTCATTCATGATCTGCTTTGTCCTAGAAAGAATTTCAGGACAAAGGCTAGAAACTCTTTTGGAATCTTTCTCCTTTTCTATTTGTTAATATTCAATAGGCATCAGCCACTCTATTAAGCACTGGGGTGCAAAGACGAATGTGGCACGTGGGGCATAGTGTCTTGTCCTTGGAGAGCTCACAGTCCAGCCAGAGAAATATACATAAAAACCCTACTTATGCATTGTATCAGGACCCAGAAGCAGGTGAGAACTTGTATTCTGGTTGTTGAAGGGAAAAAGACCTATGTGATTTTTGCTGAGAACAGGGAATATTGAGAAAGATAATTCTCTTCTTTGCCTCTTTCACTGGGGAAGTGTTGAACGAGAACTAAAATTAAAACCAAAAGAGTTGAATGCTGGTTTTACCATCTTGAAGCAGAAAGGCAGTTGGTGAAATCTTTTCTAGAAAGCAGCCTCCCATTGGGAGCTGAGGTCAGTGTGCAGAGGCCATGCACTTAATGCACAAGGGTGCTTGAAAGTCTGAGCCTTTGTTCCTGGTCAGCAACAGGGTGGGTTCAAGCACACCATTCTTGGTGTGAACAACCCTTCTTCACGATGGATTGTGGTGCTGGTGTGCGGTGGGAGTGAGAGAGAGGACTAAGGACAAATGAGAGCTTTCTGTGCCAGGCCATCACTGCAGCCCTAAAAACGAGGTAAAACAGCCAACACACAGTATCTAGCTCCTCCTGGTTCCTCACTGACTTTATGCAACTCCCCGTATAATAGTCTCAATAGTCTCAATTCTCCTGTCATTTGACCTCACCCTCTTCCTCAGTCCCCTACCCCAGTCCCACACACCTACTCTGCACACTTCAGCCTTTGTGGTTTTAGTTCCCACTATTTGGAACACCCTTCTCTAAACCTACCAATCCTCCAAGGCTCAGCTGAATTCCTCTTGCTCAGGTCCTTTCCATCACGGAACTAAAGCCAACCTTGAATTCCCTTACTGTAGGACTCCTACCTTGGAGGTTCGCATTACTATTTAGATACTTATAACTTTTTAATCACTTTGGACATGCTCACGTTGTCTTCCAAACTTGGCAGAAAGAGACTAAGTCACAGAATTCTTTTACATGGACAATACAAGGTACAAGGGCCAGCCCTGTGGCCAAGTGGTTGAGTTTGCATGGTCTGCTTCAGTGGCCCAGGGTTTTGCTGGTTCAGATCGTGGGAGTAGACATGGCACCGCTCATCAGGCCATGCTGGGGCAGCATCCCACATAGCACAACTAGAAGGACTTACAACTAGAATATACAACAATATACTAGGGGGCTTTGGGAAGAAGAAGAAGAAAAAAAAAGAAGAAGATTGGCAACAGATGTTAGCTCAGGTGCCAATCCTTAGGGAAAAAAAAAGAAGAAGATACATAGCACTAGGCCCATAACTGGGCCCTATAGATAGATGCTTGCTTGATTGACTCTGTGCAGCCTGTACCGTCAGACAACTAGAATGAGTGGAGTAGAGACTCAGGACTGAGGGAAGATGCAAAGATAACCCGGTGATGATCATGATGGGTGGAACCCTCAGAGAGCCACTTGCTGGCTATGAGTGCACGTCACAGCTTGCTTATGGGTGTCCTGCTGAAAATTCTATTCCTAAGGAAAAGAAATCTATATTCAGAGGGATAAGCATGGATGATCTTCAAGGTTCTCAGCCAGAGACAGGCCGAATGTCAAAATATGCTAACAGCGCCTCCCTGCTCAGTCCTTGCCTGGCCCAGTCATCCTTTTCCTCTGCCAGCTCTGATATCAATAATACTTTACATGAAAGCATGAGGTCAGTGTGCTTCATTCACATGGATCTTGGGGAAGCTTGCAAAAGAAGGGAGCATATTTTTTACTCTTTCACAGTCCATAACATACTTGTGACCTTACTGGAATGCTCTGGACCCACCCAAGACAGGAAATTAATTTAGTGTTGTTAGTGCATCATAGCATTGTTTCTGAAGATGAGACTTTTTCTGGTCTCAAGGATGAAAGCTATTCAGCCACCCAAGTAGGAGCTAACATCTGGAGAAGTAAGAGCTGCTGCTGTAACTTATCTTGGATAATATATCAAAGTTGAGGATGTGACATGTAGGAAAATATTCTCCCTTTGACAAGAAATAAAACCATAATTAGAAAAAGTGGGGAGGACATTCTATAAATCCTCTCTCATTTCCTGAGCACCCACAGAGAGTGCAAAGGTCGAGATACTGGAAGTTATACTCACCAGGGCCTGGCCAGGCTGAGGATTTCTCAATAATCTGGGGCTTAGTGTGTGTCCTTCTATCACAGCACCTGTAATTAGTTTCATTCAGTTGGACAAGATAAAATAATAGGGTCCCAAGCAAAAATTCCAAGAAAAATCCCCTTTCTTTTTGATGACAACATTAATAATGATAAAACAATAGCAACTGATTGAGTGAGTACTCTGTGCAAGACTCTGGTCTTGGTACTTTACATATTCTAGTTCATTTAATCTTTTTTTTTTTTTTAAAGATTTTATTTTTTCCTTTTTCTTCCCAAAGCCCCCCGGTACATAGTTGTGTATTCTTTGTTGTGGGTTCTTCTAGTTGTGGCATGTGGGACGCTGCCTCAGCGTGGTCTGATGAGCAGTGCCATGTCCGCGCCCAGGATTCGAACTAACGAAACACTGGGCCGCCTGCAGCGGAGCGCGCGAACTTAACCACTCGGCCACGGGGCCAGCCCCGGTAGTCAGGTTTTCTTGACATGAGGCTCCTAGGTAGTTTTAAAGGGCAGTGAGGCCATTTAATTTTTTTGCATACTTCCTATGCTAGGAAAGCCCAGAGAGAGTAGAAAGCTTGCAATGAGGCCATACTGCAGCCAAGTTTTCTGCTGTTGTAAAGGCCTTCGTTTCAGGTGTTTTTTTTACATGAGCTCCTAGACAATACTCTCATGGTGACGATTACCTTTTGATTTTTTTTTTCCCTTTTCTTCCTCTTCTGTAATTTTATCTTTTATCTTCTCCTTTCTTTTTCTCTTCTCTGCACTTTCCATTTAGAGCCAGAGTTATCTAAAGTGTCTTAAAAATATTGTCATTCACAGGGCTGGCCCAGTGGCATAGTGGTCTAGTTCATGTACTCCACCTTGGCATCCCAGGGTTCACTGGTTCGGATCCTGGGTGTGGACCTAGCACCGTTCACCAAGCCATGGTGTGGTGGCATCCCTTATAAAATAGAGGAAGATTGGCAGAGATGTTAGTCAGCAACAATCTTCCTCAAGCAAAAAGAGGAAGATTGGCAACAGATGTTAGCTCAGGGCTAATCTGCCTCACACACACACACATAAAAATTGTATATATAGTCACTCATATATATATACGTATCTTTTTAACCTTAAGGCCTAATTCTGTGGTTGTGTGATTTACACACACAAGATCTCTAAGGAGGGTGTTAAGATACATAGCTAGAAACCTCAATCTAATCCTCAGCTCAAGTGAACTTAGATTGAGCCAAAGATAGTAATTCATCATTTTAAATGATGTCTCTGACTTGTAAACTGTTATTATTTGATCAGAATTAAAGCGCTTAGCCTGAAAGAGAGCCAGGTGATACCTGACATGGTGAAGAACAGTCTAAATAGACACAAATATAGCAACTAGATGATTCTGAAAGACGTGTATTTTGGGTTTCTGAAATTGTCTATGACATAACCCTGTTCTCACCAGATATTTTTCACATCAGAAGTATAGAGTTCACAATAAAAGACTAACAATTTTCTGTAAAATTCTGCTTGCTCTGCCCTCCATATGATATAACAGGTAGCAAAATTCTGCATGTAATCAATACTGTCTGAAAATACCAGGAAGGTACAGTTGTATGGAAACACTGTCTCTTATTTACTCTGATTACGAAGTTTTGTCTTTCTGGCTCCTGTACTCCCTTGAAAGTGCTTAGGCTCCAGTCACAGAAGACCTCCAAATAGTCAAATAAAGGACACTTCACAGTCTTTACCTTACTTGACATCTCTGAGGTATTTTATGCCATTGACTACTTCTCTCTCAGTAGCTTAGCTTCTGGAACATGACTCTCTCAAGATTCCTCCCTCATCCCTCTGACATCTCCTTTCCAGTTCCATTACAGGCTCACTCTTAAAAGCTGTCATTCCTCAAAGTTCAGTCCTTGGTCTTCTTTTCTCCTCGTTCCTCAGTTTCTTTGGGTAATCTCTTCCACATCAAGAGCTTCTGGTATTATCTGTATAGTGATGACATCCAAGTCTGGATCTCATGCCCAAATCTTATCCCCAAGTGTCAGAACTATATAACTAACTGCCCCCAGGACATCTCCATATGGATGTGCCACAAAATCTTAAGTTTAAAAGTTCCCTAGATGAACTTACCTCCTCCAACCCCTAATATTTATCTCCTCTTGGATTCTCTCTTTTGGTTGACCAGAACTCCATCCAACCTAAAAATCCATGCAATAAAGCCAAGAATAATCCCTAAACCCTTCCTCCCCCTCACACCCCTTACCCATTTAATTACCTCTTAAATCTTCCTCAAAATAGATTCTTCCTATTCATGCCCACTACTACTGCCTTGGTTCAGGCCTTGCTGGTCTCTTGTCTAGAATATCATACTAGATTTTTAACTGGGCTCCTGGACAACCCCTTCCTTATTCCTACCCGTTCTTTGCACTGTTGCCAGCATATGCTTTCTAAAACACAAATCTATTCACTGCCTCAGACTTTGAAGATACTCTCATTGCCCAGATAACAAAGTCCAAAGTCCTTAGCATGGTTTAATATTGAGAACTTTTTTGGTACAAGTGAAGGAAATTCAATTTAAATTGGCTCAATTAGAACCCATGGTCAGGAACTGATCAAAAGCTTCAGGCACAGGGCTCAAGTGATATCACCAGGGCTCCATCTTTCTTTCTCTAGCTCTCTGTCCCTGGCTTCTACTTTCCTCAGTGCATTTACCTAACTTAGCAGACAACTTGTAGTCAGCTGGAGAAGGTAGCTATTTACAACTCCAGGCATACATGATCCACGCAGTTCAAGATTCTAAAGGAAAAATGACCCTCTATCCCAATTTCCATATGTCAAATCAGGAAGGGCTCTTGTTGGTCTAGTTTGGGTCTTGTGCATTGAACTGATCACTGTAGTCAAGGAAGATAGAACCCTAGACTGAGTAGCTAGGGTCAGTGACTTGAGTCATTGTCTGTCTCTAGGAGGTTTCCATGAAAGATAGACTACCCAAGGTCACAAGCAGGAAAATGTAGTTCCCCAAAGAAAATTAGGGTGCTATCATCACTTTAAGGAGGAAGAGGTGTTGGTCAGGCAAAAACAACACAAGTATACTCCCCATGACATACACATCTCTCCATGATCTTGATTGCTCTCAGTCTCTCCCTTCACCAGTCCTTTCCATTACTGGACTATTTGTAGTGTCCTGAATGTGCCAGTCCATTTCAGGCCTTCATGTCTTTGCAAGTGCTTTCTCTGCCTGGAATATCTGGTGGGCTAAGTTTTATTCCTCTTTGTAACTCCAACTGAAATATCTTCTTCTCTGAGAGGCCTTTGCTGACCTCCATCTCACAACTTGATTACTTCCTTCTTTGTGCCACTATTACGCATAGTACTTACCAACATCATTATGCTTTTTTCACTCCATGCTGCAATTATCCATTTATATGTCTGTCTAGCACAATAGCCTGGGAGAGTACTAGTGGATCCCTAAAATATAGAAGAGATGCAGAGTAGGTATTCATTAAATTATTGCATTAATAAATATTGAGTCAATGATTATATGAATGGCTGAGTTTTTCAGTGGTAGAAATAATATATAAAGCTTATAATTTTTTTCTGGACATCAGGAACATCCTTCAACTCATCCTTTGTTCCTTCAACCTACCTCTCTGCACACGCATACACATTACATATGTGCAACAATTCCTCCAAAGGGAAAAAGAGCCATCTCCTTAGGGACACACAGTGGTTATCCTTACTGATGGTTCCTTTATGCCCTTATCCAACCAGAAGGATAACATGTAGATCTTTGAAATGCTTTTTCTGTTTGGATGGGTGGAGAAGTGTGAAGTAAGCAGAAGGCCAAAGGATGTCTGAAGGTGGGAGATAGGGGTGGCAAATGGAGGGAAAAGGATGAAGGAGAATGACAGAATCTCAAATGACAAACTTCCTGGGCATTTCACTTTTGCTCACGGTTGGTCAAGTTTGTTTCAACGATGGGAGAATGGTGTAAGAAACTTCTAGTGCCTGCATCACATGGCTCTGCCTTGTGTGATATAGAGGCAAGTTTAGTTTCGCTCAATACAACTAAATTCTTCTCAAAGAATTGTTGTTCTGGGAAAATGCATTAGTAGTATAGGAAGACTGGATTTGCCAAATAGAACTTGTGTGACCTTACGTCATCAGTCACTAAATTCTCCACGTCTACTTAATCTCCCATGAAATGGAGAGCATGAATCCTGCTTTGGCTTTCATTCTCAAAGGGTTATATGAGATTCTCAAATGAGATTTGTCTGAAAGCATTTTGTAATGTGTTAAGTGCAACAGTGAGTCATTAATACTAGAGAATGGCTACAACTCCTCTGTAAAATGCTGTTAAAGTCAATTCACACTGCCATGTTTTTGAAGTTTAATTTTGTTTTTGTTTTACATTAATTTTCAACAATTGGATTTTAAAGATACGGTAATAAGACGGTGAGTACGTTTATTGGATTTCTCTGCCAAACTTGTGAATTGGATAAAGGAAGATTTTTCTTAATTTGGTTGACAACATACAAATCTATTTTGCCTGAAAGAAAAGAAAAGGAGAAAAAAGAAAGAGATGGAAGAGAAAAAAAAGAAAAAAAATTAGCCAAATTTGTTAATGTGGATGCACTTGTTAGAAAAGCTAAAGAGTCTTGATGGTCTAAGACCACAATTAGCAGCAACGTGACCTGGTGGAGAGAGGATTCAAGGGGGCTGGACTCAAATTCCAAGGCTTTTCTGACTTGCTATGTGACTGTGGAAAAACATTTCTTAGCCTTCTATTCAGAAGGGTCTAAGGGGATGATCAGGGGAAAATAAAAGCAAAAAAAAAAAGAAAGAAAAAATTGCCATGTAACCACAAGATTAGAATTAATTGATAAATATTACACTATTTTTAAGAAACAATATTTTTCACAGAATCAGGGCTCACTAAATATTTGTTGGGTGAGTACGAGAATGAGCGTGGAAGTCGGGGAACAAGGAGAAAATTATCACACACTTGATCTTCAATGTATTAACTTTTCTCTGTTTGTTTCCCTCCCTGTGATGTGGAGAATTAGTGACGACGGGGGGCGTTACAAAGTAAACACAAGATAGAAGTAACGTTACCTTCCACACGTAGGCTTAATATTTTTCTAAATTCTTTTATGTGTGCCCTCTCATTGAAACTCATTGGAACAAGAGACTGGGAATTTTATAGGCACAACATTTAATATATACTTGGTTGTTTTCACTCTTGCCAATAGGACTGATATTCTCTACCTTATCCTCTGTCTCTCTCATGCTCAGGGAACACCATGAGCCATTTCAGGGAATGATGCCAGGTTCCACTTGCAGATCTAGTCGCCTGAGACAAGTGTGGGCAACTGGCATGATCAGGTCCTCTGGGGATTGAGAAATTTACTCCAACTTATTTCCTCAGCAGGGCTGGCAATGACCTAAAGAAATTCTTCAGCCTCACCCCTCCTTTTACACTTCCGCTGTGGTGTAAATGGCATTATGTGGAGGGCAGAAGTACCGAGAGGAAAGTGGTGGAGATAAACTCAAGTAGAGAAAGTATCAGGAAACCAAGTGGCAGCCCTGAGCTAAAAGTAGGCACTCCCCAGTTCACCTCAACATCACCTTCAGTCAGCACACAGCCCTCATGTAGTTTCAGATCACCACATGGGAGAGTGAGTTCCGATTCACAAATCCTCATGGGAAAGATTTTGCTTCATTTCACCATGTGTAGGGTGCAGATTTGGGTGAGCACAGAGATATAACATGCTTTACCATGACCTTTTGGAGCTAGAATCTAGAAATGAGCTTTATCCTGAGGACTGTTGAAATCCTGGCTATCTTTGGGATTCTTTTTGCAACCTCAATATCACAAAGAGGAATCTGGAAATCTTACCAATTGGAATCTGGACATTATCAAAAGAAGAAATCTGAAAGACCTGTATCTCTGGAAATAGAAGCGTGATCTATCCATTCCTTGGTCTTCCTTATGGATTTCTCAGCTTTGACAGGGCAGAGATTATGTTGTACAGTTCTTTGTGTTATTAATGCCTGGGTTATGTAGCTGCTAACTTAGCATATACTTGATGATGATGATAGTTCCTGATGTGGCAATAGACTGAGAGCAGACATGAAACAGAAAAACGAAAAAGCCCAAAACTCTTAAGGAGTCCTAAATCTTGATTTTGGCCTTGTTAACACAATGCTGAAATCCATCTGAGCCCGTTAACTCTCAGCATTCTTTGTGGGAAAAAATGGAGAAAAGGCAATGGCACTTGAGAGTAAAATGTCTCCGCCTTTTGACTTCTGCTTTGACCTAGTCAATTCCTCCATAAATTACCTCCATTAGGCCAAACTCGTCTCCCTAATGGTGAAAGAACTCAAAACATGTTACCTTCCTGAATAAAGGGTGGTCATATCTTTTTTTTTTTAAAGATTTTATTTTTTCCTTTTTCTCCCCAAAGCCCCCCGGTACATAGTTGTATATTTTTAGCTGTGGGTCCTTCTAGTTGGGCATGTGGGGTGCTGCCTCAGCATGGCTTGATGAGCAGTGTCATGCCTGCTCCCAGGATCCGAACCATTGAAACCCTGGGCCGCTGAAGCAGAGTGCAGGAACTTAACCACTCGGCCACCGGGCCGGCCCCTGGTCATAGCTTTTTTGACTCTCAGTGAGTGGAGGGCCACTCAGAACTCATTACTCTCGGACTCCCACTGACTGTTGAGCAGGAGTAGTTTTCTACGGTGCCACATAGGATAGTAAGGTGTGTAGTGGTAGAGTTCTAAATAGAATGGTAAATTGTGTTATTGTATTACTATTGCTTAGAACTTTGTAATATAAGCCCAATTATGAAATCCTGAGCATATATCTCAAACCTAATTGCTTTTTAGGTTGAAAATGAGGATATGAACTAAATCTATCACTCTACAATGTTTATTGAGCATTTATTGTGTGTCAAGCACTGTGGTAGGTGATCAGGCTACAGAGCTAAATAAGATATAGTCCTTGACTTCATGGAGACACATGCACAAAGAAATAATTGCAACGTGGCAGGCAATGCTGTGATAGAAGTACATACACGGCGGCTTAGAGTCAGGTGTAGGGTTTCTAGGAAAGCTTTATAGAAGAGCAAATACTTCAATTAATTTTGGAAGGATGGATAAGGACTCCCCTATTGAATTTGTAGTGGGGTAGCATGGAATGATTGAGAATATATCAGACTGAGGGAAGACTGGAGATGCTTCCATTTTTCTTTTTCACGTACACACTCTTTCACATACAGGCTTATCTTGTTTTATTGTGCTTCACTTTACTGAACTTCACAGATACTGTGTTTTTTACAAGACCCTCCATCTGCAAAATGGTTACAACTCGCTGAAGGCTCAGATGATGGCTAGGATTTTTTAACAATAAAGTATTTTTTAATTAAGGTATGTACAGTTTTTTAGACATAATGCTATTGCACACTTAATAGACTATAGTATAGTGTAAATATAGTTTTTACATGCACTGGGAAAGCAAAAAATTTGTGACCCACTTTATTGCAATGTTGGCTTTTTGCAGTGATCTGGAACCAAATCCACAATAGCTCTGAGGTATGCTTGAACAACCTCTTTTCCAAGATATTTTGATTGTTGTCAGTGAAGTGGAGGCAAAGGATATATTAAATCAGAAAATCTTTTCAAAGCCAATACACATCATTGGAGAGAAGTCAAACACCACTGTTTGATCACCCCTTTGTGACATTTACTGTCCCAAAGCTCCACTAACCTTTCCTCTCAGACCAATTTGGGATGGCATTGGGAAGGAGTTGGAGTTTGCCATTTTAATACAATTTAGAGGCTCTGTGTAATGAGGCTGACATGGATCTTTAGTTGATTAGACTGTTCAGCAGAGGGAAAACCTGACTTAAAATTAGAAACTCAATCATCAGAGTCAATTAAGTAGACCTTGTTCTTCAAGGGACCCTAATAACTATGTCCTTCTGGTCTTAACGATGCACCAGGCAATTCAGAATGCCTAACTCAAATACTTCCACACTTCCTGTCCAAATATTTTCATTCAGCCATCTTTGTTTCCATTAAAGTACAAATTTCACCAAACAAAGTTAAACAGGCAAGGAAGACTGTATTCAAGCCTATTCCAATAGGGGAGAGAAGCCAGAACTCAGTCTGAACTCAACTCCACTGAAACAAGGGCAGGAGGGTTTTTAGGCACACAGGTGAGCTAGTGGGAAAGTACTAGAGGACGTTAGGGGGAAGTCAGAGGCCAGCTGTGTTTGCTAATTGGCTTTATCCAGGGGAAAAATAAATTGCTCATACCTTTATGACAGGAGGTAATTTTGCAACTTGGAGCAAGGCACCCACTGAAGTTAGGCTCCTACCCTCCCACAGAGACTGGGAGATGTGGTACTATCTTCCTTGATGATTACATTTCAAAGGGATTTCTCCCAGGTCCTTGAGAAAGACATTCCTGGGTTGTAAAAGTAGCAAGAATCTTTTGAAAAGATTCACATCTCAAAGAGTCAGAGAAAGAATTTACAATTACAAGTTTTCTAAAGTAAATTCCCTAATAAAAGGGGGATCAGGATCCAGAGTTAGGAGGAGGCCTGTCTAAAGTTTAGTCAAGCTGAAGGAAATGTTAAGGCCAGCTTCGTCATTGATGGCATTTTGCCAGATACAACTTACCACACTCCTTTTTCTTGCATGCTTACTTCTAGTTCTTACCTTTGGCCTTCCGGGTAATTAAGCTTACAGGCAACAAACAAGCAAAAATAATTACGTCACTGAGAGATGGCTTTAGAATCCTTCTCCACTACTTCCACTCACTGAGAACTGAAACTGAGTTTGAACAACAATGGAAACAAATTCCTCCCTTTAGTAAGTGTCCTCTTGGTTTATGCAACATAGCGGCTGAAAGACCAGGCATCCTCCTACCAAGGTAGAAGACACCAACCAGAAACCAATGTTGAATTTGAGCAAAACAAACCTTTTCTAGCTGGTGATAAATAAATGGCAAGCAATAGGATACACTGGAGTATATGAGGAAGCCATTTGGTGTAAAAGTAATTTAACCTGACCTTGTTTTTCCAAAAGGGGCTGACGTGGCCATTGAGCCTGCATTGTGTATCTGCTGTAAGTATTTACTGCGTCCCAAAGACAAGAACAATGTCCTTTAAGATAAAGAAGTATAAAGACGCAACTTCCCCCACTTGGGCATTTCCTTAAGGAGAAGCATCTCTCCCTAGGCTAGAGATTGATTGCTGACCTGCTGTGACCACCCAGCTCTAGACAACAGACCTGTTACCTGTTGTGTTCATCAATTGCTGTGTGAATTGCTGTGCCAGCTAGGCAATCTTGTGACAATTGTAAAAGGGACATTCCAATCATGTGTGATACATGCTCTTTGACAGTATATAACCACTCTGTATACCCCGTACTTCTTTGGAGTGCAACATTATTTTGTGAAAGGATTCTCCCAGGCTATATGGTCCTCAGATCCGGCTCATAATAAACTCACCCCAGTTTGATTTACAGATTGGTCATGGATTATTTGCATTGACACTGGAAATGTAACAAAGTCTATGTCTTTCCAGAGAGCCCAGACTGCCCATATTGGAAAGGAACTCTGATTTTCCATTTAACTTCCAACTTATATATGTTGTTCCAGATAACAAGAAAGGAGTAGCGCTGCCCAACTCACTTTATGAGCCTCGTATAGTCTTGATTCCAAGAGCAGAAATTTGCAATTTTTTAAAAAGTCTTAGAAAACTAGGAATAGCCAGGAAATGCGTTAGCTTGGTAAAAGTTATATACCAAAAACCTAGAAAAAGCATTGTGGTTAATGAAGAGACCTTAGATGCATTTCTTTAAAGAGTAGGATATACTGTCACTATTTCACATAGTACTAGACACGCTGGTGAATGTTACCCAGAAAGAAAAAGACATAAATTCAAGGATTAGAAGCAAAAAGATAAAACTCATGATTTGCAAGTGATATGATTATCTATCTAGAAAAACCAACAGAGGTACAGGTCAATTCTTAGAGCTATTAAGAGTTTAATATGTTTGCTGGATTCAAGATAACTTTGCAATAATAAGAGCACGTTTCTTTATCTGTAGTAATCAAATAGAAAATGCAACAACAGAAAAGACATCTTTCTCAAGACAACAAAAAAGTTATCAGAAGTTAACTTACATAAGAATATATAAGATTTCTAGAAAATGACCTGAACAAATCAAGAAGCATTTTATTATCTTGGATATGAGGACTAAAAATTATTAAAAAAAAAAAAAATCCAGGGTTTGACCCATTGGCGTAGGGGTTAAGTTCTCAAACTCCGCTTTGTTGGCCCAGGGTTCGTAGGTTCAGATCCTGGGTGCAAACCTACACACCGTTCATCAAGCCATGTTGTGGTGGTGTCCCACATACAAAATAGAGGAAGATTGGCACAGATGTTAGCTCAGTGACAATCTTTCTCAAGCAAAAAGAGGAAGATTGGCAATGGATGTTAGCTCAGGGCCAATCTTCCTCACCAAAAATAAATAAATAAATAACTCACTCCACATTTTACTCCAATCCAGTTCATTCTACATTTACTTACAAATTCAGTGTAAATTCAATAAAACTTTAATCTGAATCTTTGAAGAAACTAAAATAAAATATTCTAACATCTCAGAAAAAGAAGACTATAGAGAGAAGACTTACCTTATCTGTTATTAAGAATGCTAAAAGATCATAGTAACAAAAATAGTTTCAAGAACATGTTGCCCAGGGAGACGGACCAAAGTATATATAGCAAAGGCAATTATGCAAACGAAATAGGAAAGAGCAGATGGTTTAGTGGATAGTGTTAAAAACACAGGCTTGCCCTTATGTGGAATAATAAAACTGAATCCCTCTTTCAATGGTAAATGCAAACGGTAGATTGGAGATAGATTCAGAACCAAATGTAAAAACCAGATCTATATGATTTATAGATCAATGTTTATATCAGAAAATGTAACAGGCCATCTTTGTGACCTAGAGGTGGGGAAAATATTCCTAAATAATGCTTCCCCCTAAAATAGTCCCACAAATTATTAGCAAAATAATTGATTAATTACCTCATAATTAGGTCTTTCTGTTCAATGAAGGGCATCATGGATAATGTTCATGGACAGACTACATATTGGGAAAAGAAGTTTAAATGTCTAAAACCGCAGGAGACTAATATTTAACATAAGAACCACGTGAAAATCAACAACAAGACAGGAACCCTCAATCAAAAGATGGGCTAAGGACACGATTAGGCAATTTATAGGAAAGGAAATCTGAGAGACTAACAAGCATATTAAAAGCAGCACAAACTCACTACTAATCCGAGAAATACAAATTAATCAACAATGAGACATCACTTTACATTTAAACTGGCAAAAAATGAGAAAGCTGGACATTGTCAAGTATTGATGGAGATATGGGGATATCTCTCCCAGAGAGCAGATACTCGTGCAGAGACCACTCTAGCAGAACTTAGTCCAAATAAATATCCCCATACTTTATGACACAGCAATAGTACTTCTGGATAATCAACCCAAAGACGTTCTCACATAGTTCCATAAGGAAACATTTTCAAGGAAGCTCATCAGAGTGTTGTTTTGGGGGGTGGAAATTAGAGGCAATCCGGGTGTCCAATCCTGGGGCAAAGACAGATTGAAAGTGAAGAATTCCCACCGTGAAGGACTATGCAGTGAAAGAAATAACAGACTACATATGCCCAGAGCTCCATAACTTGAGTTTTTAAAAAGAAAGAAAAGACAGAAACAGGAATGAAATCTATAAACAATTTAAAGTTTATCTGCAAACAATGTATATTTTGTAAGAGCAAACACATACAAAAGGATACACGTAAAACATATTAGAACACTTGCTTGTGATTTGGGGTGCATGGGTGGAGAATAGGAGTGGGAAAAGGAAAAAAAAGAATAAAAGAAATTAAGCAAGAGACTAGCATGAACCTTTGACAATAACGGGCTTTCTCAGGAGTATGGTTAACTCAAATATGTCTATATCTATCTATCTATCTATCTATCTATCTATCTATCCATCTATGTATCTATATATCCATCTATGTATCTATCTAGCTATCTAATCTACCTAAGTTAATATCTATATTAACTCCTTTATATCTATCTATTGTCTATCTATCTATCTATCATCATCATCTATCGATCGATAGATCTACCTATCTACTTACCAAGGGACATGGAAATTTCCAATGCCAGCTAGAAGTGCAGAATGGAATCATAGAATGTCCTTGTTAGAAGAGGCTGCTTACGATTGAATTTTATATATAGGCTCGCCCTCTACAAGAGTCTTCTTCAAACTCTAGTTTCTTAACTAAGAGTACATGTCAATTCTAAAAGAAAAAATAAAGAAGAAAGGAAGGAATCAAACACACTCAAAGAATCATTATTTAAGTAAGATAGATATAATGAAAATTACTGAGTGAAAGAACTTCAGTTATAAAAGAAAAAAATAAAACCAAGTGCAAGATTAATAGATTTGCCAAATCCACAATACAAGATAATTTCCAGGCAAATCAATTAGTTCAGTCCAAGTATAGTCACACTGAGCATATCATGCAGTCTAGACATAGCAAGACAGACTAAATTTCAAGTGACAATGTAGTTATTTTAATGTCAGGAAAAATATCCTCAGGGTGCTGTGGTGTGTTCCTAGTTCACAGTTCATTTGGAGAAAGTTTGAAAACTCATAGTAGAATGTAATCTTACACTTTGCTTAATGTAAATTGCATCTGTTTTGTCATTTTTGGTACCCAAGCAAAAGAGTGTGACTTTTCAATAGTTTAAAATTCTAGAGAAAGAAAACAAATTGTTCACCTAATGAATTTTACAAGAAAATAGCAGCTGCTTTTCACATTAGTAGACATCCTTTCTCAAGCAGATGGATTAGTTTCTTTGGGGAAATGTTATAAACAGGAAAAAAACAACACCCTTCCCACACAAATTCTTTTAAAATTTTCCTTTGGCATTTGCTTAATATCTTGGTTAAAAATGTGATTCACATGAAACAGCATATCCAAATTGAAGAAACTGAGTGCAAAAGCATGAGAAAAGTTAGATGAGACTTTAGGGCCCATTTACCATGAGAGAGCTAGAATCAGAGGTCACCACAAGTGACTTCTCATTGTTATGAGTGCTCAGGAGAAACATTTTAGGGCTTTCATCCAGTCATCCAAAATATATCAGAGTACCTCATTCTCCAGGCACTGTTCTCAGAACTGTGAACAAGGCTAGCAAAACCCTTTATATCCTAATGGGATCACACAGACAAGAAATGTGAAAACAAGTAAATTAATAAGATAATTTCACATAACATTAGCATCAGGGAGGAATAAACAGGAAAAGTAACAATGAGACAAAGAGGGGAGGGAGAGTGATAGTGAGCATGGGTGTATATGTTGGCAGTGGTGGCTACTCCAACTAGAGAGATTAGAGAAGTACTATCTGAGGAGCTGACATAATTCAGGTGGAACTGAATGGCAAAAGAATGATATGATAGATAGGGAAGGGTGTTTTAGGAGAGAGAAACCAGTAATTCAGGAAAGAGATTGGCATACATATATGGCGACAGAAATCAATCCAGTGTGGTTGAAGTGCAGTGATCAAATTGGAGAGTGATTAAAAGTGACAATCAAAAGGAAGATGGGGTTATATTATGCAAAACCTCATAGGCTATGAGAAGGAGTTTAGATTTTTATTACAACTGCTAAGTATTGTGTTACGTGGGGACTGAGGGTAACAGGATCTAATTTACACTTTGAAAGATCATTCTGGCTTCTAGGGGTGGGGAACAGGAATAGAAACAAGAGGACAAATTAGGAGGTTCAGGCTAAGGTTTCACCAGTAGCAATAATTGGCTGTGGTTTGATTCAGGACACATCCTTAGAGGACTGGCTGATGGATTGGAATTGGCGTGTAAGGAAGGAAAGAAACAAGTCAATTCTGAGTTTAATATGTTATGTAATCAAATGAAGATGTCAACTAGGCAGTTGGATGTAAGAGACTGGAGGTCTTTGGTGAGGTGAGAGTTGGAAAAATAATTGTAACTTAACTAGAATGCTTAGGGAGAGGGGTGCGCTGATGAACTAATTTTTCTGAAGAATTGGGAGTTGACAAAACATCTTTCTGGCTTCTAGAAAATCCTTCTAAAATATATTTCCACTTACCTATCTTAGACTTTTATAATACAATGCAGTATGTATTCAATGTACATAATATGTCCAATGAATGCTTACAGATTAAGTGATTAATTAGTAGTTTACCATACCATAAAGATTTGTAGTCTTTAACCTTTCAATGTTGGTTGAAGCATCGCTTAACGACAAGATTGAGGTGCTTGATTGGGCAATTTTGTCATCTATAAAATGAGTAGAACAATATATTCTTGCAGGGTTATTGTTAGAATAAGGGTGAATGTATGGAAAGTAACAGGTATCAATATGTAGTAACTATTATTGTAGATTGAATTCTGGTCAGTGTAGATCTACCTGTAAAGCAATATGAGAAATTGTTTCTCTGAAGTAAAAGGCTCCAAATGAAACTTCTTCAGGGAAAGTGCCATTTCAGGAAACAATACTCAATAGGTAAGATTTCCTGTCAGAATTAAGATAATGGCTTCTGAGCGATCTCAAGGTTATTCAGTCTTTGACTCACATTGAACACCTCTATTATTGGCCTCCAAAAGCCCAAAGTTATGTATTTGTATTAGTCAGCATTCTCCAAAGAAACAGAACTCATAAAAGGTATGTGTGTGTGTATATCTGTATCTACATCTATCTATATGTCTATATATATATCACACTACAGGAGAGTTTCAATATGCCCTAAGGATAATATGACTTCTCACACATTTGAAGGAAATTCTATTTAATTTGACAGTATTTACTGAGTTTCTGCCATGCTCAAGGCACTGGAGTAGATGGAGGTAGTAATAGGAGAAAAGATTTAGAAATTGGTAAACTATAACCTCTATTCTTCTTGTAATTATAATCTAGAAGGAAGAATAAAAGGAGTACATATATAGCCATCATACAAGGCAAAATATAGTCAGTAGCCCAAGAATAGAAACATTCATCTAGTGATTTATTGGCCAAAATGTCTTTTTGTACTTTTAGAGAAAGAGGGTTGGGGCAGCCAGCAGACAGCTACTACCTTTGAAGAATTTGCCCAATGCCCAAGAATCTGAAGAAGATACTCAGCCTATTTTGTAAATAGTCTCCAGCTCTGACAGCAAATCCTTCACCATGACTTGATTCTGTTCTCAGTCTTCAGATTTAGGTCTCCATTGAGAAGTTAGAAATATGCTTCTAGGGGCCAGCTGGTGGCGTAGTTGTTAAGCTGCATGCTCTGCTGTGGCAGCCCAGGGTTCACAGGTTCGGATCCTGGGCACAGACCTACACACTGCTCATCAAGTCATGCTGTGGTGGCATCCCACATACAAAATAGAGGAAGAAGGGCACAGACGTTAGCTCAGAGCCAATCTTCCTCACCAAGAAGAGGAAGATGGGCAACAGATGTTAGCTCAGGGCTACTCTTCCTTGAAAAAAAGAAAAAAAGAAATATGCTTCTATAGGTGACATCCAGCCAACACAGCACCTAAGAGCACAAATGCCTTTAGGAGATACAGGCTGTAGATCCCATAACTCAAAATGGATATTAAACACCACCAAACATTCTCTGTGCCTTTCGCCTGTTCTTGACCTGACATGGGAACTGTATCTCTCATCTAATGTCCACCCCCTTGGTCTTCCCTGGGCCAAAACCCAGAGACCCTTGCATTTTTTGACAGAAAGGATCGAACTTGCTGACTTTGGCCTTTCCTTGTGCTAATTTTTCAGTTTGAAGGTTTGCTCTGGCCACAGCGATTTTAGTCTATCTTATCAACTACTTTTGTTATATAATATGGACTTTAGTCCAGATTGGTAGCTGGCTCCAGCTATACTTTAGCTACTAGTTCAACAGCTGTTGAGTTCTGAGGAAGCTTCCAGTAGAACTGGACAAAGTGATGTGATGTCAGTGCTACCAAACCACACCCTTCCTCAGTTTACATTGCAATGTAAACTGATTACAAAATTATTTTTGGTGCTTTCCTTTGAGAAACCTTGACACTTGCCACAAAAAAACAAAGCCAGATGTTTTAAAGGATTTGATTCCTCTCCACCCATCTATGTGTCACTCATAAAATTAATGGCACATATCTTTGGAACTTGAACTCTGGTGATGCAAGTCATATAAAGCCTGCAGTGTCTAGGAATAAATAAGGCTATGTCTGTAATAGTCATTCATTAAATATTTCTTGTGATTAGATTTTTCTCCACTGCTTCTTACCATTCTTTCCCTATTGTTTTATTCATTCAATCAATCACTCAGTTATTCATCAAATATTTATTGAGTTCTTGCTATATGATAGGGAATGTTCTAGGTATAGAGAATAAATCAGGGGAAAAAAAGAGATAAAAATTCCTGCCCTCATGGAGCTTTCAGTCCTTGTTATAGTAGAGGTGAAATAACAAATACATCGACATAGTATATATATTATAAATGGTCATAATTGGTATAAAAAATAAAGTAGGGGAAGGGGATAAGGAAGCTGGGGCCAAAGGAGGGGAGGGGTTCAATAGGGCACTTCTATGTTAAAATGCTTGGAGATTAGGAAGAACTGGCAAAAAAATAGATTGAGAAAGACTGGCAAGTGAGGTAGGAGGAGAAGAAGGGATATGTGGTTTTGGAGCTCAAGAGGATGAGATAAGAACTAAGAACTGGTTTACCAACATGGAGGCCTTTTGTTACTTGACAAGAACAGTTCCACCGGAATGATGGAGGTTAAAGCCTGATTACAGTTATTTAGGAAATAATGGAAGAAGCATATGAAAAAGTTCAACATCATTAGTCTTCAAGAACATGAAAATTAGCACCATAATGAGATACCAGTATATCCCACCAGATTGGATTAAATTAGAAGGACATTGGAGATTTGCGTTGTTAGCAGCTATGTAAATTAGTAAAACCACCTTGGAAAATTAACTGGCAGTATCTACTGAGCTAAACATGACCCTATGACCCAACAATTCCACTCCTGGCCATATACCCAGTAGAAACGAATGCTTATGTGTAACAAACACATATAAGGATGTTCCTAGCAGCTTTATTTATGATAGAAAAAAACTGGAAACAATCCAATATCCATCCATAAAATGGACAAATAAATTGTTATATGTTCATACAATGAACTATAAGAAATGAAAAAGAATGGAACTATTGCTACACACAACAATACAGATGAATCTCACAGAAATAGCATTGCATGAAAAAAGCTAGACACAAAAGAGTGTATACTGTATAATTCGATTAATATGAAATTCAAAAACAGGCAAAATTAATCTATGGTGATAGAATAGAAAATAGATATTACCTATGGGGAGATAGTGACTGGAAAGGGGCATGAGGGAGCTTCTCTTGAGGACCAGTATTATTCCAATTTTGTTCAGAGTCATGCTTAAATGTTATACACTTAAGATCTGTGCACGTCATTGTAAGTCATACATCGATAAAAAAAAGATTTTAGAAGTAGAATTGGAAAAAGGGAATAGGCACAGCTTTTTCATTTCTTCCTCTAACATGGACATGAAGTTCAAAGCATATAGAATCTTAGAGTGGGAGAGGATTTAAAGATGATCCTGTCCAAACTCCTTCCATGGGAGCCTGTGAGGCGTGCTGCTTTCCTGCAGACCGGAGTGTGGATGTGTGGCTTTGGGTATTGATCACTTTTCTAGAGGTCTACACATAATTTTGGTTGACTCTTTCAATTATGGTGGTGTTGAAGTCAAGAGCCAAAGTATAATAAAATAGACTTAGAGTAAACTTAAGGAATGACTTTCTTAAGGCTCAAAGGCACTGAAACATGTGCTCCACATGGAGATGGGAAATGATGACCAACTCCTCTGTGATATTTTGTGAAAAGAAGCACCATCTCTGAGTTGAGAAGGTATATGTATTTCTGGTAGAAGGCAAGGGGTGTGCCAATGGAAATCCTGGATTATTCTAACCTGGGAGTTTCTCCACATATGAAAGAAATATTAAAATCTTTTTTGTTTGAATGGCATCACTTCAATGTTTTTAGGTGAGCTGGTATAAAGATAACACACACAAGAATGCTCAAAGTAATGTCATACACCCAATGTCAACCACTCAACTTGTTCTGAGGCCACATTTCAGTTTGTGCTGGTGAGGAACCTTTCCCTTTGTGCTGATTTGGAAATCGCTAGTGACTCAGCAAGACCAAGCCCTCTCTTCTTTGAAGCCAAGCCAAACTTCCGGACCTACACCTTTCCTCGCCAAACAGTGAAACCTGAGCCACGTGAAGCTTCCTTAGCGGTCCTCAACAGTGCTATGTGGCAATAGCAGTATGGACTAGAGCTCATGAATTGGAAGAAGGAGATTGCTGGACTAGAGATAATTTTCCTCCTGCCTTCTCTCTTGGTCATGCCAGGGCCATGTAGGAAGGGAAGTCTTCTCTTCTCTGCAGGAGGCACAAATTCAGAGGGTGGAAACTGGCTGTTGGAGCAGCTGGCACGGTAGGGAAAAAGCTGTTCACTTTGTGGGGAGGAGTTGGAGCAGGGAGTAGAGAGGAGAGTCAGGGAAACCCTACCCCAGTACTGCAATCTGCACTGTAGGAAGTTATGTAATTGAAGTTTCATCAGCATCTGGGTTGCTGAAGCCAACATTGTTCACCTCCTAGGACATGAGTCACACTTAAACACATACACACACAACAATCTACATGATAATATCTTTGGGGAACTATAAATTTCAAGATATTCATTCTGATATTAGAAGATAGGAGGATGATAGTGACAATTAAAGGGGTATATGGCCTTCAAAACAACCAGTGCCACAATACTTGCACAAAAATGGTAATTTAGAGATCAAAATGATGCTCACATGCAGCATATATTTCATTAACTACATGGATTGAGACGTGAATGGATATTGCCTAGTAGGCCTTTTAAAGGTAAACTCAGATAAACTAAAACTCAAATTTCTTTAAATAATATATTTTAATTTTTCAAGTACTAAATTGGAAAATAAATTTAATGATAATTTAAAAAGTTTGGCTAAAGTGTAGGGAAATAGAGACTCATATATGAGAGCATAAATTTGTATACGTTTTGCTGTGGAGCAATTTGGAAATATGGACCAAAGTTCGTAAAAGATGAATTTTATTTACCCACTAATTCTAATTCTAGGAATTTTTAAGGATATCATTAGAACTGATTTCAAAGACTGTGCTATTCACACAATGGGATAATATGTTGGTGTTAAAAATGATGTTTTTAAGAATATATTCCTCGATATGGAAATGTGGAAATTTGCTCAAGGTAAACTAATGAGCGGGAAAAGCATATTAAAAGACATTAAAACACACTGTAAACAACATGATCCTATCTTGTGAATAAATCTGTAAACAGTTGCACACACACAAAAAATTCAGATGAACTTTTTTATAAGTAGTATGCATTTCAAAATTATTTCTGTTGAAAAGCTCCAAATTTCAGCTGGAAATAAAGGAAAATGAAATACAAAGTAATGCAACTTAAGTCTTAATATTAAATGTCTAAGGCGCCGACCAGTGTTTCTCGGTCTAATGAGCAGACATTAGAATTACTGAGGATAGTTGGTTTATTTGGTCTGGGGCCCTCCTAAGCTGGTATTGTTAAAGATTCTCAGGTGATCTCAATGTGCAGCCACAATTTGGATCTTCTGCATTAGAGGCAGTGGTTTTCAAAGTGTGCTTCCCAGACCAGCATCACCAGCATTATTTGGGAACTTATCAAAAAGGCAAATTATTGGTCCCCACCCTAGACCTACTGAATCAGAATCTCTAGCAGTGGGTCCCAGGAGTCTCTGGTTTAACAAGTCCTCTGAGTTATTTTGATTCAAGCTAAAGTATGAGAAACACCATGTCAGGGAATCATTAGAAACAATGCCATCAGTTTTCAGATGATCAACCACAAGAAACCTATTTTTAAAAAGGCCTGCTCAGAGCTCTACATGTGTTGAAGGAGGTAATCAAAAGAATGTGACCACTGGTTGACCCTCGAGCTTGACACAGGAAATCAGAGGCTGCTCACTCCTTCCCCTGTCCTTGGGATGTAGCCTCTGCCTACCTTTCCCACAGTGGGAGCCTTGAAGAAGTAAGGGGCTAAACCGACACACGTGAGAAAGCTTTGCTTCCACTTAAGCACATGATTATGTGTTTCCAATTCCTGAAAGTGATACTTTCATCAGTTACCACAGTTGATGATCCTTTCCCGCAGTAATACAACTTCCATGTTACAGCCAAAGGGAAATTTTCCACATGCAACACTAATCATACTATCTCCACACCCAGGCTTAAAAACATCAAGGTTTTCCATTACCCACAGGCTAAAGATCAAAATCCCCAACATGGCTTAGGATGCCCCAACATTCTGACCCCAGGCTGTTTCCTCACTCTTGTGTCACATGATGTTCTCTGGTGAGTTCTTGCTTTGGCCACATTGGCTTTCCTTCTGTCCCATGGACTCCCAACCATTCCTCCTGCCACAGACTCTTTTCACATGCTGTGCCCTCTGCCTAGAACACCTTCCCCTCCTCATCTTGTCTATTTAATTCCTGCTCATCCTTTAAATCTCAGTTCAATCATCACCTACCACAAGGCAACATTCCCTGACCCCTCTGACTGGTTCATACCCTTCTTTTATATATTTAAAGAGCACAATAGTCTCTCCTTCAGAGCACTCCTCCCAGGTATGATCTTGCTTTTATCTGTGAGACTCCTTGACTAAGACCTATTTCCCCCACCATTTGCTCAGCTCCACATGGCCAAACTTTCCTTTGTATCCCTGGTATACAGCACAGGGCTTCACATATAGCAAGGGCTCGAGAATGTTTTTAATGAGGGATTGGATAAATGAATGAATGAATAGTAGTTTGGCTACATAGTAGTAGTTTGGCCAGGACTTCCTACTGTTTAAGTTGTTGACAGTAGTCATTGACTTGCATCACATCATCCACATCCCTTGTTCAAGGCCCGTATAACCTTGTAGGAAGGGCAACAAGACATTCTGAAAAGTAGTTGCGTCTCTTGTGTATCACCATAGTCTGAGTCTTGAGATTGGTTTGAGGGAGAAAACTGAACTAGGAGTCACGTGTTTTTCTTAGCTATGATTCTGACTCTATTAGCATGTACACACTAGCTTTGCCACAGTGAATTGGACACGAACCATTTACTGCTTTCTGGCATCATATTAACAGGCTCTGCCCATCAGTTTCTCTCATCTGAGCTTGTTTTGACAAGCTTAAACTTTCACATACCAAGAGCCTAAAACAGTACTTCGCTGAAGTCAAAATAGGTGTTTAATGTATGTGGAGGGATTCGCATGAGAGCAAAACTTTGGCCTAAGAAGCCAATGACTTGGATCATAGTGGCAGCCTCATCCAGTTGAGGGAACAAGGTGTCTGTGGATGTACCATACTCCACAGGAAGAACATGAGTTCTCCTGTGAGGAAGTGGTCAGACTTGTCAACAGCAATAGTGTATGCAAAACAATAACGAAACACTGTTTTTAAAGGATTGAGGGAAAAGAACTTTGGACACAGAATTTTATTTCAAGTTACATTTTCATTCAAAAAATGGCTTAAAAATATTCTTAGGCATATATAGCCTCAGGTTTATGTCATAAAGATATCATGCTGAATAGACTTTTGAAGAAAGTTCTAAATAAGAGAAACATATCCAGGAGCTACTATAAGAAATGAGAAAAAAGGGTGATCAAATATTTGGTGAAGTATTGTTCTCTATTTAAAAAATCTGGAACCACAGAAAAGCAGAAGGGGAATTATCTAATCCAGAACTAAAATTTAGATAACATGAATACATGAATAGAGAGATAAAACACAGTGAAGTATTTCTGAAGGCAAGATAAAAGTATCAACACATTAAGCAACCAATAAAGGTATATGAACATATATGGATCTTATAAGAAAAAAATAGAATATACAATATTTAAAGTAGTAGAAGAAAAGTCAATCTATCCCTTGGGAAGCAGGAAAAGAGAATAAAGGAATTAGGAAGCTGTGAAAATGAATAAACACAAACTGTCTGGGCTGCTCAAAGGTAGCGAATTGAGATCTAGCAAAGGTTTGGGGAAGAGGCGGAATTAAAAAACATTTTGGAGCCAGCCCTGAAGGCCTAGCCATTAAAGTTCTAGCTCACCACTTCGGGGGCCTAGGCCTGGTTCCTGGGCATGGAACCACACCACTCATCTGTCAGTAGCCATGCTGTGGTGGCAGCTCACATAGCAGAACTAGAAGGACTTACAACTAAGATATATAACTGTGTACTGGGGCTTCAGGGAGGGAGAAAAAAAAGAAGATTGGCAACAGATGTTAGCTCAGGGTGAATCCTTCCCAGCAAAAAAAGAAAAAGACCATTTTGATTGGGTTGTTTGTTTTTTTGGTGTTGACTTGTATGAGTTTTTTTTAATGTATTTTAGATATTAACCCCTTATGGGATATATGGTTTGCAAATATCTTCTCCTAATTAGTAGGTTGTCCTTTTGTTTTCTTGATGGTTTCCTTTGCTGTGCAGAATCTTTTTAGTTTGATGTAGTCCTATTTGTTTATTTTTTCTGTTGTTTCCCTTGCTTAAGGAGAGATGATATTCAAAAAGATACTGCTAATACTGATGTAAAAGAGTGAACCACCTATGTTTTCTTCTAGGAGATTTATAGTTTTAGGTCTTACATTCAAGTCTTTAACTGATTTTGAGTTAATTTTTGTGTGTGGTGTAAGATAATGGTCTACTTTCATTCTTTTGCGTGTGGCTGTCTAGTTTTCCCAATACCATTTATTGAAGAGGCTTTCCTTCTGTCACTTTATGTTCTTGGCTCCTTTGTCAAAATTGGCTGTCCATAAATGTGTACATTCACTTTTGAGCTCTCAATTCTGTTCCATTGTCGTGTGTGTGTGTGTTTTTGCTAGTACCATGCTGTTTGTAGTACACTTTGAAATCAGTGAGCGTGATGCCTCCCAAGCTTTGTTCTTTTTCCTCAGGATTGTTTTAGCTATTCAAGGTCTTTTTTTGTTCCATATACATTTTAGGATTCTCTGTTCTATTTCCAAGAAAAAAACAAACAACCTGATCAAAAAATGGGAGGAGGATCTGAAAACACATTCTTCCAAAGAAGATATAAAGATGGCCAACAGCCACATGAAAAAATGTTCAACATCACTAATTATTAGGGAAATGCAAATCAAAACTACAATGAGATATCACCTCACACCCATTAGAAATACAAAAAATAACCCATTAGAAAGACAAAAAATAACAAGTGTTGGAGAGAATGTGGAGAAAAGGGAATCCTCATGCACTGATGGTGGGAATGTAAATTGGTGCAACCAGTATGGAAAAGAGTATGGAGAGTCCTCAAAAAATTAAAAATAGAAATACCATATGATCCAGCTATTCCACATCTGGGTATTTATCCAAAGAACACAAAAACACTATTTTGAAAAGATATATACACGCCTATGTTCATGGCAGAATTATTTACAATAGCCAAGGCTTGGAAATAACCTAAGTTGTCCATCAATGGATGAATGCATAAAGACAATATGGTATACACACACACACACACACACACACACACACACACAGTGGAATACTAATAGGCCATTAAAAAGATTAAATCTTGTCATTTGTGACAACATGGATAGAACTTGAGGGTATCATGCTAGGAAAAATAAGTCATACAGAGAAAGACAAATATCATATAATCTCACTCATATGTGGAAGGTGAAAACAACAACAAGCAAACTCATAGCCACAAAGGATAGACTGATGGTTACAGGGTGGAAAGGGTAAAGGGGCATATTTGAACAGCAACAGATGGAAACTAGACTTTTGGTGGTGAACATGATGTAGTCTATATAGAAGTCAAAATATAACGATGCAGCAGCTGGCCCTGTGGAAGAATGGTTGGGGTCGCACACTCTGCTTTGGTGGCCCAGGGTTCACCAGTTCGGATCCTGGGTGCGGATCTACACACTGCTCATTAAGCCATGCTGTGGCGGCATCCTACATGCAAAATAGAGTAAGATTGGGACAGATTTTGGCCTAGCAACAGTCTTCCTTAAGCAAAAAGAAGAATATTGGCAATAGATGTTAGTTCAGGGCCAAACTTCCTCACCAAAAAAATGATAATAATGATGTATACCTGACATTTATATGTTATAAACCAACGTTATCTCAATTAAAAAAAAAGAAATAGAAATATTTTAAAAAAGACATTTTATTGGAGGACAAGCCCTCAGTCACTTAGATTTAGTTATTCACCCTTTCTTATCTGATCATGGCAAAACTGAGGAGCCTCCATGATGGCCTTTGTTCTTACTCACCCAATGTGTAGTCAAATGAAGCTATTTGGAAAATAGGGATTTTGTTTCCCCTGCCCTAGGCCCCAGGAAAGTCCTTGGAAATCTGGCCAGCTCTTGAATTTTAAATTAGGGAGCTGGCTATCAGAGACAAATGGCAGGCCAGGCTAATAACCATCACAACAACTAATGTAAGTGTGCCAGACACATGGTCTCCCATGTGGTCTGCTCCCTGTTCTAGGGACTAAGGATAAGTGAGTTGTTCGAAATGTGCAGCAATCTTACTTGTCAACTAGTTAAACAATTGGGGGCCAGAAGAGCTTTAAGAGACAAAAATCCTTGAGCACCAGAAGTTTAAGTATATGACTTTTCTACGTACGTAGAACTCCAAACATTGGACCTTGAGAGTAAGTTCTAAATGGAAGTGGGATTAGCTAGATTGCATGGGAAAGAATTAACTTCCTGAGTTGGATTAGCTTGCAAGGGCATTAATCTCTTTCCTTGAACATTCTAATTTCAAAGAGATGTGTTGATCTCCTGCTTTCTCAAGACAGCATAGCAATGAGGGACATATGTATTTGTGGTGTGAGAAACCCTCCCTGGTAATTTACCTGATTCTTTCCAAATTGAGCACATGTCTCTGGCTTGATGGAAAAATTGACCAAGCTGGGCAGGCCTAGAAAGCCTCAATTCTGCAGGATATGTCCAGTAAGTGGTGAGTCTGGATGCTTTCTTATGGGGGTAGACATTCCAACACTCATTTTAGTAAAGCCAGTCCCAGGGTCAGATGGAGGAGCATTCCAAAGTGAAACATCTTCTGGCATGCAACAGGGAGCAATGGGAAGTTCGTATTCATGGCTCTTGATTCCTAGCAGTCATGAGCATACACATGCTTTGCCAGCATACACAATTAGCCTTCTGGAGGGAAAACAAAAAAAAAGAATGAAAGAATATAAAAAAGGAATTTTAGGGCCTACCACTTAATCCCCATTAAGTGTACTTAATTTTTCTTAGGTTCTGGAAGCAGAGATTAAGTAACATTCAAATATACTTTTATAACTTTTCCAAGTTATAAAATTTTCCAAGTTTTTCTCAAGAATATTGCTGACTGGCTTATTTTACCTCACTAATTTTTCAGGGCTCCTTAGGATTTCTAAATTTTAGGGTAAGCACTCTTTCACAACGTTATATTAACAAGTTGAATTAATAGAAAATACTATAAAACACATGACTGCAACATGCAGTTTGTGTAAAACCGGACACACACATGGAAAGTTCCTTCGTAGCCCTAGCCTATAAAACTTATTTACTTTTGACATAAGTCAGAGTTGGAGATGTGTGTGTCTTTGTAATTTAGGCCTCACAGTTTACCTCTTTGGGACTCCACAGAACTTGCTCAATTTAGTCCTCACCACAAAACTATCGTTTCTACTTAGTGCCAGAAGGATTCCCAGAGACTGAAACTTCGGCTGGCAGGCTCACTGTGCTGATCTAAAACAACGTCTCAGTCTGGGGCTGTGGGTTGGCTACTTGTCTTTTTGTTTGTTGGTTTTTCTTTTTCGCATGAAGAAATTTCCTTTATTAACTTTTTTCTTTTTACCTTATATTTTAGTTGAAAAAATTTCAAATATACCAGGAAGATGAGAGACTGGTTTAGTAAACACTGTTTTACATACAATCTAGATACAACAACGGTTCACATTTTGGAATATTTGCTTATCTGTTTCTTTCTCTCTCTCTTTCCTGAATCCATTTGAAAGTAAATTCGTCATGACACTTTATCCTAAATTATTCCACTGGTATTTCCCCCGAATAAGAACATTCTTCTACATAAACAATAGCATGAGCACACCCAAAACATTAACTGTTATTCCCTAGTATCATCTTATATCTGATCAATATTCAAATTTCCCCAGTTGTCTCTAAAATGCCTTTTGACTAGAACTCAATTTCTTTAAATTTGGGGAAGTCCCGTAGCATTTATTTTGCTTTTCTTTGTATGAAGTTGATTTTTAGATGGGACTGGCTAAGCTGACTTGCAGAACATCCTACATTCTAGATCCATCTGTGTGTTTCCTTGTGGTGATGTTTTAACTTGTTGCTCTAATCCTGTATTTCCTGTAAACTGAAAGTTAGGACTATATAACCCTGAGGTCTCATGTCACTCTGTTTCATTAAAACAACTGGAGAAGAACTTAGTTAGTTTTACTAAATATCTTTTTCTCCTCTCTCTCTTCCTTTACCTTTCTTACTAAGTCACTTTCTAGGCTCATTGGTCTTCTCCAGGTCTCTCCTGACTTTCAGTTCTGCAGCCCTGTGTTAAAGCCATATTACCCTTATTTTCAGGGCTGCTTTGACATTGGAGAGAAAATGTACTCTAGGAGCTTTATTTTCATTAACTATTCTTTGATTTTAATGTCCAAAGCTTAAAACATTGTCTTTGTAATATATTAGTGGCTTCCATGAAGACAGTTTTTATGGTCCTAGAGTTTGAAATTATTTCAAGTCCCTTTAGTCCAGCCTCATTTACATATCAATCAATTAACTAATTCAATAGGCCTGTGTTCCAGGTACACTGATAGTCAAGAGGGATAGAAAATGATTAAGAGAAAGTTCCTGCCCTTGTTAAACTCAAAGTTGAATTGGGAAACAGACGTGTTAATAATTATCATTTCATTCATGAAAAGTTTCCTTACTTTCTCATTTTGCATTCAAAAAAAGACTTTCTCCATGTTCCTACAGCATTCTATACACATGCCCAGCATTGAGTTTGTCTTACAGCTTTGTGATTATTCAGTATGTTTTGCTTTTCTCTACTAGACTGAGAGTTCCTTGAGTTTTTTGAGGTGTTTTTTTACCTCAGGGTCTCTAGCTCCTAGCATTGGTTCCTGAAATAATGATAGATATTTGATAGTAAATGTCCAATAAATGCCTGATAAATGAAGTGTTATGTGTTAAGTGTTCTTAGAGAAAAATGTGTTAGCCATAATTATAGAGATATGAACAAAGTGGTGTAGAAATATTGAGAAGGCAACTTTTGAATTGGAGTTCTAAAAAGATGAATAGATAAAGACAAAGGGAAGGATATCACCGGAGAGCGAACTGCATGTAAAGTGGCCCATGGTTTCCAGAGAACAAAATGACATTGTAAAGAGCAAAATATAAGGGACAGGTTATCAGGGGGAGAATGTAGAAAGGTGGGTTGGGCTTAGATTTTGAAGAGTCTTGACTGCCAAGCTAAAACTGTTTGAATTCTATCCCATAGGCAGTAGAGGGAAAACAGAAGCTTTTTAAGATAAGGAATGACATGATCACTTTTATTTTTTCAGCACAATTATTCTAGTATAGGACTGAAATGGAGGAAACTGCTGTCAAGGAAGAGAAATGAAGAAGAAAAAAGAAATGGAGAGAGATACAGTGAATTGTCCCACCTCACAGGGCTAGCCAGTCATCATACCGTTACTACAAACTGGAGCAGGGCAAGGCTATTGAGTTTAAGGTTGTAGGATATGGGCAAAAGTGTTGTTCAGAGGAGGGTGAGGTAAGAGAAACCAGAGTTAGCTAGAATGAAACCATGGATCAGGGAGGAATTAGGCTGGGTCATAAAAATATCCAAGGATTGTTAGATAGGCTGACAGGAAAAGAAGGCGTTCTAAGCAGAGGTGAAACAGTGAACGGCACAGACAAATTGCTGGGTGGGTGCTGGTGGTGATGTAGGGACAGGAGGAAACAGGGCTGCAGAGATAATCAGGGGCTAGTTGGTATATGGCTCTTAAGTTAACAACATTCAAAAAACATACATAGCTTTGAATTTTTACCCTCTACGGCTCGATTCTGGCTATCATAAGTGGTTTATTTATTAGTCATCTAGCTGGATACATGAAGGGTTAGTTAGTTAGTCAGTTAGTTGGTTACTTTAGAGCCACATACCTTATAAAGGACTGTTTCCTGGCTATGGGTTTTCCACTGGTGAGTGGTGGGTAGGCCCCTTCTTCTGGAAACAACTAGACTGAACTATCCTAGGCTTTCTCATCAACACTTACCACAGAGGAAACTATAGTTGAAACTCATTGATAGGTTGATAGAGTCAATGAATAAAGCGTGCTAAGACAGGACTCTGAGAATCCAAGCACGTCCTAAAGAGGTGCTCACACACCTCCATTCATGCAGTGCCTTACACCGTGTCTGCCAATCCCCACCCAGAGGAAGAGGTGTGGCTGAGAGGAATTTTGCCCTCAGGTTTGCTTCCCATAGATTCTCATACACCTCTTTGGGTGCTGGCAGCAAACAGAAATTTTTACATTGCCTGGTCCAGGGACTGGGGAAAAGGAAAGCTGACATGCAAGGCTTCTCCCTGAGGGCCTCAATCCAACCAGCAGCTTTCTGCTGAGACTAAAAGCATTACAGAGCCCAGCTTCTACTTACCCACTGTTTCTGTTTGTTTGTTTCAGTTCTCTCCTTTCTCTCTCTATGACCTACTGTGTCAGAGGGGGCCTTGGAAGCATGAGTGGTCCAAGTAACTAAAAAGTGAGGGACCGTGGTAAACCCCTCTACTTCCCCCCGTTCCATTCATCCAATGAATCATTCATTCATTCATTCCTCCGTGTGTTCAACAAATATTTAGGGAGCCCCCACTATGTGCCAGGCACTGTTCTAGGCTTTAGAGATACATCAGTGAACAAACCAGATGCACTTCTCTGTCATCCTGTAACTTAACTTCAAGCGAAGATAGACTGATCCTAAATAATGAATACATGGGTAAGTAAAGTATAGAATAGGTTAGAAGACAATAAGTACTATGGAGAAAAAAAAAATACAACAAGGACCAAGGGATTGAGAGTGCAGGGGGTGATAGAAAGGAGGTAAGAACTGCAATTCAAAGAAACGGTGGTCAAGGAGGCATTGGGAAGACAGCTTTTGTGCTCCTTAAAGGTGGTGCCTCCTTGTAGCAAAGTGTTGCTTCCTCTATTCAAGAAAGTTCTTCAGTCGGTGCTATTCTCAACTTTTCCAGGCCACCAGGGAGTGTTTTTTACTATGGAAGTTCCTTTCATCAAAAAGACCAACAGCTGGTACAAACCAAGCCCTTCACCTTGACCCCAAAGACTTGGGTTGCTTTTAAATCTTTGTACCTCCTCTTATGAAGAATCTACAAAGGAATCCTGAGAATATCATTCTCTCCAGTGTCTCACTTCTTTGCATGACTCTCCCCTTCCTACAGTCTGTATTCACAGCTCAACAGCCACAATTATCTGCAGAATTCAGGAGAACTCTCTGAATTTTCTGGAAAATTGAGGAAAGATTGTGCATAGCTCACTGTTTTTGAGTAGGTACTCTATTCAGGCACCATTTTTAGCTTTCCCATGTAGTAAGACTCCCAGCAACCTTAGAGGAAGTGCTGATATTATCCAGTTTTACAGAGAAGAAAATTAAGATTTAAAAAACTTAACTTGTCTGTGGTGCTAGTATGTTTAGAGTGAGGATTTGAACCCAGTGGTTTGCTCTAGAGCCCACACAACGTCCAGGAGTCACTTCGGTATTCACATCAGGCCACTGCTAAGCCAAGTTAAAACTTTATCTTTTTGCAAGATTATAAGTGCCTGACCCAAAGTATCTTAAATCATGCCTTTCTGTAATACGATATAATATATATATATATATTTTTATTGGTACCTGAGCTAACATCTGTTGCCAATCATTTTATTCTTCTCCTCCCCAAAGCCCTCCGAGTAGGTAGTTGTATATTTTAGTTGTAGGTCCTTCTGGTTGTGGTATGTGGGACGTTGCCTCAGCATGGCCTGATGAGTGGTGGTGGGTCTGTGCCCAGGATCCAAACCATCAAAATCCTGGGCCCCTGAAGTGGAGCAGTGAATTTAACCCCTCGGGCACGGGGTCAGCCCTTCATATAATATTTGATATTACTTTTCTATCCAGTCCCTCCCTCTCCCCCAAAGAAAGAAAATTTAACAATAAACAATAAATTAAGATCCAAAAAAACTTAGAACATGGTCTTATAACTTAGCCCACTTTAAAGATGGAAAGAAGGGAGGACAAATAGAGCCCCCAAAAAACAATAGTTTCTGGAGTCCCACAGGTCATCACCACAAAAAAAGTTGCATACTCTTATTTCACTGATGGTATATCTAACTTATTCAAACTGCTTTTGACAAGCATTTACTAAAATGCCAGACTAAAATGCCAGACACCGAGTTGTGGGCACTGATATAACCCACATTTCTCCATGTCAATAGTGTTAACAATATTAATAGTAATAATCCAAATTTCACTAGGTTTTGCTGCCGCATACTCACAGAGGTTTTCAGTCCTGAGGAATGAAAGACTTGATTAAGAAAAGTGTTTGCTGGGGGCCGGCCCCATGTCTGAGTGGTTAAGTTTGTGAGCTCCGCTTTGGCAGCCCAGGGTTTCGCCAGTTCGGATCCTGGGCTCGGACATGGCACCGCTCATCAGGCCATGCTGAGGTGGCATCCCACATAGCACAACCAGAGGCACTCACACCTAGAATATGCAACTATCTACCGGGGTGCTTTGGGGAGAAGAAGAAAAAAGAAGATTGGCAACAGCTGTTAGCTCAGGTGCTAATCTTTAAAAAAAGTGTTTGCTTTTTTATTTTCTTTAACAATATAAATTTTTTTAAAAACAAAGTTTTGGGAGGTAAAACCTTTAAAGAGCAAAGGAAAGCCAAAATTGGAGTTTATTTTGGTGGAATGAATAGCTATTTCCTTCTGGGAGCAACTCACCGTAAATTCCAGAGACCCATGTAATTAATTTATATTGATTACAACCCCACTTATCTGTGTATCTTCATAATCATTTAAATGAGGTACACACCTAGTGTGAAATCAGTGCTCAGAGGGACTTCCCCTGAAGGGAGTATATACTCTCCTATTGTCTTTTTTTGGGGGGGGGGGGGGAAGATTAGTCCTGACCTAACATCTGCTGCCAGTCCTCCTCTTTTTGCTGAGGAAGACTGGCCCTGAGCTAGCATCTGTGCCCATCCTCCTCTACTTTATATGTACGATGCCTACCACAGCATGGCTTGCCAAACATTACCAAGTCCGCACCCGGGATCCGAACAGGCAAACCCCGGGCCACAGAAGTGGAACATGCGTACTTTGCTGGGCCGCCAGGCCGGCCCTATTGTCTTAAGTGAATTAGTAAGGGCAAGAATTAGAGGATGATATGCCCAAAGTTCAAGACACTCCTGTTTATCCAAGTGGGAATGATATTAGGTGCTTGCTCTTTTTATTTCAGGGAATGCTTAGATTCATACACATCTGGAAGGAAATTGTATAATTCTCTTTAATTTCTTTTCAACCATAACAATTTCCCCAATCTGCCCTGAAGATTATGGAAACTGAAAGTCAACAGTAGGCTGTGTTGATGCCCACAGGCGCTCTGGAGATTTGGCAAATGAAACTTGTCATCATTGTTGCAATCAAAGGAGAGTCAGGAAGATGTAAATCATTAATTTTGAAGAAAGAAAGAGACTGTGGGATTTATCTTGCTTGAGAAGAACCAGATTTACTGAGGCATGGTTTCGTGTATGCCCATTTTAATTGAATTAAAAAAGCCTGATGGATTTTTCTATAAAAAGCATTTACTTAGGGTATTCCCTTGGCAAGGTCATGTTCCAAAGAGCCCAAGGGAAGTGGACCCAAGAGAAATGGTTTGAACATATGTTGTAGAAGGGCAAGCTGCAGGAGAGAGAGAGAGAGAGTCAAGGCTGGGAGAGTGAATTTAGATGGAGCTGTGTGGAGGCTACAGAGGAAAATCTGCTGCTTTGAGGGAAGTAACAGTCAGGGCAGGGAAGTTGGAGCAGGTTTACATGCATTCCCTTTGCCCTGATGGTTCATACCCATGTATTCTCCAGATCTGCCAGGTTGTCTCCCAGCAGAGGAGCACAGAGAAAGCTTCACCCCAGGAAGAGCGGAAACTGACTGCTAACCAGTTCCCTATCTTCACTATGGCTTTTGGTATTTCCCACTTCATCTGGAGATGCCTGACCGGATTTGAATTCAGCTGAAACTAATTTCCCCCAACCTGACACTTAGGCACATACCCTCTTAGGTATTCTAAACCTTCAAGTATTTAAACAACTTTTTTCTCTGACTGAGCCAAAGCAGTATTCCTAACTTCATGTTTCAGTTCTACAACATTCCTCAAATTCCATTCTGCTGATTGCTTATAACCACAAGTATTCTCCTTGGTATGCTTATTTTAATGTCTAGAAGATGATCTGTGCACTCATACCGTGGTTTCCACTGGCAGAAAATCATGGAATAAAGCTCAGAGAAGGAAAACACTCGAAAGATGTCTGGTCCTTGGTTCAGCTGTTGTTGCTAGACAAGTTAACACCCAGCCCAATCTAAGCAGATGTCTGTTTAAAATGAGGGACAGAAAATGATGCCAGCTAGACTGTTGAAATTTATATTTCAATTTTCTTTATATATTTTTTCTCGCTTTGTTTTGTTTTGTTTTGATAAGGAGACGTCTGGAAATAAATATCCTTGCATTTATTGCCAGGTACTTTGTTCACTAACAAAGTACATCTGGCAGCACTTCCCTCGTGTTGCTGCTTCTTCCTGCTCCTGCTCTCCATCAGACCAAGGTAACCATCTCCTCACCTGGGCTTGAACGAATGAGTGCCTAAACAAGTCACCAGGCACTCTCTTCACCTTCTTCCCTCGCAGGGCTTGGCTCAGCACATCATCCTCCTCATAACTCTTCTAATACCCGGGAAGGGCAAGAGTCAAAACTCAAGTGTCGCTTCCTAGAGGTTTCCAATTCCTCTTTTATAAGTTGGTCTTTGACCTAGATATGGCTGTACATTAAAAGCAGTGCATGTTTACATATCCTATAGTTTTAAATTAGCTTTATGAAACTGAGGAACAAGTATAAACTTATTTAAAATTAAAATTGAGACTCTCAGATCCTCTTCTTTGTTTTTCAATTTTCTTTATATATTTTTTCTTGCTTTGTTTTGTTTTGTTTTCACATGGAAACATCTGGAAATAAATACCCTTGCATTTATGGCCTATGACAGCAGAAATGGACACAAAAGGCTTATATATAGCCTAACATGGATTTAAATAATGTTCCTCTTATGTAAATTCAAATCAATACAGTACCTCTGCATGCCATGTGAAGAGGATGAAAACTGACTTTTACTTATAAGATTTTGTTTTTTAATCAGGCTAGTGCTTTAATTAGATGTTATCATTGACTCAATTAATCTTGAATTGAAATTAATTAGCTTGAAATTAACTTAGCCAAAGGAATATTTCATTCAGAGACCAACTCCCCTTTAAATGGATGTATAATTCTAGTTTTACAAATTTGTAGCAAGACCTCTGCATGAAACTTAGCAGACTAGGAAGTCTATTAAAAAGTGTTTGTTGACTGACTGATTGTTCACCATGTATAAAAGAATAAGTTTTACCCTCCCAATTTCCATAATAATTACTTGAGATTAAGAACCAAGTTTCCATAATGTTTTAGTTCCCATTTTTCTCCCTTTTCTTTTACCCAACCTGTTCTCAGTCCCAGAACTGTATAGAGGTTTATCTAGTGGCATTTAAAAAATTAGCCTCTTTACTAATAAGCTTCTATTCCATAATAAGTGTAACTTGTGTCACTTTCTTATATCATAAACTCCTCCTAATGTTTGTAGAAGCTCTTAAAATTCTAAGAAAGATGTAAGGATTGAATCAATATATTATCTTTTATCAAGTTGATCATAATCCATTTTATTTAAATGGGGAACCTATAAAATGGTGACATTTGGCCTCTGATATAGCTTGACAGTGACTCTTGAAAACCTCAGACTCTGAGGAAATATTAACCAATAAAACACATGCGATCAACTTTAGATCAACTCGTCAAAAGAAAACAACTTGTCAAAAGAGCTGTATTTCCTTTCCTTTCTTACTCTAAGAAGAACAATAAAAAAAAACCTCTGGTTCTTTTTCCAGGCTGAAAGAAAGCTACATGCAAATAAAAATACTGACATATGGAGTGTAGGTAGAGTAAATAATGTAAATGGTGGGCTACCATGTGATGGTGCAGATTTGAGCAATTTAAATGTAGTGCAAAATTATGGTGTCCCCATATCTGCTGCTACACCTACTCAACCAAGCCTGGGTCAAGGCTCTAGGTCACCTTTGTTCCTGCACCAGGGGTCTGGGCACCATCGGAGAGAATCACCCCAACCTGTGGATTAGGGTCGCTGTCATGCTAGTTGTTTACAATATCAGTGAGAGAGTTAACACCAGATACTGACTCTTATTCGTCCTGGATCTGGTATCCTTACACACTATCTCAAAGCTCCATTTCTCTGCAGCCCATTTCAGCAGATTCTTTGATACTTACTTCTCTGAGAAATTTGAGGTAATCAGGCATGAAATATCTGAACTTCCTGTCTCTTTACCTACATAATTGTCTGCATTCATACTTTTGGTCCTCCTCCTTTTCTTCATTTGTAGAGCAAAATGAATTGTCCTTTCTCTGATTCAAAGCAAACACTCTGTCCTTTGGATCCCAGCTCCTCCTGTCTGCTGCAGGACCCAGCTCCATCAATCACTGTCTCTCTCCTCCATCTGCAGCCTGCTGTCTCCATTGGCTCCTTTCCTTCAGTGTATATCCGTGCTTATACAGAACTTCTCCCCTCTATTTACCTCATGATTTATTTTCTTCTCAGCCACTCCTTTACCCGCTCTTTGAACCTCCTCTTACTATAATCTAACTGCTACCCCAACAAATCCACGGAAACAGCTCTTGTTAAGCATATCAGTATCCAATTCTAATGGACACTTCACATTGACTTTATCTTAGTAGAACTTTGACAATTCATTACCACTACCTTCTTAAAATGCCTTAGCCTTGATTTTTGTAGTACAATATTCTGTTGATTTTTCTGTTATTTCAGTCTCAATGTTAGCTTTCTTGTCCACATATACTTCAAAAGTTGGTGTTTCCCTGGGATCTATCCTCATGCCATTTTTCTCATTCTACATTTCTCCTTGAATGATCTCCTCCACTTCCATGATGTTAACTGTTACTGAGAGGCTGATGTAGTTAATGTAGATATTTTCCCCCTTCTTTGGTAAAGTACAGTTTGTGCTGGCAGTGATAAAACGTCACCTTGTGTCTAATCTTGGGTGCAAAGATATACAGTAGGCAGTTTCCTGTCCTGGAGAAGGTGTCGTGCCACTTTTTATTGACTTACTGAAGCTATGCAGTCTCATGGGATGCAGAGATCTGGGTAGAAGATGAGACAACCTATCTAAAGACCCCTGAGGATCCTTCCACGTGAGAAAGAGTGAACAACTCCAAGCCCTATTCCTGAGATTTTGAGTTAGGAAGATCTACTGGAGTGAGCCAGAATGGTGCCCTATCCAGGCCTTGTGGCAAAGAAGAGTGACAAGACCGTTAAAAAGTTGCCGTGAACAGAAATAGAGAAGATTCAGTGGGTTAGTCCTGGTGCTGCAGCAGACAAGAGAAAGGGAAAAGGCAGTTCTCTGTCCTTGAAATAGCCAATACGGCAGCCCCTAGAATATGACCTGAACCATTCTCTTTTTCTTACAGAACTTTTATATTCTGTAAGACACCAAGTCTTTCTGATTTCAACCTCCAAATAGCTCCTGTATTTTTCCTTGCTTTCAATCTCACTGTCATTGATTTGAGTCAATCTCTCATTATTTCTTACCCGGACAATTACAATAGACTCTTTACTGGGTTTCTACCCCAAAGTCTTACCCATCTATCAGAGTCATCTGCCTAAAAATGCAAACATGATCATATCACTTATCTGCTTAAGAGTATTTGATGGTTTCCACTATCTACAGGCTAAAGCCCAAACTCTTTCACATGCCCCAAATGGACTCCATCTTCTGGATCCTGCCTGTCTTTTCAGCCTCAAGTTTTTCACTTACCACCTTATACTTTATGATGCAGGAAAAAACAAATTCTTTGTAATTATGCCTAATCCCATGCTGTTTCTTGCTTCCATTGCTTTGTTCATGCTGTTCACTAAGTCTAGAATGCTCTTTACCTTTTATCTCACTCTTAATTGTCTTTCAAGACTCAGTTTGGGAAACATTAGTTCTGTCACCTTCGTGATCCATTTTCTGTGTAACTAGTGTGTTTATCTTAGTAGTTACTATTGCCAGAAACGCCCCCCCACCCCTCCCCCACTCCCCCCCCCCCGCCACCCCCCCCCCCCCCCCCGCCAATCAAACTGTTACTCCGTGCTTTTCAGGAATTCTCAATGTCATAGCTTGGAAGTCCCATCCCGACAGTTATCATAGACGAGTGGGCAAGACAAGTGGTAACTTTTGGGGAAGATTGGGAAATAATATAAAAATATTTTAGGAGCCTGAGGAAGTAAAGCAGGCCTTAGTTTATTTTCCTCCTGATCTTACTCACTTCTGTTTTATTCATCTCTCCCTGGCAAGATATGTAGCTTCTGATAATAATTTTTTCTGTTGATTCTCTACTCATTCCACTAAATGGAATGAGTCTAATTATGTGCTTGTGGGGTGTTTTCCTCTGTTTGTGCTTCTTCTAATTGCCACTCCTCAAAGTCAGTAGAAAAAGCTTCATGGGATGGTTGGGTACAAATAGCGTTATATAGTTGTTAAAAGCACTTTTTTCGAATTAGACTAACAAACTCAACTTCAAACACTCGTTCTGCCACGTACTGTGTAACTTTGGAAATTTACGGACTCTCTTTAAGACTTGATTTCCCACCTCTAAAATGGAAATAATAATACCTACCACAGTGGGTTATTGTGAGGACTAAGTGAGCTAAAACATACAAAGCACATGTTTCAGTGCTCCATAAAGGTTAATACTTTTTGGAGGATGAAGAGAATTGTGACAGGTAGGGGGAACTGCCGGTGAGCAGGAAAGCAATTCTGGGATATAGAATACACTTTTGATCAGAGTGAACCTAATGGTTTGCCTTTCACTGCAAGGAAGCAGGAGTGCCTTTGGGTAACAGCTGCATGAACAGAGCCTCTTCCACTCTCTCAAGTGGGAAGGAGCGGAAATGAATCATGCCACCTGGGGAAGAGTGAAGCTGGTGTGGGAGGGGAAACTGTGTAGGAAGCTTCTCTAAATTTTGCCGTGACTCCCTGTTTCTCTGCCTTGGTCCAGGTCTTACCCTAGGATTATGACAACAACAGCATATCTATGGGCCCTTTAGAAAAGGCTTTGGAATGGTTACAAGGCTGGCTCACTTGACAACCAAGCCTATGTCTGTTGACAGTGCTCATCCTCTCAGTGTGGCTGGATCAATGACTGATGCTGGTCAGCTGATCAGGACTCAAGCTTGGCACAGAGCAGGCCTTGCACACAAATGTAAAATGAGAGGAATTTGTCTCTGTTGAACCTCTGGCTTCCCAAGCTTTTCACCTGATCCTCAACGTCTTGGTCTCTTCAGTCCTAAGACTCTCCTCTACCAACAAGGCAGGTTCTATACAGCCCTGAGGAGAATGGGGAGGATATCTGTTAGTAATGCGGCAGGTAGGGGATTAAGTTCAAATATTAGCATTTAACCAAATCTCTCCTATCAAACTATGAGAGTTCACCTTTTCTCTGATGGGATTTCTAAAAGTGGATGTTTCAATTCCAACCCAGAGGAACTTCAATACTCTTAAGCAAAAAGATTCTCATCATAGCAGGAATACTATAGACTTCCTCAGAGATGGTCCCAGCTTGGGGCACCATTTCTCTGTCAAATAGCCACTTCACAGCAACCACTTCTGAACAGTGCTACCCAGACCACCATGAGTTCAACATCTGTCCTTGGGAGGAAGATCCAGAAAGTGAGTTTAGAGAATATTCTTTTAATAATGGAGTGATCTATGTCCCTATAGTCCCTATGATTATTGTGATGAATCTTACTTTTTTGTGTGTGGTTTAGGTGAATTTTCTAATTTCCATTAACCTGGAAGTCTGTCACTCAAAACAGTCCCTGTTCTTTATTCACCAATAAGTCAACCATGTGAATAATTACTCCTCTTATTCCTGGAAAGTAAGAAGAGGGATGTGAAGTCATCTCAAGGCATGTCTTAAGAAAACATGGCAAGTCCTGGGGTTGACACTGGAGGGTGTCCAAACGTTAGCATAGACTACTAAGAGTATCCACATCATCCACATATCCTCTGTTGAGATTCACTATGATAGATCCAAACCTTTTTTTTAAGAAAAAAAAAATTATAGATAGAGGTGAAATCTGCTGTGCAGTCCTCTCCAATGGTAATCACAATCATGATATAGATTGATAGGATTTTATCATTTCTGAGCAAATTCTTCTATTTACCAACAATAGTAATAGCAATAATAACTAACACGTGCAGTACTTACAATGTGGCCAACGCTATTCTAAACACTTTCTATGTATTCACTCCTATAATCTCACCACCCTACAGGGTAGGTATCACTGTCATTCCCATTTTATTAATGAGGAAACTGAAGTTCAGAGAAGTTCAGTAATTTGCCCAAGGTCACATGATAAGTAGGAGAGCCAGAATCTCTAAAAATATATATAGTCATGTTTTATATGTTTTTAAAGTTATGCAAATGGGATCATGCTGAATGTACCTTTCATAACTTGCTTTGTAACTTATTCGGTTTTTGAGATTTATTCATGTTAATATGCATAGCTCTCATTCATTCATTTAAATTGCCACACAATATTACAGCATATGGCTTTTCCACATTACATTTATCTATTCTCCTGTTCTTGGCCCTGTAGTGGTTTTATAATTTTTCACTATCACAAAAAAATGTTGTCAAGGAGAATTCTTGAATGTATATGCTCTTGCATATGTGCAACAGTTTCTCTAGGGCAATATACCTCCAACTGAAATTGCTCAGCCGTACAGCACATTGCTAAATTGGTGTGCCGATCTACACTTCCACCAGCAATATGTGAAAGTTATTATTTGCCTCACACTCTTACCAATACTTGATACTGCCAGGCTTTTAGACTTTTTTTCCAAGCTGATGGAAGTAAAAGAATATGTTGCCATGTCTTAATTTGTATTTTCCTGATTTCTGGTAAGAATGAATGTCTTATGTTCATTGGCCGTTGAGACATATCTCCTCTGTGAAGTGCCCTTGCTTCGTCCATCTTTTGCCGGTTTTCTTCTTGAGTTTTCTCTTTTGCCCTGATTTATGGGAGTCCTTCACATACTCTGGATATAATCTTTAGTCCCCATATACTGTGCAACACACCTAATGGGTAATGCTTGTTAAGTAGGTGTTCAAATATCATTTATCTTTCTGCTGCTATTTGCCTTGAATCCGTAGGGTCTAATCTCATGCTCTTAGGGCCTGCTAACACAATTACCAGACTCTTAGATCACTCCACTGCTCCTGTACTCTAAACCCCATTAGGTCACACATATCACTTTATCTGTCTCATTTTCCTACCCCTCCCCAATTCTCAAAACCCTCCCACTGTACCCTATGCAATTCATGGTCAGGATCAGCAAAGTTCCTTATATTCTTAAACTCTTCTCTGAATATTCCTTTCATCTTCGTTTTCTAAGAGGACTCTGGCTCACCCTAAGGACACTGCTTCCCTGAAGCCCACTCAAGTGGTGGCTATCTTATGTCTTGTAGCTTTCATACCACTGGGCAAGGAAGCAGGCTATGTGTCCTCATGTCTCCCCATTGTTGCTTTCAGATTTTATTATCCCTCCTCTAAGATCCCCTCCCTCCAACTCTGTATCTCATGTTGTGGCAGGTTTAAAATATAGTCCTAAAATTCTTTGATATTCTTTTCATTGAGAGGTAAGGTATATGTCTTTCCTTTGAATCTGGTTTCTGAGACTGCTTTACCAATAGGATTCAGTGGATGTGATGCTGTGACTGTTTCCAGATCCAGGCCTTAGGAAATTGACAACTTTCACTTCTTATCTCTTGGGATTCTGAGTTTTGGAATCCAGTCACTCCACAGTCCATAGAGCAACTCAAGTGGAAAGGAACAGAGATTCCCAGCCTTCTGCTCCCACTGAGCTAACAGCCAGCACCAACTTGCCAGCCCTGCAACTGAGCAACCTTGGAATGGATCCTCCAGCTCCCAGTAAACAGCCTCAGCTGATGACACATGGAGCAGAGATGCAGCTTCCCCACCAAGGCCCGTCCCAATTGCAGATTCATGAGTTACATAAATGATTGTTGTTTTAAGCCGCTGGGTTTGACATAGTTTGTTATACATTTAAGCTTCCTTTTCCTCTAAAATTCTTCTGTGAGTCTATACTTTTTTTATGGCTAATTTCCTGGTTTTAAGACGAGAGCCAATCCTTATTAGGTGTTTATACACAATGGCCTGATTTCTCCAACAGATTCATCATTGTAATAAGAGCCTTTGGTAGAACTTCCCAGATTAGACAAGTAACTCTCAGCATTGAGTAAACATTTTTTCTTTTTAACTTTTTTTAACTTGTATTCAGTGTGGGGCTATATGCATTCCTAAGAATTTAGTTGAATGGAACCCACAATATATCCTGGTTTCTTTGTTTTCGTTGACTAAATTGACTCCTCTCTGTTCTAAGTAACATTTATACTTTACACTTTGTCTAATGCTTAGAAACCTCCAGACAAAATGCTTTTCTAGTAGGTCTCTAGGAAATAGGGAAGGAAGTGAGGAAGCCCTGAATATCACCTCAAATGGAGAGAAACAGGCCTTGAGTGGAGGGGCGGTGGGCATGTTAAAAAGAGAATGGTTATTCTCCTTCTCTCCTTTTACCTACATTTTTTCCAGAAATTCAGATGACCCTTTTCCTTTTTTCAATCTCTGGATAAGAAGAGAAGGAAAAGCAAATAACAGAAGGTGAGAAGAGAGGGGCTGGTGTGGGAGGGCATCCCAGAGAGCACATTTACATTTTCACTTCACTGTGAACCCAAAAAAAGGTGCACTACCTGTGAAGTAGATAGTAGAATCCTCATTTATGGGTCTGTGAGAATTAGTGATTTATAGGACATCACATACTTTTGGCAGCAAATAGCCTGGAATCTGATAAGCCCAAGATTATTTCATTAATTCGAATATCACACCCTTATAGTGGGGAGGATGAGAAAACTGTCACTACCAGGGCCCGGAGGAAGGTGTCCAAGAATGCAGAGGCTCACTTTCCAAAGTCCACACCCAGGTCTGCCCTCTTAGAAGTGCCTCATCTCGTGCACCAAAGTTTCCTCTTCCTTCTCCCCTTCAGACCACACTCAGTCTTCTGCCTTAACTCTTCCAGAGTTTAGAAACGGGGTTTAAAGAGGAGCTCATGGACTCCCTTAACTCCTTCAGGGAGGTGGCGATGGGGGAAAAGGGACAAGCACCTTGTCAGAAGACATATTGTTGTCTTCTTTCCTTAGGTTCATTTGTTTTGTTTTGTTTTGTTCTTAATGGAGGGGTGGAGGGACAATTATTTTGAGGTACAGAACTCCCCTTTACCTCTTGTCTGCTTTCATATCCTCATGAAGCCATAAGAACAACGTGAGGCTCCTTAACACAAGACCATGCCCTAGTCCATAATTCCTTTCCTTTTACTCACATCCGAAAGGCAGAACAAAATTAATTTCCTTGTAAAAAAGAAAATTGAGAACATTTTTTTCCTCCTAGACTGTCAGAGCCGAAGTCACCTTGGAAAGGTGGAGGCCAGCAGTTGCAGGTTCTTTCGCACTTTGCCCTCAGGCTCTGTGGAGGAGAAGCAAAACAGACTTCTCTGCCCACCCCTACCAGCATGGTTCTCCTTTGACTCTTTTATACACCATTGCTGTGTGTAAGATTTTAGCGATAAAAAGCTACCACCATTTTTAAAAAGCATAAAAAGCCACCCATCTACTCCAATCTCCTTCTTTGGCAGCTAGCAAAGCAAAGGCCCAGTGAAATAAATGGATTTCCCAGGAACCTCAGTGTGTATCAGAAGCAGAATCAGAACCTAGGCCTTTTAACCCCTTTCCAGTGCTCTTCCAGTCCTTTCCCCACTCAAGCCCTGCATGTTGTGTGATTTGTTAGCTAAGAGGAAGTGGGGATCGGGGTGTTGGGATAAAGAAAGCTGACTGACCTTAGTTTTCATGCTCCCAATGAGTAAGCCATCTTAGAAGTTTTACCACTTCTGTCATTGCTTCTGCTCCACACCAGGCTCGATGCGGGCTGGAAACACACAACTTGCTACTGATTATACTCTGTGCATCTGCATGTAGGCCACATGGAACTACACCAGCCAGAAATAACTCAGCCTGCAGGCCTGCAGAAAGTAGACTCACCATGCTGAGAATATCCTTCTCCAGACCCATCAAGTCTTCCCAACTCCAAAACAACATCTTTCTTAAGATATTAACAAGTTTATTACTTTAAAAATGTGAATGGGTGGAATACTCTGCTAAGGCTATGACTGTGATGTCACTTCGAAGTGAGATTTCCCTGCCTTCCAGGTGCTAAATTGCTCTGAAATGATGCAATCTTCTTATCTGTATTAATCAGCCTGACACTTTCCATTTACAGTTTTCTAGTTTTTGTTTTGTGGTTCTGCCTAGAACCACAGAATGGAAGGTAGCTTGAAAGCTGGGATCAGATTCTGAGAACCTTATTTTCCAAACCTCAAAGTGGGACCTCTAAATAAGAATATGTCTGTAAAGCTTAGACAGAATCTTAGAATCAGAGACAATCCTGGAAAATGTCATGTTTGTAGAAACTGGTAAATATGCATAGCAGAATGCAATATTCTTAATAGGTTCTTAGATCCCTGAGGAAGAAAAAAATTAGACCTAGCTTGCACAGACACCATGAAAAAAATGTAAATGACCTAGAGACAGCATTTCTGGTCAAGTATAAAAAATGAGATAAATAATGAGCTCACTGATGATAAGCAAAATGAAAGATTTGCATTTGGAGTAATGGAATGATGACATCCTTTTCAATGAAATCCACAAAATTTTGTTCAACATTGTCTATAAGTAAGGATGAGGCACCCTGGGTGATGCTGACTCAAAGGGAACACTCAATAATTCAAACTAATGGTGCAACATAGTCCCTGACAGAAGTGGAGTAGGACCAGATGTGGAGCCAGAGTGAACAAGTTGTTTGTAGTCTGGTAAAGGGCTTTGAAATGGAGAAGACAAGAGAGCGCCACAGACAATCGATAAGATCATCATGTCTTGGGATGATATGGCAGCAGAATAATGCTCTCACAATTCATAATGAGTCCCAGAATCTGAGGAGATTCACTAGCCTGTACACAAGAGGAAGGGGCAGTCCAGCAGTGACTTGAATGGACTAATAACTGAGGACCAGGCTGAACCATGGAGTCTCAGTAAAAGTCTGTGGGGACAAATGATGTTTTCCTGCACGCAATGTCTGGTTCTACGTAAGTTGTGGATCTTCCGGAACAATGCACAATGATGCAGAAAAGTGGAAAAAAATCTTAAATCGACTGAGCTTAAGTATCCCTTTCTATGTCATTGTGAGTTCAGAGTAGTAATTAAGTGGAGATATAAAAACATAAACAATTTGTACGTCCTGCAAATCTAAGTGTGAATGGAAATCTATTTTTGCTATTTATTCATCTCTCTCTCTCTCTCTCTCCATCCACTCATCCATCCATCTTTTTGCGAAAAGAGCCTAAAGCACTTTAAAAGTCTATATGACCAATGAAAGAATCTTAGTGCTGCCATAATAGATGCATGAGTTGGACGAGACATTGAAACTCAGAAGCCTAGAGGGACCAGGCAACCAACACAAATAAAGCATTTCAGAGTAAGCTAAATCCTTTGCCTAAACTGTATCTATTTTTACTAACCTACAGTGTGTGTTCCGTGATGCTGAACATCCTGTTTAAGATTATATATATATATATATATATACATATACACACACACACGTATGTGTGCATGTGTGCAATTTTTAATTATTGCATTCTAAATTTTGTAACTGAGTGGTTTGATTAGGAGCCAGAAACCTGACAATGTCAGATCTTGTATTGCACTTTGTGGTGTGCATTATATAGAATTCAGCTTCGTATTTTTAAAGTGAGAATGAAGTTTCACTTTATTCATTATGATAATAGCTGGTCACAAACATAAGTTCTTCCAAACAGAGAGAATTTTCACACTGGTCTTTTTTTTTTTTTTTTTAAAGATTTTATTATTTCCTTTTTCTCCCCAAAGCCCCCCGGTACATAGTTGTATATTCTTCATTGTGGATTCTTCTAGTTGTGGTATGTGGGACGCTGCCTCAGCCTGGTTTTGATGAGCAGTGCCATGTCCGCGCCCAGGATTCGAACCAACGAAACACTGGGCCGCCTGCAGCAGAGCGCGCGAACTTAACCACTCGGCCACGGGGCCAGCCCCCCACACTGGTCTTTATGTTCAGGGCACTCTTCCTGAGGTCTACACTCACACCAATAACATTAATTTGTGAATAAAAACTTGGACAGTTTTAGTTCATTTTCAAAAAATCTGATATCAGAAAACTATTTTTGAAATTTAGTGTTTAAATCTCTAACTTTGGGACAGTAGTTTTGGCCATCATTCTCATTTGTGGGGGCAGAGACCAATTTCAATATATGAAAGAGGGTCATACTCTTCCTTGGCAAATGAGTTTCCTAAAGACATAGTTTTGTTAGGAAAGAACAAATTAAATAACATATTTGGGTACCATTAATAAATGTCCCTGTAGGAAAACATTTAAAATATTTGCATTGTTTGCAATAACAGTCAAAAGGGCCAAGTTTTGTTTTTCTCTTTTTTAGGGAAATGGTGTGGGAAACTCTTTATTTTTGAGTATAGAAATAGGAAAGGACAAGAAACAACTTTTTGTAGTCACGGTATATGTCAATAATTTATAAAGACCTATGATATTTCAGAGTAAGAAATAGGATTTAAAGGGCCACATTTTGATCTAACCTCTCCTGTAAGTATTTCTATAATTTCCCTTTGAATAACATGAACAAGTCAGTTTTTTTCTCCAAGAAATCAAAAACTGTTTTCAGCTCCAAGTAACGAATGACCAAGCCACCTAATTGGTATGTTCTACAGAAGATTAGGTATCAAACATTATTTTCACTAAGCAAAGCATTGCATTGTCTGTGGCTCCAGCACAGGAGTATGTCCGTTCATGGAGCTAATAACCACATCCACGATGGGTGAGATTTTAAACTGTCTAGCACAAAATGATTTCCATGAGCGATGTAGGAGGCAGATTTGAGTTCCAAGTCCTTGTAAAATAATGCCACCCTGAATCTAAGTTTCACTATAATCTAATATTAACACCAAGAACCAAATACACAATGGTACTCACAAGAGTATCATTTACAGCCACATTTAGGGGCCGGCCCCATGGCCAAGTGGTTAAGTTCCCACGCTCCACTTTGGGGGTCCAGGGTTTCACCAGTTCAGATCCTGGGCACAGACATGGCACCACTTGTCAGGCCATGATAAGGCAACGTCCCACATAGCACAGCTAGAGGCAACTAGAATACACAACTATGTACTAAGAGGCCTTGGGGAGAAGAAGAAGGAAATAAAAAAAGAAGATTGGCAACAGATGTTAGCTCAGGTACAAATCTTTGAAAAAAAATAAAGTCACATTTAGTACTTTTGAGTAGTCTGCTTTAAATCTTTCAAGACTATTCTCAATACATTAAAAAATCAGTTCCTGGGATAGTGTCTCTCCTGAGCCTCCTGTGTCTCTTCCAAATGTTATTTAGTAAATGGTAAAATATTGCCATTTAGTAATGGTAAATATTCATCAACGCTGCAAAAATAGGATGGTATTATTTAAATGTGTATTTCCATCAGCTGTAATAAAAATTACTCCAAAAGATTTTACTTGTCCACAAAACTTTTATTGTAGTTTCTCAGCTATGTCTTCCAAATGATAAACAGCATTATGTCTGGTTAGACTTCCATTTTCAAGTGGCCCTTCTTGATTAGTACACATCATTTCTGCTCATACAATGGACACACTTTCATAAAATTGTCATCTGCAAACACTTCTGAAGGAAAATTCTTTTTACTTAGTACATCAATGATACATTTCACAACAGCGTGACATTTAGTCATAAATTAAGCCTTGATGAGAAGTTATTCCCTTTCATAATTGGCTTTTTCATTCTACATAATTCCCAAATTCATATTGCTGCCTTAAATTGTATTCTATTGTCCTAGACACATGAATCACATATTTTGCATGTGAATTATGTAAATACCTTTGATTTTTAAAGAATAAGATAAAGTTTTATTTTGTTTGATCTGTAAATCAAATTAACCCTAAACAAAGCTTATATTACCAAAAAAAGTTAACACACAAGGAGTTATATACAGGAAAGCTGAATTTGGGAGGGGCAAATATTTTTATCTCAATGACATTCTAGGTGATGAACAACTCTGCAAGAAGGTTAGAACTTCAGTTTTCTTATGGTTCACTCCATTATTTACACACACGTGGAATAAAATGAAATCAAAACGACCCCTGAGAACAAGATGGACTCTGTATGGCTATCCAGGACCTGAAAACAAAATGGAGTCAAGTGGCCACGATGGAACCAGAATGCAGTCATATATTCTGTTCTTGGAAAAACCACAGAATGCACTCTTAAACTTTTGACTCTTTCAAAGTTCCTGATTTTACAAAAGTCCCTAAGAGCCACCTGGACCTATCTGATAAAACTGTGACCTGCACCAACCAGCTGGGACTAAGCAGGCTTGCATCCTTTATTTGCATAAGCAGACCTGAGTGGGAACCTGGGCAGGAACTTTTTCTACAAAAGACACCCCCTTCCTTTGTTCTCCCAGAGCACACTTTCAGTTTGATGCCAAAGGCTAAGTCTCCCTGGTTTGCAAACTGTAAGCAATAAGGCTTTCCTAACTAAATTACTATATTCCAAAGGTTTTTGTTGACATTGGTGTCAGAAGTGGGACCCGAAGTAACCCCCGGACCCTTCCCTGCACTGTCTTGGACCATCGCATCAGCACCTACAAGAGCCCCGTGAGCTCAGTTGCTCTTTGGCAGTGTTGAGAGACTTCTGGGTAAGTCCTTTCAGATCCAAGACCTCTCATCTTTCAGGTAGGAATCCCAGAAAGCTTTTTGGCTGAGGGGTCCCTCACTAAGCTTTTAGGAATGGGAAAGTTTCCTATCCAGTTGTTTGGATGCCCATTCCTGTTTCTTTTTATGTTTATTAAGGTAATGTTCTGAATGGGAAGCTCCTTTTCAGAAAGATAAGATTCGCTTGAGCTCAACATGGGAAATTCTTGCCCAAAAACAGCCTCTGCTGATCAGCTGCACTCCAGTACCCTGGTTGGGCTTATGTTTAATAATTATGGCCCTGAATCCTGTAAGTATCTTGTTCTCCGAATTAAGATCACCAGGGATGATCTCAAATTTCCCTGGCCAACTCAGGGTTCTTTTGAAATCACTAAATTAGCTTAGTTCTGCGTGCAATTAAAATCAAGGAAATATCAAGCTTTCCAATGGGAAGCCTATTTTAATTGGTATTTTGTGGCTTCTAAATGAAATCAGGAATGCCTTACTGCCTCTTCAAAAGAAAGTAATTCTAAATTAATTGAGAGACTTGCCAAATTAGGAGAATGACAACTGTGCCAGGGACCATGCTAGCAAAAATGAGACCAAATCTGCTGCTCCACCTGCCGCTCAGGCCTTTTGTCCTTCTCCTTCCACTCCCGTATCTACACCACCCCTCTACCCATCTCTTGCTGAGATCTCATACTTCAACTCCCAGAAAAATCCCTCTCCCACCCTCCTTGCCAGAGCTCAATTCACCTCCCTCCCTAATACACCCTTCAAGATTCAAACTATCACTGCGGGAAATGGGGGCTGACAGGTCATTTATTTTCCCTAGACTAAATCTGAGTTGCTAGACTTAGTTAAAAATTTACCCAATCCTAAGGTTGATTCCCTCGAATTCCAAGCCACTTTAGCCTTATAGTTAGTGTTTACCAACCTGGCTTCTCCAACATTTCCCAGTTGGTTCACATGTTGTTTGGAAATGTCCTTGCCCAAGAATGGATACAAGCAGCCAAATGGGAGAACACCTTAGACAATTTTAATCTAACTGGAGTCTTGGCCCTCAAACAGGACCAAAAACAGGTGGCCAAATTGACCAAAGCCATTCCTTTCATCTTTCCCCTCCAAGTAAACTGAAAGGCCATTCACTGTTGCATCTAGAAAAAGGATGAACTGGTCCTGAATTTCTATGATAGATTCAAGAAAAATTTCCAGCAGAACTCTGGCATAAAGGATCTCACTGATGAAACCTTAAGCCTGTTTAATCCCCCCCCCCTTTTTTTTTGCTGGCCTGCAAGACACCCTAGCTACTCTTTTCAAACATCAAGAACTTAATTGCCTGCTGAAGGTCCGCATGAACTTGCTTCCTTGACAAAGCAATTATCTAAAACTCTAGAAAAATATAGACAGTCTTACATGCCCTTGATCGTCAAGAAAAAATGGCAAAACTAATGGCTTTACAATTGCAGCAACTCCAAAAACACTCCTTGGCCTCCCTCAAACAACCCCTGGTGCCACCCAATCAAGAAAATACTTTTTTTTTGTAAGAGACCAGGGCATTTCAAAAAGGATTGCCAGAAATCAAAACATGGCTCCAACAGAACCCCAACAAGTCTTCCCACCCTTTGGTGCCTCCATTACATCAAGATTAGGGTGGCTCCGGAGACTTAAAGAGGGCATTCCTTCTCCTCACTGCTAACCCCCTAGGAAAGATCAATCTAAGAATAGGGGAAGACTTAATCACAGCTCTCACTGATACTGGAGCTACCTTGTCTGTCCTCAATCCTGACTTTTTATCTATGTCTCTTCGTCAGAATATCAAGACAATCCAACTGGTCAGGGTTTCAAACAAACTTATGACAATTTTTAAGTTCCTGCCTATGTCCTTCCATTTGGGTCCCCTCTCTGCACAACACTCATTTCTTTTAGTACCCTCAGCCCCAATTCATCTCTTTGGAAGAGACTTCCTCTGGAAGCATCAGGCACACATTTCTTTTCAGAAAAGGGGGATTAATGTTTAAAGTCTCCAGCCATTCTTCCAGTCTAACTGAGCCCCTAGATACTTCCATACCCATACATAGTCTCACTGAGTATGCTTCTCCCAGCCCTCCAGAATTAGAGGACCTAGCAGATAGTCTTTAGACCAAATCCAACACAGATGTAAGGCATATGCATTTGGCCCTGCCCATAACAATTCAGATAGATAATAACAAGCCTCTCTCAAACATCAAACAGTATCCTGTAAGTCCTGAGGCCCTTAAAGGCATCTGACCCATCATGGAGGACTTCATACATAAGGGACTAATTATTCCCTGCAACAGCCTTTGTAACACACCCATCCTTCCTGTACAAAAGCCAAATGGAAAAGGATGGAGATATGTCCAAGATCTCCAAGCTGTAAATTACATAGTTATTCCCAGATAGTCTGTTGTTCCTGATTCCCACATCCTTCTCTCTAATGTTCCCTCTGACTCAACTTACTTCTCTATAGTAGATCTTTACAGTGTTTTTTTGAGTATCTCAGTTTCCCCTGAGAGCCAATTTCTTCTCACCTTTACGTGGAAAGGTCAACAATATATCGGGACTGAGCTACCCCAAGGGTATACAGAAAGTCCTACTTACTTTTCCCAATTTCCCTAGGAAGATCTAACCAATGTAACTTTCCCTCAAGGTTCTACCCTACTCCAATACGTAGATGATCTACTTCTCTGCTCTCCTTCTCAGGAAGCCTGCTTTGCTCATTCCCTATATATTCTCTGAAGTCTAGCCTCTAAGGGTCACAAGATGTCTAAAGACAAGTTACAATTTTGCAAGCCTTCCACTCAATTTCTAGGACATCTTTTTACCCTCGAGGAATTTAACATAGATCCCTCTTATGTCGCAGGAATACTTACCTTCTCCCTCCTCAAAACCAAAAGACAGTTCCAAGGGTTCTTGGGACTTGTTGAACATTACCATAACCAGATATCAAATTTCTCATTACAAACTCAGCCTCTCTACAAAATGCTGAAAAATTCCACCCCTGATCCACTCATTTGTGACACCCCTGATGAGCAATAAAGGCTTCCTACCTTTAAAAATATTAAAGCTCAACCAATGCAGGCAGCCACCCTAGGACACCCTGGTTATGACCTTCTCTTTCAGCTTTTTGTTCATGAATGTGAGGAAAATGCCCTTGGAGTTCTCACCCAGCACCATGGGCGACTTTGTCACCCTCTAGGGTACTATAGCACCCAATTAGACCCTGTGGCTCAAGGCTTGCCCCTTGCCTACTTGCACTTGCTGCTGCCTCTGCCCTTATCAAAGCCACCGAAAAGATAATATTGGACTTCTCTCTGACTATTTTCATTCCTCTTTCTGTTAAGCCCCTCCTCAATTCTCATCATACTCAACAACTTTCAGCTAGTCACTTTACAACCTATGAACTACAATTCCTGTTTTCTCCCCATCGCGTGTGGCAAATTCCCCAATCCTGCTATCCTGTTACTCTCACCTAACCAAGATGATGCACCCCATGATCACTTCTCGCTGACAAACCATCTCCTGACACTTCATGCCAACTTACATAAAAGCCCCCCTTGCCCAATGCTGATTTCAGCTGGTTTACTGATGGGTCTTATCTCAAGGACTCTGAGGGCTGATACCCTACAAGCTATGCTGGCGTGTCCTTAGAACAAATTCTTGAATCTGCCCTCTTACAAGAGGCCACTTCTGCCCAACAGGCTGAATTTCATGCTCTCACCCGAGCATGTATAGTGGCCACAGGGAAGAATGCCAACATTTTCACTGATAGTCACTATACCTTCAGAGTAGCCCGTGATTTTGGCATGCTCTCAAAACAAAGAGGGTTCCTGACCTCATCAAGGCAAAAAATTAAAAATAAAGACCATGTTCTGGCACTCTTAGACACCATACAGGCCCCTCAGGCTTTGTTTATAATTAAAATCCAAAGACATTCTTCTGCTGATACACAAGAGACCAAAGGAAATCAATTGGTAGACATGACGGCAAAGTCAGCTGCCCTCCAAACTCCTCTCCCCTTTATGTCTGTCACCAACCCCGACCTGCCTTCTTCCATGTGGGAATGACTCACAGAGGTGCAAACTGATATGCCAGAATCTGAAAGGGGAAAACGGAGTTGACAAAATTGTCAGGTACACCCCCAAATGGCCTTTGGGTGGGGCTGAACTGCTGCCCAGTCCTTCTCAATAGCCTCCAAAGACTGTTTTTAACCTACGTCCATGACCTAACCCACTGGAACACAGATAAAATGATTCAATGGGTACAATAAAACTATTGGAAACCCTCCCCAACAGTTGCTCACCAGGTTTACAAATGTTACAGGATTTGTCTTCAGTTTACCCCTGGAAAATCCTTACATACTGCTATGGGAAAATTTCCCCTTCTTGGTATCCTCTTTGAAGTTTGGCAGATGGATTTTATCCAACTCCCCCCATCACAAAGCTATAAGTATGAGTTAGTCCTGATCTTTATGTTTTCCTGCTGGGTAGAGGTTTTTCCCTGCTGAGAAGCGACTGCCATGACCGTGGTTAAGTTTCTCTTAGAGAGAATCATTCTGACTTGGGGGTGCATCTAGGGCTTCACAGCAATCGAAGAACCCACTTTATAGGACAAATAGTCTAAAATATCTGCAAAATTTGGACCATCTACCAAATTCCATTCTGCCTTTTCCATTGCATCTACCATCCACAGTCATCTAGATGGATGGAAAGAATCAACGGAATAATCAAAAATCAATTGGCAAAAATTAGTATAGCTTTTGGCCTGCCTTGGGTAAAGGCTGTACCCTTGGTATTGCTTAACTTCAGATCCACTCCAACAAGGAAAGCATAAGTTGTTGCCCTTTGAAATTGTTATGGGCTGTCCATGAGATTAGATGAAGGAATTTCCCATCCCTTCCTGAAAGGAAATCCTCTCCATTATTGCTAAAGTCTTCTTAGCACACTGCAGGTCAATACTAAATTTGTCAAAGATTCCTTCCTCAGCAAACTCCTTGGAGATGAAGAATCAAGGCATAATCCACCTCCTGGAGATTTTATTTATTGGAAATGACACCAACTCAAGGACTCTCTACAGTCTCACTGGAAAAGGCCTTACAAGGTACTATTAACTAACCCTTGGGTAGCCAAATTAGAAGGTATTGATTCTTGGATTCATGTTTCTTGCTTAAAAAAGGCTCCAGCTCCTTCACATGACTGGAAATCTGCTCCATTCTTGGATACCAAGATAAAGCTGACTCACAATAACAACTTCCAGGAAGAGAAGGCGATGACACCTGAGTAGACAGTAGGACCAGGCCAGTATATCCTCACGTACAAGCCCACTACAGCTGAAATATTTGGACTTCTGTCCTTAGCTGTAGGCTTTCTTATGCTGTTTGCTTTACTTCACCAAGTTGGTCTCCTCCACTGGTGGTAACATTCACGAGCCATTACACTTTTTTATTCTAGATTTGATTAAAGACAACCCCAAATGGCCTAGAGATTACACCCTAACCACTAACGGCATAATTCAAAGCTTTTTGTTAGGTCCCTACATTTCCTTTGACTGGTATTTACAACCTGAATAATGTTTTTCCTCTTGTTTCATCTCCTCTGCCTCTTTCCCCCCACCCCTTCTTGGAACTACAATTAATCCTTGGCAGGGCAATGCCATTGTTCTGATGTCTCAATCCCTAGCCTCTGCTGGCAATCTTTCTGACTGCTGAATTTTTCATCACTCTCCTGTTGGATCATTTGCAAGAAATAATGATCCTATAGTCACACCCACAACTAGTTTTACTAGTGTTCCAAACCGCACAGTAGATAAAACCCATGGCCCCCGAAATCTTACTTATGGAGTACAACACTTTGCCTTTTCAGCTACTCCATATTTTTGGATAACTCTATGTACTAAAAAAATCATAACTGATAACAATTCTACCATAACATCCATCTCCATACAACCTCCTCTGTCAGAACCATGGTTGAAAAACAGGTGCCTTATTTAAAACTGAAATTCATTAATCCCACTGTGAAAACTTTACCTCCTATATCTTGGAAGATTAACTGGGCATACTGGCTCTCAAATGTCTGTCTGCAACAAAAACAAAACCTGGGATGAACTTGACCCCTGGTTTCACACTGTTGTATTCTCATTACCCACTAACTCTTCAACAAACGGCAATTTATATATTTGTGTGTGGTTTTTAAAGGCACAGCCTGGGCATTTGACTGTGTAGATAGCTGGAGTATGATTGGACAATAACTTTTGGGTCAACTAACTATCCCTTTTAGTATTCTTAAAGTTGTCGCTCAAGGAACCTCCCCTCCTTCTAGAATAAAAAGAGCTCTGAGCATTATAGATGACTATGCTGATGAAGACACCTCTGAATATCAGGAGGGTAGTTGTGGTCAACGTTATAGCTGTGCTTTTCCTGCAGGATACTCCAGGACCTTTGTCTACTATGCATTTAGAGTACTTTGCTTTTGGCTGGGATTGGGGACTGCCAAATATGATATAATGATCCAAAATTTGACTGAGACAATTAACAGAATTGCCCAGGCCATAGTAAGGGCCATACAGACTCAACAAAGGTCTTTAGACTTCCTTGCCAGGGTTGTACTTGACAACTGCATTATCTTAGAATACCTTTTTGCTGCTCAAGGAGGGGTCTGTACTGTTGCTAACACCTCTTGTTGCACTTGGATCAACACTTTGTCACAGGTCATATTAGAAACTATCAAGCTCTTCAAACTTGCCAGATCTTTAAAAGGCCACTCAGATTCTGCCTCCCACGCTGGTTTGACTTAAGCTTTTCAGATCTTTTCAATTTGTTATCCTCAGGTCTGGGGTCATTTTTAAGACCAGGACTCTAGGTCCTCACAGTATTATTGGTTTTAGGACTAAGCGTATGGTTGCTTCTTAAAATACTTCTGGCTTTCTTCCATGAATGCCTCTTGGAAACTCCTATCTGAAGTGTCATTACTCAGTATCTTTGGGCCCTCAATGTGACCATTGCCAGAACCTCTGCAAATTTTCACTCTGAGACCTTAAGTGACCTTTAACAGGCACCTGGCTAGACCCCTTTCTTGCATGGCCCAAGTGACTTGACTGGGTGACTGAGTCACACCATGCTTGCAAGTCCTTCCATGCAACTGGATGGACCAGAGGCAGGCAGAGACCACCCTAGCACCAAATTGGGGAAAACACCAAATTGATCATCAATGCTCCCTGTGGCAGATTTTGATCAAAAGGGGAAAATGTGGAATAAAATGAAATCAAAACGACCCCTGAGAACAAGATGGACTCTGTGTAGCTAACGGGGAACTAAAAACAAAATGGAGTCAAGTGGCCACGATGGGACCAGGATGCAGTCACATACTGTGTTCTTGGAAAAACCACAGAATGCGCTCTTAAGCTTTTGACTCTGCCAAAGTTCCTGATTTTACAAAAGTCCCTAAGAGCCACCTGGACCCAACTGATAAAACTGTGACCTGCACCAACTAGTGGGGACTAAGCAGGCTTGAATCCCTCATTTGCATAAGCAGAACTGAGTGGGAACTTGGGCAGGAACTTTTTCTACAAAAGACACCCCCTTCCTTTGTTCTCCCAGAGCACACTTTCAGTTTGCTGCCAAAGACTACATCTCCCCAGTTTGCAAACTGTACAAGCAATAACGCTTTCCTAGCTAAATTCTTATATTCCAGAGATTTTTGTTGACACATTTTTATTTGTTTCAACGTGTGCATACAACAAATGAATTGTGTCAGTGCGCCTCTTACTGAGGATGTGCTCTCTAGCTGCTACAAGAACACTAAGCTCTATAGCTGAAGTGGTTTTTGAAACATGGCAGGCAATGAATTAAAACACTACAACAAGACTGGTATTGTGAGATAGTTCAGGACTTTAACATAAACCAGACATGAAGATTCTAACTTGCCAGTCCTTTAATAACAGCTCATTTAAAAAAAAATTGCTTTCACACAGTAAGTTTCGTTAACGTCATGACACATAGTTAGATTTTCTTTTCCTTAGGATGAGAACTTTTAAGATCTACTATCTTAGCAACTCTTAAATAGACAATACAGCATTGTTAACTATAGTCAGTATGCTGTACATTACTTCTCCAGGACTTATTTATCTTATAACTGAAAGTTTGTACCTTTTGACCATCTTCACTCATTTCCCCCACCCCCCACACTTTGCCTCTGGCAGCCACCTATCTATTCTCTGTATCTATGCATTCAGGAGTTTTGGGTTTTTCTTTTTTAGATTCCACACATAAGTGAGATATATGGTATTTGTCTTTCGCTGTCTGACTTACTTCACTTAGCCTAATACCTTCAAGGTCCATCCACGTTGTCGCAAATGGCAGGATTTTCTTCTTTTTATGACTGAATAATATTCTGTTGATATATTAGGTTGTTTCCATGTCTTGGCTATTATAAATAATGCCACAACGAACATAGGGGTGCACATAACTTTTTGAGACAGTGATTTCGTTCTCTTCAGATAAATACCCAGAAATAGAATTGTTGATCATATGGTAGCTCTATTTTTAATTTTTTGAGGCAATTTCTTATTGTTTTCTATAACAAACAATTTTGGCTTCACAAATTTACATTTCTACCAACAATGCAAAAGGGTTCCTTTTTCTCCACATCCTCACCATCATTTGTTATTTCTTGTCTTTTTGATAATAGCCATTCTAACCAGCTGTGAGGTGATATCTCATTGTGGTTTTGATTTGCATTTCCCTGATGATTGGCGATTTGAGCACCTTTTCATGTGTCTATTGGCCATTTGTATATCCTTTTTGGAAAAATGTCTACTGAAAATAGACTACTTTGGAAAAATGTCTTCTGCCATTTTTTTTTTTTTGAGGAAGATTGGACCTGAGCTAACATCTGTGCCCATCTTCTTCTACTTTATATGTGGGATGCCTACCACAGTGTGTGTAGGACTGCACCCCGGATCCAAACCAGTAAACCCCAGGCCGCCAAAGTGAACTTAACCGCTACGCCACCAGGCCGGCCCCTTCTGCCAATTTTTAAATCAGATTGCTTGGGGTTTTTTTTCTATTGAGTTGTATGAGTTCTCTAAATATTTTGGATATTAACCCCTTATCATATATATGATTTGCAAATGTTTTCTCCCATTTCATAGTTTGCCTTTTCATTTTGTTAGTGGTGTCCTTACCTGTACAGAAGCTTTTAAGTTTGATGTAATTTCACTTGTTTATTTTTGCTTTTGTTGCATTTTCTTTTGATGTCAAATCCCCCCAAAAAATCATTGCCAAAACTGATGTCAAGGGGCTTACCCCCTATGTTTTCTTCAAGGAGTTTTGTGGTTTTAGGTCTTACACTCAAGTCTTCAATCCATTTTGATTTGGTTTTTTGCATATGGTGTAAGATAGTGAGGAGTGGTTTGCTTTTAGCTTAATTCCCCAGCTATTCAGTTCACTGCCATGGTCTCCTAGCCATCCCCAAGGATGTCAAAGTTTCCAGAGATGTTGCTTCTGAAAAACTTCACAATAGTCCTTTTCCTGCTCCCTGCTTGCAATAACCACAAGATCATCTCACTGAGGTGGACTGCGTGAGATGCTATACCACGCTCTAGGAAACTGAGGTGTGAGGAGTGCTCTTTTTTCACCGAGGGTACTCGAATGACGTCACAAACCATGTCATGGGCCCTCACTGACTGGAAGTGCCTGGTGATGCAAAGACAGACATGTCATCTTCAGGGGCCCAGTCATGTAGGAGGTCAGGAGGCACTACTATTTGCCAGGTCCTAGTTGAGTGTGAGGCTGAGACCACATGCAGTTACTCATGTGCCTTTCTCAAAATGTGCTTATCTTCTTGCTTTTGTGATTTTTCAGTGGCTTCTCATTACTCTTATGCTATAAGCCAAGTTTTCTAGTATGACATACCAGCTCCACTTCTCAACCAAACTGGCTGCTGATTCACCTCTGATGTCTCATCTCTTCATGTTTCATTCTTCACCCTAGGTACCAGTAAATGTGCATCTCCCTGAACTATCATTGTTCAATTAATCTCATGGCTTTCTGTATACTGTTTCTTCTGTTTGTAAAGCCCTTCTTTTCTTCCACCATGCTCAGTGACAGGCTAACTACAACTTCTCATTCAAAACTCCATTCTGCTCTTATCTCCTCTGGTGAATTTACCCTGATTAATTAGGTGACCCTCCACTGTGTTTGCCTCTCTCATGGATCTTGAAATTGTTCACTTTTTAAAAAATTTTCAAGCCCCATAAACTGTCACTATCTTCTCCATGCTCGTTTATCTAGTCAAGTACACTGTGAACTGCTGGAGGGTGAGAATGCTGTCTTTTATCCCTCTATCTCCAGCCCTAGCACAGTGATCTTAGATCAATTGTATATCTTCCTAAATGTTGATAAATGACTAATGCTGATAGCCTCCACAATTTTTCAACTTAGTAAATATTTGAGTGTGTATTAAATGCAAAGCTCCCTTTAGTGCATGTGCACAATGATACATAAGATAAATGTTTTCCATTCTAGGAGCTTAAAGTCTAGTAGCAAAGTGCAGGCATACAGACCTCCAAAGGAAAACCAGTGACTTGCAATGGTGTTGGCCTCTACAGAGTAGGCCTACACAGTATTTTAAATTTGAATTTATTCCAACATTTTAAAATTGGGTTATTTATATAGAAAACCCAAATTTCCATCTACTCTTGAAAAACTGAATAAATTGGCATCCCTGCTTTGCATTCTTTCTTGGCAACATTGGACTAAAGCTTAGTGATAGCCTCTTCTTAGATGGGCAGCTGACTACACAGCTGATCATTCTCTGAGTATCTGTTGCTGCTGGTTAGCATCTCAATCCAGGCCAGTTCCACATGTGGATTATCTCCTGGCCTCTCTGAACCAAGCTTTTATGAGAATAATATGCTGCTCAAATGGGAGAGAAATGAATGGTCATAAGTGAAAAGTGCAGACTTGTCTAAGTCAAAGTTGAATTTTACATGGGAAAACTTGTCTTGGCAGGAGTGGAGAGTGAACAAGGAAAACATTTTTGGCATATAACTAATTCTTACTGTGGTTTGGTGGAAATCAGCCTAAATTAAAGCTTTGGGAATTCTTAAGTGTATGCCACCACAAATTACTAGCAAACCAAAAAATTCCAACTGCAATTGAGAGCAAAGGCTTTCTGTGACCGATCACTTAGAAAACAGTTCATTCAAAGTATCAAGGGAACTGGTCTGCTTTTTTTTCTTTTTAATTCTTAAAATGGGATGGAAAGAGAAAGACATTTCTTACTATAGTGGATGCCGTTGCTACCCTGCCCAGATCCCCTTTAGTGAGTGGGTGCACCCATCCCCCGACAGCATTAGGCATCCCCACTAAGGGCTCACAGCTGCCCCTTCTCCAGAGAACTGCCCTCTGAGAGAGGCCACGTCCCTTCAGGTGCTCAGTCATCAATGACTGATAGATAGGGAATATACAGTACTGGCTCCTTTGCCTCAAAGTGGGACTAACTGTGGTGTAATTCATGCCGCAGAACTCCTTATAGGACACAAGCTGAAGTTAGTCTCAGCTGACATCATATCCTTACTTTTTTCACCTGCCCTATCCCACTTCCTTCACTTCCCTTCTCCTGAGAGCACTTCTTCAATAAATTCCCTTCATAAAAATCTACCTCAGGGTCCATTTCTGGAGAACCTGACCTAAGACACTTAATCACCTTAGTAAACCCATCTGGTTCCCACTGTAAGGACTAGGGGGGTTCAAATACTGTGATGTCATTTGAAGAAGGCAGGACTCTGTCCAGCCTAACACGTTTGTGTCTGGGTCCTGTTCAAGGAGACCCCGTGACTTGCACCCTCCCATTATAAATTCATTCTGCTGTGGACTTGCCAGATATACCCTCAGATCAAGATACAGCAACCCCATTCAAGTCAAACATATAATACTACGCCCATCCCACCAAATACAGATTTCCTCATAGGTTCCTAGAAGAAATAACCTACTAAAAAGTCCACTTCTCACTTCTAGATGAAATAAGGAAAACACAGAGAGTGAGACAGAGGGAAATATTCCCATAAAGGTCAAAATAATGAGAAGTTCCTTTAATCATTAGTTAAAGAAAAGCTGATTCTATAAATTTTTGCATCATTCAGAACATCATTTGTAGCCTATGACTAAGAGTCTAGTTAATAATTCATTGCTGACATGTATTTTTCTTGCCTACTAAAAGTTAAGCATCATGTCACCATGCAGAAATGTGAGAGACCTTGTTTGGTTGAGCCTCCAAAGCTATGGATTCCAATGTTGTTGCAATAAACTAAGGTGTTTTCAGATATTAGAAATGGGGCAGGTTGCCATAAAGTTTTCAAAGATTCCGTTTTTAGACAAGATTAATTTAATTTTTCATGTGAAGATTCAAGGCACTATAAAATTAAACCAGCAATAATAGGAAATGATGACACCTTCAAACTTGGGAATTTTCATCTTGAGATCTAGGTCCTTAAAAAATCACCACCAAATTTTAAAATGAAGGACCTTGTAGTTGTGAGAGACCAACCAATAGTAGGTAATATAGGCAGGGAAGGACAAAACAGTGTTTTAAGAGACTAGTAGGATTCTATCCCAATTTCTAGTGTCCTGGTCCTCTCCTGGGAAGCATCTGAACCTCAATGGAGAGCCCTTGGAACTTTACTTAGACTCTCAGAAATCTGAGTTTTCATTGGGTAGCATAGAAACTCTATACAACCTACTTGGAGGTCGTCTAATGTAGCTTGTCTGAAGGAGTATATATTCGGGGGCATATGGGACAGTAAAGAAAGGAATTGTATTAAAATTTTGCATTAATTTTCTCATTTGCACCTAACAGCAATCCTGTTACTGGTAGTCGTTAAGCCTGTCTAAGGATTAGATAATGGAGGCCCAGAACTCAAGTAACTAATTGTTTTGACCATATCATAGGCAAAGAGTAAGAGTTTGACAAGAAAGTTATAGGATGGAACAACACTGGAAATATTGGCCTTACCTCCCCATCCTCTACCTCTGTCTATTGGAGTAAAAATAGTGCCTCTCCAAAGGGATTCTGTTGGGAGCACTTTGGCAGTACAGTAGAGATCCCTTTGATTTAGGTTCAGAAATTTTCTTTGTAAGTAGAAGGCAATATCAATATACCATAGAGATAAGAAGATAGCTATTGGAGTTAGCTAAACTGAGCTCAGTCTCAGGTCTCCAAATTACTAGCTGTGGAAACTTCGACCTAGGTTTCCTTAATATAGCTGAGACTCAGTCCTCAAGGGTTAACTGTAGCACTTATTTCATGTGGTGGTTGTTGAAGTTAAAATAATGCATATAAAATTAGACCAGTGTCTATAGCAAAGAGTAAGTGTTCACTGATGGTAGGAAAAAAGTGAACATGTTGACATTTCTTGCATTTCCCTTCCTTCAGGTCTCTAGTGTAATGTTGACTTACCATCAATATGATCTTCTTTTTTGTCTAGCTCCATTCGGATTCCTGTTTTCTACTAAGATGACAGTTCCTCATTGCTTAATTTATGGTTTATTTAATATTACCTGGTATTATATATAAGGTGACCAGATGTTCCTCTTAATACACAACAGATCTAACAAAGTGGGGAGACGTCTTCCGCAGTTTGCTTCCAAGACAATCACCACTATACTGAAAGAGGAAAGGCTACTGTTGCCTACAGAAGGCCTAATGATGCTAAGATTGGGGAAAGGGTCCAGATGACAGAACTCAATTTCAAAGAGTAGGCATCCCTTTGCTTGAGAAATATCATTTCTCTTTCTATCATCCCTGCAAATACTGCCCCAGGACAGCACAGGGTAATTCTTAAGGAATTAAACTCTTCATGATGGTTAATTTTATGTATCAACTTGACTGGGCCATGGGTGACCAGATAATTGGTCTAACATTATTCTGGGTGTCTCTGTGAAAATGTTTTGGGATGAGATTCACATTTATTGGCAGACTAAGTAAAGTAGATTGTCCTCCCTCTTGGGAATGTCTCTCATCCAATCTGTTGAAGGCTTGAATATAACAAAAAGGCTGACTCTCCCATGACTGGAGGACCTCCTCCTGCCTGATTACTTTGAGCTGGGACATCAGTCTTTTCTACCCTTCGGACTCCAACCAAAACATCGTTCTTCTTGGGTCTTGAGTCTGCCAGCTTTTGGACTGAAACTTAAACCGTTGACTTTCTTGGGTCACCAGCTTGTTGATTGCAGTTCTTGGGACTTCTCAGCCTGCATAATTACATGAGCCTATTCTTTATTTTATACACACGTGCAAACACACGTACACACACACATCTCCTATTAGTTCTGTTTCTTTAGAGAACCCTGACTTATACATTCTCAAAACTTAGTTTGATGTATTTTAAAATCTGTTCATTTTAAGTATGAATACCTGAGAAATAAAATGTCCATTCTCCTCAGATTTCCCAGTCTTGTATTTGAAAAGAGCATAAAGCACAAAAGGAGGAAATAGCTTCTTGCTAGCCTATAATGTGGGGTATGTGTGCATGCATGAGTGTGTGTCTGCATGTGTGTGTGTGTGTTTGAGTACAGCCATAATAGGATTTGGTTTCTAAAGACTAAAGAGAAAAATATTGAGAACTGTCAAAACAGAGCTATGTTATTTTATGATATTTTGCATATTAATAAGATGTTTTATTTTTTCAGGAGACAAGTGGGAAGAAGTGTGAAAATGTGATTCATGCTGAATGTTCTTCATAAGAAATAGGCTCTAGCTAGATGGGAGCAGGGCCTTTTCTTGAGGAAGATTTCCTCTTGTTATAGGAAATTTTTTAAATGTTGACATTTCCCTCTAGTGGCAGAAAGAAAATAATACTCACTGAGGAGAATAATGTAAGATCGGAATGCTTCAGCAAAAAGAGGCGTCCTTTCTTTTTCCTTTTATTTGAATATAATAATTGATTGCCAATCACAAGCTAAGCATTGCTACAGATAAAGAATGCCCTGCATCAGAGAGTTTGTAACTGTGTTGGGAAAGATTTGGTCAAAAAAAGAGAAACCTGACCAGGGTTTCTGACCATAGGTCTAGGACAACTTTATGAAGTAGGTGACAAAATAATAAGACAAAATAATGAGTGATTCTCCCTTTTTCCGTTACTTATCCTTCACCAGGCATCCAATGATAACAAAATCTGCTTTCCTTTAAGTTCTACCTTTAAAGTCATTCTGCCCCTTTCTCCCTTGCTTCTGTTCCCTTTCCTTCTCCTCCATCAAAACTTACCTTTCTATGTCCTGTTGCCTCGTGGTTCAATTTTTCTCCTTAGTACTCCTGCCTCTCATCAGTGATCCACAACATCTTGTGCTATCGTTGACTTCACTATGTTATTTTAAATTGCATATTTTTATGTCTAGTCCTACCCACTGCCACTAAATTCTGAACTCCTTATAGGCATGATCTACATTTTATTCATCTTTGAGTCACAAGTATCTAGCTCAGTGTCTGGAGCTCAATAAATATTTGTTGAAAGAATGCATGCATGTGTCTGTGAGTGAATAAGTGAATCAATTTGAAGATAATTTAATAAATTAACAAGCCCACTGATTAAATATATTATCTGTATTTGATACTTCACATTATTAGAGAAATTGTGGGGTAAATACTTGAACTCAAAAGTGAAGCTCAAATAAAAAGAACAGTAGAAATTAATTGGGAGATTGTTCCTTCTGCGGAGTTTCCCAAAATTTATCCTACTTAAAAATATGTTTGAGGGTGATCAGATGGATGAAAGGACTCACTGATACTTAGCGCACTGTGCACCTCCACATGAAATCGCATCATGCAAAGCTGCCTGCTGAGTTGTGACTCTCTCACGGGGGAAAGAATGGAAGAAAACCTAGGGCTGGAGAAATCTTACTCTCAGAATGAAAATGACATTCAAAGCTTGAAACCAGCAACTGCTCCCCTTGCAAAAATTAATTTTCTTTAGCTTCTTTCTTCTACTGAGAAAAAAAAAATTGTTCTTGAATAGCCAAAAGGATATGGATTTCACTGCCCAAGGAACACAAAAAAATGAGAAAAGATTAAACCATATGTCTTTAAGTGAGGAGAGGGGGTGTCAGCTATGTCTATATCTCTCAGGAAAAAGCAGTAAAAGAAAAGTCTCGCCTACAAAAAGCAAATGTAGAAGAGACACATTTTTCATAGCCAGTATAAAGACACATGACTTAAATATAGGGCATATTTATATTTTAAATGCAAACTCTCCTAGACCATGGATTATTGCACATGAGACAAACCAATACTGTCTCAAAAATGAACTGAGAACTTTTGCTTCTGAGAATAATGTGGTAGATCAAGGAAAGACAAAACCTCCATCATAACAATTAGGAAAAGTGGGATATATTACAAAAAATCATTTTAAAAGTATCAAGGGCATGTGAAAGCAGAGGAAAAGAAAAGTATTATTAAACTTCCAGCTGCTTTTGTTGTTGTTGTTGTTGAAGAAGATTTGCCCCGAGCTGACATCTGTTGCCAATTTCCTCTTTTTGCTTGAGGAAGATTCACCCTGAGCTAACATTGTGCCAATCTTCCTCTATTTTGTATGTGGGTCATCGCCACAGCATGGCTGCTGGTGAGTGGTGTAGGTCTGAACCCAGAAACTGAACCCAGGCTGCTGAAGCAGAGTGTGCCAAACTTAACCACTAGGTCACAGGACCAACCTCTCAGCGGCATCTTTTCACTTAAATTGACAAGCTGATCTTAAAATTTGTATGGAAATGCAAAGGACCCAGATATAATTCTATACACTTATGGTCAATTGATTTTCACCAAGTGCACCATGACAATTGAGTGAGGAGATAATAGTCCTTCCAACAAATGGTGCTGGGAAACTGGATATTCACATGCAAAAGCATGACGCTGGACCTCTAACTCACACTATACACTAAAATTAACTCAAAGTGGATCACAGACTCACATGTAAGAGCTAAAACAACAAAATTCTTCGAAGAAAAATAGGAGTAAATCTTCATAACTTTGGGTTAGGAAATAGTTTCTTAGATATAACATCAAAATCATAAGTGACAAAGGAATAAAGAGAGAAAATAAACTACATCAAAATTAAAAGACTTCATGCTTAAAATATTGCCATCAAAAACTTGAAAGTACAATCCACAGAATGAGAGAAATATTTGCAAGTAATATATGATAAGGGACCTGTAGCCAGAACATGTAAAGAACACTTATAATTCAACAATAAAAAAAAACCCAATTTAAAAATGGACAAAAGATTTGAACAGACATTTCTCTAAAGAAGATACACAAATGGCCAAAAAGCTCAACATCATTTGTCATTAGAGAAATGCAAGTCAAAACCACAATTAGCTGCCACTTCACATCTGCTAGGTTGGCTATAATCAGAAAGACAGAAAATAGCAAGTGTTTGAAAGGATATGGAGAAAGTGGAACTCTGACACATTGTTGATGGAGTGTAAAGTGGTGAAGCCACCTTGGAAAATAGTCAGTTCCTCAAAAGATATACATAGTGTGATGATATGACCCTGCAATTCCACTTCTAGTATATATCCAAGAGAAATGAAAACAAATATCCTCACAAAAATGTGTGTACAAATATTCTAAGTAGGATTATTCATAATAGCCAAAAGTGGAAATAATCCAAATGGCCATCAACTGATGAATGAATAAATAAAATGTGGTCTATCCATACAATGAAATATTACTTAGCCATAAAAAGAAATGGAGGACTGATAAATGCTACAACACGGATGATCTTTGAAAACACCATGCTAAATGAGAGAAGCCATTTACAAAAGGCCACGCATTGTACACTCCTAATTATATAACATCCCCACAATTTGTTGTTTCCAGGAATTAGGGTGAACAGAGGATGGGAGTGATTGCTAATGTGTAAGAGGGTTCTTTAGTGGGTGATAAAAATATTCTGGAATTATTGCACTGATATTTACACAACTTTGAGAATATACTAAACACTATTTAATTGTGCCAATTAAAACTTATTCTTATGGTTTGTGAATCTCATTTAAAAAAAATCAAGAGCAGTCTAAATTATCTAGTTTTTCCATAGCAGAGCAATACACCTGATGCATTGCTGAGACATGTTGGACAGAGACGTGAGATTTGAAGCTTCACAGCATGGTGATCTGTGGGTCTCAGAAAGCGCACGTTCTCCAGCTACCTTAAAATTACTCTTCTGTTGATTTCAGTGTGTTTCTCCTTTCTTCTTTTCTTCCCATTCATACCTTTGTCCTCTACTGTATAAACGAGTCATTTCCAGCATAAATTTTAACTCTACGTTTCCACATTGTAGACATTATGATTTTCAACATGTTCAATGACTAAGTCCAGAAGTAAATGTTATCCAAGGCAATGTTTTTCCAAGTGTATCAAAATTGCTGGGGGAGAGAGTCTTTCAGAAATGCAGATTCCAGGACTGTACATCCAAACAGGGAATCTGCCTTTGTTAGAAGCATCCCAGGAGACTCTTAGGCACAACCAACATTTGAGAACTCCACTTCTAGAAATTGAGCAATTCTTGCTGTGGATCCTTTGCTTGTTCACTCAATGATGATGATGATGGCCCAGAATAACCATTCCTGGACCTCTGAATTTATCATTGATTCTGTCTCCTTTGTAACTGTGCTTTTCTCCCACCTATTACTGACCATCTGGATGCTCCAGTGCCAGGGGACATACACAAAGCAATCTTTCCCTTCCAGGTACTCCATGTGGGAGGCCTGGTAATTATCTCCATTTAGGAGCAAAGTTTCTTACGTCGAACTTCCCCTTTCAGATACAGACTCACTCAAGGATCTGAAGGTGAGCAGGAGTTTGCTTTAATGACTACCATCTCCTCTCCTCACACATCTGTGACTCTATTTCTACAAGTCAGTGATTCTCTAAGCATGGTTGCCAGACCTGGAAATCAGCATCGCCTGGGAACACATAGAAATGCAGATTCTTGAGCCCCCGGACTGAATCAGGAATTCTGGGATGGAGTCCAGCAATCTGTGTTTTAACAAGTCCTCCAGGTGATTTGGGTGCATGTTAAAGCTTGAAAACCACTGCTCAAGACATCCATGAGATAGCAGTTTATGCTTCTGCTGTGTAACTCAGAGCCAATCAGAGAGCATATTTATATTTTAAATGCAAACTCTCCTAGACCATGGATTATTGCACGTGAGACAAACCAATACTGTCTCAAAAATGAACTGAGAACTTTTGCTTCTGAGAATAATGTGGTAGATCAAGGAAAGACAAAACCTCCATCATAACAATTAGGAAAAGTGGGAACCTTTAGAAGGGGTGCAGAGGACCTGGAGGTGATGTTGAGTTGGAACACAGAAGCCACCTTTAGGTCAAATAACTATAGCAACATAGGAAGTGTTAGTAGCAGGGGACTTCAGGGATCATAGCCCTTGAGTCTCTTTCTGCTGATTCCCACCGACCCCTTCTGTCTCCTCTGTGTCCACAGATTTTCTTTCTGTTGAATAGCCACCTGTTGGGGTACATATGTCTCTATTTGGAACATTACTCCTCTCACAAGGCAGCAACTATCTCTCTTGAGTCTTCCAAAATACGAATGTGTACATAGTGCAATTTCATTACCCGGAGCCAAATAAGAGCATAATTCATGAAAAGGACAAGGAGCTTGGCTTCAGTCCCAGACACTTAATTCACCACAAATATTTATTTGTTCTATGAATACAGTATTACAGTAGATCTTGTTAACAACTGCCCTAACATGCTCATTAGGGTATTTTGATTTATTTTTATTTTTACATGTCTGTGTCCTGCAGTGGCCTACTAACCCTTCTCCTGGCTCTCACTTGCCTCCTTCCAATCTACTTGCTACGCAGAAACCTCAAGTTTCTTTCCAAAAGAACATCTTATTGTATTACTTACTTCCTTAAAACTACCCAATGGCTTCCAATGCACTTGAGATAAAATCTAAATTTCTTTCTGTAGCCTGCAAGTGTCTTCATGATTTGGCCCCATGTGCTTTCCTACCTCCACCACCACTGTTTTCCGCTTCTGAGCTCAGTGGGCTCTGGTCCTCAAAGTGCTGCTTGTCTTGCACAAGTCAGTTTGTTTCTCACCGTGGGGCCTTTGCACCCATTGTTCTCTTACTCAGAGGGATCTTCTTATTTTCACATGGCTGGCCCCTCTTTTGGTCGTTCAAGTCTCAAGTCAAATATTACCTTCTCGAGGAAACATGAGCAACTACCCTACATCAGCAATCCCTGCACCATCACTGCATTACTCCCTTTCAGGCAGCACTTTCAACTAGCTGAGCAAGTTTGTCTGTCTTTCTATCCATCTATCTATCTATCCATCCACTCACTCTTTGTGTGTTGTTAAGTACTTTTTTCTTCCCTGACTTCTTTCAGTTTGAATCTAAGTTCCATGAAAATGGGGATTTTCTGCCATGTTCACTCCTGTATTCCAAGACATAATAGAATAATAAATATTGTCTAAATATATAAGTGAATAAATGCATATCTCACATAGAATATTATGAAGAATAGTAGTACGTAAATTTCTTTTAAAAAATGGCTAATTAGTCATTTATAATACTCTAGAAAAGTAACCAAAATCATTAGGTAGTATCATGTTACAAAATCTGCATCAGTTAGGGGAAGTCTAGGCATATTTTCAATAAAGAATATTGGAGTGCAAAGGGGTATTAAAAGTTTATTTAGTCATACCTTTTTCTCAAGGCAGGAATGCTCATCAACAATCAAACAGAAAAACATTTTTTCTCTTTGAGCAAAGGCATTGACTTCTTCCTTTCATCCACAGTGAAGCCTTGGGGACCTGGAATGTAGCATGAGAGCACAATTCAAGTTCAGACCACCCTACCAAAAAATGTCTTCATGGAAGGCTGTTTTGCAAACCACATTTATATTCTCTAATAAATAAACGTAACCCAACAAGCAGGTGGATTTGCTTGGCTTACAAGCGGGAATATCCTTAAAGTAAAGGAAGAAAATGAAGAGAATTTCCAAGGGCAATTTTCGTTTTAAAAATCTGTGTCAGAGTTGAGTGGTTTGAGGGAAAAGTTTCGAGAACTCAAGAGATAGAACTGTATGAGTCACCCAGGCCAAATCTGCACCCAAAGCAGACGCATCACCCCCTGTAACATCCGTGACAGCTTTTTCTTGATCATTTCCAGCCCATTACTTCATAAGAAAACCCATTCTGCAATTGAAAAATCTGAATTATTGGGTAATTCTTTCCAATCATGTGCTTAAATCTGCCTTTCTAAAACTTCCGCTGTGCATCTGCCTTACAGACCAACACAAAATGTGTCTGTTCCCTTTACCACATGGCATTCCTTCAAATATGGAGTCATGTCATTTCTTCCTTTTTTCTCTTTAGAGGCTAAGCTTTCGCATTGTCTTCAGTTGTTTCCTTTATGAATTGTTTCCAAGTCCCTGATCATTCTGGTTGTTTTCCTTTGTACCTGCTCCAATTGATCAGTGTCCTTCCTAAGATGTAGGCTCCAGAGGTATGACTTTGTTTGATGGTTCTTTATCAGCAGACCTTCTTACAAGGTTCTGGCTCAGAAAGAGATTTCCAGGAGCAAATGGCAGTTGAACCTGAGAGCAGTTTCTTGCACCTCTTGCTTCTTTCCAGGTACAATTGCAGATGCTAACTCACAAGTCTCCCTGGTTTGGGTGCTAATTATCCTACCTATCTTTTTTTTTCCTTCTAAACAATATCCCCGCTTTAATACAGGGTGGAATGTAATGCTGCAAACACCAGAATTGTGGCTTTCAATGGCCAAATGTATTTTCTGCCAAGATCTTGGGAATTCCCTTCCTCTCCTGTTCTAACAAGTACTGACTTTCTGACTTCTGAGACATTCACTAAGGTTTATGGTTTTCAGTATTCATCCCAAATTATTAGATAATCTAATCTATCTAGGTCTTTCCTGCCTTACTTTACACCTGCTATTGGCAAGTAGAATGGAAAATAGTGTGAAACTAAGGCTGCAACATTCCTGATGCAGGAACATACTGTGATTATCACACTTCAAGATCTAAGGCATTTATAATCCTGATCATTTTTGCACGTCTTTAGCACGCCACTGTCTATCCACACAGGATGCAATCAATAAACATATGTCCAACGAAGGAAGTGGCTGGTATTATACATCTTCCTCTAGGTCTCCCGTATACACCTCGATGCGCAGGCTATTCAAGATCTATCACTGACCAAATGGACCAATTCTCTGCTTTGCCCATCAAATCCCTGGAGGGACTGAGCAGAGAGCCATTATGAAAAAGTCATATCTTTTTCCTCTTTGAAGTCTGCCTTCCCTGTTTCTGGGCCTCGGTCTTCCCTTCCTGAGATTCAGTGCCTTCAGTGGTTGTATTTTCAGTTGTCCACGGCCCTTGCTATAAGAGCCCACTCAGACTTGCATTCTACAGCATTACCCACCGTCCCCTCCAAAAAACAAACAAAAAACTCCCAACTCACACCTTCCTGTGCTTCTTACTTTCAGGGCCCCAAAATATATCTGGAAAACTAATCCAAGAAATCTAGTTGTGTTAAGATAGGAATAATACTGATAGCTTGTTCACCTAGTGGTTAAGCATACTAGTGTTCAGAGCCAAAATGCCTAAGTTTGAAAGCCAGCTCTCCCACCCACTAGTGAAACCATGGACAAATTATTCACCCCTGCTGAGCCCCTGTTTTCTTATCTGTAAAATAGTGTTTATAATATTTCCTTCATAGGGTTGTTCGTAGTATTAAACCAGTGTAAAATTCTTTAAAAACTATCTGGCACATAATACATGCTCAGTAAACGTGAGCTATTACTCCTTTCAGTCAATACTACCAGTTAGACACTTTAGAGGTCTTCGTTTGGATGAGTAACGGTAACTACTACTTTGGAAGAAATTTGGAATCCAGAAAAACATTCTGGTGCCCTTTGAGCTACATTAATTAGGTATTTAACTATCATTTAGGAATAAAGAAAACCCAGATGACCAAAAATGCTGTGATTTCCCTGAATACAAGCAAGGGCACTAAAGCAGTGGTGTTCAAAGTGTTGTGTGTATCCCTGCGGAATGTGAAGGCTTTCTGAGGCATGTGCAGACACAGATGGCTTTAAGGGACTAAATTTTTGGATCCGCAGCTTCCAGAAAATGCCTGAGAAGATGCTTGAGATAAAGCATAGGTTTTTCTTCCCCAACTGCCTCTTCACAATAACTATTATCCTACTTTACAAAACAAAGGACCAGCTCCCACCTGTCCTAAAGGTGTTCTGGTTCCTTGCTCAAGAATGTAACAACCTATTTGGTGACAAAAAAGGGGACACTTAAAAATACTGATGTTGGTGCTGAGAAGACAAATGACCGTTATTTGGAGATTCTTTGCAAGTCAGGTGGTTTTCAGCAGTTTGACTTCAATAAATTTGAATACATTTATTTTTGTTTATTTATTTATTTATAAATTTCAATAAATCTGTCAGTTAACAGATCACTAAATAAATTATTATTCAATCTTCTAATGTGAGTGTTGGGATTTAACACAAAAGGAGGATGATGAATTGAGTAACATTTCTGTAACACTCCATTCCCACTCCCATCTACTTAATCACGTGAACAAGACTTCTCAGGGCTTATATGCATACAAATGAAAAATGAGTACAGTTGGTGAACTTTATCTCATTCTAGTAAGAAGATATTCATTCATGAACAGGATATCTGAAATAATTAGACAAAGTAAAAACATTCCCATTTATGTTTTTTAAGTTTAAAATTTTATCCAATTATGTTACATTCCACACGTTATATATTCATGTTTGATCCATTCTATACTAATAAATGGAATGGTAATGCAACCCAGGAAAATTTTAAAATAGTGAAATTTAAATTTATATACATATATTTGCTATAAAAAATGATAATCAATGAAAGACTTTCAAGGCTAAAATAGATTACCTTAGGATAAAATTCTGTGGGAATTAAACTTACAAAGAAAAATTTTATCTGGTAAAATCTTTTCAAAGTGTGAGAGGCAACTATGTAGGTTTAGATCATTTTACAAAAGTCTTTTAGAGATTATGTGAACAAAATCTTTGAAGACCATTGTACCAAAGCATCTTGTCTTTTCGTATATTAGGACCAGCATCTTTCATGCTGAGGCATGACAAGTGGCCAGCATTTGGGGTTGCTAGATTTTATAGGAGAAACTCCATCATGCTATTTTCATGTGTGTGTGTACTTCTTAAAGTGTGCTAAGTGAAAAATCTCGTCTCCATGTCTTTTGTCTCTGCTGTGCTTTCTGGGGCTTAACTTCATTCCTTTAAGATTAGCTTCAGGTATAACTCATCACTAGAAACCTGGAAAAAAGACCTAGGTTCAAGTCCACATTTTTTGTACTCTTAGGGTTTCCACTGACCTTTTAGTCAAATCCCAGTTCTGCCATTTCCTAGCTCTGTTTCCTTGGATAAGTTACTTAACCTCTCTAAACCTGGCAGCTTCATGTGTAGAGCTAATGTTACAATGCTTAGCTCATGGGATCATGGTGAGGATTAAATGAGATCATAGATGCACAGTGCTGGACACCGCCTGGAATAGAGTAAGCACTATTGTTAACATTGTTATCCTAGTTTCACTGTGTGGAAATCTCAAAGAACTTCATACCTGCTTCATTTTCTCATTTTTATTCATGTCTCTAACCAGTTCCTAAGGAGTTTATCATTTATCTATTACCCTCTACCTCCCTAATAAAGGGCAATGGCATAAATGGATAGAAAGATAACGTACACTTGTTTATCAGATCCAAGTTATGTGATTTAAGATCAATAGTTATGGGACAAATTATACGGGCCAAATCTACTCAATCATGGTAGACACGACTAAAATCTTTCAGGTGACCTGATTTACTTCATTGAAACAATGGTCCTGAGATCATAGAATTGCCTAATGGGTAGCTCAGAAAGACTGACCTTTTTTTGGCATGTTTCACCATGTTTGCATAAAGCTGGCTATGATGTCTTTACTGGAGTAATGAGTTAAACAGTCAATATTATTAAGCTAACGTTCGTAGGAAAGAATTTGAATAGAATTTTTCAAAGCATTTTGTCTGGATGTGGGCTCTGTAACGATTCTTCAGAAATCTTCACTAAGTGCTAGGGTGTGGTGGGGATGGATTTGTCCCCCTGCAAATAGTTTTGTTTAGTTTTTAAAAATCATAATCACAAAATACACACAATGAATTTTAGGTGATATTAATCATTAATGCAGTTCAGAGAAACAGTGACAAAGGATTATTTTGTAGCAAAAATTAACCTCTAGCGTTGATCTCGAAAAGGATGTAGTCAAAACACTTCCCACTGGAAATTGCTCATTCCTTTCAACACTGTTTTCTTCCCCCATCCATCTAGTCAAATTACAGACATGTAAGTCATCCTTGACTCCGTGCCTTACTCTATCCAATTGTTCGTTAAGACCTAATGATTCATCCTTCTTAACACCTACTTACAGAAATCCCCATTTCCACTCTTTATCTCACTGCCTAAGTTTAGATCCTCACCTTCTCTCTGTCCTGAACTTCCTAAATGGTCTCCCTCCCAGAGAAAATGGTCTAAAATATAAACTTTAGTGCTTAAAAAACTTCAAAATCTCCTAACTGCATGCAGGATAAAGTCTAAACTCTTTAGTATTACACTTAACATCCTCTAAGATTGGGCCCATCTACCTTCCTAATCTCTTCCTCATCTCTCTCTTCCCTCACATCACTACTCCAGCTACCCTGAACTGCTTACACTCCCCAGACTCAAGTACTCTCGTCTCTATACACCTTCCAAACTTTTTCCAGTAGAGAAAATCACTCCCATATGTGTCCCACCACTACACCTAATTTATATACTGCTACATTCTACCTATCTGAGAACACAGACCATGTGCTATAATCTCTGACCTTATCCTCAGTACCAAGTGTAATACAAACAGGAGACACTTAATAGATAATTGAATAATTAATGAATAAACAAATAAACAGGCACATCTTGTCTATACGCAAGGTAATCCCCAACATAGCAAAGTATTTTTCTTTAGTTTCTAGTAAATTGCCTTTGGGAAAATCTAGGCTACTTCAGCTATGCTAAAGAAACGACCAAAATTGATTTTGGTGGTGGCAGTGCTTGGATCAATGTCTTAGGCGAAGAGTGTACCTCTGAGTGCAGAACAAGGTAGTGGCTGCAAGAATAAACATGACAAAATCTAAAGGGGGAGATGAAACTTGTATTGTCAGAGTCAGCTCTGCTTAAATAGCTATCGCTACCTCCATGGGGCATTTACTTCTAGAATTCATCTTTGCTAAAACCTTCAGGATTTGATGTCTTGGTCTCATAAGGAAGGCCATTCCCTCTAATGATAGCAAAGCATCAATCAGTATGACACAGTGTGAATGAAACCAACAGGATCCAGGGCACAGGTCAAGGGGTTGACCTCACATAGGGACACAGGAAATGCAACCATTTCAATGGGAAGGGAGGCAGAATTTATAGGTACAGGTGCAGGGAGATGGGAGGTTTGGTGGAGAAGGATAAGGAGGTTCTTTTCTGATTGTTCTATTTCCTCAGTGAAATATCAAGCAAAGTAATCAGCTGAGAGGGAGGAAGAGTTGGGTCGTTGGAAGTTTGAAGAGAGAGGAAAAGTTGTGAACTGAAGCTCCCCAGAAAGTGGGAGACGGATTTGCTAGTAAGTGCAGGATGATTGATGTCATTTGAGGTTAGTGCCCATGAATTTCAAATGTACCAGTCTGCCTAGCTGTATATTTTCTCCAGCTCTATTCAGCTGCTCAAATGCAAACAAAAATGGGCGAAGAATTGGGATTAACCAAGTAAATATAATAAGCATCTAAAGGGGCAAGGGAGTTGAAAGTATATCTGAGGGAGTAATTATGAGGATGAACCAATGAAGTAAGCTTCCCTCCTTAGAGGGAAGACAGGCTGTGGAGGAGATAATAGGCAGTGAAACTGGGAGAAGGAGAGTGGGAGAAGGTTCCACGGGGAGTGGAGGGGGGTTATTAGAGGAACTGAAGTGGAGACGTAAGAGTGGTCATCAGAGAGTTTTGAGGGAGGTTCACTTCTTGAAAATTATATGGACTGGGGTATAACCGTGGGAGTAAATGACTGAGGTGAGGCGGGTGGAGGTCAAGAGTATTGGAAATGAGATTAAGGAACTGAGAGACCAAGTACAGGATGGATTACCTCTCTGGATATTGAGGCTCCAAAAATTCTGATGAGAGTTTTGGGTGGGGAAAAACTGAGTGAGCTAGAAAGTAAAGTCTTTACTGAAGATAGATGGAGACCCAGAGCTTAGGAGAGAGGTGGATGATGTGCATAGAATCTAATGGCAGGTGTTTTCAGGGAATTCTTTAAAAGAGGTGGCTAACAACCTTTGGAAGAAGAATAAGAATCAAAGACATGCACCCCACCTCCAGGTGAGGGAAAAAAATTGCTTTCACTTAAGAAGGCTGTGAGAGAAGTGGTGTCTTTAAAGTAGATTTGTGTTTCAGTTAGGACAAACTAATGCAAGTCAAGAGAAAAGAGGTTGTTCATAGGAGACTTTGCTGAGGCTTGATTGTGGGAACACAGACCAGGAGAAGGGTTTGGGAAGAAATGGAAATAGAATCCAAGTAAGGAACGTGCTTTCTCGAGATTAGTCCTCAGGCAGCTTGCAGTGGTGAGGTAAAGAGGTGTATTGAATGTAGAACTTGGGAGACTGGGGAGGGTCTCCACAGAAGCATGCAGACCTCTGTCAGCCTCCCTTAATTCTGCCATTGGACAACTGTTGAGGTTTAAAAGAAAGTCTATTGGCTTGCTTTCAATCAAGAAAATGCTAACCAATAATCAGTTTTATTCATTTATCAATTATTTATGGATGCCTACAATGTATGGGGAGCTGCTCTAGACTCTGGGTGACCAAACATGGTCTCTGTTCTCCTGGACTTTATGGTGTGGTGGAAGACAGACATTTAAGATAAATAAACAAAAAAATCCACAATAGCTAATTGTTCCAATTACTATAAAGCCAAAGAACAGGGTGCAACAGGATTATGTAACACAGTACTTTATGGAATTTGATTTTCCTATATTCTTTTGAGTATACTATATTGTCTAGCCCCAAAAGGAGAGCTAGGAAATAAAACTAGAGGTAGATGTTAAGGTTTGATTATTTTCTGAATTAATTAATGACTGATTGAGGTGACGTGAAATAATGAGGCTGACCTCCAAAAGCCACCCAAGAAATTACCTCATTACCACATATTCATAATCTCTCTATATATGTCATTTTCCTGCTTGTGTATAGTCCTTCTCTTGAATTAACTTTAAACTGTAATTTACCATGCACTGTCATTTAAGTATGAGAAATGTTGTGTGGAAGTCACTTTGGAAGAGAGATACCAGGTATGAATAAATGGGAAAGACCCAAGCTCCATTTCATTTTTCTGGGTGGAGGTGATGGAAAGTTGCCCATAATAGAATGCAGAAGTGCCTTCTGCTGGAATGTGCCCTGAGCCCATTTAATCACAGCATAAAATGTAAATCCAAGTATTTAGGACCACATGCTTAACCTCAGTTCTGTGTCTCCTCTCTATACAGCATTGGGTCCCAATGACTCACTGGCAGAACATGATTGAAAGAAGGCTGGGTTCATAAAAGGAGAATGCAAATCCCTAGGAAGAGGATGACTGATGAGAGAATACTTGCCAACAAGAAAATATCAGATTTTTTACGCAGTTTGGGATTTTTTAGGCAACGCAGGAGTGGAAGGAATATCGCATACCCATCTCCGTATTAGGAGTGTGATGTGGCTTCCAGAAAACTAGAATTCCCAGGAGATAGGAGCCTTTCTAATACTTCATTAAAGCCAGTAATACCAAGAGTAAGGTTTGGATAAGCTTTAAAAATTTCCAAACCTACCTACCAACTGAGAAATAGGACATCTTTCAGTCTCAAGGGTGAGAAACTAAACTTTCCCAATCCATCCATCCATCTATCCATCCATTTAGTTAATTATTTAGCAATCCTTCACTGAGGTAGTTATCAGACATCTAACTGGGAGTCACAGATCAATAACACATAGTTCCTGTCCTCAAGGAGCTCATTTATAATGTAATAGCAAGTCACCAGAAAACTACAGGGGCAATTTTCGTCTATGTGGTAGCTGTTATGATAGAATTAGCACAGGTACTATGGAGACACATGATGGGGTAGGCAACCTCACCCATTGTGGGGAGTCAGGGTAGTTGTCTTTAAGAAGGTAATATCCACGATGAGATGTGAAAGAAGTAGGAGATAGGCAAAGGCGAAAAGAGAAAGAGGAATTTTGGTAGAAAACAAGGATGTGCTTTTCATTCCTGGGTAAAATCTACAGCTGCTGGGCTTGTAACTCAGCTCAGGTCCCAGCGGGCTCTGCAGGAGCAAGGGTCTTCTTGAGGCTGTAGCATCCATTCAGACCTAAAGCCGTGGCGTTAGTGATCTACAGGAAGGTAGGTGATGTAACTGGTTTTCAGAAGATAAGCTGAGATAAAAGTTAAGTGATGAAAGCTACAGCCATATGGTAAAATTCTACCCTTGAAAAGTGGCTTTTAGGCCAGGAGCTAAAGGATGAATAAAATTAGGTGGGAAAAAGAACAGAGAAGAACATTCCAAGCAGATCAAATGGCCCATGCCAAGGTAGAGAACATGGTGTGGTATGGAGCACAGGGGAAGCGCTTGGCGAGATGAGGCAAGGAGTTAGGGAGGGGAAGACTAAGTAAGGCCTAGTAAGCTGGCCCAAATTTGTGAAATATTACTTGGAGTATCCCCAAAGGTGGCAAATATTTGGTCTATGAAGATGATTATTGAAAGTAGCTAAAAGTCATTTGGAACCCAAACTAATCAACAAAGCAGGTGAATAGTCTAGAAGAGCCTTTTAAAATCCAAAACAAAATTTAAGTTATGAAATAATAAGATAAACGTTCTTTTATTATAAGCTCTCTCTGAAGGCCATCCAAAAACAAAAAAAATTCCTAATACGCTTTCAGAAACAGTATCTTCTTAGAATGAGTACATTTCTCCAAAGGCAACTTCTTTAAAGTAATAGCACTCAATTAGATGCATGTTACTTTGATGGAATTTTCTTTTAGGTGCAACTTAGTGATGTTTGATCATCTAAGAGTACCCCTGACAGTAGATGAGATATTCGTAAAGATGGCAATTACCGTTGAAAAGCACAGTCCAGATTTTGAAGCTATGAAATGACTAAGCCTTTGTAAAGGATACAGCAGGGCCCCTTATCTTCTCCAGCTCTCATCCTAAGCAGTGTCTTTATTCTTTCTTAGATTCCCCCTGGGTTTCTTACACCGGCTGAGTAGGGGCAATGTTGATTGTGCATCATTAACAGCCACAAAACCTCTCAAGGGAAGTTCCCTCTTAATTTTACCCAAGAGGTTTGACAAGTAGCAAAGTACAGCATAGGAGAGTATGAGCCACGTCATCTGAGGCTTCCCAGAAGATTTTAATTACACAGTAGGGTAGGACAGGGAAGGCATTTACAAAGTCATTCTGAGCAAGGAAGTTTTAATTCAAAATGAACTACGAGTTGGCTATTTAATTGGGACTTGTGTCAAGATGTGGAGCTTAGAAGTCCCAACTGAATGTTTCGGGCCCTTTTCCTGGATTTCAGAGAATCATGGTTTGTTTTCTTCTGTTTTGTTTTATAAAGGAAACAGAGCGGGAACATGACATCTGATCAACAAACATTTGAAGAGTGAGTCGGTTAGAGTCTTACATGTGTTTTCTCTTGTTCTACAGTGTTGAACTAAAACCACTGAATAAGAACCAAGGAGAGGTAGATTTCAATTTAGTACACGGAAGAATTTTGTAATAACTAACATTGCTTAAAAAAGAGATTGTTTGCTTCAGTAGGTAATGGACATCCTTCCGCCCCGACCCCACAGCCCTCCGCCTCACTAGAGGCATTTAATCAGAGCTAGGTTAGATATGCAGGAAGCCTTCCTCCCTTGGTCAGGGTGGGGATGTTGGTTTAGCACAGATTCTGAAATCAGGGGTGTACTTTTCACAGGATGGACCTACTGAATAGGATCTAGGGTGGGAGACGGTGAGCCAAGCAATCTGCATTGTTGACAAGCTGCCCAGGTGGTCTGATGCGCAGCTATCCAGGCACCAGAACTCAACATGGCGTGTGTGAACCACTGTTTTAAAGAAGTCTACTTTCTGACCACTTGGTTCATTTTTATCATCTCTTGCCCTCTCCCACAAAACCTTTCTTCTCCTATGTGCTTAACGTCACTGGTGTTAATCTACTATTTTACCAGCCTGGAAAATAATTCTGGCTGGGAATCACTGACCTAGATGACATTTGAAGGGTTCTTGTTCTAATATTTTATGATTTCAGATTCGTTTATTAACTCTCACATTGTGCTGCTGGGGTAGAAAAAACACAGGCTTGGACTGAATGCTCTTGCATTGCCTGGGAAGCAGTTTCCTGACCTGGATAATGCTGGACTCTGAAATAGACTGTGGGATGTCTCTTCCTCCAGGTCATGGCAAACAGGATACACCTGGGGCCTTAGGAAGGGCCACTGTGAAATAAGGGGAATGTCTGGGAAAAAAAAAAACCCTGGAAGTCCTTTCAATTCCTATGATTCTATTTTTAAACTTAGCTGATGTAAGAACAGCAATATTTAAAGTGAAACCTGATTCTCACTTCCTTGATGAAGCAACAGAAATAGATGTTCCCTGTTTGGGGAATGAACAAAACGTCTAGAAGAACAGCCAAGTTTGCACTCAGAGGTTCCTTTCTCTACTTCTTAATACCTTGGTTTTCATTTTGTAGTAATAACCCGTTTCTCATCATTGCTTTGACTGATAGCCCCAGCATGTCTTGATATAAGGCCTTTCCTATAATGAAGTCATTCTCATGGGGAAGGGGTGGGTGCACAACTTGCTTAGGAAGCCTTTTTCCTTAGCAAGCAAACTTCAGTGAGAAGGAAAATTATTTTTCTAAAACGGGCAGTAAGAGCTGAGTTCCACCACTCAAATAACTTCCTCCAGCCCAATTCCTCACTAACTCATATCTTTTCCAACTTAGTTATCCTTTCTGCTCTGCAGTAGAAAACCCTCAACTGAGGAAGTGTTGGGAGAAAAATACTCTTTTTTTTCTGTTCCTGCTTGGGTATGATAGGACCCAAAAAAACCAAGTCGGCTCTCTTCTGTAACTTCTTTTATCTTCAATAATGAATTCCTGCTAGGAAAATAAGTCAGTTAATTAAATGCCCAAAGATTCAAATGATTTCACAAACTGTCTTTCCTTTAAAATTCAGAGGACTCCACTGTGCGTAAATGCTAGGACAATCATATATTGGTTTGCGTAAAAGTAGCATTGATTTACAAGAAATTCCTTAATGAGTTGAAAAAAATCAATAAGTAGAATGCTATGTTCTAAAGCTACATCTTTGCCTCAGTGGCTGGTCTATAGAAACAATGCTTTTATGGGATCAACGTAATTTCTATACAAATAACCCATTGAAACATCACCTCTGAAAACTTTTTGGTGCTCCCAGGAAGGAGGTAGCATGAGTAGGTATTTGCATCAAATTCCTCCTTCCTCTGACGGCTCACAGTATTTCTTTCTCTTTGATAACTTCCACCTATGAGGTGGAAATTAATCTCTGTTTCATCATTAAGTCCTGAGAAGTGTGGCTGGGAGAGCAGCAGTATAATTTTAAAGTGATGAGAGGCTTTATTTGCTAGAATTATGGCGAGAACCAGCCCTCTTGAGAAACTGTCTTTTCCAAGTGCGGTGGGAAGTTTCACCTCTCTTGGGATAGGCTTTTCAAAAGGTGCAATGAAGAGGCTGCTGGGTCAGACTGGCAAGGAGGAGCCGAGTGGAAAACAGTACTGTTCTGGAGATACCACCATGAGTGAAATTTGAGGGATAGAAAGAGATGACTAAAGAAGATTTGGGGGAGTTTGCTGTACGACGTCCTGCATAGAAGCTCTCTGCTGCTTCCTTTTAGACCCCGTAAAGCTATCCGAGATTTTCAAGGGTTTAGGAAACAGAGGATGACTTTTTGTAAGAGATCCCTATAGTGACTTGGTTTAAGGCCAGAGCCAGCTGGTCTGTTTAGATACTTAGTAAATGATCATTCAAACCAAGTTTATTTTTGATGTGAGCTCAAGGAGAGCAGCAAACACACACTTGAAACACTGGTGCTCAATTGCGGAGTCTGAGTTTTAGGAGAGTCGTCTGAGCCAGGTGTACAGTAGAATTTTCTCGAATAGGATGTTTTAAACTGGTAAGCTTATGAAATGGCACATCTCTTACTGTGAATTTTAATTTTTAATTTTTTTGATAGTTTAAGAATATATATGTATATGTACATATATCTGCACACATATATTTGTGTATATACACACATGTACACACACACACATAGTCTTTTTCTTCATTTAGACAAAGGAAGTGAGGAAAGGAGGAGCTATTAGACTCCTTGGTCAACATCCCAGACTCAGTTTTTGACAAACCCAAAATAGGATGAGTGGCAACTCCCTACCTAGTCTAATTCCTGATGATTTAACATAAAACATATCATCGAGAGAGGACGAGATGGTTTGTACAAGGAATCTATGAATATAATCCACTATATTCATAGTCAAAAGAAAACAATAATTCAATCAACTTCCTGATAATAAAATTCAAAATAAAAATTGATAGACTACTTCTTTGTGTGAAAAAAGGTTTTCAGCTTAACTCAAGACCCACCATCATGATGCAGCACTGAAAGTGTTCCCATTATAATCAGAAACTGGATAAAGACAGCTATTATCAACATCATTACTCAAGATTATTATGGAATTACCAGTTCATGTGATTAGGAAAGAAAAAGAAAATAATCATAACAAAAGAGGTAAAATTTCTTTTTTTGCAAATAATAGATAGATATGTATACCTGGAGAACCATAGGACTGATTAAAAAATTATTACTGATAACAAGAAAATTCAGCATAGTGACTGGTTAAATAATTAATTCTCAACAATCAGTAGTTTTCCATAACAAAAGTAAATGACAAAATATAATGGAAAAAAGATATCACCTACAATAAAAACAAAAGAGATAAATGCCTAGAAATAAAATAAACAAGAAATTTGTTTAAAAATATTAAACAAAGCTTTAAAGTCTGTACAGGAACGTGTAAGAAGTCTTGAATCAAGGGAAAAAATAATTTTTTAAAGAAATACATAATATTAAAATGGTACCAATTCTCTTTAAATTAAGGTGGAAATTTATAACAATCCCAGTAAACATTCCAGGAGGATTTTCTTTAACATGGCAAACTGATTATAAAATTTATATGAAAATAAACAAAAAAAGTGGTCCACAAGAAAAATTCTGATCCACAAAAGTATTGAGGGATGAGTAGTACTCTTAGGAACTAAAATACTGTATTCCTAACACACAGAAGAACGCCAGTTACATAGTAGGCACTCAATAAATACGATGGATAAAGGCACAAAAGAATGAATTTAAACCAGAACAATGAAAACTACTTGGTGCTGATAGAGATAGAAAGATCCATGGAGTAGCAGAGAGAATCTAGAGACTTACCCAGATTTGCATGGGAAATTAGTGTAAGAAAAAGATGATACTTGAGTCAGTAGAGAAAGATGGATTATGCTATAAATAATGTTGGGATAATTAGCTAGCCATTTAGAGAAACAAAAAAAGCAAATAAAGCTAGGTTGCTGTCTCACTCCTTATATCAAAATAAATTCCAGATGCAGAAGGAAATAAAAAGTTAATTTTATCATAGGAGCAGGACTTTCTGATCCAGAAACCTAAGGAGAATAACTAAAACGTTTATGATAAAATTAAGAATTTTAAAACTTCAGCAAAACTAAACAAACCAAAAACTCACCATACACTAAGTAGAGTAGCATGATAAGCTTGGAAGATAAATTGGATTTGGATGAATTTGTAACAGAAACTGAGTAGGACAGTCGGGGAAGCAAGAAGAGCAGCATTAACAGTGCCAAGAAAATGAAAAAAATGATTGAGTGCAAGATGCAAGGGCAGGAATGAGGAGATATAAAGGCTGTGCCTCAGGAAACAAGAGGAAAGCTTTAGTCATCAATTGCTTCATTTTTGTTTGGTTGAGAGGCTCAGAACTTCATCTGCTCCTCCAGAGCACTGCTGTCTGTCGGTCCCTGTCTTTGGATGAAGTGAACTACGATGCAGCTGAATAGGTAACACGCCCAGACAAGAACTGACATGTGGCCTCCGTTAGGTAGATGATTTGGTTAGACTTCATACCAAAGTGATAAAAACAGCAACATGTCTTCTACGTTGGGTGCATTCTCAGTGGCAACATGCTTTTCCAAGAATAGCTCAGAGGCCAGCCGATAATAACCTGGGATGACAAGTAGAAGCAGAAGGACTCAGCCCCAGCTGCCTGTAAGCCTTCTCTGGGCTGAGTGGAATAGGCGTGCCTGTTGGTGTTTTCCAATGAAAGCTATAGCTGCACCCCAGTCAGTTGGTCAGCCGCATTACCCTTGGCACAGATGTAGGTGGAATGTCCTGGAGCCATTCTATACCACAAGCAGCTTTGGAATAAACATTCTCTCTGGCACTGAATGAGAACTTAGTCACCAAGGAAAGTATGAAAAGAGTGAGGAAAATGTTCTGTCCTTTGCCCCCTTAAATAAAGGTTTTTTTCACCATAAGGTCAATGAGAGGGATTTTCCATGGAAGTTCAGGATAGGAGATGTTGCATTGAAGTTTTGGCATAAACCATGCAACCTGACTTGCAAACTCTGGCAAATGCACTCAGTTGTGAGTGTTTTGAATATCCCTCTAGGCTCCTGGGGCAGAGGCCAGGGTTAGTTATTTCCTGTAACCTCAGAGGGCCAGAGGGGCACATGCTCACTTTTATCTCACACTTATCCTCTTCTTGGTATACAGGGCATTTGGACTATTCTGTATGAAAATAATCAAATCTGGATTCCTGAGTCGTTGGCTCTTCTAACACCACTAGATCAAGTCAGAACAAATTCATTTTTATGAGGAACCACTCCTGGCCTGAATTAAAAGTTTTGTTAATCCTCAGTGAATTACAGCTTTAAGATTTTCCTTGTCAGTGAAAACCAGTTTTTTGGTACCACTGGTAATAAAACCCACTGAATTCACATTCAAATTGAGGTGATGAGGAAAGAGTAGAAGTCCCCGTTTCTATTTGCCATACCCCTCACTCCTCGCCTGGCACCCCCACATTTCCCAGCTCTACATACATTTTGTAATCTGGATTTGAGACAAAAGCCCCAGTGGATCAGTTCCCACCAGATGAAAGCCAGAACAGAAAGTCCACAGGAAAATCCGGGAGATCTGCTGAGCCATAACACATACATTTTTCTAAGTATCTAAAGGAAAGTGATTACGGCAAATATAAAAAACCTCAATGATGTAAGATGCTTTGTTAAATTCTCTGAGAGCATTTTTATCTTTCAAGGATGAAAGTACAGTTAAAAAACTGAAGGCTTATTAAGGGCAGCAATTTACCTAGTTCCTTGTCCTTCCATCAAAAGCCGTGGCCAACTTCTTTCAGAGTTTTTCCACAGTGAAAGTCAAGGGAGGAAAATTGAAGGCAGGTTCTCAGCAAGCTTTCAGGCCCACATCTGAGAGCAGGATGTGTGGTGAATACACAAAGGAAGCAATAGTTTAAAAAGTGATGATTAGGCCTTGCAGGTAGAAAAAGAAATGACAGTTTCTGAATGTTGATAACAAATAGGTGAACTTTGGCCCTGCAGATACTAAGTCATCCTAAGCAGAAGGCAGTCAACATTTGCTCTTTCCTCCTGGGTAGGCGCTGGTGGTGTGGTGCTCGGAGAAGACCGGCAGGGACTTAAGGCTAAGACAGAGGGAACTCAGCACACTTAGTGGGCATAGTGTTCACGTATCTCATTTGAGCCTTATAGCTATGGGGAGAAACTAGCTTGCTTACCAGAGGCTTGAGGATCCAAGAGTGTGCAACTATGTACAAGTGATTTTTCCATTACCATGGTATCTAGTTCATGTAAATGGAGATGTCACCCCACAGATCTATTCATTGCTGAATTTGCCAGACTCCATCACTATCTACCTATCTATATACCTTGACTTGTTTTGACATTTGTCAAAAACAATCCTTGTAAAACTGTCGTGAAAACAGTCCTCTACATAATTTTAGAATTCCCTTTCCTTCCAATTTATGGCTTAACCAATGTAAATTTATAAAACACAATTTTATTTGATGGTAATTAAGATATCTGAGCCAAGATAAATATTATCAAGGTTTTAGATTCCTTTGTTTGCATCTGTTCCACCCACTCGTTATACTTTTTCTACTTAGTTACCTTTCTAGAAAGCTGCAGTCTAGCTGCACTCCAACACTTGATATTTTTGTGTGAGATTCATCTAAGGTCTTTATTTTCTAGGCTTTGGGACTGTTTTCTATTGCTAGTCAAATGCCATAATTATGCTTGTGTACTCTTCTCCTTGCCAAATATAACATTCTAATGGGCTAATCCAGTTAATCAGGCACATGCCCATTAGTTACTCCTGGATTTCTTAGCCTCTCTTTCTCAAGACCCAGTCAAACAGCTTTTCCTCAGAGGCCAGTCAAACTGTTTGAGCTTCATGGATATCTAATGAGGTGGACAGGGTGATGCAAGAGGAACAGTTGGGCCTTTTAATTTAGTTCATTGTTTTTGATGCTGGATCTTTTCCTGATTTTTCTCTTTTATTTCACATTTTTCACTTTTGGTGATCACCTCTAGGCATCCCAGCTTATATTTGAAGAGATATGTTCGAATCAATAATGTTCAGGGATGGATGAGCAGGTTTGCGTGTCTTTGTGAATAGATGGTAGTTGGATCCAAAATTGTAGAATATACAATTGAGCATAGAAATGGTCACCTACCTTGATGGAGATGAGGTTTCAGGTTGCACCTCTATAGCAGACACTGTTGGCATTCTTCCCAGATCCCTTCCAGTCTTTTCTTGTGTTTTTACACAACTCATTAGCTTCTATGTGCTTTTGTTTCTGGTGCCCACATATAAGACTCCCCTTAGATACTCCTCTAGTTACTAGACCTTTTTTTCTTGAGAGCTTAGAAAGCCAAAGAAATCCTGGGAAGTTCATTGCCCCCACCACCATTAGCCAATGATTGGTCAGTACAGGAGCATACAAGTCTAACTTTCTTACATAACTCATAACCCGGAGTTTCCTTTGGGATCAGACTGCAGCTACTCTCTAGGGAACTTTGCCTGAAGTTGTACCCTTGCTTGACTCTCTATTCACTCTATATCCTATTTTCCCTAATCCCTTACTGAGATCTGAGAATCTAACTTAAGATAATCTCTAACGTGAGTAGATGTAAGAGTAACTAGAAATGGAGAAGTCAAGTATAGACAAACATATACAGAGGCCAATATTAAAAAGGGTGTTGATGGTAGTTCACTGTATGCAAAGCTATATTGGAGATAAAAAGGTTAAAATGGGATTTAAGCTATACTGAATTTAGCAGTGAGTAAGTCACCAGAAAAACAAGAAAAGCAGAAAATTAGAACAAATCCATACTGGAATACAGACAGATCTGGAGAAATTTAGCCATTAGAAATTCATAGTTTACAATTAGGAAAGCACCGATTAATTTCTGGGAGAGAGTATTCCATCCCCACACTTGTTCTTATATTTTAGTCACAAATATGCATTGAATATCTGCAACATATGCAAAGTATTCCGCTAGGCATTTGGAACTATTTGCAAGTCAGATAGAACCTGGAGTTTAGTAGAGAAGACATTAAAAGCTAGTCACGTGTGCAAAAAGTGGGTAAGTCCTATTTGTGGTAAGTGCCTTGAAGAATGTTTGCAAAGATCCATGAGAGCATATAACAAGAATTCATACTCAGGCTGAGGGGTCATGGGTTAGCATCCCTGAGGTAGGAGTATATAAGCTGAATCGTAAGTAGTAGAAAAGTTAACTGGGCAATGGAGATGAAAGATAGCATTCTACAACAAGAGAACAGCAGATGCAAAGCACTTGAGGTAGTAGAAAAACATTCTCCAATTTAAGAAAGGTAACTAGGTTTTTCCAACCATGAGGAAAATCTCCCAAAAGGACTCATCTTTTGATGTTCTTTAAGAATTCCAAATTCTTTGATTCAAAATTTCCCTAAAATATACAACAATAAACAATCAATTTTTCATCTTGGGTGGCTCGAGCAGTTCAGCCATTTAGATGAATAACCATAAACACATATCACTTAATTTCAACTTGAACTAATTTTGCATTATTTAGAAACACTCTGATTCCATTCAAGGGAGCAGAAATCCACCTCATCTTGATCCACTTTTCTGACAAAAGTGATCTTAGGAATGCTCTGAAATCCTAAGTCAGCCTTTGAGGTCTGAAACTCTAAGAACTGGAAGAACACCACTTTTAGTGTGGGTCACAGTGAGGATGTGGAAAAAAAACCCCTACTTCCAGTTCATAAAGATTGAATGACGCTTCATTGTCTCACTCGTCATCTGACATTTCAGAAAGAAAAGTAATAAATATGCTTTAAGGTAATCCAAAGAATGTACAACCAGTGGTTCATTCAGAAAGACTAAAATTGGACTGGCATTTAAGAAGAAAACCAAGACTACCGTACCAATGCTGAATGAAGACGTGTTATTGGACTGGGTAAAAACTTCTAAAGAGCAGTAATGGAATTCCCATGGGTTTAAAGAGTTGTGACTTGACTGGCCTAAAAATCAATGGTGAATTTCCCTCCAGATTTTTCTCCAGCAAAAGACTCATTTGTTGTGACTAAATATCTTACTCCTCATTTCAGTTTTAATAAATGAATTTTCCCTAACTGGAGATCAAGATATTCAAATTTAAAGGAATGAAGAAGGAAAATAATGATCCTCAAGGGCTCTTATGAAAACCACAAAAGTGAACTTAAAGCACTTTATGCAGGGAAATAATATGTTCATTTAACAATGGCCATGAGAGCATGCATTCCTTTCTAATTAAAGGGTCATGCACTTTGACCTATCCTTAACTCTCACTTCTTAGGAATATATGAAGAGATGTTCAGAATTTTAATTAAAAGTGTTAAAGACACAGTAAAATAAATATATCAGCCCATAAAAGTACTACCTCATAATATATTTTCTGGCTCAACCTACTGTATTACATATGTTTGTACAACATATTACATTTACAAAACCATAAGTCAAGTTTTCAATTCCATTCCAAATATTACTGCACCAATCAGCATTTCTGAGTTTGGGCTTACTTCATTTAGGTTCTGTGGCAGTGAACTCGTGTTACCTTCCAAAACTCAAACATTATTATGTGACCTTCAGAAGACTTGACTATGAAGTATCTTTAGAAAATTTTGCGTTCAGAGAATCACATGAAATTTTCTTATATGATCTAGTCATTTTCTAAAGTGGTTGCCATCTCATTTGTTCTGAAATATAATCCATAAAAAATGAATTCTACTCCATTATCTAATAAAAACCAAGTTTACACAGTTAGAAAATGACCTGGCATTTGCCCTGGTTCAGTCTGCTGAACAATTAGGAAAATCATACAGAATGTTAAATTGTGAAAAAGCTTTGTGTTACATACTGGTATTGCCACATTTGTTTTCACAAAAATTCTACAATTTCTCTAGGTATCTCTTCACTGACACATCTGAAGACCTAATGACTAACTATGTCACTGGTAGATATAAATTAATAACAGCGTTAGTCACTGGATCTTAAAACTGGCTAATGTACATTCTGAAACCAGTTAGAAACAATAGAGGTTTGTTTAATTTTACCACAAGGATAGTACTTTTGAGTCTGTTGTAAGGTCAATGCTGTACCACGTTTTCATCATGACATTTAATTTTAATAGAAAAGAAACTAAATGACCTGATTTTGAGCCCAACACACTGGTAGTAGTTTATGAAATGTCCAGAAATTACTTTCTTTCTCAGCTGAAGAATGTCAAGCATATATTTTATAGAAGGCATCAGTTATCTACATTATAATCCTACAGGACCAGTTCAAAATTTCAAAGCATTGTGAAAATACTTCTTTGTATTTTAAAAATCATTTTAAATCACTTTCCCATTCACTAATTTGACATATACATACCTTATAATACACGCATGTTAGTGAATATAACCAAGTTGACGTAGTTCCAGGTCTGGATGTTAAATCTCCCCATTCAAAATAAAACCCGCTTTTCACTACAGTCTTTGCCACAATTTTATTGTGATCTAAGGTGCTGCCATAGTGTAGATTGCTGATTGCTACATGATTCAATAGAGAATTCAAAGTGAAAAACACTGAATTTGATCCTGATTTTCTAATTAATTCAGGCATTGTTAAGCATTCAGGGTTTGGTATTTTTTTTTTACATTGGAAATATACTTTTAGAAAAATCCAGCACTACTACAACTCTAGTGCTTTGCTTTATGCATGCAGACTATATACCAAAGACAGAGAATCAGAATTACAGCTCTCAATCATTAGCACTAATAGTGAATGAATCTATATAAAATTAGCATCTACTTAAATCCCAAGTCCTTTGATTTATTTATTATGCCCTCTTCTCAATAACGTGTTGCAATCAGAACATCTAAAAAGCAGCAATGTTGACTAAGTTTCATCTTTCCTATTCATTTTACAACTTATTTTCTAAGTTTTTCATGATTACATGGAGATTATAAGTCTCCAAAGCAAGAAGAGAAGAGCAAATATTCTAAAAGCTTTCCAACAGGAATGATTCAGAAGAGTTAGGTCTGGATCATCTAGTTTGTGGCAGGCATGCTTCTCTTGCTTTTCTTTTCTTTTTTAAGTGACTGGGAAAATTCTGATGGAAGAGAGGACTGATAAAAATAGTCACAATAAGAATCAAAGATGATTTCAGAGTTTTATTTACTCATAATAAAACATCCTTACTCTGCACCTTGTAGACATTCAGCTGTCTTTAATGGATCCTCCACTAATTCCAGAGGTCTAAAAAATGTTCTGAAAGGTAATAATTCCAATAAAAGCAAGTGTCACCTGCACATCAGTAACTCATTTATTGGTAGAAGGGAATAACGCTCCCTGTTCAGTTAAAAATTCCTTCTAGTACATTGTAACTGAGTGTCGTTGCGTTGGATTGGGAGCATGAATAAGAGAGCTCTTTAGTGAAGCCAGAACTCACAGGTCACCTACAGATCTGTGAAAGAGCCAGGGATGCCTTGATGAAGAGGGTCAGAAGGGGAAATAGAGAGCCACATCGAATAAAAAGATGCTTTGGAGTTAGAATTGAGAGGACTTGACTAACTGATTTAATAGAGTGAAAAAGGAGGAGTCAGGGTAATTCCAGAATTTCCAACTCAGATAATGGAGGAAATGTAGGGATTAGTAATAAAGAAAGAGAATGCAAGAAGAACAGGACTTTTTAGGTTTTGTTGGGGTAGTGAGAAGCAGAGAAGTGATAAATTCTAAATTAGACGAGGTATATCTGCAGAAGCAAGACAATGCGAAGAGATTTCTAGGAAGCAGTTAGAAATGTGGATCTGTAGCTCAAGAGAAGTCTAGGGTAAGGGTAAAGACATGTTTTAGGGCACATGGGTGAGAGCTGAAGAAAGATTTGTTGGAAACACTCCAAGAAAGAGTGAAAGGCAAGATGAGCAACAATTAAGAGACAGATAAAGGAAGAGAAGATCAAAAGAATGGGTAAATGAGACAAAAAGAAAATAAGAGAAACAGAAGCTATCTTGAAGTTGAAGGAGAAGAGACTTTCAAGAAAGAAGAAGTGGTCAATATTGTTAAATACCATAGCCAGATTCAAAGAATGAGGACAGCAAAGAAGTCATTGGATTTGGGAAATAGGATTTTTTCACTGGTGACCTTTGAGAAGGTCAGGTCACAAGGGGCAAAAGTCAAATTTTAGTTGGTAATAATGTATGAAAGGTAAAGAAGTAGAGGTGGCAAGTAAGCCTTATTTCACTAAATTGGGTAGGAAAGAAAATAAATGGTGGTGAAAGGAAGGAGAAAGTTGAGTAGTGCAGGGTTTTTCAGAAAGGGGAAGGAGTAAATATGTCCATGGATTGACTGGAACTCATGCAGAGAGAGAGAGAGAGGGATACAAAGAATGAAACTGATTGATGGAACAAAACCCCTGAAGATGCAGGAGGAAATGGGACCAAAAATATAGGTAGAAGAATTAACCTAGCAATTCAGAAGAAATATTTCTTCCACTTTGATAAAAGAAAGAAATGGGTAAAGATAATAGGTGTGATATAAGAACATTTTTACTTGATAGAGTTTCTTTTCTCAATGAAATAAAACCTGGGTCATCTGCTGAGGCTTTGAGCAGAGTAGAGAAATTTACTGTATTTTCTATGGGGAATAGGAACAGAAGTTTCTGAGAAAGAATAAAAAAGCTGTTGAGCAAGCCTGACTGAGATCAGAGGTAACACATTTGTAATGAAATTAATCAACAGCATCATGCCCTTTTCCTCCAAGAGGTTACAACAGGCCTAAAAAAAGGAACAGAATAATCAGAACATTAAGTCATAAATTGGATGTTTTCATTTGGCAGAATAATGGGAAGATGAGAAAAGTTGTGGGATATGGAGATGGTGTACTTGAAAGTGAAGGAAAGTGAAGACAATAAGGACTTGAGAAAATAAATCTAATAAATCAGATAAGGCAGCTAGAATTCAAAATTATTTCAATGAGGAGGTATAGTGGGTATGAGGGAGAGAGAGATATAGAAAAATAAGAGGTTGTGGCTAAAATGGAAATTTCAGAGTTCAAACTTAAGGTCACACTCTTCCAGGTACTGACAAAGTCCATGGCATATCCATATAAGTAAATGTGTTGCTGAAGTAGAAATGAAGGGATAGTTGGAGAAGAAAGATAAAGCAATTATGAGGGCATTAGACAAAGCATCAAGATAAAGACTAGAACGGGATGCTGTGTACCAACTGTGGACTAGTTATTAGATTCTACACCAGTTCTGGGGCGTAACCTTCAGTTGGAAAAATGCCAACAGAGAGGGTGAGAAAAGGGGGGAAATTCAACTGCAACTAGTAATATATTACTTAGATCACATAGGATATGGAACTGCTGCTGTGTGAATCTGATGGGAAAAAAGTGGTAGAGTTAGATGGCATGACTTTCAGTGGACTAGAGGCTGTTGAGCTAAGGGTGTAGTTAGGAAGAATTTGTGGGTTAGCAAAGAAAGCAGAGCAGCCTCCCAGGCTCAAGAGAAGGGGCTATGATAGAATCAGTGCTTCTGCCTGAAGGGCATCAAAGGAAGTGATGTCACTGATAAAAGAGGTGAATAAAGAAACCAGCTAAAAGGTGGAAAAGGGGGGAAATTTAAGCGTAGGTGTAATTGAAGAGATAACACTACAGACTTACTGAAAGCTTGGTGCTTGCACATAATATTAAAGCATAATACAAAAATAGCCTTTTTACATAATTTAAGCGGAGGGCTAGAAGATAACAATCACAGTCTGCTTTTTTTTTGTCGTGATATCTTCAAAATCTAGAGCATTGTAAGTACGCTAAAAGTATTTCGTAAATGAATAAATAAATGAATAATTGAAATATTCTGTCCACGAGATTTTGGGTCATTTGACTACCTTTTGTTCTGTCACCTTTGGTTCAAACTTTATTCAAAAAAGCCTGAGTTTAAAGATGCAGCCTATGGCTATAGATGTAAACAAAGCTAATTAGTTATAAGGGGCTTGTAAACATGGCTTAGGTCTTTCTTTGAGCCAACCTAGGTTTATAAAAATTGTTCCAAGTGTTTATTTCCAAAATTCCATGGTTTTTAAAAGATACTCTGGAAGAGATGGATTCATTAGAGGTACTTTAGTAACCATGATAGAAGCCAAGATAAGACTAAGGAGACGTCATTCCCTGCTCCACGCCCTACTGTCTAGTTTCATTGACCACAGCGCTGTTGCTTTTATCCATTTTATATTTGGAATTTCCCATTAAAATTTACTTTCTGTTTTTTTGAAGGTGGTGTTGTGGAGGAATATGATTTCTTCGGAGAGAGGATAGATTTTCAAATCTAACTATTAGTCCAGGGCTCACCAAGGGAGTAGTGTCTGTAAATTCCCTGATTTGGAGGAGAAGTCTAGGAATAAGGGTGAAGTAGAGGCAGACCTGTCCTTACAGAGCATGCGCCCCAGATTCAAATCAGATCAGTGCCTGATATTGGATTGTAGTGGAGCCAGGTTGCAAATTCTCTAGGAGCTGATAGAAGTAAACCTCTGTGGAGAAGGATGACATTATCCTAGGTCTCAAATTATGTTTGTAAGAAATTTGTCAAATATAAAGTCTAGCAAATGACAAGAATTAATCATAGACGTGGGGAGACAAGGTAACATAGGTGAGAACCAGCAGAAACAACAGATACAGAAATAGACCTACAAGGGCTCGGGATACTAAAATGGTTATCAGACACAACTTTAGAATAATTCTGCTTATATTCAGGGAGATAAAAGGTAACATTGAGAATTTCAGTAGTGACTGGGAATTATTTTTTTTAAAGTAGCAAATTTGAAAAAGAGTTATATAAACCCTAGAACATAGAAGACAACCAAAAAACTGGACTCTCCCTCCACCCTCCAAAAGTAACCCTTCTTGATGGTATCAGAGAGCTAAGGCAGTGAAGAATTATGGGGCTAATAAATGCATATATGGATACTTGAATTACAACAAGTGAGGGAAAACATTGTTTTCAACAAATACTGTCAAAGCAATTAAATATCTATAGGCAAAATGTGAAATTTGACCCCTTCCTCACACTACATAGAAAAAAAAATCAATTCCACATATATTCGTGACTTTGGGGCAAAGAAAGAATTATTGACAATGTTAGTAAAAGCACTAACCATAAAGAAAAAGAATGCTGGTAGAAAACAACATGTAGAGAAGGAAAAGTTGAAGATAAAGTAAAAGGAAAGTTGATCTAAGCTGCCCAAAGAGAAAGGCATGGAGTAGGATGGAGAACATAGGTGGCAAACCTGACTACACAAAGAGGAGCAGGTGTTTCGCTGGAGTCCAAAGGAAGAAAGTAAAGATATGTGCAGACGCAGGTAAGCTTGCAGATGGGGTTGCATGAAGATGAGGAGTTCTTACTGATAGATCTCTACTTTTTTGGCGCAGTACAAGGTCAGAGAGGTAATCTGTTGAGACTGTGGTAGAATGTGTTCGGGTAAGAGGCTTGGGGAGAGTGGATACGCTCTTAAGTAGTCACTTTTAGAAATGGGAGCTATAAATGATGAAATATTTGATTGTTTTGGCAGCAGTGAGGTCAAAGTTAAGGTCGAAGACCATGTTTTTATCATGACACCAAATGAACTCAGCAGCCTGGACATAAAAATAGAGAAAACAGTTAGACTGATATATATTGTAAATAGTTGAAGTCTTATTAAGCTGCTGTGGTGGAAGGTCAACAAGCGGAGGTGTTTCTCAAAATAGCAAGAGAGTATTAAAAGTGATGAATTATGTAGTTTAAGCTGCATACAAAAGGAAGAGGACAGGAAATGGCTCGATGCATGGGGACTAGGAGGCATCAAGAGACTGGTGGTCTTGATGAAGTATAAGAATAGAATACAGCAAAATGACAGAATTGGAGGACTGTGGAGTCTGTGATCACAGATTAGAGTGTTTGAATTTAAGACTTCAAGGGAGAGCACGGATGAGTGATGTCAAAGTCCAGTGTGTGATCAATGGAGCATGTGGCTTATGTGGAATATAGGCGAAGGCCACTGGAGTGGAGGAGATCAAGAACTTGAGAGGCCAAAGTGTTAAATGGTCCTCCCACATACACATGGAATTCACCAAAGATGACAGCAGGATGGGCAAATAGAAGAAAACTATGAGCCAGTCATAACAGGAAGCCAATAGATAAAAGCAGCAAATAAAAATATTTCTTGTAAAATTTATACCTCTATCCATGACTCTACCTATGTGTCTATCTGTCGTCTATCTATATCTCTCATCTTGTCTATAACACTACAGGTCTCTAAGTGTTTATATGTGTATGATTGCTGAAGGTGATTTGCAATGAAGCAATTGGCTTGAAAGTGTCATTACTGCTGAGTTGATGCTATTGTAATGTTTCATACATCTTGAAAAATGACCAGATTTGTTCTCATGCTTCAATTTACCAAAATATTTGTATATAGTTTTAGCTGAGTCACGTGCTGGTTTTTTCCTTCTCCTGTCACTTATGAAAAAAATTCTTTTGATTATATTTTAGTGATCCTGATTCTAATCATAAACATATTACTACAATTATTTCTACTCTTTTATCACCTTTATTGATAAAATGGGAAAATATTCTATCTCCAACTATATACAATTGAATCCTGGGGTAAGGAACAGTAGTGTTTTATCTGAGGAGGTATTATAGATAGGTTGGCTGAGGTGGAAGAGGTTGAGTTTGAACTTCCAACAATCAGGTATTTCTGGCCTAAAATTCCACCATATCAATTCACGTTTCCGGAATAGGCTCTAATTAGTCTATCTCTAGGTTTCTTTGAAAGGCCAACACCTACATCAAAAGGATAACCCAATAAATTCCTGTCATGTTAGTGCAAATTAACTTCACTCTCCCACATGATCCCTACAGGATAGAAAGACCAAGCAAACATGGGAACATCAGGAATTTTCAGGGAGGAAAGTGCTGGCTAAGATGGAGAGTACAGAAAGGTGAGAGATGACAGTGATGATGCCTTTGTTTTTGCAGCGATATTCAAAAGCTTTGCAAGAAAAATGATCATGTATTCTCATGATTGCCCTCTTAAAAATAAAGTATGTATTTACAGATGCACAGATAGAAATTTATTGCATATAAATCCTAAGGTCATACAACACTCGATTAAAAAACCTGCCTCATTAAACCAGAGACTTCAGAAATCCTTTCTTTACATACTACTTTGTTTTATCATTTGGAGGGGCTCTATGCATAGCTACAGATGTGATAAAATTCACATGGTGATTCGGACTTGCCCTTGGGGCTTTGCTATTCCACCGTCATATTTGTCATGTCTCAGTGACCAAAGGAACTCACCCCTGTCAAGCCCAGGTCCAAAGGGTAGAGAAATACACTCTACTTCTTGATGGGAGGAACTACAAACTCACACTGAATAAAAGAGTACATACAAGGGTGAGAAGACTGTTTTGCCATTTTTTGCAAATTAATACATCTTGATATCAATAAAGGCATGGAAGGATACGTGAAACAGTGGTAATACTGCCAGGTTTGGGGGAGGATCAGCAGGGGAGACAATATTTGGCTCACTTGTATTTGTTTGACTACTACGCCAAGCATTCCATACCCTCATAAGTTATTTTTAAGTAGAAAAATTTAGTAAATATAAAAGGTATGATGATTACATCCCTATCACCAAAAGTTTTATTTTATGGAAACCTTCCATTCTTCAGCATTCAAAAGAACAGAAAATAGAAAGAAAATACCCAAATAGAGCAATGTTGTTAATATCACAGCACTATTGAAGGAGACCAGATCTAGAAATGACTTCACTGAATGATCCACAAATTGTTTTGCAGTTTCACAGCTCACAGATTGTTTTTCACCGGATACATCTAGGCTTCTAAAGCTGAGTTTCACTTTCAAATGTCAAAGGCACCCTTCAGGAAATACACATGCTCAGCCCGTTGCCTTTGCTTATAAAAAATCTACTGCTTTTTCAGTTAGCACTGAAGATGAAAGGACATTCTCTGATCTTTTTGCCAAGAACTAGTCATATAAAACCTCCTATGGGCTCCAATTTAGTAATACGAAATGTACAGTACTAGTCACAAGTTTTTTATGACTCAGAATTTGCAAAGAATTTGACCAGGTGTCCTCTCTTAGTTTTTGTGTTGTCGAGCCTGGGAGAACTGATATCATAATGATCGATCAAAACATCCCAGCTCTCTGTCTTTCCTTGTTTCTCTGTCTCTCTTTTTAAGTTATCTTCTCACCTTTGTCTCCACCAAGGGAATCTGGAATACAAATCATGTGATAGTGTTTATGACACACCGTGTCTGTTCTGCAGCTTGTACAGACCCTATTTTTTTCCTGAGAGTGCTGTATTACGGCTTAGTTTATTCTCTTTCAGGGAGCAACCCACAGACTACAGTACCAAAATCTTTTGTACTACAGCATGTAAGATGATGGCCTTTTACACTGTCCATTCAGGCTTGTTAGATCCCCTGCAGGAAATCACCTTGAAGAGCTTCCCTTTGAGGAACATCTTTCCACCATGCAGATGCCCATATCTCAGGCCCTCTCAGTCCAACAGCTCAAATCACATACTACAATACTGTATATGCTCCCCTAAAACACAGCAACATACAAAGGCACAATAGACCAGAGAAGAGAGTGAAGATCTATCCACCAGTCAATCACCGCCCTCAAGGCCTTTATTTTTAGATACCACTAAGTCACTTGGGAAATCATGCACATGAAAGTCACTTGATCTTGAATCAACACCTGGTAAAACAAGCAACAGCCCTGTATAGTTTTTGTAACTAAAATTTCTCCATCTAAGTGAATCACTCTAAAACAAATTGGTTAAAATCACAAATTGCCTGAAAATAAAAATTTTTCCAGCCACTGCTTTTTTAAAAAAGAAACAACGCAATTTCTGTGTATCATGAGACCATTTTACAGTTTTTTATACTACAGTTCATTTTAACTCTTTTCTGCAGAAAGTGTTTGGTTTGGATATGATTTTTGTTGCCGTTATTTGCAAATGTTAGTTGACATTTTAGTATTTGTATTTATTTTTCAAATCTTATAAAATTATTTTAAATGTATGGGTTAATATTTTAAGGAATTATGAAATAATATTTCTCTGTCTAAATAAATTTCTCCAAATAAATTGGTAAATATTTAAAGACTCTAACCTCTTGCTTGTATACTATTAATTTTTTTAAAAAGTAGAGTAATTTAAACTTTTAATGATATTTACTTTTGATGATATTTACTATGTTCTTTTTGTAACATAGTGAATTGTGACAAAACCATTCTTTATAAAGAAAAACTTCCAAAAGGAGCAAATGAATGCCTGATATTCTTATCTTTTTTCTTTTCTTTAAATATTTTTGAAAAGAGCATCCTGATTCAGAGTGTTGTTTTAACATTGGAATGAGAAACAAAGAGATTGGAAACACTTTTTGGATCACTTTTTCTAATTTAGTTTTCCAATAATCATTGACATTATTGTACCATTCACCCTAAATACTCAATACATGATTAGCACTAGCCCCCTTTATGAACAAATGATTTTTACAATGAAGTGGTAAGCATTACCAGGTGAAAAGTGGCAGAGCTTGGCAATATCTATTTTTGACATATATCCTGATTTTAACAATTATTTTCAACCAATTGATTTTTAGAAAATTGTCTACCTTCCATTTACCCATATTTAAACCACCATTTTAAATTTCAAACACAGAAGCTACATTCCAAACCTCAAAGTGTTAGAAAACTATTTCTGACATAATTTGTGTAGTCCAGGTGCTTACTGTAAGAAAAGGCTTCATTGTCATCTGGCCACACAGCCAATATGAGTGATAATCTCATAAGAAAGTCTAGCTTTAACCATCCCTGAAACTTGAATGTCTGTGTTTCCTTGGACTACTAGGAGGTCCTTTGAACATCAATTAGTTTCATTTTCCTAGTGCTCTAGACTTTTAAAAGATATTTTTATGGGAGTCTGCTAAAGATATCCCTTCCTCCTGTGTGCACAGCAACCCCTCTGGATTCTGCCTTGTAGCACAAAGAAGGTCTGATTAGGAGACGAATGCATGAAACTGGAGCCACTAAGCAAGGAGCCAAGGATCAGCCTTCCCCTATTCAAGGCACCACTCTCCTTGGTGCAAGGGTCAAGCTAAGCTGCAAGAGTTCTCTACTTCTGTTGGCGAAGCTCATGCAGTCTCAGAGAAAATCCTCGTCCTAGTTCAGGCCCATCTCCATAGTTCCAGAAAACTCACTGTCCTCCAGATACACAGGCAACTGCTCTGGGCTGCCTTTATCATCAGCACCATCACAGTAATTCTGAAAATGACAGTTATTGGTGTCTGTGTTTGGGAATACCCTTGTTCCCAGAATCACGATGCATGTTAGCACTGGCGGCTTCCTCCTCCTCATTCTACTATCAAGAAGCCAGGGAGATTATTGTCTTGGAAAGGAAAGGTCAGCCCAGGAACTGGGCCATTCAGGATTTTCCCAGTAGGCATTATGATGAGACTTCTGAGATTATATTGCTCAGCCCTGGAATGTCAAGAAATGATGAGAGGGCAGGATGACATAGGTAAGAGAGCTAGCTTGGCAGTCAATAGACAGCTAGTTCTAACCCTGTAAGATGTCCTTTTTCTTCCCCTGGACAAGCCCCTCAATCTGTGCTTTTATTCCCATTCCTCCCTGGTCATGTAGGACCCAGTTCCATCATTTATGATCCCACTCTATTTTAGTATGTAATCACCCAAAAGCAGAAAAGGATTCATGTGCCAGTAGTGTATTTGAAAGGTCAGAAGGGGAGTGAAGAAGCGAGACAGGGAAGGGAAGGCAGCCAAAGGGTATGCTAGCTCAGAGGGGACTGGAGATCAATTCTGTGGGGAAACGCTGGCAAACAACGTGGAACATGTGCCTCAGAGGAGCCTTACCTGTGTGTCAAGGAAGAAGCTGAGGAATTTATACACCAAATTCCTTCAGCCATTGCTTGAGGCCTTGCCTGGGGGGTTATGGGCATTCTGGTACCTCTGGCCTCTCATGGGCTTGGGCAGAGCATCCTTCCAAGACAACAGTTAGGCCAAGAGATACAGATCCTGGGTAGGAGTACATGGCCGGTGGGCATGAGGTGGGTCAGTATCTGCCTTGCCCCACTCCTTTATTTGATAGGGGAAGAATAAGAGGAAGAGGGTGAAGAGGAAGGAAAGAAAGTTAACAAAAAAGAAAAACAGAGGGAGAAGGAGGGAGAAGAAAATTTGATTTCACTATTGATTTAGCATCTACTATGTGTAAGACACCTCACTGACTTCTCACAGCAACCCTATGACATAGGCATTTTATTATTTGCATTCTAAAGATGAACATACTAAATTTAAGGAGAGTAAGTAAAATCCTCCTAAATCATACAACTGGGAGATTAAGGAGTTGGGATTCAAATTTGGGTCTCCCTTCTCTGCTCAAAATCCTTGAGTAGTTTATCATTACTTAGATAGAAAATCTCTCCATATAATTTAGTGGAGTATCAAACTCCTGGCCTGGGAGTCAGAAGATCAGAGCTGCAGTCCTGGATCTGCCAGTCACAGCCCCACTGGCATTATGCTCTGGTCATTTTCTCTCTCCAGGTTTCATATTCTTCATCAGTAAATGAAAGAGTCAGAATAAATGATGGTTAAGGCATCTGCTAGCTCTAATAGTTTAGGATTCTTTCCACTTTTACCTTCAGTCAGTCTCCTACACTCAACTATATTCCAACTAAACTGGAAAAACCTTCATTCTCCTAATACCTCATGCTTTCCCAACTCTTTACTCACCCTAAAGGCTGTCCCAGCCTAAATTCTTCATGCCCAAATCCTCCATATCCTCCAAATGCTGTCTTCCAGAAAGACATATGTTATCTGTTGAGCTAGAAATGATATCTCATTTTTTTGAAGTCTCATAGTATTTTCTTTATATTTTCCTTATGCAGGAATCCCACCATATCCGTGGTGGATATGTTTCAAGTCCCCTAGTGGATACCTGAAACCATAGATAGTACTGAACCCTACAAATATGATCTTTTTTTCCAGACATACATACCTATGATAAAGTTTAATTTATAAATTAGGCACAGTAAGAGATTAACAACAATAAATTCTCTTTGGCATATCCAAAGTGCCAGCATCACTACTTTTGCACTTCGGGGCCATTATTAAGTAAAATAAGAGCAACTTGAACATAAGCACTGCGATGCCACAGCAGGCAATCTGATAACCGAGAGGGCTGCTTAGTGACTAACGGGAGGTAGCATAACAGCATGAATATGCTGCACAAACAGGTGAATCATGTCCCAGGTGGGACAGAACAGAACAGCACAAGATTTTATCATACAACTTCAGAAGGATGCACAATTTAAAACTTATGAGTTGTTTATTTCTGGAATTTTCCATTTAATATTTTCAGACCACTTGACTGAAGTTAACTGAAACCACAAAAAGCAAAACCGTGGTAAGGGGGGACTACTGACTACTGTAGTGCCGAATTCTAGATCTTATTCTTCTTATTTAAGCCTATGAAGTGATTTCACACATGGTTACGAAGCACCATGTACAACAAGACTCTGGAGCCAGATTGCCTGGGCTATCATCCCAGCTTCCCTTCTTTCTAGCTATGCAAACTTAAGCAAGTTATTTCTGTACCTCAGTTTCCTCCTCTGTGATATGGGGGTAATAATATTACAGCCATACCTCAGAGATATTGTGGGTTTGGTTCCAGACCACCACAATAAAGTGAATATTGCAATAAAGTGAGTCACATGAATTTCTTGGTTTCTCAGTGCAAATAAAAGTTATGTTTACACTATACTGTAGTCTATTAAGTGTACAATAGCATTACATCTTTAAAAAATGTACATACTTTAAATAAAAAAACTTTATCAGGCCAGCCCCAGTGGCCTAGTGGTTAAGTTCATCACACTCTGCTTTTGGCAGCCCAGGTTGCATTCCTGGGCATGGACCTACATCTGTTAGCCGCCATGCTGTGCTGGTGGTCCACATACTAAAAACTAGAGGAAGATTGGCATGGATGTTAGCTCAGGGTGAATCTTCTTCAGCAAAAAAACCCATAAAACTTTATTTCTAAAAAATGCTAACCATCTCAGCCTTCAGTGGGTCATAACCTTTTTGTTGGTGGAGGGTCTTGTAAAAAATGCAATACCTGCAAAGTGCAATAAAGCAATGCACAATAAAACAAGGTATGCCTGTAGCTACTTTAGTGAAGTTTAAGTGAGTTAATATACATAAAGTCCTTAGGGCAGTTCCAGGCACAAAATAACCTCTATATATGCATTTGCTATTATTATTAAAAATTATTAGTTTTTTTTCTTTTTAGTATGTAGTACTTTGAGTACGCATATTATCTCCCTTACAATTTTGTAAATTTTCTGAGCATAGGAATTTGTGTTCTTTGTCTCTGTATCTTTTTAGCATAGTGTCTCATATGTAGCAAGGACCCAATAAATATTGGATAAATGTGTGTCTAGCGTGTGTGCTATGTATCATTATTATGTTTGTACCTGTCTTTATCTTTCTTTGTTACATCCCTTGTTTTTTGTTTCTTTCTGCAGAAATCCTATAGCAGGAACTGTCATTTCATTTGCTTTTTAGTATTATAACAATATGTTTATATTAAGGTCCTTGCCTTTGTGGGGTTCATCATTTCCTACAAAAACATAGAGCGTATATTAGATGCTTAGGTGTGTAATTTGTTAAATGAATAAACATAGCAAGTGTGGACAAATAATATATGCTTAATAAATATAAAAATTGGTACTTCTCTTCTCCCTCCAGCCCACGACCAAGTATGAGATTCTAAGATAAAAACTACTTTCAATTGTATTTTCTACCCTCAACTCTAGTCAAGAGTGGAACTTCTTAGGTGTTCATTCAAAACAGAACTAAATCTCCCTTGTTCTTTTCTGCAAAACTTTCAAATGCCTACCTGACAGAATGTGTTCCTTTGTGGGTAGAAACTTGAAAGGTTTGAGCCACTAGACGGAGCCTTGAGTGATATCTTTAACAGTCTAGAATATCAATAGGTGATTCTTCAAATCAACATGAATTTTAGTTTCTTTACGATAAGATAAACATTACTTTTCTAGGTATTGAAGATACCTTCCCATCACTGGGGGATAGATTTCAAATTTCCCTTTATTGTTTTTAGCCAGTTTGATTGATTAGATCTGCAATACTGGCTAAACAGAATGTCTTGGTCAGAACGAAGGGAAAGAGATGAGTTTGTATGAGAGTCAACAAGTTTAGCTAATGTTTCATTTTCTTTTAAACCCATGGCTTTTAAGACATTGATAGGCTAATGTACTGGTTATCATGGACAATCACAGTCATGATATTACTAATAACCTATACTTTCCTAGGGGAGTTTCAGGGTTGTTAAGTTAATACTTCAAAGATGTCATCAAGGAGCCAGATTTGTTCATTCTTTCAGTTCTGCCATCCTCAGAGTTTTCTTTGTCTTAGATTGTTTCTTTTCAAGGCCCAAGATGGCAGCTACAGTTCCAGGCATCCCATGCAGGCTTCTACGTCCATAAGCTGACCCTGTCTTTGGTTCCTTTTTAAGAACAAAGACAACTCTCCAAAAAAGTCCCTAGGAGGCTTCCCCTCCCTTCTCATAAACCAGAATTGTGTCACATGCCCATTCCTAATCTATCACTTTTAAATCCATACACATTTGATCAATTTCTTCTTTTTTCTAGACAATACAGATTATCTTGCACAGGTAAACAAAATTGCCACTCAAAAGAGGCACAGAGAAGTCACTTACTGATAGATATTATTATTAATAACAAACGGTTAAAAACACATTTATTTAATTAAAAAATAAAAGACAAGGGTCAAGTTCCAGAGTGGTGGAGTGAGGAGCACAGCAGACTGTCCAATAAAAACTCATGTAACTAGAGGAAAATTATTTAAAAAAACAAAACACTAATCGTTTAAAATCCCTGGAAATTAAATCCCTGGAAATCCCTGGAAAGGGCATCCAGCAAATGAAGAAACATTCATTCCATTAAAAAATCTACTAAATTTTGGTAAGAACAGTAAGAGACTGTAGCATTTGAGCCAGGACCCGTTGTATTACAGTCCCCACTCCTTGGCTCTGTGTTACCAAAGTTCTATCCTGGGTAGTATGCAAGCAAGCCGGCAGAAGCTCCTTCCTACAGCTCCCAGTCTAGGGCTATGGCTTTATCCTGAGAGGAGGAGGCTGCCTGTATTTCTCACCCCCCTCAACCTCATATTGCAAAAGTTTTATTTCAGGCATGAAGATCCAAGAGAATTAGGGCTCCCTTCCCCCACCCAGCCCCGACTCATGAGGTGTAAGCCCTACTCCAGGCACTGCAGGCCAAAAATTCGGGGGCCCCATTGCCCCTGCATCAACTTGCTTTTAGGGCAGAGGTTCTATACCAGGAGGGGCAAGCTGACAAGATCAGGGGCTACAATACCCCTCAAGTACCTTCCTGTAGAAGAGGAGTATCGTTTCAGGAGAAAGGCACCCCCTGCCATGGTTCATCAGTGCAGAGGTTCTGCACAGTGGGGAGAGGCAGAAGATCAGGACAAAGAGCTCCAGAGCTCTACCTGAGGGAGCTGAAAATATTTGGAACAGTATACGGAGAATGTCATGCCTACTGGCATTGTCAAAAAGAACGGACTTCTTGGGGGAGAGCAATTCAATGGGCATTGTATCTCCATAATAGTAGAAAAGAAGCAAAATGGAAGAAGAATCAGAAGTTTAACGGGGAGAACCAGGGAAATAAACAGCCAAGAAGAGCCCTCCTAGGATTACAGTCAATTCTGGGGTTCAGACAGACTGTGCACATGCACTAGTCTACAGCCACTCAGGAACAATGAGAGCAGGACAGGGGGAAGACTTACAAACAGTCCCCCAGGCTGCACACAGATCAATCTACAGCAGGCAAAGTCTCAATAGCAGTAGGTACTTAAACACAACCTCTGACTGAATACTGACTAATCAATACTCAAAGAAGTAAGTTAAAACATCTCAAATTTGATTAAAAGTAAAGCAAAACATTCTACACATCAAGAAGTCCTATCACCTCCAAGTAGGATAAACATGGAGATCCACACTCAGACACATCATGGTAAAATGTTGAAATCTAGGGGTAAAGAGGAAATCTTGAAAGCAGTCAGAGAAAAACAACTCATTAGAAGAGAACCCCAATAACAGCTAATGTCTCCCCAGAAACAATGGAGGTCAGAAAGGCAGTGGGAAGGCATATTCAAAGTGCTAAAAGTAAAAGAAAATTCTCAACCAAGAATCTTTCACTGAGCAAAACTATCTTTCAAAAATGAAGGCAAAATAAAGACATTCCCAGGTTAAAGAAAAGATCTGAGAGAGTTTTAGCAATTTACTAGCAATCCTGACTTACAAGAAATGCTATAAAGAAGTTCACAGGCTGAAATCATTTACCACCAGGTAGTAATGCGAATCCACAGGAAAGAACAAAAAGCTCTGGTGAAGAAAATTATGGAGGCAATTACAAAAGAAAGTAGAATGGCATATTTCTTTTTATTTCTAATCCTAACTGATTTAAAAATTAGTTGCATAATACAATGTGTATATAATTGTATGCATATAATATATAGACATGTAATATATTTGACAATAACTACGTAAAAGATGTAAATGGGAACAAAGCTGTATTAAGAAAATGATACCAGATGATAATGTGAATCCACAGAAATAAATGGAGAAAGCCAGAAATGGTAAATAAGAAGATTAATATAACAAAGTCTATAAATATATACTTGCTCTCCATTCTCAATCAGCTTCTTTAAAAGAAAGATTATGTAAAGTAATAATTGTAAGAACGTATTGTCAGATTTCTAATGTATATAGGCATACGTATAACAGTAACAGCACAAAAAGAGGGAAGAAAATGGAGCTTTTAGCTTTGCCCGTTTAATAATTAAGAAAACCATGTTTAGAATGGTAATTGTTTATTCAACAGAGCTAGTAAGTGATTTGGACCTAATTCTCTTGACTCTGACTCCATTGCTCTTTTACATATCTTCTGTACCAGAATGCCGCCCTTGCATAGGAATAAGGCTCAGGGAAAATCAGGTGGAATTAAATGTCTGAAGCTATTTCTGGATCACTCAACTTAGGGAAGGAGAGCCAAAGGAGAATTTACCATGGGTAAAGATAACAATGCCAAACGATGGAAGGAGAGGACAAGTGGAGATGCAGTGATATGTTCAGTAAGGAACCTGGGCTGGAATCTGGGAGCAGATTCTTATTTGGGGTCCGTCATCAAGTTCCTGTGTACCTTGAGTAAGTCATTCAAGCTGCCAAGACCCCCATTTCCTCATCAATAAAATAAGGAGATTGGGGTAAATATCTCCAAGGTCCTTGCCAGCTCTTTCATTCTATGGCCCTTAATGAATGTCCAAACTAGTTTTTCCACTTTCCTCCATGATTTCACAAAACGGGTGCAACTCACTCAGTGTCTTCATTTTCTTGTCATGCTGTATGATGGCTAGATAACCATACAGTTGGTTTGCTGCTCTCAACTTCTTTATTTTAACACAGACTCACCAATTACTATTTCTTTTATTGCCTTGTTTCTCTCCTAACCAGCCCTCACTTTTAAAATGGCTTTCCCTTACATGTCTGAACATTCTCTTTCCTACCTGTAGGAAGTACTGGTACATTTTTAAAACTTTCATCCCTGGCTTTAAAAATCTGGAGTTTCATCAGTGACCACTTGAATTTTTCTATTTTTCATGGACTCCTTCAAAAGGTGTTGGCACTTCGATCAGTTTAAGGATGGCTTACAGGCCGCACTGGGTGAAAGATCCATCCGAGCTGTCAGAAATGATTATGTGCCAGGTAACAGTGTTTGCACAGGATCTCAGGGTAGGCTGGTAGATTCATATTTGATGTCTCCTCCTCCGGGTTATTCTCTAGGTCAACAGAAAGGGATCCAACGCCAGTGACACATTTCTCTTTCCTCTTATACAGTAGAAAAAATGGAAAGGGCTTTAGGATGGTGAATACTTTTTGCCAAAACAAATATAAGACAAAGAAGACTGAGAAGTTGCCTGTTAACTTTAGAGAAATGAGAGTGCAGACCCAGCATCTCGGGCTGACGTGGGCAGCTAGAGATGAGGCTCTGGAGTGTTTAATCAGGCCACTAGACAAGCCACCGTGGTGAGAACAGATGCTCCAAAAGAAATGCACCTGACCTGTTAGCTAGAGAATCCCTAGCATCAGGGCTTTACTTAACCATGTGCTCATTAGTTTGATTGAAAGCTCAGAAAAGTTGAATGTCTTTTATTTTTTCATCAGTGATGTGATATGTGTACATTTATTACCTAAATAAATTAATGTGGTAAAAAATACAATCAAAATATCACTCGAGCGTAGGGATGTTTCTCCCCCGGCGATTTTTGTGTCTTAAGCTTCACTTCTAATTATAAATAAGTTTCTATCCAGCACCCCAACCTCACCCCCCACCCCAGAGAACTTCAAGCAGGAGTTAAGGGGCAATCTGAGGGGCAGGGAGGGGGAAGGGGGGATTTCATTAAAGTCTTTCCTATATCTTGCATCCTATGAGTAATTCTGGAGCTGGAGGAAATGGCCAGGGATGTTATGCTCCAACAGGCCGCACTGCCAGTCATAAAATTGGCTTGGGTTGTGCACAACCATTTCGTAAAGACAGTAAAGATGACCTCTTGAAAGTTTGTGTATGAGGAGGGAATTAAACTCTGTGTTAGAAAGGCAGAAAATGTTCTAGCCCAGTTCAAATTAGTTTAAGAAGACTCAGAGTAGAACTCCCTTCCCATTTGAAAACTGCATTGGGGCTTTTAAGAACCACAGACAGCCTATGCCTCCATAGCCTGCTCTTTCAGGGCGCTCCTGGGGACGGTGTGACCTGCTCAGGAAAATGCCTTCTCCCTGAGAAGCTGCTCAGCACCTCTTCCCTCAATACCTACAGACTTTGCACAAAGTTGAAAGTAAGCTCATGATTTTGTGAGTTCGAGCCCATGCCCTGTCTTTCTGGTTTTAGTTATCTCCTCCATGCTGCAGTGCAATCTCTTTTTTTTCCCCCTGTACATTTTACTTTGATTCTCTTAGATTTAGAGTAGAAGTACTCACTAAAGCCAATCCACCCTCTATCAGCATAAAATTGGTCAGTGGTGAGACAACATAACAGAACTGAAACTCTAAGCTGTGGACAGACTCACTTTTCTGGAGATGAGTCTGCCGATTGGAAGTGATGGAGTGTTATCAGTATTCTGTAACTGGCACGGTCTAATTTCCTTCCCAGCATTTTCTCCCTCAGTCCCTGGGGGAGGGAAGAGCCACTTGAAAACAAGTACAGGCGTATACATTCTGGTGGGAAAGGGGCAAGTGGTTACAACAGAGACCTGATAAAGGAGAAGTGCAACCTACCAAGAGCATTCCTAATGCTAGCGATTCACAAGCGTTGGCTCTGGTAGTGAGAAATTCCTGCTGAAAGGGTGAGGGAGGGATATTTCCAAGCACATTTTTTTGCCAGCTGGTCAGTCAGTGGCCCATGCTTACCACCCACTCCTTCCCTCTCATGACTCTTTCCTGTCTCAACAATTTACTTCACACCTCCAGACATTTGGCATGGTGTGCTCACTGTCCACTAAATCTTTGTATAGCTTGCCTCCTCCAAATCACTGCCATCTCAGCCCAAATGCCACCCTACAGTAGAGCTCTCCTTGACCACCCAGCTGAAGTTACATCTCCCACCCCTGCCTGTGTCACTCTCTAACCCATTACCCTGTTTTATCATCTTCATAGGACTTATGTCTCTGTGAAATGATCTTGCTTATTTGTTTCTGTGGATGTGTTTCGTGTCTTGCTTTCCTCACCGAAGCATAAAGTCCAGAAAGGCAGGAACTGCATCTTTCTGACTCTCTGCTACATCCCAGTGCCTAAGAAAGTACCCGTTACACTAGGGACTCAAAATATTTGTTGAATGAATGAATTTGTGAGTAAATGAGAACCATCGTCCATCAGAAGATGTCAACTTTATTCAGAACCAGGGAGTCTATGTTCTCTTGGTTAGCTCCTCTATTATCCTGCCCACCCCCCTACGTTTCCATAAACAGAGTAGGTAGAGGCACAGATGGAATCATATTTCTTAGGTCAGAGTGTGCAGTCAGAGTAACCAGGTAAGTGACCAGGTAATTGACTTTACCACCTCAAATATCCAGAGACTTTTTCCTGAAATCCAGCTTAGCTGAGTAGGTAAGTACACAGACTCTGCAGTGCACTGCTAAGGTCGGAGCCTGACTATACAACTGGCTTAGTAATGTGACCTTGGGCAAATTAGCCTCTGTGTGCTCCAGTTTCTCTGCCTTTAAAATGAAAATAGGTTACTTCCTAGTTGGGTTGTTGTAAAGATTAAATGAGTTAATATAAGTAAAATGCTTAGAACAGTGTCTAGCGTGTCATAGCATCATAAATGTTTTTTCTCATTGTTATTATAATTCTCAATTCTTATGACTCTAAGTCATGGGAATTTGAACCTTCTCGTGCCACAGATTCTGACAGTCTCGTGAAAGCTCAGGACCATTTGTCATAATAACGCTTTTAAAAACATAAAATAAACTACATAATGTTACAAATGAAGAAATGTATTGAAATATATTTATCAAACTTTTAAAAATCTGTGGCATAGAAATATATCTTCTTTTTAAACACATTAAATAACCAGATGTACTGGCAGGACTCATAACTACCATAATTTTAAAGTAGTGAAAGGCATAAACAACATTTCAAGATATTGGCAACAACATTGAAAATATCTGTGAATTCTATTAGTGACAAAATCACAGCTACTGCTAATACTGTGGTTGGTTGCTGTCATCACTACTAACTGAAGGGCACGCTAAAATTCAGGTAGACACAGAGAAAATAAAGATGCTAATTGTTTTCCCAATGCTGTTCACAGACACTCTGATCATATCCACGGGTCATGTCATCCAAGATAAGAACCCCTGCTACAGGGGCAATTTTCAGCTCCCTTAACAGCTATCCCAGGGTAGTTTGGCAAAATATACATAATTTTTATATGTGAATTTTTAGAAATGGATGTGATTTGACTCCTAGACGTGTATCCAGGAGTATAGATCTAGAAGTGCCCATGCACATGCACAACACAAGAATGCTTACTACAGTCTGTCTGAGACAGTGAAGGACCAGAAACAACCCACATATTCATCGACAGGAATTTGTTAAAATAACTTTATTAATCAGTACACTAGGAAATACACATCTTGTTTTCGTTGGTTTGTTAAGGAAGAAGATTAAGACTGAAAATTGTCTCTAAGTATTGAGATAAAAGACACTTTTAATTGAAATCACACAACATATACAATATTATCTCATTTTTGTAAAAACACAATTAATTGCATAGATACATTGGTTAACAGTGGTTATGGGGGTGGTTGATTATGGGAAACTCTCACTTTCTGTACATTTCGGTAATCAAACATTCTTTTTCCAATAAGTCTGCATCTTCAGTGATCAAAAATGTAATGGTGATTATTTTTGAAAAAACAAACCCAGCTCTCCTAGGTTTCCTGGCATCCAGAGCTTAGATTTTAGCAAATGTGTAGAAGACCAAACATATTTATCACTATTTGCATGCCTGCAGACAGTCTCAGAGAGAGAAGCTCTTGAGCTTTTCCCAGAATTCCTTCATAAGAATGATGCTGTGGTTCCCAAGCCACAGTCTGTTGGTTTTGTGTTACTCAGACATGAACTAGCACTTAATCTCAAAAGTTTTGAAATACTTTTGGTGCACTTGGTCTAGCCTGCCAATATTTCCTGTTTCTAGAGCCTTCTCTCTACCAGTTCTTTAGTATTGTTGCTCCTTGATGTGAACCAACAGCTTAAACAATGCCCAGTTGCCCATTTCATGTTCTTTTTTCTGCCTGCAGCAAACCATTGATTTCACTGCCCTCCACAAGTACTTAGCCCATTCCTGCAACTGGGCCTCCTCTTCTCAGCTGTCTTCATCTGGCTGCCCTGCATTTGAAGATCAGGGAAGAGAGTAAACTTCAGGTTAGGGAGGCTGTCATGGGCACAGCAACTGTACAGCTCTATCAGCATATACATATTTAAACACCACCCTGCAATGCCAAATCAATGGCAATGATTTGTTCTAGGAATTCATGCTTCTTTAATAAAAAAAAAAAGGAAAACTTGTCACCTCTTCTTCCTTTCATTTTTACGTCTTGTCACTTCTCAACTCAGAGCAATCCAGTTCCTGTCTCCACCATGCTTCTCTCTGAAGTGTCCAATGACCTCCATGCAAGCTTCTGCTCTTTTCTTATTTGTCCTCATGATATCTGATACTGTTGCTCACTGACATATCTTTGAGACTCTGCCCTTCACTTCTGGGATACCATGCTATGGATTTTCTTCCTCCTTCTTCATAGATCCTTCTTTTCCACTCCTAAATGTCAGGGTTCCTCAGGGTTCCACTTATAGCTACAGAATTATGGCTCATTAGCACCTCCAAACTCAACGTGTCCAATCCTAAATTTAGCATTTCTCTCCAAATCCTCTCTTCTTTACTCTCCATTTCCTATCCCTATGCATGACACTTTGAATTTCTAGTGTTCAAGGCCAAACACTAAGCACCTTGCTAGAATCCTCCCTCTCACCCAACCTCAGACACCCAAACTCTCTTTTGATTCTATAGCTTTTACCTCCTTACATCTCTCCCATCCATCCATTTCACCCCTTTATTGCCTTAATTCAGCATGTGGACAACCACAACACTCTCCAAACTAGCTAACTCCTCTAGTTTATATAGCTTTTATTTACAAATGCCTATGTGATCTTTCTAAAGCCCAAATATGATTATGCCATTTTCTTAGTTAAATTTCATAGATCCCTATTGCTTTCAGTATAAAAGCAAAAAATCTTTCATTGGTCAACCAAGATCTTTCATGATTTTGTTTCTGCCTACTTCTCTAGGCTCATTTCCTGCCATAACCACCACAGACGGCTCAGTTCAGCCACATGAAATAATTTGCTGCTTGTTCCCTCTGAATATACCCATGCATTTATACATGAGCATCTCTCTACCTGAAGTACCCAAATTCCACACACACCCCACCACCAGCATCATACATATCCATACACACACCTGATATAAGTCTAGCTAATGTGAACCTATCCTTGAAAACTTAGTGTCACCTACCCATATAGCTTTCCTTTATCCTCACCTCTCACCACCAGTCTAATTTATTTTTTTATTTTTTTGAGGAAGATTAGCCCTGAGCTAACTACTGCCAATCCTCCTCTTTTTGCTGAGGAAGCCTGGCCCTGAGCTAACATCCATGCCCATCTTCTTCTGCTTTATATGTGGGACGCCTACCACAGCATGGCTTTTGCCAAGTGGTGCCATGTCCACACCTGGGGTCCAAACCGGCGAACCCTGGGCCACTGAGAAGCGGAATGTGTGCACTTAACCACTGCACCACTGGGCTGGCTCCACCACCAGTCTAATTTAAACTGACCATGTACTATCACTATCATGGCACTGTCTCCTCCAATAGGCCAGAAGCTTTTTAATCACAGAAGCTGTGTCTTCTTAGATTCAGTATCACCAGCACCTACTGATCAACAAGTGTTCATGGAAATGGATGATTTACTTTATGACACAAACCCCCATTCACTTCACTACTCAGTCCCCACACTTTTAATCAGCTCATGTCACTCGCTTCCTTAGCAGTCTTCTCCATGCCTTTATGAGAATAAAGCCTAAACTCCTTAATCTAGAACCCAGACTTCATAATCTAATCCCAAATGTCCTTTCCAGAATTGTTCCCTACAGTATCCCCTCAGGATGGATCATTTGCTACAGCCCTACTCCACCACGCATCCTTCCCTGGATTCTTACATTCTCATACTTTCAGACTTGGTCTATCTAAAGAGAACTCATGAACCAGTCTTATTTGAGAAACTTTGCTCCCCTCAGGAAGAACTAATTTCAGGAGAAATAATTCACTCCTAATACAGGATGCCTTTATTTTGTGTTAATTATATTTTGCTGGTTTTATATTTAATTATCCCTCATTGCATTATAATGGCACTAGAGACAAAGAATTTGTCTCATTCCTCTCTGTTCACTCTTTTCTATTCCTAACCCCAAGGCAGTGACTTGCACATAGTTGATATCAATAAATATTTGTTAAATTACATATATTCAACTGGGAAATTCCACCTTATTTTAAAAATGTTTAAATTTTGAAGCTCCTAAAGTAAAGTTATGCCTAAATTCCATGTTCTGTTCCATAATTTGTTTACCCTAGGCATTGCAACTTAAGGGGGAAAGAAACCTGTATACAGGCAATAAAAGCAAAAATAAACAATTGGGACAACATCAAACTAAAAAGCTTCTGTACAGCAAAGGAAACAATCAACAAAATGAAAAGGTAATTTATGGAACGGGAGAAAATATTCACAAACCATATATCTGATAAAGGGTTAATCCAAAATATATAAGAAAGTCTTACAACTCAACAGCAAAAACCAAATAACCTGATTTAAAAATGGTCAAAGGACTTGAATAGACATTTCTCCAAAGAAGACATACAAATGGCCCACAGGCACATGGAAAGGTGCTCAACATCACTAATCATCAAGGAAATACAAATAAAAACCACATTGAGATATCATCTCACATCTATTAGGTTGGCTGTAGTAAAAAAATTAAACATAAGTACTATTGACGGCACGGAGAAAAGAGAACCCTTGTACGCTGTTGGTAGAAATGTAAATTGATGCAGTGACTATGGAAAACAATATGGAAGTTCTTCAATAAATTAAAAATAGAAGTCCTGTATGATCCAGCAATCTCACTTCTGGGTACACATCCAAAGGGATTGAAATCAGGATCTTGAAGAGATACCTGCATTCCCACATTTATTGCATCATTATTCACAATATTGAAGATCTGAAAGTAAACTAAATGTCCATCAATGGATAAATGGATAAAGAAAATGTGGTATATACACACAATGGAATATTATTCAGCCTTAAAAAACAAGGAAACACAGCCATTTGGGACAACATGGGTGAACATGGTAGTAAGCCAAACAAAGAAGGACAAGTAGTACCTGACTGCACTTTTATGAGGAATCTAAAATAGTCAAATTCACAGAAGCAGCGAATAGAATGGTGCTTGCTAGGGATGAAGGGGAGGGTGAAATGGGGAGAGATTGGTCAAAGGGTACAAAGTTTCAGTTATGCAAGATGAATAAATCCTAGAGATATACTGTACAGCATAGTGCCTATAGTTAACAATAACATATTGTATACTTAAAAATTTCCTAAGAGGGTATATCTTATGTTAAGTGTTCTTATCACAAATAATAATAATAAATACAGAGGGTAGGAGGAAGCTTGTAGAAGTGAGGGACAGGTTTACGGCATTGGCTTTGGTGATGGTTTCATGGGTGTATATTTGTCTCCAAACTCACCAATCGCATACGTTAAATATGTACAGCTTTTTGTATGTGAATCATACCTCAATAAACTAGTTTTTTGAATAAAAACCCTAGAAAATGTAAATGTTATTTATTTTTTCAGAGAAAAAAAATTCCTTACATATCTTAATAACATTATTGCCAACCAAAAACTTGGTACTATTTAATGTATAAGAATGGCTATAATATATGAAAGTAACAATAATATTCTATTAATAAGGCCTTGCTTTCTGCAAAAGCAGCATCTACTCCAGTAGAATGAATATCCATTTTCTTTATTGATTTTGGAAGAAATGGGATACACATGGAGTAACACCACAAGGACTGTTCAAAGGTGTTTCTAACAAAGCCTCAAGACTGTCAATGAGGCCAAGGAGGCAGTGATCTTGGAAAAGAAAACTGCCAGTTTGGGGCAATCATAGGCAATGAAATAATTTCTTTATTAATGCAGAACTCAAAGGGAAAAATGAAGCTGGTATCTCTGGTTATCTGAAAACAGCCTTGACTTTGCACCCCCAAAAATGCACTTCCCTCCTCTCAGCCTGTCCTCAACTTCTTCCATTCCTCTCAGAAGCACAGGGAAATTCCGAGGTTCTCCTGTGTCGTTGACCAAAGATGAACACATCAACCATGGTAGAAGTTGCTGGTTCCCTGGTGACTGGCAGAAACCCATGTATTTCTCCAAGTATTACTCAGCATGCAATACCTTCAGTAAATAATGGCTTCTGCCTCCTCTATGCCTCAGACAATAACAACACGAATGAATCTAGGTGAAGGCGGAGGTTCGGGGTAGGGATGAGGTCAGGGTAGTAAAGGGGAGAGAGAGAAAGAGCAATACGAAGGGAAATCCCCTTCCTGACTCTGGGCACTGCTTTTTTCTCTCTGAAGTATCAGTTTGCATCAAACCCAGCTTAGTGAGCTTAACCCTCTGTTAGACCCCGTAGGGGGTTACAAGAAAATTTTCACAAACTTGTGGAGCTATTATTACACATGGAAAACAACTGGAAAATAACATAGGGCATTTTATTATCAAAAGTCAGTAAAAATCAAATGATTCAGAATTCTTGCTTTGAGTAGTCAGGATGAAGAGATGCAAGAGCCAGAATTTATAAAGAAGGTTTTTCTGGAGAACATAGAACCTAAACTTATTTTGGAAATGCAAACCATTGTGGCAGGCCAAGTACAGGCATCAACATATCATAAGGAGCTTGGCGAAATAAACTGGGACTTGCCCCTCTTACAAAATCCTGGAAACTTGAAATCTCTTAAGGATTCTTCAAAGGTCATTTTATTTTAGGCTTTAACTCAATTCTGCTTTCCTTCTCAATTATTTAAAAACCTTCATAATAAATTTCTTGGACTTTACCCTTAGTTGCCTCTCTATGTGGAGTCTAGGAATCTTGAAATAAGAAACAGGAAAAATAAAATCTCAAAAATAAAGTGATCCTCTTCCTCTTCCCCTTTCCCTGCCCTTCCTGAGCAATGCAGTTCAAAGGTGTTAGGTAGGGCTGAGCGAAGACAGCCATGGAAATGTGGGGGTGGAGAGGGAACATCTTGATATGAGGTGTTGGAACCCACGAGTGGTGAGGGTGGTGTCCACACGGGAGTCACAGCCCAAGAAGGGTGAAGAGGGTATCCATGAAGAGGGATGGCCTGGCATGGATGCAAGAGCTTGAGTGGGATTAGAAAGGCTTCTACAATGGAGGGTGGCCCAAAGCGACCCAGTAAGAATGAGAAGGGTGCCCACGTGAGTATATGAACTGGGCTTTCCTTGCAGGGAGCTGGGGGCAGGTCATGATATGTCAGAGCCCCAGAAAGTTACAGAGGGCATCAACATAAAGCGTAGGTAGTGTGGGTGTTGGAGCCCAAGTGGTGGACAAGAAGGGCACCTGGACAAGAGGGTGGCCTGGTGTGAGTGCCAGAGCCTAAGAAGATCGATGAGGGCATCCACATAGGTGGGAAACCCTGCTCAAGTTGTCTATGTCCAAGTGGGATGAAGAGGGGCAACCCAGTGTCAAATGTTGTAACCTAAGCAAGGTGAGGAAAGGCAGTCCTGTTGGGAGCATGAGGGCCTAGGAGGCACCAGAGGGCTTCAGCTTGAGGATGCCATCAAGCACAGGATATGTGAGCTCAGGTAGTGGCAGGCAGGGGTACTCTTAAGGATTAGGGCAGTGACAACAGGAGATTAGTTACAAAGAGGGAGGTTGATCAAATAAGAAGCATTTTCAGGATAATAAAAGCCTGTTTTCTCAGTGTTGGAAAAGTTACAAATATGGAAAGAAAAATAGAATGAACCACGTGGTGTTGCATTGGAATTGGAGATATTGGCATGAAAACATGGATTTTAATATAGATAGACAAATAAATAAATACAGATGAAAATGTGCATGTGTATACAAACACACACACAAATACATATATCCCTCCCCAGCTCTGTCCATTGAGAGGGCCTGGAAGCAATGCCATCTCAAAAACAATGAGCACATCTAGCTTCCAGATCATCATTTCCAAATATCGTTCTCTACTAAAAGGGGCCAAAACTCCTTAGAAAAATGGCTGATTCCATAGCTGGGGTAGGAAAAGTACAAAAAGAGCCTGAAACATCTTGCTATGCCATAAAGTAAGACAATGCTCAAAGAATGATGGAGTTAGATCAAAGGAACACAGAAAACACATTGAAGAGGCTCCCATTGGCCAAACTGCAGACAATTTGAACATCTAAAATAAATAATGGTAGCAATGCATTTTAATCTATTGAATAAAATGAGAAACCATAAGCCTATGTTAATATAAATAAGTGAAAAATTCATAGAAAGTTTGATGAGGAATAGGATATTTACTTTGTCAAAGCATTTTCCCCCAAATACATATGAATTATAGAGGGAAAATAGTAAGTTTACACTTACTTTACACTTACATTACTTACTTTACATTTACTTACATTAAAATAAAATGACCTTTGATATCACCTTAATAAAATGATCATGTTAGCAACCATCGGTAATGTGATAAGTCAAAAATATACACCACCTGATAGGAGGCAATGAGAAGAAAACAGCATCACTTCTGTGCCATGCCTGCCAAAGAATAATGTGAATCCTATCATGATGAAACATCAGAGAAAATCAAACTGAGGAATACGCTATAGAGTAACAAATCTGTAATCTTCAAAAGTGCCAAGGCCATGAAATTCAAGGAGAGAAAACTAAATAAAGATGGAGGCAACCTAAAGAGACACAACTAAATGCAATGTTTGATTCTGAACCGGACCCTTTTCTTATAAAGGACACCATTGGGACAACGGCTGAAACTACATTGGGAGAGTAGGACGGATGGTAGAAGGGTATCAATGTTAATTTCCTGATTTTGATGGTTGTTTTGTGGTTATACAGGAGAATGTCCTTGTTTGTTAGGAATACACACTGAAGTTTTCAGGTATGATAGGGCATCCTGTCAACAACTTGATTGTTTCAGAAAAACATTGGAGTGTTGCAACTTTCATGTATGTTTGAGATAGTTTCAAAATTTTAAAAGATAATAATAAATGGTAAATTGGTCATGCTACATGTGCTGGGTTGGTAAAGTTCTGACTGACAAATGCCTTCAGTGGAGTCTCTCCTGGGTGACTTAAAGGGAAAGAACACAGGACTGTGGTACAGCATGAGATGAGAGCCTTGTCCCAGCATTCTCTACCCCACCCAGAGACCATGGGAATGAAGCATCTATGTGTCTTCAGGGCAGAGATGTCCTGATGTGTGTGCAGGGCAGCGCTTTCTAGTTCTAAGTCTTCAGGTAAAGTGAGCTTCCTCTGATCTCCTCAGTATAAATGATTAAAAAAGCCCTTCCATAAAAAAAGATGAAATCTTGCCATTTGTCACAACATGGATGAACTTTGAGTGTATTATGCTAAGTGAAATAAGTCAGATGGAAAAAGACAATTACTGTATGATTTCACTCATGTGTAGAAGATAAACAAACAAGTACATAGATACAAAGACCAGATTGGTGGTGACCAGAGGGAGTGGGAGTGGGCTACAGGGGTAAAGGGGCTCACGTGTACAGTGACGGATGGCAGCTGGACTTCTGGTAGTGAACACGATGTAATTTATACAGAAGTTGAAGTACAGTGATGTACACATGAAATTGATATAATATTGTAAATCAATCTTACCTCAATAAAAATAAATTTAAAACACCAAAAAACCAACAAAACAAAGAAAACCCCTTTCCTTTTGATCTCATTTCCACGTAACTGAGCCTCTAGTAGTTGGGAGGGGGAGGGGAACAACCCTGGGTTTGGAAAGTTAAAACCTGGTTTGACCTTGGCCTCTCTGAGAAGCCTCCCTTCCTACCTCACTGGTTGCTATGAGCATCACATGAGATAGGTGTGAAATCTCTTTATGAAGTGCTATGTAAAGGTCAGTATCACAATGGCTGCTCCCCAGCATCAGAGCTCAAGTGAGGCAAAATTAAAAAGTAAGTGAGGCTGTCTTCAATTTCCTTCCTCTATTTTCCTTTTTCTCACTTCTTGTTGCCTTCTGAACCTACCTCTGATCCAGTGTTCTCAGCAGCCCACTGTATTGCCCTGCCTTGACCTGTTTGGAAGTATCTCTCCCATCTCTTTAGCAAAATTCTAATTGCTTAGCCAGCAGAGGAAAACATGTGCCTCAATCACACTCTTGCCATGTACCAAGCCTGTAGGAGCAATACAAAAGATATAAGGGACAGAGTCCCTGCCCTTGAAAGACTTGCACCCCAGTTGAATTACCAATACTCCTAGGGAGTATTTTTGTTTTCAAGGAGAATACTTAAAGACGTAATATTCTGATGCCAAGGCACAAATGTCCAAGTGAGCCATGAAGCCATAGAACAGATGAGTGTCACCTGGTGGAGCCTGGGGTGGGGGTAGGGAGGGAAACAGTGAGACGGATGACCAAGGGAAAGGTAACCATTCTCAAAGCACACCTCCCTGGCTCTGCCACCCGGCTTCCTCACCTACAAGTACAAATATTCATAATACCTACTTCATGGAGCTGTTGTAGGATTAAGAGAGTGATAAGTGCTATGTCATTGCTAAATGCTATCATAAAGTCATGAAGCTGTGGAGATAAGGCAACCCTGCCCCAGGTAGAAAAGAAAGATAAGGAAAAGCAGGAGGCCCTGGAGAAAGAGGAAGAGGAAAAACACAGTGTTCTATTACCCACGGGACCTCAAATTTAAAACCTTAAATAATAATAATAAAATCTTAAATAAGCTGCTTGTGAAATAGCTTTGCCCATGGCAAAACCTATTCGCAGATAAGTGGTGTGTATGTAAACGTGCTTACTGAAAGAACAGGAAAATGAGGTTTGGACTAACATAGGGAGAAGAACATTGGTTTTGTTGGTTTGGGGACTATGGGAACACTAACACTCACTTACTGAGACACAAACATTCACAGAACTATCACGCTGGGACTAAGAAGGCAGGGTTTCATGGACTCCATGCAACTTTACCACATCCATGATGTCAACTTGGTTGGATGAAAATTGTCAGACTTGCTACCTGAAAATTTGGCTTTTCTGACACGTTTGGCTTTGCTGCTCCTGTATGTTGCTATATCTATTTAGAGCCATGTGATGCTCCCATGGGTGAGAGTGACAGGAGCAATTGAAAGGGGTAGACCATAAATTCCCTTTGTGTTTTTCCTTTCTGAAGGGAACAGGTAGCAGAGTCTGCAAAGTCAGAGTACAAGAAAGCGTGGCTGAGAACACCACAGCGCCTTCCTGGGCCACTCTTGCTCTAAATATTTGGCAGGAAATTTTCCGTCTGAGGCACGATGCACCAAGCCTTTCCTTGCAGCCACTGCCTCCCACAAAAGCTCTCCCCCAGCTGAAACAGACCTTGTGGAGGGCTCCTTTGGCAATAGCAGTGATGGCTTCAAAATGCATTCTCTCCATAGTTGTAGGCTGAGGTTAATAACCTCAGCACATAAGATATATTTATTCATATTTAGTTATTTAGATGAAAATTAAACTATGCTGGTCTAAAGAAAGTAAAAGTAATAATAACTTTTAATAATAGCTAAATCTATTGAGCAGTTATTATGTACTAGATCCTGTGCATTATTTTCTCTTATCCATTAGCTATATAATGTCATTGCTATTTTACAGATAAGTAAACTGAGTCTTGGAAGAGTTAATAACTTGTCCAAGTTACAAAGCTAGTAAAAGGCAGAACTGAGATTTTCATTCAGACAGACAGTTAAAATTTAAAGCTCTCATTCTTAGCCACCATTTCACTAGGCTAATTTTAACAATGCATTTTAGTAGAATAGGAAATAATATTCAGAAGCAATGTCTTTAAAAATACTTTCTGTGATTTTTTTTTTTTTTTTGAGGAAGATTAGCCCTGAGCTAACATCTGCAGCCAATCCTCCTCTTTTTGCTGATGAAGACTGGCCCTGAGCTAACATCCGTGCCCATCTTCCTCTACTTTATATGTGGGTCACCTACCATAGCATGGCTTGCCAAGCACTGCCATGTCCGCACCCGCAATCCGAACCGGCGAACCCCTGGCCTCAAAAGCCGAACATGCAAATTTTAACCACTGCGCCACCCGGCTGGCCCCCTTTGTGTGATTTTTTTAACTTTTGATCTTGAAATAATTTTAAATTTATTATTTTTCAGTTTCAAAATAGTACAAAGAGTTCTCATGTACCCTTCGTCCAGCTTCCCTTAATGTTAGTATATTTCATAACCGTGGTAGATTTATCAAAACTAGAAATTAACGTTGGTTCAACACTGTTAACTAAACTACGGACGTTATTAGGATTTTTCCAGTTTTTTTCACTGACGTCTTTTTGCCATTCCTACATCCAATCTATTTAGTTGTTAGTCTCCTCCAATCTGCAATAGTTTCTCAGACTTCTCTTGTTTTTCATGATTTTTGACACTTGCGAAGAGTGTAGATTGTCCCCCCATTTGGGTTTTTCTGAGGCTTTCTCAAGACTATACCGAGGTTATGAATTTGGGGGGAAGAATAAGACAGAAGTGAAGTGCCTTTTTCATCACATCGTCATCAGTTCTTCCTATCAACATGACTTATTACGGGTGATGTCAACTTTCATGACTTGGTAAGGTGGTGTCTGCCAGGTTCCTCCACCACAGTTACAACATTCTCCTGTCCAGACTCTGCTCATTAGAAAGCAGTCTACAAATACAATCCACACTCAAGGGTGTGAATTAGCCTCCAGCTGTCAGCGAAAGGATTAACAAAGCATTTGTGGACATATGTTCAAACCACCACGGATTTACTTGGAAACCGTGTGAATTTTCCGGTTCTCCTTAAAGTTTTGCCCACTAATGTTAGTATTCATCAGTGGAATTTGCCAGCAGCGAGTACTGCTCTGGTGTTCTAATGGTGATTTTGTATTTCTCTCATTGCTTCCACATTTATTATTTGGAATTCTTCTGTAAGGACAATTGTCCATTCTTCCTCATTTATTTACTTATTCAATTATTTATATTAGGAGATGTGAATTAAGTATATATAAAATCAGTATAAACTACATGTTATAGATTCATAGATACTTATTTATGAATTTATTTAAACTTTTTATCTGGAAGTAATTTTAGATTTACAAAAAAGTTGCAAAGAGTTCCCGTATATCTCTCACCCAATTTCGGTCCCTCTAATGCTATCAGTTTACGTTACTAGAATATATTTGCCAAAACTAAGAAACTAACATTGGTACATCACAATTAATCAAATTCCAGAGTCTATTTTGGTTTCATCAGTTTTCCTACTAATGTCGTTTGCTACTCCCAGAGCCAATCCAGGATGCCGTGTGGCATTTTGTTGTTATTTCTCCTTGGTCTTCTCTAGTCTGACGGTTCTTTTCTTCCCCATCCCCTTCAGGAAGGTTATGTCATGCATCTGTAATACAGTTTGATTCATTTGACACAGGCTGCATTCCATCTTGGGATCTCTTCAACATCCTGGTTGATTTTTTTAAGTTGCATACAGTGAAGTTTACTCTTTGTGACATAAACTTCTATAGGTTTTAGCAAAAGCATATAGTGATGCTTCCACCAACACCACAGTACCATACAGACCAGTTTCATCACCTCCCAAAATTCCCTTGTGCAGCCCATTTGTACTCAAACTCTCCTCCTTCCTCAAACCCTTGGCAGTGAATGATCTGTTTTCTGTCTCTATCATTTTCTAGAATGTCGTATAAATGGGATCAGACAATATGTAACCTTTGGGGTTTGGCTTTTTTCACTTAGAAAAATTCATTTAATATTCGTTCAGGTTGTTGTATGGATCATCGCAAAGCGAAAGTTTTAATTTTGATAAAGTTTAATTTATTAATTCTTACTATTATGGATTGTGATTTTGGTGTTATATGTAAAGCTTAGTGCCACATCAAAGTTCTTGTAGATTTTTTCTTATGTGTTCTTTTAGAGTCTTATAGTTTTATCTCTTCCATTTAGATTTATGAACCATTTTGAGTTAATTTTTGTGTACTGTGTCAGATAAAAGTCTAGGTTCACTATTTGCACAAGAATAACCGATTGGTCTAGGACCACTTATTCAAAAAGATTATCCTTTCCTTATTGAATTGCTTTGGCATCTTTTGTTGAAAATCAGTTGACCTCATATAGGTGGGTATGTTTCTGAACTCTCTTGTCTGTTCCATTGATCTATAGGTCTCTCCTTAGCTCAATACTCAACCATCTTCATTACTGTAGCTTTATGGCTAGAGCTTTCTATCTATATAATTCTTAAAATTAGGAAGTATGGAGTGACTCCAACTTTGTTCTTCTTTTTAAAAATTGTCTTGGTTATTCTAAGTCTTTTGTATTTAAATGCAAAGTTTAGAATCAGCTTGGCAATTTCTACAAAAAGAACTTGATAAGATTTTGATTGCAATTACACTGAATCTATATATCAATTTTTGTATAACTGATATTTAAAAATACTGTGTCTTCTGATCCATGAACATGATATATCTGTCCACTTATTTAGTTCTGTTTAATTTCTCTGACAATAAAGTGTTTCTTGATGACAAAATAGTAATAAGTGACAGTTAAGGTCCACACAGGATTTAGAACTATCTAAGGCAGTTTAATGTGGTAACAAATAGTTTTATATATTTCAAAATCCTCTCAGTGAAATGAAATTTAGTAATTGATATCATAATAATAACCCAAAGTCATTAAGAGAATAGTAAATGCTATCCAGTGTATTGTTTAAGAAGACAAAACAATATACACTTTTTTTAGAAATCTTTTAATTAATAGGAGTAAAAAATAACGTAAAGTAAGATGCTTACAAAAATAAGTTTCAGTTAAATGGAAAATTCACTAAAAAGAGATATTTCATTCCCAATGATGCCTAAAGATTGTGGTACCTCTACAAGTGACATCCTTTATCTAGGTAGTTTTAGAAGTAAGATAGGCAGGCCAGGTTTCTCCTTCTGCCTGGGGAACTCCCTGAGACAGATAATAAGAGTTTTTCTTTCACTATGTTCAGGTTTTTGCAGGATGTTGTTTGATCTTGTTTGTGACTTCAGAAAGTGGCTGACAATGCGCAGGTGCCTCTAAGAACTTCCCACAAGAAACGCAATCTGTTTTCTCTCAGCTTAAAAAAAAAAAAAAAAAAAGGAAGCTCTGGTTTTCTCGTAGATGTATTTTGGTTTCATAGAGAAGAGATGAAAGTTGTCAGGTTTATTTTTCTTTTTCTTGCAACACTAGGTAAATCTCCTTTGACCTCACAGCTTTGGTAGCTGGAAACTCAATCAACGTAGTCAGGAGAGGTTAAAGGAGAACAGCAAAAGAACTTCTATCATTTTGGACAATTGTTTCATGAATCACAGTTTGTTGTGATTCTATGCCAAAAACCCCATTAGGATATTAGAAACTAGTTATATATTTGAACTATTCCACTCAGCTGGAGCTGGAAGAAATAGGCATGTACTCAAGAGTTCTTTCATATTAGGTGCTATAGGCTCAGCCCCAGCAGAGGACATGAGAAGAACCAGTGACAAATGTTCTTTTTTGTCAAAAATTCCTGTTAATCTAAAAATTATTAATTTTTCCTGGAAGATTGTGTTGGTATGTAATATTATCACTGAGAAGGTTGAATATAGGAAGAAGGAGGAAATAAGAGTTAAGCCTGTGGAGGATGTGCGCTACCACTGAGCATTCACAAATCTTCTGTTATTATTGAGAAACATTATCTGGAATCCTGGAAGTTATTGGTCTTTTAACCATTTCTCTACTCCTTGGTAGCAGGAAATAATATCTCACTGCAAGACTTTTTTGGGGTTTTTTTTTGCCACAGCGATTTTGGCCTATACACATTTCTCATTTCATTTCACCCAGAGAAAAAGGAAAACCGTCCCCCTGAAAAATGTAACAATAAATATTTGTTGTCAACATCAACAAAATGTAACATTTTTAATAGCCAACTACAACTCAATTCAATCTTTATATCATCAGTATGTTATATTTATGTTGGGTCGGGGAACAATTTAATACATTTGGCATTATGTGAGGTGGGGGTCTCCAAAATCAAGAATACCTAAGAGAACCTAAGTGCTGTAGATCTTACAATGGCTTTGTCATTCAGATACTGGGTCGGGGATAAATATAGCAAACCATACCAGAAAGATGTTCTTTAAACAGTTGCTCTAATACAATCACAATCATAAAAAGCTCCATGGCATTTACTGCAGTTCATTTGTTTTTCACAGCTAAGTCTCTACCCCTACCACAGTCATTACTTCATTCCACAATTGTTGCAGGTATAACTAGTCTCTCTGACTTCTTGTCTTTTCTTTGGAGCTACAGTTTCATCTTTCTAAAACACACCACTCATCATGTCATTGACCTGCTTAAAAACATGTAGTGGGTCTTTATTACTTAGAGGAGAAAATGACAACTCTCTAACATGGCCATAGGAGAAAAAGAACAGGGAGAAGAATCAGGCTTTTATTCTTTGGTCCTCATCTGCTGACCAGTCTCTGAGGCTGCTTGGCTAAGAGGACGCTCTTGGGTTGGAGCTCAGAGTGAAGCAATGACATATTAAGGCACCGTCTTCAAAGAAACAGATCATCTGTGCTGATTTTCATCTGTAAAGATTTGGTTTCTTAGTGTGTCTTATTTATTTATTCTTAAAATTTAACTTCTTTCTCTATACTTAATACATTTAACAGACATATATTGAGTCCTATATGGAAGTCATTGCCTTTACAAAGACAAATAACCCCCTTCATTCAAAGAACTTACAGATTAATGGGAGAGACAAAATAATTGTAACTCTCAAAGAGAGGTGTGACCAATGAACATTGATAGCCCAAAGCAGGTGGTGTGACCAACTCTGATTTCAGAGTCAAAGAGGAAGAGTTATTTAAGTTGAGTCTCAAAGAATAAATCAGAAAATAGCAGATTGGTTGGGCAAGAAACAGGCATTCCAGGCAGAGAAAACATCCTACATTAAGATACCAAAAGGCTTACTGCATTCAGGACCTCTAAGTAGCTTGCAGTGGCTGGGGCACACATGTTAAGGGAGTAGTGAGAGATGAGGCTGTACAGTTAAGCAAGGGTCAAATCACAATGAGTCTTGTGAAACATAGTAGGAATTTTGTACTTTACCATGTAGAAAGCAGAGTAGTGTAAGCAGGAAATTGGCATGATCTTATTTTCCTTCTAGAATATGGTCTAGCAACTCTCTGTCCCATCTGATCTTTTAAAGAGTTCCAACTGGCCCATATCATGTATCATAGAAACCACATAAACAGGGCATCTGTGCTTCACCTTGCAACACATTCATCCATACCTATCACATACTCCAAAACTCTTCCATCAGATATCTAGGATTCCTTGCCTCATTTGGTTTCATATTCCATCCTCTGAGTCTCACCATTCATCTCTGCCTTATGTTAATGACATTTTTCACATGTTTAACCCTTCTAGTCATAATATCAACATTTACCAGCTGGCATGATGCAATCCAATTTAGGGAAAGAAGCTCTTCCTTAGATCACCCCACCCAGCTTCATCTTGCCCTCTTGAACATAGCTCCTCTCTGGGACTTGCCTAATTGAAATAGGGACCAAACCACAGTAGCAGGAGGGCCAAGATTAAAAGCAGGTTAGAAAGGAGATAAGGAGGACAGTTTTGGAACTATTGCAACTACTATGTCTGAGATAAACTAAACGAAGGAAGATAGGAGAGTGAAGAAAGTTGAATAATCAGAGTTTAAGGGGCTAAGGAGCATAGGAGTGACTTCTGGGTTCCTAACTGGAGTAACTAAGTCGTCTCATTCACTCAGATAAAGAAAAAAGAGAAAGCAGATTTGAGGTAGAAGACTGTAAGCCCAGTTGTGGATCTGTAGTGTGTCGTGCCTAATGGACATTTTGATGGGGATATCCATAGGCAGCAAGATATATAGATTTGGAACTCAGGAGAATCTGCACTGAATATAGTGATTTGGAAGCAGTGAAAGAGACAGGTAAGAATGAGATCACCTAGAGAATGTTCAGTGTGTGGAGAAGATAAAAGAGGAAGTCTTCTGGAACAAAACATGTAACGAATAAGCAAAAAAGACAATATACAGTGAAAGAGATCAAGTAGGAGTGTCCAGAGAGATAGAAGCAGGCCCAGAAAGAGTCTTTCAGTTGTCTTCTTGACAAGTAGATTTGATATTTAGACGGGTTTTAGGGACCTTGGAGAGAGCAGTTTCAGTGAAATGATAGTGATAAATTATTTTTATTGAAAAAAAGGAAACTGAGGAAGTGTTTATGGAAAAGATGGATAAATTTTCAAGAAACATGATTATTAATGAAAAGAATGAAATGATGCTACAGCTAGTTTTAGAGTATTATTTTTTGGTTATGCTCTTTTTATAAATGAAGAAGTCTTGAATATGTTCTATACTTCAAAGGAAGCAGCCACTGAAAAAACGAGACTGAGAGGAGGTAATTGCTGAACCAGGACCAAAGGAGGCAGGAGAATATCACGCATGGATGGAAACATCACATCCTGTGAAACAGAATGGATTTCTGGCAAAGACGACTGCAGATAGTAAGTTTGTAGTTGTTGAGGTGAGAAACTGAGGAAATTAATATTTACTCACTCTGATATTACCTTGACATAGGAGACCTGTTCATCTATGGAGAGTGAGAATAAAAGCATTGTGTGATGAAGGATTGGCATTGCCACTGATGGAATTGCAGGAAAAGTCCACTAACAGTTGGAAGCAGTTAGTGGCATTAATCTATCATTTCTGTGATTTTCTCCAGCAGCTGAAATGCATGAGTTTAAAAGTGGATGCCATGGTAAGAAGTTCCAATTTTATCATGTAGGACTGATCTAGGTTGAAAATTAATAGAGCACGTATAGAGGAAGAATGGGAATTAAGTTGTTTGAAAGTGAAAGATTTACGTGGTGCACCACAAGGTCTAGACTAGAAAATAAGAGAAGTGAGACTTGGGGGTGGCAACAGAGTAGATGAAAAAGGAGGAGCTGAAAAATCTGAGATCTTTTTAGATTAACGAGTAAATACCATTGAGATAAGGAATTGAGAGGATGGTCAGGATGTTAATTGAGATAGCCAAGATGTTCATGAGGTTGTGGACTTTAAGATTTCAGAGGAGGAACAGCTCCAAATGTTGACAAAGGTCAGCATGTGACCTTAGGTGTCATTTGCTGAAGCATGGTGTGGGTCAAGTTTGTTGAGTACATAATTTCAAAGAACTTTGAGGCTGGGGCATTGGGTACTTTGTCCCCTAAACACTGAAGTCACCCAAGATAAGTACGACTTGGGAGTGAGATACAATGCTTGAATGTGGGTAAATGACTGAAAATGGGAGATGACACTGTCCAGGAGAGGTAGAGAATGGTATAACAAAATTGCAGTAATTTTGAATAAGGAAGGTACTTAAACAAGGTAGAAGGGTAACGCTCTAGCACAGTGGTTCTCAAATTTCACTGTGCTTAAGACTCACCTAGAGGGTTTGCTAAAACACCCATTGCTGGGCCCTTCCCCAGAGTTTCTGTTTCAGTAGGTCTGGGGTGGAGTCAATAAATTTGTATTTCTAAGTTTCCAGATTTGAGGATCACTCTTTCAGGACCACCACTCTGGAAGCATCTTTAATGAGAATTTGATAGAGCTGAACTTGTCAGATGTGGAAGAATAAGCAGCCTCTAAAAGACAGGATTGGGGAGTAGAAGTATCAGAGGAGAATTGCATTTCTGGTTTCAGTTAAGGGAATAAGTGGAGAAGAAACTCTAGTCTCACGTTTTGGAGTTTCCTCAGGATGTAGTGAAATAGTTTGGAGGAAGGTCAGAAAGGGGTGGGTGAGGCTCTAGGGGAAAACACAACTGTATGAAGAATAATGAAGATCCTGAGAGGCTGCAATTTAAGGGAACTGCTGACGACATCTAGGTTGTTAAGCCCTCTGTTACCAAAGGCTAAGATGCAAAGGGTGCCAGGTAAACCTGGAGCTGGGTCACCACCTGTAAACTTTGCTACACATGAAATGGCAAATGGGGCTTAAAACCCCTGTCTTTCCCATGGTGAAACCAGGGGTGCTCTGAGATATGGGGTGTGTCTCGAAGTTCTCTGCACATGTGGTTGGTCAGCTGTCAATTCCTTTACTTGAACAAAAGGAATGTGGAAGATGGAAACTCTCGGGGGATTTTTCTCTTGATTCGATAATGTTCAAAGGTGTTGGCCTTTGGTGACATAGTCTCATGTGTAATATCAAGTTCTGGGTTGATGTCTAGAGATGGCCACTTGTTTGGAGAGTACCTGGAACTTAGATAGCAACTAACATATACAAAAATGTAAGTCCTTCAAAAATGTAAAAAGTTGTTGAATACTGATAGATTTTCAATGATGCCCGTGAAGTATAGTAATAGAAAACACTTCAAGCTTTGTCACTTATAACATTATAAACCATATTTTAATTATAAATGCTCATTTTAACAGCTCTTTCAAATTTTGGTGAGCCCTACAGAGGCAGATATATTTAAATGCCTTTTACATGAGGTTATTTTTCTTCAGATTACTTGAAAGGCTTTTTTTTTTTAATAAAAATTATTTTCCTATGAATCTACAAGAATTCATGTTGTGGTGGTGAGGTTACTTGAATTGGGTCACAATCTAGTTTGCCTGAGTGGACAAAGAGACAATTTCAATACAGCTTTATAGGTGCTACTAGTCTTTCTTTACCCAGCAGCCTCTGTATGTGCCTTCAGCTTCTGTATACTTGGCTTTGCCTTCGAAGATAGCTGGTCACTGAGTACCTGCTTCAGCGTGATCTGTAGATGCATCTGGCTGTGTCCATGTGATCCATGATCCTGTGACCCTACAGGTTATAGTGAGTCTGCCGAGAGGAACGGTCAGTCATGTGAATGAGTTGAAGTTTCCAACTTATAATTGTGGATTTGTCTAATTCTCTTGTCAGTTCTATCAGTTTTGCCACACATATTTTGCAGCTCTGTTGTTTGGTGCATATATATTTAATATTGTTATGTCTTATTAGTAGATTGACTCTTTAATTATATCTCCTTTCTGGTAATTTTCTTTGCTTGGAAGTCTAATTGATCTGATATTAATATAGCCACTCCTGCTTTCTTTTGATTAATATGTGCAATATATTTTTGCCATCCTTTTACTTAACTTGCCTATATCATCATATTTAAATTTTTTGTAAACAGTATATAGTTGGGGCATGACTTTTAATACAGTCTGGCAATCTCTGACTTTTAGTTGGTGTATTTACATTTAAAATAATTATTTATATTTTAAGGCTTAATTCTGCCATTTTAATTTTTGTTTTCTGTTTTCCTCTCTGTCTTTCATTTCTCTGATTTCCTTTTCTTGTCTTCCTGTGGGTTGCTTCAGAAATTTTTACATTTCCATTTTGATTATCTATAGTTTTTTTATTGTCTTTTAGTATAGTTTTTTAGTAGTTGCTCTAGGTATTACATTATATATGCATAATTCATCATAGTCTACTGGTGTAGTCATTTTACCAGTTCAAGTGAAGTATAGAATCATTGTATTAGTCAGAGATCTCTAGAGAAACAGAACCCATAGGATATATAGATACAGATAAATAAGAAAATTTATTATAGGAATTGGCTTATGCAATTACAGAGGCCAAAAAGTCTCACAATCTGTTGTCCTGCAAGATGGAGAATCAGGAAAGCTGGTGGTATATTTCAGCACAAGTCTGAAGGCCTAAGAAACAGGGGGCCACTGGTATAAGTCATGGAGTCCAAAGGCCCAGGAACCAGGAGCTCCAATGTTCCACGGTAGGAGAAGATGAACATCCCAACTAAAAGAAGAGAGAGAATTTGGCCTTCCTTTGCCTTTTTGTTCTATTCAAGCCCTCAACAGATTGGATGATGCCCACCCACATTGTGGACGGTTGATCTCCACTTAGTCTACAGAATCAAATGCTAACCTCTTCCAGAAATAGTCTCACAGGCACACGCAGATATAATGTTTTACCAGATATCTGGACAAACCCTAGTCCAGTCAAATTGACACATGGAATTAACCATCACAATCCTTATCTCCCATTATGTTCCTTCACCCTCCCTTGTTTACAGTATAACTGTCTGGAGTATTTACTCTACATGCATTTATAACCAATAAGAAAATGTTATATTCTTGCTTCAATTATCAAATATAATTTACAAAACTCAAGAGTAGAATGAATGTGTAGTATACATACCCATATTTTTGTTTACTGTGTTCTTTCTTCCTTCTTGAGGATCCAAGATTTCTTTTCATATTTTTTCTTTTTATTTAGAGAATTTAATTTAGCCTTTCTTTTATCTTATTTTTTTTAGATTTATAAAATAATTTTTCTAGCTTTACTGAGGTATAATTGACAAATAAAATTATAATATATTTGAAGTAGACAATGTGATGATTTGATAGATGTATACATTGTAAAATGATTTCCTAGCCTCTCTTGTATAGTAGATCTACTAGAAAGAAACTCTCTTAGTTTTCCTTCATCTGAGAATGTCTTGATTATCTCTTCATTCCTGAAGGATATTTTCACTAGATGTGGGATATTGGGTTGATTGTTCTTTTCTGTCATCACTTGAAAAATGTTGTACCACTTCCTTTTGGGCCTATATGCTTTCTGAGGAGAAATCCATTGTCATTCAAATTGCTTTTCCCCTAAAACTAAGGCGTTGTTTCTCTCTTCCTGCCTTTAAGATTTTTCCTTTGTCTTTGGTTTTCAGAAGTTTGACTATGATGTGTCTTGATGTGGATTATTAGGGAGTTGATCCTTTTTGAGGTTCTCTTAACTTCTTGAATTTGTAATCTTTGAGTACTCTTTCTTCTATTCTTTTGGGACTCTGATGACATGAATGTTAGATATTTTGTTTCGGTCCTACGGGTATCTAAAGTTTTGTTCACTTTTTTCCAGTCTTTTTTCTCATATTTGGGTCATTTCTATTATTCTATCTTCAAATTCACTTCTTTCCATTGTTCCCTACATTATGCTATTGAGACCATCCATTGAGTTTTTTATTTTGGTTATTGTATTTTTAAGTTCCAAAATTTCCACTTGTTCTCTTCTTTATAGCTTCTAATTCTTTAGTGAGATGTTCTACTTTTTCATTTGTTTCAGGCATGTTTATAATTACTTGTTGAAGCTTTTTGGGGGGGGGGGAAGATTAGCCCTGAGCTAACATCTGCTGCCAATCCTCTTCTTTTTGCTGAGGAAGACAGGCCCTGAGCTATTGTCTTCCTCTACTTTATATGTGGGACACCTGCCACAGCATAGCTTGACAAAGACTACAAAGGTCCCCACCCGGGATCTGAACCGGAGAACCCCAGGCTGCCGAAGTGGAAGGTGCAAACTTAACCACTGTGCCACTGGGCTGGCCCACTTGTTGAAGCATTTTTATGATGGCTGCTTTAAAATACTTGTCAGATAATGCTAATATCTCTGTCATTTCAGTGTTTGCATTTATTGATTTTTTGTTGCTGTTTTTCATTCAATTTGGGAACTTCCTGGTTCTTGGTGTGATGAATGATTTTTAACAAACACAGACATTTTGGGTATTATGTTATATAACATATGAGTCTAAATCTTATTTAAAGCTGGTGTAGCTGGCTTCCACTGACACTAGTATTACAGGGAAAGAGGGATATACCACTTTATTATTGCCAGGTGGGGATAGAAGTCCAGGTTGCCCACATGGCCTCTGTTGACACCTAAGTAAGGAACTCCTCATTACTGCTGGGAGGGCTAGCAGTTCCAGCCCCTCAGTGGCCTCCACTGACATTTCTCTGACTGCAAGTGGTAAAAGTGCCTTATTACAGCTCTTTTTGTGCCCTCCATTGACACCATAGGGGAGGACGTGGCCTTACTACTGCTTGGCAAAGATGAAAGTCTTGGCTCCCTACTCAGCCTTCCTATTATACCTACTACTCAGCCTCCCTACTACACCCCCCAGGGAGAGCATGATGGTGGTGGCGGTTAGGGAACCTTGTTACAGCATGATGAGAGTGGAAGTCTAGGCTTCCCTCTCAGCCTTCTTTTGCTCAGGGGAGGGCCACAGTTTTGTCTGTGGTGTTTGACTGGAACAGAGCACTTATTGTATAAAAGTTTTCTATATCACTAGATTGTCCCTTTCCTATTCCTATGGCTAGAGATAGCAGACTTTTGTTGGGGCTTTTTGTGTGTGTGTATGCTGAAGAAGATATGTGTTGAGCTAAGATCTGAGCCTGAGCTAACATGTATTGCCAATCTTTGTCTTTTTTTGCTTGAAGAAGACTAGCCCTGAGCTAACATCCATGCCAATCTTCCTTTATTTTATATGTAGGTTGCTGCTACAGAATGGTTGATGAGTGATGTAGGTCCACACCCAGGATTCAGGCCTGTGAACCCAGGTCACTGAAGCAGACTGCGCCCAACTTAACCACTACACCACGGGGCTGGCCCCTGTTGGGGCTTTTTTGTCTGTGCCCCTTGTCGTTTTCAGGTTTCTGCCTTCTTCAGTTCTAAGTCTGGGATATATAAGGCAAGAAAAAAACCCTGGAAACTTACCACTGTGCCCTTCCGTAGTCCTGAGGTTTCTACTAATCTGCCTTTCTTTCTGTATCTTTCAGCTATTTCTTGTTTGTTTTATATATAATGTCCATGGGTTTTAGTTATACTTAGAAAGAGGAACAGGGGAAATTATGTCTACTCCATATTCTCAGAAATAGAATTGCTTATTGACTTTTGTAGCTTAAAAAATCCAAAGAACATAAAATGTTGAACTTTGGCTACATGGAAACTACAGTGGATGTTCTTTCACAAGCACAAATTAATTAATTGAATTTCATCAAAATTAAACATTTTTCTCTGTGTAGGGCACTGATATGCAAATGAAAAGACAGCCTACAACCTGAGAGAACTGAACCGTTGGGTGACCAAATAATAAATGAATGGAAGTGTCTCCATAGAAAACTAATTTGGCTAAAGATGAAAATAAAATGATAGAATTAGAACATGATCATTTTGCAACTTTCAGTGAACTAAGGAATATACGTATTTGACCATTAACAGCTGCTAACAACAGAAGAGAGTAAAAGCCAAGGTTAAATTCCTCCTGATGAAAGAATATAACGTTATCTATAAACTTGCCAAAGGAAACAAATGTGAGTTTTTTCAAGCCTAGGGATCCAACTACCAAATCTCAGAAAACACAGAAGAGAAACATATTGAACTACACCATTAGTTTGTAATCAGTAAAATCTAGTCTATAGGAAACTGCACGTCAATGGCCCAAGTTCTTCATCAAACAAACATCAAAATTTTAAGGAAAAGAAAGAAATCGAAGGAGAACCTGTAGATTAAACAAGATTTAAATGACATACGAACACTTTTATTAATGGCAAGACTTAACAAGAGTATCTAGGAATGCACACTTGGGTGATAAAACTATAAACACACATATGCACAAACACACACTTTAAAACAAAAAAAGCCTATCAAAAGAACAACAAACATAAGGGAGAGAAGAAAGCAGAAAAAAAACTTGGAAGCTGAAAAGTAGATGAATAAGGGCTAATCTATGGTAGACAAGAAGCTTAAACTTAAAGCAGCAGTGGGCAAACTGGTTCAGAAATCGGTGATACTAGCTATCCCTAAAACTAGGGATGAGAATGAAGCTGAAAATAGGAGGGCTGTATGAAAGAGCTGTTCAATAAGCAGTAAAATCCAGGTACCCTCTCATACTCTCATAGATGGGAGCCTGCCCCTTGTCTATCCCAGAAGAAAACTGGATGCTTATTCTCTGGAAAAAGTTTAACAGAAAGACTCTAGACTTATGGATAATAAGCACCACTGAGAGTTCTGTGCTAATTCAGAGGGGTGAGTAAATGTCTACATCTTGAATGGTGAATCCCCATCTGCTTTCCTCAGACCTCTCCCCAAGTGCTAACAACTAGGCTTATACAAACTAAGCATGAGATGAGAAGATTCTTATCTGAAGATTCAATCCAACCCAATAAAAAAAAGATGCAAGAGTACTGACAGTTAGAGGGTCCTCCAAAATACATTCAGGTCAAGTCACCATGAAGTGACGCCCAACTGTCAACAAACCCCACCTATGTCGACAGAGCTTCCAATCAGTTTCCTAGTGTCCCATCCAGATTTAAGCAGACATCCAAGATTCAGCAGCTATGTAAGGAAAGCTTTCAATCCCTAGAACAGACATCAAGCAACTTGGAAGAAATCCAGGTCAAATCATGATTAACATTCTCAGAGAGATAAAATAAAATATATACAAGAAATATGAAATTATGCTCCAAGAAAAGAAGCATTACTAAAAAAATGATCTCTTGGAAATTAAAAAGGTAGCAGGAATGAAAAGTGCAATAGAAAGTTTACAAGATAAACTAAGAAAACAAGAGGGGGCTAAAAGGGAAGATTACCTTTCAGGAAGTCACAAGCTACTTGGGAAATAAGACACCAGGAAGAAAATGTTAGGAGGGATTCAGGGAAGATAGCGGTGTAGGAGGACTCTAAACTCACCTCATCCCATGGACACCACAAATCTACAACTATCTGTGGAACAATTACCTCTGAGAGAGATCTGGAGTCCGGATAAAAAGAACCCCCACAATAAGGGACAACACTGACAGGGGTGGAAGAGGCAAAAATATACCTCTGCTGAGGAAGAAACCACATCCTAGCCACAGTGCCTCATGGCCAGCAGCAATCTTAAAGGTATGAAGCTTCTCCCAGATGGGTGGGGACATCTGAGAGGGAGAGCTATGCCACAATAGACATCTCAGCCTTTGGATTCAGCACAATGGAGATGAGATCCTATAATACCTGGCTTTGCTTGCTATGAAAACCAATGGGGAATATCCCCAGGAAACTATCAAACTTCAGAGAAAGAAAAGCCTACTCCTAAAGGGCCCATGCACAGACACCCATTCTGGAAATCAATATAAAAACACCAGAAAGTAAGGTGCATAGTCCATTGGTAAAAGAGACTCACTTGCTAAGCTGCGAATGCATCTCAGAGAGGCAGGAGGCAGCTGGGCCCACCTCCTCAGGGACTAAGACACTGGCAGCAGCCATTGTTGTGACCTAATACAGTCATGCTGACATGGATGCTATCAGATGCCATTAGATTTCTTCCTCTGGCCTGTTAGTGCAGGGGTTTGCCCTGCCCACTAGAGAACCAACTTAATCCAGCACAGCCAGGTGAGGCAGCATGCCCTAGGGACTGGCCTCACCCACCAGCAAGCCCATGTCAAACTTGTGGGCCCATGTGGTCAGGGTGAGTGGGAGCTCTGCAGTGGGGCAAGTAGATCTGCCTCAGTGGGGCACGTGTGCAGATGGGGCTGCATTGGCAGGGTGTGTGGGACCATGGGCAGTGGGGTATGTTGGTCACAGCCAACTTGTGCCCCTGGCCATCTCAAAAAGTCACACAGAGGATCAACCCACATTCCAATGCCTGAAATGATTGTGTACCACCATGCCTGAGGCCAGCCCCACCCATCTGTGCTCCTGAGTGAGCTAACAATAGCTGTGTACTGCAGAGACCCACATTGGAAGCCTACAGCAGTTGTGAGCACCTGAGCCTAGCAACCAGCCACACTGGGGGCCTAACTTGCTTAAGAGAAAGACAGCAGTAATTGTGTGCTATTAGACCTTGCAGCCAGTCATGCTAGGGCTTGACCTTCCCAATAAAGTGACCCTATATAGCAGCCACACATCACTGAGCCTTACAACCAGCTGCCCTGGGAGCCAGCCTTGCTTACCCATGTGCCCTTAGCAAAAGCAATCCTGCCACAACAGAAGGGCACATATGGCCCACACAGGGGACACTCCTGGAATATTTGAATTGAGTTAAGGAAGGGAAGCACATTTCTGGGCCATATAAGGCATCTCTTACAGAAGGCCACATTTCCAAGATCAGGAGACATAGCTGATATACCTAAAATATAGATATAAGCACAGAGAAGTGGGCAGAATAAGGAGACAAGGAATATGTTCCAGATAAAGGAACAAGAAAATCCTCAGAAAAAGAACAAAATGAAACAGATAAACAATCTACCTGATAAAGAGTACAAACTAATAATCATAAGGATGCTCACTGATCTTGGGAGAAGTATAGATGAATGCAGTGAGAACTTAAACAAAGAATTGGAGACTATAAAGAAAGAACCAATCAAAACTGAAGAATACAATAAAGGAAGTGAAAAAATTCACTAGAGAGAATCAAGAGCAGTGGAGAAGACACAGAAGAACAGATCAGTGATCTGGATGAAAGCACAGAAGAAATCACCCAAGCTGAACAGAAAAAAGAAAAAAGAATTAGAAAGAATGAGGACAGTCTAAGGGAACTCTAGAACAACATAAAGTGTACAGACATCCATATTATAGTTGTCACAGAAGGAGAAGAGGGAGACAAAGGGGCAGAGAACTTTTTTGAAGAAATAGTAGCTGAAAATTTCCTAACCTGAGGAAGAAAACAGACATTCAGGTACAGGAAGCATAGAGAGTGCCAAACAAGATGAATGTGAAGAGGCCCACACCAAGACACATTATAATTAAAATGTCGAGAATGAGAGATAAAGAGAGAATCCGCAAAGCTTCAAGAGAAAGGCAACAAGTGACATAAAAGAGGAAACCCCATAAGTCTGTCAGCTGACTTCCCAGCAGAAACATTACAGGCCAGAAGAGAGGGGCACAACATATTTACAGGGCTGAAAGGAAAAAAATCTATAGCCAAGAATACTCTACCCAGCAAGATTATCATTCAGAATGGAAGGAGAGAGAAAGAGTTTTCCAGATAAGCAAAAACTGCAGAAGTTTATCACCACTAAGACGCCTTACAAGAAATGTTGAAGGGACTTATTTAAGTGGAAAAGAAAAGACCACAAATAAGAATAAGAAAATTATTAAAGAAAAAAAACCACTAGTAAAGGCAAATACAAAGTAAAGGCAGGGGATCAACCACCTACAAAGCTAGTATGAAAGTCAAAAGACAAAAGTACTAAAAATACCTATCTCTACGATAAGAGGTTAAGGGATACTCACACAAAAAAAAAGAGGTAAAATACATCAAAAACATAAAATGGGGGGAGGAATGAAAGTGTAGGGTTTTTAGTAAAAGATCAAAGTTAAGAGACCATCAACTTAATATAGATTGCTCTTTACATGGGTTATTATATATGAACCTCATGGTAATCATAAACCAGAAACCTATAATAAATACACAAAAAATAAAGAGAAAGGAACCCAAACACAACACTAAAGAAAGCTATCAAATCATAAGAGAGAGAGCAAGAGAGGAAAAAAGGAACAGAGAAGAATTACTAAAATACCCAGAAAAAAAATAACAAAATGGCAGTAGGTATATACTTATAAATAGCTACTTTAAATGTCAGTAGACTAAATCTTCAATTAAAAGACATAGGGTGACTGAATGGATAAAAAATAAGACCCATATATATGCTTCATACAAGAGACATGCTTCAGACCTAAAGACACTCACAAACTGAAAGTGAAGAGATAGAAAAAGATACTCCATGCAAATGACAATGGAAAGAAAGCTGAGATAGTAATACTTATATCAGACAAAATGGACTTTAAAACAAAAACGGAAACAAGAGACAAAGAAGGGCATTACACAATGATAAAGAACAATCCAACAAGAAAACATAACACCTATAAATATCTATTCATCCAACATAAGAGCACCTAAATATATAAAGCAATTATTAATAGGCATAAAAGGAGAAATTGACAGTAATACAACAATAATAGGGAACTTTGACACTCCACTTACATCAATGGATAGAACATCCAAACAGAATATCAATAAGGAAACATTGGCATTAAGTGACACATTAGACCAGATGGACTTAGTAGATATCTACAGAACATTCCATCCAAAAACAGCAGAATACACATTCTTTTGGAATGCACATGAAAGTTTCTCCAGGATAGATCCCGTATTAGGCCAGAAAACAAGTTTTAATAAATTTATGAAGATTGAAATAACACCAAGCATCTTTTCTGACCACAATGGTATGAACTAGAAATCAACTACAAGAAGAAAACTTGAGAAGCCACAAGTATGTGGAGATTAAACAAAATGCTACTGAACAATTATTGGGTCAATAAAGAAATCAATGGAGAAATCAAAACATATCTGGAGACAGATGAAAATGAAAATACAATATTTATAGGATACAGCAAGAGCAGTACTAAGAGGAAAGTTTATAGCAATACAGGCATACCTTAAGAAATAAGAAAAATCTCAAATTAACAATATAACAGTGTGTCTAAAGGAACTAGAAGAAGAAGAAGAAACAAAGCCCAAAATCAGTAGCAGGAAGGAAATAATAAAAATCAGAGAAGAAATAAATGAAATAGAGACAAAAAAAGAAAAGAAAAAAGTCAGTGAAACTAAGAGCTGGTTCTCTGCAAAGATAAACCAAATTGACAAACCTTTAGCTAGACTCACCAAGAAAAAAAGAGAAGGCTCAAATAAATAAAATTGGAAATGAAAGAGGAGAAATTAAAACAGACACCACAGAAATACAAAAGATTGTAAGAGAATACTATGAAAAGCCATACACTAACAAATTGGATAATCTGGAAGAAATGGATAAATTCTTAGAATCATACAACCTTTCCAAACTGAATCAAGAAGAAATAGAGAATCTGAATAGACCAATCAGTAGTAAGGAGATCAAAACAACAATCCAAAACCTCAAAGAAGACTTAATACCTGTCCTTCTCAAACTCTTTCAAAAATTGAAGAGAGGACACTTCCTAACTCATTCTACAAGGGCATCATTACCCTGATACCACAACCAGATAAAGACAACACAGAAAAAGAAAATTACAGGCCAATATCACTGATAAACAAAGATGCAAAAATCCTCAACAAAATACTGGCAAATCAAATACAACAATATATTAAAAACATCATACATTCCCATGATCAAGTGGGGTTTATTCCAGAGATGCAAGGATGGTTCAACATCCCCAAATCAATCAACACGATACACCACACGAACAAAATGCTGAATAAAAATCACATAGTAGTCTCAATAGATGCAGAGAAAACATTTGACAAGATACAGCATCCATTTATGATAAAAACTCTGCATAAAATGGGTATATAAGGAAAGCACTTCAATATAATAAAGGCTATATATGACAAACCCAAAGCTAATATCATACTCAAGAGTGAAAAACTGAAAGCTATCTCTTTAAGAACAGGAGCAAGACAAAGATGCCCGCTTTTGCCACTCTTGTTTAACATAGTATCAGAAGTCCTAGCCAAAACAATTAAGCAGGAAAATGAAATAAATGGGATCCAAATTGGAAAGGAAGGGGAAAAACTATCACTGTTTGCAGATGACATGATTTTATATATAGAAAACCCCAAAGAGATAAAACATCTGTACGCTGAAAACTATAAAGCGTGTTGAAAGAAACCGAAGAAGAGACAAAGAAGTGGAAAGATATTCCATGCTCATGGAATGGAAAAGAATTAACATAGTTAAAATGTCCACACTTCCTAAAGCAATCTACAGATTGAATGCAATTCCTATCAAAGTCCCAATTACATTTTCACAGAAATAGAAGAAAGATTCCTAAAATTTATATGGGAAAACAAAAGACCCTGAATAACCAAAGCAATTCTAAGAAAAAGAACGAAGGTGGAGACATCACACTCCCTGATTTCAAAATACACTACAAAGCTATAGTAATCAAAACAGCATGGTACTGGCACAAAAACAAACACACAGATCAACTGAACAGAATTGAGAGCCCAGAAATAAACCCACATGTCTATGGACAGATAATTTTCGACAAAAGAGACAAGAACATACAATGGAGAAAGGAAAGTCTCTTCAATAAATGGTGTTAAGAAACCTGGACAGCCATGAGCAAAAGAATGAAAATAGACCATTATCTTATGCCATACACAAAAATTAATTCAAAATGGATGAAAGACTTGAATGTAAGACCTGAAACCATAAAACTTCTAGAAGAAAACATAGACAGTACACTCTTTGAAATCAATCTTAGCACTATCTTTTTGAATACCATGTCTCACCAAGAAAGGGAAAGAAAAAAGAAAACAAATGGGACTACATCAAACTAAAAAGTTTTTGCACAGCAAAGGAAATCGTCAACAAAACTGTAAGACAATCTAACAATTGGGAAAAGATATTTGCAAATCATATATCGGATAAGGGGTTAACATCCAAAATATATAAAGAACTCATACAACCAAACAACGAAAAAAAAACAACCCAATTAAAAGATGGGCAGAGGATGTGAACAGACATTTTTTCCAAAGAAGATATACAGACAGCTATCAAGCACATGGAAAGATGTTCAACATCATTAACTATTAGGGAAATGCAAATCAAAACTACAATGAGATATCACATCATGCCAGTCAGCATGGCTATAATTAATAAGATAAGAAATAACAAGTGTTGGAGAGGGTGTGGAGAAACAGGAATCCTCACACACTGCTGGTGGGAATGTAAACTGGTGCAAACACTACGGAAAACAGTATGGAGGGTCCTCAAAAAATTGAGACTAGAACTACCATGTGATCCAGCTATTCCACTTCTGAGTATTAATCCAAAGAACATGAAAACACTAAGTCAAAAAGATATTTGCACCCCTATGTTAATTGCAGCGTTATTCACAGTAGTCAAGACTTGGAAACAACCTAAGTGCCCATCAACGGATGAAGGGATAAAGATGTGGTATATTATGTATACAATGGAATACTACTCATCCATAAAAAAGAGGAAATTTTTCCATTGACAACAGCATGGATGGACCTTAAGGGTATTATGCTAAGTGAAATAAGTCAGAGGGAGAAAGTCAAATACCATTATTTCACTCATAAGTGGAAGATAAAAACAGCAGCAACAAACAAACACAGAGATGCAGAGATTAGACTTGCAGTTACCAGAGGAGAAAGGGAGAGAGGGGAGGGCAAAAAGGAAAATAAGGCAATGTGTACAGTGATGGGTGATATTTAGTCCTTGGGTGGCAAACATGATGTAGACTACACAGAAATCAAAATATAATGATGTACATCTAAAATTTATATAATGTTATAAACCAATGTTAACTCAATAAAAAAAAAAGAAGGAAAAGAAAACAGGATAGAAATGTTTAGAGTTAAGAGAATAGTAAAAGATGCCCAAAATATAAGTAGCTTCAATTCCAGTGAGGGAGAAATGAGAAAAGAGAGGGGAGAGTATTATCAAAGAAATAATTCAAGAAAATTTCCTGGAACAGAAAGATATAGGTTTTCAATTTGACCAGTCCTACCAAGTACTCAGCAAATATTACAGAGGAAATAATACAAATTAAGAAGCACAAAATTTCAAACTCTGGCTACAAAGAGAACATTCTAAAAGCTTCCAAGAAGAGAAAAACAAAAGGTCACCTACAGTAAATAGATATTAAAACAGCATTTCTCAACAACAAAACTGGAAGCTTGAAGACAATAGAGTGATAATTTCAAATTTTTGAGGGAAAATAATTTGTAACCTGGAATTTTATACTCATATAAACAAAATTTTCTAAGGTCATACTAGCTATTTTAACAAATAAACTCCCAAATTTCAATGGCTTAATACAACAAAAGTTTATTTCTTGTTCATGTAGCAGAACAATATAAACGTTCCTTTTGGGTAGATGGCCTTCCACTTGTTGATTCACAGAGCCAGCTTCCTAAAATTTTATGAGTTTTTTCTCTTCCTAGACCTTGCAGTCCTCTGCCTTCAGACTGTGGGTGTGGAAAAGAGAATATAGAGGAGAGACACAGATTTATTGATCTGGAAGTGACCCATAGCACTTTCCTTCACATACCATTGGTGAGAACTAGTCATCTGCCATCTCCTAGCTGCCAGGAATCAAGAAAATATAGTTCCCGGGTAGCCAATAACTTCCCATCCACAACTCTTCAAAATGAAGGGAAGAGCACACATTGCTGGTGGACAGCCAGCCATTTCTGCCACACCAACCAAAAAACCAGTAGAATGTAAAAGAATAAAAATATTTTTAGATGTGTGGGGTCTCAAATAACTTCTCTTCTGTGTACTCAGGAAGCTCTTTGTGGAGATGCTCCAACAGAATAAGGAAATGAAGACATTAATGGCAATCAGGGATTCAAGGCAGAAGAGACACGAAGGGAATCCCCAGGGTGATAGGGAAGGGAGATCCCAGGGTGGCAGATGTGCAGCAGGCCTAGCGAATGGCCCGTCCAGATTTGAGCGGGCACGCAGAGGCCTCCAAGAAAGAGATTTCCAAGAAGATAAAACTAACAGAACACTTGATGGTTTAAAATTATTTGGAGGATTTACATTTATGGTGGAGAAGCTTAGAAAACTAAAGAAACATACCAAAGAGAAACAATTATTAACTCTAGGGAAAACAGAAAACAAAAAGGTCTACAAGAAAAGAGATGTATTTAATTGTAGTTTCCTACATGATGTGGTATAATAAGAAATATTTTTGCTCTTTGCCCCTGGTTCCTGGCACAGAGCTCCCTTGGGATTTCCTTAGGGCTAGGAGTGTGTCTTGTTACTCATAACAATCCCCTTTTACCCATACCTGAGTTTTTGCTCTAAAGTGACTATTGGTGGGCCTCTAGATGGCTTCAGGATGGGGCTGCTGGCCAGAAGATCCAACCATATGGTTAAAGGGTTGGAATTTTCAGCCCCACCTCTCAACCTCCAGGGAGTGGAGAGGTGCTGGAGGCTGAGCTCAATCACCAATGGCCAATGATTTAATCTTTCATGTTTAGGTAATAAAACTCTCATAAAAATTCCTAAACAATGATGTTTGGAGAGCTTCTGTGATGAACACATTGAGGTGCCGAGACAGTGGTGCACCCAGAGAGGATGTGGAGGCTCTGCGCCTCCCCTCTCCTCACATACTTTGCCCTATGCATCTCTTCCGTTTGCTGTTCCTGAGTTGTATCCTTTATAATAAGCCAGTAAGGATAAGTAAAGTACTCTCCTGAGTTCTGTGAGTCATTCCAGCCCATTACCAGACCTGAGGAGAGGGTTGAGGAAACCCCCGGATTTGTAGCCAAGTTGGGCAGAAGTAGAGGTACCCCGGAGACTTAACCCTTGTAACTAATGTCTGAAGTGAAGACAGTGCTGTGATACTGACCCCTAAACCCGTGGAGCCTGATCCTACCTCCAGGAGTTGGTGTCAAATTTGGCTTGTGTCAGGGAGAAGAAAACAGACATGGCTTGGCTTTGAATAGTGCTTCTATAATTATAATAACATGAACTGAATATTGATCTTACCAAAATTATAATATAATTATATAAATATTATAATACAAAAATAATTGAAAGAGAAAATCTGTGTGTGTGTGTGTGTATTGGGGTGGAGGGGTGGGTGTGTGTTGGGATGGAGGCTCAGTTATAGAGTACTAACTCCTCATCTTCCACAATGGAAAGTGAATAGATAATGTCTGAAACAGAAATAAATCAAGACATAGGCATATGTTAATGTTATTTAGAAATATGAAACTAAGTGTAAAAGGAATAGCCTATGGGATACAGGAATGGGGTTAGATAGAGGAGGGGGTGGCAGAGGCTACCTTATTTTATAAGAAGTCTTCTAGAACTTTTTTGTCTTTTTAAACTATGTATATGTATAACTTCAACTAATATGAAAATAAATTTATTTTTGAAAACTACAAAAGATCACTCTAGAGATAGCTGGGAAGACTAGACTCAAGTCAGGGGAGACACTAGGCAGAGGGATGAGTTAAAAGCCTACAGTGGCAGTTCAGGAAGAAAGAAAATCCGTACTGAATGAATGTAGTTTCAGTGGGAACAGAAGAAAGAGGACAGGTATAACGTGGTCACAAATTAATTAGGGAGGAAATAAAAGCAAGAGAGGAACATATATTAACTGAAACATTTTTGTCTTCTACAACTGCATATACGGCAGTGCCGTTCTTAGAGGCGATGTTGGCAGAAGAACAAATTAAGCAGAAAGATAATGAGATTAGTTTTGGGTGTGATGTATGAGACGCTGAGTTCTAGAGCCCAGAAGAGAGATTATAGCTATGGATCAAGATTTACCAAGGAGCAGGATATCAGTGACGGGTAATTGAAGCCAAGTTTGACAAAAAAAGAAAGGTCAGGGTAAAGCCTGCAGAGTAATAAGATAAGAAAGTTAAAATCTCAACCCTGGAGAATGCCAACATTCAAGAGCAAAGACAGAAGAGGCACGGCAAAAGAGAATGAATAGAGACAGAGGGAAATGCAGATGCCAATACACAGTGCTATCTCAGAGTCCAGGAGAAAGAAGAGTGTCAACATGGGAAGCATCAGCAACATCAGTGTGAAAGGGAAGCAAGTAAAACAAAGGTTAAAGAGTCTATTATATTAGGCAGAAGAGGTTTAAAAATAACAGGAAATTAAGAGTAGAACGCTATGTTGAAGAGAGTGACTGTGAAGGGAAGGCAAGAAAAATGGCAGAACCCACATGAGGAAAAGAGTCAAAGGAGGGCTGTTTGTGTATTACTTAATCTGTATTTTTTTCTGATTAAAAAAGTAAAATATGCTTTGTAAAGAAAATCTGAAATATTACTAAGCCTTGAGAAAGGAAGATATCCTGCCGTTTGCGACAACATGGATGGACCTTCAGCACTTTATGCTAAGTGAGATAAGTCAGACAGAAAAAGACAAATTCCGTATGACAGCACTTACATGTGCAATCTAAGTCAAATTCATGAAAAACAGAGAGTAAAACGGTGTTTACCAGAGGATGGGGGGTTGGGGGATAACATTGATGTTCATTTTTTTTGAGGACGATTAGCCCTGAGCCAACTGCTGCCAATCCTCCTCTTTTTGCTGAAGAAGGCTGGTCCTGAGCTAACATCCACGCCCGTCTTCCTCTCCTTTATATGTGGGACACCTGCCACAGCATGGTGTGCCAAGTGGTGCCATGTCCGCACCCCAGGATCCGGGCCGGCGAACCCCGGGCCGCCAAAGCAGAACGTGCAAACTTAACCGCTGTGCCACCAGACCAGCCCCCAAGATTGATGTTCTTTAACAGTATAAACTTGCAACAAATAGTAAATAAACCATAGAGATCTAATGCAAAGTATAATGAATATAGAAAACAATAGTGTACTATAATTATATAATGTGATGAACATTGCCAGAATGGCAATCATATTACAATACACAAATATATCAAAGTAACATATTGTACATTTTAAATTTGCACAGTGTTATAGGTTAAAATTGTTTAAAAAAAGAAAAAGGAAAACAAAGTTTGGGGAAAAAAGCAGAGATCCCATTTGGATATATTATCCATATATTTTTTATTTCCACTCCTTTTTAATCACATCTTTTTCCTCATTTAAACTAAAGGGCAACATATGCATTTTCCAAAGGGAAAGAAAATAGTTTGAAAATGGAGAGAAAGTTATTTTGGGTTTCAAAACCAAAGCTTTTTGACATGTAAGAGCCTAATATTTTGAGATTCAAGAACATTTTACCTTATAGAATTCAACGTATCTACTTTGTACCATAACTAAAAAATCTGGAAGAATATTCCAAGAATCATTTTTTTCCGTGGCCACAAGATGTTAGCCTCCAGATTTGGAGAAAGGAAAGGAAAAATTAAAGAACTTACTATATTGGTATATCCCTGAGAGAGGCCCTCCCCCCACCGAGGAGCTGCATCTGGCTCAGAATTGAGCGAACAGGAGACGTGACAGAAAACCCAGGGGAGTGTGAGAGAGCTCAGAGAAGAGGAAACCTATGCCTGATTTTCTATGTGTAACCTGAAAAAATGGCAAGTTCTGTGGAGTTCCCCTGTGCCTAGCATGTTATGGGAGCAGTGTAGGAGACATGCTACATGGACACCGGGATTTATATAACCTTATCAAATTTCTCGTGCCCTGGTAGCACACGAGCACCCAAGATGGCCACAGAATCAGCTGAGAGAAAAACGGACTCAGAGAGGCCTTGCGGCAAGATAAGAAAGCAGAGCTGTGAGCTGTGTGAACTGAGATCCGGAGGCCAGACGGGAAATGACATCTGACGTTTTGTCAGCATGGACAGATGATGACAGAGAGCTAGTCGGTCACCAGAGACCACAGCCTTGGCCTGCTGAATACCCTCTGGAACGTGGTCGTAGCTCTGGGAACACTATGAATAAATTTCTCCCGGCCAGTACAATTGAGGGCTTGAAATAGAACTTAGGTTTAGTTGTAGAAAAACTAAAGAAAGTTGTACATTTTTTTCTTACCTCTGTTTATAGACTGAGATTTTTGCCTGTTACACATACAAAAATATGAAGATGAAAATATAAATCTCCCTTAATACCAGCACTGAGAGATAACTGCTGTTAGCATTCTGGTGTATTTCCTTATATTCTCACATAAATCCATCTGTATTTGTATGTATTTGCATTAGAGATTAAATTTGCTATATAGTTGTGTATATCACTTTTGAAAAATTTTAAACATCATAAAAATGTATCTTAACTTTTAAATGTTTTTCTAGGGTATGATTTTTAAGAGTGTCGCAGGTTTCATTATATGGTATATACGTAATTTCTTTAGGTTCATTTTATGATTTTCTTGGTCTAGGAGATGAGGCAAGGAGAATATATGTTAAGCTCATTGATGAACTATAGGAACTATGATAAGACAAAAATAGTAGTAACTTTGCCTATTAGACTGCTAGAGTTTTATTGCCTATGCCATTAAACGAGATAAAGTAATTGAGTAAAAATCACTAGACCCTTGATCGCAATGAGCAAGTAAACCAAGTAAGTAAAAACAAGACAAAAAAGCACCTCTTATTTGAAGGTAACAATATTGGGGGGGATGGAACCTGCCCTTAGATGGTAGAGATGAGATGAGAGAGAGGAGATACTATGAGACCATCATGCTGTGGTCATAAGGTTGGACTGCTGAGGTCCATATCCTTATTGTTCTGACACTGCATTCAGATACACATGAACTCTTTGATATTGTCAGGAACCTGAATTTTTAGTGGAGACTAAATATAGTGCAGGAAAGGTCACTGACATCACATGTGGTACTAGCCTCATCCATCACAAAAGTTAATGACCCAAATCCGGAGACCCTCCTGCTCTAGAACTCACGAAAAGATTAAGGATTATGGGCTTTTGTTACCACTGCTTCTCTCTTTTTTTTTTACCACACTCAATACATAAACTTCTTCCCTTTTTTAGGAATCTGTGTTCAATTTGAGATTGACTCATATAGATGGAAAGAGTAAAAATTTGTTCATCTATCCTCCCATTTCTCTGGAAGAATATCCTCATTTTTCTCTGGAGAATTCAGCCCTCCCAATTCTTAGTCATGCCATTTGGATAGGATTGACCTCAGCCCAGCTCCAAAAGTGGGCCATAATTGGTTTAAGCCAATATGCATATTATTTCCTTATGTCAAGGAATTAATTCAGAATTTATGAGATAGCTACCAAAAGAGGTTATCTCTTGTCCTCCAGGTGTGCAAAGATGTGAGTTTTGCACCACTGTGGATACACTGGGTGGGAAACCACCGTACAGTCTGAGAATAAAACCGACACCATGGAAGGCAGAACCGAAAAACAGATGAAAGCAAAGTCTACAGAGACATAATTTGAGCCACTGTATCAGGCCTCAGCCCAAACCAACCAGTTTCTATGTTTTCAGTTACATGAACAAACAAATTCTTTTAAATTTTTAAGCAGTTTGAGTTGGATTTTCTGTCACAAACAATAAAATAATACCTAAATCAATGATTTAGGGAGGATTTGGATGAGCCATTTCCATCTGACTTTACTTTCTCTAGCTAACTGAGAATCTCCTTAAACATTGTTTACTATAATTCATTAAAAAAATCCCACATTGACATCTAGGCTTTGGGGAGAGATGTAATTTTATTTAATAGTAAAATTTCCAGTTTTTCCCCCTAAGTTATATTTCTAAGTAGATAAAAGTTGGGGGCTAAAAGAATAAACATTTTAAGAATATTCACCGATTGTCAAATTGCCTTCCAGAAAGACGGCACCCATGGCCATTGGTAAGAGGGCCTGTTTTAATGCAGGGAGAGTTGGTTAAGATTGTAGTTGTAGTTGTTGCTAAATATTGGAGAGATTTGAACATGCTTGTAGGCTTTAAAGATTTAACTAACAGAGGAGGAGAGGTTGAAAATACAAGATGGGGAGAAAGTAACTAATGAATAAAATATCTCAGTCCTGGAGGAGACAGAAGAGGAATTTAGAGTGTAGGTGGAAAAACTATTCTTAGATGAATTTTTAGGCATCCACCTCCTCCTCAGAGTAGTAGGAATGGAGTCAAAGATGTGGATAGATAATAATGAAGTTTCAAGGTGAAGGGATAATGAAAATTGAATAAATATCAAATTAGTACTTTCCTACAGGCAAGGCTATCAGCTGTGAGTAAGAATGATGAGTGAGGGTTAAGAGGTTTAAATGGAAAAGATATGACATAAATTCCTTTGGAGCAATACAAGAAAGAGGGGGTCAAGTCCACAGAAAAAGATTGCTAAGCAACTCTCAGCTCAGTCTGAAGATCATACAGTTGTGATTTTCTCCAGCCAAATACGATAGCCAGGAAGAAAGCACAAAAAGGATAGGGTGTTGAGTAGATCCAATATCAAGCAATTTTCAGAAAGGGTGGAAGGACAGGGCAATGAGGATGATGAGGTTTCTTGTAAGATAGCAGCGGAAGTGATGCATCCTGGGGTCTAGGCCTAATAGAAAAGGAGATAGAAGTAGAGAACAGGGATTCTCGAGGGTCTGAATGTTGGGATCTCTCTAAAGTTTAGGCACATGAAGGGAAAGGGGAAGTGGTGAAGAACAAATGGAAAGAAAGACATGAGGTACATCAAAATTTAAGGAGCAGCCAGAGGCGGATCCAGAAAAAAAAAGAGGTAAAAAGACACAAAGTCATTGAAAGAGAACTGGGGAGAAATGAAGTCACAGAAGCCAGAGGAAGAGAGAATTTTAAGAAGAGAATGGTCAACACTGAGAAAACTGAAACTAGAACCCTGGATTTGGCAATTCGAGTATTAGTAATCAAAGGAACAGCAATTTCAGCAGAATAGGAGAGTAGAAATCAGATCAGTAAGGGTTCAGTAAACAGAAACAATCCGCGGAAACTACTGGTTCAATGTTTTCCGGCGAAAGGTGAAAGAATGAAGGTTTTGTATATTGAAAGGCAGTCGTTTTGAGGTAGAGATTCTTTTTAGGGAGAGGCAGAATTTGAGAAGCTGGTTGGCTGAGAGGAAAAATCTAATGAGGATGAATAGATCAAAGATGCAGAGGGCAATGGGGCCTGATGAATGAGCAAGATCTCAGCAGAAACAGGAGGGGGTGGAGGGTAGTCTCAGGTTTTTCAGCTTTAGAGAAGATGCACCTTTTCCTGAGACAGGAGTGAGGGACTCCGTCGGTCAGTTTGGAGGTAGAAGAAAAGGAAGCTGAGGGAGTCCTGACATTTTCCTCCAAATCTCCCAGAACACTGACTCATAGTAGGTGCTGAATCAATACCATATTGAATTTCTGAGTTAAGAGTTTCTAAATACCTCTTTAAAATGGTGGTACATTAAGTTTATTCATATTCTTATAAGAGCTGGCACTTAATCTCAGAAATCTTGTATTGAAATAGCACAAATTCATTTGTCTAGTCTTTGGCAAATCATTACATAATTATTTTGATGTCTCCTCTCATATAAACTCTAATATTTTATTATAAGACATCAAGCAGACTATCAAAGTATATAAACTGAATTATTGCAAATATATTTTTCAATCATACCTAACAGCTACTCTTAGTTTCCCGGTTTTTCACAAAGATTTTTAAAAATCCATGCATTTTGTGTCTCAATGGTTTGCCAAGATAACTTCCCATGTACACCACTTTATATATAAAAAAACTATCATATCTATTGCTCACTTATCATATCTGAAAGAATATCACATTCAAAATTTTCACAGTAATTATATTTCTATCATCAAAATATCTTAAGATCAGAATTAATTCTTCATATTTGTAGCTGTGTGAAAACATCATAACGGTGGGATTGAAAACTGTGGCAACAGCTTTGGACCTTCTAAAGCAAAGTCACTGGGCTTTGGCTATGAAGGAGCCAGTAGTAAATATTACAGTGTTGATGGGCAGTGGGCGGGCCATAGAGTTTCTGCTCTATGTCGCAACTACTCACCTCTGCTATTATAAACAGCCATAAACAATACTAGCTACGTGGGCGTGGCTGTGTTCCAAGGAACTTTTATGTACAAAACAGGCAGCAGGCTAGACCATCCCCTGTTCTAAACAAGACCATTTTCCACAGTCACTTCATTTTTTTTGATGCTGATGCAACCTTAGATTCAAACAGTGTGGAAATTAGCTTAGATGTACAAACTGAAGCTCTAAACTTTGATTTTACCCCATAATGTACTGTGCAATTACTGATTCCTTTGGCCCAAACTCTATGATAACAGAATGACTTTATAATCATTTATGAAAGGAACTTTTATAACAATTTTCTTTCTTGTAGTACTGGAAGCTGTACCTCTAACAACAAACTTGTGTCGCCTTGATTTAATATTGACACAATGCCAGATTTCCTGCTTTAAATATAGTTTGTTACATGGGATTTTAAAAGTTTTAAGTGAGTTTGAATTTTTCTAAGTGTATTTTTCAATATTTGCTTATAAGTGCACTTTCTTTATACATTCATTTTGATACTAAAAGAAAATTCTATTATAAAATTCTAAATAAAATAAAAGTACACTTTCTTTATAGTAATTTCAAAATCAAAATTACCAAGTGTCGTAGAAATAGCATTCTTATCACCAGTTGTAGCAATCCATCAAACTGTTGCAATTGCTAGGATTCTTTTCTTTTAAGCTTTGTTCTTGGGGTACAGTGACTGGAAAAACAGTACATTGTACATAGCAATGCACAATATGAAGCCAGGAGTGGAAAAAGAGGTGTTTTTGAAAGCTGTAAGTATTCAGGTTCATTTCCTTAGGAGGAGTGCAGAATTATTTTGGGGAAGAGAACTTCTTTTTTGTTCAGAAAAACATTTTAATAAGCCTTTACGTATGTTAAAATAGACCCCAGAGTGTAGTCTCCAATGGAAGGCTAGCTCAAAGGGAGAGCTAAATTGCTCTGTTTAATAGACAAAAGGAATTTTGTCATTAACTCCTGCTGGAACTCTGGGAAAAGGAGACTAAAACAAGCCCAGAGGAAAGAGGAGGTGGTCAGACCTGAGAGAAACTGTGGTTTGATGTCTCCATAAGCCTGAACAAGAAGAGGGGCCAGTGAGATATTTGCTACACTGCGGATTGCTAAGAATTGCAAAATCTGTGTGTGTGTGTGCACTCCTGCCACGTTGTAATGTGACATGCATTTCTTACTGTAGCCTGTGCTCCAAAAAATTTGAAAAGCACTGCCTTGGGTGATCTCATCCAGTGTCACGGTTTTAAATACTACCTCTATGCTAATGATTCACAAATACAAATTTATATTTTCATTGGAACTTTGCTAAATTCTAGACTCCTCTACACGGTCACTTACTTGCTATCTCAATTTGGATGTCAACCAAGTGTTGCAAAGTAATATGACCAAATCTGAAAACCTGATACTACCCTGTGTGTCTGACCTGCTTCTCTTGAAGTTTTCCCCATCTCAGCATAGGGCAATTTTATCTTTCTGGTTCCTCAGACGAAAAATCTTGCAGTCATCCTTAACTTCTCTTTCTCTTTCACACCCCACATTCAATGTATCTTCAAATTCTGTCAACTCAGACTTTTACATATTATCATGAGTCTTAACCCTTCTTGCCACCTCCACGGCCTGCACCCTAGCCCAGCTGTGCCTGATACCCAGCCAAGATTTTGTAAGAGCCACCTTCTGCTTCCCTTGCCCTTCTCCAGTCTATTTCCAAAGAGCTACCAAAGTGAGTCTGTACACACATAAATCAGAGCACATCCCTTCTCTGATACAGAGCCCCTTAGGGCTTCTCCATCTCATCAAGTAAAATCCAAAGTCCTGACAATGATTACAAGGCCTGACCGAACTTCTACACCCCACCACGCCTCTCCAACCTTAGGGAATACTACCCTCCTTGTTATTTTCCCCTCTCCAGCTACTGTCTCCCCACAGTTCTTTGAACTTACCAGGCATGCTCCTACTTCAGGGCCTTGGCACATGCTATTCAATTTGCCTCAAAGGTTCTTGCACCAGCTACCTACATGGCTGATTCTGTCATTGTATTCAGGTGGCTATTAAAATGTCACCTTATAGGCAGGCCCTCCTCTACTCACTATCCCTGTTTTCCTACTTTATTTTTCCCTATAACATATAATTATACATACATCAAAAGGCTTAGAATTTTAAGACTTGTATTTATTCATAAAAGGAGTGAACAATGTGAGATATCAGTAAACTACAATTTCCAGGAAAACAAAGATACTCTACATATAGTAGGGCTTCTTAGAAAAGAGAAAATGAATAAATGAATGAGAATAAATTGAGAGAAATAAGAATCTCAAAGTCTGAAAAAAATGTTTAAAACTTAAAATGAGACAAGCTATTAACGTTTGAAAATAAATAAAAATCTGAACCTGAAAACAAAATAAATATAACAACAAAAAATAGATACAAGACAAAGATTGAACTCTGAAGACAGTACAAAAAAAAACCTCCTTACAAAAGACTCTATTAACTATTGATATAAAAAATAAAAATCCATATTTTTTATATAAATAAGAAGCCAAAACTTCATGAGATAAGAAGCATAAAATGTGAAAGGAAAATATACAAAAGATTAAGATTAAAAGTATTCCATCAATGAGGCAAAAGATTTTAAAAGACGGAAAAAAAAAATGAGCTGACAAATTAACAAAAATTGAGGACTAACAGAGGAATTACATAAGAAAAACAGGTTAGAGAAAAAATTGAGAAGCAAATAAGAATACAAAATTTAAAGTTTAGAAATATAGGTGAAAGAGAAGGAGGGAGCCAGCTGGAACTATCAGGAGTGAGGGTCCGAGGAAAGTCCCTGGGTCTCATCTTCTGCTCAAGCAATGACGGGGGAGGGGTCTCCCTCTGACTTATCTCCTTTTCCAATTCATAATTCATCCCACCCCCAAATGAATGCTCTGAATAAATCAATTCCATGAAACTTTCAATTACCTATGTAACAAGATCTGAAGCTCAAGAGCTGGACATTCAAGACCCTCTAGAATCTGTCTTGAGATAGAACTGTCTTTCCAATCCTATCTCCAGTTCTATCTTCCCAACATCAACCCTTCTCACTGTGAGTCCTTAATTTCCCATCACATTCCCACAGTCATGCCCAGCTCCCATCACCTCCCCTGTCTGGAACAGCCTCCTCACTCTTCTCAGTAACTCCCTGATGAACTTGTTTCTCAGCTGCCTTCAGTAACTATGTGTCCTACGGCAGTTGGCAAGGCTACAGAAATTGAGTCGCCTTGACTCTCAGGCACCTGCCTCCCATTCATGGACTTTTGCATCAGGGCATATTTTTGCTACCTATTCTGCTCTCCTTCTTTGCCCACTCCAACGCTCTGTGATTTCACTATCTTCTCAACTCCTATAGTTTCAGCATTGCCTGGGAACTCATTAGAAATGCAAATTCTCAGGCGCCCCCCCAGACCTACTGAATCAGACGGTCTGTAGGTGGGGCTCGGCAATTTGTGCTTTAATAAGTCCTCAGGGGATTTTGATGATGCTAAAGTTGAAGAGCGACTGGTTTACATTGTCTGTGCTATTTCATTTTCACTTAATCGAATATTACTGGAACGTAGGCTCTAGAGTCGGATTACCTGGGTCTAAACTCCAGCTCTATCCTTTGATGACCTTGTACGTCCTCCTTAACCTCTCTATGCCTTAGTTTCCCCATTTGTTAAAGGGAGACAGCACCCTAGTTGCTAGATCCCCTCCTCCTGCGTCTTTTCTCTCCACTCCTTCACAGACACAGCAGAGCCAGACTTCTCAAATGTATTTCTATATGTATGTCACTGGCTCTCTTGCCCTTTCAAAAAATAACCAAACTCTCAGTCATGGCACTCAAGGCCTTCATGACTACCCAGTACATTCCTATCATTTGCCCCCTTGCTGCTTGTACATCAGCAGAACTAAATCCGTTGCAGCTCAATAACTGCCCAGGACAGCCATATAATTTCATACGGGCATGGTTCAGGTATGTGGCTCATTCTGGAACCCTCCTCTACCACCCCTGAGCACAATTAGCAATCCCTCCCAGATCCCCCTCTTTAGCGAAGTGCTCCCTAAGATCCCCCTCTCTCCCCCATCCCCTCCATGAGTGGTCAGATCTTTCTCTGAATTGTGCTTCTATTTGACACATAAGCCAGTTATAAGGCTGCAGCTCCTTGAAGGGAAGGGGTACCCACTGGGGACCCTAACAAGAAGCACAGGGTCTGACACAAAGAAGCACTGAGCTTTTCCTAAGTGAGGGGGAGAAAAACGGAGAGTGAGATGTCAGTTTACTTGCCCAAATCTCCCACTAGACTACAAAATCTGTGAGGGCAGTGACATCATCTAACACATTTTATCACTGTATCTCCAATGCTACCTCAGGATCTGCCATGTGCTCAGCATTCAAATATTTAGTGCATAAATGAACAAGTAGGAGGCTAATGATCAGCCCTGAAATGGAGTAGCTTCCTCATGAAAAGCTAGGAAATAGAATTGGAAGACGAATATTATTCATTGTGACATCAGGCACTGTCTGTGAATTATGTCATGTAACCTCACAATCTGTGAAGGTTGGAATTTATCATCCCTCTTTAAGAGAGGATAAAACTGAGGGGCCAGCCCAGTGGCACAGCTGTTCAGGTTGCACGTTCGGATTCAGCAGCCCAGGGTTCACCAGTTCGGATCCCAGGTGCGGACCTGTGCACCGCTTGTTAAAGCCACACTGTGGCAGGCAACCCACATACACAGTAGAGGAAGATGGGCACAGATGTTAGCTCAGGGCCAGTCTTCCTCAGCAAAAAGAGGAGGATTGGCAGCAGATATTAGCTCAGGGCTAATCTTCCTCAAAAATAATAATAATAATAATAAAAGGATAAAACTGAGATTTGCCAAAGGTCAAACAACTAAGGTCAGAAGTCATATTTGATCTGAGGTCAGTCTGATATAAAAAAATTTCACTAAATAAATGGCTTGGAAATTTTTTCCCTAGGAAGCTTGTTACTTAAATAATAGAAGTAAGGGACAATGCCAATAACTGGACGCCAGGGGGAAAATGAGACAGTGATGACAAAAGGAATAAAGTCAGGGGAGTCATAGCTGTTTGGGGGAGGGGCAGAATGAGGTAAGGGAGACAGGGAAATGGAGTGAGGAAAGTCATAGTGAGCTGATGAGAAACCCTGAGAAAGAGGAGTGCAAATATCAAAATGGTTACTAAGGAATAAGGGAAGGAGCCTGGGAAGGACAAGCAATGACAAAAAAATGAGCTGAAGGAGCCTATTAACAAGGGCAGGAAATGCTGAACAGTTTTGGAAACAATTTGAACATTATCAAAAGCAAACCCACAAGGCCTTTCTGCAACTTCAGCACCTCCGGCTGCTAAGCAAGTTACAGTAAAATCCAGAAGTAGGGCAGAAGAGCAGCTCTGTGTGGGAGTTCAAACCACGTCAGCTCCAGGCGGGGGGGATTGCCCCGGGGGACAGCCAGGGACCTGTCCAAAGTTTGAGAGTTTCATCAGAAGTAGGCAGGGACTCGGTCCCTGTCGGGGCAGACAGCTGAACCACACGGTCTTCACCTGAGGGACTCACTGGAATGTTGGAAGAGCTTGTAAAAAGGAAAAGTAGAAAGCAAAGATGCTGTACAGGCAGCAGTGTTATGATTATATGGCTTCCAATATGACTTACACAGAGCCTTGCAGGGTGGGAAGGATGTTGCTGAGCAGAGAGGGAAGGAGAGGGAGGGTATTTTAGGAGGGGAAACACCCTGAGCAAAGACTCTAAGGCAGGAATTAGCGTGCGAGTATGTGTGTGCATGCCCACATTCGTGCAAGGGGTGGGGAGGACCAATAAGGGGCACCCATATTTGTACGGGGAAATAAAAGGAAACAGGACGGGATATATATATATTTTATCTGTAGCTGAGTTTGGACTGAAGTTCTCTGTCGGTATATCTTTCAGATCATGGCATCATTTCAAGGCTAGATGGAACCTTAGTGAACCTCTTCACAGACCCCTTAAAATGGGACCAGTGAGTTTATGCGACTTGATCAAGGAAGCATGAAAATAAGAACCACAGCACATTTTCTGTTGTTAAATACAAAATAAGTTAAAGGATAATGCTCTTTATTATTAGGACATTTCTGAGAGGCACACAGCCTGTCTCCCTGTCCCTCTGCCCCTCCCTCCCTCTGTTCCTTCCTGCCTGCCTTCCTTTCTTCCAGCCTGCCTTCTCTCCTTCCTGACTGCCTTCCTTCCCTCCTGGCCTGTCAGCCTTCTTTCTTTCCTGCTTCTTCCCATGGCTATTTGCTAAATACCAACTCTATGCCAAGCACAGGGTAAATGAACACGGCTGACTTGATCTCTGCTCTCACAGAGCTTACATTGTCTGGTGAGAGGTGAGAGGGTGGGGATGGTGGAGGGGGAGGAGTAAGGCTCCCTTGGGCTGGTTCAGTAAACTGGGCTGGACTCTTTTGTCCCAAGTGAGAAGAAATTGAGTGGTTTGTACTCAGCTTTCATTTCTATTTCCTGAGCATATTTGCAACTTTTCATAAAGATAGCTAAGCTTAACAAGAAATAAAATGATATAAGTAGTTTATAGATTAGTAAACATAGTAACAAAACATGGGAAAGGTTCAGGCATTGCAATAATTAAAGAAATATAATTGAAAACAAGTATGAGGCCCTATTGCATATTTACTGAATTAATTTAAAAAATACATTCATATGACATAAAATAAAGAGCTGGTTCAATCACTTAGGAGAGCCATCTGGCAGTATACAATGCAAGTTAATTGGATCTGTCATTCTTTATGATTTAGTCGTCTCATTTTGACAAATAGATTTCAAGAAAAAATAAATTAAAGGGAGAAAAACAGAAATGTCACTGTTTATGGCAGTTTTAAAACTTGAAAAATCCCAGAGGACCAGCAATTTCCATGGATTCCTCAGCACTCCCTAGGACCCCTAGCCAATAGCCTGTGTTCACTTTCACTCTCCCTAACCCATCTGTCAGACATAGGACAAAATTTCCCATTAAAAAGTCCAAGGAAATTCATTCTAATCAGTTTTTAAATATTTTTTAAATCCATAAGTCAGGTGTGACTATCTGCATGCCAAAAATACCCTCCTCTTATAAATGGTTCCATTACAAGCTGATTTTTAGATCAATGATTTGACTGAGTCGCTTGGAAGAGAAAAAAGTCCACAGACTTGTCTATTGAAATGCCATCAGATACAAAAATCAAACTTTTAAATGCTTGAAAAGGTAAAGATAAAATAGGATTTCAGCATCATAGTCAGTCCGGGGGCTCCCTGTCCTGTTGTAGCAGGCGCAGCTCATGGTGAGAGTCACCAAGGCCCACCCACGTGGAGAAGTGGACACTGGGCCCATGTTTTCCTGAGGTTGTTCTGCAGACAGTGGTTCTGGGAAAGATTAACAAGTGTCCTTTAGGAAAAGGGTTTGGGGGATCAAAGTAGTCTGAAGAAAGCTGAGAAGTACAACGTGAAAAAGTTTATTTCCCAGAGGATTTTATGTTCCATGTATTTCTGAGGAGAATCTCCATAGAAGCTGTGCATGAACTTATTTGATAAAGGAATCCTGTTTGCTAGAAGCATCTGGAGAGTTAATATTGTACAGAAGACACTTAGGGGATTTGCTTTCAATTAACCTTGTCAGAAAGACATCCTATAAAACTTTAAACAAAAGCTAATTACACTATTCAGGTCTGTCCTCCGATCCCTAATATTTTACCTAATTGTGGTCATTGTATACATATTATTTTATTCTAGGTTTCCTACTTGACATTACTCTCCCTTATTTCCAAGTATTGACACAGTTGACATTATCATTTGATATAGATAATTATGTATCTATAATTTTCAAATATCATGAAGCACATAACCATTTTCAATTCAATTCAACCAACGTACGATATTACTTTTTAGGATTTGGGGTTCTCAACAGTTTTCCTGTGCAAAAACATCTCAGGGATAAAACACATTCTGTTCTAAATGCTTTTTGTGTATAAACTCATTTACTTCTCATAACAACTACTCAGGTTATCTATTGCAACATAATTAACTATCCCCAAACTTAGTGGATTAAAACAAGAAGGATTTAGTTATAGCTCACCGTTGTTTAAGTCAGGAGTTTGGGCAGAGCTCAGCCAGACCATTTGTCTGTTTCGCACGGCATGCACGTGATGGTATTCAACTGGTGGTTGAATTGTTGGAGGGTCTAAGATAGCCTCATTCACATGCCTGGTGCCCTGGCTGTGACGGTTGGAAGGCTGGTCTCTGCTGAGGTTTTCCCTCCTCCCTTTCCATGTGGTATGTCCAGAGGGTGGTTGAACTTTCTACATGGGAGCTCAGGACTCCAGAGACTGAGAAAGAAGCTTCCAGTCGTCTTAAAGGCTAGGTCCAGAACTGATATGCCATCACTTCCAATCTACTCTATTGGTCAAAGCAGTTACAGCCCAGCCCAGATTCAAGAGGAGGAGAAATAAACACCAGCTCTCCATCAGAAAAGTGGCAAAGAATTCGTGGCCATCTTTAATCTGACATCATAAACCTATGAGGAAAGAGTACTGTCATCTCTGGTCTTCAGCTAAGACTACTGAGGTACAGAGAGTTGATAGACACAGACAAATCTCTGCCTTAATTTCTACACTGGGTAATCAGGGATAGCTAACTCCTTTCTTATGTTTTACAGAGTAAAACAGTGAATAAACATTGAGTAACAATCATGTACAACACACTGTGCTTACCACTGCAAGAGGAACCATGAAGAATAAAGATCCCAGTTTCTTGTTCTTTACGTGAAAATTATTTGAAAACTGAAAAAACATAATGTATATCGATGAATGAATGAGTAAAGAAACTGTGATATATACAGACAATTGAATATTGGTCATCCTTAAAAAAGAAGGAAATCCTGCCACATGTGACAACGTGGATAAACCTGGAGGGCACCATGCTAAGTGAAATAAGCCAGTCACAAAAAGACAAATACTGCATGAATCCACTTATATGAAGTGTCTAATATAGCCAAACACATAGAAACAGAGAGCAGAATAGTGGTTGCCAGGTGTTGGGGGAGAGGGAAATGGAGAGTTGTTGATCAACGGGTACAAAGTTTCAGTTCTACAAGATGAATAAGTTCTAGAGATCTGCTGTTCAGCATTGTGACTACAGTTAACAATACCGTTCTGTGCACTTAAAAATTTTGTTAACGGAATAGATCTCATGCTAAGAATTCTTACCACAATTTAAAAAAGACCTGTCCTTAAAAAACGAGGAAGAAGAACTATATAGGTAATAAGGAATATGGACTGCATCATCTTAACTTTCTTTAAGATATTATATATTCACATAAAAATAGGCCACGAATTGGTACCTCAAATTCTTAAATAAAAACAAACATATACTATATATATGAGAAATTATTATCTGATATATTCTAGATAACCCTCTGGAAGCAACATCAGATTTAGCTTCAAGAGACCGAGGTGCTAACCACAACTCTGTTAATGGCTGTGGGACCCTGGAGAAGTCACTTAACCTTCTTGGGTCTCTTCGTCTATAACAGAGGATTACACAAGATGACTGCTAGGTTTCCTCCCAAATTTGAGGATCTATGATTCAAGATTTAAAAATGCTTTTGTAATGCTATTCGCATGTGCCCTGGGACAGCTCCCTTACCTAAAATAGCTCCTTGGTCTTGGTTCTAGCAGAGAGACTCATAGGCTGTTCTAGGTTGGAGTTACCTTTACAGGAAGGAAAGTTCCCTGATCTCCCCTTTGTGACAGGTATGTTCCATTCAACAAAAGGTGTCTGTCTTAGTCAGATTGGCTGTTAGTGGCTGCTAGTGAGAAGAGGGATGACATGGGAATACCAGTCCCAGAGTCAGAAGGTAATATTGTTTATTATAAGTCTATAAATCCTGGGGAATTTGAATGCCAAAGCAGCTCATTCACAAACAGAAAACATCATCTTCAGCAGCTGCTATAACAAAATATCACAGACTCGGTGGCTTGAACTACAGACATTTATTGCTCACAGCTCTGGAGGTTGAGATTTCTCACAGTTCTGAGATGGAGAAGTCCAAGATCAAGATATGAGAAGACTCAGTTCTTGGTGAAGGCCCTCTTCCTGGCTTCTAGACTGCCACCTTCTCACTGTGTGCTCACACGGCCTTTCCTCGGTACCTGGAGAGAGAGATTTCTCTTCCTCTTCTTATAAGGGTACTAATCCCCTCATGAGGGTCCCACTCTCACGACCTAATTTAAACCTAATTATCTCCCAAGGCCCACCTCCCAATACCATCACATTGGGGTTTAGAGATTCAACATATGAATTTTGGAGGGACACCAGCATTCAACCCATAACAGTGTTTTTGTCCAATGGCACCCAAAGTCAACGTTCACAAGGTCACACGTGATATTCACTATCTTAGGGAATGTGTACTATACCCAATTCTCTGTTTCCTGCTTTTCCTCCTCTCTTAGGAATACAGAATTGGAAGATCAAAATGATTATCACAGAAAAACAACATCAAACTTTCATTTTCCAAGCTAGTCACCACAACAGACAGACATTCTTGCCTTGGGCTTTGAAGAGCTCCCTTCATTTCCTCTGTTACTGGCTATCAGTGGGTTTGGGTATGACACACCTTCTCTCTCACTCACTGCCATAAAGGTAAAGGGTAAGAGAGAGAGTAAGACTCATGAAGCCATGACTCATTTTCGCATTTTTTGGTTTTTGATCAAATGCCAACAGATGGCAAGAGATAGAGTCTTTTATAAAGCGGTATATGGAAACCAGTAACAATATGGTTGATTATTAAAGTTTCATTATTAATTTTCTTCTTCCTAAAATTGTAAATAAATGTAGTACAAAAGGCAAAGGATGCAATCCTAACACTTTCTGGGAGTAGAGAGAAGTTGCACTTTTCAGCTACACGAGTGATTTTCTCACATATATGCAAGTAAGAAGTGAAGTAATAATTGCTCACCATAAACCTTAGGGTTTCGGATCACCATGGTAAATGTGCATTATTTATGTAACAAACTCAAATGAGTTTCTCTTTCAAAATGCATTCATTTTCTTTCCTTAAAAGCAGCCCAAAGGGGAAAATGCTTTCTAAAATGACCCAGATCAACATCCTACGCAACATAACTAAGATACAGAGTTGGAAGGAACCTGAGAGAATCCAGTCCCCTCATTTTATAAAGGGAGCAAACTCTCGTTTAAAGATAAGTGACTTGCTCAGGACAACAGAGCCAAGGAACAGTCATGCTCAAATTAGTCAGGGTCTTCGGAACCTCATCACAAAGCCCTTTCCAGCACCCACGATGCTGCTGGAAGTGATGGTCTCAACATTCTTAACCTTTATTCCCCTAGACCATGACATTTTGAGAAGAGATAGAAAACGAAACAGTGGTCCTCCTTTATAAACATAGTATCTAGAGTGTAGAAGGCACTTATAAACATCTGTGCAATGAATATGTCAAAAAGTGCTTCACGTTGACAAAACTTTCTGACCTAACAATGATGGCCAAAAGCACCCTCATAAGGCTGATTGTAAAAAGGATTTCTCTAAGTGTTTCTTGATGTAAGTCTTATCTCCTCAACAATATTTTAAACTCTGGATGAGCTGGGACTATATCATTTATTTATTTTCCCTCCTCCACACCATGGTGCCAGAAATGTTGCTACAAACGACTTATTTTTGATACTGAAATCAGAACATATAGTATTTAAAAGGATTTTTGTCCTGCTTCATGGGGTGGTGAGCTGTCTAGCAGATGGAGTTTTGTTGTTGTCGTTGTTGTTGTCGTTGTTGTTGACAGCTTTATTGAGATGTAATTCACATACCATACAATTCACTCACTTAAAGTGTACAATTCAGTGGCTCACTACATTGTGCAACCATTGCCCAAATAAGTTTTAGTACATTTTCATCACCCCAAAAAGAGACTCCGCATCCCGTGGCGATCACCTCCACCTCCACTGGAGCCCCGGCCACTAATTTACTTTCTGTCTCAATAGATTTGCCTATTCTGAAATTTTCATTCAAACGAAATCACACCATACGCAGTCCTTTGTGTCTGGTTTCTTTCACTTCGCATTATGTTTTCAAGGTTCATTCACATGGTAGCATGTATCAGTACTTCACTCCTTTTATGGCCAAATAACATTCCATTGTATGGGTACAGGACATTTTGTTTATCCATTCAACAGATGATGGACATTTGGTTTGTTCTCACTTTTCGACAATTATGAATAATGCTAATATGAACATTCATAGACATATTTTTGCAAGGACGTAAGTTTTCATTTCTCTTAGGTATATATCTAGAAGCAGAATTCCTGGATGATTGACGGTTGAGATTTTAATAAGGAAATATTTTACTTAGCAGGGCTCTTGTTACGATTTATTCAGGAAGTGGAACACACTAATTGAAATAAGATCTATTTCATAAATTGTTGCCATATCTAAGAGAGGAATGAGGAATTCAACCATTGTTGAACCAGCTTTAAGCCCAGGGCCAGTCCTTGCCATTTCCCTGTTGGAGACCTGCATTTCCCTGGTACACTTCTCCCTCTACCCAATAAATCCATGGGATGATTTTCTGAAAATGCATACTTAATATTGGGAACTTCGTAGAGAGAAAAAATAAAAATATACATACATATTTCATCTCAGACTTAGACAAGTTGTTAAAGAGACTTGAGGCACGAGGATAATCTCAACAAAGCCTTACATTCTAAAGTTGAAGATAAAATTACTTATTGTTATAACTGGCAGATTATTTTGGGTGAAATGTACAAAAGAGTATAGATATAATTTATGTGCTATAGACACACTTTATATTCTGTTGCAATCCTCTTCTGATTCAATGTGAACTTTAATTTGGGTCCACTTTATAAAATCTAGAATGTGGCCTTACTATTTTTAAATTACAACAGAACTTTATAGCTTATACATTCTTGTTTTCAAAAACCATCTAGTCATATGTTTGACTTAAAAGATATTTAGGGGCCGGCCCCCGTGGCCAAGTGGTTAACTTCGTGTGGTCCGCTGCAGGCAGGCCAGGGTTTCTTCGGTTCGAATCCTGGGTGCGGACATGGCACCGCTCATCGAGCCACACTGAGGCAGCGTCCCACATACCACAGCTAGAAGGACCTACAACTAAGAATTCACAACTATGTACCTGGGGGCTTTGGGGAGAAAAAGGAAAAAAAAAAAAGATATTTAGTTCTTGATCAGCAGGACAATATTTACCCAACGTGTTGCATTGTTTATTTGGCAAAACATGATCCACTTCATATGCTTTATGACATAATTTCCAGGAACCCATTGTGGTGAAAACTGGGGACTTTCTGCACCAGTATGTTGGACTGTACCCTCCCTGACCTCACCATTAGCAATGTTGAAGATGACTCTCCAGTTAAGTTATCAAGGTAGCACTGGCAAGAATGTGGTGTAGTCACCCTGGGGATGGTGGGCCAGACTCTCAGCAATCTAGTTCACCAAAAAGTACCTGCTAATGATGAGATTGTGCTCTTCCTACCTCTCTCTTCATAGAAAAATTGAAGGCCTTTGCTAACTGTTATTTACCAGGCTGATTTAATCCCCCTGGCTGATGATCTTCAAAATCTGACAATGCCATGAAAAAATCAGGCATTTTCCTTTGTATTTGATGCTCTGAATGGCAGACTAAGATCCAGTTGGTCCCTAAACTCTTAGTTCAATTATGCTATGACTTTCACACTAATTATAACCCCAGTGCCTTCTCAGTTACAAACTTGGAAAATATGATCAGTTGTCATGTTTTGTCTATCACAGTCAGGATTATTATATTCAATTCACAGGTCATGTAATACTGGGAAAGAAGATGACCGTGGAATGCCTGGATTCAAGCCCTGGTCTTCTATTTGCAAGATGAGTTCTTTGGATAAATCACAATCTACCAGAACTTCAGTTTGCTCTTTTGTAAATTGGAGGTAATTATAATACAGCAGAGACAATACACTTGTTCACCAAATCCTATCTTATATTCTTCTTCCTAATCAACAGAAAGACTGCATTTCTCAGTCTTCCAAGCAGTAAACTTGGGATCATTATAACTTGGCTGTGGACAGGGAGATTTGACCCTTAAAAACATCCTTTGGGGACCTCCAGCTGTCTCACCTGCTATGGTAAAGCCAGAGGCCATGTGTTCTGTGCTTTCTTATATTCTATATTTGTCTATGTGGCATCCATTAACCACAGAACCAAACTAATGGCCAAAGTTGTTTACATCTCCCCTGTGATCCAGCTTTCATCAGTGCACAAATATCATATCACAATCCCCTCCAACCAATCCCAAGTCCATACCCCCAACTACCTTCCCTAACTCTCACATACCAAGCCAATATCTCCCCTGCCCTAAATCACTCAGGGCCAGGTACCAGACAACTGGAGACTGCAAAAGAGTAAAGATATAATTTATGTGCTATAGACACACTTTATACTCTGTTGCAATCCTCTTCCAATTCAATGTCAACTTTAATTTGGGTCTACTTTATAAAATCTGGAATGTGGCCTTACTATTTTTAAATTATAACAGAACTTTATAGCTTATACATTCTTGTTTTCAAAATCCATCTAGTCATATGTTGGTGTGCTCTATAACCCAGAGCCCACCAACGTTATTCAAACTAGCCAATCCTAAGCAGTTTCTCCACCCTGCCTTGCCTGTCCCACATAAAACACGATAAAGGCTCTGGGCCTATGCTTTCCCCTTGTTCCTCCTTCTGCCTCCTGACCAACTCTGGTGCTCCCCCATGTAGCCCTGCATGGTGTGTGATGCCTCTCATTTCGAGGGGAACTGGGAATAACAATAAACTTTTCTTTCAATGACACTGACTTCTCACGTTCCCACTCGATCATCTCTATAAATTAAGACCCTGGCATAAGTCAATATGATGGCTTCATATGATGAAGAATCCTTGCTTACCAGCATTGGACTTTGCATGACTAGCTGAGAAATGTTTGTTTTGCTAAACCACTAAAATTTTAGGGGTAGTTTGTTACTCCAGCTTGGTTGAGCCTGTCCTGACTGATGCAAAATCCTCACTTTCCAGGTTTCTTTCAATGATTAGGAAAAAATAAATATGCATAAAGTATGTAATAGTTCATGATACAAAGTAGGAGCTCAAAAAATGTTAGTCATTATAATGATGATTCAGCAATGTCTAAAAACAATGTATGAAAATAAAGCAAGTATGATACATCTGTTTACTACTCCAAGTGAAAATAGAAAACAGATTTTCATCAAATATGAAGGATTTGTTTGAAATAGTGACAATGCAGAAGATTGTGGTGTACAAAAAAATATACTTTGGCAGTTTGTTCAAAAAGATAGGGAGTCACCCTCTATAAAAACTGGAAACAAGAACAAAAAGACTTACTCATTGTGAGTGGCATTTCCTGGGTTAGACCCCACAGACAGAAGACAAGGAATTCAAAAGAAAGCCCATGTCAAAATACAAGGGCAGATACTATAAATCATAGGCATCGCTTTGCCATGCAGTTTCTGCTTATGTGAACAATCTATGTAACCAGGAGAATTTATTTATTAAGAGGTAGTTAATGCACATAAGAAGCCACTTAGTATGCTCAACTTTTTACAGTTTACAAAGCACTCTTACAAACACTCTAATAAAAGTCATACAACGTGATCAGGGCAGTCATTTGCTGTTAGTACACTAAAGAGAAGTAAGTCCCCGATGTACAAGAGTAAATGACTCCTCCTGCCCACTTCATATGCTACTTCCAAAACTTATAGATTATATTTTTCTCTAACAGTAAAACCAGAAAAAATTTAGAGGCAACAGATGGCACTAGAATCCATACAAGTAACAACATTTCAGTCAACGAGGGACTGCATATATGATAATGGTCGCAAAGATCAGTACCATATAGCCTAGGTGTGTTATAGGCTGTTCCATCTAGGTTTGTGTAAGTACACTTCATGATGTTCGCACAATGACAAAGTCATTTAATGACGCATTTCTCAGAGTGTGTCCCTGTTGTTAAGGGACACGTGACTGTAATCTACAAACTGGCTACTCACAGTGCATCTATGGACCAGCAGCACTGACATCACCTGGAGCACTGTTAGAAATGCAGAATCTCAGGCCTCACTCTAGGCCTACTGTGTCAGATTCTGTGTTTCAACAAGATGTCCAGATGCTTCCTATGTACGTTAACATCTGGGAACCATTGCTCTCAAAGAGTTTTCATAATTGTGTTCCTGAGATTTGGGAATCTCCAAACTGAATCAGGGAAAATAGCATGTAGACTCAAGAAAATAAGACTAGAATATGATTGCAACCAATAAATCTAAACACTCAACCCCTTTGGCATATTCTATCTGAAAGTGGAACCTATTAATGGGAAGGGAGACAGACTGCTTGGAATCTAGAAAAGAGAAGTCCAAAAAGCAACGTTTTCCCTATGCTTTCTGCACTATTTGATAAAGATGGCACTCTAACTACCAATCTATATATTTGTTCTGAAAGATGATGAGTACATTTGATCATCAAAGTTGAGTGGCCTACATAATATCCTCATATCTAATTTCATGTTTTCCATTCAACTTTCTCATTATAATTTGACTTCCCATCTCATGTAATTTTTCTATATGGAGAGAACTGATCAAACAATCAGACCAAAACATTCTAGATCACTAGGAATTTTATCTTTCATTATAATTTAACATATTGTCTGTCTATTTTTTAAATCAGTTGATTATGAGTGTGATTAGGATAAACAAGTCTACCTGAGTCTACTATGAACACACTAATAAAATTCGTTTTTCTGGATATTGATGACCACTTCCTAGGAACACAGCTGTGTGAGGTTATGGCAGAATGGCCACACGATATATCTGGATAATGATAACAAGCATTTATTAAGCATTTAGCATATTCCAAAAGTCCTTTGCCTCTATTAAGTAATTTAATTCTCATGAGTCATATATTATTATCCCCATTTCACAGATGAGGAAACAGAGGCACAAAGCCAATAAGTTACTTGACTAAGTGATAAAGTGACAGAAACAGAACTTCAACCCAGGCAGTCTGGCAACAGAACCTGTACCGTGCTATGCTGCTTCTATCTTGTTTCTCAACAATTATTATATATTGGCCTCTTCCTCTCTACTTCCCCTACCCATCCCTTTGGGACTAAGTTCAAAAACAATAACAGACCTAAAGAACCTGGAACTAGAGCTCTCGACATAACCAGGAAATTAAAGCTCCAAGCCTCTGAAGGTGACTCTTTCTCCTTGTGGCTGAGGATGCTCCCCTGGGGCTTGGAGGTTAAACCACAGATATTCTAGATCCTAAGAAGACATTATCTACCTTGCCTCTCCTTGGATTTGCTTCCCCTGGCCTTGAGAATGGAATGGTACAGAAGCCAAGGCTGGATGGGGCTAGGGAAGAGGCAGGGGACAGAGTTCACTTTGATGGGGGCTTAGGCAAGGAAGAGTCTAACTCAACAAGTAACACTATTGGGGTTTGGGCCAACAGTTCTACAGAAATACAGAATATGCTTTGCTTTGTCTGAACCTCTATGGGAATACTTTTCTTGGGAAAATCCTAGGATGTGGCTGTGGCCACACAGAACTCAAGGATTTGCAACTCCAGATCTCTGGCCAAATACTAGCATTATCCACACGACAAACATAACAGAAATCGCATATCATTTTACAGATAAGAAAATCGGTAAACTGTGGGATGAAGAGCTTTACCTCCACTCCTGTGAGAGGGGGAGAATGGACTGGAACATGTTCTCTAAGGTGTCTCCTACAACCTTTGCAGTCCTCTGCAAAAATGACTAGAATTGCCCAGTGAATTGTTTTTGAGACATTAGATAAGTGGTTTGCAATTTGCACACCAGTGAGAAACAATACATTTCCATAAGTTACAGTAACACTTCAAATGAGATTTGTAAAACAACCACATGCTCCCACTCCCTTCAGTACTAAATAAACAATACATAATGAAGTCGTGCTGCTCAGTACTTTTCAGATGGATTTGACAATATGCTAAATACACGTCATCACCCTAGGGAGAAGCAGTTTAGTAAAAACGGACAGCTGTGTGAGACAAGTATAAACTTAAATTGAACCTCAACATTTAAACAGTTCAAACATGACTAATGACCAATAACTGGGCTTCTCCTATTTTCCTCCTGGTTCTTGGCAATATCAAAGAAACAAAGAATAATCAAACAGGCCATAACTAATAACTGCAGTGACTTACTTTGTCCTATGCTTGTTAGAAAAGTAAAATAATTTATGTCATTACGCATTTATAATTTATTTAACCAATCTCCCAATGTTCCCAAATACTTGCCATCTATCTACATATCTATTTATCTATATTTATCATTGTCTAGAAAACACTTAGGATAACTTCCCAAGGGTCAGAAGGGATTGGTTTGCACAGGGTCACCCCAGCAAATGAAAATGCCAGCATTTAATGTTAACTAATTTCTTTATAATGTTGATCATGGCAATCGATGGACTCATTTCACTGTTTACAAGGAATTATACAAGCATCTAAGTATGTATTTACTTAATCTTCTTTAGAAATTAGATTTAGAATTTCCACAGCACGTAAACTTAAGCAAGTCATCTATTTTTAACTTAACGTGGAGTATAAAAAGATTTGTAAAACTTGAGTGCATTTCTGGCGGTTTAGCATATTTTATGCATTTCTGAACCACTGTTTACTTTTTCAAAGATTTAAGAGTTTAAAGAAGCATAAAAATTAATTGATTTCTGTACAGTCAATTGGAGTGCAGGGCGGTGATGTAAAAGATGCCTCCATGAAACACTGAGGGGAGAACAGATCATCTGCCACATCAAAACGAGGCTCGACAACAATGCAGCTGCACTGGGAGGGGAAGTGCATTGTGAATGAGGAGAGCTAATGCCGCAAAATAACCAATAGAAATACCAGATGAAAATAATCAGTGTGTGAGAGCACCACATAAGAAATAATTTACAATTATGAGAACGGCAGTACAAGATATTCAGGATAAAAGTTAAAAACAATTCAATGCATGTAATAATTTTAATAATTATCAAGATCTACTGGAAAGAGTTTACTCCATACCTTGTATAACTAATAAGCAAGGTTGAAATAAACACTTTTATATGTATATATTGGTGCCAAGCAACTATTCTTTCTTTAAGTTTCAAGAAATCACTGAATCGAATCACCAGGCCAAATAGCATCACTTTCACCAAATTGTCATCTAGAAGGCTTGTATGAGTTTACTTTTCCACCAAGTCCGTGTTTCCCATACCATTGCTAACTCTGGAGATTGTTTTTTAAGTAAAAATTTTCCAACTTGCTAAGCAACAAAATCATATCGTATTATTTTCATTTATCTTTTATTTCCCGTGCAGTTGAACACTTTTTCAGATGTTTCTTGGACTTTGCGTTTGTTTTAGAAATTTCCTGCTTATCTCTCTTGCCCATCTTTCTATTGGAATATTTGCTGCTTTTCTCTTATTGACTTACAAAAGCTTATACACCATATATGTTAAAAAAAATATTTTTGACAACTGGACATTTGCGATCTGACTGGTTCAAACAACTCTGATCTATTTGAGAGGCATGCAACTGCCTTATAGGCTATTTAGGCTCAGAACACAAAATCTGTACCTAGCTGACCTTACACACTCATTGGGTTTCAATGGCTCTTCTTTTTACCTCAAAGATAGAAGTCACCCAAGGTTCACACCTGGGCGCCTCTGCCTTTCTCTCCCTGCATCTCTTCCTTCAGAAGTTCCTGTCCTCCAGTAGTTTTCACAACTCTGAGCTGATAATTTCTAAATCTATATCACTGTCCTTGACTCAGTCTACCCTATAAGCCAGTAGTTTGGGTTCATTCGCCTGGCAGACCCTTTCATTTAAGATTTCATTTGTTCGTGCACTCACTCAAATATATACAGCCCCTTAAGAATATCTAATAAATACGAAGTATTGTGAATTTTCATCATCTTGAATTCAAAGATTTCAAACCAAAGTTACCTGCTGCTCCACAACCATCCTTTCTTTACAATTTCCCTTTTTTATTAATTGTGTCACCAACTTTCTGCTGTTTTATCTAAAAAAGTCATGACTCTTCACTCTCTCTTGTCACCACATGCAATTAATCTCTGTTAACTTTTTCTCTAGTGGCTCAAAAACTAACTCTTTCCTTTTTCACACAGCTGCCATTCTGGTCCACGGCTTCATCATCCGGCCCCTGTTGAACTGCCAGAACTTCCTATGGGCCTCACCAATTCCAATCTGTTTCTCACTTCCTTTTGTATCTTGTCCTGGATTTCTCTTCCTGCAGTATGGCTCTGAAATAGCACTCTTCTGTTCAAGAATCTCAGGTGCTTCCTTTTGCCTATGAAAATTAGCCCCAAATCCGCCAGCCCCTCATTAGAAGTTTCTAATAGCTGGTTCCATCTCCCACTACTCCACATGAGAAACATGATGTTTGCTTGGCATTGTTTCTGTACTGTTCTCCACATGAGACTTCTCACCTTTGCTCATCAATTCCGTCTGATTAAAGCCCTCACTTCTCTCTATTAGTCCAAACCCTAAACACCCAACTCTTCACAGCATGGCTCATGTCTTCTCTCTTCTGGGAAGCTGGCCCCAATGAAAACCAGAGTTTTGTTTTCTTAGAATTGGAGCAGATTTCACAGACTACCCTAAGGACCCTGAGCCTCAAAAATCTTAAATTCTGCTCAACAAAAGTTTATTGAACATTCCTTACGCACAAAACCCTGTGCTAGGAACTGGGGATGAGGAAAATGAATATGTGTGATCCTTCCTCTCAAGGAGCTCACGCCTATTGGAAGGGCCAGGCAAATAAATATATCATTTCATTAAAATATGGGAAGTTCTAAGGTGGAAGTAAACACAGTGCTGTGAGAGTGAGAAAAGGGGACATTTAATCCGACCAGAGGTTCAGGGAAAGCTTCCTAGAAGAGATATCATATGACAAGGATGTCTTAAGATGAGTAAGAGCTATTAAGACAAAGAATGATGGGAAGAGAGTTCGAGACAAAGGAAACAAAATAATTAAGGCCAGGGACATAAACAGTGGGAAGGGAATGAGGAACTAGAAGCAGTATCATTAGACTGTAATGTTATGAGCAAGAACTTGTGACAGATAAGACAGAAAGCAAGTGGAGGGAGTAAGCCAGGAATGTAGGATTTTGTAACCTATATTAAGCACTTTCTACTCTGATCTGTAAATGATGTGGAGCCAGTAAAAATGTTTAAGCAAAGAGGTTAAATGATTGGGTTTTGTAAAGTATTCTCTCTATCTTGTAGAGACCAAATTTAAGGGAAGCAAGACAAGAGACAAGAGACTACATATTGCGATGCTCCAGGCCATAGAGGGTGAGGGTCTGCAAGGGGACATGGTCTTGGGGATGGGGCTGAAGACACAGATTTGAAAAAATACTTCAGAGCTAAAACCATTAGATCTTGCTGTTTGCCTAGACGTGGAAGGCTCAGGGAAATGAGAGGTCTCCCATGACCCTTAAGTCTCTGGTTTGGGCAACTGGATGGTGGTGGCAGTAACTAAGCTAGAAATGAAGAACCCATAGTACATTGTTGGGGGATTGGTAGTGAGGACTGGAGGTGATGAGCAGAGATGACAATGAGGGCAGTTTTCGGATACCTTGAGTTTGCTGTTCCTATAGGATATATGAAACTAAAGATCATATATGAGGTGAAAGCTAAAGATAAAAATTTGACATTGATTATCATTTCAGTGATAGATAAAATGATGATAGTGATGAGATTCTCCAAGTAAAGTGTGTACAGAGAGAAATGAAGCCTTTGGGGTAAGGCTAGAACCCTGGGGTACGTCAGTAGTTAATGTATGCACAGAAGAGAAAGAGGCCAGAAAGGCCAGAAAGGAATGGTCAAAGAAGCAAGAGGACTGCCAGGACAGATTGGCTTCAAAGAAATAAAGGCCAGAGAGTTTTAAGATGGGGTGTAAGATAAGGACTAAGAAAGCATCCTTGGGCTTGGCAAGTCAAAGTCCATCTGTGACCTTTAGAAATGAGCGTAGGCTCCAAACTGTGGTGAGTTGAAGCAAGGGTGAATCACAGTCATGAGGCATAACTTTGCTGAGAAGGAAAAGAGGAAAATTAGGGCAGAACTAGAGAGGATGCAGGACCAAGAGACAGCTGACAGGCTAAAGGAAAAGTGATGAAAGAAGGAAAAATGATAATAGAGACACCTGAGAAACTAGTGGTGATTTTTTCATTCATTGCTTTAAGGAGAACAAAAGAAAGCAGTCCTCAAATATATGGTTCAATACTCAACTGCTTCTTTCGGTCGCAAGCCCAGAAGAGAAATAAAGTCGCTTGCCTTGACAGAGTTCTCATCACATTTTTGTGCCCAGGAAAATTATGAAGTTTCTGCTCTCACCAGGAACGAGAAGCATAGCAGACTGATGCGGCGTCTCCTAGAATTATTCAGCTTTGGGGTGTCATCATTCGCCTCTCAGGGAAGCCGAGTATCGTTTCTGGGAGGATTCACTGCGCCACCATGTGGTCAGCTTTGAGAATAGTATTTTTCCCAACTTTCTACAGTTGAATTCTGGGTTGAGTCACGGAAAAGGAGAATTCTGCAGCTGGAAGAGACCTTAGAGACCCTCTCCTTATCATAGAGATGAGGAGAGCAGAGGTGACTTTAATTTTTCAAGACGTCTTTTTATTTGAGCTTGCATAACGATATCTGGTGCATATATGACTGATTACATGTATAAAAGGCATGCGACAAAAAACATATACACAATCTTGAAGTTTTCACTCAAACCCAAGCTTATCAGACTCTCTAAGTCCAACACGTTTAATGAAATGCAGCAATTGGCACAGATCTTTGTTCCTAAACTGATCTTTAGCAACAACCATATTGCCACGAGGTGAGCATGATACTTTGTATGAATTGAGCCATTTCAAATTTAGTTTAAAAGTCGATGTCAGCTCAAATGGAATAGTGACTAGGAAACATGCCTGCTGAGGATCAAATCCAAGGTGGTCGTTGGAAAGTCTTTATTATTTTAAGATATAAAAATCAGTTCTATATTATCATTTTGCTTTTCTCTTTATCATTTTTATCTGATAAAAGTAACAGATGTAAAGAAAACTTGGAGATTTCAGGGGAAAAAAATCATTAAAAATCATTCAAAATCACATAAACCAGCAATAATCTTCCTTAAGGTTTTGGCATTTTTAATTCCTTCTAAATGCTTAAAGTTAAAGAGTTCAAACTAGTTATCTTATTTATCCCATAGAACTAACTGAGAATTTAAAAAATTTTTTTTCTCATGTTTACAGGAATTCTTTCACTTTTTATTTTAAGCCCACCTAACCAAAATTGTCACCAACTCGGGGGCTTTAAACAAATGTCAAACAGTTAAAACAGCAAAGTAGACAAGATTTTGGCAACCTTAGTCCAAGATGGGGTCTCCAGCCAGGCCATTCAGTTGTTCATTAACGTTGTTAATTATTTCTAATAGTCCTTAGTGTGGTGGCTTCCTCCCTGCATCTTTTTTGTTTTCTGGTGAGGAAGATTGGCCCTGAGCTAACATCTGTTGCTAATTTCATCTCTTTACTTGAGGAAGATTGTCACTGAGCTAACATCTGTGCCAATCTTCCTCTATTTTGTACGTGGGATGCCACCACAGCATGGCTTGACCAGCGGGGTAGGTCCGCATCCAGGATCCGAACTTGTGAACCCCAGCCTGCCAAAACGGAGCTTGCAGACTTAACCACTATGCCACCAGGGCAGCCCCCACCCTGTATCTTTTTATCTGCCAGTCCAAAGATGTTTCCACTGAACTCTAGATCATTTGGAAAGGGAGCATCCTAAATAAACAAAACTAGAACATTCTAAAGTTTGAAATGTTTCAGATCAAAGCAATGGACTCCTTCTGAATGTGACATTATTAGGAGTAGTATTAGTAATGGTGATGGTAACAATTTATGAAGTTCTTGTAAGTGCTTTACAAAGCTCTCATTTAATCATCTTAGCAACCCAATCGTACAAACGAACTGTTGTTAAGAAACGGCCCTACTTCACACAGCTAATATTCAAGTGGTCAGCCTCCACCCCAAACCCTGTTCAGGTAACCAGAATCCCGTATTCCAGGACATTTTCCAGGTACTCAATGCTTAGCTGACCCTGGGTTTTCTGAGTCTTTTCAATCTACATCAATGTAAGTGTATCACAAATATGGTTAGTAATACTCTGAAAAATATCTGCTTCTCTCTTTTGCCTTTTTTAAATAGGTCGGCCCAAGGAATCCACTTGCCTGAGGAAATACTAGGATCTTTTTAAAAGAGAAACACAAAGAGGGAAAATGAGCAATCAGCTTCTACTATACAATATAGAATTCTGCAGAAGACAATTTCTATTGTCTTGAGAGAGAATTTTTCCAAGTCCTTTTTGCCTCCTCATCAGAGACCCAACACTTACAGAGATCACCTGTAGTGTGGAAATGATAGAGCCCTGGGCCAGCCCCCTCTGAGGCTTGCTGTTCAAAGGTAAAAGGAATGTATGACTCTAGAAGAAAAAGAAGGATCTGTCCCCTTCCTCATTTTTTAATAAAACAGAGAAAGTTGGGGGAGGCAGCAGAGCAAGACTGTTAATCATGAGTGTCTTGATTGCCCCTGTTCCAGGCTTGGGGCCCTAGAGGCAGAGGTACATTAGTGTAACACTGAGGGCAGGAGGAGGTGCTTATTGCCCGCTCCCCATTGAGGCCTATGGAGAATAAATACCTCCTATACCAGCCTGGCATATGACCACATCAATTAGGAAGACCAGAGTGGAGGGAGTCTCTTAAGTTCAGTTTATCAAAGCAATCCTTCGTTCCCATGAGGTATGGGGCTAAGTCCAGATCCAGAAGACCAGCCAGTGGTCACTGCCAGTAATTCCACAATGGCAGTGGCCAGTGACCTTATGGCAGAGGCTGAGTTGGGTCTGTGAGCCAGTGGATTAGCAAGAGGTCGTGGTGGAGACCCACACGTGCAGCCAGTGGGAGCCAGGTTTAAGCAAAGCCAATCGAAGGGACACTACCAGGTTCTGAGCAATCTGGGAGAGAAATGGGGCAGCAAGATACCAGTCACCAACTTCACAGGAAAATGCTAGCAAGGCAAACAGAATCCAGGTAAACAGGAACATCACCTGAAGTCCAGAGAACACGCAACCCCAAGACACAAATTCTTCCCCTCAGACTTCCTTCCCCAGATGTGTGGATACCATCTCTGGGAGGAAAGGGGACAATCAGAAAGAATGCAGACTTTTTTTCCCTAGAGAGACTATTACCTAAAGGAACTGATTAAATAACAGATTGAACTAATTTAAATAAATATGAACATTATTAAATTTTTTCCCTTAGTAACCAACAAATGAGTCTCCCTGAAGAAGAGCAGATGAGCTCTATACAAAAGAAAGAAATGATATTTTTGGAGGTTCTAGGTTAAGGTGGCAGATATAACACACATCTATTTTCACTCTTTCCTTAAACCAGAACCACAGTAAAGAAAGCTTTCAAAAGACACAAGTCCATATGAATGGGAGAGCAGAAGAAGAGACCCCAACCACACAATCTGGAAGGTAGAAAGAGATGGACAAGTGACAGCTAACTTACCAGGTCTGAGAAAGCTGAGTCCCGTATTGACAGTAGACAAAGCTGGGAAGAACCAAAGCAACTAACATCACAGATTTTTCAAAGGGCTCAGGAACTAGAAGACCCAAGATCTCTAGGACTTGGCGTGAGAGGGCTGCCTGAAATAAGGAAGGCTGAGTGAATCCTATTTCAGGAGCAGTTAGAATCCCCAGATTCCCTCATCATCTCCATATTTGCCTTTTCCTACCTGGGCAGAAGTCTGAAGATTTGTTCTCTGAAAAGGGTGGCAGGGGTTCTGGATCTGGAGCACAGTAGGTACAGTTAAGGGCATAGGTACCTGACCCAAAACACAGGAGTGAGGAGCTGTGCGTGGTGAATGCTGGGTTCAACAAACTCTTTCCATCTTCCCCGACTCTGCTTTGAGAACTCTAGCAGAAAGACCCTTACACTCCAGGCAGGAAGTTGGAACCTAGCCAAATGGTCTAATTAAAGCAACGTGGTGCAAGAGACAGATATGATGAAGACCGTCTTTATTAAAAGACTCTTGCCTCAATTGAACCATCTTTTTAACTTGAGTACAGAATGTGCTAGTGAGCCAAGTCCAGGTTCTTTTCTGTCCTTGGCTTGTCTTGACCTTCTGCTGATTGAAGTTCCTCTGCTCTCTTCTATACCCTTCAACTTAGGCCAGCTGAGGACACGTCTTTCATCCCAAAGAATCACCCTGCTTTACCCTACTCCTGAGGGCTGCAGGGGGTGGTGGGACAGAAGCAGAAAAGACAAAGCAGCTATTCCACTTGGCCACATTTCCATCAGATGCCCAAAGCCTGGTCCACGGCCCTGCCAGAAGCCCCATGTGCGGTAGCTCCTGTGGTTCTCACTCATGATCTTATCCACTGGCTTCTCCAAGGGCCTCTTATAAACTCTCAGAAAAACTAAAGCCAAACTATGACCCAGAGGCTCTATTCAGCTTATCATCTCCTGGGAGCAGTCAAGTAATAGTGACAATATTGCTCTTTCTGTACACAAATAGATTTACACTTATTACTCAGATCTCCAGAAACTGCACAACATACTGTTTAGGGATTCTCACACCAGTGGTGAACTATAAACCTGAGTTGTCACAGGAAAGTGAAGATATGAATGAGCACAGCGTGGTGGCTGCTGCTGAGATCACACTGGTCTAGCCTGTGCGCTCACGGCTCCAAGTCACACCGAAGACCTAGCTAACCCTCTGGGCAACATTAGGGCACGTACGACATCTCTCTCAGTGCTTCTGAAAGAGAGGAACAGAAAGAAGACTGAGTCCTTCCCTTCCACATCGACGCAGACCACCCAGCTCTGCCACCTAAGGGCCCTAGGGCACCAGTTGTGTTGCTGAACAAGAGTGGGATTTTTTTGTGTGAGCATATAGGAAATATCCCTTGAAAATCCCCAAGTGTACTTAGGTGATGAGAGTAGTAGAGAAAAATGGTCAAGAGATTGAGCTTTCAGGTTAATGCAAACCCAGACTCCAAAAGCTACTAGCTATCTCCTGAGTCAATTTACATAACTTATCAGAATTCGTTCTCTTTATCTGTAAAATAACAGTTCTGATGGTCACACAGTTTTTTGTTCAATCAAAACCATTCACACAGTGGTTGAACAAATATTTATTGTGTATCTATTATGCGCCAAGTGCTGTATTAACTGATGCATCTAAACACATCAGTTAAAGAAAAGAGAGAGATTTATAAAACTTCCCTGCCCTTATGGAACTCATATTCCAAAGGAAGACATAAACAAAAAATAAATGAATAATAAATAAATATGCAGTATATTAGAAGGTAAGTCCTGGGGGTAAAAGCAGCGGAAGATTGGAAGTTGAGGCGGGGAGCAGTTTGTATTTTTAAATAACAGGGTTAAAACAGGCTTCAACGAGAAGAAAACAACTGAGCAAAACTAGAAGCGAGGTAGGGATTACATGGCACAAGGCAAATAAATTCTCTTACTGCACACCACTCATGACACAGTAAATGCTCAGTAAATTATAATGGTGATGTTGAGGAGGACAAGGAGGAAAAGGACAAAGAAAATCTGCAAGAGATCAAGGTCCCAAATGAGCTGATGAGCGGTGCAACGGGCTGGCATTGGGCTGCTCTTTATGGAGATGACACTCTCTAATAATTGCAACTACTGTTTCTTGAACACTGCCTATGTGCTAAGCATAGTGCTAAATTTTAAAATATTTTGTCTCATCTAATCATTGCAAATAACCCTAAGAGGCCAAAATGAGGCTGACGGAGATAAGTAATCAGCTCAGGGACGCACAGCTGTCAGTAAATTAGAGGTAGCCAGAATTTGGGCCAGGTGTTTCTAACACTGGCACTCTGAGCCCCAGGCTGCTCTGCCTCTCAGATTTGTTCTCAGACACCAGTAAGACGAGTGGAAACGTGGGTCACAAGGAGGAAACAGGTATGCACGGAGTGGCAGGTCGGGACTATGTAGCTCCCTAAAGGGAGCATTTGATCATGCTGCCTCGCTGAGCAGGCCTATCCTGAATGCTATATAAATTAGACGTAAAATCTGCTAGACAGCAATACTCCATGAATATAAAGTGAAAACTCATCGGAGAATCATTTTACTGGGGGTTTTAACATAATAGATTAGAACTTCTTCAAGTTAGACAGCCTTTCCCAAAGTGTGCTTTTCAGCACCCCAGGCCCAAAAGATGCTACACAGTAAAAGAAAAATTGGTGTTCCTGTGGGCGCGAGAGGCCCCACGTCTGCAGTGTCCATCCAGTGTCTGGCATATGGGAGGACCCAATAATGCACACATGTTAACTGAGTGACAGAGAAATCTGTACAACCTGGTTTATCCAGCACTCCTCATACACAGTTGACCACAAAAGCCACCTGACTTGTGGGAGCAGTGGTTCTATGGCACTAAGGCCCCTGCACAGAGAGAGGAAGTGGATGGTGTTTTCAAGATTCCTCTCAATCAATGGGGAAAACATCGTTTAAATTTAAGCTCAAATCTATGTTTGGAAAGAAAGGCTTCTCGTGCATTAAAATGTTGGGGGGAAGGTAGAAAGGCCTTGGAAACGAGAAAACAAAACTGAGAAATTTTACCCCATTCTTGGTTTCACAGAGTAACAGGCAGAAACTGAAACCAACAGACATTTCTGTTAAAGAGTTCAACTTCTGAGCCCTGCAACCCAGCAATGTTCTCAAATTAGCTAAAATAAGCAACGGGTTTCCCACCACAAAGCAGGAGGGCAAAACAAGTCTGCTGGACTCCTCAACGGACACAGCAGCCTAAAGGGCTCACACCAACACAGAAACACTGAAAAGAAAGGGGGAGAGAAGGCGAGACACCTCCTCCCCCACTTTCTCTGAGGCTATGAAGTCTGCCACTTGCCGCATGAGTGACAACATGAACTTAGGCAGCTTCAATACACCAAAAAAATGGGGGAAGTGACACTGGGTGACATTCTCCATGAGAGAGATGAGTAATAGAGTCAAAAAGTGCATGGTCTACTGCCCCTACAGACTCCAGCATAACACCTCCCCCACTGAAACAGTGAGCCAGCAACAAATAGCAAATGTCACAGAAAACAAATCTCTTACAGTTGGGTCCCTCCTCAGCTGAGGCTTGGGAGGGAGGAGGCCAGCTGAGAACACAGAGGTGGTGAAAACTCACACCATGAAGCCCCTTTAGTACTTTTATACACAGGCAACATAATTAGCATCCCTATGTGCCAGGGTCATGCTAAGTGTTTTAAAAATACTGTATCTCATTTAAATGAACATCAAGGGCAGCCACAAACAACTTTGTTAACAATGTAAGCATCATAAACCAAAAGGGGTTGAGAGATGTGCATTACACACACACACACACCCCTCCATTTCCAACCTATATTTTATAAATAAAGACAAAAGTTAAAGCAAGTAGTCATCTCAAGCCAGCCTGCCTTGCCTAAGTACCCATAGAAGAAGCAGGACGTGCTGAAAATAGATGAGCAAGGGCTCTTGTAATGTTATTCCCATACCCCCATGGATGGAGCCACTTCCTTATTTCCCCTCCTGCTGCTGCTCTGAGTCATTGCACAGCTCTGGTCACATGCACCCTGAATGCTACAAAACCAAACATGGGCTCCTAGTGACAGCAAAGTTTTAGCTACTTTGTAGAATTTTGTCAGGTCAGGGCTTCATTATAATACAGGATTAATAAGTCTATCCCTGTGACACTCCTTCCATCTTCACACCATCAGCACAATTCCCTCATTCTCCCCACACTGAGTGCATAAGCAAAGAGACACAAGTTAGACGAAAGAGATGAATTTTATCCTCCTGTTGTTCACTGAGTAGATCCCCAGAGCCTAGAGTACATATCTGGGGTATAGTAAATTAAATACCTGTTAAATGATTATTTGCAGTTGAACAAAAACAGAACAGTCTTCCTCCGGGACATAAGATAGGACAAATCACTTGAAAATTTGGTCAAGTGTTTTACATTTGAGTAAACAGATGGTCCCCATGAATGAACTTTGGGACAGGTCTGTAGATTTTCTCCTTTTGTTAATTTTTTGTGTTTTAATTAATTCCTCAGGTGCTATGAATCAGGAATCTACAGATTGTATATGTTATTCTTACACAATATTCTTTTCCACAAGCACCTTGCTGCACATGAGTGTAGAATACTGTCACATTACAGAACAAGGTGGGAAGGGAGTGAAATCCTCGGATAAAGCAGAAATCTTGGAAAAGCTGTAATAGGAACAGATACTAGGTGCCCTTAGTCTCTCTCCCTTAATAATCCTTTACCTCACTTTATAACCTAACAAGTCTGTGCTTATAGCTTCGCTTGACGCAGATCAGAAGTCAAAGACAGAGCCTCATTTTTTTTCTCTTTCTTGTCATCATAACCCAGTGAGTACTTTGCTCCCTATCTTCACGCTTTTCGATCATTTGACCTTCTATCATTTCCTCATCCATTCCTTCAAAATTGAATACTATTACCCTTTTCTCCTTTCTCTCCATTGTTTCCAGATCTCCGTCTTTGGCTCCTACCCTGTACATTCTCATCCCATCTTTATTTCACACACTCATTCCTACTCACCCAACTGGGCTTTGTATTTGCTTTCCTTGTGGGATTATTCATACGTTTTCTTACTTTCTTCTTTCCATGATCTCCCACCTCCTTCCCTTTTTTTCCCAACCTGTCTTCTTCTAAAATTCTACTTCCTTGCTCGTCACTCTTACCCTTATGTCCTGTCAAATTATATAAAGTTTGGCTTCTACATTATTATTTAGAAGGAAAATGCTGTCATTCTTAAATGCCCATTACTCGTATCCTTGGATTTTATCTCAGATCCTTTTTGGTTTCTTCTAGAGTTTTTATAGACCAAAATGGATGTATAGCAAGATCTCATTTGAAGCTTCTTTGCTTCACCTGCAAACTTTACCACTACAGGAAAGGAATGCACAGGAGCCTTAGCAGGTTAGGAATGACACAGATGAGGGCATCATAGAATAGCCAGCTTTTTCTTCTTCTTCTTATTTCCCTCTTCCTTAGAGTTTCTGCCTGGGAAATTGTGCCCTGGAAATTATATATACTTAAATTCTGATTATTAGTGACTATTTTAAAAAGGCTATATTCCTTAATGACTAAAAACATATATATTTAAAACGTTATGTGTGTAAGTAATCGTATATACTTACATGCATATACTTATGTATATATATATACATATGCACATGCGCACACATTTATAGATCCCAGTGACCAATTAATAGAGCTCTGGAAAATCAAGTGTAGGAACAAAAGATAGAAATCAATAAGAGGAGGGAAACAAGACTATTATTTCTATCTAATATTTAGTAAATGGTATTGAAATTTAGTAGAAAACTGTTATAATATCAACTCTGGAGGAAGCTATAGAGCAAAATGATAAATTAAGAGTAAAATTTATCTTGAGAATCCGGGGAAGATACAGAGCAGGCTGTCAAAGCATCCAGACCAAGATAATTTCCATTTTTATTTCATATCCAGGGGAACCCAATATTTGTCTCTTGAATGGACCAAAGCTGAGCAATTTATCTAATGTGTAAAACTTTATGTGGTCTCACAGATCTTGACATCTGTGGTTAATTAATCAGTTTGAGTACTCTGTGTGGGCTAGCATGTGAACATCTCTTATCAAAAGGTAGGGAAGTACACCAGAGGAAGGATACCCTGCATTTTCCTTCTCTATACCACTGTTTCTCTTATTATCTGACCACATCAGTTCATTCTTAACTACAGGTGCTCTTTAATTATTGCATTGCCTTTTCTCTCACCCTAACATTAAGTTTCTAGGAAAAGAGTCTGTATCATTTGGGAGGAAAAGAGGAGTAGTATTTATTTATTAGGGGTTCACTATGTGTCAGGCACTATGCTATGGGCTTTAACATTGGATTAACTCATTTACACGGACAACCATCCTGTGAAGTACACATTGCTGTTCCCACTTTACAAATGAGAAACTTGAAAATTTTAATGTTTTGTCCCAGAGCACCCAGATAGAAAGTGGAGAAAGTGAGATTCGATTAATTCCAGATTAACCTGACTCTATTATCCTAATCTTCTTACCTGCATAGGATCTACCCCAGTTCTAGGCATAGAGTAAATACTCAGAGAATGATCCCCAACCTTTAAGGTAATAGCTGTAAAACTAAGCAAAAAGTCTCCCCTCGTTTCACATTTTAGTATTGCCCCCAAGCTTCCTTGTTATTACCGCTGTATTGCCTCTCTCACACTTGGCACTTGGTCCTGCTATGCCTTTGCTTCCCTTGTGCAACAGTTCTCACTTGAAAATTCCCTACCCAGCATCCTAAAGCCTTAGGATGTCTAGACCCTCCTTGAGAGCCATAGAGCTAATAACGTATACACGTGCACGTGAAAGGAAGTTCTCTTCTGTGTACCTTGTTTCTCCCACTGCATGTAGCCTAGTACTGTACTGCATTCTTATCACCATTGTCGTCATCAGCATCATCACCTTGATCTGGTAATGGTTACATTGGTGTGTTTAATTTGTGAAAATTCACCAGTCCTGTGATTCGTGTACTTTTCTGTATCTAATAGATAGTTATATAAAAATGTTACATAAAATAGTAAGAATAGAGGAAATATGCTCTCCTGAACAGACACTCCTATTCTCCAACTCAGCATTCACCCTTGTGTAAGACTGAAAGCATGTGTTACAGTTTTAACACTTAAAATTATAAAAGGAAACCTTTAGGAATTTATCCTAATGAACTAGGCAGAGATGCAGATGAAAGATACACAAAGAAATTTGAGGTGATATTATTTATAATACTGAAAATTGGAAATAGTGTAACTGTCCAATATGAGGGAACTGTGTCTTATTAAAATCGATCTACTTGATGGAAAATTGGGCTTTCAAATAAAATTTAAATGCAACAGAAAATGTTCATTATCCAAGGAAAAACCAAAAGCCCGCCATATGATAGCAATTGGTTTAAAAATACACTCACACACAGACATACATATATCTGTGTGTGTGTGTGTGTGTGTGTGTGTAGGTGCACTGCTATAGGGTGTAGTATTACATAGTGACAAATAAAAATGGCAAGTAATAGAATATATTGGAGTATATGAGGAAGTCATTTGGTGTAAACCTAATTCGGCCTGACCTTGTCTTTCCAAAAGGGCCTGACTGAGGCTGTTGAGCACGCTTTGTATACCTGCTTTAGACATTCCCTATGGCAAGAACAAAGGCCCTTGAGATAAAGGTGCAACTTCCCTCCCCCTCCCAACGTTGGCATTTCTTTAAGGATTAAGCATCTTTCCTTAGACTAGAAACTGATTGCTGCGCTCACCTGTGACCACCCAGCTCAAGACAATAGACTTGCCTCCTGCTATGCCCTCCGAGATAGCTGTGTCCATCAAGCGCTGTGCCAACAGGGCAATCTTGTGACTATTGTGGGAGGGACATTTCAATCATGTGTAAAACATCCTGTTGGGGGTATATAACCACTCTGTATACCTCACTTCTTTGGTGCCCATTCTTCCTTCAGGAAGAAAGGCCGCGGGCCATGGTCCTCAGTTTTAGTTTGGAATAAACTCACCCAAATTTTCATTTATAGATTGGTTATGGATTATTTTTGTCAACATAGATATAGTCACGGGAACAACAAAAAAGAAAATGCCCCAGTGTATCATCAATATTTATGTCTGGTGGGTGGAATCATTAGTAGTTTTAACTTTTCCCTTACATTATTCTGCATTTTTCAGCTTGAATTTATTTCTCCAACTTCACCTTCTCTCCAGCCGCCAAGTACAATATCCTCCTCTCGTCAAATCTCTTTTCTATTCTTTGCCCTGCCTGACTACTACAGTCAGAAAAAAACAATAAATGTGTGGAAATGCATAAAATAAAATCCAGGAAGAAAAATGCTTTAAGTGGTGATGAGCTTATATTTATAGGTGACTTTTGTTTAATTCTGCATATTTTTATGCACTTTCTAAATTTTCTTGTACAATCATGGGAGAAAAAATTTTAAAAGATTAGGAAAAGGGGATATTTCCAGAATGGCAGTATAAGGGCACCCAAAAACTCTGCTCCTCCATAAAAACAATAAGAACGGTTTTTAAAAATTGCCAAAATCAACTTTTTTGGAACTCTAAAAATTAACCAAAGTCTTTCAACAATCTGAGGGGAATTTATTCAAGAAAAACAGCTAAATCTCAATGAGAACAGTGAGTTTTATGGCATTTTAACTTATCCTGTTCCCATCCTCCTTTCCTCAGGTCCAAGCTACTCTTGGATCCAGAGACCTTAGAACCATGGTAGCTATGAAAGCCAGCAGCCTAGCAACCACTGGAAGGAACAGAATGTTTTTGAAGCTCCTCAGAAAGCCCCATGCCCAGAGAATCATGACTATTTGACCTGTATACCAGTTCCTCAGAAAAGTCCTGTTCACAAGGTTTGTTGTTATTTGACCTGACTCAGAGCTCATTCCATAACAAAAGCCCTATCCTTGGGGCATTTGCTGAAAACAACCTGGTAATCGTTTAACAATGCAGTGGCCTGTAGCAGTGATACCAGCTGGGGCAAACAAGAAGCTGGTCAGAAAATCTGAGGATAAGATCTGTATAGGGGGCGTTAAATGTTCCAACATGTCTTGAGGATGCTCACATGTGAGGACTACGTGCATGCCTAGGAAAGATATGAAAAGGCTCTAATGCCTCAACTCTGTCTGAACTAGATGCTCTGCACCAGCAGGAAGAAAGGGCTGAGTCACAGCTGTAAACTTCCAGAGTGCTGAAGGCCTGCCTCAACACACACAACAATCTCAAAGTAAAGAATTGGAGACTTATTGATTCAGGGAATTTAAGCCAATTCCTTGTGGCATTTTGACTTGTTTCTACCCAAACCTTAGCTGATCACTAAGCTAAGTAAACAGAGGCATCAGTGACTTCACACAGTAAAGAATACAGATTTTATAGAATTAATTCAGAACAGTTAATAAACAAAAAGCAACAGCAACAATAACAAACAGGAACAATAACAACCACCACCACCAAAAAATAAATAAAAACCCTTGGAGAGAAAGGAGTTTGATTTCTAAAACTGTTACATTATATTATTTTAAATGTCCAGTATTCACCAAACAAAATAAAATACATGCAAAGAAACAGGAAATTATGGCCCAAACACACCAAAAACAGCAGTCAATAGAAAATATCCCTAAGGAAGCCCAGATGTTGGACTTAATAGACAAAGATTTAAATAATCTATCATAAATATGTTCAAAAATTAATGGAAATGAAGGTCAGTCCAGTTCACATGCTCTGTTTCAGCAGCATGGGATTCACAGGTTCAGATCCCAGGTGTGGACCTATACAATGCCCATCAAGCCATGCTGTAATGGCATCTCACACACAACATAGAGGAAGATTGGCACAGACGTTAGCTCTGTGACAATCTTCTTCAAGCATGAAGAGGAAGATTGGCAATGGAGGTTAGCCTAGGGCCAATCTTCCTCACAAACAAAAGAATTAATGGAAACCACATCTGAAGACTTAAAGGAGAGTATCAGTGATTGCCAGCCAAATAGAAAATATCAATAAAGATGCAGAAATTATGGAAGAATGGCAAGAATCAAATAGAAATTCAAAAGATAAAAAATACAATAACAGAAATAAAATATTTTATAGAGGGGCTTAAGCAGATTTGAACTGACATGAGAAAGAATCTACAAACTTGAGATAGGTAAATTGAGATTGGTAAATTGCAATTGACATTGAGACTGAGACATACCCAGTCTGAAGAACAGATGGAAAAAACCATGAATAAAAATGGGTACAGTCTAAGAGTTCTGTGGGACACCACAAAGCATACCAACATACACATAATGGGAACCCTAGAAGGAAAGGATAGAGAGGAAAGGACATAAAGAATACTTGAAGAAATAATGGCTGAAAACTTCTCAAATTTGATGAGAAACATTAATCAACATATTAAAAATGTTCAACAATCTCCAACTGGGATAAATTCAAAGAGAAATACATCTACACACAACATAGTCCTACTGTAAAAAGGCAAAGAAAGAATCTTAAAATCAGCAAGAAAAAAATGGCTTATCACTTACAAAAGATCTATAATGAGATCAATAGCTGACTTGCCATCAGACAATATGGAAGCCAAAAAGTGGTGGGACTACATATTCAAAGTGCTGAAAGAAAAAAATTCTCAAACAAGAATTCCATATCCAGCAAAACTTTCATTTGAAAATAAAGGAGAAAATAAGACATTTTCAGAAAAGCAAAAACTAAGAGAATTAATTGCTATCAGACCTCTTCTACAAGAAATCGTAAAGGGAGTCCATCAGGCTGTGTGAAAGGACACTAGACAGTAACTTGGATCCACACAAAGAATTAAAAAGCATAAGCAAAGTTAAGTACATACAGAAATATAAATGACAGTATAAATGCATTTTTGTCTATAATTTTCTTTTTCTCCTACCTGCTTTAAAAGACAACTGCATAAAGTGATAATTATAAAGCTATGTTGATTGGTTTATGATACATAAAGAGGTAATTTGTATGACAATAATAGCGTAAAAGAGGGTGGAGGAAATGGAACTATAGTGGAGTAAGTTTTAACGAGATTCTTCTAAGCTAAGATATTAATCATAAGCCTCAGGAAAACCTCTGAGAAAACGCCTTGAAAATATATAATCAAAGGAAAAACAAGGAAATTAAAATGCTACACTAGAAAATAACATATAAAAAACAAATAGCAAAAGAGCTTATTAGTAGTCACATTGAATGTAAATGAATTAAACACTCCAATTGAAAGGTGAATATTGGAAGAAATGGTTAAAAAAAAGACCCAACTATATGTGGTAGACAAAGAGACACATTATAGATTAAAATGCACAAACAGGTTGAAAGTAAAGGAATGAAAAAAGCACTATGCAAACAGTAACCAAAGAGAGCTGGCATGCTATACTAATATCGGACAAAATACACTCAGTAAAAATTGCTACTAGAAACAATAATGCTAATTTTTATGATAAGGGTCAATCCAAGAGGAAGGTATAAAATTATAGATATCAATGCATCCAATGACAGAATACAATGTGAAAAATATAGTGTACAAAAACTGACAGAAATGAAGAGAGAAACAGAAAATTCAACAATAGTAGTTTAGGGCTTCAATACCCCCTTCTAGTAATGGATATTGCAACAAGACAGAAGAACAACAAGAAGTTAGAAGACTTGAATAAAACTAAAAACCAAGTAGACCTATCAGATCTCTATAGATTGCCCCCCACCTCACCATTAACAGAAGAATACATGTTTTTCTCAAGTGCACATGAAATAGTCTATAGGATACACTATAAGACAGACCATAAAACAAGTGTCAATAAATTTAGCAGGTTGAAATCACAGAAAGTATGTTTTCAGACCAAGAAGAAATGAAATTAGAAATCAATAACAGGAAGAAATTTGAGAAAATGTAGAAATTAAACAATGCTTTGCTAAATAACTAATATGTCAAAAAAGAAACCACTAAGTTAATTAAAGAATACTTTGAGATGGAATGAAAATGAAACACAACATACCAACACTTGTGGAATGCAGCTGAAGCAGTGCTTAAGGGAAATATATAGCTATTTTTAAGTGTCTATATTAAAAAAGAAAGCATCAGTAATCTAACCTTCAATGTTAAGAAACTAGGAAAGAAAGAGCAAATCAGAAGGAAGAAAATAGTAAGATTAGAATGGAAATAAATAAAATAGAGAAAAGAAAAATAATAAAACTCAATGAAACCAAAACTCGTTCTTTGAAAAGGTCAACAAAATTGACATTTAGCCAGACTGACAAAGAAAAAAGACACTCAAATTAATAAAATCGGGAATTAAGGAGAAAACAGTACTGCAAACTTTACAGAAATAAAAGGATAATAAGGGAATACTGGGAACAACTGTATGCCCTCACATGAGACAACTTAAGTGAAATGGACAAATTCTTAGAAAGATACAAACTACAGAAACTGACTCAAGAAGAAATTGAAAATCTGAATGGACTATAACAAGTAAAAGTAAATTAGTAATTTAAAAACATCCCTCCAAGAAAAAAGCCCAAGTCCAGATGGCTTTACTGGTGAAATCTACAAATGGTTTAAGGAATAATTAGTACCAGTAATTCACAAATGCTTCCAAAAGATAGAAAAGGAGGGAACACTTTCCAGCTCATTCTATGAGACCAGTGTTACCCTGAAACCAGACAAAGATATCACAAGAAAAGAAAACGATGGACCAGTATCCTTCAGTAATATAAAATAAAAAATACTTAGCATAATATTAGCAAACCAAATCCAGCAACAAATAGAAAGAACTACACACCATGACAAAATTGGATTTATCCCAGGAATGCAAGGTTGGTTTAGCATACAAAAATCAATGTAATACATGATGTTAATAGAATAAAAGGCAAAAATCAGATGATCACCTCAACTGATGCAGAAAGGTCATTTGAAAAAAATCCAACACCTATTTATAGTCAAAACTTTTAAGGTGCAATGAGTAGAAGAGAATTTCCTTGATCTGATAAAGGCCAACTGTGAAAAACCCACAAGCAGCATTGTAATTAATGGTGAAAGGTTGAATGCTTTATCCCTAAGATCAGGAACAAAACAATGACATCTACTCTCACCACTTCTGTCCTACAGTGCACTAGAGGTTCTATTGAGGCAATGGGAAAGAAAAAAGAGTAACAGGAATATAGATTAAAAAGGAAGAAGTAAGTTTATCTCTATTTGCAGAGGACACAATCTTGTATATAGATAATCCTAGAGAATCCCTGTAAAAGCTATTAGAATTTCAAAACAAGTTCATAAAATTTGCAGGATACCAGATAAATGTACAAAAATCAATTGCATTTCTATACACTAACAATAAAAAAAATCTGACAAAGAAATTAAGAAATAATTCCATTTACAATACATTAAAAACAACAAAATATTAGAAATATATTTAACAGGGGCCAGCCCAGTGATGCAGGGGTTAAGTTCTCACATTCCACTTTGGTGGCCCAGGGTTCGTCAGTTCAGATCCCGGGTGTGGAGCTATGCACCACTTGTCAAGCCATGCTGTGGCAGGCATCCCACATATAAAGTAGAGGAAGATGGGCATGGATATTGGCTCAGGGCCAGTCTTCCTCAGCAAAAAAGAGGAGGATTGGTGGCAGATATTAGCTCAGAGCTAATCTTCCTCAAAAAATATATTTAGCAAAAGTAGTTCAAGATTTGTATACTAAAACTACAAAATATTGTTTAAATACATTAAAAAAGACACAAATAAATGGAAAGACAGCCCATGTTCATGGATCAGAGGACTTAATATTGTTAAGATGGCAATAATTCTCAAGTTGATCTACAAATTCAACACAATGCCTATTAAAACACAGCTTTTTTTTGCAGAAATTAACAAATTAATTCAAGAAATTCATGTGGAAATAAAAATGAGCTAGAATAGCCAAAATGATCACCAAACAGAAAAAAAGAACAAAGTTGAAAGACTCACATTTCACAATTTCATAACTTACTACAAAGCTACAGTAACCAAGACAGTGTATTGGCATTAAGATAGACATATAGATCAATGGAATTGACTTGAAAGTCTAGATATAAAACTTTTACAATTATAGTCAACTGATTTTTGACCAGAGTGCCATGACAATTAATGGGGAAAAAATAGTTTTTCAACAAATGATTTGAGATGACTGGGTATCCACATGAAAAGAATTACATGGGATCTTTACCTCAAAAACTTAATTCAAAAAGGATCATAGACCTAAAATTAATAGTTTAAATCATAAAACTCTTACAAGAGAATAAAGAGATAAATCTTTATGACATTGGGTTTGGCAACGGATTCTTAGATATGATGCTAAAATAATCAGCAACAAAAGAAAAAAGTAAATTGGGCTTCATCAAAATTTAAAACATTTGTGCTTCCAAAGGCAAGGCATCAAGAAAATGAAAAGACAACATAAAACAGGAAAAAAATATTTGCAAGTCATTATTTGATAAGGAATTTGTATCCAGAATGTATAAAGAACTCTTACAACTCAACAATAAAAAGACAACTCAACAAAAATGATATGAATAGACATTTCTCCAAAGAAGATATTCATACGGCCAATAAGCACATAAAATGATGCTCAACAACATTAGTCATTAAGCAAATGCAAATTAAAACCACAATAAGATGCCATTTCATTCCTACTAGGATGACTAAAAGCAAAAAGACAGAAAATAACAAGTGTTGGCAAGGCAAGAGAAACTAGAACACTGATTCATTGATGGCGGGACTGTAAAATAGTTGTCGTTTTGGAAAACTACTTGGCAGTTCCTCAAAATATTAAACATAGAGTACCACATGGCCCAGCAACTCCATTCCTAAGAATATACCCAAAAGAAATGAAAACATATGTCCACACACAAAAACTTGTATAAGAATGTTCTTAGCACCATTATTCATTATTGCCAAAAGGAGAAACAATACAAATGTGTATTGCCTGCTGAATGGATAAACAAAATGCCATAAATCTACACAATGGAATATTTTTCAGCAACTAAGAAGAAGTGAAGTACTAATACACTCTACAACACGGATGAACCTTGAGAACATAATGCTAAGTGAATGAAGCCAGTCACAAAAGACTACATATTGTATAATTCCACTTACATGAAATGTCTAGAATAGCCAAGTCCATAAGGACAGAAAGCGGATATGTGGTTTCCAGGGACTGGGGGCAAGGGGAGAATGGGGAGTGACTGCTAATGGGTAGTTTCTTTGGGAAGTGATGAAATGTTCTGGAATTAGATAGTGGCGATTGTTGCATAAAGCTACAAATATACTAAAAGCCACTGAATTGCACCCTTAAAAAGGGTGAATTTTATGATATGTAAATATCTCATTAAAGCTGTATTGAAAAATATATTGAGAAATATATAACAGGCAAAAATGTCCACACTTTACTCTCCCCCGTCCAGCTCCCCTGCATTCCCCTCAGTTCCCTCCCACCCTTCCTCCTCTCAGGCTGTGCCTTCCTTCTTCTCTCTCTGACCCTCTCCCCTCCTCCTCACTCACTCACTGTCCTGGAATTCGTGGGCTCGCTCAGCCTGTGTTTAGAAGACCTTGTGCTGAACCCTCTTGCTTTGCATATGAGGACTTCGAACCACCTGGAGAAGTGACCAACCCACAGAGTTAAGGAGTGATAGGGCTGGGGGATCTACAGTGAGCAGTGTTTTCTTTATGGGCCCTTGGGGCTTTCTATTCCCTGTGAAGAGAAAGGGCCTCTACTATAGGACCTCAAACCCTGGGGATTCCCCTCCTTCCCTGGGACTTCCTAACCCACAAGTTAACTTCGGAAACTTTCAACCTAGACTTCTTCTTCCTGGGCTCTCTCTTCCTCTCTCCCTAAACCCTTACAACATTCTCCTCTTCCCAAACTTCTCCTCTACTCCTCACCCTAGCCACCTTTCTCCTTCCTGTAACTCTGGCAGCTTTCCTCAAAACCCCCTCTCTCCCTCATTTACCCCCAACATCTCTTCCAAGTTTCTCTGCTGCTGCATCCCCAGGGCCCACCCTCCCAAATCTGGCCATAGAGCAAGAAGATATAGGTTGTTTGAGCCATGTGATAATCTCCCAAGGAATTGAAGTCCATCACCAAATTTCCCTACAAGGTGTGCAATGGATCACAGTAGCAAGTAACTCTTTAATAAGACGCATCATTGGCTCTTGAAAACTGAAGCATCTTCATTCCCTGCATACGACTCATCTTCCTCTGAACACCCACAAGCTGACAGGGGTAGAATCTAAGAAAGGAAGAAGGAAGGACAAGCTTTCACTTCTCTGAGGGGTGGATAAGTCCTCCTCAGAGCTTAAAATTTTCTTAAATATGAGAAATTAACTGATACATACACCGTGAAAGTGACTATGTTGTATCATTACAGGCCACACACACAAATACTCTCCAATGACTAGTATTACTGTAATTTCTTTCCAGTGGCTGACCTTTCCTCCTACAATTATGAAGATTTCCTAAGAACTGATCAGATTGATTGAGTTAGACAGTTCTAACTCAATTCCTCTCCACCTTCCCTGAGAAGTAGGAGAGGGGGTGTCTCTACACCTCATACTCTCGCTCTCTAGGGAGCCCTGGGAGTAAACCCACGTGGCTCAATCAGGCTCAGGGATGGAAAGAACAGACGAATTGGCTTCATACCAACAACAGAAGGGGCTTCAATGGCTCACCTTCTCCCACCGCTCCAGGGCTGGCAGCAGGGCTGGCTTTATAGGGATGGGGCTTACGTAGTTGCAGAGGCCCATAAGATTGGTTTAATACTCTGATGTCACTCTCTTGAAATTCTTAATGATTTTTGAACTAGAGGCCCTGCATTTTCATTTTGCACTGAGCCCTACAAATTATGTAGCTTGTCCTGGCTGGCAGTCATCCATGGGAAGAGGGGACCTATGCTAAGTCAGCTTTGGTCCTCTTTTCCCTCCCCTCCTGTTTTGCAACAGGTTTCCCTGGTCTTTTGCTCCTGACATGGAGGATAGAAAGAGAGAATGTGAGGAAAAGTCGAGAAGGATATATTTTCCCGTGTACAGAAGTAATCAGTTCAGGGCCAATATTCTGTCGTTTCCTGGGAATGATGAAGGTTTTATAGATTTTCTTTTTAAGAAAAGAAAGGGTCAATCATGTAAGATAAAGAAATAAAGAAAAAAGAAGTAAAGAATAAAGTCTTTCTGTGTGTATATTAAAGAATACTGTGTGCCAGACACCACATCAAGAACCTTATGTAAATCATCCTGTTTATTCCTCCGAACAAACTATAAGGTAAATGCTACTATTAGTCCCACTTACAGATGGAGAAAACAACACTTAGAAAGATTAAATAACTTGCCCCGGATCACAGAGCAAGAAAGGGGCACAAGCGAACTGACCCCAGATCCAATCAAACTGCAAAATGCATGTGTTCCATCACTAGGCTATGCAGCCTGGGCTGGGGGTTGGTTTGCACGTAATTTTGATGGGAAACGATTATTGAGGGCTAAGTGCCAAGCATTTTTTATCTATGCACTCATTGAATCCTTGCAATACTCTGTGAGATATTTTATTACCTCCATTATATAGATGAAGAAACTGAAGCACAGAGAGGTTAAGCAAATTGTCCAAGGTCACACTGCTAGTAAGTAGTGGAACTGGTTTTTTAAATCACACTATCTGGCTCTAGATTCTGCACTTTTAACCATTTCCTTATTCTGCTTCAATGTGGGAAAAATTACCTAATAGAATATAATCTAAGATTTCCTCTGAACATAAAGAAGTATGGAAAAACTACCAACTTCTTTCTTTAAAAATCCTAAATTGACTAGGGAATATAATATTCTGATATGAGAATGCTCGATGCATTTCATAGTGCCCGCCACTCAGGAATTGGCAATCAGCATACCTCCCCACAGCAGTCACCATGTTGTTCTCTCTCACTTTCCCCTCCAAAGCCTCCATCATTCCATGAAGATATGTCATTTTTCCTTCTCCCTCCATCTTCAAAATTGTCTTAGTAGTAATCCTTGACTTTTCTCATGTAAGAGACACAAGGAAATAGGCATTCGGCCTACACATGTTAACGGCCTTCTCTTCCCTTACACCCACCAAGCCACACTGTCCTTCCTCTGACCTGTGGCCTACTCAGCTAGACCAGGACCGGCTCACTCAGAAATAGAGCCATGGCCTGGGAGGGACAGTGGTCAACAGGAGAATTTCCAAATGAATAAGATGACCTTCAGGTCCTCTTGTGTTTTCTCAGCTCACTGTCTCTACCCAGCCTTTTCTTCAGTGAGCACCTTTTTTCAAAAGAAAACAGTCCTGTTTTCTCTCCCCGGAGTGGCCGCAGTGTAGGAAACCACACACTGACCTATATGTAGAGACAACCCTGACGCATGTGGTTGAGAAATACACCAGCTGAGCAGGGTTTGGGGCACTAATCTTAGCAGTATCACTGGATTATTTCACTGGTTTTTCGTGCAAGTTCTCGAGATAGGAGGGGTTTTTCCCTGATGGGGTGTGGACGAAAAAGAAGAATGAAGCAGGGGAATTACTTGTGACATTCACCGTCCCACTCTACCAGATGACTTGGTAAAATAATTTCAAGGGACACTGCTCAATAATATTAACAGTTCTGATCCCCAGAATGGGCTGAATTGCTATAATGTAGTATTCAAAGACAAAGTTGGATTACTTTTCCTCCAAAACAACCAGAGGATGCCTGTAGACGGTTCTCGATAGATTTCTGAATTAGTACTGATTTGTATTTGTCTCTATTAATTTCACGGATGTGCATTTTCTCCCTACTTCCCCAGCCAGACTGTAAGTTCCTTCAAGGAAGGAACTGTTTCATAATCCTGTTGCATAGTTCATTAGACATTTCACAGTTCTGAGCATATTACAGGAAGCCACAATCGAGGATCTCCCAGAAGAATCTGGGAGAAATATATTCCATCAAGAGACAGTGGCAACGTCCTTTCTTGGAGCAATTGGGGTAATCAAAACTTTTTTAGATTCCCAGGGGCATAAGCTATTAGTTTGTTCAGCCATCTTGAGATGGAACAAAGCTTGTGTTTGAGGCTTACTCTAAGAAAAGGAAATCAGACGTTAGGTTCTTCAAATCAGACATTTAATTGTGCAAGAATTATAAGTAAATAAATAAACTGAGCTACATGTACCCTTTGTCAGGGAAACATCACCCAGAGAACTTGGGATTTGGCAGAGTTCTGCCCTCTTGAAGTGTACTCTACATCCTCGAGGCCCAAATGAATTTAAGAGTAGTAAACACTAACTCTCACATCCTACCTCTTTTTTAATAATAAACTCTTACATTTGCACACAATTTTATATTTTTCAAAGTCTTTTGATACCCGTTATAAAGATTGAGCTCACGTTGATCCAAGGGGCTCGAGCAAGGAAACATACACCCAGAGAAATTCATTGACTTGCCAAATGTCAGAAAGTTCAGGGAAGCTAGGATAAAAAACCCAGAGGGCTTCTAGTACAGTATCATTCCTCCATGGTCATGCACTTCATTGACAATCATTCTTTGATGCAATCTGTTGACAATAATAGCTTGCGTATGAATTTCAACATACAGTTTACGAAGTACATGCTTTAGACTTTGCACATACCCCAGTCTAATTGTGTTAGCTCATTCTGGTTTTATTAAGCTCCCCAGATGCCAATGCATCTTCTTTCTTTTCCTCAGCCTTATTCTTGACTGTGGTTCATAACAACTTCTAGTTTATCATCTCCATCTTAGTCTGAATTTTTTTCTTGATTTGTGTTTCAGCAGGTTCCTTGCTTTTATACTGAAGTTATTTTTCACTTGTTTAGACCAATCCAAGTGTGTGTGTGTGGGAGGGGGGTGTATGTGTGCACTTCGACTACCATCTAGGGTTTGTTTACTTGGTTTTTGGCTTATTTATAATTTCTCTTCTTACAAAAATGTGGATGTTTTTGTTTTCAGGTAGTATCAACACATCCCCCAAGGAGTTATTTTTTTAATGATTCTATCTTAGCTTGAGTTATCCAAAAGCAGAAGCAGTTGGGTATGGGTAGTTTATTTGGGAAGTGAACCCAGAGAAAGTGAGTAAAACGAGACAAGAAAAGGAGAAAAGCCAATAAAGGATATGTCAACAGGTGGGTCATCAGTGTGGGCCACTGGGGCTGATCTCTCCTGAGAACTTTTTGAGAAAACATGAAATGTGCCTCAGCATCACATCCCTTTCCCTAGATACATACACACACACACACACATTCACACACACATACACTTCGAGGTAGCATCTGCTTGCTTTGAAGGTTGATCTCAGAGAAGAGGAACAAGGCCAAAGCCAGGAATCCAGATTGGGGCTCATATTTGTTAGAGAAGAAGGTCTAGAATGAGTCAATAAGTATAAAGAAAACTTGGCCAAAGCTAGAACAAATCCAGTTCTTCCCCCAAAGCCTAAGAGTCTCACATGGTGATAGAAATAGTCAACGCTGTTTTATGACCCAGGAAGAGAAATCTACCCATTCTCAGACTCAATCTTCAAACGGGGACAGAAAACACGGTCAAGATCAAAGAATTATTAAGAACTACTTAAAACCAACCCAAGAGTTGAAAACAAACTCATAGTGGAAGAAATTTAAAAATGAACTCAGCAAAATCATCTTTAAGATGTTCAACTTTAAGGAAAATAGCTTGTCTTGTCCCAATTTGGGCAAAGTTTTCTTGATACCTATTAGCTGGTGCTGGAGCTTCTGTCTGACTAATACAGCACCATCAGGGTTTCTGACCTTGATCTTTTTCCTGACATCTGAGACCCTAAGGGATGATAGGGAGCGGTAAATTTAGTTATTCCCAGTACCTTTTGCAGATAAATTATAATCTTGGGAAAGAATTGCCTTGTTAGGTTTCTCAGTAGTAAAGTTTTATCCCACAGCACCTATAGATCCTTACGTGAAGCCCCTTTCTGCTATTAGAGAGCCTATTGTTTCTAATAAGATGACTGGCTGAGAATCTTGACGTTTTCTTTTCTAGAACCTATGGAGGTTTCCATTTGAAGACTGACATTTATTTGTCCCCCGTGGAGCTCTAATTTTACTACAATATCTCATTGCCACAGTAATATAAATGTCAGTACTTGGGGGCAAAAGTGTCTGACAAAAAGCATCAAAATGAAAGAAAAATGCTGCCAAGAAGACAGAAAACTTTCCCTCCTAGAATTAACCAGAAAATGGTAACAAAGAAAGTAACCAGATGCTAGCAAGTGATTACATCCACAGGTAGTATTACACATAAAAGAACCTGGCCCAGTGATGTAATCTAAGGCATTTCGGGAAAATATGCTAAGTGTGAGCTCTGTCTTAGAGGACCCTAGATAAGCGATCACATGTTTGTTTCAGTTTCTAAATCTGATTGATTAAGACCTGAGCAGCAATCTATTGGGTAAGGTATTTTTCACAAACACCTTATGTAATCCTCATGAGAACTTTGAGGAATGAGCATTATTACCTTGATTTTACAGATGATAAAATGAAGCTCCAAAAAGTTAAATGACTCACCTAAGATCACACAGCCAGTAAGGAGTAAATCCAGGGCTTCCTCTGGGGTCTTGAGATCCAAATTGAATTCCCTTCTCTCTGTGCTAGGACTAGTTTCTACACACAAGGGCAAAATTCGTTTGCATCCAGAAAGATTTAAGCAGACTTTTGTCCAAGTTGTCACTGAATAATTTTAAATCCAGATATAAGAAAAGGAAGAAAAAGAGTAGAAAAGGGAGAAAAATGGCAGAATGGATTTTTTTTAAGTTTGAGAACAGTAATGGTTTCTAAGCAGTTGAATTAAAGATAATAAGCAACTTTCTTAAAACAAACTTTCTTCACAATAGTGCTAGGTACTTCATTGTCTTTATCTGTCTTATTTATTCAAATTTCAGATCTTTTCATTTCTAACCCATTGCACCAATCACAAAGTAACTGGCATCAGTTCTTAAATGGAAAAGTATTTATACAACATGAAATTCAGATCACCATATACTTGTAGAAGTGTACTGAATTTATCTAGAATTAAGTAATTCTTCCTACTCTCTGATGGGTACCTGTGGAAGGAAAATAAACTCTCTGAAGCCTTCTTTGATAGCTGTCAAGTAACGAAACTTGGCTGAGAATCATTTCTTGTATAATTGTCCCTAAGTTCTTCCATTTCTTTAATGACTTCAACATGAAAAAGAAGTTTTATTCTGGTTATTTTTAATGATAGAAAGCATCACTGAATAGTGACAATTCAATAGATGTGGTGCTTAATAGATGGAAAGTAAAAAAATTGCAGAGGAGACACCAGATTCTGAAAAATCCAACTCAAGGTATACTATAAAACTAAATTCTCTTTACTGCATCATTGCATCTTCCAAGGCTGTTATGCCAGAATCACATCTTTTCTTCGATTCCTCTACTCCTAAAGACTATAGTCACTGCTCAGTCATTTCACTTCCAAAATAATTTCCCATTAGAAATCACAAAAGAACCAGAGAATCTAAGAATTTTAGAGTCAGAAGGGCCCTCTGAGTTATATCTGCTTCCATGATGCCTGGAAAGATAACAGTGAAAGCTATTTGTTACCACATGTATAAAGTTGGGATTTGAATTTCCTTCTTTTAAATACAGTGTGATTCAGGGATGGCAAATTACGGTGAACCTAGACTCCCTCTGACTACCCACACACCCAAATTCAGCACATTAGAAAGGAATGGAATAAAGGGACAAGAAGGGAGCAGATCCATAATCTCCTTACGTGTGATGAGTTACTACAAAGAACTGAATGGGGAGTGGATGTGTGTGTGTTCCATGCAGAGAAATACCTCTTGTAAGATGGCCATTTATAGGGGCCAGCCAAGTGGTTAAGTTTATGCATTCTGCTTCAGCGGCCCAGGGTTTCACCGGTTTGGATCCTGGATGAGCACCTGGCACCACTCATCAAGCCGTGTTGAGGCAGCATCCCACATAGCAGAACTAGAAGAACCTACAACTAGAATGTACAGCCATGTACTGCAGGGCTTTGGGGAGAAGAAGGAAAAAAAAACAACAAAGGATGACTGGCAACAGATGTTAGCTCAGGGCCAATCTTAAAAAAAAAGAGAGAAAAGAAAACAAAGATGGCCATTAAGAGACACCATCGCCTTAAGTAATATTTTAAGTTGCTTATGGCTCTGCTCCCCCTTCCTATAGCATGTTGTTTCTGTATTGAGCCAGTTAATGAAAAAAAGTAACTTGTTGACACATGTTAAATGTGTGGTAATAAAGAAATGAGAAGAAAATAGTTTGCATAATCCAAGTCAACTCTCATATTTCAAAAGGAAAACAAAGAATATAAATTTCAATACCTCACCCAAATCTTCTGATCTTAGCTTCTCAAATAAAAGTGTATACCCCTCATGTACATTCCTTCCTCTCAAAGACTATTCTGGAATACTTCACTTTGATTAGCCTGCTCTCACCACAAAATGCTCACAGAATACACCTGCTGGGTATGCAACGTCCACATCAGATAAATGAGAATGTTTGTGAAGCTCACCATTTTGAAGGAGTTCGTCACCATTTGATCTGTTATTCCTGGAGCCAGATGCTTCTGTGTAGTCCTCAGCTGGATTCCTCCCTCTGCGGCCCTTAGCACGAAGAAAAGTCTCTCTATTCCTTCTCAGCACCACCACTGACATCTTGTTTCTCTGTCTTCACTCTTTGCCTTCTTTTTGGCTTCCTCCACTCCCCAAAGCAGCCATTACCCTCTTCTATCTGCCAGTGTGATGAGGCATGAAACCAAATTGACACATTACATTCCAACAGAGTCCATACTGATTGCCTGGTAACAAAATAAAAAACAAAATATAAACAATGCAGTCATGTTCCATTCTAGAGAACTTAGGTCATTTGTTGAATTCATGCAGGCTATGAGTTATCCTTTTCCAAATGTCTTCAGAGACTTCACTCCAAAATGTTAGAAAAAAAACAAATAAGCAGGGCTGGCCTTGCATGAAAGCAGTGGACCCCTCAGTGTGACTTGGGGCCCTAAAGGTGATGCTGGAGATTGGGGGAGGATAGCAGGGATCTGAACGAGGGAAGAATAAGTGCCATAGAATCACAGAGCTACCAGAAACTTCAGAAGTCACATGACCCACCTACTTAATTTTTACAGTTGAAAAAGTAGAGTGCGTAGACTAAGAGATTGCTCAAGATCACTTTGCTGTTTAGAAGCTGCCAAGAGTTAATCCTCCAATGTAACAATTTTTTGGTTTGTTTCTTTTCTCTAATTGCATTGCTTCTTCAAAAAAGGAGACATACTGTTCATACCACTCCAACTGTTTACCATAAACCATATAACCAGACTCCTGGTTTTTTTCACCCTAATAACTAGACTTTGCTTTTCACCCACTCCATGGCTGATCATCTTTTCTTATATCCGGGATACAGGTGACCTGCTAATCTTCTCATTTTACCTAGTCGGTTTAGTAGTTTGGGGAAGTAACTTCTGGCCCCTCACAGGGCTCTGACCCTGGCCCTGTATTCATTCACTCTATGCTTAGTCTTTCAGCTCAACACATGATGCCCCAAACTGCTCCCATTCTCCATCTTCAATTTCTTATCTCCCTTCACTCCATTGGGCCCAGAAATGAGTTAGATGTAGCCCTGCTTCCCTCCTCGCCCTCCCCCTCTCGAAGCTTGCAGAAAACCCCACAGGGTGGATAATATACTTGAAGGGATTCTGGACTAACGGCCCATATGGATCCCTTGAAATTGCACTTGGTACAACTCCCGGAGTACAGGCTTCTCCTAACAAGGACCTCCACCCAGCAGCCCAAAGATAAGCAGCATACCAACAACTCTGATCCCAGAACAAATGCCACAGAGGCCCACAGAAATCTGAGTTGCCACATCCTCAACAATTAATATTCTCTCAAAAATGCAATGTATCCCAAACTCTGACTGACTCTAGAAAAACCCAAGTGCTTTCACCTATTGCTGTCTCTCCAGAAAGCAGCTGGGGCCAGTAGTCTTCACCATATTTCAGCCCACCATACCTCACATTCCTGGTATCCTCTCTTATCTCCTACCCCTCTGTGATTTAATCTCTTCTATATCTTCTTCATTATCACTGCTCTGTGCTTCCTCTCCTTTGTGCCTTCCCTAACAATGCTTTCCACAGAATCTCTCCTCACTTTCAGTCACACTCTAGGCAAGTCCACAACTGTGTCACTCTGAATTGCTTTAAATTTAAAAGATTAAATTCAGAGACCGGCCCCATGATCGAGTGGTTAAGTTCGCGCTCTCCACTTCAGCCGCTCAGGGTTTCATCAGTTCGGATCCTGGGCGGGGACCTGGCACCGCTCATCAACCCATGCTGAGGTGGCATCCCACATAGCACAACTAGAAGGACCCACAACTAGAATATATAACTATGTACTTGGGGCTTTGGGGAGTAGAAGAAAAAGGAAAAAAGATTGGTAATAGATGGTAGCTAAGGGCCAATCTTTAAAAGATTAAATTCAGTCATTGCACTCTCTGAACACCTTTTACTCTTCCATTTCTCTCGCTCAGCCACCCTCCCTATGTCTGCTTTTTATCTTATCCAGATGCACCAGTCCAATGACTCTCTCAGCTTTCTTCCAGTCAGCCCTTTCAGTCTCACTTCCTTCCCTATCTGATGCTCTACTCTAAATATTAAAAAATGCAACACACAATTCCTTGGAAAGCCTCATCCATTCATATTGGGTGAGATTATACCAAACAGTTTGTCTCCAACCCAGATTCTTCTCTTAAACTCTAGGTCGATGCATTAAACTAACTGGCCTTTTCTTGCTGAGCACTTCATAGACACCAAAAATTCAACATCTCCATAATTAAACCAATTATTTTCCCAATAGACTTGTTCTCTTGAAATAGAGTGAGGTTCTGTCACGCATCTGAGAGAGAATGACCTTCATGTATACAATGACAATCGCCTGTTTAATAACCTAAACAGAAAATCCAAATTATGAAGTATGTTTCATAGCCGCCTTCCACTACTGCTGACACTTCAAGAAACCACAGACTCAGACGTCTAGACAGTTATCAGCAATAACTCTTAAGTAAGGCTGCTTTCAGACAATAGTGATGGAATTAATCAAAATGGTTGTAACTCTAAAAGCTACCCCTTGTCATCCATACATTGCCTGATTAACCAGATTTTGGGATTTTCCATTGTGAATCCTGGAAGACTTGCTCTATGATATGACCTGATAAACTTCCTTCACCTCTTTAGTCTGGCATCTCAGACACAGCTGGCCTATAATCTTTGCCGCAGGAATACATTCTGCTCCATCATCCAGCCCAAACCACACATTCCTTATAAGTTAGTTTTCTATGTCTGGTGACCCACCTAAGAAACCAATGTTCGCAAGTTTATTAATTACCTAATCTTTACTCATTCATTGCCTGAGTCCTTCACTAGAATATAAGCTCCATAAAGACAGTGACATCTTTATTTACCATATTTCTATCTTCAGTGCCTGGAACATTAGTTGGTGCATAGTAAGTGCCCAACAAATAAATATTTGTTGAGTACACAAAAAAAGTGATGGCTCTCAGGCTTCTAGTTGGCAACAGATGGTTGGAGAAGAAGTGAATAAAAGAATGTTGCTTTGGACTTCTAATAGCTTAAAATTAAGAAAGATGATAGATAAGAAAAATACTGGGGAGGGGAAAAAGTCAAAGTACAAATATGCATATTAAGCAAATAAGTACACCAAATACATAAGTATAAATAAGAGATTTGGTGGCAAAAAAAATTAGGAACATAGGGAACATGAAAAGAACTAAGTAGTTAATAAGGAAAAAGATTTGCTAAAAAAAAATGTAGAGAAGAAGGTCAGGAACTAGAACAGTATCTAGGTAATTAAGAAATATAAAAGTTTGCATCCTTGAGGGGCTGGCCCCGTGGCCGAGTGGTTAAGTTCGCGCGCTCCGCTGCAGGCGGCCCAGTGTTTCGTTGGTTCGAATCCTGGGCACGGACATGGCACTGCTCATCAGACCACGCTGAGGCAGCGTCCCACATGCCACAACTAGAAGGACCCACAACGAAGAATACACAACTATGTACCGGGGGGCTTTGGGGAGAAAAAGGAAAAAATAAAATCTTTAAAAAAAAAAAGTTTGCATCCTTGATAACAAAGCTCTTCTCGCTTGTGTATTGACTCTATTACAATGGTAATGATAACAGCTATCATTTTTTGAGCATTATGTGTCTTATACTCTGATAAATGCTTTACACACAGAACTACAAAGACAACACATATTGGGACAATCAGGCAAAGAAAGCTGGGATGAAATCAACTGAGCTGGGCATGGATAACGAAAACTGAATGGAGAGAAAACAGATCTGGAGAATTCTCAATGGAAGATTTACCACTGAAAGTGTATGAAACTGAATTGTGTAACTACACTCCAGCACTAGGATTCTTCAAACTATAATAAAGTAGTTCATTGAATTCTCAATTGTGGACTAACTGTGATGCTGCCTATGAGCTACTAATCATTCGGCAATGTTTATAGCACCCCATTTTGTGAAAGGTAATGGGGAGACAGAAATGCATAAGACAAGTCTCTGCCCCAGATGCAGAGACCTGAAGGAAATTAAGTGATTAAGGGCACAAGACAACTATGCCTACATAGGAGTCCAAAGTGGAAGTGACTCCCTGACCATAGTAGAAATAATGGTAACATTTGGAAAGGACTTTTACATGAACAAGATCAAACATGAGCTTTTTCAGGAAGGGGAATCTGGGGGAGAACACCTTTTGTTTCAGCACCAAAGACAAACTCTGAGCACATGTTGTTGTCGGAGGAACTGAGGTTATCATGGGCTGGCTTTGTCAATCTCTCATCCTACATCTACAATTGCATCCCCTCCTTTCCTTTCCTCCAGTCTCTAGGAAAAGAGAGAACTTTCTCCTGATCTCAGTTTCTCCCATCTCCTTGTAGACATGGTTCCACTGATTGTTCATCTCCTCTTGCTACTATCCCTCAACCTCCCTACTATCTATAAACTTAACCATGTCCTTCCCATCCAAAACACATTTACTTGACCTTACACACCATCCATCCAAGATACTGCCCTACCTTTTATCTTCTCTTTGAGGTCAAACTTATAAAAGGAGCAGATTATCCCTACTGTTTCAATTCTGTCCCTTCGGGCCCCACCACTCTACAGAAATCACTCCAGCAAAGTCAACAAAGCCCTTTAATTGTCAAATGCAAAGCAATATTTTTAACGCTTATCTAATTGGCTATGCTCTCGCGTTGTTTCTCAAAGAGTTTTCCTCAGGATTCCAGTTCTGTGTGCTATTATTAACAGTAGTTACGGAAGAAGAAAGGGGAGAGATTCATGGTCAAATAAACTTTGGAAATTTGACTTTAGAAATTAAGATTTATGGGTTTCCTTACAGCAAGACTTCTCAGAGATATTAATATGCTAATTTTTTGTGATTTCGCAAGAGAAGTATGTAGATTTCAGCATTTCTCACACTTAGTTGATCACAGAATCTTTTCCCAATTACTATTTCATGGGAAGATTATTCCTTGGAACAGTCTATGAGAAACAGTTCTCCTGACACAGGCGGCCATTCCTTTCAATATTTGTACCTCCTTTGATTCCATGATACCTCACTTCTTGCTCTCCTCCTAGATCCTACCACTTCTCAGTCAAACTTTGCTTTCTCTACGCAACCTTTAAACACTGGTATTTTCCTTGTTTCTATATTAGCTCTTTCCTATGCATGTGCTTTTTGGATGATCTCATTTGCCATCCTGATTTTGTTACTTGCTATGAACTGATGATCTCCAGATCTATGTGTTTGACCAAGATCTCTCTACTGCATTCCAGGCCACATATCTAAAGGGCTTCTTAACTTTCCCATTTGAATATATTCCAAGTATCTCTAAGAAAATAGGTCCCCAGACCCTGATCCTTTTCCTTTGTCTCTTATCATGTTGATGGGTACCAATATCCATTCAATCATGTAAGCTAGAAATCATCCAATACTTTTCCCTGACTTCCCCTTCACATATTATGTCACCAAATTCTAGAGATATCTAAGCTATCTAAATCCTATAGGCACCTAAACTATCCAAGTTTCTTCATTTATTGAGGAAATATTTACTGAATACTTACTACAGACCGGGTATCAGTCTAAGTGCTTTAGATATAACATGAAACAAAATAGATAAGATCCCTTTTACCATGGGATTTATATTTTGGTAAGGAGAACATAAACCATATACATGTGTTATAGGCTGAATGTGTCCCCCCAAAATTCATATATTGTAAGTCCTAACCCCCAATACCTCAGAATGTGACTGTACTTGGAGGTAGGGTGTTTAAAGAGATAATAAGTTAAAATGAGGTCATTAGTTTGGGTCCTAATTCAATATAACTGGTGTCCTAACAAGAAGGGGAGATTAGGACACAGACATGTACAGAAGGAAGATCATATGAAGACCCATGGAGAAGATGGCCACCTGCAAGTCCAGGACAGAGGCCTCATAAGAAACCAACCCTACTAACACCTCGATCTTGGAGTTCTAGCCTCCAGAATTGTGAGAGAATAAATTTCTATTGTTGAAGCCATCCAATCTCTAGTATTTTGTTTTGGCAGCCTTGCAAAATAATATCGTGTAAACAAATTAAAGAAAATTTTAGAGGGTGAAAAATGCTATGAAGGAAATAAAACTGAGAGATGTGACAGCAAGGATAAATGCTCGGAGGCAGGGACCAACCTAGCACATTCTAGGGAAGGAAGAAAAACCAGAGAAGGGAAAGATGACAGGAGATGAGGTCAGAGAGATGAGCAGGGCCAGATCCCAAAATGCTTTATCCTTTGCCCATTTTTCTACTTGAGGCTTTCATCTTTTTTGCATTGTCTTTAGGATGGTTTGAATGTTAATGATATTAATCGTCCAGGTGTTATGGCAGTCAAACTCAGCCATCTTTTCCTCTATGGATTCTGAATTTAGTGCTGTGCTTAACTGATCCTCTTTGTTATCCTAAGATTATAGGAATATCCATAATGCTGGAGACCAGGACAGGTTAATTCACTGTCTCAAACTCTTCTCTGAGTTGTAACCATTGAGTAAATCCACACTGAGCAAATTGGGGAGCAAATATTTACTAATGAAGGCCCAATAACTCCCTTAGTACAGACTCCCTTGCTAAAATACTCAGCTTGGACCTGAGGCTAAAATGGGGCTTTCGTAAGTCCAGAGCTTGGGAGAATCAAGTCTGTCAAGAGGACCACATGAATTTTTACCCAGCTGCTCCATAGGCCCAGTAACAGTAGGACAGAGAAGCCAAGAAAGCCCAGGAGAGTGAGGGTGCCTCTGGGCCTGCTTCCAGAAAGCAAGCTCCAGCTGTGAGTCGGCTGCAACTCTTGCACAAAGGGAGGGGGAGGGAGCACTCTGTCTTTACCTACCCAGGTTGTAGTTAGTGCCCAGAGAGAATGTGAGGTCTGTTCCCTGCTTTTAAAGAAACCCTACCCTCTCAGACACCAGACCCAGCCCAGAGGACATCAGACTCTTCTCTATAAGATTAGCTGCTCCTCTTCCCTTGGAGAGGAGCATGTAAGGGGTGGAAAGCAACACAGAAACTCCCCTCAGGTACTTCCCAGAAAGGATAGAAGGGTTGGTGGGACTTCCTTTCCATATGGGCCACAGAGGAATATGGAGTGGGGAAGAAAAGAGTCTCCCACTAGAATCCACCTAAATTTTCTGTTATTAATTTCAGAAATCATCACACTGTCAGGTTTTATACTGATTAAAACATGCAAATATATTCACCCCACTCCTCAGCAAAGCTGAGGTTGCATGGCAGGCTAAGGCTGACGGATGAGAAAAGGTTATGAGCCATCCTGAAGGGCCTTTTCTATAAGCTAGGTCACACTGGCTATTTTAAAAGACTGTGCACATAGTTCATCACAGGCCCTCAGAATCTGCCTGAAACAGAAGTAGACTTGGGCTTATTTTGTTCATCAGCAGCCATAGCCAGAATAGCAACAGCAGTAAACATCCATGGACTACCTACTGGGCACAAGTTGTGGGGTGCGGGGCGGGGGAAGAATATACAGTTCTGTCCCCAACTTCAAGGTCTAGTCATGGAAATCACTGTGCCCAGGACATGCCTTGTTTATAGAGTTTTCTCTTCTAAGTGGTAGATTTTTATATCAGCAAACTTATTGGCTTTTACTACAAGATGAAAAAGTTTAAGGAAATTTTCCAAATAGTTATCTGGTTCACAGGTATAATAAAAACCCATATGGTAGGCAGAATTCTAAAGATGTGTCCCCAAGATTCCCATCCCCTGGTTATTCAACACTAATCTAGATACTGCTGGGAAGGGATTTTACAGATGGAATTAAGGTCACTAATCAGCTGACCTTAAAATAAGAAGATTATCCTGGATTATCTGGGTAGGCTTAATATAACCAGATGAGCCCTTAAAAGCAAAAGTGAAGGGAGAAGAGTCAGTTAGAGAGATGCGGCAGAAAAGGTAAGCAGAGGTGAGATGAGGCAGAAGGGGAGGGTCAGAGAGATTTGAAGCATGAGAAGGACTCGACCCTCTTTGCTGGCTTTGAAGATGGAGGAAGCAGGCCATGAGTCGGGGAATGCAAGTGGCCTCCTGAAACTAGAAAAACCTCTGACAAACTGCCAACAAGGAGACAGATGCCGTACTCTAACAACTACCCACAAATGAATCTGCCCAAATCCTGAATGGGCCTGGAAGCAAGCACACGCCCAGAACCTCCAGGTGCTTGCTGAGTCCTTGAGTCTCGGTTCTGTGAGATCAGAGCAGTCTTGGATGCTGTGACTGGGCCTCTGAGCTACAGAACTTTGAGATAATCAATGAGTGTTATTTTAAGCCACTAAATGTGCGGTAGTTTGTTACAGCACAAATAGAAAAACTAATACAGTCCAAGAAAGTCATGATATCATGAGGCTAACAAAAAGAGAAGCTGACTAGAGAAGGGAGCAGAGGGTAGTTGAGTATCCCTTTGCACAAGGTTGTTTCAAGGGCACTGAGTTTCAGGTTAGTTAGTACTTTTACGTTTCCTTTAACAAGTTTTCCTGTCTCTTTCTGGACTCAGTGCTAGAGAGAGATGTATTTTCAAAGGATTTAAATTAAGCAGGGCCCCACCACCATCCTATCCTGTACCTTTTTAAAATAACAGGATGCCTGTCAAGACAAAATTAAAGAAGGGTGTCCTTTGAGGATTTTGATCTATGACATTACTATTCTTCCAAATATTCAGTTCCCGTTTCTGTGGTGTCCTTCCCTGCAGGATTATATATCACCCTCCATGACATCAGGCTCAGCCATGTGATTTGCTTTGGTCCATTAAATGCAAGCAGAAGTGATGTTTGTCACTTACAAGCAGAAGCTTTAAGAGCCAACATGTGGTCCACTGGGCTCTATTTCCCTCTCCCATGAGTCTGGCGATGCCCCAGATAGATACAACACCATCACTCTGGGGCTCACAGTGAAGACAACATGGAGCAGAGCCTCAACTGACCAGTGATGGAAATGCCAATTGAGCAAGAAATAAACCTTCATTGATATAAGCTACTTGGATTTGGGAGTCATTTGTTACCACTGCATAACTTAGCCAAGCTGACAGATACAGGTGTGGTACTAGAAATGCCAACCTCTTTAACATCGGGGCATCAGTAAGAAAGACCACCTGAAGCAAACCTTTTTGTTCAGGGGGGATACATGTAAAAGGTTCCTCTTGGTTGTGCAGAGACAAGTTAAATGACATCGTCTAGGGAGGGTAAATTGCTTTGATTAATAAGTGTATTAGTTAAGGGAGGATAAGCTCTTCCACAATAACAGATAGACTCCCAAATCTTAAGAACTCACAAAGTGAAAATTTGTTTCTCATGTTCACAAGGTCCAGTGCAGGTCAGCTACTCTCCCAGAAGGATGTCCTCTCAGCAGTGGCTCAGGGGTCAGGCTCTCCCAACTTGTGCCTCGACCGTCTCGGAATCCTTTACTTCCAGGCACACTGATAAGAGAAAGATTGCATGGAAGATCTCACAGGAATGCTTTCATGGCAAGGCCCGGGAAAGGTATGGCATGTGGGCCCAAAATAAAATGGACTTATGAATGGTTGCATTTTATCTGCCACAATGAAGCACTATTTTTACAGAGGAAGGATATGAAAGACATGTTGAATTTTGAGTGGCTTTAAAAGACTGTGCAGCCATTTGGGTGGAAAGATGGGGCTTGTTGACTCTGTCTTTGAGGTAGGTAACAGTTATTGGAACCCAGCTAAACCTTTCGGTGTTGGTCAGCTTGTGGCCCAGCATGTCTGTGTGTGTGAACCAAAAAAGCTTTCTGCTAGAGCCATATCCATAGGGACCAAGTGTGGATGAAGAACCAATGCAGAAAATGGAGGAGTCTGGACCATGAAGGGCATCACTGCTGCCGTGAACAGGCACTGCTCAAGATATGCGCAGGACTGGTCTTTAGCAGCAATCCTGAGTGGTGGTGGGCAAGAGTCTGACAAGACTCAGTTCTCTCGATACCTAGCATTGGAAATGGGGTGAGTCCCTTTTTGCACCAAGTAAACCCTGAAGTTCCTGGCAATTTAAGTAGGAGAGCCTAAAAAGAGAAATTTTGGACTTCTTGCTGATAAAATGTATAGCGGTTCAAGCAAATAATTAAAAAGCAAAAAGATGTCTCATGTTTGAATAACAAGTTTGTTGAGCAAGTCATTCTGGTTAACAGACGAGGAGGACACTATAAAGATGATGGACAATGGAGAGGAAAGAGAGCTTCAGAATGAAAGAAATCTAACAAGAAAAAGTAAGCAATTTCTGATCAATAACCCCTAGCCCTGCAGCGATGTGAGTCAGCTGGCCAGAGCAGTACCCACTGAAAGATGGATAGTTTTGTGCGAGGTGATTCCACTTCAGAAACTCAGGGCCTAGAGAACAGAGCAGCATTTCTCCTCTGTGTATTGAGTGATGGGCGGGGGTGAGAGGACACCCTTTCAGTACGTAATTAAAGCACTGTGCAGCTGTGGGGGTGTTTGATCAAACTTCTTACATAAACAGGATCTACATGTGAGAACACTTTCAAAGGTTGAATGTAAAGCTTCGCTAGAGACAGAGCAGCAGCTGGGCAGCCAGCCAACCACTCATATAGGACTGGGACTGATCTTCTGAAGCCCACGGGGCTCCTCGCAACCTCCCTCTTTGCTCAGCCCACTCAGACACAAACCTAAGTGAGGTGCTTCTCACCTGTGGGTTGCCCCTACGCAAACCCCAGCTGCACATCTGATCTAATCTGAAGAGGCTTTTCATATAGAGAACACACTCACTCAAACACATCTCCCTCATGGGAAAATGGCATTTCTGCTCAAGAGCATGATTTTCCCTTGGGAACTATCAAATTATTTGCTCTCACTAAAAGGGTGGAATCATGGACTTGTGAAGAAAGTTGACTGCTACCTCTATCTGTTCATCAAATCAACTGTTTGACCAAAGGGGTCTATGATTATTGTGACCACCTGGTTGTAACCCAGGACTCCTCTGCCCATGATGGGTAGCAATTACAGTGTCTTTGATCTCCTCAGCCCCTCCACTTTGTTGACATAGGCTCCAAACCCCCCAGTCTTATCTTTTCCCTGGTATCCCAGGGTCTCCTGTTCTGCTGAATGCACGCTGACCTCTCTCACTGTGGGCTCTATCCTTACAGTTATTGTCCTGCTCAACACAAGTGTGACCACTTGGCAGTGGGACCTTGCTCCCACCAGAGCTAAGAGACCAGCTCTTGGCAGCTGTGAGCCTCACTATTAAGACTCTTACTTCCCCATCCCTGCCATTACAGATTCTCTGCTCCAGCTCTGAGTCAATCCACATAGGATGCCTGGTATTTTAATTCAGTGTTCTTTGCTGAAGAGCCAGGGAAATGCTCCCAAAGACTAGTCCAGAATGCCTGAGAGTGACACCATCCTGAGATCAACTCAAAAGTGATCCTCCTGCCTAGGTAAATAGTCTTCCTTTACATTGTACAAAGCATAATGCTTAGCTCTAGGGATGAAAAGATGAATAAGACACTATCCCTGTCCTGAAGAAGCTTTCTGCTTCTGGGGTACTCTTGCTTAAATTTGGTAGACAAACAAGCCAGTGAGCAGGCAGCTTCTTGAGCAAGCATGGTGTTACAGATGTTCGAGATTACAGTACAGTGTAAGGACAGTTCTTGGTAAACCATAATTGTTGGAAAGAACCAAGGAATTCCCCAGCTGGGATTAGGGGTAGCACCTTCTGAAGCCTTACTGTGGATTCTTTTGATTGAGCTTGAAGGAAAGGGAAAAACAGATTGTTCATTTGGTTATTTGGTTTTCCCTTCTGACAAGTTGCCAATTCACTGCTTTCACGAAGAATTTGCTGTCCCAAGGCATCTATGCATTCTGTGTAGCTCCCTAGAGAGTAACAAATCTAACTACAGACAAAACGAGTCTTCATGAAAAGCAAAAACTTAGCTGAAGTAATCACATTGTATCAGCATGCAAGTACATAACCTTGAGCAATAAACTGTAAAGGCTGAAAGCAACAATGATATATTAAGTTAATATTACAGAGACGCTTTCAAGTAGTTTAGTCCTCACAATACCCCTGGGTACTTTATTACAAAAAACACCTAGGTTCTTCAGAAATTTCCCAAGGTCAACTACAGAACCAAGAAAGAACCTCACTTTTACAATATATGCATATTATAAACCTGGGGAATACTAAAGGGTGAACTCAATCTAAAACCATTCACCTCTCTTCCTTTATTCCTCCTACCTTCTTAAGATATAGGTCTTCTTAGAGAAATAGGCATTTTTGGAAGGATGTGGCTGCAGATGAACTTGAGTAACCCTGAAGTTTTTTGTTGTTGTTGCTGTTGTTTTTTTGGTTTTTTGGGAAGACTTCTGAATATGTCAATATTTTCCTAAACCAAATGGAAAGCAAGAGGAGTTATGGATATAACTAGGAGGAGAGAGCATGGTATTGATCAAAGGTGGTAAGACAAACAGATTTCTCAAGCTTACAAAACATCCCTGGACTGTTGATCTTTGGAATTCAACTGCAAGGCACCCTGGTGTGCAGCTTAGAGTTTATCCATTGCTAAGTAATTCTCCCTAGACAACATGGGGTCTCTGGTAGGCCATATTTCAGCTTCCCCAATTACAGTTTCTCTACTCCCTTACCACAGGTTTCTTCCATTTAATACAGAATACTCTACCTTCTACTATAAGATAAAGGTCAGAGTCAAAACCAAAGAGTTTCACAAAAACAATAACCACTTGTTCCCCACAACCTCTTTCTGCCCCATAACCTCCCCAAAGGAAAAAAAATGCAAGAAGGGATCTTGGTTTGAATGGAAATTGATTAAACGTTTTTTTTCCAGTTTCAACAACTATTTTTTTAAACTCTTGGTTTCTAGTGACCTTTCAAACACAGAATAATTAAATGCAGAAGTTGTTATAATTGAAAAAGCTAAATTTAAAAGTCATCTAACAATTTTGCCAACTCTTATCTATGGAGCATACAAGACCCTGAAATTTCAGAGATTCCTTGCCCCCTACCGGCATTGCCATACCTTGCCAAGGATGCTGATGCACTCTAAGTAATGAAAGAACTGTGACTCACAGCCCAGAAATTTCTCATAAGAATTTTATTCTACCTCTAGAAACCTAGAGGGGAATGTTCCAGAAATGTGTTCAGCTATAGCTATATAGATAAATATAGATAAAGCCTTCTCATGCATCTCCAGTATTTCTCAGCTGTCGATACAATTATCTACAGCTGAACGTGGTTCATATATTGCGCACGCACACAATCGGATTCTTCTGCCTGTATATCCCTCAGCACTCCAGCCTTTTGGAACAAAAGTTTTTTAACTACTCAAATAAAGTGGCAGAAAGTACCCAAGTTCCAAACTGAGAGAATTCCTCACGCATAGGACAGGGAAAGAGAACAACGTCCATTCCCCTCCTTTAGTCCATTCTTCAGCCTTTTTCTCTATGACTACTACCTGACTTTCAACTCTTAGGCCTGCTCTCCTCTTCCAACACCACCTTGCCCGCACGAAATGTCAATCTTCTTGTTTTTACTTCCTAAACCACCACTAGCTTAAAGCTGTTGTGTGTAAGAAAAGCTTAATGAAAACTTAGGAAGGTGTACAGCAAAGCTGAGGGAATTGTAGAAATATTAGTCATCACCATCCTAAAGTTAAATGAACACCTCCACCACAGATGATGGGCCGCCCACCAAGGATTTCCTCAGGCCCCCTATTGGATGCCCCTCCACGGATGTTCCCCCATCTTTCATTTTCTGAACCTCTCTCCCAGGCTACCCATGTAGCCATGTAGTCCTTTGACTGTTATCCAGGGTAATTCACCTCTCCTTTGTTTCCCGCTCTCTCCCCAGGACATTCACCAAAAGGACCCACCAAGGTGATTTTTCTTAGCAAAACACTGTTGACTTAAGATGGATTTATGCTATGCCCAGGGAAGACAGAAATGGCTATAGTTGGTTTCATTTCAAGTAACACGCTTTTTCTTTTTCACTACACACACTCTCACACACACACCGCAAAAAAGGAAAGCTCTCAACTTCACTAAATTCTGCTTGTCAGGGATAATCTGTTTAATAATTGAATATATATTTAGTAGTTGGATATATATACATATACACATATATATACTTCAGTGCTCGTGTGGGTGCATTTGTGTGCGTGAGTGTTGTATAAGATTGTTTTTAATGATCAGGTCCTACTTTACAATTAAAAAATAAAAAAGGAAAAGCATTGTTAATAGAAACAGAAATCTGGGGCTAGTCTTTCTTCTTCTCTTTCCCCACATCACATCCATCTGTAAGTTCCACCTCCAGAATATCATGTTCCACCCACTTCTCTCTTTCTTCACTGCCACCACTCTTGTTCACGACTCACCGCTTCTAACTGGGATATCACCATAGCCTCCTGATGTGTCTCCATGCTCTCAACCTTACCATTTATTCTCTCCATAGCAGAGAGATTTTTAAAAAAATGACACCTTCCTGCTCAAAATTCTTTGTGGAATTCCCAATAAAACCCAAACTCTTTCGCAAGGCCCTGCAGGAACCTGGTCCTCGCCTTCCTCCCTGAGCTCACCTCCTGCTCCCTCCTTCTTGCTCACTGTGCCCTAAGTATACTAGTTGGAGCACATGGAACTCATCCCTGCCCCAGGAGCCTACCACTTGCTTATCCCTCTTCATGGAGATGGTTTCTTCTTACTTTACACGTCTTAGCTTCAATGGCACCTCCTCCATTAGGCCCTCTTTGAGTATGCACTCTGAAATAGGTCACAACATAATTCTGCATTGAGGCACTACTGGTAACCTGTAACTACTTGATTACTCATTTATCTATACCTCCAATGGAATGTAAGCTCCATGGGGCAGAGGCCACACTTGTTTTGTTCTCTGTTGTATCCCCTACAAATTAATACCTTATGTGGCTAATAGCAACACATTAATTAATGAACAAAGCACCTTCTCTTTAGAAGGTGTTATGCTAGGAACTTCATATATAGATATAAAAATATGATTTGTGCCTTCTAGGATCTTACTCTCAAACAAGAGGAATAAGACTTGTGAATAAATCATGACAAAACGTTGTAAGAATTCAGAAGAGGAAGAAATGCTAGTTAAGATAACCAAAGGCTTTGGAGATGAGTGGGTATTTGAGATGAACACTGAAAGGTGTGTAAGATTTCAAAGGATGGAAATTGCAATGTTTTGGGTAGAATGAGCAAAGACACGAATATGCATAGTACAAAGCACACCCAAAGGTGATGTCTTGAGCAACTTTGCTAGAGGAGGTTTATGTAGTGTGGGTAAGTGGAAAAAGGTAGATTGGGGCCAGATTTTTTAAGGTCATGAGTATCAGAATAAGAAGTTTAAAGCTTGAGTTAAGAGAGTATTGACAAGATAAAAGTAAACTTAAGCAAAGGGAATCTTGCAGTGGCGTGTAAGACCCCTTGGGAGGTGTATTTGTCTGCTAGGGCTGACGTAACAAAGAACCACCAGCTGGGTGGCTTACATAACAGAAATTTATGTTTTCAGAGCTCTGGAGGCTAAAAGACCAAGACTAAGGTTTTGTCAGGTTTGGTTTCTTCTCAGGCTTCTCTCTCTTGGCTTGCAGATGGCCACCTTCTTGCCATGTCCTCACGTGGTCATCTCTCTCTGTGTGTATATGATGGGTGTCCTCTGTGTGTCCCAATCTCCTCTTTTCAGGACATCAGTCCCATTAGATTAGGGATGACCCCAGTGACTTCATTTTGACTTAATCACCCCTTAAAGTCCCTGTCTCCAAATATATCACATCCTGAGGTGCTGGGCATTAGGACTTTAACATGTAAATTTGGGGGAGGAAATAATTTAGTCCATAACCAAAGGTGCAGGAGGAGAGGGAATTATTTTTGAGATTGACAAGATGCGTCATCTTCCCTTTCTGAGTGTCATGAGGCCTCCTCCTCTCCTGAAGATCATGAAGAAACTTTGGATGGGTCTTGGATATACTCAAGTGGAAAAGAAACCCTATAATTTTGTTGAAGGAAATTGAGCACAATAGTTTCTGGTTAGTAAACATTCTCCTCCTTCCTTCCTACAATAAAGTTCATACAAAAGTCGAACTCAAGTTTTTAAATTCTGAATCTTTGATCTATGAAGACCCTGAGGGTAAAACTTTCCATGCCCTTTGTATCAGGAATGGTTACTTTTCTCCTGTACCATGGCTTGATCGTTACCTAAGGAATCCTGGAGGCTTTGTAAACAATCATGTTTGCTTCTCTTATTGGTTCCTAGACAGGCCCACCTCCAACAAATGTCGTGAACTCCGTAGCTTGAATTCTGTGTTCTAATTTTACTCCTGGCTCTATCTGATGTTCCCACCATTAATTTCACAACGCCTCATTTGTCTTATTCATTTACTTTTTCTTTCTCATTTTTTAAGCTCTGTAAACTTTCTTTTTTTTTCCCCAAGATTCCCCAAGATTGGCACCTGAGATAACAACTGTTGCCAATCTTCTTTTTTTTCCTGCTTTTTTTCCCCAAATCCCTCCAGTACATAGTTGTATATTTCAGTTGTGAGTCCTTCTGGTTGTGGCATGTGGGATGCCACCTCAGCATGGCCTGATGAGTAGTGCCATGTCTGCGCCCAGGATCCAAAGCAGTAAAACCCTGGGTCGCCAAAGCAGAGCTCACAAACTTAATCATACGGACACGGGGCCGGCCCCTGTAAACTTTCTTAAATCCTCTTTGCACCAAGGTAAAGTATTTTTTTTAAATAAATGTTGAATTAACAACAATGGCAAAACCTGACATTTAGATGAATAATTTTATTTCATAAGAAAAGTCCTGCAAATCACAGTTCTCACTAGACATATGTCTATGCCCATAAAACTAACAGTAAATGGACATGAAGAAAGTGGGGAGGAGAGAAAGAGGAAGTTCTCCTGTTCTAGGAGCCTATGTCTCATGGTCATGTTCTCCCCCACTCCCCAGAGCAGCTGCTTTCTATGATCCTCCAATGATCCCCAACCACCAACGCCATTCACTCTCTTTGTTGCCCCTCACCACTAACCCTGTGCTCATTTCTCTTAACTCCTTTAGTCAGGAGGTGTCCCTCTTAGTCAGAGTGTGGGGCCTAAACCTGGGCAGTTGTCACTTGCATGACATTCCAGTGAATCCTATGAAACCACCAGCTCACATTCTGAGTGTTCCTAACGTTTAGACACACTCTGTCTAACCTTGGGGTCTGTTTTGTGTATATTTCTTGTCTCCCCAGGAAGATAATCAATTTGAAGAGAAGAATCGTGTCTTTTACTGTGTGTGAGTCCCTCAAACGTGTCAAATGCCAAGGACATAGTAGTTCATCACTAAATACTTATTAATATAACTGACTTCAGTGCCTCTACAAAGGGGAGGAAAGCTAGAATTAGCAACAGCTAAAGGAGAAAGGGAAGCTGCAGGTCCAAGAAACAACTTCAATTAACTGTGTCTGTGTGGCGGCTTTACCATGAGACCAGAACAGACCACATGGGGGTTGACCACAGGACACTTAAAAGAGAGGAATCCAGTGGCAGGAAGGAAGGGCATTATTGCTCACAATGCTATTTGGAGAAATATTTAGCCGCAAACAAGGAAAACTGGTAGTCAAAAAGGGGTCATAGACTGTAAAGGTAGGGAGAACCTACAGAATAAATAAAAAGAATGATAAGAAATCAAACATTTGCTGAGCACCAGCACCAGGCACAATGCTGAATGTTTTACATGTGTTATTCAATCTTCTCAACAAATCTGTGAGATAGGGACACAAGGAAATAGGCTGTAGGAAGTTACCAACTTCCTAAAGTCACACAGCTTGTAAGTTATGGAGCTGAGAGCTGAGGTTCAATCCATTTGATAAGAAATCCAAGCTCATGATTCAGTAGTGCACACTGAGCATTAAATGTAAGGGGTTTAGACAGATATGTAAATGATGAAAGGTCAATAAGTTAAGAGAGAAGGTTATCAAAGGAATGGAGTGAAGTGCAAGGTAGAAGTTTCTGGATGAAAAATCATGAGGACTAGTTCTGTGGAAGAACATACATGTCCCACTAGTATGGGGCTACTACTTAAAAGGCACCAAACATCCCTGTGATGTTCACTTTATCCACAAAATTTGATTATTCAGATAATGTTCTTCCTGGTCCCTGCGATAATTCTTTTTAAGTTTTCAGTTAAGAGAATTTAACTTTTCTTACTAAAACGAAATTTCCCTGTCTTCCTCTTTCATAACATTGTAACAGCACTCCCAGGAAACCAAGGAAACTGCTTATTTGTATAATACACCTCTTTTTAAAAAGACAATCTCTTAAGAGAATGAAAAGACAAGTTACAGACAGGAAGAAAATATTTGAAAAACAAACATCTGGTAAAGAAACTACATCCAAAAGTTATAGAAAATTCTTAAAACTCAATAACAAGAAAACAAACAACCCCACTTAAAAATGGGCAAGAGCTCTGAACAGACACGTTACTAAAGAAGATACACAGATGGCAAATAAGTACATAGAAAGATGCTCAACATCTTATGCCATTAGAAAATTGCAAATTAAAACATCAGTGAGACTCCACGATATACCAATGAGAATTGAAAAAATCCAAAACCCTGACAACATCAAATGCTGAAGAGAATGTGGAACAACAGGAACTCTCATTTGTTGCTGGCAGGAATGCAAAATGGTACAGCCACTTTGGAAGAGGGCTTGGCAGTTCGTTACAAAGCTAAACAGTCTTACCACATGATCCAGCAATTGTGCTCCTTTGTATTTACTCAAATGAGTTGAAAACTTATGTCCACACAAAAACCTGCACATAAATATTTATAGCAATTTTATTCATAATTGTCAAAAATTGGAAGTAACCAAGCTGTCCATCAATAGGTGAATGGATAAATAAGATGTGGTACATTCATAAAATGGAATATTATTCAGCAATGATAAGAAATGAGCTACCAAACCATGAAAAGACCTTAAATGTGTATTGCTAAGTGAAATAAGCCAGTCTGAAAAAGCTGTGTTCTATATCATTCCAATCATATAACATTCTGGGGAGTAAAAGGCAAAACCATAGAGATAGTAAAAACACTAATAGTTGCCAGGGATTCAGGGAAAAGGAAAGAAGGATGAATAGGTGGGACTTTTAGGATGGTGAAACTATTCTGTATGATACTGTAATGGTGGATACAGGATATTATGCATTTGTCAAAAGCCATAGAATTGTATAAAAAAAGGGGAACCCTAACATGAACTATGAACTTTAATTAATAATAATATATCAATATTGGTTCATCAATTGTAGCAAATATACCACAGATGTTAATAACAGGGAAAACCATGTATGTGGCGGTCATGGGTGGGGGAAATATGGGAACTCTATTTTCTTCCTGCTCAATTTTTCTGTAAACTTGTAACGGCCATAAAAATAAATTTTATAAATATAAATTTTATAAACATAAATATAAATACATATTAATTAACAAAAGAAAATGAAAAAAAGGTGATACCAAAGCATGTATGTCTGTAGGCTCAATACTAATGATGAGAAAAACTGAGGCTATAAACATGTGTACTTGAGGGACTTTTTGGTGAGCTTTGGCAAATTTTAATTTTCCTTTGTCCTTTGAGGTTGTGTTTTACATTTGAAACAAATCTTAAAGCTATTTGTCTTTTGCAAATGCTACTTATGATGAATTCATTTTCTTTTTCATATACAGTGAATCGACCAAAACCAACTTTTATCTAAGTCCAACTTAGTGAAAACTTAATTTCAATGCTTCAAATTGTTTTTAAAATGAAATCAAATCACATTCTGTTTCATAATCATGAGCATCAAGGGGCGTTCCTCTCTGAAGAGAATTCATTTTGTTCTTGTTTAAAAGAGGAATCCATTTTTTTAAATCTTCATCTCATTTCATCCTCCTTACCCATCAAATCTCTTATTAAGGTTCAGGAACTACTTACCTTCATAGTGATAAGACCAAAAGAAAAAGAGGAAATAGCTAGTGATTACATAGGTCCAACTAGAAATGCAGTAAGTTTGAGACAAATTCCACTAAACCCTCTCCCAAGACAACAGAAAGAGAATAACTTTAATGGCCATGCTGGAGTATTATCATTTGCTTGTTATGACTTTATGTGGTTTCATAAAAGGCAAGGGAGAGTCATTGTGTCACTGCATTTGTAAAAACAGGGAAGAAATAAGAGGAAGCAATAGAGCTCCTGGAAAGCTACAGCCCGAGTGAGGAGTGAAATGCGGGGCGTGCTGGGACATTGGGGAAATTCCTCCCAGGCTGGAAAGCAAGAACCTGAGATGACACTGGATTTCAGATCCATGGTTTGCAGCACACTCAAATTTAAAGTTTAAGTTAGAAGTACAAAAGAGTGCTGGGATAGGAGTGAAATATTCGTGTTCAAGAGGCTTCTCTTTCACCAATTCACTTCTTTGGACACTTTTCCACTAATGATAGATGTCCACTTCCTGGTTCAAAGTGGCTCTCAGTTGTACGTAGTGACAAAAGACAGAGATGACAATTCAACATTCTGATGAGAGTTAAAGCTTTGTGAGACCATTTGAATTGGGGCTATCAATCCCTTTCCTAGTTCTAATCCACTCTAGCAGGCCCCAGTGAGATCATCAATTCCTCTTTGGAACCAAGAGGCCAACTAGGCAAAATATCAAGAGCCCCACCCTAAGAATCATGATCTTCTGCACTGTCTTTGAGAACAGGAGGAGCCAGATAACAAACAGCCCTTCTCAGCCTTTCAGCAATGCCCTCAACTCGGCTCCTGCATCTCCATGAGGGAGCCAGCGTCTCCGCCTCCTGCTAGGCCTCTGAGTGCACGAGCTTTCTCCACTTTCTCCTCCTACTTCAGGCCTCTCTGCCACCTCTAGGGAACAGTCATGTGTTGCTTAACGACAGGAATACTTTCCGAGTAACGTGTGGTTAGGCGATTTCGGCATTGTGTGAACATCAGAGTGTACTTACACAAGCCCAGATGGTATAACCCACTACACACCTAGGCTGCATAGTACTAACCTTATGAGACCGCCAGCATAAATGCGGTCCACGGTTGACTGGAGCATCATTATGTGGCGCCTGACTGTATTCAAGCCAGCTGGCTCGGATCTGCTGGGTGTCTAGGTCTTGCAAGTCATCACCTCTGAATTCTTTGTGTTCATTTTGAAATTAGAAGGACTGAAGTAATCAGGTACAAGGAAAGAAAAGCTACTCAAGGAATATTAAGCAGCAAATTCGGATGAGGTAAAATAGAGAACACAAGGGCTAAAGAGAGAGTAATACAAGCTGGTAGTTCTCAAAATGGAAAACCATCACAATCATTTTGAAAGCATCTCCAAAATAAACATGCCCAGGCATCATCCCAGATCCAGTGAATAAAAAGGAGAGGGAGTGGAGAGAGGAGTGTAATTTTTGAAAAGCTCCATAAGTGATTTTGGTTTCCAACCCTGCTGAAAGCCACTAGTTGAATACAGATAGAATCTGTAACTGAACCAGAGTGATTATTTTTGCAGCTGTTTTCTTTGTGTTCATTCCAAAATAAGGTGTGAAGTAATCAGGTACAAAGAAACAAAAGTTACTTAATGCATATGAAGCAAAAAATTAAAATATCATTCCTGTGCAATTTCAATGGAACAAATTTTATTTTTGGATCTGTAAAACAGTGCTTCTAAAACTTCCTTTTTAAAGAAAATATATAAGAATGCATGAAGTTTGACATTAAGAAATCAATTAACCCAAGCACATAGAGAAGAGAATTTCCAAGTTAATTCTATGATCAACATACGCTTATCTGCTTTTTGTTTTAATTTTTATTGCTGTAAGATTTCTGGCATTCAGAAGTATAAAACAATCAACAATTGACATTTCGCAGGTCATCAGTCTGAACATTCATAATCATATCTCTTGAACATAGATGTAGGAATAGAAGGTTTAAGAAATTGAACTGAATCTGGATTGCTCCCCTGGAAGTTTAATTTTGTCATTTGGCATTTTCTCCTAAAAGTGAAATGTCTCCAAAAATGAGTTAATTTGTAATTCTTTTAAGTTGTGTACTTATTCATAAGCATTTACTGCAAGTGAACTTCTAAAGAAAGCCGCCATCTAAGTGAGGAGTAAGGGTGGGTAGAGATCAGTTGGCACAACGTCTATAGGGGCCGTCCCCTATAGGTGTTTTGACACCCTATTAAACATTCTGAAAATCCCATAGGGCTTTAAGCCTCCCATACAGTCTGATCCTAGTCAGAGGTGAGTTTACTGGCATCACCCAGCAAAAAACGGCAGGTTCTGTGTGGGAGTAGGGGTGATTGACAAGTATGACTGGGGACTTAGGGGGGCTGAATAGTCACAGCTGTGGTTTAACTAACAATTTCAGTTTTGAGTTGTTGGGGCCCCCCGGAGAACTAGAAAAGTGATATTTAATGCAGAGAATCTGCTAGGCACCAGCTCTGAAGACCTCCCACCAGAACCCTCAGACCACCTAGAGGCAGGAAATGCTCTGGTAGACCCATTGGCGTCTCAGGCTCTGGCCAGTTTCTTAAAGGCCATGTTTTAGAGTTGGAGTTGGGCTTCTCTATCATTTTCTCATCCCCAGCCTAAGTTTTATTTTCCTCCACATCTAATTAAGGTCATCGGAAAAATAGTTTAATCTATATGACTTCTAGCATTTATTTCTTGGCGTGCGTTGAGTTTTTAATTTATAAATGTAAACAATCCGCCTGTGAGAATGTTAATTCATTCTCTAAGACTCTGTTCAGGTTTCACCTATGGTATAAAGCCTCCTCTAGCCCCAGGGGACAGGCACTCACACCTTGTGCAGCCATTGAATTTTATGGGTAGCTTCATTACAGAAAAACACATTACCCTGACATTTAGAACAAGTCTATCTCCTTGAGGCAAAAGCCATGTTTCATTCATATGATATCTCCAGTCCTTGATTGGTTCTAAGCTCAATAAATGTTTCTTGGGAAAAAGAAAATAATGAGACAGAAAAAGGGAGAAAGGAAGGGAGGAAGGGCAAAAGGAAGAAAAAGGAAATTACTTCATCTTATATTTAAACAATGATTTCTAGATGACAAGAATTCAGTTCATCTTGTGCTCACATAAATAGTTACTGGAATGAACCAAAATATACTTTCACACAGTGTAAGAGAAAGAGTAGGTCAACTTTTCTTCCTATGAGGCCATATCTCACAAGTATTGTACGTCTTATAAATGCCTCAGATCACTGTGTCTGGGAATTCTGTAGCTCCCTCCCCAGGTAAAAGATGAGGCTGTCTTTCCAGGCTAAAAGCCCTTCAGCACGACCCAAGATATGCATTCTAGCCCTCCAGATGAACAGGAGTACAAGACTCTACATATAGCACCTGCTCGATAAATACGTACCAAAGTCACACAGGAATGCCTTGAAGAAAGAGACAATTATGCTCCAGTGGACTATGTTTTCACTTGAGGAAAAAAATATCCACCAACTGCTCTAGAATAACTGATGGCAAGTCTGTAATCAGCTCTGCAAGTCAGAACTGCAAGCTAGTGCTCTTCCCAGGTAAAATGAATTCACCGCGAATAAACGGCAGGTTTTTACAGAACTGTTCTGCAGAACAACTTTTCCAGGAAAAAGAAAATGTTCTGAAAAGGAGGCCATAGAGGAGTGATCTTCAAAAGTTACTTTACGGGGAATATGGACTTGTGTCTGCCCTTCTGAAAGACGACTGGATAGAAGTCCAGAAACATAGAATTCGAGTTCTGTTGTTGATAAAAAAAAAATAGGTGGATAACTTTAACCAGGTCATTTCAGTTTTCTGTGCCTCCGTTTCTTATCTCTTCAAGAGAGATGATAATATGATATATCTCAGGGTGGTGGTAATCCAAACGGTTATGCAATCCAATTCTCAAAGTGTAACCTGAGAGCTCTCTAACGGCAGTGCTTGGTACACAGACAACCGAAAAAAATGTGTGTAGAATAAACGGGGTGGAGGGGGACAGAAGGAATTTTCTCCCTTAGTTTTCTGAGTTAGGGGTAACTTACTCATTCTATCAGGAAGATATTTTGATCAATGAGATGAAAAGTATTCAGCAATACCCAATAGCTTTTCAAAGCTCAGATCATTGTGAGAGCTTTTTATTGTTGTTGATTGCTACTGTTTTTATCGACCAGATATTTTAAGGCGTTTTTCCCTATGACATGTTTTTATGTTTGACATTGTTTTTCATTCCATAACAATGAGATAAAGATGGCAGGAAGGAGGTAAACAGAAAAGAAATGCACAGACTATAAGCCACTTCCAGTTCTCATTTTCACTTGACTGTTAGATGAGGTCACTAAACTATAAAATAGGGCGTGAGAGCAAAAGCATCACAGGTGCAGATACAAGGATCCAAGTAACAGATATTTGAGTCGTTAACAGGACAAGCAACACTTTAACTCATCAAAAAATCCTTCAATAATATTGTCTTAATAAACTTTTATTGAACACTTACCAAGTACAAGTTGCTCAATTCAAATTGAACAGGATTGTGAAACAAGAAATAACAGGTGGCTGGAAGGCTGAATAGCTAAGAGGGACCAATGGGGGACAGAAAGAAACCTTCCAATTAATCAAGGAAAATGACGGAAATATAACAGCAAAACTAATTGTGACTGCCTGGAAAGGAGTTAATTTCCTTTCCTCAGAAAGGGTTAGGTGGACAAGCTCAGCTGCAGAACCTGTGTCCTTCCAGAGGACAATGTTAGAGGATTACTATCCTTGCAATCCAGGAGAGCGGCCAGGCCCTGCTGTGGAGCCACAGGAGAGGTTGCTCCGGAGAGTCTGGCTGGTGTGACTGGGAAGAGGAATAGAGTGTAATGACTGCAGAAGGCGCGTGCGGATTCTTCCATACACAAGTGACAAGAATTATCACTCTTGAGGAACCCAACCACCTAGAGGGACACATACGGAGCTTACGGTGGTGAAGATAACATACTCGAAGCTGAATAAGACACCAACCTCCTCTTCAAGGAGTTCACAATCTAAAACAGGACTTGTTAACCTGAGTCTATGAAGAGAAAGAGAATGCATGAAATTGCATTGAAAAAAATATACACTATTATTTTCACTAACTTCTAACAAAAATTTAGCATTTCCTTCAGTTATGAATGTAGGCAATAAACTAACCTCAATTGTATTAGCAGTAATTGTGACCTTGTCACCAACTGAAATCACGGATATTTTCATATTCTCTAGAGTCACTGCAGATATTGTAAGCCAATGAGCTAGTGGACACCCAAGACCATCTGTGCTCATCACTCCTGAAGTTACATTAGTGATTAGAGCCACTGGTTAATTTTATTTAATGCATTAATAAAGCACACCTATTATTACAGCACGTGTCTGGGATTTTTTAAAATTTGGATTACTCTTTTTCAATGTAATTAGGTTCCTTTGTAATCCTATGTACTTTGTTTTATAAATTTTAAAATACTCTAAGAAGAGGTTCACGGGCTTCACTGGATGGCCAGAGGGTTCATGTCACAGAACATTAAGAATTCCTGGTCTGAAGAGAAATCAGACAAGAAAACAGCTCCTGTGCCAGTCTGGCATAAGTATGGTGACTGCCTTTTGATGGAGGTCTGGTTTCTAACCTTCTAGTTACTTCTCTGAGCCACTCTGGATGCTTCCAAAAAGTCCCTTTTCTGCTCACATAATCTAGAGTTCATATCTATTAAGTGCAACCGTGACTCTCGGCTGGTATAGTATTTAATCAGTATTTGTATACTATGATTTTAATAAGTACATTTTATAGAAAAAGCACAAATAGCTATCGTGCTAAATCTAAAATATTATCAATTTAATAAATCTCCTTACGGAATCTTATCTGCCCTAATAGATGCTACCACATACCTTATAGCAACTGCCAAGTGACAGACAGGCCTGGTACCTCAAAAGAATTGAAAATGGAATTACCTTGAAGATTCAGGCCAGTGACATGGCAGCAATTTTTATACACTTCTAAAATATAAACCATCCTGAAGTTCTCATTAATGATTTGATGTATCTTTCTTCACTATTGGGCTTTTCTTACCATTTTCTTCCTATCACCCAAATGACTTAGCAAGGCAATAGGTAGTGATTGTTGGATCAGGGATGTAGAATTCAAGAATAACTCTATTTGCTCTTTCTTCAACCCAGAAAAATTCACTTGTTGAGGAAATAAAAGCAATCCCCTCAATGTGGCACACCCACGACTTGGGTATCCAAGAGCAAGTTAAATTGAGATTCTAGAACAGACATGGCAACAGGCTTCATCTCACATGCCCACTGGGATCTGGTTATAGTGGCTGCCTGGAGCATGGTGATGAGAAGTGTCTCGTGGGCACGTCCTGGGTCAGCATGAAAGAATGCCTCAATTGATTAACAATGCTTGTCAAGGGCACAGAAGTGGTGACACGAGTGCTACAGATCTTCCATCCTAGCTCTACTCATTTCCGTGAAAAATTACCCAAATGGGACCACAAAGCAGAGTTAGACTAGAAGAAAGCCTCTCTTCTGTCTATTGGCTGACTGTTTATGGGCTCAATTTTTATTCTCAGCAAGTTTGCTGAGCTGTCTTAGAGCGTGAATGAGCGGTCTCATATTATGAGCTCATTAGTAGACACAAGAATTAGGAGGCTTAATAAGAAATAATTCTCTTGGAAATTTCCTCATCCTGTGCCAGCTGAGCAAATGTAAATTTATTTGAGTCCATCTGTAGATCCTAAGCAATGTAGCCATCATCATCACTCCAAATGATGAGTGAGAATTAAAAAAGACTTAAAATATTGGTAAATATTCAAAGATTCAAAACCAAATGCCTCTTCTTAATTTACCTTGCTTAAAGAGATAACACATACTTCCAAAAACTAGTTACTACCTACATTGGTAAGTACTCTGGCACTGGTGGCCTCTGGTGTTTCTTATTTCTAGTCATATAGCCTTTTTGAGCATGGGTCACTCTTACTCCCAAGAGGAAAGTCAACATGACTCACTTTGAGAAACCGAAAGTACACCATGTCCACATGAGCAGCGCTGCCTACTGTATAACCACAAAACCACATCAGAAGAAGTCAGCTGCTTAGGAAGGAGAAGCTGCAGTGGGCTGAACAAACTCATCCCCTGTTCCAGACAGTCAGCCTTCCGGAGGACCCGTAGGGGCCTTTGCTAAGCAGAGACTTGGGGCAGAGGACAAATGTCAGCAGCAAATGCAGTCAGAGCCCTTGGCTTCTGGTTACTGAACACATTGAAACAAGGGCCCTTTCAAGGCCCCGTCAGGAAGTAGTGAGCTGTTGGCCTCATTCTTCTTTCCCATTCCTTTGGCACGTTCTTGTCCTAGTTTCTATCCTCTTCCTAAGCATCTAGTGCGCCCCAGACAAACTTTGTTTTCAGTGATGTGGGAGAGGATATAAGAAGCAGGGCCTCCTCGCTCTGGATGGGATGCTGTCAGGAGTCTATGATTGGGTATCCTAATAATTCTTACCTAGGAGGCATGAGCAATGAAAGAAGGCTAAAGCTTTCATTGGTAAAGAAGCAATCACTCCCGCAAACCAGAACAGTGGCATGGTTGGTCATTCTTGTGGTCACTTCTGAACAGTGCTCTCATTTTTGTCTGTGTTCAGACATGATTATGAAGTGGTACTTTCTTGCCTTGCTCCACGGTGGTCATAGAATGGCCTTATCAGGTGTTCACATTCTGTGAAATTGTTTCTGTCCAACAGGAGAACACCAAGTTCTGGCCACGAGTGCGGGGCCAGCGCCAGCAACACCAGGGCCTAGCTGATAGAGCCAGGCCATCTCCTGGCTGTCAGGGGCTGCTCTGCTTTAAATCCTCACCCGCAGTATAGGCTCATATCCTTCCCCTCACCTTTTTCTTAAAACTATTTTGTTTCCCATTCCCTCCTTGGGACAATTCACTCTTTTCAAAGTGGCATAAACTAATCAGAAGAATAAACCTCAACTAACAAGAGTTAAAATTTTGTCCCCTTGGGGTTAGAGGGATGTCTTGCACTTTCACTATAATTGTAACCTTTTAGAGACAAAAGCTGACCCCAGATAAGCCATAATGGTGATACTGGGCTAAACTCTGAAAGAGAATATATTCAGGACTTCTCCAGTTAAACCAAACAGGCACTGGTCCCTCTGCCAACATACAGAGCTGGCCCTCAGTTCATATCCCCAGTTGAACCTCCACATAACCAGTTCTGTAAGGCTCATTCATGGTACCCCACTGTTGGTTTCTCCAGGTGGCCCACAGCTCTGGGAGTCTCTGCTCTCACACAGAATCTCCTCTCATCTGGCTGACTGGTTTCTGCTAGATTTTTATATGGAGATACTATTTTTGAATTCATATTGGAGCTTGACTTGCCAACCCTAATGAGTTGCTTTCAGAATGATAAGAACTCTTATCATCATGATAACATTATGATATCATTACGATAACAACTGTCCTGAACAAGTCACACTTTCTTGTCCTTCCGCTACTCTGAGGGCTGAGTGGGATAGTGAAGCTTTGCGACTTCTTTCCACAATACTCTGCTGCCACCTGGTGAAAAATTTATAACCAAAATGGCCACTAGAGTTGCCACTGACTTTCAACTTCTATACCGCCCCCCCACCCCCCCACACACACACACCAACACACACAGGGGAGCAGACGCCCACTGAGGTCAGTCCCAAACACCCCGCAGGCATCCAATGCTCCCAGAAGAGGCCAGTCTGCTAGGATTTCCAGAATAAGCCCTTGCCTTCCTTCCTCTTGCTCCTAAGTCCTGGTTCTGCAACAGAATCCACTGACTGAGAAGAATCTGGTTCTTTGCTAAGAATCCACATTGAGACTGGAAAGGAAATGAGAATAAAATGAATCTGGACCTCTGAAGAGCCCACAGGCAGCCTGTGGGGCAAGTGAAGCTGGAATTCCTGAGGACATCTTGTTGATTCTTCAAAGATTTGTCTATAAGTGTCTTAGGAAATAAATTCTATGGCAACACTCATATATATACACACACACACACACACATATATATATATGTGTGTGTGTGTGTGTGTGTGTGTGTGAACAAAAAACAAATATCCATCTGTTTACCTTTCACTTACATTGGGCCAGACATTTTAGTTAATTTTCAAAATAGCTCTGTGAAATGATAGACTAGTATCCCCACTTCACAGAAGAGGAAATTAAGTCACAGAGGGGCTAAGCAATGTGCTTAAATTCACCTCGCTAGTTAGGGGAAGAGTTGAGATTGAAGCTCAGAGAGTCTGGCTTCAGAATCTATCCTCTTAACTGCCATGTTTTCTGACTCTTCCTCCGCCACCTGGAGCACTGATCACTGGAGAAGAGAGAAAAGAAACTTCCCATCTCCTTCCTGCACCTGTGCCTCTCCCTTGTCCATTTCTCGGGCACCCTAGTGTCACTGAACCAGATTCCCAGCTTCTGTGGCCTCAAGGAACCTGGAAATCCAATCACCCTTTTTCTGTGATCCCGATAGCTGTAATGAGGAATCAGCAAGAAAAATGCAAAACCCAAATTCTCCCCAGTTCTAACTAATAAGAAATAATGTCATTATTAAAATATGGATGTAGATATATAAGTAGAAAACAATGTTTTAAATGTAACCTGAAAGTACAAAGAAGCAATAGATTTTAAAAGAAAATTAATTTTGAAAACCAAAGTAACTTCTGAATGATATTTTCTATGCACAATTAGGGTCATCAAAAAGGTCACACTGATGTATTTGAGACATAAGAAGGACACCAGGAATGGAGTGCTTGCACCCCAGCCACCTCCCTCGAGGGCCAGCATGTGGCTCCTACATGGAGCAGAAGGAAGTTGGGAGAAGGGCTTCACTGGCAAGAATGGCTGGGAAGTGTCCTTCTGAGAGACACTCCTAGCGGAACATTGGTACACAGGGAACGGCCAATTAGGGAAGGAGGAACTCCCTCGAAGGACACTTAGGTCTCGATGTTGGCCATGGCCGAAACCAGGACAGGAACCCGCAGATGACTCTCCGGAATAGAGGTCATGAAGAGACAGCCCAAGGGCCAACTCCAGCCGCAGATGTGTTATGATTGGCACGCTCTGTGCTTTCTAAACCATGAGTCAATGCCAGCATTTCAAAATCAGGAAATTTCACATAAGTTTGTATTTCCGACTTCTCTTGAGAAATTGGATCTAGTAATTCTGGGCTCACATTCCCATATGGTTACAAGCTGAGTTCATCCAAGTCCTTCTTAGGGACTGCGTCTGGCATGATGCCCACCCAGCCACAGCACTCATTTAGCTTCCCTCTAGTACCCTAGAAGCATTTGAGTCTTTAGCTTCTGATGCAGCAGTGGCCACCCAGGGCCCTGGGACAGGCTCCTCTACCACAAAGGACAGCATACTGTAGCTAAAAATGCCAGCCCACCTAGCACTCAGCCCACAGACGGGGGCAGGACCACAGGAATTAGAGACGACACCAGGACTGTGGTCCCTCACCCCACGTAAGAACTCCCATAATTTGATGCCAACTTAGATTCCCAACTTAATCTCCTATTATTTCCTTCACATATCCTACATTATAGCCACACCTCAATATTTATTGTTGTCTAAATATTCTCCCAGATTTGTACCCTCTATTTGGAATGCCTCCTCCTGTCTACCCCAGCTTCCCACTCTCTGTGTCCAACCTATACTCATTCTTCAAGGTCCAGCTCAAACTCTACTTCTGCAAAGACTTCTTCAATTTCTGTAGTCAGAATTAATGCCTCCCTCTTGTCTTACTGCAATATTAGTTTATACACCTACTGTAGGATTACTATGATCTGATTTATATTTTGGTTACTCTGTTTATCTGTCAACCTGTGAACTCCTGAAGGCAGAAATTGCCTCTTATTTATCTTTGTGCCCTACCCCCTCTCCACTCCCACTCTTCTTAGGTTCTAACGTCTACCTTACCAATAGTAGATTGTCAACAATTGTTGAACATATTTTTAAAAGATCACTGTGGGCATTGGTTTATACCGCCATCTAGTGACCATAATGTAGAATTATGTCTAAAGATGTCATAGGAACCACAAACATTCTAAATCCATCCATCCATTTTCTTCCTTTCCTTTATTTCTTCCTCCTTCCTCTTCTCATTTCCTCTTTCCTTTGTTTATTCATTTATCCTTTCATTTAACAAATAATTTTTGATCATCTTCTAAGGTGGCAATGTGAGCAATTAAGAATCAAAGCAAACTGAATAGATACAGAGGATTCCTATTGCCAGCCAAGGGGGAGCAAGCCGTCCCTATAGCCTATATCCCCCACTGGTTACATAAAAACTGTGAACAAAGCACACAAAAGCAACTACCTGACAACTCGGAAAAGTTAAGAATAGCAAGCAGGTTAGGGAGCAGAACTTAAACTTGAAAAACCCATACAGGGGTGAGTTTCCTTGGTATTTTTCTTCTTGTTTTCCCACTTTGATCCAAGGAATTCTCATCACTTTCCCTGTTTTCTCTTCCAGTCCTGCTCCAAGGGCAGCCCACATCATGAGGTCACCACATTGCAACAGTGGCCCCTAAAACCCTGAAAGAAAACCTGCATTTCTGGCCAAAGGAACTAGAAAAGGGAACTTTGTGGTACAAAAAGAGTGGTGGAATCACTTTTATTTTTTCTCTCTCTCTTTTCTCTCACCACTTGGCCCCGAGGGTAGCCCCAGTCGTGCAGAATTATAGGCAATGTGGTCACTAGAACTTCAAGTTAAACCTTATCTTTCGAGTCAGACTACAAGGAAAAGGAGCTCCTAGAAGCAGAGAGTTTGGGGGAAATACTTGGAGAAAGAGCTAGAGAGGGAGATCTCCTAATTCTGTGGATAAAGCAACATGTCCTGAATTCACCTCTGAGGGCACATGCTCAGGACAGACCCAAAGCAGCATGAAAAAGTCCTAGAAAACATAAATAAATTGAAACCACCATCCAGAGAAGGTGAAACAAAATGCAGTCTGAACCTAAAAAGATTGATTACTACAAAAATAAAATAATAACAATAAAAAATCAACGTTCTCCAGAGGATTTTAATAAGACCTAGAGTCTCCCAATATAATATCCAAAATGTCTAGGAAAAAAACAAAACTACTTGACAAACAAAGAACCAGGAAAATATGACAACTTCTTAAGGGAAAAGACGGCCAACAGATGTCAATCCTGAAATGACTCAGATATTGGAATCAGACAAAAACTTCAGAGCACCTATTATAGCCAGACTTCTAGAAGCAAATACTCTTGAAATGAATGTAAAGATAGAAACTCTTCATAGAGAAATAAAAAGGACAAAAAAAGAAATAAATGAAAATTTTACAACTGAAAAAATAATATCTGAAATACAAAACTCATTGAATGGACTCAAGGGAAATGAAAGAGGAAAGAGTCAGCAAATGAGTACAGATCAATAAAAACTATTCATTCTGAAGAACAGAGAGGGAAAATATTTAAAAAAATTAAACAAAGCCCCAGGAACCTATAAGAAAATATCAAAAAGTCCAACATTCATGTCACTGGAATTCCAGAAAAATATAAGAAAGAGATTGGCACAGAAAAACTATTTGAAGAAATGATGACTGGAAACTTCCTAAACTTGGCCAAAAAAATAAAACCCCAAATAGGATAAATTCAAAGAAAACCATCCGAGATATATCATAATAAATTTGCAGAAAATCAAAGATAAAAAATCTTGAAAGGAGCCAGAGAAAAATGACACATTACACATAGAGGCAAAATAATTCAAATGACTGTGGATTTCTTATCAGAAACCATGGAGGCCAGAAGACAGTGGAACGACCTTTTTAAAGTACTGTAATAAAATAGCTGTCAACCCAGAATTCCGGATCTAGCAAAATATCTTTCAGGAATTATGGTGAAATGAAGACATTTTAAGATGAAGGAAAACTAAGACAATTCATATTCAGCAAAACTGCTCTTAGAAAAATGCTAAAGGAAGTTCTTCAGGCTAATTAAAAATGATACAAGAGAGACTTGGAACTTCAGGATTTAAGGAAAAGCAATGATATACTAAATAATAACGATAAATATCTGGATAAATATAATAGTTTATTTTTTTCTCTTGGGTTCACTGAAATAAACCAAAAAATGGCAGAGAGGAATAAAAGCCAGAGAGAGGAAAATCTAAAATAAAAAAGAGTAGACCTAATCCAACCACATCAATAATTCCATTAAAAGTGAGTAGTTTCAACATACCAATTAAAGACAGAAATTGTCAGACAGGAAAAACAAAAAGGCTTAACTGTATGCTGCCTATAAGAAACTCAGTTTAAACATAGTGATATATAGGTTAAAGTAAAAGGATGGAGAATGATAAACTATGAAATCACACTAACCAAAAGAAAGCAAGAATGGCTATATTAACATCAGTCAAAGTAGGTGTCAGAACGAGGAAGATCACCAGGAGAAAGAGGGGTTAATACACCAAGAACACCTAACAATCCAGATATGTATGCACCAAACAACAGGGCTTCAAAATACATGAAGTACAAACTGATGGAACTAAAAGGAAAAATACACAAATCCACAATTATACTTGGAGACATCAAACTACCACTCAGTAATCAATAGAACAGTAGAAAATCAGCAAGGATTGAGAAGATCTGAACAACATTATCAATCAGCTTGACCTAATCAATATTTATAAGGTATTCTACCCAACAACAGGAGAATATACGTTTGCTTCAAGTGCACATGGAGCATTCACCAAAGGAGATCAGGAGTCAGCAAACTAGGGCCTAGAGGACAAATTCAGGCCAACATCAGTTTTTGTAAATAAAGTCTAACTGGAACACAGCCATGTCCATTTGTTTGCATATTGTCTGTTGCTATTTTTGAGCCACAAAGGCAGAGGTAAGTAGTTTCAAGAGGGCCTATATGGCCCTAAAAGCCAAAAATATTTAGTATCTGACACTTTACAAAAAATGTTACCTACCCCTGTTCTGGACCATAAATAAACCATGGTCAATTTAAAAAACTAGAAGGTACACAATGTTTATTCTCTGACTGCAATGGAATTAAATTAGTAATAAAGATATTTGAAAATTTCCCAAACTTTGGAAATTAAACAACATCCTTCTAAGTAATCCATTGGCCAAAGTGGAGGTCTCAAGAGAATTTAGAAAATATTTTAAACTACACAAAAATGAAAATATATAAAAAATAGAAATATTAGAACAGAAGAAAGATCTCAAAGTATAGTCTAAGCTTCCGTCTTAAGAAACTAGAAAAATAAGAGCAAATTTAACACAAAGTGAACAGGAGCTAGGAAATAATAAAATTAAGAGCATAAATTGATATTGAAAACAAAAATAATAGAGAACACTTATAAAGCCAATTTTATTTAAAGACAAAAATAATTCATAAACCTCTAGCCAGAGTGAACCAGAAAAATAGACATAATACAAATTATCAATATCAAGAATGAAAGAAGAGACATCACTATAGATACTACAGACATTAAAAGGATATTAAGGGAATACTACAAACAACTTTATGCCCATAAATTCAACAACTTAAATGAAACAGAATGAATCCTTGAAAAACAAAATATGAAAAATCGTTCAGAAAAAATATGTCACCTAAATATTCTATTAAAGGAACTGAATTTGTACTTAAAACTTTCCAGCAGAGAAAAGTGCAGGCCCAGAGGGCTTCACTGCTGAACTCAACCAAAAACTTCAGGAAGAAATAACACCAAATCTATACAATCTCTTCCAGAAAATAGAATAAGAAGGAACACTTTCTGTCTCACTTTATGAGGGCAGCATTACCCTGATACCAAACCAAACAGAGACAGCACAGGAGAATAAAATTACAAACCAATACCCTTCATGAACATGGACACAAAAACTCTCAACAAAATATTATCAAATCAAATCCAGGAACATATAAAAAGGATATACCATGAACAAGAGGGGTTTATTGCAGGAATGCAAAGATGTTTCAATTTTTGAAAAACATTCTGTGTAATTGACCACATCAACAAACTAAAAAGAAAAACTACACAATCATCTCAACAGAAGCAGAGAACATACTTGACAAAATTCAACATCCAATTATGTTAAAAACTCTCAGAAAACTATAAACAAAAGGGAACTTCCTTAACCTAATAAAGGCAGATACAAACATGCACAGTTGACATTACTTTATGGAGAAATAGTGAATACTTTCCCCTAATATTGGAACCAAGACAAGGATAGCTGATATAACTACTCCTATTCAACATTGTACTTGCATCCTAGCTAGTGTAATAAGGCAAGAAAAGGAAATAAAAACCACACAGATTGGAAAGAAAGGAAAAAAATTCTATTTAGATACATTTGTCTACATAGAAAATCTCAAGCAATCTACAAAAAAGGCTCCTAGAACTAATAAATAAGTTTATCAAGGTTGCAGAATACAAGCTCAATATATAAAATCAACTATATTTTTCAGTAGTAGCAATGAGCATCTAGAATTCAAAATTTTAAGTGCAATTTACAATAGTGTAAAAAATGAAATAGGTCTAATATATATATTTGATACACACACACATACATACATACATACACAGAATCTGTATGCTGAAAACAACACAACATTAATGAAAAAAATCAAAAGAGACTTAATAAATGTAGAGATATACTGTGTTTATGGATTGAAAGACTCAATATTGTTAAGATGTCACTCTTCCCAAATTGGTGTATAAATTCAATATAATCCCAATCAGAATCCCAGCCCTATATTCTGTAGAAATCAATGAGTTGATCCCAAAATTTACATGAGAAAGCAAAGGAACTGGAATAGCCAAAATAGTTTTGAAAAAGAAGGATAAAGTCTGATTCTCAAAACTTATATAAATCAGTGATTCTCAACCAGAGGTGTCTTTCTCCTCAGGTGATCTTTGACAATGTCTGGAGACTTTTAAGGAAGGCCAGGCATGCTGTTAAACCTCATGTGATACCCCCAGAACGAAGAATTACCCAAAATATCAACAGGCTGAGGTTGAGAAATCCTGCTATAAAGCTATAGTGAAAAAGACAGTGTGTTATTGAAAAAGAGCAGACACCTAGATCAATGGAAAAGAATAAAAAGTCCGGATATATATTCACATATATAAAGTCAATTGATCTCACAAAGTATGAAGTCAATTCATTGGAGAAACAATGGCCTTTTAATCAAATAGTGCTAGGATAATTTTACATTCATACCTAGAAAAATAAACTTTTGTCTCATATCTTATAAAAAAGATTAATTCAAAGTGGATCAAAGACTTAAATGTCTAACATTAAACCATAAAACTTCTGGAAGAAATTTAGGAGGAAATCTTTGTGACTTTGGATTAGGTAGAGAGTTCTTAGATATGGCACCAAAAGCAAAACCGAAAAGGAAAAAAAATGACAAATTGGGCTTCATCAAAGTTAAAATATTTTGCCCTGAAAAAGACACTCTTAAGCAAGTAAAAAGACAACCTGCTGACTGAAAAAGATATTTGCAAATCATTTATCTGACAAGGAAATTGTATCCAGAATAAGAACTCCCAAAACTCAACAATAAGAAGACAAATAACCCAATTTAAAAACGGGCAAAATATTTGAAGACACACCAGCAAAGAACATCTGGGGATAGTAAATAAGCACGTGAAAAGATGCTCCATGTCATAAGTCATTAGGGAACTGAGATACTGCTACTCATCTAGTGCAATTCTAAAATCTGAAAAATAATAATACTTGACAATACCAAGTGCTGGAATTCTCATGTATTTCTGGTCAGAAAGATAGATGATTTAGCCACTTTGCAAGACAATTTGGCCATTTCTGACAAAGTTAAACACACATATATCATATGATCCAGCAGTCCCACTCCTAGGTGCTTACCCTTCTCCCCCTACAACACATGCTCACACTAAAACCTGTTTGCAAATGTTTACAGCAGCTTTATTCACAATCACTAAAAACTAAGGAAAAACCAAATGTCCTTCAGGGGGTAAACATTGCGACACATCCATACAATGGAATACTATTCAGCAATAAAAAAGGAACATATTATTGCTACAACAACATGGATGAATCTAAAATAAATGCATTATGCTAAGAGAAAGAAGCCAGACTGAAAAGGCTTCACATTGTCAGATTCCATTTCTACTACTTTCTGAAAAAAGGCACTATAGGAAGAGAACATACCAGTGGTTGCTAAGAGTTGATGGTGGGAGGAAGAGTTAACTATTCCTGAGCTGTATGAGGAATTTTGGGGGGTGATGGAATGGTTCTGTATCTTCATTGTGGTGATAACAAATATGACTGTACATTTGTGAAAACTCAGAGCTATATCAAATAGAGTGCATGTTAATGTATGTACGTTTAAAATAAAACAGGGTAAAAGTGAGTGGCTATAATTATATCACTGAGTTGCTCCAATATTAGACAGAAATTTATTATCATTAGGATTTAGACAATCTTCATGAAATAAAACGAGATCATTTGAATACATAGTCTCTAAAGTCACCACGCGGACAACATACCAAGGAGAACACTGATTTTATTTTTACTGATAATGATGATGAAGACAACATGTGCCCTCTTTGGGTAAAATAAATACAGCAACTCGTCTTATGAGATCCAAGTCTTTATCATTCAGACCAACTTAGAACCTGCACAATTACATGCCAAATGTGAAAAATAGCAAGACATTCCTCCATTTTTAGTTCTTTCTGCAAATTTTTTCCAACAGTTTTTATTTAAGAATTTCCCTCTTTTATCTAAATAAATATAATTTGGAAAAGATATCACTTTCTCTTTCTGAGGAAGTGATGACTCCCATGTAGTCTACCTCAGGTCTCCTATATAATACTTTTGAAATACTAACATAGAATAAATCTGACCAACGAACATAGCTGTGACGTAATTCTTGACAAATTATAACTTCAGTAAGAACTCAGTATAAAATGCAAGAAAGCATTTAATCTACTTGTGATAAGCCACTTTATTATTTTATATAAGATAGTTATGCAGTTTTGACGTTAGTATTCAAAGGACATAGAGAGGAGTTTCCAGAAATAAATTTAATTAGCTATGTAAATGAGCTATGAATTAAGGAGAACTCTCAGATAACCACAGAGAATCAGCCGACTCTTCTGTTTACAGATCAGAAAACTGAAGCCCAGAGAAGGAAAATAACCAGTTTATCAAACTTACACATTGATGGAGCCAGAACCTTAGAAATCAAGTCAAACAGAGAAGCAGTTGCAAATTTTAACAGCTCACATTAAAATCTCAGGAGAGCTTCAATTAAATTGATCAAGGCACTTGAAAGATTATTAGTCTTAATTTTTGGTTTGAAAGTCAAGTCACCAATAACATTTAACAACTGCCCCTTTCCATTGTCATAAATATAAATCAGACAAAATCATCTAGAGCTTAAACAAACATTAAAGTGATCAAAAACAACGTTTTGTATGACCCATTTTACTCTAACTCCTCTCTCATCATTTACCACATATTTCCATCTTGATGGTCTAGGAGGTAATTAAACTCACATGTTCAAGACTTTTTTTTTAAGTGCCCTCCTCAATTTCAGTGCCTCTTCAATTTCTCTGAGCGCCTCATTCATATGATGGGGATAATAATTCCCACATACTGAGGTCACAGATTAATAGCCTCAATTGTATTCATCCTGCAAGTCAGTTCCGTCTGAATACATCTATGGAATCTGCCAAGTAATTTCAGATGCAAGGGAAGAAAGTTAACCTAAGGCAGAACAAGTCCATCTATGTGCCTGAGCCTGGTCCAAGGGCAGGACTGGAGAGACAGAACTATGAGTCTGCTCATCAGGTGACAGGTCCCCACCTGTCATGCCTGAGTCTATGAGAGGAGGGCTCTAATAAAGAGAGGGTTGAAAAAATGAGTCATTCCCCTCAAAATCTCTGCTATCACGTTGAGAGTACAAAGGATTCTGGTTTGAAGCCCATGGAACAAAAACAGAAATGAAGGGGATTTTTATAACTGTTTTTAATTGAAAAATACACAATAAAGTAAAAGCCACTCATAATTTCATCACATAAAAGTTATGTAAATAAATAAAAGACATGTGCCTCCCATTCTTGTCACACTTTTAGCTTACCTCTGTCCCTATTTGTCCCAAGTTAATCCCCTAAGAAAACTACAGTAAACAGTTTGTTATATAATTTTAGACATATATATATATATATACATATATATATATATATACACACACACATATACACACACACAGAGTTTTTTAATGAGAGCGTACTATACATATTGGACTGAAATTGCTAAAAACATCATAGTCAGATTTTCAGATTAGTATTTATTTTTAACAGTCCCTAGTATTTCATAATTTATTCAGCCATTTCTCTATTGATCAAGATATAGGTCATTTCCAATTTCCTAACTAAAATTCTGGCTAAGGAGGAGGCTCCTAAAGCTTCCTGACAAGGTTCCATCTGGCTCAGGAAGAGGAATTGGAGAAGCTACCTCCTGAAAGGATTTTTTTGAAAGCACGCATGAAGCACTCATAAAATGAGTAAATGGTGAGGAAGAACTTAAGGAAAGCTGGAAGTCTAGTAAAACCAGACCTAACTCTACCTCAAGCTCTGTTGGGAGTAATAAATAAGATAGCATCTATAAAGCATCTAGCACAATGTTTGGCCACATTAAAAGTTCAACAAGTGTTAGTTTTCCTTCCTAAGTTTCTATCTTTCAGTCTCCGTCTGTTACAGCCTAGTAAGTAGAGGAATTTAACTTCTTGGGTTTGCGGCTGGAGGGGACTCAAGTACCTAGTACCAGCCTGAAATTCTCTGCTTGCCAACAGATTACAGGTGTCCCAAGATGAAACACTCATCTTCTCTCTACACAACCTCAGGGTGATTTTCTTACCATCGAGGGGAATTCTTTACCAGCCCCAACAGAGAGAGACAGAGATAGCCTTGTGTCAATTCAGTTTCTGAGGATTCCATTTCATGCCCCAGGAACCAAGGTCTCTTTACATCTGTTACCCAGGGACCCTGGGCCAAACTACCAGTAGGACTCCTGGGAGCTTTCCCTGTTATTTCAGAGTTCTGATAACAATCATCGTGGTATGCATGAGAAGGTTTTCTACAAAGCCTTGCCTAACCCGCTACAGGAAGAATAAACTCTCTCTTCAAACATTTTCCCAAAGCATGCATGTGGCTTATGTTTGTTCTATCTCTGATCACATTCTTTTAGTATAGTTGGTTATTTCCCTGTTTCCTCCATTAGACTATGAAGTTCTTACTGGAAAAGGCCCTCCCTACTCTTCATCCCTGGACTTCCAAGGGATCTGAATAGGGCCAACCAAGGGACCTGAAAGAACATGGATGGGGAGTCAGAAGATCTGGGCTTTACTCCTTTCTGTGTTAATTATTTGCTTCTGATCTCAGAGAAGTCCCATTACCTGCCTGTGAAACTGAGAATGAAGATGTTAAAATATCTTCCCTAGAAGAAACAATTTGAGATAAGCTTTGCTAACTGCAGCTGTGCATATTCAGCATAACCAATTTTGTTTAAAACTAACCAGGTCTTTCTGTCCCTTCTCAGTATATGAGTGAGCTGGCTGTCCCAGGAAGTCAAGGTCCAGACATCAAGATTCAGCCTCACAGGGCCAAACACAGGCTGAAGATGAAAACTAACCAGAAAAGTCCAGATGGTCAAGGGAAAAGAAATTCAGTCTTCCAGGCCAAACGCAGGCTAGTGGGAAGGCACCAACCAGCAAGGCCACTTGCTTCCCCTCCCCTACATAAAACCCCAGACAAAAACCTCTACAATTTTCCCTTTGAGGAGGTACATCTGAGTTCTAAGACCCATCTCCTCATCTGTCTGCCTTTTGATAATAAACTACTGTCCTTGCCACAAGCCTGGCGTTCCAGTTATTGGCCTTTCTGTGCTGCAGGTAAAAGAAACTGTGTTTGTGTTCGGTAACACCTGGACCTCAGCTTCCTCATCATAAAATAATATCTTTACAGTAAGGTACTGGAATAGACAAGATGTGCTTTAAGTCCTCTTCAAGCTCTAACGTTTGGCACCCATGACTGATATCTGCAACCCAGAATCATGATTGCGAAAGACAAAAATATTTACCATCTAAATATCCTCTTTGTCAGTCACTAAAATGTACATTTCAATCTGTAAAAATTAGTTACATTTAACTTTCTTATTTGTACTTGGATATTTCTTAAATTCACATCAGCAACACGGTCAGAAATTATTCCTTAGAGGAGGCTGATTTTAAAATGGCTTAGCAAAGTGGACCGATTATCAGTTGACTTTCGCTACTTTCTTTTTCAAAAGGTGACTTTTCTTAATCCTGCACCCCAATTCTAGGTGCTTCTATTCTCTACACTGGCTAATTATTCTACAATCACTTCAAAGTATTACCACTATTACCAAGATTATTACTAATAGTACTTTTAATAACAATTATGATAATTATGATGCTTTAAAGTTCATCTTGACCCTTCACTCATATCTCATTTGATTCTTAGACTAACTATGGTAGATAGATACAGTAGATAATATTACTTTCTTGATTTCACAGCCTAAAAACCATCAGCTAAAGAAATTAGGTAACTTGCCCAAGATTACAAAACTAAAAACTAGTGGCGCTACACCAACTCCCAGGCTTTTTGTGCAAGAATAGAAACATATTACCCTTTCATTAACAGTGGCAATGAAACAAGAGTGGACTGCTAAATAGTCACAGGACTCAAAATAATGCTTCCACAGACAAAGTGTACACTGCTGTGGCAGCATTAATGTAGGGATCTATGTCACAGCCACAGGCTCTCATAGGAAGGGGTCTGGAGAGACCAGGTTCAGTTCCTTATTGTCCCCCCTCGGTAAGGACTGTGGCTGAACATGCTTTCTCTCTCCCACGACAAATACACGGAACATCTTGTAACCAGAAAACCCAAAATGAAATCTCATTTGAGGTTTTTAATATTTTGCTGACGGCCTGAGCATATCTCTGCTATGTAATCAGCCTGACAGCAAAGCCAACTGAAGAGCGCACAAAAACCAGATGCAGCTCACCAATCGCACACTGAGCAGATGCTGACAGGCCAGTACACACCGCCTCAGAACTCCTGCACGCTAGCCTTTCTTTTATTATTTTTATTTATTTTTTATTTTATTGCAGTAACATTGGATTATAACATTATATAGTTTTCAGATGTACATCATAATAGATTTCAAATTCTGTGTAGATTACATCAAGTTCACCACCCAAAAACTAACGGTAGTCCATCCCCTCACATGTGAGCCTAATCACACCTTTTGCCCTCCCCTCTTCTCCCTTCCCCTATGGTAAACACCAATCCAATCTCCATTGCTATGTGTTTGTCATTATTTTTATCTTCTACTTATGAGTGAGATCATACGGTCTTTGACTTTCTCCCTCTAACTTATTTCACTCAGCATAATACCCTCAAGGTCCACCCATGTTGTCGCAAATGGCTGGATTTCATCATTTCTTATTGCTAAGTAGTATTCCATTGTGTATATATACCACATCTTTTTTATCCATTCGTCCCTTGATGGGCACCTAGGTTGCTTCCAAGTTTTGGCCAATGTGAATAGTGCTGCAGTGAACATAGGGGGGCGTGTCTCTTTATGCATTTGTGTTTTCAAGTTCTTTGGATAAATATTCAGCAGTGGGATAGTTGGGTCATATGGTAGATCTATTCTTAATTTTCTGAGGATACTCCATACTGTTTTCCATAGTGGCTGCACCAGTTTGCTCTCCCACCGGCAGTGTACAAGGGTTCCCTTTTCTCCACATCCTCTCCAACGCTTGTTGTTTCCTGTCTTGTTAATTAAAACCATTCTGACTGGAGTGAGGTGATACCTCATTGTAGTTTTGATTTGCATTTCCCTGATAGCTCATGATATTGAGCATCTTTTCACATGCCTGTTGGCCATCAGTATATCTTCTTTGGAGAATTCTCTGTTCAGATCTTTTGCCCATGTTTTAATTGGGTTGTTGGTTTTTTTGTTGTTGAGCTGTATGAGTTCTTTGTATATTTTGGATATTAACCCCTTAACTGATATATGGTTTGCAAATATCTTCTCCCAATTGTTAGGTTGTCTTTTCGTTTTGTTGATGGTTTCCTTTGTTGTGCAGAAGCTTTTTAGTTTGATGTAGTCCCATTTGTTCATTTTTTCTTTTGTTTCCCTTGCCCGGTCAGACATGGGACTTGAAAATATGCTGCTAAGACTGATGTCAAAGAGAGTTCTGCCTATGTTTTCTTCTAGAAGTTTCATGGTTTCAGGTCTTACATTCAAGTCTTTAATCCATTTTGAGTTGATTTTTGTGCATGGTGTAAGGGAATGGTCTACTTTCATTCTTTTGCATGTGGCTGTCCAGTTTTCCTAACACCATTTATTGAAGAGACTCTCCTTTCTCCATCGAATGCTCTTGGCTCCCTTGTCGAATATTAGCTGTCCATAAATGTGTGGGTTTATTTCTGGGCTCTTGATTCTGTTCCACTGATCTCTGTGTCTGTTTTTGTGCCAGTGCCATGCTGTTTTGGTTACTATGGCTTTGTAGTATATTTTGAAATCAGGGAGTGTGATACCTTCAGCTCTGTTCTTCTTTCTCAGGAATCCTTTGGCTATTCGGGGTTTTTTGTTTTTCCATATAAATTTTAGGATTCTTTGTTCTATTTCTGTGAAAAATGTTTTTGGAACTTTGCTAGGGATTGTGTTGAATCTATAGATTGCTTTGGGAAGTATGGACATTTTAACAATGTTAATTCTTCCAATCCAAGAGCACGGAATATCTTTCCATTTCTTTGTGTCTTCGATTTCTTTCAACAATGTTTTATAGTTTTTGGTGTACACATCTTTCACCTCTTTGGTTAAGTTTATTCCTAGGTATTTTATTCTTTTTGTTGCAATTGTAAATAGGATTGTATTCTTAATTTCTCTGTCTGCTACTTCGTTGCTGGTGTATAGAAACGCAACCAACTTTTGTATGTTGATTTTATATCCTGAAACTTGACTGTATTCATTTACTATTTCTAAAAGTTTTTTAGTGGACTCTAGGTTTTTCTAGATATAATATCATGTCATCTGCAAAGAGTGACAGTTTCACTTCTTCCTTTCCAATATGGATCCCTTTTATTTCTTTTTCTTTCCTGATTGGTCTGGCTAGGACTTCCAATACTATGTTAAATAAGAGTGGTAACAGTGGGCATCCTTGTCTGGTTCCTGTTCTTAGCGGGATAACTTTCAGTTTTTCTCCATTGAGAATGACATTCGCTATGGGTTTGTCATATATGGCCTTTATTTTGTTGAGGTATTTTCTTTCTATACCCATTTTATTTAGAGTTTTTATCATAAATGGATGCTGTATCTTGTCAAATGCCTTCTCTGCATCTATTGAGATGATCATGTGATTTTTATTCTTCATTTTGTTAATGTGGTGTATCACAGTGATGAATTTGTGGATGTTGAACCAATCCCAGCATCCCTGGAATGAAACCCACTTGATCATGATGTATGATCCTTTTAATGTATTGTTGTATTCGATTCGCTAGTATTTTGTTGAGGAATTTTGCATTGATGTTCATCAGTGATATTGGCCTGTAATTTTCTTTTTTTGTATTGTCCTTGTCTGGTTTTGGTATCAGGATAAAGGCTTCATAGAATGAGTTAGGAAGCCTCCCCTCCTCTTCAATGTTTTGGAAGAGTTTGAGAAGTATAGGAATTAAGTCTTCTTTGAATGTTTGGTAGAATTCACCAGGGAAGCCATCTGCTCCTGGACTTTTATTTTTTGGGAGGTTTTTGATGGCTGTTTTGATCTCCTTACAGGTGATTGGTCTGCTCAAATTCTCTACTTCTTCTTGGTCCACTTTTGGAAGGTTGTATGTTTCTAAGAATTTATCCATTTATTCTATATTATCCAATTTGTTGGTGTATAGCTTTTCACAGTATTCTCTTATTATCTTTTGTATTTCTGAGGTGTCTGTTGTAATCTCTCCCCTTTCATTTCTGATTTTATTTATTTGAGCCTTCTCTCTTTTTTTCTTGGTGAGGGTTTTCTAGCTAAGGGTTTGTTAATTTTGTTTATCTTTTCAAAGAACCAGTTTTTGGTTTCATTGATTTTTTCTATTTTTTTTTTTTTTTAGTCTCTATTTCATTTATTTCCTTCTTTCTCCAGATTTTTATATTTGTTTGTTCTTCTTTTTCCAGTACCTTTAGATGCACCGTTAGATTGTTTATTTTGGATTTTTCTTCTTTGTTGGGGTAGGCCTGAATTGCTATAAACTTCCCTCTAAGAACCGCTTTTGCTGTGTCTCATAGATTTTGGCATGTCGTATTTTCATTTTCATTTGTCTCCAGGAATTCTTTGATTTCTCCTTTGATCATTGACCCAATCGTTGTTCAGTAACATTTTGCTTAATCTCCACATTTTTGTGGCTTTTCTGGTTTTCTTCCTGTAGTTGATTTGTAGTTTCATACCTTTGTGGTCAGGAAAGATGCATGGTATTATTTAGATCATCTTAAATTTGTTGAGACTTGTTATGTGATCAATCCTGGAGAATGTTTCATGGGCATTTGAAAAGAATATGTATTCTGTGGTTTTGGGATGGAATGTCCTGTATATATCTACTAAGTCCATCTGGTCTAATGTGTCCTTTAAGGACAGTCTTTCCTTATTGATCTTCTGTTTGGATGATCTATCCATTGGTGTAAGTGGAGTGTTAAAGTCCCCTACTATTATTGTGTTACCGTCTATTTCTCCTTTTATGTCTGTTAATAACTGTTTTACACATTTAGATGCTCCTATGGTGGGGGCATAGATATTTACAAGTGTTATATCTTCTTGTTGGATTGTTCCCTTTATCATTATGTAGTGCCCTTCTTTATCTCTTGCTACAGTTTTTGTTTTAAAGTTTATTTTGTCTGATATAAGTATTGCTACCCCCGCTTTCTTTTCCTTGCCGTTTACATGGAGTATCTTTTTCCATCCTATCACTTTCAGTTTGTGAGTGTCTTTAGGTCTAAAGTGTCTCTCTTGTATGCAGCATATACATGGGTCTTGTTTTTCTTATACAATTGGCCACCCTATGCCTTTTTCTTTTTAGATTTTATTTTTTTCCTTTTTCTTCCCAAAGCCCCCCGGTACATAGTTGTATATTCTTAGTTGTGGGTCCTTCTAGTTGTGGCATGTGGGACACTGCCTCAGCATGGCTTGATGAGCAGTGTCATGTCTGTGCCCAGGATTCGAACCGATGAAACACTGGGCCACCTGCAGCGGAGAGCGTGAACTTAACCACTCGGCCACGGGGCCAGCCTTCACCTATGCCTTTTGATTGGAGCATTTAGTCCTCAGACATTTAAAGTAGCTATTGATAAATATATATTTATTGCCATTTTGTTACTTTTTTTCTGGGTGTTTTAGTAGTTCTCTCTTCCTTTCTTTTTCTCTTGCTCTCTTCCCTTGTGGTTTGATGGCTTTCTTTAGTAATATGTTTGATTTCTTTTGTCTTACTTATTTGCTTACTTATTATAGATTTCTGATTTGTGATTACCATGAGGACCCTATATAATATTCTATGTATATAAGAGTCTATATTGAGTTGATAGACTCTTTAGCTTGACCTCTTTCTAAAAGCTGCACTTTTTCACTCCCCTCCTCCCATGTTTTATGTTTTTGAAATCATATCTAATCTTTTGTGTGTGTCTATCCATTACCCTCTTATCATTGAAATAGGTAATTTTAGTACTTTTGTCTTTTAACCTTCATATTATCTTCACATGCAGTTCATCTGCTACCTTTACTATATTTTTACCTTTACCAGTGATTTTATTGCCTGGTTTTTTTGTGGGGGTTATTTTTTTTTCCATAATTTTTTTATCCCTATTTGTGGTCATCTCTTTCCAACTTAAATAAGTCCTTTCAGCATTTCCTGTAGAACTGGTTTCTTGGTGATAAACTCCTGTAATTTTTGCTTGTCTGGGAAGCACTTTATCTCTCCTTCCATTCTGAATGACAACCTTGATGGATAGAGTATTCTTGGCTATAGGTTTTCTCCTTTTAGCACTTCAAATACATCATGCCATTCTCTTCTTGCCTCAAGGGTTTCAGCTGAGAGGTCCACTGATAGCTTTATGGGCTTTCCTTTGTGTGTCACTTGCTGCCTTTCTCTTGTTGTTTTTAGGATTCTCTCTTTATCTTTAATTTTGGACATTTTAATTATAATGTGTCTTGTTGTGGGCCTCTTTGAGTTTATCTTGTTTGGAGCTTTCCACACTTCCTGTATTTGGATGTCTGTTTCCTTCCTTAGTTTAGGAAAACTTTCATTTATTATTTCTTCAAATAAATGTTCTGCCCCTTTGTCTCTCTCTTCTCCTTCTGAGACACCTGTAATACAAATGTTAGTGCACTTGATATTGTCCCAGAGTTCCCTTAGACTGTTCTCATTCTGTCTATTTCTTTTTTCTGTTCAGCTTGGGTGATTTCCTCTAGTCTTTCATCTAGCTCGCTGTTCTGTTCTTCTGCATCCTCTACTCTGCTATTGAGTCCCTCTAGTGAATTTTTCATTTCCAGTATTGTATTCTTCATTTCTGATTGATTCTTTTTTATATTTTCCAGTTCTTTGTTGCTGAGCTCACTATGTTCGTCCAGTCTTCTCCCAATATCTGTGGGAATCCTTATGAGATTTTGTTTGAACTCTTTGTCTGGTAGGTCACTTGTTTCTGTTTCATTTAGTCCTTTTTCTGGAGTTTTGTCCTGTTTCCTTGATGGAATGTATTCCTTTGTCTCCTCATTATGCCTCTTTCTCTGCGCTTATTTCTATGTATTAGGTGAATCAGCTGTGTCCCTTGATTTGGAGAAATGGCCTTATGTAAGAGGTGCCTTTTGAGGCCCAGCAGTGTGCTTCCCTCTCATCACATGTCCAAATGATCCAGGAGTGGCCCCTTTGTGAGCCACTTGTGTCCTTCTGCTGTGGCAGGGTTGCTCTTAATGCAGGTACCCACGAAGTCTATTCTTTCCTGCCCTGGCCAGCTGTTTGTAAAATCAGGTTTGGGGAACCTCAGCACCATTGGCTACAAGGTCTAACAGCACACTCCTGTTGCAGTTTTCTTGTTAATTGGGTAGCTACCCAGTGTAGCTGGTTGCCAGGCTCAGGGGCTTACAGTTGCTATAAGCCTCAGGCCTACAAGGCTGTTGTCAGTTCTCTTAGGAGTGCAGCTGAGTGGGGCTGGCCCTAGGCATGGGAGGACTCAATTGTTTCAGGCTTTGGAAGGTGGGGCCAATCCTTTTTATGGCTATTTGTGAAGCACACGTCTCACCCCTCATAGGACCACACATGCCATCAACACAGTCCTGGTCCGTGCATACCTCCCAAGCCCCTGGAGTGTGCCCCGACACCCCACTGTAGAGGCCCCCACCTCTCCACCAATGTCCCTCACAGGTCACCTGGTCCTCACACAGGCCCTGCCCCACAGAGGTAGACACACTTGCCTGCCTGTAGAGGATCAAAGCACCCAGTCAATGCTGGCCAACAAGTAGCCTGAGGGCTTGCTGTTGGGCAGGGCCAGTCCCTAGGGCCAGCTGCCTGCCCTGGCTGATCTGGATTAAATCTGTGCTCTAGTGGGTGTGGTAGACCCATGGACTAACAGGCCAAGGGAATAACCTCAATGGTGCCCACCAGGGTCTGTGTCAGCAAGTCTGGACCAGGTCAGAACAATGGCCCCCACCAATGTCTCAGTCTCCAGAGAGGTCCCTCCTCTCACCAAGATCCCTCCAGAGCCCATCTGGTGACCCTCTTTTCACCAAAGGACTTTCAGCCTTCTTTCTGGTGATTTTATGTTGCTGAGACAGGTGAGTTTGTGCATGGGCCCTTTAAGACCCGAGTCTTTTTGGCTTTCGTCTGATAGCTTTTCTGGGGGTATCCCTGCTGCAGTTAATAGCCAGCAAATCCAGATAGTGAGATTCTCATCTCAGCTGGGCTGAGTCTGAAGTATGCTTATAGCAGTATCAGGCCCCAGCTCCAGACATCACTCTTCCAGGGAGGGCTGCATACCTTAGGGTGGCTCCCACCTGGCTGACTGAGAAACTCCGCTGCTCCCAAAGGTGGCTTTCTTTCTCTCCAGCAGGAATTTCCACCTCTTCCACCTTAGTCAGCACTGTCCCTTGTTGTGGGGTTTCTTTTCATCCAGTTTTCAGTTTTCTATCCAGGGTAATTTTTCCAAAAGTAGTTGTAACCTGGTTGTGTTTGTGGGAGGAGGTTAGTTCAGAGTCTGCTTACACCACTATCTTGACCAGATCCCTAGCCTTTCTATTATTGAAGTGCTTCAACCTGGAATAGGATTTATTCTTGTTCCTAATAGTGATAGGAATGCCATAAATGAGTACTATTTCAAAGTCTCTGGAGGTTTGGTATGTTATCAAATTTTTATATTCACACAGAGCATGGAGATATTTCTTTGGACACCTGGTTGCATCTGAGGATTCAGTCAGTAATGGTTCCTTTTCTTGAGGAGTTGGGGAACTGTCTTATTTGTCAGTCTCACCTGCCAGCCCAATATCCCCTGCTCTCCATCTTATGCTCCGCTCAGTTTTTCAGACTCATCTTGATCAGTTCATCTTAGCTTGTTAGGGTAAGAATTGATGATACCTTACAAAATTCTAGTCCCTGGAACCTGGCTTTGCCCAATAATCTTGCAAGTGGCAGGATAATTAAAGGACCAACTTGTTTCTTGTGAGCTCCCTCAGCATCGAGCCTCACTCCTGATACTCTGGAGCTGGAACAAGGCAGAATCTCAGCTTCAGGGATCAGACACTTCCTTTAAAGACTGATGTCACACTGTTTTGATGACTGTAGCTTTGTAATATATTTTGATATCAGGAAGGGTGATGCCTCCATCTTTGCTATTCATGCTCAAAATTGCTTTGACTATTTGGAATCCTTTGAGGTTTTATATGAATTTTAGGATTGTTTTCTCTACTTTTGTTAAAAAAGAAAACCACTATTGGGATGTTGATAGGAATTGCATTGAATCTGTAGATCACTTTGGGTAGTACGAACATTATAACAATATTAATGCTTCTAATTCATGAACATGGGATGTCTTCCCATTTATTTGTGTTTTTTAAAATTTCTTTCGTCAATTTTTTATAGTTTTCAGTGTACAAGTCTTTCACCTTCTTGGTTAAGTTTACTCCTAAGTATCCCATTTCCGAGTATTTATCCAAAGGAATTGAAATCAGTATTTAAAAGGGGTACCTGCACTTCCGTGTTCACTGCAGCATTATTCACAATAGCCAGTAACAGAAGCAACCTAAATATCCAACACCAGATGAATGGATAAAGAAAATGTGCATTTACGTACAATGCAATATTATTCTGCCTTAAAAATGAAGGAAATTTGGCCATTTGTGACAACATGGATGAAGCTGAAGGACATTTTGCTAAGTGAAATTGGCCAGACACAGAAAAATAAATACTACATGATCCCATTTACATAAGGAATTTTAAATAGTCAAACTCATAGAAACGGAGAGTAGAATGGTAGTTGCTAGGGGCTGGGGGGAGAGAGAAACAGGGAACTATTAGTCAAATAGTACAAAGTTTCAGTTATACAAGGTGAATAAGTCCTAGAGATGTACTGTGCAGCATAGTGCCTATAGTTGACAATATGGTATTGCATACTTAACAGTTTACTAAGATGGTAGATCTTATGTGCATCACAAAAAATAAAACAAAAAATAAGGAGGATGGGAGGAAACCTTTGGAAGTGAGGGACATGCTTACAGCATTGATTGTGGGTGTATACTTATCCCAAAACTCATCAAATTGTATACATTAAAGATGTACAGCTTTTTGAATGTCAATCATAACTCAGTCAAGTGGTTTAAAAAAAAAAAGACCAATGCCACTATCAAGCTTAAGTAATACCTACAATGGCCACTAGGTAGCACCAGCTGGCCAAAGGTGTACACGAGGGCAGAAAAAAATGGAAAGAAATAGAGAAGCTAGGAAGAACGGATATAACCAATATTAGTGAATATTTACTTGTTCTTCATAGCAGCCCTATATGAGATGAGCATCAGCCTGGAAGGGGAAAATGTGTTCTCTTATTTCACATTATGATACATCCACATGTATCTTTCTAATTTAACTTTCCAAGCCCTCAACTTTGTGCCTCGATATCCCTAAGGGAAAAATATGTGCAGTCATCAGACAAATGACAAGATATTAAAAATAAGAGCAGATAAAATCATCGACATGCATTTCTAAATGCACTATTCTATCTGTTCTACCACTGTATAAATTTCAACTTAGGAGATGGGTCAGCCCCAGTGACCTGGTAGTTAAGTTCAGCACGCTCTACTTCAGTGGCCAGGGTTCGGTTCCAGGCATGAACCTGTGCCACTAATCTGTTAGCAGCCATGCTGTGGTGGTGGCTCACAAAAAAAAAAAAAAACGAAAAAAAAAAGAAGATTGGCAACAGCTCAGGGCAAAACATCCTTGGCAAAAAAGTAACAAATAACTAAATCTCAACTTGGACCTCATTCCAACTCTATCATGTCCGTGTAAGTCAAGCTTGAAAATGAGATATTATTTATCACCCCTTCCCTTGCTCAGTCAAGGAGCCTGAGGCTCAGAGGTTGAAGTTCCCCACAATCACAGCACAGCAGAGCTGGGATTCAAATCCAGATCTACCCGACTTCAATGCCTTTTGTCTTTAAATTAAATCACGAACCTGGCATCCAGGGTCCCTGATCATGACTAACTTTATGTAAGGTTTCCTGGGGGCCCAAAGAAAGAAAAAGACCACTTTATTTCTGGAAAGGTGCCTCAGCTTGTATTTCATCCAGACTTCGCTTCTGACAGACGGGAAGTGAGTGACTTGGCCAAGACCACCCAGCAAGTCAGACACAGAGAAAGGTGATCCAGTTCTCAGACTTGCTAAATAGGAGAGGCAGGCATTACAGACGAAAGAAGAAAAGGTGAGGCAGCACCTCCAGGCAGAAACAGTGAACCCAGGATGACGCCAACATAATAATCATTGCTTGTATTGATCGAGTCCTTTCAAGGGTCAGGCACTCTGCTAAGACCCTCTGCCCACCCTCTGGGGTACTTGTGTCAGTTGCCTCCTAGCATCATTTTCTCCATTTTCTCCAACATGCATGTTTTCCTTTGGGGAATTGCCTTTCCTATGGGTTTGACCCCGCCTTCAGCTCTAGAAGTAACCCTTACATCTATCATCCCACCCCTTTGGCCCAGTGATTGGTCAGAGTGTATTCATGAGCTAATTCAGGGCTTTGAGACATAAGGAAGCATTTGCTGATGGCTTTTTGGAAAGAAAATACTTCAATTTTCCATGGGAACTACCAGAAAAGAAACTCTCCCCTCTTAGATAGTGGGATGTAAGGATGTAAGGTCTAGAACTGCCACTGCCACTGTTGCTTCCCTGAGACAAGACAGCCTGAGGGCATACCTGATGCAAGGAAGACATAGCAAGAGAAAGGTACAGAAATGAAACTAGAGACCTGATCACACTGTGAGTGTCTGGATCAAACCACATCTGAAGCCATACCTACTTCAAGACTTCACAGGTATACAAGCCAATACATTTCCCTTAAGCTAGCTTGAGTTTTCTATTATTCACAATCAAAGGCTCCTTAACGGATATATATATAAGCACTAGCATTATCTCTCTTTCTTGATAAGAAAATGGGGACTTAAAAATTGTCTACTGTCATAACATTTGGAAGAAGATTTGACCCAGAGTTCTCTGGCCCAAGAACCTTAGCTCTTAATCACAAATCACAGCCTTCACATGGCAACATTCCAAAGGAAGTGAAATGCCTCTTTCTCTCTGGCTTTGCTAAGAGCTGTTGCTTAGTCCTTCCCTTAACACTCACACTCTCTGCGAAATCTCCTTTAAATAACCTCATCTAATCACATACGCACAAGACTAAGGTGTTACCAGATTGACAATATGAGCTCATAGGAGCAAATAAGATTGCCCTATTTGATTTCAGAGGTGAGATATTAGAATGACTCCAAGCCCAGGAATTGGTCACATGTCTTCACTAAGGATCTTCAATGGTTTCCTATGCCTAGATACAGTCATTTCTGGACCTCTGGTGACATCAAGGAAAAATTTGTCTGGTCATTGACATGGCCCAGCAAAGCAGAGTCAAAGGAAACACTGTGACAATGTGGCCTTGTGAACACACTGCTCATAGGATGCTTGCCAAGAGGGTGAGAGGGCGGTCACAAACCTGTAGCGTCATCGACACACCTGCGTGACACCATTTTGGAACTTCTGTGTCTCCACTCACACATTCCACTTGGGAAAGGGAAAAGGTTCCCAAAAGTCCCCACCCCCAGCTGAACTCAAATTGCTCATTGCCCACTTAACCAAACCTACAAAATCACCCTTTTCTAAGGTGGAACTGCAGGATTTAATCGTCCTTAAAATACAAAAAAGCTCCGTAGAGGGAGGGAAGAGGAGGGGAAACTCATCAAAATACTTTCCAGTGAGATCCACCAGAAAGACTTTCCATAAATACCTTCTTACAAAGTAAGTTGAAAATAAGAGGCCACATATGCCTCTTGGAAGCTGAACTCTGTGGTCTCTGTGATGGAAATATTCTGTCTCACTCCCGCAAACCTGTTGTTCAAGTTACTTTTTTTTTTTTTCACTATCACTCTGACCTTTTGTATCCTCTTCAAACACATCTCCACCTCCACGGCCCCCTCCCCATACAAGGCCTCTGCGCTAATGGAATTTGAAAGGTAAACCCCAACAGCTGGGCTTTGATGTGGATTTGGTTACAAGGTTTTCTTACTGACTATTCAAAATAATTTCAACTATTTTTTTCTATCATCGTATTTGGTTTTCTGTTTGTACTTTAGAATAGGTCTCCCCAGAGAATGGCAAAACAAGATGAGTCTCTCTGCGTTTTTCCACCGCATGACAGGGAGTCTCAGGGAGGGAGGGGGAGGGGGCGAGGATAGGAAACCCTGCGGAGGCATGAGCGGAGGAAGATGAAAGATAAAGCTCTAAATGGCACTGACATCGCTTTTGCCAAGAGAGAGAAAAATAATGCCTTTTGAGGGGTTTAGATATGGCTCTGGGGGTAAGTCCAAAAGTCTACAAATCAGTGATTTAATCCTCACATAAAGTGGTATCTACAAAGAACAGGTATTACAGTATATTACGAAGTTTACCTAGAATTATGGGCAAGTCAGTTGACTTGAATAATAACTCTTGTGACAAACACTGGAAGTGGACTGTGTCTGCTGGACAACGTTGGGACGGTTCTGACCCTATCTCTCTCCAGAGCCCTACTCCGCTAAAGTCACAACCGGTTTATGTTTTAGACCTGCCGCTCAGGTTTCTGCATTAGGTACACAGGAGTCCATCAGCAGAAGTCACTGCTACTGAGCCCCTATGCCCCTCCATGAGGCGTAAAGACGTGGTACTAGGGGGACTGACTTTAAGTAGAAGAGCAGGACAGCTGTGCACACCTTCTTAGACTCACAGTGTTAAGGCTATGAGCCACCTTGGAAGTCACTTAGTTCAAAACCCATATTTTCCAGTTAAAGAGATGAAAACCCAGAGGGTAAAGTGACCTGCCTAAGGTTACAACCCTAGTACATTCAATATCAAGGAACAGAGTGTAAACTCACCTTTTTTTTTTTACCATGCCTTGTGATGGGCAAATTTTTACAAATCAGATCACAAGACTGAATTTCCTGAAACAGAATCTCAAGTTTTGGAAAAGAACTTAGAACTCAACTAATCAAACCTTACTTGCTGGAATCTCCTCTACAACTTAATTCTTAACTGTTGGTCTATTTGTCATTGAATACTCTCAGTGATGGGGAACTTACTGTCTCCCAAAGCAAAATATTCTGTATATAGAGAATTCAAATTGGTTAAAAAAATTTCTTCCTTATACTACAGAGAAATCTGGCTCCTTGCAACTTCCACCCATGGGCCCTAGTTTTGCCTCTCGGGTCACATGGGGACAAAATTAAACCTTCTTCTTATGTCATAGTCCTCTAGCTACTTGAAGATGTCCAAAGTATCTCCCACTACTCCCCCCCTCTCCAGGCTGTACACCCTAGTTCTTTTAAAGTCTTGGCCTACGTAACAGTTCCAAATCTCATCACGTGTCCTGATCATTCTCTACTGGTCATGCCACAGTTTGTCCATGACGCTCCCACGTGGGACTTATTGAACTAGACCCAGAGCTGCAAGTGTAGGCTAACAGTACAGACAGGAGATTCCCTCCCTTGTTCTGGTCAGCAGCGCAGTGTCCTGAACTATATTTAGACTAGCAATATACAACTGCTCTTTCCACCTTCCCTCCACAGCCTTCTCCCCCAAAAAGGTAAAAACATTTAAACATTATGGTCCACTGGACAAATATCCAGTTGTCCTTGGCCATATTCTGTTCTAGACGAACCAAATCCAGACAAGCAGAGCAGAAGTGGCAGTCAAGAGCCTCTGGAGATCATGAGAAGAGGAGGCCAGTGAATGGCTAATTAAGATAGACTCTCATCAGTTTTGCATGATTAAACATTGCTCCTCCTAGACAGTTGATAAGTGAAGTAATTTCTCAAAGAAACTTTGAACATCATGAAATAAAAGAAATCGCCAGGAAGAATATTAGAAACATCTGGGATTTATTAAAATATGAAGAGATATCCATATTTACAGCATCATTCAGGCAGTGTGCACAAGTGAATGGATGTTGGTAGATTTCTCAGTCTCTTCCAGGCAATTTACAACTCTTAATTCTGTAAATCACGCTTTAAAACGCTATACTTTGAAGTGATGCCGTAGCAGTAAGTCAACAAAATAACAAAGGTTAACAGAGTAATGTGGATTGACTAATTATTAGGATAAAGAATCCTAATAAAGAGTGTAACCTGAAAAACATGAAAGTAGGCCATTCAGATGATCAATAGAAAGGAATTATCATCATTCTGAAACATGGTTTGTCCAGGATTTAGGCCTCTTTCTTTCAAATTGCAATGGTTCCAAGAAAAAACAAGAAAATAGTCAGTGCCTGAGTTAAACACTCTATAGCCAATTTTTAAATTACTGAAATCTCAATGAAAATGCTTCTCATGTGACAAGTCCATAGCATGTGTCTATTAATAAGATAACCTGATGGTGGTAGACACGTCCAGCCCCGTGTGGTTTTAAATACTCACTTTGTAGGTGAAAGGAAGACCAGAGAGGAATTCTGAAGCCATCAATTAATTTGACTTCAAAAAGAAAGCAATATTTTCAGAGACTAGTATTGAGCTTTTAAATTTCATCTTATTTGTTATTAGAGGGAGGTTCATAGTTTGTTTCTCTCTCATGAATTTCATTGTGCATTCAGTGTTATATCCATCTAATTTTGTTTTAGTTTAATATTTACATTCAAGGAGCTTTGTTTCTGATCAAAGTGTGTGGAATGTGCCTGGAGAGATAGCTGCATAGGGAGAAATCCTTTTAGTGCTGTTTGGTATGACTTGGGAAATAACAGGAGTATCATGGACTAAGATTAGCATGGAAATTGCTCTAGAAAATTTCTATAGTGAGTGAGGCTGTTTTGGACTGCTTAACTCAAGCTTCATAGAATGAAAAAATGTATCTTTATATAGGCCAAAGTAAATCTTGCTGCTAAAAAAAAAAAAAAAAAAAAAAAGGCAATAGAAGAGACCATGCTTTTGAAAGCTAATATAAATTATTTGGGAGTTGATTTTATAGCTCTTTCTCTCTGGATAGTATAAACATACTTTGAGACAGTCTAGGTTTCTGCCTCTATGGCCTATCATCCAAGAATGATCCGTAGACACCCACAGGAAACATCTCCCCCAACACGTTCACCTACTCAGGATCAGCAGGAGAGCTTGCTTCTATGCCTTCTCTTTCTTACAAGCTAAAGAGGCTGGCATGAGGCTCCTGCTGATTAACTCCAGTGTGCTGCCTACCATGTTTCCTTGCTAATAATTAGCTAAAATGCAGAAAACACTTAACTTGTTGCTTGGCCAAATGTCAAAATCCCTGAATTCCAGTGCAGTGCGAGTATTTGTGCGGGAAGAAGTAGAGTTTCTTTCCTCCTAATGTGGGGGTGGGGTAGGGAGGGAGCAATGAGCAGAATTAGATTTCCTTTGCCACAGCAATAGTCAACCAAGTTTTTCTCTCTCATCAAAATGAGTAGTTCTCCAACTTTAAGGGGAGTTGGAACCCCTTGGAAAGCTAGTTAAAATGCACAATCCCAGGTCCCACAAGGATTTTAACTGAGTAGACTGGGAGAGAGGCCCAGAAAACTGCATTTGCAACAAACACCACAGGTGGTCCTTGGTCCACACTTTGAGATAACCTATTCCAGAAACCCCACCACCCCACAGATATACACAAAACAGCTCCAAGTGATCCGTGCGAGGGATGGAATGACAGTGGATTTTCAGCACAAATAAGGATGACTTTCCTTGTGCTTCCCCTCCCATGCCTCATCCCCGTATTACTTCTCCTGCTCACCAGTTTTTGGGTTTTCCCCTTTTTCCACCATTTTCTTCCCCTCTGTCTGCATTTTCAGCTAAGAATCATGGAATAGGAAAAGGGTAGAGAAGAAAAAGCCTCACTTGTGTTGACTTTCTGAGCACCAGACTGTCACTTGTTGTTGTCCTTGAATTTGAGAATTTTCCATGAGTCAGGTGCCAATGATACAACTTCCTTATCATACAGGTCCATGACGTCTCCTTTCTTTTTCCATTTCTAAAAGCTTTGGAATCTCCACAAGGCAATAGATTGGAGAGGTAAAGGGAAAGGAAATTGGGCCTAATAAATTTTATTTACTATTTGTTAGCAGCTCAGAGAAAGATTTACTGGAAGAACTGAAGCTAGAGAACAGAAGCTCAAGAAAAAATTTATTCGTTCATTTTTCCATTTATTCTAACATCAACAACTATATTTTATCTTTTTTCCAGGATGTGACATAAAAATTAAATAAGACATAGTTTCTATGTTTGTTAAAGAGTTGTTCAAAAAATAATTAAAAGTCAAGAAATCACATAGAAGACTGAAAAAATGTTATCATTATATAACATTAACTTTGTTTCTTGTTATCTAAGGCGGATGGATCTCCCTCCATTCACAAAGAATATCTTTATTTAAGTTACTCAATCAGTCTCAGATTGACTCTTACCAAGATCCTGACAAAAACAAATGAAGATGGGTTAGTTAACCTATATTCATTCCTCTAAGTCATTGGTTATTAACCTGCTGTTCTTAGATCCCAAGGGGCCCACGAACGGAATACAGAAGGTCCATGAACTTGGATGGGAAAAAAGGCACCTTGATCTTCACTAACTTCTGGTAAAACTAGACTAACTAAACTAAATAAATAAACTAGACTAAATAAACTAAGTTTATTTAACATATTCTTCTCTTATGAATGTAGGAAATAAACCACAGTAATAATAGCAGATTCTGTGACTGTTAATAGAAATCACAGATATTTTTCTTATTACGCTATAGTTGTACAAATTTGTTAAAATAGTGTTAAATTCATCACAATATTAAACTATGGTAGTTTGTAGACCAGCTGATAGATCTTGTTGTTTAATGTGTTAATATATATTAATATGTCACAATTTTTCAAATATATTGATGACTACCTCAATATAATTGATTTCCTTATAATCCTATATGCTTTGTTTAGTGTGTGTAAAATGTTGTTTAAAAAGAGGTCCATAGTATAAGAAAGCTAAGAACTCCAGCAGTAAGTTCTCAATATTCTAATTCTGTGTCAAATTAAATAATCTTTAGACAAAACGTATTAGTTTAGGTCTCTATATGAATTCCTTCAGTGAGCACAACTTAATATTATGCCCTTGGACTTTGAATGATCATGAATGTAAGAGACATTTACCTATAGGACTTCTCTGCAGACATGCCCATTTCTTTATTCATTATCCTTTATAATGAAACCCAAAAAGCTAATTTCTCTTAGGAATTCAATGCCCCAAAAATATACTCCAAACGTATTTTTATGATTGATTCCCTTTATCAAATAACAAGAACTGTGTCTCTGTTTGTTCTTTCATTATTGTTGTTACTGTTGTTTTGCTATGGCTGCCAGGAAGATCAGAGCTCCATGTAGTATCGATTTTACTGACAATGTCATCCCAATTTTGGTGTAAAATTGTTTCCTTTCCCTTAAAATAGTTTCTGTTATACACTTTCAGTTGTCCTGTGTTATACTTTTTTAAAACTTACAAGTTGACTTAAAACATATTTTGAAGTAGGAAAGAGGAGAATTATGAACAAACAAATTATTCTTAATGGCTTTGAAGAACATTAAAAGTCCTTCTAGATATTGTCCAAGCTCTCTCATGTCCTAGGGAAAGGAAGATCTTTAATAGGGTCTTTACTTCCCCCATCTCACTTCTAGGAGCTTTCTGAGTCATTGGTGTTCACGAGCACTACAACCCCTGATCAACTATTAGACACAGGGGGCTTCTGTACCGGATGTTACAAGTTGTTATGTTATGGGGGCCCAGGCAGGCAATGCCCACCACAGAAAGATTCCACCAGGCTTAATAGAAATAATCTGCCCCCATGACATTGTGGTGATTCAGTTCTCCCAAGCATTAATGAGCAGTTATGCAAATATTCATGAACTACAGAAGGACTTTGCCTTTTAAGGAGTTACTCATGAACGCAGCATCTGATATTTTAAATCAATGTCATTGCCTCCCAACCACTACACTATTCCTCCCTCTCTCCTCCTCTCTCCCATCCTTTCTCCCATCCTCTCTCCCATCCCCCCAACAATCCAGGTTCACTTACCAGTGGAACCTACAGGTGTCCCAAGGCTTTCCAAAGGCTTTCAAGAAAATCAAAGGAGTACGTGTTCTGAGAGAGAACTGTGAACCCATGTGGGTCACTTCAAATCAGGAATGAGACTCCTTGAGACTTTACTCCGAATGAAGCACCCATTGTCTCCACCCACTAAATGTTGATTTTGGCCTGACTCACTGCTGTTGAGAGGAAGTAAAGAGTTTTCATTGTGAGTTCCTGATAAAGAATAAGGAGAGCTTAACTGTGTAACTCAGTTCTGCCCTTGACCTTCTGAAGACCCTAGGTGTATTTTACCCATCAGTTTCCCAACAGGTGCTAAATGACTGAGCTGCTCCTTACAAAATACTCTGACCTCTTTGGAAGAAAAACTGTAACCACAACCCACACAAAGGCTCAACTTATGGTTCCAAAGGGTAGAAATGGTCTTCTGCTGAGAGAGTAGTGGTCAACTGAAAAAAAATAAGTAAGAAGGAAAAAAAAGCAAAACCAAATAAACTTAAGGGGAAGAGAATCTTCCACCCCGAAATAAGCCTCTTTGGCATAAGGAGATTCTTAGGCTGATAATTTTTAAGAAAGAGTAGACATAGGAAAAACTCTGAAAACTAAGTAGAAGTTATCTTTTTGTAATGAGATTTACATTTATAAGGGAAATCTCCATTTGTAAGAGTGTCTTTCTCTCTGTACTAGGAAGAGAAGGATAACTCTAAATCTCTAGAAACTCTTAAAAATGGAGAAAGCAACCACTTAAGTCAGTATAACAACCTTACCCTTGTTTACTGTGCTTTTCCTGGTAATCTCCCTGGACCCCCACCCTCAAAACCACCCTGCCACCCACCATCATCTTGTTTTGTCTTTAACTGGAGATGTTATTTAAGGTGGTAGCTTGATCCATTTCAGGGAGTTACTCAGTTTTCCTGGGTATTGCTCATGTATACAGGAAGTATACATGTTATTAATCTTCTATTTGTTTTCCTCTTGTTAATGTGTCTTTTATTACGATGGGGGGGATCTCAGCCAAGAACCTAGAAGTATGGAGAGAAAATTACTTTTCCTCCGCTACACAATCAAAATGCTGAGGCTTAATTTCAAAATTCACTTCATACATTGTCCTTGCCAAATGATGATTTGAGTTGTACCTTAGAGTCATAATTTCTCAATAAAAATTCCATCCGTGAATAATTGACAGATGTTTCTCCGGAAGTCAGAACACTAAAAACAGAATTGAATCATTCAACAAAGAAGGAGTAAATAACTACTGTGTATCATGCCCTGAGATAGAAATCGGGTCTATTTTAGTGAACAAAACAAACACGGACGACTTTTTGGTCATTTTTTAGAAAACTAAATATACATCTTACCCTGTGACTCAGCAATTCCACTTCGAGGTATTCATTCATAAGAGAAATGAATATATATGTTTGTAAGAACACTTGGACAAGAATGAATGTTCACAACAGTCTTACCCATAATAGCCAAAAACTGGAAACAACCCAAACGTCATCAACAACAGAATGGAGTAACACTTTTTAGTATATTCATACAGTGGAATGCTACTCCGAAACAAAGGGGAATGAACTTCTGATATGCGTAACTACATGAATGAATCTCATAGGCGTTATGTTGAGAGAAAGAAGCCAAGAATAAGTAAAATTAATGTATGGTGATATAAATGAGAAAATAATTACCTCTGGTGAGGACTTGACTGGAGAGGAGCATGAGGGAATTTTCATGGATGGTGAAAAAGTTCCACATCTTACCACGAGTGGTGCCTACCTGGAAGTACAAAATTGTCAAAACTCATCATACTCAACATTTAAAATCCTTCTTCTTTATTTTGTGTAAATTATACCATAACTTTTAAAATAATCTATAAATTATTTCTTGTAGGTCATCTATCCATCTCAAAAAACAAAAGAGAGAGAGGAAAAAAGAACAGGCATAGTCCTTGTGGTCCAATAGGAAGAGATTGACAATACACAAGCAAATACACAAATTGATAATCAAAAGCTATTAAGTTTATGAAGTAACTGAACAGGATGCAATAATAGAAAATAATGGAGGGGTTTTGTTAGTGTGGTTGTGGAAAGGCTTCCTGAGAAGATAGCCTGACAGCCAAAGAGTGAAAAGAAATCGCCATGTAAAGAGTCCACAGGTAAGAGAAGCATTTCAGGAAGAAGAAAAAGCATGTGCAAAGGCTCTGAGGTAAGAGAATGTGGTGATCCCAGGAACTGAAGGGGCCAGCGTGGCTGGAACTTAGTGGGTGATGGGGAAGCTAGCACAAGATGGGGCTGGGCAGGTGGACAGGGGCCAGACCCTATGGGTCAGGAAGGTCATGGTCAAGAGTTTGTATTTTATCCTTAGAGTGATGGAAAGTTATCAAAGGGTTTAGGACAGGGGAATGGTGTGATCTAATTTCTCTTTGTTAGATTGCTCCGGCCGCTGAGGTGAAAATGGAGGAGAACATGTGCTTTGTAAGGCAGTTTCTCTCCTAAAAACTATTAACCTCTTTCAGATGGAATTTCATTTTTCAATTGTATAAAGCAATTTTACTCTATCATATCAATCCTGAGGGCTTGAGGGGCAAGTGTCAAAGAGGGATAGTTCGCTACTAAATGAAATGTTTGCCTTTTCCTGATTATTTTATTTCATTCTTCAACTTGAAGTGACAAGTACTCAAATACTCTTGACTACAGAATGGGGCTTATCTATTAAGAAAATGCAGCATCTGCTGCTGAGTTTGAAGCTTCAGGAGGGAAATGCAAAGAGCGAGGATAAAGGAAGAGTTCCGCCAATCGGCTGTCCCATGTGCTCGGTCAACCCAGAATCAGCGGGTGTGAGTGTGGGAGAAGGTTGGGTTCAGACTTCAAAGCCAGATTACCCTCTCAGGCCTTCTGCAGCTTCTTAAAGACAAACGCCTAGGTGAACAGAAAAGAAAAAAGCAATGTTCTCATTTCTTCTCCCCCGCACCTCATCCCCCAACCTCATAAAGAGGAGACAGCTCCGCCTACAAAGCTAACATGGAAAATACCCATCGGGGCTGCAGCTGAGGAGCCCTCAGAGACAGCATTCTTTTCTGCATATGCATCCAGGCTCTGCAACCGGCCTCAAGTTGTCTGATCATGCACTACTTGGAACGATGAATAAGATTCCACCCCCAGGGGGTTGCCTGATTAAACAAAAAGTAAAAGTTGACAAATAGAGGGAAAGAGTGACACGCTCAGATGCTTATATCTGCAGTGGAAATCAATGCTCAGCAAACGTGAGGTGGGAGATAGCACATACTGGGAGAGATCAAAAGAAGAAGCTCCAGCTGCTTCGTCTGTGTTGGGCCTGTCAGCCGCAGCAGGTGTCTTCTCACGCAGAACTCCGAGGAGCAGGGGATACCCATGGTGACCTCGGCCCCCTCCTCCCACTCGGAGAGAAAAAGTTTACTTGAGAAAAAGCAGATTTCCCCAATATCTTTAAAGCAGTAAATTGTGTTAAGAACAACAAAATAAATACAGGTAAAAAAGAACAACGATGCAGTCTAATCGAGTTACAAGCAGGAAAATAAAAAATAAAGACATCAGAAAGAACCAGATGAGCTCTTCATTATGGACACATTGGAACCTGATTCCCACACCTCTGGCCAGGAACACTTTTCTCCACAGAAGCCACCAACCAAGGACCTTCTTTCACTTGAGTACGTCATTGTCCAAGAGTTCTTCATTCAACGTGAATTAAGCCCTACCCGCTGTATGTGCCACTCTTACCGCAAACGTCAGCTCCTCATTCATTTATTGTCGGGATCTGCGTTCTCTCCCTTGCTCTCCCTCTCCTCATATGTAATCTTTTTGAATTTAAATGTTTTGTCAAAGTAAAGGGTATGAAGGTTAACTATTGGTTCTAACAGACTCTTGGAAGAGCATTAAAGTTTTTCTTAATTAAAACATGAAGTTTAAACTCAGTGTACTTAAATTCAAACCTATTATCTAAAGGAGAAAATTAATGTTAAGTTCTGCTCATTTAGATTCAGAACCTAAGATCCTCCATAGTATTCCAAAATGAAAATAAGATGGTATTTTAATGTTACTAGAGCAGCTAAACATTCAGGAAGCCTTCATACCTATTTCAGAAAAAGTGAAGCAGGCCAATGTTGGAGGAAGTCATGGAGAGGACGTGACCACCGGTTGGTCCTTGAACTGAACCCAGGCAAAGGTAAGCTCCTCACCCCTTGCCTGCCCTTGGAATGTACATTCTACCCACTGTTCCCACAGCAGGAACCATTTTCAACAGCAGCCTTGAAAGAGTAAGGTGTTGTTGAGACCATTTGGACTGCATAGTGACTGAACCCAGTTAAGACCTTGATGCAGTAGGCGCTCGGTATCCACAGGTTCCCCATCTGTGGATTCAACTAACTGTGGATCGAAAAGCCTATGATAGTTGTGTCTGTACTAAAGATTGTGATTATTCCCTAAACAAGACAGCATGAGAACTATTTACACGGCATTTACATTGTATTAGGTATTCTAAGTAGTCTAGAAATGATTTAAAGTATATGGGAGGATGTGTGTAGGTTATATATGAATACTCCGCCATTTTGTATAAGGGACTCAAGTGTCCATGGATTTTGGTATCCACGGGAGAGGGGCAGGGAGGTCTTGGAACCAATTCCTTTTGGACACTGAGGGACGACTATATAAACTTTTAAGATTCTGACAGGTGGGTGCAGAGATCTACTCATCTTGCGGCCACTCACAACGAGGGTCATATGTCAGTTCCTTTGTTTATTAAACCTACCACCTACCAATCTAGAGTGATTCCCCCTCTTTCCTGCATCTCTCTTTGCCCTCTGTGGGGCCAGCTTATGAACCAGCAGCAGATTTCTGGCTCTCCTTGAGCAGAGGGGTTACTCAAAAGGGCTTGAATCTGAATCCTTGGAAAGTGAGGAATCTGAGGGGTGACTTTGCTCTCACACTCATTTTCTTTCACTCTTTCCTATTTATTTTTTTACGAAGGCCAGAGAAGCCATCACTGAACTGAGAAAGTGATGGTCAACACTTGATTTAAAAGCTCTTAAGTAAAGAACACCACCTAAGTGCTGGTTTTCATGGAATCTTGGGAGCCCTGGAAACCATTGCCGAATTAGCCATACCAGGAGGCAGGGAGCCCCATGGCCAATACTTGGAGCCGTTTCAGCTCTGGGGGCCCTGAGCCTGGGTTCCCTGTGAGGTGTCCATGGCTGTGGTCATCTCCTTCTCAGCATGGCCGGGCCCTGAGGTAGACTCTAGGAAGTATCTAATGACCACACAGGGAAAGTGACCCAGGAAGAAGCCAGGACGGTAGGAAGCAGAGCGGAGAGGTGGGACTCCACTGGACTGCTAAATTAAAACTAACCCTGAAATCTACCCTGACTCTGAGCTCTCTCATATGTGAAAGAATTACAGCACTCATTTTAAAGCCACATTTGAGTCTGAGAATTCTGCTACTTGCTGGCAAATTCCTCTATCTATATCTGGCAAATTCTTGACACGCAGAATCAGCATTCAGCAGAAAACGTTTTTTGATCAATGCATCTTTCTACAGAGAGAGTACACTTTGCTATTTCTCATGCGCCTCAAAACAAACGTTTCTCAAACAATTCACAATTCTCCCTACCACTCGCTCCCATGTGCCAGGTTCACCATCAGGCACTGGGTCTACGGTGGTGAAAGGAAAAGGAACTCTGCCTTATGGAGTGTACAGTGGGGAAGACACACACTAAGTACATAAACAGAGATAATTAAGACATTTCTAGTTTACAAAATACTAGGGACTATGGGAGCTTATAACTGGGGACCTAACAGAGTCTGAGGGATCAGACAAGGCCTTCCTGAAGAAAATTATGTTTAAGCTGAGTCCTGAACGGCAAATGGAAGTTATTTAAACCAAGAGAATGTGTGTCTATGGCTGAGGGGAAGGAGACAGAGAGAGAAATTGTTGTTAGTTTCCAGGTAAAGGAGACTCTGTGTCATCTGTCATATTTGAGGAACTGACAGCCCTCAGGTATTGCTGGATCAGAGAGAGAGAGATGTTCAACTGGGGCTGAAGGGGTTATAGAGTCAGTGTAACTGGAGGACAGAGCAGTAGGTAAGCCATGTTGGGAACTTGAGGCTAAACTTAAGTCCATAGTAAAAGAGTAAATGGCACAATCAGGTGTGTGATTTTAAAAGAATACTCCAATAGCAGAGTGATGAATGGATTGCTGGAGGTCAAGAGGAGGCCCAGAAGAGCAGGTGAAAAAGGACCAGGATGGGAAAGCATCTGAGAGGGTGGGAAGTGTATGAGTGGTACAGTTAGTGATGGGATGGATGTAGGGGTGAAGGAGAGGTGGTCATCAGAAATGGCCCCAAGATCTCTGCCTGGGCGAAGAGGTGGAGAGCAATGTCATTTACTGAAATTCAGGACAGGGGAGATGGAGCAGGTAGTAGGGAGCGGGAGGAGGACCATGAATTCAGTTTGAGGAATGTTCACTTTGAGGTGCATATGAGACAGCAAAGTCTCCTCTTTCTGTAGCGAAATATGGTGATTGAAGATTTAAGCAGTCTCAGAAATCTGGGGACCTAATTTTTGACACTGAATTTGGGTACTTGGAATAGTTATACACAAAACTGAGCCCCCAACATCACACCTGAGCCTTGTGGTTTTCCAGCTGGCGTCACTGCCCTAAATTCCCACCTGGGTGTGGGGACCCGTAACATGTTGCATTTTATTCCTCTTTCCTGAAGATCATCAAAATGACCACAATACAGGGACTCGATACTACTGAGATGGCTGGAGATGATCTTCAGTGAGATCAAAAAATAAAATTGGACGTCCAATAAGGTTCTTTTCCACTGACTGAGGTTTTCATGTTCAATCCAGTTTATCTTCCTCCATGACACCATCTTGACAATCATTGTTTATTCTGTTCCAAAGGGACGTAGCAGGCCATTTCCTCACATGACCTTTCATTGGCCCTAATATTCAGGCCCATATGGAGGAAAGGCAAACAGCCACAGAAAATCATGTGGCTACTTCACATTTAGTCTCATGAGTGTTCACTGGCATGATTAAACAATACATCTACACTCTCAGCTAGGGAAAACCTGTTTCCTTTATATTTGCTGCTATATATATTTAATAACTATTAATCACTATATACGAGGTACAAGTACAAGCAAATGAACTGAACTATATTTTCCTTGAGAAGGAAGGGATTGAAAACTACCAACAACTGTGCTAAAGTATTACAAAGTTCCTCTAATCGAGCCATCAAAAGGAGTGTCCTTTATTTATGGCATACATTATTTGGAATCTAATTGGATTTTTAATGTGGTGGTTGGGGCAGGGGTCTGTGTTTAGTTTTTTCTTTTTCCCTTTTTTTTTCCTTTTAGACTGGATGAGGGGCACACAGTGAGAAGCTGGCTTCATGGGAGGAGAAATCTATCAAATGGAAAATGAACAAATACAAAACCCTCTGTTTCTGTCCAATGTCTATAACCACAGCATGATAAGACAGGGAAGGGTCATCTGACTATGTGGTTGATTTCTCCAATATTCCTCACTGATTTCCTCTTTTTGTATAATCTCTTGCTATTACGATAAAACGGCACCAGATCATGTTGAGATGAATCATCCATCTCCTTAAATGTCTATTTAGGAGTTAACAGAAGTTACCAGAAGTAACTCTGGTTGAAAGCTCATCTACTTATAGCCCTCGTTCGTTATGAAAATTCTTGAAACCTCAACCAAAGCCTATCTTCAGACAAGACCACAACACACTGCCAGGAAACGCCTTTTCAGCGGAGGGGACTCACACAAAGGCAGTTTTCTCTTCTTTTGTTCTGGGAGGAAAAGGGGCATTTGGCCACTCAGAATGAGAGTTCAGACAGGTAAGCGAGGAGGAGAATGAGAGGCCAGGGACGAGAGGATTGGTTTTGACAATGGGCACATCTTAACGTTAGAAAAGCTAAGGCCAAGTTCCTGAAGTGAAGTCGTGGAAGGTAACTGACAGTGTACTGGGAAGGGGCCGGGATAAGGAGTGTGAAGAAATCACAAATGGAATGCCAGCAAGGTCAGGAAAGTGGCAATGGAACAGCAAAGCCAAGGTCCTCTCTTAGCATTTTTTATTCTGGACATTGTGCCCATGTTCCTTTCCTTCAGCACCCCCTGCCCCCAACAATCCCCCACACATGCTTGTTCCTGCAGACTCTCCTGGGGAACAAGTGTTTTGCCTACGAATTGCCTGGGTAGCTCTGAGCTGGGGAAGTGAGCAAGCTCCTCTGAGTTCCTTCTCCTTATACAGGTTAAAAAAGTACAGAAGTGGAGAGAAGGTACGTCTATTGCATATTCCATGGATATCTTAATTACTAGGCACATTTATACATTTGACTGACCTACAAAAACTCCTTCCCTCTGCACACAAGGAAACCAGTGAGACACAGCCCAGGACCAAGGAGCACTCTCTGGGAAGTCCAGACAGGCAGCAGGACCTGTCTATCATCGGAGGAGTACATCACACTCTCTTTCTCTCTGCACATCTCTGGGTGTGCCCTCTGTGTAAGTACCACCCACAGCAGGGGAGAGGTGAGGGTGGCTGCCTTTAAAAGGATGAATAATTTCTTAGTTTTGTTTCTTCTTAGTGACTCAAAATTAAAGGTTCGTTGAGGGGGAATATCACAATTATTGACTAAAATGCAATCTTAAAAGGATTTGTAGGTCCCATCTGTTAATCTGTTTCCTAACCTTCCCCTATTCGTGAAACATCTGCTCAGCCACAGTAAGAGAGAAATCAATTTATCTGTCCTTGCATACAGCAAGAATGTTACTGTTCCTTGCCTTTGTCCACATCTCTCTGCCAGGTCCACCTGTCCATCTTTCCAGCGATGTGAAGCCAGCTCTTGATGCACACTTCCTCTAGAAATGCCTTTTGCCACCTTGTCCCATGATGAGTTCCCCTCCTATAATTCAGAGCAGGACTGACCTGGTACTTCCACTGGGCACTTAGCAAGCCTGGGACTTGGTTCTAACCCTTTTGGGGTCATCTAACCTTTTATCTGGAGATCCTGTCTTCGCAACTTGACTGTAAACTCCTTGAGGACGGTGGGCACAGCACCTAGCACAGGGCTGATTGTTCTAATAAAGGCCTTTGGCGAGATTTAGAAGTAAATATTACCACGAGGAGGATCTTTAGAGATTATCAAATCCAGTCATCTCATGTTATAAGTAAAACATAAATGTGAGACAATTTGCCCAAGGTCATAGTGTCAACCAAAACTTAATCTTAAGCCTCACCCTCCCCATCAATCCATGTTTCTATTCTAAACTTTTAAATGAATTGATTTCTTTTCTATCCTTGTACCCTGTTACAAAGAACAACCAATCTAGAAGGCAGATATAAAGCAAGCTATGATTCAATCCAGTCAGAATCCCATATTTGTAAAATGTGACTAGTTGACTATCAATTCCAAATAAATTTGGGAAAGGACAAGGTGCCATCATGCTGAACAATCAGGACAGTGTAAGGAAACAGGCTGAGATGAGGGACTCACTTCCACCAATCAGAGGCAGCCATCATGGGCTGGCTGTGTCCTGTCACATAGTTATTCCATTTACAAGAAAAGGAATGACTTCCATCCAATACCATCTTCTTCATTTTTGATTGAGCGTAAACATCTAAAAGTGCTTTAACACTCCTCGGTGGTGTGTAGAAGTGTGGAGACGTGTGGGTAGGGAATTTTGTTTCGGCATTTGGAATTACACACTGAAAGCTCAGTTAAATGATGCAATTATCACCTAGGCTACCTATTATTTTTCTGCTAATAAATATATTTCGCTAATTTTCACACTCCTCTTTACTCTTTATCTTGCCTGATTGCCTTGACTTCTTTTCCAATTCTCTCCCAAATTTTCTGACGTGGTCGTGTCCCTTGATGATATACTATATTTTATTACAAAAGTCCTCAAGCAAGTCTCTATATACTATCTCCAATTTTTCTTCTCTTATTCTTTCTTAAACTGAGTCCAATTAGACATTTATCCTTACGATTCCACCAAACATGCTCTCGTCAAGGTCACCCATGATCCCCACTTTGCTGGCTCCCTTGATCAATTCACAGCAATTCTCAGCTCTCATCACCCTTGACCTATTAGAAGCATTTGACTTGGTAGATCATCCCTCTTTCCTTGATACATGTTCTAGACCTGGTTTCTGGACCCCACACTCTCTTTGTTTCCTTCCTACTTCACCGGTCACTCCTTCTCCATCTCCTTTGCTGATTCCTCTTCTTCTTCCCCGCCTCTTAATGCTGCGTCCCAAGTCTCCAAGTAATGAAGTATCCCAAGATTCATTCCTTGGTCCTCTGTCCTTCCCTATCAACATTCATTCACCCAGTCTCATAACTTTGAATATTTCTTATATGTCATGACTCCCAAATTTCTATATCCAACCCACACCTCTCTTCTGAACTTTAGAATCATGCATCCACAACTGTGCACTTCATATTTTTACTTGGAAATCCAACAGAAGTAGAACTCTGCATCTTTTCTCTCAAACCTGAACTCCTGATTATTCCCTTCGGATGTCTCCACCTTAGCTAATCATTACTCCATCCCTCTATTGCTCAGGTCAAAAACTTTGGGAGGTTTTTTTGACCCCTCTCTTTCTCTCACAACCCACACCCTACCGGTCACAAAATCCTGTCACCTCTACCTTCCAAATAGGCCCAGGATCTGACTACTTCTCACCACCTCTATTCTTGTCACCCTGGTCCTAGTCACTGTCATCTCTCACTTGGATTATTGCCACAGCTCTTTACCCGTGTGTCTGCTTTTGCCCTTGACCATCCACAGTCTATTCACAAACACGGAAGTCAGAGAGATACTTTTACAAAATAAATCAGGTTATGTCACCCCCTAGGACCAAAACTCTACAGAGGCCCCTATTTCCCTCAGAGTAAATACCGTCGTCCTTACAGTGCCCCACAGGACCCACGTGAACAATCCTGCACTTAGACCCTTCCCTCTCTGACCGCACTTCCTATGACTTTCCTTACCCTTCTCTTCACTCTAGATACACAGACTGTGCTGTCCCTGGAGTGTTCCAGCCACTCTACTGCCTCAGGTCATTTGTACTGGCTGTCGCCTTTGCCTGGCGACACCCAAGCCCCCAAAATCTGCCTGGTTCACTCCCTTACTCCCCTCAAATCTCTACTCAAATGTCACTTTTTCAATGAGACTTACTCTGACCGTCCCCTTTAATACTACAACCTCCTTCCACCTCATACTCGTACGTTGCTCTATGTCTCCTTTTTTCTTAGCCCTTATCACCTTATAACATATAATAGACTTATTTATGCAATTTATTATTTCTGTCTCTATCAGCTGCAATCAAAGGTCCAGGGGGCTAGAGGTCTTCTTTGTTTGTGTACCATTTCAAGTCCCTAGAATGGTGCTTTTACGGAGATGTTGAATGAATGAATGAATGAATGAATGTGTTCCGAAATTCCCTCGATTCCAGAGCGATAGGGAACTGTCTGCTGCATATGGCCCTAAATGAGAAAAGACCAATTCAAAAGGGGCTTTCCTGTTAACCAAAGTAGAAGTTCAAGTCTTAGGATCTCATCTCCGCTCTCCTTCTCCCACATAGGTCACCTGTCACTCTCTTCAGGTGAGTAGCTGTACAGGAAAGGATTTCCACCTTCCTGAAAAGTGAAAATGTGTGTGGATTCCACCCACTTATCACAAAACTGGGAAGGAAGGGAAGAGTGAGGCTGTGAATTCTTATCTACTCTCTCAAGCAAGGAGGAATTCTCTTCCTTCAATAATTATTGAGCTCTAACACTGTGCACTTACCTCATAAGTTTATTATGAGGACTAAATGGGGTAATGTGTATAAAGAAATAAGCACATAACATACAGACAACCTCTCAGTTGTGAGATAATCATTTCTAGAGTGCTAACATACAGCATGGTAACCATACTTAATAATGTGTTGTACGCTTGGAATTTGCTAGGAGAATAGATCTAAAGTGTTCTCACCACAAAAAAAAAGGTTAAAGTAGTAATAATAATAATAAATTTAAAAAAGAAAGAGGCATAATGCCAAGCAGATATAAGCACTCAATAAACGTTAACTTTTATTATCTTTATTGTAATCAACACTTAATTTATTGAATAAATATTTTAGTAACAGAATATTCTAATAGAGAAAATCAGAGCGGAGTATGAGGAGGCTGCTTAGACAAGCCTATCAGGCAGGACCTCTCTGAGGAGAGGACGTTTACATGGAAACCTAAAGAATGAGAAATAGCCAGTCACAGAATGAGTGATACAGTCAAATTGGGGAAGGGAAGAGCAAGCCAAGAGAGGTACAGATCTCACGGGGCTTCGTCATCCAGGAGAGGGGGTGGATTTCTTCATAATTAATGGAAAGCTGCTGAATCCCTTCAGACCAGGGAATGAATTAAACACCACTGTTACTTGGGGCTCCACTGAGGGCAAGGGTTTAGAAAAGTCCCTGGGACATAGGAAGATGAATCAAACAGGGTGTCAGCTTCTAAGGAATTGTCATTCTAATAGTCTGACTTGAGACTTAATGCCAAAGTGGAAAGTTGTCCTCCCATGCCCTCCTAGCCCGCCTTTGGCTCCCTGAGGACCTCTTCACTGACCACTGCCAGGCCCAGCTCACAAGTCAGCGCCTTTGTGGAACTTGTGCTGACGTCTGTCCCCTGCGTTTGTGGCTCCTTCGTCTGATCTCTCAGAGTGCCTGGCACGTACCTGTGGAATAGAGCCTCTATCTCATGCGATTGTAATTTGTTGTATTCTTTTCTATACTCTTTTAAGGCTGAATCTACCCTTTCCATCTTTGTAATCCAACCACCTATTGTAATGCTCACTTTTTGGTGCAAGGTAGATACGCAATAAATGCTATTTTGAGTAAAAGAGCTAACGTTTGCTTACCATTTCTTTCCTTACTGCAAAAAAATGTGTGTCAGATTCAGGTTCTGCATTTCAGTGACAAACCAGAGCCTCCAAAACTGGCGGTTTTCTTGAGGAAAATTGCCTCTTTTAGAGACAACCCCCTGCAAGAGAAAAATCGCAGTTTGAAATGTATTTTACTAACAAGTATATTTTATTCACTTTATATAGTCTTTTTTTTAAATTGCAGCCCAGGATCATTACCATAGAAACCATAGAAGAATTTATCCACCACCAGTGGTTAGGTCTATTTTCTTAGTTTTTCCTCCCCCCCGCCCTTTGTGGTGCTTCTCATCTTGCAGAAGGGGAAACTGAAGCTCAGGAAGAGCAGGCCACACAATGAGTCAGCGATCAAACAAGTTCTTCCTGTGAGTGGGTGCTCTGCAGGTATCTCCGAGGCAGCCACACTCATCCCTGACATCACCCTCACCTTTCGGCACTTCTCTCTCTCTCTTCTCCCAAGTAGAGCTTCAACTCGTCCCTTGTCCTGTCAATCTGGGCCTGTGTCCTTGGTTAACTCCAGAAAACCCAGCCTCTGCCACCCAGACCCCTCGCCTGGACAAAACCTCCTTTGCTGGCCCCTCCCTATTCTCCCTCAGAGCTACTCACCTCCTCCGGATCACCTTTCTTTCCTAGCCACCCTTACCCCTGGGTGATTCAGTTAGTGGTCACAGATACTAATTGAATTTTCCAACCCTGACTCCCTTGCCCTTGAAGTCCTGCTCTTTGAAACAAATATAGAACCTCAAGTTGACAAAGACCCCAAAGGGTCATTCTATCCCACCCATTAAGGTAACTTCCAAAGTAATAGTAGCTAAACTGATCAACCAGTTTGTGTTAATGGGAAGTTAAAGGAAAAGAAGAAAGACGAACACTGAGAGTAGTCAAAATTAAGTACCCTTTCAACTTTCAGGGTAACTTAACTGCTACATCTGCTTGGTCAAGACCAACAGGCTACCAAGTTCACTGGAAGAGTTAGAACTCATCTCTACCAAGGCTGTTCTTAGATGCAAGAAGAAGGGAGAGAAGAAATTCCTTTATTGATGAATCCGTGACATGAACGTAGATCTTTGCTGGGGAGGGTCCAGGTTTGGGCAGCGAAAAGTTTGTATAATTTGAGTACCACTTTTTAAGAAAAAGAATACAAAATTACTGATAAAAAATTAAGTACAAAAGTGAGAATTTCTTTAGAGTAAGAACAGAAATCATAACAAATTGCACATTTTTAGAAGCTGATAAATATCACAAATCTCATAAAATCCAAGGCTTCCTAGGACGAGAGCCGTGAGGAGCACTGAAGTTTGTTTCATGAGCGGATGGTGACTCTGACTTGAATCCTGGAGTTCTTTTTCACCTTGTTTCCTGCCTACATTTTTCTGAAACTTCGTCTGTCTTCCCCTCCTCCATTTCCTCCCCCAATGAATCACTCCCTAATGGCAGGCACTCAGCTCCAGGCCACTGAAACTCTTGTCTCAAACGTCCCTAGTGGCTTCTGGTCACTGAATCAGGTAACTTTTGCTCAGCCTTCGTGCTCCTGGTCCCGCTTTAGCCATAGACACTCACAATCACGCCTGCCTTCTCAGAATTCTCTCCGCCTTGGCATGCAAGAGGCTACATTGTCACAATTTCCCTACCACATATGCTCATCTTTCTCTTTCACTGGTTTTACTTCCTCCTTCCATCCGCCAAATTGGGTATAACCCAAAGCTCAATCCTCAGACCTTGTTCTTGTCAATCCACATGCTTCCCTATGGCCTCTCAAAGCTCCAAACAGACAAGTAATGCCCAAATCTGTAGCTCTGGCCCCACCATCGCTCCTGTGTGTCAGTCCTGCCAGTTGGACACCTCCACCTGAACGTCCCCCTGAACCTCAAACTCAGCATGCTCAAAGCCAAACTAATTGTGTGCGCACCAGAACTGGTGACCTCACTAGACACTGAAATTCAGTGTTTCTAAAATTAAATGCATCATCTTCCCCCATAACGAGCTGTCTATCAGAACTTCCCCCTTTCTGTTAGAGGTCTGACCTAAGTGGATGAGTGTCAAGTCATAATCTCAACAGGGGAAATGACACTCTCCTTCTTCTATTTATCTTTTCTGCATAAAGTAGTTCATTCTGGTTTGTTCCTCCTGAGAACAGGAAGTTGTTCTGAAGGGTTGGCTGGGAGAAAGAGCATCTGCAACTCATCTCATGAGGTCTGGTTTAAATGCAATTCTGTGCCTGCCTCCATCTAGGCATAGAGCAGAGGCTCCAGGCCCCATCAGAATGAAAGCATTTTTGTGGTCAATGATGCTACTGTGATTCTGGCGGTTAAGAGGAACCGTGGCACCTAAAAGGAGGGTGAACACTCTATTACTAACAAAAAAACCCAAAACTAACAATAACCAAAAAATCTTTGTACTTGTGGAGTTGGGACACAAGAGCAAAAGCAGCTATTTACCCTCTTCTTAGCACCTCAAGGAATTAGAAAATGTCATTATAAGAGGAGCTGAATGGCAGAGTTGGGGGAAGGGTTCAATGAGAAGAGAGAAGAAGAAAAGGAAAGAATACGGAGCGGAGAAGAGGGAGAGGAGGAAAAGAGAGAACACTATCATAAAACAGGAACCCTTAAGTTTTGCAGAATAAAATTGAAACTGCGAAATAAAACTGAAAAAGTGCCCCAAAGGAAAAACATAAAATTTTCTCAACTGAAGAAAGGTGGATAGAAATTGACTAATCAATTTCTAAGATTGCCATACAGAATGGTTTCAATAGAAACTGACCTCAAAATCTGGAGAGATGTGGGGCTGGCCCCGTGGCCGAGTGGTTAAGTTCGCACGCTCCGCTGCAGGCGGCCCAGTGTTTCGTCGGTTGGAATCCTGGGTGCGGACACAGCACCACTCATCAAGCCATGCTGAGGTGGCGTCCCACATGCCACAAGTAGAAGGACCCACAACGAAGAATATACGACTATGTACTGGGGGGTTTTGGGGAGAAAAAGGAAAATAAATAAATAAAAATTAAATTAAATTAAAAAATCTGGATAGATGTTTCGTTGTGGAGGCAGAGGACAGCCAAGCACAGAAGCTTGAAAATAAAGTCAAGAGAAGCAAGATCCATTTCTCTCCAAAATCAAAATGTCAAAACCTACCCTGGGAGAGAAAGTCTCTTATTAAGGAAGAAAAATACAGACTGGTGTTTTATCTCATCTAGGTAATCCAGAGTCCACTTGTAGTACAGCCCTAAGTGATTGGGTAGCATATGCAGAGAATTCTTATAGCAACGCCTGTTCTCCTTTATGTGTTAAAGTAGGTAACAAAGCAATACCTTCAATACTCAGAACTGAGCATATCCAAATGACAAACGGTCAGTATGTTAATATTCCCTAAGTGTCTGTCTTTTGTCCTCTTAGTCCATTCATTTCCATTTGTGATTCTCACCTCGTTTTGAGTCCTGCATCTCCAAACCCCTGCTATCTATTTTCATGTGTGTGTCCCTCAGGTTTTTTGTTTCCATCCTATCACCACACATTCAGTGGTAAAGAACATTGATTCTCATGCTCACGAATCTGCAGGCTGACTGCAGTTCAGCTGGTCTAGACTGGCCTTGGCTATGCAGCTCTGCTCCAAGCTCTGGGTTAGGCTCAGCTCTGCTCCATATGTGTTTGCTCTGGGACCCAGACTAAAGGGACTTTTTATTTATTTATTCTGTGTGTGTGTGAGGAAGATTGGGCATGAGCTAACATCTGTTGCCAACCCTCCTCTCTTTGCTTGAGGAAGATTGTTGCTGAGCTAACATCTGTAGCAATCTTCCTCTATTTTGTATGTGGGATGCCACCACAGTGTGGCTTGACGAGCGGTGCTAAGTCTGCACCTGGGATCCAAAGCTGTGAACCCCGGGCCTTCAAAGCAGCATGTGCGAACTTAACCACTACACCACCGGGCTGGCCTCCTTATTTTTATAGCAGATATTAGAATCTCCTTCCCTGAGCAGAAACATACAATTCCTCTTACGGCTTAGGCTTCATGAGGGCATGCTATCATCTTCATCCACATGCTATCTGTCTAAGCAAGTAATGCAGCCAAACACAATATCAAAGGCTCGAAGTTCTGTCTTCTCTTCGAGGCTGAGAAAGAAGAAGTGAATATTTGCTGGATGATAATCTGCTGCACTTCTCCAACTCCATGTCTCCAAATCTCTCATCTGCCTCACTATTCTCTTTTCTTTAACGACTGGCACCATCGTCCACCCAGCTGGAAAACCAGGAGTCATTCTAACTTCGGCCTATCCTCGGTATTTATTTATTACCAAATTTTATTGATTCCCCTTCCTAAATTTTTCAATTATCTGTACTAAATTTAGGCCTGCAGAGAAAGCTATACTGATTTCCTGACTCTTCCTACTATCCCATTCCATAACTGGTTGTTCTATTATCCTAAAATGAAAATGTTAGAGTAATCAAGTAAACGTTTGTTGTTAGTGCCATCAAGTCGATTCCGACTCCAGATCAAGCAAAGCTCTGCTGCTATTCATAGAGTTTTTGTGGCCAATTTTTTTAGTACTGGTGGTCAGGTCCTTCTTCCTAGTCTGTCTTAGTCTGGAAGCTCCGTTGAAACCTGTCCACCATGGATGAACCTGCTGGTATTTGAAATACCGGTGGTGTAGCTTTCAGCACCAGGCAGCCACCACAGTATGTCAACTGACAGACAGGTGGTATGGTTCCCTGACCCAGAAACAAACCCGGGTCATGGCAGTGTGAACGCCAAATCTTAACCACTACACCACCAAGGCTGGCTAATCAAGTTTATCTAGATGATAATAAAAAGCTCTTTCTTACAGAATTCCAGATAATAAGTGTGGAAGAAATGATAGAATTTGTAAACCCTAATGAAATATTTGGTTCAAGCAAAGATCATCAATGGTTGAAACCATTAGATCAGGGGTTCTCTAACTCGGCACTAAATACATTTCTCGTCATCAGACTTCTTACTGTCTTTCTTCAATGCACTGATAGCACTCAGCCATCTAAGTTCGTTGTCCTTAAGATTTCACATCCCATGAACTTCTCAAATGCTTGAGATACTGCACCTGCCAGTACATTTCCTTCACTTGTATCCCATCCCAGTTCCCCACCAGCAAAAGTTTTAACAATTGCACAACTGCCGCATGCCAGGGTCTATCAGAACTGTCCTATCACTAGGCATGGGATCCTTGTTGCCAGCTGGCTGGTGGGTTATCCAACTTTAAAATCCTATTTTATAGTCTGCTTCCTCAGACCAACTTTCTTAGGTTGGGTTCTCTGGGAATAGGCACCAAGAGATAGATTTGTGGAAGATCTGTTTATTGGGGTCAGCTCTCAGAAACAACACCTTTGTGGTAATCAAAGAAGCAGGACTAGACAGAGGGAGAAATTGAACTGCAGTGAGGTTGCAACAAAGGCCACTGCCTGTTCTGTGGGGAGCTCTGGAGGTAGGATGGCTCTTCAAAGTTGTTTCAAATTGTGGCAAAGAGACATTGTACCATCACATCAACCAGTCAGTGGAAGCAAGGAGGGCGTGACACCTAGCACAAGGCAGCTTCCTGCAGCTAAGGACAATTTCCTTCATCTGTGAACCCTCAGTGGCCAACATTCTCAGCTTCTTGGAAATGAGGGCCTCAGAGCTGAGGGGAGATGGGGGCAGTACACCATGTTACCCACCACCCCCAAAAGTGTACTCTAGGGTTTGAATAGAGTCAGGTTCAACTGTTTTGTTTTGTTTTTTTTTTTGGTGGGCAGGATGTGGAGGGCATTTACATCAGGTCAGTTGAGGAATACAATGTCTGTTTGCCCCACCATAACAACTATTTATCTAATGCAGTTTTTCTCTACAGGGTCAATTTTGCCCCCACTAAGGTACATTTGACAATGTCTGGAGACATTTTTGGTTGCCATAACTTGGGGGAGGTGTTTGAAGTGCTTCTGGCATCTGGTATGCAGAGGCTAGTGATGCTGCTAACCATCCAAAAGGGTGCAAGACAACACCACCCCCAGCAAAGATTTGTCGTGCCCAAAATGTTAATGGTGCTGAAGAGTGAGAAAGTCAGAGGGCCTCCTTGGCAACATCAAAGAAACCCTAACCCCTGAAACTGGAGGGCAGAAAAATCTGAGAATCAGATCCAGGTCTTAATTTGTAGGCCCCAAAGAAATTTAAAATCTCAACTCTGGAAAGTCCTCTATGTCAGAGTAAGGACACTAGTTAGAAAAGAATAGTGTCCTGAGACTGGGAAATGGAACATTTGTTTCAATACACTCAAAAATCTTGAAACACCAGATTCCCTTGACCTTTCTGGGCCTACAGAAGAGGCCTACTCCTCGCTATTAAAGGTTAACATTCCCCCGTCCTTGAAAATGACACAGAGTCCTCTGCCTTGCAAGAAAATACTTTCAAAGATCAAAATTTACTTCCACCTCCCCTCCTAGCCACCAGACCAATAACTAGGGTCATTCACAATATAACATATCATACAGGGGAAGACCAAACTCTACCACCATCTCCTTTCTGCCAAGATAGTAAATCAAAAACAATCTTGCCTGCTAGTGGCAATGGCAGGATGGTAGTCCTCATCATATTCCCAGCTAATTCACCAGTCTGACCTAAAAAAACCATGTGGATCCTGGAGGATGAAATGAACTGCTGCAGACCCCTTCAATACTACCCCTAAGTGCAGCTGTGGTATCTTTGCTAGAGAAGATTAGCACTGTCTACGCTATGAAGTACGTTCCACTAATATCTAGTCAATGAGCTCTTTTCCATCTTATCAAGACAACAGGTCAGAAACAGTTCAAAATCCCATGGAAGGGACAGTAGTCTACATTTATGATCATGCCCTGAGGCTGCGTTAACTCTCTCCCTCTGTCATAATATACTGTGAAGGGACTTAGACCATCTGAGAATCCATGGAACATCACTTTAGTCTATTCCACAGATGGCACCATGTTACTCAGCCAAGATGAGCAAGAAATGACAAGTGTTTTGGAGGCCTTGACACACCAGAGGGTGGGAGATGTATCCATGAAGACTCGGAGGCCTGTCTCATCAGTAAATATTATAGGGGTCTAGTGGCCTGGGGGATAATTCAAGCCACTCCTTTACCAGGATCTTCACCTCCCTTGGCCTTTTATCCTTCTACCACAATTCATGAAGACTTCCAATCACCGCTGTTCTTTGTTTCATGAATGACACCAAAAACTACATATCCAAAACAGAATTCACAAGCTTCCCCAGAGACCCTGCTCCTCTCCTGTTTTGTTATCTCTTGCTGAATGTCTCTACCACCCACCCAACTGCCCTAGCCTGAAATCTGAGCATAAGCCCAGGCGTATCTCTCCCTTTACCTTCACATCCAGTTAATCACTGAGCCATAAACATCTCTTGTTTCAAGCTTCTCTTCTTCTCCACTGCTCCTACTTTATTTCAGGCCTTCAGTACCCTTTTCCTGGTCTGCCACTGGAGACAAATATTAGAGAGGAGAGAATACCCGTGTTGGAAACCTGTTGGTCCGTTGACTTGGACTTAATCTCCATTTTAGCTATTCTCTACCTGTATGAACTTGGACAAGTAAGTTAACCTCTCAAAGTCTCAGTTTCTTCGTCTGTAAAACGAGAAAATAAATATCTACCTCAAATGGTTGGTATGAGGATAAAATAAAAGTGCAAAGTGCCTCTCATAGAGATAAATGTTCATAATAACAGCAGTCAGCAATGTTGCTAGCAGGAGTAACAGTACAAAAGTCTTCCTTACTGACCTCACTGCCTTTAATTTCAAGTCTCTGGTTTATCTGGCCCAAGTGATTATTTCAAGAGGTAGATCTGGTTGCAGTGCTGTGTTGCTCCTTTGCTGAAAATTTTTCATTGATTCCTATGAGCTATCTGATAAAATTCCTTTGTATGATTAAGTCCCTTTGTGCCCCGCCCTGTCTTGTCTTTACACTCTCCCTACCCTGTGCCATCATTGTGACATTTTTCATTCAGACAATAATGACTCATTTGTACATCCCTGAAAAACCAATGCTCTTTCATGCCTCAGTTCCTTTGCACCTGCTGGTCCTACCATCTAAATGTACGCCTGCCTAGTTCCTACTCATACCCTATGTCCTAGCTTAAAGATCTTTCCTCTGAGAAGCCATCACTGAATCCTTCTAAAGCTCCCATGACTTTTACGCACTGTTCCACTCGTGCAAGATCCCACTGTATTGCGACCACAGTCATTCGTTGCTGAATGGTGGGGTATGTTCTGAGAAATGCATTGTTAAGTGATTTCATCACTGTGTGAACACCCTAGAGTATACTTACACAAACCTAGATGGTACACGGTACTAATACTACTATTATGCTACTAATTTTATGCGACCACTGTCACATATGCAGTCTGTCACTGATCAAAACTGTATTTATGCCATTCTCCTGCACTCTGCTCTGCAACCCTTGAGGTCAGGGAGTCTGTCTTAGTCCTACTTGTACCCTATTCATGCTTGTACTCAGCACCTCACACTTGGTACCTAGGAAAAGTTGAATGAAGGAATGAAGGAATGATGGCCACTGTCTCACACGTAACTAAGTTCATATTTAATACTATAGAAATGATACAAATCCCAGTCCTCAAATTCAAGAGTGTACAAATGCAACTTTCTTTATTTTGTTATCACCCATCTTAATTTTCCTTTTTTTTTTTTTTTGAGGAAGATTAGCCCTGAGCTAACATCTGCTGCCAATCCTCCTCTTTTTGCTGAGGAAGACTGGCCCTGAGCTAACATCTGTGCCCATCCTCCTCTACTTTATATGTGAAAGGCCTACCACAGCATGGCTTGCCAAGTGGTGCAATGTCCACACTTGGGATCCGAACCGGCAAACCCCGGGCCACCGAAGTGGAACGTGTGCACTTAACCACTGAGCCACCGGGCCGGCCCCGCATCTTAATTTCTATTTTGTATTCTCATTCTATTACTGGGGGAAATTTAACCTTAATTTAATTCAGGGTTTTCTCAATTAGTTTGGGGTTTCTGTCCCCACCCTTCCCTCTAGTTAAAGCTGAGTCTCTCAGGTTGTGAAGTGTACCAAGGCACAGGGAAGGGAGGAGAGACACCTGGCCCTCAGTCTTCACTTGGCCCCTTTGGCATCAACTAAGGCACCATCAGTCCCATCTGGTTTATGGTTGCGGGCCATACGGGACACAGCTACAGTCTCCTTCCCTGCCCACGAGTCTCCTCAAGTTGCACTCTCTCAGCTACTTCCATACTATCCTTGGGCATCCAGAACATATCCAGTTGTTTTACATGCCCTATGGCGTGAAAGGAAATTCTTCAAGGTCTTTCTGCTTCACTATCACACACAGTCCTCTCTACTCCACTGCTCCCACACTATGCACAGTAGAGGGAAACTTCTGTAAAACTGTCACCACTCCTGACCCCACTGAGATTGTAAGCACAGTTACCCTCTGCTCTCTGATCCCCCAAATTCATATAGGATTATCATATGTTCCTCCCATCTCCGGACTGGACATGAAGAAAGGCATGGAAAAGGTCCCTTCCCAGGAACACGCATCAGCACTTAGCATTCCAGTGACACCACTGCCTTCCATCCGGAGCACATCACTTCCTCAGAGGTGGAAGAGTGATCTAGGCTGGTGTGAGAAACTACCTCCGACTCCTCGTCTACCCCTCCAGATCTATCATATTTGTCTTTAACTTCATGACCTGAACCTCTTGGGACTTAGGCTAGTGAAGCTCCAGAGCATGGGTTCTTAGCATTCAAAATAAGCTTTTGAAACTCAACAGTCAAGAATCCGATTCTTTTCTTCATTAATGCAACAATTGCTTATTAAATACTACTATGAACCCACTGTTGCTTGTTCTGGGCACACCTGAAGATAAGTTCTTTCCTTAAAGAACTTAGAGTCTGGAGGAATCTTTTTTTTCTCCGCAAAGCCCCAGTACATGGTTGTGTATCCTAGTTGTAAGTCATTCTGGTTCCTCTATGTGGGATGCCACCAAGGCATGACTTGATGAGAGGTGCGAGGTCCACGCCCAGAATCCAAACCTGCGGACCCCAGGCCACTGAAGTGGAGTGCGAGAACTAAACCACTCGGCCACAGGCCAGCCCCTGGTGGAATCTTACCTTCCTGGGTGTCTCCATAATAGCCCTTTCCTCAGACAATAAACATAGACAATCCCATCCGATTGTGCTAGGGCAGCATGCTTCCTGGGCTGATAAAAAGGGGGAAAGGAGCACATCAGTTAATTTTGAACTAACGTTATCTCGCTGAGGTGTGCAAAACCCTTCATCAGATGCCCCGCTCCCAGACCATCTCCCAACACACGCTCACAAATAATAGTCTATGTTCCAGCCACACACAGTGCTGACAGAAGCCACAATGGGCCATGACCCCTTATCCTTCGTGCTTTACTCTTCCTTTCCCAAGCACCTTTTAAGCTATTTCAATGGGACCCCCCTAGCAAGCCTTCCTGCCCACTAAGACTGAGTCAGAGACCCCTCGTTGGTGCTGCCATAGCATTCTGTGGTTACTCCTTCCACAGCATGTGTCCCATGGAACTTGCTGTGTGCCAGATAAGACCACCTCAGCACTAACCTGTGAGCTCCTGAGAACAAGAACAGTTTCTTTTATCTCTGTATCACCATACTTAGCCTGGAGTCTAGCACACAGTCGATACTCAAAGAATATTCATCAAATGTTAGGTAACTCTTTAAATGAATATATTTTCCATATTAAAAATTATTTAGTGTAGGATGAAAGTAGAAAGAAAATCACTGGAAAGGTTTTAGGAAATGGCCGGATAGTGGTAGGGAAGGGAAGGTGTCTGTGAAAGAAAGTGAAACCATAAGAAAAGTCAGAGATGGACTCCTTCACTAGGCCTTAGGAACCACCTGCAAAAGCATCAAAGGGGAAGGCAAATAACCCATAATGGCTTCAGCCCTTCTCCCCTCAAGCTCTCACCAGTGCCCCAGGGGCCTGGGAAATGCAGCCTGTGGGAGGCAAGGCAAAGCAGGGAAGCTTAGGTTAGGACTCAATGTGAAGGCAAACCGGGTAAGAAATGAATGTTGTTAACCAACTTCCCAATTGTCAGCCAACACCTTCATTAACAGCTAATATTTTATGGCATGTTTGTGGATAACAACCAGAGAGCAAGACCCTTTGAGAAAGCAATATTAGATGGTTTGGGGTAACAGAGATGGAAGGCATCATAGTAAGAGGGAAAAAAATTCGATTGTTTTAAGTCTAGCACATTTAGAACTAAGAGGGTCAATAAAATGGCCAGATAGAAAACTGTAAAATATATCAGAAAAAAAGCTAAGAAATGCACAAAACTTACATGAAGAAAACTGCAGCAGTTATATAACAATATATAAATGTATCAAATTAACACTTTGTATGCCTTAAATTTGCACAATGTTATATGTCAAATATATTCAATAAAAAGAAAACTGTAACTTTTCTGAAGGAACATAAGATAATCTGAATAAATGCTGAGCCATACAAAATTTTCCTAGAAGGGTAGATTTCATAGTGTAAAGTAGTCAAAATCCCCCAAATTAAGTTATAATAGATTTGATGTAATTCCAATCAAAAGTCCAATAGGAATTGGTAGGGAAGTGGATAGGGGGAGAGGCATTAGATGATTTGATTATAAAGCCTACATAAAGAGGAAATGTACAAAATATACCCAAAAAATGACACTTTGAAGAAAAAAGTCATAGAGACGGTTATTAAAATAGTCACTAGTCCAATAATAGACAAAGAGATCAAAGGAACAGAAGAGAGTTCAGAACTGAATGCAAGCACCAGGAGAAGTTTAGTCTAAGATAGTGCTGTCCTCCCAAACGAAGGGCAAATTAAAAGATGGCATTGCTTATGTTGTCGTTTTCCTATTTTGAAAGAGTTGTGTTCACTACTGACCTCACACTATATCAGTAGATCTTTTAATCCTTTATGGAGCTAAAACACAATTAAAATTTTATGTTAGAAGAAAATAGAGAAGTATATACTTATAGGGTGAGAGAGGTCTAAGTGTGACTAGAAGCTATAAAGGAAATGATAAATTTGTTTTAAAAAATTAAAATTTCTACATGGAAAAAGTTAACAGACAGATGACGCAATGGGAAGAAACATTTCTAATACGTGTAACAGAAAACATTCACACCAAATAAAGAGCTGCTATAAACCAGTTATAAAAAGACAACAGCTTAATTTTTAAAAGAGTCAATTCTACTAGGTAATTCACTGAAGAAGGTATACGAATAGCTACACATAAAACTAAAAATGAAAGAGTTTCAACTTCAAAAGTAATTTTTTAAGTGCAAAAAAAATTTAAGAGACCAGTTTTTGCCTGCCAGCACTATAAAAATTTTTACAAATGATAATAGAAACAGTGCTTACAGTATAGAAAAAACACACTCTCACATGGTGTGGGTGGGAGTGTAAATTGGTACTTTTCAGAAGGTGATTTGACAATACCCATTTAAAGTTATAACATATGGCTTGTGGCTAGCCCTTCTAATTCTACTTTTTTATCCTAGAGAAATACTAGCAGAAATGGACAGACACGTATAAAAACATGTATTTTTATACAGATATGTATAAAATATAAAGCATTTTTTGGAAACAGCTAAACCTTGGGAGCAAACTGAATATCCCGTAGTAGAGAAGTGACTGAATGTGTGGTGGTGATCTATGCACACAGCCATTAAAACGAAAGAAGTCAGTCTGTATGCATGAAGTAAGAGGACATGTCCATATTGTTCTGTTCACTCGTTCATTCAATACACTCTTATTGAGTGCCGGAATAAAAGTTGTCATGGATCTAATTAGAAAAAATACACAGAGAGGAAAAAAAGTCTAGGAAATAATTACAACAGGTGCTGTAAAGGAAACAGAGTAGAAAATAGTAGGCGTAATCCTTGATTCATCTCTTTCCCATGTACCTGACACCCAATCAGCGGACGTGAAAATGCTACTACAGAAACGTAGATCAATGTTTTCCACTTCCCTCCAATTCCCCTTCTACTATGCTTTTTGGTGGCTTCCCTTACTACTAACAATAAAATCTAAACCCCTCACCCTAGGTTAGAAAACCCTGTCTGATCTGGTTCTCTGCCTACCTCCCCAGCATCATCTCTTCTCATGATGGTCCAGCCACAAGGTCCTTCGTCCTATTCCTGTTACATGCCAGGCTCCTTCCTGGTTTAGAGCCATCGCTCTCGGCTGGTTATTTTCAACACTTACAAAATGGAGTTAGTGACGCTTGACTTACGGAGTTGTTGTGAGGTTCAATAAACATAAATGTAGGGTGCTTTGCATAATCTCTACAAAAGAGGGAGTCAATAAATTACAACTATTATTTCTATTTATCTGCTTCATGGCTTGGCTTAGAGCAAGAATAAGTCCTGTGATAAGTGTCCCATTAATTTTAAATAAAAAGTTGGTATGCTTACCCATCTTGTGAGTCATAAGATATGACAATGTGAGCTTGGTCATGGGGCAGAAAACACATATCTCATATTCACCTTCCTTTCAAAAGTGGATCCAGCTATGTGGCCGCCTCCCCCCTACTGTTCCTCTCTGCCTACTGTTCCCTTCCCAGAACAGAGCAGTCTTTTCATTTTCTGGACAGTTAGGAAGAACCAATTAGTGGTTCTAGTCAACACCACTGGGGAACCCAAGAACAGAGTGCTAAAGGAGGTGTGAACCATCTCAATCTTCTGCTTGGCATTCTTCTCTTTGCCACTCTCCCAGACCCCTGCAGAAGCCTCTAGAATTTCTTAGAAGCCAACATAACCCACCCAAATGATGTAAAGAGGATGCTGAGGTTTGAGATGTCTTTCTTTGTAGCTCACACTTTAGAGTTCTGTTTAACACCTTCGGGTCTCTTTCTCACTATCTGAGTCAAGGCTGTTTTCTCTTCTCAATGAAGGCATGAATCCCCAGTTTCTTCAGTTTACAGTCTTTAATCTCTGTCACAAAGGCCTTCTTAGTTCATTTATTTAACATCGAGACCTTTGTAGCTCCTGAATCTTCCACCTACCTTCTCTTCCAACCAGGAACAACTTCTAGAACCTTCCTTTCCAGAAAATGTGTACCAAGTTCCCTTCCACAGACTGGAAGTGGTGCAGACGTGGTACTAGGGTGGAGTATGTGACAAAACTGAAACCAAAACGAAGTGAAACTAAAAGATCCTTGTCCAGAGAAACATTTGAGACACCAATTATATGACTATCCAACTCTCCGGTCTCCTTTGCTAAGGTTCTCGTCTTGTGTATGGTATCTTACATGTGTGGACACTTTCAGAGGTCGATAACATCAAGGGTATCTCTTACTAACTCACATTGTCTTTGAAGTGGTTCACCCACAGAAAGCCAGGGCTATGACAGAAGAACCAAGAAGTTCTATCCCCTCCTTGATGAGCTGGAGAAGGGGATTCCCTCAGCAGCGCACATCTGCTGCAGGCAGCCCTGAGTTAAACAGAGGGTTTCAGCTACATATAAGGACAAGAAGGGGCTTAGAGTGTTATATTTCACCAAATGTTTAACCATCATCCTATTTAGTTATACTGGAGGATAAAAAAAATGGGCATTAAAATGTCATCACACTATGAATGTAATGAGCACAGAATATATTCAATATATTCAACTGACATTTATAAGAATCTGAAGCATGTCAACTGCTTTCATGTGTATTACTTCATACATTTACAAAAAAAAAAAAAAAAAAACAAGAGCAAGAGGCATGTGGGAAAATGTTTTAAAGGCTATGAAAATGTAAGATGTTATCCTTTTATTTTTATACCTTACAATGAGAATTACCTATCACTTCTTCCTAATTAGTGTTTTTATGTTTGATGGGATTCATACATAATATGGTAGGATTATGGATGATCAATTTTGTAGAAACTAAGCAGCAAATAAGAATTTTATTAAGAGTGACTTTATCAGGAAAGGTGCTGAGAAATGTAAGAATGCCACTGACCTACCTTCAGGAGTTCTTTTCCAAATCACAAAGTGGCTTCATTCCATCTGGTGTCAACAACATTCCTATAAAATTCTAAGAATAGGAGTCAGCATCCTCATTTTACAGAGGAGACAACTGAATCTCAAGGTAGTCATGTCACTTACTTAAGGTTGCACACACAGCTGGCTGAGTAGAAGAGGCTGGTTTTAAATCCAGGCCTTCTGACCCAAGCTCTTTTCTTCTCACCTAACTAAGACCAGGATGCTGTTCGTTGCAAAGGGACAATGGAAGCAATTCAGACAGAACAAAGTGGAGAGAAGGAATGAAAGAAGAATCTAAGAGCAAGTCTCACTGCCGAAATTCTATGACCTCGATTTCTAGGACTATATAAAGTATATACATAATATATAATATAATGCAGAGTATGGGTATCAAGCAAAGTGAGACGTAAGTTGAAATGCAGAGATGAAGAATCACTGAAAATTAATGGGATTTGGCTCATTTTGAGTGCCATTATATAAGGTATAGTTCTGAGAAGTCTCTTTGCATGTGGTGAAAACCTAAGAGATAGGGTTACACAACTAGGGTTAAGTCGCAGCTCCACCATGTATTAGCCATGTCACCTTAAGCAAGGCTCATAACTTTTCAGAGTTTCAGTTGTTTTTGTGTATAAAATGAGGATAGCAATCTACCTTACAGGGTTGTAGTGAAAATTAAACAAGATAAGGTTCATAAGAGAACTTAATAAGCTATAAAATCCTGTAGGAATATTAAGCAGCAAAGAACTATGACCAATGTGTGGAAGTCACAGTGCAGAAGATTTCAATTAAATCTAATAAAGAACTTTCCAAAATGTAATATGGTCCAGTGCAGAAATGGGCTCCCTCACAGTATGCTGGGCCCTCTCTCCAGAAAGTTTTCAAAGAGAAGATGTGCTGAAAACATGTCCACCTGTTGAAAGTGTGGCAAAGAGGACTGCTGCCTTAAGAAGGGAGGTTGCCTTATATTATTTCTAAGATTACTTATGAACCCAGGATCTGCAATGAGTAATTTTTGGCAGTGGGGGCAGTTTCAGGTTTATACATGGCAATTTTAATGCACACTGTTTTCCTTCCTTCTTAAGACTGATATGGAGAAGTCACGTTCGTGAGAAAAGCTCAAGCAGAACCCAAAAGCTGGCTGGCCTCTGTGCCTTTGGTCATCAGGTGAGGAGCTAATCCTTCATGGTACTAACCCAATGATGTGCAGCAGGAAATGAAGCTCTGCCTCCATCACAAACTCTGCCTCCTACATAACAGCAGCAAAACCCTAATACAATAAATGGCACCGCCATCTACCCAATTGCTCAGACCATCAGAGAGTTATCATTTCTCTCATATTCCACACCCAAACCATCACAAATCTGGTTAATTCTAACATCAAAATGACTCTCAACCCCTCTATTAGCCATACCCTGGTTCAAGCCAGCCATCTTTCATCTGGAGTGCTGAAGTAGCCTGTGTATTGGTCTCCCAACTCAGAGTGTGCTCTCCATAAACAACCAGGGTGCTCCTTTTAAATCGTAAGTGAGGTCATGTCACTCTCTGTTCTTGGCCCTCTAATGACTTACTATGACACTTAGAATAAACTCTAGGGTCAGCCCGGTGGCACAGTGGTGAAGTGGGCATGTTCCACTTCGGCGGCCCGGGGTTCACCGGTTCGGATCCCAGGTGCGGACAGGGCACCACTTGGCAAATCATGCTGTGGTAGGCATCCCACATATAAAGTGGAGGAAGATGGGCATGGATGTTAGCTCAGGGCCAGTCTTCCTCAGCAAAAAGAGGAAGATTGGTGGCAGATGTTAGCTCAGGGCTGATCTTCCTCAAAAAAAAAAAAAAAAGAATCCAGGTGACAGGTGAGAGCCAGGAAGCCTGCTATAAAGTGAACTGACCAAAGAACAAGGCTTTTCCCTGAAATATCCAGAAATCTTGAAGACTGGACTTTTCACAGAATGTGGGATTGAGGTTCATGTCATTCTATTGAGGCGTAGAAGAAAGGGTAGCCCCATAAAGCTGAAGGACCTCCAAGTGGGAGATGAGGGAGCACTGCATTGTGCTTTTCTCTGAAGATGTGCCAGCTACAACGGTGGAGAAATGTCTCCCAGTAAAGGGGAAACTTTGGCAAACATGAGGACGTTATCACTGAGGGGATGCCTTCCTATCATCTGGGTGGACTGTAAGGAGCTGAATACTCACGTAACCGTCTATATTTCCAAGACTGGTTGGTGTCTAGGTGAATTCCAAAGGTCCCTGACTACCATCAATAGTTATATTATTTTGGAATAAGGTTCATTTCTGAGTCTGAAGACCCCAAGGAATGGGGTTCTGAATCTGCTTTCCTAGGATCACCTCGTTCTGTCTCTGGATGATCCAAAGCCCTGGGAAAGAAAAAACCATAGAAAGTAAAAATTTCTCTTTAATAACATCAGAACTTCATCAAATTCTTTGGAAAAAAATGTAATTTAAAAGTGGCCAGAACACTTTCTTAGATAAGGACCAGAGAATATCTACGGCTCAACCCCCTTAAGGAAATCTTATAGTCTGGCTTTGAGGAGGCAGGCTTCTCTCTCCAACTCTCCTCTTTCAAAAAGCTAGTGTTTCAAATTAGTCTCTCTCCTGAGGATGGTCCCCGGTAGAGCTCTTTTCCTGTTTAACTGTGGTAAGTCAAAAACTACTTCAGAGAATACAGAGTCACCACTCTGGGGGGCTGGAACAAAAACTATGGTTTTGTGTGTTTTTAGTAGTTTGAAAAGAAAGAAAACCTCAAACTGCTGAACCAGAAGCAACCCTTTGGTTTTTTCTTTGTAAGTGTTCTAGTTTGGGTTTAGCATTTTGTAAAGGAACAATGGCAGATCCTATTTTAATGAGCACATTCAAAAGTTTTAGATTTTTGACACTCCTTATGTTCCTACTGAGGTAAATAAGAAATAACTCAAGGTTCCTAAAGGAACTGTTAATATCCCTTCCCTGAAACTAGTACTTAAAACATAGTAAGCTATGATCCTATCTTCAGAAAATCCCAAAGACATCCTAGGACAGCTCAGACTTAGATGGATGAAATTGCTGGTAGTACCACCACTAGCTGGTGGCATCAGGTCATCTCAGGATGCCCCAGTGCCATTCCCACTTCCTCTTTGCTCTGGTACCATTATCTAGAAGGGTCCGTTGACCCAAAAAAAATGGTCCAGCAAACTTTCCATGACCATCACAACTGGTGTACTTGATGATTGGAGCCAAAAAAGAAGGAAAAGGATAAGGAGGATTTGATTGTGAGGGCTGGGAATACAGACCAGCAGCCAAAAGAAGGGTGGCTACCTCTCTGATTTTCTCCATGAGGTTCCTGGTCAGGAAGCTGATCACATAAAGCAGAGCAGTCAACAGAGGAATTTTAGGCAGAGCAGGTGGCACGCTCCCACCTGGACCATTCATTTTGCTCATTGATTTATTCAACCAATATTTATTCAATATCTTCTAAATGACAGTTTCAGCTCTAGTTCCAGACAGTTTTCTTCAACAGTCTGCTGAATAACTCTTAGTAATGCCAGGAACTAAATTGTTCTTTCCTGCTTTCCAATGCTATGAAATAGGATGAATTATTTTTTTCCATCTGTAGCCTCAAACTACCATTGGATAATCTACTCAATGATGAACAAACACTCATATATATTCATGAGGCAACATTAGTATAGATTCACTTCTCTCAAAAACATACTCACGAACCCAAAACCAGGAGACTTTTGCCTTGTAATTAAGGTTATTCAGTCAACAAATATTTATTGAGTTTCTAATACGTGACAGGCACTGGGTTAGGTGATGTGGATACAGTGGTTAACAAGGCAGAAATGGACTTGCTTTTGGAACTTTTATTCGAGTGGGAAAAACCCAGATATTTTTTCAGTGGTCAAATAAACCATATAACCACAAGTTATGATAACTACTAAGAAGGAAATAAACAGTAATAAATAACGAATAAAAGAGAAGGCTCTAGGATGGTCTGAGGAGGTGGCATCTAAACTAAATCCTGAAAGGTAAGAAGTCAGCCATGTGAGGAGCCTGCAGAAGAGCATTGATGATTAAGGAAATGGAGCCCCTGTGTGTGGAGACAGCCTTCTCAGATGCTAGTCTCTCCAGGGAAAATGAGAAATGCAACCACTGCTGGAGAAGGAAGAAGGCAAAGAAAGGTTTGGGGGTTTTTTTGGTTTGGTTTGTCTTTTGTTGAAAGGCGATGGTTGAACGTATATACGTGCTAGTGGAATTGATTTCATAGACAGGAATATCTGAGGATGCAGAATAGAGAAGAAAGTTTTTAAAGGGGTAAAGCAGGGAAAACAGAATGAGTCTAGTGCACAAATGGAGGGCTGGTCCTCTGCCTCCACTGTGCAGATGAAAGAAAGAGGTCTTTCAGATACAGGTGGAATTGTGTTTTGGTGGTAGAAGCGAGGTCCTATGATGGGAGGAGGGGATATGGCTGGTTTGCAAGAGGAAAAGATATGATAATTGTCACAAACAGTGAAAAAATATGCTTACCTGGTTCTCAAAAAATTAAAAATAGAAATACCTTATGACCCAGCCATCCCACTACTGGGTATCTATCCAAAGAACTTGAAATCAGCAATTCCAAAAGTCCCATGCACCCCTATGTTCATTGCAGCATTATTTACAATAGCCAACGTGGAAGCAACCTCAGTGCCCATCAACTGATGATTGGATAAAGAAGATATGGTTTATATATACAGTGGAATACTACTCAGCCATAAAAAGGGATAAAATCATCCCATTCACAACAACATGGATGGACCTTGAGGGTATTATGTTAAGCGAAATAAGCCAGATAAAGAAAGATGAACTCTGTATGACTCCACTCATAGGTGGAAGTTAACATATAGACAAAGAGAACTGATTGGTGGTTACCAAGGGAATGGGGGGGGGGAAGGGCACAAAGGATGAAGGGGTGCACCTACAACATGACTAACAGTAATGTACAACTGAAATTTCACAAGGTTGTAAACTATCATAGTCTTAATAAAAAGAAAAAATATATATATACGCTTATCAGGGAACTGGAGACAAATTTCTGGGCAGTGTTGAATGCCCATTTGAGATCTGTCATCACTAATGTAAAGCAGGGCTTCTCAATTGGGGGTGATTTTTCTCCCCACCCCCAGCCTGGCAACATTTAGCAATGTCTGGAGATATTTCTGGTTATCACACATGGAGGAGGGGAAAATGTTACTGGCATCTAGTAGGTAGTGGGGGCAGGAATATACTGCAAAGCACAGGACAGCTCCCTCAACAAAGAATTATTTAGCTCAGGATGTCAATAGAAGCGAGGTTGGGAAACTCTGTGTAAAATGATGTCAGATTTGTGTAGAGATCATCTCTGGAAAGCTACATAAGGAGACACTGATCCTCTTTATAGGCAGAAATGGGGCCATGGGACAGGGTAAGAAGAGGAATTCTTTTCATCCTACATCTTTGTGTACTTTTACAATTTGTACTATGTACATGTAACACCTATTCAAATCAACCAAAAGATAGAAGTGAATCAGTGAATAGGTAAACAATTGAGTGATCTGTTTAAGTAGATTATGGATAAAAATAAAATGAAATCAATCAGTCTGTTTGGGTAATTTTTCCAGCAACTTCCAGCCGCTAGGATGTCAGCTTAAAGAAAATGGAATTTCTGGAAGAGGGATACAGTGAAGGAAGCAGGATATTTTGTAGCTGAGGAAATTTCCAAGGTACTGATGGTAATGACAGATGGTAGAATCTAAGTTGGACGGAGAGAGGAGTAAAGCTAAAGAATGAGCTGATAGATATGTAAGAAAGTCTTAGTGTGGTAAAAAAAATATACATATATTATAAGAGAGAAAATGTTGGAGTAATTGAGCTGGAATAATAGGAGATAATGTTATGAGAATAAGATGGCTGACATCAAATTCTAAAGGCAACACTGTAATTTTAATGACGACATAGTCTACGGGGTCCACGGTAGTGGGTGGTTGAAGAAAATAGGAAAAGGTGACTGTGAGCGACAAATGTGAGAATGCAAGAAACCAGACGTTTGGAAGGATCCCCCAGATCAGGGGCTTCTTCTGGAGGATGAAGTGCCTCTCAGAGAGTGGTTTATTAATAATGATAGATGCCATTTTTTGGCATTCTACTTTGTGTCAGATCCTTTATGTATGTATCAGCTCTTTTTTATCCAAAGGAGGTCAAGTGACCTGCTCAGCAACTGCATAGTTAGTAGGCAGAGAAACAAAGATTCAAATTCAGATTTTATAGCCCACAGTCCATGTCTTTTCCACTATGCTATGGCCCTAACTCCAGGAAAAAAACAAGTTGTCATCATATCTTGAAAGCTGGGTGAGCTTAAAACTGGCAATAATATTGGTCATGGAAACTTTGGATAATGGAAGATGGAGAGGGAAGAGACTATAGAGAGGGGAGGAGAGTCTGGCAAAGATGCAAAGATTTGCTTCACAGTTCTTCTCATCCTAGTAAATTCTTTATAAAGTGGTCTTAAGTCATAATGAACGAAGAAGCCATGGAGGAAAGAAATAAAAGGGAAAAAATCCAAAACTTGGTGATTTCCAAAGAGTACATTCATAATGTTTATCTGTATTCTAAAATATAATTTTTATTACATGTATTCTTTTCATTAGAAATGCACAAAATGTATATAAATATTCGTTATATTATAGGAAAACAGTATCAACAGCTAACAATCAGAGTTCTGAGGACTATTAGAGTTGGTTGCCGGGAAGCATACAAACTCTGCCACCAAATGCAACCCATATTTTCCTAACATATCCTTCACAATCTCCACATTCTCTCTACGTATGTACCTCTTCTAGTCACACACACTCACACACACCTACAATTGCACTGGAAATATACACGCTGTGTAGAGAATGGACTGAGTTCCCAAAAGATCCCCTTGCTTCTCTGTTGGCATCACCTGGTGGCTCAGGCTATGCCTTTAGAAGTAAAGATGCTGCCGATGGGACACTGGCCTTCCAGTCTCTTTAGCTTATTATGCAAGCCTAGTTCTCTTCTTCCATTCCTTATACACTCATGTCACATCCATATACCTAAAAGACAGCCTCCCCTGAGGTAGACGTTAGACCCATCCCAAAAGGTGAGTTAATAGGTGTCTTTTTCAATGTGCCAAAATGTTCTTGGCCTCACTTAAGATGAGTGTCGAACATGCTGGTAGCTGCTTTTCCCAGCCTCTGCATCTTCACATGGAAGCCCAGGGTTTTATATTCTTCATGCATATTCCTCCTCCTGTCTGGCTCACGGACCTAAGGTGAGATGAGGAATTGCAGATCTGCTGAACCCTGTGGTCTTGAGGTCTTCCTGGTTCACGTCTTCTCACTTGACCTCAAGTGGGCTTAAGAAGACCCTCATTCAAGACAATATTCTCAGTGCCTATAACAAGGAACCATAATGGAAAAAATCCTAAAGTGCTTTTCTTAGAGCTTATACAAGCCAAAAAATGTCTTAGATTCCTCAAAACTGACCAGAGAGAGTTCAGATACATTGACATACAAATGGTCAGCACTGGTGAGATTGAACACCGCCCCCAGGTAGCTGCTCCGGGCCCACATCTGGCCAGTAGTGCAGTAATTCATCATCTTCCCCTCCATCAGCACCAGGTCCTGGTGATACTTAGAGTTCCTCATATAGACCTTGTGGTTCAGGGGCTGGTTGTTGCAGGACTGACCCCGGAAGTGTACTTTGGAATACACAAAGTACAGCCCGGTGTCATTGATCACAAGGCTGCCCTTCTTATACTTCACCCCGGAAACCAAGGCAATTCCATAGATGTCTTCCCATTCCAGAGGGTTGGATCTTGAGTTGGGTTTGCCTGAAACCAAATCAAAGAGGAACTTTCAGCCAGAAATGTTCATGTAGCCAACAAACTAAGCTTCCAGGGAAAACTTTGGGATCTCCAGAGCAAATGATTTTTTACCCAAAATGACACAGCGCATATAGAACTGGCTGAGGCGTCAGACTCGATCCATCATTGAATTCTTTCAACACCTTTATCAATTGCCTGTCTCAGTTTTACCATCCACATAACTGGGACAATAATATACACCCCTAAACAATTGCAGTGAGAAATTATTGAGATGCGTTTAGCTTTCTGGAACGAAGATTCTATGCTCTTCAGAACCAGCACCAAAACTGTTAGGCTTTGAGGTCCCTCCATGAGAGGAAAGGCCAAATCTCAGGAACTCTAAAGTTCCAAAGCTGAGAAGGACCTTAAGGATCATGTGATCCAGCTCCTCACCGACAGTAAGGAGTCTTCGGTACCCCCGTTGCCGTTATACCCCCACACCATTATGTAATTGCCTTAAGCAGAGAACTGTCTCCAATACTGAAATTATCACTTATGCACCTGTCTTTCCCTACTAGATTTTAAGCTCCTTGAAGTCAGGAACCATTTTTTATTCATCTTCACATTCCCAAGGCTTGGCACACAGCATGTGCTCAATAAATATCTGTTGATCCAAACTGGATCATTCTACAGCCTCTGCTTAAATAATTCCAGGGCCAGCGGCATACCACTTTGTGTGATACTTTTCAGATATTTATAGACTTTACAGTGGGAGTGCCCATACCATATTGCTATCAAATCATTTCACTCCACTCCATGACCACATGCTGAAAGTCCACTGGGGTCAGGCCTAGACCTCTCTTCTCACTCCTATTTCTACTCTTGGACAAAGCAGACTGAAGCTCTTCCAGAAAACAAGGGAAGCACTCAGTAAAATAATTTATTATTCCTACCTTCCCAGCTCTCACCTCTTGGATCTGTGTCCCAAATTCTATAAGAGTGGAGAATGATCGAAAAGACTGAGCTCCTTACGGGCAGCATCATTTCATCATCAACTCTGCTTCTCCAATTTAGACCAGGGCCTTGCCCAGAGCAGGGGCTCAGAATGTGTGTGAGGTTGACCAGAGAGATGCAACTACTTTGGGGTTTCAAACACTGTTGCTGGAAAGTCACAGCTCCCTCAGAGCACAGTAATGGAAAGCAATCAGCTGTTCTGCTTTCTGCCAAAGTCTTTCCCGAGGACCGCCCCCCTGCCGCGCCCAGCCCATACCCTCCAGATACAGACCTGTTAAATGGGCCACTTTCCTTGGCTCCTTTTTTTCAGAGGGTGGATTCGGGTGACCTGTATCAGAGAGATGAAAGATATAGGTAAAAATGAGATACCAACTGTTCTTTTGGTGGGACTCTAAACAGAGCATTTAAATAAAAGATATCTTTTCAAAGCATAAATGGCAACAGTCAAACATATTCTAATCCTGCAAGTCTAAACTGGAAAACTCACAGCTGCCTGTATTTCAGAAACAGAGAGGTAACAAAACAAACCAAATTAAGGTAGATACATGCATAAATTATAATGTTGCGATAAAACAATATAAAGGTTGATTTATACAGAACTGTCCTATCAGTTACTGTATTTAGAACTTGCTACATCCCTTCCAGATAGAGATTATTGCCCCTCCTTATAGGTGGCAAAATGAGCTTAGAAGTTGGGTGACTTGTCCAAGAAGACCCAGCTACTCAGTGGCAGAGTGGGCCCCACACTCAGGTCTCCTGCCTCCAAATCCAGAGTTCCTTCCACTCTGGCTCGTCTGCCCTCAGAACTCTACAGGACAGAGGCCGAAGAAGACTGCTAATTCACCTCCTGGCCCCTAGGTCTGCCCCCAGTGGCATTCTACGATTTGCCGCAAATTAATTCACCTAAAGTCTCAAAGACCTTGAATGGCTCCTAGTTGAACGTGTAATTGGGTATAAGTCTCCCCCACCACGTGACTTCCACCCAACTGTCCAGCCTTATCAGCTCTCCTCCCTCACACTGGACACTGCCACATGTCAGGGGTTCTGGTGTGACCTGAATGTACTCAGCTTTCCTACCTCTGTGCCTTTGCTCACGCTGTTCCTTCTGCCCAGATTGGCCTCCCAAACAGATCTCTGTGTCAAATTCCTATCAACCCTATAAACACCATCTGAAATAGCTCTTTCTTTGGGAAATCCGCCCAAGCCTTCTTAATCACATATGATTTTTCCCTCCTTTGAAATCTAGAATCACCTGTCTTCACCTCTTATTGGCCCTGACTCTCTTTTCTGTGGTAACTGTGTGACTTGTCTTAGTTCCCCCAACAAACAGCCAATTCCTTACTGTATGCTTAATCCCTCAGAGTTTTTAGCTCAGTTTCTAACACAGAGCATGTGTCCAGTAAATGTTTGCTAAATTAAATTGAAGGAGTTAAAATAGACAATAGTTCTGAAAATAGACACTATTTCTCTGACTTCAATTATTTCAACCAAATAGAGTTACCACTTAGCAAACCAAGACATTCGAGAAAGATTTGTGGACAGGTGTTGGTCCCCATCAGGCCTGTAGTGATTAAGCCTTCTCACCTACAGCACGAGGAGGCCCCAATCAACTGAGAATATCTCCTGAGCAATCATCCCCAGTGTAGCCACCTAAGACCACTCATCATGAATGCGGTGTTAGAGAACAGGAAAGACAAGGCTGCATCTCCTCTCCATTCCTACACCACAAACCCTCTGTGCAGATATCTGGCATTCAGCCACATACTGACAGGAAATGGAACAGAGAACCGCATGTTGCATATCTTTGTATCCTTTGCAGAGCCTTGTACAGTGTTAGTCTCATAGAAGGCACACAGTAAAAATATCTGCTGGGTAAATACTGGAATAAATAAACTAGAAATATATCCTACACTTTGGTGGTGACTGATTCCTGCCCCAAGGTCTTTGCACATGCCATTCTCAGTGCTGGATGCTTTCACCTGTCCTCCCACTCTGCCCCACACACATACACACACACACACACACAAACAAGACCTTCTTAGAGGGGACTTTCCAGACCCACTCTATCTTAGGTTGCACTTAGTGTAATTTGAAATTATGCTGTCCGTTTGCTTGCTTTTGTTTATCTTCTCCAGTGTACTAAAAGCTCCGTGAGTAAAGACCCCTTGTCTCTCTTATTCTTAGTCATCTCCCGCTACCCAACACCCAGCCTAGCACATAGGAAGCACTCCAAGAACATTGGTGAATGACTAAAAGATTTAATGTGTTAACTGTGGAAAAATGGAAAATTAAAATGACCCAAATAAGAAAGCTTAATCCATAATAGTACCTCCCAGGAAAAAATTGCTGCTAACATGTTGGAGTATGAATCCTAGTTTTTCACTAAAAATATGCACATATATTTATATAGTGAATCTTAAACTAAACACACTGTTTCATAACTTGTCTTTTTATCTAACAACATAGAACGCACCATCTTCGTGCCATTAAGTGCCGTTCTAATACATAGGTTTTCTATTTCACTAATCTCCTATTAAGAGGTATTAAAGTTTTTTCTGAATTGTTTGTCATAAATAGCCTTATAAGGAAGTCATGCGCATCCTTATATACAAATTTTCAAGCACATCTCTGATTATTTTTTTAAAATAAATACATTGTGATAAGATTACCAGGTGAATTAACAGCTTTAGTCTTTTGATATATTTTTCCAAACTACTCTTCAGAAAAGTTATAGCAATTTACATGCCCACTGGCTGTCAGCTAATGCTTAAGCAGACCCTTTTTCTTACATTTTTTCCAATGTGGGGTTTTTTTTCTTTTTAATCTTTACTAATTTGATGGCTAAAAATAGGTATATCCTTGCTTTAATTTGCATCTATTATCAGTAAAATTGCTGATTCGATTTCCATGTGATAATTCACCAATTTCTGATCCATCTGGGTTGATCTAGAGAAGATAGTGTGGTAGGTAGACCTGACTCATCTGTTCACTTGACTTTTAATTACTAAAATGACTCCAGAGAGTGGGTGAGAGATGAGTAATTAGGTACCTGTTTCACCAGCCACATTCCACTGATTTTCAAGCTATTTTATTTTAGAAATCCTCCAGGGGCTTTATTTTCTAACAAATATTTCTACTCTGCTTTTGTACATCTGAACTTTCTAACACATAGGAACTCAGATCCAGAACCGGGGACCCAAGCATCCTCAGGATGGCTTCTACAAGAGCTGACATTCTAGGGCGTATGACTTGGTCACATCCTGAGAAATCGGAACAGGTTCTCCTTGCTGGTGACCAGTGCGGCCTTCTGTTTTCTTCCCAGTTTCTAAGGATGAGATTTGCCTATGGTTTTTGCAGAGACATCTTGCTTGTCATTTTTATTTCTCATTCCATAGCCATCAGAGGGATGAGAGTTTCCCTATTTAATGAGGCACCGGTCCATACACTGGAAAGCCCTGTAGCTGACAAGGCATCAAGGCTTGTGTTCCTTTTAGCCCCAGTTCCACACCAGTGGTCTTGGGAATATCACCTAATCTGTCTGGCATTTTGTTTCTCTTCTGAAAAATGAGATGACTAGACCAGATGCTCTTTAAGCTCCCTTCCAACACTTACCAAATCTAAAGTTCAATGAATTAGTCTAATGAGCTGGAGTATCCTAAATCTCTCTGTCCACAGTTTCCGAAACTATATCCTGAAACTTCACGAAGTCACTATTCCACATTTTCATATTCTTCTTGTCCTGGATTTCATCTAAAGGATTTTCCTTTATTATCCAAAGTAGTTCACAAGTGCCTTTGTAAGTGAAACTGGGCTGCCCCTTGAGTAATGTAAAGTCTTCCCTCATGCCTTCCAGTGACTGCAAAAGAGCCATCCTAAGGTGAATGACTGGTTGCCCACTTTTTAAAAGCTTAGATATATCCTATAAAATATTTTTGGAATAAAGCTTGACTCTTAAAGTCATCTCTTAGAGAGCTTAAAGAGGAGAAGACTTTTCCCGGAAACGTCTTTCTCTGCCCCCACTTCTCCCTCTCTCCCGAGGAGTTCCAGCCACTGCTTTGTATACAGGAACCAGGAGGCCTGAGGAAGGGGACAGGCCTGGAGCCAGCTGCTCAGAGGGCAAAGATCTAACGTTGTATATGTGTGCCTCTTCCCAAAGTCAAGTGGAAATTATTTTTAATCAAGTGCAGTACTTAACTACACTGATTTTGAACAATTAACTTAACTTCATATTTTAGGGCAGCTCAAGGAAGCAAAATGACCAGAGATTCAGAATTAGCCAGGATTCCTCTTGTAGCATACATATGGCCAAGAACGGGATGGAATTCAAGGCATTCCGCCAACATGGTTCAGCCTGGAAGACTATCTTTGGAAACTCAATACACGTGCAGAGAAAGACTCACCTATTTGCTTCTCCAAAGATGATTCTACATGGCTTTGGCTGATGGACTGGTGAAAGAGAAGAAGAAAAGATGGATAATAAATATGAGGTCCTTGAAGCAAAGGAGATAGAATTGTTAAATAAACCAAGCCCTGGAACGGGAATCTAAATACCTCAGAACTTCTCCTAACTCAGACCTTGGCCAACAATTGTGCCTCGCCATGCCTCAGTTTTGTGATTTGGAATAGTTCCAAGATTTTTAAGTATTTTCAAGGAACTTTAGTTGGGCCATTTGAACACACTCACTTCTAAGCAAGACTCAACAGTTCCTTTTGTTTCTTGAATCACTAATTGTGAGGTGGGCAGTGGCTCAGCAGGCTGACTTGCCCAGTGAGAAAGAATTGATCCTTTACAAGACAGAAAATATTCCTTTCACTCATTTGAGCCTCCATTTCTCTGCCCATAGAACAGAATGACTGGAATGATCCATTTCTAAGACAGGAAAAAAGGATTGAAAAGTACTTGGCAAGCAAGGCTGTGGTCCATATGGACCCCGATACTCCTATACTCTCCACTGTGGCAGAGCTGTCTTACATCCGCACCTCAGGGCATAGCAATCCACGTGCCATCTTACCTCTCTGAGTTCAGCCAGCTCCTTCTGTAGGTGGAAGAGCTGAAACATCCCCAGCCCCACTCCAACTAGGGCCACCAGAACCATGAAAAACATCATGAGGAGGCACAGGCCTGTGTTGTGGTCACTCCTCTTCTTCAGAGGTGGCAGCGGTAGTGGAGGCAGAGGTGGCCGTGGTGGTGGCAGCGGCGGTGGTGGTAGTGTTGGTGGTGGCGGTGGTGGCGGCCTCCTTTGCCCAGGCCTCCCTGGCACAGTGGACGGGCAGGGGAGTACTGACCCTGGAGAGGCCCAGGGAGAGCTGGCACTGCTGTCCACCCAGTAGATTTGGGGGTACGTGTAATTCAGGTGTTGCTGCATGGCCGTCAGTGACTCAAGCCAGCCCTCAGCAAAGGAGTTTCCTTCTTCTCAATCCTGTGCAGGCCTAGGGGGCAAGAAGGGGACTCCTGTTGCTGACTGCTCGAGAGAAGAGAAGCCAGTTCTCTCTTTATAGAGTTTCCATGGCCAAGGGAAACACCTCTCTTTCGTTCTCTCTTTCTTTCTCTTTTTGCTTCTCAGAGAGACACCCACTCACTCTCTGCCTCTGACGCTGAGAAGCCTCAAGAAGCTCAGCGAGCCTCGGGAAGTTTCCGCCCACAAATTTCTGATGAAAGCCTTCAAAGGGCTGTGCTACCTGAAAGGCTGGTAGGGAGGCTCGCCTTTCTCAGGCCCTGCGAGAGCAGGTAGCACTGGGTGCAGCCCCGTGGCCTCTGAACACTGCCCAGCCATGGGGAGAGTGGCTGAGGGGGGCGTGTCAGGCACTGAGAGGCGAGACCCTGGAGTCCTGGCCGGAGGAGTTGCTGCCGCGTCTTACCTTGTGCAGGAGGAAATCATCCCCCTGCGGCCACCCCTTCCCCACACCCAAGTGCTATTTACCCAGACATTGCAAAGCCCGGCAATTTACAGGTTAAAAACCTGCCCCGCCCACTCTCTAGAGATTAGATCAGAGGTTACAAGCCAGTGGCCCATAGGCCTTATGGAACCCACAGACTTGCTTTGTTTGTGCCTCAGAATGTTTTTGTTTTTCATTTGTTGTCCCCTTTTAAAATTGCGATATTGCCTGTAAAAATACATATTTCTATTCTGTTTTGAAACGTTAGAGTATTAAACATCCTCAAGGCCATCTCCACAAACCCAGTCAGCTGGAGCTGGGCAGCAGCTGCTCCATGGACGAGACATAGGGGCTCCAGGTCGCCCAGCCTACACCACCCTCCGCTGGTCCACAGCCCACCCGCCACGTGAGCTGACCTTCCCGGTCCCTGTGGACATTTCTTTTGGCAGCCTCTGTTACGGTTGTCAGATGAAATACACGGTGCCCAGTTAAACTTGAATTTGTTTGTTTGTTTTTTACTAAGGATGGCAACTCTACCTCCAGGTAGACCTCGTCCGTCTCTCATTCTCCCAGCAAACCAGAGAAACCTCCCACAAATCCTTATTCTCCACTCTACTGGAGGGCTCTCCTTTTCAGATTCCATTAGTTTTTATACCGTGCTTTGGCATTTCTGTGGCTGTCATTCTGGCTCTGCACCTGGACCAAACGAACAGCAAACTTCTTTTCCTGCCACATTCAACACACCCCAATGCCATCTGCCCTCCCGACTCCACTCCCAATGCAACCGGTTTCACCTAAGGTCACTCTTTCTGATGACATCTGCACCTCGTCTCTCTTCCTGCCCCCCAGCATTTAACCAGACACCCAGGACTGTTGCCTCTAGCTGAGACATGGTTCTCACCTCAGCACACCCTCTCCACTCCCGTTTTTCCTACTGCTATTGCCTTAGGTCGGACTTTTACTCTCTCTCTTCTGAAACATTGCCGTGGCACCTCCCTGCTCTCCCTGCCACCAGCCTTTCCTAAGCCCAAGTCACCTTGCAAAATGCTGCAAGAAAGATATTTCTAAAAACAAATTCAATTATCTCACATCCTTGCCTAAACCCTTCCGTTGGAAGGTCTGATTCCACGAGTGTCCGAACTCCTTAGCACAACACACAGGCTCTTTACAGCCAGACTCCAATGGCCGGCTCTGCCTTCTCGCCAGCACTTCTGCCCACATCCCACTCTCCACTCAGGAAACAGTGCAGCAGAGGAGACCAGTACAACTGCACGAGGGTCTCACTGTCCTCCAGAGGTGGGCGGGACTAATGTGCTTCTGCACTCACCTGTGGCTTTATTCATAGTTATGAAAAATGGTAAGTTTGAAGTTCATAAGTAATAACCAGGAAAAATAATATTAAGAATTCCACCATGGGGCCGGCCCAGTGGCACGGTGGTCAAGTGCACACGTTCTGCTTCGGCTGCTCGGTGATCACCAGTTCGGATCCCGGGTGCGGACATGGCACCACTTGGCAGGCCATGCTGTGGTGGGCGTCACACATGTGGGGTGGAGGAGGGTGGGCATGGATGTTGGCTCAGGGCCAGTCTTCCTCAGCAAAGAGAGGAGGATTGGTGGCAGATGTTAGCTCAGGGCTAATTTCCTAAAAAAAAAAAAAGAATTCCACCATATATTCAACCATAAAAAGAAAAACCCTCAAAATACCCTGAAAACACTCTACCAAAAATTGTATATAATCTATTTTTAAAGTTACAAAAATTTTACTGAAAGTGGCAAAGATTCAAATAAATGGAAAAATACCCCACATTGTGGATGGGGAGGATAGAAAGAAAGTGTTGCATGATGGTCAGGGGTGTTGGATGGTTCTGGAGTTAAACTGCCTGGGTTCAGGTCCCAGCTCTTCCACTTATTAGCTGTGTGACGTGGACAGGCCACTTTCCCTCCTCTGTACCACAGTTTTCTCATCTATAAAAATGGGCATGATCACAATAGTACCCATTTCAGAGGGCCTTGTGAGGATGGAAGGAGTAAAAGCATTTGACACGCTCCGTGATTGCTGAAGAAAACAATGTATACATTTGCCTTCAAGAGATGCACTGAATACACAAAAGGGATACCTACTTCTTCCCACCCGTCCATTGTTTTGGCAGGGAAGTTGACTCAGTGGACTGGGGCCCAGAGCCCTAGACATGACTTGGCAGTAGCGTAGAGTGGCACGTGATGAAAATAGAAGCTGATCTTCCCCAGAGATGAGCAAAAGCCCCAGTATACTCCTGGCTGGAGTTTGCTCACAAACATGTACCCTACACATTTTATGTCACTAAGTGTTTACAGGCTGCCCATTGGAGTGGCTGAATCTGTTGACACCAAAACCAGTTGCGTGACTATCTTATAACATGTCTTCATCTCTGCTTGGTATTATTCACTGTTCTAATTTTTGCCAAGCATTATGGTTATAAAGTCGTATCTCATTTAGTGGTTTTTCTTTTTCTTTTCTTATTTTTTAAAGATTGGCTCTGAGCTAACATCTGTTGCCAGTATTTGCTTGTTTGTTTCTTCTTCTCCCCAAAGCCTCCCAGCAGGTAGTTGCACATTCTAGTTGTAGGTCCTTCTAGTTGTGGCATGTGGGATGCCACCTCAGAACGGCTTGATGGGCGGTGCTAGGTCCACACTCAGGATCTTAACTGGCGTAACCCTGGGCCGCCAAAGCGGAGAGCGCAAACTTAACCACTTGTCCATAGGGCCGGCCCCTTTCCTTTCTCTGATTTCTCATGAGGTGTAACATCTTGTCATATTCTTATTAGACGTCCACATTTTCCCTCTCTTGTATATTTCCTGTTCATACTTCATGCCTACTTTTTTTCTTTCTTTCTTTTTTATTTCTGGTGAGGCGGGTTGGCCCTGAGCTAACATCTGTTGCCAATCTTCCTCTTTTTGCTTGAAGAAGATTGTCACTGAGATAACATCTGTGCCAATCTTCCTCTACTTTATATGGGACACCACCACAGCATGGCTTGACAAGCGGTGTTAGGTCCGCACCGAGGAACTAAACCTGTGAACCCCAGGCTCCGAAGTGGAACACAAGAACTTAACCACTAGGACACCAGGCGGGCCCCTGCATCACACCCATTTTTTAACTGGTTTCTTTTTCCTTTGGGGCTGATTCACAGGATTTCCTTGTACTTTATATCCTAGATATTAATCCACTGTTGCTTTTAGACATTGCAAATACCTTCTCCCACACCATCACGAATTTCATATTTAGGCTTTAATCTATCTGGAGTTCACCTTTGTTTACAATATGAAATAAGACTCCATCTTTGTTTTTCTCCATGTATGAACCAGTTGTCCCAACACACGTCATCTTTTCCACCACTGAATTACATTGGGATATTTATCATATATCAAATTTACACATATAGTTTTCTGGGCTCCTATTTCTCTTTCCTTGATCTCTTTCTCTATTCCAGTATCTGCATCACGCAGTTTTTGTAATTACGGCTTTGTAGAATGTCTTGAGAGCTGGTATGGCAAAATTCCTCCTCTTTGCTCTGCTTTTTCAAAATTGACTTGGCTATTTGAGAATATTTAATCTCCTGTATATGTATTAGAAAAAATAACTATCATGTTCCTAAAATGTTCTCCTGGAATTTCACTAATTTTGGGGAAATATGATCTTTACAATGCTCTTGCCCTATCCACAGTTTTTCATGTCTTTCTTTATGATCTGACGCATTCTTAGATGGATGGATGGTACTTTTAGATGCTGTAGTAGGTAGTCTATAAGACGACCCTAATGACCCCCTATCTCCTGGCATTCATGCCCTTTATAATAGCCTCCTCTTGAGTTTGGGCTGGACTTACTGACTCACTTCTAACTTATAGAGTACAGAAGAAGTGATGGGATATTGCTTCTGAGATTAAGTTATAAAAAGACTGTGGCTTCTAGATTGCAGATGGCCGACTTCTCACTGTATCCTCGCTTGATGGAATGAGAGAGAGGAAGCTCATCCAGAGCTGTTGTTGAGAAGTCTGTGATCAATCAACTCCTACTCCTTTTTAGGTATTTTGCTTTTTCCCTCCAGAACCTTTCCAAATGTTCTCTTTGTGTTATTAATTTCACTGAAATGAATATAGGCCTTTTTTCCCAATATAGCCCATGTGGCACTTCACAAGCCCTCCCAGTCTTTTATCTTTCTTTAATTTGGGGGAAATTCTAGGTCATTATTTGTTTAAATATTTCTTCCCCTACGTTTATTTGTTTTCTTCTGAAACTCCTATTATGAGGATGCTGACATTGCTATTCCACTCTCCTCACCTCTTCGCTTTTCTTTTAAAAGCTCTTTGTCTACCTTCATGAGGCTTTCCAGCTTTCAGGAATCTCCCAGCTCAGTGATGCATTCTTCAGCTTTATCTTTCCTGCAGTTTAGCATATCCATTAAGATGTTTGTTTCAACTATTCTATTTTTCAAATCCAATATTTCCAATTGGTTCTTCTTTGAATTGTTGCTCTTGATTAATGTTACCGTATTGCACTTTTATATTTTTAAGGGTATTTCTCATGCCTGTTTTAATCTTATTTCTTTTGGTCCATTAATTTTTCTTTGCCTGGTATAGTTTGTCCAGTTTGTTAGTTTCCTTTAAAGTAGTGTGTTCTTCTGATGTCTCTTTTCTTTGTGAGCTCATGTTTTCCTGGAAGCCTCAGCTGTCACGGAGGATAACTTGTAGCGTGTGCGTGGGAGTTGGGAGTAGGGAGACGTGAGGATGGTTACAGCCCAGGAATCCAGGAGGAACTCGCACTCTTCCTAGAGAGTTTAGGGAGTTGACAGTGAGATGCTCCCCCTGAGGAAGAGCCTGTGGCATTATAACCTGGGCTCAGTCATTCCTGTCTGTGGCCTACCTTGCCAAGTGAACCTTCCTGAGGTTCTGCCTGGCCTTGCTCTTTTCCAAGAGATTTCTTCCTCAGTTGGAGTCACCCGCCTAGAGCTCTTCTCTACCTCAGCCAAATTCCAGCACCATCTTGATATTTCTCCCCACACACCCCTGCTGCTACGGGGCAAGCACCGCTGTTTATCTGCCTCATAATGACAATCAGGCAACGTGGGAAAGAGACACACGCAGAATCATAAAGCTCTGGCCCAACATCTCACCCTGTGGCATCTGACACTCTTCTCCTCTGAGCTTCTGTACACATACACCCACACGCACACCAAGGCCCAACCTCCACCCCTCTCCCCTCAAGAGTTTCTCATGTTTATGTGAGTTTCTCAGGCCCATCAAGACTCTTCTTGTTTCTTGGAGTTGTTTCAAGGGACAGAGTCAGAAACCCATATTAGTGTGTCATCTTGTCAGCCCTGCTATGTTCTTTACCTCTGTCACCTCTAGCATTACTGTGGCAATTAATTAAATGAGGTAATTCATGTGAGGCCCTTAGAAGAGTGTCCGGGATATAGTACATGCTCTACATCTGTTAGCTGTAATTATTGTTTATCATCATCATCATTATTAATATGCACAATCATCCTAAAAAAAATGCGTATATTATCTTCATAGATGAATAAAGGACTTGGAGAAGAAAAGCAATCCTGGTGAGGGGCAGACCCGGGATTCATTCACATCCTAGTCTGTCTCATCTCCAAAGGGTGTGCTCTTTCTACTATTCATTGTGTATATGGACCATCTCTGCTCCCACCTCACAAGATCTGACTTGAGGTGGGAGCAGATCTGAGGTTGGAACGACATCTGACTGGCTCAGGAAAATTTGCAAGTGTCGAAGTGTTTCTATCTCACTCTAGTAGGTAGGTGGCCACAACTTGCTTTATGCTTCAATTTGATCTCTTGTCCCCCAAAGAAAAGCGACTTTGAGGCCCTTTTCTAGTATGAGAGGACAAGTTATCAAGCGTAACTCTCATTTCTCCAAGTCACACCAGGTTGAAGGTGGGAAATCAAGAGGCTGTGGATGACAGCAGCAATGGGGTCAAAATTATCCTTCAGCCCTGATACTCCATGCAACAGTATTACTGGATCTCAAGACTACTCGCTTTCTTTCCCTGTTCCTTGTAAATCAGTTGGGGTCTGGTCAGGAAAACAGAAGACACTCCAAGCATGCAAAGTAAGAAAAGGATTAATGCAGGAATTAAAGGCTGGGTGAGCAAAAGTGACTTTGAGGAAACTTTGAAGTGCAAACTCATGCTGCAACCAAAAGTTTCAGCTGCCAGCAGCACTGATGTTGGTGATTCTTGGAGGACACCAGAAAGCTGTGAGGAAACCTCATACTGCCTCTGCTGTCTCCCCAGGCCTTTCAGTAGCTGCCATGAAAAGCAATGGCTTCACCTCTTCTTCCATCTTGAAAATCTCTTGCAGTTGCCTCTCACTGGTGGAATCCATATGGCATCCCACTTCCAATGGAGTCTAGGAATTGTAATTTTTAGGTTCTATACTCCTGGGCACAGGAAAGAGGGTAAAGAGACAGGGATGGTACTCAGTGTTGACAATTATATGTGATACACTGTGTCTGTCTTGTTCACTGGGCAAAAACTCAACAAATAAATCTTGGCTGAATTAATGAATGTAGGAGGGTCCCAGGTCAGAAACAGGACTCTTTGGTGGGAATTAAGATTCTTCTGCAGCTTCATTCAGTGACACTATGTGCTCCATCTCCTCATGACACTCTGCAGGTGCTATTGGCCTGCTGCTGACTTCATTGTAGAAACATGACAACACTGCATTTTCCCTACCCTTCACTGAGATGGGCCATGTCACTTCTTCAATTGCCACTGATGCAAATGTAGATCTGATCAGGTTGGTCTGCTATTTAAAATAACACTTCTGTGACTTCCCATTGCCTTTAGAATAAAATCTGAACTCTTTACCATGACTTCCAAGCCCCCGCATTGTCTGGGCTCTTCCTATCTCTCCAACTTCTCTCCTTCTGCTCTCTTCCTCTTTCAACACACTAAGACCACACTGGCCTTTCAGTTAATCAAAGGTGGCAAGTTCTTGCCGACTTCAGGACCTTTGTCTGGGATGCTCTTTGCCCGACCTCTGCCTCACTTTTACACGACCATCTCCTAGAATCCTTTAGTCCTAAACTAAATATCACTTCCTCAAAGAGGCCTCCACTGGTCACTACATCTAAATGAGATAATCCTTGTTAGTATTCTCTCTCATAATATTCTGGGGGTTTTTTCCTGTCTGGTCTTATCAAAAATATATATATATATATTCATGTCTATCTTCTGCACTCTATTTTATACCCAGCCTAGCACAGTACCTCACAACTAACATGCACTCAATAAATAAATGTTGAAACAACTCTTAACAGACTCCCCCAGCGGTCGGTTTACAGCACCCTTGAGTTACAATTCATTCATTTTCTCAATTTATCATTGAATTTTGGCTCTTAAACCCTGAGACTAGTCAGAAGACATTTGAAAGGAACCACACAGGCTTACTCCCAAAGGCATCCATTCCTGATATTAATCCAACAGGATCCCAGGGCAGTCTTTGGTCTTTCCTGCTTCCAGATGACCTTCTTGCCACCCAAAGCGCATCCCAAGAAGCCAGGGAGATATTGTCCTCCCTCCTGGCTCGGCAGTTTTAATATCATTCATTGCATTCATTGTTTCTCTCAGGAGGCTCATCAAGGTCTTTTGTAGTTAGAACCCTAGTGGCTGACCCTGACATGGTAAAGTTCAGGCAGCGGCTGTGCGGATTCACCATGTTTCTTCTCAGTCCTCATATGCAGGACAGTAATACATTGTGCACAACTGGGAGCAGTGTTGGAGGTCATGCATTGCTTACTAAATCTCATCAGTGACTAATTGTCTGAATTTCTCAAACAGAAATGGCTAAACATGAATTCCAAATCTAGAGTACTGCCTGGTATTGGAGATATCCAATAAATATCTGTTGATTAGATGAATATAGATGAGGAAACTGGCATTAAAATAAGTTAAATGACTTGCCTAAAATCACACAGCATGTTGGTGTTTGAGCCAAAACTCTAACCCAGAAAGGACAGAATGTGAGCGTTATCATGAGACACAAATGCTCAAGACAACCCGTGAGCAGCGCCCCAAGTGCGCAGGGCTGGGAGCCCACCGCCTGCAGGGCAGTGAGGAGGTCCCGTAGGGAGTGAGGTACACCCTAAACAACAGCTACCAAGACTGGAAATGCCTGCGTCTTGGTCTTGTGGGCTCTTTTATGAGCCCCATATTGATGTTTGAAACGCTTCATTGCAAAAACATGTGTCATGGTGGGTTTGCGGGAAAGTCACATGCACCAAAGACTGACTTAAATGTCAAAGTCGTTGCTTTTGTCACCCACTGTTTCCTTTGATGTTGGTCAAGGCTGTGCAGCTGGATGCCTCGAGAGCCTTTCATCCTCGGGGTCTCATGAGAAGCAATTTTGAGTACACAGCCTCTGAGTCTGGGGTGTGGTTCACTGCCTGTCACAGACCTTGGGCCTGCAGGAAAAGGACAGCCTAAGCCCAGTGAGTGAGGAGCCATAGGCCTTGTACCAGTTTGTTATTTTACAATGAAACTCTCTCTCCTGACCCTTATTTGCTAACCAGCCACATTAGCGTCTTATCAGCCCAAAACCTTCCACGGCTCTAGAATCTCAGTAATGTGGAGATCACCCTGCCACGTCCCTTATTTCACAGGTGTGGATCTGAGCTCCGGAGAAGTGAGAGGATTCCTCCCAGACCACAGCCAGTGGGTGGAAGAGTTAGGAAGGAAAACTGTAATGTCTCCTAAAGCTTCCCACCGCCTCTTCAATGTCTGGAAATGAAAAACAGCAAAGCATCTGTTTCTGTTCAAGTCCATCCCTACATGTCTTGGGTACCTGACCCTGCCAAGCACTGTGGAGGGTGCAATTCCTTTAGGAGCTCGTAGTTTGGTGGGTCATAACCCCGGCGTCATCTTCACATTTCCTCAAATTCACCTGGTGCCTTCTGTCCCTCATAAACAAAACACTAATTCAATGCTCTATTGGGATGGGTGGGGAGGAAAAGGAGAAGGAAAGAAACATTTATTTAGCAACTATATGCCAGGTTCTGCACTAAGAACTCTGCATGTTACCGTATTTGACTCTCAAGCAGCCTTCTAAGATAAATATTATTGTCTCCATTTTACAAATGATTCAGAAAAGTTGAAGAACCCACAAAGTGGCTGAGCTTGGACTTGAATTCAAGTCTTTCCAACACACCACATAGTCACTCTTTAGCTTTTTCTTCTTCTCACAGCTGTCCTCTGGTCCCCGCATATTCTCATGTGTCTTTAGAACGCCTTTGACAAATAAGTTCCCCTCCCCCAACAAATAACATTAAAACCCTTACTTATCCTGCTGGGGAACCTGAACTCCAAGTTGAAGTTTCTCATCCTCACTTTCAAACCCCCACACTCCCCCGTCTCACTCTGCCACGCCTCCTGTCCTTCTAAGGTCTACCTGCCTCTAGAGCCACCCTCTCAACCACTGGCTGTACTTACCTCCCTTGATGGACTACCTTCCAGGCACTGAGGCTTCTCAGACTCCCCCACCTGCCCCCGCACCAAGACAGGCAGCCCAGGTGTTGTCACTTCCTCTATTGACAGAAGGCAACCCTGGGGCCCAGCTAGGCTGTATCCTTCTACACAGAAACTCCTGGGCCAGCCCACACCTCCACTCCTCGGGGATCCTGCTCCCAGACCTCACTGTACCACTCTGTGTGTTTTGTTCTCGTGTCACATGACACATTTTCTGAGACTTTTTTCCATTTTCCAGAGCTCCCTCCATCATTCCAGCCCCTTCCTTGGTTTGTTCCCTTCATTCACAGTTGATCCTATTTTACCTTATTCTCACTGCCTAGTTTAGCCAATATCCCCAAGTTATGCCTGCAAATGTCATCTGCCCACAAAGTCTGCTCCTCTTCCTGGTGAACTTTTCCTTTCAAAGTCGGCTCAGACACCACTGTGAAGCTGTCCCCGGGCACGGGGAATTCCTCCTTCCTCAAGGTTCCTGTAGCCTGTTTATTATAATGCTTAATACACCAAGTCATTGGAAATCTCTCCCATTTCCTAAACTGAAGCATCCTAACCACTGGGACACTTTTTGGTAATTTTGCAATCTGTATTCTCTAGCCCAGAGGCTGGCACACAGGAAATGCTTAATAAATATTTCCTGAGCATTGCTTGTCTCTGTAGATCCTATGGGGTATAACTAGAATCAAACAGTGGAATGTTCTGCTTCTCTAGACTCTGAGCTCCTCTAAGGCAGGGAAACAACTTCTTCCATCCCTGGATCCCCACTGTGTTAAGAGTCACGTGCTGCAGACACGGAATGAGACACCTGGGCTACGGGCAGTTCCCAGCTCCGGGAGATGTCTTAGTGATGGATAAGTGATGCCTTGGCTGAGATTTGGGCAGGGGCTGCACTAGATGTTCCTGAGGTCCCTTCTAGCTCCGAAGATCATGGTTTCTGGGTGAGGGAGAAGTTGGTTAAAAGATCAAAAGACAGATGGGAAAAGTGGAGGATAAAAGAAGGTAAAAGAGAAAGAGGCACCAGGCAGAAAATAAAGAGTCAGTGAGGGAAAGGAGGCTGGAAAAAAAAGGGGGATTGGAGGGACTGGCAAGAAGGAGAACGAAGTGAGAGAGCGGGGTCTCATTAACCACAGGTCGGTGCTTGTACGCTGTGCGTGATCAGACTCATGAGATCTCCCCAAGCCTGCAGACACAAAGTCAGAGAGAAAACTAAAGCTGAAAGGCTGAAAGCTGCTACTATTGGAGATCAGTCAGAAATTCACTTAATGCCCATCCTACCCAAACAGGAACCTAAATCCTAAGAAAATCAGCTGCAGTTGACAAAAACCAAGCCACACAGAGACACAGTTAAAGCACTTACGGCCTTGCGCCATGTGGCCCTTCTCCAAGGTGCTACAGCCTGGCCAGCCCTGTGTCAACATGCCAAGAGCATCAGTCCTCAAGCAACAAAACCTGCAGGGAGGGCAGCCCACCCCCAGTTCTGGGCACCCACTGGCTCCTAACCCATCCCACACCCTCTAGCCAAACCTTATCAAACGTCACAGGTGGGGCCACTGGAGACAGCACCAACACCACCCTCTAGGACCAGTCCAACTTCTCAACAAGGCAAATCATAGGACCCTGCACTCCTGTCACCTTTGCTGCGGGTCCTGCTCTAACTTCGTACCTGGTTCTTATCAGCAAGCCACCCTCTGGTGCCCCCAGGAATGTTTACGAAGCACTCAGGTGTACTAATCTTGACAGAGTCCCCTTTGTGTCCAGACACTGAACCAGATCCTTTACACAGATTATCATGTTGACTCTTCAAAGTAACCCAAGGAGGTTAAATATCCCACTGGCAGATGAGGAGACTGAAGCTCAGAAAGCTTAAGTAATTTTTCCAAAGTTACACACACAACTATTCAGTGGCAGAGCCTGGATTCAAACTCGGGCTGTCCATCTCCAGGGCCCATAACACACTGCCCCCCAGGAGTGGAGTCCTGTTCCCCTACCCATGAGCCCCTGCCCACTGTGCCTGTTCCTCTCACACTTGGGCCCTGCTTTGCTTGCTGCTGTCTTCCCCAGGCCTGCTCTCCTCCCGGCGCCGTGCCCCCAGCCTTGACTGCCCTGACAGATGTCCCATCAGCCTACCCAGACACCTCCGCGGCTGTCTCCTGTCTCACACCTCGCTGCTGTGGAGGCCAGCCTGCTTGCCCTTTTGCTGCCAGCTTCAGAAACCCGCCCCCATCACATAGCAGAGATTAACCTTTGCATCTTGCCATCCTCATCTGGTCTGTCCTTCCCCTGATGGAACTGGTTTTAACATTTACTGAGATGCCTAAATGCATCCCTAAGACAATGATTGACAGCTGGCTGAATCACCTCCTTTGCAGATATCTAACCCATGAGTACCCCTGATCCTACAATGCGTTTTATTCTTGTCCATCTCATCTTTCACATATCCAGGATTACCTGATCATCAAGAAAGGGAGATCTCAGCCCTCGACCAGGCACTCCCCAGGCTCCAGTCCTCTAAGGGTAGGGATTTCAGCTGAGGGAGCAAATGTACCAAGGTTTCCTTCACCTCACAGATCTGAATTAACTTATCTTATAGTTCTGCACCTTCCTTATTCCTGCACTGCGAGTACTTCTCTCACATTTGCATTCTGATGTGTGTGCGTGTGTCTGTGTGTGTGTGTGTTACCTCCTGCAAAAGTCCTGTTCAAGCTCCCTGCACTCAGGTTAACCAACACCACCATGAAAGGCGGAGGAAGGGTTTGAAGAGGGTCAGGGGCAGAAAATAAACACAGATAATGCCCGGTAATCGTGGTCACTAAAGCACTGCCATTTCCCCAACACACCTTCTGTTGATTCTGCTTCAGCTGCAACTCCACAGAGTGAAGGCTGAGTGGGCAGCGGGGAGGGTGGGATACTGAGGAAGTGGTCAGAGAGCCCCAGCAAGCACTTCCTTTCTCAGCAGTCCTTGGGGGCAGAAGCTAAACGTGATGACCTCTCTTTTCAAAAATCTCTTCTCCTGCCACACAACCCATTTCTCTAGTTTACAGACACACATTTTCCATGTTCTCCATTTTTTCACATCTTCCTACACCCATGTACTGTCTTCCCTCCTGGTGGGAGATCTCTGTATTCACAGTCATGGGAGTTAGAACTGGAATTAATCTTAGTACTTAGCCATATATTCATTCATTCATTCATTTGTTCACTCTGCACCTATCACATGCCCCTGTGCCAGGCACAGACCCCACTCTTGGGTTTCAACACAATGTGATTATTCAGTATAACTTCCTCAGTGTCTAGTTGGAAATCTTGGATGGAAAGACCTTCCCAAACTGAGCGTCATGGCTGGTAGCATATCAGTTCCGATAATGAAATATCTTAGAGCAATTAAATATTAATTATATTAAATTCCAAGGCTCCCTGTGCGTGGATGTCCCTCTCCTTCCCTGTCTCACGTTCTCCATATGTCAAGCTTGCAGGAGGCATCTGCTTATGGTTGGGGGCAGCTTCACACCACCAAGTGGACACATAGTAGTTGGTTGATCGTGTCCTAGAAACTAAGTCTGGTCCATGCTGGTCTGAAGACATCCATGTCCTAGTGGCATCTCTTGTCCTGAAAGAAAGATGACCATTACTGTCACTCACACTCTTCTTTTTGAATCAAGTTGAAAGGTTTTTTTTAACTGTTACAATGCTGCTTTGCCACCTACAAACATGGCAAGATACAACCCAGATTACTATGGATTTTGATGTCACCTAAAAACCAAATGCTCTAGAAAGGGAACAAACTATACTAGAAAAAAAAAATCTAGCCCAAAACCTAATGCTAAATTTGAGAAAACTGAGACTCAGGAAACAAGTGAATAACTCAGGCTCACCCAGGATGCCAGCGGCAGAGCCAGGGCCAAACCTCCCTTGTCTCAACATCAGTCAAGGCCAGGTGGGTCCCATGGCTGACTCCAAATTCTCTACCCTCCTGGAGATAGGGCTCAAACCACAGGACATTTTGGTTCCATTCAGACAGATCTATGATGTTTGCCTGTCCCCGGATAATTAGTTTTAGAAACTTAATGTTTGTCCTTGTGGAGGAGCGGAGGTTGTGCTTCTTGATGGTTTCGCTTGAATGGAAAAAAGTGAAAAGTTATTTGATCTCTTGATGATTGTCCTCCACAAGAAAATATCCAACTTTCTAAAAAAAAAAATCAGCTCCTATATAGAACTGGGAGGGTAATAGGAAGGAGGAGACCCAATTTTAGAAGCCCAGCTCTTAGAGCTTAGAGGGAAACAAGTGTTTCTTTTCTTTTCTTTTTAAAATTATTTTTGGTGAGGAAGATTGTCCCTGAGCTAACATGTGTGCCAATCTTCCTCTGTTTTAAACCTGCCACAGCATGGTTTGATAAGCAGTGTCTAGATCTGCGCCCAGGATCCGAACTCACGAACCCCGGGCTGGCCAAAGTGGAGTGCATGAACCTAACCACTACACCACCAAGCCGGCCCCCAAGAAATAAGTATTTCTATATGAACACTCTTACATGTAGGAAGGATACAGAAATCCTTGTAGAGTGACTGCGCTTATCCATTATAATGTAAATTTGCCCTGCTACCATCATCCTATTTTTGCTAACAATAGCCCAGTTTTCTTTGAGGAACTCTGTCCTTCCTCTCTGTCCATGTGGTTTAGCTACAGCTAATTCCACCTGGACACCATCCTGCTCCAGGGATGGGCAAAGGACTCAGACTCTGTCATTAAAACCATGAGTCTCACTCACCTCAGTGATTGGATAGAGCTGGCCAAGTGCCCAAAACTGGGCCATTACTGAGCAGCTCCGGGGCCTTCGCTGGAGTTTCTGAGAAAGAAGCGCTCTGGTTCTGCTGGGCTTGTTAATAACGTAGAGAGGAGGCCTGGACCTGGTCATCCCAGTCATCTGCATAAGAGAGCCTGAAGACAGCAGAGCTGAGAGATGGCAAAGACAGATACTTGGTGATAGCATCTGAGGATCTGATTCCAGCAGGGCCTTATCTTGGAGATTTACCTCTAAATTTTATAAATTGTGAAAGTTATTACGTTTTCTTTCTTTCTTTTTTTTTTAGTATAAGCTTATTTGAGTTGGATTTCTGTCACTTACAACCAAAAGAGACCTAATAAACCCACAACCAGGACACTGAGTGGATGCTTAAAGAGAAGAAGGGTTCAGTGAAAGGGTAGCGATAATATTTTGGGCAACTGGCCTGAGTCCTGCCAGCTCCTGAGAAGAGGAAAGGCTAACCCCACCCAAATAGGAGTGCTGCCCTAAGTAGGGAGCCCTCGTGGCAGAGCAGAGCTCACCAGGAGAGAAGGGCTTATCCTGGGCTGACATCTACTCCTCCACCCACCTAACCTTCCAGTGAGATTCAATGTGAGAATGTGAAACTGCTTTGATGAGGTTTCGCCTACCTCTGACTCCCACAATGCTTTCCAGGTCCCCAGAATGAAATTTTTAATTCAGAGGCACCCAAAGATGCCTAAATTGGGGTTCATCACCAGCCACATTTTCTCTATTGCTAAATCCAAGCTTCCACCGTTTATAACAGACATCTGATCTCAAAGTTCTCCTTTCTTTGCTATTGCTGTCCCTCCCAGTGTTCACCCAGCATAAACGGGGAGACACCAACCCTTTAACAAAGGCATAGCATTAGTCCTTCGTGATCTACTGCAGATCCTTCTTTTGGAGTAGATGCGTTGATTCCCTGTTGCCTCTCATCATTGATTTTCTACAGATCATCAGTCCCTCCTCCCCATCTGGAGTTGGAGAGAGGGGTCAGATCACGGATTAATGAGCCACCACAAAGCCGGGAACCAATCAGTCATTCTACCAACCCCTACTGAGCATCGGGCACCACATACCATTGTGGGGATACATTGGAACACAAGATATCCACTGTCCTCAAGGAATTTTCACAGAACACCGTCAGTGGCGATCTTGCTTGTAGCTCTCAGATTAGACAACGGCTGTAAAAGTTACAGGCAGTCAAAAGACACAACACGTTTCTGAAGCTCAGGCCGTCCTGTGTGCTCCACCATGCTGACCTGATCTATTTGAAACATGTTGAGAAGACCTCCTGGCAATCTCCTTCCCAGAATGTGGCCAGGGCAGCCCATCAGTCACCGGGAGGGGGCAAGGAAAAGGGGGAGTCTAGGAGTCCTTTGGTTCTACCGTTCATCAGTGAGCTCCTGCGGGCTAAGCTGGGTGCTGCCTTCCTCAGGGAGGCGAGAGGAGCAAGCCGGTCCTCGCTGTCAGGTTGCCCACGGTCAGAAAGTAGCACCGGAGCAGAGAAGTCCTCAGGCAGCAGTAACTGCCTTATGAGGCCAACTGTGATCAAAACTCTGGGTGCCTCCAAATTCATATTGGGTTAAAAAGGAGAGAAGCTATATTGGGACTGAGGGTGGAGGAATAGACAGATTTGGTTGCTGAGGAAATAGCTCACGGAGGAGACTGAATCTGAGATGAGGCTTGAGAAATTATCTCCATTCATTTCTGTCTAACAACAACAACAAAAAGACTTTGGGCCTATCAATTAAAAAGGTCATATGAAGCAAGTAACCAGTTGGAGAGAAGTTGTGAATCCGATATGCAAGCTGAATCCTCATTGCTCAGTTTGATCAGAACCCAGCCTGGCTTGGCCGGTTCACTGAGCAGCGAGGTTAGCTGCAGCTGCAACCCCGCACTGTCCGTCCCCGTCCACGACCAGCCCTCCTCTCCCCAGGTAAGGCACACACAAGTGATGCCGGTTAGCGGGCCTTTCCCCACAGCCACCCTTCCAGGGCACAAGCTTCCCAGGCAGCTGCCTGTTCCCCTAGGCTGCTTCTCTCTTCACGCAGGGTTCACGGCTGGTCACTTTCTTTTGGGGCGGCTCTGACACAGCTTGAAAGTCAGGGTTTCCAGAGATGAGACAGATCAGAGGCAGATCTGCCCACAGCACTCTGCGGTCTGCGCTCGAGAGCTCAAGCGTTCCAGAATGCAGTGGAACATGTGCGTGCTCTGCCCGCCGTGCAACAGAAATTCAGCCCTCATCTTGTTCCATGGGGTGGCAACACACAGGCAAAGGGAGCCCCAACCCTGGGTCTTCGAGAAAACCGAGTCAGCCTCCAGGCACACTCACAGGGTTCTCAGAATGTTAGACAAAAGAGGCCTTAACCAGTGAAAACTCAGGCAGCAGGAGCCAGACTGAACCACAGCACACAGCAAGTCAGAGATGCTGGTCAGAGACGGGGCTGCACCAGGAGCAGCCTTGTCAACTGCAAATATGCATCCTGTTTACCTAAGTTGCCTAGTACAACGGCACGTGGTTAAGTCTCAGCCTGTAGGCAAAGGGGATATATTTTTCATCTTCTTATGTGTTTGAATGTGTGCATGAACGTGCAAATACGAATGTGCAAATATGAATATATGAATACGCAGATACAATGAGTATATTAGCATCTGTCTCACAACCAGGTAAAGTTAGCTTTGGCTCCTTTGACTCACTGGTAATATAAGACAATATTTTATACTCATTAATAACCTGCCCCTAAACAAAAAGGACATAAACAATGTCCTTTAACTTGATTTTCCTAGTAACCACATGCACAGTTCTGTGTTTTGACAGCAGAGGAAAATACTTTTCTTACTGGGAAAAGGAAAGAAGAAAACAGGGCTGGAGACTCTCTCTCCTACCCAGCAGTTTCCTTAGTAAAGATCCTCACAAAGAAGATGTTACCCCAAATAGCCAAAGCGATCCTGAGAAAAAAGAACAAACCTGGAGGCATCACACTCCCTGATTTCAAAATATACTACAAAGTTATAGCAATTGAAACAGCATGGTACTGGCAGAAAAACAGGCACACAGATCAGTGGAACAGAACCAAGAGTCCAGAAATAAACCCTCAGATCCATGGACAGTTACTTTTAACAAAGGAGACAAGAACATACAACAGAAAGGATAGTGTCTTCAGTAAATGGTGCTGGGGAAACTGGACAGCCACATGCAAAAGAATGAAAGTAGACCATTATCTTACACCAGACACAAAAATTAACTCAAAATGGCTTAAAGACCTGAATGTAAGACATGAAACTCCTAGAAGAAAACATAGGCAGTAAGCTCTTTGACGTTGGTCTTAGCAGCATCTTTTTAAATATGTCTCATCAGGCAAGAGAAACAAAAGAAAAAATAAACAAATGGGACCATATCAAACTAAAAAACTTCTGCACAACAAAGAAAACTATCAACAAAATGAAAAGACAACCTAACAATTGCAAATCAAATATCTGATAAGGGGTTAATAGCCAAAATATATAAAGGCTCGTGCAACTCAACAACAAAAAACAAACAACTGGATTAAAAAATGGGCAGAGGATCTGAACAGATATTTTTCCAAAGAAGACACAGAGATGACCAACAGGAGCATAAAAAGATATTCAACATCACTAATTATTAGGGAAATGCAAATCAAAACCACAATGAGATATCACCTCACACCCATCAGAATGGTTATTATTAAAAAGACAGGAAATAACAAGTGTTGGAGAGGATGTGGATAAAAAGGCACCCTCATATACTGCTGGTGGAAATGTAAATTGGTGCAGCCACCATGAAAAACAATATGGAGGTTCATCGAAAAATTAAAAATAGAAATACCATATGACCCAGCTATTCTACTACTTCTGGGTATTTATCCAAAGAACATGAAAAAACTAATTTAAAAAATATATGCACCCCTATGTTCATTACAGCATTATTCACAATAGCCAACACTTGGAAACAATCAAAGTGACCATCAATGGATGAATAGATAAAGATGTAGTATATATGTATACAATGGAATACTGTTCAGCCATAAAAAAGATGAAATCTAGCCATTTGAGAAAACATGGATGGACCTTGAGGGTATTATGCTAAGTGAAATGAGTCAGACAGAGAAAGATAAATACCATATGATTTCACTCATATATAGAAGATAAACAAACAAACACGTAGATACAGAGAACCACTTGGTGGTTATCAGAGGGAAAGAGGGTGAGGGGAGAGTGAAAGGGGTAAAGGGGTACATTTGTAAGGTGACAGATGGCAACTGACTTCTGGTGGTGAGCACAATGCAGTCTACACAGAAGTCAAAATATAATGAAATACTTGAAATTTACACAATGTTATAAATCAATGTTGCCTGAATAAAATAAATAAATCAATGAGAAAAGATTCAGAGGATTATTGTGGGAACTGAATAAGAGGATATGTATTTATCATCCAAAACCATATTTCTTTTTATTTTTTTTCAACCTTTTATGTTTTATTTTAAAAGGTAAAGCTCAGGGCCAGCCCTGTGGCCAAGTGGTTAAGTTTGTGTGCTCCACTTCAGCAGCCCAGGGTTTTGCTGGTTCGGATCCTGGGCACAGACCTAGCACCACTCATCAGGGAATGCTGAGGCAGCGTCCCACATAGCACAACTAGAGGGACTTGCAACTAGAAAATACAACTATGTACTGGGGGGCTTTGGGGAGAAGAAAAAGGGAAAAAAGTTTGGCAACAGATGTTAGCTCAGGTCCCAATCTTTAAAAAAAAAAAAAAGCAAAGACCTGGGAGCTAGCCTGATGGCCTACTGGTTAAGTTCGACATGCTCCACTTCGGTGGCTCTGGTTCAGTTCCAGGGTGCAGAACCACACCACTGGTCTGTCAGTAGCCATGCTGTGGTGGCAGCTCACAGAGAAGAGCCAGAAGAACGTACAACTATATACAACTATGTACTGGGGATGTGTGAGGAGAAAAAAAGAGGAAGATTGGCAACAGATGTTAGCTTAGGTGTTAAAGCTTAGGAAGATGTTAAATCTTCCCCTTCAAAAAGATAAAAAATAAAGTTCTTGGTCTCTTTTAAAAAAATAGGATGTTTCTTCGATCAATAAACAGTTAAGGAAATATAGAATCCCTCAATTTATTCACTATCTGGCAGGAGATACTGAAAAGTAAATATAAATTTAAAAAACAGTTATAATCTCATGGTAAGAGCAGGCACGAGTGCCTTGGGAGCCAGGATGAGGGTCACAAATCTTCAGGAACAGAGTGGGGAGTCAGAGAATATGTCAGAGGTCACGATGCTCAAGCTAAGGCTCAAGCGACAGGCGGGAAGCAGCTAAGCTGCGAGGTAGGGAGGGTCATTCAAGGCAGACAGAAGAGCCTGACAAGACAGCAAGGCATGTTCCACAACCTGCCACATTGAGGCTCACCCTGCTTTATTTTTCTCTATGGCACTCAGTGCCATCTGACATTTTGTACCTTTATTTACCTCTTGTCTGTCTCCCCAGCTAGAATATAAGCCCCCTGAAGGCAGAGACTTTGTTTTGTTGCCAGTTGTGTCCCAGTAACTAGACCGTGCTTAGCATATAGTAGGAATTAATAAATACTCCTGAATGCATGGATGTTGGAGAGGAGTGAAAAATGAAGCTGGACAGTCCAGCAAGGTCACTCCACAATCCAGAGGGCCTTATGTGCTATGCTAGCGAGTACGGACATGACCTTCGAGATCTAGCACAGGGTTTACAGACTGTCAGCCGAGGGGTCAAACACAGGAATGTTTTGCCTGACCTATACTGTGTTTTTTAAATTAGGATATTTTATTTTTTTAAAAATCTAGATTTCTGGCTTCCCTTAAAAAATGGGAGGGTGCAGTAATGAGGGCTGTAGTCTTGTAAGGCAAAGTCAGCGGGGGCCGATAGCAGGTGGTCCTCTCAATTGTCTTGCGTCAGGCCCTCCTTGCTCATATGTCACCTGTCTGATCCATCTGGATCAATGAGTTTGCAACCTCTAGCCTGGGATCACAATGTCTGGTTTAAAAATCCCACCATGATAGCAAGTCTCCAAAATAATCTCCCAATGAACCGTACCTCCCAGTATTTATGCACTCCCATGGTGGATCTGAGCTGGTCCTGTGTAACGAATAGAACGGGATGGACATGGCACTGGCTGACTTCTAGGGCCAGGACATAAGTAGCTAGTCATCACATCAGAAGTCTGACTACTCTGAGGCCTCCATGCTGTAAGGAAGCCCAAGCTAACAATAAGGAGAGGCCACAGAGACAGAAAGAGAGATGCCTGGGCAGTCCTCAAGGGCTCTAGCCAGCCCATCTGAGATGCTAGACATGTGAAAGCCACCTTTGACATCCAGGCCAGTCGCCATCTAAGTACAACCATATGCAATCATGCAGGAGACTCCAAGAGAGAACCATCCAGCTGCACCCATTCAACCACAGAGCCTTGATAAACAACAAGAAATTGTTTTAAGCCAGTGTGTTTTGGGTGATGTGTTACACAGCAATAGATAACCAAAACACCTACATTACCATGTATTAAGAATGTGGCTTAGGCACAATATTCAGCATCTTTAAGCATCAACTTCCTCATATTTGAAATAAGGATAATAGTAGTGACTTAAGAGATTTTTGGAATTCAAATTAGATCACGAATGGAATGTACTTAGCCTTGAAGCTAGCACATGATAAGTGCTCAATGAATGTTAATCATTATTTTATTTTAGTTCTCATTAGTATTATTGTTGAAGTCTGTCTAGTGGGTAGCATCTCCCAAAACCAGCATGCCGAAAAGGGAGCAGAAGCAGTGATGGTACTGACAGACAGATCACGGTCAAGGAGGGTCAGCATGGTGTGTTTGTCTTGCTATCCCAAACTCTGGAGTGCTAGGCAATTGGCTATCTGCCTCATTTTGGTGTCTGTACTAAGGATTCTGGAAACTCCTATTAAGTTACAATTCATTAACTCATAACGCATTCAAAAATATTTATTGAGCACTGAATCTATATGTAAGGCATTGCTCTAGGTGCTGAGGATATAGCAATGAACAAATAGATAAAGATTCCTACGTTCATGAAGCTTCCATTCTAGTGCTGGAGAAGATATCAAACAAATAAGTAAATAAGTAAAATATGTAATATGACAGATGGTGATAAGTACAACGGAAAAATAAATAAGTTAGGATGATAATGAGGGTAGGGTGAAGGAAACTTGGTTTTAATTGCAAGTAAGTAGGTCAAGGAAGCTCTCCCTGAGTACAGTGGAAAGTGAAAGAGGTATCTTGGGTCAGGAGGGACCATCATACAGAAAGATCCAAACATAAGAAAGAGCTGGAGTCTCATGTTATTACATCTACTCATTATCAGTCACACTGATGGATATAGATGTTTTCTCCCAATGATTATGTAACACAAATGTTATTCTACTTTATCCTTAATCTACTCAGTCACCTTTTTTCCTGTTGTGCCATATTTCTCTTTAAGCTACTTTAACTTATTTTTGGAACAAGGCAAGATGATGTATTAGTCAGGTTAAGTTAGGCTAAGTGACAAACAATCCGAAAATCTCATTAGCTTAACACAACAATAGTGTATTTCTTGTTCATACAAAGTCCTTAGTGGCTGGGCTCCACAGTGTCTTCATTCAGGGACCCTGGTTAGCGGAGGCACCACCGTCTACATTGCCAATCCCTGTTGCAGGAAGAAGGAAAGATGGAAGATTGGCACCAGCTCTTAAATGTTGCTGCTGGAAGGGACACAAGTCATCACCTCTCTTACATTTCATTGGCCGGAGCAGGTCATGTGTAGCTCTGTGTGTGTGTGTCTGTGTGTGTGTATGTGATCGTCCTAAATGCCTAGAAGGAAAAGGAAATAGATATTGATGGATATTTTTTGTCTACCATAGATGGATAGAACAGAAATGATAGATGATAGTAAATGATAAATGATTGATTGATAGAAAGATAGATAAATGTAGATAAAGTAGATAAAATAAAACTGAGGCTTAGAAATGGTAAGTAATTTGCCCAAGGTCAAACAGTTTGTAAGTAGCCAAGTCAAGATAAAAACCTAGATCTGTTTGGATTTCAAACTATTAATGACAGAGTACACAAAATCTATGGTGCTGAACACAGTTCTTCAAGATCAGGTCATATGTTAGCAACTGAACATGGCTTTCTGACTGGGTGTTAAGATTATCTCTGAATTTTGTTTTCATGAAGCACAATTTGAGAACCTCAGCTGTTTTTTCAGCAAATTTGAAAAGCTATCATTATTCAACTACCATAACACAGGACCTCAGTCAGCTCAGCAGATCCTGCTGTTCCACGGGAACATAGTTTGAGAATCACTGTGATGAAAGCCTCACTCTGGGGTATTTTCTAAAACTAACAACCCTTTCTCTGATTCTCCAGACACCAACTTGGTGTTCAACAATTCAATTTTGGGCTGTCCCCATGGCCAAATGGTTAAGTTGGTGCACTCTGGCTCAGCAGCCCAGGATTTTGCCAGTTTGGATCCTGGGCGTGGTCCTAGCACCGCTCATCAAGCCATGCTGGGGCGGCATCCCACACAGCAGAACTAGAAGGACCTACAACTAGAATATACAACTATGTACTTGGGGGCTTTGGGGAGAAGAAGAAGAAGAAAAACTTCAATTCAATTCTGACGATAACTTCCCAGAGTTAGCACAGACCCCTCAGCTTAAGGGCTTAGTCCCACAAGACTGCCCCCTGACTTCAGATGCCTTGTTCAAAGTCCTGAGCCTCCTGTACTTCTAACTGACTGCCTATAAATCAGGGCTTCCTTGCCCTGTTGGGGCACACCACTCTCCTAGCTCCTTAATCTCTTTACCAACCTGTCATCTCTCCAGACTCTTTTGTTTAGGTGTTTTTATGGAGGTTTCATTACATAGACATGATAAAGTGAATCATTGGCCATTGGTGATTAACTCAATCTCCAGCCCTTCTCCTCTCCCCAGAGGTCAGAGTGGGGCTGAAAGTTCCAACCCCCTCATTACGCCTTGGTCTTTCTGGTGACCAGCCCCCATCCTGAAGCTATGTATGGGCCCCCAGCCACCAGTAACCTCATTAGCACACAAAGATTCCTTAGGTTTAGGATAGGAGTGGCGTGCCAGGAACCCAGGACAAGACCAAACATTTATTTCTATATCACATTCATCATGCTCAGACTAATTTCATTCCAGAATATCCAAAATGTGCAGCTTTGAATGTGGAGACAATTTGTAACTTTCAAGCAGTAGAAACTAGATGGGGTGGGAGACAGCTGAGAGAAACCAATGTCCTCAATATTTCAAAAGTTGTTAAGTTGAATTGCTCCTGGATGTTACTGAAACTAGACATCACTTAAACTGGACGTCAGTACTGGAAAACTTCTACAATGATTTTCTATTAGGTGGTGTGTGCACGGTTTCTACAAAGTATGATATCCGTTGAGTTGTCGAGATGTGTACATGTATATATAATACGGATTTCAATCACTCTTCCATAAAGGTCTGAAAATTGGGAATTTTTCATGACTCATTTGGCAGTGAGCCCTAAATTGAATGCATTTGATGACAATATTTGACCTCAACTGCCATGAGGCTATTTAGATTCTTTATACAGAGTCTTTCTTCCCCAATAGTTTGACTATTCATATAACCAAAATCAAAATGTGAATTTTGATCAAATACTAGCTTGACCATGGAGAGCTTCCCCAGAGTGGAGGTGTTACATCTTAACAAGATACATATCGTGTTACATTTCTAAAAGAAAATATTTTTAAATTTTGAAACACATTTTACCCCACAGATTGGAATCAGCAATTGTGACCTAGATTATCACCTTTCCTGGTGATCAAACTGTCCAGGCATGTCACCCATGGCACCAGTTTAGAGCCAGCCTTCTCCCCTTGGCAGGGATGTCTTTTCTTACCTCCCCAGGCTGAGATGAGATACAACTATTCTGCCTTGTCGCTGGTGTCCTTATCTTGTCTTTGTTTATCTTCCTCTAGAAAAAAAACGTCCCTAGGGTTTCGTGATGCATTTTTGCAAGCTTTGCCTCACAGTTTCCTCTTTCTTCTGATAGTTATACTTATTTGCCACGCTCTTCTGTGTTCACGCATAAAACCTCCCCCTTCTGTACAGGTTCTGTTTGTATCTGAACCAGAGGAGAAATATGGGCCTCTGTAGATGTTGTCTTCCCATTTCTTCCTCATTAGGATAATTTGTGACGTATTGCCAGAGTTTTGAAAGCAGCCCGATGGAAAGTGTTCTGATGTGATCATTTGTCCTTCAGATCTGTCTTTAGGGAAATGTGATGCCACATTGAAGGGAGGCTCCACCAGCTTTTTTCCTCCCACCACCAACTCCCATCCAAAAAGGAAGGAAGGACTTAAAACACATTGTATTAACCTCAGGGTTTTAAACCTGTTTGGGATTGACAGAGCCCTTTGCAAAACTGTTGAAAGTCAAAGACCCCAGACAAATAAGAGTAAACTCAAAATTTGCATAGACTTTCAAGTTTCTCAGACACCCTATACGGAGCCCGGATTAAGAACTCCCGTCCTAGACTAGTGGTTCTCAAAGGCTAGGGGCCCTGGGAGGTCCATTGGATCCTTGGGCAGCAGGTTCACACTTGACACAACTCTCCCCTCCAACTCTGAGACGCACATGTGGCATCACCATCTGAGAAACCTTTTGCATAATGGGAAATGGACTCCACATGTGGCCTCAGTCATGAGTTACTCAAGGAGAATAATTTCTCCAGGTGGGTTACCTCTTTGCTGTGAAAGTTTTTTCCTGTAAGGGAAAGTCATAATGGAAGGGGAAGATTTGCCTGAGATAAATACCTATTAGGATTGATTTTGTCCTTGAGCCAGACTTCTGAACTCAATCTCCCTCATCATTTGTATCTTTAGTTTCTTCCATGCTGATTACTATTTAAAAACTAAATTTTTCTCTTATATTAACTTTGTGATTTTTTTCTATGTCCTCTGTGGAGAAAGACAATGAAGAAAATGAGGAAGTGACTCACTTTTCCCCACCGTTTGCCCAAAAGGGGTTAAAAATTCCCAGGGTGCCCATAGATTTTAGAAACAGAAGTTAATTTATTTGATTAGCCCAGAATAGAACCAACAAGGACCCCTAAGGATCCATAATCAAAGCCAAAGACTACTTCCTTGATCCCAGCCTGCCATCATCTCAAACATAAGCCTGTGGTCACAACAGGGCTACATAGTAGTTTGGAGGCCCCTCACCTACTAATTAATCTCCATGAGTAGAAAAGCTCATGACAGTGGCTCGCAATGGCATCTTCATATGATGCGAGAAAGCCAAGAGGAGATACAAGAAACTGGTGACCTTTGCCCTGGGAAAGAAATTGAAATCCATCTGGTCAATAACCAGCTATGGCTATGAAGCTTATTGTACTTTATGCCTTTGGGCTTTTTAGGGCTGTTTCTGGATGAAATGCCCTCTTGATGCCCACTCCGAACTCCTACCCTCCCCGACAATGCCCATCACCACTGCTTCCAGTGCCTGGTAAACTCCACTCATTCTCCAGGACACAGCTCGAAAGGCAATGACTGTGAAATCTGCCTTGCCAGGCAAAATTACACCCTCCTTGTTCCTATAGCTTTTCATCAGACCATTCCTGGGGCAATTATACATGACATTATATGAATGGTCATTTGTCTGCTCTTCTTTATCTACCCCTGCTCACTAGACTACAAGGTTCCTGAGATGGGGGACTGTTTTTCCCACGTAATGTAACACTTAAAACAGCTCTGCCTGAAGCATCTGCACTTGTTTTTCAGGAGGCTTCATAACTGCAAAGTAATCTAGATGAAGATGTTTCAGAAGAGACTTTAATGAGGAATACATTAGTCATGACTTTTAGCTGAACTACACATACCTTTAGGCATTATTCCAGAACTTCAATCTCACAAGAACCTCACAGTTCTAGTAAGGAGGAGTGGATGTGGACCTATAAGCAAATTGTTGTCATCATAACATTATGATTAAATGTTAGAATAGAGGTGTGTGTGGAGAGATGAAGATGGTTAGAACATTTTTTTCTAGATGTGCATTTAGAAAGTCTTTGTCTGAAAGTTATGGTGTTTTTTCTCTTGGAAGGCACGAGCACATGCCAAGCATGTGTGTGGGTGCCGCACGCCCAGGTAGACTTGTCCAAGCTGTGCCCACGGGAGATGGGAGCAGGCCCAGACGGAGGCAGCGGGGTAGGTGGGCCTGACCTTCTCTTCTTCTCAGCCCACACCATGAAAGAAAATGGGAGAAGACTTGACACAACCCTGCAGCACCTGGACTGGGCCTGCTGGACCGCTCAACCCCTTATGAGGATTTTAAAGGACTGGGTTGTGCTACTCAGGAAAAGTTTTGAAATGGGTCAGGCAATAAAAGACCTTCTGTTAGGCCGTTTTTGAACTGAGAGCAATAAATCAGTTGCTAACAGTTACTAGATTCCACAGAGAAAGAGCTCTAGGACCTATAAAACGTGTGATGAAAGACAGCAGATTATAGATTTGGGGGAAATCAGCTCACCTAATTGCCAGTGGAAGTTGGTGCGTCTGTAGTTCCTCTTATTGGAAGTATGAACTATATTAGCAATTAATGTTTCTCAGTGAAAATCTTGACGCCAGGAAATCATTTCCTTAAATTTCATTTGCTGGATTATCTTTTAGTTATGTGACCCTTCTTTCATAAACGTTAGAGAATGGAAATGCAAACCCACAGCCACTTTTCAAGAGGGATGTGCTATTTCCTTGTCATAAACAACAGTTTGTGGATCAGTTTACAGAATCACCATAGGATTGACTAAAGGTGACCTCGTTAGTGCCAGGCTCAGACTCTCACTCCTGATAATACACAAGAGGCTTCCTAATCTTTACAACCAAATAGACAGGAGGGATGGCCCTACGCTGGTCTCTCCTCTGGTGAAACATAAACACTCTAAAATGCCCAGTTTTATTTATTTGATGTAACTATAATTAGGTGAAAAGCAGTGTGACAGAGCTAGGCTGGGATAGGCAATACAGCCCTGTGGCAAATATTTCAGGTATTTCTGAGCAGCTTGACAAGCTCAGTGACTCTGGGATACCTAGGGACACGCCGATCAGAGCTAATGAAGCCCGGGTGGGGCTCGTGCCATGCATGTGAAGGGTGCTCTGGGCTGCAGGGGGCAGATCAGAGACTCTTGGGGGAAAAGGAGAGCCACAGTTTCCGTTCTCTGCTGTGCTGGTAGTTGTTATTTTTAAGTAAAGCCGCTTTGATGTGATGAACATTAGCATTTCGTGCTCCCTCAAATCAATATTCTTTTTCATGTGGGGATTTTGAGTCATTTTTGTATTTCCTCTTTTAAAGTTCCATAAACCCCATAAATAAGAATTCTGATTGCCTACTCCTAGGGGAGCAGACTTTTCTTTACCGTTGACATAAATACTGTACATTTCTCCTCTTTGCTGCCTGGTTCTTAGAACTGGACTGTGCGGACTTCCTGACCCCTTACGGTTTCAGGGCTGTGGCAGTCTCTGCCGTGTCAATACAGCTCATTAAATACTTATTTCACCTCGTTGAACAAAATACCGCTTTGAAAGAAGGACTCCTATATTTTCATCTGGTAACTCTATGCTACATGCCTTCTTGGCACATTTTTTTGGAAATTGCATCTTTTCTCTTAATGAATTTACTTCAGGCTCCCAATTCCATGGACCAATTCAAATTTTTTACTATTTTTCCATTAAGAAATTTGGTACTCAGAATCTGTTCAAAGAGAATTGTGAGGGTTCCTCCCCTCAAGCACTAGTGGAAAATGTAATTTTGGAACTTTCCTGATAACTAACTTTTTTAAAAAGTAGTACTGAGAGAACAGATGCTAAGTGCAACATTCTGTCCCAAATAGGTGTCGAGAGTATAAAGTTAATGCATTTCAGAGTCCTCCGCCTCACCAGGCTGTGACTACCAAATAAGGACTTTATGGGATGAGTTCCACCGGCCTAATGCCAGAAGGTGGTGCTTCTGCAAATGGTCCCCGCCTGCTCCTGAGCTTCTCAGAGGGCTCTCTCTCTGTCAGGCATTCTTGGTAAGCATCCCTCATGTCTCCACCAGGAGGCATTACAGCCTGGTGGTTAGGAGCTTAGGCATTGAAGTCTCACAGACAGCCAGGTTCGAATCCCTGCTCTTCCACTTACTTACTTTGTGCCCTCTCTGTGTTTCAGTTTATTCGTCTTAAGCCTGGGACAATACCAGCACTTACATATGTAGATCGCTAAATAAGAGTATACACTGTAGAGTGATTTAGCATAGGCTTGGCACATAGTAAGCATTATTCTATTAGATGGGAGGCTTTTGGCAATAAGTAACTCAAAAACTCACTGAGAATGGCTTACATACAAGAAGGATTTATTATTTCATTTAACAGGGAGTTCCTGTGGGGTGGCTCTGGGATGGGTTGGTTCAGTGACTTAGAGTGATGTCCTGAACAACTTCTTTTCCCACTCCGTCATCTTTACCATGTCAGCTTTTCCTCATATGGACTCCCATTATGTGAGAGATTTACATACATCATCCAGGCAAGAAGTGGTCCAGAGGGGAAAAGCCCATCTCTTACTATAATTTGCTTTTTAACAGAAAAGAAAGTTTTCTCAGAAGCCCCTCTCTCATCAGATTTCTCTTCATTTGCCACTGGCCAGAATTTTGCCACATATCCATGCCTAAACCAATCACTGGTAAGAAGAATGGATTTACCATGATTGACTTAACCTAACCAAGATTTACCCCTGATCTAGGAATAAGACCGCCTCCCCCAGGAGTGCGTGCTCCCTGGAGTTAGGGAGAGAAGGAGCACAATAGACCTGTGCCTGAACCTCAAGCAGAAAATTAAAAAGTTGAGAGACTGGCTTGCGAACTACTCTGATGGTGTGCTACCATGTTGGGATTGGGCAGCATTCCCAGAATTTGTGGCCAAGGATGCATGTTTTCTGTAGACAAAAGATGGGCCACACAGAAGAGCCACCTGGCACGGGTTGGACTGAGTGTTCTCTATTAGGAATGGAGGAAATGCCTGAAGGAGCAGCAGAAAGAAGCTAGAAGTATTGCTCGATTTCTAGGAGCTGGGAAAGGAATAACTGATAGCTCAGAGACTAGCATCTCTTCCATATCAAGGGAACACAAGGGAGAAAACCCAGCAAGGGATTCCTCCAAAATACCCCCCGAGAGCGTCGATGAGGGGAAAGGTCATCTTTAAACGCCTGCCAGATGCAGAGTCTGAAGCCACCAACAGTACCAGTCCAGTAAGAGTTTTCTTGCTCCCTCTACCTCTCCTTTCCTTCGTTCCAATGCTGGAGGTGCCTGAAACTTCAGTTAGCAAGCTGAGGGGGACGGACGGAGTGGAAAAAGGAGACAGAAGACGCCAGCTATGCTCCTTTCACACAGGCTTCTCACCTACCTCATGTCTTACCTGGGAGCAGGAGAGTAGCTCTAAATTTGAATGAAATTGGAAGCTTTGCCTATGATATGGGACTGGGCATTCTAAACGGTAATTTGAGACTGCCTTTTGTAATTTAAAGTGCCCAGAGAAATGATGAGATCTGTCTAATTTTTTATCTAGGATCAAGGACAGAGTTAGCCTCACCAAACAGGTAAATGAAATTGTTGCTTTTAGGATTACATCTGTTTCCGCTTGTTAAATATATTAAACTTAATAATTCACAACTTTTGTAAGAAATGTCAGCTCAGTACTTCTCTACAGGCCCAGACCTTTCCTTAGATCCCTTGAAATGGCCAGTGCGCCGTTACCCCCAGAAATACACTAGGTGTCCTTCTGTGAGGGTTGGCAGTAACTCCTTAGGAGTCATGTAGGTAAGCGGCCTCTGGCTGTTAATCTCAGAGGCAGCATCTCCCAATATTTCACTAAAATGCCTGTAAAGCTATAGGAGAAGGTAAATATATATGTCTATTTTACATAAATTGTGTCATTTTATAAATTATATCATTAAATGTATTGTTATAAAATATATTTAAATAAAATTTCTATCTTTTCTTCATACTTTCAAAAACTCATTGGGAAACATATTGAGAGTGGGGAAGCCCCACTCACAATAGCAACAATAACAACAAAACTCTAAGCAGTAAACTTAATACAAATTACAGGATTTCTATGAAGAGAATTACACCACCAAGAAGACTTGAATAAGTGGAGATGTACTATATTCCTGGATAGGAAAACTCAATATTGTAAAATCAACATTTCTCTACAAATTAATTCATTGATTTAATAAAATTATAAACAAAAGTTCAAAGGGAAATTCGAGGAATTTGACAAAGTAATTCTTAACATATTCACTCAGATATAGAAAACTACTGTGAACGTTTTTAAAGAGATAAATGTGATAATGAAAACAAATCATTGGCTCAGCAAAAGACAGAAACATCAATGGAATTGATCCTCACTTGAGTTCTGGCTGGACTAATAATAAACCTGATACAAGACCAGATTAACAGCAGCAAAAACCAATTTAATACGTGCACATGGGACATCATGTTAATTATGCTTCAAGAGTGAGCAAAGCAGGCAGTTTATATATCTCTATACAAAGAAACAATAAATTTGTGAGGAAATGACAGGACAAAGAAACTTAGATTTGGGGTACTTAATTAATGAGGAATTTAAACAGTTTAGGCTGGAGGTAGTAAATTACTAAAAGTAACAAGGTTTGTTTATACAGGCTTCTTGGCCTTGAATTCCTTAGCTCTGTTGGTTAAGGATGTTTCTGTTTCCTGGTGCAGGTAGGGTGACTTTCACATGGGAGATTTCTTTCCTGCTTTGAGGGGGAACAGAGGGTGGAGAGTCAAAACTTTAAGTCAAAACAAGTAACTTTAATTCAAAATAATCAATACGCTATTGTGGAATATTTTGGGGTGGCCAGCCCTGGGCTCCAACAGAATGGAGTAGAAAATCCTGGAACCGAGTCATAAAAACAGGAGTACTCAGCACAGGAAGTGGGTGAATATGGACTAGAGATGGCAGAATTGAGCCTTGGGGCAATCTAGCAATGAGAGGACAAGAGAGGAGAAGAGCAAGAAACCAAAAAGGAGTGGCCATTGTTGTAGAAGGGAAACTGCAGTGCCCCCTGAAGACGAGTAAAGAAAGTGTTGCAGGAAGGGAGTGATCAACTGAGTTAAATGCTGCTGATGGGTCGAATAAGATGAGAATTGAGGATTGTTCACTGGTTTTAGCAATATGAGATCACTGATGCTCACAACAAGGGCAGTTTTCAGTAGAGTAATGAGGTCGATAGTCTGAGTGGATTGAGTTCAAGCAAGAACAGTGAGAAATTGATGATGGTGAGGGTAGACATCTCTTTCAAGTTTTGCTGTAAAGCAGAGAAGAGAAATAGGCAGCAGCTGGAGCGAGAAGTGGGGCCAAGAAGGTTAATAACAGGAGGGAGTAACAGTATGTTAGTATGTTGATAAGAGTGATCTATTTGAAAGGGGAAAAAAACAATGGTGCAGAACAGAAAAAAATGAAGCAATGTCCTCAGAAAGGTTAAATTAGGCATGAAATCCAGTCCACCAACAGAGCACTGGCTTTAAGGAGGAGACAGTTCATCTAAACTAACAGGAGGAAAGACAGGTCACATGGATACTGAGATGGGAGCTTGTGAGAAGGTCTTTGATTACTTCTATACGTTCTCAGTGAAATAAGAAGGTCATCAGCTAAGAGTAAGGACGTGAGAGATGGCATTTTGAGAAGAAAGTTTGAAATAGTTGAGGAGAATCAAGAAACGAACAGGAAAACGTACTATGATTGCCTGCAGCAGTAAGGGGCCTACTTGAGATCAATAATCAGGAACTGAAATGAGAACGGTCATGGCGATGCTCCCTGGTCTGCTGTAGGATGCAAATGTGCAGTAGGCAGAGAATTGAATTTAACCAGTGTTGCGCTTTTGCCTAGCTAGTACATCACGGCAAGAGAAGGGCAAGGAAGTTGAAGGTGTATGCCAAGGAGCAATTTTAAGGATTGACCACAGAATTCAAGCTAGGTGAGAAGAGGAGTAAAGACTTCAAGGGAGTGAGGGACAGAGCAAAAGTGGTACGACCAATGGACTGTAGGATTGAGTGAGATCAAAGAATTGTTAGAGTTAGGGTGTGAGGGGGCATGAGCTAGAAAAATAGGAGTTGGTGGCCAGAACTGGATGCTTAAAATTGATATTAAGGATTACAGATATTAGCAATGACAAAAACTAGGATTCAATCATGGGAGTAAGTGGCTGATACATGCTGAAGAACAAGATCCTTGGAGAAGAGATGGAAGTTAACAGAGAAACTAGAAAAAATAACGTAAGGTAGACATTGAAATCATTAAGAATTATGACATAAGCAGTACTGGATTGACAGTGATCCCAAGAATGAAGATGAGAGGGCTGAGAGAAAACAGGGGTTCATTTGGAACAAGGAGAAATAGTGGATGGATAAGTTGTCGATACAAGATTCAAAGTGAGGAATTTTAGGGCACTGTAGCTTACGGAGACCATGTTGTCTATCTCCAGGCCTACCGGTCTAACTGGTGTGGAAGAAAAAAGCAACCTCCTAAAAAGTTCAAGACAAGTAGTTTCAACTAGAACAAGGAGGTGAAAGGAAGGCTAAGAGAAGTTACAGATCTAGAGAATTTTACTGATGATAGGTTTTGAGTTCCTGAGGGTACAGTGGACATGTTTTAGGAGTTGGTGAGGGAATATGGATCCAGAAAGGATGGGAAGAGCCAAACAGGGCTTCTTGTGCTGATAAAATTAACGGAAATCAAGGGCATAGGAAATTTGCCTTAACGGTTTTGAAGCAGAAAGTTGTGACAAGACCTCACATTGAGGAGTAGAAAGGGGTTGCAAGGTCTTTCTGGGAGCCCTACAGAGTTCTGGAGTGGCTTATTGACCCTTGTGATGGAAGCACTGAGGGATGGTCTTACTCAGAGTGCATTGGGCTCAAAACTCCCTGCTCACCTTGCTAACAGTGGTGTAGACTGAGGCTGGAGAAGACAGTCTTACACCAAACATGAGCTCCTTTCTTGACCCCTGTTGGTAGATGCTCAGAGACCAGGGATAAGATCGAACTCTGAGCATCCAAACGTTAACAGCTAACATTGTGTGCTCTATGCTGGGCACATGATAGTTTTACATGTATTAGCATACTTGATCCTCACGATGATACTTTCAAGTAGGTACTAATATTCCTATCTGAGGTGAGAAATCTGAGGCTTAGTAAGACTGACTGTGATTTGTCCAGTGCCACACTCAGTAAGAGGCAGACAGCAAACATGAACCCAGGCAGTCTGACTTGAAAACACCTGCTCTTAAATCGTATAGTACACCACCTGCCTGGGGAATTATTTTAAACCATCGTGGGTTTAAAACTTTTTACCCCTATTCACTTAAAAATCACAAATGCTTATGCTAGCTCAAATAGACATTTATTTTATGAGTGTTTTAACAGAATGCATTTGCTTGGATTTTAATAGCTGATTTGTTAAAAAAACAGAACACAAAGTTCATAGTCAGGGTGTGTGACCTTACAATCACAAGTGATGAACTCTGTTGTAAACAAATATTCTAAAGATTCATTTTGAAAATAACGAATTAATGTGGAGTATAATGTGGAGGTCATGAAGACATGCTCCAATAGGATATTTTTGGAAATGTCCTAATGTGTTATAAATGAATACTTGTGGATTAGGATAAAATTTACAGTGACAGTATCAACCCATCACAAAAAAGCTCTTAGTGCCCACTTTGGTAGCCCGTACACTAAAACTGTCACGATACAGAGAAAGTAAGGATGGCTCTTACAAACAGTAGACATGCAAAGTCATAAAGCAATTTGAATTCTTTTAAAGAACCTAAATAAATAATATAACCATATGTTGTATTGATTGTCTTGACTTGACCTTGAACCAAAAAAAAACTGTACGCATGAGGACAACTGGAGAAATCTGACAATGGATTGTGTATTAGATATTACGGAATTATTCCCGCTCTTAGGCATCATACTAGTATTGTGGTCATGAAGGTGAACATCATTCTTCTTAGAAAACACATGCTTAAGTATTTAGGGGTGTCCCAACTAACTTTCAGATGGTTCACAAAAAAACAGTGTTTATTGTGTGTGTGTGTGTCAACATATATACAGAACACCTAAAAATGTTAACTGTTGAATCTGGGTAAAGGTTCATGAGTGTTCAACATTTCTATGGATTTGAAATTTTTCAAATTAAGAAGTTGGGTAAAATCACGAGGTTTTTGTTGTTCCATGAAATGGAGAGTTAAAAGCAGTATTTCTAAATTGACAAGTTACTTAATATACTATGATCTTAAATAGATTTGTTCAACTGGGTTAACAAATGTTTATATCTATTTCATCTTCATGCCTACAAGTTTATACATTTATACTGGGGACACATCTAAAACTGGAAAATTAATAAGTGGCAAAATAAGCACAGTAATTGGAGACAGAGTTGAAAACAGTTGCTGCTAGGGAGCAAGAATTCCAGGGGGTTGGGGGGGCGGGCTGTGTAGCAGGAGAGGAGAGAGAATGGCTGTTTTTCGGTACAACCTCATACAACCACTTAATTCCTCAAATTATACGTATGTGTAACGATATTTTTAAAGACGCAATTAAAAGAACTGTTTTACTTTGTACCCTTGCTCTCACTGATCTGTTTCCTCTTACTTCATACTATTTTAATGCTTTACTTAACATTACAAGAAGAAATAAAATGAGGCTATCCAGGAACAGTGCAAGCCTATTAACTATATGTAGCTTTGCTGCTCACCAGGCCCAAGTCCACTACTGACAAGAACTGTCACTTTCTTTTCCTCACGTAGGTATAATCTCAGAGGAAAAACAGATCCCAAATTGTAAAATGTTATGCTCTATTTAGATATGGAAAAAATTAAAAATTAGTAGCCTTAAATATGGCACCTAAAAGAGAAAAGCACGCACACGTTATTCTACTAAATATTCGAAACTCTCATTTTAGTGTCTGAAATGGTAAAATTATGATTGTATAGGGGACAAAACGTTTATGTGAAAGTTTGTAGTTAGCTAAAATGTGACCAATTATTTAATGGGATGCTGCTGCAAATGGCAAAAATTTAAATCTACGTTCAGAGTAACAAGTTTGTAAGTTCTCTTTCAAAGAACAGAAGAGCCAGTAATTAATAAAGACAAGTGTTCAGATTTATTTGGAAATTCACAGTTTCTAATGGCACTACAGCTCCGTAGTTACATACTGAAAGTCGTCTTTCCACAACATTGGATGCTGCACACAGATGGTGTAACTTCCCGCTCAACCTCTGCTCTCATCTGGACCTCTTTTCAATGGGTTTCTATACAATCAGGCCCTCTTGCTCTCAATGGCTAATTGTACAGACTGGAAAAAAAATTAATCATCTAAAACATACTGTTAACTGAAAGCAGCAACTTAAACAAACAGAAAAGGCTTTAAATAAATCACATTACAAACAATACCTCCAGAAAGGTATTAGACAAGTTTAAAAACAATTACTAAAAGTGCTCAATAAGTTATAACGTAAATCTTATAATACAAAATGGTCAATTCTCTCCCTTTCAAAAAGAAACTTTCCACTTTCACTCATTACTGTACAAAGACATACTAAGAAATCATTTTATTCAAACATAGTTGCTGCCAATTATTTTAAAAGAAAAAAAGACAAAATGAGACAGACACATTGACATCACACACGTACACCTTTGCACATGTGTAGCCAACACAAAGCAAACATTGAGGAATAATAATCCCTTTAGACTTGACCAGTTAGACAAGGCCTGACAAACTCACTAGCTGGTTCTATGCATATGTACGTAGGCAGTGATTATATCATATGAGACCCAGACCACCGTGACAAACCCTCAAATTTTTTATAGTAACAAAACAATTATCTAAAATCTGGAGGATTAGCACTTATTATGAATGTCTGAAATGTAATGTAGCTAAAGAAAACCTTTACCAGTGATTAAATGTGTCTAAAAGGTGAATTTATCAAAAATTTATTTGTAAATACCAGTCACTTGCAAGAAAAGATCCTGTAGTTCTTTTCTCATTGAGTTAGTAACTAAAGAAAACTAGAGTGAATAAGTTATATGAAAATAACATTAATAGTGTCACCACTTACCTAAAAGAATAGATTTTAAAATTCCAGCAAGTGTTTGTTTCAAGTGAGTTTGCTAAACAGAGGTCTGGTGGGCAAGTCTTTAGGACCCTTACACTGTCTGACCCACATTACTGAACATCAGGCACAGATCACCTTAAAGCCTTGTAGTGTTTGCAGCTTCAAAAACTAACAAAGTTTATAAAAGAAATCAAATGACAGAAAAAGTTCCCCCTCCTCTTCCAGTGGCATTATAAATAGACAAAAGGCACATAAATATGGGAAGGTGCGAGAAACAGGAACAAAGCTAAAGGAAGAGGTTTAGCCTTTCATTCCTATCCCACCCCAGGAACCGGGCTTCCAAATTACTTCTGTCCCAGTGATTAATCTGTGAAAAACATCTTTATAAAATGTCTACCATTGGCCTCGTAGGAAGTGATCAGCCTTGTAAAACTGCAGCTCATTAACCAAGATTGACACAATCCCACCTACTTTTTAAAAAGGCAGAAACCATAATTTCTGAATACTTTTTCCATTAATATTTTCTCCCTCCCCCAAACCCTTCAAATACCACAGACTGTTCTTCAGAGAACAACATAAAAGTCCCCGGTACGAAAAGGTTGATTAATTTCAGATATGTCCCGATACCGCTGTAACACCAAATGTTCCCACGGTGATCTCTTTGTTTCCTTTGATTATGTCATGCAGGCTCGGCAATGATCCTGACTTAGTCTGTATTAGAGTTTTTATCAGTTTCCCTTGGTCTTGGACTTTAGATCGCCGTCGTTTTAAAGCCCTCTTCTCAGTTTTTGTCTTTTGAGACTGTCCATTGCACAGACTTGTGCAAGCTGAAATGCCACAAAAATAAGACTCTTCTGACTGTGATGAAGTTTCTGAGCTTCCTTCCGATGGAGGACCCTTATAGGAAGAGTGATAAACCTCTCCCATATTAGAAAAGTCTCTCTGGTTCGTAAAGGGCTTCCTTCCTCTTATGTCTCCATTGGCTATGGGGTGCAATCGATCTGCTGGCTTTATGGTCTCAATTTTTTCAGTTTTGTACTTGCAGCGTTTCTTCTATCACACAAGTAAAACAAAGGGTGGGAATTAGACCTCCGGTAGTTACTTAAGCAAACATCTAGAGAGCTGAGCTAATGGAGGAAAGTGCCACCTCCTGGCGACAAGTTACACAGTATTAGGAACAGCATAACACACTGTTATGTTCTGTGTAGACACCATCATTACCCTCCGAGTTTGTAAACACTACTCAATCAAAACGCTTTACTTATCTGCCACCTCTGAACACAGATTTAAGCGTGATAACTAACATCTGAATACCTATCATGTGCCAGATACTACACTAGTTCCTTTCATGTGTATCTTACTTGCTAACTCTGAAAGGTGAGTATTTTATCCCTGGTTACTAAAGGAGAAAGCCAAGGTTCACAGGTTTGGTTCCCTGCGCAAGTTACAATGTAGTGAAGTGGCCAAGTTGGGATTGAATCCTGGGCTACCTGACTCTAAAGCCCAAGTTCTTTCACCGAGAGACAATTACCTTTAATCAAAATGAGCACAACTTACTCTGAGAGGCAAAATGGAAAAGGCACAGACTTTGTAATCAGAAAAACCTAAGTACATTCTGCCCTTTGCCACCTATTTAATGGGTCATTTAAAGAAGACACACACTCTCTGAGTTTCCGTTTTCTCACTTAAAAAATGGGGATAACATCCTCTTCAGGTTGTTGTGAAGATCACAGAAATAGTGCACACACTGTGCCTGACATGCACTGATGATAAATAATGACTATCAGCCAGGGATCAGCAAGCTGCTTCTGTAAAGGGTCAGACAGTAAATATTTTAGGCTTCACAGGCCACATACTGCCTCTCTTGAATATTCTTTTTTATTTTACAGCTCTTTAAAAATGGCCCATACAAAACAGGCCATACAAAATGGCCTGTTTAAAAACAGGCCCATACAAAAGAGGTCTGTGGCCTCTTTTTCGTAGTTTGCTGACTCCTGTAAACATTTATTTATATCATTACCATGACTGAAAATAAATAGTAAGTTTAAGGACCGCCTGAAGGTTTTATTAAACCTTTCAACCTATTTCTTCATGTACCACCACATAACACACCAATACACTTAAAAAGAAACAAAATATTACCTTTTTTTCTGGAGAGAACTTGAGGGGTTCTACGATGTACAAATCATTTGGGTCTACTATAAAGTAAGAAAAAATAAAAAGCAGATGTAAAATGTAAAGTAGATTATGCTATGATTAAACACTACAAAATATCATATTATCCCTTAGTGATTATCTTCCTAATAGAACCAATGAATTTATATTTACACCAGGTTAACCATATATTTATACATTATTAAATTAGTAAGCCAAAGGCAGCAAGGTGGGAAATGGTACTATTCTTATCTTGGGCTCAATTGGTCACCTTCAAATAAATTCCCTAAGTTTTTATCTAACAGGTGGCTACCAGCCAAAACAGCAAGGATCCTACTTTGGGCCCAGCCCTACCCTCTTACCTGATGAGAAATAACATTATGGGTTAGGTTAATACCAAATCTACAGATGGTATGAATATTTCCCTAAAAGACTAAACTCTACACTGTGTTGTAAACGTGGGTTAATAATGTGCAACCAGCTGTTGTGACCACATCTGAAAGCCAGTTAGAGGAACATACACACAAACAGAGGTTGAAGAAGTCTTTTCCAATTGTTTTTTACTATGATTTACTATGATCAAAGCTATGAAGTCCAAAATCAAAAAACCACTTGAACATGCAATATAAATGACAAAGTAATAATGAATCAACACTTCTGGCACAGTGAGTAAATTAGAAATATTAGTTTTAGGTTTCTAAGATTGCATTACTTTAAATACATTCAAAACAGCCCTATGCCACCCCTATACTGACAAGGTAAATATAAAAGGGGAGCTATGAGACTTTAGTCCTATTCAATCCATTAAAAATAAAGGATTTATGGTCTTGACAGAGGCAGAAGTTTTTAAGTAGTAACTTCACTATAAAACTTCATATATTGGAAATTTACTAACAACATGATTCAATTAATTACAATGTTTTACATTATGTCCTAGAAATTTGTCAAGAAAGCCATCAAATACATAAAAATATCCAAACATTCCTTTAAATAGTCATTTCTATGAGATTACTAATCTCACTCACTGCTTTCAAAAAACATGAAATCTACTTCTGGGAATGGTGGTTAATATTATTCAGATCAACTTCTCCACTGAAAGCAACTAAATACAATGGGTTTTTTTTTTTTTTAATCACTAAAAACATTGAAGATCTGCCAAGATTAAGTAAGCAATCTCTAAGCCAAAACTGAAGGAAAAGTATGAATCCAGACAGTCAAGTGGAACACAAAAGTCATTTTTGTCCTGAGAGCATTTGTCAATTCAGGAATATGTGATGTTTAGTTCTGATCGTATCATAAGGGAATGGATCAAAAGTCAAACCTCAAGGCCCATCCAAAGTACTAGTCTAATAAGATACCCTCTCTCTCCACACAGTAAGCTGGGACTCCAAAGGCCTATATCCTCAGGGAAAGAATGAACCCATGCAGGGACTTACAGTCCAAATTCCCATCACCAGGTGGTCCAACAGACCTCAAGCCATGAATGTAAAGTATTTCTGAATGTAAAGCAAACACAAATATTCTCTGGAATAAGGACCTACATTCTAGCCCCTAAAATGATCTCTACAAAAAATTTTTCAAAGAGAAGGCCTAGCACACAAAGGTAACCAAAATAACCTACAAATGAACTATTTGAGTAAAACAATATTGCAGTATATAAAATCAATATAAAAACCTAGGGACTTCCAGTTTCCAGTTTGGCATGAAAAAAGCTTAAAAGTTGTCACTCTGTCCTAACAAGTGAAAAACTAAACAAACCAAAAATCAACTCTTCTTAGGTCAGAAAAATGAGGTCACAAGGCAAACTGCTGTCCCCAGACCTGGAGACAAGCAGGCAGACATTGTGAATCATTAGCCGGGCAGAACCCTCTGCAGGAACCAGTGACTGGGTACGAAAACCTAAACTGTAACTGACAAACTGCTGGACACTGAGTGCGGACAGGCTGTGAGTAAAAACTCCAAGGGGAACCCAGTCATAAGGGGGCCCCACACTTTGTTGAGTTTTACCTCCAGGAGATCCACCAGGCCCTCACCATTTTGAAATACTCCAGAGCATTCTGTTCTTCTTAACAAGGCCCGCCTTTAGGAGAAAGTATTTTACCAGACTCTTAACCTGCTGGGGATTTACTGGAGCCTAACCTGCGTGGGGGAAGGGGAAACCTGAGAGGCACTGGTGAAGTTCACAGTCAGGGACACAAGTCCACCAATGGACTGAGACCTAATCATAGGACGATAAACACTTCCTCTACCACCACACCTCACCACCACATTACTAAAGATCTGTTTACCGCAGTTCTTTTTACCGAATAAGTCATGTCCCCCCTTCAACAAAAAAATTACAAGGCATAAAAACAGGCAAAAAACACAGTTTGAAGAGATTAAACAAGCATTAGAACTAGAGTTAGATATGGCAGGAATGTTGGAATTATCAGACCAGGAATTTTTAAAAACTATGATTAATATGCTAAGGGCTTTAATGGAGAAAGCAGACAATATGCAAGAACAGATGGACAATGTTAGCAAAGAAATTCTAAAAAAGTACCAAAAAGAAATTCTAGAGACACCTTTGATAAGTTCATTAGTAGACTGGACAGAGCTGAGAAAGAATCACTAGGCTTGAGGATACGACAATACAAACTAAAAAGCAAAGAGAAAAAAGATGGGAAACCAAAACAACCCAGAACTGAATGTCCAAAACCACAGAATGACTACAAAAGGTATAACATGTGTAATGAGAATACCAGAAGGAGAAGAAAGAGAGAAAGGAACAGAAGCAATATTTGAAGTAAAATAACTTAAAATTTCCCCAAATTAAAAGTCAGACACCAAAATACAAATCCAGGAAGCTCAGAGAACACCAAGCAGAATAAATGCCCAAAATGCTACACCTAAGCATATCATGTACAAACTTCAAAACATCAAAGATAAAGAGAAAATTTTGAAAAAAGCCAGAAGAAAAACATACCTTACCTATAGAAGAACAGAGATAAGAATTACATCTGACTTCTCCTCAGAAACCATGCAAGCAAGAAGAGAGTGGAGTGAAATATTTAAAGTGTTGTGAGGAAAAAAAAAAAAATCAAGAATCCTGTATCCTAAGAAATTATCCTTCAAAAGTGAAAGAGAAATAAAGACTTTGTCAGACAAGCAAAAACTGAGGGAATCTGTTACCAGTAGAACTGCCTTGCAAGAAATATTAAAAGAAGTTCTTCAGAAAGGAGGAAAATGATGTAGGTCAGAAACTCAGATCTACATAAAGAAAGGAAAATCATCAGAGAAGAAATAAGGTAAAATAAAAACTTTTATTTTTCTTATTCTTAAATGATCTAACAGATAACAGTTCATTCATAACAATAGCAACAATGTATTCGAGTATGTTTATGTACCTTATGCTTCTGTAGAAGTAAAAAGAATGACAGCAATGATACAAGAGATGGAAGGGAGGGATTAGAAATATTTTGTTATAAAATATCTGCACTAGCCATGCAGCAGTATGTCATTTGAAAGTAGACTTGGATTATGTTGGATTACTTGGATTAACGTATATTGCAAATTCTAGGGCAACCACTAAAAAAAAGTAAAAAAAGAAGTATACATAGTATATGCTATAAAAGGAGAAAAATGGAATTGCATACAATGCTCAATTAAAACCACAAATGGCGAAAAAGTGTGGAAGACAAAAACAGAAACAAACAACAAGGGTAACAAATAGAAAACAGTAACAAATGTGGTAGATATTAATCAACTGTATCAATAATCACTTTAAGCATCAATGCTCTAAATACACCAATATAAAGACAGAGATTCTACAAGTGGATCAATAAACAAGACTCAATTCACGTTGTTTACAAGAAACACACTTTAAATATAAATACATATAACAATTAAAAGGATAGGAATGAAGAAAGATGTACCATGCTAACACAAATAAAAAGAAAGCAGTAGTAGGTATACTAATTTCACAGAGCAGACTTCAGAGCAAGGAAATTTATCAGGGATAAAGAGAGGCATTTCATAATGATAAAGGGTCAATATTCCAAGAAGGGATAATAATCCTTAATGTGCATCTGCCTCACAACAAAGTGTCAAAATATACAAGGAAAAAATGATACAACTGCAAGAAGAAACACACGAATCTACTATAATAGCTGGGACTTTAATAGCCCTCTATTAGAAACGGACAGATCCAGCAAGTAGATTATCAGCAAGCACACAGCTAACCTCAACAGCACAAAATCTATTGTATTTCTACATATGAGCAAAAAACACACATGCGCGTGTGCACACACACAAGATATCATTCAGAACAGCATCAAAAAATATTCTAGGAATAAAACTCTCAAAAGTTTGACTTTTTTGGAGTAAACAGAGATACGCTATGTTGGTCTCAAACTGATATGTAGAGTCAAAGTAATCTCAATAAAAACGCTAATACTTTTCTTTAATGAAACATTTAATAGATTACTCTAAATTTATTTAGAAACATAAGGAGCCAATAATAGCCAGGAAACCTGAAACAACTGAAAGTATAAAAGTTTATACAGGAACCCCTACCTAACACCATATACAAAAACATCCATTCCAGGTAGATTAAGGACCTAAAAATAAAAGCCAAAGTAAACATTTAAAAGAAAATATAAGAGAATATCATCCATAAACTTGGAGTAAAAAATTCTGTTTAAACAAGAGATAAAAAGCACTAACCATACAGAAAAAAAAATTCATAGATTTGATTACATTAAAAGCTTCTTTTTAAAAGACTAATTAAAATTAGTAATCAGGTAAATGCAAACTACAACTGCAATGAGGTTAACAAATACTTTAAAACTTGACATTTCTAAGTGTTTGTTGGCAAGAATGTAGAGTGGAAATTCTCACAGTACTGGAGGAAGCATACACTGATATGACCACTTTGGAAGCTGGTCATCATCTTCTAACTTGCAGATAAGCATACCCTACGACCCAGGAATTTTACATCTAGGTAGTATTCCTAGAGAAACACATGCGACTATTCCAGCGTACAAAGAAATGTTTACAGCAGTATAATTTGAAATAGCCCCAACTGTAAGTAACCGTAGAATGGATAAATACAGTGGTATTTAGTCAGTTGCTGAAATACTATACAATATTGAAAATGGAATGAAATTATGTATACGAATCTTACAAATAGAATGCCAAAAGAAAGAAGATAAAAAAGAATACATATGCTATGACTCTATTTATCAAAAGCTCGATACCAGGCAAGAATCAAATTATATTGTTGAGGAATCCAAACGGTGATGGTAAAACTATTAAGAAAATCAAGAATATGATTATTTCAAAAGTGAAGATAGTTACTTCTGGGAGGAGCAATACCAAGAGTGCCATGCTGGCCTTGTTCAACCTCTTGATCTGGGTGTTAGTTACACAGGTGTTCACTTTGTAATCACTTGACAAGTTGTACATTTTAGTTTTATGTAATTTTTGAATTTCACTTATATTTCACAATAAAAATGTGTTACAAAAAAAATAAAAACAATTTTGGCCCACCTGGCTGGTCAACCAAAGTGACAGAGTTGCAAATCAAAGTATAAATGTGAAGAGAGAGAGGGAGGACACTAAGAAAGCTTATAATGAATTAAATAATTTAAGTTATTACAACATAGATCATCTAAGTCCACCTATTACACAACCTCAAATGCTTAAGAGGTAGGAGATTATATAATTTGCCAAATGTATTAATAGATATCAACTTTGTACAAAGTACTAACCTTTATATAAAGACATGAGGAATTACAACCAATGCCACAGAAATAAAAAGGATTATAAGAGACTACTATGAACAACTGTACTCCAACAAATTGGAAACCTAGAAGAAATAGATAAATTCCTAGAAACACAGACTTACCAAGACCAAATCATGAAGAAATAGAAAATATGAACAGACCAGTAACAGGGAGATTGAATCAGAAATCAAAAACCTCTCAACAAAGAAAAGTGCAGGACCAGATGGCTCCACCAGAGAATTCTACCAAACTCTTAAAGAAGAATTAATATTAATCTGCCTGAAATGCTTCCAAAAACTGGAACACTTCCAAGCTCATTCTAGGAAGCCAGCAGTATCCTGATACCAAAGCCAAAGGCACTACAAGAAAAAAAAACTACAGACCAAGATCCCTAATGAATACTGATTTAAACATGCTCAATAAATACTAGGGAACTGAATTCAACAGCACATTAAAAGGATTATACACCGTGATCAAGTAAAATTTATTCCTAGAATACAAGGATGGTTCAACATTCAAAAATCAATCAACGTAATATACCACATAAATAGAGTGAAGGACAAAAATCAAATGATCATCTCAATTGATGCAGGAAAAGCATATGATGAGATTCAACATCCTTTCATTCTAAAAATACTCAATAAATTAGGAACAGAAAGGAACTACCTCAACATATTAAAGATCATTTATGAAAAGCCCACAGTTAACATAATACTCAATGGTGAAAGACTGAAAGCCTTTCCTCTGAGATCAGGAACAAGACAAGGATGTCCACTCTCATCACTTGTATTCAACATAGTACTGGAAGTCGTACCCAGAGTAATTAGGCAAGAAAAGGAAATAAAAGGCATCCAAATTGGAAGAAAGGAAGTAAAATTATCTCTGTTCTTAGATGACATGATCTTATATGTAGAAAACTCTAAAAATTCCACAAAAAAACTGTTATGACTAATAAATGAATTCAGCAAAGTTGCAGGATAAAATATCAACATGCAAAAATCAGTTGCATTTCTACACAGTAACAATAAACAATCCAAAAAGGAAATTAAGAAAACAATTCCATTTATAACAGTATCAAAAAGAATACTTAGGAATAAGCCTGACTAACGAAGTGAAGGACTTGTACACTGAAAATGACAAAACATTGATGACAGAAATTAAAGATACAAAGAAATGGAAAGACATCTCATGTTTATGACTATAAGACTTAATACTGTTAAGATGTCCATACTACCAAAAAGATCTACAGATTCAGTGTAATCTCTATCAAAATCCCAACAGTATTTTTTGCCAAAACAGAAAATCGCATCCTAAAGTTCATATCAAGTCTCAAAGGACCTCAAATAGGCAAAAGAAATTTGAAAAAGAAAAATAAAGTTAGAGAACTCACACTTCCTGATTTCAAAACACATTACAAACCTACAGTAATCAAAACAATGTGGTACTGGCATAAAGACAAACAGACAAATGGAACAGAAAAAAGAGTCCCGAAATAAACCCTCACACATATGGTCAAGTAATCTTCAACAAGGGTGCCAAGGCCACTCAATGGGGAAAGCACACACTTTTCAACAAATCGCGCTGGGAAAACTGGATATCCACACGCAAAAGAATGAAGTTGGACCCTTATCTCATATCACATACAAAAATTAACTCAAAATGGAAAAACTAGCCTAAACCTAAGACCTAGAACTATAAAATTTCTGGAAGAAAACATAAGGGGAAAACTTCATGACAGTGGACTTGGCACTGATTTCTTGAATATGACACCTAAAGTACAGGCAACAAAGCAAAAACAGACAAACAGGACTACATCAAACTTAAACATTCAGTCCATCAAAGGACACAATCAACAGAGTAAAAAGGCAATTTACGAAATGGGAGAATATATTTGCAAATCATATATCTGATAAGGGGTTAATATCCAGAACATATAAAGAATTCCTACAATTAAACAACAAAAAAATCAAATAATCCAATTAAAAAATGGGAAAGGTATTTGAATAGACATTTCTCCAAAAATAATTTTAAAATGGGCAATAAGCACATGAAAAGATGCTCAACACTAATCATCAGAGAAATGCAAATCAAAATCACAATGAGCAATCACCTCATGTCCATTAGGATGGCTTCTATTAAAAAAACAAAACAACAAGTGTCGGTGAGGATATGGAGAAAACTGGAACAACTCTGCACTGCTGTGAGATTGTAAAATGGTGCAACTACTATGGAAAACAGTATAAGAGTTTCTCAAAAAATAGAACTACCATATGATCCAGAAATCCTACTTCTGGTTATCTACTCAGAGGAACTGAAAGCAAGGTCTTGAAGAGATATTTGCACACTCATTTTCATAGCAGCACTATTCACAATAGCCAAGAGGAGAAGGCAACCCAATGTCCATCAAGGGATGAATAAACAAAATACAGTATAAATGTACAACAGAATATTATTCAAACTTAAAAAGGAAAGAAATCTTGTCACATGCTACAACATGGATAAACCTTGAGGACATTATGCTAAGTGAAATAAGCCAGTCGTAGAAAGACAAATACTATATGATCCCACTTACATGAGGGAGTCAAATTCACAGAAACAGAAAATACAGTGGTGGTTATCAGGGGCTCGGGGGCGGGGATAAAAAGGGAGTTGTTTAACGGATATAAAGTTTTAGATTTACAAAATGAGAAGGTTCTGGAGATTTGTTTCACAACAATGTGAACATACTCAACATTACTGAACTGTACACTTAAAAATGATTAAGATGGTAAATTTTATGTCATATCTTTTACCACAATAAAAATAAACAAAATAAGACAGTCCCTTCTCATATACCTTACAACTGAAAATAAGGCATGTACAGAATGGCTAAAATCAAAGCAGACTATAACAACTGCCTTCTCATATACCTTACAACTGAAAATAAGGCATGTACAGAATGGCTAAAATCAAAGCAGACTATAACAACTGCCATAAGAAGAGATTTAATTCAAACAGGAAAAGAAATAAATCAATTAACTAACAGGAGAATGAGAATTAAAGCCAGTTTTCTGCCTACTGTACTCAACTTTTTTTAATTGTAAAGATGAACATGACATAGTTGTTTAAAATAGAATTTTATTATCAGGTACAAAAGGCTACTCTATTTGGTCTTGAAGAGTCACATAAAGAGAAGAGAAGAGAAATAGTAAAATAGTCATGATTTCAACTAATTTAAAATGAGACTAGAAATGCTGAGAAGGAAAAAACATCTCTAACATACTTCCTAATTACATGACTAGAGCTCAAATAATTAATGCATTGACACCCACCAGAATGGCTAAAAGACCAAGGATACTAAGGTTAGTGAGGATTTGGAACAATTGGAACTCTCACACATAGCTGATGAGAGGGCAAATTCATACAATACTCTGGAAAACTTTGTGGCAGTATTGATTAAAGCTGAATATGATGACTGAGCAATCCCATTTCTAGGTATATACCCAACAGAAATGTACACGTGTTCACCAATGTAATACCCGTAAACTGAAAATACTCCAAATGTAACAATAATGTGTAGTATATTTGTATCATGGAATACTATACAGGAATGAAAATAAACAAACTACAACTATACTCAATGACATGGTGAATGTCATAATCAACAATTAGAAGTCAAAACTGTGGCCACCCTGGGAGGGAATGGCTAGTAACTAAAAGAGCACAAGGAAGTTTCTGGGATGTTGGCTAACGTTCTGCTTCTTAATCTGGGTGTTGGTCACACAGGTGTGTTCAGTTTGTGAAAATTCATCAAGTTTTTACATATGGTAATTACATATTCTTGTATGTAATACTTCAATTAAAAATTTCACTTATAAAAAGACATAGTCAAAAGAAGAAACAGAGAGAGAGAGAGAAGCAGGAAGGAAGAAGAGATTTACTAATCTTAAGTAAACACACATGTTAACGGGTTCAGTCTGTAAAGCTCTGTGATAACAGTAAACCAGTAAAGCTCTGGGATGATTACTTGAATGATTTAATCAATTCGAACATGCTGCTCAGTTACTAAATCCTAAAGAAAGAGAAGCAAATGATTATTAAGAAAGCACTCCTAATTGAAATATATAATTAATTTGGTTATTTCAATATAGGTATGAAGATAAGTCTCTTAATAAGCACTAACTAAAGCACAACTTATAAAAGTACTAATATAGAAAAATACACATCCATTCATTTAAATTTCAGTATTCACTGAGTGTTAGACAATGGAATGCTATTAGAGACTCTGGGCTACAAAAAAGAAGCAGACCAGATTATTTTTCAGAAAGTGCCTCACAGTCCTAAACTAGAGACAAAAGGAGTCCTACCTGTACAGGAAGAGGAGGCAGATAAGCAGAGGATGCTATGGGAGCACATTCAGGTTTTCCATATCTGCTGAACTTTCTCAAACATCCCTTTCTAAAAAGAAATACTTCTAAACAGCAGCATGTGCAAACCAAGCTACCAATGGCTAATTAAACTAAGCCCTCCCCACCCATCCTCTGGGCTTTTAGGAATGAAGGTAGATACAAAGTATGAAAAGGACAAGGTGGCTCTGACACAGCACAAACACAAAAGTTACATATACCCATTATTCTGTTGCAGATTGTCTCAAACACAACATTGACATTATACTTATGCAAGAAATAAATTAAATTCACCTTTATATATACATATAAGACACCCACAAATATCTACCTTCTTTTCCAGTTAACTGCAGAGACTTGGATCTGATGAGTGGGAATGAAGTTCTCCTTTTCAAATTCATATCATCATAGGAAGAGAAACACCTAACATATTAAGAAAATGCAACATTGGGCACAATAAGTAAACTACATATAATTATGGGGCTAAATCAAAGCTATTGAGAATTGTACATGCCACAGAGGACTAATCTCTAAGATAACACTCCAGTTTTTGTTAGTACATGTTAAAAAAAAAAAAAAGTTAAGGCTCATTCTCCAAAACGTGCTATATTAAAATACCTACACCCCCCCCCCCCTTTGAATTCCACATTTTTCAAGCATCTTTCACAAGCAAAACATGTCAAAAGCTTTTATGCACTTACTATCAGTGTTTTCTCTATTACAGTCTGAGAACCTTCCAGGCATAGGACTGTCTCACTAGGTCCAATGATGTTTTTAACATTTTGGTTTCACGATAATCATATGGGGAAAGAAATTACCTCAGTATCCCTTTATTTGCTAAAATTTCTCAGAAATATAAAAGCATAGTAAAAAAAGAAAATTGTGAAATATAATGTTGATATTACCTTTTAGGGCTTGGATACTGGTTGCTTTTAGGAAGTTTTGAAATATAATCGCCATCAAATGGAGAGGTGTTACGACAACGCTGCATACAAAGCATCAGGCCCAAGACAACACAGAGAACCAAAGATATGACCAGATAGCTTTGTCGATCTGAAACCTGAGATGAGAAGAGAGTTTAATAAAAATTTAAAAATCGCACTAGGAAAAAACACAGTGGGATCTAAAATTTAAAGGACAAATCATTTTAAACATTTTTCTCAATGTGCTTCAAAATCATAAACGCAGGGCATGCTCTTTGAAAATGCACTCCTAAGGCAATCTTTCACTTTTTCTTCTTTTTCCCCCAACTCTTTGACAATTTTCAAACCTATGAAAAAGTTTTAAAAATAGTACAATGAACAAATTTATGCCATTCACCGATTGTTAATATTTTGCTACTTTTGCTTTGTCTTTCCATCTGCAGTATCTCCTCCTGGGGGTGAAAGAAAAAAACTGTGCTCTTAGCTAGTCTTTCTCATCTTATAAAACTAAACCACCAAGCATCCAGTCACTTAAGCCAAAAAAAACAAACCTGAGGATCATCCTTAATTCCTCATCCCACACATCCAATCTTTCAGCAAGGCCTGTCTTTCTACCTCGTAAATACATTCTGAATTCAGTAACTTCATCCTGTTGTCCATTTCTAAAATCCTAGTCCAATGCAAGGTTACCTCACCTAGGCTACTGCAACTGCCCCTAACTAGTTTCCTCCCCACATCTGCACTTGCTGTTCCCTAAGAGACAATTCTCCACAGAGCAACGAATGGGGAGTTTCCTAAAGAGCTGTCAATGAGCTGATCCATGTCACTTCTTTACTTAATACTTTCCAATGACTTGCAATGATTAGAATAAAATTCAAACTCCAAATGGCCTACAAAGGTCTATATGACCAGGGCCCTGCCAAAATCCTGAACTCATTCCTGACCCCTCTCTTCTCTCATTCACCCGCTCCAGCCACACCAACTTTCTTTCTGCCTTCAAACACATCACACTGTTTCTAATCATGGGTCTTGTGCCCTAGTTCTGCTAGTAACAAGTGTGGTGTAACCCCAGGCTCTATGTGGCTGCTAACTCCTTGTGAGCACTCAGTTCTAATGCCACCTCCTCAAACAAGCCTTCCAAGATCACTCTAGCTAAAGCAGCAATCCTCACCACCACCACTCTACACACACACATTTCTTTTTCTATCCCACTGTCCTTCATATATATTTACTATATGTACTCATTTGCTGTCTCCCCCAGGAGAGAGGGCCCTATGAGGCCAGATACTATTCACACTGCTGTATGCCCCAACCTCGAACTGTACAGCTCATGCCTCACATACTTGCTCAATACATACTTGTTAAATCAATGAAATTTTTGCCATGTTAAGCACCTTAATGAGCCTTTTTGAACTGAAAATGAAGTGTGCATGGCAACGATCAATGGTCTGCAAAAGGCCTAACAGAATTGCTTTATAGGTGTATTTTAGGTAAGACGAACTACCAAAGCCCTGCTTTCCAAAGATTATGGTAATTAATATATTCCCAAAACTTCATGTCACATTCTGCTGTTCTGAAAAAATTCTCCATAAATGACAGTTTTGTTTGGCTAATGTTCTTAGATATCATGTTCTTAACAAGACTGCCTTAATAACCACCTCTACACAAGCACTGTGTCTGATAAAACCATCGGGAACACACACCTCACGTTTGAGTTCTGCTACTGTTGTTGATAAGTTCGACACAAGTTGTGTCATGTTGGTCAGCTGTGCCTGGAGCAACTGGATGGCTTCAGTTTGCCGCTGATCCTATGATAAAGGAAGACCTAAGTATTATTTTTCTTTGTGTTTCACCTGTACATTAACTATTATAAATTCAATCTGGATAATCTAACAAATTCCTCAGAGAAAAAAATACATTACTAGGAAGATTTCATGAATGAATATCATAAACTTTGACCAGAAATTTTAAAAAAACAAAAGATACTTCAAAAGAATCTGAGACTGTCAACTCTCGCCGTCCCTGAAAATACCATGCAGAACACTGTCTAACAGAAGTTAGTAAACGTTCAAACTGATATGGGCTCTGTATGTATAAACCAGCACATAACCAGCTACACGCAAAAGAGCCACTTAGTCAAATATGTGTTTTTAAACCAAAACACTTGGCACAAAGACATGTTGAAAACTTTTTGAAGAATGTTTCTGGACATAAAGCAGGCTCAAGAAGGTTTTAAAGTTCTATTTTATAGTATATTAGGATGGAACTTAGGATATCACACTGTCAAAACCTACAACTGATCATCTAATCAATACTAGAATATCACCAATGAGAAGAAATTCACCAAAAACACCCATCTTCCCCAGCTCTGAATTTTAGAAACTTTTATAATCAACAAACATGTCTTGATTTAAAATATCATTAGCATGCATATTTTGGGGAGTTATGCATCATACTCATATTTATGAACCTATACAAGTAGACTGTACTGAAATTCAACTTATTAATGAATTTGGAGAGGAGGAAAAGAGGACAGGAAGAAGTCAAGGAAATCTAACACTCTCATTTAGGACCCTATATGAAATAGCTAAATAACCATTTATTATTCTAGATATAATTTTTTCAAATTTAGACTTAAGTTTTAAGTCTCAACTGTCTATGTGTGTGTGCATGTGGGGGAGTGGATGTATAAAATTGTAACAAAAAAAGTTTCACTTACTTCCCTTACTGTCATCCACTGTACCTTTTATCCTCATTTAGCTTTTTAAAATGCTGAATATGACTTATTAAATTGTTTCTTTTGATAACACATTTGACAAACACTCATAAAGCTTAGACAGTTATAAACATTTAAAGGACAAGCTATTTAAATTTAATAGATTATTATATTTATAAGTTGGTTAACACTTCTAATCAAGATTTATTTACAGTAGTGTTAATAATACACAAGATTATTTAAAAGTACTTTAAACAAGTATTTGAGACATAAGGTATAGAAGATACATATAAAGCAAAGAAAGTATAGAGGGGAAATCATTGTATTAAGATTAATGGAGAACTAAATAAATATTGTGTTCATGGGTCATATGACTTAATACTGTTAAGAGGTCAACTTTCCAAATTGATCTATAAATTCAACACAATCTCAATTAAGATCCTAATAAGTTGCTTTTTTTTTTTTTTTGTAAAACCCGACAAGCTGATTCTAAAATCCATATTAGCCAAACCCAGATTAGCCAAAACAATTTTGGAAAAGAACAAAGTTGGAGGATTCACACTGCCTGACTTCAAGAGTTCCTATAAAACTACAGTAATCACAACAGTGTGGTATTATCACAAAGACAGACAAATAGATAAACAGAACAGAAGAGAAGCCCAGCAACAGACCCACACATACACACGGTCACTTGATTTTTATCAAAGTGCAAAGGAGGGGCCAGGCCGCTGGCGCAGTGGTTAAGTTTGCACGTTGTGCTTTGGTGGCCTGGGGTTTGCCAGTTCAGATCCCTGGTGCAGACCTACGCACTGCCTGTCAAGCCATGCTGTGGCAGGCGTCCCACATATAAAGTAGAGGAAGATGGGCACAGATGTTAGCTCAGGGCCAGTATTCCTCAGCAAAAAGAGGAGGACTGGCGGCAGATGTTAGCTCAGGGCTAATCGTTCTCAAAAAAAAAAAAAAGTGCAAAGGAAATTCAGTGGAGAAAAGAGTCTTTTCAACAAATTATGCTGGAACAAATGGATATTCATACGTTTCTCAACTCTCTCCCCCCCCAAAATGAACTTTGATCTATACCTTGCAACACATAAAATTTAAAATAGATCATAAACTTAATGTAAAACTAAAGCTATAAAACTTCTAGAAGAAACAACACGAAAAAATCTTTCTAACTTTGGGTTAGGGCAAAAATTTTGTAGAGTGAAGAAAACATGGATAAATTAGGCTCCAACAAATTAACTTCTGCTCTGAGAAAACAAGTAACAGACTGGGAGAAAATACTTGCAAAGCATCTCTGATAAGGAACTTATATTCAGAATACGTAAACAATCCTCAAACCTCAATAATAAAAAAAAAACCAGTAAAGGAGGAACTTTGCATGGACCCATGATTATAATGTGCTGTGAATTGAGTCAGATACAGCTAAACTATCCACAACTTGAGGCCTCCTCACCTCACCTCACCATACCCTAGTTCCAGATAACCTTTTAGAAAACTGTAAAATTTCTTTATCGTGGTAATGGTCTATAAAAACTTACTAATAAACATCACACTTAATAGTGCAACACTGAAATTGTTCCCTTGAAATCAACAAGACAGGGGAATGGCCACGATTGCATCACTCTATAGGTCTAGGCAAGAGAGAAGAAAAAAATAAAAAGGTATAGGGATTAAGCAGAAAAAAGAGAGTTGCTCTTATTTGCCATTAGTAAGATTATCTACATAGAAAACCACAAAAGATTTCAGAGTGTAACAAAGTTGCACAAAAGTCCACTGCACTTCTACACACATATACACACACACAAATCTAGAAATGCAATAGGAATAATGCTCAAGAAAATTTTCCTTACAGGACATGTTGATGCTAATAGCTTGTAAGTTTCTAAACATGACATCACATAACAGCCTTGATAATTAGCTATCAGAGGAAAAAGTGAACCAACATTACTTATCCTTCTTACCAGCGAGATCCTACAAAATTCAATGGAAATTTATGTAAAAAGTAAATAAGGTATGAAGATGACCAACCTGCTCCTCTGCTATTCTTGAAGTATTCTGAAGTTTAACTATTGTTTTATTGAAAGCCTTTTGCATTTCTTCCATTTGTTTTCGGTACCTGTGGAGTAAGAATTGATTTAAATTTGCTTTAATTTCTTATTTATTAATTTATTACTGGAAATACGCTTCTGATTTCAATATATGAGATAAATCCACTTTTCTGAAAATGGCTCTTATTGAGGCCCATGCAATACAGGAATACTTACAAAGGTAGACTAAAAAGGTCCCTCAAAGTTTTCGCTACCTCAACATCAACTCTACGCACCTCACTGCCATATAAGATTTATTAGTTACATATATGGTCAATTTATTTACTACAAAGGAGCCACGACCATACAACAGGAAAGGACAGCCTCTTCAATAAACGGTGTTGGGCAAACTCGATAGCCACACACAAAAGACTGAAACTGAGTCACTATCTTATACTATACACAAAAATTAACTCAAAATGGATTAAAGACTTGAATATAAGACCTGAAACCATAAAACGACTAGGAGAAAACATGGAGGGAAGCTCCTTGACAACAGTTTTGGAGACAGTTTTTTGGATTTGGCAACAAAAGCAAAAATAAACAAATGGGAGCACATCAAACTAAAAAGCTTCTGCACTGCAAAGGAAACCATGAAGAAAATGAAAACGCAACTTACTGAATGAGAGAAGATATTTGCAAATCATGTATCTAATAAGGGGTTAACATCCAAAATATATAAAGAACTCATACAACTCAATAGCAAAAAAACAATCTGATTAAAAAATGGGGAGAACGGGGACCGCCCTCGTGGCTTAGTGGTTAAAGTTCCATGTGCTCTGCTTCAGCAGCCAGGATTCATGGGTTTGGATCCCGGGTGTGAACCTACTCCACTCATCAGCTATGCTATGGAGGTATCCCTCATATAAATTGGAGAAAGACTGGCACAGATGTTATCTTAGGGCTAATCTTCCTCAAGCAAAAAAAGAGGAAGACTGGCAGTGGATGTTAACTCAGGGCAAATCTTCCTCACCAAAAAAAAGCAATGATAATGGGCAGAGGATCTGAATAGATATATTTCCAAAGAAAACATACAGATGGCTAACAGGTACATGAAAAGGTATTCAATATCACTAATCATCATCAGGGAAAAGCAGATCAAAACAACGAGTTATCAGCTCACACCTGTTAAAATGGCTATTATAAAACAGACAAGAAATAACATGTGGGCAAGGATGTGGACAAAGGCAACCCTTGTGCACTGTTCGTGGGAGTGTAAATTGGTGCAGCCACTATGGAAGACAGTATGGAAGTTCCTCAAAAAATTAAAAATAGAACTATCATATGATCCAGGAATTCTACTTCTGAGCATTTATCTGAAGAAAACAAAAACACTAACTTAAAAAGATATACGCAACCCTCATGTTCACTGCAGCATTATTTACAACAGCCAAGATTTCAAAGCAACCTAAGTGTCCACTGATGGATGAATAAAGAAAATGTGGTGTGTATATATATATAATGGACTATTATTCAGCTATAAAAGAAAAAAAAATCATGCTGTTTGCAACAGCCATGGGTAGACCCTGAGGGCATTAAGTGAAATAAGTCAGACAGAGAAAGACAAATACCTTCTGATCTCACTTATATGTGGAATCTTTAAAAAATAAAAAAACAAAAAAACCCCCCAAACTCATCAATACAGAGAATAGATTGGTGGTTGCCAGAGGCAGGGGGTGGGCAGTGGATGAAATAGGTGCAGGTCAAAAGGTACAAATTTCCAGATATAAAATGAGTAAGCCATGGTGATGTAATGTAATAGCATGTTGACTACAGTTATAATACTGTATTATATATTTGTTTGCTAAGAGAGCAGATCTTAAAAGTTCTCATCACAAAGAAAAAATTTGTGGTGATGGATGTCAACTAGACTTCCTGTGGTGACCATTCTGCTACATTCGATAGAAACATCGAATCATTATGTTGTACACCTGAAACTAATATATGTCGATTATACCTCAATTAAAAAGAAAAAGATTAGTGATTTCTGTGGTTCCTTTATGGGGATGGATAGGGGTGCAGGTGGGGAGGCAAGAGCAGGTATGAGGTAGCTAAGTGGGCATGCACAAACACACACACACACACACAATTTGCCAATAAAGTTATGTGTTGATTAGGAAGAAACCCTCTTTAGGATATAATGACTACCTTTGTGACAACTCATTATTAGCACTTCAATTTAAGAGGAGTAGGAAAAGGTAGTGTTTCAGAAACTCTGGACAGAAACTTAGTACCTAGGTGGTTACAAAATCTTGAAGGAGAAGCCCTAAGGACATTGGACGCTTAAGGGATAAAAAAAGAGTTAGGTTTGAAAAATGGAGAACTGTGCCTGGGGTCTTAATCACTTTACAAGCACACTGGCACTGCCTCTGGCACTTACGAGCACAAGAGCATAAATTATTACAACTAGAGCTAGGATTCCAGGATTTGTTTGAAAGCGTGCAAATGTTCTCTAATTATCCAGTTCAGTCTACTCTACTCTTCACTTATTTAAACTCTTTAAATGATATCTTGGCAGGTTCCACCAAGAGCTTTAAGATCTACAGACTATAATTTTTCCCATGAGCTCTCTGGGAATCAAGCAGAAAAAGTGGCTAAAGTTAAACAAGAGAAGAAAAGAAGAAGCTGATGACAGATAATTCAAACATTATAAGCCTAATAATAAAAGTGTTACATCCTTTAGTACTTTTAAAAAAGAAAAACAATTCTTTAAGTCACTGATTGACATCCAAGTAGCTTACTTTCTCTCTCCAGCTAAAATAGCACTTACTACTATTATATCATGAGAGAATTAAATCCTCTCCTCCTCTAGTCACAGATCATATGCTGCTACTTAACTCACTATGCAAAGTAGATTGTGCTAATTCATAATACACCTTACCTTTGGCTAAGCTCCTCCAGGTAGCGACCACTGAGAGACATATTAACTTCTAAGGCTTTAATACGATTATTAAGTCTCATAAATACTGACTCCTTTTGATTTGATCCATGTACAAGATTTCCATTAGCATACCCTAGATCTGTAGAATTTTGTAATTCAGCATAAAAATCTGTAGCTGTCCTCTGTAACCCTCTTAAAAGGGCATCTTCTGGAGACTGTTCTTCCTCTTTTACTTCAGGTACTGAAGAAGAATCTACAACAGGAGTCAAAATTTGCTTTGGTGTGTCAGCTACGCTCATTTTGGCTTCTCCATCTTCACTGTCTGGCACAGTGGCTGTGTTTACAGGTGGCACTATTGTTTCAGTTAGCTTTGTGATAATTTGCATGGAGTTTAAGTCTTCTTTTACAATATTATCCATTACTTCATTAAGTTTATTTGTTTCATAGATCACAGTTGACTTCTCTACAGAACTAAAACTCTCAGACTTCTTTTCTGTTTCATTATCAACTTCAACAGAACTCTCTTGGGTAATCACTTGTGATGGTGTATGTCCTGCCTCATATTTAATAGGCTCAGATAATTCTGTTTTAGATAATGAATTGATTTCCGGAGTAACATCCAAGAGAACAGACTGAGAAAGAGTTTGAGGATGGCTTGGTTCAAGTTCAATTGCATCTACTGTGTGATTAATCAAATCACCTTGGTGCATATCACTTAAGTCACCCAGAACAGTAGTTTCAGTTTCCTTTTCCTTACTTTTACCATCCAATTCTCCACTCGGAGGTTGCAATACTGAAACGTCTACTGATTCTGCAGGCAGTAATAATGGTGGTTGAGCTGACACAAGATAATCTTTTTCTTTACTCACATCAGTTCTGCTGCGTTGCCGATAAAGAGCAATTCTGACTGAACACCACTTATATATGTATTCCGCAAAACTAGAAATACAACAAATTGTGGTCAATTCACTGCAAAATATTTGCGTCTCTGACTCAAACCAGGGTGATGATTCATCCTCCTGTTCACCGCTACCCAAAAGGGTCACTGTAGATGGACTGGCCTCCTCTTCTTCTTCTTGAACTAGTTGTACAATAGGACTCTCTTTGGGAGTATCTGGTGATGATGGCTGTGTGTCATGTACATGTCCTTCAGTGGTTACAAACCTAGAAATACATACGATAATTACAAATCACTTTAATTAGAACTCTAAAGCTAAAATTATGTTTATGGAAAATAAATGTATCATACACAAAATAAAAGGCAGGAAATATAGAAGAAACTCAAATTTTTTTGCATGAATTTTTCCCCTTCAAATCATTTTCATTATAAAAACAAACATTATTCAAAAATGGTAACAGAAAGACCATTTATCAAGTGACCAGCCAGGTGACTCAAATGATCATATTTACCAAATCAACCTTGCTTTTCTTTAATCTCTGTTTAAGAACCATTTGTATGTGAATACTTCTACTTACTGAATGTATCGTGTACCTTTCCTCCCACAAATAGTCACTAAATCTTTTTCAAGCCTCATCACCCATTACATAGAAATTGAGCAACCCAAGGACTATAAAGTCGCAGAGCTAGAACTAGAATCCGGGATTCTTAATACTTATGGACTTTGTGCTTGAATATGCTACTTTTAAAAGGCAGCTAGATTGATCAAAGATAATTTTTCTGTGGATGATTGAGGAATTCCAACGTGGCATTACACACTACACATACACATACACACTCACACACACACACTCACGATTATCTGCTTTAGGGAGAAGAAACATATCCCTCCTCCCCAAAATAATCTTAATATCATCTGGGCTAGTTTTTCATTATTTAAAGCCAAATACTTAACCACTTTAGTGAAGATCTTGACTAATAAACTTACAGTGCCACTAACTCAATCCCATCTTTGGGCTCCAGAGTATGTGTGTAGGGTACGGAACAGTGGGGAATAGAGCTAGTGGGAATAGTGCTATAATTATGTCTGTGGTTCCCTCCAAGAGAAAGAAAATGAATTTCTGGGTGTGGCCCTTACAGCACAAAAGGTACAACCTGGAAAAATAATTTGAAAACTAAAAAGAAACATCTTCATATAAAAATTTTCCTACTCTGAAAAATTACTAAGAATGCCAGGAAATGTCTTCAAATAAAGACTAATATCACAATAGCAAAGGTAGGAATAAACTAGACAATATCTAAAAGCTGGACTTTCATTTTGTTGACAGGAATAGTAAATAGACCAAACTAAAACATAATTAAGCTACGTTTCTCCAAAGACAATACAGATATATACACAGGATCTCTAATAACATTTCTTACGTACTCAGGTGGTATGTAAGGTGGTATGTAAGAAAGGTGCTTATTATCTACTAGATAACTATGACAGTAGAAGGAACAATGTCTGAAGAAGGGGAGGGAGAAAAACCAAATTGAACTAATTTGGTAAAAATTAAGTTATATAACATCTATGTACAACCTAATTGGAGCCATACTTAAAAAAACACACATCAAACTTGGGAAAAGAAAGTCAGTCATCTTTTCCTAACTTCATCAGTGACACTCTACCATGGATTCTTTTATTTTCATTTATTTTCTTTAAAGGATTGCCATATAATCATCAAAAAGAATTTAAGACAAACATACATGAAGAAACATTAAGTAAAAACATAAACAATTATGTAAAAGTATCTACTAAAAACCAAACTCTAACATAGAAAAGTAAAAACTGCTACATTAGCCTGATGTGTTATCTTTCAACAAATATTCATACATATATATATATATATACATATATGTGCTGTGTATATGTATGTGTGTGTGTGTGTATATATATATAGGTAAAATTAGTTTCATTTAGTTTTGAAAAGTAAGACATACTATGTGTTAACTGAGGAAGCATTCAAAACCGGGACTAGCAATCACAGCTCCACATAATCAAAAACACCAAGAATGACTCTCCCAACTAGATTTCTTAGGACCTTCTAAGAATGACACATAATGCTACATAATCTCTCTAACCACCCAATAAATGCCTTTAGACACTTTCAGGATTAACATCAGAGAATACAAATTTGTCACTGTGCCCATCAAAGCACAAAAAGCTCATTTTTCAATTAGTATGGTACTTACGAATTACAGCTCAAAGATGTACTCCACATTGCAGATTTCAGTACATATTACCTTGCACTAACTGTGTCATGTTCAAATATCTTATCCTCTTGAATAGAGCACCTCTGAGAGAAGGGCTTTCAAAGTTTTACAGGGCTATATCTAATGAAACATACACAAACTAAATTTACAATAACTAAACCCAATTACCCAAATCATTATGAGCTTATCTATTATAAATTAGAAGTAGAGGTGCCAAAAAAACCTTACATCATCTCTGGTAAAGAACAAAAGATGAGGATATTTTAGACACTACCTACCATACACACATCCCTGCCCAAAGTGCCCCGCTGCAACCTAGGGAAAGACCTATATCGTTCAATTTGAGAAACTGAGCACTGTACGAGTTTGCTGTGTGACCAACACATTATATACGGATCACTGTTCTAGCTATTTCAGGTACCCTTTAGAGCTTTTCTAGGCATAGCAAAGATACTTAACCAATGTTTTTAAATTTGAACTTAATAAAAACAGGCCTTTAAAATTTGTCCTCAAACCTAGACCTGTAGAGTTAGGTCAATTATTTGCAATAAGGAAAAGATTCAACGTCATGAATAATAAAAGTAGTACATAATATCAAAACAACAAAGATTTGATCTGCAGTGAAGTATATTCCTAGTACCCAAAAAGCAACTCAAAGATACTTTAAGTAGCTGTGGAATGTCTGCCCTATGACTCAGAGCTTTCTATAGATAATCATTTCACATGCAAATCACAAGTATCTTTTTATGTAGTCATATACTTAGTTCTCCACTTTAATAGAACTCTAATATCACAATATGACTTACTCAGGTGATGGAACAGGAGTTGGAACAGGAGCTGATTCAGGCATTTTAGGTGGAGTTGTGGCAGTGGCATTCTCAGATATACTTTTATTTCCTATTTTAAGAAAGATGCCCATGTTGAGTTTAATTTTAAAAAGCTATATCATGAAAATATTTTACTATAACAAATGAAAAGATCTTTAGTTTCTCAGGGGAGAAGGAAAAACTCGAAGAGGTTTGCTACTGCAGACTTTGGTTTTTTCCATCAAAGTTCTTTAAGAAAGAAACGATCGTACCAGGTCACAACTACTAGTACTGCATACTTTCTCAGCTTCTCAGATAATTAAAGCAAGTCAGGTGACTACGAATTCTGTGTAATCTTATATGATTAATGTCTTGTAGACACCTGAGAGAGTTACTAAAGAGAATGAGAAGAAATAAATGGGTCATTTTAAGTTGGCACTTAGAATTAAGTATTTTTTTAAAAACAAAAAAGGCAATATTGTTTCTCTTTGTTAATAATATTATTTGGCATTCTGTAAGGAAAAATTGTTTTCTATATCGAGTAGCTATTTGATACATAAAAGAAAAGGTTACGTGAAGTATCATTAGGGCATCAAAAACCTCAGGAAAGAGATAAGGGATAAAATCATTACTTCTACACAGCAAGGAAGAGTCAAAAAACAAATTCATGAATTTTAGACAGACAGGATCCTATTATAAAAGAGAACTTGTGAAATTCAAACAATGAATTAACAGAAGATTAGAAAGTTCCTCTGGATCATTCCTATATTCCTAAATGAAAAATCATATTACTTGGCTTATTAATTAATTTTCCTAACTAGAAAGACCCCCAGAGTATGCGATATTTAAAAGACCCATAAAATGATTAGGTACCTTCCATCAGGTCTTCAGTTTTTGCTCCCAGAATATTAGCGGCAATATTCACCATATTTAGAATGGCATCTAAAACAAAATTCAATCAGAAAAAATACCAATACTCCTAAATATTCTCATATAACTTAATATCAGATAGTCGAAAAACCACTGATAAAGGTCTTTGAATTTTTTTGGACTAATTACCTTTTTATTTATTTTACTATGTAAGTCCAATATAGGACACAAATTTTAGCCAAAAAGTATAAAGCATAAGTCTCAATTTTTATATTCAGAAGGAACTTAAAATTTAAATATACTTTTTTTGTAAAGCTTCCCCAAACATTTTATCAAAACACTATCTTCAGCATATTACAAAATTCAAGTATAATTCAACGCATCGCCTATACTGAGACCAGAAAGAAATGTGACAACCAAAATTTATATTTTACAGAAAGTCTGTTTTTCTTTAAAAAAGGTTCTACAGTTTAGGGGTCAGCCTGGAGGCACAGTGGTTAAGTTTGCACGTTCTGCTTCAGCAGCCCAGGGTTCGCCGATTTGGATCGCAGATGTGAACCTACGCACCGCTTGTCAAGCCATGCTGTGGCAGGCATCCCACATATAAAGTAAAGGAAGATGGGCCTGGATGTTAGCTCAGGGCTAGTCTTCCTCAGCAAAGAGGAGGACTGGTGGCAGATGATAGCTCAGGGCTAATCTTCCTCAAAAAAAAAAAAAGGTTCTACAGTTTAAAACAAAACAAAAAAGCTGGAAGAAACAAAAGCTTTTCCTAAACAGGTGATGATAATGGGCAAAACTAAACAAAATGAGGAGATTATTATCCAAAGGACAGCAGAAAGATTTTGTTATTTTTAACTATGAACATGTAATATCTACTGGTAATATGGTTAAATCCCAAATTGATACTGAATAGAATCAAATTTCTTCGATGACTTTTAACAATGTTTTATGGATAATAAATCACACAAATTCTTCTGTGAATTGGGTGGGTATGGGCATGAGCAGATTAACTAAAAGTCAAAGTCATAAAATTCTAAGTGTTGTAGGTAGAGCAATCTGCAAACTTTCTAACTATGCCTCTCCTTCCAAAGAGTATATTTGGAAGATGAATAAAGTGGTACAAACCTTAGTATCTACTTAAATAGCTAAAGGTACATGAGGACCACAAAACAGCAGAACTCCAGGAAAGGCTGGTGTTGGGAACAGGAAGCTTCTTGATGTAATTTCAAGGAAAATTAACTTCCAATCCCAATCTAATCTCTGAAATTCCACCAGAAGCAAATTCATCAGTCTCAGATATTTCTCCTATTAAAATACTAAAATCTGGCTGGGGATAAATAGTAAGCCACATCAATTATTTCCATCTTAGTCTCCTTTCCTAAAAGGGATCCATAGGGTTTTCATCACACTTTCAATAAAAAACAACAAATGTGACTCAGCCATAAAAAAAGACAAAATGATCCCATTCGCAACCACATGGATGAACCTTGAGGGCATCATGTTAGGCGAAATAAGCCAAACAGAGAAAGACAAACACCATATGACTTCACTCATATGTGGAATGTAAACAAAGTTACGGGCAAAAAGAATAAATTAGTGGTTACCGGGGGAAGGGGGGTGGAGGGTGGGCACAAGTGGTGAAGGGGCATACTTATATGGTATATGATAAACAATAATGTACAACTGAAATCTCACTATGTTATAAGATATTATGACCACCATAAAAAACACACACACACACAACAGATGTGAAAAGTAGGAAAGGATCTAAGGGGACACAAGCTAACACATCAAGAAGGTTGGGAACAACCCAAGCACTGTCACCTGGAGCTGACCCTGTAAATACAAGCTTTACAGTAGGAGAAAGTAGTAGGAGATTTTACACTGCTTTAAAAGTGGTAACTAGTAGACAGTTATTAATTACAATCTTTACATAATTATGATTCTATAATTTGAAAGACAACAAAGCAGTGGTACCTTGTTTCCAATCATTAGTATAACACACAAAAGCTTTATATTGCTTTTTAAATGTCTAGGATTATAGGTCAACCTTGCCCTTTGACCTGGCAAATTGATAAACAGAGAAGTGGCCTTGGCTCTTAGGCTAAAGAGATGCCTCAGCATGAGATAAAAACAAGAATGGAAACTCCGTATTCCCTCACAAACCAAGATAAAGTAGCAATGGAAACTCTGTTATTCCCTCATAACCCCGCTTTTAATGCCAACCAACACAGCAATGGTAGGATGTGATCTTCTACTTAGCCCGCAGGCGAAAGTTTGGTCAAAGCTGACTGCTTCACAGATCCCAAATTTTGGAGTCAAGTCTATACTCTCAGATTTCAAATTTTTTGGCATTTATTATCAAAGAACTCAAGAAAAGAACATATCTATTAATCTGAGTAAAGAAAGTAGCTTTAGAGTATTACTTTTTAACCTAAATTTTAATACTAGCACCTATAATAAGGAAGATTTACACTATTCATCATTTTAAAATATTATTTATTATCACCATTTCAGGGGGCCACTTAGTAAAAAAAAGCAAAATTCGGCAAATTTCTACTTCTCAGCCTATCTAACCTATAAGAAATAATTTTGCCAAGTTCACAGAACACTGCCAAATGTAGTCTAATTTTTCGTCTTTTGAGAGAAAGCAGCTTTTTGAATATTCTATTCTTACCATTCTCAATTTGCATCTAAACATATGACAGCTTGTCATGATAATCTGCCCACTAATAAGCATTCCAAATAGGTTAAGGTAATAATCTGGAATATAGTGCCAAACTAGATACCTGTCCCTAATTTCTCCTGGATTAGCCAACATCTTTATCTTTGAGTTGGGCAACTATTCATTCCACCTCATTCCTTCAGGAATGAATCCTCCTAGGGACCAAATATCAACATGCTATACTCAGTCTCCAGCACACCAATGGGTCTTTCTGAAACAGAAAATGAACCACCTATGCTACAACATAACAAGACAAAGCAACAGAAAAACTACTTCCTCCCATGTGTATTCAGCTACCTCTGCAACATGTCCACCTTCATTCTCTCTTCTTTCTAGGACCTTAAAATACATACATTCATAAGGAATACTTTGACTTAAAAGAAAACAAAAGTATATTTTCTTGTTACATGTCTTAAACATATACACAGAATCCTGGTGTTTAGTAGATCTGACAATTCTAACAAAATGCAGACCATATTTAAGAGTAAAGGTAGACTTCCAAGAATATCAAAGTAGAGCGTGATCTGGAAAATCCACACGACAAAGCACAAGGAAAGCAGTCATATGAAGAATTCTTGCTGATGTAAAATATTTAAATGTTCTGGTTAAAGAACGTAACAAAAGAATCAGGCAGAAGCATTGCCAAAACTGGCATACACACAAAGCCAAGAATGCTGCTCTCTCCAAGACAGTTTCTCCCTTTTGGCAGTTAAGTAAATTATATAATATCAAGAATGTCTACATCTACAGTATGCATGCTTCAAGACAACCAAGTCCCATCAGAAGCAACCTACTCTGATAACATGCATTTCCCATAACCACTAACTGCTCAACAGCAAAAGGAAAAAGGAGTGTCATTAGGATTAAAGCCACAGAACTCTGTTTGGGAGACACCAGGTAAATATTAAAAGCAAAGTAAACATTGGTCCAAAACTGACCAATTTCAAACTAATTTAGAAAGTGGTGATGATTGCAGTTAAACTGGGACATTCAAGTGCCAGAGACTAGCTATCTGGCTTGATTCCACTCTGTCATGTACTCCTACGGTTACACTACCTTGGAGACAGTAGCAAGGTCGGGCTTAAAAACAGTCCCAGACCCTTCAGAGAAAACTAACAGGATCCAGGTATAGAAAGCTGCAGTGTTAGGTCATGCCTATAGGCTTTATGACAGCAAAGTCATATCACTCAGCTCCTACAGCCTCTCTTGCTCTAAAACTTCAAGAGATGGAGATCTTTTTAAACTGCATCTTCCACGCTAGGGTCAGTAGACATCCTCCCAACCCATCTTGTCTCACTGTATAAATTCTTGCAAGACCTAGAACACTGGAAGGTAAATGACTGCCTTTCCAGAGATCCATAGAAGAGATTTTTAGTTAACAAGAAACACACCATCAAGGAGAAAGAGCCAAAAGGTAGACTCTAAAGAAGATTCTATGTCTAATTAATTAAAACAATAGCTTGGTCAAAGACGTGACTACAAATAGGGAAATGTCCTCTGCTGAAATATAGCTAGGTTTTACTGGTGTCTAGGAGTTAATCCCAAAAGAAAAGAGAAAAAGAAACCAAGAATATCAATAGCGTTTTCCTTTACTATGGTAAGGCATTACTTCCCTAAGGTGCCCCCACCCTTCCAGTAACCACAAGAAGCTAGAGATCTTTTAGTCTGGGACTATTTTCTGGCCCCATAAAATAAAGATGCTCCCTCACTGCTAATTCAGCATCACTGAGCTATGATGACTATTACGTAACAGAATTTTCTAATACAAATTTAAGGACACCAACAATAACATAAATATCCAGATAAATAAAATAGCACCATTTTTCACTCCTAAAAAGCTACATCCTACAGCAGTGAATGACACATCTATTTTTAATGCCATCACAAACTAGATAGCTAAGGACCCTATTAAAAGTAATCAGTAATAGGGGCTGGCCCGGTGGTATAGTGGTTAAGTTCCCGCACTCCACTCTGGCAGCCCAGGGCTTGCAGGTTTGGATCTGGGTGAGGACCTACACATTGCTCATCAAGCGATGCTGCAGCTGTCCAACATACAAAATAGAGGAAGAACGGCACAGATGTTAGCTCAGGGACAATCTTCCTCAAGCAAAAAGAGCAAGACTGGCAAGAGATGTTAGCCCAGGGACAATATTCCTCACCCAAAATAAAATAAAATAGAATAAAAAGTAGTCACTAATAACTAAAAAGGTGACTAGCAATAGAGTAAAATAAAACACTGAGCTAATATGTAACAAAATTAAATAACAAAAAAAGGATTTTCTTTTTAACACTCTTCTTCCTGTTCCTTAAAAAGTCTACCTAAGTCTATAGCCTTTCATGGAGGGGAAGAGGAGAAGGAGAAAGGAAAGGGGAAAAAGAAGTGACTCTTAACTCCATATACCATAGCTCAGGTATATAAACCTAAGCACTACTGGTTGAGTATCTGCAAGAGACAATGTGCACAGTGAGACTGGGATTCAAGCAGTTCAACTCACTAAGTCAACAAGGGAAATGCACAAGCAGCTAATCTTCAATTTTACTAAAATTTACTTATATTAAATACAATTTAAAAAGAAAACTTCTTCTAATAAGTTTTATATTCTTCAGGAATAACCAAAAATAACAAACATTAAATATACCTACCCACATTCCAACTGTAATAATATAAAGTACCAGTTGGTAATGGTCTTTCCCGGAATCTCCTTAGCTAGCCGACCACTAGGTTCGGATACCAGGTTGGAATGACAAGAAACTAAACCACTAGTATCTTAGTCATTGTATCTTTAGTTTACAAGGAGTATATTATTATTACTATCATTGTTATTGATTGGGAGTCATTATTATTATAGACAAGAACAGCTGTTATATTTTGTAATTAAACAGGGACCAAATATCCATAGATTAAAGAATCCTCATTTTCTAGGATTTCACTGATACATAGCACCTCTGAAACTACCGTCCAAATTCCTTTCCCATCCAGTATGATTACCCAGATGCTCCCATTCACATGGTCTAGGACCTCTTTAATAATTCTTTCCCTAAGTAAATTCACAGCCTTTCTTCACTCTACGGAATTTGCCAAAAAATATGAGCATCTAATTATAGTAGAAGAACCAACTTATGCCTTTTTTTCCTCTCCTCATTCTTTTCATCTACTCTTCTATTTTATTTCCACAGAAATTCTTTTGAAAAGCCACTATCTTTGATTTCAACTCAAGTTCAACACTGGGAGTAGGAGCCTCCTAAACTATACCACAACAAAATGTCCACATATGTCAGGAAAAAAAGTTAAATACTTAATTGTTACTAGGAAAACCCCAATATACTCACTTGTAGCAGAACCAAGAAGATTTTTTGAGGATTTATCCTCCCCATTATTATAATCCAGTGGATAATCTGTTTAAAGAGAAAATGAAGGTAGTGATGCTGAGAAATATCTCCAATAATATATTTAAAAGCTCCAATTATGTCCTGTCAAAGTTAGCTGATGTTTGGGGCCAGCCCCACAGTGTAGTGGTTAAGTTCGGCACATTCCACTTTGGCAGCCTAGATTCACGGGTTCAGATCCTGGGCATGGAACTATACCACTTGTCAGCCATGCTGTGGTGGTAGCCCACATATAAAGTGGAGGAACACTGGCATAGATGTTAACTAAAGGCTAATCTTCCTCAAGCAAAAGAAAAACAAGGAAGACTGGCAATGGATGTTAGCTCAGGGCTAATCTTCCTCAGCAGAAAGAAAAACAAAGTTAGCTAATGTTTAAGACAAATTTTGTAATAAATATTCACTATAAATCTAAAATATGTTCACATTAAGAAAATGAGATTTCGAAGCCATTTATCAAACAGATGTAAACCAAGGAAAATAATTCTGCTGCTTACCAAAATTTTAATCCCTTTTATAAGATTTTTATTCAAACTTTCAATGTAATTTACCAACCCCTAGTAAATATCTTCATTTCACTTATGGGAAATCTAGGGAAGGGAAAATTTAGATTGTCTAGATCATGATTTAAGATATTTTAAAACAAGGACTTGATAAGTAGAAATGGAGGGTGCCATAAAACCTTCTCCTATCCCCTCAACCTCACAAGAGTTTCTCAAAGGCTCAGGCCTCGATGTGCTTGCTCTTGGGCTCAAGACAAATCAAAGGAATTAATGCTCAATTCTACTATTTCAGTTACCTTATGAGTTTAATAGGTTTTCAGGCCTGGCATAGGGATACAATCATAATTTATAGCACTGATACTATGGAAGGAAGTTCCAGTTACAAATAACTGATTGATAAGCTTGGAAAACAACTCAATTTACAAAGCAGAAAATCATTTTAGAAAACAGGTTTAAGAAAAACTTAGTCATTAGGGTTAAAAACAATGAAAAACTGGGGCCGGCCTCATGGCCGAGTGGTTAAGTTCACACGCTCTGCTTCGGTGGCCCAGGGTTTTGCGAATTCAGACCCTGGGTGCGGACCTAGCACCACACATCAGGCCATGCTAAGGCGGTATCCCACATGCCACAACTAGAAGGACCCACAACTAAAATAAACAACTATGAACTGGGGGGTTTTGGGGAGAAGAAAGAAAAATAAATAAATAATTTATTTAAAAAGAAAAAGAAGAAACCAAAGTCTAAAGACAATCATCATAATGATTTTTTAAAGGCACCTATACTTACCCATTATTATTCAACTTAAAAAAGCAAAAATACATACATAGTAGTTACCTGTTTGAAAGCCACTTACCATAGTCCTCATCAAATAGTTCTTGGCGTTCTGACTGATACTGGGAATCAGCAATCTCTTCATATTCTTCCACCATGCTAGTGCCAAATACCCTATTAACAACAATTTTATTAAAGACTTTCAAAACAAAACAGAGTTCCTACGACTCACCTCTTCACAATAAATGACAAAATACAGTAACTTTGGTCATATTTTGAGGGCCATTAGCTTTTCGACTCCAAAATAATGACTGCTCCTTACACTGAAGTCATACACTTTTCCATTAAAATGTAAAATTAATCTATTTAAGGCATTTAAAAACATAATGACCAAGTACTGATTTCAGTTAAAATGTTTACATATATTATCATGACAGCAAAATAGCAAGCAAACTAAACCAAACACATAAAATGATGATTATTTTTTCTCAGAGGAAATTTTGGCATTTTTCTAAAATGTATTCAAGAGCAAGAAAGGCTTAACAGCTTACATTTCTATGGTATACATAAATTTCATATAATGGAAAATTATTTCTTCACTTTAAACAAACTGGGATTTTTGTGTATCACTTTTTTTAAACCCACTCAGTAGATGTATTTTGTTCTATATTACCTTATAAGACTTAATGGACAAAAGTGCTCTGATCCAAAATGTGATATCAACTCCACCTAAAGAATAAAATGACATGAAATGGGAAGCCAGCACCATGCATGTGAGATTATCTAACAATATATTCAGTTTTTTTCATTACAACATTTATAAAAATAAAGTCCTATTTCCCCCAAAATCAATACTTGTAAAGTTCTGCTTTTTTGCCATGCAGTAACATGCCACGCCCTGTTATTTAATATTGCAAAAGAGAAGGTTGCTAACCTTTATGTACTTGATGAACATCTGAAGCAAGAGAAAGGAAAAGAAAAAGAAATCAGTTCCAAAGTCTGGATAACATGCCATAAGCAACATTTAATATTCGTAAATCATATTGCATAATTAGAGAAAGCAATGTACTGTGATGGATAACATTGTAGTACTCTTAATTCTTTGCAGACATCAAAGCAATGATTTAATTTTTACCATCACAACTAAAAAGTATAGTCTAATTGTAATAAAATAACTTTTTGGTTAAGTTAAATAACCTAAAACTCAATTGCTGCTGTTTTGTTTATCTGTTAGATAAGAAAGCATTCTAAAAGTAATTAATAAACAGTATCTAGAGACAACTTGCGCATTATATAACTTTAAATATTATTGAGATGTATCACGTTTATATCTATATATGAATTTATATATTGATATATGTGGATATACCCATGTACATACATACTGATGAAAAGATTAGCTAGCATAATATAAAATGGTATTTATTCTTGTATAACATTGTATACAAATTGTTTTAGGGAAAGCATGAGTTTTTGGTATGCTATGTTATTTCAAGTATAACTCAGAGAACTAGAAGCCGGATATTAATCCACTTTTAAAATACAAACTATTAAAAAGTAGTTTGTAGATTTGGGTTTAGTTCTTTTGGGGACAAGGAATACCCAGGTCAACCTGTATAACATTTATTACTATAACATAAGAATCAGAAGTAATTAGTTTTTGCTTTTAGACTTAATCCTACCAAAAAGGGCTTTTTAGAAAATTAATTGTCAAAATGCTCTAGTCTCTCACCATAAAAGGGAAAAGGTACAGAGGTTTATATGGCATTTTTTTATGCCACCAATAAAATGTTCTTCCATTATTAACAAAGTGGATGCTATAAAGAATGATCCTTGAAACTATTTTGTAACATGTGAGTTGTCTTATTTGTAAAATTAAATGCAATTGTATCACCTGCCAAATAATTTTTAACAATTGTTTCCTATAACTATCCTATATAAAAAGGTTATTAAAACAATTGTTTCAGGGGTCACTTTGAAAGGAACTAAAAATGTACCTTCATTTTTCTGAACATCGTTGAATCATTAACTGAGAATATCAATTGCATTTTAAAAATAGAATTTAGCATGTTTATACTGAGACTAGGAATACTACAAGTTTACCCATTCATAGAAGCCAATTTAACACATGCTTAAAAAAGACACAGACAGTAAAATCCCAGAAGACAACTAGATAAGTTGTAAGTTCTCACATGTGAAGAAGACAAGACAGAAGTTAGAGCTGCTGTCATTCCAAAGTTCATATTATTAATGCAGCAGTACTTTAAGCTGTGGCTATTATTTTAAAGAAAAAAAGGAGGGGAGGAGAGGAATAGGAAATTCCCATATTTTGTCTAAATCCAATTCAAGAGTAACAATTCTACTTGATTTATCGGTGGAGGAAGCAGCAGAAACACTGAAAATAAACGTCTAAAAGTTTACTTTATTTGAAATTGGTATTTTTTGAATTGAATATACAAAGAAATGGCAAAATCTATAATAATGACAAATAATTGGACACTAAGATTGAAATGATCTTAGAATCAGGTTCTAATCAATACGTTAAGAAATCAGACTTACTTCAAAGACTTCAGTGACTAACAATGATTTGGGTTTTGAAATAGAGAGAAATATAACATTATGAACATTTTATATAAAGACTCAAAAAATTAAGAGTTATAATGTGGAATTTCATCAGAGCCACAAATATCAAAAAACTGGCCTCGGTTTCTAGTTAAGCAGAAGGGAATGTACTGATATTTATAATATTAATAAATAATAATTTGCCTCATAAAATAATATATCCAAGCAAGAATTGTTTTACTAAATTGTATACTGCAGTAAATTTCCTCTTAATTTTTCTGATTTCTGAACAGGTATGGTGAGGTATAAAGGATGAATAACACGATAACACGTGTATTTTCATTACAGAAGACAGTCCTGTATTTATTAACATTACCTTCACATATTTTGCATACATCTGCTCATCTAAAGGGAAACTCTGGACATTCCTCTCATCTCTCCCATGAAAAGTACCCAGCTTAATCCACTTATTTGTAGGGTATCTAGAAAACATAAAATATATTCTTTTAAAAAAATCATAAAACATATATTGAGAGGTTCCATCTCATGTGCAAAATATATCCAGTGTATCTTTTTTTCTTCTCCAGGTGAACACACTGCCATAACATAGTTTAAATCTGAGTTAAACATTGAGTTGAAGAAATACATTTTCTTTTCCAAATAAAACTAACAGGTTTCTCTTTGCAAGGAAAGAATATCTTGAAAAAATCACACCATTGTCAAATGCAACGGAAAACAGGAGAAGACAAAAGTTGGAGCAAGATGGCTTCCTGGGGTTTGAGAGGGCTTCCTAGCAAACTGGAGGGTTTAAGACAGAAAGTAGCAAGAGATTGTTTTGGAAGAAGAAGGTACTACTCTTCACGTACTGACAAGTGTCTGATGATAGAAAGTACAAATAAAACTACCGGTGGAAAGGAAAACAGAAAAATCTCTCTAACATCATATTTAAATTTCACAGATCTTACAGAGCTACTCCCCCTTTAAACGGGAATCTAAAAAAAGAAAACCTAAATATTATTTTTGTTTACTACAGCATTTAAGAATTCCTCAAGTAATGAATGCTCTTATCACATTAAAAAAAATACACTTCACTTGTCAGATCTGGATACGTCCATTGACATATTACAGCTTAGAGAAAAGGAAGTGATCTGAGAAGCTTAGTGGAAGAAAATGGAATTCTCAAGAGGTCTTGAAAACTGATTTCAGAAACTATACACATGAAATGCTAAGTGTGGAGTGGGGGAAGAAACACCTGGAAAACCTTTAATGATCAATGATAGAAGAATGGTTAAATAAACAACAGAATCCTACACGGCATATCGTGAGCACTCAAAAAGTACTTATGGGGGCTGGGCCTGTGGCCTGATGGTTAAGATCAGTGCACTCTGCTGTGGCAGCCCAGGTTTCACTCCCAGGCACCGACCTACATCACTTGTCAGTGGCCATGTTGTCACAGCGATCCACATACAAAATAGAGGAAGACTGGCACAGGTGTTAGCTCAGGGCGAATCTTCCTCAGCAAAAGAAAAATGTATTTATGGAACGAATAAACACCTCCACTGAGGGGCAAATATTAAGTACTCATTTAAAATATGTGTTTAAAAGACAACAGGATATTCTCAGGATGTAAGCCATAAAAATTGAATATTTTTGGTAAGATTAGTAAATAAATATAGAAAAGGCTGAAAGGAATATATTAAAATGCTAATAATAGTTATCTTTGGTTGATAGGACTATGGTTCTTTACCAAATTCCTTACAATGTATGTTTATTCCTTTTATAATCACACACCCACATAACACAGTTTTAAAATACACTTTAACAAAAATATACCTCACGATACAAAATGAATGTTTGTTTTTTATGTTTGTTTGTTTTTAATGACTCTCAGAAGAAATATTTGGAAGCAACAGAGCATAGTAACTAAAAGTAAGGACTTTAAAGCCATACAGATCTAGGTTTGACTCTTGGTTCTCCAAATCACAAGTCACGTGACTGGGCAAGCTAGCTAACCTCTCTGTTTCCTCACTATAAAGTAATAATACAATATGGTTGTTAGAAACACTATATAAGCTAATGAAAGTAAACTGATTAACAAGTGTCTAATTAGAGTAGTATTATTAGTGTTCTTACAAATTGATATATTAAAATGAAAAAGAAAATGATTAAAGTCTTAAAAAGTGACTCAATTTTAAATTTTTATTCTGGAGATCCAACATAAACTAGTAGAAATCAGTTTTAGAATTTACCTGTCACTGATAGAAACCAGAAAGTCTTTAGGAGTAGAAGAAAATAATTCATAATTTGCAATATCAAGTTGTTTTACTTGAATTGGTTCACAAAGTTCAATAACAAACCTTCAAAAAGAACACAAGACAATTATTTAGATAAACCAACCAAAATAACAGTTCACATTAAACATGACATTAATGGTTTGTATGAACTAGATTTCCATTAAGTGACTCATTAAAAAAGGAAGGAGGAGGATTTTCGACCTTAGTTACCCATAACGGAAAGATGACCAAGATATTTTTAAGCCAAAACTTAATTCAAGGTGAAAAATAGTGTGTATAACATACTAACTTCTGTGAAAAGCAAGAGATAAATTAGAATCCATATTTGTATTTGCATAAAGAAATCTAAAACTTTAACACTGAATAGGAAGACAGATGACAGACATTAGAAGGACATTTCTCACTCTAACTCCTCTACCCTTTTTAAATACCTTTTTGTATTTGAACCATGCGAATGTATTACTTATTTTTTAAATTACATACTTAATTTAATTTAGGATTCATATCTGCCCACAGGCTCAAATGATTTAGAGTTGAGTTCCAAACTTAGAACATGTCTTATGATGCAAGGTTAGAAACACTGTCTTCAAAATAAGGAATAAGATGAGATTGCCCACTATCACTATTTCTACTCACAATTTTCTCAAGGATCTAACCAGCATGTGATGACAAAAAAAGTAAAATATAATAAAAAGGATTAAAAATTTTTTAAAAGGAAAAAAACAGAGAGAGAATCTATAATTTTCTACACAGAAATCCCAAAGGAATTTAGAAATAACAAGAGAACATAAGAAGGTAGCTGGATATAAGACCCATATATAAAAACAACTGTGTATCTGTAACAACAAATGTAATTTTTTAGAGATATTTACACTAGCAACAAAAAATAGCTGCCTACAAACAGATTTAACAAAAGATATACAATACTTTTATAAAAATTTTTAAAAATAATAATAACCTCATTGAAAGACATTAAAAACAACTTAAAGAAATATAGACCCTATCTACAGATAAGAAACTCAGTATCTGAAAGTCATCTAAAGATTCAATAGAATTCCAAACAAAATCCAACACGACATTTGGGGAATTCAACAGGATAAATCTAAGATACATAAAAAAAAGCAGAAGCAAAAGAATAGCCAAGTTAGTCCTTAAGAATATGGTACAAAAACTTGCCCTACGAGATATTAAGATGTATAAAGCTAAAGAAAATGTGGTGTTACCGCAAGTAATGATAAACTGACCAATGGAACAGAACAGAGTCCAGAAAGAAACCTATGCATACAAGGGAACTTTATGATAAAGGCAGACTGTAAACCAGAGGGAAAAATGTGAAATATTGAATAAATGATTATCTCAACAGAAAAATGGGGAGGGGAGAATGAATCCCTCCTAAACATCATATAAAAAAACAATTCCACTGGGATTCAAAAAAGAACTAAATGTGAAACACAAAACTTTTAAACTCTGGAGAAAAGGTGAGATACTATCTTTTTTTAATATCAGAGAGATGTGACTTAAAAAATCCAAAATTATAAGACAGATAAATTCAACCACATTAAAATTAAGTTTCTATTCATCAAAAGACCCTATTAAGAAATTAAAAGGACAATTCACAAGCTGTAAAAACTATGTACAACATATATAACTTATATATCCCATACAGAGTTAAGATAAGCTGTTACATTGTATCCATTCTGTAAGGTAAACTGCTAAATCATATTCAGACTTTTAGTAGACTAGTAAGAAAAAAACAAATATACCAAGAGAAACCATGGGAAAAGACAAGCATTTCAGAGGAGAGGAACAAGTGGTAAACATTAAATTATGCTCAATCTCATAAGTGATCAGGGATTGACACCTCTCTAGGATGTAAGATTCACAGCAGCAGTGATCTCAGTCTATTTTTTAATGTTACTCCAGTGCCAGCAGCATCACATAATACGTGCTGAGTAAACACTGAATGAATGAATGAACGAACGGACAGACTAACAAAAGAATAGGAAGACTCAAAATCCTATATTGTAAATTCTCCTGAAATTCATCTAGAGATTCAATACAATTCCAACAAAAATGCCAGCATGAATTTTTTTGTAGACCTTGACAAAATGATTCTAAAATTTTAAAAGAAAAAACAAAGGGACAAGAACAGTGAAGACACTTATGACAAAGATGAGGTATATAAACTTATTCTACCAGATATTAAGACTTACAAAGCTACAGTGAGACTATGCGATCTTGATATACCTTAGGTAGGGCAACCCACTTAAATCTGGTGAAGTGAGTTAAAATTGCTCTGACGTTCTTTAATTATACAGTGAAGAGACACACATATAAATGAGCAAAAAGTAAAAGACACAGTAAACACACGTATACAACTACATGCTGCTGGGTAGAAATGTTAAAACACAAATGGACAGCTATGATCACTTATTCTGCAAACCAGAATAAAGCAAAATGATTGTTTCAGAAACTTCATTCTAGCATGTCTTTGCTCAAAATACAAAATTTTGCGGCATAAAAAAAGGAGTTGTTACTGACTATAAAAGCTTTTACAAATAAAAACAAAAACTCAAAAATAACATTTTGATTATGATCTCAGACAATCATTTTCCTCACATTCAATTTACAGACCAAAAGGCAAGAGGAAAAATTAAGTTTTTTAAATTATCCCCTAATACTCTTAAATAGTTTTAGTGTTAATTTTCAAATTGAATCTAAATGTACATATTACCAAAAGGGGTGAAGGCCAAGAGTAGAAAAGAATAAGCATTATCTTCCATTAAACTAAAATAATAATAATTTTATATATACATACACATACATAATTTTTTTTTTTTAGTAAATCAACATGATGGTGATTTACCTCAGTTCTTTTTTTTTTTTTTGAGGAAGATTAGCCCTGAGCTAACTACTACCAATCCTCCTCTTTTTGCTGAGGAAGACATGCCCATCTTCCTCTACTTTATACGTGGGACACCTACCACAGCATGGCTTTTGCCAAGCAGTGCCATGTCTGCACCTGGGATCCAAACCAGTGAACCCTGGGCCGCCGAGAAGCAGAATGTGCGCACTTAACTGCTGCGCCACCAGCTGGGCCTCCTACCTTAATTCTCTTTTAAACAGCGGCTTTTAAGCAATGAAATCAAGTAATCTAATAAAACTTCGGTATATCAAAGCATTATTTCCCGCCCATAAATCTGTTCCTTTGCCTATATTCTTAGTTAATGGCAGAATCATAGATCTAAGAAGTAAAGTCAAAATCCTGGTAGATTTCCTCCATGCTTCTCTCTTGTTCATATCCAATTACTAACCAAGAGCTGTCAAGTTATCTGCTATAAACAAATTTCAGATAAATCCCTCCCTCATCTGTATCCAAATTGCCAATGCCTTAAAGTCCTCATTTCTCACCTGAGCTATGACAACAGGTTCCTAGCTGGTTTCCCTGCTTTCAAATACACTCTGCTGTAGGCCACCCTTTGAGGACAAGCCTCTTAAAATTCCAGTGGGATAATGTCACTTCCATACTTAAAGGCTACCCCCCTCCTTGGCCTTTAGATAAACTTCAAAAAATTCTAAGCTGGGTATACACAGCATCCGATGGCCTGGTTACCGCTAAACTAACTCTCCTGTCCCATCTTCCTCAATTACTCTAATTCTATCTTTATTCTTGTTATGACTAAAATAACTTTTTCAGGCTGCTTCTACTTATAGTTGGCCAGAACTATGTTCCTTTTAGCATTGTCCCCTTATTCTTACAGTTCCTAAATCTCTCTGTCTCCCTCAATGCCACTTCCTATGAATCCTTCAAGACTCAGCTCAGAAATTACCTCTTCCAGGAAGCCCTCTCTCACTCTCTCTCGTAGTCACATATCATCTGCTCCTATAAAACCTTTTCAGCAGTACTTTTTACACTATTTCATAATAGTTTGACTAGATCTGTCCTTGCTTTTTTTCACTTTCTTAAAAGGAAAAACATTTTGTCTTCAGTTTTGCATCTTAGGATGTAAGTACAGTACCAGCACCAATCAATCATAAATGCTTATTAAGTGATTAGATGAACAAATCAATCTAACCCTTACATAAAAGTTTAACACAATATCTACATATACAAAATGTGCTTTATTAAATTTTATATTACTTACCAAATTTTAGTGCTGCAAGGATTTAACATATAAAGATCCATATTTTCTATAAGAATAGCAGATGTGCTCTGTTTTAAAAAGGGGGGAGGGAATAAATTACTTAAGGAAAAAATGTCTATTTCTATTCTTAAGCTTTGTAGAATTTCTATATTTTTAGATATTAAAATACACTTAATACTCTGAAAAACTCATTTGGCTAAAATTTACCAGTTATGGTTATAGCATTGTTAGCTTTATAACAAAACATTTAAAATTAAATTTCTGTTAACATAAAAAATGATTTTCTATTAACTATTTCCTTTTTAAAATTTCACACAGGTTTTAAAAGTTAAAAAACAGGGTGTATGACCTTCAGTAGGTAAATGAATACATAAAACCGTGGTACATCCAGACAACAGAATATTATTCAGTGCTAAAAACAAATGAACTATCAAGCCATGAGAAGATAGGAGGGAAACTTGAATATTACTAAGTGAAAGAAGCTATCTGAAAAGTATGATTTCAACTATATGACATTTTAGAAAAGCCAAAACTATGGAAACAGTAAAAAGTAGTTGCCAGGTGTTGCAGGGAGGGAGGGATGAATAGGCAGAACATAAAGGAGTTTTAGGGTGGTGAAAATAGTCTGTATGATACCATAATAATGAATTCCATGGGTTTGGACATCATTATACATTTGTCCAAACCCACAGAACACACGCGTGAACTCTAATGTAAACTATGGACTTTGGGTGATAATGTGTCGATGTAAGTTCATCAGTCGTAATAAATGTACCACTCTGGTGGAGGATATATTGATAAAGGAGGAAGCTATGCAAGTGTGAGGGCAGGGAGATATGGGACATCTCTGGACCTTCTTCTGAATTTGCTGGGAATCTAAAACTGCTCTAAAAGAATAAAGCCGTTAAGAGAAAAAAAGAAAAGAACAAGGTGCAATGTATTAACCAATATAAGAAAGAATTCACACAAGAAAATGTTTTTCAAAGCATAATCTTGCATAGTTCCCAGCAAACCACTGCCTATATTTAATAAAGTCACTGGTTTCCTATATACATAGAAGAATTTCATACTTAAGTACCTTGGCTTCTGGATTAGCTGCCAAAATTTTGGCACCACATTCTACTGAGGCATAATTATTTCGATTTTTCTGGACCTTTTTTGTGGCATGTAGACCTCCATTAGAAGATGGATGCATTGACTGACCTGCAGATAAACCATATTATAAACATATATAGATGATAATTATGATTGAAAATATCCCAGCAACACAATGATCTCAAAAGCAACAGGCTGCCACCTAGAGAAGAACCAGTTTTAATGCTTAAGAAAATATTTAAAAAATCCATTAAGAAATTCAAAATGCTTATCTCAATAGCTTTAAAATATCCCTAATAAACAAATTAACTACAAAAATCCACATTACTTGAATTACGTCTAAGTAATATAACTCACAAAATGAAGCTTATCCATAAGAATCACAGCTTTTAAAATATAAAACATATATTTTATTCCATTGAGTCTGAATGTTATCCTTCTATCTCTAACCCCAATATTAAGAATTCTTAACTCTGAGAATTACTCTACAAAAGCAAACAGACGGTGTAATACTTTAGCTCAACTCTATTTAAAGTCTTATGACTCAGAACTTTCCATGCTTCAGTTTTCCTCTTATAAATCGTGATGAAAATCACTGCTCTGCCTTCATCTTATCCTCATATTCTAAGTTACAAGAACGGATTTGAATAACATTAAAACTATGTATACACAGGTAAGTTACATATGGTTAATCAACAGCATCTTGGTAAGCTTCACCTTTAAAAAGTTTTCAAAAGTTTTATTTTATTTTATCAATTAAATAAAGAGAACAGCATATTTAAACCAGTCCCTTCAAAAAAGAAAAAAATTACAGTGCCTCCTTACTCTTTTCTTTTTCTACTTCCATAACTTTCTTCTTCCATTCATCAAATGTTGGTATATCTTCTGGGTCTTTGGGACTTGTTACAGATGTAGGGTCAATTTCCCCTGGTTTTGTATAATCAGAACTCTAAAAGGAACAAATAGATTTC